>NC_060144.1:26945026-29445026 GCF_021461385.2 Schistocerca piceifrons
TTCCTGACTAATGATGCCTCAATTATCCAACACGAATAAAATCAGAGATATACAGCAAGCATGGCAATATTATCCAGAGACCACTGTCTATAGTCAGGTGTGATCAATTCCCAAATTTGTAATTACCGATTATATACTACCAAACAACTGTATGAAATGTAGTGGATCCCATTTCGAAAATAAAACACTCTTCCATCTCTTCTGCTGTGAGTTGTATGATCAACTCATGTTAACCTCAATGTTAACTGTGTGTAATTATCCCCACCAGCCTAGTTCAAATGTAGATTTCCAGGCATTACATCTAAACTTGGTATTGCTGATCCAACTTCTGAGAACCTTAGTACTACACTGGTCTTAAATGTATTTATCAGCTACTGTGACAGGACTATAACTTCCTCAAATCATGCTCTGAATGAGGTCCATTCTGTTGGATATATTGCCCCCCCCCCCCCCCAACCAGAATAGCTTTTAGTCACTCTCCCCATCTTCACAATATCCTGGTCATACCCCTTCCTCCCTCTGCAACCATTTCTCTACCCTACGACTCAACCTGTGACTGTTGTCATTGTAATACTAGCCAGGTTTCCATATCTTGTCTGGTGCAGATAACAAAAATCTGTCTTTTCTTCTTATCCTGTCCACTGCACCTGTCCTGATCTGCAGATCTGTGAGACTTTTCTGTAACTCTTCCCATTTTTTAACCTCAGCAGTCCTTTTCCTTCATCCCTCTGCCTTCCCTTCTTCTGCCAGAAGAAGCCACTGATTGCAAAAGCTCAATCTTTTATGTTTTTTCTCCTGCAGCCAATTTTACACACACACACACACACACACACACACACACACACACACACACACACACACACTAAATCACACATGTGTGTGTCCCTCTAGATGACATATTGGCAGCTCCACACATTAACATCATAGCTCAAAACTGTCAGCAAAAGAAGTTTAAAAGTATAAATCCAAATTTACTTCAATTTTTTTGAAACTTCACAGATAAACAGATACAGCTGAAGGGATTTAAACATCCCATTCTAGAACACACTACCATTTTCAAAATATACTTGGGGCCTTGACAATGTTTATCTCCGAAAAACATTGTAACATAACTTATGATTCTTTTCACTGGTGAATGATTTCCTTTGACAACTTACGGTATTCTGAAGATTGGTATTGCTGCTTAAGTTCCGGTGCTACAGATATGATTTTTATACAGGGGAAAAACAGCATAGTAACAATTCTAGTGAACATTATAACTAATGATGTTAATATTTAGGAGCCATCACTAAGTAAAATGTTAAAATTTGAAATTTCCCCTTTTGTGGTTGTGGCTATGGCTATGTATGTATGTATTTATATAATAGAGGGAAACATTCCACGTGGTGTGTGTCCCTTTTTGGGTGTGTATGTTTGTGTGTCTTTCGACCTGCCAGCGCTTTCATTCGGTAAGTCACATCATCTTTGTTTTATGTACGTATTTATGTATGTACATACAACGTTGGTGGAAATAAGGCTTAATAAAACTGCATAAAAAATTATAAGTCATCCTATACTTGGATGAACTTCATATTTCTTGCTTCTATATTATTATTATTATTATTATTATTATTATTATTATTATTATTATTTCTTTACTTTCTCAGACGTTAAGTCTGGTTAAAAATGGAAAATGACGCGGACCTTGATCAAGCGTCACTTCCTTTTAACTGTATGGTATGTGTTATATTGCATTTAGGAACTTTCGGGTAATTGAACATGTATCAATAATTACAGATTTCTGTAGTTGTATATATAAGTTTGGCATGTAGCTGTATTGCATTGATGTACTGGTGGATATTGTGTGGTATGACTCCTGTAGTTGATAGTATCAATTGGTATAATGTCAACTTTATCCTGATGCCACATGTCCTTGACTTCCTCAGCCAGTTGGATGTATTTTTCAATTTTTTCTCCTGTTTTCTTTGTATATTTGTTGTATTGGGTATGGATATTTCAATTAGTTGTGTTAATTTCTTCTTTTTATTGGTGAGTATGATGTCAGGTTTGTTATGTGGTGTTGTTTTATCTGTTATAATGGTTCTGTTCCAGTATAATTTGAATTCATCATTCTCCAGTACACTTTGTGGTGCATACTTGTATGTGGGAACGTGTTGTTTTATAAGTTTATGTTGTAAGGCAAGCTGTTGATGTATTATTTTTGCTACATTGTCATGTCTTCTGGGGTATTCTGTATTTGCTAGTATTGTACATCCGCTTGTGATGTGATCTACTGTTTCTATTTGTTGTTTGCAAAGTCTGCATTTATCTGTTGTGGTATGGGATCTTTAATAATATGCTTGCTGTAATATCTGGTGTTATTGTTTGATCCCGTATTGCAATCATGAATCCTTCCGTCTCACTGTATTATTGCCTTTTCTTAGCCATGTGTTGGATGCATCCTGATCGATGTGTGGCTGTGTTAGATGATACGGGTGTTTTCCATGTAGTGTTTTCTTTTTCCAGTTTACTTTCTTCTTATCTGTTGATGTTATGAGATCTAAAGGGTTGTAGAAGTTGTTATGAAATTGCAGTGGTGTAGCTGATGTATTTATATGAGTGATTGCTTTGTGTATTTTGCTAGTTTCTGCTCGTTCTGGAAAGAATTTTCTTAATTGTCTACCCGTCCATAATGTAGGTTTTTTATATCGATAAATCCCCTTCCTCCTTCCTTTCTGCTTAATGTGAATCTTTCTGTTGCTGAATGTATGTGATGTATTCTATATTTGTGGCATTGTGATCGTGTAAGTGTATTGAGTGCTTCTAGGTCTGTGTTACTCCATTTCACTACTCCAAATGATATTATTATTATTATTATTATTATTATTATTATTATTATCATCATTATTGTTATAAAATAATCTGTAAGTCTTTATATGATTCTGTTATATTTCAAAATATTTTCTTTTGAAAAGAATAATGTGTAATTTTAATACTATGACCTGAATGACAGAATATGTATTACACATACGAGGAAGAAACAGCCCAATTTTGTCTACAAGAACTAACTGGCACACAAAAGCAGCAGTAGTTCATTCTGAAATTAGTGTCCCGCATTCAGAAGCAAACAAAAACAGGTGCTACAAAATAAGGAAAATGTCAAACATAAAAGCTATCAAAACAATAGAATATAAAACAATAGGAACGTGAAGACTAAACTAAACTGTGACATATAAGAAGAAAAGAAATCTGTGTGACCAATCAAAACTTGTATCTAGGAAAGATCCTGCAACTGAAATTGAGAAATCATGATTTATGAAAGTGCAATAAAGCACACATATTCAATCAAAAATTAAAACAAACAACTTTTTCCAACTAAAAAGAAACAAGAAAAGCAAAACTTATTTTTTAAGCAATAAAGCTAATTTTATCAAATGGAAAGTACCAACTTTTTGTTACAGTATCACAATTTAAAATTCACTGTAAATACAGATTTACATTCCAGCTATAGGGATGAATAACATGAATCCCAAGGCTTTAATTTAGATTACTTCTAGTGTCACCAACACAGTGCATTGAAGTACTTCAAGAGAGTTCCCTATGAAAAGCTAACTAAACTACTACGGAAAGTATGGTGCATTGCAGGCTGCCACACATTGGTATTTATGTGTTACTAAATATACAAAAAAACCAACTGATGGCACTACATCTGGCCTGTTAACTGAGTGTAAATTCCCACAATGTATCATTGCTGTTCCACACAGAAGTAAAAACACAAGAAAACTGTTTGTAAAACATATCATAAAAAGAAGTTTACACTGGACTTAGTACAGGTCATTCTCATAATAACAGATACAGAAACTGTTCTGTTACTTGTGATACAAACAAGAAGATTGCATATTATTGTGTAAGCTGAAAACATCTCTCACTGGCACATATGGGCACAGGTGTATCTTTTTAAGAGAAACAAAGACATTGGCTGCAATTGGGCATTGATATAAATTTAACAGTGACAAGTGAAAATTTATGCTGGAGTGGAACTTAAACCATGTTTCCCACTTTATGCAAGTGGACACGTCTGACAGAACAGACACCACACATATACATAATAATATCTATGAGCACAGGAAGCACACGGTAATTTAGCACGGATAAACACTGCATTCAAAAATCTTGAGTAGCATTTGCATAAATGTTCGCACGCCGCGCGTTGTGTGTGTGTGTGTGGTGTGTGTGTGTGTGTGTGTGTGTGTGTGTGATGCCTAATTCAGAAGAAGACCTTTTGGTCGAAAGCCTACATGTTTAGCAGGGTTTTTTTTGTTGGGCCTGTCTGTGTCTCAACATTTCCACTACTTGGTGAATAGCAATTCATCCTTTTCACAATACTGTCATTGTTCCATCCTGGATTTTCCATGGTTTGTTTTAATATGACACTGATATCAACATGATAGCACACTGGTGCCTATTCACTGACCAACAGCTCTCAAGCACAGAGATATCAGTCTCCTGCAACTGTGTTTCATTAGCTTTTCAGCACAGCTTGTAAAATTATTTCCAGACTTCAAATTATAAACCTTTGCAGGCCACATGATGAACTCACTTTCCGTGTGCCCAGAAAACCAGGACATGACCCAACAACTGGTGTGGATGACTGAACTATCCTGAAGTTTGATCTATCAAAATTCATATTATCAACCCCTCCCCCGCCTGCCACTCCCAAATTGGTTGTTGTTTCTGTGACTTGCTTTATGCTCATGCAGTACCCCTCTTATAGAGCACAAGAAACTCATCTTTCAGATCAAAATGGATTCTGTACACAACTGTCTTGTGAAAATTGGTCACTGGCCATTCAAGAGATTCAGAGTGAAGTAAATGAGAGCACTCAAGATTATGCCATATTCTGCTTACGGAAGGCATTCGATACAGTTCCACGCTGTTGCCTTGTGAGCAATTGGTCACTGGCCATTCAAGAGATTCAGAGTGAAGTAAATGAGAGCACCCAAGATTATGCCATATTCTACTTACGGAAGGCATTCAATACAGTTCCACGCAGTTGCCTTGTGAGCAAACTATGAGCTGACAAATATCAGAGCACCTTTGCAAATGGATTCAGGACTTTTTAGCAAATTGAACTCAACATGTCATTCTTAATGGGGTGAAAACATTAGTATACACAATATATGTGAATACCTAGCAAGCAAACCTGGCAATGCTTCACAACTGCTAAATATGTATGAGAATCAGATGTTTGTCCTAATCTCTCTCTCTCTCTCTCGCTC
Organism: Schistocerca piceifrons; assembly: GCF_021461385.2. Classification (NCBI taxonomy): domain Eukaryota; kingdom Metazoa; phylum Arthropoda; class Insecta; order Orthoptera; family Acrididae; genus Schistocerca; species Schistocerca piceifrons. The sequence continues at coordinate 26,950,285 of NC_060144.1, forward strand.
TCTCTCTCTCTCTCTCTCTCTCTCTCTCTCTCTCTCTCTCCTCCCTCTCCCCCCCCCCCCAATCTCCTCATAGCCCCTCTTTTGCCCATCTTCTTCTCCTCCCCCCCTTCTCTGTGCATCACCTCCTGCTCCCCCTCTCAGTCATTTTCCTCTCTCTCCCTCTCCTTGTCCATCTCCTATCTCCTCCCTCCCCTTCTCCATGTTCATCCCCCCCCCCCCTCTGCCCACTTCCTCTTCTTCCCCTCCCTCTGACTTTTGAGCCTTGTTTACTGTTGTTGCAAAAGAAACCTTGATTGGAAATTTGAAGTCACTTAAAATGAATGGGTAAATCCGTTAGGATCATTGGTATACGGGGCATGGGAGAGACCTACCCAGATGCTGGATCTGTACAGATAGTAACTTCAGTGACAATACTTTGCACGGTTTTAATCTACGAATGTGTATGATCACAAATTTCGGAAGTTTGATTTTCTGCAGCAGTATTCTAATAATAAGCAAATAAGCCATTAACACAACCTTCCTATATTGTACTGAAACCGACTGTGTGGAATAAAATGAAACAGCACATTGTTGTACAAGGGTTGAAACTTAAATAGTGGCAACTGTTTATTCACAACCGATACAAAAGAGTTACATGTTTGCACCTTTACTGGCCTTCAAAGTAGTCACCAGTGTTGTGTAGAATCTGATGCCAGTGATGTGGAAGGTGTAGTATACTGTTAGCAGGGCCTGTTCTGTTGATGGCGCGAATGGAGCTGTCTATTGCATGTCAAATCTCTGGAACAGTTCTGAAGCGAATGCCACGAAGTGGTTCCTTCATCTTGGAATCAAATAAAAGTCACAAGGACTTAAGTCTGGGGATATGGTGGGTGGTACAGTACTCCCCACTCCCACCGACCCAACAGAGCAGCCACAGCTTGCGCTGTATGCACCCGCACATTTTCATGCAAATGATGGGTGGGTTACGCAGAAAGTGTCACCGCTTCTTTTGCAAAGATGGTTGCAGGTGATGCTCCAAAAATGAACAGTAATACTGTGCAATGATGGAATGCCATGGAGGAACGTAATGCGTTAGGATAACACCATTACAGTCGTACATGAGAATAACCATACTGGGGCTCTGATGCACTTTAGACTTTCGCGGCGACCCATAGTGACACCATTCGGAGGATTGACATTTCAATTTTGGCTCGTACGATGTGGCCCATTTCTCATCCAGTGTTACGATATGGTGTAAGAAAGCCTATCCTTTGCACTCATAGCGCTCCACGTGTGTGCGAGCAGCATCGTAACGCATCCATTTCTCATTTCCGTCGAGTCACGCAGAACCCATCATGATGCAATTTTTCCCATGCCCAGGGGTTCCTTCAGGATGCGAAGCACAGTCACAAATGCTAATCTGGTTTCATGGGCGAGCTCACGAACGGTATGGCGTCGATCACTGTCCACTAACGCGGCAACAGCATGCACTTCTTCAGGGACACTAGGATGACCTGCCTGATGCATGCCTGCCACAGTTTGCTGACCTTCGTTGAAGGCTTTTACCCAATGTTCCACTGTTCTGTACGGCAATGCCAATTCCCCACACACCTCTTGAAGACCTTGATGACACTGTCGCACGATAGTGTCATCAAGGTCTTCAAGAGGTGTGCGGGGAATCAGCACTGCCGTACAGAACATTGGCACATTGGGTAAAAGCCTTCAACGAAGGTCAGCAAACTGTGTGTATGACCTCTGGCACATTCAATCTTGATCCAACTCCGCTGTTCCTGTTTTGAAAATGCAGTGACACCATGTACATTAAACCGCTCACTCACAAGTGACTGTATTTCCCTCGATTGTGCGTACACCGGTGACGTGGGACGGGTGAGTCCATTTGCTCGGAGGTAAGGTAGGTATGTCAATAACGTGTGCTATCAGCGACAATAGCAAATTCCAATGCATAGTGTCCCCACAGCAGTGTTGCCACTATTTAAGTTCAAACCTACGTATATACAAAGTTTGTTTGAAATTATACATAATTAGAAAGAATATAGAAGAAACAATTTGTATAGTGGTTTAAATGTCTATGTCATAGCTAAAATTGACTCTGAGAAACAAAACTAAACCACACATTTTCACAGCACAGCATTTTTCTTTCTTGCAGTCAGTTTTAACAGAAACCTGTACATTACTGTTTAGAGGGGGAAAAAAACTTATATCCGTCTCAATGTTTATTACAGTATTGTACAAAAGTTTGAAATAAATTGCTGATGAACTTTTAGAGATGTCTGCTAACAATGTTTCTCTTATTTTATGAATTGTGCAGCCGATGTCTGTCCCAACATTTATTATAGTAACATGTAAAAATCTAAACTAAATTGGTCAAGAATCTTTTCAAGATTTTTTGTAACAATATTTAAGTATGAATTGTCTTTTTTCAGTACTACAGATAATTATTTGCGGGACATGTTACAAGCTCTTTGGGGCTGCTTACAGGCGCTGTTTTTATATTCAGAAATGTTGGAACCTAGGAAAATTTCAGTGGAATGCCAGAAGACCTGCGGAGAACTAATGCTTGGTGCAGGGATTGTCTGTTTATGCTCAACAGAAACAAATATAGCACAATTCATGTTAAAAGGCAGAAGGTCCCTTATTGTTTTTGTTATACAATGGGCAACAAATGATAGTAACCTATATAGTTCAGACACTATAACATGGCAGTCAAATCCAAGAGTAAACAAATGAGAACTTAGACTGTTTTAGGGCAAACGAAGGTTAGAAGAAGACAGACCACATCCCTGTCACAAATCTTGCTGCCTACCCTCATGTTATGTAGAACATGCAGAAAATCTTCAATTTTCATGGTCACAGTTTGATTTTTTTCCCCAAGGTGTTAATTAAAACTTTATGACTACTCTTTGTACGTATTGCAACGTTCATATGAAGAGGGTTTCAAGCCTTACCTCACAGAAGAAACCTTAATGTGGAAACAAATGCCCAGCTACGCAAAGTGCAATCAGTTTTCGCAGTATGTTCTTGATCAAACTAGGGCTTTATAAGTAACACACACACTGCCTGACAAAAAAAGTGAAGTAGCCAGATGACATAGCAGCTGCCAATGTAACTTCATTCAAGTACGCACTGTCAGTGGGTATGTAAATGATTAGAGTTGCAATTCTCTGCGAGAGGTAGAACAGCTAACAGAATGCATTAGTGTTGTTTGTGTTTTTTATGGTTACCAGAATTGGTAGGGTATACAAGGGGCATGAACAGCATCAGATGTTGAGTGATCACTGAAGGACATGGGATCCACATACTTGTGCGAGATAGCAATATCAGCATCTGAGAGACTTTGGAAATGGCCTCATTGCGGGTCTCCATTTGACCAGCTGGTTGAATTTTGCAGTTTCCAGATTTGTGAGATATTCGGAGATGGCAGAGGCCTGATGTTACACTGCTTGGGAACCTGAGGGCAGACATACTTGTCATTAAGGATCCAGTCCACCATTTCTGACTACCACAAGGTAGATTCACCACACTGAGTGCCAAGTGCATCATAACCCCTTCAACACCTGTGTCTGCCATCTGAGAATAAGTAATGTACTCCCTACAACATTCTGCATCGTGCCACACTATTATTGGAGACTATCAGCAGCAGCACTGAGGGATTAGCATTCCATGTGTAGGCTACCATTAACAATACAGCACAAAGGGTACATTTGGGCTGGTGCTGTAACAAGGAAACATGGACTGTTGATGAATGGTGTTGCACTGTGTTCAGTGATGACCAGCAGTGCAACACTACCACAGATGACCACCGTCATCATGTATGGTAGCAACCAACTCCAATGCTTGGAGAGGCACAGCAGCGTTACTCCTAGTGTCATGTTTTGGGAAACCATCAGGTATGACTTCAGGTCACAGCTGGTAGTGACTGAGGAAACTCTGATGGCACAATAACCTTAGGCCCTCATGTGTAACCTCTCTTACGAGAATGTGAAGGTTCCTTTTTCAAACAGGACAATTCTTGTCTACACAAGGCACATGTTTCTACACACTGCCTGCATGGTGTTTGAGCTACTCCTGTGACCAGAAAGATTCGTATATCTGTTCCAATAGAAAGTGTGGGATCAGCTTGGATCTCAACTCTGACCCAGTGACGATATCAAGGATCAACTACAACTATTTTGTGAGCCTGTTTGCTGCAGGAGTGGATACAGCAGCCTTATGACACCCTTCTCAACTGAATCAGTGCATGCATCCAAGCTACGTCATACCGATAAGTGGGCTCATACCACCAAGTTCTTTCTAAATGCGAATCGATTTTATAATCAGTGAAATAACATCACACAGCTTCTCAATCTGTGATGTTTCATGCTGTTTCTTCCTCCCCTTCTGGGTGTTTCCACAGAGCGGCTAAAAGTGGGCAATCCAGCAAGATGTGGACGACACTCGTATGTGAGCCACAGTGACACCGATGCGGGTCCTCGCAACGGAGGTGACAGCAATGTGTTAGCCACGTATGGCCAATGAGGAGCTGGCAGAGAACCACATAGTTCCTGCGAGAGGCCCGTATGGAGGTCTTCCACACATTCATAGTCTTTTCAAGGGCAGCAGTTTTCTGTGCGTACTGAGATTATGCCATTCCGTCTCCCACAGCCAAAAAACCTTGCAGCCTTAATAATGATCGCAGGTCAGTTGCGGGGATGTCGATCTGCAGAAGCGGTTTCCGTGTAGCCTGCATGGACAGCCTGTCGGCAAGTTCATTTCCTGGGATTCCGACCTGGCCTGGGGTCCACACAAACACCACAGAATGGCAGGACTGTTCCAGGGCATAAATGGACTCCTGAATAGACACTACCAGAGGGTGACGAGGGTAGCACTGTTCGATAGCTTGTAGGCTGCTCAATGAGTCAGTACACAGGAGAAATGACTCGTCAGTGCGTGAGTGGGTGTACTCAAGAGCACAAGATATGGCTGCCAGCTCTGCAGTGAAAACACTGAAGCAAACTGCCAAGGAATGCTGTTCAAAATGTCCCCCATGAACATCTGTGAAGCCTATGTGACCATCAGCCATTGAGCCATCAGCGTAAATCACTTCAGATCCCTGGAACACATCAAGAATCGAGAGGAATTGACAGCGGAGAGCAGCGGGGTTAACGGAGTCCTTAGGGCCATGCAAAAGGTCCAGACAAAGCTGTGGCTCAGGTGGACACCACGGAGGCATATGTGAATGTGCCGCCAGTAGAGGTGGTAAAGGGAAGGACTCCAGTTTGGAGAGAAGGGACTGCACACAAACCGCAATTGTTAGCCCCGATCAGGGCCGCCGATGTGGGAGATGGACTGCCACGGGCGGGTACAGCAGATGCAGACGGTTATTCGGATGCACAGGGAAACTATGAATGTGTGCTGCGTAACTGGCGAACAGTCGCGCACGTCTGATCTGTAGTTGAGGGACACCAGCCTCCACCAGTATGCTGGTCACCAGACTCGTCCTAAAAGCTCCTGTCGCACATCGAACCCCACAATGGTGCACAGGGTCGAGTAAATGCAATGCTGAAGGCGCCGCGGAACCATAAACCACACTCGCATAATCAATTTGTAGATCTGTAGAGCTGCAGCAGCGTGCAGCGATCTGTACCCCAATTGATGTTGCTCAGGCAATGGAGGGCATTGAGGTGCTGCCAGCACTTCTGCTTAAGCTGACGAAGATGAGGGAGCCAAGTAAATCGAGTGTCGAAAACCAGTCCTATGAATTTTTGTGTATCCACTACAGAGAGTGGATCATCATTAAGGTAAAGTGTGGGTTCGGGATGAACCGTACGACGCCGACAAAAGTGCACGACACACGACTTTGGGGCTGAAAACTGGAAGCTGTGGGCTAGAGCCCATGATTGCACCTTGTGGATGGCTCCCCGGAGGTGCCGCTCAGCAACAACAGTATTGGAGCAGCAGTACGAAATGCAGAGGTTTTCTGCACACAGAGAAGGTGAGACGGAGAGCCCAACAGCCACTGCTAGACCGTTAATGGCCACTAAAAGAGACACACACTCAATACAGAGCCCTGCGGGACTCCATTCTCCTGGATATGGATGGAACTATGGGAGTCACCAATTTGGACACGGAAAGTACGGAGCGACAGGAAGTTTTGGATAAAAATCGGGAGTGGTCCCCAGATACCTCACTCACACAATGTGGCAAGGATATAATGTCACCAATTCGTGTTGTATGCTTTACATAAGTAAAAAAAGACCGCAATCAGATGTTGCCGTCTCGAAAAGGCTGTTCGGACTCGATGGACACAAGATTATCAGTGGTAGAGCGACCCTGGCAGAAGCCGCCCTGACATGGAGCCATCAAGCCGCGTGACTCCAGGACCCAACCCGACCCAACTGCCGACATACCACACGTTCCAGCAACTTACAAAGAACGTCGGGGAGGCTGATAGGCTGATAGCTATCCACATCAAGCGGGTTTTTACCGGGTTTGAACACTGGAATGATGGTGCTCTCCCGCCATTGCGATGGCAAGACTGATTACAAATGGCAATCTATAGTTTGTCCTTTTAAGGTCCATTTGGTGCTCCTTGACCAGTCTATGTAGTATATGAAGCTCATTTGGGATATCATGGAGCAGCTGGCCAGCATCCTTTATGTGGGAGCTACTGCTGATTGAGTACAATTGTTTCCGTGACAGAAATTTGTGTTCATTGTATCATTGTATCACTCCCGGACGTCATCACACCAGATCTGGTTGAAGATGACGAGAAGATGTCGCTTGTAGTCAGATGAGAGATGTTTTATCATCTGGCTGTGGATGTGATCAGGTCCAGGAGCTGTGTCAGGGCGATGTGCAAGGGCACTGAGGAGCTCCCACTCTGTAAATGGGGCACTATAGGATTCACTGAGCCGTGTAGTGAATGAGAGGGCGTTCCGTTCTAGCCACGTTTGAGTGTGTGAAAGGGTGGGGTGGGGGGGTGGGGGCTGTAATTGTCCGACGCAGAGGCTCAAGCAAAGTGCTCAGCAATCATGTTTGTGTCTGTACATAACTCGCCATTTATGGTAACACTGGGGACAGCTGTTGGGTGGGGCCTGGTACCAGAGAAGATGTTTGATCTTTGCCCAAACTTGGGAAGGTGATGTGTGGCACCCCCAATGGTGGAGACGTACCTCTCACAACACTCTTCCTTCCATTGTTTGATAAGGTAGCGAGCATGGGCATGGAGCCATTTAAAGGCTATGAGGTGCTCCAGGGAAGGGTGCCACTTATGCCGCTGCAGAGCTTGACGATGCTCCTTAATTGCTTCAGCGATTTCCGGCGACCACCTACGGACTGCCTTCCGCCTTGGGCACCCTAAAGAGAGAGGGATCGCATTTTCTGCAGCATAAACAACTGTGCTAGTCACTTGCTCAACCATCACATCAATTTTACCTTGTGGGGGAGATTCAGCGGTGACAGCAGAGGTGAAAGTTCCCCAGTCCGCCTTGTTCAAAGCCCATCTGGACACACGTGTGTGTGCCTGACATTGGGGCAGTGACAGGAAGATGGGGAAGTGGTCACTACCACACAGGTCGTCATGTGCTCTCCAGTGGAGAGATGGGAGAAGTCCAGGGCTGCAAATTGATAAATCGATGGGTGAGTAACTACCATGAGTCACATTGAAATGTGTGGCAGCCCCAGTATTTAAGAGGCAGAGGTCCAATTGCGTCAGTAAAGTTTCGGCATCTCAGCCTCGGCCAGTAAGCATGGTACCAGCCAACAAGGGGTTATGGGCATTAAAATCTCTCAGAAGTAGGAAAGGTTTAGGGAGTTGATCAATCAGTGCAGCTAATACATTCAGGGGTACTACACCATCTGGAGGAAGATACACATTGCAAACAGTTATTCCGTGTGTCGTCCTTATTCTGATAGCCATAGCTTCAAGAGAGGTTTGAAGGGGCACGTGTTCACTACAGACCAAGTTTAGGACATAAACGCAAACTTCACCTGACACACTATTATAGTTGCTATGGTTCCTGTAATATCCCTTATAGCCATGGAGGGCAGGGGTCCGCATTGCTGGGAACCAGGTTTCCTGGAGGGCAATGCAGATAGCAGGTGTAAAACTTAACAGCTGCCACAGCTCAGCCAGGCGGTGGAAAAAACCGCTGCAATTCCACTGGAGGATCATACCGTGAGACTGGGAAGGCATGAAACATTCAATGAGGCAGTTTACACCTCACAGTCACCTGCTGCCACCGATTTACTGCTTGAGCAGTCTATATCCATTGTGTCTGAGAGTCAGGTGAGATCTAGGGCATCAGCGGACGCCAAAATCTCCACCCCGTCCTCAGCCGCAGAGCTTGTAGGTAACGGTGGTGTGGGTGCCACTGGAATTTCCTTGGTCTTAGGGGTTTTCTTTTTGGATTTCTCTCGCTGCTCCTTGGGTTTCCCTGGCTGGGAGGACTTCCCTGGTTCAGTCTCTGGGACTGAGGATGAATGTGAAGCCGTATGACCAGCTGCTTTTGGGCTCTTCAGCCACTGGCGGGTGTCTTCTTTCCCACTAGAAGAAACCTGGGAAGTGAGTGACCCAAAGGACCCCTTCCTAGCGAGAGAAGCCGAAGAAGACTTACGCTTCTCCAACTTAGAAGTGGGGACGGATTTCCCCGATGGTTGGGGGGGTGTTGCTCCTGAAGTAGGTGGTGCAGGAGCAACAGGGAAGGAAATGCCCCCCACCATCAAAGGTGCAGCTGTAGTCCTCCGGCTCTGAGAGGTGACCTGGGTTGGTGGAGCTGATGGTGCCACAACTGTTGTTGCAGCAGCGTACGATGATGTCATACGCACAGGGTGCCAGCGTTCAAATTTTCTCTTAGCCTCAGTGTAGGTCAGTCTGTCCAGAGTCTTGTACTCCATTATTTTCCTTTCTTTCTGGAGAATCCTGCAGTCAGGCGAGCAAGGCTCTCCACAGTTGACACAGATGGGAGGCGGGGCAATTGAGTATTGGGATGCGATGGGCACCTACAAACTCGGCATGTGACGCTGGAAGTACAACAGGAAGACATATGGCCGAACTCCCAGCACTTAAAGCACCGCATCGGGGGAGGGATATAGGGCTTTACATCACACCAGTAGACCGTCACCTTGACCTTCTCGGGCAATTTATCACCCTCAAAGGCCAAGATGAAGGCACCGGTGGCAACCTGATTACCCTTCGGACCCCGGTGGACACGCCGGACGAAATGTACACCTCGCTGCTCTAAATTGGCACGCAGCTCATCTTCGGACTGCAAAAGGACGGGTGGTAGGGACAGAGGGACAGAGCATCGACTGACATTATACTGAGTGCACAATCCAAAAATTACCTCGAGCAATTAAACAGAGAACCGACTCATGGAGATAACATTTTGGACCTACTGATAACAAACAGACCCGAACTTTTCGACTCTGTATGTACAGAACAGGGAATCAGTGATCATAAGGCCGTTGCAGCATCCCTGAATATGGAAGTTAATAGGAATATAAAAAAAGGGAGGAAGGTTTATCTGTTTAGCAAGAGTAATAGAAGGCAGATTTCAGACTACCTAACAGATCAAAACGAAAATTTCTGTTCCGACACTGACAATGTTCTGTTCCGACACTGACAATGTTGAGTGTTTATGGAAAAAGTTCAAGGCAATCGTAAAATGCGTTTTAGACAGGTAAGTGCCGAGTAAAACTGTGAGGGATGAGAAAAACCCACCGTGGTTCAACAACAAAGTTAGGAAACTACTGCGAAAGCAAGGAGAGCTTCACTCCAAGTTTAAACGCAGCCAAAACCTCTCAGACAAACAGAAGCTAAACGATGTCAAAGTTAGCATAAGGAGGGCTATGCATGAAGCGTTCAGTGAATTCGAAAGTAAAATTCTATGTACCGACTTGACAGAAAATCCTAGGATGTTCTGGTCTTACGTTAAATCAGTAAGTGGCTCGAAACAGCATATCCAGACACTCCGGGGTGATGATGGCATTGAAACAGAGGATGACACGCGTAAAGCTGAAATACTAAACACCTTTTTCCGAAGCTGTTTCACAGAGGAAGACCGCACTGCAGTTCCTTCTCTAAATCCTCGCACAAGCGAAACAATGGCTGACATCGAAATAAGTGTCCAAGGAATAGAAAAGCAACTGGAATCACTCAAGAGAGGAAAGTCCACTGGACCTGACGGGATACCAGTTCGATTCTACACAGAGTACGTGAAAGAACTTGCCCCCCTTCTGACAGCCATGTACCGCAAGTCTCTAGAGGAACGGAAGGTTCCAAATGATTGGAAAAGAGCAGTCTTCAAGAAGGGTCGTCGAGCAGATGCGCAAAACTATAGACCTATATCTCTGACGTCGATCTGTTGTAGAATTTTAGAACATGTTTTTTGCTCGAGTATCATGTCGTTTTTGGAAACCCAGAATCTACTATGTAGGAATCAACGTGGATTCTGGAAACAGCGATCGTGTGAGACCCAACTCGCTTTATTTGTTCATGAGACCCAGAAAATATTAGATACAGGCTCCCCGGTAGATGCTATTTTTCTTGACTTCCGGAAGGCGTTCGATACAGTTCCGCACTGTCGCCTGATAAACAAAGTAAGAGCCTATGGAATATCAGACCAGCTGTGTGGCTGGTTGAAGAGTTTTCAGCAAACAGAACACAGCATGTTGTTATCAACGGAGAGAGATCTACAGACATTAAGGTAACCTCTGGCGTGCCACAGGGGAGTGCTACGGAACCATTGCTATTCACAATATATATATATATATAAATGACCTAGTAGAGAGTGTCGGAAGTCCCATGCGGCTTTTCGCGGATGATGCTGTAGTATACAGAGAAGTTGCAGCATTAGAAAATTGTAGCGAAATGCAGGAAGATCTGCAGCGGATAGGCACTTGGTGCAGGAAGTGGCAACTGACCCTTAACATAGACAAATGTAATGTATTGCGAATACATAGAAAGAAGGATCCTTTATTGTATGATTATATGATAGCGGAACAAACACTGGTAGCAGTTACTTCTGTAAAATATCTGGGAGTATGCGTGCGGAACGATGTGAAGTGGAATGTTCACATAAAATTATTTGTTGGTAAGGCGGGTACCAGGTTGAGATTCATTGGGAGAGTCCTTAGAAAATGGAGTCCATCAACAAAGGAGGTGGCTTACAAAATACTCGTTCGACGTATACTTGAGTATTGCTCATCAGTGTGGGATCTGTACCACGTCGGGTTGACAGAGGAGATAGAGAAGATCCAAAGAAGAGCAGCGCGTTTCGTTACAGGGTTATTTGGTAAGCACGATAGCATTACGGAGATGTTTAGCAAACTCAAGTGGCAGACTCTGCAGCAGAGGCGCTCTGTATCGCGGTGTAGCTTGCTCGCCAGGTTTCGAGAGGGTGCGTTTCTGGATGAGGTATTGAATATATTGCTTCGCCCTACTTATACCTCCTGAGGAGATCATGAATGTAAAATTAGAGAGATTCGAGAACGCACGGAGGCTTTCAGACAGTCGTTCTTCCCGCGAACCATATGCGACTGGAACAGAAAAGGGAGGTAATGACAGTGGCACGTAAAGTGCCCTCTGCCACACACCGTTGGGTGGCTAGCAGAGTATAAATGTAGATGTAGATGTAGAAGGAGGTCTCTATGAAATATGATACCTTGGAACATGGTGTGGCCATGGAGGAGAACAATTCGGGGTCGTACTTCTGTGCATTGAATTGAGCTTGTGATCGCTTATGAGACTGCTGGTGTTTCACCACCAGCAAGAGATGATGGCCTACGCTTCATCACAAGTCATCCACCCTGATGCCACCCACTCTGACCAGGGGCCCTCCCCATGGGTGCCACCCAGCCACAGTAAAGGTCACCTGGCAGGATGGCCTCTGCCAGGAGTCCCGATGCCCCAGGGGAGTGGTCATCTACCCCTTGGCATACTTGGGGAGTTAACAGCGCAGGCATCAGCAGAGCGATCCCTGTCTGGTCAGGGGGCTACAACCAACAGGGTCCATGGCGGCTCCACCACAATGGACTGGCTACCGTGCTGGATATCAGTGCAAAGAAGTTCATGGCCATCGCCGACGCAGAAATCGACACTGCATAGTGCATGCACGATAAAGCACCCAGGAAGGTGTCCTCACCCAAGAGATGGAGAATGGGCAGGACTGCAATGCGACGATGAGAAAGTGGGCTAAAGATCTCAATACACGATAGACACGATGCACCTTGTAAGGTGCCCTTCCCCAATTGTCTCGCTCTTCGGGAAAATTTTGAAGAATGGAGGTCAAACCCTACAGGGGACTGTCACATAAAGGCTGAAACGTGTGAAACTCCTTTTAGTCACCTCGTACGACAGGCAGGAATACCTCAGACCTATTCTAACCCCCTGACCCGCAGAGGGAGGGTCTCACACAGAGCGTTCTCTGCCATGACTGAATTCTCAACCTGAAATATCGTTTGTGTTCTGTGATTCTGGTGTTGATTGATCATCCAGTCATTTCAACATGAACTTTTCTGCATGTGCATGGTATGCGGTATATTCCCCACATTGCAAGTGGGTCCCTTTTTTCCTTTGTCGATCTGAGCACACTTTGATCGTCTCTGGCAATTTGTAAATAGTCTTTACGCCGTGCCTGCACAACATACTACCAATTCTGTCCACACCTGAGATTTCTTTTTCTTATGTGTCACTTTGCCGAGTGTCTGACTCTGTTATACTTCTAATATAACTTGCAGAGTACCCATTGCTCCTCAGAACACTTTCCAGGTGTTGCATTTCGTGTCTCAGGTGCTGCGGCTCTCATATCTGTCTTGCTCATGTTGTTAGCATATTAATCATGCCTATATTCTGGCTTGTGTGATGGTTTTATAGTTTGTGCAGTTATTTGTCCATGTGCGTCAGTTTTCGATACACAGTGTGTCCCAGGTTTTCACCATCCCTTGTGACCAACACATCTACAGGGGTAGTTTTTTGTCTTTTTATACTTCCATGGTAAATTTTATGTCGGCATGGAGGCTGTTGAAGTTTCTTAGGAAGTCTTCAAGCTGTACCTCACCATGGCTCCAAACAACAAAGGTACCATTGACATATCTGCACCACACCTTAGGCTTATGAATGCCGAGTCCAGTGCATGTGCTTCAAAATGTTCCATGAAGAAGTTGGCTATCCCTGGTGACACCTTGCAGCTGTTTGTAGAAGTTGCTGTTCCATGTGAAATAGCTTGTGGTGAGACAGGCATGGAAGAGCTTTGTGATGTCTCGTGGGAAAATGGAACTGATGTGCTCCATAGTGTCACTGAGTGGCACTTCAGTAAACAAACAACAACACAGCTGACCAGGATGTTGTTTGAGGCAAGTTTTAGTTTCTTCAGCTTCTCAAATGTCCTAAGTCCTTTACGAATGTGTAAGTCTTCCTTGCATGCGGCTGGAGCGGAGAGGCCAAGTGTTTTGCCAGTTTATTTGTTGGTGAGCCAGGAACGCTAACACTTGGTCTTAGTGGAACATTACTCTTATGGAACTTAGGTATTCCCTACAGCCAAGGTGGTAGGGCTTATGTGTTGCACAGGTTCCTCTGTACGTCTGCCAACTGAGGAGACATGATGCAAAGATTATTTACAAATTAACAAAGAAGGCCAAAGAGGGTCTCTGATTGGCAAAGGAGAAAATGGACCCACTTGTAATGTTGGGAATACACCATGTATCATGCACATGTGGAAAAGTTTGTGTTGGAATGACTAAACAATCAATCAACACCAGGATCACAGAATACATGGAAGTTCTGGCTGTAGAGAAGAGCTATCATACCTGCTTGTTCAGAGAAGCTACAGAAATACACAAACATGAGAAAAGCTTCAACAATAAAGAAGAAAGCCTCAAGGTAAACGGCTCCTGGCTTCTTGTGCTACAGCGAACAACTGTTGCAGGTAGCAAGAGGAGAACCACGTTGGAAATAACTGCGGAGAAGCCAGGTACATATAATCTGTGGCTGTGAGCTCTGCTCCAGTCCATCACTAGCCATGGAAGGTGAAACTTTGACAGTGCCAGCCACTCGTGGTGACGAAACATCAGAAAAATCATCATATGAACATCGGCCAAAGAACCTGAGACAGAAGTCAACACACAGTTTGTCAACAACTTGCCAAGAAAACAATTTTTTGTATTATGGCACCACAGGGAGAAGATTTGCAGACTGTAGTGATGTCTTGATCAACGATGGAAGAAGAATGCGTGACTGATGTCCTCTTGCCTTTCTGTTGCGGTGCCGGGATGAAGGTGCTGCACCGTAGTTCTTTAAATGTAAGCTTGTTTGCCACCACCCAAGCACTTCATATCTGTGACAGAAATGAACGCATTTTTCTTCACGAGTGAATTCATGCAACACAGAGATACTTGGCAAGAACAGATGAGGAACTTTTGGATATTTTCTAACAACTAAGTGGCGGAATGCTTCGAGACACCTGGGAAAAGATCAACAGTTGTTGTTGTTGTTGTTGTTGTGGTCTTCAGTCCTGAGACTGGTTTGATGCAGCCCTCCATGCTACTCTATCCTGTGCAAGCTTTTTCATCTCCCAGTACCTACTGCAACCTACATCCTTCTGAATCTGCTTAGTGTATTCATCTCTTGGTCTCCCTCTACGATTTTTACCCTCCACGCTGCACTCCAATACTAAATTGGTGATCCCTTGATGCCTCAGAACATGTCCTACCAACCGATCCCTTCTTCTGGTCAAATTGTGCCACAAACTTCTCTTCTCCCCAATCCTATTCAATACTTCCTCATTAGTTATGTGATCTACCCATCTAATCTTCAGCATTCTTCTGTAGCACCACATTTCAAAAGCTTCTATTCTCTTCTTGTCCAAACTATTTATCGTCCATGTTTCACTTCCATACATGGCTACACTCCATACAAATACTTTCAGAAACGACTTCCTGACACTTAAATCAATACTGGATGTTAACAAATTTCTCTTCTTCAGAAACGCTTTCCTTGCCATTGCCAGCCTACATTTTATATCCTCTCTACTTCGACCATCATCAGTTATTTTGCTCCCCAAATAGCAAAACTCCTTTACTACTTTAAGTGCCTCATTTCCTAATCTAATTCCCTCAGCATCACCCGTCTTAATTAGACTACATTTCATTATCCTTGTTTTGCTTTTGTTGATGTTCATCTTATATCTTCCTTTCAAGACACTGTCCATTCCATTCAACTGCTCTTCCAAGTCCTTTGCTGTCTCTGACAGAATTACAATGTCATCGGCGAACCTCAAAGTTTTTATTTCTTCTCCATGAATTTTAATACCTACTCCGAATTTTTCTTTTGTTTCCTTTACTGCTTGCTCAATATACAGATTGAACAACATCGGGGAGAGGCTACAACCCTGTCTTACTCCCTTCCCAACCACTGCTTCCCTTTCATGTCCCTCGACTCTTATAACTGCCATCTGGTTTCTGTACAAATTGCAAATAGCCTTTCGCTCCCTGTATTTTACCCCTGCCACCTTTAGAATTTGAAAGAGAGTATTCCAGTCAACATTGTCAAAAGCTTTCTCTAAGTCTACAAATGCTAGAAACGTAGGTTTGCCTTTCCTTAATCTTTCTTCTAAGATAAGTCGTAAGGTCAGTATTGCCTCACGTGTTCTACGGAATCCAAACTGATCTTCCCCGAGGTTGGCTTCTACTAGTTTTTCCATTCGTCTGTAAAGAATTCGTGTTAGTATTTTGCAGCTGTGACTTATTAAACTGATAGTTCGGTAATTTTCACATCTGTCAACACCTGCTTTCTTTGGGATTGGAATTATTATATTCTTCTTGAAGTCTGAGGGTATTTCACCTGTTTCATACATCTTGCTCACCAGATGGTAGAGTTTTGTCAGGACTGGCTCTCCCACGGCCGTCAGTAGTTCCAATGGAATATTGTCTACTCCGGGGGCCTTGTTTCGACTCAGGTCTTTCAGTGCTCTGTCAAACTCTTCACGCAGTATCATATCTCCCATTTCATCTTCATCTACATCCTCTTCCATTTCCATAATATTGTCCTCAAGTACATCGCCCTTGTATAGACCCTCTATATACTCCTTCCACCTTTCTGCTTTCCCTTCTTTGCTTAGAACTGGGTTTCCATCTGAGCTCTTGATATTCATACAAGTCGTTCTCTTATCTCCAAAGGTCTCTTTAATTTTCCTGTAGGCGGTATCTATCTTACCTCTAGTGAGATAGGCCTCTACATCCTTACATTTGTCCTCTAGCCATCCCTGCTTAGCCATTTTGCACTTCCTGTCGATCTCATTTTTGAGACGTTTGTATTCCTTTTTGCCTGTTTCACTTACTGCATTTTTATATTTTCTCCTTTCATCAATTAAATTCAGTATTTCTTCTGTTACCCAAGGATTTCTACTAGCCCTCGTCTTTTTACCTACTTGATCCTCTGCTGCCTTCACTACTTCATCCCTCAAAGCTACCCATTCTTCTTCTACTGTATTTATTTCCCCCATTCCTGTCAATTGCTCCCTTATGCTCTCCCTGAATCTCTGTACAACCTCTGGTTCTTTTAGTTTATCCAGGTCCCATATCCTTAAATTCCCACCTTTTTGCAGTTTCTTCAGTTTTAATCTACAGGTCATAACCAATAGATTGTGGTCAGAGTCCACATCTGCCCCTGGAAATGTCTTACAATTTAAAACCTGGTTCCTAAATCTCTGTCTTACCATTATATAATCTATCTGATACCTTTTAGTATCTCCAGGGTTCTTCCATGTATACAACCTTCTTTCATGATTCTTAAACCAAGTGTTAGTTATGATTATGTTGTGCTCTGTGCAAAATTCTACCAGGCGGCTTCCTCTTTCATTTCTGTCCCCCAATCCATATTCACCTACTATGTTTCCTTCTCTCCCTTTTCCTACACTCGAATTCCAGTCACCCATGACTATTAAATTTACGTCTCCCTTCACAATCTGTATAATTTCTTTTATTTCATCATACATTTCTTCAATTTCTTCGTCATCTGCAGAGCTAGTTGGCATATAAACTTGTACTACCGTAGTAGGTGTGGGCTTCGTATCTATCTTGGCCACAATCAACAGTATCACTCACAAAAGCATGCAGGATGGATTTGAGCACTGCACTGAGTGACAGAAGAAAAAGTTCGCAAGAGTCCGGATGCAGACTGTAACGGAAATTCCCGATGTGTCATGCACAGTGGTCAACCTCATAGACTGACTATTGACTGAACAGGAAAAGTCTGTCATTCAAAAAGGAGGGAATTTAGTTATCATCCCCAGAACTATACCTATGGAGTACATCATTCCTAATACTGAAGTGGTCATTTGGAGCCTTCCTTGTGGAAAAACTGAAGAAATATGCACTGAAACAGCGGGATACTGTGCAGAGCAAAATCACAAGCTTGCAACCTGAAGAAAGAAGAAGTACAAGCTATTACGAATCTTAATGTCGACAAGAGTACATTAGTACAGTCCACTGATAAAGGAAATGAGACTGTCATAATGAGATTATGATCAGAAAATCATGGACCTATTAGATTCAATGACATACCAAAACCTAAGTGCTGATCCAATGCAGTGTACCACATGGAATATGAATCAGCTAGGCAAGGCATCTTTTCTGCAGGTGAACATACAGAGGAACCTGCACAACACACAAGCCCTACCACCTTGGCTGTATGGATGACCTAAGATCCACAAGAATAATGTTCCACTAAGACCAAGTGTTAGCACTCCTGGCTCACCGACACACAAACTGACAGAACACTAAGCTCTCTGCTCCAGCTGCATAAAGGACATTCATAAAGGACTCAGGACATTTTGTTGGGAAACTGAAGAAACTGAAACTTGCACCAAATGACATCCTGCTCAGCTCTGATGATGTTTCTTTGTTTACTGAAGTGCCACTCAATTACATTCTGGAGCACATCGGTTCCATTTTACCCGTAAGACATCACAAAGCTCTTTCATGCCTGTCTCACCACGAGCTATTTTACATGGAGTGGCAACTTCCACGAACAGCTGGAAGGCGTCACCATAGGTAGTCCTCTTAGTCCAGTGGTGGGCAACTTTTTTTATGGAACATTCTGAAGCACAGGCACTTTACTTGGCACCTCATAAGCCTAAGATGTGATACACGATACATCGATGGCACTTTCATTGTGTGGAGTCATGGTGAGGAACAGCTCGGAGACTTCTTAAGACACTTGAACAGCCTCCATGGCAACATAAAATTCACAATGGAAGTAGAAAAGAACAAAAACCTACCCTTTCTAGATGTGCTGGTCACAAGGGATGGTGAAAACCCGGGACACACCAAGTATCAAAAACTGACAAATATTGACCAATACCTGCACAAACTATCAAACCACCACCTGATCCAGAGAAGAGGCACGCAAAGTAACACTTGAGAAAAAGGAATGTCAGGTACGGCATTTTTGCCATACATTCTCAGAGTGATGGACAGAATCGGCCATATATTGCGCAAACACGGAATAAAGACTATTTACAAACCGACAAAGAAGATCAGAGAGTGTCTTAGATCTGCAAATGAGAAAAGGGACCCCACTTGCAATGTCGGGAATATACCGCATACCATGCACAAGCAGAAAAGTTATGTTTTAATGACTGGATAATCAATCAATGCTGCCAGGATCAAAGAATACAAACAACACTGCAAGTTGGGGCAGGTGGAGAAATCAGCTGTCGCAGAGCACAAACTGTGCGAGACCACCCACATAGTAAAGTTTACTGACATGGGAGTTCTGGCTGTAGAAAAGTGTTATCACACCTGCTTGTTCAGAGAAGCTATAGAAATAAATATGAGAACAGTTTCAACAAGAAAAAGAAAGCCTCAAGGTAAATGGATCCTGGCTTGCCATGTTGCAGTGAATGACCATGACCGTTGCAGGTAGCAAGAGGAGAACCACACTGGAAATGACCGCAGAGAAGCCTTTGGACATTGGCATGCCAGGTATATATAGTCTGCAGTGGAATGTGAAACTCTGACAATGCCAGCCACTTTTGCTGGTGAAACGTCACAAAAATCATCAGACGAACGTCGACCGAACAACCCGAGAAAGAAGCCAACAGGCAATTTGTCAGTTTTTATGTTATCTATTATCTGTATACATCTTCATAGTTGAGGTTGCTAATGCATGCCTATGCAGTCTAGCTACACACTGATGTAAGCCAGTTCTAATCCCAATGGTGAAAAATTTTCACTTCCAGTATCTGGACAGCAAGGGGTTGAGAGGTGGTTACATAAAGTTCCCAATCAACAGTATTTGTGCAAGGTCATGGATTAAATTCCAAACTTCTCCACAGTGCCTCATGAAATGTGAGTATGTGACACTGATAGTGAATCACCCATCAGATGAGGTCATTTAGCTCGGCGGCCATCTTTGAGATATTTGAGAGGAACAGGATATGTGCCGGCACTTGATTTCACCCTCTCCCTTACCTTAATCCAAAACAATATAAACCCAACACTACACTATACAAGCTCTTATCAGTCACACATTCAACACAGAGACACACGACACTTCGCTTCACAACAGGTCACAAGAAGGCAACGGTAAAACACTATGACCTTGTCTAGTATGGTGATGTACAATTCCCACATCTGCTCCCTATACTCAGTCCCCGAGTATGAGGCTAGTCTGACTGATTATCTGTGCATTATTCATGGATCTAGTCTGACTGATTATCTGTTATTATTCAAACTATTTATTTTATTATGTTTGCAAAGAAGTCCATCTATAAATTAATATCTACTACTGAAAAATCCCAGTATATCAGCTGTTAACTGCTATATATGAGGTCTGTTCAAAAATATGCTACATTTTTATAAACAACACTTTTATTTTACTTGCTAATGTTTACTGCTTCAAGGTACCGCAATCCTCTAATCACAGTTGTCATTAGTATTACTGGTGGTGTCTAAACAGCACCTTTTCTGCACTCATATTAACTCTGGAAACAACAAAGTCACAAGTAGTAGAGTGATTAGAGGACAGTCATCTGATTTCTGTTACAAAATTTGCAAACTATGAAATCTAAGTGGTGGAGGCATGTTGTCACTGTCAAGGAACAAGGAGCTGTTATGCAACAACTGTAGTCTTCTTTTTCACATTTTCTCACACAACCTTTTCAAAATGTTTGCACGGTAATGATGGTCAACTGACTGACTTTGAGATAGAGCTTCATAAGGCACAATTCCATTGCATTCTAGTCTGACATGTAGTTGCAATACGGGCACAACAGTTTGCTGATGTAGCTACAAAGATCTGAAGATGATCCAGGAAGATCGAAATTAGTCATATCATACAAAAATGTGCAAATGGGACTGAAAAATCATGATATTTTGAAACTGTTCTAAATATCACTACAGTTGCCAATTTCTCTCATGATGAATACATCAGCTTCAGTAAATTCTGTTGAGTGAGGAAAGATAATCCACACTATCATGATCAACACATACAAGACAACTTTACTTTTTCAGTAAAGCATATATTTAAATATATCTGCAGAAACTATATTAGGGCCACAATACACAACTGGATGCAGAATAAATCCTTCAAAATGTTACTAACCTTCATTAAAATATATTGTTGCACAAGGCTCAACATTAAATGAACATTTAAATTTTAATTTTATTCTGGTTAGCTGTTATTTTTCATTGGACATATACCACACAGGTTCCAAAATTATAATGAAAGTAAATGCTAACCTATCCTGTTTTCCTGCAACACAGAATTAATGGCCAGTTAAAGGTGAAAAAGTTACTTCAATGAAATAGGGCAATACCAAAAATGTCATTAAAGTATTACTGATAATAGTCATTACAGAATGACAAAGACGAAGTAAGAAGTTACTCATCACTCACTGAAAATGGCTTATCAAAGCAATGCTATGAACCAAATGACAGGAAGGAAGGAAGATTAGGATTTAACACGCTGTCAACATTGATGTCATTATATATAGAGCATAAGCTCTAAATGCTGCAAGGCTGGAGAAGGGAATCGGCCAAGCCCTTTCAAAGGAACCACTCCAGCATTTGCCCTGAGAGATTTAGGGAAATTGTGGAAAACCAAAATACGGATGACCACATGTGGATCTCAACCATTGTCATCCTTAATGCAAGTCCAATGTGCTAACCAGTGTCACATTGTTCCCTGAAAGACCACAAATCTCTAGCTTTTCAATATGACCGTTTCTCTCTCAAGGGCAAAAGCCATAAACAAAAAAAGACCGCAAACAGCACAGAGACAGCAAGACAAAGTTTGTAGTGATTATGAAGTCCCACTATGGAAGTGATAGACAGGGTTAAGCCTCTCAGTACAGATGCCCACTGGAATTTGCTCATGATGAAGAATCTACATATTCAAATGTAACGAAACCTCTGTTTTTTCACTTATCCCCAATTCTACAATTGATCGAAGTGCAGGACTCAGTAAATAAGTACTCTAATATCATTCTCTTCCTTTTTTCATTCTGTAATTTGTTATTTTGCTGCATATCCTTGCAAAGTGAAATGAATAAAAACACAACACATTCAACAGTGATCAAAACATAAATGAATATCCCCCTCCCCTTATCATTTTAAAGTTTGTCATGAAACTCTTGTTACCTCTTGACGATTATCTTCGCCCCTTCACTGCAAATATCAAAATAATGTTTATGAATAGCTTTTACTCATTCTCATGGCAATATTTCTAACTTGCTCAGTTCTGTTCCTCATATATTGCCAGTTCCACCGAATGTCACACAGCTAATTTTCTTATGCAAAGGAACAACTGTAACACTGTAACTAGCTACTAAGATATAGTGTGCTGTTAATTCACTATTCTGCTCATAACATGCTTTTTTGCAACATGAGTTAACATGCTGAAACTATTAAGACAAATTTTCCTGAAACTAACAAACAAAACATGCATAGGGAGAGAGATATAATCCAGCTTGTGCAGTTAAATTGCCATTAAAAAGCAGATAACAAGAAGCAGTGCTGATATACACTAATACGGACACAGTTTCCACGAGATCTCACAAACAGACACTAATTCGGCAGCCATATGCACAGTCAAGCAGTGACATGATTTCTGAACGTCGAATCAACTTTTCCGAGTTCCATCGAGGCCTAGTCTCTCTGTCGTCAATTACGCTAACCTGTGACGGTCCCACCTGAAAGTGACCACGCTGACTGCACTATCAGGTTGACGATGACGATTGCCTAATGCCAATGTTTGATTCTGCAGCTGTACCCCATCTGGTGCATGATGGTTGCTGTTATCGCCAGCTATAAGGTTGGTGCTGCTTTGCACAGTATCTTTGAATTTCAAAAGCTGTGTCTCCACTTCATCATAGATATGGGCATCCACAATGAAGGTATCTGCCATCTCATCTGTCAATAACTGACACGAGTAGCCGATGTTTATTGCAGTCTCTGTAAATGAAAAATAAATCAATCAGATGTATACACTTAACTCTTAATCATAACAGAGAGAACTACACAGTTCATTTGCTCAACCAACTTTGTGCATGTCAAAAATGAAGAAACATTAAAAATGAAGTTATTAAAATGAATAAATGTCGCCCATTCAGTGACAGAATTTCTAAAAGAACAATAATCTCATTACAATATGTACAATGCTTTATGACATGATCTGCTTACGAGAAAGGGTGGGAGGAAGGAAGGCAGAAAGAACAGGGTGTAATTTCCCATGCACGACGAGATTATCAGAGATGGAATGTAAGCTCAGAATGGAGAAGAGAATCAAATGTGCCCTTTCAAACAGACCATCACAGCATTTGTCTTAAGCGATTTAGGGAAATTATGTAAGACCTAGATCAGGATCACCAGACAGGGTTTGAACTATCGCCCTCCAGAATACAAGATGCCACCTTTGCCAGTAGGCAGGAGGGAGAGAGGGAGTTTAATGTATCATAACATGAAGGCTGCTAGTGAAAGAACACCCTCTTAGTTGGTTAAAGGTGATGTCTTGTTGTAGGAACAACCCAGCATTTATCTGAAGTGATTTATATAAATAACAGAGAACTTTGCTCAGGAACTTTGCTTTATCCAAATACTGGTCCAGCGATTTAAGTACAACATCTTACTCTGTTTCTACTTCAGGTGATATTGTACAATGTCTGTTCAAAAGATAAATGACTTTTTAATAACATTTGACATACAACATTTTAATTCTTGTTTCCATCAAAGTACTCCTCGTAATTCCCTCCTCTATCCATGCACATACAGTCATGGAAGGTTCTTTGGATCCTTCCGTGCATATGACTTCTGATAAATGTCATCACTAGTGGTAAAACAGTGATCTTTCAGCACAGATTTCTATTTTGGAGCAAGAGAAAGTCACATGGAATGAGGTGCAATGAGCAAGGTGGCTCAGAAAGGAAAGGCATCTATCTTTTTTATACAGAACACAAGAAATGATTAAGTTCAATCAGCAGACAGAAAAAGAATCAAGAGTAGTCTTGTTGCAACTGCAGTCTCTTTTATCCAATTTTCTCACATCATGTTTTGAAAGTGAACCGACTAAGAAACAAGTCTCTTCTTTAAGTTCTCTAAGAGTTTAATGACATTGCACTGGATCATGAATTTTTATGAATGTGAATGTTACCAGATGAAGTCTAGGGCCTTCTTGATCAAGGGTCACCTTCAACTGATTGACAACTACTTTTTAATTGGGTGAATCCTTCATTTTAAATGGGTGAATCATTCACAACACTATGCTCAATCCAGGGCATTACCTCCTAAAGCTTCTTAGAAAACATCAAAAGTTGTCACAAATGTTGCACCAAGTTTCTGTATGTTCATCTTTATACAAATGGTTGTAGGACCTCGGCTGATCAGTACAGACTATCAAATCAAAACACCTTGATGATTGTAGGAATGCTGGCCTCTATTTTGACTCGGCCAGAGCTGGCCATCTTCCTGCACATTGGGAATGGGGCCTGAAGATGTCATAATATATTGCCAAAATTGGTTGCTCAATAAACTAACAATCTGGAAATTTAGACAGCTGAAAGGTGTTTTGATTTGACTTTCTGCAATGTTGCACCAGTTCCCATGAAAATTTCACATGTAAATCAGACACTGCTAAAACCTCTAAGAACACTGTACCACATATCACTCAAATAAAAATTTTGTGTGTACTAAATGTGGTATCAGCTACGTAAAACACTGCTGTTGCTTTGCGAGCCGAGATGGATAGTGTTGTCATTTGCTTTGCTGTTTCATGCTGTGCAAAAAATGTTCAATTACCTTTTCAATTGACTTTGCAAATAATGTGTGTCACTGCCAACAACTGATCCACAGCTTTGAAGAGGAAATGACATTCATTCCAATTATGAGTAGCAACTCATCTCAGGGTGGTGTGATTTACACATAACTGTTAAATTTGTACTGGAAGATCCATGATGGACACATATGTATCCCAGTGATGACTAATATTACTCACTTTGAAGACTGACGAGACAGTGAGCAGAAATGGCTTGTTGTCCAAACCAAGATTCATTATCAGTCAGACAGCAAAACTCATTCTAAACTTAATAATAAAACTTCTTAAAATGCTAAATTGACCTACCCAATTTATGTGATAATCTAAACATTTAAAATTAACTGCACGAGTCAGACATCCAGTAATTTCAATAAAATCTCTTCCTAAACAACCAAACGTTAAAAAAAACACTCATTCTTAGGTCAGATTAAAATGTTATCCGACAACGGCCCTGTTTTCAGAAAGTGTACTGTAAATAAATGTATCTTCTAATAGCATTGTAAAATGGGGCTATGGCACATGTGTAAGCAAATCAAAAGAATTTAATATAATCTTAACTACAACTTGACAAAAACCATTGACACATCTGTTGAGTACCAACTGTGGCTTGTTCTTGCTCACTACGTCATCCTTCTTTCCAATGACACAACTTCTAAGCTAGCAGTGTTGTAATGACATACAGTGGATTGCATATTCTCATTCCACATTCAGTATATAGGACTTCTTTCCACTGAACATGTGAATGAGAATACTACTTATTACAAGGCCACAAGTTTTTAATGTCTTGTTGGGGATGATACCAACTTCAAATGAAGTTTTTTTTTTTTAATTTTGTTTTTGAAAGTTGTTACGATATTCCTTATTTTGAATGAGAAGCTGTGAAACATTTCAGTTCACTATTTTCTCTGTATTGCTTCTTCAGTACACTATACTCTACAGGATACTTTCTCTTCTGAACTTCTTGGCCAATTTTCTAACCTATTTTTTAAAAAGTAGTAATTAAAAATATCTGCTTCACATGAACTTCTAGTCTCTCTAACAGAAATAGTTCCATCTACGACTGTTTCTTTCCCTGCTTCTCTCTTAACAACATTCCATAATTATTTGATTTTGTCACATTTGTCGCTTACCGACATATTTTTTACAACTTTTCCTAAAACACTACAGTTCAACAAGTACAGCAGACTGTGCCTGCACAATGTATGCGACATTATGTGCTATATGGTCAGACTTAATGTTAAGCCGATGCAAAAGGAAGGGATAGTTTACTGTAAATTTTTGGATTTATTAAGTGCTTTCTTTGATGAAGAATCTGTGTAGGCATCTTATTATTTGAGTGTATTTTGCTTGAGATGTTAATTTAGGTGTTATAATGTGCATTTATTTGAACTGTATCTGGTGCATAGTAATTTTGGGAATTTGTTTCTTCTCTGACGATGTGGGGTCATGGGTGGTTGTTGTTTTTTTTCTTTTTTTTCTGTGTCAGATAAATGCAGGGTAACTAAGTATAGCTCCAAATATTTTCTGATTGTAGATTTAGAAGAAAGATTAGGAGTGGGTGTAGCTCACAGTCAACACATGGTGTGGCATTAGAAAAGTTATGGTGGCCAAAACTGTCACACAAGCATGTGAGATGGAGTTGATTCTAGGGGGACCAGTGTGGAAGGAAGCCAATGGGACATCCTCGCAATAAGACCACATTTCCAGAAGACAGTACCTCACTGGGTATTAACTGAGTTGCTGTCATTATCACTTGATACTGATATGAGGAGGGGTCTTCAAAGCTACAAACAGTGGGATCCTGCTGGATGGGTCAAAGTGCAATATGCTGGGGTTGACCTTTTGGCTTCTAGCAACAACAACTGGGGCTATGGCTCTGAACCTGACATATCCACTTCTGCAAGCATCCATCAATTCCCTCGAAATACTGCCATCTAGGAACCAGACATGCCTGAACAATCCATTGGATTCCAAAATACTCTGTTCTCTCACAAGCTTACAGCCACATACAAGTGGTGCATCTGTAAGTGTTCAGACATACTCAGCAGTACCACAACAGGTACCAGCACAGGAATCTCATCTCTGGGTACCATCTCGATTCTGTACTTCACTTGCGTAACCTATGTCTATCGACGGTGAAGAACCATCTGCTCTTCCAAACTTCCAGCCCATTACACACAGACCCAGTAAGCAACCCGTAAGATCTGAACAGTGTACCACTTCCTATACAACTTGTGACAGAATGAGCAAGGAAGAAAAGAAAGCCAATATGGAAATTGTAAATAAGAGTGTAAAACAGTGCAAACAGTACTATGTCATTT
The DNA here is from genome assembly GCF_021461385.2 of Schistocerca piceifrons. NCBI lineage: Eukaryota > Metazoa > Arthropoda > Insecta > Orthoptera > Acrididae > Schistocerca > Schistocerca piceifrons. Next base: position 26,976,892 of record NC_060144.1, read on the forward strand.
TAAGCAATTCACACGTATAGCAGCAGCCAGTAATTTCGGGGACCAAATCTTCCTTCCTGGCTTCACTACCCGTGGCGAAGCGGGCAAGCTAGCTACCTGAGTGCCTCAGTGCTGTCCTGGTCCCCTAAGTGATTGAAGGTGGGCCTCTGTTGCATAAAGTTGGGCAGTGCCTCTCTGAATACTCCCCACTCAGACCCCAGCAGTACCTTTTCTTCAACTGTTGCCAATGTCGAGAAATATTCCACATTAGCCATCAGTCCACTGTGGGCCAGCTCTGTCTATGTCTAGCCGCATTGCCCACTAACTGCTGGTCTGTGAGCACCTGCTAGATCTGATGATTTCAGGACTCGAGCCAGCGCCACCACCAAAATGGGACCACTTCCAGAGTGACTTTGTCCACTCTCTGGACATCTCCACGAGAACCTGGGTACCAGGCCTGTACACCAGTGTGCCACAAGCCTGAATGAGTGCCAGAGCTGCTGGCTGCCTAGAGCATGTGTCTGCTGCCTGCTGACATCAGTCTCATGTCTGCAACGTCACCAGCTGCTGCTACTTTGCTGAAGCAGCTCTCTTGCCCAGCATCCACATGCTACTGCAGCCAAACGTGCTGCTGTACATCACGGTACGCTAGCAGCTGCCACCTGGGTGTCTCGTACACAGCACTGAGTCACCACTATCAGTGACTGTACAAGCGTCTTATTGAATAAATGATGATACTATTAACTGAACCCTTCTGATTCTGTGACCACTGGGGAGCTGGTAATATGCAACCCATAAACCTGCACATGCCAACCAGAGATGACCATCTTGGCATAAATGGTGCCCACCCCTTGACCCCATTGTAATATGCAAATAATTTATAAGCACTTAGTTTCAAGATTCTCTTTCCCAGTGGTTATATGAGGCTCAGGCAGATAAATAACCAATTTCTTGCCAATTACTAAGATTTTCAAAATGAACTAAAATCTCAGGTCACTTACTTTATTTTTAACACTCCCACTTTTTTTTTATGACATTTAACCTAAAACAGTTCCGTCACCTGATCCCTGCCATCAGAGGGATTTGTCTTTATGTGCTGGTGTACCTCTTATCCTTTTTTCTAACAGATCTGCTAACATGTCTTTAGACCAAATGTCTGAATGTGGCACTTATGCACACGCAGAATGCTTATTGTATCTAATTCTGTGAAAGTCTAGTAGATACCAATGCAGTTGCTTTGGATCCTGTGGGTTGTTGAATTTGACTTCATTCATGCTCACTGAAGTGTGTCATCCTCAAATGGCCAACCCATGTAATTGCCTGTTGCAGGATCATAGTATGTAAATATAAGTGGGGAGGGGTGGGCGGGAGAGGGAAGATTCTAAAGAATATGTCCCTAGTGTGAAAGGCACTGTTTGGGACAGCTTTTCATTAGTGACTTTTTATGATGGAAATCATGTTGATTATGTGTGCAGTTGTTTTGTCCTAGCATAGGACAAAGGGGGGAAAGTGAGGATTACAGGACAGTCTGCAATTTCGACGACATTCGAAGAAATTTCAGAAAGACAAACTTCCAGTGATGGCAGGTTGACTGCTCGGATCAGTGCCAAGCACACTTACAGGGTAATATTGAGAGGCACAGATTTTGGAACTCTGTAGGGTACGTGCATGTGACTCTAGGGACTCAGTGTCTGAATAAACTTATTTATTTCCTTCAGAGAAACTGCTACATTGCAAGCTAATTCTAAGCACTAGAAAAGCAAATGAAGAGAATGGCTGCACAACAGATGTCAGTATTGAGTCCCTGGGGCTGAGAGCTAACAGAAGTAGCAATCACTAGTTGCACTGTGAAGTATTAACTTTGAGATCATCATTCCAAGTGAGAAAACATACTTCTCGGAGTTTACCAGAAGCTGGTGACAAGTGACACACCGTGGGCACCTAACAATCTGAGTGAGAACTCCCTCGAATACGAAAATCCAGGGTTTTTCAAAGGATTGCGGCTGTGCCCTGTTTCTCTCTCTGCGGTGGTGGTAGTTTTGGGGAAGGAGACCAGACAGCGAGGTCATCGGTCTCATCGGATTAGGGAAGGACGGGGAAGGAAATCGGCCGTGCCCTTTGAGAGGAACCATCCCAGCATTTGCCTGGAGCAATTTAGGGAAATCACGGAAAACGTAAATCAGGATGGCCGGACGCGGGATTGAACTGTTGGCTTCCCGAATGAGAGTCCAGTGTCTAACCACTGCGCCACCTCGCTCGGTTCTCTCTCTGTAGTCAGCAGCAAACCCAGCAGTATTTTACAGGCATCAGCCAATATGATGTGCAACTCTTCACCTTCAGTGTTATCCTGGTTGACCACATTCAGATGGCTTCCCTTCCCCTACTCTGTAGTCAGAGATGTTCCTGGCTTTTACACTAAAACTCCAAATTTGGAAGCACCATAACCTGGCTGGAAGCTTAATGTCACTGCTTTTCCTGCTGTGGCTAGCAACAACAGTCTCTGACATCACTTCATCCAACCCTGAGGTCTCTCGTGAGTTGGGACCACTGTTTGCACAGTTCTACTCATTACTGTTTGCTTCTGGTAACCTAAGCTAACACTTCTGCTAGCTCTCTGCATTGTGACTTCCTACCTTGGAGTCTCCTTGCTGGCTTTCAGCAGCCTTAACAATCCACAAGTCAAAAAGCAGTCAATACATGACACTGTGACATGTGCTCTGCTTCTATCTCATTCAGCTCCACTACAATGGATTTGAAGGAAGAGGTCTGCAGAAATTAAGTTCAAATTTGCTAATGAAATATTCAGCTATCTGCTCTTGCTTGTGATAATTTGCCAGGGAATTCTACCACCCACCGCCATCCAAATCTACTGCTGTTTTGTATATTGTAGAATAGTTGGTGAAGTACTCAATTACAAACTTCTGTCAGGTGATTGAGTGCAATACTATTAGGAATATGTCTGTAGTAAGTGGAAGAAAAAATTAAAAAATATTACAGTTTAATTTTCTGCCAATAGAGGAGGCAAGAGAGAAAGAGCAGAAGCTCGGTTTAGACAAGCATAAAGAAAGCCATTTCCTGCGTCCTTTCCAGAAGGATCAATCCCACTGTTTCCCTTGAGTGACTTGGAGAAACCCTGGAAAACCTAACTCAGAATGGTTATAAAGCAGTTTGAACCTTCTCCTTCCAAATACAAATCCATTGCCTTAACCAATGTGTCATCTATCTCATCAACACATTTGTAAAATCCAGTTCTGTTACAATTACAATAATATAAAATCTGCAACTGATATATTACCTTGTTTATCACCTGTCAACACCCAAATCTTTATACCAGCCAGTCCCAAATTGGCAATAGTTTGTGGAACTCCATCTTGAAGTTTGTCTTCAATAGCTGTCGCTCCTGTAGACATCAAAACCAGAAATTGTTGTATTACCAAATTGGGGATTACTTCCACATCTGAATTGCCATCAAAGTTTTACAGACAGAGGCATTAAAAATATCTAACAAGGGACCCTCCCCATCGCACCACCCTCAGATTTAGTTATAAGTTGGCACAGTGGATAGGCCTTGAAAAACGGAACACAGATCAATCGAGAAAACAAGAAGAAGTTGTGTGGAACTATGAAAAAAATAAGCAAAATATACAAACTGAGTAGTCCATGCGCAAGACAGGCAACATCAAGGGAAATGCGAGTTCAGGAGTGCCGTGGTCCCGTGGTTAGCGTGAGCAGCTGTGGATCGAGAGGTCCTCGGTTCAAGTCTTCCCTCGAGCGAAAAGTTTAATTTTTTATTTTCAGACAATTATTATCTGTCCGTCCGTAATGTTTTCATCACTTTTTTGGGAGTGATTATGACATCCACAAGAAAACCTAAATCGAGCAAGGTAGAAGAATCTTTTTACCCATTCGCCAAGTGTACAAGTTAGGTGGGTCGACAACATATTCCTATCATGTGATGCACATGCCATCACCAGTGTCCTATAGAATATATCAGACGTGGTTTCCTGTGGAGGAATCGGTTGACCTATGACCTTACGATCAAATGTTTTTGGTTCCCATTGGAGAGGCATGTCCTTTCGTCTACTAATTGCACGGTTTTGCGGTGCGGTCGCAAAACACAGACACTAAACTTATTACAGTGAACAGACACATCAATAAACGCATGGACAGATCATAACTCTGCGAAAATAAAGTAAACAAAATTTTCACTCTAAGGAAGACTTGAACCAAGGACCTCTCGTTCCGCAGCTGCTCACACTAACCACGAGACCACGGTGCCCGTGAGCTTAAACTGTCCTTGATGTTGCTTATCTTGCACATGGACTACTCAGTTTGTATATTTTGCTTATTTTTTTCATAGTTCCACACAACTTCTTCCTGTTTTCTCGATTGATCTGTGTTCCGTTTTTCAAGGCCTATCCACTGTGCCCACTTATGACTAAATCTGAGGAGGGTGCGATTGGGAGGTTCCCTTGTAAGCAAAAAAATAAAAAACAGGAAGGGAATCTCACCTGCAGAAGACTGAAGGGTGGCACCTAGACACACCTGATAATTTAACCCCCCCCCCCCCCCCTCTCTCTCTCTCTCGAGCAATATAGGTAACACAGCTACACAGACTAAACCAGACCAGTACCCTTCCTAAATTTGTTATATGTCTATTAATTGAATGTAAGTGGTTCCCTTTCCTCATTTTTGTTTCTTATTTCTGTCAAAGAGTTTGCATTATCATTAGATACATACGCTATCTTTCAAATACAAAACAGCTCCGAGACCAATATTTACCTAATAAAGTCATGTCTTTCTCAATTTCTTCATAAATTGCATCTAATTTTTCATCCCGATTATCCATAGACACAGCTGCTTCCTGGTGACGTTGTTTCCAATTGTTGAAAAACACCTCATCCAGGTCACGAATAGCAAGGCACAAAGTACGCAGGCCCTCTCCTGCAAATTTCTGAAAGTGGTATGCTACATTATTACAAGGTTTTCACTTTAAAATGAAATGTTACAGTGGCTAATGTATATAACATCCACAGAAAGTGAATTAATTAATTAAATAGTCAATCCAATTCTTCAGATACTACATTCACCATAGTCCAATGCTGAACACTTCATACTGACACTAATACCAACCCACTTTTTTTATGCTCACTGCAGTTCTCATGTAGATATAGCATGCAAAAATAATTTATATGAAATTTCACTGAACCTCTTTTATACAAAGCCCCATTAATTGAAGCATGTAGTTACATTGCAGAAATCCCTTACGAACAAAAATAATATTACAACAGGCATCTGATGAGCATAAAGAGCCTTCAGCATTGGAGATAAGTAACATTATTGACTTGGTACACATATGTACCGTGTATTTGTAAAAATTTCCATGGGGTCTTGCCGCTGTAGGTGTTGATTTTAGCATTTGACTATGCCTATTTAGGGAAGCTGTTTTATATTTGTTCTGAAGAAGGCATGGTTACCCACACTGAAACCTAGGTAAACACCAGGTAGTTTGTGCAATCGAGGTGGATTTTTCATAATTATTTAATGAGCAGCAACATTATCCTACACAGAATAATGAGCCACAATTGATAATTATATGATGTCAGAAACCACATATTAAATGACGTAACACAGACCAGTTTCGTCCCGTCAGTAACTGGCCAGTCTGATTTATCTCGTTTTGGAATATTACCATCATATGGACATGATGGAATGTGCTACAGCCTCACAAGTGCATGCAGGAAGTCACATATATGTACCATTATAAATGAGGGAATCTCTGTTTTGATTCAGTGTCACAACTTAATTAATGGAAGTGTCATGCCAGTCATAAGAATATGAACGACAGCAGCACTATTTTTCCCAACTCAGAAAAATACTTCACAGCCAATTGTGCATAACAGTAAACTGTCTCAGAATTGCATACTGTTTATATCAATCTTCCTCATTCATAACGACAATTACTACTGGACTGAAATCTCAGTGTGATAGAGACAGAAAAAATGTTCTTTTTGCCAAGAAGCACACGCAGCACAAACAGTAAAAGGGGTGATACAAACATGAGATATCAAAACCAATGCATCATAACCACTGCAAATTTGCATTTGACAGGCAGTAATAACTGTACAAAGTCATCCAAAATAAACAATTTATCACTCCTAACAACTGTGTTTATCTTATTATTAATCATGTCTTGTAACATGACAACCTCCTAACAATTACTGAACGACTTTTTGTCTGACACAATTTCTTCATCCTTCTTGCAGGCCTGAAGTGTGTGCCATTCGTTTCACATCTCTTATCATTTCTTGCTACTTGATGGTGTTATTGGAAGTATCTAAATGTTCATGTGATTGTGTTACAAAACATACAAAAATTGGTGACAATCTGTCTTATCAAATGCTACATGTCTATGAAATAATTCCATTTCTGTACAGAAGGCAATAAACTTCTATATATTTTCCTAACTTGTATAGGCACCAAAAAACAAAAATTTAAAATTTTTCATTTTTTCTGTAATGAGTATATTTCTGTAACAACATAAACCAAAAACTTTAAACATAAAAAGTGAAATATGAATTAAGAGTGCACTAAAACAACTTTATTGTTGCTATGAGTGTGAAAACAAATAGGAGTTACAATCATCATCTCATTTAAAAACCTTTGTCTAAATAACAACCAAACCTATGGGAAATGATTCAATGCATTGGAAACTGGTTAACAGAGAGTAGTATAGCAACAACTTACGTTTAAATGTTCTTGCGTTTTTGTTTTTATATCGATGTCACCATCTTTTAATCGCTCATAGATCACATTGTCAGCTCCTTTGCAGTACAACCTTAATTGTCCATTTTTTCTAAGTATTACCGACATCCGTTTACGAACATTATTAAAATCCAGAATGCACAGGAGCTCATAGATTTCACTCTTACCATTCACCTAGAAAATTAAACAAGATTTATCTGCTACAGTTACTCCAGTTAATCAAACAATGGAAAATCCAGTTACTCAGAGAAAAATATTCTAGTTTTTTCACTAGAGTAATTCACTACACGACACTGACAATAACACATACTTTAAAATTAAAGAAAATAAGTTGGAGGAATAGCATTCTGGGTACCAGAATGTCTAAACAACAAGAATTTTCACATTAAAATAAATGCCCAGAGAAGCCCTCAGGAACTGTGTATATCGTTTAAGTTAGAAGAAATCTTCCTCGTGTGTTGAAATATACCGAAGTCAGATCTCTGTTCAAGAAAGTGTATTCCGTTTGTGTATGAAGCTGCAATGGGATAGCCTCCTCTAGCATTACTTTTCCTCAACAGTAATTGTTGATACAAGTATTACTTTTCGAATTTTGGAGAGGTCAGTATTATCTCAGTTACTTTTCTGTAAACTTTCATATAATTTTAGAGAAAGTATGTTATATTTCAAACTAAAATTAATGAAAAGGAATTACTTTATAAAATATTTTAGTTTCGATGTTATAATCGATAAGTACTAGTTCTGAATGTACAGTTAAAATTATTTTTTTCAGAAACATTTGAAATTGCAAATTACTCATACACTCAAAATTTCTGTTATTAATTACACAATCCTGTACTGTTCACTATGTTTATTTCTGGATTCGTTCATGAAATAATAATCGAAATTAATAATGTAACAGAAACTAGTAGAAATCCATTTGTTAAGAAAAATTGTAAACCCTTTGGAACATCATTATTTCTGCAGAATGTGAGAGTCTTACGCATGCCTCTGATGTGATCAGGCGTATTTTTGTGCAAACAGTGTAATTTCGGCTTCGTTAATGTGAAAAATCAAAAGACTGTATGATGTACTAAAATATATTTATATAAAAACAAAAACTCTGCAACAACATTCCTGAAATTTATTTTGTTCAATCCAACTGTGGGGACCTAATGTGCCGATTTGACTTTTTCAGCTTCAAGAATCAGACCCCTAGACAAGAAGAACTGGAGCCAACTCAACATGACAAGCTGAGTAAACTAGAAAGTTTACTGTAATCTTCACTCAACTCAGATCTTCATATGAGACTTTGCTTATTGCTCAATGTGGACAATACATGGAAGTAGCACGGAGGGGGGAGATTACGAAGTGGAGGAAAATTGACAACTTAAATGCCTCTGGATGTTCTGTATTAACTTTTTAAGTAGGCTTTCTCAGGATAGTATGCATCTATCTTCGAGTGTCTCCTAGTTTAGATTTTTCTACATTTCCAGGTCTCTCTTCACGGGGCCGACATACTTGGGACCATTCATGCTGCCCTTCTTTGAGTATGATCAATATTCTCTGTTGGTCCTATTTGTATTGGTCCCACATATTTGAGCAGTATTCTAGGATGGGTCACATGAGTGTTTAGTAGCACTCCATAGACTTATTGCATTTCTCAGATCCTACGAATGAACCTGCTTTACTTATGGAGCAGCCAACGTGATCATTCAACTTCATATTCCCACAAATTGTTACACCTAAGCTTTTGTATAACTTGCCTGAGTCCAACTGTGATTTGCGAATATTCAAGTTATAGGATACTATGTTTCTGCGTTTTGTGAAGTTCACAATTTTACATTTGTGGAGAATTAGACCAAACTGTCAATATTTTCCCTTTGAAATTCAAGCAAGAGCTTTTTTCAATGACTCAAAGATAACATGTTGCATCCTCTCTACTGAGAAGATACTCAATTGAGCAGCAAATTTCATTTGATATCCCTCACATGATCATAGTTTTATTAGTAAGTGTTGGTGTGGTACTCAGTCAAACGCTTTTTTAAAGTCAAGGAATACTGCATCTATATAATCGCCTTTCTGCATTGTTTCAGGTTGATACGGGAGGAGGGCATGTGTTGGGTTTCCCCATGAGTGTTGTTTTTGGAATCTATGCTGGTTGGCCTGGAGGTGGCAGTCATTTCATGTGCCAATAGTTTTTTCGATCACTTCTGCAAATTCTTGTAGAGACTGGTGTGACCTGTGCTTTCTTCCAATTACTGGGTACAGTCTGTCTGACAGTGGGATCTGTGATATATTTTCATCTCACTGCTATAGTTCAAACAGAATAACAACTTTATATCAAAGAACGATATACATAAAAGATGAATATCTAACACTATTTTTGCTATATCTGCTAGGTAAACATTCAAATAAAAACATTCCACAATGATATGATCCTGACATGATCCACAAAGCGTTCAAAAGCACATATTCTGAAAAAGGTCAGTTTTATTAATTACAGAACATTAGTGTGTGACTATAGTCGAATTTCCTGAAAATTCTTCATACTGTGTTGGAACAATGAAAAAAATACTGTTTGTCTTAATAGGGACAGTTTCTTCCTATAATGATTTGCCTACATCCTTCTGAATCTGCTTAGTGTATTCATCTCTTGGTCTCCCTCTACGATTTTAACCCTCCACGCTGCCCTCCAATGCTAAATTTGTGATCCCTTGATGCCTCACAACATGCCCTACCAACCAGTCCCTTCTTCTTGTCAAGTTGTGCCACAAACTCTTCTCCTCAATTCTATTCAAAACCTCCTCATTAGTTATGTGATCTACCCATCTAATCTTCAGTACTCTTCTGTAGCACCACATTTCGAAAGCTTCTATTCTCTTCTTGTCCAAACTGGTACTGCAATGGTATGTTTATGTGCGGTAGGGCAGGCTGCAAGGTCAATTCACAAAAATCTGGTATCTGTCCACCACTTCTCTTGCTGAATATGGCCATGGACTTAGGTAGAGCAGAAATCTGTTATTTGACTCATCAAAGCAACAAGCTACTGGATAACTGAGGGAAGTAGCACATGTTTCTACCAATAATTTCTGGATCCCAGTAATTGGACACCCTAGTTCCAAAGGCCCATGTGCAAATTTGTGGGATCTCTGGTAACAGGGGCGGGGAAGGGGGGGGGGGGATGTTTGAGCTTCACCTTAAGCTACGTATATAAACAGTCTCTGGACAGGATGTTCTTATCACGAGAGATTTGCCTTCGCATTTTTAAGTCAAGCTGGTCACAGAGACTGCACTCCCGATTCATGAAGGACAGCCAATTGGCACCCTTACAAAAACCAATGACACAATGTACAATAGCACGTCTACTACCAGTTATTTCAGTGTCACTCTCACAAGTTACACAGGAAACTACTGCATGTAAATAAAATTGCATCATAACTGAGTTCCAAAAATAAAATATTTGATAATTTAATCAAACAGGAGGTACTCACACAGGAAGCTTCCCCACACAATTGCTGTTGTTGTGGTCTTCAGTCCTGAGACTGGTTTGATGCAGCTCCCCATCCTACTCTATCCTGTGCAAGTTGCTTGATCTCCCAGTAACTACTGCAACCTACATCCTTCTGAATCTGCTTAGTGTATTCATCTCTTGGTCTCCCTCTACGATTTTAACCCTCCACGCTGCCCTCCAATACTAAATTTGTGATCCCTTTAGGCCTCAGAACATGTCCTACCAACTGATCCCTTCTTCTAGTCAAGTTGTGCCACAAACTTCTCTTCTCCCCAATCCTATTCAATACCTCCTCATTAGTTATGTGATCTACACATCTAGTCTTCAGCATTCTTCTGTAGCACCACATTTCAAAAGCTTCTATTCTCTTCTTGTCTAAACTATTTATTGCCCATGTTTCACTTTCATACATGGCTACACTCCATACAAATACTTTCAGAAACGACTTTCCGACACTTAAATCAATAATCGATGTTAACAAAATTCTCTTCTTCAGAAACGCTTTCCTTGCCATTGCCAGACTACATTTTATATCCTCTCTACTTCGACCATCATCAATTATTTTGCTCCCCAAAAAGCAAAACTCCTTTACTACTTTCAGTGTCTCATTACCTAATCTAATTCCCTCAGCATCACCCGACTTAATTCAACTACATTCCATTATCCCTGTTTTGCTTTTGTTGTTGATCATCTTATATCCTCCTCCCAAGACACTGTCCATTCCGTTCAACTGCTCTTCCAGGTCCTTTGCTGTCTATGACAGAATTACAATGTCATCGGTGAACCTTAAAGTTTTTATTTCTTCTCCACGGATTTTAATACATACTCCGAATTTTTCTTTTGTTTCCTTCACTGCTTGCTCAATGTACAGATTGAACAACATCAGGGAGAGGCTACAACCCTGTCTCACTTCCTTCCCAACCAGTGCTTCCCTTTTGTGTGCCTTGACTCTTATAACTGTCAACTGGTTTCTGTACAAATTGTAAAAATCCTCTCGCTTCCTGTATTTTACCCCTGCCACCTTCAGAATTTGAAAGAGAGTATTCCAGTCAACATTGTCAAAAGTTTTCTCTAAGTCTACAAATGCTAGAAATGTAGGTTTGCCTTTCCTTAATCTAGCTTCTAAGGTAAGTCGTAGGGTCAGTATTGACGCACATGTTCCAATATTTCTATGGAATCCAAACTGATCTTCCCCAAGGTTGGCTTCTACTAGTTTTTCCATTCGTCTGCAAAGAATTCGCGTAAGTATTTTGCAGCCGTGACTTATTAAACTGATAGGTCGGTAATTTTCACATCTGTCGACACCTGCTTTCTTTGGGATTGGAATTATTATATTCTTCTTGAAGTCTGAGGGTATTTCGCCTGTTTCATATATCTTGCCCACCAGACGGTAGAGTTTTGTCAGGACTGGCTCTCCCAAGGCCGTCAGTAGTTCTAATGGAATGTTGTCTACTCCTGGGTTTCAACTCAGGTCTTTCAGTGCTCTATCAAACTCTTCAAGCAGTATCATTTCTCCAATTTCATCTTCATCTGCATCCTCTTACATTTCCATAATACTGTCCTCAAGTACATCACACTTGCACAAACCCTCTGTATACTCCTCCCTCCTTTCTGCTTACCCTTCTTTGCTTAGAACTGGGTTTCCAACTGAGCTCTTGATATTCATACAAGTGGTTCCTTTTTCTTCAAAGGTCTCTTTAATTTTCCTGTAGGCAGTATCTATCTTACCCCTAGTGATATATGCCTCTACATCCTTACATTTGTCCTCTAGCCATGTGTGCATAGCCATTTTGCACTTCCTGTCGATCTCATTTTTGAGACGTTTGTGTTCCTTTTTGCCTACTTCATTTACTGATTTTTTATATTTTCTCCTTTCATCAAATAGATTCAATATCTCTTCTGTTACCCAAGGATTTCTAGTAGCCCTCATCTTTTTACCTACTTTATCCTCTGCTGCCTTCACTTTTTCATCCCTCAAAGCTAACCATTCTTCTTCTACTGTATTTCTTTCCCCCATTCGTGTCAGTTGTTCCCTCATGCTCTCCCTGAAACTCTGTACAACCTCTGGTCTAGTCAGTTTATCCATGTCCCATCTCCTTAAATTCCCACCCAACCCCCCCTTTTTTTTCTTATTCTGACACACCTCTGGTACTACATAGTACACACAGCCAGGTTTACAGCTGCTGTGAAAGTTTGCATATTTGCTTTAAAATCTTCCTTTTATAGTAGGTAATCTCTAATTGAACAGGGGACATACTCTCACAAAATTTGGTGAAAGAGAATGGTAGCCTCCAGCTGTATCTACACACCGTGTAAATGATATGGTGAAGGGTCCAGAGGAAAATTTTTTGTCTATTGATAATTTTATGATTTACATATAAAAACAAAGATGAGGTGACTTACCAAACGAAAGCGCTGGCAGGTCGATAGACACACAAACAAACACAAACATACACACAAAATTCAAGCTTTCGCAACAAACTGTTGCCTCATCAGGAAAGAGGGAAGGAGAGGGGAAGACGAAAGGAAGTGGGTTTTAAGGGAGAGGGTAAGGAGTCATTCCAATCCCGGGAGCGGAAAGACTCACCTTAGGGGGAAAAAAGGACAGGTATACACTCGCACACACGCACACATCCATCCACACACACAGACACACATGTCTGCTTGTGTCTGTGTGTGTGGATGGATGTGTGCGTGTGTGCGAGTGTATACCTGTCCTTTTTTCCCCCTAAGGTGAGTCTTTCCGCTCCCGGGATTGGAATGACTCCTTACCCTCTCCCTTAAAACCCACTTCCTTTCGTCTTCCCCTCTCCTTCCCTCTTTCCTGATGAGGCAACAGTTTGTTGCGAAAGCTTGAATTTTGTGTGTATGTTTGTGTGTCTATTGACCTGCCAGCGCTTTCGTTCGGTAAGTCACCTCATCTTTGTTTTTATATATAATTTTTCCCACGTGGAATGTTTCCTTCTATTATAATGTTTTTATGATTTACAGATCTTCCTACAGTTTCAAAACTGCAACTTCTCAATTATAACTATTATTTCCAAGAGTGGAGGAATGGCAAGAAATGTTTTTACATTTTCTACTGAAAAAAACAGTATTTGCCCATTTTAGCCATGTCTGTAGTAACCTTACTGTAATGCTTGTTTTTTTTTTTAAATAACGTCATTCTCCACATTAATGGTTATGTGAGGTCCCTGTGCCTTATATTTGATGAAAGGCTGAAACAGGCATCACAGCTGTCAAACCTTAAGGTAAGAATACTACTAGAAACTCCGACATTTTAATGGTCTTCAGCAGTTAGATCAGAAATGCAGACAGTCCAGCCAACAAAAGTTTATGTCTCATCCAAAAATGATTGTGGGGCATCATTTAAGGTTGATTTACTTTGGTGATCAATTGTTACAGGGTACCATGGTCGCATCTTGTCAAACAATGGTGTGTTCACACAGTACATAGAATATCATCATGATGTATCACAATGAAAAGCACTGAAAGGGGACAGCAGGGTACAGAGAGACCATATAACTCACAAAAATTCAGGATCGGGAACTAACACTGGCAATAGTTGAATTTATTAAAGTCCAAAGCAGAATTCATGATTTATATTCTAGACAAATGTCATCTGCTAAATTCCACACAATGCTGGGAAAAGATAGAAAAGGTTTTGCACAGAAATTTTAATGTTTTCCATTTAGCTACTTTTTTCAGCTTTGGGAAGGAAACATTGACAAAGATGAGATTCTTGGAATTTGTTTATGGGAGGTCAAACTAATAGTTGAACACGACACATGCCAATCGAGATTCTTCTGATGCAGGTTTGCTTAGTTTCTATTCAAAGAGAATTAGATTACTCCAAGAACAGTTTAAAGAAAATGCTGCTCAACAGGTTGTCAGTTAGCATAGCAATTTCTAATATGGAAGGACACTGATGATACTGAGTAAGTGTCCTGTCAGATGCTGTCATAGGCAGCTGTCCCGACTAAGAAAGCACATGTGTAAATCTTCATCTTCCTCAAATTTCTTTTTATTACCATTTTTTTTATTTGAGTTGCTATTCCATGAAACCGTCCACATCAGTCTTCCAGGTCCCAATACAGTTTTTTTTTTTTTTTATGAAAATACTAGTTCACGATTCATTTTTTGGGAAAAGAAGTGGAGAGGGGGGTGGGAAGGATTCTAATTTGGTAGTATCTCAGTATCTCAGTTGTAGAGTCACAGGTTGTTATGTGGCTTGGTTGAGCACTTTATATAGTACATTTTCTTTTTAATGTTTGAGAATGTATATGCAGGACAGAGAACCTGTATTTTGGTCAATCCTTCACCTCGAAAGGTTGTTTGTCAACAGAAAATTCACTGGGCTGTTTACTGCCAAGATTCCGACAACTGCCACAGTATCTGCAGTTGCAAGCCACAATGATACGTCGGTACTAGTCGTGATAATCAGTGCTGCAGTCGCTGACACCTATTTGAGTACACACAGTCCATGTGAAGCCACATCTTTATTTCTCTGCTGATGGGTACTTAGGTTACCTCTCAGTCCCTAAACAGCCATTCCTGCTCCAGGCTAACAGCAACCTACATTTTGGATCATCACATCTGCACTGCTGTAGTTCCTCGCGCCTTTGCCAGGATCATCAGCCGCTGGACATTCATCAGCCACTCCTACACTCTGAGCTGCGTCTCGACAGCCCAGGAGCTCACAGCTTCATGATACAGTGCCACCAATCATCCACGGTTTCTCCCAGCTCATCACCACTTCTGACAATCGTTGTGCCACTGTGGGCACCAGCTACACATCGTCAAGCTGTGCTTTTCGGCTGTACTCAAGCATGGACTGTCATTCTCTGATGCTGCGACGTGTTTAGTTGCAGGTTAATAAAACAAACAAGTAGAGTTGTATTTCAACAGGTGAATTCAACCTCTACCAGTTGCACCACTCAGCTAAGGATATACCACTGGCAAAGAGGCCGACTCTCCCAGGTGTGAAACTCTTGGATCATGTGGATTTTCAATATGTGGTCTGGTCACAATTCACAAACTCAAGCACCTGGTAAAGGTTTGCTGACTGCAGCTCCAGCTCTCATTTGCCTCTAGCTGCCAATCTCCTGCACATGTAGTCCTGATGCTGCCACAGCCAGCCCTCTTCCCGAGCGTGGCACTGCCCAGACACAATAGGAATGATGAGGCTGCTGCTTCACATATGTTTCAGTGATGTGTCTTTCTTCAGTTCTGCTGGAGCTTGATTTCATTCTTTCTCAATTCTTCTTGTGTTTTCCCAACAAACGCATTTTTGTTTATGTGCCAGTTCAGGTTCATGTTATTGTGTTGAGACAGTTTGCATTCGAATCTACCTCAGTGCGAGTGACTAATTGTGTATAGGACATGGACTGTTCCATTTTGGGTTACATATGTGTGTTCGTTTGTGTGGTTGTCTCGCTTTCAATAGGAGTTCATTTTGCTGTTACTGTATACATTTCTCAGTAGAAGAAAGTAATGGGCAATGTTCTCTCTTCAGCACAGTTCAGACACTCCATTTGTGCGGATTCTAATGGTCATACCCTTGCACGATGTTGTTGGTCTGTATTGTTTCCAGTAGTTCCAAGGTGTATTTCTCCTCTTTCTGTGTATCATGTCTGTTCAATTGCAGGAGCTGTCATTGCCTAAGGCACTTCCATTCCAGTGTCAGGCAATTCTGGGCCTGCTGCAGGATCTCTCTCTGCTTACTCAGGATCTACAGTCACTCTCACAGTGTCCGAATGGGCTCGATAAGGACCAGCTTCCAGACAGAGTGCTCAGGAGTTTATGTACAACAAGCCAGTCCAGCTTCTGTCGAGTCTGTTGCATTGTTATCATACTGTGCAGCACTCTGTTTATTGTTCAGAATTCTCTGGCATCCCAGCCCTTGCGCACAACAATACTGGACACAAACTTCTCATTGTCACCCCTTTAGCTACGGTTCAGTCGTCACCAGCCTGATTACTGCTGCCCCTCCAGTCGCCTCGGGCCCTATCACAGCCTGCCCTCACCACCACTGCCTCTGCGGCCGGCCCAAACATCTCCGCCGGCACCACCGTGGCCATCTGTGCAGCCACTTCTGCAGTTACCACTAGCCTTGTCACGGTCGGCCCTCTCAGCACCACCCCTAGCCACTGTTGTCCTCCCTGCTGGTATCGCCAATCCCACCGTGCAATCCAATCCTGTCACGCATTCTTCCAGGCCTTGGGCTGACACTTCGTGGAAACTCCTGGCCAGCTCTACCTCTGCTATATTTTCTTTTCACTGTTTAAAATGTATATGCAGGGCTGGTTTGTTGCACTTCACCATCACATGCACAGAGGTACGCCCCTGCTTTACCTCGGAAGGGGAGGCCGAGGGGGGGGGGGGGGGGGGGCACAAGATGGCGCCATCTTCTGCCTTCACTGGCATCGTCAGCCACTGGACGTCAGTCAACTACTCTTGACAGCCCACGAGCCCACAGCCTCGTGGTATAGTGCTCCTGGTTATCCATGGCTCCTCCCATCTCATCACCACTTCCAATGATCACAGATCTTGCCACAGTGGGCACCTGCTACACATCATCAAAATGGGCTTCTCAGTTGTGCTCAAGTGTGGACTGTGATCCTATGAAGCTGTACTGAGTTTATGTTTTTGTACATCCATCCTTTTAGCAGGACGTCTCTGGGACAACGGTCGTTTACTATCGTGACAAAAAATAAAAACACCTACAGCCGTCCTTATGATTTTATTTTACTTTGTCACTACCAGTTTCGATGCTTCACTGCATCATCTTCAGGCTGTTTTGATGCGGTACAGGTTGATACAATCCCCAGCCATCACCGATCAGTTGCCAGCACTACTGGATTCGCAGATAATGTTGATGGTTGGAGTGCTGACACATTATCTGCGAATCCAGTAATGCTGGTAACTGATGGGTTATGCATGGGGATCGTATCAACCTGTACAGCATGAAAACAGCCTGAAGATGATGCAATGAAGCGTCGAAACTGGTAGCGACAAAATAAAATAAAATCATAAGGACGGCTGTCAATGTTTTTATTTTTTGTCAGGGTACTGAGTTTAGTTCAAAATTAATAAACTAACAGTTTTTACTGCAATTTAGTCATTCCCAGTCACACTACTCATCACAGTGGGCACCTGCTACACATCATCAAAATGGCCTTCTCAGTTGTGCTCAACCTTACAAAATTGAACATTTTTTAAAATGGTCATAAAATACAGCATAACACTTTATGAAACTGGATAATAATTTTAGTTAATCTTGTACTCAGCAACTAATTTCTTTCTCATGTTTTGGTGATTAGTTATGAAATGCCAAGGTATGATGTGTTTGTATAGGAACATTACAAACAGCAGGAAAAAAATGTTTAAAAACAAAAATTCCACCTCCAGTTCAATGTCTCTTTCTTAAAATAAGAGTAACACAATATGATATTTGTAGTTACAAATAATTATTGACTCTTTATTCGGCTTAATAACCATGTTAAACTGATTGATGCACATCAATTACTGATAGTATAATACAGGATCAGGTCTATTCTGTGTCTCTTCATCCATTTGATTTAGCATTCCTTGACCAAAAGACCTTGGCCTCATTTTAGAGATGTTGCTATATTAATATTACCCAGTAGGAATGTAGAACGTATATAGATAGAAACTGATGTACATTATGAGCTGCGTGATAACAGGTGTATTGAATATAAAAAGGCTAACATACATCTTTGTGATTTCACACAGAAATCAGTGATAAAAAATAAAGTAAATAAGAATATTCATCGATTGGCCTGTTGGATTGCCAAGTCATAGGAGCACATGTCAGATGAATTCACTATTAAGTGTGTGGCAGACAGTTCATTAAACCACCTTCTAGCTATTTCTCTACTGTTCCACTTTCAAACAATACATGCAAATCTTTTTGTGTGAGCTCTGTTTTCTCTTATTTTATTACAATACTCAGGACCATCTCTCTCTATGTCAGGGGCACCAAAAAGATATTTTCACATTCGGAAGGGAAGGTTGGCGATTGAAATTTTGTGGAAAGATCTTGCAACAAGAAAAAAAAAAAAAGTCTTTGTTCTAATAAATATCATCCCAACTCATTTATCATGTCTGTGACACTCTCTCCCTCCTATTTCACAGTAGTACAAAAAATTGCCTTCTTTGAACTGTTTCAACATCCTCCGTCTGTCCCATCTAATGCAGACCCCATATCATACAGCAGTACTCCAGAAGAGGATGGACATGCGTAGTGTAAGCAATCTCTTTAGTAGACCTCTTGCATCTTCTCCATGCTCTGCCAGTAAAATGCAGTCTTTAGTTCACTTGCTCCACAATATTAACCATGTGATCATTCCAGTTTCAATTATTCATAATTGTAATCCATAAGTATTTAGTTGAATTCACAGTCTTCACATTTGTATGATTTATCAAAATGTTTCCAATGTGATTATGGATGCACAATGGGAATTCACAAACTTTGGATGAGGATTGAGGAAGAATTGGATCTAGATCCATGGGACATTCTATTAAAGAACTCATTAGGGGATTCAATATTCCAAAATCCACAGTGTCAAAGAGTGTGCTGAGAATGCCAAATTTTTGGCATTACCTCTCACCACAGGTAATGCAGTTCCTGATGGCCTTCACTTAGCAACAGAGAGCAATGACACGTGTGTTGAGTTGTAAATGCTTACAGACAAGCAAAAACACATGAAATAACTGCAGAAATCAATGTGAGATGTACGACAAATGTATCAGTTAGGGCAGTATGACGAAATCTGGTGTTAATGGGCTACGGCGGCGTATGACTGACTTAAGTGCCTTTGCTGACAGGGGATCATTTCCTGCAGTGCCTCTCCTAGGCTTGTAACCATATCGTTTGGACCCTAGATGATGGGTAAACTGTGGCCTGGTCACAGGTGTCCCAGTTTCAGTTGGTAAGAGCTGATGGTAGGGTTTGAGTATGATGCAGAACCCACAAAGCCATGGACCCAGGTTGCCAAGAAGGCACTGTGCAAGCCAGTGCCGGCCCCATAATGGTGTGGGCTGTGTCTACATGGAATGGACTGGGTCCTCTGGTCCAAATGAACCAATAATTGACTGGAAAATATTGTGTTTGGCTAGTTGGAGACCATTTGTAGCCATTCATGTGCTTCACGTTGCCCAACTGCATTGGAGTTATTATGGATGGCGATGTGCCATGTCAGAACATTCTGGATAATTCGAGTGAATGATTTGGCCACCCAGATCCCCGACACGGATCCCATCGAACTTCTATGGGACACAATTGAGAGGACAGTTCATACACAAAATACTGCACTGGCAACACTTTCACAATTATGAATGGCTACAGAGGCAGCATGGCTCAATATTTCTGCAAGAGACTTCCAACAACTTGTCGAGTCCATGCCGCACATAGTTGCTGCACTATGCCTGTAAAAAGGAGATACCTCCTGGCTTGTCACCTCAGTGTATTTAGGGTCAACTGCCACATTTCACACCATACAGACATCTTGTCTGAATCATTTTGCAACTTGTTTTGATCATCTGGTGACTTTATTAGATGGTAAATAAAAGCACTGTCTGCAAACAATTTAAGATGGCTTCTTGGATTGTCTCCTAAAGTATTTATAGGGATTAGGAGCAGCAGAGGGCTCTTAATACTTCCTTGTGCAATGCCAGATATCATTTCTGTTTCACTCTTCAACTTTCCATCAATTACAATGAACTGTGACCTTTCTGACAGGTAATCAGGAGTCCAGTCTCACATTTGAGACAATACTCTCTCACTCTCTCTCTCTCTCTCTAGATCCTTTGTAAAAAGTTTTGCTGTACTTATCTCTGGTTTCAACTGCTTACATTATCTCTCACTATTGAGCTTCAGTGCTTTCTATTAGCACTTAGCACTTGGTGCTCTGGTTTTTCTCCCAACACAGCTACAATTTACAATACCACCTCTCGCTATGTCTGTTCTCGTCCTGCATTTCCGCTGCACCCTTTTGCACTGATGCCCTTCCTGTAATTGCCCGAGACACTGTAACCTAAAAAACAGCACAGTCCCCACATCCACGGCCCCTGCTACCAGAGTGTATGTAAGTATTATTTTTGTGTTTGTCAACACTAGTCTTTCCCTTTTAAATTTAACCATCTCTCTTTTCTGTATGAAATAAAATCTAAAAGATCCACACAGACATTCTGAACTCATAAGAAATGTGTGATTATTATACTATTCTACAGGACAGGTTTTCATCTTTATAAGAGGAAAGATAATAATCATAATTCTAATATTAACAACAACATTCTGTTTCCACTAACAATGAACTTCTATAAGTAACACAGGACATCGGTACTCAAATTCAAATTTTCAGCTTTTACTCCACTGTATTGTGTGCAGTGCTCACATTTATTCCAATGTCTTCAAGAAATCTTCAAAACTCATAACTGATCCAATTCCACAAAAAGAAAATAGCAACATTCCAGCATCAACTAAACATAAAAAATTATATTATACATTACAGAATCACAGACAGCTAAAACGGAACTATATGAGGTATAGTTGGTGGAGCATACAAGAAATCAAAGAAGAATTTCAAGCCTCAAAAAGCTGATTTCCAAAGAAACAATACTAAAACAACAAGATGTACATCAGAATTATCCAGCATCTTGTCAGCAATTCATTTTCAACTCATCTCAATGGCATCAAACTTTTATTTCTTTATGTCTCAAAACAAGACAATGTAGCTCCACATTCACTCTTATTTCCAAATCTCCAGCATTACTTTTATTGATACTTAATCTTTCTTTGGCAAGACTTGTTCTCCCCCCCCCCCCCCCCCCACACACACACACACACACACACACACACACACACACACACAGCTAAACGGGTTGAATCTAAACATATCCAAGACTCACGTGATGCAGTTCAAAACCAAACAGTCAAAATGTGAGCAGATTAAGATTGTAAACCAAGGTATAGAAGAAGTTGACTCAATCAAATTCTTAGGTATAAATGTAGATATAAAAATCTGAGCTGGCAGGCACACATTGTTGCAATATACAAGCTACTTCAAATCCATTAAAAAAAAAAAAAAAAAAAAAAAAAAAAAAAAAAAAAAAAAAAAAAAAAAAAAAAAAAAACAACAACAACAACAACAACATATGAAATATGGGCACTGCAAATCACAAAAAACCATGTCGACCATTATTTAGGAAACTTAAAATATTAACTCTGCCATCCTTATACATACATGAGATTATTATATTTTTGTACATCAAACATGAATTATTTGAGGGAAACCATTTTGTCCATTCTCATGATACCAGAAACAAAGAAAATTTTATGCTCCCCATCCTCCACCTCAGACTGTACACCCAGGGACCTCAATACATGGGAATGAAAATTTGTAATAAATTAAAAGGGAACAAGCTGATGCAGATGAATTTAGGTTCACTTAAAAGAAAGTTATATGAGGTACTGACACTGAAGTGTTATTACTCAGTGGATGAATTCATGCGGGACAAACTGGAAATTTGAGATTGGTACAATGTGTTACACGTTCCAAGAAATACCCTTATAGTGTTGTTATTTATTATAGTTCTATTATTTATTAATGTAAAAATCATTATAATTGTTTTATAAATTTTTGACACGTCTCCTGTATGCAAACCAAATGGATTGCAAATGTACGTCACGAGATGAATAAAACACAATTCACAACACACACAACACGTCTGATTGGCATTATGTATTTACAAGTACCATTTTAGATCTTCTATATTTGTATTGATATTAATGCAAAGCTCATATTCGTAGTATTAAAATTTAGTAACATAACCAAGACTTTTTCAGTGTTTCGGAAAAAACAAAGTGACAGACTAATACATTTACTCAGGTTTGAACTCCACAGTTCCAAAAATACCTGACAAAAAAAAATTAAAATGAATATATTTACCTCAATTGTAATGCTGTTTGGACTTCTCTCTCTGAAGACAAAACCAAAATTTCTAGCAGCAGATACGAGTGCTGCTTCATCTGGAGACTGGGCTTGGTACTC
This sequence comes from Schistocerca piceifrons, assembly GCF_021461385.2. NCBI lineage: Eukaryota > Metazoa > Arthropoda > Insecta > Orthoptera > Acrididae > Schistocerca > Schistocerca piceifrons. The sequence continues at coordinate 26,999,203 of NC_060144.1, forward strand.
TAATCTCCCTGCAAATAAATAAGCAAACAACTTAATTCTAATTTTCTGTTGCCTGTGTAGGACAGTGTCCACAGATCCCAACTTTTACTTGCCTTTGGCAACTGGTAAGATGTGTAGGCTGCAGTTCAGAATCACAGAAGATAGTAACATGGGTTAAAGGGCACACATTACAAATTAAAATCAACAAAATGTACACAAGGAAGGCGGTGGAGGAGAGGACAAAATAAACAAAGCAATTACTAGATTCCCAAGAAATTTTGCCCTTTTCTCTATGCCTCCATCATAGAGTCATAATTATTTGTTCCAAAGGAAAAATTAACTTGTGGAAGCTATAAAATAAAAAAAGACAAATTGCTTCACAATACTTACCTTCAGAACGTGAAATTTTAAGTACCGTCAACAGACAGATGTAAAAATAGCTTAGCTTTGAGAACTCTCCTTTCCTTCCTCTGGGAGGAAACATTGGTATGTTGGGATAAATTAGCAATAGGGGTCAAGTCACTCAGACAGCTGGATAAGACGAATTGACGTGTTGCGAGTACATGAGGAAACTAAGGTGATAGAAGGACATAGAGAAAAGAAGATAGATAAACAGGAAAGAAATGAGAATCAAATTTATACTGCCAGTGAGAATTAGGAGGAAAGCAGAACAAGAAATGGAGAAAAATGAAACAGGAAGGTTAGGGTAGGGGAGAAGAGGGGGGGAGGAACGGAGAACCAATTCAAAAAGAGAGAAAACAACTGAGTTGATAAATGAATTAACTGGAGTGCATGTTAACAGAGTTTAAGTCCACAAGAGTGACAGGATGTGAGGATATGTTGGAGAAAAATGTGACATCTCTGAAGTTCAAAAACAGCCAGTACCAGATGAGATAATCCAGAGTTCATGTTGGGCAGCAAGCACTCAGGTCCCTCGACTCACACTATAGAGCATGCTCAGCAACTGAGTACTTAGCATTCCAAATATGGGCAGTAGTTTTATGCCCATTCAGTGACTCTCAAGTGAATACGAAAGGCAGAGAAACATCTGAAACTAAATATGTTGTTTACAAAGTAAGATTCATTCACTGCATGGGATTTTACATAGGAATCATCAACATTAACTGGCTGAGTGCTTGAACAGATATAGAAGAACTGCCTACCTTCAGAACACTCAAGACTTAGTTCTGCTCATGTTGCACAACATGACTCGAGGGACATGGGTGCCTGTTACTTAATACAGACTATTTAAATCTACCCACCCAATATTAGTTTCCCTGAACCCCAGTGATGGCAACTCATACGCCAACGTATCTTCACATCTCACCACTCCATTGATACGTACCTATCCTTTATTTATTTTCTCTATTATCTTGTAATTCCCACTCCCCCGTCTCTCTCTCTCTCTCTCTCTCTCTCTCTCTCTCTCTCTCTCTCTCTCTCTCTCTCCTACCATCTCTGGACTGAAACTGACTCAGAGCTTACCAAAGTACTATCTTTGATCTTCTTCCATCTCTGAAACCTCACACTTCATTTTTGTCTCCCTTCATATAGAGTGTAGACATGTCCCTCTCATCAATGAGTGCGAGTAAGCTGCTGCTCTTTTCTAACCTCTGCAAACCTAATCCTCTTTCCTCCATGATGAAGGAACCAACATTTCTTAAAGGTAGGGTAGTTTTCCTGCTGTTACAGTTATGTTTATTTGAAAGACATTCTAAAATTTTTTAGAAGAACTAAACTTATACATTTTGAATATTTTTGAACACTATGATCCTATATTAAATCAACTATAGAACAAACAGCTGTACCCAATCACTTACTGAAATATTTACTCGCTTCTGTTACTAGTTTACTATTCTTCAACTTCACAGGAACTATTCAGAATACTTACATTACAGTTATTAAAGCATTGTGGCGGGCACTCGATGTTGTTTCATAATGTTAAAAGATGTAACATATTTAATATAGTACTTTACATTGCATTTTTTTTTCTGCATCTCACGTTGAAAGCAGAATTTATGTACTTAAAAATAACTGATAACCTTCACATTAGTATGAGGAAAACAGATATTAAATTTCCACATGTCAGTCCTCAACGGCAAGATAGAGACAGAAGTTTAAGCTATTGCAGCATCCCCACAAATTTTATAATGATCGGCTAGTAATAGCTTTCTCCACAAGACCTGTAGCACAAAAATGCCACCATGCCCAAAGCTTTGTTTAAAAATACTGGTTCTTTAATGCTAATTATGAATTCAATTCTTTACCCTTCACAACTCTTCCCTCTTACAAAAACACTGCCTTAGTCTCTGTATTACTTCTACTTCCACGAGTATAGTGGACAATCGCTGAAATGACTCTTCTGCAATGCACTATTCTGAATTGTCAGTGTCATGAGGTTTAACTCTCTGTGATACAGATATTCTGTGCAAAGAAAGTTAATTGGGTCGATATTCAAACTTAGCATTATAATCGTTTCCCAACATTTTTGGTGCTGAAACCCAGGAGGCAGCACACAGGTGGGAACTTTCAGAATCACGAGGATGTCAATAACAAGTAAAGTGAGTGCACACTGATTCCAAGCGACTACACAGTGATTCCACGGCGGGATATCTTTGCACGTAATGTGAAATGTGCACCTCCAGCTAAGTCAGTCTCACATTGTGGTCTTCCGTTTACCTGTATTCACTACCAAAACCTGCTACATTACTGCCTGCATGCTTGTAATTGAAGTAATAATTGAGTAGAATGTAGGAGGATAATTGGTTGTTACGATACATAGTCGACCCCTAGTGAGAAGGTCAACACAGAATCTTGCAGAGTACTCTCATACATCATGGCCACGAATACTGAAACAGTAGACTGTCTCTCCAAGCTAAAACTTAGATGAGGAATGCACTGTTCCAATGTTGCTCGCTTCAACAGACAAATCCATTTCATGACTTAAGCATAGAAATGAGGTGGAAAATGTTTGTATCTTATATCTTTTTAAGGAGCATCAGTCAGAAATTTGATGATTTTTAATTTACTACTGCTTCAGATACTTCATAAACAGGTGCACCAACTGATATTAAAAGGGCTCCTGTTCACCAGTTAGTGTGTATTTTGTGAGATACTGAAAAACAGTTATTTTTATAGTGGCATCAATGAATGATTCCTGCCCTTTTAAAAAAGAAGAATCATGAGTTTTGACTCGCGCTCCCTTGGAAATGAAACTTTGGTGGCAGCACAAACCGATGTTGCAAATTTGCAATGCTTTCTAATCACACCACTAGATGGTGTCACTGGCTGTGTTGACAAACAATATGCTGCAACTGTGGGGATTTGATTGTTGTCCTTGTTTTCCATACCATTAAATGTGCATTGTATTATATGTTGCCTTTAGCAACTACCGATTATTTTACCATACAATGTGTGCTTCCAAAAGTGACAATAATATTGGAGAGTAAGGCTATAATTCGAAAAAAGTGAAAGAAAGTTAATCAACCAGAATGTAATAAAGCCAATAAAATAAAATCTGCAATGATGTGAGGTGAAACATATGTGAATCACAGAGGGGAAAGTATTCCAGCAAAAATGCCTGGATTCACTTGCAAATAAGTAGCTACTTTTTTATTGCCTTAATAAATGAATAATATGAGGATTGCCCAGAAAGTAATGCATCACATTTCTTTCTTTAACAACTCTTTATTGAACATAATGAGAACTACACACACGAAAGAATGGTGTTTTATCTACATGTAATCTCCATCCCATTCTATGGTCTTCCTCCAGCACAAAACAAGGGCATGTATGGTTGCTCGGTACCAATCCTTGTCCCGGTGGTGGAGCCAGGGCTTCACTACATGAATTACTTCCTCATCGTCCTCAAAATGTCTTCCACTAATGGCATCCTTTAATGGCCCAAACAAGTGGAAGTCAGAAGGGGCTAGCTCAGGTGTGTCAGCCGTGGATGGTCTCCTCTACCGCTGCAAATCATGGAGCTCCGCCCAACTGCCTTCCAATGACCTCACCCTCTGTGCCCAGCAAATAACTGTACTTCTGTCAACAGCAGATGCTCCATAGACTTTGCAGAAGTGTTTGTGAATGTTCTCCGCACTTTCTTTCTCTGCAGTGAGAAATTCAATGACGGCACATTGCTTGTAATGTACATCACCTACAGATGCCATTTTGAAACTGTCCTGCAGCTACGCTATCAGTCAGAAGTGACAGAAACTTGGCGGGCTCACTCAGGACACTTCATATAATACATACGTTGCATTTTGCATTCTTAGCATTGTTTTTGACTGAGCAAAAAAATGTGGTGCGTCACTTTCTGGGCAACCCTCATATTATGCCACCTATATCCTAGCCATAACTTCTAACGTTTCTACAATCTTATTTTGTAACCACATCACATGATACCAATATTGTTTGATGAAGGTTTGCTCACTGAAAAGCACACTGTGTACAGAGAATGTGAATGATTTAATGTTTCTTTGTTATCGGCATGTGTCTTTTATTTTTGTGTGTACTATGTTTTTATTTAGATGACATGGATGTTCAATGTACAACACATTTTTTAAGTTCCACTCTTCTGCACTGGGTCTGCTATTGTAAATTCAGACCATTTTTAACCAGTAGCATTTACTCCAACAAATCTCAGTAATATTGTGTTACAGGAGTATTCTACACAAAGCACTTTCAGATAATGAAAATCTGTTACATTGCTAGCAGAAAACCTGAAGACAAGAGAGGAAGGCATATTTCCCACAGCCTACTAACAGCGGTGGATGATTTGCTGCAAGATAATATATCACCCTTTCTGTGGAAAGAATCCCATTATGTAGGTAGGTCAACAAGATACTGCTGAAGTGCCAACCTCAACATCAAGATGATGTGGAAATTATTCCCTGAAAAACACCCTCAAGAAAATGTAAATTATAATTTTTACTGGACATCCTCCAGGGACAATTTTAATTATAAATTTGAGAGGCCAAAGATAGACTTGTTGCATATGTGAGAAGCTAAACGTAAGTCTCCGTGATTAAATGATACAGCAAGGGCAGAGCTGTGATTGAGCTGGTTCTTCATAAGCAGAGGAGCAGAAAATTTTACATTGCTCTTCAACATGAGAAATCTGAAGCAGAGATATTAGAAGACAAAATTCTTTCTTTGTCTGTCAATTTTGTGCAGAAAGTCTTCCTACCAAAACTTCCAGTGTAAGATGCATTTTACTTAAGGCAACTTACTGTTAATGTATTTTGCATACACAATGTAAAGACTGACAAAAGCACAATGTAAGTCTACCGTGAAGGTAAAGGAAAGGAAAGTCCTAATGAAGTGTCCTCATTTATAAATGGTTACATAAAGGATATACCACAAGAATACATCGAACATCTCTGGGAGATTCAACAAAATTCAACAATACTTTCCAGTGAGGGAGCGCAGTTTTCTGCATGAGATAGACGTTTTGGCATTGTAAAAAAGAACCAAGGACAGACTGTTACTGTGCACAATGTACAGAGGTGGTTCTTACAAGTCTGAAAGAAGGTAAATTTCTTATTAAAGAAACTGGTGCTACTGAGATATTAGACTTAAAGTCATGGTGGTCACTGTGTAACAGAACGACCAGAATTTCTGAAGAAACTAAGAGTGGGAGACAAGGAAAGGTAACTTACCAGCACTTTTTCACATTTTAATTTTGACGGTACCAGATCAGGTTGTGTTAGAACTTCTACAATGATCAAAGGACATATTAGTCACACTTTTCTTCTGGAACTCCTTCATGGTCCACTGACTGCGCTAAACAAACTAGGTTACTCATCAGAAAAGGTTCCGAGTACGTTCAGTAAAATAAAAGACTTGGAAAAATTGCAATGTTATCTGCCTGAAGAACACAATCTTCTATGAAGAAATTCCGAAGCTGCCTGTCACAAACAACAACCAAGACAAAGAGTACATGGACTATGAAATATCAAATTTTGTTGTAGAATTGTGCGTAACAATTGTAAAATGTAGAACTGTAAATTTTATATTGTTTGGTTTAATGGTAACGATAACATGTATAAGTAGTATATAATTTCTGATTTTTTTTAAGGCATCAATTTCCAACTTTTAACAAAATTACTTTACTTTAATATTACACTAGCTATCCAAGCTTTCATCAAACAATCACATTTGCATCATATTAAATAAAGAAATAATGAAATATGCCAATAAGTAGTTATTTTAGGATTTAAACAGATTTTTTTATTTCCCACAAATATGTGTTAGTTGATTCAAGCCTATTTAAAAACATATGATTTGTTTGTAGTCATCTGCAGGAGACTTAAGTTATTTGATGACCTTGGATTACATTATTCAAGACTTACTTGCTGGAGTAGAGTATGAAGGTGGTGCTTCAACACTAGAGCGGTACACAAACTTGATGAAAAGAGCAATCCTAAAAGCAAAACACAATATTGAGGAAAGAATTTCTGACATCACGGCTGTCAGGATGACTTTGGGGTTTTCTATGTAGTCGTGTAACAGAGTTCGATTACCACAGATTAAGCTAGGCCCAGTCTCTAGTAACATTGAGCATTAGGCTCACTTCTGGGAACAATCTGAATCTTCCACTGACGTAGACCCAAACTTGTCACTTGTCAATATACACAAGTTTCTTAGAGCCTATCTTGAAGAGGAATTCAAGAGTTTGGTAGAAGCAACTGCTGTAACTGCAGTTTCCTTCGAGTGATGGTGACAAAGGCCGAATTATTGAGACGCATTTTATCTGGAAGCCGTTCTGCATCTATCATCTGATTCCCCAGAGCTTACAACTTAGCATTTATTGGATGTAAAACGCACATCCAGGCTGTACAGATGCTAGTGGAGAAAGTAGAACCTAATAGTAGAGTGTTAGTTCCTAAAATATTTTGTGCTTTCCCAGAGGACATAATTATGTCGGTGCTGGATAATCTATACCAAAAGAGTACTATTGTCAGAAGGAAACATTCTTGTCAGAACACGTAGATGGGTGCTGACAACACAAAGCATTCAAGGGGAAGCTCTTACATTAACTAGCATTGTACCGCCTACAGTAGCCTTCAGTGTTTGCTCTAAGCCAGGACAAAAGTACGTAAGTCAGTACAGAAGGTACTACTCTCCTGTGTGTTTTGTAAGCACCGTGCTCATTGGGCTCAAGATTGTGAGACAGTAAAGAATGTTCATGATCACCTCAAGATTTTGAGATCGAATAATAGATGGTTTCTTTGCCTTAACACTTTCAGCACTATGCCCATACATCATGCAGGCATTCACATTTCAGCCATGCAGACGTCGTCTGCATCTTGTATGGGTGCAGCTTTTCCATTCGCTGTAACTTGTTTTGCTCACATGCTACACGACTGCAAGCTATAGGATAGAAATAACGGATAGCCTGCTAGATCCAGCAGGAGTTGATCTACAAGTGTGCATTTACTAAACATGTTGTAGGAATATCGGAAGACATTCGCGATCAGAACTGTCAACAGGAGCAGAAAGGGCCTACCAACAAGCTAGCTCTCTCTATTTTCAAAAAGAGGTATAACATGAACAATAAAGCTAAACATTATTATAATCTAACATGAACAAGACTGGTGAAGACTGTGTTGGCCAGCTAACCGGCTACTACCCACTTGCAAGAAAAGCAATGAATTGGTGGAAAACACTTTTCTTTCACATTTCCCTAATGTCTACTGTGAATAGTTTTATTTTGCACAAGGATGTCACCAAGCAAAATATATCTTGTGGAATTTATAAAAAAAAAAATGTTAGCATGGACTAGGTAGCTGCAGCTGACAAAGGAAAGAAACTAACAAGTAGGTCAGGAAAGAAAGCAGATGGTGGTACGAAGACCACATTGTTCAACTTCACATACCCACAAACACCCAACTATTAGGTTCTACGTTCTCCCCTAGCATCTGTACAGCCTGGATGTGCTTTTTGCATCCAATAAATGTTAAGTTGTAAGCTCTAGGGAATCGGATGATAGATGCAGGATGGCTTCCAGATAATCAAGATGTGCCTCAATAATTCGGCCTTTGTCACCATCACTCAAAGGAAGCTGCAGTTACAGCAGTTCCTTCTACCGTTTGAAGAAGTAAATTATGTGTAAATTACATGTAATCATTTTTTGTCATAAAATATGAAATACATATACCAGTGCTGATGTGAAGATATGCAAGCTTATTCCCTAATCGGTCACGTATGGGGTTTAAAATGACGCCCAATATGTGCCGCTAAGATGCTTCACTGTTGTGTAATTATTCTTTAAATTTTATCGAAAATTGTCAGTTCACCTACACAACTGAAGACAAGGGATAAGAGTGTAGAATGTGTTAACCAAGACCATACAGCAAAAGACTGATGGAAGAAAGGAAAAGCATTTTGCCTCTTTTGCAAATAACTGTAATCGTAAGTCGGTTTGCACAAATTTCGAACATTCTACTGTATCAGTTCCTCTTGTTGAACACAGTTCCGTCACCAATGCGAACAATGAGCATGTAAGACACACATCTTTAGACAGCCCACACATATGCAATAGAGCCCACTGGAGGAGTAAAAAGACTCTCACACTGCATTCTATACCATGGCAGCAAGTCTAGTTTTATCAGAACATCACTGATCGATAAGTTAAAACTATAATTCACTGCACAACCCATCCACTGGAAATCAATGCATTCGAGTGTTCATTCGCTACAACACACTCTCGACATCTGGTCTGACTGGCATTGAGAAGTGCATGGAGCCGTGCTGATTTAAGGTTACTGCATTTGAGAGTTTTCATTTCATTTTAAGACACCTGCAGGTACCTAAAGAATTCAAAATGAAACACATTACTAATCTGCAAATGGTTGACCTAGCAGAAGGATACAACGATCTTTCCATCGAGTTACTAATCAGAGCAGATCATTAGTGGAGAACTGTTAAGGACACAGCACCAATACATGTCTCTCAATCACTGGCCTTACTGCCTTTGAAATACGGATGGATTCTTGGTGCAAACTGCTTAAGAATTTCTGCAGACTGAAGTGTCATTAACCTCATCACCCTGCTGTGTAATCAAGCATCTGACAGTGCAGTCATGATTTTTGGGATTTATAGGCAGTAGGGATATGTGACGATCAAGATCGTGCAAAGAGTATAAAAGATTCAGAATGTTGAGGAATTTCACACTTCCTACTCTGTCAAGGATCAACAAAGAGTAGTTTATCTTCCACAAACATTGGGAGTCATTCTTCCAAATATTCTCAGTAATGGTGAATAATTTTCACTTATGTTGCAGAGACATCTGGATAAGAATGATGCCCTTCGTGTCATGTACGAGATTCAGATGTCGAAACGACATCCAAAACGAACAAGTTGAACTAGCCCCACCCCAGAATTTGACCAACTCCTTTCATTTGCCTCATTGAATAGTAAGGAGGGAAAAACATGGAAGCACAAAACAGCGAATCGTATTCAACGCACCTTCACGTGAAAAGGGCTCTCCTTCACTTAATGATGTCTTAGAAAATAGACCTAACCTGCTTTTTGAAGTAAACGCAGTGCTCAATGCTCTTGCTGTATCAAATGTGACATTTTGCCACTGTCACAGATATTACCCGAGCATTTTTACAGTTAGTCCTCCACCCAGATGACAGAGAGCTGGTCATATTCTTCTGGTAAAGTGACAATAAGCATGGCATACATGAAACATATGGCAACTGAAGGACAGCTATGTATTAATTTAAAAGACTTCCCTTTTGGCTGAAATGTAGTCTGTTCTTATGTTCAGTTGCTCTGAGAGACGGCAAATATGTATGCATCACAATTTCCTACCGCAAGTTCCTTGTTAGACCACAATACTTGCATGCAAACATTTTCAGTAGGTGCTGCAGATGAGAATGGACTGATAACTCTTATTACAAACTGACCATACTCATGAATCAAATTAAACTGTGGGCAACAAACTCCCAGCAGTTAGTTGCAATATTACATCGGAAGGACGAGAGATCACAAAAACTTCGTACGTGTTGGGAGTTTACTCGAACACAGCAGACAATAAGTTCTGTATGGGCCAACACCAAGTTATTGGCAAAATACCTCTGACTGTGGCCATCAAAATGAGCTTACTACAAGCAACCACTAGTTGCTATGACCCTCTGGGCCTAGTAACACTATAACCATAATATTAAAGATGTCAACTCTTGCCTCAGCATCTTGCCGTTTGTTGGCATACTTGGATCTCAATGGCTCACTTCAATCTCAGAACTTCCAAAACTATCACACATTTACGTAAAAAGATGGGGTAAGATTCCAGGACCGCAGTCACTGATTCAGAGAGAGCATACAACGTAGTCTTGTATATTAGGTCAACTGCTAGTAGTAAGTCCCTTGTTCAATTATGGTGTAGTAAAAGTAGACAACACCCATAAAAAGGATTATGTTGCCACAACTGGAACTATACACAGTATTGATAAGAACATGACTTCTACATTACTACTGCAAGGCAATTCTTTGGATTGACTCCACGGTAACACACTTGCACAGATAAACGGTAATCCTAGAACATGGAAAACCTTTGCATGTAACAAGGTAATGAAAATTCGAAAGTACAACTCGCCATTCCAGTGGTAGCATTGCCCAGGTAAAGATAATCCTGTGGATCATCTATCTAGTTGAATCACAACTCAGACTCCAGGTACAATGGACATATGGTGACACGGCCCACCATAGCTATTGCAAAGGTGCTGTCTCTGGCCAAATGAGTATCTTGCACCAGTGAAAGATAATTCATTGAAGTCTCCCATGTAAAATAGCACACAGTGTCACCAGTCAAGAAACAGGAGTTACACTGCCAGTCAATCAGATGACACTTTATTTTGCAGGACTGCTATACACCAAAGTAAGAAATACTAGTGCTAAAAGGTATGTTGCACTATTTACTTCCACTGTGATCGGAGCCATCCACTCAGAGGTAGTCCACAGTGTATCACAAAAATGTACTGGTCGACACTGCATTCCACGCACCATCTATGGCAACAATGCTCAAATATTCTACGTAGCCACAAAAGAAATATTGCATCTGTGGTCGACAATATCTGCCGATAAGACTCACGAACACTTCATTCGACAAGGCGTAACTGGTAAATTTATATCTCCGCATGTGGCTCGATGGGGAGGGTTCTGGGAAAGAATGGTCAACTCAAAGAAAAGGTATCTCAGGAGAGTATTCAGACACAACTATACACCAAGAAGGGCTACATACTGTGCTTATAAATACTGAAGCTGCCCTGAACTCAAGACCCATTTTCAGTATTGAGGATGTAGTACTAACTCCAGCACATTTGATTGAGGGGGAGAGACTTATGTCACTGTCAACCAGACCTGAGCCACTGAAGACAGCACACTTGACAAGAGAATTCAAACTCCATCAGAAAACAGCAGAATATTTCTGGGAGTGCTGGGGTAAAGGGCACCTCAAGCTCTTGTGAAACATTCACTATGGTAAATGCCTGAATGGAGTAGCAGTGAGAATCCAAATTGGTGACGTTCTACTTCTACAAGTAAGAGTTGTTTCACATCTGTGGAAGAGGGCAAGAGTACAGGAACTGAAAGAAGGCAAAGACAGAATCCAGTGCACAGCCGTCCTTGTGACTGCTGATGGGACGTACATCACTAGACCTGTTCAGTAGCTGGTGATACCTCTGGAGGTAGAGCAGCACGGGGAGGATGTGGAGAACCGCAGAAACAACACACTCACAATGCATTCTATCTGCGAATTGTCGGTAATCTCTTTGTGATACAGATGCTCTGTGCAAATAAAGTTAATTGTGTCTGACATTCAAACTTCACATTCTACTTGTTCCCCAATGTGTAATGGACAGTCTTCTCAACACAGTCAAAAATAAATGTTACTACTGGATCATGGAATATAAATATACAAATAAGGCCATCACTACTAGATGAAAAGCTAAAACACAATTAAATAAAATGATCAACTAATAATGCAATAAGACAATCCATAAGCACTTGAAAATGAGGAATAACTTCATAATAATGAGTGTCACATTTGCCTACATCAACCTACTCTTCAGGTAGCTCATTGATATTTACTGCATCCGTTTCTTTCTTGCTAAAATTTAGGTTTATAAAAGTATCTTAACTTAATACATTGCTTCACCTAAGATTTTGTATAAGGTTAACCATGTTGCTAAGTAAGAAATTACTCACCATTTCTTTCTTCGGGCATTACAGTGTGACAAAGAGCTAGCAAACGAAAAAAGTTGTGTGCATTCTGGTCCCCTTGTCTGACAGCATCCAAGAGGCTGCCATCATAAAACTTAAATTCTGGTTCATAGTCAGGATTTGCAGAAAAGTCCACTGTTGGTGTGCTCTGTATTATGAGTGGGAAGGAAAAGTATTAATTTCTACAGTGTGAAAGGCTTCTAAATAGAATGACAGGCAAAACACAAGTGGTCAATTAAACACATATCTCAAGATTTACTGCATATGAGAAAATTTAAGAATGAATTGTCTGAAGTACATACTACTTTTGTGAAGCTAGCATGTGATTACAAGAATACAAATGTAACGTATATGCAAGCCTATTTCTAAGCGATGTCACACACTGGTGATGTGTAATTCTGGAAGTATAGTGGAAGGTCAAATGTGAGACATAAATTACATGCATTCCTGATGTTTTACAAAGAGCAATACATTACAAACTGCCTCTATTACTGTCAGTTTGCTGAAAGTAGTATGCAACACACAAAAAAGGTCAAGTGCTAAACTCAATAACATACAATTACAACTTTTCAGTGCATTTACTATGCCCTCTTATTTCACAATGAAATCAGTTTTTGCTGTCACTTGAGATACACCCTCAAACCAAACTGTATCTAAGAAGAAATAAATGACAAACAATTACATAGCAACTAGCCAAAGAGTTATTTCTGAGCTCTTGAACATCTGATGAGCTTTTGCAGTTAAGTCTGGTGTGTGTGTGTGTGTGTGTGTGTGTGTGTGTGTGTGTGTGTGTATGTGTGTATGTGTGCGCACGAGACATGTACAGCAGCTAAACTTCATACTACAAATGGAAAGGTCTGCAGTTCAATCTTAGTCAGTCCTACAATACTGTTTCTATTATTTATCGCTTCTTTCACCTCTGGCAATGATTAAAATAATAAAAATATGCCATGTTGCAAAATCTTTCAGAGTTAGTTTTAAACTATACATATTATAACCATCTCTGCAGGTCAATTCGAAAGTTGGAGTGCAAGGCAATACCATGCCACCTCCAATAGGATCATGCCTAGTACAGCATTGTAGTGGTTAACCCAATCTTCGGATTAAAGATGGCTTTGCACATGCACCACTAGTCTGTTGTTTAATTTGTGATTCTCTTCTCAATTTCCCTTTCACATAACAGAAGTGAGTATCCCCCAACATTACCACACACATCAGATTTTCACAATAATACACGCACAACAGAAAAATTGTGGTTATCACCAATGAAAGGGGCTTAACAAAATGCTAGAGTTGCAAGGCTTATATGTTGAGTGAAATGAGGAGCTTGTGAGTAATTTAGACATGCACTTGTTCCCTTATATGCATGTATGTCATAACAAACCTGTGAACAGGTGCAGTGTGAATATTCCAATTTTATCATTCAATGTAATTGGAAAAGTGACACTTTACAAGAGCAAGCAATGGACTTGTGAGGGAAGATGTGTGTATGCTACTTTGTGATCCCCTAAATTTGTTTAAAATAAATTTCTGAATGATTATGAATATTAACTTAGTGCATTGTAACTCAAGAGCCATTTATGACAGATGGAATATGAACTTATGCTGTTGTATTCCACAAGTCTTTGAATAAATTCATTTCATTAAGAAATATTTTATAATAAAAAATCTTTTGTCCAAATTGTGTTAAAATTATCATTGCAAGAAATTATGACACTGAAAGTGACTATTTGTCTGAGCAAATGAAATTATTGACAGGCAATAGATGTGCAAGTAAATGTATCAGTAAGAACTTTAATTTTACATTTTACTACTTTAAAATGCCAGACATTCACCATGATACTAGCAGTTCCAGTTTCTTTAGTAAGCAATCATTTATAAGTGAATTTTACTGCCACATTTACTGCCTGGTTTCAAACTTTCTTATAAAACCAAAACAGAACTAAAAAAAGTAACCTGACTTTTGTCCAAACTATTTATGAATTATCAGACATTAATCAAAATTGTTGTCGTAGTTTTTAGGCTACCTGTGCAATTTCTCATATTAAATGAGAATTAGAGCTGGAAACACAACAACATCAAAGCAAGCCGCCTGCATTACACAATGTGATTATAAGAAACTGGGTACATTACAAACATTTATATTCATAAGAAACTAGCACAATAAATTAAAATATCCTTCATTACTTTTATTACAAAATCAGATTACAAATCAAAATGAAAGAAAAGCAAAACTTTTGACACTGTCTGGAGCATCTACCTATAGTGTACAACATTGTGGTGCTGTGTTCCACATAGTGTATAGTTTCCCATAATAAATGATAAAGTTGTAATAAAACTGGGCGATTTTTAACCAAAATTTTGTAAAATGGTTTTTAGGATAAAAAAGAAGCCCCACTAAACAAAGTTACATATACTACTGTGAATAAAATAGCACGGAATTGTAAAATACTATGTTCTTATCAGTATTCACAAATAAATATTTCCAAATTGTTGCCTTGATCTAAAAAGAAGAGTTGTCATGTAATGATATTTTAATTGTATACACATAAAGTCATTGACTAAATACAAAATTATCAACACAGAGTTTTTGTTGCGATGGGAAATTGGGAGCTGATGGTAGCTATAACGTACATTAAGTATAATGGACACCAAAAATACCAAAGAAGATGCAGATTTGGTGAATGAGGTGCAAGTGCTTGATGGTGCTATGCGTATGATCAATGTACTGATAAAGGCTCAGTCATTATTGCCAGAACAGACTATCTTGACTTGCGCAAACACACTTACGCAGCAAGCCCAAGTCTTGCTTCGCAATAGAAGATTGCAGGACAACATTAATGACAATGTGGAAGGAAAACCCGAGCCTCAGGAAGATGAAGGACAGGATATGAGGGGAGGGAGTTTATGAAGGTGGAAGATACCCCTGGGTAATTAATACAATGTGACCGGGGCACATAGCATTGAACACATTTCTTATCATCATAAAGATGGTAGATACAAAATATTTATCATATGACATTTGGGAAATTATGATATTAACTGGGAGTCAAAGCGCTGCTTGGAAATTGTTAGCTGCTCATCCAATGACAATATACATTTACGTGGTTCAGATAATCTAACTCGTGTAACCTGTGCTGATAATCAATGGCTTTAACGTAGTCTCCTAAGAGACAGATACACATTAAAACATTTAAGAACTGAGAAATAAACAGATCGTCACGAAGATGAGGGACCAAATATACAGAAAAAACACTACACAGATAACCCTTAACACTGTGTGTGTGTGTGTGTGTGTGTGTGTGTGTGTGTGTGTGTGTGTTTTCAGATGTGGGTGTGTGTGCACACAATTGCACCAAATCATAAGAAATGTCACTGAATATGGCAAAGCACCATTAGGATGCAGCTGCAACTGTCCGACATCTCTCTTTATGAATGGGGAGAGGACAATACATAACATTTTGGTATATTCCCTATACCATCACTTCATGGACAGGAGGGCAGTATGCAATTCAGCTCCACATATTCATTACACGAATGACATGGAAGTACACTTCACCACTCATTATGATAATTGTTCCAATCTCATCGTCGTCGTCGTCGTCATCATCATCCCTTTTACAGATTATGCCAATTTCTCCTTTCTGCCCCATCTTTCTACCAAATGTTTGCCAACCGACTAGCAAAGGTACTGTTGTTTGCATACTCTTCTGTATATGCTGTCTGCTCCTGCACTGTTCTGTAATGAGTAAGGCAGAGCAATGGTGAAGACATGGTGCCACATTTGAGAGGACACAGGTTTAAGTTCCCTCATCCAGTGATCCATGTTTATACTTTCCAAAGTTTATTCCATTAACTTAAGGCATATGCCGTGATGGTTCCTCTTAAGAACACATACCCATTTCCTTCCTCATTGCCGGCCGCAGTGGTCTAGCGGTTCAGGCGCTCAGTCCGGAACCGCGCGACTGCTATGGTCGCAGGTTCGAATCCTACCTCGGGCATGGATGTGTGTGATGTCCTTAGGTTAGTTAGGTTTAAGTAGTTCTATGTTCTAGGGGACTGATGACCACAGATGTTAAGTCCCATAGTGCTCAGAGCCATTTGAACCATTTGAACCTTCCTCATCCTTTGCCAATCCAAGCTTGTGCTCCATTTCTCATGGCCTCATTGTTGACGGTTTGTTAATCTTAGTCTTCTTTATGATTTGGTAGGTATGGATGTTCAATTTAAACTGCAAACATCATGAACAAATTATTTTGTCATTTTTAGTCCAATAATTGTTTCAGCAGGAAATATCATTGCCCTCCACGTTTTCTGGTAGCCTCAGTTGTTACTCATGCTGAGTTGCTGCCACTTTGGAAAAATGCCATGTTTGGAAGTACTACATCAATCTGAACACAGTTCTCCAATTGTGAATGTCTTCACACCAACCACATGCAAAATACTTCCCATTTTTGAAGTACAGATCAACAACATAAGTTCCTGCAGTGCAGCAATTGTTCAGAATGAAGTCCGACTTCTGTGTAATTACATACCGCTTGCATCATATTATCCATTTCAAAAATAAGTGACAACCTTGGGACACTGTTATTAGTAAATAAAGATCTCCACAAAATTATGGCCCCGAAAATAAATTTGCAGTGAAATGTAAGAACTGTAAGCAAGTTATTACCATTATAATAGCTCATACTTCATATTAAATGTAAAGTAATTATCCCTTAATAGATCAAGAGTGGTCTGGGTGGAAGAAATACAACCTGCTATAGGCTATACAAACTGCCCTCCTTTGTACCATGAGATGGTTTGTTGAAGGTCCTTAATATCCAGGTTTTTTCACATGTTCCCACTACGCCCATTAGTCCAGGAAGTCCAACTGCTCAAAATGGAAGCATCATCTAATTATTTTGGTCAATACAATGTGCCGTGCTGACACTAAACAACTAATAACACTGTAAATAAATTCTCATTAAAATGTCCATATTATGTCTTAATTTCAGTGTGCAAACATAGTGCTACTTTCTACACACAGGCTTCTAGTGTACTGCACACTATACAATGATGTGCACAGAACTTTAGAAGTGCGTGCACACACACAGTAACTGCACAAACCACTGAAAACTTACTGGGAGCTGCAATCAAGAAAGAAGAGGTGAAAAAAAGAACAGACAAGGATTAGATTCTAGACTACAGAAAATCTAATTTACATGTAGCATTTAATACCATAATATAAAATACATCTGAAATTCATTTATGGCATGACAGGCACCAACTAAGACTACATTTACTCCTCGTACTGCAAAAAAAAAAAAAAAAAAAAAAAAAAAAAAAAAAAAAAAAAAAAAAAAAAAAAAATGCTTATTTACATATTACATAACAGTAACTGTACTTTCTAGTGCAAGCTCTAAGTTAATTATCAGCATTTAAAGCCAAATATGAAGGCTACTAACTGTATTTAGAGAGATGAAAGCACATACTAGCCAGTTCTTCGACTAACATAAATATTTTCCCAGATTTATTTTCTCTAGATTGCTGGGCCTTAGGGTATGTTCTACCAATAGGTCACCTCTTTCTACATGGATCTTCTACACATTGTTACTTATGTAATCCATGTGTCACTTCTACATTTCACACTATGGTCAGGTTGCGCCAGTAGGATAACAAAATCATCTTTATTGCCCCCACTGCTTTTGTCTGACACAAAATTTTCCAGTATAATATTAATTTGATTAATTTTTTTACATTTAATTTTATACAAATTTCAAATATGTATTTTGCTAGTTTTCTTCATTTTTCTACTTATTTTCACTTTTATAGCTACTTTCTCCCACTGTGTACTTATCATGTCTCTTCTGGTCTGCTAATTTTAAGTGTGTTCACTCATTTGCCCTTTGCCACCACTACTCCCCTTCACCTCACACTACATAAACAGTTGTTCTGCAAGCAGAAGATATGTCACATTTTATTACAATACATTTTGCTGTAGTCCTTACCACAGCCCCAGGTGCTTTTCATCTATCTTGCTACAGGTTTTTCAAATTAACACAATTTTTAAAAGTATCCAAAATGTTCTTGGCATAGTTAAATGGCTCTTCAAATATTAGCTGCTAGAAATTCACCTGAAAGTTATATAGCAGTAAAGCTTTAATCAATATTTCAACATCAGATGTGCTGTGATTTTATCCTTTGCACTCCAAAACATATCAGTATACGAAATACAGCTAGCAATAAGTTGAGTGCTTATATGACATGTTTTCTTCAAGGTGAACTTCCAAGTTCAGTCAACTACAATGTAATACCAAATTAAAAATAACAAATCCCATTTGCTTCACAATCTAACAAGAAAATGTTGTACTGAAAGCACACAAACACATTTAAAAATGAATTTTTCTTCTCAGGTATCACATAGTTGACTGACAGCAGAAAAGAAAAATCTACATCTATTTGACGGTGTGCTGAGTGATTTTTTTAACCATATGATAAAACAGCTGACTGCACAACTGTATCTGAAGAACTGTAGTTTCTGGATCAGTATGTGATTAAACAAAATTGGCTTCTCCATATAAATTTATCTTTTAACTTATACTAGTTAGTGTGATATATATATATAATGTTAAGACAAGACTTATATTTTGCTACTAGTGCTCTGTCTATAATTACATATTCCAGCTTAGCTGTAATAAGCAAAAGCAACCTGAGGGAATGGAGTGGAGTTTGGAGGTAGGAAAAACAAAATGAAAGAATTAAGTTTGAAGAACATTATGAAATAGTTTCTATGAATATTACTCAATAGGTAATGGGAAAATGGAAAACAGAAGATTCAAGATCAGTGGGACATGCAAGCAACTTCTAAAACTCAGCAGAATCTAGAATGCATCACAGTATCTCAGTAGAGTTTCATGCAATCTGATTAACTGTGAGTGCTAAGCTTTTTGTAGGCAAAAATCAGCAATTATGAAGCAGTTCTAAGAAGTAGTGCAGTTTTATCCCTACCAAATTCTTTACGCAGTCAGTGTTCATGGGCTACTGTTAACATACATTTGCTTTTGCACATGTTTCTGTCTTCCCTCGATTATTTTTTGTTAATAGTAACAGTCCCACGCAGCAATGGTTGATAGTTTTGTGTCAACAAATAACCAGAAAATTAATCATGTTCGGTCAATAGTTACTTTTCCTGCAAGTGTGCAATCCAAATCTTTGCAGCATTCATTGGCTGAAGCAAACTTTGTGCAATGATTGACTAGCCATGAATCACTTGATCTCACAAAACATTGTGTGACAGATGTAAGTGATTTCTAATAAAAAAATAAAAATTGTATGTGTTAAAGCTTAATGATGTCCAGAATATGGACAATATTTATGTGGAAGTGGAATTGATTAAATCATTTTGAGACACATTCCGTGTATGTGCATAAAATTTCTGACTATTCTGCTTTCATGATCCCATGTTAAACTGAAACTAAGACAAACATAATGGAATGCTGCTTCTGCTGCATCTCATGTTCTGTGCTCTATATTCCACAAAATAATGAATGTTCCTCATGCATCAAAATTCAATTTATTTTTTCTAAGCACAACAAGTAAGTATCCCAGGTGATAAATGACAAAAACAGACTTGCTAGTACATCAAACACGGACTTAGCAGTACATCAATAGATACTACAAACTTGCATCTCATTTTAACAAATATAAACTGTACATTTAGTACAGATAACAAATAAGATGAGGACTAAGGTTGACATTAAAGGTTTCACATTGATATTAATGGTGGTGATGATCTTGTTTTTGCTGATGTTTTCAGTCCAAAGAATTTACTGCTGTCAGTCATGATTCTGTTTGTGTAATTTATCTTGCATACGTTTCGGGTAGTAATTCATGTTGCAGCTTACCAACAAATAGCATCACATTCAAGTCACAAATGATGGGTTTGAAGCAGCTTTCCACACTATCCCATGAAAACCCATCTCTGCACAGCTGTTGTAACCCATATCCAACTGAATCATTTTACTCTACTTAAGCTTTTACCTTCATTTACAATAATAACTATTCAACCATGCCTTAGGACATGTCCTATCCACTTATTCCTGCCTTCTTTCTTCCTCGATTTGATTCATCATTTATACAATCTATCCATCTAATCTCCACCATTCTTCTGCAGTACCACACTTCCAAAACTTTTATCTTCTTCTTGTCCGTAGCATTTATCATCCACATTTCACTTCTGTACAAGACCAAACACCAGACAAATGCATCCAGAAAAGACTTTCCAAAATTAAATTTATATTACAATGGCAAAAGAGATAGTCTTTGCCCCACCCCTCTTTCTTTCTTCTTCTTCTTCTTCTAGCCAAATTACACCTCTAAATGCGAAGTCAACATATCCATTCCCACCCTTGGACCTTTCTCGGTTCATGCCAGCCTTAACTGCCGGTAGTTCCGCCACATGGCGCAGCTGTCAGTTGTCAAAAATGGCAAATGCACTTCACACGTCCACGGTGTTAGAGCAACCAAGTGTGATTCACTTTCCATGGAGCAAGGAATGAACACACAGACATCTACAGGGAAGTGCAACCCACATCTGGGGAAAACTGTCTGTCTTCGACAATTGTGAGGTTGTGGTGTTGAGAGTTCAGCAAAGGCCGTGAAGTCTTGCATGACAATGAGCAGTTGGGGAGGACACACTCGTCACTGACAACATTTCCCACATGGGTGCAATGGTGAAAGCAGATCAGCGTGTGCACATCACGGCCATATCCTGGAAGACTGGCATATTGTAGGGGAGTGCTTACATTGTTCAGGGTTCTTAGGGTACCACAAGGTACCATGTTGTTGGGTGCCTAAGCAGTTGGATGACATTCTGAAAGACAAGCAAATGATGTTTTCATTGAATCATCCAGAATGGTACTCCAAGGAGGGTGAAGCTTTCCTGGAGAGCACTGTTACTGACAATGAAACATGGATACTGCATTTCATGCCAGAATCCAAACAGCAGAGCATGGTGTGGGAACATTTGCGTTGATCTAGACAGTCTTCTTGGATAGCCAGGGGCTGCTCCAGCTGGATTTCATGCCACAAAATGTTACCATCAATGCCGACAGTTATTGTTCTGCACAGTCACATCCAAGAGCTGCCATCAGGCAGAGGCGCCATTGGATTCTCAATGTGGACATCCTGATTCTGCTCCACGTCAATGCACGACCACATGTGGCAATCAGAACTGCCGAAAAGTGCCAAGCATTTCACTGGGAGATTCTGGATCACCCACCATACAGTCAAAACATTGCCCCTAACGATTTCCACATTTTCGGAATGCTGAAGAAGTCCCTGGCAGGACAGTGATTCACAAGTAATGACGACGCCAAGACAGCAGCTCAACAGTTGTTCCGTAGTCAGCCGGATGAATTCTACCGCACAGGCATCTCAAATTTAGTGCTGCAATGGGACATATATGTGAACTGGTGTCTCTAATAGACCTAGATGCAAGACCTGTCCCATACATCCTTCCATCACCACCTACTCCAGTCTGGTCACAAATATCACCCATACCATCCAAGGCAAGGCTACCTGTGAAACCAGTCAAGTAATCTACAAGCTAAGCTGCAACCACTGTGTTGCATTCTATGTGGCATGACAACCAACAGGATGTCTGTCTGCATGGATAGCCACCGACAAACTGTAGCCAAGAAACAAGTCGATGACCCTGCTGTCTAGCACGCTGCCCAACACGACATCCTTCATTTCAATGACTGCTTCACAGCCTGTGCCATGTGGATCCTTCCCACCAACATAAGTGTATGGTACGTAGAGTAGCATGTATATTTATAATTTCCTGTACATACCTTACTTTGGCTAGTAAAAAATAGGAGCAAAAAATTATCTGACTTTTCCTCTTATAACAAATTTATCTTTTTCAGATAAACTTTTCTTGTTATAGACAGTCCGTATTTTATATATTCTATAATTCTATCCGATTTAGTTAGTTTGGTGCCCAAGAAGCACAGCTTCTCAACTACCTTTAGTTTCCCATTTACTAAACCCTCAGCATCATCTTATTTAATCTGACTCATGTTCCATTCTCCTTGTTTTCATTCGTTTACATTCATCTTATAAATTCTCCTCAGATAACTATTCATTCCATTCAACTCCTCTCCCAAGTATTGTAGTGCTTCTGAAGGAACTGCAACGCCACAGCCAAACATAAATATTTCTAACTCTTCTCCTTAATCTTAAATTCCTTTTCCAAGAAAATGGATATTCAGACACGAAGAATATTTTTTTTAATTACTAGGTTCTTCTCCCAAATATAGCATGTAAATAAAAAATGTTAATATCAACATGTAAAGTTGTGTAGCAGACCATGACACAAATCTTTATATCAGAATTTCTTGGGCACTGTTAAACCTATACTAGTGATGGGAGAAACCACACGATAATGACCATGCCAGTCATTTTAAGTTTTACATGATGGTTGTATTATTAATCATTTCTTTCTTTCATAGGAAGTCAGGCTGTGGAAGCAACAAGTCAAACCAGTCTATTATTTCTCTGCTAGTTGAAATATATGTTCGTTTTTTCAAGTGAAATTACTCTTTAGTGTTTTAGTTGACTGAGCTGTCTGTTTATTCTTCTGAATGAAAGCTTGAATCATTCCACCACCTATTATTCTGCACCTTTTAAATTACTATTTATTTTCCCCTTGATCTTCATCTAAACTCACTTATACAAATCACGTATAAGCGATGTGCACCTAAATCTGCCAAAATGCTATTAATACAATGTTTTATGTAACTTTATTATTCAAACAGTGATTTTCAATATGATAATTATATTGATGTATTTAATTTTGCTTGAAACCATGTACGTAGAGCTACCGATAATAGTAATTATTAAAACAGCATGAAGTATGAAAATCAGTGCAAGCTAACCAGCAGTTCAGAAAGAATTGCCACCACTTATTAGGAAGCCCTCGTTTCATTCTTTCCAGCAACTTGTTCCAATTTTATGAAGACTAACGAGCTTAAAAGCTACCTGCAATCAAAGATGGTCACACTCTAATTTAATTTTGCCATTTGAGTCACTGTACATGGTAAAATTTAATTCTACAGATCACAAAATATCATTATACCAATCTTTATATACCACCACATCCCAAAAATCTTCAGTCAGCATCAAGTTCAGACACTGTTAACATTTTTCAATGACAGTGATTAAGACATACGTAAAATTTGCACACGCTGCAATCCCTGTGCTAACATCTCTGCATCACTCACTTATTAATCAGCTTGTATCATTTATCTTTGTGAATGTCTTTGGAAAAAAAAAAAAAAAAATCACCCTACAAGTATCTTTCATTCCATTTGTGAAAAGGAAAGTTGCTACTCACCATATAGCGGAGATGCTGAGTCACAGATAGGCACAACAAAAAGACTGTCACAATATGAGCTTTCGGCCATCAAAGTCTTTCTTGCAAATAGAACACTCTCTCTCTCTCTCTCTCTCTCTCTCTCTCTCTCTCTCTCTCTCTCTCTCTCTCTCACACACACACACACACACACACAAACACACACAGACACACAGACACACAGACACGCAGACACACAGACTGACAGACTGACAGACTGACAGACACACAGACTGACAGACTGACAGACACACAGACTGACAGACACACAGACTGACAGACTGACAGACTGACTGCAGCCTCTGGCAGCTGAAGCCACACTGCGAGCAACAGTGGCAGTGCATGATGTGGGTGGCGACTGGGTGGGGTAAAGTGGAGGCTGGGGGCAGGGAGGGGGAGGGATAGCAGGGTAGGGGTGGAGAACAGTGACTTGCTGCTGGGGAGCACAGTAGGATGAGGTGGAGAGATGCTAGGGCAGCTAGGTGCAGTCGGGAGGTTAGACGGACGGCAGAGGAGAGGTGGGGGGAAAGGGTTGCAGGAAAGGAGAGAAGTAAAAAGACTGGGTGCGTTGGTGGAATGAGGGCTGTTTAGTGCTGGAACGGGAGCAGGGAAGGGGCTGGATGGGTGAGAAAAATGACTAACGAAGGTTGAGGCCAGGAGGGTTACAGCAACATAGGATATATTACAGGGAGAGTTCCCACCTGCACAATTCAGAAAAGCTGGTGTGGGTGGGAAGGATCCATATGGCACAGGCTGTGAAGCAGTCACTGAAATGAAGGATCTAATGTTGGGCAGCGTGTTCAGCAACAGGGTGGTCCACTTGTTTCTTTGGTACGGTTTTTCGGTGGCCATCCATGCAGACAGACAGCTTGTTGGTTATCATGCCACATAGAATGGTCTGTGAAGGCCTCAGACAGTATCTAGCCTCCCAACCTCGTACAGAAACAAATCTCCCATGCCTTATCTTTCTAGTCTCCCACAACCTCTCAAAGTCTCACGGTCTGGCCTTGCAGGACCATTCCACTCTTAACTCGCTACCACCCAGGACTGGAGCAACTGAATTACATTCTCCACCAGGGTTTCAACTACCTCTCGCCGTGCCCTGAGATGAGAAATTTCCTGTCCACTATCCTTCCCACCACTCCCACAATGGTGTTCCTCCATCCACCAAACCTACACAATATACTCATCCATCCCTACACAACCCCTGCTCCCAACCCCTTACCTCATGGCCCATATCCCTCTAGTAGACCTAGTCTAATTGACCTGTCCCATACATCCTTCCATCACCACCTACTCCAGTCTGGTCACAAATAACACCCATCCCATCAAAGGTAAGGCTACCTGTGAAACTAGTCATGTAATCTACAAGCTAAGCTGCAACCACTGTGTTGCACTCTATGTGGACATGACAACCAACAGGCTGTCTGCATGGATAGCCACCGACAAACTGTAGCCAAGAAACAAGTCAACCACCCTGTTGCCGAGCACGCTGCCCAATACGACATCCTTCATTTCAATGACTGCTTCACAGCAAGTGCCATGTGGATCCTTCCCACCAACACCAGCTTTTCTGAATTGTGCAGGAGGGAAGTCTCCATGCAACATATCCTGGCCTCAACCTTCGTTAGTTATTTTTCTCATCCATCCAGCCCCTTCCCTGTTCCCATTCCAGTACTATGCAGCCCTCATTCCACCAACGCACCCAGTCTTTTCACTTCTCTCCTTTTCTGTAACCCCCTTCCCCCACCTCTCCCCTGCTCTCTGTCTAACCTCCCAACTGCACCTAGCTGACCTAGCTGCCCTAACTTCTCTCCACCTCGTCCTCCCATGCTCCCCAGCAGCAAAGCAGCAATTCACTGACCCCCCCCCTCCCCCTTTACCCTGCTATCTCCCCCTCCGCACCCCAGCCTCCACCTTGCCCCCACCCAGCTGCCACTCCCATCATGCACTGACGCTGTTATTCACAGTGTGGCTTCAGCTGCTAGAACTGCAGTCATGTTTGTGTGTGTGTGTGTGTGTGTGTGTGTGTGTGTGTGTGTGTGTGTGTGTGTTCTATTAGCAACAAAGGCTTTGATGGCCAAAAGCTTATATTGTGACAGTCTTTTTGTTGTGCCTATCTGCAACTCAGCAACTCCACTACAAGCGAGTAGCAACTTTCCCTTTTCATAATATTGTTACATTCCATCTTGGATTTTCCATTGTTTGATTTCATTCCATTTATTTTTTCATGTCAACAACATGGGGATCTTGGAGTTTCTATCTGTGATCATGGTGTTTACCATGTTCAATGACTGGGTAATCAAAAATTATGCACTATGTGGATGTGCCTGTAAGTATTTTGCAATTCTCATGCTCATTTGCAGATTGTTGCAAGTGTCTGCCTACAATTAACATGTTAGGTGAGTTCTGAGACTCGTCATTGTGTTGCTGTAAGTTTCAATAAATGGGAAAATGAGCTAAATTAACTAGATATTGTGTTGAATACATCATTGGATAATTTCCCCACAAAACTAAAATTTCTGAATACGACGAACTTCTGACAAAAACCTTTTGAGTGCAAATAAGAAATCACTACAGGTAAGGCAGGATTCAAATGGTACACAACCAGTGTACACGTACCTGAGAGGGTAGCCCTATCGCAAGGGACAGGTGAAGATGTTAAAGTTAGAAATAAACATTACACCAGGTAGTTACTATTCAACTGATGGTGTTCCGAGTGCTGCCGTGTGGGATGAGCACATCACAGGACACAAACATTGCAGGCATATTTATTAATCTGCAGACTAGCAGAGTATGCTAGAAAAAAAGAAACTGTTCCAGTTTCCCGCCATCAGGTGAAAATATAGCACTGTACACAGTCTGAATATGAAATATTTCCTGTTTTGATGTCACTATGTTGCCTGCTGCTTCGCAACACATATTGATTTCTTTTGTGAAGTGACAGTTGATGCACAGCATTAAGAAGGTTGAAGTTTAACTACAATGTAGGAAAAGATAAGATTGCTACTCACTGCAAAGATAACACACTAAGTTGCAAACTGGCACAATTAAAAGACACTTACACATAAGCTTTCAGCTACAGCCTTCATCAGAAGAAGAGGAACACACACCATTCATTGCTGTAACTATAGCCAACCATGCATCACAAGCCTGGTCAACAGTTCAAAAGATTCTGCAGTGCATTTTACACTGGTATCCCCACAAGATTCAGAGAGTGAAATAAGTGAAGCCCTAAGATAGGCTATACTTCCCAACAGCGTTGATGGCCTCTCGTCAGACGATGCGCAGTAGACGGCTGCGCAGCTGGCCAATGAGCGGTCATTCGGTTTCTGCACCTCGTGCTGTCTGAAGCTCCATCATATTTCAGAGTTCTACAGTGTTTTACGTGCGGAACAGTGCGGTTGGCCAATTTCTGTTGTATACAGGGTCTTCTCTGAGTTTTGTCATAATGGCTGCAACACCTAAACGTAGTCAAGTGTTTCACAAACAGGCAAGAGACCTTATTTTTAGAGTGTACTCTTTTTTCAAGCATGAGGCAGTTTCAGGCGAGCTGATCTGCGAGGTTGCCAAGGTGCAGGAGCGCACTGCAGTGGCCTGTGGCGATATTGGTGTACGAACTGTCAGGCGAGTTATACAGGAGGCAAAGCTGTCAGAGCAGGCAGTTGGCAATGTGGTGTTTCGGTCTCCATGGAAGAAACATAGCGTTCCAAAGAGGTTAACAGGAATCGACAATTTGATCAAAATGTGTTACGTCGCAAGGTTTTCAAATTTTATGAAAGAGGCGAGTTCCCCACAGCAGCAAAATTGTGCACTGTTGTGCACAAAGCTACTGGGTTTGATGGAAGTGCAAGATCAATGCAAAGAATGTTGAAGAACATCAGATTTAAATATGTAAAGTCCAATGATGGGCACAAAGTTTTAATGGAGTGTAATGATATTGCTGCTGCTAGGATTACGTTTCTAAGAAAAATGCATGACATCAGATCAAAAGGAACATCAACTGTCTATTACTTGGATGAGACTTGGGTGAATCAAAACCATACTAGAAATTTTATTTGGCAAACAACAGATGGACAAGGCGGTTTGAAAGTTCCAGTGGGAAAAGTAGGGCGTCTTGTAATATGTCACGCTGGTTCTGCAGCTACCGGGTTTGTGCCTGAAAGTAAACTTATTTTCAAATCAAAATCAAAAACCACATCTGACTACCATACCGAAATGAATGGAGAAACATTTCGAGAATGGTTTCAGTATCAGCTGTTGCCTTATTTGCATCCAGACTCTGTCATTGTTATGGACAACGCAAGCTATCACTCTGTCGTTCTCAACAGGCCTCCCACTACAAGCCCAAGGAAAAGTGATATTGTTTCTTGGTTGTGAAATAATAATGTAACGCACAGTGAAACACAAACACAAGCAGAGCTTTTGGAACTGGCAAAGATGTCAAAGACCATCGTTAAAAACTACGAAATTGACTCCATAGCTAAGCAACATGGACACAGAGCGATACGAGTACCTCCTTATCAGTGCCATTATAACCCCATTGAACTGGTGTGGGCACTGGTGAAGAAATACGTAGCAGACAAAAATACTACATTTAAAATAGCCGACACTGAAAGACTCACCCATGAAGCAATAGAGAAAATCGCCATTGCTGATTGGGAAGCTTGCGTGCGTCACACTGACAAACTGCAAGAAAAAGATTACCAGAAAGAAGTTGTCAGAGACGAAATAATGGATTCGTTAATTGTCAGTCTAGCTCTCACATCCAGCGACTCCAGTTCCGGAGGCAGCAACAATGAAAGGTCTGAGTAAAAAGATATGTGAATGGAATGTAAACTTACTCTGTAATTATCATGAACATTTACTTTCTTCTCAATCCGTATGTGCGGTAGAAAGTAGTACAGTGGAATATCTATTCTGTAATGACAATTTTATTTTACTTCATTTTCTTCTTTAAATTTAACGCCTTTTCACGCTGCAATCTGTTTTATTAATTCAGACACATTTAGAATTTTATTTTAAGGCATCATTGGTGGATATCATCTGACGTAGTACCCTGTAGCTATTATGTGCCGTCATGTAGATTTGAAAACAGTTTACGCCCTTATTTTTGCATAAATAAATTATTACTTACGATTATATGCAAAAATAAGGGCGTGAACTGTTCTTAAACCTACAGTGACGGCATATAGCCACAGTGTACTATTTCAGATGATATCCACCGATAATGCCTTAAAATAAAATGTGGAATGCGTCTGGATTAATAAAAGAGATTGCAGCTAGAAAAAGGCGTTTACTTCAAACAACGATTATTTATATACTAGCTGCGGTAATGGCCATTCAAACAAATTTGTATATTTCACTTCTCTCTCTATTCTGTCTATGATATAACGTAGATTAAAATGCTGTTCGCCCTGGGGACTGGGGTGGGTATTTTAGATTTGATTCTTTTGTCTTTTTATTTATAAAGCAAGAGGAACGGAAGGCGTAATCTTTCTGTAATGTGCAATTTATTATAGAATCCATTCTGTAGTGAGAGAGTATGTATCACTATTTCGTAATGTAATTATGACTGGGAAAGATTGAACAGACATTCCATTCTGTTATGTGTATGTCACAGTTATTAGGTACATTTAATAAATTTATCACGGAATGGGGAGTAGAGAACCACGAACCTGACAGTAGCGAGACAGGTGAAACATCGGCTAAAGCAGCTGTCCGTAGTATAGCTGCCGTCAATTCACCCAGCGCCGAGTTGGCAATGCAGCACTCCTTGGAAGCAGCGCGGCGACAGGCCATTAACGCTGTCATGGACTATACAATGCTGTGACTGTCTTTCATTTGCTGGCACACATGGAAATTGATGATATGGCCGAGGAATATTCCTTTGATGGACAAGGCGTGTTTTACTCCACATGGCGCCAGGAATGCACAGATCTGTCGTATGTATGGTTCTACTGTATCACATGTCCGAAACATCCACAGCAATCAGCTTATGTGACTGTGTGGTGATGCTTCACAAGCTCCTTCACACTCAGTCCGTTTTTCTTTTAAGACATTACATCTCATGGGCCTGTCAGTTGTACAATGACATCTGCACGTTACAGTGACCTTGTGAAACATGAGACCCCAGCTTTGCAACAACACAACTGTGTCCCAACTACTATATTCATGCAAGATGGGGTGACTCCACATGTTGCTTGCCAGGCGAAAGATTTACTTCAAGAAGCCTTTGGTAATGGCAGCATCATCTCTATGCAACCTCAAGATGTGTGGCCTTCCAAGTCAACTGACCTAAACCCATGTGATTCTAGTTGTGGGGATATATGAAAGATTGTGTCTATCAGGTATAAGCTGAAGGACGGCATATGATGACAAATCGTTCTGATCACACAGGACATGCTGTGAGCAACCGTTGATCGTGCTCTGTTATGGATGCAGAACATCGATGAGTCGGGAGACCATAATGAACACATATTGTAACTTGGGACCCAATCCTAACAAAAGTGGCAGAAACACTATTAGCAAATGTCTGAGCATTCCTCTCCTTTTCCTGCACTGCTTCATATTCTGACTGCTTACAGCACTATAGTTTCACCTAGTGGGAGAACGTATCTTTTTCAGCACCCTCTGCGAGTGTACCAATTACTGAACATACTTACAACATTCCAGCAACTTACAATGTATACAGCCCACACAGCAGCACTTTGAAGATCATCAATTTAATTATCACCACCTAGTACATAGTCGTTTAATTATGTAATCAACAGACTAACTCTTCTGTTCATTATATAAAATTGATTAATATGAGGATGTTCCACTTCAAAGCAATGCTCCGAACGTTTTTTTTTTTTTGTGAAAACACTTAAGTTTTTTAAATAGAACAAATGTTATTAACATTCTATATCTTTATTCTTCATGTCGTCATATTTGCAGCCCTCTACAGTTACAGTGAGGCAATACTGACCTTAGTACTTACCTTAGAAGAAAGATTAAGGAAAGGCAAACCTACGTTTCTAGCATTTGTAGACTTAGAGAAACTTTTGACAATGTTGACTGGAATACTCTCAAATTCTACACGTGTCAGGGTTAAAATACAGGGAGCGAAAGGCTATTTACAATTTGTACAGAAACCAGATGGCAGTCATAAGAGTCGAGGGACATGAAAGGGAAGCAGTGGTTGGGAAGGGAGTGAGACAGGGTTGTAGCCTCTCCCCGATGCTATTCAATCTGTATACTGAGCAAGCAGTAAAGGAAACAAAAGAAAAGTTCGGAGTAGGCATTAAAATCCACGGAGAAGAAATAAAAACTTCGAGGTTTGCCGATGACATTGTAATTCTGTCAGAGACAGCAAAGGACTTGCAAGAGCAGTTGAACGGAATGGACAGTGTCTTCAAAGGAGGATATAAGATGAACATCAACAAAAGCAAAACAAGGATAATGGAATGTAGTCTAATTAAGTCGGGTGATGCTGAGGGAATTAGATTAGGAATTGAGCCACTTAAAGTAGTAAAGGAGTTTTGCTATTTGGGGAGCAAAATAACTGATGATGGTCGAAGTAGAGAAGATATAAAATGTAGACTGGCAATGGCAAGGAAAGCGTTTCTGAAGAAGAGAAATTTGTTAACATAGAGTATAGATTTAACTGTGAGGAAGTCGTTTCAGAAAGTATTTGTGTGGAGTGTAGCCATGTATGGAAGTGAAACATGGACGATGAATGGTTTGGACAAGAAGAGAATAGAAGCTTCCGAAATGTGGTGCTACAGAAGAATGCTGAAGATTAGATGGGTAGATCACATAACTAACGAGGAGGTGTTGAATAGAATTGGGGAGAAGAGTTTGTGGCACAACTTGACTAGGAGAAGGGATCAGTTGGTAGGTCATGTTCTGAGGCATCAAGGGATCACCAATTTAGTATTGGAGGGGAGCGTGGAGGGTGAAAATCGTACAGGGAGACCAAGACATGAATACACTAAACAGATTCAGATGGATGTAGGTTGCAGTAGGTACTGGGAGATGAAGAAGCTCGCGCAGGATAGGTTAGCATGGAGAGCTGCATCAAACCAGTTTCAGGACTGAAGACCACAACACAACAGTTACAGAGCTCCGAATTGCAGTAAGTGGTGTGTATAGGTGGACAAGGGAAAAACAATTCCTGGATTTTTCCTGGATTTCCTGGTTAAAAGTACACCTTTTCCTGGGTGAAGATACACTTTTTCTGTGTTAAGCAACAGTACATTTTCCTCGGAACTGTAAAACCTATCAATCCTTTGAATGGTTAATGTTTTATGCACTGGTGTAGAACTCCCTGGTGCTTTAGGTAACAAAACCCACAAAAAAAGGCATTTTTGAAAGAACACTGATGTACAACAACACGTACGCTGCACATTTTCTTGTTACAACATGCTGCATATTTTTGTATTACCAAAGTAATATATTCGAATTCCTCCAAACACAACACGTTAGTTTCTGAAGCAATGAATTTGAAATTGCGATGCGCTTTTGCAAGCCAATCACAGCTTATGTCAGGTGATCTTGCCAGCTGATGATAGCAGATATTCAGAGCATAAGACACATGGCGTAGCCAGCCAATAGCAACGCAACTGCTACGCAGCGCGAACACATGAATAGGAAAAGTTAATGGTTTAAATTAATATACATAGTGTGGCTACGAGAAAAGCTAAGCTTTAACATGTAATATTGGTCTTTTTTTGTATGTGTAACACTTTAAGATACATCAATCAAATTTGCCAGTAAAATTTCAAATAATGACATAAATGTCTGGACTTCTGGGTCCAAAATTCTTCGAAGTCACTTGCCCTCAAAGTGTTAAGTATTAAACGAGAATCAAATGCTCTGTGATTTAAGAAATCAATTAGCACATTCTCACGTATAATTCATTTTGCGTAATCTGAAGTTTATTTTGAAAGTAACGCTTTTCAAACCACCATTCTCAATATCTTCCTGCGACCTGTTAGAATTTGTTTCAACAGTTGTCAGAGTGTGCCAGAAGAGAGGCATTACTGCGCTTGCACAGCTATGATGATGTAGCAAGCCCCTGTGTTCATAAGTATGTAGTATTAAGAGATCTTACAAACACCATAAATGAAACAGGACAGAGGATACTCCAAGAGCATTGGAAATTCGTAAGCCATACTAAATGTATAATTTGGCTTAAAGTGCACATTCATGTATCTAGATTCACAAAGCAATAGGCCTCACCAGATATTAAACTTTTCAGTGTGGTTTTCAGAATGCAAATTTTCTTGGAGTACCAGTACTTTATTATCTAATGTTTGGTGCTTTATTATAGCACAATGCCATACATGCCAGAAGATGAAAATGTGCACTTGAAATTCATCAAACAGATGTAACTGGCCACAAGCGTGGAATGAGACAATTTGTATCGAATAAATTGACTGCATCTGTGGAATACATTAATAAAAGCCAGATTTCTTTACCAAATCGACAAAAATAACTTCATTGTTCTGCAATGTGATTGATGCTTCACTGCCAAAAGCACATAAATAAAATAAAACTGATACTAATAATATATTTTAGCCTTTCATAATTATGTGAATGTATTTTAATTCACTGATAGCTCTTGGCCACAGAAATCCGTTTTCTTTTCATTTGACATGAGAGCTATAAACAAGAGGAAACACGAAAATCATTAAACGTAAACATGTATCACG
Source organism: Schistocerca piceifrons (assembly GCF_021461385.2). Lineage (NCBI taxonomy): Eukaryota > Metazoa > Arthropoda > Insecta > Orthoptera > Acrididae > Schistocerca > Schistocerca piceifrons. Next base: position 27,032,509 of record NC_060144.1, read on the forward strand.
TGGAGACTAGTCCCCTCCCCACTACAACTAACGTGGCAGTAAATATGTCGTTGCATGAGAAACAGTGAGCTGTAACCAAGTTTCGAATTGGAGAGTTCGTCCACAGTTGGAGCACTCCCCCTCCTTCAGCATGACAATGCCATACCACAAATGAGCCCTGCGACATTTTCAGCAATCTGACACCTTGGGTTCAATACCATCATACAGTCCTGACATGACACCACTTGATTTTCACCTGTTTCCAAAATTTGAACACCTTCGAAGACTTCACTTTGACAGTGATGAAACACTGCAAGCAAAGGTGAGCCTGTGGGTCCATCAAGAAAGTCATATGTTCTACAGAGAAGGTATCAACCAACTGGTCTCTCATTGGGAGAAATGTGTTCATCACAAGGATAAGTTGACAAATAAGTATAAAGACGTGAAGAATAAAGATGTAGGATGTCAAAAAAGTTTGTTTTATTTAAAGGGTTTTCACAGAAAAAATTCTGAGGCATTACTTTCCAGCCTGCCCTTTTACATTTCTGTGGATTAAGTGGTTCCAGATGCAATTACTAAGTAACTGATTAAACTGATGTATCACTTCGCAATGAAGCTGAGCAAAAAAGTTCCATTATGGGAATATGAACAAGAAAGGAAACTTTCCAAATTTCAGCAACTATTTGCATTCCACTTTACTGAAAAATGTGATCATGTCCATTAATTAAAAACACTTTACAGCTTATATGGCCTTTTATATGTGTGGAAGATGAATACACTGTGCAGAAAATTATGTTACTGGTTAAGTACGTATAAATTGTACTTCTGCACGCAAAGCCGTTTCCGCTTTGAAGCTTTTGAAAATTAGGAGGTGTAGTATTTCACAGGCACGAATAAGTACTTTTTTTCACATCTATATATTGGTACTTCAGTTTCACAGTTAAGCTAACACTGTAAAAAGTCTGATGCCACATTCTCCGCACCCCCTCTCGACAGTTTGAAGCAGCATGTTACTTGTTGCGCTGACACCCCAAGGCAGCAGATGCTGTGGAGAGGAGGAGCATATCGTCCGCTGGCTACAGCTGCCCATTACCAGCAGGCACTCACTACTTCCTGCACTTGGGAGCTCTCCTGACAAACCAGGAGGCTGGCTATGCTCTGTTCTGTCACGTAGATATGAAAATTGCCAGAGGAGGAGTGGGAAAGGTTTGGGTGGTGGGTGTTGGGTAGGTGGAAGGGTTGTTAATGGAAGCAGGAACCTTCCGCTCATGTGAAGTAGCTCTCAGCACATTTGTTGGCATTCACAGCCCACACAATATCCAATAATGGTCTGTCAAGAGTTCATGAATGTGAAACATGCAAAATTCATCCCATCCCATCCCCCCCCCCCCCCCAACAAAAATAATAACTCTACAAATATATTCTTTACTCGCATCATGTTCAAATAAGATTCATTATTTGTCTCTAAAAATGTTGGCAACCCTCGTCAGCATTCTTGCATAGCTGTACAGGCTGAAAAAGTATGTAACAGAATCAGTCAATTCCTGAGGGTGAGTGAAAAACATTTGTATAGTTGATGCAGACACAGAGGCTAGTTTAATTCAACTGAACAAACAAACAGTAGACTGGCTTATCAGTTGTTAAAACCAGTCGCTTAGTTCAAATAAAATAACCAATTTAATATTACAAGAGCCCAAGAATTAACACCAGTTTAGTATATACTGTTAGCTAATGGAAGTTAGTGTCATTTTTATGTTTGTCACTGTCACAAACAGAAACATGGACATAAACATCTCTCCTTTATGTCTGTCCCAAATTTTGTTCAAAAGATTCAGAATCTTCTGAAAGACGTTAATTCTTTTTATTTTAACAGCGCTTCATGTCTTGTTAAAACAGCATTCTAATAATTCAGAGAAAAATAAATGCAGACTCAATACTATCAACTGCCTTGATAGCTTCACAGCAGTGTTGTCATCCACAAAGTAAATAACTTGGCTGTCTACAAGCAACACTAAAAGATACACACACTCAGAATGGCAGTGTTGCAAATAAACCATATAATTTATATTGAAGGCTATTTCAAATTCAGAAAAAGCATTTAAAACAGCCTAAAAATTAAAAATACTGCCAAATGAACAGGGACAGAACATTAGCATCAGTCCATTATCACAATTTTCAGCATCGCGGAGTTATCTTGTCACATCACTCAACACACCAAGCAACCTACAAGGTTATTCATACTGCAGTGTGGCCTACATTTGGCCTTGTTGTGCCAGGATCAGAAATACCCCTCCGATATATGACCACGGATTTAGAGGAGCTCGAAGGACGCACGAAGCGAGTCCAATCTTTGATCGCCGTGCGGTATGTAGCAGTAACCTGTGCCTACAAATCAGGGACACAACAAGACACATACATGCACAAAATGGGATGAGTCAGGAAGTGCTGTGGGGAGACAAATAGTGGAACAGTCACACACACCTCGAAACAAAATGTGACGACTTTTTCAGTGTTTTTATGCCATTTGCTGTCTCTATAAAAGAAGAGTGTGTTGTTCAATGATGTCTCAAGAGTTCTTGTAATAGGATTCTGTTCCGGATTCTGAAGGCACTGAATAGTCTATTAAATGGATCAATAGTATGGAACACTTTTAGCCTTCTCCAACTCCTGTACAAAATAGGCCCCAATCGCAAAGGTCGTTGACTGCCGCTATCTGTGGCCCATGTCTCAATTACACATTCTCTGTCCTCTATGCTTCATTTTCCCTTTCTTTCTTCTCACTGTATACCACATTAAATTTGAAGGATCTCTTCCCTCTCCTAAAATTACATTACATTCCATTCTGTTAGCTGGTATCACACTCGGATCTGTCTAGACGAAATCATATGACTTGCGTAACTTTTTGTCAAAGAGTTTTCCAATTAACATTCCAAAAAGACTTAACACTTAACTTATAACTCATTCACACATTGTAACACAGAAAAAAACCTGATTTTTCAATAGATTTTAGTTTTTAAGTGCCATTTTGTTAAATTAAGATACTACACAGGTTGCCAATTCGGAAAAAATAATGCACCATCTACATCTACAACCAATGGTGATTGATACCAACAATGTGTGCCAACTCCTTTCGCACTATACTCACAGACACACACCACTCCCTTGGCCACAGCACTCGGGGACCCAGCAGTTAAATCCTGATTCTCAAAAACATTTCAAGCACAAGATTTTCTGCAGTCCTGAGTTACCACCTCAGATCTCTTTGTGCAAACCAAGTGGTGTAACTTCATTAAATATTATCACCGTAACTACAGAGTAATTTAAAAGATTTTATTCTGTAGTTGTAATGAATTTTTGCAACCAGAAACATGCGGTTCATTAAGGTGCGATACTTCAGTGATGTGTGATTACAGAAATTACTTCCTTTACTGGCAAACATATGTATTTAAAACAACTGACTTTTTTTAAGATTTAGTATCCACTGTTCATTCTATTTGTCTCCGCACTGCTTATTGATACAGAAATGCATTACTGACTTCAAGTGCAAAAATGACACATACACACAAATACTGGATGCATAAACAAATGCAAGTGAGTAACAGGGGATATCAGGCAATAATTCATGCTATTAGATAACTAATTAAGGCATATATCATGTATTTTTGAAGTTGATCTGAAGAGCATGTAAGTAATAGACCAAGTTCTTTATTTATTACACTCATTAATGTTCTTCAGAGTCCATTTCATGTTGTTTTTTGCTGTGTGGATGTGTTCAGAAAAATGAATGTTCAACTTCAAGAATTCACAAAATTGTTTGCAAGCTGGGTGATACTTTTGCATTTGTCACTTTCTAGTGAAGAAAACGTGGTCAGTTGAGAAACTGCTATTAGTTCTGAGAGAGAATACATTTCAGTAAAGCAGTCATCAACAGAAGATTGTGTTAAGTACCACTTGTTTTAACAGGCAAAGTCCCATTGGAGGAAGTATTTTCATATTTTGCTTTGACTTGTAAACCAACTCACTCAGCATATTTAATGTGAAATACAAAACATGCTGTGATTCAGTATGTTTCACATTCAGAAAATTTTTCCAGAGGTTAAAGTCACATTAGCAAAAATTCAAGGCTCCATCAGGAACCAAACGCTGAATTCAGTTCCAAGTACACACATTAAAAATGGAAGTAATAGGATTCAAAAGTTATGTTGTGTGCTTTGCTCAAGAAGTGCTACTTCTCATTGTCACCTTTTCTACAGCATAATGAGACATCCCTTTATATACACTGTACATGTCACAATATCACTTCCTCTTGTATACTATTGGAGCAATAACTAAAAATTTAATGTTGTTGCAAAATTTTCTGCTTAACCATTCACCAGCTGTGTATGATATGAACATATACATAAATATGTGTTGGTGAAAAAAAAATTTCTTAAAAGTGGTAGGATTAATCAGAATCCATATTAATAAATACTTCCCTCACTCTTTGGTGAAACAGTTTCATATTTGAGAAAGAAGAAATTCAATTTTGACTGCTGTGTTGTATTCCTGTTGCTCGCTAGTTTTTTGCTTACACATGCATCATCAGATACAGCCACCAAATGGCATTGTAAGCCAAAAACTGTCAGGAATAATAATTAATAGAAAATAACATTCTATGCAGTAACAGTACTACAAGTTGTGAAATTCATGTGAGATTTTGATGAGTAAGGTATCATCAAATCAACAACTATGTATTTGTCAAAATAATCTCTCATCCACATGTTCACACAGATACTATGCACAAATAAAACAGGTGCAATGTCGAAAGATATTTGCTCACTTTGCACATTTCCTTATCTTAGGTGTTCATTACATTTTTGTCATTTAAATCAAATCCTAAATTTATGAATTTTTTCTTTATTTCCACAACGAAACTAAGAAATAATTACTTACACTGACTAAACAACAGTGCATATCCAATAACACTTGCATAAAAAAGAGAAGAGTTCACTACAATCATTACAAGCAAGAATGAGGGAATATGTGAAGAGACACTTCTGTTCCTCATTTTTCTCTGTCACTTGCAGTTCAGTATGAAAATTCATCACATTAATACATTTCCAAAAACACAAAGCTTGGCAGAAGATGGTTAAAAAGAAATAGCAATGAAATGGACATAGCTGAATAAAACTAACTTTGAATTTCACTCTGTAGAAGCCTTCAATTGATCATTTGTTATGATTGCAAATAGCATTAAATGTAGAAATGAGAGAATAAACAAAACTGTCTAGGTGTGGTACATATATGGTGTGAAGTCAAAGCCATGATTTATGCCTTTTTGTGTGGTGCTGTGCTTGCATGCACCAGACAGCTAGAACTTACTGACTCAGAGGTTTGTCAGTATAAGAATACACTATTAAAACCAACTATAAACTATGAGTTCATCAGTATATTTAAGTAACTCCAAAACTGTATTCTTCATATTCATCCTGAAACTTCCCATCTGCTACTACTTTCATCTGATACAATTCTAACAAGCTCCTAAGTATTTTAACAGTCACTTTTGCTAATATTTTGCAGTAAGGTCGCACAGTAGAAGCTATCACTTGCCACCCAAAAACAGAGATAGAAAATGTTGCATAGAAACCACAAGCACACAGATGCTATATTCTAAACAGTCAAGAGCAGCAGGTAAAAACTGCAACAAGAAGTGCACTACACTTCACTACGACTGAAGTATAGTAGTTCATTTTCTTCCAGTATTATCCCGCTTCATTGGGTGTGCACCTGATAGCTCTGCTCTCATCAAGCATCTCAAACTTGTTTCTGTGGTTATATTTCCTTTTTAATAAAACTATGTCTATATTTTTTTAAGAGTATCAGTTATTGTCATACTTTCTCTCATTGTTTTCAGTATCTTCTAAGAAATGTTTTTGCCTGAAAGCAGCTACAAAAAAATTTCCAGTATCATTTAACTAAGCAAATAATTATTTAAATAAAAATCAGTTATTACAAAGACACACACATTTTTAAACTGAACTAAAAAGAACAAAAATTTCTCCGAGCCCCATACAGACTTCTGACACCATGCAGATAGACCTGGAAATTTATGACTATGGATCTTTAATAGCTATCAAAATACTTTTAATACTTACAACAAGCAATGTGGGGTGCATGCAACAGATATTACTTATGAAGTGAACTATTCATGTATCACTTCTGTATTGCATGCTCTACACACTGTTCGTTATAAATCTTGCACAAGTATTTTCACTGTTATTAAAAATTCACAGCTACAAATTTTCAGAACAACTTTTATAGGTTTAGGAATTTGTATGGAGTTAGGAGAAATTGTTTCATACCTTTTAGTTCAGTTTGAAACTTGTTATGTTAAAAACTGATATTTACTTAATTATTGTGGTATATTTCGGATTTATTTCAGCTTCTCTTCACCTGAGTCAACCTATCTATTGCTGCTTCTTATGCATTTCTTGCAAAGAGAAAGTAAAAATTAGAGAGATTCAAGCTCACACATGAGGCTACCAGTAACATTCTTTTTTGGAAGGGAAAAAAGGGGGGGGGAGGAACAACAACAGTGGTACACAAACTGCCAGCCACACACTGCTCAAGAAAGCAAGTTAATTTCTGTCATCCAGTTCTGAGCCATGTTCAAAGTTTCTAGTCTCCACCAGTGAAAAAGGAAGCACATGCAAAATTTCCCAATTTAGCCTTGGAAATGAATTGGATCAAAACAAAAACAACAGGTACAAAGAAGAACAATGAGAATTGCAACATGGAATATAAAATGAATTTCCATAATGAAACATGAAGTCTTTAAAGAAATAAAATGAAGGGAAAGGGCATGGTACAGAAGAGAGAGATAATTACACATACATTTATAGTGGTGTACCAAAAGAACAACAAGTCCAAGTGAAGTTGTCAGTGCCATAAAAAACACCTTGAAAAAGCTAATCAGCTGGGAATACATCAGAAACAGAATTCTGCAAATACATATGAAGCTAAAGGATCACTTTGTCACGATTATCATACTCACCAAATGATGAAAGATGGCTTATTCCACACCCAGTTGACAAAATTCCTTGAAAATATAGGGAATCACAAGGAAACAGTTTTACTATAACACAAACACAAGAACAGGGTAGAAAGCCAACAATGATATAGTGGTGCAACATGATGAAAACCCCATAAAATAGTAATGGCGAAACTTTGATAGAATTCTGTCTGCAAAATGACCAAAGAATTCAAAATATCTGTTTCAAACACAAGGATGTCCATAAGTGTAACTGGACGAAAACCAAGCATTAACCTTAAATCCATTATAGACTTTCTCACAATCAAGTGAACAATAAAGCTAGTAGTACACGATATTGGGGCTATGAGAGAGAGTGCTGATCCCAGATTGTATCAGATCACTTTCTGCTAATATTTACGAAGTCTTAGCCATAATACCACCCCCGTTTTGTACCAGCTAAGGCTAGCGGAAAAACTTGCCGCTGTTGAAGAAATTTCTACAGATAAGATGTATGAAATGATGAAAGAAGCAATTCATAAGCCAGCTATGAAGCACTGGGAAACAAATAAATCCAAGAGATATGGAAAATTTGAGGAGTGGTGGAATGACACAGTGCCAGAACAAGTAGAAAATAAGAAAGCTTATAATAAATGGTGAAACCAGAAAGCATACAGTGGTTGGTGGGAATACAGAAATAGAAGAAAGGATACACAGAAAACAGTGATTAAGACTAAGTATGAAGCTTGGCAGAAAACTGCCAAAGAGATAGAAAAAAGCATGGAGGACACATGAGCAAATAAAACCTGGGAGGTGAAAATAAAGCAAACATCAACCTAATTACTATGCAAGAATGGGTACAATACCACTAAGAATTACTGAGAACAGGGCAAAAAAACACACACACACACACACACACACACACACACACACACACACACACACACACACAATGAGGTTATACATATGCAAGCTTTTGGAGCTTGGCTCCTCCTACTGGGAGAAGGGCAGAAGGCAAAAGGAGACACGTGAAGCAAAAGGACTGGAGAGGTTCAGGAAAAGGGGTAGATTTCGGAAAAGTCACCAAGAACTGTGAGTCAGGAGAGACTTAACAGACGGGATGAGAAGCACAGACTGATTGTTGGGGACTGCACCGGACAGAAATATCATCCGGTGCAGTCCCCAACAGTCTTTCCTTCTCATCCCGTCTAGTAAGTCTCCCAAAACTGATAGTTTTGTGGAACATTTCCTGAAATCTACCTATTTTCCTAAATCTCTCCAGTCCTTTTCCTTCGCTCCTCTTCCTTCCCCTTCAATCTTTCTGCTGGAAGAAGGAGCCACTGCCTCCAAAAGCTTGCATATGTATAACCTCAATTTTTGTGTGTGGGTGGGTGTTCTCCTGCCGCTACTTGGTGAACAGATTTTTATATCTACCCAAGTCAATTATATTGTCAAAAAATGATTATTTTCATTGTTATAACTGAGAACAGAGTACCATTCACTGGGAACCCAATGGAAACTGTAATTACTAATGATAATATCCCACATACAACTCCTGAAGAGGTTCAACATGTCACCAATGCCACAAAAAATGAAAGAGCATAGGTCCTGGAGTAATTTACATAGAACTGATTAAAGCAACACCATTGAAACTTTGAGAAATTGGCAGTGGTCTTTGACCAAAAAAATCTTAGAGGTAACAAATTTCCAAAGGAGTGAAAAAAGGCTATGATCATGTACATATTGGAGGAGGAAATAGGGCGAGATTGTGCCAACTATCGTTTGATATTAGTGTGATGCCATCCACGACGACAATCTATGGTCTTATCCTAAGAGAAGAGGATAGAAAAAGATAGAACTGAATGTGAAGAACAAAATGGATTCAGATCTGGTCACACCAGTACTGATAGAGTCATTGTCTTCAAAAAGTCTCATTGGGGAAAGGACAGCAAGGGGCTTACCATCCACCCACCTTGTCTTTACACACCTCCAAGAAGTTTATGACACAATTCTACAAAATAAGTTTAGACATGTCCTATTGATAATGGTGTGCCCTCAAGCTGCATGACAACTGTCAGATTGTTCTACAAAGACTGTACAGCAATGGTAAAAGTGAGACATCAGCATTTCAAGAGTCTGATGTGACAAAGGGTCTACACCAGGGATGCACACTCACCCCTTACACTGTTTAAATTCTACTCGGAGGAGGTGTTGAAATCTTGGAAAAGGAAATGTAGAAAATCTGGTATTCCCTTAGAAAATGAGATCCAGTTCACCTTATTTTTTGCTGACAACCAAGTGATAGTAGATGTGGACGAGGAAGGTAATAACCACATGCTTTGCAAATTAAAAGAATAATATGAAAAATGGGGACATATTATATCATATCTGAAACAGGATATATGAAGGCGGGAGAAAATACTGTTAATGATATGCAAGTGCATGCCGATTTTGTTAAAGGGTATCATAACATTAAATACTTCGGAGTGACGCTGTAATCAAAAACAGAAGTATGAATGGTATAATCAATAAAAACCCCCATGAACCATGGACCTTGCGTGCCTCAACGATACAGATAGCCGTAACGTAGGTGCAACCACAATGGAGGGGTATCTGGTGAGAGGCCAGAAAAACATGTGGTTCCTGAATAGGGGCAGCAGCCTTTTCGGTAGTTGCAGGGGCAACAGTCTGTATGACTGACTGATCTGGCCTTTTAACACTAACCAAAACGGCCTTGCTGTTGTGGTACTGTGATCGGCTAGAAGCAAGGGGAAACTACAGCCGTAATTTTTCCCGAGGGCATGCAGCTTTACTGTATGATTAAATGATAATGGCATCCTATTGGGTAAAATATTCCGGAGGTAAAATAGTCCCCCATTCGGATATCCGAGCGGGGTCTACTCAAGAGGACGTCGTTATCAGGCGAAAGAAAGCTGGCAGGTAGGTTAGAAAATTTTAAAAGGGAAATGGATAGGTTAAAGTTAGATATAGTGGGAATTTGTGAAGTTCAGTGGCAGGAGGAACAAGACTTCTGGTCCGGTGAATACAGGGTTATAAATACAAAATCAAATTGGGGTAATGCAGGAGTAGGTTTAATAATGAATAAAAAAATAGGAGTGCGGGTCAGCATAGTGAACGCATTATTGTGGCCAAGATAGACATGAAGCCCACGCCTACTACAGTAGTACAAGTTTATATGCCAACTAGCTCTGCAGATGATGAAGAAATTGATGAAATGTATGATGAGATAAAAGAAATTATTCAGGTAGTGAAGGGAGACGAAAATTTAATAGTCGTGGGTGACTGGAATTCAACATTGCACAGAGCATAACTTAATCATAGCTAACACTTGGTTCAAGGATCACGAAAGAAGGTTGTATACGTGGAAGAACCCTGGAGATACGAGGTTTCATATAGCTTATATAATGGTAAGACTGAGATTTAGGAACCAGGTTTTAAATTGTAAGACATTTCCAGGGGCAGATGTGGACTCTGACCACAATCTATTGGTTATGAACTGTAGATTAAAACTGAAGAAACTGCAAAAAGGTGGGAATTTAAGGAGATGGGACCTGGATAAACTGACAGAACCAGAGGTTGTAAAGAGTTTCAGGGAGAGCAAAAGGGAACAACTGACAGGAATGGGGGAAAGAAATACAGTAGAAGAAGAATGGGTAGCTTTGAGGGATGAAATAGTGAAGGCAGCAGAGGATCAAGTAGGTAAAAAGACGAGGGTTAGTAGAAATCCTTGGGTACCAGAAGAGATACTGAATTTAATTGATAAAAGGAGAAAATACAAAAATGCAGTAAATGAAGCAGTCAAAAAGGAATACAAATGTCTCAAAAATGAGATCGACAGGAAGTGCAAAATGGCTAAGCAGGGATGGCTAGAGGAAAAATGTTAGGATGTAGAGGCTTATCTCACGAGGGGTAAGATAGATACTGCCTACAGGAAAATTAAAGAGAACCACTTGCATGAATATCAAGAGCTCAGATGGAAACCCAGTTCTAAGCAAAGAAGGGAAAGTAGAAAGGTGGAAGGAGTATATAGAGGGTCTACACAGGGGCAATGTTCTTGAGGACAATATTATGGAAATGGAAGAAGATGTAGATGAAGATGAAATGGGAGATATGATACTGCGTGAAGAGTTTGACAGAGCACTGTCTTGAAAGGAGGGTATAAGATGAACATCAACAAAAGGCAAACGAGGATAATGGAATGTAGTCGAATTAAGTCGGGTGATGCTAAGGGAATTAGATTAGGAACTGAGACACTTAAAGCAATAGAAAAGTTTTGCTATTTGGGAAGCAAAATAACTGAGATAGTCGAAGTATAGAGGATATAAAATGTAGACTGGCAACGGCAAGGAAGGCGTTTCTGAAGAAGAAAAATTTGTTAACATCGAGTATTGATTTAAATGTCAGGAAGTCGTTTCTGAAAGTATTTGTGTGGAGTGTAGCCATGTATGGAAGTGAAACATGGATGATAAATAGTTTAGACAATAAGAGAATAGAAGCTTTCGAAATGTGGTGCTACAGAAGAATGCTGAAGATTAGATGGGTAGATCACATAACTAATGAGGTTGTATTGAATAGAATTGGGGGGAGGGGGGGGGGGGGAAGAGGAGTTAGTGGCACAACTTGACTAGAAGAAGGGATCGGTTGGTAGGACATGTTCTGAGGCATCAAGGGATCACCAATTTAGTACTGGAGAGCAGCGTGGAGGGTAAAAATCACAGAGGGAGACCAAGAGATGAATACACTAAGCAGATTCAAAAGGATGTAGGCTGCAGTAGGTACTGGGAGATGAACAAGCTTGCATAGGATAAGAGTAGCACGGAGAGCTGCATCAAATCAGTCTCAGGACTGAAGACAACAACAACAACAACAACAACAACAACAACAAGCAATAAATCTGGCCATGGCAAGCGACTCATAAAACAAATAAATGGCATCCTCTGGAATAACAATGTAACGCAAAACAGAACATATCATCTGTCATTTCATTATTGACATTATCACAACATGTGGTGCACAGTTGTGGGAACTATCTCAGAGGCAGACTGACTGACTGCCAAGATGGATTTTTGGAGACAGAGTTACAGATTTTCTGCCCTTACTCATGTTAGATATTACAGAATCAGGGAGATCATGGATGTCAATAGCACAGTTCTAGGGCCTACTCGGGTATGGACACACATGCCAGACACAAGATGGCAAGAAAGCATGGCAAACCTTCAAGGTGCTCGAAAGATGTCACACAAGCAAGAGCAGTGAGAGGCCTTAATGTAGGAGACTGGAACACCTGAAAATGTTGGAATCTGGGATGCGAGAGGTGGTGCGAGTCTTAGAAAACTTTGTGATGTATACAAACAACTTCCTCAAATTGAAAGTAGGCACCGGAAAAAATGAAATAAAAGAAACTCAATATCATTATGATACTGTGGCCAATGACAGATTTTCCTTATTCCTCACTCTCCACAAAATTTTTTTACTTTAAGCTTATGGTAAATGTACTTAACAAAATGATTCACCCTTCAAATACTACCCCTCTGTATTTTTTCTTCCTCATCATTTTAACTCTGATATTTCATTTCTCACTAACTCCAGTTGAAAGCTGCCAGAACCCATGCATATTGGCTACATTTTCATCTACTGACATATTTAACACAATACTATTCTAATTCTATGTTTACATCAGTAACTAATGTACGTGTTAACCAAATGATAAGCATTCCCAAATGTTTAAGCAGGCATTTATAATCAAATAATTCTCATACTGACAAATTGTCTGAACCAGCAAGTTATCACTACCTAAATCCTACATAAGGTGAGATGCTGAATAAGATCACAATTAAATGTCTTTCCATGCACTTACCTCAGTGATTTCTATAAGTTCATTAGTTTGTTCATCAAATATGTCCCCATAACATTTTCCAGCAATCGTACATTTGTTAAACGTCATTATATTCTGCAACAGAATTAGTAAATTAAGAATTTAAGAACTCTCTCTCTCTCTCTCTCTCTCTCTCTCTCTCTCTCTCTCTCTCTCTCTCTCTCTCTCTCTCTCTCTACTCACACACACACACACACACACACACACACACACACAAGAAAAAAAAGATAAAAGGAGTAGGAATGAAAAAGATATGGGATAGAGTAGACTTCTAAAATCTGTTTCTTATAAGCAAAATAATAACTCTCATAGATCCCCTAACTCAAAACAGAATAATATCGTTACATAAATAATACAAAATCATTTTTGCATCATTACATAGTTAAAATTACAGTATCATTTATTCTAAGATATAAACAGTGAACAAAAAAGAGAAAAGACAAAAATATACACTTGCATCTATGACCACACTTCAATCAGCTACAGGTGTGAATAGCTGTCTCTTTCCTCTCCTTTGTTCTCAGATACGTAAAATAGGTATCACTGTTACAGTTAGCACATTATCAAAAAATTGTATCTGGTTAAATGAACTGAATTTGATATGTCTATTGTCCTTCAGGCAAAATAAGTACACATGTAATCTGAACTATAACACTCCAAGGAGGAAAGAGATGGGGTTCTGGGGAAAAGTGGCCAAGAATCAGTGGACAGGCAAATATTTTGTTGTCAAACTCAAAACAAAGTTAACCAATAGATACTGCTCACTACTGGGATTAGAGGGGGGGGAAACCTTATACAAATATATATGGATGTACGCTGCCCCAGAACCATACTGGGAATCTTACAAATAAGTTGGGAGTAAAAAAGAATGAGAGCAGCATGGGGGTGGAGGTGGGGGGAGTTAGTTTCAGCCAGTTAACAGACAACTTGGAAGGAACATTAAGGATTTTAGCAGAGCATCACTTCTGACATTTGAGGCAGCTGAAAACAGCCTGGATAAAAACGTAAAACACAGCAGTGTGTGGGTTTTGTGGAGGTCCTGTGGTTCCACGACCACCCACGACTTCGAGTAAACTTGGAGCTGGGCGGTCTCTTCGGCACAGCTGCAAGATCTCATATTGTTGCTGTTCCAGCAGATGCTATTGACGATTGGGCTGTACTTGTCCTGGTCTACATTTGAACAGAGAGGTAAAGACAAGAAAGCTAATCTCCTAGAACAAAGTCTAAAGCAAGCCACCAACAAACACAGGTGCACACGTGTGTACGTAAATAGTTGAGCCGAAACATTGTAAACATCTGTTTCATGGCAAGTTTGTCCACCTCTGAAACCCAACACAGCCGTGATTCCCCATCACGTAGGTTTGAGAAGACCTCGGTAGGTTTCCGGAGGTACGTGGCACCAAATGTCTAAGCATACAACTCGCAGCTCCCAAAATTCCATGCTGGTAGTTGTGGGCCAGAGATGGCATCCGGTAGTGTCCCGAATGTATTCCCTTGGGTTCAGATTATGCAAGTTTGGTGGTCAGGGTACAAGTTCACTGATGTTCTTCAAAGTTGATTTCTGTGTGAATGCACCCGTGTTAGTTGAAATTTTATTATTATAATTTCATATGTTGCACGGCTTTGAAGAATTATTTGTTATTATTATTATATTATTATTATTTCTTTCTTTTCTCAGACGTTATGTCTGGTCAAAAATGGAAAGTGATGCAGACCTTGATCAAGCGTGACTTCCTTTTAACTGTACGGTATATGTTATATTGCATTTAGGAACTTTCGGGTGATTGAACATCTATCAATAATTACGGATTTCTGTAGTTGTGTATATAAGTTTGGATGTAGCTGTATTGCATTCATGTACTGGTGGATATTATGTGGTATGACTCCTGTAGTTGATAGTATAATTGGTATAATGTCAACTTTATCCTGATGCCACATGTCCTTGACTTCCTCAGCCAGTTGGATGTATTTTTCAATTTTTTCTCCTGTTTTCTTTTGTATATTTGTTGTATTGGGTATGGATATTTCGATTAGTTGTGTTAATTTCTTCTTTTTATTGGTGAGTATGATGTCAGGTTTGTTATGTGGTGTTGTTTTATCTGTTATAATGGTTCTGTTCCAGTATTATTTGTATTCATCATTCTCCAGTACATTTTGTGGTGTATACTTGTATGTGGGAACGTGTTGTTTTATAAGTTTATGTTGTAAGGCAAGCTGTTTATGTATTATTTTTGCTACATTGTCATGTCTTCTGGGGTATTCTGTATTTGCTAGAATTGTACATCCGCTTGTCATGTGATCTACTGTTTCTATTTGTTGTTTGCAAAGTCTGCATTTATCTGTTGTGGTATTGGGATCTTTAATAATATGCTTGCTGTAATATCTGGTGTTTATTGTTTGATCCTGTATTGCAATCATGAATCCTTCCGTCTCACTGTATATATTGCCTTTTCTTAGCCATGTGTTGGATGCGTCTTGATTGATGTGTGGCTGTGTTAGATGATACGGGTGCTTGCCATGTAGTGTTTTCTTTTTCCAATTTACTTTCTTCGTATCTGTTGATGTTATGTGATCTAGAGGGTTGTAGAAGTGGTTATGAAAATGCAGTGGTGTAGCCGATGTATTTACATGAGTGATTGCTTTGTGTATTTTGCTAGTTTCTGCTCATTCTAGAAAGAATTTTCATAAATTGTCTACCTGTCCATAATGTAGGTTTTTTATATCAATAAATCCCCTTCCTCCTTCCTTTCTGCTTAATGTGAATCTTTCAGTTGCTGAATGTATGTGATGTATTCTATATTTGTGGCATTGTGATCGTGTAAGTGTATTGAGTGCTTCTAGGTCTGTGTTACTCCATTTCACTACTCCAAATGAGTAGGTCAATATTGGTATAGCATAAGTATTTATAGCTTTTGTCTTGTTTCTTGCTGTCAATTGTTTTCAGTATTTTTGTTAGTCTTTGTCTATATTTTTCTTTTAGTTCTTCTTTAATATTTGTATTATCTATTCCTATTTTTTGTCTGTATCCTAGATATTTATAGGCATCTGTTTTTTCCATCGCTTCTATGCAGTCGCTGTGGTTATCCAATATGTATACGTAGTATTATTATTGTTGTTATTATTATTATTAATTATATTTAATGCTTGGTAAAGAAGCCCACTCCTATGTGCTGGCTCTCAGCCTCCTCAATTGGCATCTAATTCTTAAAGCAACTAGCAACTGGCCAGCCAGTTAAATTTATGTGCTCCTACTATAATTTTGTATTCTTGAGCCACATTTTGGGTGAGCTGGACCCTTTGTGATACTATCACCATTTTCTGTTATTATCCATTATTCTGCATATTTCTGCTGCTGCCTCAGTGAGCACAAGTTAATTTAAGGATTTCGTACTTGCTATTTCTAGCTGTTCAATGGCGCGAACTGCTAATTTTTAAAAACTGATTATCAATCATTTAATTTTAGTTTTAAAAATTTTAATTTGTTTGTTGCCATAAGACGTTTTACCTGATTTATTAATCTGATGCCATAAGACGTTTTACCTGATTTATTAATCTGATGCCATAAGACGTTTTAAGTCAATATTTAGGTTGTAAGAACCTGTTAGTGACATGTATTTGCTATTCCATTAAGATGCTTCTTCTTAGCCTTATTGTAAGTAGCTGCGGATGGTGGTTCCTTTTGGTTGAAGCAACTAAAGTAAATCTTTGCTAATACCGTCATGAAGCTGTTTTCAGTCTCTAACTTGTAACCAGCCATAGTCGGCAAATACTGACTTAAATACTTTTTTGAGGTGCTCCACTTACTGTGAACTTTTAATTGGCTGCTGGCTGTAAATATTTTTTTAAAAAATTATCATTTATTTATTTGCCAGAACGCCTTTATCATTCTTAAAATTTTGGAATTCTATGTTGTTTTTTATATATTGTCATGAGGCCTTTCCATTCTTATTAAGCTTGTATTTGTCTGTGGTGCTAAAAGAACAGTAACTAACTGTCTTTCTACATTAGCTTGTCAGTGGAGAACTGTAACACATATTTATTTATTTGCCTTACAAGGCACTTTCTCCAGAACCGTAAGAGCTTGCAAATTAAGTGTTCACTGTTTGTTTATTTAGTGACTCTTAATGTTAATAAATTATTGTTAAGATTCTATACGCTTTTATTTGCTCAGCACATTGCCACTCCCCAAGAGACACTACACCTTACATTCTAGTATTTCTGTAAGAGCCCATCAAAATGTGAATGCCAAAAGGTAGCATATCTTTCCGACATCATCTTTAATATATTTTTCCTTTTTCCATCCAGGGAAATGACATTACTTAAAATTTCCATTTCCCTGCATCACTTGCACATGTAATAATGGCACAGTGTTTTTGAAGCCAGGGGCACAAAATATACAAATGAAATCTTAATGCCAATATAATTTTAATTATTTTATAGTGCCTGTATGTCAATGACCTTTCTGTTATGTCTACAAATGTAAGGAAACAACTGTTGCAGTTCTTGCTGGTGGCAGTGGTGGTAGTGTTTAGCATGCACAGGAATAGGATCAGAAATGAAATGAGTCATATTCTGCATATTGTAGAATATACAAAATAGGCTCAAGAAAGGTTGATTCCAATCGTCACTCATAGTTCCACAATGTATTAACTGTGCAGTGAATTGTTAAACGAATGTTCACTTTCTTGGATTACTACCAATAACGGGCATAAAACTTACCTGAGTAAGGGTTCCCGTTTTATCCGAGAAGATATACTCAATCTGTCCCAGTTCTTCATTTAGAGTGGTTGTACGAGCTTTTGCCGATGTATTTGTTTTCTCATAATGCATTTTTTCATCCCAATTTATTAAAAAACTCTGGGCAAATCTTATCACTTCCACGCTACAAAAGAATTTGTTATGTTAAAAGCAATTGTGGATTTTGATAAAAATACAGTACTTAAAGTTTTATATGTAATAAGTATTATGTAGTGTTAACAAAAATTTCAAAAACATTAATACACATTACTTAGCATTCACTAATCTACACACAGCGCTGTATAAAAACTTTCACGAAGGAAGCCTTCAGGTATGTGGAATGAATGTGTGTGTCTTGAAGGAGAAGGGTACACAGGGGCAGAGGGCGATGGATTAAAGGGGTACACAGGGGCAGAGGGCGATGGATTAAAGGGGTACACAGGGGCAGAGGGCGGTGGATTAAAGTGGGACAGAGGAACAAGAGGAGGGGGTGGGGTGTGGGGAGGGGGTGGGGTGGGGAGAGGGGGTGGGGTGGGGAGAGGGTGGGGGGGGGAGAGGGTGGGGGGGGGGGAGAGGGTGGGGGTGGGGGGGCGGAGAAGAGGCGAGACGGTGGGTGGTGGGGGCGGGGAAGAGGCGAGACGGTGGGTGGCGGGGGCGGGGAAGAGGCGAGACGGTGGGTGGCGGGGGCGGGGAAGAGGCGAGACGGTGGGTGGCGGGGGCGGGGAAGAGGCGAGACGGTGGGTGGCGGGGGCGGGGAAGAGGCGAGACGGTGGGTGGCGGGGGCGGGGAAGAGGCGAGACGGTGGGTGGCGGTGGGGGCGGGGAAGAGGCGAGACGGTGGGTGGCGGGGGCGGGGAAGAGGCGAGACGGTGGGTGGCGGGGGCGGGGAAGAGGCGAGACGGTGGGTGGCGGGGGCGGGGAAGAGGCGAGACGGTGGGTGGCGGGGGCGGGGAAGAGGCGAGACGGTGGGTGGCGGGGGCGGGGAAGAGGCGAGACGGTGGGTGGCGGGGGCGGGGAAGAGGCGAGACGGTGGGTGGCGGGGGCGGGGAAGAGGCGAGACGGTGGGTGGCGGTGGGGGCGGGGAAGAGGCGAGACGGTGGGTGGCGGTGGGGGCGGGGAAGAGGCGAGACGGTGGGTGGCGGTGGGGGCGGGGAAGAGGCGAGACGGTGGGTGGCGGTGGGGGCGGGGAAGAGGCGAGACGGTGGGTGGCGGTGGGGGCGGGGAAGAGGCGAGACGGTGGGTGGCGGTGGGGGCGGGGAAGAGGCGAGGCGGTGGGTGGCGGTGGGGGCGGGGAAGAGGCGAGGCGGTGGGTGGCGGTGGGGGCGGGGAAGAGGCGAGGCGGTGGGTGGCGGTGGGGGCGGGGAAGAGGCGAGGCGGTGGGTGGCGGTGGGGGCGGGGAAGAGGCGAGGCGGTGGGTGGCGGTGGGGGCGGGGAAGAGGCGAGGCGGTGGGTGGAGGTGGGGGCGGGGAAGAGGCGAGGCGGTGGGTGGCGGTGGGGGCGGGGAAGAGGCGAGACGGTGGGTGGCGGTGGGGGCGGGGAAGAGGCGAGGCGGTGGGTGGCGGTGGGGGCGGGGAAGAGGCGAGGCGGTGGGTGGCGGTGGGGGCGGGGAAGAGGCGAGGCGGTGGGTGGCGGTGGGGGCGGGGAAGAGGCGAGGCGGTGGGTGGCGGTGGGGGCGGGGAAGAGGCGAGGCGGTGGGTGGCGGTGGGGGCGGGGAAGAGGCGAGACGGTGGGTGGCGGTGGGGGCGGGGAAGAGGCGAGACGGTGGGTGGCGGTGGGGGCGGGGAAGAGGCGAGGCGGTGGGTGGCGGTGGGGGCGGGGAAGAGGCGAGGCGGTGGGTGGCGGTGGGGGCGGGGAAGAGGCGAGGCGGTGGGTGGCGGTGGGGGCGGGGAAGAGGCGAGGCGGTGGGTGGCGGTGGGGGCGGGGAAGAGGCGAGGCGGTGGGTGGCGGTGGGGGCGGGGAAGAGGCGAGACGGTGGGTGGCGGTGGGGGCGGGGAAGAGGCGAGACGGTGGGTGGCGGTGGGGGCGGGGAAGAGGCGAGACGGTGGGTGGCGGTGGGGGCGGGGAAGAGGCGAGACGGTGGGTGGCGGTGGGGGCGGGGAAGAGGCGAGACGGTGGGTGGCGGTGGGGGCGGGGAAGAGGCGAGACGGTGGGTGGCGGTGGGGGCGGGGAAGAGGCGAGACGGTGGGTGGCGGTGGGGGCGGGGAAGAGGCGAGGCGGTGGGTGGCGGTGGGGGCGGGGAAGAGGCGAGGCGGTGGGTGGCGGTGGGGGCGGGGAAGAGGCGAGGCGGTGGGTGGCGGTGGGGGCGGGGAAGAGGCGAGGCGGTGGGTGGCGGTGGGGGCGGGGAAGAGGCGAGGCGGTGGGTGGCGGTGGGGGCGGGGAAGAGGCGAGGCGGTGGGTGGCGGTGGGGGCGGGGAAGAGGCGAGGCGGTGGGTGGCGGTGGGGGCGGGGAAGAGGCGAGGCGGTGGGTGGAGGTGGGGGCGGGGAAGAGGCGAGGCGGTGGGTGGCGGTGGGGGCGGGGAAGAGGCGAGGCGGTGGGTGGCGGTGGGGGCGGGGAAGAGGCGAGACGGTGGGTGGCGGTGGGGGCGGGGAAGAGGCGAGACGGTGGGTGGCGGTGGGGGCGGGGAAGAGGCGAGACGGTGGGTGGCGGTGGGGGCGGGGAAGAGGCGAGGCGGTGGGTGGCGGTGGGGGCGGGGAAGAGGCGAGGCGGTGGGTGGCGGTGGGGGCGGGGAAGAGGCGAGGCGGTGGGTGGCGGTGGGGGCGGGGAAGAGGCGAGGCGGTGGGTGGCGGTGGGGGCGGGGAAGAGGCGAGGCGGTGGGTGGCGGTGGGGGCGGGGAAGAGGCGAGGCGGTGGGTGGCGGTGGGGGCGGGGAAGAGGCGAGGCGGTGGGTGGCGGTGGGGGCGGGGAAGAGGCGAGGCGGTGGGTGGCGGTGGGGGCGGGGAAGAGGCGAGGCGGTGGGTGGAGGTGGGGGCGGGGAAGAGGCGAGGCGGTGGGTGGCGGTGGGGGCGGGGAAGAGGCGAGGCGGTGGGTGGCGGTGGGGGCGGGGAAGAGGCGAGGCGGTGGGTGGCGGTGGGGGCGGGGAAGAGGCGAGGCGGTGGGTGGCGGTGGGGGCGGGGAAGAGGCGAGACGGTGGGTGGCGGTGGGGGCGGGGAAGAGGCGAGACGGTGGGTGGCGGTGGGGGCGGGGAAGAGGCGAGACGGTGGGTGGCGGTGGGGGCGGGGAAGAGGCGAGGCGGTGGGTGGCGGTGGGGGCGGGGAAGAGGCGAGGCGGTGGGTGGCGGTGGGGGCGGGGAAGAGGCGAGGCGGTGGGTGGCGGTGGGGGCGGGGAAGAGGCGAGGCGGTGGGTGGCGGTGGGGGCGGGGAAGAGGCGAGGCGGTGGGTGGCGGTGGGGGCGGGGAAGAGGCGAGGCGGTGGGTGGCGGTGGGGGCGGGGAAGAGGCGAGGCGGTGGGTGGCGGTGGGGGCGGGGAAGAGGCGAGGCGGTGGGTGGCGGTGGGGGCGGGGAAGAGGCGAGGCGGTGGGTGGCGGTGGGGGCGGGGAAGAGGCGAGGCGGTGGGTGGCGGTGGGGGCGGGGAAGAGGCGAGGCGGTGGGTGGCGGTGGGGGCGGGGAAGAGGCGAGGCGGTGGGTGGTGGTGGGGGCGGGGAAGAGGCGAGGCGGTGGGTGGCGGTGGGGGCGGGGAAGAGGCGAGGCGGTGGGTGGCGGTGGGGGCGGGGAAGAGGCGAGGCGGTGGGTGGCGGTGGGGGCGGGGAAGAGGCGAGGCGGTGGGTGGCGGTGGGGGCGGGGAAGAGGCGAGGCGGTGGGTGGCGGTGGGGGCGGGGAAGAGGCGAGGCGGTGGGTGGCGGTGGGGGCGGGGAAGAGGCGAGGCGGTGGGTGGCGGTGGGGGCGGGGAAGAGGCGAGGCGGTGGGTGGCGGTGGGGGCGGGGAAGAGGCGAGGCGGTGGGTGGCGGTGGGGGCGGGGAAGAGGCGAGGCGGTGGGTGGCGGTGGGGGCGGGGAAGAGGCGAGGCGGTGGGTGGCGGTGGGGGCGGGGAAGAGGCGAGGCGGTGGGTGGCGGTGGGGGCGGGGAAGAGGCGAGGCGGTGGGGGCGGGGAAGAGGCGAGGCGGTGGGGGCGGGGAAGAGGCGAGGCGGTGGGGGCGGGGAAGAGGCGAGGCGGTGGGGGCGGGGAAGAGGCGAGGCGGTGGGTGGCGGGGAAGAGGCGAGGCGGTGGGTGGCGGGGAAGAGGCGAGGCGGTGGGTGGCGGTGGGGGCGGGGAAGAGGCGAGGCGGTGGGTGGCGGTGGGGGCGGGGAAGAGGCGAGGCGGTGGGTGGCGGTGGGGGCGGGGAAGAGGCGAGGCGGTGGGTGGCGGTGGGGGCGGGGAAGAGGCGAGGCGGTGGGTGGCGGTGGGGGCGGGGAAGAGGCGAGGCGGTGGGTGGCGGTGGGGGCGGGGAAGAGGCGAGGCGGTGGGTGGCGGTGGGGGCGGGGAAGAGGCGAGGCGGTGGGTGGCGGTGGGGGCGGGGAAGAGGCGAGGCGGTGGGTGGCGGTGGGGGCGGGGAAGAGGCGAGGCGGTGGGTGGCGGTGGGGGCGGGGAAGAGGCGAGGCGGTGGGTGGCGGTGGGGGCGGGGAAGAGGCGAGGCGGTGGGTGGCGGTGGGGGCGGGGAAGAGGCGAGGCGGTGGGTGGCGGTGGGGGCGGGGAAGAGGCGAGGCGGTGGGTGGTGGTGGGGGCGGGGAAGAGGCGAGGCGGTGGGTGGTGGTGGGGGCGGGGAAGAGGCGAGGCGGTGGGTGGTGGTGGGGGCGGGGAAGAGGCGAGGCGGTGGGTGGTGGTGGGGGCGGGGAAGAGGCGAGGCGGTGGGTGGTGGTGGGGGCGGGGAAGACGCGAGGCGGTGGGTGGTGGTGGGGGCGGGGAAGACGCGAGGCGGTGGGTGGTGGTGGGGGCGGGGAAGACGCGAGGCGGTGGGTGGTGGTGGGGGCGGGGAAGACGCGAGGCGGTGGGTGGTGGTGGGGGCGGGGAAGACGCGAGGCGGTGGGTGGTGGTGGGGGCGGGGAAGACGCGAGGCGGTGGGTGGTGGTGGGGGCGGGGAAGACGCGAGGCGGTGGGTGGTGGTGGGGGCGGGGAAGAGGCGAGGCGGTGGGTGGTGGTGGGGGCGGGAAAGAGGCGAGGCGGTGGGTGGTGGTGGGGGCGGGGAAGAGGCGAGGCGGTGGGTGGTGGTGGGGGCGGGGAAGAGGCGAGGCGGTGGGTGGTGGTGGGGGCGGGGAAGAGGCGAGGCGGTGGGTGGTGGTGGGGGCGGGGAAGAGGCGAGGCGGTGGGTGGTGGTGGGGGCGGGGAAGAGGCGAGGCGGTGGGTGGTGGTGGGGGCGGGGAAGAGGCGAGGCGGTGGGTGGTGGTGGGGGCGGGGAAGAGGCGAGGCGGTGGGTGGTGGAGGGGGCGGGGAAGAGGCGAGGCGGTGGGTGGTGGAGGGGGCGGGGAAGAGGCGAGGCGGTGGGTGGTGGAGGGGGCGGGGAAGAGGCGAGGCGGTGGGTGGTGGAGGGGGCGGGGAAGAGGCGAGGCGGTGGGTGGTGGAGGGGGCGGGGAAGAGGCGAGGCGGTGGGTGGTGGTGGGGGCGGGGAAGAGGCGAGGCGGTGGGTGGTGGTGGGGGCGGGGAAGAGGCGAGGCGGTGGGTGGTGGTGGGGGCGGGGAAGAGGCGAGGCGGTGGGTGGTGGTGGGGGCGGGGAAGAGGCGAGGCGGTGGGTGGTGGTGGGGGCGGGGAAGAGGCGAGACGGTGGGTGGTGGTGGGGGCGGGGAAGAGGCGAGACGGTGGGTGGTGGTGGGGGCGGGGAAGAGGCGAGACGGTGGGTGGTGGTGGGGGCGGGGAAGAGGCGAGACGGTGGGTGGTGGTGGGGGCGGGGAAGAGGCGAGACGGTGGGTGGTGGTGGGGGCGGGGAAGAGGCGAGACGGTGGGTGGTGGTGGGGGCGGGGAAGAGGCGAGACGGTGGGTGGTGGTGGGGGCGGGGAAGAGGCGAGACGGTGGGTGGTGGTGGGGGCGGGGAAGAGGCGAGACGGTGGGTGGTGGTGGGGGCGGGGAAGAGGCGAGACGGTGGGTGGTGGTGGGGGCGGGGAAGAGGCGAGACGGTGGGTGGTGGTGGGGGCGGGGAAGAGGCGAGACGGTGGGTGGTGGTGGGGGCGGGGAAGAGGCGAGGCGGTGGGTGGTGGTGTGGGGAAGAGGCGAGACGGTGGGTGGTGGTGTGGGGAAGAGGCGAGACGGTGGGTGGTGGTGTGGGGGTTGAGAAGAGGTGAGACGGTGGGGGTGGGGGTTGAGAAGAGTGGAGAGGGTGAGGGTGGGGGTGGGGGTGGAGAAGAGGGGAGAGGGTGAGGGTGGGGGTGGGGGTGGAGAAGAGGGGAGAGGGTGAGGGTGGGGGTGGGGGTGGAGAAGAGGGGAGAGGGTGAGGGTGGGGGTGGGGGTGGAGAAGAGGGGAGAGGGTGAGGGTGGGGGTGGGGGTGGAGAAGAGGGGAGAGGGTGAGGGTGGGGGTGGGGGTGGAGAAGAGGGGAGAGGGTGAGGGTGGGGGTGGAAAAGAGGGGAGAGAGTGGGGGTGGGGGTGGAAAAGAGGGGGGAGGGTGGGGGTGGGGGTGGAGAAGAGGGGAGAGGGTGGGGGTGGGGGTGGAGAAGAGGGGAGAGGGTGGGGGTGGTTGGAGGAAAGGGGAGGGGGAGAGGGTGGGGGTGGTTGGAGGAAAGGGGAGAGGGTGGGGGCTTGGAGGAAAGGGGAGAGGGTGGGGGCTTGGAGGAAAGGGGAGAGGGTGGGGGGTTGGAGGAAAGGGGAGAGGCTGGGGGGGTTGGAGTAAAGGGGAGAGGGTGGGGGTGGAGAAAAGGGGAGAGGGTGGGGGTGGAGAAAAGGGGAGAGGTTGGGGGGTGGAGAAAAAGGGGGGTGGGTGGGTGGATGGATGGATGGATGGAGAGGTCAGTATGGGTGCATGACGGCAAGTTCTTCAGGGCCCGCTCAAAAACAGATTGAGACGGTTGTCGAGAAGATACCCAGAATAGAAAGATAAAGCAAAACATAAAACACAGGTAACAATGATTGGAAAACTGTAGAATGAGATTTTCACTCTGCAGCGGAGAGTGCGCTGATATGAAACTTCCTGGCAGATTAAAACTGTGTGCCCGACCGAGACTCGAACTCGGGACCTTTGCCTTTCGCGGGCAAGTGCTCTGCCAACTGAGCTACCGAAGCACGACTCACGCCCGGTACTCACAGCTTTACTTCTGCCAGTACCTCGTCTCCTACCTTCCAAACTTCACAGAAGTTCTCCTGCGAACCTTGCAGAACTAGCACTCCTGAAAGAAAGGATATAGCGGAGACATGGCTTAGCCACAGCCTGGGGGATGTTTCCAGAATGAAATTTTCACTCTGCCAGGAAGTTTCATATCAGCGCACACTCCGCTGCAGAGTGAAAATCTCATTCTGGAAACATCCCCCAGGCTGTGGCTAAGCCATGTCTCCGCTATATCCTTTCTTTCAGGAGTGCTAGTTCTGCAAGGTTCGCAGGAGAACTTCTGTGAAGTTTGGAAGGTAGGAGACGAGGTACTGGCAGAAGTAAAGCTGTGAGTACCGGGCGTGAGTCGTGCTTCGGTAGCTCAGTTGGCAGAGCACTTGCCCGCGAAAGGCAAAGGTCCCGAGTTCGAGTCTCGGTCGGGCACACAGTTTTAATCTGCCAGGAAGTTTCATATCAGCGCACCTCCGCTGCAGAGTGAAAATCTCATTCTGGAAACATCCCCCAGGCTGTGGCTAAGCCATGTCTCCGCTATATCCTTTCTTTCAGGAGTGCTAGTTCTGCAAGGTTCGCAGGAGAACTTCTGTGAAGTTTGGAAGGTAGGAGACGAGGTACTGGCAGAAGTAAAGCTGTGAGTACCGGGCGTGAGTCGTGCTTCGGTAGCTCAGTGGCAGAGCACTTGCCCGCGAAAGGCAAAGGTCCCGAGTTCGAGTCTCGGTTGGGCACACAGTTTTAATCTGCCAGGAAGTTTCATTGGAAAACTGTGCGTAGCCACACCGAAGCATGGGCGAAGCATGGCGTCAGCAGTAAAACATAGACAACACAAGAGGAAAGTGGCAGAAGGAGCTAAAACAATATAGCATATATGGAAGTGGCTGGTTGAACACAAGGAAAAAAGGGAGGAGCCAGCCACTCTGAAATACACTAAAACCTCCAGCCTAAAAGTTTAGGACAGAGTCCAGACATCATCACAAAACTTCAAAACCCTAGTTACACTCATTTCATCATCAGCTAAAATAGAGGACAGATCACCTCCAATTTTTGTCTCTGCCCTTGCATCACAGTATAAAACTCGTTCTGTTAGAATGTGGCATACAGAGATATGCACACCATAAGCATCACTAAACGGGGGATCCTCTTGCCGTAATAGAAAGCTTCGTGTGAGAGGACAGTGCCAGATCCAAAGACGTGCGAGGATCACTTAATCCTGCCTGAGCAACTGGCAGGAGGAACGCCACGACCGAGTTGTTGACTTCACCAACCGCAGCTTATTGGCTGTCATCACTAGTCATTTTTCCTTCCGCAACTTCATGCGCTTCTTGTGGAGTGCAGAAATGACAGACTGCAAGGGAATAGGACACTGTGGCACATCCTACCCTCTGCGGGCCTCCTTAGCAGCCCAATCAGCCTGTTCATTGCCTGGCAGACAGCAGAATGACACCTGCTTACCCCACTGTTGGAGCAAGTACAGTTGGTCATATATCAGCTGGACTAACTTCTCAGCTGGGCAGACTCTACAATGATTGTAAGGCACTACGGGAATCTGAGCTGTAGTAGCCACCAGAAAGATCACGGGAGGCGCACATCGACACGGCACGTCACGGACGGTAGTTGCCGCAAATAGAGTCCCGTCCACCAGAGGGCATGCGAGAATTCCGTCCCGGCCTCTGCCAGCGGAACAACAACAACAACAACAACAACAACAACAACAACAACTCAGGCAGCACGGGCCATGCCCAGTCAGTTCACATCGGGCATGCCTATGAGGCAGTTCCCGGTCTACTCTGAAGTGCGACGGAAAACGTGAACCGTGTTACAACAGGAGCAGATTTGAAACCAAGTGCCCTGAATATGATTCATCTGCTCCATTGCCTTCAGGACCGTGTGGAGCTCTGCTGCGAAAACGGTATATTCATCAGGCAGGCGAATCCTGGTGACATGATCAGGGAAAACTACAGACAAGCCAAGGAAATTCCCTTGTTTGGAGCCATCAGTGTAAACAAAGGTAAAACCTTGATGCACATCTAAAATGTTAAAAAACAGAGCTAGGAATGTAAAATATGGTGTACTAACTTTCT
The DNA here is from genome assembly GCF_021461385.2 of Schistocerca piceifrons. Lineage (NCBI taxonomy): Eukaryota > Metazoa > Arthropoda > Insecta > Orthoptera > Acrididae > Schistocerca > Schistocerca piceifrons. The sequence goes on from NC_060144.1 coordinate 27,059,423, forward strand.
TAAAATTAGTCAAATCTAAAATAAGTCTAGGTCTCTGGAGGAGCCAAGGTGGAAATCTGCTCTAACCTTGCTGTAAAACTTTAAGACCAGCCATATCCATCTCAGAAAGGGAATCCCGTGCGTGAATCCCATAGGGTCTCATTGCTCATTGCCAGTTACGATAAACCTGTGCCAGAGGAAGCTGAGCAACGATTGCTCATTGCCAGTTACGATAAACCTGTGCCAGAGGAAGCTGAGCAACGGTATGGTATGCAGGTGTTTATGGTGTGAACATAGTTTTATACGCCTGGCACACCGTTAACAGCCGTCGCCGCATATAAAGTGGCAGTTCACCAGCCTCTGCACAGAAGCTTGGTATGGGGCTAGTTCTCAGTGTCCCAGTGGCCAACCTAATCCCTTCATTGTGCACAACATCCAACAAGCTGAGATCGCACAAATGGTCTGTAAAACTGGAGCAGGCAAGTCCTGTCTGCTCCCCATGTACTGTGGCTACGACATTTTAAAATACTTAAAACCTTAAGTGACCACTGTTTAAGGTCTCTAAGATGAGGTAACCATGTAAGCTTCGAGTAAAAAATGAGCCCCAGAAATCTCACCGTGTCTTTAAAAGTAAGGACAGTATCCCTCACCCTCAATTCAGGAAAGGTTAAAATTGAACAAGAACGGTGAAAAAGAACACACACAGACTTCTCGGTGGAAAAATTAAAACCACTCTTCTGCACCAATTCATCTGAACGTCTAAGAGTAAGTTGCAGCTGACGTCGTTGCAAAACTTGAAAAAGAGCAAAACACAGAGAAATCATCCATGAACAAGGAACACTGCACAGGACTTTTCACTATGGACTTAATGGTATTAATAGCTATGGCAAAGACAGTCACACTTAAAACGCTACCTTGAGGGACACCTTTCTCCTGCTCAAAGCGATCAGAGAGGAACGTCACCAACTTGGTATTTGAAATATCATGACGAGAGGAAAGACTGAATAAAAATGGGAAGATAACCACGAAAACCCCATTCGTGAAGCTGCTCCAGGATGAGACACCTCCAAGTAGTATTGTAGGCCTTCTCGATGTCAAAAAAATACACCCAGAAGGTGGAAAGCTTGCTGTACAGCCACCTCCAGCAGAGCAAGGTTATCAAAGGTTGAACAAAACCACCTGAACCCACACTGAAAGCAACTAAGTAGTTGCCGGGATACTAAGATCCAGACAAGACGGTGGTTGACCATCTGCTCCAAGGACTTTCCCACGTAACTAGTGAGGGCAACACTACGGTAACTACTTGATCATGTGTGGTCTTTCCCAGGTTTTAAAAGAGGAATTAAAACAGCCTCACGCCACAAGTCAGGAAAGCGGCCTGATGCCCAAATGGCACTTAAAATTGCAAGGAGGATATCTTTGTTGCACCTTGTGAGGTGCCGCAGCACACTGTAATGGATCCTGCTGTGACCAGGGGATGTGTCATGAGCCACAGACAATGCAGAATCCAGCTCCCACGTGGATAATGGACAATTGTGAATGTCATTAGAGGTGGACTGGTAGTCCAAGCAACCCCTCTATGACACTGGAAACCTGGATCCTGACTGGCTGTTACAGTAACTGTGGCAAAATATGCCACCATAGTCTGGGCAATGTCCTGCGAACCTGTGTGGAGAGTGCTGCTGTTATTTACAGAAGCCATGGGGCACCTCCCTCCCCACCCATAAATTCTCCTGATTGTCTCCCCCACAATGGAACTTTTGGTGGAACGATTAATGGTGTTCAGGAACTGTATCCATGACATCTTCTTGCTCTCTCGAATAATTCAGTGACATTTTACCCTCACCACCCAAAAGGCTGCAAGATTCTCAGCAATTGGCCAACACTGGAACCTATGTAGAGCTGCACGCCTGGTCATAATTGCAGAGCAGCATTCGGCACACCACCCAGGGACAGGTTGACTCTTCTGGTGGCCCACGGACTGTGGAATGGATGTTGCAGCGGCGAGGTGGTCCATTTTGGTAATATGATCCACCTGTGCCTCGACACGCACAATGTTCGAATTGTCCAGTTGGCTCTACTGAGCACCCATTGCAGCAGTTGCCATTTGGAGCCCATGCCATCTGGCAGGTGAAACCAGATCGGGAAGTGATCACTTCTGTGCAAGAGCTGGAGAGCAATGGCAGAGAACGACCCAGTTGCTGTGCAGAAGTGACTGCTCTGTCCCACATTTAGCAAGTATGCACAGGATTACAGGAGAAGCCTCTCAATTGCTCTACCCCTGGGACAGGTAATTGCAGAGCCTCAAAGCACATTCTGGGCATTAAAATCATCACAGCTGATGAATGGCTGGGGAAGGTGATTAATAAGGTCAGTGAGCACCTCTTCATCAACTGCATCATGTGGAGACAAGTAAAGGGGGACATATAGTCAATGGATAATACATGTGCACAGACACATCAACTGCTTATTAAAGTCGTCATAAGTGAGAGAGGCGAGGAGTGGTTATCCGTCCTGACGAAAATACCTACGCCTTCTCTAGCTCCCTCTCCACGTAGGTCACCCTTTTTGAGGAGTGTATAGCCTCCTAGCTCAGGGGAGTAGGATTGATGGAAATAAATCTCCTGGAGACACAGACACAGTGGTCTACCCTGAGAGAGTAGACAAAGTTCCACCACATGTCGTGAACCCCTGCAAGTTATACTGAAGTACGGGAGCCATCTATGACAGGGGTAGCACCTTCACCCTATCTTTTTGACAGGGTGGGGAGAATGTAGCAGGTGAAGGGGCAGTTGTGGGGTGAGGTGATTGCCCCACACATCCATCATACTCATCCAGCTCTGGGGAAGAGTCAGATGAAGCATCACATAAAATGACATTGACATGGTCAGACAGTTTATCACATGATTTGACCTGCTGTTGCTGCTTTATAGGAGCTTTTGCAGTTTGGTGGGCTATGGTGGTTGCCAACGTGGGAGTGGTAATGGCCATATGGGGCTTCTGACCAGTCTCAGGTGCCGGAGGCACCAGGGGTTGGCCCAAGTGGGCAACTGTACCTTTGTCTGCTGTTTGAGTAGGGACCACGGGCTCTGAAACACTTGCTGCCTTGCAAGTGCACTGACCTGCCTTGCAAGTGCACTGACATCTGCAGGTATTAGTGCCAACACTCGCCACCTCCATCTGTGTAGAGGCAACCACTTTTGGAGTAGGCCTCTGAACCATTGACACAAAAGATGTAGCAAATGTGGGAGGCTGTATCGACTTACACCTATTTTTGGCCTCACCGTGGGGGACACACTTGGTGGTTTTCACTTCCTGCACATTGCGTTCTTCTAAAAAGATTCGGCAATCCCTACTCCAAAAAGGGTGGTTTCCAGAGCAACTGAAACATTTGGCTGGAGACGAGCAACCAACTCCTCAATGAGCGGCCTTACCACTGTTGCCCCAAGTCACTTCGTCTTTATACCCTAAGGTGGTATGCGGAAAACGCTGGCAATTACAACAGCACATTGGGGTCAGGAAATAAGGCCTCACACTAAGGCGAAGGAAGCCAGCCTTAACACGCTCAAACTTGTGCTACTGAAGATCAGAATAAAGGAGTTGGATTTGATAAGATTATCATCAACCCTCTTCACAATATGTTTCACATCAACTATACCTTCCGCAGCCCACTCACATTGCAGTTCCTCCTTGGGAAAGTTGACTAGATCCCGGTATGTCAACACCTTTGCTATAATTCGAGGTGCGGTGCAGTTCAGTGTCTACGGCATATTACCCAAAGCATTTAGCAGTTTGGAGGTTAGCTGCCTGCTGAGAATTTGAAGTTTCCACTATATCAAGGCCCCATTGCGCAAGCACCTCACCAATTTTAAGGAGCCACAGATTCCCTCCAAACCCTTTTGTATGTAGAAGGGTAACACCTTCTCGAAACTACTCTCCTTTCATTTCACTATGAGAGAGAGAGAGGTCGGGGCGAGGGGGAGCGAGGGAGAGAGAGAGAGGTCACGGGGAGGGGGAGCGAGGGAGAGAGAGTGAGGTCGGGGGGAGGGGGAGCGAGGGAGAGAGAGTGAGGTCAGGGGGAGGGGGAGCGAGGGAGAGAGAGTGAGGTCAGGGGGAGGGGGAGAGAGAGAGAGAGAGAGAGAGAGAGAGAGAGAGAGAGAGAGAGAGAGAGAGAGAGAGAGAGAGAGAGAGAAAGGAGGGGGGAGGGGGAGCGGGGGCCGAGCGGGGGAAGTGAGACGGGGAGCCGAGGGGAGAGGGGGGAGCCGGGGGAAGAGAGAGGGGGAGCCGGGGGGAGAGGGGCGGAGCCGGAGGGAGCCGGGGGGAGAGGGGCGGAGCCGGAGGGAGCCGGGGGGAGAGGGGAGGAGCCGGAGGGAGCCGGGGGGGAGAGGGGAGAAGCCAGAGGGAGCCAGGGGGGGAGGGGGGAGCCGGGGGAGAGGGGGGAGCCGCGGGGAGAGGGGGTAGCCGGGCCAGGGGGGGAGCCGGGCCAGGGGGGGAGCCGGGCCAGGGGGGAGGGAGCCGGGGCAGAGGGGGGGGAGCAGGGGGAGAGGGGGGGGAGCAGGGGGAGAGGGGGGGAGCCGGGCCAGGGGGGAGCCGGGGGGGGGGAGGGCGGGAGCCGGGGGGGGGAGGGCGGGAGCCGGGGGGGGGAGGGCGGGAGCCGGGGGGGGGAGGGCGGGAGCCGGGGGGGGGGAGGGCGGGAGCCGGGGGGGGAGGGCGGGAGCCGGGGGGGAGGGCGGGAGCCGGGGGGGAGGGCGGGAGCCGGGGGAGAGGGGGGAGCCAGGGGGAAGCCGGGGGGAGAGGGGGGAGCCGGGGCAGAGGGGGGGAGCCGGGGCAGAGGGGGGGAGCCGATGCAGAGGGGAGGGGGGGAAGCCGGGGGTGAGGGGGGGGGGAGCCGGGGGAGAGGGGGGGGTAGCCGGGGGAGAGGGGGGTAGACGGGGGAGGGGGGGGAGCCGGGGGAGAGGGGGGTAGCCGGGGGAGGGGGGGAGAGGGGGGGGAGCCGGGGGAGAGGGGGGGAGCCGGGGGAGAGGGGGGGGAGCCGGGGGAGAGGGGGGGGAGCCGGGGGAGAGGGGGGGGAGCCGGGGGAGAGGGGGGGGAGCCGGGGGAGAGGGGGGGAACCGGGGGAGAGGGGGGGGAGCCGGGGGAGAGGGGGGGAGCCGGGGGAGAGGGGGGGAACCGGGGGAGAGGGGGGAACCGGGGGAGAGGGGGGGGGGGAGCCGGGGGAGAGGGGGGGGGGGGAGCCGGGGGAGAGACGGGGAGCGGGGGAGAGACGGGGAGCGGGGGGAGAGACGGGGAGCGGGGGGAGAGACGGGGAGCGGGGGGAGAGACGGGGAGCGGGGGGAGAGACGGGGAGCGGGGGGAGAGACGGGGAGCGGGGGGAGAGACGGGGAGCGGGGGGAGAGACGGGGAGCGGGGGGAGAGACGGGGAGCGGGGGGAGAGACGGGGAGCGGGGGGAGAGACGGGGAGCGGGGGGAGAGACGGGGAGCGGGGGGAGAGACGGGGAGCGGGGGGAGAGACGGGGAGCGGGGGGAGAGACGGGGAGCGGGTGGAGAGACGGGGAGCGGGGGGAGAGACGGGGAGCGGGGGGAGAGACGGGGAGCGGGGGGAGAGACGGGGAGCGGGGGGAGAGACGGGGAGCGGGGGAAGAGACGGGGAGCGGGGGGAGAGACGGGGAGCGGGGGGAGAGACGGGGAGTGGGGGGAGAGACGGGGAGCGGGGGGAGAGACGGGGAGCGGGGGGAGAGACGGGGAGCGGGGGGAGAGACGGGGAGCGGGGGGAGAGACGGGGAGCGGGGGAGAGACGGGGAGCGGGGGGAGAGACGGGGAGCGGGGGGAGAGACGGGGAGCGGGGGGAGAGACGGGGAGCGGGGGGAGAGACGGGGAGCGGGGAGCGGGGGGAGAGACGGGGAGCGGGGAGCGGGGGGAGAGACGGGGAGCGGGGGGAGAGACGGGGAGCGGGGGGAGAGACGGGGAGCGGGGGGAGAGACGGGGAGCGGGGGGAGAGACGGGGAGCGGGGGGAGAGACGGGGAGCGGGGGGAGAGACGGGGAGCGGGGGGAGAGACGGGGAGCGGCGGGAGAGACGGGGAGCGGGGGGGGGAGAGACGGGGAGCGGGGGGGGGGAGAGAGACGGGGAGCGGGGGGGGAGAGAGACGGGGAGCGGGGGGGGGGGCGAGAGGCGGGGAGCGGGGGGGGGCGAGAGGCGGGGAGCGGGGGGGGGAGAGAGGCGGGGAGCGGCGGGGGGGGGAGAGGCGGGGGGGGGAGACGGGGAGCGGGGGGAGAGACGGGGAGCGGGGGGAGAGACGGGGAGCGGGGGGGAGAGAGTGGGAGCGGGGGGGAGAGAGTGGGAGCGGGGGGGAGAGAGTGGGAGCGGGGGGGAGAGAGTGGGAGCGGGGGGGGGGGGGGAGAGTGGGAGTGGGGGGTGGGAGACTGGGAGCGGGGGGGGGAGAGTGGGAGCGGGGGGGGGGGAGAGTGGGAGCGGGGGGGGAGAGTGGGAGCGGGGGGGGGGGGGGGGAGAATGGGAGCGGGGGGGAGAGAGTGGGAGCGGGGGGGAGAGAGTGGGAGCGGGGGGGGAGAGAGTGGGAGCGGGGGGGGAGAGAGTGGGAGCGGGGGGGAGAGAGTGGGAGCGGGGGGGAGAGAGTGGGAGCGGGGGGGAGAGAGTGGTAGCGGGGGGGAGAGAGTGGTAGCGGGGGGGAGAGAGTGGTAGCGGGGGGGGAGAGTGGTAGCGGGGGGGGGGAGAGTGGGAGCGGGGGGGAGAGTGGGAGCCGGGGGGGGGAGAGTGGAGAGTGGGAGCGGGGGGGAGAGAGTGGGAGAGCGGGGGGGAGAGAGTGGGAGAGCGAGGGGGGAGAGAGTGGGAGAGCGGGGGGGGAGAGTGGGAGAGCGGGGGGGAGAGAGTGGGAGAGCGGGGGGGAGAGAGTGGGAGAGCGGGGGGGAGTGAGTGGGAGAGCGGGGGGAGAGAGTGGGATTGGGGGAGAGGGGGATAGGGGGAGAGGGGGATTGGGGGGAGAGGGGGATGGGGGGGAGAGGGGGATTGGGGGCGAGAGGGGGATTGGGGGCGAGAGGGGGATTGGGGGCGAGAGGGGGATTGGGGGGAGAGGGGGATTGGGGGATTGTGGGAGAGGGGGGGTGTTGTGAGGGAGGGGGGGGGAGGGAGAGAGAGGGAGAGAGAGAGAGAGAGAGAGAGAGAGAGAGAGAGAGAGAGAGAGAGAGGGTGAAGAGAGAGAAAATGGGGGAGAAGAAAATGCTGAGGGAAGGAAAAGGTGATGGGGCAATTGAGGGGGGGAGGGGGGGGAAGGACTGAAGAAGAGGTAGAATTGTTTTCTAGAACTGGAGATGCATTATTGTACTAGACCAGACCAAAATTATGGTTTTAAACTATAAATTTACACTGGTAGAATATCAATCTTATTCATATTACTCTAAAAACATATTAAATTCATTACAGTGTTCTCTCCACTGAACATACATATTACCAGAATTATTAGAAACGTACCTGACATACAAAGAAATAGGCACGACGGTGTTGAGCACAATGGCATACGAGAAAAACACCAGTAGTGCAATAACGGTAGCACCCTCTAGAGGCTCAGAAGGAACCAGTTGGTCCCAAGGTAGGTATACTTGGAAATAACGACCTACCATTGTCTCCCAAATGCCACACGCAATCATACAAAAGAGGCACATGGACAGTAGAAAAAATACAATCTGCAACATAAAACATACAAAACGTTAAGTGAGATTTCACACATATTAATATTACAGCAGATGTTAGCATGTTTCTCTGTAATGAAGTATGTCTGTATAAAACAATGGAAACTGCACATAGGAATGTCAACACTGTAGAAAAAGAGAGATTGCTACTTTCCGTAAAAAATACATTTCTATTTGTGACATGCACAAAGTTGGTCTTTTAATTGAGACTTTCTGCAACTTGGCATGTCTTATGGTAAGTACCAATCTGTCTTTTCTTAACTAAGTCTTTAGTCTCATCTCAGTGATAGGTTTTGAGCTGGAATCAAACAAACAAAATATCTGTGATATGGAAACCATATGTTTTCTAGATGCAAAGAAGTTACGAGAGGTGTGAGTATAATGCAGATGGGATGCAAAGAGCAAACTGCAGAGTGATTTTGTTTCACTATAAAATTTATTATTTTAGTGATGCAAAGCTATATCCTCTCCTGAAGTTGATTCTTCCATTAATATTTTAACTTCTGTGAAACAACTGAAAATCATGGTTTCTGGATTCCTGTGTTTCCATGACTATGGTATTTTCTTCAGAAATTTTATGGAAGCTATTCAGTAAAGCAGCTAATACTTCCACTGTAGTCCAACAGTGCAAGATGAAATTTAACTGTCAGCCTCTTTGTTACACTATGTGATTAAAAGTGTCCGGACACCCGCAGAAACATACATTTTTCATATTAGGTGCATTTTGCTGCCACCTACTGCCAAGTACTCCATATCAGCAACCTCAATAGTCATTAGACATCACGAGAGAGCAGAAGGGGGCACTCCAAGGAATTCAAGGACTTCGAACGTGATCAGGGGATTGGGTGTCATTTGTATCATACATCTGTAAGAGATTTCCACACTCCTAAACATTCCTAGGTCCACTGTTTCAGATGTGATTGTGAAGTGGAAATGTGAAGGGACACGTACAGCACAAAAGCATACAGGCCGACCTTGTTTGTTGACTGACAGATCACCGACAGTTGAAGAGGGTTGTAATGTTTAACAGGCAGACATCCATCAAGACCATCACACAGGAATTTCAAACTGCATCAGCATCCACTGCAAGTACTATGACAGATAGGCAGGAGGTGAGAAAACTTGGATTTCATGGTCGAGAGGCTGCTCACTAGCACCTCTTCTGGTGTAAGGAGCATAAACATGGGACAATTTAACAGTGGAAAAACGTTATGCGGAGTGAGGAGTCACGGTACACAATGTGGCGATCCGATGGCAGAGTGTGAATATGGCAAATGCCCGGTGAACGTCATCTGCCAGCATGTGTAGTGCCAACAATAAAATTCAGAGGCAGTGGTGTTATGGTATGGTCGTGTTTTTCATGGAGGGGGCTTGCACCCCTTGTTGTTTTGCGTGGGACTATCACATCACAGGCCTACAGTAACATTTTAAGCATCTTCTTGCTTCCCATTGTTGAAGAGCAATTTGGGGATGGCGATTGCATCTTTTAACACGACTGAGCACCTGTTCATAATGCACGGCCTGTGGCGGAATGGTTACAAGATAACAACATCCCTGTAATGGACTGCCCTACACAGAAGACTGACCAGAATCCTATAGAACACCTTTGGGATGTTTTGGAATGCCTACTTCATGCCAGACCTCACTGACCATCATCGATACCTTTCCTCAGTGCAGCACTCCATGAAGAATGGGCTCCCTTTCCACAAGAAACCTTCCAGCACCTGATTGAACACATACCTGTGAGAGTGGAAGGTGTCATCAAGGCTAAGGGTGAGCCAAAACCATAAATTCCAGCACTACGAATGGAAGGCACCACAAACTTTTAAGTCATTTTCAGCCAGGTGACCAGATACTTTTGACCACATAGTGTATTATTCATAGTTACAGTGATGATGTAGAATTAAATAAGCAACAGCATCTAACTGAAATAATTTGCATTGGAAGATACTTACACTAGATGATTCGTAGTAGATTCACATAAAATGCTGATCCAAAAGATTATCACTATATGAAAATAGATGTTAAAGGTCGAAGGAGACTATGCATGCGTAGGAACAAGCAGAGAACAATTTAAATACTTATTAGTTTATGACTTCAATGCTTTGTAAAATTTCCTTTCCCTAATAACACAGAAAAAAAGAATATTCAGACCTATTGTTTTGGTACCCTTCTAAAGTGATTACCTGTTATGTATTCATTCGAAGTGTATAGTGTTGTGTCCAAATTCCAGAATCATACAAAACACATGTATCAAAAACCAGAAAAATGTGTTTCATAATGAAGCATTTTATATTTCAATAAAGCAACAGACTATATTGGATTGTTTATGTATTCTGACCAGTACAATGCAACAGTAGTGAGAAACAAGTAGCATCCTGCCATAATTCAATTAATCAACTTCCTGAGAGTTCTACAAATTAAAAAAGTTTTACTTACCCCAATAATAATGAAATTCAATAACCTATCAATGCTTGTGCGTTTGAATTTGGTTTTTCCAGAATTCATCATCAACTTTGTGTCTTTACCAGCAAATATAACAACTCCATAGCACCACTGTGTATTCCTGAGAACACATCCTCTCAAAACAACTTTGTCATTATCAAGAGGATACCTGAAACACACACAACATACATTAGCTTTAGATTAAATGAGACTACTCAAGTATAAATTTTAAAAAAACTTTCCTACAACACATGCACACAATAATGCACATTTAATTTATTTTATTTTTGTTGATGATGTTTGGATGCTACATACAATACCTTTTGCCTTTCCATGAAAGTGTTCCTTCAAATTTGTTAAGCAAATTATTCGGTGTTTCACAAACAATTTCCCCATCAAAGGCTCCAATCAATGCATCATCCTGACCCATTTCTGCTGTTTCTGGCAGACACTGCCTGCATTTTAAATTTGTCTCCCTGAAAATATAATTCAATTAATGCACCAAAGACATAAACGAAAAAAAGTTGTTACATCCACTTTACTCTTTACTACAGCTCTTCTACTGAATATGACTGCTGAGTGCACTTCACCTCTTTTACAAAAAAATTGGGGAGGGCTCTCTGACAAGCTCCTCAGGCGCTACTTTGGACATTGTAAGGTTGTAAGACAGTTGTCTGATTTTACTTATGAAGTTGAAGATTTCACAAGACGACGAAAGATCAGAGATACGGTCCACGTCCTTCGAATGAAGCCCTATAAGGATCCTGCAACCCAGGGTAAATTCAAAGCTCCAGTGACAGGCAACAAGCGGAAAGGTGACGAAGAGTGTAGTGGGAAAATAAGTTCTAGGAAGATCACCAACAGGGCAAGAATCAGTCATCGGGAGTCGGAGTATGCAGGACCGATGATGCATTCCCGGACTAGAAGGATGTAACATCGAGACGCTGTTCTCTTAAGGAAGGGGCAATGTTGCAGAACAAGCCGAGTAGTGGTTATGATAATAAACTGTTGCATGGAATGTCATGAGTTCAAAACTCACATGGACTGTACAATTTTAATTTCTATATTCGGTTCGAGTACATTCTAGAAGTATCCACAAATGTCAAGAATCATTCTACTGGAATGGTCAGTAGCTGTATATATACTGTATGTGTTCTGGCCGGAGGCAGTTTGCTCTGCTCTCTCGTAAGCGCAAATGCTGAATAAACCTTCATTAAGTGAAGTTAGTGTCCGTCATTCATCTAATTACACCTTCTTCTATGTGACAATAGGAATTTCATCTGGTGCATCTGGATTAACATGAAACCAGAATGGTAAAAAAAGGAAAGAAAGAGAGAAAGACAGATTACTCACATACAGAGGACGCCAACTCGTTAAACATTCATTCTCTTGTTCTTCAGAGACTGTGGCAACAAATTTTAACAGATTCAGCACCTGACATAAGGGACAGTTTTTGAGCGTGTGTATCATATCAATAGACAAACCCGTACTCCTACTAATATCGTTACTGGAACACCCAAGCCCAAAAGATTTTACGTTCTGATACCTACGAGTGTGTGCTGAAAAATAATGACTCTGAATTTCTTATGTGAAAATTCTTAAAGCTATTTGAATAAAACAAACCTTATTAACATTCTGCACCTTTATTCTTCAAGTCTACATGCTTACTTTTCAACATAATCACCCTATCACCAAACACATTTCTCCCAATGAGAGACCAGTTTGTCGATATCATCACTGGACAATGTCTGACTTTGTTAACACAGCCACAAGCTCACTTCTATTTGCAACACTTCATCACTATCAATGTGAACTCCTCGAAGGTGTTCTTTAAGTTTGGGAAACAGATCAAAATAGGATGGTGCCAAGTTAGGGCTGTACAGAGGATGATCGATGACAGTGAACCGAATGTGTCACACTGCTGAAGTAGAGGGAGCTCCACATGTGGACGAATTCTTTGAACTTGAGTCGATTACAGCATGCTCTTTCTCACTCATCGACATGGTAAAATTACACATTACCATGTTACATCCTACAATTTGGAGCCCTCTAGAGGCAGAGCAGTAAAAATATGTTGACGTGGAGGATAAAGACATAGACATGAAGGATGAAGATGTAGAACGTTATGATGGTTGCTTAATTTAAAAAATTTGGAGGCATTATTTTTCATCACATCCTCCCATGGGTAGAGACCGGCCTGTAAACTGTGTGTTTCTCAGTGGTTACTGGATGACTTTTCTTAGGTTGTGTGCTCACTGACAACATTTCTTACAACAGTATACTTATGAGAATGACATCCATGTCAATTTGTGTGCTTGAAAATGAGTCAAAGCTCATAAGTAGCCAGTAGTGCTTAGTAACATACTTATTCTAACCTAACAGTGTGGTGATAATTATATCATACCTCGAAACACGAGCCTACATTTACGGCATTTGCATATTTACAAAAAGCTTACTATGTTGGTTGGAATACTCTCATTAATGTTATGAAGTTAGCAGCAATTATTTAAAAGGGGGTGTGTGGGGGTGGGAGGGAGGGAGAGTTAGTCTTTGCTAAGCTTTTAATACATCATAATAGCCGTATATGGCACCTAAAAAACTTTAATTGTAGAAAGTGCTCATCACAGCAGGAAATTTATTTGTGAATGAGATGATAAAGAAATTGTGACCTTACATTCAGATGTTACATCAGTTGATATTGGACTCAAGAATCAATACCCCCACTGATGCTGTCAGTTTCAACAATAAGCAAGTTCCAGTATCCATTCAAAAAATGTGCCTGCCACCTGCCACCCTATAAAGGAGAACTGGTAGCCACAGAAACAGCTCTAAGATACAGTATGACAATCCAAGCTGACCATACCGTAATAACAACAGAGTCCCTCTACACGTCAAAAAACACTATTATCAATTGGTAATGGTAAAAGGAGCTTCTATTGGGTGTATCAAATAGCTGATGCACCAAAAGCACAATGATACACTGGACAGTGTGATACGAAGCATAACTCCACTGGGAAAGGGAACAAGAGAGAATTCATAATGATGAGATTTAATTGTGCCTGCTTTCAACACAACCTCAATAGAATTTACAGTATCTCATACCACTAACATCTAGGGGGACATTCATGGCATCAATGACATGCACTTTGCCTGATCTAATAACAGAAAGAATCGGACTGACTATTTACGGAGCTGGCTGAAATGAAACAATAGGTTACCTCCAATGTGTCAATAGTCTTGGTAACAGTGAATATAAATATTTATAAATTGTTTGTGGAATTCCTGAGAACATGACAATTTGAGGAAAGGCAGCCACTATACGTCTGAACTGGTTGTATTTATGTACTCACAGGCAAATGAAATGAAATAAAGTGAAATATAAAACAAATTACAAGTTCAGTTTTCTTCTTCTTTTTCTCCAGTTTTTATTTATTTATTATTTATTTAATTTTTATTTGGGGGGGGGGGGGAGGGGGGGAGACAGGACTGGCTGGCTGGCTGGCTGGCTGGCTGGCTGGCTGACTGACTGACTGACTGGAGATTGGGAGGCAGGAGGGTATCAAAATACGTAGAGCAACCCCTGTGGTGGAGTATTCCCAAGGGGTAAATATGTCTCAGTAATAATAAATAGTCACAAAATATGGAGAAAGGAAAACATCACTTCATGTGAAATGTATTCAAATACTTATTTTTCAAACTTGAATCATCATAAACACTTGACTGTTTTGTACATTTACATGTCTTGTGAGAAGTTATTAAATGTTAAATTAAATAAAGGGGAGTAGTCAATCACCTTATGGGTTGTATATTCGATGGCACCATTTGTTCGTAACAAGTAATTTCACATGTACTGATAGTTCTTTGTATCTCCTACATAGATAGTTTTGTCTTACTGTATTTATGTTCATTTCTTTGTATTTATAAATATATAACAACTCAAAATCTGCTTCTTCCACCGACACCTTCAAAATTTTTTTTTTATATTTTTATTTTATATATATATTTTACCATTTCTGCACCCATGGGGACCACTTTACTTCTGATCTGTGGAAGGGACATTAACATATTTATTTTTTGTGAATATGTATTATTTATTTTTTATGACCTGTCCTACATGCTTGAGGCTCTCCTCACTGAATGAATGTATGGAACAAAAAGTACATCTAAAATATTATAATCTACTCTCCATGTATTTTGTAATTTCTACACACACCAAATTTCTTAAAATGACAAAGTTTGGGTGGCAATTGATCTAATGCAAACTTGTGTAATATTATCAATTATTGTGGTTTAGTAAATGCAAGAGTAAAGGTGAGTAATAGTACCCATCCAGCTCGGCAGTCTCGATGAAGCAGAGCCCGTTCGGCTCACTGGTGGTGAGCAGCAGCACGTCTGCAGCCACGAACTGGTCATTCTCCATGCGGATGACGTCGCCCACTTGCACTTGTGCCCAGCGCTCCTCCACCAACTTGCCCTCACGCAGTGCCTTTGAACGCCGCTTGTTCACCTGCCAGTCGCTCATGTGCCGTTGCTGCACTCCCAAACAACACAACATAAGTCAGCACTTGGTAACAGAAGGAATCACATAAGGTGGACAAAGTGAAAAGTTGCCAAAGCTACAGCCATTCACAATGGGATGGTGGCAAAGACCATAGGATTGCCATTTTTTATATGACAGAGTTTGTGAGTTTGTTGGATGTGTGTCATGCCACAAAAATTTTATACGAGATACAGAAAAAACATTATATCTCAGAGGCTCCAGGATGTTACCGATTCCCACAATGTGTGTGGCCCTGTGCTCCAACCACAACGTCCCAAAAAGCCGCACATGTTAATTGAAAAAAGAAATCACTCAGTAACATTTGGAACAATTTAAACAGACTCAACCTGATTTAGAGTGCCAATTTATTAATGTTGATGAGAAGAGGGTCCATCACTTCCCTCCACAAGCCAAACAGAAATCATAGCTGGTGGCCCTGTGTCGTCTGTGATGCAAAAAGGAGTCCTCCAATTCACTTTCTATCAAAGGTCGAAACAAAAACTGGTTAATACTTCTAAACCACCTAGTTGATAAAAATTGAACTAAGGATCTGGACTGAGAAAGAAAGAAACATCTTTCATCCAGGGAATGTTGCCAAGCGATTCTGTGTGCCATCTCAAGAGACAAAAAGGAAGCTGTGTGTGCTACTTGCATAGGAAATCCTGTTGAATTGCCACCTGCAGCAGGGTCACGTAACCATCAATGGAATAATATTTTTTTAAACCCAACTGGAAGTGATTAACAAGCTTTCTTTATTCGGGAACAGAGACAAGTCAGTGGTTCACCATTTGATATTTTCCTCCCTATACAGCCCATGAACGCCAGATTACTATTTATTTGGGCAAGTATCATCCTTCTCTGGTTTTAAAAAAGGGATTGAGGTGATCTCCTTTCCTACATTATGGAATTACCCCATCTCTCAGATTCAGCTGAATGCTACAAGGAAGACTACTGTGAGATGCTACCCAAACAGTGTGAGTAGTTTCATGGGAGAAATGGCGCTTACTGGGAACAGAATAGTTATTCCCAGGGTGGAAACAACATGGTCGGTATCCAAAAACTCTCTCTTCAAAGGGAAAATGGAAGCCAGTTTTTGCCGGCCGAAGTGGCCGTGTGGTTAAAGGCGCTGCAGTCTGGAACCGCCAGACCGCTACGGTCGCAGGTTCGAATCCTGCCTCGGGCATGGATGTTTGTGATGTCCTTAGGTTAGTTAGGTTTAACTAGTTCTAAGTTCTAGGGGACTAATGACCTCAGCAGTTGAGTCCCATAGTGCTCAGAGCCATTTGAACCATTTTAAGCCAGTTTGAAACAATGGCCGGAGGAAGATGGTCCCTGCACAGGGCATCCGTAATCTTTAGGGTCAAAGTTATACAGATATTAATCCTAAACTGAGAAGCTACTTGAAATTAACGGTGAGAAACAAATATTTTATTTTTTGTAGTGTAAACATTTTATATCTTATAACAATTCAGCAAGTTATGACATGTTCGTGGATTAAAACAGCAATAAAGGAAGTGTGGAATGAATTTCTTTTATTTCTACTAATGATCACAAAACTTTTGGTCCTTAGACTACCAGTTTCAGTCAGCAGTGACAGATCTGAAGGTGGTCACTGTTGACTGAACCCGGTAGTCTAAGGACCAAAAGCTCTGTGATATTTGGCAGAAATAAAACAAATTCATAATAATTTAGGCACATAGCAATTGTTCAAAGTATTGGCTGCATGTCTCAATCCAGGCATTACTGACTATACAATCCATGGACAGAGATGAACTTTGGGCTCAAACACACGTGGCCCCAGAGCTTGCACATACTGTTCACGATAGGGGTGTAACCGATACTATTAGTAATCTCTACACCAAGCTGTTCCAGAGCAACCGGCATAGACAGGCACACACGGGCAGGAGCGGCCAAAAGGCTGATGTATGGGCAGTCAGGCAGGAGCGTATGTGACAGTTCTGCACCAGCTGAGTGCACACGGGCAGGATTTGCCACATGGTTAGCCTATGTGCACAATGCGTCTAACAACATCACCTGGTGGGTAGCCTATAATGTCTGTGGCTAGCATTGAGAGAGCTGACGGCAGCCCGGCAGTACCCGGAACCTAGTGGCAGCATTTGAGTAGTGTGCTATACACTGTACTGTTAGAAGTACATAATTTACGTGCAAGTTCACTGGTGTGTGGTGACAAATGAACCTTCTCGCACACAATCCAACACAAAACCTCAAATTCCACTGTGGTAACACTCCAATGTCAAGGATTCTCAATAGCTATCTGTGGCTTAACATGACCCCATTACCCCCACGAATATTCCAGCTTTATGTAAGGTTTTACCCACTATGATGTACTGCTGCTGATTAGGATGTTATCTATTCTGAAACCCATCTTTGGTACATTCATCCAGTTTTACAGGTACAACAACCTCCAGCACCATTAATACATGTGTATTTACAAGTGCACCTAGCAACTAATGACCACATTTTCAATAGTCTTTTTTTTTGCCCATCCCTCTTCTGACTAGTATAATGCAGCCTGCCATGACCCCTGTTGTGCCTCCCTCACAGGATAGCACTTGTACCCAACATCTTTGATTATTTGTTGGATATATTTGTCTCTCTCTTCCCTTCCAGTTTTTGCCCTCTGCAGCTCACTCCAGTACCACTGAAGTTATCAGCTTATGTCTTAACTGGTTCTGTGTTTCTTATACTTAATATTATGTCACACAAAAGGGAAAGTTATTAGCTAATAGACAATAAGGAGTGCAAATTTTCTGAAAAGTTCTTATACTCCCAGTTACAAATGATCCCACCCAACATTAATTGAGCAGAATGTCAAACCAGCTGACTGGGAGCAGGAAAGGTGTATACGAGTTTGAATTCCACAGAGTGAAATACAGTGACATATGACAGAAGAATGCTGTGTGAAGAGGTGTGGCACTGCACTTTGGCACACTTAAGATCAAAAAACATGTGTTACATTTCCTCAAACATATATTTTTATATATCAAACTATTCAGAAAGATGTGCACTACAAAATGAACATATTTTTGAAAAATCAAGTTTTTGAAAAAATTTTTGTGTCCTACCTCAAACGCTCGAGGGGGACAGGGCACCACTATCAAGTTTTTGCCCTAGTTCAGGAATATTGTAGACCTGGGGCTGGAGTTCTTTCACTTACAATGTAGTCCACAATTTTGCTATGTACACTCCTGGAAATGGAAAAAAGAACACATTGACACCGATGTGTCAGACCCACCATACTTGCTCCGGACACTGCGAGAGGGCTGTACAAGCAATGATCACACGCACAGCACAGCGGACACACCAGGAACCACGGTGTTGGCCGTCGAATGGCGCTAGCTGCGCAGCATTTGTGCACCGCCGCCGTCAGTGTCAGCCAGTTTGCCGTGGCATACGGAGCTCCATCGCAGTCTTTAACACTGGTAGCATGCCGCTACAGCATGGACGTGAACCGTATGTGCAGTTGACGGACTTTGAGCGAGGGCGTATAGTGGGCATGCGGGAGGCCGGGTGGACGTACCGCCGAATTGCTCAACACGTGGGGCGTGAGGTCTCCAAAGTACATCGATGTTGTCGCCAGTGGTCGGCAGAAGGTGCACGTGCCCGTCGACCTGGGACCGGACTGCAGCGACACACGGATGCACGCCAAGACCGTAGGATCCTACGCAGTGCCGTAGGGGACCGCACCGCCACTTCCCAGCAAATTAGGGACACTGTTGCTCCTGGGGTATTGGCGAGGACCATTCGCAACCGTCTCCATGAAGCTGGGCTACGGTCCCGCACACCGTTAGGCCGTCTTCCGCTCACGCCCCAACATCGCGCAGCCCGCCTCCAGTGGTGTCGCGACAGGCGTGAATGGAGGGACGAATGGAGACGTGTCGTCTTCAGCGATGAGAGTCGCTTCTGCCTTGGTGCCAATGATGGTCGTATGCGTGTTTGGCGCCGTGCAGGTGAGCGCCACAATCAGGACTGCATACGACCGAGGCACACAGGGCCAACACCCGGCATCATGGTGTGGGGAGCGATCTCCTACACTGGCCGTACACCACTGGTGATCGTCGAGGGGACACTGAATAGTGCACGGTACATCCAAACCGTCATCGAACCCATCGTTCTACCATTCCTAGACCGGCTAGGGAACTTGCTGTTCCAACAGGACAATGCACGTCCGCATGTATCCCGTGCCACCCAACGTGCTCTAGAAGGTGTAAGTCAACTACCCTGGCCAGCAAGATCTCCGGATGTGTCCCCCATTGAGCATGTTTGGGACTGGATGAAGCGTCGTCTCACGCGGTCTGCACGTCCAGCACGAACGCTGGTCCAACTGAGGCGCCAGGTGGAAATGGCATGGCAAGCCGTTCCACAGGACTACATCCAGAATCTCTACGATCGTCTCCATGGGAGAATAGCAGCCTGCATTGCTGCGAAAGGTGGATATACACTGTACTAGTGCCGACATTGTGCATGCTCTGTTGCCTGTGTCTATGTGCCTGTGGTTCTGTCAGTGTGATCATGTGATGTATCTGACCCCAGGAATGTGTCAATAAAGTTTCCCCTTCCTGGGACAATGAATTCACGGTGTTCTTATTTCAGTTTCCAGGAGTGTATATCACCAATCTAATTTCTAATACTCCTCACTACTACCGTCTTTCTTTGATTTATTCTCAGTCAGTATCCTATTCTTATTAGACTCTTCATTCCATTCAACAGGTCCTGTAGGACTAATTCTTCTTCACCTTCACTGAGGATAGTGCAATGTCATTAGCAAATCTTATCACTGGTGACCTTACACTCTGAATTTTTAGCACACTTCCAAACCTTTCTTTCATTTCTTTAATTGCTTCTTCGAGGTATAGGTTGAACAACAGTGCAGAAACAAAGGGAGTAAGACAGGAATGCAATCTATGTCAAGAACTACTTCTTGGTCTTCCATTCTTATTGTCCCCTTTTTGTTTCTTATATATATTGTATATTACCATCCTCATCTATAGAACTCTAAACATCATACAACATTTTATGTTATCGAAGGCTTATTGCTGGTTGATGAATCCGATAAAGTGGTCAAGTGGTCTTTATTTTCATTAAGTCTTGCTTCCATTATCAAGTGCAACATCAGAACTGCCTCTTTGGCGTTTTCCATTTCCTAAAGCCAAACTTATCATCTAACAGATCCTCAATTTTCCTTTCCATTCATCAGCATATTACTGTTGTCAGTAAATCGATGCCTTAGCTATTAAGCCACCTGTCCCATACACCTTGCATTTATCCACCCTTGCTGTCTTTGTAATTTCCTACAATGATATACAGACTGTAGTATGTGGCGAACTCCACTATGGAATCATCAAAGATAACTGTGTATAGATTTTCAAGGTAGTGTCACCAATGTCTGTGCAGCAGGTGGTTGCTTGCAATGAAATAAAACCAATTCTCAAACACGGTCCTCACATAAATTGTTCATTCAAGACGATAGGCCACCAGAAGTATTAATTTCCAACCCCTGATCTCAAAATACTCTCTTTTACAATCCTCTACAGGGAATATAATGTTGATCCTAAACCGCTGGGCGCCTTATAAGCAAACTGACGACGACTATTGAGCCATGGTGAGTCATCTATGTGCTAAGCCCTTTCTTGGCAAAGGAGGTAGATCTATTGATTTTTTTCAATATGTGTCATGACATTCACATGATCCTACATAACACAAGGCTGTTCCTGTGTAATTTCTGTGTAAGTCAGTGGTCAGACACTTTGGGAAGCTTTTTCAGTAATTATTGATTTATTGTCAATAAAAACTGTAAGCAACTGAAAATTAAATTATATATCATTTTACAATAAACATCTGAATATATACTGTTACAGATGAAGAATTCTTACAGACTACAGTAAAAAACCAAATAGTACAGTGTTCATAGCACGCAAATGCACATTGCCTGTTACAGCATAATGCATTGGTCTGGTGAAACCTATGTTTCACATACATATCAGTGAACACCCAAGTTCACAATAAGAAACTGTAAGAAGGAATGACTTTCACAGAGAACTACACAGCAATGTCCTAAATCATAAAACATATTACACCTACCTAAAGTGATCTTCAACAGACTGTTCACAGAAATAAAAACATGAAAACATTACATTTGTTAAAAAAGAGTTTAACAGCATGCTATTATCAAATAATAAACTTCCACAGCAGAATAGAAAATATTGACACTGACATAGGTCTGCCAATTTTTCTATAATGTTTGTCACGTGGTCTAAACGTCTTTCGCGTAAAGAGTATTTCCACCACTCCTTCTTCTTCTTCTTCTTCTTCTTCTTCTTCTTCTTCTTCTTCTTTGTTTAGTTTGTTTCAGTGTAACTAGGTAACTAACAAGCTGTCAAAATGAGCCTAATGAGGAGCAATAATATATCGAGGGTGTGAATACGCAAAATCCTAATTGTGTTGGTTTTTAGCATTCTAGACTTTAATTGGTAAAAACGGAATCCTTATAGGATCATTTTGTTGTCCGCCCGTCTGTCTGTCTACCTGTCTGTCTGTCTACCCGATGGTTAAAAACCCTTTTCTCTCCAGAATGAGTGAACGTATCAAGTTGAAAATTATGACACACATTAAGGTCTACAGTCCCCGGTGGTCTAATAAATATAAGCTTCTATGTCAATGCAGTTAAAAAGACAAGGCCATTTATGTCAAATATTTTGATACACATAACCTCATTCATCAAAATGTATAGGGTATGTGCTGTTGACATATAACCCTGAAATATGGCAAGAAGTGAGGTTACACATTACCAGTACAACTAAAGGAGAAACATCCGAAAATTGTTAACTTGTAACTGTAACAAACGAAAAATAGCTTTTTTGTCATTTGTTATTCTACTGCCTGTCTGTCCTGTAAAGACTCCCCTTTCTCAGGAATGGGTAAACATATATCTTGCTTGTATTGATATCATTGACAGGCGGAACCCTTTGAGGTTCTCAACTCTCAGTATACATAATTAAGTTTGTACCAAACCCTAAATACACGAGTTCTATTTGCACTTATGCGGATTTTATTAGTATGGAGGGGTACAGTCTTCATAATTTGTGCTCTGTTTTAAGGAAAGGTAGTTTTTCACGCGTCTTGATATTTACGACATCGTATCTCCTGAACTGTGTGGCATATAACGATACTATTTTGCATGCACCCTCAGTGTTCTATGCGGACACTGCCTACAAAATGTGTTGCAAATAGACTTAGTAGTAAAGAAGTAATAAACCAAACTGTCATGCCTCATGTTTAAATGCTACTGCATGAACAAAGAAAATCTAGCTTTCATTATTTTATGGAGTGTGACTGTGAGAAAAAGTTTCGAATAGGTTACATTATGTGCAAAGTTTGTTGGAAGTCACTAAGTGCTCTCATTCTGAAACACTGGAGGAATGGTATGCACTGATGAGCCAAAACATTATGACCACCTGTTTAATAGCTTCTTTGTCCATCTGTAGAATGAAATACTTCACTGATTCTGCATATCAAGGATCCGACAGTTCGTTGGTAGGTTTGTGGAACTATGTGTATTAGCTGTCAACACACAGGTCAAGTAATTCTCGTAAATAATGGGCTGCCGCTTTGCATACTTGGTGACGGCACCCGATAGCTACCCAGATGGATTCCACAGGAATCAGGCGAGTTTGGTGGCCGACCCAACAACGTGAGTTCACTGTAAGGCTTCTCAAAGCACTGTCGCATGGTTCTGGCTCCAAGATATGGACAGTTACTGCTGAAAGATGACATCACTATCGGAGAAGACATCAAGCACGAAGAGATGCAGGTGGCACAGAGTGGGCAGCGTGTCTTCGGTAACTACCACTGGTGCCATGCAAGTGCAGAAGCATGTCTCCCATAACATAACACTACTTCCACCAGCCTGCGTCCGTGGCGCCACACGTTTCAAGCCAATGTTCACCTCGATCATGGCGTTTTGGAGACGACCATCGACCTAGTGTATCAAAAATGTGATTCACCCACAAAGCTGACGCGTTTCCATTGATTGGAGGTCGAATCCCGATGGTCCCGTGCCCACTGAAATAGGATTAAAATGTGATCACATAGGGGTGGTCTGCTGTGGAGTTCAACACTGTACTTTGAACAGTGTGCTCCAAAACACTTGTGCGAGTATCAGCTTTGAGTTCTTTCAACAGAGATGCCACACATCACCATCTGTCCTACTTTACAGTACAGACAAGACCCCGGACCCCATGCTATGTGAAGAGTCGTGGACGTCCAACCATTTAGCACCTAATGGTAGCTTCACTGTCGTCCTACCTCTTTCCGTAGATCCGCTGTTCCCGAGTTCCTGAAGCGTTTCCGTAACACACGCGTGATGATCAAACCTACCAGTAACAAATCTAGCGGCCCGCCTCTGAATTGCTTGTATGTCCGCCCTCAATCCGACCTGATAGGGATCCCAAACTCTCGAGCAGTACTCAAGAATATGTCGTATTAGTGTTTTATAAGCGGTCTCCTTTACAGATGAACCACATCTTCCCAAAATTCTACCAATGAACCGAAGACCACTATCCACCTTCCCCACAACTGCCATTACATGCTTGTCCCACTTCATATCGCTCTGCAATGTTACTCCCAAATATTTAATCGACGTGTCTGTGTCAAGCGCTAAACTACTAATGGAGTATTCAGACATTACAGGATTCTTTTTCCTATTCGTCTGCATTAATTTACATTTATCTATATTTGGAGTCAGCTGCCACTCTTTACACGAATTCTTTTCGTGAATCGCTACTGAGTAAATTTAGAAAACCAGCATTTGAGGATGACTGCAGTACAATTTTACTGCCGCATAGCTTTTGACAATGTTGACTGGAATACTCTCTTTCAAATTCTGAAGGTGGCAGGGGTAAAATACAGGGAGCAAAAGGCTATTTACAAGTTGTACGGAAAGCAGATGGCAGTTATAAGAGTCGAGGGAAATGAAAGGGAAGCAGTGGTTGGGAAGGGAGTGAGACAGGGTTGTAGCCTCTCCCCGATGCTATTCAATCTGTATATTGAGGTTCGCCGATGGCATTGTAATTCTGTCAGAGACAGCAAAGGACTTGGAAGAGCAGTTGAACGGAATGGACAGTGTCTTGAAAGGAGGGTGTAAGATGAACATCAACAAAAGCAATCAGTTATGTGATCTACCCATCTGATCTTCAGCATTCTTCTGTAACACCACATTTCAAAAGCTTCTATTCTCTTCTTGTCCAAACTATTTATCGTCCAGGTTTCACTTCCATACATTGCTACACTCCATACAAATACTTTCAGAAATGACTTCCTGACACTTAAATCTATACTCGATGTTAACAAATTTCTGTTCTTCAGAAACGCTTTCCATGGCATTGCCAGTCTACATTTTATATCCTCTCTACTTCGACCGACATCAGTTATTCTGCTCCCCAAATAGAAAAACTCCTTTACCACTTTAAGTGTCTCATTTCCTAATCTAATTCCCTCAGCATCACCCGAATTAATTCGACTACATTCCATTATCCTTGTTTTGCTTTTGTTGATGTTCATCTTATACCCTCCTTTCAAGACACTGTCCATTCCGTTCAACTGCTCTTCAAAGTCCTTTGCTGTCTCTGATGGAATTACAATGCTATCGGCGAACCTCAAAGTTTTTATTTCTTCTCCATGGATTTTAATACCTACTCCAAATTTTCCTTTTGTTTCCTTTACTGCTTGCTCAATATACAGATTGAATAACATCGGGGATGGGCTACAACCCTGTCTCACTCCCTTCCCAACCACTGCTTCCCTTTCCTGTCCCTTGACTCTCATAACTACCATCTGGTTTCTGTACAAATGGTAAATAGCCTTTCGCTCCCTGTATTTTACCCCTGCCACCTTTAGAATTTGAAAGAGAGTATTCCAGTCAACATTGTCAAAAGCTTTCTCTAAGTCTACAAATGCTAGGAACGTAGGTTTGCCTCTCCTTAATCTATTTTCTAAGGTAAGTCGTAGGGTCAGTATTGCCTCACGTGATCCAACATTTCTGCGGAATCCAAACTGATCTTCGCCGAGGTCGGCTTCTACCAGTTTTTCCATTCGTCTGTAAAGAATTCACGTTAGTATTTTGCAGCCGTGACTTATTAAACTGATTGTTCGGTAATTTTCACATCTGTCAGCACCTGCTTTCTTTGGGATTGGAATTATTATATTCTTCTTGAAGTCTGGCGGTATTTCGCCTGTCTCATACATCTTGCTCACTAGATGGTAGAGTTTTGTTAGACCTGGCTCTCCCAAGGCCGTCAGTAGTTCTAATGGAATGTTGTCCACTCCCGGGGCCTTGTTTGGACTCAGGTCTTTCAGTGCTCTGTCAAACACTTCACGCAGTATCGTATCTCCCATTTCATCTTCGTCTACCTCCACTTCCATTTCCACAATATTGTCCTCAAGAACATCGCCCCTGTAAAGACCCTCTGTATACTCCTTCCACCTTTCTGCTTTCCCTTCTTTGCTTAGAACTGGGTTTCCATCTGAGCTCTTGATATTCATACAAGTGGTTCTCTTTTCTCCAAACGTCTATTTAATTTTCTTGTAGGGAGTATGTATCTTACCCCTAGTGAGATAAGCCTCTACGTCCTTACATTCGTCCTCTATCCATCCCTGTTTAACCATTTTGCATTTCCTATCGATAAATTTTTAAGATCGATCAATAAATATAAGACTTACTGGAAAGCTTTTTTTTTTTTTTTTTGCCCTGGACGTTGTTAGATATGCAACCTGTGACTGGGACTGGGTGAGTGTTTTAACCGTAGCTTGTCTCTACTGCTACATGCTACCCTGTGTGCCTCTCCATGCTGCGAGCACTCACATAATCGTCGTAGGCGTCCTTGATGGCGGTGAGGGCGAGCACGCCGAGCAGCGGCACCGCCGTCGTGATGGGCGTGAGCGACGAGATGGCGGGGATCATCTGCAGCACGAGCAGGCACAGGAAGTAGAAGTTGGCGAGCCGCTGGAACTGCTCGAACAGGTTCAGCGGCAGGAACGTCAGCACGCTGTACTTGGACGTCTTGATGTAGTTGTTCTGCAACACATATACACCCTCGGTTAACCTCCCTCGGGATCGGAGACTAGGAGGCCAAAAGTTTAATCCTGGAACCCACGCCGGTTTTATAGATCCTGAAAAAGCTTTCGATCGAACAGATCGAAATAAATTGTGCGTAATAATGAATGGTTCCCATTTATACTCCGCAAGCCACCCAACGGTGTGTGGCGGAGGGCACTTTACGTATCTCTGTCATTACCTCCCTTTTCTGTTCCAGTCGCGTATGCTTCGCGGGAAGAACGAATCTCGGAAAGCCTCCGTGCGCGCTCGAATCTCTCTAATTTTACATTCGTGATCTCCTCGGGAGGTATAAGTTGGGGGAAGCAATATATTCGATACCTCATCCAGAAACGCACCCTCTCGATACCTGGACAGCAAGCTACACCGTGATGCAGAGCGCCTCTCTTGCAGAGTCTGCCACTTGAGTTTGCTAAACATCTCCGTAACGCTATCGCGCTTACCAAATAACCCTGTAACGAAACGCGCCGCTCTTCTTTGGATCTTCTCAATCTCCTCCGTCAACCCGATCTGGTACGGATCCCACACTGATGAGCAGTACTCAAGTATAGGTCGAACGAGTGTTTTGTAAGCCACCTCCTTTGTTGATGGACTACATTTTCTAAGGACTCTCCCAATGAATCTCAACCTGGTACCCGCCTTACCAACAATTAATTTTATGTGATCATTCCACTTCAAATCGTTCCGACACGCATACTCCCAGATATTTTACAGAAGTAACTGCTACCAGTGTTTGTTCCGCTATCATATAATCATACAATAAAGGATCCTTCTTTCTATCTGTTGACTAAGTCGTTAAAATTGGAAACCAGTTAATTATACAAGAATTAAACAAACATAAGGACCTAACTGCACTGTTAAGTGGGGCGTTCCCCAAGGGTCGGTGTTGGGGCCACTGCTGTTTCTTATTTATATAAATGATACGCGTTCCAGTATTACAGGCGATTCAAAAATATTTCTGTTTGCTGATGACACCAGCTTGGTAGTGAAGGATCATGTGTGTAATATTGAAACATTATCAAATAATGTAGTTCAAGAAATAAGTTCGTGGCTTGTGAAAAATAATTTGATGCTGAATCACAGTAAGACTCAGTTCTTACAGTTTCTAACTCACAATTCAACAAGAACCGATATTTTGATCACACAGAATGGGCATATTATAAGCGAGACGGAACAGTTCAAGTTCCTAGGCGTTCGGATAGATAGTAAGCTGTTGTGGAAAGCCCACGTCCAGGATCTTGTTCAGAAACTAAATGCTGCTTTATATACCATTAGAACAGTATCTGAAATAAGTGACAGTTCAACACGAAAAGTAGTCTACTTCGCATATTTTCATACGCTTATGTCATATGGTATTATTTTTTGGGGTAATTCTTCTGATTCAAAAAGGGTATTTTTGGCTCAAAAACGGGCTGTTCGAGCTATATGTGGTGTAAGTTCGAGAACCTCTTGTCGACCCCTATTCAATAGTCTGGGAATTCTGACATTGCCCTCACAGTATATATTTTCTTTAATGTCGCTTAATGTTAGCAATATTAGCCTAATTCCCAAGAGTTAGCAGCTTTCACTCAGTTAATACTAGGCAGAAATCAAATCTGCATGTAGAATGCACTTCCTTGACTCTTGTGCAGAAAGGAGTGCAGTATTCTGCTGCATCCATTTTCAATAAGCTACCACAAGAACTCAAAAATCTTAGCAGTAGGCCAACTCTTTTAAGTCTAAACTGAAGAGTTTCCTCAAGGCTCACTCATATTCTGTCGACGAGCTGCTGGAAGAGCTGGAAAATTAAGCACATTCCAGAGTTACATTGTTGATTTTCTTTATTTAAACTTAAGACGTATCGCCTGAATATGTTTTTTATATTTCATTTTACCTGTTTCTACTATCGTGTTATAATTTCATGTATTGACTCGTTCCATGACCATGGAGACTTCTCCCTAATTTGGTTGGTTGGTTGGTTGTATCGGGGAAGGAGACCAGACAGCGAGGTCATCGGTCTCATCGGATTAGGGAAGGAAGTCGGCCGTGCCCTTTGAAAGGAACCATCCAGGCATTTGCCTGGAGCGATTTAGGGAAATCACGGAAAACCTAAATCAGGATGGCCGGACGCGGAATTGAACCGTCGTCCTCCCGAATGCGAGTCCAGTGTCGAACCACTGCGCCACCTCGCTCGGTCCTAATTTGGTCCCACGGAACAATAAATAAATAAATAAATAGAACATGCACGCCTGATATTTTTCCACGAGAGTGTTAAGATAACTTACCTCGGTGTCTGGCTGGTCAGGAAACTTCCACGGAGGAACCACACAGAATACGTTGCCAACAGAGCACACGTGAGGCTCAAACCTCTCTACCCAACGCTCCATAGGGAAAGCACACCAAATAATAGGGCATCGAGGTCGATATACGTAACACCGATCAGACCTCTGATGAGGTACGCAGCTCCTGTCGGGGGATATGCAGCTCTTACACGCCTACAGGTCGTACAGAAAAAAGTGCTACGTATCATTAGCAACGCTCCACGCTACACTAGCACCGCCGCTCTTCACAATGAACGCCGCCTTGAAACACTCAAGGAAGTTTCCAGAATGATATTTTCACTCTGCAGCGGAGTGTGCGCTGAAGGTTCGCAGGAGAGCTTCTGTAAAGCTTGGAAGGTAGGAGACGAGATACTGGCAGAAGTCAAGCTGTGAGGACCGGGCGTGAGTCGTGCTTCGGTAGCTCAGATGGTAGAGCACTCGCCCGCGAAAGGCAAAGGTCCCGAGTTCGAGTCTCGGTCGGGCACACAGTTTTAATCTGCCAGGAAGTATTCAAAAAACTCGCCACCCGACGATACTGGAACTCGAGACACTAACAATGGAACTCTGCGGAACTACGATCACAACCGTAAGTGGAAGCATAAGCGGCCAAAGAGGCTGCTAGCTAGGGCATAACCACCTACGGCAAGCTAACACACACTCAAAGGCGACATCGACATCAGCGATCCCCTGCACATCAGCCGTACTGACTGGATACGCCAGCTGCTCATAGCCGACCGACAGGAAACAGCAGGGAAGGAGATAAACTCTCACACTAACGCACAAACAAACCGCCAACACTACCATACACTCTGCCCTTCAAATCGCTACCCTTCGTTAAACTTTCGATCCAATCTGTCTACACACGAGCGCGTATTAATGGTTAATCATAACCAGACGTACGCTAACATAGCAGTACCCACATCCTACGAAGATCTCACTCAGTGAAAACTAACCACTATGCAGAGATGGCAGTAGATCTGTTGTGTTGGCCATCATGCCGGTGTGGGCATGGAGGAGCTCTACCCTATACAAAAATGTGATCGAACATTATGAATTACCTCGAAGAAATCGGTCTATTGACACACAGCCAACATGGGTTTAGAAAACATTGTTCCTGTGAAACACAACTAGCTCTTTATTCACATGAAGTGTTGAGTGCTATTGACAACGCATTTCAGATCGATTTCGTATTTCTGGATTTCCGGAAGGCTTTTGACACTGTACCACAAAACCGGCTCGTAGTGAAATTGCGTGCTTATGAAATATCGTTTCAGTTATGTGACTGGATTTGTGATTTCCTGTCAGAGAGGTCACAGTTCGTAGTAATTGACGGAAAGTCATCGAGTAAAACAGAAGTGATTTCTGGCGTTCACCAAGGTAGTGTTATAGGCCCTTTGCTGTTCCTTATCTATATAAGCGATTTGGGAGACAATCTGAGCAGCCGTCTTCGGTTGTTTGCAGATGACGTTGTCGTTTATCGACTAATAAAATCATCAGAAGATCAAAACAAACTGCAAAACGATTTAGAAGAAATATCGGAATGGTGCAAAAAGTGGCAGTTGACCCTAAATAACGAAAAGTGTGAGGTCATCCACATGAGTGCTAAAAGGAACTCAAACTGCTGTTACACGATAAATCAGTCTAATCTAAAAGCCGTAAATTCAACTAAATACTTAGGTATTACAATTACGAACTACTTAAATTGGAAGTAACACATAGAAAATGTTGTGGGAAAGGCTAACCAAAGACTGCGTTTTATTGGCAGGACACTTAGAAAATGTAATAGACCTACTAAGGAGACTGCCTACACTACGCTTGTCCGTTCTCTTTCAGAATACTGCTGCGCGGTGTGGGATCCTTACCAGAAAGGACTGACGGAGTACATCGAAAAAGTTCAAAGAAAGGCAGCAAGTTTTGTATTATCGCGAAATATGGGTGAGAGTGTCACAAAAATGATACAGGATTTGGGCTGGAAATCATTAAAAGAAGGCTTTTTCGTTGTGACGGAATCTTCTAACGAAATTCCAATCATCAACTTTTCATCCGAATGCGAAAATATTTTGTTTGCACCGACCTATATAGGGGCGAACGATCAATACGATAAAATAAGGGAAATCAGAGCTCTTACGGAAAGATATAGGTGTTCATTCTTTCCGCGCGCTATACGAGATTGGAATAATAGAGAATTGTGAAGGTGGTTCGATGAACCCTCTGCCAGGCACCTAAATGTGACCATGTAGATGTAGATGTAAAGCCTGCCTCTGCGCATACGTCTCCGTGCCAATATCTGGTAGAAAGTTAACGATGTGAACTAGCAATCTCCAGATAAAAACTCTCACCTGAAAATGAGTGAATGGTTATCAGCCGAAATATCGTGCCAAGAGTCAGTCTCCTTGAATGAATTTTCATTCTGCAGCGAGCGTGCCCTGATTGAAACTTCCTGGCAGATTAAGACTTTCAAATCAGCGCAATACGCTTCACGGTGAGAAGTCATTCTGTAAACAATTCCCCAGGCCGTGGCTGAGCCACGCTTCAGCAATATGCTTTCCTCTACGTGTGCTAATCTCCCAAAGAATGCGGGATAACTTCAGTGAAGTCTGAAAGGTAGGAGATGAGGTACCGACG
Organism: Schistocerca piceifrons; assembly: GCF_021461385.2. Lineage (NCBI taxonomy): Eukaryota > Metazoa > Arthropoda > Insecta > Orthoptera > Acrididae > Schistocerca > Schistocerca piceifrons. Next base: position 27,090,145 of record NC_060144.1, read on the forward strand.
GAAGGAGGACTGTGATGGCGAGACGTGAGTCATGTTTGGATACTCAATCTATACAGCATTTCCCTGCGAAAGACAAAGGTCTCAGATTCTTGTCACTGTCCGCCACACAGTTTTGATCTGCTAGGAAGTGGCAACCCACCCTGTAATATGCAGACGCGAGAAATTGACCTTAAGCAGATCAAACAAGAGGAAATCACAAACCGCCGAGGTGAGACATTTTTAATATCTTCGGCAGGCTGTATACTCTAAGGTAAAAACGTGTAATGATACGCTGAAGAAACTGAACATTTTCAATACAAGTAACAAAATACTGTAATGCAAGCTAATACAGTTATTTAAACAAACGTTGAAAATTATAGCCACATCCTATACATTCACAGACAATTATCGGTGGCTCATCTTAAACAGATGTCATACTTTATTGACTTGTGCCGGCCGGAGTGGCCGTGCGGTTCTAGGCGCTACAGTCTGGAACCGAGCGACCGCTCCGGTCGCAGATTCGAATCCTGCCTCGGGCATGGATGTGTGTGATGTCCTTAGGTTAGTTAGGTTTAATTAGTTCTAAGTTCTAGGCGACTGATGACCTCAGAAGTTAAGTGGCATAGTGCTCAGAGCCATTTGAACCATTTTAGTGACTTGTTGGTTGACAAAATTTACGATGAGATGGAGAACAACAAACACAACGCTGACAAGGCGTTGAAAGGCAACGGAACAAAAAAATCCTAAAATAATGGTGCCACACATTCTGAAATGGGACCGAGTGGTTGGGTCTCGTTACAAAGAGACGAACGATATTCAGATAGCGGAAATGAGATTTCTAAGAAAAGCGACACACTGCTCTACGTTGGATACTATAAGTTCAAAATGGTTCAAATGGTTCTGAGCACTATGGGACTTAACATCTGAGTTCCTCAGCCCCCTAGAACTTAGAACTACTTAAATCTAACTAACCACACACATCCACGCCCGAGGCAGGATTTGAACCTGCGACCGTAGCAGTCACGCGGTTCCGGACTGAAGCACCTAGAACCGCTCAGCCACAGTGGCCGGCGATTCTATAAGTAATATGAGATAAGAACAGAATAAAACATTATGAAAACTGGAACGAAACAGAGTGGAATGAGATAAAATTGAAATCTCATACTAACAGAGTGAACAAGAGAAGATTTTCAAACGGAACGAGTCACCTGTGGTGTGATACGTGTACGACCCTAAATTGAAAAATCGATAGCGAAGAGTGATCGACAGCAGAGAATGGAAGACGGCAGTCGATGTACCTTTCGACTTGAGACAGTAGATATGACTGTAATAGCAGTTATTAATAGAAATGTCTGCAGCCGCAGGTGCAGTTACGTTTTTTTTCTGGTGGTTTATTGTCGATAAACAGTTAATTGGAGAAAAATACTTGCGAAGTGAATGAAACTGAATGGACGAGTGCAATAATGAACGGTTCCAATTCAGTGTAGGAAACAGTAATCAGGGTAAGTAAGTGGACAGTTAACGCACGTCTGATGAGAAAAACAGAGGAACTTTCAGTGTCTTACATTCGGCAGAAAATACTGCAGTACAGTTCATAACCGTTGTCTTTCCCTCAGCTGTCAAGAGTTCTGCTTGAACTGAAGCGTAATAATCAAGACACTATTTTAAATCTAATTTTTAAGAAGAGTTGCAGCAGGTGATCCTATAATTTTCCTGCACCTAAACTCCATTGAAGTCTGGAGGACTTACGTTTAATGAGGACAGTCCTGCTCATTAACGCTCGTGTCATCTCCAGATGCTTATGAGCACAAAACTATAGTTATTAATGTTCTTGGCGGTGCAGATAAACAGGATTGAAATAAATAACGTTTCAGGCGTGCATGCTGATCGTTACTACGAGGGTTGGGGGTTGTTTTGGGGGAAGAGACCAAACAGCGAGGTCATCGGTCTCATCGGATTAGGGAAGGATGGGGAGGGAAATCGGTCGTGCCCGTCAAAGGAACCATCCCGGCATTTGGCTGAAGCGATTTAGGGAAATCACGGAAAACCTAAATCAGGATGGCCGGACGCGGGATTGAACCGTCGTCCTCCCGAATGCGAGTCCAGTGTGCTAACCACTGTGCCACCTCCCTCGGTTTACTACGAGGGTTGGAACTTTAATAGTGGCAACTACTTATTTACAGCTCGTACAAAATAGATACGTATTTCAAATTTTTACCGGTCTTCAACGTAGTCACCAGCATTGTGTACAACCCGTTGCCAGCGATGTGGAAGTCGTAGGATACTCTTAGCAGTTCCAGTTGTGTTGACAGTTTGAGCGGCGCGGTCTGTTGGCCGACGAATTTGTAGCTGTTCTGAAACGAATGCCGTGAAGTGTTTCCTTCAGTTTAGAAATCGAGTTGAACTCACGAGGGCTTAAGCCAGGGGAGTGCAGAAGGTGGTATAGCACTTAGCAGCCCCAACAGTCAGAAAAATCAGTAACAGCTTGCACTATACGTGCTTGAGCATTGTCCTGCAAAATGATGGTCAGGTCCTGCAGAAAGTGTCATCACTTCTGTCTCTAAGCTGGTCGTAGGCTGTGTTCCAAAAATGAACAGCATGTACACGAACAAAAGAATAACAGTAACTAGTAACTTTTTTTGTATACGATTGTTCGTTTTTGTGCTGCAATTATGGCTGTTTATTATTGCGTAGACTTGTGAATCAAAGGCTGTATGATTACATCACGGAGAGTAAGATTTTGTCAATAAATATCTACCAGATATTGGCAATGGGATTGGGAGCGGTTAGTATCGCGAAGTTCAACTGAACTGTGTACCAATTTGCAACTTCCTCTGCTAATATGAGATTAAAAGCCTACATACAGAATTCGGAGTTTACAATTCTGTGATTAAGCGCTTCATAGGTTTAGTGTTAGGACGCCGCAATATATATTTACCTTAGACACATTTGACGTAAAAAATAGATGACCACCTTCATCGCTGCACTGGCAGCTTGGAAGGACGGTGTTGCACACTTGTTCGCTTTAGTAATCTTCCGAAATGAACTCAGCAAAAGCAGCAACAAGTGGGCCCACACCACAGGGCGATCAATACAAGAGCACGTATCGAGAAGTCGCAAACTCACACGGCCGCTTGACTGGCAAGCACTATGGCACCCCACGATCAGACGAGTGAAAATCATCCGCGGTTGTCAGTTTACCTTCTCGATAACTCCCCCCCCCCCCCCCCCCCCTCTCTCTCTCTCTCTCTCTCTCTCTCTCTCTCTCTCTCTCTCTCTCTCTCTGACGAAATTTACTAAATATAGTAGCACCTTTTGAAAGGATGTCAGCATATTTACTAGCTGTACACCGACGGTAAAAAAAGCACTTTCCTTTTCTTGTCTTTTTTGTCGTTACATGTTACGTTGTGTGGCGCGACGTCATAGTGGCGCAGTGTTCTTGAGTTGGGTCGAGTCTGTAGACTGGGTATTCAATATCCTGCGACGCTCTCTTGTGTTGGATGTATATGTCCTGAAGCATGTTTTGTTAGGTAGGTAATATAGTCAGTCATTTAACGTTGAGAGTTGAGTGTGTCAGTTTGTTATTTCAAAAGTTCGTGCCGGTTTGCTTGTGACGTACTTTGATTTTGTGTATTGTGGCTGATGTACGAGGGCTATTCAGACAGTATGGACTGTTTCCGTCTGACGCCGCTAGGCGCGCGCCGATCGCGTATATTTTGGTATGTGCGTGCTCGGGAGCTCAGTCGGCATCCATCCGTGATAGCGGGAACGTCTTTGCGTGTCTGGTTTTTTCGATGTTCGAAACTGAAATGTGCGCTGCACTTGAAAATCCCGCCAGTTGTGAGATGTGGTTTATGATATAGTTTTTCTCGGCAAAAAACATAAAACCTATAGAAATTTATCGTGAACTGTGCGAAGTGTACGGAAACAACGTAATGAGTGAATGTTCCGTCCAGAAATGGTGCATTCAGTTTAAAAATGGCCGAGCCAACGTTCATGATGAAGAGAGGAGTGGACGCCCAAGCATTGTGAATGACAATCTTGTCGCTAGAGTTAATGAAATGATTCGTGAAAACCGTCGCTTCACAATAACGGAGCTTTCACTTTCTTTTCCACAAGTTTCACGGCCTTTCTTGTTTGAAATTGTCACTCAAAAGTTAGCCTATCCCAAATTTTGTGCATGATGGGTGTTCAAAATGCTTACAGAGTTCCATAAAGAACAGCTAATGGGGGCAACATTGACATTTCTGGGAGCCTACCACAAACATGCTTATTCATTACTGGACCGAATCGCAACCGGTGACGAGACAGGTGAAACACGTCCATTGCGAGACAAAATTTCAGTTCATAGAGTGAGGGCACACAAGGTCCCCCCAAAAGCCAAAAAAATGTTTGCAAACCTCGTCAGCAAGGAAGTTGATGGCGACATTGTTTTGGGGTAGGCAAGGTGTGCTGCTTATTGATTTTCTCGAACGTGGAGCAACCATAAATTCTGCCCGGTACTGTCAAACTTTACAGAGTCTTAGCAGAGCAGCTCAAATCAAACGCCGAGGAGAGCTGACGTCCAAAATTTTGTAAGCGTAGGCTTCCGCGGCCGTTGTCTTCTTCAATGAAATTCTTCAGGGTATCAGACCGCATCGTCTTAATTTAAAATGCGCCAACGTTTCGGCCAGCGTTGCAGCTAGCCTTCATCAGGGCCTTACGTTAACTGCTAAATGAAATTTTTTTTGTTTTTTTTTTTTCCTTTATTGAATTTCAATTCCCCCCCGAAGGGGGCGGGCTGGCAGCAGCTTAGGACGCCGCTCTGCAGCCTACAGGTTTTCTGACAAAGAGCAGGAGAATAAATAATAATAAAAAACAGGCGATAAAATCGGGGACTCATTGAGTAACAAGGTGAAAAGAAAATGGGGAAATGAAAACAAACAACAGAGGGATGATGAAGCGAATAAAAATACATACGGAGCAGACAGGGGAAACAATAGACAATTAAAAAAAAACACGGCGACAGTCTGGATTCTGTTCGCAAAGTATATAAAACGCACACCCAGCGACAGCATGGTTTCTGTTCGCAACACAACACTGAATAGTCACTAGAACACAGCACGAAAAAGTCGGCAAAGGTGACACCACAGTCGAGAGCAGGTGGGGGGAAACTGAACAGGAGATGGGAAAACAAAAAGGGGGGGAAAGGAGAGTAAAAGCGAAGGGGGGGGGGGAACCGGGAAAGGAGCTGATGGAGGATGAGGACCCATAAGAGGGGTGGGGGGCAGACGCGACAGGGAGGGGGGTAGGCAGAGGAGGGGAATACAAAAGGACTGGGGGGGAGAAGGGAGGTAGGGAGAGGTGTAGTGGGGAGGAAACAGGACGGAAGGGGGGGGGAAGAGGGAGCCCAGGGAAAGGACAGAGGAAAGGAGGGGGAGGGAGGATCAGAGTTGATAGGAAGGATAAATGGAGGGAGAGAGGGCATCATCCGGGAGGGGGAGTTGACGGAAGCCACCTTGGGAAAGGAGATGGAGGGTGTAGAGATGGAGGGTAGGGGGGACACAACGGTGAAGACGGGGCAGGGGGCGAGGATGGGAGAGGAGAGGAGCAACCAGGGGGTGAGGGGGTTCAAGACGGCGGGAGGTGTAGAGGATGCGGATATGTTCGAGGAAGAGGAGCGGATGGGGGAAAGGAATGAGATCATAGAGGAGCCGCGTGGGGGACGGGAGGTGGATACGGAAGGCGAGGCGGAGTGCATGACGCTCAAGGATCTGGAGGGACTGATAGAATTTGGGGGGGGCAGATATCCAGGCAGGACTGGCATAACAGAGGATGGGACGGATTAAGGATTTGTAGGTGTGGAGGATGGTAGAGGGGTGCAACCCCCATGTCCGGCCAGAGAGGAGTTTGAGGAGGCGGAGGCGGTTGTGGGCTTTGGATTGGATGGATCGGAGATGAGGGGTCCAGGTGAGGTGACGGTCAATGGTGAGGCCAAGGTAGGTGAGGGTGGGGGTGAGACGGACAGGACGTGCGCAGACAGTAAGGGAGAAATCCAGGAGCCGGAAGGAGCGAGTGGTACGACCTACGATGATTGCCTGGGTCTTGGAAGGATTGAGTTTCAGGAGCCATTGGTTACACCATGCAGCAAAAAGGTCAAGATGATTCTGGAGAAGGCGTTGGGACCGTTGGAGGGTAGGAGTGAGGGCGAGGAATGCGGTGTCATCAGCATATTGCAAGAGGTGCACTGGAGGGGGGGGTTGGGGCATATCTGCTGTGTACAGGAGGTAGAGGAGAGGGGAGAGGACAGAGCCCTGGGGCACACCGGCAGAGGGGTAGAAGGTGCGGGAATTGGCATGATGGATGGTAACGTAGGAGGGGCGGCGGGAGAGGAAGGAGGCCACCAGACGGATGTAGTTGATAGGAAGGGCGTAGGTTTGGAGTTTAAACAGGAGACCGGGATGCCAGACACGGTCGTAGGCCTTTTCAAGGTCAAGTGAGACAAAAATGGCGGAGCGACGGGAGTTAAGCTGGAGGGAGAGGAGATGAGTGAGGCGGAGGAGTTGGTCATCAGCAGAGAAGGAAGGTCGAAAGCCACATTGGGTGTTTGGGAGGAGGTGGTTTTGGTGGAGGTGGAGATGGATGCGCCGGGAAAGGATGGATTCCAAGAGCTTGCTGAACACCGACGTGAGACAGATAGGACGATAGGAAGAGGCATCAGATGGAGGCTTATTGGGTTTGGAGAACATCAGGATACGGGAGGTTTTCCACAGGTCGGGATAGAAGCCAGTGGCAAGGATGACATTGTAGAGGGCGGCAAGGAGGGAAAGGAAGGAGGGAGGGCAGTGTTTGAGGTGGCGGTAGGTAACGCAGTCGTGGCCGGGAGCAGTGTTGCGTTTAGTGCGGAGTGTGAGGCTGATGTCCTGTGTAGTGATGGGAGTGTTAAGTGCAGATGGTGGGGTGTGGCACTGCTAAATGAACACACTTGGTTCCTTAAATAGCTGCACGAGAAAACCGTGTCGTTACTTGATTGGCGGTAAAAGGAGGAGGAGGAGGAGGGGTGAAAGGTATGCTTTTATTGGTGTTTCCTTTATTATCTGTCATTGGCTGAAATAGCTGTTTTCTATTGGTGTTTATATTAATCCACCCCATTGGAGGAGACGGACGAATAGCGAACAGGTGATGGCTGTGACGTCACACTGTTTCCATGCTGTCCAGAAGCCGGCTGCGGCGTGCCATTGCTTTGTGTGCTCGCGACCACTACTGCGGCTCTCCGTGTGTCTGCATGGGCCGCCACGGCTCCGCCGCCGCTCCGTAGCCCTGTTATTGCAGGCAGCCAAGACCTCGGAAGCTTGTACCCGTCCTCTCTATTCATGTTGGCGGGTCTTTTGGCTATTTCTATCGCCTCTCTCATCTTTCTTTTGAAAGTGAGAGGCTGTTTCGCCAGGACGCGGGCTTCTTGAAAAAATATTGGTTTCCCGCACTCGTCTCGGTGTTCCGCCACTGCTGACAGTGTGTTGTTTCAGGCGGATATATCTTTCATGTTCCGAGAGCCTTGTGCTAATCGGACGTCCCGTCTCACCGATGTAGACTAACCAATTATGTAGACAAACCAATTTCATACACGCCAGCTGTGTGTAGTTTGTCAACTGCATCGTTGGTAGAACCGAGCATGTCTGATATTTTGTTTCTGCTTCGGAAAATTGGTTTGATGTCGGCTTTTCAACACCTGTTCGCTATTCGTCCGTCTCCTCCAATGGGGTGGATTAATATAAAGACGAATAGAAAACAGCTATTTCAGCCAATGACAGATAATAAAGGAAACACCAATAAAAGCATACCTTTCACCCCTCCTCCTCCTCCTTTTACCGCCAATCAAGTAACGACACGGTTTTCTCGTGCAGCTATTTAAGGAACCAAGTGTGTTCATTTAGCAGTTAACGTAAGGCCCTGATGAAGGCTAGCTGCAACGTTGGCCGAAACGTTGGCGCATTTTAAATTAAGACGATGCGGTCTGATACCCTGAAGAATTTTATTGAAGGAGTCCAAAATTTTGTTTTTGCACGAGAATGCCCGACCTCACACGGCAAACCGCACTAAAGAACTCCTTAATTCATTAAAATGGGCAATTTTCCCTCATCCGTCCTACAGGCCCGATCTTGCATCAAGCGACTTTCACTTGTTTCCCAAGATGATGAACTAGCTTGCAACGCAGCGCTTTGAAGACGTCGCGGAACTCCAGGCCGGCGTGACTCGCTGGCTGAAGTCTCAGGCGGCAGAATTTTACGACGAAGGTCTTTCAAAGCTTGTCCACTGCTACGATAATTGCCTCAATGTGTTTCGTGACTATGTGGAAAAGTAGTATGTCAGTCGCTCTTTCAGATGTATATAATAAAGTGTTTTTCTTGTACTTAGCTTTTTAAATGCCAAAACGTTCCCTACTTTCAGAATAGCTCTCGTATTCGTGTTTTTGGTTGGATTGTGGATGATAGATAACGTGGATATTGGTTTATCAACGTTGGTTACGTTACGTTTGTGATACTTACCAATGAAGAGGTACTGACAAGAGTACAGGAAACTAAATCTCTGTTGAGGCACATCCAAACAAGAAGAGAGAACCTCTTAGAACACATTTTACGACAACAGCATCACTGGAACAATGAGGGAAGGAATCGCCACAGACGACCAAGTCTTACATGCAGCAGATTATGTGTGACGTGGGATGCTTTACATATGTGGAAATGAAGAGGAAGGCAGATAGAAGTGGAGAATGGCGTACTGCTGCAAAACTAAACAGAGAAGAGAGAGAGGCTGAAGAAAGGTTTGGATAACTGATGTGACTATTTGAGTGCCCCCGCCTCCCTCCCCCCCCCCTCCCTCCCCCTGTGGGGTTCGTTTTAGCTGCCGAATAGGTCACCTGAAATTTGCGGTATTGGGTTTTCGAATTGTATATTTGTTTCTCAGTAACGAGCGCTTAATTTCAGCTATATAAATCAAGTGAAATTTACGATACCCATGGTTTACGTTTTTGCATTTCTTGGTTGTGGGGAATGTTGGAAATTTTGTGTTCTTGATTTTTGGGTTAGTACCTGTTTTCGAATGGTGTCGTTATTCTTACTGCCGTACATTTAGTTTGTACCTACCCAAAACTACTACTTCCCAAAATTATTCCGTTTGTTCAATTCTACAAGGGTGATTTGATAAGTCTGGTAAAGTTCCATGTAAGAATGGAACATTTCTGTTGCGCCTTCATGGTTGGTAAGCTTGATTACTCCAAGGATCGTGTAAAGAATTTCAACAATGTAGAATGTACAGTTCATTGTTGACAGCCAACTGGTCAAATTGTCGACTGTGACTGAAAATGGAGAAACCGAGTTTCGTGCTGTTATTAAACATTTTCATTTCAAGGATTGGATAGCCGCACAAGACAAAACATAACTGGATGAAGATTTATTTTGAATTTATGAACTGTGAATGTGGTCGGACAAGCACCGAAGACGAGGTGCACTCCGGCCGTTCAATTGAGGTCACCACAACGAAAACCATTGACTAAATCCATGATATGGTAATAAAAGACTGCCGAATAAAAGTTTGTGAGATTGCTGAGACTGTAGGCATCTCAAGTGAGCGAGTGCACAGTCTCCTGCACGAAGGATTGGCTTGGAAGTAACTGTATGAGAGGTGGGTGCTGTGATTGCTCACAATTGACCAAAATCGCATCCGGCACTACATTTCCACACAATGTCTGGCAATATTTAATCGCAATCCTCAAGATCTTTTGCGCTGGTCCGTGACTGTTGAGAAACCAGTATCCAGAGTCAAAATGGCAGTCAAAACAATGAGCAAAGGCTGGTGAAAGCGCACTGAAGAAGGCGAACACTATTTCGTCAGCTGGTTAAGGTGATGGGCACTGTCTCTGGGGATTTTTCAAGGAATAATCTTCATAGATTACCGGGGAAAAGGTAGGACAGTAACTGGACCTTATTATGCTTCAGTGTTGGATCATTTTACACTTGCATTAGCTGGAAAAAGACCAAGGTTTGGACGCAAAAATGTGTTCTTTCACCAGGATATTGCACAATCCCATACATCAGCAGCAGCAATAACAATGGCATGAATTGGGCTTTTAATTGGTTCCTCTTCCACCTTATTCACCAGACTTAGCCATAAGTGACTTCATACAGTTCTCTACATTGAAACTCTGGATTGCTGGGAAGACAGGCAGTGATAGTTTCAATCAACGAGTGTTTTGCAGAGATTGACTGAACCTATTTTGCCGATGGAATGAAAAAACCGGAAGAGACAATGCATATCCCTCAAAGGAGAATATGTCGAGACATAAGGTGCGTTGTGTACGAAACGTTTTTCCTTGTGAACAACCTTTTTTCCTTGCTTTTCTACTAGACTCATCAAACCTCTGTCATATTGTTGGGGTTAAATATTTCGTGTGTTATTTAGGTTTGTTCTTATTTTATTTTTATTTTATTTTACTTTATCACAATAGTCGTTTTTACCTATATAGATGACCGTAAACAAAATATTTTGGCTTCTGAAAATGTGGTGACAGTAATTTCGTGGAAAGATCTCGCGGCAATGAAAAGTCATTGATTTTATGATTGCCACACCAACTCGCTTATCGTATCCATGATATACACGCCTGTATTTCGTGATGACACACAACGAGCTCCATATCTTCAAACGCCTTCAATGTCCTCCGCGAATCCTATCGGCAAGGACTCCATGCCGCACATCGGTACTCCAGGGACGACGGACAAGCATAGTGTAGGCAGTCTCATTAGTAGGCCTGTTGCACCTGGCAAGTGTTCTGACAGTAAAGCAGGCATTCAGTTGAAGCCACGGGCTTTAAATTTGTGTCACTTGTCGTTTAACTGAATTTATTTATTTTTTATTTATTTTTTTTGTTAAGTGCTCATGTGGAGGACCTCACACTTTTGATTGTTTAGAGTCAGTTACCATTTTTTTCCACACGATATAGATATCTTGTCTAAATAATTTTATAATTATTTTTGATCATCTGATGACTTTTGTAGACGGTAAACGGCAGCATCATCTGCAAACAATATACGAGGGTTGCTCAGATTGCCCTTAGAGATACCTACTACTACTACTACTACTACTACTACTATTTCTTCTTCCGAATACCTTGCACACGACACGACGTCAACTCAAAGTGTATCACAGCAGACTGCCATATGTCATCCAAGCTTTAGATGATGTACCTTCGATAGAGCAATCACAACAGGACTGTCACGCATTATGATTTTTGGTCTAAAACAGAAAAACAAGTGTCTAGGATTTTTTTTTACAAAAAATAAAAACTACAGCGACCTCTCATTTTATTGGTAGGGGATAAACGGCGAGACCGGTCAAAATGTTTTACTTCCGTGTTCATGGGAATAGTAGCTATAGTAGTGTCGTGCACCGTCAGATCCAGGAAATCGCATTTTGAAGTCACATTCTTCATTTCTTTTCCAGTTTCATCCTCCATCACCAGCACCACTAAGTAAAAAGTAAGTTATCTAACGACGCTATATGAGAATGGAAAGGCTAATTTGATGGAGACATTCAAACACCCTTTTTTATTCGTTGGAGAGACGTCGTGAATATTATCTATCACGATCGAGATTGGTTGCAAAGAAGATGCGGTACGCTGAACTGAAACGGCGGTACAGACATATAACCTAACCTTCTTATGTGTTTGGAGCTGAGTCGGAACACGCACATTTGGTCTGTCACCCGACGTATGGTGTGTTAATTTACCTTTAATTTAATTAAAATGGTTGAAATGGCTCTGAGCACTATGGGAGTTAACACTTGAGGTCATCAGTCCCCTAGAACTTAGAACTAATTAAACCTAACTAACCTAAGGACATCACACACATCCATACCCGAGGCAGGATTCGAACCTGCGACCGTAGCGGTCGCGCGGCTCCAGACTGTAGCGCCTAGAACCGCTCGGCCACGCCGGCCGGCTAATGTAATTATTTCGCCGTTATGTGGAGGTCCTCCAAAGCAGTTATCTCCGTAGAACCGTGCGTAGCTCTGGCAAGACAAAACTCTTCGCCTTTGCAGCTGTTACTGGTGGAAGGAAAAACGATGTGTACTCTAATCACGAAATGACTTCAAAATTCCATCATTGAGTACCTTGTATTTGTTTAAATATGTGCACAGATCACAATTACTTCGTAACTTGGAGCAGACAGAACATAAACTGAATAGAACATCCGCCTTGAAACACTACAGAAGAAGAAGAACTACTACTACTACTACTACTACTACTACTACTACTATTATTATTATTATTATGGCACTTAATCGTGGCACTTTGTGGTGGGGGGAAGGGGGGGGGGGGGAGCTATGGCTGCATAACGTACCGCTACACGTCTGGCAACCTCAACGAGCATTCGCGCCTCAGCCGTCACCAAATGCTTTGTGTACTCAGTTTTGCCTGCTGTTTTCTCGAAATGACTGAAGAGACTAATCCTGGTCCATCACAGTGTTCGAGGACGGGTGTCACAACGTCCTGGACACGCGTGTAAATTACCAGCGCTGCGACAGGGAGGCGGGGCTTACTAGTGACCCCCTTACAGATGTAAGTCCCGTAGAAACACGTAACGAGAATGAATTCCCGAAACACGCCAACAAAGAATAAGTGCGATAACTTCGCTCTTTTGAATCTAAACTGAACAGCTGCAGATCGCCATCAGCATAATTTCTGATAGAAATAATCAAGTCGGGAAATATTTAAGCGTAGCGTCACTGTGATTACTCCAGATCCGCGGTGACAAACCTGGTGTAACGGCGCGCTGCCGACTGGTGACCGTTGCAGCTGCTTAGACAAGTCCAGGCCGATCCCGACCTCGGCGGGACTCAGTCGCCTGAATGGTTCGACAAGCAGGAAGGCCAACATACAGAAACGCTGCCTCCCGAACAGATTATCTTCCAACTTTAATCCACCTCCGGCCCCGTTATAAGCTACTGCAAGATACAGTCAACTATGTTTTCGCCAACAGTAAAAAAATAAATAATCTTAGAACCATTTGAAAAACCGAAGTTGGCTTATACACTACACCACTGTTGCTATGTAACATTAAACTGCTTTCGACAGACAGTACTGTTAAGATATTGAAACCTGTGTCGTCTTCTTCCCGTTAATGACAATGAAGCGAAACATTTAATTATTTGCGTTAAATATACAATGACTAATTGCAGAAGCATCGTCAAACGTATTATTACATGAACGGACACTCTTATTATTGGGCTGCTCTCAAACACCGATGATCCTCAACCACTTTTCATTTTATCATCGAGATATTAATATCAACATGTAGTCCCTGGGGTAGAGTGAACTCGTAAGGTCAGTTAACTATCTATCAGCACGTTCCAGTACAAACTAGCGCAGTAATCACTAGTAGTCGCTGATTTGTAAATAAAATACGCCTACATACAGTGTATTTGCATTTAGGCAACCATTCACGAAGAAATTTGGATGTTGCGACGCTCCTGCTCCATCTGAACATAAACTTCGAGACAAAGAGTACATGCGTCACTAGCGTAGTCTTCTTCTTCTTCTTCTTGTCTGAAGACTGATTTGATGCGGCTATCCACGCCAGTCTATCCTCTGCAGTACTCTTCACCTCAGCGTAACTACTGCATTCTACATGGATTTCAACCTGCTCAGTGTAGTCACGCCTTGATCTCCCGCTTCTACAATTTTTACCTCTACACTTTCCGCCATTACCAAAACTGGTGATTTCTTGATGTCTCCTGTGTGGTATCAATCGATCCTTTCTTTCAGTCGAATTGTGCTGTGAGATTCTTTTTTCCCCCAATTCGATTCAGCACCTCCTCATTAGTTACCTCATCTCCCCAACTAATCTTTACTATTCTTCTGTAGCATCACGTTTCAGAAGCTTCTATTCTCTTCTTGTCAGCCCATGTTTCATTTTTGTACAAGCTTACATTCCCGATAAATACAATCAAAAAAGACTTCTCGACATTTACATTCGACGAGTCTGCATTTTACATTCTTTCTACTTGGGATCTCATCGATTATTTTGTTGCACAAACAGCACAACTCACTCATCTACTAATATTAGTGTATCATTTCCTGATCTTATTCCTCAGCATTGACTACATTCCATTTACCTTGCTTTACTTTTGTTGCTGTCCATCTTATAAGTTTATATATTGATTGAATAACATGCGGGATACTTTAAAAGCCAGTCTCACCCCCTTTGTGGCCACTACTTCCCATTCATTGCTTTCGACTCTTGTAACTGCAGTCTGGTTTCTGTACCTGTTGTAAACAGCTATTCGCCCCTTTATTTTATCACTGTAACTTCAGAACTTCGAAGAGTGTAGTTCAGTAAGCATAGTCAAAGTCTTTGTCTAGATCTGCGTATGCTGTTAATGTAGGTTTGCCTTTTTTCATCTTCGGCGAGAACTCTTAGGGTTATTATTGCCTCGTGAATTTTTACGTTACCCGTGGTTCGTTGCCATCAGTTTTCTCCATTCCTATTTAAGTAATTCGCGCCAATATTTTACAATGATTACTTCATTAACTGGCAGATCACTAATATTGACCTGTCAGCACCTGCTGCCTTTGGAATCGACACGATGTAAATTGTTTATTTCAATGAAAAACTAAATTCTCCTTTTTGACCAATAATTCCTCATCTGTAGTACCCGGGTCAGGATATATTAGCATCTATACAAATTTCACCCTGTATTATCCTCGTTTTCTCGTGATTTGACGCTGAGAGTTACAGTTCTAGTTAACTATATTTCTCTATACATAATAACATGAGACAGAACAATCTGACGGGACTTGCTCAATATCCGGACTGTGTCATGCTACGGGTTACGAACAGAGCGTTTCTGCAGTACTGCCCACTACATTATACACTGTTTGTAGTAAATGTCAAGGAAGCGAAATCAAAGTTTCTGAGAGGCTGTGGTGCCCACCAGGAACAAAATGATCGATGTACTTCCGCGCCTGGCTTTGGGCGAAGTACAGACATACCAACGCATGAAGATTAAAATGACCGTGCACTACGTCGTCAATGCTAGGCACAATTAAGCACGGCATGTTATTTTTGAATGACGAAAAATGGTTCAAATGGCTCTGAGCACTATGGGACTTAACATCTGAGGTCATCAGTCCCCTAGAACTTAGAACTACTTAAACCTAACTAACCTAAGGACATCACACACACCCATGCCCGAGGCAGGATTCGAACCTGCGGCCGTAGCGGTCGCGTGGTTCCAGACTGTAGCGCCTAGAGCCGCTCGGCCACTCCGGCCGGCTTTGAATGACGAGATGAGGATGATGCATCATCATCTCTTACAGAGGCATTTGAAAATGGGCCATGCTCAAAAACAGTAGTTCTGAATAAAGTGCAGTTTTAAAATACTGGCGGGCTGTATGGAATAATGCCTTTCTTTGTAATTCAAATTTACTTTAAAAATGAGAAACTTGAGGAATATGCATATATGCAGACAGAAGGGACGAATGAAAATTTGTACAAAGGCCAGGATTCGATGCCGGGTTTCCTGCCCACTTGGCAGGTGGGCTAACCACTGCGCCAGCCTGGAACAGCGGCCTTCTACAACTGCATGGAGTACCCTACCATGCCTCCCTCCTCAAACCAAATGCCCATTCACGCTTCAGCCAGCGTTTTTTCGCAGTACTGATCTTAATTATCATCACAAAACTCTGATGACCGACTGACTTTGTCAATTACCCCTTCAAATATTGACGCCTACCCACAGTCATACGGATGATGAGTGGTATAGTCGCGTTCTACTGGCTCGTGTGCCACACCGAAGTACAAACTATGTGATACCGTATCAAAATTTTCGACTAGTATTATTGTTCAAAACTTGCTAAGCTAATTTTTTAAAAGTAGACCTACATTGTCACACTTCTTTTTCGACTTACGTAGATTCACCAACCCCGCTCTCTCAAATATCTATCGCGTTACTATTAAAAACATCAAAGATGAAATCAATAATAATCCTCTATGAAAGTCAATCGATGAAACACGACTGAGCTGAAGTTCACGGCAAGTATTGTAATATGATCAGTAAACAAACACTAACTGTCTGCGCTGAATCTCTTAAAATTTGTAAATTTGTGGTAAGTTCGCCCGAGGGAGGACCCGAACCTCCGACGGGGGGAAGCAGCCCGAACCGTGACAAGACGCCTCAGAATGTGCGGCTATCTCTCGCGGCGAATCTCTTAAATCCAACTGTTTAAGACCACCAATTAGCTCTACAGTATCATCATTTTTTAGTCATCTCATTATTTAACTATGACCGGTACTCAGTACGATTGCTTGTTGCTCTCAAAATTAATTTGAAACAAGACACATCCGAGTTAACATGTACATGTACTACATCGCATGGCGGGCACTATTCGCCTAGATTCCGAAAATGTTCAAATGTGTATGAAATCTTATGGGACTTAACTGCTAAGGTCATCAGTTCCTAAGCTTACACACTACTTAATCTAAATTATCCTACGGACAAACACATACACCCATGCCCGAGGGAGGACTCGAACCCCCACCAGGACCAGCCGCACGGTCAATGACTGCAGTGCCGCAGACCGCTCGGCTAATTCCGCGCGGCTCCTAGATTCCGAGCCTGACGGTAAAGTGGTTTTCTCTGTTGGGATAGTGCTTTGAACGTTTGTTTTCTGTTTGGTGTGTTAAGAAACACCAACATTTAACATTCCGCAACCGTCTCAACGGTAAGCCACATGACAGTGTGCAATAATTTACTGTAGTGACACTGGGAAACTCTTAATATATTAGACTCTTAACCTGTACCTTGATTTCAAACTTGTCAAGATATCTCAAGATCGAATTTCTCAAGTCGACGTTAATCAAGCCAATATCAGTTGCATTTTCACAGTTGTGAATAAGATCCTTGACACAATGTGTTTACCTGTGGTTCGCTTGCTCGCCTGGGGAATTCTTATTTGAGGCATAGCAGTGACCTGTTGAGTTTTTAGAGGAGATTTGATATTTGTGAATCTGACTGAAATTATATGGAATACTTTACTATGGAGATGAAAATTGATTCATAAACATATGTCATTGATTCTTCTACTGAGGAATAAGATTTTTGGAGGAATTTTTCAATGTAGCGAATACATGCGCAAGAATGAATTTTTTTTGTCAGAATTATTAATTGAAGGAAACCGTCCCCCATAGCTAATAACATTCACATCTACTGTCAATCTCATCTCTTACTTTCCATTACGTCAGCAATAATGCAACGGGCTGGAATGTCTGTAATTTTTGACTTTCTTGAAAGTGAAACCCTCCTCCATCATTCTTTGTAAGGTTTTAAATATTCTGTCGTCTGTGCATTGCCAAGTGAAGCCACAGATTCATTCTGACAAGCAAAAGAAAAAAAAATTGTAGTGAGTAGTTTATTTTTTCCTTTACCTGCTGTATCTGCTGATTTCTGCTTGCTTTCGAGATCGTCAGTATACCAGACACAAAACAACATGTTGAGCATAAGATAAATTACTTTTATTTCAGAGCAGATATTACTTTGCATTCTTATGAGGAAACAGTTCGTATTCAGAATTATCAAGGCATTGTGGTAAGCTAGCAGATTAATGTACAGTGAACAGTGTAGGTTATCTCAAACAATTATTTCTTCTTCTGAGTAGAGCACTATTTTATTTTGTGCACATTTCAAGTTACAAATTCCATAGTTGTCACAACTTTCATAATGACATCAGTATTGAGTTTCAGTTATATAGTTTTCACTTCGTACACCGTTAGTTACTTTGGTATTTATTTAGCTTTCATTATTTAAAATTCAGTATTTCACTAAGTTTTAAGTTTTATTTCACCACACAGTTCACACGCACTACACAGGGTCAACCAACAGCCAGTTTTTGGTCAGTAATTGAATAAGATATCCAAAGCACACGTTACACGAGAAGAAAGTTTTTGAAAAAGGAATATTCAGCATTTTCATTAATACATAAATTTTTATACAAAGCTTATACATGGGATGGCGAAATTTTCTCTGTTTGTCGTGGAGAAACTGCTAGAATGATTACGTTTCAGCCTACAATAAACATATAAAGACCTTTCACACGGAATTTTGTCCTAGGATTGAAGATTTTTGCCTATGGAAATACCACAGTGGATTATGAAACCTTACAGCGATACTGAAGAAATGGACGTCATATTCCGAGAAGTAGTCATCGGAATAAGCTCAAAAGAAAAACTTAAGAGGCAGTTTACCCACAAATCCCAATAATTCTGGCTTCAAAGAGACGTACATGTTACTTAAACCGTATTATGGAGTATTCAGTGTAGATGCCTATCTTTTTTAAATCAGCTGTTGGAAATAAACTGCAAGTTGACTTAGTTGTAAAAAGTCAACAGACGAAAGACAGGGGTCTACCGAAAACAGAAAAATAGCTGACACGTTGTCTACGAGACAAAAATGTATGAGGATCACTGGGCTAGAGTAAAGCTATGTTCAAGTGTGAGAACGTTTTCCTAATACTTGCGTATCTTTTATCTAAGGCGGAACGTGGGTACCAGCCCGGTACTCAGCTAGCTGAATGTGGGAAACCGCCTAAAATCCAAATCCATGCTGGCCGTTTCACCGGCCCTCTTCGATAATCCGGGCGGTGGATTCGATCCAGCATATACCCACTTCCCCGTATTCCGGAAGCAGCGCTTTAACGTGATCGGCCATCTGGGCTGGTAGGAGCAAGCTACACTTACTGAAACAAAAGCAATTATGAAAACTGGAGAAACAAAAACATTCGTGAGACGACGAACGATACGTCGCTACTGTAATCTAAAAGCCCCGCCATTTGGGTGAGAACTCGTGTAAGTGGAAATCTAGCACCTCAGCACACCCCTGGCGTTGTACTGCAGAGAGTTGTTGCCCTGGATACATCAGCGTTTCTCGCGCCACTGCAGCTATCGCATCTTGGACTAGGTATCTATTTGCGAGACACGTAGTCAGCTCTACGTGTCCGGAATACGATCACTTGGCAGCGGCCCAACCAGCCTTCTCAGCGGTCAGAACCGATCAACTGGGGACCGGGTCGATTTTGCCTTGCGCCTAAATCACACTAAAGCCGCTGCATCAAAGAATGTGTACATGACAGGTGAGGTTTGTTTAATGAGCATTAGGCGGTGTTGTAAGGCATGTTTCTGTGCTTAGCGTTGCCTCTCCTATTGCTAGAGACATCATCTGATGCTATAATGACTTTTTTGGCTGCTCTTAAAAATACGAGGATTGTCCGGAAAATACGTATAAAAGTTGAATAATGCCTTTATGTTACAAGTTGCAGTCACCGCCAGGTGGGACCACTGCTGTAATCAATCCCATCAACGCTCAGTTCGAGTCAGAGCACTCTGCGTGAAGGTGGGAGTGTGCGGCAGCTTGTTGACAGTTACCCTTTTTCACCTGCCGTCGGCATGGAGCTCTCTCTGATCGAGGAACAGTGCATCAACATCAAGTTTCTTGCAAAGCTAGGCAAGAATGCCCGTGAGATTTTTGAGTGTTTCAAACAGGTTTACGGAGACAATTCTCTGAAGGAACCAATCGTAAACAAGCGGTTAAAAAGGTTCCGGGATGGCCGAGAAGAAGTGAACGATGACCCTCGCCCAGGACGCCCGTCGACATCGAGTTCCGATGCAAATGTTGAACGAATTCAGGATTGTGTTCTTAAAGACCGTAGACTGATAGTCAGAATGATTGCTGACGATCTGTCAATCCCCAAAACAATCGGCCACGAAATCCTGACACAAAAACTTGAAATGAAGAAATTGTGTGCGAAAATCGTACCGAAGCTCTTGACGCCAGAACAGAAAGCAGAGGGTTGAGTGCTGTGAGGATTGGTTGGAAGCAGAGGAACGAGGGGACTTTCTCAATCGAGTCATCACTGGAGACGAGTCCTGGTTTTACGAATTCGATGTGCAGCTCAAATCTCAAAGCAAGGAATGGAAACTAGCGTGAGTACCGGGAGCAAAAAAGTCGCGAAAATCAAGGTCCAGTGTGAAGACAATGTTGATTGTTTTCTTTGATTCTAGGGGCATTGTTCACCAGGAATTTGTCCCTCCCGGCCAGAGAGTGAACGGACATCTTTATGTTGAAGTTCTGACACGTGTCAGAGCTCGTGTGGCCCGAGTTCGACCGGAGTTGGCAAAAGGGGGCAGGTGGATCCTTCAACACGACAATGCGCCCGCTCACACGTCGCTCATTGTGCGCGAGTTTTTGGCCCGAAGCTCAATCACCGTGACAGACCACCCGCCTTATTCACCCGATTTAGCCCCGTGTGACTTCATGTTCCCCAAATGCAAAATGGTGCTTCGGGGGCGGCACTTGGGAGATGTGGAAGCCATCAAGGCGGAAACGGCAAGGCAACTGAACAACAACACAACTGAATACTTTCAGCAATGTTATCAACAGTGGAAACGGCGTTGGCAGAAGTGTATCGCGTCTCAAGGCGAGTACTTTGAAGGAGACCATATTGTAATACCTGAATAATTGTAAAATAAAGTTATCATTCAACTTTTATACGTATTTTCCGGACAAACCTCGTAGAGTAAGCTCACCACACCGAACGACACTATCTACACCTTAACCGCGTAAAGGTCGGGCAGTGATGTCACCCGACTGCTACCACAGATCGCGGAATATCGCCGTCGTTATGTGGGGGCATGTACAGCAGGCCGTTGCGCGGCTACGTACACTGTCCAGTCATATTAACGTGAGCACGTGTCAAAAGCCTAAATAACCACCTTTCGTAGTGCGGGAAGAGAGTCAGTCAGCGAGGTTCTGGAAGGTACCGACAGGTATATGGAGCCCTACCAACTGCAGTGCCGTGGCTACCGCTAGGTTTCTCTGTTGAGGATGCACAGTGCGAACAGCTGGATCGAGGTGGTGCCACAGATTCTCGACTGTGTTTAAATCCGGGGAGTCTGATGGCCACGAGAGTACGGTAAACTCATCCTGCTGCTCTTCAAACCACGCGCGTACTGCAGGCTGTGTGACACGTTGCATTGTCTTGCTGGTAGATGGCACTGCGTCAAGGAAAAACAAACGCCATGTGAAGGTGCACATAGTCCCAAGGATACAGACATACTTCTGTTGATCCATTAAGCCTTCCAGAATGACGAGATCTTCCAGAAACGCCACGAAAATATTTCCCGTCTGTCCAACGGAGCATAAAACGTGATTCGTCTGAGGAGGACACCTGCCGCTCCTCAGTGGACGACGAATTGCGGTTTTTGCATGCGAATTCCAGCCTTCGTCGCCGATGGACTGCAGTCAACATGGATGCATGAACCGGACACCTGCTGCATCGGCCCATACGCAGCAACGTCCGCTCAACGGTTGTCGGAGAGACACTTTTGATAGGCCATTTGTCCATATGGGCAGCCCGTTGTCCAACAGTTGCACATCTAGAAGACACCGAGAGGTAGGTACTGCTGCCAAATTGGAGAGCTTCTTAAAAAAAATAATTTAAGCCCATTTATTATGTTGTCAAATTTATTTGAGAAAGATCTTTGACCAAAGCCTTTGACAGTTTACTAGGAGAGGTTTCATCAAAGATTTCTTTGAGCGAAGATCTCTGTTCAAAGCTGGAGCATCGGCCGAGCTTTGATCAAAGTTCAACATATTACATACTTGACTCGCGAGAGATGCTTCTAATTTGTATACAGACTGTATTGGTACTTGAATTACGTAATCATTACGGCACCTCACCTCAACCTCTCGATACCAGCAATATTCTACTGTGTTTCTGTGAAGTAGATGACATTTCTGAGACAACATTCAGATTTGATTTCATTAATGTAGAGGTGCTTTGATACATCGATATGTTTATATTGCAACGATATTATTCTTATGTGAATTCTTTCTTTTGTCACTATGATCTTTGACGTACTTGAAACTCTGATTTTTGGGCGTGTAAGCGGTTATTGGAGAGTCAAGCCTTGGTCGTCATGTTGAAAAGACGCAAATTGTGGTCAGTTTATGAAATGTGAACTTTAACAGTGAGGAAGATATTTTCAAGTATGTTTTACATTGTGAAGTGATGTTTTGTGAGTTACGTGACATTGCAACAAAAATAATAAAAAAGAAGTGTAACTTAAATTCGGAGTGCTGATTACTATTTTACATCATCATTGTCCTAACTTGCAAAAGTTTAATCTTCAAGAATGGGTTATGAAACACATCTATAAAACTTTTGAATATCGCAGAATAACACCTAGGCCTCTTTGCATCCGAGCTTGGAATCACCACCACCTAGATTTTCGACGATTGAGCCATGAGTTCACAACGAGACCAGCGTGGGAACACTAAAAGATAAGTGCCTAGTTTATCCATTATTTCATGAAATGACTTTACTAACTGTGCTCTAATGGCACCTGCCACATAATGTAATTTTGTTGTTGCCTGAAAATGCAATATTTAGCAGCGTGAGCAACACTACAATCATAATTACATTTTACCTTTGCTGTGGTAGGGTTGTTAGAAGACTTTAAAGTTTACTTTGCGTGTGGCTAGTGGCTATACCACACCATTGATAATTTCCAAGTATGAAGACATTCTGCATAACACCAAACATACTGCTTATAAAAACTCAAATACGAGGTCAGAATGCCGTAAATAACTGCAGCCATCAGCTGTATTAGAAGTGTCGGCACTGCGAATGACGCGAGGAAGAACTTAAATGGACTAAGGTGTCTATATGACGTGAAAATAAGACAGTCGACAATAAATTGTATGTAAGTGAAATGTGTCTTTGTTACTCCAAATAACGTAACCTAACCTACATAGAGACCAATTTAAGTGATTTTTATATTGGTTCACGTGTTTCTGGTACAATACGTGATACGGTACGTTGTGTAATTCACGTATTATATTGCAAGCTCTCACAGCTTTCTACATCTACATTTATACTCCGCAAGCCACCCAACAGTATGTGGCGGAGGGCACTTTACGTGCCACTGTCATTACCTCCCTTTCCTGTTCCAGTCGCGTATGCTTCGCGGGAAGAACGAATGTCGGAAAGCCTCCGTGTGCGCTCGAATCTCTCTAATTTTACATTCGTGATCTCCTCGGGAGGTATAAGTTGGGGGAAGCAATATATTCGATACCTCATCCAGAAACGCACCATCTCGAAACCTGGACTGCAAGCTACACCGCGATGCAGAGCGCCTCTCTTGCAGAGTCTGCCACTTGAGTTTGCTAAACGTCTCCGTAATGCTAACGCGCTTACCAAATAACCCTGTAACGAAACGCGCCGCTCTTCTTTGGATCTTCTTAATCTCCTCCGTCAACCCGATCTGGCACGGATCCCACACTGATGAGCAATACTCAGGTATAGGTCGAACGAGTGTTTTGTAAGCCACCTCCTTTGTTGATGGACTACATTTTCTAAGGACTCTCCCAATGAATCTCAACCTGGTACCCGCCTTACCAACAATTAATTTTATATGATCATTCCACTTCAAATCGTTCCGCACGCATACTCCCAGATATTTTACAGAAGTAACTGCTACCAGTGTTTGTTCCACTATCATTTAATCATACAATAAAGGATCCTTCTTTCTATGTATTCGCAATACATTACATTTGTCTATGTTAAGGGTCAGTTGCCACTCCCTGTACCAAGTGCCTATCCGCTGCAGATCTTCCTGCATTTCGCTGCAATTTTCTAATGCTGCAACTTCTCTGTATACTACAGCATCATCCGCGAAAAGCCGCATGGAACTTCCGACACTATCTACTAGGTCCTTTATATATATTGTAAAAAGCAATGGTCCCATAACACTCCCCTGTGGCACGCCAGAGGTTACTTTAACGTCTGTAGACATCTCTGTTCCTAAAAATTTTAACGCAACCATGAAACTATCTTTAGCAGAAATCTCATTTCTTAAATGAGTGCATTATTTATAAATACAAGGGGCTACTTTCATCAGGGCAAACTGTTTGTGGGCCCATTCTCTAATTATTTTCGTAGCCCTTTATGTCCTCGCAACGTGTCTCACGAAGCAGAGACTCATGTGAACGCTTCGCACAGCTTCTCTCGCTATCCATGGTTTCACCCACAATCGTTTCAGTTTCTCTTTCACTTTAAGCAATGCACCCACAGCTAACATTAAATTAAATGCTGCTGCACAGACCATTAACTGTTCAGTATCCATTCTGCAACAAGAACGACGAAAAATCTGACGATAGTGTATAACAGCCCCAGTGAAGTAGTGTGGTCGGAAACGTTTGATAAAATCTTTGCTCGAATAACTCTCCGTGAAAATTCAGACGATGAAGAGTCAATAATTACATATTTTGGGATGATGTTCAACATATTGTAAGTAGTATAATAGGTTATTATTTCCGTCAGTCTTCCAAGGGAAATCATAAAACTAATAAAAACATTTACGAACTTAGTGGTTTGCGTGCAGCAGGGGATGATACTGGGTATTGAAGACGCTGTGATGTAGTTTACTGACGTGACTTCACTTTTCAGGGAGTTACTATATAGCTTCGATTACATTAAGTGCATTTTTTGCGCTTTGCCGTATTTCATTGTCCGTTTATTGTTTCGATGTGTGAATTTTATTTTTTATATTTTCGTTTATTCTGATTGAAGGTGCTATTGAGCTAGTTTCCAATCCGTGATTTGAAAGAAATATTTTAAATTGTCATATGAGACTAATTTATCGTCAGCTGGCTATAGAAATGTTGGCTAACTGGAAATCAACAGATGCGCAGCATTCCGTTACAGCTCGTTCCAGACATGCATCACTGACGCCACAGTATAGTAGGAGGGGGGGGGGGGGGAGGTGGAGACATGAGGTGACACGACCGTCAGCTGGACATCATCTGCGTTTCCTGCAGACGCTCATCTGCTGCGGTACGGACAATAGGGGCATTATCGTGTCGGAATGAAATGGCGCGCTAACTGGAAGCTTACTGTAAATTGGTAAAACTTTGCTAAAAAAAAAAACAATGAACGACAGATTTGTAACTTGGCAATGTTCCACGGGGAAGCTTAATAAAAATGGGCCAACTTCTCCAATCTAGATTTTAACCTTTTTCTTACGTGTTTCGCACTTTTTTTCTAATCGAATATTTTTGGGTCTCTTTACAGTTAGTTAAAATGTCAAGGCTCACTAGAACCGAACTGGGAGCACACAGGTGTCAAAATTTTTGCTTTGAAGAGGACCGTAATTGAAAAATATGTGAACGTAATGAGTTGAATCAAGCATGGTCCATGATATTACATAGTTACAATGAAGAGACGAAAGTGATGGGATAGCGATATGAACATATAAGCAGTTGGCGGTAGTGTCGGAAAAGGCAGTGCATTGGCGGAGCTGACATTTGCACTCAGCTGAATCATGAAAAAAAAGTTTCCGACGTGATTACTTCTAAACACTGCAAATGAGGCGTGAGTTACAAAGTGATAAACTGCCCTCGTTTGAATTTATCATCATACCTAGGTAGTGGTAAATACCGTTTCGACACCATGTATATCGGTCATGACTCGCCCGTAAAATAGCTATCCAGGGCCCCCGACTTGAAGCTGTTCGACTTTTTTGTGTGGAGACATTTAAAAGGTTTGGTGTATTCCCGCCCTGTTGACAGTGGTTGATGGTTGTCAATCTATTCACAGAACACTAATGAGAGTTCACAAAGTGTGCGCCGTCGATGGTGAGACATGCTGAAGCCTGCCTTTTTATGAACGATGGCACGTAGAACACGTGTTGTAATGTGTTTGTCCTGAAGAGCATGCAGATCCTCGGGGTCACTGTTATGAGGCGTTCGTGTACTCAGTCGTATCGGGGAAACCACTGGTTTCCGGACCTACATTTATTACCATTAGTGGCTTATGTCACCGCCATCTGTTCGTCCTGTACTTGTTAACACCCTGTATACGCCAAGGTCTATGCAATGCTAACCACTTATTACTAGTGTACATTGTGTTCAGCTTAGAGTCTCCAATGATGAGGAATTTTTTCCAGAGTGTTTGGATCTCCGCAAACTTTGGTGTTTTATCAGCCTTTATATCGCCCCCTGGCAATGAGTCGTCTGTAACTGAAGCTTATGGCTTTCTCGATGCCACGGCAGCGGCATTCGCTGTAGTTGTATAGCACCTAGCCGGGAGACGTCGGTTACCGCAGTGCTATCGACCACAAGGCAGAGATGTATGTTTCCTGCTCCTCCCCCGCAGTGGGTGACTTCCGGCTCGCTGTCTTCGTGTAAAGTGATGGGAGGAGGTGGAGGGAGGTCCAGATATTCACAAATGTAGATGTTAGTGCAACGGACAAAATCGAATAGATGCCGAAATTTAGTTTAATATACAGACGTGTTCAAATTGTTAGACTAAAAACTTTTTTTTTTTCAAAACTTTACATGTATTACACATTTACATCCACAAACATTATATTTCTAAATTCAATACTTCGTATGCATGCCTTTGTTCTTAATCAGAATTTTATCCTGTTTGGCATAGTTTTTATTAAATTTTCATATGACATTTTAATATCGTTGAACGGTACCAGCTTTCCTCTAGTTTCTCCACGAGATCTTGTTTGGTGGTTATCGTAAATCTCCTTATCCTCTTGTTTCAGAATAGCCCATAAATTTTCAATTGGGTTCATATCAGGGCTATTCCCTGGCCAAGGCAACACTTTCAGTTGCTCTTCTTCCAAGTACTTGAAAACACTTTTGCTTTTGTGGCAAGCTGCCCCAACATGCATAAAAATGGTATCTTTGTTAGGAAACCACGCATTTATTTGGGGAAAGGTCCTTTTCAAGGATTTCTTTATATTGTTTTTGCCTCATTGTCCCGTCAACAATGTGTAACCTGCTAGGACCTCACGTGGAAATCACACGCCAGACCATAATGGAAGTTGGGTGCTTCACACATTGCTGCACACATTCAGGTTTGAACTGTTCTCCAGGTCTGCGACGAATATACTGGCTGCTTTCTTCGATCACAAAGAACACAGAGTCATCACTAAAGCATACCGGAAGCATGTGTACAAAATTGCAAATTAGAAAAGTTGGAACAGTAGCATAGGAGAGCTCAATAGTCCCAAAATTCAAATGTGCATTTCTTCAGTATCAATAAAACATCGCAATTTCAAGCAAAAACTCCTAAGCTTGCCAAGCTTGCAGAACTAGCCCATGTAGTAGTATTTATATGGCGATCCTGGTGCTTTTTGTTTACACTGGGTATTCTAACGCATTTTGTTCACACCACCTTTGTACATATGACTTCATCACCAACACATGACAAGTGCTGCCTCCTCCCTCTCCACAGTCTCCCATCCCTTCCATCTTCCTTTCCCTCCCCTCCCTCCCCCTCCCCCTCCCCCCCACACACCCCTCCTCCTCCTCTTCAGCCATTCACAGTGTAGTATTAAAATGAGGTAGTCAGTCAGTATGTAGTTTCAGTAAATAAACAAACAAAGCAAACCGAGACACAAAGCAAACCGAGACACAAAGCAAACCGAGACACAAAGCAAACCGAGACACAAAGCAAACCGAGACACAAAGCAAACCGAGACACAAAGCAAACCGAGACACAAAGCAAACCGAGACACAAAGCAAACCGAGACACAAAGCAAACCGAGACACAAAGCAAACCGAGACACAAAGCAAACCGAGACACAAAGCAAACCGAGACACAAAGCAAACCGAGACACAAAGCAAACCGAGACACAAAGCAAACCGAGACACAAAGCAAACCGAGACACAAAGCAAACCGAGACACAAAGCAAACCGAGACACAAAGCAAACCGAGACACAAAGCAAACCGAGACACAAAGCAAACCGAGACACAAAGCAAACCGAGACACAAAGCAAACCGAGACACAAAGCAAACCGAGACACAAAGCAAACCGAGACACAAAGCAAACCGAGACACAAAGCAAACCGAGACACAAAGCAAACCGAGACACAAAGCAAACCGAGACACAAAGCAAACCGAGACACAAAGCAAACCGAGACACAAAGCAAACCGAGACACAAAGCAAACCGAGACACAAAGCAAACCGAGACACAAAGTAAACGGAGAAAAAGCCAAGCTGGCAGAACTAACCCATTGTCGTTTGTAGCCCCTCCCCACCCATTCCATTTTCAGCCGATCACCATGTAATATTTTAGGAGTCATTAAAATGAAACAGCCAGTCAGAATCCAAGATGATGGAACTAGCCCAGTGGGGGGAAAATTGAAGGTGATGGAACTAGGCCAGTTCTGGTTTGTAACCCTTCTCCTGTCTTCCGATCAGTGCGTAGCATTTTAGCTGATATTGCAATGAATTCACAAGGTTTTCGCAGAGCACTCCTCTTAGCTGTGCACAAATATATCCGAACGACCAGAATTATTTATCAAAAAATTATGTTTGCTGCATTTACGCACTTAAATCATCAAAACACATTTCAGAAAAACGTAACTTCCACCTTAAAATGATTAAAGTGGTACTAAAGAATAAGACAACTATGTTTTCAGTTTAAAAAAATGGTTTGCGGAGTGTCTTGCCAATCCAACCTGTAAGTTTTGTTGGAATCTACACAGCATTTGCTATGAATTATTAGTGAGAATATAAAATATTCTTTTCACAAACAGTTAAAACCAACATTTGCAAATACAGTGTAATTAATGGATTAGTAATACATAGTTGCTGAAGATGAGTTTTGCTTTAAATGTTATTCCAAAAAACTTCAAAACATGAAATAAAATCAACTGCTGCATTATGCTCCTGTTGCTTGTCATTGCCAACAGATGATTGCACTTGTAAACGCACTTAATTCGAGTAATGTACCACAGTGTAAGACACGCCGTCAAGGTTCACAATGTTCATTCGACATGTGAAAAACCGATATCGTAAAACTAATCTCAGCAGGTTTATAACTACAGTAAATACTTTTTGAGTAAAATGGTAGGCAAGCAGACAAACAGGTATTTTGCATCACTTGAAGAATGTAACTGATTAGTTCTACTCTTGGTGTAAGCTACAATTCACTCTCAAATTACATCTAAGTTGTTCTGTGATGCTTGTGTTACAATGCTATCTTTCCATTTAAAATACGAAAAGGGTGTTGCCGTTTCAATCTGGGGAAACGCTGTGTAAAAAAAAAATGTTACCGTTTGAATAAGCGATGGGCGATGAGTCACTAGCTTAATAGAACCTTAAAGTCTCTACAGTACGCCTACCTATCTTCAGAGATTTAAGATGGAACGACCACCTGAAGCCAGTGGTGAGTAACGCAGATGGCAGACTGATTTGTTGGGATATTCCTGAGGAAGCGTGCATCACGCGCGAAACAGGTCCCTTAACTTCTCGTATTTCTTAAGCATGAGCTGCAGCGCTAGCTTGTTCAGGGAAACCATATAAATCCACAAACATGACGATAGCTTCAACTAGAAAGAAAGCCTCAAGGTAAACGTATCCTGGCACCCCGTGCAACCGTTGCTGGTAGCAAGAGGAACAACAAGGGAAGAGCTGTATGAGGTGCATACGATCCCCGGCCACGAGCTCGTTTTCATGTCGCCACCAGCAACGTAGGGTGAACCTTTGACAATGCCAGCCACAAAGTAAGTCATTGTGGGCCACGCAAAATATTTTCCGTGTAGCGTCTCCCAGCTGAGTTTATTTAGCATTTCCGCGACACACTCGCGTTCTCTTGTGCAGTTTCTCCGTCTCTACTGCCTGGTTTCTTCATCTCTGCTATTACTACAAGGTAAAGAAGCCAGTGGTCAAGAAACAGTTTGACGAGTGTTTTGAGCCACCTCTTTAATAAACAAGTTCCACTTTCCTAGGATACACCGAGTGAATCTGTCTGGCATTTGGGTTTCTGTTAAAGGATTTATGTTGGGTCCCATCTCAGAAGGGGAGGGCACGACGTGGGATCAGAGATTTACTTCGAACTTTGTACACCTTTAGTAAGCCATAAAAAGAACATAATGTACAAGTAGTAACCTGCTCTACTCTGGCAGTTCCGAGAAAATCGCAAGAGAAGTTTTACGCGTCTATAATGTACCGAATGTGCCTAAACTATATGCTTAAGTGTTAGGGTTCAAGGTGGTCAAGTGGTTAGCTGAGCTCCGTAAGACAAAATTAAGTTGTAATATATATTTTTTCATCACTAGTGATATTACTTAATTTATGTCATTTGAGAGGTAATACAATTAAAAAAAAACAAGTGTATTTGCATGAAGTTTTAGTGAATTTCGTGTTGACTACTTACTATTTTTAATTAAATTTAATTATTAGTACAAAATTCACAGCATATCCATCCCTTTATACTTGTGACTCCAACCTTACAAATTTTATGGATTATGAGTGGAAAAGAAAACAAATTAACCCAGGGAATAAAATCTCTCGACCTCAGGTCGCAAACAGGTATTTCGGATTCTGGGGAGCCTGCACTTTCTGCTCTTGTTTTATCGAAAGAACCTGAAAAACCTCAAAATTCAAGACGAAATATAGTATAAGAACACTGAACATTAACTCACTGATCAATACGGGCAAACATAAAAAACTGACTCAGGCACTTTAACACCATAATCTCAAAATTCTGGCAGTACAAGAAACTCGCTATACTGATGAAAATTCACCTGAAACGAGCAATTACGGATTTCATAAAGGAAAACCAACAGAGTATATCTTTGGAAAATGCTCTCTATTAGGTACAGCTTGTATTCTTAGAAGAAATATAACGAGGTCCGTAACAAACTTAAGCTCTACGTCCAACAGGCTCTGAAAATTGACGATCAAATGTAAGAACAAAATGTATATGCTAGTAAATGGTCATGCTCGAGCAAATATTGACAATAAAAAAAAATCCGAACGAAGTACAGACTTTCTGGGAAGAACTAGAAGACACGATTCAGAAGATTCCGAAGGAAAATACCATCCATCTGCTCAGCTATTTTAACGCACAGCTCGGCAAGGAGAAGAAATACAAAAACATCATTGGTGAATACCCAGCGCATAAGAGGACAAACAACAATGGAATAACACTTGTGGAACTCTGGCAAATGTCGGCCGCTGTGGCCGAATGGTTCTAGGCGCTTCAGTCCTGAACTGCGCTGCTGCTACGGTCGCTGGTTCGAATCCTGCTTACGGCATCGTTGTGTGTGATGTCCTTAGGTTAGTTAGGTTTAAGTAGTTCCAAGTTCTAGGGGACTGATGACCTCAGATGTTAAGTCCCATACTGCTTAGAGCCATTTGAACTATTTTGAACTTTGCCAAATCTTCAGCCTGAAAATTATGACTACACACTTCAAGAAACAGCCCAAGAAGATGAAGACTTGGAAAACGCCAAATCAACTCCTTGTAGTGTTCCATATTGACCACATAGCCATTTCTAGAAAATAATTTAAGACAATTCAAAATATTAAGGTACAGAAAGGAGCCAAAATAGATACAGATCACTATCTTGTTAAGTCTAAAATTAAATTCATCCCAAATTCAGGAAGAAATAAAAGTAAACCTACGAGTAAGCCTTTTGAAACCGGGAATATTGAGACAGGTACTCAAAATTATTTCAAATCAAAATTGCAAGGTGAGACATGGGACGAAATGAAATCTCAAATAATGAAAGCTGCAGAAGGATCATTTCCATTCAAAACGAAAAAAAATTTCTGGTGGAATGAAAAGTGCAATGAAGCTTTGGAAAACAGACAAAAGATATGGCCAAAATTTAAATCGAATTCGACACAAAACAACCTGGAAAGGTTAAGAGAAGGTAGAAAAATAGTCTCCTACATAATCAGAAACGAAAAGAGAATGTACGAAAGACTATCCCTTCAAGAAATACAGATGTACTTCACTCAAAACAAATCCAGAGACTATTACCAATCTTTCAAAAAACACCTGAAAGGTTACGAATCACCTAGTTTAAATTTTCGTGACAAATCAGGGAAATTAGGTACAAATGACCAAGAAAACTGCAACATTTTAGCATACCATTTCGAAGACCTTCTCAACTGTAAACCGGAATTCACAACTCCAGAAGAAATCCCTGCAGAATCACATCCTCAAACTCTAAATGAAGCCCGGCAAGCTATAAAATCCCTCAAGAACAGCAAGTCTTCTGGTGAAGATGGAATCACAGCTGAACTTTTGAAACTAAGTGAGGAAAAAGTAGCACTACACCTCGGTACAATTATTGAGGAAATTTGGAGAACCGAGAAGATCCCAGAAGTTTGGAGGACGGCACTTATACATCCACTTCACAAAAAGGGTGACAGATCAGATGTGAACAATTACAGGGGGATTTCCCTTCTATCCATTCCATACAAGGTCCTTTCCAAGATATTACTAAATAGGATTGAATCAGTTCTCGAGGCACAGATAGGAGAATACCAAGGTGAATTTAGAAAAGGGAGGAGCTGTTCGGAGCAAACTATTAACCTTAAAAACATAATTAGAACACGTGCTGGTCAACCACATGTTACGACATTTATTGATTTTAGAAAAGCGTATGACTCCACAGACAGAAAGCCTCATTAGAACTCTGGAGGATTTTGGAATTGACAGAAAAACTAGAGAGATAGTAAAGCAAACATGAACATATACCAAGTCAATTTTCGAGGCAAGATTTCTGAACCTTTTAAAATCCAAACGAGTTTGAGAGGGAATGGACTCCCCCCAATTCTGTTCAACATCATTTTGGAATAGATTATTAGGGAGACATTTGAGGATATTTTTGTGCACAGCTAAGATGAGTGCTCTGCGAAAACCTTGTGAATTCATTGCAATATCAGCTAAAATGCTACGCACTGACTGCAAGATAGAGGAGAAGGGTTACAAACCAGAACTGGCCTAGTTCCATCACCTTCAATATTTCCCCCACTGGGCTAGTTCCATCATCTTGGATTCTGACTGTTTCATTTTAATGACTCCTAAAATATTACATTGTGATCGGCTGTAAATGGAATGGGTGGGGAGGGGCTACAAACGACAATGGGTTAGTTCTGCCAGCTTGGCTATGTCTCCGTTTCCTTTATGTCTCCGTTTCCTTTATGTCTCCGTTTCCTTTATGTCTCCGTTTACTTTATGTCTCCGTTTACTTTATGTCTCCGTTTACTTTATGTCTCCGTTTACTTTATGTCTCCGTTTACTTTATGTCTCCGTTTACTTTATGTCTCCGTTTACTTTATGTCTCCGTTTACTTTATGTCTCCGTTTACTTTATGTCTCCGTTTACTTTATGTCTCCGTTTACTTTATTTGTTTATTTACTAAAACTACATACTGACTGACTACCTCATTTTAATACTACACTGTGACTGGCTGAAGAGGAGGAGGAGGGGTGTATGGGGGGAGGGGGAGGGATGGGAGGGAAAGGAAGATGGAAGGGACGGGAGACTGTGGAGAGGGAGGAGGCAGGACGTGTCATGTGTTGGTGATGACGTCATACGTACAAAGGTGGTGTGAACAAAATGCGTTAGAATATCCAATGTAAACAAAAAGCACCAGGATCGCCATATAAATACTACTACATGGGCTAGTTGTGCAAGCTTGGCTTTTTGTACACTTACTTCGTGTCTACACTTACTTCGTGTCTACACTTACTTCGTGTCTACACTTACTTCGTGTCTACACTTACTTCGTGTCTACACTTACTTCGTGTCTACACTTACTTCGTGTCTACACTTACTTCGTGTCTACACTTACTTCGTGTCTACACTTACTTCGTGTCTACACTTACTTCGTGTCGGAGAGACATTCTGGGGTCATTTTTTTCCGAAATCCCGTCACCTCTTTGATGATCTTCACTTCCAGGTGGCAGAGTACGGTCTGAGGATGACCGGAGTCAAGACAGAGCTGGCAATATCTGCAACATTCACGATCGACGACGACATCGCCTGGAGGATTACAAAGTAGTTTTTGCGGCGCAGCCCGAGCATCCCACAGTGCAAATGGCATGTGACGTCATCTGTGAGCCAGATGCCAAGGCCAGCGTCCTACCGACACATTCAGTTAATTTCACGCCGATTAACTACAACACCGAAGATCATATCCGCCTGGTGGCCGACCGGCTCTCGGTGCTCATGGCAGACAGGGACGACGATGACGTACGTAATCAACGCCATCGTAGAGATGGTGGTCCTACAGCAGGTCGGCACCTGCAGCCCAGAAAACCGGACGATGCGACCGGGACAACGCCGTGCTGAAGCAAGTGCTGCCGAATACAGTGCGCAGTCAGACGGCACTTTTCAACAGCATCCTCCGAACCTGCCGCTACCTACCTCCGTAGAAACGCGCGGGAGTGGTAGCCATACCAAATACAGGCAGAAACACTAGGCTGGCAAAGGACCACCGGCGCATTAACTTACTGAACCCCCCCCCCCTCTCTCTCTCTCTCTCTCTCTCTCTCTCTCTCTCTCTCTCTCTCTCTCTCTAAGGGAGGCTCTGCGCCGAAGGAACAAAGAAGCTGCCATCTGATCTACAGCCAGTGCGTATCATGGAAGGCTCCAACCCTTGGCCTCGTACTGGCAAATACCTCGCCGTTACCATGGACCGACGCCTGACGTGGAAGCTTGCATATCCGAGAGCGAAGGGGTAAAGCAGTGGCAACACTGCGCTTCCTGCACCCTTTACTGAACCCCAAAACAACCTGCAACACCTTCGGCAGAAAATCAGTAGGATATCTGCCGAAACGGAGATTTTACTTACCCCAAGAAGAATTCGTCAGCGTTATTCGTAGGGAAAGAGAGTATCCGAGAGAAATAATTTATATTCACATGTCACCAATAAAATCTTTTTCTCCCAAACCGACATCAATCAGGTAATTTTTGAACAATGATTCCATTCCAAAAGAACTGACATTCTGTGAGGAACACCATTTAGAACTGTCGTCTGAATCTGGTCTTAAGTCAACAATATTCCGAGTCATAAATGCTGTCTTGAAACTGTCGCTTTAGACAGACTCGGCAACTGGTGATGTGCTCTTTTACGAAGCAAACGTGTATGCACGATCGCCGTCTGCTATACAATGAGGCGACAAAAGTCATGGGATAGCGATATGGGCATACACAGATAGCGCTAGTGTCGCGTACACAAGGTATAGAAGGGCACGAAATTGGCGGAGCTGTCATTTTTAATCACGTGATTAAGGTGAAACGGCGTCGTACGCGATTATGGCCCACGATGCGAATTAACAGATTTTGAACGCTGAATAGTAGTTGGAGCTAGACGCACGAGACATTCTATTTGAGAAATCGTTACGGAATTCAATATTCCGAGAACCACAATGTCAGGAGTGTGCCGAGAATATGAAATTTGAGGCATCACCTCTCGTCTGGCATGTCAGATATTCTGAGCGTGCGTCTGAGCGTTGACCAATGAGATGGCACAACGCCACCTACGTCACACGAACGCCGGCCCCCTTCAGTACAGAGTTACGAGGCGCCATACTGGCATTCATTTCAAGGCTATATGTATATATGCCGTTTCTGAGCACCAGCAAATTGAGAATCACTGGAAAACCCGTTGTTAGTTGTGTGATTAGTTCCAATAAAATAATGAGGAACATCATATTCACGGTAAAAGAATTATTGTAACTTGCGCATTATGAGAGTAGGCTATTTGAAGGCATCGACACACTGAAGATCCACGCAAAACGCATTGTTCTTGGTACAGTTTGTTATAATTAAATTTCAATTAGTAACATAATTATCTACGATTAACGTTTCCAGTAAGGGGTAACATAATATGATTAAGCACAAGGAGCATGATGTTGGTTTAGCGTAATGAGTAGCGTCTCTGTCCGATAATGAGTTTTTGTTGAGGCGGTGGTTCGCGTCTTAACACTTCCAAATTTTTTCCTAACATTCGCGTTTTTATTAGGTTCTGATACTTTATTATTAGTTTAATATAAGTATATGCTATAATACTTTATGTTATGTAAATAAAGTTAACCTTTTTTTGAGGGGTGACTTTGTTCGATTGGCTTTATCTATAGGACAGCTTGCGCTACTTGTATAAAGATATTTTGCTCCTTTTTCTTTTACGCTTCGTAATTCACATGTTGCAAAGACTCTGCTACTGGGTAGGAACAGCGATCAAGTAAGACTGACCAAGGGGTTTTACTAAAATGTGGGAATGATGAAATAATGTTTATCTTACGCGGAGAAGTATTCCAAATTTGTACCGCACTGTTTGTAATGGAACTTTTATAAGCCTGCGTCCTTACTGATTGGACATGGTACTTTCCTTTTCGTGGACGATGGAGGAAATGTGCGTTTTAATAGAGCTAACGTGGCAATTTTACGCGCGCCCATTGAGTAAACAGTGTGATTTACGAACTAGAAACATCCCTCAAACTGCCGCTGGAGTGCGTTGCGATCGCGTATACCACGTTGGGGCCCACGTACCGTATGCACAAGTCGCATCGTTCCTGAGCGTTCAGCAGCACATTGAACTTGGCACGCTCAACGTTAACGATCCACAGCACGGACCGTGTGCCGACGGCTTAAGAGTTGTCATTCCTAAGATACAAGCAACACTGCGTGAAATAACCGCGGAAATCAATGTGGGGACGTACTACCAACGTAGACGTTAGGACAGTGCGGCGAAATGTGACATTAATGGGCTGTGGCAGCAGGCGACCGATGCGAGTGCCTCTGCTAACAGCACGACATCGCCTGCAGCGCCTCTCCTGGCCTTGTAATCATGTCGGGTGGATCCTAGACGAAGACCGTGGCCCGGTCACGTGAGTCCTGATTTCAGTCGGCAAGAGCTGACGGTAGGGTTCGAGCGTAGCATAGACGCCACGAGGCCGTGGACCCAAGCCGTCAACAAGGCACTGTGCAAGCTGGTGGTGGCTCCGTAACGGTATGGGCCGTGTTTACGTAGAATGGACGGCGTCTTCTGGTCCTACTGAACAGATCATTAAACGGAAATGGTTATGTTCGGCTACATGGAGACCATTTTCAGTCATTCATCGGCTTCATGTTCCCAAACATCTCACCGGGCCTCAATTGTTCGCGATTGATTTGAAGAACATTCTGGACAATTCGAACTGATGATTTGGCCCCAGATCGCCAGGCATGAAACCCAACGAACATTTATAGGACGTAATGGAGAGCTCAGTTCGTGCACAAAATTCTACATCGGCAACACTTTCGCAATTATGGACGGCTATAGAGACAGCAGGGCTCAATATTTCTGCATGCGACTGCCAAAAACATGTTTAGTCCATGCCATGTCGAGCTACTGTACTAAGCCGGGCACAAGGTGGTCCGACACGGTTTTAGAAAGTATTTCGTGACTTGTCACCGGAGTGTAGATTATTTTTTTACATATTTATTTTTAAATTTTAAGTTGGCAAGAGATAGCCACATTGGCTTGCAAGCAAGTAATATTTTCCTTGAAACTTCCTGGCAGATTAAAACTGTGTGCCGGACCGAGACTCGAACTCGGGACCTTTGCCTTTCGGGGCAAGTGCTCTACCAGCTGAGCTACGCAAGCACGACTCACGCCCCGTCCTCAAAGCTCTACTTCTGCCAGTACCTCATCCCCTACATTCCAGGAGAGCTTCTGTAAAGTTTGGAAGGTAGGCGACGAGGTGCTTGCAAAAGTAAACCTGTGAGGACGGGGCGTGAGTCGTGCTTGCGTAGCTCAGTTGGTAGAGCAATTGCCCACGAAACGCAAAGGTCCCGAGTTCGAGTCTCGGTCCGGCACACAGTTTTAATCTGCCAGGAAGTTTCATATCAGCGCACACTCCCCCGCAGAGTGAAAATCTCAATATTTTCCTTGTTCTTTACAAAAAACTAACTTAGATAAATTAACAGTAGTCCTTAAATTAATGAGGTGATCTCCAACAAACCAGTCATTTTCCAACGGTAAACCGCTGGAGTACGCAACTGAGCAAAAAGCTAATTACGTGTAACTATTTTGTAAGTGGACAATCCTGAGTTTCCGGAGTTTACCAGATATATTCGAACAAATGCCTAAAAATGATTCGGAAATCGTCAGGAATAATAAAGTGATGCACGCACATTTGTTCACAGCGCAGGTGCCACAGAAATGACCAATCCGACGATGAGCTCTATCAAGCCTTCTATTCTCGTCAATGCTGTCATATCGGGTTGCTTCCTCATTTAACATATCACGATCATTTGCAGATCCGTTCTCGTTTTCATTCTCTCTCTGCGCGGTATGTCTCCGAAGTGACAGCCTCCGAAAAACTAAGTCCGCAGGAAGTGACACGTTAATCGAAACCAAACGCTGAAGAGAGAGAGAGTGCATTCAGAACAGAAATGCACGTCTATTGCTGCAATCATTTTGTCAGCGTGGACCAAGACGAGCCAACAACATCACAGCCCCTTCCACACTCAACCGTCAATTACTTTGTTAATTTTAACGGGGTATACACAAAAAAACGAAAATAAGATGGAGAACCTCCCGCGAGAATGTGCACCTCCGACGTTTAAAAACACGGCAAGCAATGCCAACATAACCATGTCTGCGCCAAGTCCCAGACTCCAAATGAAAAAAGGATAAAAGTGTATAAAAATGAGAGCAGCGACAAATTAAAAAAATACAGGGCTATTACAAATGATTGAAGCGATTTCATAAATTCACTGTAGCTCCATTCATTGACATATGGTCACGACACACTACAGATACGTAGAATAACTCATAAAGTTTTGTTCGGCTGAAGCCGCACTTCAGGTTTCTGCCGCCAGAGCGCTCTAGAGCGCAGTGAGATAGAAGGGCGACAGAAGCCGAGAAAGCGTATGTCGTGCTTGAAATGCACTCACATCAGTCAGTCATAACAGTGCAACGACACTTCAGGACGAAGTTCAACAAAGATCCACCAACTGCTAACTCCATTCGGCGATGGTATGCGCAGTTTAAAGCTTCTGGATGCCACTGTAAGGGGAAATCAACGGGTCGGGGTTGAACGCGTGCGGGCAAGTTTCACGCGTAGCCCGCGGAAGTCGACGAATAAAGCAAGCGGGGAGCTAAACGTACCACAGCCGACGGTTTGGAAAATCTTACGGAAAAGGCTAAAGCAGAAGCCTTACCGTTTACAATTGCTGCAAGCCCTGACACCAGATGACAAAGTCAAACGCTTTGAATTTTCGGCGCGGTTGCAACAGCTCATGGAAGAGGATGCGTTCAGTGCGAAACTTGTTTTCAATGATGAAGCTGTATTTTTTTCTTAATGGTGAAGTGAACAGACACAATGTGCGAATCTGGGCGGTAGAGAATCCTCACGCATTCGTGCAGCAAATTCGCAATTCACCAAAAGTTAACGTGTTTTGTGCAATCTCACGGTTTAAAGTTTACGGCCCCTTTTTCTTCTGCGAAAGAAACGTTACAGGACACGTGTATCTGGACATGCTGGAAAATTGGCTCATGCCACAACTGGAGACCGACAGCGCCGACTTCATCTTTCAACAGGATGGTGCTCCACCGCACTTCCATCTTGATGTTCGGCATTTCTTAAACAAGAGATTGGAAAACCGATGGATCGGTCGTGGTGGAGATCATGATCAGCAATTCATGTCATGGCCTCCACGCTCTCCCGACTTAACCCCATGTGATTTCTTTCTGTGGGGTTATGTGAGAGATTCAGTGTTTAAACCTCCTCTACCAAGAAACGTGCCAGAACTGCGAGCTCGCATCAAC
Source organism: Schistocerca piceifrons (assembly GCF_021461385.2). Classification (NCBI taxonomy): domain Eukaryota; kingdom Metazoa; phylum Arthropoda; class Insecta; order Orthoptera; family Acrididae; genus Schistocerca; species Schistocerca piceifrons. The sequence continues at coordinate 27,129,793 of NC_060144.1, forward strand.
GATGCTTTCGAACTCATTGATGGGGACATGCTGCGCCGAGTGTGGGAGGAACTTGATTATCGGCTTGATGTCTGCCGAATTACTAAAGGGGCACATATCGAACATTTGTGAATGCCTAAAAAAACCTTTTGAGTTTTTGTATGTGTGTGGAAAGCATTGTGAAAATATCTCAAATAATAAAGTTATTGTAGAGCTGTGAAATCGCTTCAATCATTTGTAATAACCCTGTATATTTGAACCAGTTAACTGAATAAAATCGCAGCCTTTTCAATGAAAGCGAAGTAGATTTTATCCGACGGGATTCGAAAGAACAATCTTCGGCATTCCATTCAAGTACATAAAATGTTAGCCTATGACGATGTTTTGAATGAGTGATATTGTAAAGAACTTAGTAAATCAAAAGAAATTCTGAAATTTTCTTTTGTCCATTACCCGCAGATTAGGGTCCGCCAGAGTGAATGGCCGGAGGGTGCGATGCTACACCGCCGTATACCATGTTTCTGGAAAATCGACCCCACGCCTGGGAATCTCTCCTTGTTAACTGGACAAGGCAGGATGAACTGACGCCCAACGAAAGCGCAGCTTGTCGGCACACACGCCTTCAAATCTCAACGAAACATATGATTTGTCCAGCTTCAGATTTAAATGAAATCCAAATAATTATTTTATTGAAAGAAACTAAAAATTATTTAACTGAAAGTGGAATTAAATGATTATTTTAACTGAAAATGAAATTAAATAATTATTTTAATTCAAACCGTTACGGATACCTCACAAGAAGTGGCTAGGAATGATGTGTTCCAGTTCCAGTGTAATACTGATGCAACGGCTTTGTGTTCAGTGCATTACTTTCTAAACATCATATGCTCGGGTTCATGACGACAAAATCAAGGTTGCTGACGCTCACGAGACAGCGAGAGTGAACTGTTCCGTTTGGAGTGTCCGTAAGGAAAGCATTGCCAAAAATTATTCTCTCCAGACACCAGTCGGTGCATTTAAACGCCACAAACAGCTTTAATACGCATGAAATCACGGGATCCGCTTCGCTGGAAGACCGAATGAGCTGTAACGGTACCCTGGAGCGCCATGAAGGGCGATGACCGCCGTGTTGTCTCCCTAATGGAGTCTCCCACCGGGTCAAAGCGGCCAACAGTGATGCGGGCGTAAAGTGAACGGCGGAACCCGGCTCTGATGGCCGACACGCCTACTACTCTGCATCTGATGTTACGCCACCCACACAGACAGCATGCACATCCAGACAGCGACAGCTCTAAGGCACGTATTTCAGCGCTTGGGACCCTTATCAAGTCTAACTGCCTTCTAAATAATCTGCTCATAAAAACTTACGCGCCGCTTGTACTTCTGTGAATCCGAGTGGGCTTCGGATAACGGGGAATACGGAACTAAAAAATGAGACTTATGAAACTAAAACAAGAATCTGAAATAACAACAACAAAAATTGCGAAAATAAAAAAGGTGCTCATATCTGTACTTACACTGATGAGCCAAAATGTGATGACTACCCGCTTAATAGCATTACAGTCCCATTTAGAAAGTAATACAGCGGCGTTTCTGCGTGGCATGGATTCGTCAAGTCTATGGTAGGTTACCGAGGTATGTGCCACTAGAAGGTACGCACAAATCATGCAAATTCCGTAAAATGCGGATCAGTGGTTTGTGGGCGCTGAGCTGGTGTCTGGCAGCGTCCAGACGTATTCCATCGGGTGCGTATCTGGGGAAGTCGGTGGCCAACACATCATCGTGAGTACACTACAATGCTCCTCAAACTAGTGTAGCTCGACTCAGACCTTGTGTCACGGGCAGTTAGTCCGCTAGAAGACAGTCGTCGACGTCAGGTAGGACCTCAGTCATGAAGGGATGTAGATGATCTGCGATAACGCTCACTTACTACACAGCTGGGACAGAGTCTTGAGGTACAAGCACAGGTCCATAATGGCCCAGGTGAATGGTCCCCACAGCGTAACACTGTCCTCAACTAAAGTGCGCGTCATTAATGACGGCGGCCGAGTTTAGGTTCGTTCTGCGCATCTGACGTCACAAAACAGTGTCAGCCAATGAACAGAGAACGACGTTGCCAAAGCTCGACTGCAGTGCAGAGCACGGACGAGTGTCTTCAGTTTTAGAAACCTGCAGTCATAAATAAAGTAAATGAACAAAAGCAGTGTCTTGATAGCAGACTTTCTTTTATAGAAATGTTGGAAAAAGCATTCTTTATACCAATTGCTTCATATTCTATTAATTAATTAAACCAACCAAGTAATAAGACTCCTAATTCAGACGATAGCAAGGAAAGGTGTTTGTATCAATCTCACGAACCGCTTTTTCGCAATAAAGAACAGCGGTAATTGTTTACTTCCTATTGTACTTCGACGAAACGTGAGTAATTCATAGTCATACCAACAGTGTTTGTCGGTATTTTGCGTGATATTTTAAAGTCGTCCGGGAGACATACCGAATGACGAGCTTCGTTAGCGTAATGGTTAAAGTGTATGGCTGCTAGGCGAAAGGTTCCAAGTTCAAACTTTATGAGGTGCTCAATATTTTCTTTATTTAGAAACAATATCGAAGTGTCTTACTTCATGAATTCTAATCGTTTGAATGTAATTTTTTGAAATTTCTAGTGGCAACTATACGCTATGGACTTTTAGCTCTGCAAACTCTTCAAAATTTCGTGCAATGGTTTACTACAGCTAATGCTGCACAGTAACTGCGTTGAACTTCGAAACAAAATTAAGTCATTTATGGGGGGAAGGTATCAGTGAAGAAGATGTGTAAAAATCAAATTTTTGGGCCAAATAGTTTTTGTGAAATCGAATGATAAAGTGTGTCAAAGCAGTCGAAACACCAAGTGTCTGCTCAGGCGAGCAGTGCAGTGGCGACAAAATCGCGCACATCGCGGAATGCGGGGAGCACGTCGCTGTAGCAGCGAAACGGTTAATGCGGCCGAGATGGCTTTACTTCATAAACTGCGCGCTCCCCCCTAAACATAAGTTTGCGAACTATACTATGGCGCTGCTTCTCTTGGCGCATACAACTGGCAACGCAGCGATCTCCCGCGTCTGGGCGAGCATGCGCGAACCGCCAAGATAAAGGAATTGAACAATAGCTGCATCTGAGGAGCAGTGTATGCTGGGAGCAGCCTTTCGCCCTGGTCATAGTGTGTCCGAGCGCGATCATCGGCCAGGACCAACAAAAACAGCGATTCAGGCGACGAGTGACCACTGATTCACGGTCAAATCTCGGCGATCTCGACGATCCCGTGTCCACTGATGAAATAATTGACAATGTCGTTGGGTCAACGTGTAAACACGAAGAGGTCGTTTGCTGCGCAGTCTAATGCTCAACAATGTGCGCTGAACATTGTGATCCACAAGACTAGTGCCCGCACCCGCACTGTACACTTCGTCAGATCTACTTCACCTGCTTTACAGAGTGGACAAGCTTCCAGTCTCCATGTTCTGTGATGAGGCGTAGACACACAATTTCTTGTGAATCGGAACGGAACACACATTTGAGAAGGCTGAGTCGTCAGGTGTCCTAGTTGGCCTGATGGAGGGTGCAAAGCTCTGCAGTAAAAAAAATCGAGCACTGTTCTAGAAGCCGGTATCTAATATGTTTGTTGCCAATGACAAAGGCGCATCCGACATCACGGTCGGTCACAGCCATCAATGTAAACGAAGATGCTGTCTCCAAGTCGCGTTCAGAGTTCGAGAAAGTTACAGCGATAGGTCAAATCTAGAACAGGGTCCTTAGTAGGCGAACTAAGTCCAAGATGAACGAGGACCTCTGCACGATGCCAGGCTGTGAAGGGCTCTCACCCATCGGTATCGTGGGAGGAAACGTAAGATTAAGGTTCCGAAACAATATACGAAAGCGAACTAGTAAACTTCGCGTAGAGTCCTCAGCTGTCCACTTGTCATTATCTTGTGTGCGGTATCCAGACACGTTTCCTTAAGCAAAATACACTGATGCGCCAGATAAACCGATATAAGCATGCGTATTCAAATAAAGACATATGTAAACAGACCGAATAACGGCGCTGCAGTCGGCAACTCCCATACAGGGTGTTACAAAAAGGTAAGGCCAACTTTCCGGAAACATTCCTCACACACAAAGAAAAGAAAAGATGTTATGTGGACACGTGTCCGGAAACGCTTACTTTCCATGTTAGAGCTCATTTATTACTTCTCTTCAAATCACATTAATCATGGAATGGAAACGCACAGCAACAGAACGTACCAGCGTGACTTCAAACACTTTGTTACAGGAAATGTTCAAAATGTCCTCCGTTAGCGAGGATACATGCATCCACCCTACGTCGCATGGAATCCCTGATGCGCTGATGCAGCCCTGGAGAATGGCGTATTGTATCACAGCCGTCCACAATACGAGCAAGAAGGGTCTCTACATTTGGTACCGGGGTTGCGTAGACAAGAGCTTTGAAATTCCCCCATAAATGAAAGTCAAGAGGGCTGAGGTCAGGAGAGCGTGGAGGCCATGGAATTGGTCCGCCTCTACCAATCCATCGGTCACCGAATCTGTTGTTGAGAAGCGTACCAACACTTCGACTGAAATGTACATTAACCACATGTTGTGTCGTACTTGTAAAGGCACATGTTCAAGCAGCACAGGTAGAGTATCCCGTATGAAATCATGATAACGTGCTCCATTGAGCGTAGGTGGAAGAACATGGGGCCCAATCAAGACATCACCAACAATGCCTGCCCAAACTTTCACAGAAAATCTGTGTTGATGACGTGATTGTACAATTGCGTGCGGATTCTCGTCAGCCCACAGATGTTGATCGTGAAGATTTACAATTTGATCACGTTGGAATGAAGCCTCATCCGTAAAGAGAACATATGCACTGAAATGAGGATTGACACATTGTTGGATGAACCATTCGCAGAAGTGTACCCGTGGAGGCCAATCAGCTGCTGATAGTGCCTGCACACGCTGTACATAGTACGGAAACAACTGGTTCTCCCGTAGCACTCTCCATACAGTGACGTGGTCAACGTTACCTTCTACAGCAGCAACTTCTCTGACGCTGACATTAGGGTTATCGTCAACTGCACGAAGAATTACCTCGTCCATTGCAGGTGTCCTCGTTGTTCTAGGTCTTCCCCAGTCGCGAGTCATAGGCTGGAATGTTCCGTGCTCCCTAAGACGCCGATCAATTGCTTCGAACGGCTTTCTGTCGGGACACCTTCGTTCTGGAAATCTGTCTCGATACAAAGGTACCGCGCCACGGCTATTGCCCCGTGCTAATCCATACATCAATTAGGCATCTGCCAACTCCGCATTTGTAAACATTGCACTGACTGCAAACCCACGTTCGTGATGAACACTAACCTCTTGATGCTACTTACTGATGTGCTGTAGAGCAATGAGTCGCATGTCAATGCAAGCACCGAAGTCAACATTACCTTCCTTCAATTGGGCCAACTGGCGGTGAATCGAGGAAGTACAGCATATACTGACGAATCTAAAATGAGCTCTAACATGGAAATTAAGCGTTTCCGGACACATGTCCACATAACATCTTTTCTTTATATGTGTGTGAGGAATGTTTCCTGAAAGTCTGGCCGTACCTTTTTGTAATACCCTGTATAAGACAAGTATCCGGTGTAGTCGCTAGATCGGTTACTGCTGCTACAATGACAGGTTGTCGAGATTTAGGTGACTCTGAACGTGGTGTTATAGTCGGTGCACGAGCGACGGGACACAGCATCTCCGAGGTGGCAATGAAGTGCGGATTTTCCCGTACGACCGTTTCACCAGTGTACCATGAATATCAGAAATCCTGTAAAACATCAAATCTCCGACATCGCTGCGGCAGGAAAAAGTTCCTGCAAGAACGGGGCCAACGACGACTGAAGACATTCGTTCAACGTGACAGAAGCGCAAACCTTCCGCAAATTGATGCAGATTTCAATGCTGGGCCATCAACAAGTGTCAGCGTGCGAACCATTCAACGAAACATCACCGATATAGGCTTTCGGAGCCTAAGACCCATTCGTGTATCCTTGATGACTGCACGACAAGGCTTTACGCCTCAACTGGGCCTGTCGATACCGACACTGGACTGTTGACGACTGGAAACATTTTGTCTGGTCGGACGAGTTTCGTTTCAAATTGTACAGAGCGGATCGACATGTAGAGGTATGGTGACAACCTCATGAATCCATGGACCCTTCATGTCAATAGGGGTCTGTTCAAGCTGGTGGAGACTCTGTAATGGTGTGCAGCGTGTGTAGCTGGAGTGATATGCGACCCCTGATAATCTAGATGCGACAGGTGACACGTATATAAGCATCCTGTCTGATCACCATCCACTGATGTCCATTGTGCATTTCCGACGTAGTTTGAATATTCCAGCAGACCAATGTGACACCTCACACGTCCAGAATTGCTACAGAGTGGCTCCAGGAATACTCTTCTGAGTGTAAACACTCCCGCTGGCCACCAATCTGCCCAGACATGAACATTATTGAGCATAACTGGGATGCTTTGCAACGTGCTGTTCAGAAGAGATCTCCACCCCCTCGTACAGTTTCTTTGGCTCTTCAGTGTATGCTATCACTCGTGTGCCTGCAAATTTCCAAACGTTGCCCTTTCTGTGGGAACGCTGTGTGAAGCCCAAAAAATTTTCAGCGTTTCTGACAAGTGTGAACGTGGAAGTGGGCGTACTCGTTCCCAGTTTCCATACACACGTATCTCATTGGCAGATACGTTTTCAACTTTATGGTGGGGGCTAGTCAACGGACTTCCAGATCGCTAATTGAAGGAAGACTACCAAAACTAAGAGAGTCATTCTGATTCGAACTTCCACTTGGAGATTCTATTCTGGACTTGACGCTCGTACGTGTTTTTTCTTGGCTGCCGTCTTCGGGCAAGTCTCTGAAGTTTCCAGGATTTACTCGCCCCCGTGACCAGTGATGGGGAGCTTGACGAGACTCCACATCACATCGGCTCAGCCCAGCAACAATTAGGAGCGGCCGCAATTCGGCGCATCGCGACTTGTCCGCAGTCACAGTAAGACAGAATATGCAACACGCACTCCCGACTTGAGAAATAGCGGTATAGTGGATAAAGAGGAGATCAGTCCTAGTTTCTGTTTTCAGAGTTCATAACTTGATCTACACGCTTCACGCACTGGTATGCACGCACATTTTGCTGGAATCAAATTCTTGCTTCGAAAGGGAACTTTTCCGTAATCACTCATGTTTTGTTTCGTTGTCTAGTTAAGTCGCTCGAGATCACCCGCTTGTTGATGTTTAATTCTGATTCTTCTCTTATTCATCGACCTATTGTGTGATCTGCTCGAATTCATACTCTTTTTGTGTAATTTTATGATTTTGGAATCACGGTTGAAAGTGTAATTCGTGTCCTTTTTGTGTCTCGTTCCATCTCAACCGTGAAGTCCCGCATGATGCTGGCGGCGACCCTAATAACCTGTATTTATCACTGTTCTATTTTAATTACGTAAATTCATTCTCAAATTGTTTTATAACCTAGACGTTCATGCGTCCTGAGTAATTTCTGCTCATTGCTTCAATAAATACACTCCTGGAAATTGAAATAAGAACACCGTGAATTCATTGTCCCAGGAAGGGGAAACTTTATTGACACATTCCTGGGGTCAGATACATCACATGATCACACTGACAGAACCACAGGCACATAGACACAGGCAACAGAACATGCACAATGTCGGCACTAGTACAGTGTATATCCACCTTTCGCAGCAATGCAGGCTGCTATTCTCCCATGGAGACGATCGTAGAGATGCTGGATGTAGTCCTGTGGAACGGCTTGCCATGCCATTTCCACCTGGCGCCTCAGTTGGACCAGCGTTCGTGCTGGACGTGCAGACCGCGTGAGACGACGCTTCATCCAGTCCCAAACATGCTCAATGGGGGACAGATCCGGAGATCTTGCTGGCCAGGGTAGTTGACTTACACCTTCTAGAGCACGTTGGGCGGCACAGGATACATGCGGACGTGCATTGTCCTGTTGGAACAGCAAGTTCCCTTGCCGGTCTAGGAATGGTAGAACGATGGGTTCGATGACGGTTTGGATGTACCGTGCACTATTCAGTGTCCCCTCGACGATCACCAGTGGTGCACGGCCAGTGTAGGAGATCGCTCCCCACACCATGATGCTGGGTGTTGGCCCTGTGTGCCTCGGTCGTATGCAGTCCTGATTGTGGCGGTCACCTGCACGGCGCCAAACACGCATACGACCATCACTGGCACCAAGGCAGAAGCGACTCTCATCGCTGAAGACGACACGTCTCCATTCGTTCCTCCATTCACGCCTGTCGCGACACCACTGGAGGCGGGCTGCACGATGTTGGGGCGTGAGCGGAAGACGGCCTAACGGTGTGCGGGACCGTAGCCCAGCTTCATGGAGACGGTTGCGAATGGTCCTCGCCGATACCCCAGGAGCAACAGTGTCCCTAATTTGCTGGGAAGTGGCGGTGCGGTCCCCTACGGCACTGCGTAGGATCCTACGGTCTTGGCGTGCATCCGTGCGTCGCTGCGGTCCGGTCCCAGGTCGACGGGCACGTGCACCTTCCGCCGACCACTGGCGACAACATCGATGTACTGTGGAGACCTCACGCCCCACGTGTTGAGCAATTCGGCGGTACGTCCACCCGGCCTCCCGCATGCCCACTATACGCCCTCGCTCAAAGTCCGTCAACTGCATATACGGTTCACGTCCACGCTGTCGCGGCATGCTACCAGTGTTAAAGACTGCGATGGAGCTCCGTATGCCACGGCAAACTGGGTGACACTGACGGCGGCGGCAAATGCTGCGCAGCTAGCGCCATTCGACGGCCAACACCGCGGTTCCTGGTGTGTCCGCTGTGCCGTGCGTGTGATCATTGCTTGTACAGCCCTCTCGCAGTGTCCGGAGCAAGTATGGTGGGTCTGACACACCGGTGTCAATGTGTTCTTTTTTCCATTTCCAGGAGTGTATTATTTTACCAGATCAAACTATCGTCCAGCAACCATTAAAGCAAATTATTCAACTGAAATGCACAAGTCCTCCAACCAGCGATCCCCCTGATGCGTCAGGAACTTGTTGAATAAGATTTCGATGTGTGAGGCAGCTGACTTTTCAAATATCCTTTTAACTTCATAGCGGTTATTATTTCTATGATCTGGGGTAATAGATTCAGCATCAGTGTAATTTTCATATCTACGGAGCACCTGATGAGGAACAGGCCGTGTTCACAGCAAACCCGGCTTCTAGCAATATGTACAAGGTATTTAATTTTGAGACGTGCTGAAAGTCATAAATGTAACTTTGGTTTCACAATACTTCGACGACGTGGAATTCGGACGGTGTATTTTGGTGTTTGAAGATAGGAAAAGCTAAACACACTTTTAAGGTTCTCATGTGTTTTCTGCTATTGTAAATAATTCATCTTTATCGTACTGAGACAAAGATGAATGAGCGCACTGCATGAGCAGTCAAAGAGAACTTTAGTCTTAGCCGTGGCTGACTAGTCAGTTACTGATAAGTCAGTGGTGCAGCGCTGGGGCATTTTTACTTTTCGTATTGCAGCGACTGGTTGAGTTTTTCAGAAAATGAGATCTATTTTCTGTGAATCTGGGAGAAGCTATGTGGAATATATGAACTCATTTATAACGCTTTCTCGTTCTTTATACTGACGGAGAAAATTTTGGAGGAATATGGAAGCTATGCGCAAGAATGAAATATTTGTCAGAAGTGTTGATGAAGGAAATCTTTACCGCTAAGGTAATTATAACTTTCATGATTAGTGTGAATTTGATCTCTGTTTCTCACTATGTCACGAATAAGTCAACTGGTTGAAATGTTCCTAATGTCGTTTCAGTGAGAGAATTTTGTAATTGTCAAGAGTCTTCTTACTTGTGTAGTCTTTTTGTCAATAATCAGAGTTTGATTTCTCACGCATGATTTTCTTTAAAGTTACCCACGTGCACGATTCACTGTGAATTTGTGAAGATTTTGTCGTGTGTGCATTGCACCTTATGCCACACGAAGCCATTGATTATTCCTAACAAAAAAATTAATAAATATTATAATAGTTTATTTTCTTTCAGTGCCTGCATCTGCTGATTTGTACTAGCTTTCGAGAACATCAGTACATCAGACACAAAAACAGCATGCTGAACAAGAAGTAAGTCACTTCCATTTCGGCGGAAATCTCACCTGGCATTCTTGAGCAAGCAGTATGTAGTCAGGATTGTTGCATAGCAGAATAATTTTCAGTGAACAGTACTGGTAATTTCAAACAGTTATTTTCTTCCGAGTACAGCAGTAATTTATTTTTGTGAATATTCCAAATAAAACACTGCACTTCAAATCACTTAACGTCCATAATGTACTTGGATAAAGAGTTTTAGTTATACAGTTCTCATTGAGGAATTGGTTTATTTTAGCACTTAATAACATTTATTTTTATTTCAAATTTTGCATTTAACGAAATTTATTTCACGTCGCTGTTAATATGAGCAACACGATCAACAGTTAGTTTTGCTTAACAATTGAATACGATACTTGAAGTGCATGTTACATGAGGAAAAAGTTTATGAAATCAATATATTCTGCTTTCTCACATACAGAAAATTTGATACAAAAGCTTAACACAGTATGTTGATGAAACACACAGACTTCGAGCATATGGGAAATAATTCTATTGGCAACTATACTAATTTTGAATCTGGTATCCCGGACCGAAGAGTTCGAAAGCTCGCCAGGACACATGGAGATAGACGACAGTGACCAGGCGGCGGTGCCGTCGCCGCCTCAGCACTAGGAGCGGGCCACGCCCCACGCGGCTAGCTGCGCAGGCCCCCGGACCGTCGCCGTACGGCCGCTATGCCGCCTCTTGGTGCGACCTCTGTAGCTGTCCCCCGTCTTACCGGCAAACTTGAACCTACACCAAGACAGACAGAGACACCGCCCTCCACTAGCGACGCTGTACCGCGAACTTCCAAAAAGCAACACGGACCTCAGTCGTGTTCCAGCTGCACTCTCTTACTGTTCAATCTACTCACAAGGGCAACTCCCCGTCACACCCACCCTCCCCCCCCCCCCCCCCCGCAACGAGATTTAGTGCTAAAATGTGGCAGTGGACAGCCCGTTAGAAACTGAACATAGATCAGGCACGAAAACAGGAAATTGTACCGAACTGTGAAAAAAGAAGCAACATAGAAACATCGGCGTCGCTGTTATGTGGTCACGGTGTTGCACTGCCAAGCGGGAGATCCGTGTTCAAATCGCTTTCGTGCCCCACTATTTTCCCGCAAAATTATGAACTGTCCATCCGGTCATTGACGTAGCTGATCGCTATATTCAGATTTGTGTTTGTGTCGTGTTGTAACATCCGTTTGCAAGATCGAAGTGTATGTAAGGGATCTCCAGACGTACGTATCTCCTACTTGTTCTACACAAGAACTCCACTTCATGACTCTTGCCTCCCGATTTGCCTCCCTTTTGCTGTAACACAGTTCACACGCATTTCTTTTCATGTCTGAACCAGATTTATGCAGTATCTCGCCTGCTCTCGTTTTATCATATTTACTTGCGACGGTAATACACTACTGGCCATTAAAATTGCTACTGGCCCTTAAAATTGCTACACCACGAAGATGACGTGCTCCAGACGTCAAATTTAACAGACAGGAAGAAGATGCTGTGGCATGCAAATGATTAGCTTTTTAGAGCATTCACACAAGGTTGGCGCCGGTGGCGACACCTACAACGTGCTGACATGAGGAGAGTTTCCAACCGATCTCTCATACACAAACAGCAGTTGACCGGCGTTGGCTGGTGAAACGTTGTTGTGATGCCTCGTGTAAGGAGGAGAAATGCGTACCATCACGTTTCCGACTTTGATGAAGGTCGGATTGTAGCATATCGCGATTGCGGTTTATCGTATCAAGACATTGCTGCTCGCGTTGGTCCAGATCCAATGACTGTTGGCAGAATGTGGAATCGGTGGTTTCAGGAGGGTAATACGGAACGCCGTGCTGGATACCAACGGCCTCGTATCACTAGCAGTCGAGACGACAGGCATCTTATCCGCATTGCTGTAACGGATCGTGCAGCCACGTCTCGATCCCTGAGTTCACATATGGGGACAACAACCATCTGCACGAACAGTTCGACAACGTTTGCAGCAGCATGGAGCGCCTGCGATGGTATACTCAACGACGAACCTGAGTGCACGAATGGCAAAACGTCAATTTTTTTCGGATCAATCCAGGTTCTGTTGACAGCATCATGATGGTAGCATCAGGGTTTGGCGACATCACGGTGAATGCACATTGGAAGCGTGTATTCGTCATCGCCATACTGGCGCATCAGCCGGCGTGATGGTATGGGGTGCCATTAGTTACACGTCTCGGCCACCTCTTGTTCGCATTGACGGCACTTTGAACAATGGACGTTACATTTGAGATGTGTTACGACCCGTGACTCTACCCATCATTAGATCCCTGTGAAACCCTACATTTCAGCAGGATAACGCACGACCGCATGTTGCAGGTCCTGTACGGGCCTTTCTGGATACAGAAAATGTTCGACTGCTGCCCTGGCCAGCACATTCTCCAGATCTCTCACGAACTTAAAACGTCTTGTCAATGGTGGACGAGCAACTGGCTCGTCACAATACGCCAGTCACTACTCATGATGAACTGTGGTATCGCGTTGAAGCTGCATGGCCAGCTGTACCTGTACACACCATCCAAGCTCTGACTCAATGCTCAGGCGTATCAAGGCCGTTATTACGGCCAGAGGTAGTTGTTCTGGGTACTGATTTCTCAGGATCTATGCACCCAAATTGCGTGAAAATGTAATCACATGTCAGTTCTAGTATAATATATTTGTCCAATGAATACCCGTATATCATCTGCATTTCTTCTTGGTGTAGCAGTTTTAATAGCCAGTAGTGTAAATTCTTATCACCTAACTCACGTCCTATAACCACTCTACAGTATGACAATTGCCAAGACTACAGATGGAGAAGAGATACGTCAACAATCGGGCGGTAAGTTTATAATTTTGTGAAAAAAATATGTATGGGGTACGAGGCGGTTTCGAACGCGGATCTCGCGCTTTACAGTCAAACACCGTGACCACGAAACCACGACTCAACGGCTGTCCAGCTTCGCCCAATGTTGCTTATGTTGAGTCTGGACCGTTCACTGTTTCTATTTAGCTTCCTTTTTCACGGTTCAGTACACCTTCTTCCTGTTTTCCGAGGGCTATCCAATGGGCCCTTTTACTACTAAACCTCACAGGGGTGCGATGGCGAGTTTCCCTTGTCAGCACTGCTTGGTTCCTGATATCGCTTTAGATTTGGTTCACTCTCCAGGGTTGTCAACCTTTGCTGTTCGTCCATTATCGGTGCTGTCCTGTGCTTTTCGGCGACTCACAGCGCACACCCTCGGCGGGTCTGCAAAGGTCTCCTGGTTGTGTCCGACTGAAAAATAGTAATCTGAAGTGGAACTGCTAGCGCCTAGGCCAGGGATACGCCGATTTTATTGAGTGCCTGTTTCAGCGGCATCGCTGTTTGTATAGACAACGGAGAAAATCGGTTACCTAGATTTTAGGACCATTTCTGAAAGTGATCGGAGGGGAAAAAAAAATTCTTCGACATACTGTTCTTAAATTGAGGCGCACCTACAGACATACATGAAATTAACGAGTTGCCGTCATATTGTGTCATGTATCTGTTCTGGTGATGAAGGAACAGAACACCGTCCGAACTAAAATGTATTCCTGTTTACTTGCATGTCTGGATAAACACCCATTAATGACGATTCACATCCATCCGATATCAATTAGACATAAACTAGCTGAATGCGATTATCTTGGAACCAGCTGTGTCAGGTATAGATGGTACATCTACAACTAACAGCTGATGCCACGATATTCGCAGTCGACGAATTTATTTCGAAATAAAATAGTTATTTATCAGCGTTTCTATTTATAGGCCGCCCATTACATCACACAATGCGTGCAGAGTTTCTGAACAGCTTCCAACATTCCCCACTGCTCAGGAATTACTTCGACCTAAATGTAAGACTGTTCTCGCTTATGGCTGCTAATATACCCCACTACGACCAAACTGAGCCGATAGACCTACAGTGTGAATAACTAATTTATTCAAATTAGAAATTTACGTGACCAGAAAATATTAATTCAACAGCAATATCCTCGACCGTGCAGAAAAAGTTACGAAAGCTATTTCAATGTGTAATTCAGCTTATGTACACAAATAAGTTTTTCGCTCATAACATTTATGTTAGGATTTAAAAGATCTGAACTCCAGGCATTTAGTTTAATAACGAACGTTTTCTTGGAACGTGTCGTATTACACCACTGGCCATCAAAATTGCTACACCATGAAGAAATGCAGTTGATAAACGGGTATTCATTAGACAAATATATTATACTAGAACTGACGTGTGATTATATTTTCACGCAATTTGGGTGCATAGATCCTGAGAAATCACTACCCAAAACTACCACCTCTGGCCGTAATAATGGCCTTGATACGTCTGGGCATTGTGTCAAACAGAGCTTGGATGGCGTGTACAGCTACAGCTGCCCATGCAGCATCGACACGATACCACAGTTCATCAAGAGCAGTGACTGGCGTATTGTGACGAGCCAGTTGTTCGGCCACCATTGACCAGACGTTTTCAATTGGTTAGACATCTGGAGAATGTGCTGGACAGGGCAGCAGTCAAACATTTTCTGTATCCAGAAAGGCCCGCACAAGCTCTGCAACATGCGGTCGTGCATTATCCTGCTGAAATGTAGGGTTTCGCAGGGATCGAATGAAGGGTAGCGCCACGGGTCGCAACACATCTGAAATGTAACGTCCACTGTTCAAAGTGCCGTCAATGCGAACAAGAGGTGACCGAGACGTGTAACCAATGGCACCCCATATCATCACGCCGGGTGATACGCCAGTATGGCGATGACGAATACACGGTTCCAATGTGCGTTCACCGCGATGTCGCCAAACACGGTTGCGACCATCATGATGCTGAAAAGAGAACCTGGATTCATCCGAAAAAACGACGTTTTGCCGTTCGTGCACCCAGGTTCGTCGTTGAGTACACCATCGCAGGCGCTCCTGTCTGTGATGCTGCGTCAAGGTTAACCGCAGTCATAGTCTCCCAGCTGATAGTACATGCTGCTGCAAACGTCGTCGAACTGTTCGTGCAGATGGTTGTCGTCTTGCAAACGTCCCCATCTGTTCACTCAGGGATCGAGACGTGGCTGCACGATCCGTTACAGCCATGCGGATAAGATGCCTGTCGTCTCGACTGCTAGTGATACGAGGCCGTTGGGATCCAGCACGGCGTTCCGTATTACCCTCATGAACCCACCGATTCCATATTGTGCTAACAGTCATTGGATCTCGACCAACGCGAGCAGCAATGTCGCGATACGATAAACCGCCATCGCGATAGGCTACAATCCGACCTTTATCAAAGTCGGAAAAGTCATGGTACGCTTTTCTCCTCCTTACACGAGGCATCACAACAACGTTTCACCAGTCAACGCCGGTTAACTGCTGTTTGTGTATGACAAACCGGTTGGAAACTTTCCTCATGTCAGCACGTTGTAGGTGTCGCCACCGGCGCCAGCCTTGTGTGAATGCTCTGAAAAGCTAATCATTTGCATATCACAGCATCTTCTTCTTGTCGGTTACATTTCGCGTCTGTAGCACGTCATTTTCGTGGTGTGGCAATTTTAACGGCCAGTAGTGTATAAAATCCAAATTTTTAAACTTTGGATCTTCGTTTGAGGTTTTTTGTTCTTGTTTTAGGGCGCAAAAACAGTTAGGGAAGACAAAAGAGGAGTTGAAAACGACTACAAGTCAATGCCAACCGACGGAAGATAAGACAGCTAAAAACAGGGACGAGAAGAAAGTTCTGTAAACATGAACGGAGGACCAGTGGTGATGCCAAAATCACACCACCTGCTGACAGACGGCAACACAGAGATCACCGGAGGGAACGTAAGGACTTGCGAGCTGAGGTACGAGGACTGCAGCCTTGGCAGCAGCGTCAGCGGCCTCGTTTCCCGTCCACCGACGTGACCAGGGACCCATGTACACATCACAGTGGCTCCATCGAGAGTGAGCAAGTGACAGCTTTCCTGGACCCGTTGCATTAATGGATGGACTGTGTGCAGCACAAAGAGGCTCTAGAGGGCGCCGAGAGAGTCTGAGCATATGACGCAATTAAAAATCCTGTCAACTGAAAGAAAACAGCCCTCGGTCACCATTTTTAACAAATCAACCGGGTTTCAACACTGCTAGGAGTGTCCTCAAAATTTAAATCAAAGAATGGTCAATAACATGGTCCCAGAATTATGACAAAAAAAACGTGTCACCGTATGTATTGCGTGGCCTGATACAGTGCGGACAGCTCCGCTGCAAATACTGAGCAGTGTTCCGGAAGTCGATACAGAAAAACGTAGGCGCCAATGACAGACACACACACACACACACACACACACACACACACACACACACAACACCACGACTGGTCCGAGAGCCATCAGTGTACACAAAGGTATTATCGCGAATTCCCATGCGTTGGTCGTTAAAGTAAAGGCGATACAGGGAGGCTGGACTAATGTCCTTAGGAAGCAAATTAAGGCCAAGGTGAATACGGGCCGCTGCACTAAGCCAAGGTGGTGAAGGATTCACACCCGTCGGGGAAGTGGCAGGTAGCGTAAAGTTAAGCTGCCGGAGCAAAAGCCGAAAGCGAACTCCAGGAGGTTACAGAGAAGAAGGACGCGCCCCATGCTGGCGATCAAAGGAGTCATCGATGACGGAGACATAGGATGGGTGACCATTCGTGGCAGACAAACGGCATGCGTACCTGCTGAGAAGAAAGACACGTGTTAGGACAGAGGTGGTTCGGCAGATTTTGCATGCAGACTCTCAACCGGGCTAGTGTAAAAGACGCCAGTGCCCAAACGGATGCCACGATGGTGGATAGTATTCAGACGACGTTAAGAGGGACTGACGTGCAGATGCATAAACGAAACACCCATAGTTTAGTTTCGAACGGACAAGAGACCGGTGTAATCGGAGGAGGTTGGTTCGATCTGCACCCCAGGAAGTATCATTGAAGACACACAGTACATTGAGGGGCCGCATATAGCGGGCTGGCAGGTAAGACACGTGAAAGGACCAAGAGATTTTCCTATCGAGCGTGAGCCCCAGGAATTTCGTAGTTTCAACAAACGGAAGAGCAACAGGTCCGAGATGTAAGGACGGTGGAGAACGCCAATTGCACCGCCAGAAATTCATACAAACAGTTTTGTCAGTGGAGAAACCAAAGCCACTGTGGATACCCCATGAGTAAACGTGATCGAGACAGCTCTGAAGACGCCACTCAATGAGACAAGTCCGTGGATAATTGCATCTGATGGCAAAATCGTCAACGGAAAGGAAGCCTCAGATGCCCTGGATAAAGGTGTCCGACAAGGCACAACCCGCACGCACGTTGAAAACTCCGTCTTTTAAAAATTCCTGAAGGAAACGGAGCAGGCGGCCATGGAAGCGCCATTTGTAGACAGTACAGAGGATACCAGCCCTCCAGCAGGTGTCTTAGGCTTTCCCCAAATTGACAAACACGGCAAATGTCTGGGATTTCCGCAGAAAACCATTCATGACATAGGTGGACAAAGTGACGAGATGGTCAGCAGCAGAATAGCGTGCTCGAAATCCACACTGTGCAGTAGTTAGTAAGACTCGAGCCACCACACCAGCTGGTCATGAATCACACGTTCCATCACGCTGCAAACACAGCTGATGAGAGAAATGGGGCGGTAGCTAGAAGGAAGGTGTTTGTTTTTACAAGGTTTAGGTATGGGTATGACAGTGGCTTCAAGCCAGTGTTTGGGAAATGTGCCCTCTGACCAGATGGGGTTGCACGTATTAAGCAGAAAGTGATTGCCCACAATAGAAAGGTGCTGAAACATCTGTATGTGAACAGCGTCTGGCCCTGGGACAGTGGATTGGGATGAAGTGAGAGCATGATCCAGCACCCTCATAGTAAAGGGAGCATTGTAGCACTCATGATTTTGAGAAGAGAAGGGTACCACCCGAGCCTCCTCTATTCGTTCCGAAGGAAGAAGGCAGGGTGACAGTGGGAGGAACTCGAAAACTCCGCAAAATGGGGGCCCAATGTTTTTGAGATAGCAACAGGATCCACTGTGACATCATCTGCTACTGTCAGGCTGAAAATTGGGGAACAGATCCTGGTCCCAGAGAACCGTCGGAGGTTGGCCCACAGGACTGAAGAGGAAGTGGAACTGTTAAAAGAACATGTGAATGAAATCCAGCTAGCTTTTTTGCTATCCCGAAGAACGGGCAACACTGTGCACGCATCTGTTTATAATGAATGCAGTTTGCCATGGTAGGATGATGATGAAAAACGCAGAGACCACGCATCCACATGCGAATTAAGTTGCAGCACGCCTCAGTCAACCAAGGGATCGGGACACAGCATGATAAAGAGGAAGTGTGTGGAATAGAATGTTCTGCAGCGGCAAGGATAAAGTTTGTAAGATATTCCACCTGATCATCACAACTGGGGATATATTATTCGTCGAATGTCCCCATGGAGGAGTAAAACTTCCAGTCGACCTTAGTAAGCTGCTATTTGAGTGTGCACACAGGCGGGGTAGGACTCAGCAAACGGATAGCACACGGGAAATGGTCGCTCGAGTATGTGTCAAGAGAGAACAAACCACTAGAGACGATAGGCAAGCTGGGCAGTGCAGGATAGGAGGATAGGTCCTAATGGGAATAGGGGTGCGAGGAATCTGAAAGGAACATGGGTGTTCCTTTGTTAAGGCAGAAGAGGTTAAGTTCATTAAGAAGGTCAGTCAAGAGGGCATATCTCTGACAGGTTCTGGGACAACCCCAATGGGGATAGAGCATTTTAAAGTCACCGAGAAGCAGAAAGGGGTGAGGTAGCTACCCAATAAGTTGGAAGAAGTCTGCCCTGTTGACATAGAATGGTGGAGGGGTATAAATGGTACAAAGGAAAAAAGTCATGTGAGGAAGGAAAAGGCGAACAGCAACAGCTTGAAGGCAGAGAGTCAGGGACATGGGTTGACTATGAACGTTATCCCGTGTGAGCAGCATTACTCCCCTATGAGATGGAATGCCGACCTCGGAGGGGGGGAGGGGAGGGGAGGGGGAGCTCAAAATAGACCCAAAAGAAACGCGAAAGATCAAAGCGATCGTGTGGGCGCAATTTTGTTTCTTGAAAGCAGAAAACAAGTGGACGCTGTGTTTCTAAAAGCAGCCATAAATCCTCTTTGTGGGATCGAAGGCCGCGAACCTTCCATTGGAGGAGAGTCATGATAAGCAAAAAACGAAGAGGTGTCACCTCGGCGGCTGCAGAGTGAAAGCCTGCGAAGACTCGCTGCTACAGGGCACAGAGGCAGGAGAATCCTGCTCCAGGAGGTCCACAGAAGCGCCAGCTTCCTTCTGCTGTCGGCCTGTGGAGTCCAGCGCAGAAAAACGGTTGGTATTGTGCACAGGCGACACGGAGGCTGGCCAGGCGAGGGTATCATGTTGCGACACCACTGAAGAGGATCTTCGAGTCGGTGATGGAGAAGACCGTTCGCCCCTGACTTCTTCGAGCCTTTCCGGGCAGCAGAAGAAGACTCAGATGTTGGTTGGCTGAAGGGATGTAGAAAGTCCTCACAGAAGTATTCCTTCTGCCCTTTCCGGGCTGCCAATTGTGCAGCTGGTGACTTTGCCCCGTGAGGCGAGAGTTTGATGGCTTGTTGTACAGCTGGACGAGGAGACAGCAATGCTACCATGACACTGGGCGATTTCACAACCTCAGAACTGAATTTAAGGTCGCATGTCTGCGTGGCCGTGTGCTTCATGGAGCGATATGTAGCAAGAGCAGTACTGTAAGTGGCAGATGGTAGAACGCAGGGTTTGCGACTAACCAGTAACTTGCGAGCGACCAGGTAAGGTACTTTTCCTTTACCCGGATCTCCTGGACAGCCCACCCATCGAGATAAATGGGACAATCTCGAGAGAAGGCAGCATGGTCGCCATTGCAGTTGATGTAATGGGGAGGAGGAGGCAGACAATAGCCCTTGTGAGCGTCCCTACCAGAAGTTACAAATTTGGTTGGGCGTCGGCAAGACACTGGTAGCAGGGCATCACGTTCAGAATGTATGGGCCAACTGTAGTAAATTCATAGCCTGCTTTGGTCTTGGACAGAAGCAGCCCTCTATCTAAGGTGAGAAAAAGAGTGCGTATGGGCACTACGGAGGCATCTAACTTTTTCACCACCCGGTGGACGCCAATGACACTCAGAGAAGTACGTTTGAACTTCAGCCTCAGACTGTCGTGCAGCCTAGTGTAAATAAAACCACAGAAGGAATTCAGAGTTCTATGACCTCCAAAAGCAAAGTGCCATTGCGTAAACGAGTGCAGGATTTCACAGGGCCGGCAACTGCAGCAACATTTCTAAATTAGAAACGGATTTACCACTGCAAAGGACTGACCGTCTTCAGTATGTGAAACCACGAGGGGCCGTGGTGCAGCTGGGAGGGTCTTTCAATTGGGAGCTTCATTCCGTTTACGTTTGGTAGATGTGGACGGCAAAGATGATGATCGGCTCATTGCGAGAAAATCCCAATGACTACCGGCATCTCCGACGGAGGTCTCCTACCACCTGGGGCCCACCCTCAGAGGGTTGCTCACCAGCTTTAGGTGATTATTCACACCTCAGGTCATACCTCCCGAACACGTGGCAGAGGGACCAATCGGCAATTTGGGAAGGTAGCAGCTCAGGCAATCAGCACTCCCTAGGCCTGACCTATACAACTGGGGTACGTGTGAACCATATCTGTCGACCTGCGGCTGGGAATTACGCGTTGCCCAGTCGCCTGTTACGAGTCTGACGCCTGAGCGGAGGAAGGAGAGAAGGCGAAAGAAGAAAGGAAAAAGGAACGAAAAACAGTGGTGAGACCGTTCTTCCGTCAGCTACGGACAATGCGGAACTTTCCCAAAAACACCCTAGACATGTTCCCCAAGGGAGGGGAAAAGGAATAGCGAAAGGATAGACATGCAGCACGGAATGAAAAAGACGCTGCAAAGGCTGAGGGTTCCATGGTAGCCAAGCACGAACCAGCCAAAAAGCAGCGAGCCCCCTGGGGGGTTCGTTTGAAGTGGTTGTATGTGAAGTGTTACTGTAATAAATACGACGTGTTTTTCCGCCTGCACTATTATTATCGTTTTATGAAATTATTCAGTTAAGAGAGAAATTTACTGCATTAACGGAAGGACAATGTTGAAAATAATCGTATAATGAACGTTGTTATGAAAATAGGCTGCAATATTTGCCTCCTAGAAGGACTCGAATCATGTCTCCTGACAACACATTTGCTGCAGTCCTCGTAAGGGACGTTTCTCAAAGCGAACACACCAAACGTGGGGAAAAGTGCTCCCCAGAATATAAAAATTCCAATCCAAAAGAAAGCAGGTGTTGACAGATGTGAAAATTAGCGAACTATCAGTTCAATAAGTCACAGCTGCAAAATACTAACGCGAATTCTTTACAGACGAATGAAAAAACTGGTAGAAGCCGACCTCGGGGAAGATTAGTTTGGATACCGTAGAAATGGTGGAACACGTGAGGCAATACTGACCCTACGATTTATCTTAGAAAATAGATTAAGGAAAGGCAAGCCTACGTTTCTAGAATTTGTAGACTTAGAGAAAGCTTTTGACAATGTACACTAGAATACTCTCTTTCAAATTCTAAAGGTGGTAGCGGTAAAATACAGGGAGCGAAAGGCTATTTACAATTTATACAGAAACCAGATGGCAGTTATAAGAGTCGAGGGGCATGAAAGGGAAGCAGTGGTTGGGAAGGGAGTGAGACAGGGTTGTAGCCTCTCCCCGATGTTATTCAATCTGTATATTGAGCAAGCAGTAAAGGAAACAAAAGAAAAATTCGGAGTAGGTATTAAAATCCAAGGACAAGAAATAAAAACTGAGGTTCGCCGATGACATTGTAATTCTGTCAGAGACAGCAAAGGACTTGGAAGAGCAGTTGAACGGAATGGATAGTGTCTTGGGAGGAGGATATAAGATGATCAACAACAAAAGCAAAACGAGGATAATGGAATGTAGTCGAATTAAGTCGGGTGATGCTGAGGGAATTAGATTAGGAAATGAGACACTGAAAGTAGTAAAGGAGTTTTGCTATTTGGGGAACAAAATAACCGATGATGGTCGAAGTAGAGAGGATATAAAATGTAGACTGGCAATGGCAAGGAAACCGTTTCTGAAGAAGAGAAATTTGTTAACATCGAGTATAGATTTAAGTGTCAGGAAGTCATTTCTGAAAGTATTTGTATGGAGTGTAGCAATGTATGGAAGTGAAGCATGGACGATAAATAGTTTGGACAAGAAGAGAATAGAAGCTTTCGAAATGTGGTGATACAGAATAATGCTGAAAATTAGATGGGTAGATCACATAACTAATGAGGAAGTATTGAATAAAATTGGGGAGAAGAGGAGTTTGTGGCACAACTTGACTAGAAGAAGAGATCGGTTGGTAGGACATGTTCTGAGGCATCAAGGGATCACCAATTTAGTATTGGAGGGCAGCGTGGAGGGTAAAAATCGTAGAGGGAGACCAAGAGATGAATACACTAAACAGATTCGGAAGGATGTAGGTTGCAGTAGGTACTTGGAGATCAAGAAGCTTGCACAGGATAGAGTAGCATGTAGAGCTGCATCAAACCAGTCTCACGACTGAAGACAACAACAACAACAACAACAACAACAACGTCACTGCAACCGCAGCGTTTTCTAGTGACAGGTGTCTGCTATCTTTCAACGTCAAACATGTTAAGCATATTTAATAATTTGCCTTCGCTTTCCTTTGGAATGCATTTTACTTTCTCAAAGCCGGCAGGTGTGGCCGTGCGGTTCTCGGCACTTCAGTCTGGAACCTCGTGACCGCTACGGTCGCAGGTTCGAATCCTGCCTCGGGCATTGATTTTTTTTTTTGTGGTTTTAGGGCGCACAACTTCAACGGTCATTAGCGCCCAGACTACGTTAGGAATGCACCGCGAGTCACAAGTTTAAAACAGCAACGAAACGGAAACACGATAAAAGACAGACTGACAGGCATAGGATTAAAAAAAGAAAACTGCATAATCAAATGTCCTTAGAGAGGGTTGTCAAATTGATAAAATGAAGAACGCGAGCAGCTGCTCGTGGGCCATCCGCTAAAATGGCTTCTAGAGTACATGGCAGGCCAAGATCAAGACGCAGTGTGTTAAAATCCGGACAGGACGTTAAAATGTGGCGGACCGTCAGCAATTGCCCACATGGGCAGAACGGCGCCGGCGCAGCCGTCAGCAGATGGCGATGACTGAACCGGCAGTGTCCAATTCGTAACCGGGCCAAAACTACCTCCTTCCGCCGAGAAGGGCGTGAGGAGGACGTCCAAGCCACGGGAAGAGGTTTCAAGGCCCGAAGCTTGTTGTCTGGAAGTGCAGCCCAATCGGCATGCCACAGCGATAAAATGCGCCGACAAATTACCCTGCTACAATCTGACGAAGGGACACAAGAAGCTGTCCGAGGCTGGAGGACCGCAGCCTTGGCCGCGGCATCTGCAGCTTCGTTCCCAGGGATACCGACATGGCCAGGAACCCACATAAAGCTAACCGGAGAACCGACGTCCACCAGCTGCTGAAGAGAGCGTTGGATCCGGTGCACGAAAGGGTGAACCGGGTACGGATCACTGAGGCTTTGGATAGCGCTCAGGGAATCGGAGCAGATGACATATGCAGAATGTCGGTGGCGGCAGATGTAAAGAACAGCCTAGTAGAGGGCAAAGAGCTCAGCTGTGAAGACCGAACAATGGCCATGGAGGCGGTATTTGAAACTTTGTGCCCCGACAATAAAAGAACACCCGACCCGTCATTGGTCTTTGAGCCATCTGTATAAATGAAGGTCATATTAATGAACTTCGAACGAAGTTCGACAAAACAGGAGTGGTAGACCGAACCGGGGGTAACCTCCTTCGGGAGCGAGCAGAGGTCAAGGTGGACGCGAACCTGAGCCTGGAGCCAAGGTGGCGTGTGGCTCTCGCCCACTCGAAAGGTTGCAGGGAGTGAAAAATTAAGGTGTTGAAGGAGGCGACGAAAGCGAACTGCAGGGGGTAGCAGGGCAGAGACATACAACCCGTAGTGACGGTCGAGAGAGTCATCAAAAAAGGAACGATAAGACGGGTGGTCGGGCATTGCCAGTAGCCGACAGGCATACCGACAAAGCAGTATATCGCGCCGGTAGGTGAGTGGCAACTCACCAGCGTCAGCATGAAGACTCTCGACGGGACTAGTATAAAACGCTCCGATCGCAAGTCGTAAACCCCGATGTTGTATGGAGTTGAGGCGGCGTAAGATGGATGGCCGTGCAGAGGAGTATACGAAGCTCCCATAATCCAGCTTGGAGCGGACGATCGACCGATATAGACGAAGTAGGACGGTTCGATCCGCTCCCCACGACATACCACTGAGAACACGGAGAACACGGAGGACATTTAGAGAACGGGTACAACGGGCAGCCAAATATGACACATGTGGAGACCAACTAAGTTTCCTGTCAAATGTAAGACCTAAAAATTTTGTTGTCTCCACGAATGGGAGAGCGACGGGACCGAGTCGTAAGGACGGTGGGAGAAACTCTTTGTAGCGCCAGAAGTTAATACAGACCGTCTTCTCGGCAGAAAAACGGAAGCCATTGGCGACACTCCAGGAGTAAAGACGGTCAAGACAACGCTGAAGACAGCGCTCCAGGAAACACGTACGCTGCGCGCTGCAATAGATGGTAAAATCGTCCACGAAAAGGGAGTCGGATACATCAGCTGGGAGGCAATCCATTATTGGATTGATCGCTATGGCGAAGAGAGCGACGCTCAAAACTGAGCCCTGTGGCACCCCATTCTCCTGGCGAAAGGTGTCTGACAGGACAGAACCCACACGTACCCTGAACTGTCGATCCATTAAAAAGGAACGAATAAAAAGAGGGAGGCGACCGCGAAGGCCCCATGTATGCATGGTGCGGAGAATGCCCGCCCTCCAACAGGTGTCGTAAGCCTTCTCCAAATCAAAGAACACAGCCGCGGTCGGGCGCTTCCGCAAGAAGTTATCCATAATGAAGGTCGACAAGGTAACCAGATGGTCAACAGCAGAGCGGCGCCTACGAAATCCACATTGTACAATGGTAAGTAGGCGTCGAGACTCGAGCAGCCAAACCAATCGAGAGTTAACCATTCGCTCCATCACTTTACAGACACAGCTGGTAAGCGAGATGGGTCGATAACTGGAAGGCAAGTGCTTGTCCTTCCCCGGCTTAGGAATCGGGACAACAATAGACTCGCGCCAGCATGCGGGAACATGTCCCTCAATCCAGATGCGATTGTAAGTACGAAGAAGAAAACCTTTACCCGCAGGAGAAAGGTTCTTCAGCATCTGAATATGAATAGAATCAGGCCCTGGAGCGGAGGACCGCGATCGGCCAAGTGCGTTTTCGAGTTCCCGCATGGTGAATGGGGCAATATAACTTTCACGATTCGAAGAGCGGAAGTTAGGTGGCCTAGCCTCCTCTGCCTGTTTGCGGGGGAGGAAGGCAGGGTGGTAATGAGCGGAGCTCGAAACCTCTGCGAAAAAGCGGCCGAAGGCATTGGAGACAGCCTCAGGGGCCACAATGACGTCATTAGCGACCGTCAAGCCAGAAACTGGTGAGTGGACCTTAGTGCCAGATAGCCGGCGCAGGCTACCCCAGACAACAGAAGAAGGAGTAAAACTGTTAAAGGTGCTTGTGAAAGCAGCCCAGCTGGCTTTCTTGCTTTCTTTAATAATACGACGACACTGTGCACGTAATCGTTTATAAGTGATACAATTCGCCACTGTAGGGTGGCGTTTAAAGGTGCGTAAAGCACGTCGACGAGCACGTAAAGCGTCTCTACATGCTGCGGTCCACCAGGGGACCGGTACGCTACGTGGAGAAGAAGTAGGGTGAGGGATGGAATATTCAGCAGCAGTGAGAATGACTTCCGTGAGGTGTGCGACCTGACGATCGCAGCTTGTGAAGGTTTGATCCTGAAAGGTCGCCCTGGAAGAGAAGAGCCCCAGTCTGCTTCGGAGATGGTCCAACTAGATGAGCACGGAGAGGGGGTATGCTGCAGGAGATGGATAACACACGGGAAGTGGTCGCTCGAATATGTATCAGAAAGTGCATATCACTCAAACCGGCGTGCAAGTTGGGGAGTACATATAGAGACGTCTAAATGGGAATAGGTGTGAGATGTGTCCCAAAGAAAAGTAGGGACGCCAGTATTGAGGCAGACAAGATTGAGCTGGTTGAAAAGGTCTGCTAACAGGGAGCCCCTCGGGCAGGATGCTGGAGAGCCCCAAAGGGGATGGTGGGCAATGAAGTCTCCAGTTAACAAAAATGGTGCAGGTAGCTGAGCAATAAGTTGCATCATGTCTGCCCTGGTAACGGCAGACGACGATGGAGTGTAAACGGTACAAATGGAAAATGTAAAAGTGGGGAGAGTAATGCGGATGGCAACTGCCTGCAGGCCGGTGTGCAACGTGATGGGATCGTAGTAAATATCATCCCGGACCAGCAACATAACCCCTCCATGAGCCGGGATACCTACCACAGGGGGTAGGTCAAAACGCACAGAGGTGTAGTGTGCCAAGGCAATTTGATCGCATGGGCGTAGCTTCGTTTCCTGGAGGGCTACGACGAGCGGACGGTGCAAGCGGAGCAGCAACCTCAAGTCCTCTCGGTTGGAGCGAATGCTGCGAATATTCCAGTGAATAAGTGCCATCGTAAGAAGAAAAGGAAGATGAAAGAAGGGGTCACCTCGAAGGCCGCTGAGGGCCTGGCTTCGAGCGAGCACTGCCGCCGCTATCAGTAGGCGAACAGTCATCGTCCATTGGGTCCATAGGTTCATCAGCCATCTTGGGAAGATGGCCGGGAGGGGGAGCTTCCTCCGCCGGTGAACGGCCAGATGTTCGGCGACCAGCGATGCGGCCAGGCGAAACGGATGACGGCCTGGGGCGGCAACCGCTGGGTGGCGCAGGAGAAGAAATGCGCCGTGGCGGAGAAGGAGAACTGTGCTTCCTATGAGCCTTCTTGGAAGGTCGTTTGGTGGAAGTACCGGTCGAAGGCTGGGAGGTCGAGGTACGTAGGAAGTCTGCACGGGACGGTTCCTTCTTGAAGGCCCGTGCATCTGACTTCGGGGTCTTCGTCTTAGCAGAAGCTGATGAAGGGGCTGGTGTCTGTGGGGTGATGGGAGGAAGAGGAGACGTCGACCGCGCGATCTTAGCGCTGGCCGAACGGACGACTGTGGTGCTGAAGGTCAGATCGCATGTCTGGGTTGCCACCTCCCTGGTAGTCCGAGGAGAGGCGAGGACAGTACTGTATTTTCCCGCTGGGAGCAGCGTGGGCTTCCTACTAGCCAATAGCTTGCGAGCGGCCGAGGTGGACACTTTCTCTTTGACCCGAATTTCTTGGATACAGCGTTCTTCCTTATAGACAGGACAGTCGCGGGAGGATGCGGCATGGTCACCCTGACAGTTCACACAACGGGGAGACGGAGGTGGACAGTCACCCTCATGGATATCCCTGCCACAAGTGACACATTTAGCCGCATTGGAACAAGACTGTCGAGTGTGATTGAAACGCTGACACTGGTAGTAGCGCGTAGGTGTCGGGACATAGGGGCGAACAGAAATAACCTCGTAGCCCGCCTTGATGCGCGATGGCAGTTTAACACTATCAAAGGTCAAGAAAAGTGTCCGGGTCGGTACAAGGTCATTGTTGACCTTTTTCATGACCCTATGGACAGCCGTCACGCCCTGCTCAGCGAGGAAAGATTGAATCTCCTCGTCAGTCAATCCGTCGAGGGATCTAGTATAGACCACACCACGAGACGAATTCAAAGTTCGGTGAGCCTCCACCCGGACAGGGAACGTGTACAGGAGTGTGGCCCGAAGCAGTTTTTGTGCCTGGAAGGCGCTCTCAGTTTCTAGTAATAAGGTACCGTTACGCAACCTGGTACAAGATTTGACAGATCCGGCTATGGCATCTATGCCCTTCTGGATAACGAAAGGGTTGACAGAGGAAAAATCCTTTCCGTCCTCAGATCGAGAAACGACGAGGAACAGTGGGGCAGGCGGTAGTACTTTTGTCACTAGTGGCTGGTCAAGTTTCCGTTTATGGGCAGAAGTCGAGAGAGATGGAGTGAAATCCGTTGCGGAGGAATCCCCCATGATTGCCAGCGTCTCCGATGGCGCGCTCCTTCCTTGTGGGGACCCTCTCAGAGGGCACTCCCGCCTTAGGTGAATGTTTACACCTCAGGTCACACCTCCCGAGACACAGACGGAGGGACCAATCGGCATGGTCAGAAGGTATCAGCTCAGGCAATCACCCCTCCCTGGGCCTGGCCTTTACCAGGGGGTACGTGCGTGCCTTACATGTCTACCCAGGGCGGGGAATTACGCGTTACCCCGTCACCGGCTACGCGTGCGAACGCGTGGGTCGGCCTTCAGGCGCGCACAGGGAGGAAGGAAGAAGAGGAAAAAGAAGAGAGAGAGGGAGAGAGAGGACAGACTGTCTCAAACGCCGAGGCGGAGACCAGAGAAGGCAAGGAGAAGAAGGCAATGAGAAGGCAAGGAGAAGAAGGCAATGAGAAGGCAAGGAGAAGAAGGCAATGAGAAGGCAAGGAGAAGAAGGCAATGAGAAGGCAAGGAGAAGAAGACAAGGGAAAGAGTAAGGAAGACAGTGAGGTGGAGAAGAGCAAAGAAAGGAACCAACCAAAGGAAGGAAGAAACGAGAAGTGAAAAAGCAAAATGACCGCAAATAGAGGTCGTGGAACCGTCCGTCTCCGGACGCAGGCGCTAACTACCCCCTTGAGGGGGAGGGACTCCTTTTAGTCGCCTCTTACGACAGGCAGGAATACCTCGGGCCTATTCTAATCCGCGGACCCGCAGGGGGGGGGGGGGGGGGGGGGGGCATGGATGTGTGTGATGTCCTTAGGTTAGTTAGGTTTAAGTAGTTCTAAGTTCTAGGCGACTGATGCCCACTGATGTTAAGTCCCATAGTGCTCAGAGCCATTTTACTTTCTGAAATGAGAAAAAGCGCCTCTCCTGTCAACGTTTACTGCAACCGTTGTGACTTAACATTATACAAAAACTGCTTCTGTTTCACTGTGTGTATTACACTATATATTTGCTCTGATATCCTTATGCTAGCCAAGTTGTTCTGTCTATAGTGTGAATTGTTCGAAATGGAGACGGAATTAGCCAGTGACACAGATCACAATCCTACAATTCGTTTGTCCATGCGCCTTCAGAAAATCGAATAACTCATTCCTGAACAGAGAGCGCTCTTACTTATATAACAGTTAATATTTCAGAATACCCTTCTATTTACCTACTAAGAAAGCACTGTAGTATTTCAGAAAACTTAAAGGTGAATAAAAAATATTTGGAGAAAGCAAATGACTGGCAATCTGTCAGGTTAACCCTGCACATCTCTAACCCCTACACTACAGTTAACAGATGTTATTGCAGTCTTTATCTTATCTCACAATGCCGTAAAAGCTGTAATCGCAAATACGTCAATAACTGACATTGATTTATATCAGCTCGTAAAGCAAACAGCAGGTTTCTGATAAATCTTCAATGAGCCAGTGCTGTGAAAGAGCCTTCTTTCACAGAACGCCAGTTACATAATGATGTGACAAAAGCCGTGGGATAGTGATACGCACATACACACTACCGGCCATTAAAACTGCTACACCACGGAGATGACGTGCTACAGACGCAAAATTTAACCGACAGAAAGAATATGCCATGATATGCAAATGATTAGCTTTTCAGAGCATTCTCACAAGGTTGGCGACGATGGCGACACCTACAACGTGCTGACATGAGGAAAGTTTCGAACCGATTTCTCATACACAAACAGCAGTTGACCGGCGTTGGCTGGTGAAACGTTGTTGTGATGCCTCGTGTAAGGAGGAGAAATGCGTACCACTGCGTTTCCGACTTTGATAAAGGTCGGATTGTAGCATATCGCGATTGCGGTTTATCGTATCAAGACATTGCTGCTCGAGTTGGTCGAGATGCAATGACTGTTAGCAGAATATGGAATCGTTGGGTTTAGGAGGGTAATACGGAACGCCGTGCTCGATCCCAACGGCCTCGTATCACTAGCAGTCGAGATGACAGGCATCTTATCCGCATGGCTGTAACGGATCGTGCAGCCACGTCTCGATCCCTGAATTAACTGATGGGGACGTTTGCAAGACAACAACCATCTGCACGAACAGTTCGACGACGTTTGCAGCAGCATGGACTATCAGCTCGGAGACCGTGGCTGCGGTTACCCTGGACGCTGCATCAGAGACAGGAGCGCCTGCGATGGTGTACTCGACGACGAACCTGGGTGCACGAATGGCAAAACGTCATTTTTTCGGATGAATCCAGGTTCTGTTTACAGCATCACGGTGGTCGCATCCGTGTTTGGCGACATCGCGGAGAACGCACATTGGAAGCATGTATTCGTGATCAGCATACCGACGTATCACCCAGCGTGATGGTATAGGGTGCCATTGGTTACACGTCTCGGTCACCTCTTGTTCGCATTGACGGCACTTTGAAAAGTGGACGTTACATTTCGGATGTGTTGCGACCCGTGGCTCTACCCTTCATTCGATCCCTGCGAAACCCTACATTTCAGCAGGATAATGCACGACCGCATGTTGCAGGTCCTGTTCGGGCCTTTCTGGATACAAGAAATGTTCGACTGCTGCCCGGGCCAGCACATTCTCCAGATCTCTCACCAATTGAAAACGTCTGTTGAATGGTGGCCGAGCAACTGGCTCGTCACAATACGCCAGTCACTGCTCTTGTTAAACTGTGATATCAGGTTGAAGCTGCATTGGCAGCTGTACCTGTACACGCCATCCAAGCTCTGTTTGACTCAATGCCCATGCGTATCTAGGCCGTTACTATGGCCAGAGGTGGTTGCTCTGGGTACTGATTTCTCAGGATCTATGCAACCAAATTGAGTGAAAATGTAATCACATGTCCGTTCTAGTATAATATATTTGTCCATGTGCATTTCTTCTTGGTGTAGCAATTTTAATGGCTAGTAGTGTAATACGTATGGCGGTGGTATAGCGTACACAAGATATAAAATGGCAGTGCATTGGCGGAACTGTCATTTCTGCTCAGGTGATTCATGTGAAAAGGTTTCCGATGTGTTTATGGCCGCACGACGGGAATTAAGCTGTGAACGCTGAATGGCAGTTGGAACTAAGCGCATGTAACGTTCCATTTCCGAAATCGTTGGGAATTCCGTACTCCGAGATTTTTAGTGTAAAGAGTGTGACGTGTAAACCAAACTTCAAGCAAAGCAGTGGCCGACAGCCTTCACTTGACCACCGAGATGAGCGGCGTTTGCACACAGTCGTCAGTGTTAACAGACAAGCAGCACTGCGTGAAATAATCGTAGATATCTATGTGGCACCTTCGACGAATGTATCAGTTTGGACAGTGAATCGAAATTTGGCGTTGAAGGGCTATGGCAGCAGACGACCGACGCGAGTGTCATTTCTAACGGTACGATGTCGCCTGCAGTACCTTTCCTGGGTTCGTGGCCGTATCTGTTGGACCCTAGAGTACTGAAAAGAGGTGGCCTGTTCAAATGAGTCCTCATTTCAATTGGTAAGAAGGGCTGATGGTAAGGTTCGAGTGTGGCGCGGAGCCCACGAAGCAATGGAGCCAACTTGTCGCTAGTGAACTGTGCAAGCTGGTGGTGGCACCATACTGGTATGGGCTGTGTTTATACGGAATGTAGTGGAAATTGGTATGTTCGGCTACTTTGTGACCTTTGCAGCCATTCATGGACCTCAACACGATAGAATTTTTGTGGATGACAATTAGCCATCCCAGCGGGCCACAATTTTTCGCGATTCGTTTGAAGAACATTTTGGACAATCCGAGCGAATGATTTGGACACGCAGATCGCCAGACTCGAATCTCGTGGAACAATATGGGACGTAATCGAGATGTCAGTTCGAGCGCAAAATCCTGGTAACATTTTCGCAAATTCGGTAGCTACAGAGACAGCATGGCTCAATGTTTCTGTAGAGGGCTTCAACGACTTTGTCTGTCCATGCCAGTTGCTGCACTACGCCGGGAAAACTTCTGTCACTTCAGTGTAATACGCGAAGCGACAAATTGGAAAAGCCTTCATCCGCTGGTGTGTCTTACTGCACTGTGCATTTCATTTGATGATATGCAGCTTACAGAAACTACAAGAATGTCACAATTAAGCCCGCCCGGTTAGCCGCGCGGTTAACGGTCTGCTTTCCGGGCGAATTGGAGTGTCGAGGTCCGGTGTGCCGGCCAGTCTTTGGATGGTTTTCAAGGCGGTTTTCCATCTGCCTCGGCGAATGTGGGCTGGTTCCTCTTATTCCGTCTCGGTTACACTATGTCAGCGATCGCTGCGCAAACACTGTCCACGTACGCGTACACCATAATTACACTTACATTACATTTGGGGTACACTCGTCTGTTATGAAATGTTCTTGGGGGGGAAGTGGGGGTGGTCTACTGGGTGGTCTACTGGGTGCCGAACTGCACAATAACCCTGGGTTCGGTGTGTGGCGGCGGCGGGGTGAGTGGACTGCAGTAGCCTGTTGTGGGGTTGTGAACCACTGAGGGCTACGGCGGGGACGAAGCCTATCCGTCGTTTTCTAGGTCCCCAGTTCCATACAATACAATGTCGTAATTAGGTATCTGACATAAGCTGATTTTTGTTCAATGCTATAAGTTGTTTCAGAGGGACACGAGTTCTCCTCTAAATCGTCTGGCAATTTCTGAAATGCTGTTTTGTAGAATACCACAGGGAACACCCAGGGTCCAGTTTCAAGGCCGGCTGTGGCAGGTGGAAACAGGAGTCCGATGCAGAAAGAAGCGTGTAGTTTATCCAAAGAAGACTAAACGCCGAGCACTAATTCAGAGGCCGTGGGCAGAAATATCGACAATTCTTCACTACGAAACATTAAGGTCAGAGGTAGTGTATTTCTCCTAAGCCTTTTGAAGACAAAGAAAGGACTGGATTTTGTGACAGGCCCCACTTTGAAAAAGGCAGAGTGCAACAAGAAATGTTGCACATGGTACTATAAGTGCTGCGTCGGACGGTAGGGTTTTATTTTTTTATACCGGGTAGTTTCGGACATTTACCCATTACTGGTGGTGATTGTATTACAAAACACAGGTTTTTTATAGGATACTGAGTAGTGCCTTATGACTGTCGTATTTTAAATTATTGCAATATGATATGCATTGTGTATATTGCTTTTAGCTTATGCCAAAGATGATGTTCCGTGAAAATGTTTCAAATGGCTCTGAGCACTATGGGACTTAGCTTCTAAGGCCATCAGTCCCCTAGAACTTAGAACTACTTAAACCTAACTAACCTAAGGACACCACACACATCCATGCCCGAGGCAGGATTCGAACCTGCGATCGGAGCGGTCGCTCGGCTCCAGACTAGCGCCTAGAACCGCACGGCCACTCCGGCCGGCGATGTTCCGTAAAATTCAGGGGCGGCCTCATCAGGCACACTGACACGACACAAAAGAAAACTCATAACTCAAACTGTTCTACTTTTCTTTTCATACTGTTCGTAAGGCATGCTATGTTACACAAGCCGAGCCAGACATGTCATGTGATAAACGTCCCACGCAGTTAGCGTCTGCACTTAAGGTGACTACGAGTTCATTTGATAACGAAAAGCACACAGTCTAGCGGTGGCGACGCTAACCACACTTTCTGAGGTTGTATTTGGCAACAGCTGAAAAAACTGCTCCGACACGTCGCCAACCTTCCACCGGCACTGACCCCAAATGACCCGACATTGTGTTCGTCGCGCAAAGCTTTTCCGGCACAGAAAGCATTAGTTCAGATTCCACGGCCGTCCAGCAATCCGAATAATAATCGTAATACTCAGAAACGCCAGGCGATGACTAGTGTTATAAAGAGGCACGACACATGTCTATGGAACACTAGAAAGTCGTTTCAGGCAGCGGGAAGTTATGCATACCGTTGCCGTCGAAGCGTACACAGTTGAAGAGCGTTTGGTGAGCGACGTCAATCTCCCTGTGTAACTTGCATAGTTGTTAGTTGAAGCCCCAACGTCAGACTATTTTCAGCGCACTGTTTCAGTACCACCTGTTAACCAGCCTTCCGGCTGTAGCAGTCTTACGAACAGCAAAATGTTCAAATGTGTGTGAAATCTTACGTGACTTAACTGCTAAGGTCATCAGTCCCTAAAGCTTACACACTACTTAACCTAAATTATCCTAAGGACAACACACACACCCATTCCCGAGGGAGGACTCTAACCTCTGCCGGCACCAGTCCGAACGGCAGCAAATACCTTTAGATACATCGAAATGTTCGCTGCGTACGAATTTTATATTAAAAAATTCGTTACGTGATTCCTGTGTAGGCATTCGTCGCAAGGTCCACTTAGGCGCCCACTAATTATTGTTGAACCATGGGAGTTGTATTATACAGCAGAAAGCAATGTACAAGTAGTCACAAAGTTTTAATCACTACTTCGGAAAAGTCAAATTACGTTCAGGAAGCTCGGTGGTGGTGGTAGTCCTCTTTTAATTACCCTTTAATGCGAGATATTTTTCCTAACTATGAATGACTTGGGTGGGAGATGATTGTAGAAGTCTGCAATTTAGCCCGTGAGGAAACGTTCCACGACGGAAGTCAACTCTAAGTCATTCCGGAAATGCCGGTCTGTAATACACTCCTGGAAATTGAAATAAGAACACCGTGAATTCATTGTCCCAGGAAGGGGAAACTTTATTGACACATTCCTGGGGTCAGATACATCACATGATCACACTGACAGAACCACAGGCACGTAAACACAGGCAACAGAGCATGCACAATGTCGGCACTAGTACAGTGTATATCCACCTTTCGCAGCAATGCAGGCTGCTATTCTCCCATGGAGACGATCGTAGAGATGCTGGATGCAGTCCTGTGGAACGGCTTGCCATGCCATTTCCACCTGGCGCCTCAGTTGGACCAGCGTTCGTGCTGGACGTGCAGACCGCGTGAGACGACGCTTCATCCAGTCCCAAACATGCTCAATGGGGGACAGATCCAGAGATCTTGCTGGCCAGGGTAGTTGACTTACACCTTCTAGAGCACGTTGGGTGGCACGGGATACATGCGGACGTGCATTGTCCTGTTGGAACAGCAAGTTCCCTTGCCGGTCTAGGAATGGTAGAACGATGGGTTCGATGACGGTTTGGATGTACCGTGCACATTCAGTGTCCCCTCGACGATCACCAGTGGTGTACGGCCAGTGTAGGAGATCGCTCCCCACACCATGATGCCGGGTGTTGGCCCTGTGTGCCTCGGTCGTATGCAGTCCTGATTGTGGCGCTCACCTGCACGGCGCCAAACACGCATACGACCATCATTGGCACCAAGGCAGAAGCGACTCTCATCGCTGAAGACGACACGTCTCCATTCGTCCCTCCATTCACGCCTGTCGCGACACCACTGGAGGCGGGCTGCACGATGTTGGGGCGTGAGCGGAAGACGGCCTAACGGTGTGCGGGACCGTAGCCCAGCTTCATGGAGACGGTTGCGAATCGTCCTCGCCGATACCCCAGGAGCAACAGTGTCCCTAATTTGCTGGGAAGTGGCGGTGCGGTCCCCTACGGCACTGCGTAGGATCCTACGGTCTTGGCGTGCATCCGTGCGTCGCTGCGGTCCGGTCCCAGGTCGACGGGCACGTGCACCTTCCGCCGACCACTGGCGACAACATCGATGTACTGTGGAGACCTCACGCCCCACGTGTTGAGCAATTCGGCGGTACGTCCACCCGGCCTCCCGCATGCCCACTATACGCCCTCGCTCAAAGTCCGTCAACTGCACATACGGTTCACGTCCACGCTGTTGCGGCATGCTACCAGTGTTAAAGACTGCGATGGAGCTCCGTATGCCACGGCAAACTGGCTGACACTGACGGCGGCGGTGCACAAATGCTGCGCAGCTAGCGCCATTCGACGGCCAACACCGCGGTTCCTGGTGTGTCCGCTGTGCCGTGCGTGTGATCATTGCTTGTACAGCCCTCTCGCAGTGTCCGGAGCAAGTATGGTGGGTCTGACACACCGGTGTCAAAGTGTTCTTTTTTCCATTTCCAGGAGTGTAGTTCCTTCACGTGAAGAAACGGGACGAAGTCACTGGGCGCTATTTCAGAAAAATACAGAGGGTTTGACTAAATCTGATACCCCAACAGAACCAGCATGGATAGCTGGAGCGTTTTCATGGAGCAAAAACATCCCTCCTGAAAGCCTCCCGAACCGCACCAGGAGATGGAGATATCTACATACACATTCCGCACACGCACTGTTAGTCATTTCCTTTCCTGTTCGACTCGCAAACACAACGAGGGAAAATGACTGTCCATATGTCTTTATACGAGACCTAATTTTTCGTATCTTCGTGGTCCTTAAGCAAAATGTATGTTCGCGGCAGTAGGATCGTTCTGCAGTCAACTTCAAATATCGGTTCCCTAAATGTTTCAATAGAGTTCCTCAAAAAGAATGTCGCCTTCCCTCCAGGGATTCCCGTTTCAGTTCGCGAAACATATCAGCATAACTTGCATGTTGTTCGAGTCTACCCATAACTTCTGTTCCTAATGACATTTTTAAACTCCCTCCGAACAGGTCTCGGCAGGCCCAACGGTACCGACCGGCCGCCGCATCATCCTCAGCCCACAGGCGTCACTGGATGCGGGTGTGGAGGTGCATGTGGTCAGCACACCGCTCTACAGGCCGTACGTCAGTTTCCGAGACCGGAGCCGCTACTTCTTAATCAAGTAGCTCCTCAGTTTGCCTCACAAGGGCTGAGTGCACCCCGCTTGCAGACAGCCCTCAGCATACCGGATGGTTACCCATCCAAGTGCTAGCCCAGGCCGACAGCGCTTAATGCGATCTGACGGGAACCGGTGCTACCAATGCGGCAAGGCCGTTGGCTTCTAATGAAATTAGCAAAATTTTTATCAAATCTTCACGATTTTAGCTATTGTGTTTGTTGTGACTTGGCAAGACAGCCAAGCCACTATGAGGTAGCCGAAAGGCACGCGTTTAAGCTCACGCAGGCTGGCGTGAGGTCTGGAACAGTTAAAGGAGTCTAGTAAAAAAAAAAGTACGTAGGTTCTGGAATACTTAACTTTAATCCATAATTGGTAAACATGCATCACAAGATAAATAGCAAATGATAATGGCGCCTTGCTAGGTCGTAGCAAATGACGTAGCTGAAGGCTATGCTAACTATCGTCTCGGCAAATGAGAGCGTAATTTGTCAGCGAACCATCGCTAGCAAAGTCAGCTGTACAACTGGGGCGAGTGCTAGGAAGTCTCTCTAGACATGCCGTGTGGCGGCGCTCGGTCTGCAATCACTGATAGTGGCGACACGCGGGTCCGACGTATACTACCGGACCGCGGCCGATTAAAGGCTACCACCTAGCAAGTGTGGTGTCTGGCGGTGACACCACAGTGTTCAAGTCGGGACGTTTCCTGCTCGCCTAACTGTCGAGAACATTTTCAATGCTGGCCTTTGTACTACAATTTCAAAATAAAATAAGCAAAATTTTTTGTGCCTATTTAATATATTGAAGAAGGGAGTAGTTCCTTTCAAAAGTAATTAATACTACCGTATATACACTGCCAAGAAATTGTTAAAATCTGTTTGTCGTCGGAACGTTCATAAAAATTAGGTAACTTCTTGAAATTTGTGGTAAGATCTTACGGTACCAAAGTGCTGAGATCATCGGTCCCTACGCTTACACACCATTTAAGCTAACTTAAACCTACTTACGCTAAGGACAACACACAACCCGTGTCCGAGGGAGAACTCGAACCTCTAATTGGGGGGGGGGGGGGGGAGCCGAGCGAACTATGCAAGGCGCCTCAGACGCCGCGGCTAACTTTTTGAACTGCTTTATAAAACCCGCACATAAAAGAACTAGTTTATAATGAACTAATAGTATAAGAATGTTTTCTGGCACAGTACTCTGAAAATGAACTACAATCGGCGCAAAGCACACGGGTATTCTCTTTATCATTTATTTCTGCAGTTATGGTGACATTCTCCGCACAGTAATATCATGGCAAACACTTTCTCATTTGTAAATACCATGTTGAGTGCCTAGAACGGATGTTCAGGAAAATTAATGTCACGATTACAACAGTTACACCAATTACAGTGTACAGTACCAATACGTCCTTCCACACTTCATATGGCTCTGAGCACTATGGGACTTAACATCTATTGTCATCAGTCCCCTAGAACTTAGAACTACTTAAACCTAACTAACCTAAGGACATCACACAACACCCAGCCATCACGAGGCAGAGAAAATCCCTGACCCCGCCGGCAATCGAACCCGGGAACCCGGGCGTGGGAAGCGAGAACGCTACCGCACGACCACGAGCTGCGGACTCCACACTTCATAGTGAGCCGTTCCCACACGAAGCGGCGATTGCAGCCTATTCCTGTACACAACTGCAGAGGCAAGGGGTTGACACGGGCGGTGTAACGGGGCAGCGTACACCGGCCAATACTGTTCCATAGTGTGTATATAGCTATATAAAATCAAAACGCACGAGGGACACCGTTATATACGTATCACTGTTTGTGGCAGGAATCCATATTATTACTTTCGGCCCTCATGCTAATAGCCAAAGTAAGAATACTTAAGTCAGTCACATCGCGATAATGAGCAACGTGCGGGAAGTGGGAAGTGCAATAGCGGAGCGTTTCGTTCTTCTCACGTGTCAACCCCGCGTTCTAATTTCTCGGGATGTAACTGACGTATTGCGATGCAACCAACGCCATTATTTTTATGACTTCTCATGTTATTGATTGCATATGGAATAACATATGCATGGAATAAAATGTAGACTGGCAATGGCAAGGAAAGCGTTTTTGAAGAAGAGAAATTTGTCAACATCGAGTATAGATTTAAGTGTCAGGAAGTCGTTTCCGAAAGTATTCGTATGGACTGTAGCCATGTATGGAAGTGAAACATGGACGAAAATCGTTTAGACAAGAAGAGAATAGAAGCTCTCGAAATGTGGTGCTACAGAAGAATGCTGTAAATTAGATGGGTAGATCACATAACTAATGAGGAGGTATTGAATAGGATTGGGGAGAAGAGGAGTTTGTGGCACACCTTGACTAGAAGAAGGGATCGGTTGGTAGGTCATATTCTGAGGCATCAAGGGATCACCAATTTTGTATTGGAGGGCATCGTGGAGGGTAAAAATCGTAGAGGGAGACCAAGAGATGTATACACCAAGCAGATTCAGAAGGATGTAGGTTACAGTAGGTACTGGGAGATGATGAAGCTTGCACAGGATAGAGTAGCATGGAGAGCTGCATCAAACCAGTCTCAGGACTGAAGACCACAACAACAAAAACAACAACAAGAACATGGAATAACACGGAGTGTCCATAAATACGAGGGCTGTTCAATAAACAATGATTTTTTTTTACAGCATACCTTTGCTCATCCTCAATTTTCATGGTCCTTCTCAAAGTAGTCTCCCATGAATGCGATGCACTTGTCCCAGCGTCTCCGCCAGTCTTCAAATACATGCTGGAAACTATTTTTTGAGAGGTCTTTCAGAATAGCCTCTGCAGCGTTCACCACAGCTTCTGATGATTGATAATGCCTCCCACG
Source organism: Schistocerca piceifrons (assembly GCF_021461385.2). Taxonomy (NCBI): domain Eukaryota; kingdom Metazoa; phylum Arthropoda; class Insecta; order Orthoptera; family Acrididae; genus Schistocerca; species Schistocerca piceifrons. Next base: position 27,169,724 of record NC_060144.1, read on the forward strand.
AAGGCGTTTCTTCATGTTAGGGAATAGAAAAAAGTCACATGTGATAAATCCGGACTATATGGAGGGTGAGGGATGCACTTCACGTTGATTTTTGCAAGATATTCAGCTACAACACTGGCAACATGCGGCCGCGCATTATCGTGGTGCAGCATCCAGCCTGCTTCACGGAAATGTGGTTGGGTTGTTGGATGTTGGGTTGTTTTTGGGGAAGGAGACCGGACAGTAAGGTCATCGGTCTCATCGGATTAGGGAAGGATGGGGAAGGAAGTCGGCCGTGCCCTTTCAGAGGAACCATCCCGGCATTTGCCTGGAGTGATTTAGGGAAATCACGGAAAACCTAAACCAAATGCGAGTCCAGTGTCTAACCACTGCGCCACCTCGCTCGGTCAGGAAATGTGGTATTTTGCGTCTAATATGGACTTGTAATGTTCTCAGGGCATCCCTGTAGTATTGTCCAGTTACTGATGTGAATATCAAAGAATGAGATGACCATAACTTTCCCAGCAGAAGCAACCACTTTTGCTTTTTTAGGGGTTGGTGATGAAGATTTCCACTCTGAGCTTTTCTGTTTGCTCTCAGGACCAAAATGATGTAGCCAAGTTTCATCAGCAGTGATTACATTCGAAAGAAACTCCGGATCTTCATCTAACATCAACTTAACTGCATGCAGACCTGCACGCGAATGTCCTTTTGTTCGGGAATCAACAGTCTTGGAACCCATAGCTTGGCGTGTGTAATTTTTCTGCCACCAACGTGTGGGTGGCACCCAAGGAAATGTTCAGTATTTCAGAAAGTGATCTTAAGATAATCTGTCGATTCTCTGTCACAATGACAGCAGCAATGTTATGTTTTGTTCCGTAAGAGCAGTAACTGGAGCATCGGGTCCACCGTTCTTTGAAATTGTCTCCCCTCTTTAAACATTTTAAACCACCTTCGAGCTGTGCTGTAGGGAAGAACAGCCTCTCCATAGGCTCCTGTAACATTGTATAGGCCTCAGCTGAAGATTTGTTGAGACGAAAGCAGAATTTCAAAGCCTCATATTGTTCCTCACGTGTTATCTCCATTGCAGAGGTAGGCGATACTGAACATGTCTGACCTTACCTGCCTCTTACAAGCGGAGACCAGGAGTCCCAACCATGAAACTACTACGACGTGTTTGTTGCACATTAATCTAACAGAATATCTTAAGATTAAATTTTAGAGCGAGAAATTATGACCAAAAACAATTGTGGTCATTCTTTGTTGAATAGCCCTCATATATTTGCACACGGTTTAGAATGTGTCATAGTTCTTACTTTCGTGAGCCTCTGCCGTACATTCACACTTCTGAAAGCCGTTTGTCAATATATATTGTGGTTCCAGAGATATTAGCAGTGAAAAGTTTATGTGGGACACACCGTATAGGAGCGAGGACGGCTGTAGTACTTTCAGTGCGTTTGTACCATACCTTTTGAACCCCTGTGAGACTGCGAATGCATGAAGGCACTACTTGTCCGTGACAGGCTGAGAATTTGGGAAAATGGGAACCGTGCCGGAAGAGGAGGAGGAGGAGGAGGAAAATAGTATTTAACGTCCCGTCGACCGAAGTGGTTCAGGCAACCGTTCTACCGAAGCGGAGTGGCTATGTATGGGATGCCTATGCATGAGGACAACGATTTTCAGTTGTGTGTCAAGAGTTTGGACCATCGACACACAAAAAGTTGCGATAATATATTTTTCGTTCAATCTCAACTCAAATTTTCGTGAGTGATCTTTGATACTCCTTGAACCAATTTTTCCATCCACAATTTTTTGTTTGCAAAAACGTACAGCAATTATCACAGCAGCAGTGTCTTGATCGCCCAACATCTCGTACGCAATATTCTTGCACAATATTACTGTGCAGTCTAGGGAAAACTTCAATAATATTACTCACCGTCTAGTGAGCACTTTACCCAAAGCTAATTCATAACAATCACTCCCATTCGCGTACACGGGGTGGATGACGTCACTGGCGGAACAATCCGTTGTGGGTTCCAACACTGTTTAAGTATTTAGCAATGTAATAACTAGCGACACAAATATGACGTTATTTTGTCACACAAGAAAGTTCGACCGCAGAGCGATTAGCCGTTTTCATCTCAAAATTAATTACGTCACAATTTTTTTGAGTAGATCATTAATACTGTTTGACTGGCCTTCGTTCAGTTTTCGTACGGACAGTAATCAAACACATTCCACAGGAGTCTAATGTAAACAGTGGGAGAGACTGTTACGAAAAACGAGTCCGGTGGTTTGCAGCTGGCATGCGATCCCGGAACAGGAGCAACTGGCGACAGGAATACTCGTAGGCGCGAAGCAACAAGCAGCCGTGTCGGCTATCTGTGTGCAAACAAGCGACAGGCGGCGTCGCGCGCAGTCAAGTGCTCTCGCGTCGAGGGGACAGCTGAGAGAGAGAGAGAGAGAGAGAGAGAGAGAGAGAGAGAGAACAATCGTTAGCGCGCCGCGACCACCTCCGCGCAGCCCGGAAATACGCATTTGACTCTTGACTGCGGCATTAATACCTCCTCCCCAGACTCTTTCGTCGCAGAGCAAAGTGGAGTACTTCACTGACGATGGACTGAAAAGGTATTTGGAAAGAAAACAGACGCAAGGCACACAAGCTCTTGGTACAACATTTCGGCTGTTTACTTGTTACACTACCACCTCCGAAGCCACCTGGTTAGCTTTCGGTGCGGAAAGACCCGGGTTCGAGTCCCAGTACAACCACAGTTTTTTTTATTAAGTAGGGATGTTTGGAAGGGGGTCCTTTCAGCCTCTTGACTCCAAAATAGCATGTGCTCGAATAAAGAAATGCAAGCATGCCACGATTCGTATACAGGCACTAACGGCCGGAAGTAATGGCCAATGGTGACCACATGTCCCACGACCATAGATCGCTCCTCATACTGCTACGCAGCAGCAAGTCAGTCGAACAGGCCTATGGCCTAATGTACGAGTAGTGTTTTACGTAACGTTGTATCAAAATAGCTTCCAAAGTTGGTCTCAAAGAGTCTTAACCGACTACCTCCTATTCCTTCACCGGCCGCTGTGGCCTAGCGGTTCTAGGCGCTTCAGTCCGGAACCGCGCTGCTGCTACGGTCGCAAGTTCGAATCCTGCTTCGGGTATGGATGTGTGTGACGTTATTAGGTCAGTTAGGTTTACGTAGTTCTAAATCTAGGGGACTGATGACCTGAGAAGTCAAGTCCCATAGTGCTCAGAGCCATTTGAACCTGTGCCTTGTCGTTGCAGCAAGATCTGAGATGGTCGTCGGGGACGAAAGCTCTATACACTTCGGTTCAGAAGTAAGCTGTCTGCAAATTATGAATGTCACTATGTCGCGGGGCAAATACCGTATTGAAGCACCCGGGATTTTGTACACGCGTTTTATGGGCATCCTAACGAATTGCCTTCTATATCTGAAACGAGCTTGATTTAAGACTTTTGAAGAGATCAACGCATAGAGATATCGTTGGATTGTGACAATAGCCACTACTATTTTTCAGATTTTGCACTCGACTCGATCGTATGGCCGTGTAATTGATTTAATAAAGTATTAACTGAGAAACCCGGTATTGCGCGGGTATTTATTTATTCCCGTCTTCTATTAGTCAGCCTGCTCCGACCTCCTCTCTCTGTCCATTTCCTCCCCCTCGTATCTGTGCCAATCTCCGCCTTTCCGCTCGTTGTCTGCCCGTCTCCTCTTCTCTCTTCACGTTATCACACTCTCACCAATAGGATGGTGGGTAGATTACTTCTTTCCAGACTTAACTAAAATATATACCAAATTTCATTAGCCTTAGCTTTTACACATGCTTTTGCTCGCATGCGCGTATGTCAAATATATTTCAGATCATATTTAACATATTTTACGCTTATTTGTACCCATATTTCACCTTTATGTCTAGCGAATTCAGCCCTGCAGATTCATTTTCACGCAGCTTAATATATCTATGTGTCGTACAATGATATATTTTTGCAGGTACTTTCAGCGACAAACGTGGATGCTGTCTGGGAAATGTATTGCGAATAGAGTTACTAGCAGCGAAGTAATATTTAAACGTCTTGCACTAGGCTCTAGTTTTTCACGCATTAAGCATTTATGACGTATTTCCTGAACTAAGTGTCGTACAATGATGATACTGTCTGCACAATGTGTCACGCACACAGTTATTAGTAAAGAGGTAACAAATTAAAACGTCATACTTGATGTGGCGGTTTTACGGTTATTTTCGCGTCGTCGGCTACACTGCTTTCTCACCACCACCACCACCACCACCACTACTACTACCACCACCACCACTACCACTTTGACGGGTGGGTGCTTAACCCCGCACTGATTCTTTCCAGACATTAAATGATGTGTTTACCAAGTTTGATTGAAATCGGTCCAGTGGGATTGCAGGCGATGTCTAACATACATACATACATACATATGTACATCAATTTATATAATTTTAATGGATTTGGATGCTGCGGTGGTACTGGAAAATGTCCTAGTCCGACAAAGTGAAAGTGCCCCGAAAAACCATCGCGTTTGGAGCTTTTGCATGTAACAAATTGGCGATTTGTCACTCTTCTAAATATTTAGGGACGACATTGTTTCGATTTTACTGTCGGCAACAATCTAAATGAATCCCTAGGGAAACTAAAATATTAATTGAACAATATGTACGACTTCAGAAGAACTTCAAACTAAGAAACAAAGTACGGAAACGTGTGTTCTACGATACATGAAGGTCATTTACCTGTAAAACTCAGCATTTATGTGCAATCGATGTCCGAAAATTAACGAATTTTAGACTATAGAAGCACAAGTAGTTCAATAGACAATTGTGGTCAAGATTCACGAGAGACATAAATGAGGTGTTACTTGGCAAACAAACACCTTTTGTTTGAAACAATATATGTTAACACACAGTACTTGCGAGGTATAACCATAGCTTTAATTATCATGTCGAAAAAAATCAAGTTGCGACCATGAAACTACAAATCCACCCTTCAAAGCGACGCATTTTTTTTCCAACGATGGAGAATTTTGCGAAGACCTTGGTTGCATTTTGTATAATTCTCTATTCTGAAAATACTATCCGGCGTAAATCCAGTTTTCCCAAAACATGATTCCGTAACTCATTACGTGAATGAAAACATGCAAACTACTTTCTTCCTTTTTAACTCATATATAGCATTAGCGACATACAAGCTACATCAAACTGTACCTACAAATACTGTATCATGGAAGAACATTTGAGGATGGCGCTTGCGTTTTGTTTCGAGCGAACGAACATCTTGAAACATATTTCATTACTGAAGTTTTTGTAATTGTGCAAGTGCATATGCGAGGCAGATAAGCGTCGACTAATCAAATAGGAAAAAGTGATTACGAAGATCGGGCTAAGATAAAGTGCCACTCGAAAAATAATTAGGAAGACTGAATACGAGCAAGATTAAAATGTATGTTGAATAGCCTGCTCACAAGCGATCGGTCTGTAGTATCATCATCATTATCTGCACAGTAGCATGCGAGAAATACATTACTATCTAGAGCTCAAAAGTGACTGTATCAAATGCCCACCTGTGATTAGAAGATATTACGTTTGCCTATTAACATCGAGAGACACGGAACCAATCTACCTGAAAAAGCAAGCGACCATACATCACCTAAGCTGCTAAACCTGTAAGGATCTGACGTCAAACAAATGCTCAACTCCTGGTATTACCAATTTTATACCACTTAGTGATGCGGAATACTGATTACAGGAAAATTCATATCTTGTCGACGCACTATCGAGGGATTTCGAGAACATTTCAGCCCCCTCTCCACCTCGAATCCTTTTTTTTCCTTCCATAAGGACATTCATCCACGACGTCGTCTTTTCACGTATCACACTTAGACCTGTTTCCGGCATGAACACACACACGTCTTTAAGACCAGAGCCAAATACTGGGCGTCAGTCAGTGAAACAGAAGTGCAACGTTTACAGTGAATATTTCATTTATTCTTTACTTATTATAAAGTGATTGTTTCAGTGATACCGCTGTAAGTGTTCAAGTTTGCTGTTTAAGAGCTGTTAGGTCATCATATACTGATAATTTTTATTTACTTTTCGCTCCTATAGAGGCCTTCAAGCCGACATAGGTACATTTCATTTCAAGGTTGTTTAGGCGCACGGTAGAGACTAAGTTGGCGACACTGCCACTAGTGAGTTTTACTATTTTGAAAGACGCACAAGGTCTCCAAATCCTGCGTTTCACGTGCGATCTGTTTCGCAATTCCGTAGATAATTTCCACTGGATTTTATGAATGATTTTGTATTTCGAACCTCCCCTCCCCTCCCCACCCCTCCCCTCCCCAACAAAACGAATGGTCACACGCTGTAATGAAATGCGAATGTAGTGGGTTTAATGCCGCACGTACTTACAGAGATAATCTTGTTAAACGACATCCCATCTTCGGCTCACGAATTAAGAAGGAAGTGGGATCCAAGTTTCTCGTGACAACTCCCTTGTCTAAAATGTTTTCGATTTTCTGGCGGCGTCAAATTAGATTTCCGCTGTTCGGCGTTATGAAAATCGCTTTAGAAACTCTCAAGTGTTCGTTGACATAAACAAGCGAATATGATTTGCACCAACAAATTTGATGGTCATCATGGATTTAGTCTCTCTGCTTACAATACTCACTGTGGACAATACTCACTGTGGAAGATACGCTGGACTTTACCGGTGCATACCTTTTCTTTCGAGATCATAAACTTGTTTCGTCACACTTTAACGAATTCTAGGAAAATAGGTAGGGTCCTGGTTAGACAAGGCATTAGAACAAAGCACACAGGGAAAAAAACAGTTATTCATCCCCCAAGGAAAAATTCACGCTCACACTGTGTAACACCGCCTCCAGAACATCAACTTGGCTTTTGAACAACATCAGCGATGGTTTGTTAGACACTCTACATTACATCATGATTAATGAAGCATGTTTTCATCTTTTCGGTCATGTGAATTCACAGAACCCAGGGTACTGTACAACGGAAAACCCTAACATTGTGTGTCAGCAACTGCTTTGATGGAGAAAATCGGCTTTTGGTCCGGTGTAACTGGGACGCGCATCAATGCGCCGGTGTTTTATGACCCTATCCTCAACACAGTTGCATATATGGAAAGTTTCGATACATTTTGTGCTCAGCTCAATGAATATAAAAGACAGTACTGCTTCTTCCAACATGATGATGCAATATGCCACACGTCTAAGGTATCCCTGAAAACGGGTCCGTGCTGCATTCTCTAAGGAATGAACTGTCAGAAAAAGTTTGTGGCCACCACATTCGCCGGAGATAACGACATGTGATTTTTTCCTGAGCGGTACTTGAAGAGCAAGGTCTACCAAACAAATCTACACACAGTACAGGAACTGAAAGACAACAGCCGCGAAGTTACCGCCATCGATATCCGAACTTCACGCCGGGTGTATCTGAATATGCTTAGATCTGCACAGCTGAGTATTGATGTTGCAGGGGGCTGTGACATTACAGCCTTTATCACTGCGATTTTTAACATGTAAAAGTTTTTTTCTGTATTCGCGTCAGTATGTGCGAACTTCTAACATATACCAATGAATGTTGTAACCAGATATCTTTGCCGCGCTCCTGAAAAGCGCAGAATATCACGATAGCTATAAACTGTTATACGCTGCTATCGATCAGTGAAAAAAAAAAAAAAAAAAAAAAAAACGATGCACCTATGTTTCTAAATAACAATTGCCAATTTTTACTTCTGCAGGGAGCCGCGCCGCTCTCTAGCTGTTCTTCTGTGAATGTGTTGCGAGTCGGACGCAAAAGTATTGTGCTCCATACTGATATAATCATTTTATTGTAAAGTTAAGAGTTTAAGTGATTAAAAATATATGTAGCCACAAACAAGCGAGAATGTATATCGTGAAAAATTCGCTCCACCGCCACAATGGGTGGCCATGTTAATGTTTATGCAGCTTATGATCCAGCGTGTGTTCTGTCGGAACAGGAGGCTGTCGTGACGACATCGTTATAGTATTTATTCCAAGTTCTTTCAGTTCCGTTTATATGTTCGTACAAATCCAATTAGTTGGTCCCTTAGGTTTCTTTCATGTAACTTCCGTCTGTTTTCTCCGCGCGATCTTCCTCCGAAAAAAAATTTCTGTTCATTTTTTAGTAATTTTCGATATCGCGAATGAGAAAAGACAGCCGCCTCCTGCTCCGAACGGAACACCACGACTTTTCTAACGTCGGAGAGTACCGCACGAATTTTCCGCTAAAAGGTAATAGAATTTCTTAAAGCTGGATCAATTACGCATGTTGCTGCTGTTCTCCGACAAATCTGGTGTGATTAATAGTAATTTATTCTGTCACGACAAAAAGAAACAATTTTATTTTTACCAAAGCAACAAAGCTTTCAACGAAATTACTAAAAAATCATACCAGAGGGGTCACTTTCAAGATCTCCTCTAAATGTGTTTTTCACTGTATTTTAACTGCGCCACCTTGTATAACTCTGTAATATCGGAAAAAAGTATCGATATCGATAATATCGCGGTGTGCCCATCGCATTTTAGTGTATTTTTAAACATTTATTTAACACAGTGGCGACTTGTCTGGAAAACCTGGATAATCGGAAATTTTCAGGGAATTGGGATTTACTGAGAAAGTCATACTCAGCGTATCTTAATCTTTTCCGTAAGTCGAATCCTTATTAATGTCCACTTTTATCGAGAAACCCCTTATTTTAGTGAAGCCTGTCATTGTCAATGAGGAGGCGGCGGCCTTAAAGTGGTTTATTTACTAAATTCTTTGTATGACTTAAGAAAATTTGTAATGCCTTGACCATAATTTTCCTGTCACAAAGTACGATAACTAGTTTCGGTCGCTTCTGCAACCGTCTTTAGATCGTTCAAAATGTGAAAAAGCGGTAGGCATGCAAGTACATACATTCACAAATACCGAGACGACAACATACGTAGTTTAAAAACATCACAGTAAGCAAGCCGGGTTGTAGACAGTAATCTCGCAGAATGTCTGTAGTATAGGAAAATGTCGAGTTGCATGAGTAGAAGTTGCATCAAAGGCTCATTATTTGCAGTAGTACAGAAGGTACTATCTTTGGATATACTGTACTAATGGTTCCAAAAATTACAACTGTTCCGTAACACGTACTGCTCTCACGATAATACTTGCAATACTCTTGCAAATAATGAGCCTTTGATGCCACTTTTACTCAGGATCTCGACATTTTCCTATATTACCGCCATCCTGCGAGATTACGGTCTACCACCTGGCTATCTCACGGTGATGTTTTAAAACTACGTACTGTTATTGTCTTTGTATTTACAAATGTGATTGCGAGACTACAGCTAATAATGCTTTGCACTGCATATTCACCGCTTTTCCACATTTTGAACGATCTGAGGATGGTTGCAGATAGCAACCGATACTAGTTACCGTACTTTGTGATACGAAAATGGCGGTATCGGCATTTTAAATTTTTTTTTACTTTATAAATTTTTAATAAACTCTTTGTTTGTTTCTATAATATAATTTTAAAGCAACAGTGTGTTAATTGATTTTCTGCAAGGAGTGGCAGTTATTTCAATTACCATTTATTTGCTTCAAAAAGTAACTTCAAAACTGAAGGAAAAGTTCTCGAAGTAACTTAAATTTACGTTAGCACCCTAAAGAGGACAGGAACATTAATTCTATGACTGGTGCTGATTCTTAACCTTCCAGACATACTTAATATTCGGATTTCTGGATGAAAAGTTGAATGCTCTAGACAGGTTCGGCATCAAGTATGTTGCACTATTGACTCCTGTCGACACAAACTGAATTTTTTTTTTCACGTATAGGATGAGGCAATCAAACAGGAAGATTTGACGACCGTCTCGCTGCGTGATGGTGGAGGGATGTTATAGTGGAAGGATTTTACCTTGGCTGTGCAGACTGGTCGATGTCCCAGTAGCCGTGGAGCGTTGGTCAAACCCACTAAGTGTGTTGCTATAAAGGCATTTTACAAAAACTTACACAGTTTTGCTGGGGTGCAACGCGGTTACCGCGTCGAAAGTTTAATTTACTCCCACAAACTTCTGTGGCATCTACCAATGCTGTCAGCGTCTGGGTGAGAAACTTTGAAGCTACCAAGAACCAGTGATGACATAAACAAGCGAATTCACTAATAAAAAAAGTCCCAATAAGTGCGAGCAAGACTAGCGCACTGGCGGTTTTGTACAAACTTAATTACGCAAACAGAAAGTTCATCCAGCCCAGAAATCGAGAATTTCGACGATTTTTGCCTGTTATCGATACTGGCAAGATACAAAAATACGAGGGTAGGCTGAAAAGAAATAAACACGTGCCTATCTATGGAAGACGATGTAAATGACCTGGAGAAACGCGCCAGGTGGCATACGTATGCGCAGTTTGAAAGCGTTGCGTTTATCCAGTGTATTTTGAGTAGCGGAACTACGGAGACGTGTTATAGTGCTGTGTCAACGCGAATTTTAGCGTTCTATTATCGAAATTTTAACTGCTGAAAAAGTGACTTGTGAGATTCATCGTCGTGTAAAGGCTGTTTATTGTAACGATGCTGTTGGTAGGGCTACCGTAAATGTGTGGGTAGTAAAGCTTCGTGGCTCCGAGCGTGGAAAAGCCATAATTATTGATGAAATACGCAGCGGACGTTCGATCACTGCCATATACGATAAACATCGCGAACTCGCCCACGCTTTGGTTCAAAATGACAGACGAATCAGTCAAATGCGTATCGCAAACCGTATTGCAGTATCCAAGAAACGCGTCGGCTTCATTATGGAACGATTAGGATTCCGTAAAATCTGTGCACGATGGGTACCACACCAGCTCACAGACGAAAACAAACACTGTCGACTGAAATGCAGCGAGGAACTTTCGCAACGCCACCGTCATGAAGGAGACTTCCTTTTGAATGTTGTCGGGGCACGAGTTATGGGTCTCGGAAGAGAAAAGACGCAGCGCCGAATATCGAAATTCGTCTTCTCCTTAGGCGAAAGTTCAGAACAACCAACAAAATTCCTTTGCAGCCGGGCGCCAATAATCTTTGCAACGTGACATCGCTTGCCCACACACCTCGCGCGCAACTGAAGCAGGTCTGCGAAATCTGAAGTTTGTACCGATATCACACCCTCCTTATTACTGTACCGATGTTGCAGCGTACTATTTTAATTTTTGCTTCTACTCAAGAGAGACCTCAAGGGTTATCGTCCCACTTCGGACGGTGAGCTGAAGGCAGCTGTGTGAAGTTCTGCATTGGAGAAAAGTCGGAAGAATTTTTCAGTATTGGAACGAAAGAACATGGTACTCGTTCGGAAAAATGTCTTTAATCTTAACGGTGACTACGTTGAAAAATAAACATTATTTTCAAACTTAAGAATTGTACTTAAATGCGATTGTTCTACAAGCATGCTTTTCAGCCTAGCCTCCTACGTGACATAAATGGCGGGATCTTGTCATTGTATTGACGTAGAAGCTTAACTTTTTACACCGCCAAGGAACCATCGACTTCAGTGTGTGGCATAAATTTCATTTCAACTTTATACCTCCACTCGTTCGTGAGAGAAAGGCGTCTTAAGAGACGGACACACAGTTGGTTGGATAGCAAGAGATAAAACACCTTTCCGTGTGACATACTTACGAATTAACAGTTTTCGGATTTTTAGGATTCAGTGCCTGAAGCGGCACCCTTGTAGGATGACTTCGTTGTCCGTCTGTCTGTCTGTCTGTCTGTCTGTCCGACAGTTAATAACCCTTTTTTCACAAAGGGTACATGTTTCACGTTAAAATTTATGTCACATGTTATGGCTTATTGTCCCTTGGAGATGTAAAAATTTTAAGCTTGTAAGGGCCTTCAGTCAAAAGATACAGCCGTTTGTCACATCTTTTGATACTCGAAAACTCACTCATCAAACCCTGTAGGGTGCTTCCCGTTGAATTGGAATCATGAAATTTGGCAAGAAACAAGATTTCGCAGTACAGATAAAAAATGTGGAACTTGTTAAATTGAAATTCTATTAATAAAAACTATCTTTTGTCATCTGAACGTACATTGCATTCATTATCCCTCAAAAGCATTGGAAATCAACATTATTGCTGTTTTATTAAACCTTCTTTCTCTACGTATATAAATTGAAGAAGTCCCGTGCTCGCTTCTTTTTGTGTGTCTGGGCCAGTCTGAGGAACTACTGTACAGATTTTGATACGCTCTTTGAAGTACTGGGACCAAAATCTTGCCGGTATCGATAGCGATAATAGGCGAAATAGTAGAGATTTTAGATTCCCAGGGAGGATGAACTAATATATATAGTTTCAGGAGGGATGTGACAGCAGTAAACATTCGAAACAAAGAGAGTCAAGTAAAATGAACTCTAAAACGCATACCGTAAGAGCTACGAGCAATTCTTGATTGATACTGTGAAACAAATCTCGTGTACTGCAACCAATCTCGTTGCGTTCCATATTTTGGGAACTAGTCGTATGGAGGAAAAGATGAAAAACGTGTGTAGTACACAAGTGCTCTAAAATGCATACCTTCAGAGCTTATGAGCGTTTGTTCACCTTCACAACTTTGAAACAACTCTTGTGATGAACAAGTGCCCATAACTTTTAAGGTATGCATTTTAAAGCACATGTTTGCTGGTCACTGTTTTTTTGTTTCGGTCCATACTGCCACTTCTCAAAATATGGAAATCAAAGAGATTTGTTTCACAGTATCGAAGATGAAGAATTCCTCATAGTTCTTAAGGTATTCGTTTTAGAACGCATGTTTACTTGAGTTTTTTGTTTCGAATGATCATACCTGTCACACCCCTGAATATTGAGCATTCCTCGTGCAACACCCTGGATTTGTACGGAATCCTCGGTCAACGATTCTTACTCAGACGTGGCCAGTTTTATCCTTTAGTTCTGCTCTAAAACCTTGCTTCTTGCCAAATTTCATTAATTTAGGTGAACGCGAAGTAAGTTGTAGGTGTTTCTGATTAGACAGTTCATCAAATATCAATATACCGATATATCTATGTATTTCCGTCGAAATACTGATATATCTCGACAATATTTTCGAGATATATTTATATCAAAACGGCAATACCGCGAGCCGATATTTTTATTTTATGTTTTATTCACTTTTTTCGGAAAAAATTTGAAGTTCTTCTTTTGAAATTCTAGAAGGACATAATCGTACTTATACTGTGTGAAGGTGTCTTAAAACTTTTTGTGCTTTCTGACGTCCAATCTTTCTCTGACTGTGTGAAGAAAGTGTCTGTGAAACAAAAGGAGTTCGATTGCACTGAGGGCTGGCGGTGTGAATCGAATAACGAGATTTCCAATGTGAAGGAACAGAACGCCAGCTGCATTAAAAAACAATTTTTAACGCAACTAGTCTGCTATTTCTTCACATCGACGTTCTTCAAAAACAGTTGCTGAAAATGACGAACAAAAATCTAAATGATAGAGATTGGTCGTTGCGCAGGGTGGAGACGCGTGAGGGGAAACGCTGACTTAATCGGCGCTCGCCACTACCAACACAAACTGCAACGCAATTTTGACACAGCTGCCACAGAATGTCAAATTAAACACATTTAAGAAGTCTAGTTTCCAAACTTCTTTTATTCAGCTACCAGTTTCAGCGTTTTACTATACTGTCTTCAGGCTCCCGACCGACGTGTAGGAAGATTCTATATAGCTTCAGAGCGGCACAGGGACCAGCAGTAATGGTATTGGTTGAAGTGATCGCTATAGCAAAAATCTATCTGCCGACTAATCAACGCTGAAGCTGGTAGCCAAATAAAACAAGTTTGAAAACTAGACGGCTGAAATGTGTTTAGTTTGACATCCTGTATTGAACAGCCGAGTCCGGCAACCGTCTCTAAAAACATGGACATACTGGAGATTACAACTGCTAGGTCGCTGGCGTTTGCAGAAATTATAAAACAAGGAAGTCGACACAAAGTGTTGCGGACAAATCCAATATGTGACGAAACCGAACGACGGACCCATCTGACACCTTTTATTGTGCCACTTGCATTCCGTTACCACTATTAGCAAAGTGGTTATCGCCAAACGTGAACGTGCATAGTTTTGCTTTCAGTTCTTGCTCTAAGGGAGATAAGCAAGCTGCTAGCTTGTTGTGCAGAATATCTAATAATAAATCAATACTTAAATATACAGCTCTAAAACCGGCAGCATATTTACAACGTGCTGCCGATATTTTTATAGGCAGGTACGTTGATACTATTTCCGCCTACATATAGATTTTTTCCATTTATCGAGAGCCTATAATGTCATTTTAAAAAATATCGATATATCGGATTCCCGATATTTTTAAAAATCTCAACAGTCCTATTTCTGACTGTCAGCCTCCCGTAACCGCTGCACATCCGACACACGATATGGCTTCAAATTAAGAAATAAATGGTTCAAATGGCTCTGAGCACTATGGGACTTAACATCTATGGTCACTCCCTTAGGACTTAGAACTACTTAAACCTAACTAACCTAAGGACATCACACAACACCCAGTCATCACGAGGCAGAGAAAATCCCTGACCCCGCCGGGAATCGAACCCGGGAACGCGGGCGTGGGAAGCGAGAACGCTACCGCACGACCACGAGCTGCGGACTCAAATTAAGACTTCAATATCTGCTGGCAACTACTTACATATGCTTGTTGGGCCAATTTACGTGTAGACCTCTATGGGCTTTGAATAATTCTTCGGCGAATGTCTGCTGTAACCTCTGGTGTGCGAACTTGAGAAATTCTTTGTCGTTTTCCGGATACCTGATAGTTCGAGTTTCCTTAATCCAACCAGTTTTCACGTAAGCTTCTACAATTTCAATTCTTTCTTCTACAGAAGACGTCATTTTGCACACCGCAAAGAGAAACGTCTATGTAATAAACTGAAATGATGACAGAAGAATGGTAACGATCTACACTACTGGCCATTAAAATTGCTACACCAAGAAGACATGCAGACGATAAACTGGAATTCATTGGACAAATATATTATACTAGAACTGACATGTGATTTCCCAGAACAACCACCTCTGGCAGTAATAAGAACCTCGACACGCCTGGGCATTGAGTCAAACAGAGCTTGGATGGCGTGTACAGGTACAGCTTCAACACGATACCACAGTTCATCAAGAGCAGTGACTGGCGTATTGTGACGAGCTAGCTGCTTGGCCACCACTGAGCAGACGTTTTCAGTTGTTGAGAGATCTGGAGAATGTGCTGGCCAGGGCAGCAATCGAACATTTTCTGTATCCAGTAAGGCCCGCTCAGGACCTGCAACATGCAGTCGTGCATTATCCTGCTGACATGTAAGGTTTCGCAGGAATCGAATGAAGGGTAGAGCCACGGGTCGTAACACATCCGAAATGTAACGTCGACTTTTCAAAGTGCCGTCAATGCGAACAAGAGGTGACCGAGACGTGTAACCAATGGCACCCCGTACCATCACGCCGGGGGATACGCCAGTATGGCGATGACGAACACACGCTTGCAATGTGCGTTCACCGCGATGTCGCTAAACACGGATGCGAACATCATGATGCTGCAAACAGAACCTGGACTCATCCGAAAAAATGACGTTTTGCCATTCGTGCACTCAGGTTCGTCGTTAAGTACACCATCGCAGG
The DNA here is from genome assembly GCF_021461385.2 of Schistocerca piceifrons. Taxonomy (NCBI): domain Eukaryota; kingdom Metazoa; phylum Arthropoda; class Insecta; order Orthoptera; family Acrididae; genus Schistocerca; species Schistocerca piceifrons. The sequence goes on from NC_060144.1 coordinate 27,185,435, forward strand.
CGCTCCTGTCTGATGCAGCGTCAAGGGTAACCACAGCCACGTCTTCGAGCTGATAGTCCATGCTGCTGCAAACGTCGTCGAACTGTTCGTGCAAATGGTTGTCGTCTTGCAAACGTCCCCATCTGTTGACTCAGGGATCGAGACGTGGCTGCACGATCCGTTACAGCCATGCGGATAAGATGCCTGTCATCTCGACTGCTAGTGATACGAGGCCGTTGGGATCAGACCTGCGTTCCGTATTACCCTCCTGAACCCACCGATTCCATATTCTGCTAACAGTCATTGGATCTTGACCAACGCGAGCAGCAATGTCGCGATACGATAAACCGCAATCGCGATAGGCTACAATCCGACTTTTATAAAAGTCGGAAACGGAACGTACGCATTTCTCCTCCTTACACGAGGCATCACAACAGCGTTTCACCAGGCAACGCCGGTCAACTGCTGTTTGTGTATGAGAAATCGGTTGGAAACTTTCCTCATGTCAGCACGTTGTAGGTGTCGCCACCGGCGCAAACCTTGTGTGAATGCTCTACAAAGCTCACAGTATCTCCTTCCTGTTGGTTAAATTTCGCGTATGTAGCACGTCATCTTCGTGGTGTAGCAATTTTAATGGCCAGTAGTATATTATTGCACAAAACTGTCCACTGTTGTAGGTTTACTCTATTTTATAAGATGAAATATCGTATTGGCATTGAAAGAGGAGGCGGCCTCATTTTAAGTGCGCCATTCTGTGTTTAGGTGCTGGTATCGATTGCAGCTATGGTGTGGAATGTGGCACTGGGTCGTCCTGTGCCCTCCGCAGCCGCCCAGCAGTGGCTGCGGAGCCCCGGAGGGCGCGCCTCGGCCCTTCCGCGGCTGCAGCTGGGCGTGGTCGGCAGGGCGCAGGGCCACGGCCCACGGCCGCCGGGTTGTGGCAGGCGGCGGCGCCGATCAATAGCGGCGAGCCGGCGGCCGGCGCCCGGGGCAGACATCCCACACTCCGCCGCCGGCGCCGCTGCTCTTTCTCCCGCTGCAGACAGCGCCTCGCCGCCCGGCACCGCGTGCCACCAATTACTTCCTCTTCCGAGAGTGCGTGGAGTGAAGTACGAATGGATCCTCAAATGCCTCAGGAGCGCACCGTAATTAGGCAAGCGCGGGATTAGCCGAGCGGTCCGGGGCGCTGCAGGCCTGGACTGTGCGGCTGGTCCCGGCGGAAGTTCATCTACATCTACATTTATACTCCGCAAGCCACCCAACGGTGTGTGGCGGAGGGCACTTTACGTATCTCTGTCATTACCTCCCTTTTCTGTTCCAGTCGCGTATGGCTCGCGGGAAGAACGACTGTCGGAAAGCCTCCGTGCGCGCTCGAATCTCTCTAATTTTACATTCGTGATCTCCTCGGGAGGTATAAGTAGGAGGAAGCAATATATTCGATACCTCATCCAGAAACGCACCATCTCGAAACCTGGCGAGCAAGCTACACCGCGATGCAGAGCGCCTCTCTTGCAAAGTCTGCCACTAGAGTTTGCTAAACCGTAACACTGTCACGCTTACCAGATAACCCTGTAACGAAACGCGCCGCTCTTCTTTGGATCTTCTCAATCTCCTCTGTCAACCCGATCTGGTACGGATCCCACACTGATGAGCAATACTCAAGTATAGGTCGAACGAGTGTTTTGTAAGCCACCTCCTTTGTTGAAGGACTACATTTTCTAAGGATTCTCCCAATGAATCTCAACCTGGCACCCGCCTTACCAACAATTAATTTTGTATGATCGTTCCACTTCAAATCGTTTCGTACGCATACTGCCAGATATTTTACAGAAGTAACTGCTACCAGTGTTTGTTCCGCTATCATTTAATCACACAATAAAGTATCCTTCTTTCTATGTATTCGCAATACATTACTTCTATGTTAAGGGTCAGTTGCCACTCCCTGCACCAAGTGCCTATCTGCTGCAGATCTTCCTACATTTCGCTGCAATTTTCTAATGCTGCAACTTCTCTGTATACTACAGCATCATCCGCGAGAAGCCGCATGGAACTTCCGACACTATCTACTAGGTCATTTATATATATTGTGAAAAGCAATGGTCCCATAACACTCCCCTGTGGCACGCCAGAGGTTACTTTAACGTCTATAGACGTCTCTCCATTGAGAACAACATCCTGTGTTCTGTTTGCTAAAAACTCTTCAATCCAGCCACACAGCTGGTCTGATATTCCGTAGGCTCTTACTTTATCAGGCGACAGTGCGGAACTGTATCGAACGCCTTCCGGAAGTCAAGGAAAATGGCATCTACCTGAGAGCCTTTATCTAATATTTTCTGGGTCTCAAACAAATAAAGCGAGTTGGGTCTCACACGATCGCTGTTTCCGGAATCCATGTTGACACCTACAGAGTAGATTCTGTTTTTCCAAAAACGACATGATACGCGAGCAAAAAACATGTTCTAAAATTCAACAACAGATCGACGTCAGAGATATAGGTCTATAGTTTTGCGCATCTGCTCGACGACCCTTCTTGAAGACTGGGACTACCTGTGCTCTTTTCCAATCATTTGGAACCTTCCGTTCCTCTAGAGACTTGCGGTACACGGCTGTTAGAAGGGGGGCAAGTTCTTTCGAGTCCTCCCTCGGGCATGGGTGTGTGTGTGTGTGTGTGTGTGTGTGTGTGTGTGTTTGTCCTTAGGATAATTTAGGTTAAGTAGTGTGTACGCTTAGGGACTGATGTCCTTAGCAGTTCAGTCCTATAAGATTTGACACACATTTGAACATTTTATAATTAGGCAAATATTGTCCTCGATCGCTACGATACGTCACTGAAGAGCTTTTTGTGTGGCAGCCACAACTGTGCAAGTCCATTTTGAAAAATGAAGAAACCATGAAACGTCCCCTTAGATAAATTTATGAATGACTGTGCTGATAAACCTCTTACATTATTTGCTTTTCAAACAGCTGAGCAAAACTGAACGTACTCAGACATTACTCTCGCTACTTATTCTGATGAACACTAACCTGACACACAATATTTTCAGCGCAACGCAATATGACTTTCAATAATCCCTACAAAAGAATGGCCCTGACTAACAATAACCTATACCTTTCGTGAATCACTTACCTCACAAAAATCTTCGTTACTCAAACTACTGCAATACAACAAGCGCCAATACTGCCAGCTAAATAAAAGATACTAACTACTGATAGGCATAGTTAGCAAATGAAAGATTTTGATAAAGAACAAACAATGTAATTACCTTAATAGTGTTCAAAATTCATTATATATATATATATATATATATATATATATATATATATATATATCAGTTCATGACATCCGGTCTTACAAATTTACTGTCTGATGGACACACGTCCAGATCATCCGCTCTCAAAACTCCGCCGTCTCTCGCCCTACATCCACCACTGCTGGCGGCTCACCTCCAACTGCGCAACGCTACGCCCTGTTAACAGCCAACTCACCAACACTACAATAGCGAATATTACAACAATGCTAACCAGCCACAGACTGCAAACAGCACAGCCAGTGATTTTCATACAGAGCGCTACGTGGCGTTACCAACATAAAAACCTAAACAGCCTACTTACAACCACACAACAGTTGTTTAACTCACAATATAAATATTCTGTTACACGCGAATGGCAGGGGATCCTAAAGTCTGAAATATCAGATAAGGAACTACGCGGCTAAAATTCCTAAATTAAAGCAAATTAAAAGAGAAAACCGGGCGTTACTTACAAATAAAATCGATCATCTGAGGTCATCCTCACCCCAATGTTGTCTGGAACCAAAGGTCCCGCGCCAAAAGAGTAAATCGGACGCAAAAATTCCGAAAAAACGGGCACCACAACTGGACACCAAAGGTTACTAAAATAATGAAGCATGTAAAAGGGAAAGACATGGGGGCGGGCAGACAGGGGGCAGAGAAATCACGTATTGCGTGGAATTACCTGACAACCGTTCCCCCATGTTGCGACACCGATAACACCAACAGGAAAAGTTACGTAATAGTAAGTATGGGCCGTGAGTACTGAAGCCACGCACGACAAGCGCAGGTGCGGTATTCGGACACTATGAGATCTTTACGTTCCAGCATTATAACTTTATTCGAAACAAAAGAAATAAAAAAATATTCAAGTGTTACATTAAGGTAGATGTCCAGTAAATAACAGTATGAACGTTTTTTTGTAGAACTGTTAACAGTTGCTGGCCGGAGTGGCCGAGCGGTTTTAGGCGCTACAGTCTGGAACCGCGCGACTGCTACAGTCGCGGGTGAAAATCCTGCCTCTGGCATGGGTGTGTGTGATGTCCTTAGGTTAGTTAGGTTTAAGTACTTCTTAGTTCTAGGAGACTGATGACGGATGGTAAGTCCCATAGTGCTCAGACCCATTTGAACCATTTTTTTTAACAGTTATGAAGTAATACCATATAAATGAAACACTTTTCGATTTCCTTGTTACTTTAATATTCCGACAGCTGGCAGTGTAGCACTTTTTTGATCGTTGTTGCCAAGTTGTATACTCTGTGAGTTGGAAGGCAGTGTTTGTTAACAAGCGCGTTGGACTGTCCACGCTGTACAACGTCACGCAAAACTACTACTAGTTTTGATACAACACAATTTATGAGTTTCATAACGCGAAAGGTGATCATATAGAAGAATTGCAGCCATGCTCAAGATGAGTAAGGGTATTGTGGCAGGTATCGTCAGACGATTCAAAAACGAGAACCGCACAGACTCTGTACCTCGATAGGGCCAACCAGAGAAGTTGTATGTACATGACAAGAGGAATGTAATACGAAAAAATAAAGAAGGATTCTATGCTCAGTGCACCGACATCAGCAAGTCAGCTTCCAAACGAGTCTGTAACTATGGTATATCCTCAAACGATTTGCAGAGCGCCTAGGAAGAAACCATATGTGAATGAACACAAGAGAGCTTATTACGAAATCAAAAAAAATTGGTGAAACAATGTTACTTTTACCGAAACAAGTAAATTTAATATTTTTGCGATGGATGAACGAAGGAGGATGCAGTGAAAGAAGAATTAATAATTTAAAGTCACAATTGTTAAGCGCACTATAAAGCATGGAGATGTTCTTGTCTGGGGCTGTAAAACCACATTTGGACCGGGCGAATTAGTCCTGATCGTCAGTATTATGGATAAATATGTCTATCTAAACGTATTGAAAAACAAATGCTGTAAAAGAGGGGATATCAAACACTTTCAAATTTTACCAGGACAATGACCCGAAACATAACGCTCGCATTGTGCAAGAATATATGTTGTACTATTACACGAAAGTATTACACCTCGATTACCAACTTCCAACTCCACCGAGAATTTGTGAGAGCGCTAGAGCGGCGTATTAACAAAACAATATCCTCCACCGAAACTCTGAAGCGTCGATAAAAGAAGAACGGGGTGGTCTATGGAACAACACAATGGCTACCCAACAACATATTGAAACATATATTTATAACAAAACTTTGATTTGAAATAGTTAGTCCTGAAGAGTGTATGAACATTAAAGTAACGTGAAAGTACAATAGAGTTTTATTTCAATCGTATTATTATACAACTTACGTAATTTAGTTAATAAAGCCTATGCAGTTATATGCAAGACATATAACTTAATGTATTACTTGTTTATGTTTTTTGTTAGTTTGGTTAAGGATAAAGTTACGATGCTACAAAGTAAAAGTCTGTTGTTGTTGTTGTTGTCGTCGTCTTCAGTCCTGAGGCTGGTCTGATGCAGCTCTCCATGCTACTCTATCCTGTGCAAGCGTCTTGATCTCCCAGTACCTATTGCAGCCTACATCCTTCTGAATCTGTTTAGTGTAATTATCTCTTGGTCTCCCTCTACGATTTTTACCCTCCACGTTGCCCTCCAGTACTAAATTGGTGATCCCTTGATGCCTCAGAACATGTCCTACCAACCGATGCCTTCTTCTTGTCAAGTTGTGCCAACTCCTCTCCTCCCCAATTCTATTCAATACCTCCTCATTAGTTATGTTATCTACCCATCTAAACTTCAGCATTTTCTGTAGGACCACATTTCGAAAGCTTCTATTCTCTTCTTGTCCAAACTATTTATCGTCCATGTTTCACTTCCATACATGGCCACACTCCATACAAATACTTTCAGAAACGACTTCCTGACACTTAAATCAATACTCGATATCAACAAATTTCTCTTCTTCAGAAACTCTTTCCTTGCCATTGCCAGTCACATTTTATATCCTCTCTACTTTGACCATTATCAGTTATTTTGCTCCCAAATAGCAAAACTCCTTTACTACTTTAAATGTCTCGCTTCCTAATCTAATTCCCTCAGCATCACCCGATTTAATTCGACTACATTCCATTATCCTCGTTTTGCTTTTGTTGATATTCATCTTATACGCTCCTTTCAAGACACTGTCCATTCCGTTCAACTGCTCTTCCAAGTCCTTTGCTGTCTCTGAGAGAATTACAATGTCATCGGCGTACCTCAACATTTTTATTTCTTCTCCATGGATTTTAATACCTACTAGGAACTTTTCTTTTATTTCCTTTACTGCTTGCTCAATATACAGATTGAATAGCATCGGGGCGTGGCTACAACCCTGTCTCACTCCTTTCCCAACCACTGCTTTCATGCCCCTCGACTCTCATAACTGCCATCTGGTTTCTGTACAAACTGTAAATAGCCTTTCGCTCCCTGTATTTTACCCCTGCCACCTTCAGAATTTTAAAGAGAGTATTCCAGTCAATATTGTCATAAGCTTTCTCTAAGTCTACAAATGCTAGATACGTAAGTTTGCTTTTCCTTAATCTTTTTTCTAAGATAAGTCGTAAGGTCAGTATTGTCTCACGTGTTCCAATATTTCTACGGAATCCAAATTGATCATCCCCGAGGTCGGCTTCTACCAGTTTTTCCATTCGTCTGTAAAGAATTGGCGTTAGTATTTTGCAGCTGTAACTTATTAAACTGATAGTTCGGTAATTTTCACATCTGTCAACATCTGCTTTCTTTGGGATTGGACTTCTTGACGTCTGAGGGTATTTCGCCTGTCTCGTACATCTTGCTCACCAGATGGTAGAGTTTTGTCAGGACTGTCTCTCCCAAGGCTACCAGTACTTCTAATGGAATGTTGTCTACTCCCGGAGCCTTGTTTCGACTCAGGTCTCTCAGTGCTCTGTCAAACTCTTCACGCAGTATCGTATCTTCCATTTCATCTTCACCTACACCCTCTTCCATTTCCATAATATTGTCCTCTAGTACATCGCCCTTGTATAGACCCTCTATATACTCCTTCCAACTTTCTGCTTTCCCTTCTTTGCTTAGAGCTGGGTTTCCATCTGAACTCTTGATATTCATAGCGTCCAAATATTACGAATATTAACATTACTCACTGTACATTGACCCGACAGGCAGGAATTTTTATGCGAGATTCCAGGACAGCTCTGACAATGCATTTGATAGATTAATGACCATGAATTTCAGCAGGTTAGCGATAACTTAATTGTCTCACACACTGCAGAGAAAGATCGGATACTCGATGTTCTGGAAGAAACTTAAATCTTAACAAGTCTCATTCCCATACTCACGACACAATTAATGAACGAACAGACCTACATCACAACAGTATTTTAGTTAATTATGAATTTATGACATCATTCAGGCAGAATAATGCTTCCATATAACGGTTTATTTTTTATGTTTTTTAATTGTACAGGTTATCTTCCCCTTTATTGTAGTGATGGTTTCGTCTCCTTTCTGTTGTTACTTCCCGCTTTTCCACTTCAAACAATTCACCAGTCTCATGTCGTTTCGTACCGTGCCTGCGCTTGCGTCTTGTGCGGCTTCAGTATTCACGGCTAAAATGGACTATTACATAGTTTTGACCCGATCGCGCAGCACGGGGGAGCGGTAGTTATAGAATTTTTTTTAAGTAATATGTAATCTCCCCTCCCCCAATTCTTATTGTATTTTACACTTTTCAATATTTCGGTAATGATATGCACATATACAGACGGCGGTAGTATCGCGTGCACAAGGTATAAAAGGGTAATGCATTGGCACAGCTATCTTTTTCACTCGGGTGATTCACATGGAAACGTTTCCGACATGCTTATGGCCGCACGACACAAATTAACAGACTTTCGACGCGGAATCTTAAGTTGGAGCTAGACCCATGGGCATTTCGTTTCGGAAATCGTTAGAGAAATCAATATTCCGAGATCCACAGCGTGAAGAGTGTCCGAGAGCACCAAATTTCAAGCATCACCTCTCGCCACGTACAATGTTGGGGCCGACGGTCTTCACTTAACGAACGGCATTTGGGCAGTATTGTCAGTGCTAACAGACAAGCAACACCTCGCGAATTAACCGCAGAAATCAATGTGGGGCGTGCGACGAGCGTGTCCGTTAGAACAGTACGGCGAAACCTGGCGTGAATACGATATGGCAGCAGACGACTGACGCACGACATCGCCTGCAGCGCCTCTCTTGGGTTCGTGACCGTATTGGTTGGATACCAGACGACAGGAAAACCTAGGCCTGGTCACATTATACACTCCTGGAAATAGAAAAAAGAACACATTGACACCGGTGTGTCAGACCCACCATACTTGCTCCGGACACTGCGAGAGGGCTGTACAAGCAATGATCACACGCACGGCACAGCGGACACACCAGGAACCGCGGTGTTGGCCGTCGAATGGCGCTAGCTGCGCAGCATTTGTGCACCGCCGCCGTCAGTGTCAGCCAGTTTGCCGTGGCATACGGAGCTCCATCGACAGCGTGGGCGTGAACCGTATGTGCAGTTGACGGACTTTGAGCGAGGGCGTATAGTGGGCACGCGGGAGGCCGGGTGGACGTACCGCCGAATTGCTCAACACGTGGGGCGTGAGGTCTCCACAGTACATCGATGTTGTCGCCAGTGGTCGGCGGAAGGTGCGCGTGCCCGCAGTGCCGTAGGGGACCGCACCGCCACTTCCCAGCAAATTAGGGACACTGTTGCTCCTGGGGTATCGGCGAAGACCATTCGCAACCGTCTCCATGAAGCTGGGCTACGGTCCCGCACACCGTTAGGCCGTCTTCCACTCACGCCCCAACATCGTGCAGCCCGCCTCCAGTGGTGTCGCGACAGGCGTGAATGGAGGGACGAATGGAGACGTGTCGTCTTCAGCGATGAGAGTCGCTTCTGCCTTGGTGCCAATGATGGTCGTATGCGTGTTTGGCGCCGTGCAGGTGAGCGCCACAATCAGGACTGCATACGACCGAGGCACACAGGGCCAACACCCGGCATCATGGTGTGGGGAGCGATCTCCTACAATGGCCGTACACCACTGGTGATCGTCGAGGGGACACTGAATAGTGCACGGTACATCCAAACCGTCATCGAACCCATCGTTCTACCATTCCTAGACCGGCAAGGGAACTTGCTGTTCCAACAGGACAATGCACGTCCGCATGTATCCCGTGCCACCCAACGTGCTCTAGAAGGTGTAAGTCAACTACCCTGGCCAGCAAGATCTCCGGATCTGTCCCCCATTGAGCATGTTTGGGACTGGATGAAGCGTCGTCTCACGCGGTCTGCACGTCCAGCACGAACGCTGGTCCAACTGAGGCGCCAGGTGGAAATGGCATGGCAAGCCGTTCCACAGGACTACATCCAGCATCTCTACGATCGTCTCCATGGGAGAATAGCAGCCTGCATTGCTGCGAAAGGTGGATATACACTGTACTAGTGCCGACATTGTGCATGCTCTGTTGCCTGTGTCTATGTGCCTCTGGTTCTGTCAGTGTGATCATGTGATGTATCTGACCCCAGGAATGTGTCAATAAAGTTTCCCCTTCCTGGGACAATGAATTCACGGTGTTCTTATTTCAATTTCCAGGAGTGTATGAATGCGTGGTGTCTCTTCTTTCGGACATGTTTGAAAGAACAGACACCACAAGGAATCCGCTGCTTTAATACTGTGACAACTTATATTTAAATTGGAAAGGAAAGGAACGGACGTATTTGTGCACCTACATCATGGATACTCTGCAAATCACACGTAAGTGCCAGACAGAGGGTTCATCGAACCACCCTCACAACAATTCTCTATTATTCCACTCTCGAACAGCGAGTGGAAAAAAAGAACACCTGTATCTTTCCGTACGAGCTCTGATTTCCCTTATTTTATCATGCTGATCGTTTCTCCCTATGCATTCGTAGGAGAAAGTCTACGATTGGGATTCCGGGAGAAGATTCCGCCGCAACGGCTTTTTTTAATGATGTCCATCCCAAATACAGTACCATGTCCGTGACCCTCCCCTATTCCGCGATAATACAAAACGTGCTGCTCTTCTTCGAACTTTTTCGATTTACTCCGTTAATCCTATCTGGCAAGGATCCCACACCGCGCAACAGTACTCCAAAAGAGGACGGGCAAGCATAGTGTAGGCAATCTCTCTAGTAGATCTGTTACATTTTCTAAGTGTCCTGCCAATGAAACGCAGTCTTTGGTTTGCCTTCCCCACAACGTTTTCTGTGTCTTCTTTCCAATTTAAATTGTACGTAACTATAATTTCTAGGCATTTAGTTGAATTTACGGCCTTCAGTTTAGACTAATTTATCGTGTAAAAAAAAAGCGAAGTTTAACGGATTCCTTTTAGCACTCATGTGGATGGCCTCACACTTTCAGTTATTTGGTGTCAATTGCCGATTTTCGCATCATTCACATATCTTTTCTAAATCGTTTTGCAATTTATTTTGATTATCTGATGAGTTTACTAGACGATAAACGACAGCATCGTCTGCAAAGAAAACCTAAGACGGCTGCTCAGATTGTCTGCTAAATCGTTTATATGGATAAGGAACAGCAAAGGGTCTAGAACACTACATTGATGAACGCCAGAATCATTTCTGTCAGTTACCACGAAATGTGACCTTTCTGACAGTAAATCACGAAGCCAGCCACATAGCTGAGACGATATTCCGTAAGCATGTAATTCCACTACAAGCCGCTTGTGTGGTACATTGTCAAAAGCTCTTTGGGAATCTAGGAATACGGAATCAATCTGAAATCCCTTGTCAATAGCATCCAACAATTCGTGTGTGTATAAAGGTAATAGTGCTTCACAGCAACGATGTTTTCTAAATCCGTGTTGACTGTTTGTCATTAGACCGTTGTTCTCTTCGACGTAATTCATAATGTTCTAACACAACATATGTTCTAAAATCCCGTTGCATATCGACGTTATGGGCCTGTAATTTGGGGGATTACTCCTACTAGCTTTCTTTAATACTGATATAACCCGTGCAACTTTCCAATTTTTGGATACGGATCTATCGTCGAGCGAACGGTTGTGTATGATTGTAGAGTATGGAGCTATTGCACCAGTACACACTGAAAGGAACCAAATTGGTAAACTGTCTGGAGAAGAAGACTTGCTTTTATTACGTGAGTGAAGTTTCTTCACTATTCCGAGGACATTACTCATGTTGGCAGCTGCTCTTGATTCGAATTCTGCAATATTTACTTCGTCGTCTTTGGTGAAGGAATTTCGAAAGGCTGTGATTAGTAACTCTGCTTTCGCAGCACTGTCGTTGATAGTATTTCGATTGCTATCGCACACAGAAAGCATTGACCGTATCTTGCCGCTAGCACACTTTATATACGACCAGAATCTCTTTAGATTTTCTGCCAGGTTTCGAGATAAAGTTTCGCTGTGGAAATTAGAAGCATCTCGCATTGATGTCCGCGCTAAACTACTATCTTCCGGGAGAGATCGCCAATCTTGGAGATTTTGCATCCCCACTGAAGGTTGCTTCGTTGCCCTTAGAGGCGAATTCGTTATATGTATGAGTGGTGTGTGTTCTTTCGGGTATTTTCGCTTTTGTCAGGGCTATTAAAGCTAATCTCTATTAGCAAACACAAGGCATAAAAAGTTCAATTTCAGCGTTAAAAGCAAACTGTAATTTCTCGCTATCATTAGTTACCTGAAACTATCGTTTCAGTGGCTACACGAACAGCCGCGTTATCAACCGATGACCAGTCCTCGTTGGCATTTGGTTGCAGATTATAGGCGACACGGACAGATTCCAAAAGAAAACAGAATGATAGGAAGTAAGATCAAGTAAGGAAGTCAATACAATAATGAAAATGACGAGGCAAAGAATTAGAAATAAAACAATACATTCAAACAAATGGGCTCAATAAAATTGATGATCAAATTCTTTTGATTAGATTTAGAAACACAACAATTGCGACATTTGTCGAGGTTCGATCGTACGACAATCAACACGGCAGGTTCATACGCTAACCATTGCGCTGTAGTACGACACAGAGATAATTCGTTGTATTTTTGACTGATCACCTAGTCGCAACTATGAATTGCAGCCTTCAAAAACTCTGTTTCACGCAATGTCGTGCGGAGCTTATGCAATGTAAGCCGACCTGTTGTGAGTATGATAACCAAATCTGTGGCGCTGAACACTTCTTGTGCCGAAGTATCCAGTACTTTTTAGTTATAGCTGTGCATGAAACGTGTGTATTTCTATTAGCACTATTATGTGAGAGTGTTGTTTTTGGTGTGCTTATCATGTATGATGAAATACGAAATAAAGTGCCAGGCCCACTATTCGAGATCCAAACATATCGAGAAAAAATCCAGGACAAGGAATAGGACGTGAATTGACCGACAGTTGCAGCAGTTTGGCAATGGCGAATGGCTTGGGTGTGACGCTGAGCGCTCTGATTGGAGGAACCCAGCTCCAACGCGTGAAGTGTCAGCTACCAAGTAATTTTAATCAGACTATAGCGATCAGGAGATCCCAGCTTCGGGTCCCAGTCCGGCACACATTTTCACACGTCGCCACTGATTCCGCATGCAACTGAAAATAGTTTCCTCCCTTCTCTTCCCTCTGCTTTCAGTTTACATCATAGCGGCTTAGAAGGTTGTGAAGAGGGTTGAGCTGCAGCGCTCTTACCGCCTACACCCTACAGCGAAACCCCCACGACAATGGTTGTTCCCTCCCCTACCACGCCACCTGCGCAGGTGCGGGTCAAGTTATTTTGCGCGCAGTCACCAGTGCTATGGGCTACGGAAACTACGAAATGTACTGTGTGAGTAGAAGCACTCTAGTTCACTCATTGATTTATCTATTCATTCAGGCACTCCCAGCGCCATTATGATGGCGCGCGAGCGCTCACACACGCGCGGTTCATTGAGTGGCCGCCCCGGAAATGTCGCGTGCAAGGCAGGCCCCGCCTGTTGGCACGAACAGGCCCCCCCCGCTGGTATTTCACGCGCGGATTCTACAGCCAGGTTACGAGGCCAGGGCTCTGAGGTATCGCCGGTTGCCAATGGGCACGCGAGTTCACTGCGGGGAGCCCTCTCTCGGCCGATATCAACCCTGCAGTTCGTGTGGGCGTAAATACGTGAACAAGGAAAGGCAGTAGATAAAGGTAAATGTCGTGAACGTGAAGCGGTTCCCCGATGCGTTTCTTAGGTAACTGCTTGCTTAGTTGTGGCCTTTGGGTGCTGGTGGATGTAACTGCAGCAGATTAGAAAAGAAGTACCGACTACACTTCGTTCATTATACGAACACACCAGATGTAAACAAACAAAAACGCGATAGTTGGTTAGCAGCCGCAGCTCTCGTACACTGTTGCTGTTCCGCTCTTGGAAATAAGTCCAACTTACGTATTAGATATCTTATAATTATATCGCTGTATATAAAACTTAAGAATTCCTAATGTATTAACTGCCTTCAACGTTTCCCTTAATCTTACTTTAGCTACGTAATTTTTATCCTAAAAGTCGTGAGCAGTCACACTCTGGTTGTCTCGCTATTCATACGTTCTGTGAAAATGGATGACACTGATAGTGCGCTTCGTACTGAAACACACACGCGGAACACCGTTAATGGCGAGAGACAAGTTTTTCTGGTTGGTCCCGGCGGAGGTTCGAGTCCTCCATCGGGCGTGCGTGCGCGCGTGTGTGTGTGCGTGTGCGTGTGTGTGTGTGTGTCCTTAGGATAATTTAGGTTAAGTCGTGTGTAAGCTTAGGGACTGATGACCTTAGCAGTTAAGTCCCATAAGATTTCACACACATTTGAACTTTTTTTTAACAAGTTGTTCTGAATATTTTTCACATTACAGAGAAAAATCAGTTTTGACGTTCTTTAGAGGAACAGTATGTACTACAGATATGGGAAGATACTTTAATTATATTCGTGGCGTAATCGGTAGCGTCTTAGATTGATAATCGACTGGGCTAATGAGCGTCGGTTCGTAACCCGTTGAGGTCTACAATTTTTTTGTTCGGTTTGAATGCCCACATCATTTAGGTATGAAATTTATCAACTATGTGGTAATTAACTCATAGCGAGCCATTATTTTTTCAAGAAAAATGCACGTCTTGTAGTTTCTAGTTATATTATCACACGTAAAATTCTGGTCTTCATTGCAAACACACATTCTTAACTGTCGGTATTTTATAAAAAACTGTTAAAGATTTTGAAGTTAAGAAACCTTTACACAAATGTTTTGATAAAAATGAAAAATCAAATACTCTTTGTTTGAATATCTCCATTGTTTTTAGGACAGAAGGATAAGCGTCGTAGAAACCTGGAAAACTATTTTCAATGCGTCGAGTGTTGTACAAATTCTGCATTTTTACAGTTGTCACCGTAACAGTGACGCTTTCCCCGCGAACAGATCTTCACCAAGAGCCGTAATCGCAATGATTTGCGAATGAGTACGTTGTCAATTTGTCGTCGTTGTCAGGTCTAAGACTGATCTGACGCAGCTCTCCGTATTAGTCCACCCTGCGCAAGTTTCTTCATCTCCAAATAACTTCTGCATCCTACATCCATCTCAAGATACTATATTCAGCCCTTGGTTTCCCTCTACAATTTTTACCTCCTTCGCTTCCCTACATTACCAGACTGGCAATTTCTTGATGTCTCATCATACGCCGTATGAACCAATACCTTCTTTTCGTCAATTCAGTAGCTTATCATCTATTCGATCTACTAATTTTCTCGTTTCTTAAGTAGCACGACAACAAAAATTTCTGTTCACTCTTACTTATCGTCCACCTCTCACTACCGTGGAAGAATACACTCCAGAAAAGACTTCGGAACACTTAAATTTATATTAGTGGTTAACAGGAGGACGAGTTAGTGTTTAACGTCCTGTCGCAATGAGGTCATTAGAGACGAAGCCCAAGCTCGGATTAGGGAAGGATAGGGAAGTGAATCGGCGATGCCCTTTCAAAGAAGCATCCCGGCAATTGCGTGAAGCGATTTAGGGAAATCACGGGAAACCTAAATCAGGATGGCCGGGCGCGGGTTTGAACCACCGGCCTCCCGAATGTGTGTCCAGTGTGTAGTGGTTAACAAATTATTCTTTTTCAGAATTGCTTTCCTTATTGACAGTCTGCTACTTCGGGCATGTACTGTACTGTCCAAATAACGAAACTCGTCTCCTACTTTTACTGCCTCATTTCCTAATTTGATTAGGTTTCACTCAGCATAGCTTGATTTATTGGGACAACATTATATTACCCTTGCCTTACTGGCCAAAGACTTCGCAGAGCTCCAAAACTTAGTTACAGATCTTGCATCGGAATGTCAGCTGGTTGGCTTGCACATGAACCTTTCCAAAACAGAAGTAATATTCAACAAATGCGTCCCAGCTGGAGATGTGAAAGTCAAGGACAGTCTACTAGAAGAGGTCAGTGAATATGTCTACTAGAGTGCTGCAACGCTCAGTGTTTGACCGGTCACCTGTGTTAATGTAATGTGTTGTAAGCGTCAAATAGTGCACCTGATTATGCGAATCAGTCCACATATCAACTGTCGCAGCACATGTTTTATTAATAACTTCCGCATTAACAGAAGGCATTATGCTGTTTCGTATTACATCAGCTTGTTCTTTGACATGTCTGCTTATAGTAGAGGGATGTGGCATGACATCTGCCACGTTAACTTCTCCATAATGCGCACCTAGATGTATTAATGCATGGCCTAGTTCTCTGAAACCTTTACCGCAAACAGCATTAAAAGGTCTCATATCTTTCGCACACACTGCAACACACTTTGCTGTAATACTGTTTTTTATTACTGCCTGTATCCCTGAAGGAGCTGTATCTTTGTGAGGTTTCTTGCAACTGTGTTTCTTTAATTGAGTGGCTCCCGATTGGAAACAATAATGTGGAGCAGTTTATGCACGATACGTACCCAGTAGACGCACTGTTTTCGTCTACAACGACAAAAATGTGCTCCATACTTGGCTTTTTAGACCTTCCCGTCTCTTCAATGTATAAACATTGGTTTCAATCTTACGTCTTACTGCACTGGCTTCCTCGCACTGCATGATTACAGAGAGCGAGACACACCACAAATGAGAAGCCCGCACTGGCTGCAGTCTCACACGGATAATGACACGTGTAATGTGTTTGACGTTACGTGCTACGTATTCGGTCACGGCTTCTATGCTCGGTCACTAGAACTAGTGCGGGCAGCCTATCCAGTTAGGGTGTGCTCGCCCCATCCCGTATTTTGTGCTCGCTTACTCGGTCATGCAGGACTCTAATGTCTACCTTGGCCAGATTATAAATATGAAGGGAGACATAAGACCAGAAATCTATCGACGCATCAAGCTTGGCTGGCAAGCATTTGGGAAGAATTCAAAAGTATTCAGATCAAAAATGCCAGTAAATCTGAAGAAAGCAGTATTTGATCAACGCATTCTTCCTGTGATGACGTATGGCTGCGAGACATGGACACTGAACTCATTCACAAAAGGGAAACTTAGGACAGCACCGAGAGCCATGGAGAGATCAATGCTGGGCTATACAAGAAAGGACAGGAAAAGGGCAGATGACATCCGGTCTGTGACGAAGGTTAATGACATCTTACAGAGAGTAGGTTCCTTGAAATGGCAGTGGGCTGGCCACGTCGCAAGAAGAAAAGACAACAGATGGACGGAGCTAGTACTGGAGTGGAGTCCGAGAGAGCACCGGAGGCCTAGAGGAAGACCACCAGACAGATGGGACAAAGACATCAAGAAGATCGCTGGTAACACCTGGCAGAGAACTGCCCAAGACCGTCCCACTTGGAGAAGACTTCTGAAAGCCTACCTGAATCCACGACTCGAAGAGCCCACATCATCTAATGATTGAATTGGCTGATGATGATGATATTACCCTTGTTTCAGTTTATGTTTATCCTATAATGTCTTTTCAAAGCACTATCTATTCCGCGTAACTGTTCTTCCAAGCCCTTCAGAAGTCTCTTGACATAATTACATCGTCGGCAACGTCCACGTTTTTATTTCTTCTCCATAAACCTTAACTCCCATCCCAACTCTCTTCATTGTTTCCTTCACTGCTTGCTCTACGTTGCAGATTTAATAGCATTTGAAGTGGTTGTCCATTCAACATTTTCAAAAGCTACATGTAATACTTTTTTTAACCACATATTCTTCTTACGACTGGTTACAGAAGTAAAACTGAGTAAATACTATATGGGTGAATATTACGACTGTGTTCGCGTCTACCACGCCAGTTAACCTTGGTATCAGCGGTGTGTGTGTGTGTGTGTGTGTGTGTGTGTGTGTGTGTGTGTGTGTGTGTGTGTGTGTGTGTGTCAGAGAGAGAGAGAGAGAGAGAGAGAGAGAGAGAGAGAGAGAGAGAGAGCCGGTCGCCCTTGTCCATTAATCACGATCACGAACTAAATTTAGGTTGCTCTCTTTTATATCAGTTAACATGGTCGGAGTGTTAGAAACCCAAATGCTGGTTCGAACACCTCATGGTGTTACTAGGTGTGGTTGTGTACTGGATGTTTGTATGCAGTTGCCTTCCACCCTTGAACTGACTTAATCAGCTAATTAAAGGGTCGGGCGGGGGGGGGGGGGGAGGGCTTTACACCGTCCAAGATGGGCTGGGAAACATTGTGATTTAGGGATGTTTAATAGAAAAGACCAAAAACTTGGGAGGGTCGGACCCCAGACCTTTGAACCTATGGCCGCATAGGTACTCAGACTTGAAAGGGAGGGGGGCGAATGCCTGAGAATTAACGGCGAGGGGGGAGGGGGAGATATCACAATAACGAGCTTCCTTTCCTCTCAGCTGTAGTATACTAGCCGATAGTAGTACCTTAGCCGCAGTTTTTAAACATCGATAATTTATACGGAATAATGCCCGTATAATCAATATTTTTGAATATTAAGTATTTTAAATTTTTTTGATTTATAAAACTAAGTTTCAAAGCCAAGTTAAAACCACAGGATTTTGCGATTCTGAAATTCCCTGAGATTTTCTTGATTTTTCCAGCTAAAATTTAATTCCCCGAGAATTTCAGGTTTTCGAGAAGAATCGTCATCCTATGTAGTTTCTCATGTAAACACGGAGTCAAGGCTCATACAACTTAATCGACGAAGTTTGGGAAATACAGTTCGAAATATTTCTTCCTTTTCCTGGTATTTCGGATCTCCGGATGCTCTATAGAACTATTTTCTAAGATTACAATGTCAGAAGATTGCAGGAAGGCCTGCGGAAGTTAAGACTATTCGTGCACAGACTGGCAATGGGCCTAAATGCAACGTAGTGCGTGTGAAGTGGGAACCGATCCATTACTGTTGGATTATATTACTGAAAATAAATCACTGGGAACAGGAACAACCGTGCGAAGCGAGTTAGTGTGACATGACAAAGCGAAACGCATTACAAGAACTGCAGACACCAGCGTATGATTAATTGCAACAATGGGGGTTTAAGTCACCCACCAAAGAAGTGGCTTACATATGTCTCGTTCGACTTGTTCTTGGGCTTTACTTGTCAATCCAGGACCCTTACCACATAAGCCTAATAGAACAGAATGAGAAGATCAAAGATGGGCGGCACGTTTCGTCGTGGGATTGTTTAGCGTTACAGAGGCGCTCCACAAACTCCTTGGTAGACGCGTAGTACAAAACCGTCGGCATGTCGAGAGCATAAGTTACAAGAAAAATCGGGCAACTATCTTCCCTACATGCGTCTTGCGAAATAACAAGACAACATAATCAGAGAAATTACAGCGCATAAGGTTGTTCGTATGTACCATTCACATAGAGACAGACCCTTAAAAGGATTGACAACGCTAAGTTTGGTCTTTAATGTTTTGGTGTACCCAGATGCCAATAAATAAAACTGCCAAGAAGAAGAAAGGCCATCAGCGGTAGCGGAGCCGATGTAAGAGTGTGCGGGCACAGATATATGCGGACAGCAAGGTTTGCCGGAGATTTGTGGACACCACCTCTGTTAATATTTTGTTAAATGTAACCGTCGAAAAAATAAGAAAATGCTTAAGTGAATAGTTAAGAAAAAACTACGACATGATCCACGTTAATATGTTGGCTGAAATACGATATCTCTTGCAACTTATGAAAAATTATTAATGATGTCAAAGGACAGAAGAGAAGAAGGAAACATAGTAATTTGAGAGGAAACTGCATATGGAAAAAAGTTAGCAGTAATGGAAATTTGTGCCGATAGGAAAATCATTTGAGTGAAGTTGTGATGTTAGCAGACGCATGAAGTATAACTGTCAAGAACACCAGGAAAGCAATTCTATCTGTCGTGTAATTTTTGTTTAATTATTATTTCTCACGGTATAAATATCAATGGTACTGTAGAGTATTATGCAAATATAAACAAATAGGGATAAAAGTCTTAAATATATGTAGATTTAGATCTTTATCAGAACGAAGTATTGTTACAGTTTGATGTCCAGGTCCCTTAACCATTTGCGACATTTTCGTGAGACTGACATGCATTTTGCAGACTACCAATCATTGTATTATTCAACGCAGAAGCAATTTTCCGCAGCAACAATGTAGAAAACTGGTGTTATTTAAATCGACAAGATAAAATAGTGTTTTAATATCACTGAAACTGAAAGCATTGTTCCAGAAAATCATTTACAAACCACATTGCGAACTGCACACACTTGTGCGAGCCACGAATTTCGCACGGAAACACTATTACAAATTGTTTTGTTTTAAATGCGTATGACAGAGGTATGTATAGATGCACATACCACTATTTCTGGAATATTCTTAGGCCAAAGAATGGTTTCTGTTTGTTTATGAACTACAGAACAAAGACTATTGTTCGAACAATTAAACACCACCATGTCGTGCCCTTGATGCGGATACAAAGTTAAGTAGAGGGATCTGTGCTTCGAGCAGCGCGACGTTACTCAGTTCTTGCGAGGGTGAGAGGACAGCCACCTATTTGAACCAGGAAAATCCCTCCGAGAACCGGTTACGCTGCAAATCTCCGGTGTCCGCTATCTTTTTGTCCGGACACTAGCGGAGCTACATGATTGAAAACATAATTTGTCCATAGTACTCCCAGCAAAAAATATTTTGGAAAGATCTTTAAAGAGAGGCAACATGTACACTGCAGACTTTTGTAATACCAAAGCATTAATACTAATTCACCAAATACAGCACGGTATTTTCCTAACACAGAGTACCAAAATATAAGTGCGATGGCCGTGCTACAATACGTAAATAGAGACCGTAGTAGCGCTATGAGTGGCCTGGCAGTGAACTTCGGATTCGGGAAAAATGCGCACTAACAGGTATTCTTGCTTTGCGAAATACGACTACTAGGTGTTATTTTTCATCAAGAAAGACTAATCTTTCACATACAATACTGGTCTTCAAACATTTTTGCTGTTTTTTCTCCGAGCGTATGATTATGCAGGATCCTAACAGCACAGCTTAAATTGAAGCAGCTTAATATTTCTGACAACCACGATCGCAAATTTCACTGCTGTGCATCGAACATGTCATTTCATGGGTTACCTGGCTAAATACGTGTTCCGTCGAGCACTTCGACTTTTCCACAGAAGAGATTACACGTGAAATTTACACTTCATTTTGAACGATAACTCCACTTTTTTCAACGTTATTGCGTAATTTGTAATCTATGAAAGAAATAAAATAAATATGAAAAACTAATCTTGACGAATGGTCTTTTTTAGCGTGTGTTGCCCTTTAAGATATATCAAACTCGAATTTGCCAGTAAAATTTTAAAGAGTGGCATAAATGGCTGTTCTTCTGGGTCTGAAATTTTTCTACGTTGCTGGTCTTCAAAGTGTTAAGTTTTGAAAGAGTCAAATGCTCCACGATTTAGGAAATTCATCGCACATTCTCACAAACATAATTCGTCGTGCATTGAAACACGTCTATCGTTTAGGTTAAGCATCCACAGAAGTTTTAGTTTTTTCCGTCGTAGCTGCCCGGATAAAAATTAGGACGGAGTTCGACACCCAGCCTCCCTTCTGCTGACCATCATTGTCTTTCGCGACCACTGGAGACAACTTTTTCGAGTGTCTGTGCCGCCATTACCTGTGTGTTCCGGCTGCCCAGTATCTGCCACACTGTGCTATCAAACCAGTTGTCTGAGTGGGATCATTTTTAAATATGATTTTTATAATCATACTTCATCACTATTCAAAGGAAAATAACTACATTACAGTCTTCAATAAATTTTAACCCATTTTCTTTTGACACGAATGCCCTTTCAAAAAAAGAAAAAAAATCACAAATTGGGGAGCTACTTGAGTGAGAAGTAGCGGTTCTGGTCCCGTAAACTGACACACGGCCAGAAGAGCGGCGTGCTGACACATGCCCCCCTATATCTGCATCCAGTGACGCCTGTGGGTTGAGGATGACACGGCGGCCGGTCGGTATCGTTGGGGCTTCCAGGGCCTGCTCGGGAGGAGTTTAGTTTTTTAGTCATCACTCTTCCTGATAAATAGATGCTTTGTTATTATAAAATGGAATGCCAATGAGGTCCTGGACAAGAGGAATCTTCCAGACTTCCTAGATTCTTATACACCAGACTTCGCTTTTGTAACGGAAACCTATGTACTTTTTTACAAAACATTTAAATTAATAAACTACAATACTTAGAGGAACGAAAGGTATAGTGGTCTGCTTGGCGGTGGGAATGCCATTCATATTAAAAATAAACAGTACAGATACAGCTCTCCACAACTTTTAATAGAATACGAACTAAGACTGTCCGAAATCGCATAACAATGAAAGTATCTAGCACCAGCCTACAATCGCCCGACCATACCAAAGATTCTGTCTTAAGACCTGCATTCTCTGACCAACAGGAGTCATCAAGTGTTAACTGGTAGGAGGGAAATCCCAAATATCGCCAGTGAACCGCAGGGCGAATAACAGCTGTGGTAGAACGTTTCATGGATTCCTCGATGCAAAGTGAAATATAACAGCATAATCTGTACACCAGTCTACTACCACTATGATTCCGGATACTGGCTGACACACTACATATATTCCTACGAAAAAAAGTGGCATGGTAAATAACAAAATAATCAATGGTGCAGCAGTCCAGTATGTCTGGAAACTGACGGAGGCTTACTTCGCTAACTAGGAAACAGAATAACATTAAGGTACAAAAACTGGACCAGATTTAATCCGATGGCATACAACAGTACGCCTTAGGCATGCTGAGTCGATATGCACACCACGCGGAGATACCAATTTACTGTCTATGAGAAAATGGGCAGTGTGATAGCGCCGACCGATGTGGAATAGAACGCATTTGCAAAACGGTGAAGTTGGAACTGCTGGACGCAACACACGATGACGAGAGGAACGGGGTCCGAAAATTTACCCCGAAGAAGAGGAAGCAAAGGATTCACACTGTCAGTTTCACTAATGATTTGCATAAATGTGCTACGAGAGAGAAATTTCTGTGGTACTATGAAGAAGTAAAGAGAGAGAAACTGCACGTCGATGTTAGCAAATTCAAATGGTTAGTGGTTTATTTCCACCAGACATGGACCCACATACAACATGCTCTGCATAACTGCCCGCAAAGTAACTATCTTTCAAGAGTATTGTCGAAGTATAGACCTTTCCGTTCCACTGTCGGATAGCACTAAAGCCCTCACATACGAGAGACGCGGATATAACATGCAGTCGGTCGTTCACACACGAGTAATTTCAACCAGTATTTCGAATGCCACTGCGTGTCTTTTAGCCCTGCTATGGAAAATCAACTATGTTTAGTAGCAGTGACAGTTAATTCCGACGTCGACTAATACTGTACTTTCAAAAAATTAAAAAAACTGCAATTGAAAATTATTAAACATGTCTTCAACTTTTTTAAATGACAACGTTTGACATCGACTGTACTATTTATTACAATTTTCACCATTGTAATTTCGAACGTCTCAACCACCTGAAACTGTCGAAACAGCAACCTGGGAAATTATAACTGCAATTTGGGAAATTGTAATAAATAGTGTGGATGTTTAATTTAAAAATTAAACGAGACTGTAATCCCATAGCAAATAAAACTGTTTCGAAACGTTTTTTGGGAACTGTTAGTTACTTTCCAGAACACCTTACATTTTTCACAGACGCCAACGTGGTTGTGTATATGTTTCTACACACATCAAACAAAGTATTTCATCATCTCGGTTCCAAGAGTTCCGAAACCTGTACAGAAAATTGGAATAGAGATCAACATAATCACCATTTCCGCCCTTTTTATTGCTCATGAAAACCACACATTGCTTGCTGTACCACCATGTCCGAATGACATCGCTTTGGTTCACTCCGAGACGCTTGGACACTTCCCTTGTTGAGAGCCCTTCCTGGCACAAAGTAAAAATGCAGACGAGATCGTACCGTTGTATTGACGGCCTAGGCATAGTTGAACTACAGAGAACACGAGCCGTGTACCTCCTTCCTGGTGGAATGACGAACTGATCGACTGTCGGACGCCCTCCGTCTAATAGGCGCTGCTCATGCATGGTTGTTTACATCTGTGGGCGGGTTTAGTGACATCTCTGAACAGTCAAAGGGACTGCCTCTGTGATATGATACAACATCCACAGTCAACGTCTATCATCAAAGGTTCTGGGAACTGGGATGATGCAAAACTTTTTTTGATGTGTGTAGTTTCATTTCGCAAACAGATCTTCGAGCTCTGAATTCCATTTCAATTTATTAATCTTTTAGTTCAATTACAGACATTTAAAAATGGCTTTGCAATCTCGATGAGTATATAGAAATATAAACAGTTACTGATGCTTTCCATAGATCTCATTGTAAATTGTTTGATGGGGAGTTAAAATGTATGACATGAGGTACTTGACTTATGACTGTAGCATAGGTATGCCTTCAACATTTACTTTAAAATTCTCCGTTAATATTACCTCATTCCGTTTAGAAGTTACAAACCGTAATACTGCGTTTCGTTTCACCAAATCACCAGCGAAATCCAGTGTATCGTGACTACTATTATGAACTTTCCATGAATTTCTACTTCCATAGTACAAGCTTCAAAATGCTGCCCACTGCAAAAAATGAGGGTCAATGCTTTCAAATTCGTACTCCTTAATGTAAGTCGCAACTCCGCCTTCAACTTCACTTTTCAGAGTGGTTCACGCTCCCTGAATAATTTTAAGAAATTAAAGAGAGGCACCGTAGTCTTAGTCTTAATTCTGGTGATCGAACATAAAAGTGGTTACCAATGGGAATGGATATACGGCCCATTTAAGTAATTCACATCAGTCGTATACAAAAACCCAATATTTACAGTTGCATTCTCTAGAGGAAAAATCAAAAAGTGCAAGTACACAGGTTATGGCAATAGCCTATCCGAAGTATTTCCCACTGTTGTAAGACAAATCATGAAAACGGTAGCACTCTTTAAGATCTTCCCAAGTGGATCTCCTGCTCCCAGCCTCAGCTCGATGGGATCTGGATGGAAAGAACCAATCTTTTTACAAAAGTCCTCTCTTCATTCTCTGGGTAGGGAGTGAAAGGTATTAACTAACAAGGAATGAGCATTAACTCGCTGAAGGACATACGGAGTGCCTTAAAGAGACAGCTGGGTCATTCCATGTCAAATCAACCAATTGCACTACATGATTTGAACCATGACCTCTCAGATTTGGACGAATTTTTTTTTCAGGTAATGTACCCACTAACACTAGTTTAAATTTGAGATTTAAAATTTTTCTGATCTTTGGTTTTTGAGTTTCAAGGGTTTAAAAATAAAAAAACCTCTGTTTTTGATCAATCGATGATTGTTTTAAAATGCTTTAGCTCAGAAACTATACAACCTAGAGAGCTCAAACTTGCACCATTGTTTTCCTCTAACAATTCCCTTCGATTTGATGCGTAACATGACTATGCTACCTATATCAGAAAATTTCAAACTATTCCAAATGAAACATTTTTTGGAATTTCCAAAATTCGTACTCTCGGATTTCTTTATAAAAAATATGTGTGTTGTCCAGTTTAACTGACTACTTGCATGCAAAATTTCAAGATGGGACCTCAATGGGTTCTTGTACAAAATAATACTTTTCTACCGCAATACACACTAGTGAGGTGAAAAGCAGACGATTTCTAGGCTACGAATACTAAGGTAGGCCTAGGTAATTCTAACAAACTTAAATTATTATGTTAGCCTTTTTATGCAACATTACCCTCTTATTGTTTGTTAACTCATTAAATGATATAGTGTTGTCTTAATTTAATGTTCATGATTCTTTTAACTATGCATCATGAGGAAGTGAACACATTTTAATTGGTAATATACAAGCTACAAGTTAAAATCTGGAATAAAGCCACTCACCTTCATCCTTAGTTGTAAATGGTAGAGATTATCTTTTTCTTGGTTTTCCAGTGTTATTTGTAATCATTTACAACAAGTTCCTTATATTAGAATAAGTAATTTCACTTGGGAAAAAGATTAACTTGATATCTGCATGGATAGAACTGTATTTCTAATACCAACTGGTATTTACGAAGTTAATACAATTGGTATTTATACAACTTAGTGTTTAGTGAGGGTAAGTGCACAAAATTTAAACGTGCTTCTTTTACGATATTTTAAGGTATTTTTCCAAAGCAAGAGAAGACAACTTCATTTCTTTAGCACTTGAAAAGTGTAGTTTCTCCCTGTAGCTGTTGTTGGATTCACTGTTTGTAAAAGAGTATTTCCTGTTACATCTAATATATCTCTTGACTGTGGATAGTAAAAAGACTGGGCTGGACCCTTTCGGTGTAAAAAATTTATTCAATACATGTCATTGTATTTTTCTTCAATGCATCCTAGCCACCAAGAGTCGTCATACGCTACTGTCACAAAACCAGCAGTAATATTTTCCCTATGTGACGGTGTTATTTGGTTCAGTGTTGTCACATATTCAAGAGACTCATCCAGACTAAAATGATAACGCTTGACAGTAATTTGACACTTTGTGCAGGGTTTATATGAGTGAAACTTTTGTGTTCCCACAATAGCTTTTGAGACACTAAACCGAGGAAGTATCCTTTGGTTAGTTCATAGTCCTCTGTTGTGCAATATTCAATGTTTTTTATGTTTTCCATGGCAAATACACTCCTGGAAATTGAAATAAGAACACCGTGAATTCATTGTCCCAGGAAGGGGAAACTTTATTGACACATTCCTGGGGTCAGATACATCACATGATCACACTAACAGAACCACAGGCACATAGACACAGGCAACAGAGCATGCACAATGTCGGCACTAGTACAGTGTATTTCCACCTTTCGCAGCAATGCAGGCTGCTACTCTCCCATGGAGACGATCGTAGAGATGCTGGATGTAGTCCTGTGGAACGGCTTGCCATGCCATTTCCACCTGGCGCCTCAGTTGGACCAGCGTTCGTGCTGGACGTGCAGACCGCGTGAGACGACGCTTCATCCAGTCCCAAACATGCTCAATGGGGGACAGATCCGGAGATCTTGCTGGCCAGGGTAGTTGACTTACACCTTCTAGAGCACGTTGGGAGGCACGGGATACATGCGGACGTGCATTGTCCTGTTGGAACAGCAAGTTCCCTTGCCGGTCTAGGAATGGTAGAACGATGGGTTCGATGACGGTTTGGATGTACCGTGCACTATTCAGTGCCCCCCTCGACGATCACCAGTGATGTACGGCCAGTGTAGGAGATCGCTCCCCACACCATGATGCCGGGTGTTGGCCCTGTGTGCCTCGGTCGTATGCAGTCCTGATTGTGGCGCTCACCTGCACGGCGCCAAACACGCATACGACCATTATTGGCACCAAGGCAGAAGCGACTCTCATCGCTGAAGACGACACGTCTCCATTCGTCCCTCCATTCACGCCTGTCGCGACACCACTGGAGGCGGGCTGCACGATGTTGGGGCGTGAGCGGAAGACGGCCTAACGGTGTGCG
The DNA here is from genome assembly GCF_021461385.2 of Schistocerca piceifrons. Lineage (NCBI taxonomy): Eukaryota > Metazoa > Arthropoda > Insecta > Orthoptera > Acrididae > Schistocerca > Schistocerca piceifrons. The sequence continues at coordinate 27,212,699 of NC_060144.1, forward strand.
GGACCGTAGCCCAGCTTCATGGAGACGGTTGCGAATGGTCCTCGCCGATATCCCAGGAGCAACAGTGTCCCTAATTTGCTGGGAAGTGGCGGTGCGGTTCCCTACGGCACTGCGTAGGATCCTACGGTCTTGGCGTGCATCCGTGCGTCGCTGCGGTCCGGTCCCAGGTCGACGGGCACGTGCACCTTCCGCCGACCACTGGCGACAACATCGATGTACTGTGGAGACCTCACGCCCCACGTGTTGAGCAATTCGGCGGTACGTCCACCCGGCCTCCCGCATGCCCACTATACGCCCTCGCTCAAAGTCCGTCAACTGCACATACGGTTCACGTCCACGCTGTCGCGGCATGCTACCAGTGTTAAAGACTGCGATGGAGCTCCGTATGCCACGGCAAACTGGCTGACACTGACGGCGGCGGTGCACAAATGCTGCGCAGCTAGCGCCATTCGACGGCCAACACCGCGCTTCCTGGTGTGTCCGCTGTGCCGTGCGTGTGATCATTGCTTGTACAGCCCTCTCGCAGTGTCCGGAGCAAGTATGGTGGGTCTGACACACCGGTGTCAATGTGTTCTTTTTTCCATTTCCAGGAGTGTACATAAAGTGATTTGGGTGTTAAGATTTGTTGGTTATATGGCCTTTGTAAGCTGGCTTTAGCAGCTAGCCGCTTAACAGTTCCGCCAAGGCCATCGCATGCGCACTTGCCATGGGATGCTGCAAAGAACTGCCACTCTGCTTCAACTTCAAAATCAGTTTTATGCTAACACAAATTAAGGAAGCTTTTCTTATTTTTATATTGTGCAGCGCTCCCATCAGAAAAATAAGTAATCTTTTTAAGTGCAAAAGGCAAGTTTTCCTTTATGATTTCTAGCAGTTTTTTCTGGAATACATAGAAAGCGACTGCATTATGTTTCAGACAATCTGATATGAAGACATACTTCAGATGTTTTAGTTTTCCCTCCCATTTATAATATATGATGAAAGGATGCAGTGTAGCTTCCCCGTTACATCGAGGTGGCCGTAAGTGAGGTAGTGGCCAAAAGTAGAGCCTTGACCCTATATGAAAATCACACGTTTTTTTTATAATAAAATTGAATGTCGTACAAAATTGTAAGATTCTTAAGTTATTATTTTTTATGTATTTTATTCTCACATTAAAATATCATTTAATGAATTAACAAACAATAAGAGGGTAATGTTGCATAAAAAGGCTAACATAATAATTTAAGTTTGTTAGAATTACCTAGGCCTACCTTAGTATTCATAGCCTAGAAATAGTCTGCTTTTCACCTCACTAGTGTGTATTGCTGTAGTAAAATATTATTTTATACAAGAACCCATGGAGATCCCATCTTGAAATTTTGCATGCATGTAGTCAGACTGGACAACACATACAATTTTTATAGAGAAATCCGAGGGTACGTATTTTGGAAATTTCAAAAATGTGTTTTTGGAATAGTTTAAAATTTTCAGATTTAGGTAGCATAGTCATGTTACACATCAAATTGAAGGGAATTTATAGACGAAAACAATGGTGCAAGTTTGAGATCTCTAGGTTGTATAGTTTTTGAGCTACAACATTTTAAAACAATCATCGATTGATCAAAAACGGATGTTTTATTGATTTTTAAACCCTTGAAACTCAAAAACCAAAGGTCAGAAAAATATGAAATTTCAAATTTAAACTAGTCTTTGTGGGTACATTACCTGAAAAAAAATTTATCCAAATCTGAGATATCAAAGTTCTGACTGTTATTGATTTGAGATGGAATGACCCAGCTACATAAATAAATAGATGCTCGTGACAAAGGTACAAATAACTAATTAGAGCGTTCAGCAAAGTTGCAAACTGACGTGAATTCATCTTAAACATACTTTTTTGCATTCCTACTGTGAGGCACGATATTCCACAAAAATCAGCATATAACCTCTGTGTGTGTATTCTGGAGAAAAATTTAAAATCACCAACTACAATATCTGTGTTTAACATAAGGGGATGACTCACCGCGTAGCTGAACTGGGCATTGTACTCCCGGTCGTTGGCGCGGATGCGTCGCTCAGTCTCTGAAAACACAAACAAAACCGCCATCAGGCACGAAACATTCTGTGACAGCGCCAAACATCTAACACAGCACACTCCTTCAACACCACCAACTTCTCCGAAATTAGTCATTTGTGTACTCACCAACAACGACGGGCTGGGAAATGCATTTCTTTAAAATCGGTGTTTTACGGAGCAGTCGTTTTAAACCTGTGTACATTTATCATAATTTCTCAACCCACATGACACTTAAAAAGCTTCACCGTCTGTAGCCCAAAATATTTAGACTATATAGTTGAGAACCAAAGACAAATTTAAATAACGCGGCAAATTTTCGATAAAGTCCGGTTGTCTGCTACAACAACCGGAGAAAAAGACCACTGCTGCAAAGACATTCACCACGAAGATGTTGCACTCCATAAGCAGAGTCGTGCCATGATTTGTCAATTAAATCGAGTCACATGGCGAGTACTTTTCTGCATGATCAACATGGAGGTAAAAAAAAAGGAGGGAGATGACGCTATAGACTTCCGCTAAAAGTTGTTTTGAAGCCAGAGTGGGCGGGGCCTGCCACCATCTTAAACAGCCTAAAACATTAGCGCACTACTGTTTACGATTCATCTTGTTCATTGTATCTGTTCCGCGCAAGCACCAAATGTTAAGTACAAAAAATTACAAGGCTTGCATGAATAACATAACGGCAGGAAGGCAATTTCGAACGTTTTTCCGTTCTTGAATGCGTATTTGGTTTAGTAATACGACACATCTGGCATCATTAAGGTAACTTTTTTTTTTTTTTGTTTAAGTATTTCCAATGAGCAAGAAGAGATAAAAGTGGTGCGAAAAGCGCGCTTTCGTAATCCATTTAATTCCACTTTTGGTGTATTCGTATCGATAGCAAATGAAGCTGGAAATCGGAAACCAATGCTTGTTTATTTACCGGTACTGCTTCCTGTTCGCTACATTTTCAGCTTTCAACTCGTATTGACAACATTTTCAATGTTGACGTCCGCAAAAAACTTACCTACGTGTCCTTTCCAGCCCATAAATGTGCGCAATGAGGAAAGAGGCAAGGTATGTTATCGATCTTGTACATGTCAACAATGAATGTCAAAGAAAAAGAACTTCACGGAGGTATATCTCCATACAGAATAGAGTTCTGTTTTATTAGATTGTCAGTCCGTTAGTTTCATTGCAGTTTACAGTTCCTCAATTTGAAATCTTACGTATGACCCGTCATTCTGTGTGAGATCAATAATAGTAATGCCTGTTCCACTATTGTGCAATACTATAAATGTGATCTCGCGAATGGTCTCAAACCCTTAGACCCCGTTCAATTAGTATTCTGCTTTAAAATCTAAGTCACTTTTTCAGTAAAAATGGTTCAAATGGCCGAACACTATGGGACTTAACATCTATGGTCATCAGTCCCCTAGAACTTAGAACTACTCAAACCCAACTAACCTAAGGACAGCACACAACACCCAGTCACACTTTTTGAGTAATGATAGCCTAACCTGTGTAACATATAGGCTTACGTTTCCAACAACAGCCTATTTGCATCTTTTCCCGGAATATTTCTCGCCAGTAACTTCAGTTTTTCTGATATAACCAAACTCATCACAATTGGAATGGATCATCTGGTTCACTTTACATTTGACTTTCATTTTAGGATTTTCAACGTGTCTACGCCTATATCAAGCTTCGTGATATACGAATAGTTATAGTTTCATGTTCCATGTAGCATTTGCACGACAAATAGCAATGATGTGAAACGAGTAATTTTGTATTAACATATTTTTTGTGTAAACATGCCGCTATGATAATCGTTTATTAGTTTTTTGTTTTGTTTTTTAAATTAAATACCTATACATGTTAGTAATTCCTATCCATCACTAGTTACACATTACAGTATTAGATAGTCTTCTGGGAAATATGAGCTGTCAAAGTGAAACTGGGTAAGTGATTAACACTTTTGATTGCAGGATTGCGAACCCTTGTTTGCGCTGCAGAAGACTTTAATGGGGCGTAATGAATGTGTTTTTCTTCTGGTATTGTAATTATGTACATTATTATGTCTGTTGAAGTGCTGCGGATTATTAACAAAAAAATTCTTGAGGTAATATCTATACTGTGAGGCTGATAAGATTGTTACTCTCACGCCGAGCGGCAGGCAGGCACAACGGAAAGTGTTCACATAACCTTTCGGCCTAAGTCGACTTCTGAAAGGAACCAAATCATATATATATATACTACTGTCTTAGCCACAATATTTTTAAAGAGGGAGGAAACGTGAACAAAGAATAATTGTAGGCGGGAGGAATTTGGGGCACGAGATGCCGCATGAACAATGAGCGCGGTCATCTACCTGTGTGTTGTGCGGGGACGAGACTTCCACTATGTGGCTCGGATGTCAGGGCAGATTTCAATGGGATCGATTACTTCACCCGTAAATGACGCAAGCTGGCATTTCTGATGAAACAACTACGACTCCCAAAATCAAAGCACGAGATGCTAATCAGTAAACAACTACAAATATCGATAGCTACACCCACCGGTCGAAACTGAACAGGGACACGTCAGAGTGACATCACGAGGAAATATGACCGCGGTGAACCATTTTTTTTATTTTTTTTGTCATTAGTCTACTGACTGGTTTGATGCGGCCCGCCACGAATTCCTTTCCTGTGCTAACCCCTTCATCTCAGAGTAGCACTTTCAACCTACGTCCTCAATTATTTGCTTGACCTATTCCAATCTCTGTCTCCTCTACAGTTTTTGCCCTCTACAGCTCCCTCTAGTACCATGGAAGTCATTCCCTCATGTCTTAGCAGATGTCCTATCATCCTGTCCCTTCTCCTTATCAGTGTTTTCCACATATTCCTTTCCTCTCCGATTCTGTGTAGAACCTCCTCATTCCTTACCTTATCAGTCCACCTAATTTTCAACATTCGTCTATAGCACCACATCTCAAATGCTTCGATTCTCTTCTGTTACGGTTTTCCCACAGTCCATGTTTCACTACCATACAATTCTGTACTCCAGACGTACATCCTCAGAAATTTCTTCCTCAAATTAAGGCCGGTATTTGATATTAGTAGACTTCTCTTGGCCAGAAATGCCTTTTTTGCCATAGCGAGTCTGCTTTTGATGTCCTCCTTGCTCCGTCCGTCATTGGTTATTTTACTGCCTAGGTAGCAGAATTCCTTAACTTCATTGACTTCGTGCCCATCAATCCTGATGTTAACTTTCTCGCTGTTCTCATTTCTACTACTCCTCATTACCTTCGTCTTTCTCCGATTTACTCTCAAACCACACTGTGTACTCATTAGACTGTTCATTCCGTTCAGCAGATCATTTAATTCTTCTTCACTTTCACTCAGGATAGCAATGTCATCAGCAAATCGTATCATTGATATCCTTTCACCTTGTATTTTAATTCCACTCCTGAACCTTTCTTTTATTTCCATCATTGCTTCCTCGATGTACAGATTGAAGAGTAGGGGCGAATGCTACAGCCTTGTCTTACACCCTTCTTAATACGAGCACTTCGTTCTTGATCGTCCACTCTTTATTATTCCCTCTTGGTTGTTGTACATATTGTATATGACCCGTCTCTCCCTATAGCTTACCCCTACTTTTTTCAGAATCTCGAACAGCTTGCACCATTTTATATTGTCGAACGCTTTTTCCAGGTCGACAAATCCTATGAAAGTGTCTTGATTTTTCTTTAGCCTTGCTTCCATTATTAGCCGTAACGTCAGAATTGTCTCTCTCGTCCCTTTACTTTTCCTAAAGCCAAACGGATCGTCACCGAGCGCATTCTCAATTTTCTTTTCCAATCCTCTGTATATTATTCTTGTAAGCAGCTTCGATGCATGAGCTGTTAAGCTGAATGTACGATAATTCTCGCACTTGTCAGCTCTTGCCGTCTTCGGAATTGTGTGGATGATGCTTTTCCGAAAGTCAGATGGTATATCGCCAGACTCATATATTCTACCAACGTGAATAGTCGTTTTGTTGCCACTTCCCCCAATGATTTTAGAAATTCTGATGGAATGTTATCTATCCCTTCTGCCTTATTTGACCGTAAGTCCTCCAAAGCTCTTTTAAATTCCGATTCTAATACTGGATCCCATATCTCTTCTAAATCGACTCCCGTTTCTTCTTCTATCACATCAGACAAATTTTCATCCTCATAGAGGCTTTCGATGTATTCTTTCCCCCTATCTGCTCTCTCCTCTGCATTTAACAGTGGAATTCCCGTTGCACTCTTAATGTTACCACCGCTGCTTTTAATGTCACCAAAGGTTGTTTTGACTTTCCTGTATGCTGAGTCTGTCCTTCCGACAATCATATCTTTTTCGATGTCTTCACATTTTTCCTGCAGCCATTTCGTCTTGGCTTCCCTGCACTTCCTATTTATTTCATTCCTCAGCGACTTGTATTTCTGTATTCCTGATTTTCCCGGAACATGTTTGTACTTCCTCCTTTCATCAATTAACTGAAGTATTTCTTCTGTTACCCATGGTTTCTTCGCAGCTACCTTCTTTGTACCTATGTTTTCCTACCCAACTTCTGTGATGGCCCTTTTTAGAGATGTCCATTCCTCTTCAACTGTACTGCCTACTGCACTATTCCTTATTGCTGTATCTATAGCGTTAGAGAACTTCAAATGTATCTCGTCATTCCTTAGTACTTCCGTATCCCACTTCTTTGCGTATTGATTCTTCCTGACTAATGTCTTGAACTTCATTCTACTCTTCATCACTACTATACTGTGATCTGATCCATAGAGGTATAAATACGGTGAACCTACGCCGGCTGGTGTGGCCGTGCGGTTCTATGCGCTTCAGTTTGGAACCTTGCAACCGCTACGGTCGCAGGTTCGAATTCTGTCTCGTACATGGATGTGTGTGATGTCCTTAGGTTAGTTAGGTTTCAGCAATTCTAACTTCTAGGGGTCTGATGACCTTAGATGTTAAGTCCCATAGTGCTCAGAACCATTTGAACTTAATGCTTTGGGTCATGTAAGATGGACATAGGCTTCATGTCTGTAAAGTAATGACAATTCCCTTTTTTTACCTCCATGATGATCACAACACGCTATTGTATTCACTTTTTATGATTAAGTAATTACTGCTCCTTACAGATTTTTAGTGTTGTTATAACTATTAGTACAAAATGCCTGAAGTAGTTTGAAGAGAAACGTTTCGCGGAAAGAGACGGAGACACTGCCAAATATGTAAAAGAAAATGTGTGTTGTTAGATTTCGGCTCGGTGATTTAGTGGTACTACATATGATACATATAGCTACTTTATATCACGCAAATAATTTCAACTATTATAAGCTGGCTGGCTATTCCTTCACTGCATCACGTCGTAGTTGAGGGTCAGCCACAGTTTAACACAGTCCTGACGCTCCCGGTCATTTTTGTTATAAACTGTGACAACAGATTTCTTCAGAAACTAATTACGGTGAATGAATAACTGTGCTTTTAGCATACGACACCCAGTTTCTATCTAGTGTCACACTATAAATGATTCACGTGATTGGAAGACCTTTTCCATAAAGGCACTGCTGTATGGAACCACCATCTTTCTGACAATTCTGCAAATCAATACATAAATTCATCATTTGGATTTGCAGCTCCTTGTTTTACCGTGTTTGCAGTTAAAATTGTTGGATGCTAGGTCCGCCAGTTATGCAAAACACCGTTTTTCCAAGTTTCCAAACATGTTTCAGCACCTCTGTGCTATCATCAGTGAGTTTCTGTTTTATTTAATCTGTAATGTGAACATTTTTACTAAATGATTACAAAATTATGTGGATATTTAGTTCAAACAACAATTTGTTTATTTTTGTTAGTACCGTCACACTCAGCTTGCATGGTTTTTCAGGACCACTTGTGTATTATTTATTACAGGTCGCTTGTCATCTATAACCAAACATCGTTTGGTTGCAGGTGACAAGCTGTCTGTAATAAATAATACACAAGTGGTCCTGAAAAACCATGCAAAAAATGTTCAAAGTGTGTGAAATCTTATATGAGACTTAACTGCTAAGATCATCAGTCCCTAAGCTTACACACTTCTTAACCCAAATTATCCTAAGGACCAACATACACACACCCACGCCCGAGGGAGGATTCGAACCTCCGTCGGGACCAGCCTTGTAAGGTGTCAGGCAAATCCAACACCTTCCATGAAAACCCTGACATGATAAGCAAATCCAGTAGTATGTCACATAGCTCCGAATAAATCGTGACATTAAATTAACCAAAGTAATACGAGTAACGAGTGAGCAAATGGAATACCACAGGCTAACAAAAGAATGCCTAAATGCATGTCATACCTTCCCACCGTGAGACAGACGCAGTTCCGAGGGGAGAAACGAGAACAGAAGCCGAGAGCAGAACCGTGTTAAGCCAGAAGGCCCTACGATGAGGGACGGACACCCACGTCGCCAGCTAACCGCTAGGACCATCACCCAGCCCATGTTAAAAGCTAGAGCCCTCCAGAAGAACAGTATAGATCTTACGATAATACTAAAAGGGCCACACCAGCTGCAAGTTTTAGCGAGAGACTTTTTCGCGTCTCTGTTACGCTGCGAACTTTAAAAACATTGCCACACCACGAAAAGTATAACGTTTCTCATTGGATAGACAGAATTTTTGTAGGCGGAGCTTAAGGTTAACACTGAGACCCTGATTGGTCAGATGAAAACACAGCCAGATAGTTTTTTTTAAACCAACTTCGGTAAATTGTAGTAAGGAGAAGTTAGAAGAGAGTTAGTTCCGAGACGGCGAGCTGCATGGAGCTGCGCCGGTCGCCGCCCCCTGACGAACACCGACAAGGTAGTGAACGCACGCGATGCCGCATTTTAGAGCGCATAAGGCTTCACTCAGAACTGCAGAAGTCTCATCTTTTACATCCCCGTTTTGCGTAATACTAGTGTCGATCGTCAAATAAAGCTCATGGTATTCACATTTGCTACGTAAGTTAAAATCTGAAACGCGATGATTTTTCTGTTATATAATTATTGAGAAGCCACATCAGCCGCTGTAATTTACGACAAGTTAGATAAGTAATTAAAGATAATTGAGGGTCACTGCAGACCATTTTGAGAGTTTTCTCTTTTGTGAAACTTAATTTAAACCTAGATTATAGATGTGATATGGCATAGGTCATCCTTCGATCCATTATAGAACTTGGAAACCCATTCAGGGAATATTCGTTCACATTTTTGTTGAACGCAGTTGGTTTTTATCATCCTGTATTAAAATATTTCCTTTTATCAATAGTGCAATTTATAAACAATGTTCTGTGAGTAGAATAAAATTTCCAATGGTAAACTTAACTGCTTTTTCGACGTTATTTTACCAGCTAACTACAAATAGGAAAGCCTTGAACCCTTTCCACTAAATTTAGTTAGTATTAAGATTCTTTTACAGGGAGTGCATCGGAGCTCTCGCTGAAATCATTAAGTATTTGGCTGTATCATCGCTAGTCTCACTGAACTCTTCTGAACTCTACATGTCATGTGTGGTCTGGCGACTCCTTACCAGCAACAGGTCCCAGGTTCAAATTAGTCAATTCCCTAAAAAACACACTCAGAGCGTCGTTGCGCGAAAGTGGTAAGGAGACACGATATAGAACAACAGACACCACGCAGAATGTTAGAGCCTCACAGTCCATGACTGCAGCGCCTTAGACCGCTCGAAAAACCATACAAAACGAGTGTGAAAGTACTAACAAAAATAAACGAATAGTTGTTTGAACTAAATATCCGCATAATTTTGTAATCATTTAGTAAAAATGTTCACATTACAGATTAAATAAAATAGAAACCCACTGATGACGGCACAGAGGTGCTGAAACATGTTTGGGAACTTGGAGAAAACGGCGTTTTGCACAACTGGCGGGCCTTACATCCAACAATAATAAATAAATTATTGATATGAACGGAATGCCGAAAATAGTGAACCATTCATACTTCGACACCAAACACGGGGCAGAGATGCCGAACTCTTCGGTAAAAAACTAAACACCTGGCCATAACAAAATCATTCTTTTTCTATTTCTTGAACTGCTCTTCCAAGTTTGGTCATTTCATTTTCATCAGATTTCTTTTTTTAAGTCTTCTACTCTTTTTGATGGACCATTCTTCGCAGCAAGTATTATTTATTTTGTGAAGTCCACATTTAGTTGTTTCTCACAATTAAGAAAACATCTAACGATTGTATTGCAATTTAAACACTTCTTTTTGTAACAATTGTAGCTTCTAAGTTTTAGTTGAAAACTTCTGTGTTAACAGAAAAGCCTCTTTCAACTGCAGGATTTCCATGAAACATGCGTAACAGTTACTGTACGGACTTTATGAAGTCGTGGTTCCCACGGTGAAGTTCGTCCTTTTTAGGACTGAACTGTTTCAGTTGTTTTTCAGAATATTTGCAAAATTTAAAGTATTCTCTCTTCACCACGTCAGATGTTGATGAAGCTATACTTTTTTTCACACAAATTCTTTGAATATAATTGTCACTCCACAATTTCTCAAAATGGAGCTCTACGTAACTTCAGGTGATAAAGATGAGACACCTTTTACTATCTTTAATTTTAAAGGACACTTCTCTGCAAATTTTTAGATACTTTGCAAAATACCTGTGCTTTCATTTCTGAAAATAAGGATATTATTTTGTGTGTAGTTCTTGCTAGCAGCAGTGGCACCAAATCCATTATCTACAAATGACTTGTTTTATGATTACATGCTTCGGTAACATCAACTAAAAGTAATTTGTTAGAACCTGTCGCCATTTCCATAAGTTTTCTTTATGAACCGAGAAGTAATGATATACATTAAACTGAACAAATCGTTTTACAAAACGGGGAAGAGTCATTTGACAGTCAAAAACTCAAGTTCAACTGATAATGATATGAAAAACTCAATTTTTGTATTCTAAGTGATGTTTAATTTTTTCGAAGTTCGTACTTTCAGATGGTTTTTCTATCTCATCTTATACAGCAAAATTTGAGAGAAAACTTGGATAACATAGTGATATTTGAGAAGGTTGGTCTCCTTGAAGGAAAATCCGTCAAAGTACCAGATCACCCTAAGAAATTGGTGAACACGCCAGACACTTGTATAAGCAGTTCTCAAAGCTCCATTCACTACATGAAGTAAGCAAGTGCCACAATGAAACATTTGTGGTTGATTATCTTCTTCACTGATTAGATATGCTTGCAAATCATGCAACATCTTCAGATGTTCCAGGAAACTAGACTGTAAATCAGAAGCTGTGGCAGAAGTCAAAAACATAAATGTAAATATCTTGTAGGCACAGTCACATGTTGTTGATCCCAGAAACGAACCACCAAATCCAGCTATCTCTCACCATATTACATACAACTTCCCTAACTGTAAATGTGGCCCAAGTCTAGAAGTAATTACATATGACAACTTATCCTTGGGTATCTGGGCTTTGTGGCAATCATTCAGTCAAAAAACGTAATCTAGTATGTATCTATTGTGTTTCCCGAATTTATTACCGAAGAATGAGACATGACTTTATTCATAGCCCATATAATATTAGATTTTGCTGTCTCATTAGTAAATAAAAATGTTTCGATGAGTTTTGTAACTTCCATAATATGAAGTTGTAGAGGCTGTAGCACGTGCAAGTGATGGTAAATCGCAACTGCCATTGAAATTCTGTTCAAAAGAAACTTGTCACTATACTGGCACTGCTTTTACTACGGCAAAACGCAACTTTTCTTTTTTTGCCTTGAATGAACTTATGGTGAATATGTCTCGTCTCCCACTCCTCCCACTCGACAGACGCCAAGTTATGGTCCACGAGCTGTACTAATGTAGTGTGGGGGAACATTTTTGGCTAGTGAGAAATCGATTTTAACTCTGATCGTCCTTAACACCTTTAAAACGAGATTAAAATTACAACAGTTTCTTATTAATTATGAAAAACCTTTAGGAAAATGTCTTTCCAAAAAGAGGCACATTAAAAAGATTCAACCGCAAGTTGGAGTGGATAGAACTAAAGAAATATCTGTTCTAACTAATACTCCTCGAGCAACACATGAGATGGCAGTACTGTCATTTACAGAGCGAAAGTTTTTGTCACTTCCAGTAGGCGTATACATCGCAAATCGCTCAACGAAGCCACACCTCCATATATCTCCATCAACACGTGACTCCTAAGACTGCAAACCTCAGTAGCAGAGGTTCTGTTACATGGATTGTGCGTTTGGACACATAAGTCCCCTAGAGATAACAAAGACTTAAGAGTTCCGGTGAATCTTATTAAATGGACTTCTGGGTACAAAAATTTTGGGGGTAGAGCTAACTTTCTACTCCCTTCTAGAACCGTACCCGAGTGACACACACAACAAAATTCTGACCACCTAATCAATTTCACTACATTTTCACTACTTTCATGACCATCTGTTCATTTTAATAACTTCATGACTTTCGTGATCTATAGACGCCTTGTTATATTCTCTTGCTTTCGGTGGAGTACGCAGTAATTATGCACATATTCGAAAGTATTTCTTTACGAATAAGCCGAGATTCGGCTGTTTTTACTTTTATTTCACGATTATCCGTGTCTCTTGATCATTTACTAACGATTGGAACGGAAATATCCAACTATTTCGTTAATTAAGTAGAAAAATGATAAAAAAACAATCTTATAGCTGGCTTTCTCACCGCTAGGGACGTTAGTGTCCCTCCAGTTGTCAGGCGGAAACAGTGAGCGCCGCGCTTGTATATTGCGTTAGACTGTGGATGAACCGAGCCTTTACAGCACACAAAAATGAAAGTGCATTAAAAATTGCTTCGATGTTTCGACAAAACAGGACGATATAACAAGCACCTAATTTCTTGAGTTTCAATTAGTCCACTGACATTGTCATTTGCTTACCATTGCGCCACAACGCCTCTGAAACTGTTAATAAAGTTCCAACTCGAAATTCCGAATCAACCACTGTCGTCGTGAATGAAAGTAGCAAACAATGTTCCCCTGACCATTCGTTTCCGCAAACTAATTTGGTAAAACTGTTCCGCGTAAATCTATTTTCAATGTTTTAATATTTCAAATACAGCAACAACCCTTGCATTTCACAGTAGTTAAACTTCAAGACTTAAATATTTCACGACTAGATTCGCTGACCATCGCCTGACAACGACAATGACCGGACACCTACCATTAGCGTTTACTACCTACATATCCATCTACAGGGTGTCCCAGAAATGTTGCGGCAAACTTTGAGGGGTTGTAGAAGGTGTCTTGCTGGACAAATCGAGGATAGGAACCAGTCTCCGGAAACACCATCCAACGACGCTACACAGCGTGTAAGTTACAGGCGCCGGCATATGCCACCAGGCCGCCTCTCCAGCAGGAAACATCTCGCAACATTACTCGTTATTCAGTGATCGCGACTGGTTGCCACGATCGCCAGTGGAGCTAGCTTCTGCATAGAACGGCAGTCTCTCACATGAATGCGATGCTCTGTTGCCTGGGTGACTGATGATTTCGGGCAGGCGATTCCAGCTGTTTTCTCCAGCAAGCCTCTAAAATCTCTTTTGTTATTCGGTACACAGTATAAAAATAAACTGCAGATGGAAGCCCATGTCCGTCATCCACTAAGACAACAGGGTATCGCATTCACAGTAGACACGGCCTTTCTAAGCAGAAGCTAACTCCATTTTCTCCACTGGCGATCGCGGCAGTCAGTCGTCACTGAATACGAGGTCTGTTCAAAACTGGCGCGAAACGAGGTTGGCATCCCTGGAAACGCCTGTGTTTAATGTGTAACTGCGGGAAGCTTCATTATTATATGTTATTGTTCAATGCCGTAGTGAGCAGAACATTGTGTCGCACAGTTTGCGAATTTCGAAATGGCAGGGTTAGATGGCAACGCGTCTGCATTAAATTTGGCGTGAAACTTACGAAAACTTTTACAGAGGCACACCAAATGATGCAGGAAGCCTGCGGTGATGAGTGGTTAAGCCATACTCTGTGTTACGAATGGTTCACTCCGTTTAAAATTGGCCAGACGGAAGTTAAAGATGACCCTAGTTCAGGCTGCCCTTCGACGTCTACCGACAACGCTCATGCCAGGAACGTCAACGAAATTGTGTGTGCCAATCGAAGACTGACTGTCGGAGAAATTGCAGAAGAATGTACATTTCAGTTGGATCGCGTCACGAAATTCTGACACAGCATCTTGGAAGCCTCGTGTTGGCGCCAAGTTCGTCCCATGGCTCACGAGTCGAGACCAGAAAGTCCTTTGCCGCGCAATCTATGAAGAGCTTATGGATCGTGCAAATAAGGACGACATGTTTCTTAAGATAATCATAACTGGTGATGAGACGTTGGTCTGCGGTTATGATCTTGAGACCACGGCTCAATCTTCACAATGGGTTGGGGAAAGTTGTCGACTAATCGTAAAATCCGTGGTTAGTGCCGCAACTGCTGTTTTGCGGAAATCGCAAAAAATTTCCAGAAAGCATTCCTATTTGATATCCTTATTCTTTTATAGCCTAAACAAATGAAGACAGTTAATCTACAAATAATTTTAGAGTAAGGTTACTGTAAAACATTTAACAACAACAAAAATTGCTGATGAAACAAAACAAGAACAGGGCTATGTGCCAACTCTCCAACATAAAAACCGGGCTAAGTCTGTAAATAAAGAGGTGCGGGAAGGATGATGATGATAATTTTACTATTATAAACATCTGGAAAATACTGTTTACAGTTTTTCTATAATAACTATATTATAATCAAAAGTCAGTTAGGCTTACAGAAATGCTGTGTCAGCAAAGAAAATAGTTAAAGAACGAAGACAAAATCAAGCACGTTACTGTGTTCTTACAAGTTTTATTTCCAAATAAATGCCTTTTACAAAGTTTAAAAAGTTACATTTTATATTAATTTACTATTTTATAAACAAAATATTACAATGTTACAGTCTAGAAACAGCTGCTGTGTAAAACAGTTTGTTTTCTTGTTTGAGATAAGGTATCTTTTTTAAGTCCTTGTCAGTTTTCAATCTGGCTGTTAGTTCAAGCTGGAGTAGATCTAAGCCTTTTATGGTTTCCATCTTCACACCTTTTTTGAATACATTCCTTTGCGTCCACGTTTCAACTTCATCGTTTTTTAAGCGCTTTTCTAGGGTTGGTTATGGAAACTTTGAGCCAAACGGCCTTGGGAATTTCTAACTTTTTCGTGATGTGTTCTTTAGCTACTTTGGAGAAGTCAAAAATCATCATCGTTCATCATAGTGGTTAGAAAAGGAGTTTTGCTATTGGCATTACACAAAACTCACAAGATCCAAAGGAAATTCACATTTTTGTAGTATTTTTTTCTTTTTTCAATTACAGCAAAGCCTCGGTCACAGGTTAAGTCTCCAGAGACGACATACTTGTGGTGAACTACGTCACAGAAATCATTACAGACCAAGTATATCCACAGGAATAATACCATTTTTTTTACCACAGCTGTTGTCAGACCACGCTATTAACTTTTTTCTGGGTAATTTTACTTTTAATCCCTCTTAACACACAGCTCACTATTTCGTTGCCTCATGCCCTCGTGCCAAAGAAACATAAAACCTCTGCAAAATCCCAAATTGTAACAAGAAAGTTGACGTAAATAATACATTTGGCAGTGTGACAATGTTGGCAAAGAGAAACCCTGTTCTAAATCTATGGATACTGTGTATGGATCACTTGGAGTGGTGAATATACATGATCACGCTTCATCTCTTCTCTAGCTTTTTCAGCGCGTCTATGATGAAATTCTACTGAAGTACAATGTACAGCTCTATAGGTTGAGTCATTCAACATTTTAATTTTAAGCAGATAACATGTGTTACAGGTATCTTTCCTTGGGCGGTGAAATCTCAGTTTGGGAAAGTGTTCTTTCAATACTTTTTTGTAGTGCAAATATCTAATGTTTGTGTTTGCATAAAGCGTAACAAAAGCCTCATACATTCTGCCACAATTTAAATCTTGGCCTTAAAATAGTAGGGAGCTTTTAGCCCTTGTGTAATTGCTTTCGTCCTTGGGGAAACTTTTGATGTGTTCAACAATGCGTTTTTCATCAGCAGCTGTATATTTCCTTCCTTTGATTTTATTTCCACTACGTTCAATGTAGGTAACATCCCCACTCTTTTTTTGCTTTTACCAAGGTTTCCACTCTTCGTCTGGTAATTTTATGAACACTAGCCTGTCTGCGACTCTCCTCAAGTTCTTCGTAAGAACCGTGACGCCTTCTTGTAACATTGCATGCACTTACGTTTACCATCAAATAAGAGTTTTGCTTAACATTATCACCTAGTTCGTAGAACTGATTGAATATGTTTAATTTGTGTTCCGACGCAATGTGTCTACACTGATAGCGGCATAGGCATGAAACCCACGACAAACAAACACGGGAATTAGAGGTATTAAATAATTTGCCACGAATAACCTGTTTGTTTGCTACTCTGCACAGTTAGTAGGTCTACTATAGTCCAGAAACCAAGTCAAACATAACCTAACGTGGTCTGCATAATCTAAACATAGGTTAGCTTAGAACGCCACAGAAATATCAATCAACCGAGGTTCTTCAAAAATGCGTTAGTGCTAAGGCGTTAGTTATCATATACACTTACCTCATCAGGTGGAGGTAGTTGTAGAGGTACAGTAACTTTCTTATTATTCTCACATGGTTTCCCCTCGGCTCTTAGCTTCTTATTTATTTGGGAAACACTACCTTAACCCCTTTTCCGACGTTTTCTTGTTTCATGCATCACATAAACCACAATAGCAAACACAACAGACAGGACTAATCACTGCAACTTTAACACAGTCGAACCTCAAACTAAAAACAACAGCACGGGCACATAGCCTGGATTTTGTTTCTGAACAGGTGGCACTTAGCACCTGGAGCATTCTGGTTGCAACGTTTCTAACCACTTCCACACTGATTACTAGATAGCCCCGTTTTTATTGACGAACGTTAGGCACATAGATCATATTTTGACAATAAAACGAAATTTTTATTTTTTGCACTTGTATCGAATTTTATAATTAGTCGACAGTTCTCCAAGACCACAAAAAGCTAGTCAGGTCAAATGTCAAAGCCATGCTGATAGTTTTCTTAGACTTTGAAGGATTAATTCATCACGAATTCCTGCCACAGGGACAAACTGTTAATCGATGGTACTATCGGGACGTGTTGCGACGTCTGCGAGAAAATGTGAGAGCGGCCTGGAATGTGGCCAGACAGTTCATGGCTCTTGCATCACAACACACCCGCACATTCATGCCCGTTGGAGCGTGACTACTGCACAAAAAATCGCTCTGCTGCCTCATCCTCTGTACTCTGCAGAGCTGGCACCTGCACACTTTTTTTAATTTCCAAAGGTGGAAACCCCGTTGAAAGGACGAAGGTTTGCAACGATGGACAAGATAAAAGCAAACGGCGCTTAGCAAGATCCAGCAAGAGGCGTACCAAGACTGCTCCCGGAAGTGGAAACTGAGTTGGGTGCCGTGTATCAATTGTGGGGGAGAGTATTTCGAAGGAGACCAACCACAGTAAATATAAGGCAAGCGTAGAAAATTTTTGTCGACAAAGTTCGGGAATTTTTTGAACAGACGCCGTAACAAATAACATTGCGAGACCGTCTACCTACATTTGCTTCGAAGGGGCGGTTTTAGTGGCCAATCGCCGGTGCCTACAACTTCAACGCTCTGTAGCGTCGTTGCATGACGTTCCTCGATTTGTTTCCAACCCACCCTCTACAACAAATCGAAGTTCGTCTCAACTTTTCTGGGTCACGCTACATACTCGGCAAACTACTATACTTGCGGTACCACTACCCCTTCTGTGGTGTCACCGCCAGACACCACACTTGCTAGGTGGTAGTTTAAATCGGCCGCGGTCCATTTAGTACATGTCGGACCCGCGTGTCGCCACTGTGTGATCGCAGACCTAGCGCCACCACAAGGCAGGTCTCGTGATACGAACAAGCACTCGCCCCAGTTGTACGGACGACCTAGCTAGCGACTAGATGTACGAAGCCTTTCTCTCTCATTAGCCGAGAGACAGAATAGCCTTCAGCTAAGTTAATGGCTACCAACTAGCAAGGCGCCATTAGCCTTACAGTGATTGTAATTAAAGTCTCCTGTGTATAGTCAAGAGCGATGTACCACAATGATTGATTAAAGAAAAGTACGTAGCTGGATTAATACTTTTCTTTAATCAATCATTGTGGTACATTGCTCTTGACTATACACAGGAGACTTTAATTACAATTATAAAATTTACATTTCCTTTTAGCTATTGTGCAACATGCACCATCATTTCTGCTTTTCTAGTTGGTCTTTTTAGCACATTCCTATCTCCACCTTATCTGTGGAGAACATCATTTCTTGTCTCACCAAGCCATTTATTCTGTAGCAACATATTTTAAATATCCATGATTCACTTCCACAGAATGCTGTGTCGTTAATGTAATTTCCGCTGCTACTTCAAAACACTTTAGTGTATCTCTGTTTACTCTCAATGCATATCATTTACGCAGGAAACTTTATTCCGTTCAACATAATCCATTCAACAGATCCTGTGATTCTTCCTCAGTATGGGTGAATGTGTCATCAGCGAATCATATCACTGATATATTTTCACTCTTAATTTTAAATCCCACTTGCAACACAAAGTTGAGTAACTTCTGGAAATACAGGTCCACTTTCTATACACATTATTTAAATGAACTCATTTCCGCTTTGGGTTCTAGCTGTTTTCATTTATCTATTAACAATTTCGGTTTTTGTGTCACTGTAAAGCATCTCGAAAGATATAATACACTGTTCCAAGGAAAACATAGGAGAACAACAGTATGTACGATGAATTTGCGGTCTTAAACTTTACATATTTGCAAGATTCTGTATCATATTACGGACAACAAAAGTGGGAAATAGTCGGCGCGCCAATGTACTGGTTGTCCTGGGGAGAACAATACTTATTCAAATGGAATTACGAACGGTGCAATGAATTAAGACATATGATTCTTGAAAGAAGTAGGAAAAAATGTACAGAACAAACACTTGTCATTCGACGTAAGTGTACTTAAAAACAATATCGATTTATTATGTATATCATTCTTTGTTCTGTGTTAAAAATATTTGTAACCGAGAAATTGTCAAATGATTTTGAGTAATTACTTACTCGGGTCTTAATGTTAGATAAGAATAGATGTGAGAGACATTGTAAGTGTACTTACGTTGCAATTTTGTTAAATATGTGTTTATCTGTCTTAAAACCTTTATTTATGTATCTTTAGCATCCCTACACGTTAGGAAATTAATGACATTTTTTCAGAGTACTAGAACGCGCAATACAGCGCGAGCCTATGAATGATTGTTGTTGGCCATTTGCGCGGCCGCCACGTCTTATTTGAATATTGCCAATATAAAACGGCACAGAGCCTCGGCAATAATTACAAAGTTTGCATTTTAATTATATGTTTTAACTTCAGTGTCATTTTAATTTATCTCCAAAGATTAATAGTAGTTTTCATTAGATTCTTGTGGTTGCAGCATCTTTCATCTCACAGAAATTAACTTACTTCGAAATGATCAGTGATAAATATGCCACACAATAGTATTTCTCTACGCGAACCCATGACATTTGAGCAGTACTAATTTCAATGAAATCGCAGTGCGAAAAGAATCTGGGATGTTTTGCAAACAGACGAGGTAATACGGTAGTTCACATCGCCTTTTGTGTATTTCATATCGCTGCCATTCAACCTACCAATAATATTTCCATAAAAAAGATTATGTAATTTGCCCGTGATAAGTTTTACTGTCACTTTAGTGTGTGTTGCGTCATTTTATGTGTGACTATACGTATGTGCGCCTACAAATCATACAGTTTAATAAACTGCACATGTACGAACAATTAAAGCACACCACTTGACGAACGGAACACAACATACATATTAAAAAACAACAAACCACCCACAAAAGAAAACCATTTACGTGATCAGGAATGTATACAATGAAATGTGGTGATGTGGAGTTTCTACGAGAAACGAGGGGGGTAGGTGTATTTGCACCAGATTCAGAAAGCACACAAACACATCTGCGCAACACCAGCACCAATGAGGAATTTTTGAAGGTACTGCATGGAGTGGAGGAGCGTATACTGAAGGAAATTCATATTTACAATGCCTTCAAGAGCAACCGAAAGATATACTCAACGAACAAATCGAGTTTAGAAATAAGAGTTTTAGATTTCTAGGGCAACAAGTACACACTTCTGGTCGTGTAACCTCTGTTGTGATGCACATGGTCCACTCAAGACTGCGCTGTATAAAATGTAGTATCATTATCGATACGGTACTACTGACTGGTTACTGTCGTAGGTACGTAAGTCTTTAGCCCCAGGCTGACTGAATTAAACACGTACATAAGTAAGACAAATGTACACGTCATGTTACTTGTGTCACTGACAACAGTTGCCAGTTACTATCAAGGGTTACATAGCATAAGAATTAAGTCAGTTTACTTTAAACCCGTCCCTGTGCTGTAATATGACATCGAATCTTTTAAGCATGTGAATGTGAACAGGCTGCAGATTTACTGTACATAGCTACGGTGCCTGCCACTTGGGAACAATTTCCGGACACTAGGACGGCGCATGCAAGAGTTGTTTTTCTCTGAACGACGGGCGGGAAATCTCTCCCACCCGTTACTCACCGGCAGGAGATATTTTCCAACTGACAGCATAACCGTGCCCGAAACATAACGCGAAATCGTGGTTCGTAGAAATGTTCAATTGTGTGAAATCTTATGGGACTTAACTGCTAAGGTCATCAGTCCCTAAGCCTACACACTACTTAACCTAAATTATCCTTAGGACACACACACATACACACATGCCCGAGGGAGGACTCTAACCTCCGCCGGGACCAGCCGCACAGTCCATGACCGCAGCGCCCCAGACCGCTCGGCTAATCCCGCGCGGCGTGGTTTGTAGAACTACATGCAATAAGCACTGTGATCAATCTGTATTAATAAATGAAAAGAAAAGAATAAGAAAGGCTACTTCTGAAGGGAGACCTAGGTCTTGAGTTAAGAATAATAAATTATTATTGATCTGCGACAAGGTGGTGTGGGATTTGGCAATCATCTATTTGGCTCAGTTCAAAATCGAACAGGTGCTGTTGCAGTAGGGGTGTAGGCTTGCTAAAAGGCATAAAACAGTATATAAGGGCAGTCAAATAAAAAGGAAACACGTGGTAAAAAAGTAAGTAAACTGTTTCAAAAGTAATCGTCGTAACGGGTAATACACTTACCCCATTGAGAGACAAGACGGCCAATGCCTTCATGGAAAAATTTTCGCCGTTGCCAAAGGAACCAAGACTGTACCCAGGACTTTCACCTCTTCGACCAAAGAAAATCGACGACCATGAATGTCTTTCTTAAGGTTTAAAAGGGAGGGAGGGAGGGAGGGAGGGAGGGAGGGAGGGAGGGAGGGAGGGAGGGAGGGAGAGAGAGAGAGGGAGGGAGGGAATCGAAGACGGAAAGACCGGGACGGTGGAAGAAGTGCAATGAGATGGAACCGCCCACATGATGCGAATGTGCAAAGGAAGCCCTTAGACATCCTCCAATAGTCGTGATCTCTCCCTAAACGATTTTCAGAGCGCTGAAGAGAGACATTAGTCGCTGTCGTTTTGCTTCGGACGAAGAGTTGCACGCCTATGTACAATCATGGTTCCGCAGGCAATCGCAAACATTTTTCACGAAGGCACTAACCGTCCTGTCTCAGTGTGAGGTAAATGTATTAACAGTTACGGCGAAAACTTTTGAAATAATTAACAGTTCACTTACTTTGTTACCATATGCTTCGTTTCCATCTGACTGTCCCTTATATAAAATGATCAAAAGTACCCAGACACCCCCAAAAACATGTTTTTCATATTAGGTGCATTGCAGTGCCACCTACTAACAGGTGCTCCATATCAGCGACCTCAGGTGTCATTAGACATCGTGAGGGAGCAGAATGGTCTAGTGATTGGGTGTCCCTTTTATCATACGTCTGTAAGCGAAATTTCCACACCCGTAAGCGTCCACAGGCCTACTGTTTCCGATGTGACAGTGAAGTGGAAATGTGAAGGGACACGTACAGCACAAAAGCGTACAGGCCGACCTCGTCTGTTGACAGAGAGACCGCCGATAGTTGAATAAGGTCGTAATGTGTAATAGGCAGACATCTATCCAGAAAATCACACAGGAATTCCAGACTGCATCGGGATCCACTGCAAGTACTATGACACTTAGACGGGAGGTGAGAAAACTTCGATTTCATGGTCAAGCGGCTGCTCATAAGCCACACATCACGCCGGTAAATGCCGAAAGACGCTTCGATTTTTTGTAAGGAGCGTGAACTTCGGACGACTGAACAGTGGAAAAACGTTGTGCGGAGTGAAGAATCACGTTACACAACGTAGCGATCCGATGGCAGGGTGTGGGTATGGCGAATGCCAGGTGAACGTCATCTGTCAGCGTGTCTAGTGCCAACAGTAAAATTCGGAGGCGGTGGTGTTATTGTGTTGTGTGTTTCAAGGAGCGGGCTCACATCCCTTGTTGTTTTGCGTGGCACTATCACAGCACAGACCTACATTCATGTTTTAAACGGCTTCTTGCTTCTCACTGTTGAAGAGCAATTCGGGGATGTCATTGCATCTTTCAACACGATCGAGCACCTGTTCACAATGCACCGCCTGTGGCGGCGTGGTTACACGACAATAGCATCCCTGTAATGGACTGGCCCGAATCCTACAGAATACCTTCGGGATGTTTTGGAACGCCGACTTCGTGCCAGGTCTCACCGACCGACATCGATACTTCTCAGTGCAGCACACCGCGAAGAACGGACTGCCATTCCCCAAGAAACCTTCCAGAACCTGATTGAACGTATGCCTGCGAGAGTGGAAGGTGTCACGAAGGCCAATACCTTATTGAATTCCAGCATTACCGATAGATGGCGCCACGAACTTTTAAGTCATTTTCAGCCAGGTGTCCGCACATTTTTGATCAAACAGTTTATGTACTAGTAGCATTTACAAATGTGGACGTCTTACAGCAATTGTAGTAGGAAATGTTGGTTAGTATTGTTAGAGCTTTACAGACATAAAAACGCAGTTCGTTCACTAACAAGTAATAACAACTGTCTTACAGCGCCGGCCGGAGTGACCGAGCGGTTCTAGGCGCTACAGTCTAGAACCCAGCGACCGCTACAGTCGCAGGTTGGAATCCTGCCTCGGGCATGGATGCTTGTGATGTCATTAGGTTGGTTAGGTTTAAGTAGTTCTAAGTTCTAGGGGACTGATGACCTCAGAAGTTAAGTCCCATAGCGCTCAGATCCATTCGAACAATTTTTTTGCAACAGCACAATAAAAAGTTACAGGTAAGAGGAAAATGACGTCATTTAAAAAGCAATTTCGTTGTTACCAACGCCATCTTTATGCAAAACAATTTTTTTTATCTTTACTACAATATTTAGTCGTAAGATTATGTCACTACGCTCTTTTTTAAAATTATCCAATGACCTTTCGTCACACAAAATGTACTAAGGCAAACCTGTAAAAAGATAAGTGAGTCCATGGGCCAAGCAGACAGCCAACAGATGGGTTACTGAACAAAAGGAAGCTTAATTTGGTGTATTAATATTTATAGTGTATTAAATTTTGAATGGTCTCGGTGCCTTGGTGCCTAATTTGCGCAGTGAGAGAGAGAGAGAGAGAGAGAGAGAGAGAGAGAGAGACAGGGAGAGAGACTACTGGTGGTGGCATCAAGACAAGGAGCAAATTGAATTCTGCAGCCGCGGAGGCAGCAGCGCCGCTTATCGATTGTCCGCAGGCGGCAGCGTTGTGTGCTGTGCGGGCCAGCACGCATTATTAAGCCTAATGGAGCGAGCTCCGCCGATGTGCTCTTGGCCTCAGGGCAGCGACCCCAGCGCCCTGCGTAACACTGCCAAGTCTCGCAATTACTCGACATTAAATGCCTTTCGTATCGCGACTGTCAAAATGTTTCACAACTCAACGATCCAAATTCATCCTTACGAAACAGTTCACATAACTGGACGGGCCTACGGCTGGTTCACCACAAAGCGGTTAAGTATTTATTTCTCTGATACTCGTCTCATGGCGAACCAAAAAAAAATTAGTAGACGCGTATATATTTTTATTCAGCTATCGATTTCCGAATTTCACAGGTAACTTTCGGGGAATGAAGTGGCATGTGAAGTTAGGAGTCTCGGAAATTGCACGCAATTACAGAGATTACAAGCTGCATTTTATAGTAGTTAGTTGTTGGCTCCCCCCATGAACAATGGACCTTGCAGTTGGTGGGGAGGCTTGCGTGCCTCAGCGATACAGATGGCCATACCATAGGTGCAACCACAACGGAGGGGTGTCTGTTGAGAGGCCAGACAAACGTGTGGTTCCTGAAGAGGGGCAGCAGCCTTTTCAGTAGTTGCAGGAGCAACAGTCTGGATGATTGACTGATCTGGCCTTGTAACACTAACCAAAACGGCCTCGCTGTGCTGGTACTGCGAACGGATGAAAGCAAGGGGAAACTACAGCCGTAATTTTTCCCGAGGGCATGCAGCTTCACTGTATGGTTAAATGATGATGGCGTCCTCTTGGGTAAAATATTCCGGAGGTAAAATAGTCCCCCATTCGGATCTCCGGGCGGGGACTACTCAAGAGGATGTCGTTATCAGGAGAAAGAAAACTGGCGTTCTACGGATCGGAGCGTGGAATGTCAGATCCCTTAATCGGGCAGGTAGGTTAGAAAATTTAAAAAGGGAAATCGATAGGTTAAAGTTAGATATAGTGGGATTTAGTGAAGTTAGGTGGCATGAGTAACAAGACATCTGGTCAGGTGAATACAGGGTTATAAATACAAAATCAAATAGGGGTAATGCAGGAGTAGGTTTAATAATGAATAGGAAAATAGGAGTGCAGGTAAGCTACTACAAAAAGCATAGTGAACGTGTTATTGTGACCAAGATAGACACGAAGCCCATGCCTACTACAGTAGGCCTAGTACAAGTTTATATGCCAACTAGCTCTGCAGATGACGAAGAAATTGAAGAAATGTATGATGAGATAAAAGAAATTATCCAGGTAGTGAAGGGAGACGAAAATTTAATAGTCATGGGTGACTACAATTCGACAGTAGGAAAAGGGAGAGAAAGAAACGTAGTAGGTGAATATGGCTTGGGGCTAAGAAATGAAAGAGGAAGCCGTCTGATAGAATTTTGCACAGAGCATAACTTAATCATAGCTAACACTTGGTTCAAGAATCATAAAAGATAGGTGTATACATGGAAGAATCCTGGAGACACTAAAAGGTATCAGATAGATTATATAATGGTAAGACAGAGATTTCGTAACCAGGCTTTAAACTGTAAGACATTTCCAGGGGCAGATGTGGACTCTGACCACAATCTATTGGTTATGAACTGTAGATTAAAACTGAAGAAATTGCAAAAAGGTGGGAATTTAAGGAGATGGCACCTGGATAAACTGACTAAACCAGAGGTTGTACAGAGTTTCAGGGAGAGCACAAGGGAACAATTGACAGGAATGGGGGAAAGAAATATAGTAGAAGAAGAATGGGTAGCTTTGAGGGATGAAGTAGTGAAGGCAGCAGAGGATCAAGTAGGTAAAAAGACGAGGGCTAGTAGAAATCCTTGGGTAACAGAAGATATATTGAATTTAATTGATGAAAGGAGAAAATATAAAAATGGAGTAAATGAAGCAGGCAAAAAGGAATACAAACG
The DNA here is from genome assembly GCF_021461385.2 of Schistocerca piceifrons. Classification (NCBI taxonomy): domain Eukaryota; kingdom Metazoa; phylum Arthropoda; class Insecta; order Orthoptera; family Acrididae; genus Schistocerca; species Schistocerca piceifrons. The sequence continues at coordinate 27,238,601 of NC_060144.1, forward strand.
TCTCAAAAATGAGATCGACAGGAAGTGCAAAATGGCTAAGCAGGCATGGCTAGAGGACAAATGTAAGGATGTAGAGGCTTATCTCACTAGGGGTAAGATAGATACAGCCTACAGGAAAATTAAAGAGACCTTTGGAGAAAAGAAAGCCACTTGTATGAATATCAAGAGCTCGGATGGAAACACAGTTCTAAGCAAAGAGGGGAAAGCGGAAAGGTGGAAGGAGTATGTAGAGGGTCTCTACAAGGGCGCTGTACTTAAGGGCAATATTATGGAAATGGAAGAGGATGTAGATGAAATGGGAGATATGACATTGCGTGAAGAGTTTAACAGAGCACTGATAGACCTGAGTCGAAACAAGGTCCCCGGAGCAGACAACATTCCATTAGAACTACTGACAGCCCTCGGAGAGCCAGTCCCGACAAAGCTCTACCATCAGGTGAGAAAGATGTATGAGACAGGCAAAATACCCTCAGACTTCAAGAAGAATATAATAATACCAATCCCAAAGAAAGCAGGTGTTGACAGATGTGAAAATTACCGAACTATCAGTTTAATAAGTCACAGCTGCAAAATACTAACGCCAATTCTTCACAGACGAATGTAAAAACTGGTAGAAGCCGATCTCGGGGAAGATCAGTTTGGATTCCTCAGAAATGTTGGAACACGTGAGGCAATACTGACCCTACGACTTATCTTAGAAAATAGATTAAGAAAAGGCAAACCTACGTTTCTAGCATTTTTAGACTTAGAGAAACCTTTCGACAATGATGACTGGAATACTCTCTTTCAAATTCTAAAGGTGGTAGGGGTAAAATACAGGGAGCGAAAGGCTATTTACAATTTGTACAGAAACTAAATAGCAATAATAAGATTCGAGGGACATCAAAGGAAAGCAGTGGTTGGGAAGGGAGTGAGACAGGGTTGCAGCCTCTTCCCGATGTTATTCAATCTGTATATTGAGCAAGCAGTAAAGGAAACAAAAGAAAAATTCGGAGTAGGTATTAAAATCCATGGATAAGAAATAAAAATTTGAGGTTCGCCGATAGCATTGTAATTCTGTCAGACAGCAAAGGACTTTCAAGAGCAGTTGAACGGAATGGACAGTGTCTTGAAAAGAGGATATAAAATGAACATCAACAAAAGCAAAACGAGGTTAATGGAATCTAATTAAGTCGGGTGATGCTGAGGGAATTAGATTATGAAATGAGACACTTAAAGTAGTAAAGGAGTTTTGCTATTTGGGGAGCAAAATAACTGACGATGGTCGAAGTAGAGAGGATATAAAAAGTAAACTGGCAATGGCAAGAAAAGCGTTTCTGAAGAAGAGAAATTTGTTAACATCAAGTATAGATTTAAGTGTCAGGAAGTCGTTTCTGAAAGTATTTGCATGGTGTGTAGCCATGTATGGAAGTGAAACATGGACGATAAATAGTTTGGACAAGAAGAGAATAGAAGCTTTCGAAATGTGGTGCTACAGAAGAATGCTGAAGATTGGATGGGTAGATGACGTAACTAATGAGGAGATATTGAATAGGATTGGGGACAAGGGAAGTTTGTGGCACAACTTGACTAGAAGAAGGGATCAGTTGGTAGGACATGTTCTGAGGCATCAAGGGATCACAAATTTAGCATTGGAGGGTAGCGTGGAGGGCAAAAATCATAGAGGGAGACCAAGAGATGAATACACTAAGCAGATTCAGAAGGATGTAGGTTGCAGTAGGTACTGGGAGATGAAGAAGCTTGCACAGGATAGAGTAGCATGGACAGCAGCTTCAAACTAGTCTCAGGACTGAAGACCACCACAACAACAATCGATTTCCGAATTTCACAGGTAACTTTCGGGGAATAAAGTGTCATGTTAAGTTGGGAGTCTCTGAAATTACACGGAATTACAGAAATTACAAGCTGCATTTTATAGCAGTTAGTTGTAGGCTGAAGGCCCGTCCACGGGGCTGAGCCTGCCAGTAACCTTTCAGGCAGGTACATGGCGCACTTTCATAGGCCAGCAGTAGGGATGACGGTTATCGCTGGAACAACGGGTTTCAGTTGTATCTTTTTTTTTCACCCCAATTTAACCTGATCGTTAAAACCACTCAAAATAACCTTTTTCTGAAATAACCGATTTCCGGTTTTTTATTGCTATTATATTACAATAAAATTAGAAATCTAACAAAGATTAAACATTTTTGACTCTTCCAGTTTCGAGATACGCAGAATCAAAATACTAAATAGACAAATAAAAGAAAACTTATTCAGTATACCGTTCGCTGCTTTTCTCTAAAAGTGATAAATGGTTGAACACTACAGAAAATCACTAGTATCCAACTACTGATTGTAATTTTTGAAACTCTGCTCAAAAATCATGATGTAATCGGAGAACATACCAACATTCGGGCATAATGTATAGTCATTGTCAAGGGTGAAAACTGAGGTTGAAGGACACTGTTTCTCGTGTTAATTTGTCTTTTTTCAAGGGCTACAAGGCATATTATACAGACACAGGCAACACATCACCTACTTTCTGTTTTTATTGCATACTATGAATGAATTTTTGTTCGTTTTTAATTTATTACTATTACCATAATTCCTTTCCTCTTATTATTTCATAGAAATGACAGATAAATCTATAATCTTTTAAGCAAATGAAGCACTGTACTTCATTTCCGTTATCACTTCGTAAAAATATTTCCAAACTAGGGTTTGTGCCATTCTGCCATGCAACAGATGTCTGGTGACGACAGTGAGAAACTACCGTATTGCCCATGTGGAGACAAGTATCGCGCAATGCACGTATCCGCGTATCTTAAGCCATGACACACGGCAACGGGGACGTTACTGTTTTATCAATGCTGTACCAATTCTTACGTCACGTCGCTCGTTTCCGTCGGCACTGATACTGAAACAGCACGGATCGCTTTTTCCGTTTTCTATAAAACGCAATACTTCAAAACTATGAGAATTTTACGAATAAAAATTCCTCCTTTTTTAAAAAGGTTTATTTCAACACGAAAAATATGGCACTGCTGCTATGGCTAATCGATGTTTCGGGGTTCTTTACTCGTACATTAGTAAAAAATGAAAAACCTCTTATAATAGAGAGCCAATAAATATCGAAAAATACCGGTTAATTAGAACTAAAACACCGATATCGGTTTTAATCGGTCGGTTTTTCCCAGCCTAGGCAGAACCTCCTGTGAACAACTCATCCGACACGGTTCGTGAAGGATAAAACACAGGGAGTAAGGGGAAGACTCGCCATTACGTCAAAAATAAATAAAATAAATCTAATAATAATAATAATAATAATAATAATAATAATAATAATATAAAACGAGTAACTTTCACAAACGCCAGGAAAAAATAATGAAGAAAACACCAGTCTTCTCATTTACACGCTGGTATAGGCACAATCGACAGACTTTAAGTACATTTCGGTTTTGTATTATGTTCTTTTCAACCTCTACTTGGAAAATATGATTGACTAATGCTCATTAGTTGACAAAGGCGTTGAAACTGGAGGAGGAAGAAGAGTAGGGTGTTTGAGGTTTGCTGATGACATGGTCCTTCTAGCCACAGGGGAAAAAGAATTACAGGATTTGGTGGACACCATTGAAACTAACGGAAAAAATATGGAATGAAAATTAACACAAATAAAACTAAAGTATTGGCACCAGGAGAAAATAAGGAAAAAATTATGCTGAATGGAGAAATACTAGAACAGGTGCAAAATTTTAAGTATCTTTGAAGCAGGATACACACCGACTGGAAGTGCACCACAGAAATTAAAACAAGGATAGCAATGGCAAAAGAGGCGTTTCATAAGAAAAGGAGAATTTTCTGCAGCGGTCTGGACAGAGAACTCAGGAAGAGCCTCATAAAATGTCTTGTATCGAGTGTTCTTCTATATGGCGCTGAAACTTGGACTATGAGGAAGAAAGACAGAGAAAGGCTGGAGGCTTTTGAGATCTGGACCTGGCGGAGGATGGAAAGACTAAGTTGGATGGACAGAGTAAAAAATGAAGAGGTATTGAGAAGAGTGGGAGAGAAAAGACAGTTACTAGATGTAATAAAGAGAAGAAAAAGAAACTGGATTGGGGATATATTAAGAAAGAATGACGGACTGATCAAAACAGTTTTAGAAGGTTATGTAGAAGGGAAAAGGAAGCGAGGAAGGAAGAGATTCCAGATACTGGATGACATGATAGATGGTACAACATACAGCAGCCTTAAGAAGGAAGCAATGGATGGCAGAAAATGGAGAGGCAAAGTACCTGCTAATATAGCAGATAACTGATGATGATGATTATGTTAATAACGTCGAAGTCTTGACAGTTTGTTATTACCATAGCACCTAAATCAACTGCGTGACACATTAACTAGTCAAATTATTTGATCAATCAATCCTTTTCAAATGGTACGTTTATCTGAATTGGTTGAACGTCATGCTAAAGCGATGCATTACAAGGAGACTGCGCGCCTAATCGTCATCACTGATTTGGTCAAAATTTATGGCAGATGCAGCTGCTGGCCAGATACGAAAGTGGCAGAAGCGGAAGCTGCAGATGGACAAACGTTTCGAAGAGATACAGCATTTTGCCGTGGTTCGAGCAAGGTATGAGCAATTTATGTTAGAACAGTTTCCATGTGGCGGTCGGCGCGGCGGAAAGAGTACAGAACAGTAACCCGAGGATCGTGGGGTCGAATCCCAATTCACAATTTTGTTTTATTTTCAGTCATTATTTTCATATCTGGCCAACCTCTGCATCTGCCGAAAATTTGGACCAAGCCTGTGACGACCAGCAGGCGCTGTCCCTTGTTAGTGCATTGCTTTAGCTTGACGTACAAGGGGAACTGCAATTAAGATAAATGTAGCATTTCGAAAGGACTGATCCAATTCCACTGTACATCACCGGCTATCCTCTCCTCACCACCATTGGCGAAATGACGCATTACGCGTAGTTTGCTGGACGAGAGAGCCTTTTATGAATGCAAACAAAGTTTGTATTTCTATGGAAACTTTTAAACAACCACGCAATTGCAATAATGCGGCGTTTGTATAAGATCCCGGTAACATTACTGGTTCCACTCTTTTTTACGATCAATGTCAGCTCAGCAAGCGTAAATCATCGGCCACGAATTTGTGTACGCCTTACAATCCATTCCTGCAAGTTTATTTTCTATCACAAATTTTCTTTTCCCTTCCCCTCTCATGCTTTTTGATGAAGAGTAGACGCAGAGCCTGTGTATATATACATCGTTTCGCCCTCTAAGGGGCACGTGGAACCATTACATGCTTTCTTTTTCTTCTTATCTTCCCAAAACTTTCATCATTTCATTTCGAGTCTGTATTCTTTCCTGCACCCATGCTTTTTCAGGTTTCAAATTCCTTCGTGTTGGGTTCTTGGGTATGAGTTGTGTGTTTTCATCTTCTGCCTTCAGTGTAATCCGTGTACTTGCCAGTGGGTCAACAACGATTTATGTGAGTCACCTTAGGTGTCCGCTAGCCAACGTATTTTTGATTATAGGGTTCCGGTGATGAGATGGAAGATTTTCTTGATCAGCCGAGAGTCGTCCATTTGTGCTATATAAACGTACAATTTCATACCACTTTTCCGTGCAAGTGAGGTGAACAGATCAGTCAGCGAATACAGTTGTCCTGAACAGAGCGCATCAAGATACCATCTTGAATTTTGGGCCCAAATATTTTTCCCATTATTTGTCGTTCTATTTTCTCGATGTGTCCGACACTGATAATTAATGATGACGTCTCTGTTGCGTGGAATGCATCTGTAAGGAGGACAGTGTGGCAGTGACAGTTTGGCTCTTACGGACAGCAATTTCTTGTTGTACACATTTCAGGTAATTGTGTAGGCTTTACGCAATTTTTCTGCACGAGTTTTGTTTTCCTGCAGTTTCACCTATGTTTAGCCTGTGTAATGATGCCGTACTTAGTTGAAAGTGATGCAACTTTTTGGCCGTTTTGAGTCTATGTATGGAGTTTTTTCGCAACATACACTCCTGGAAATGGAAAAAAGAACACATTGACACCGGTGTGTCAGACCCACCATACTTGCTCCGGACACTGCGAGAGGGCTGTACAAGCAATGATCACACGCACGGCACAGCGGACACACCAGGAACCGCGGTGTTGGCCGTCGAATGGCGCTAGCTGCGCAGCATTTGTGCACCGCCGCCGTCAGTGTCAGCCAGTTTGCCGTGGCATACGGAGCTCCATCGCAGTCTTTAACACTGGTAGCATGCCGCGACAGCGTGGACGTGAACCGTATATGCAGTTGACGAACTTTGAGCGAGGGCGTATAGTGGGCATCCGGGAGGCCGGGTGGACGCACCGCCGAATTGCTCAACACGTGGGGCGTGAGGTCTCCACAGTACAGCGATGTTGTCGTCAGTGGTCGGCGGAAGGTGCACGTGCCCGTCGACCTGGGTCCGGACCGCAGCGACGCACGGATGCACGCCAAGACCGTAGGATCCTACGCAGTGCCGTAGGGGACCGCACCGCCACTTCCCAGCAAATTAGGGACACTGTTGCTCCTGGGGTATCGGCGAGGACCATTCGCAACCGTCTCCATGAAGCTGGGCTACGGTCCCGCACACCGTTAGGCCGTCTTCCGCTCACGCCCCAACATCGTGCAGCCCGCCTCCAGTGGTGTCGCGACAGGCGTGAATGGAGGGACGAATGGAGACGTGTCGTCTTCAGCGATGAGAGTCGCTTCTGCCTTGGTACCAATGATGGTCGTATGCGTGTTTGGCGCCGTGCAGGTGAGCGCCACAATCAGGACTGCATATAACCGAGGCACACAGGGCCAACACCCGGCATCATGGTGTGGGGAGCGATCTCCTACACTGGCCGTACACCACTGGTGATCGTCGAGGGGACACTGAATAGTGCACGGTACATCCAAACCGTCATCGAACCCATCGTTCTACCATTCCTAGACCGGCAAGGGAACTTGCTCTTCCAACAGGACAATGCACGTCCGCATGTATCCCGTGCCACCCAACGTGCTCTAGAAGGTGTAAGTCAACTACCCTGGCCAGCAAGATCTCCGGATCTGTCCCCCATTGAGCATGTTTGGGACTGGATGAAGCGTCGTCTCACGCGGTCTGCACGTCCAGCACGAACGCTGGTCCAACTGAGGCGCCAGGTGGAAATGGCATGGCAAGCCGTTCCACAGGACTACATCCAGCATCTCTACGATCGTCTCCATGGGAGAATAGCAGCCTGCATTGCTGCGAAAGGTGGATATACACTGTACTAGTGCCGACATTGTGCATGCTCTGTTGCCTGTGTCTATGTGCCTGTGGTTCTGTCAGTGTGATCATGTGATGTATCTGACCCCAGGAATGTGTCAATAAAGTTTCCCCTTCCTGGGACAATGAATTCACAGTGTTCTTATTTCAATTTCCAGGAGTGTATTTGGGCTCCGGTCTTGATGGCAGTCTCCTTAAGTTTCTGTATGGCGTGGTTGGCTTCCTCGGGAGTCCAGATAATTATTGCTAGGTCGTCGGCAAAAGCAGTGCACCTACTGATGATTTGTTTCTCTTTTGTCCATGTACTTATTCTGGTATTATATTCTCCCTAGTTTTGACGATATTATCGAGTACTAGGTTGAACAGGAGTGGGTAAAGTCCATCACCTTATCCTATCCCCCTTATAATCTGGAAAGATTCGGAGATTGCCCCTCCTCCCCCCCCCCCCCCCCTCCGCCATGAATTTCCTTTTGAGAATAAGGATATGTTCTATTAACATGGTTGTTTAGCTACACACACACACTGCGTTAACAAAGTATATTAAACAGGCTGAGGCTTTTTTGAGGTAAAATTACAGATCTGTCTGCACATGATCGGCCCGGTCGGGAGCCTGGCTGGTATTCACATATCATAGCCTACGTTCTGTCTGTTACTCGCTCCAGTCTAGTAAGCAGCACATGTAAGGAAACACTGTAGCCAACTGCTAGAAGTTGAGTATCTCGGCAATTGTTTGGACCCGCCTTATCGCCCTTTTAGTGTAATGGCTAGGTCAAAGCATTTTTCCAATCTACTGGTATGATGCCGTTTCCTCGGTTGTTAACAATGGTGACTTGTCAGTCAATCAAGACTTCACCTCCGATCTTTAGCATTTCTACTATTATACCACCTTCCCCCATCGCTTTGTTGTTTGTGAGATGCAAAATCATGTTTTGTATTTCCGCATGTGTAAGTGGAATAGAGTTTTGACGTGATGCAGTTAAATGAAATTGGTTGGCATTTGTGTAGTTTTGCTGCAGGATTTCACAGTTTGTCTTTGTATTCGTCCTAAAACGTGTATTCGTCGAAAACGAAGACTGCATGACTTGTAGTTCATTAGTTCTTTCCTAAATATTACGTGAAAATTTCGTATGTTGTTCTTTTCGAAATCATTGTCGCTTTCCTCTAATCTTTCGAGGTGGTATACCTGTTTAATACGTGCAATTGTTTTAGGTGTTTTCCTCCACATTTCTAAGAAATTATGCCAATTATCTAGAGTTTCGTGGCTATACCGTGTCTTCAAGGATGTAGGTTGCAGTAGGTACTGGGAGATGAAGAAGCTTGCACAGGACAGAGGAGCATGGAGACCTGCATCAAACTAGTCTCTGGACTGGAGACAACAACAACAACAACAACAACAACAACAACCACCGTGTCTTCCATGCTCGGATACGAGATTGAAGGGCTCTATCGCAGTCTGATGTCGGCCATTTGTGTTTCCGTTTCCGTGGTAGTTTAGCAAGTTTTCTTGCCGATTGTTGGATGGCTTCAAGGAGTGAGTTCCATGTATGTATTTTCATCTATAGTGATTGTGCAAAGTTCTCTGCGTGTTCTTTTCAGTTGACACTTTCGGAACCTCTTTGTTGAATACGAAACGGATTTTCATTACTGCAATTAGAGAGTTTGTTATATTAAAGCATTTTATTGCCATTACTAAAGTCTTACGTATCTGTGGCACATTGACAGTATGGCAGCTGGAAAGTTACATCGCTGAGTGTGGGGGCGCCTAGACAGTAGCAAACGTATCCCGCCCCCACCCCCTCCCCTCCACCGAAGCGAACCTTGCATGATCATACACTAAATTAAACAGTGTCTCTGAAATTCCTTTCGTGTCGAACTGGATACTAAAAAGGGAGTCATAACGTAAATAATACATCAGTTTAGGGTCTTTTGCTTTTAGAAGGGTCTCACTGTGTTGATCTAAACGCAAGATATTTTCACTTCCTCTTGTCTTACGGTATTATCTACTGGGGTCTACGGTATTATCTACTGGGGTAGACCAACTCAAGTAAATAGTGTTCAGCGCAAGCGAGCAGTGCGAATATTGCATACAAGACAAGAAAATAGTAACAAGTAGACTGTCAGTTTACGTCTCAGATCAGATTAGCGTATTCACTTGAGAAGATATTCGACTAATACCTATCGGGTATTGTCATCAATTCGAACGAAAATGAAAAAGTTAACCTCATTAGCCGCTCTCTCACAAAATCATCCGAATATTTAGACCCAAAGATGAAAATTCCTGTTAGATACATGGCAAATACTTGTGTTGGTTGTAAAGCTGGATGACAATAGCGTATTATAACCAGACCTCTTGTTTTTACGACTGTGCAGTGTCCCAGGAGGCGTAGTCAATATTCAGGGATATGACAAGAACGATCATTTGAAGCAGAAAAATCTAGTAAACAAGGGCGCTAAAACGCATACCTTAAAAGCTATGAGCACTATTTCATCTTCAGTACCGTAAGGAACATCTCTTCTACTGCAAGCTATTTGGAAGCAGTGATACATTAACACGTAGTTATCTAGTTATTAATATTTGCTTTTCATATTTTGGGAGGAGGTAGTGCACACAAGAAAAGTCTAGTTAACATGGGTTCTAAAATGCACATCATAAGATCTGTTAGGGCTTGTTAGTAGAAGAGACGAGTTTCACAGTAGCGAAGGTGAACAAGGGCTCATAGGTCTTCATGCATGCACTTTAGAGCCCGTGTTTACTCTATTTCTTTTCTTGTTTTGCTTCATACTACTGCGTCTCAAAATATGGAAAAGAAAGTTCTTGCAGTACATATATTTGTTTCACAGTCTCGAAGGTGAAGAAGGGCTTATAGCTCTTAATGTGTGGATTTCTGTGCCCATGTTTAACAGACTTTTGCTTCGAATTATAGTTCCTGTCATAAGCCTGAATATTGACCATTTCTCCTGAGACACCATGTATGTCCATATTTAATTTGCGAATAACTGTATCCTGATATTAACATTAACCTACCACTAGAAAGTAAACAGCAGCTATTTAATGTGTCCACGGAAACAGTAGCTTTCTTTCAAAGCAACGAATATTCTTGGAAGTTATTAGGTTACATTTAGCTGGCGTAATCTAAAATAGTAGTAAGGAGTATACTGTTTATCCCCAAAACTTCAGTCCTTAAACAAATTGACGATTTCTTGACGACTCAGAACTTTCATATCAACCGGTATCTTCTAGTCAAGCTTTACCCATCTTTCCTCCATAACTCCATTCATTACACCCTATCCTAGTCATTCGAGCTGTCATCCAAACAAAAACCTCGAAAAAGATTTTCTACCTCCACAAAGTCATTTTCGATGTTAACAAATCCCTCTTTTAAAGAAACGGTTTTTATCCTATTGCCAGCCAGGATTTTAATACACACTACGTCGGCCATTGTCAGCTTTTTGTTGCGATAAAAGCAAAACTAATCTACTACTTTCAGCGCCTAATTTCCTAGTTTAATTCCCTCAGAATCGCCTGACATTTGACTACATTTCATCACACTTGTTTTACTTTTGTTGATGTTCATCTCACCACCTCTCTTAAAGTCACTATTCATTCCCTTCAACTGCTCTTCCAAGTTATTTGCTGTCGCATAGAATTACAATGTCAACAGCAAATCTCAACGTTTTAATTACCTATCCTTGAACTTTCATTCAGTCCCCAAATTTCTTCTTGGCACCACTGAGTACTCAGATTGAATAACATGTTGGATAAACTATAACGCTGACTCACCCCACTGTAAATCATTGCTTCCCTTTCGTGTCTTTCGATTCGTACAACAGCAGTATGATTTCCACATAGGTTTTAGGTATACTTGGGCTTCGTGCATTTTATCCCTGCCAGGGATAAAGAGTTTATTCCGGTCAACAGAATCGACACAGCAGAAAAATCTTCGGTCTAATTTCTAACATGATGTCGGAAACGCTAACTCGCAACTGGAGACAGTTAAGTATTAAGTATTACTAAATCAGGGTGATGACTTACGTATGAAGATCTCTCTCTCTCTCTCTCTCTCTCTCTCTCTCTCTCTCTCTCTCTCTGTGTGTGTGTGTGTGTGTGTGTGTGTGTGTGTGTGTGTGTGTGTGTGTGTGTGAGAGAGAGAGAGAGAGAGAGAGAAACTGCTGCCCTCCCACAACATCGATCGCTGCCACTTATAGCGCCTCAAGTTGCACACGCACCATCTCTGCTCCCCAACACCTTCCTATCCTAATTCAGTGGTTTACTGTGAAGGGACTAGCTGTCCAGTTCGCGACAAACGTTAGCCTTGTTCAGAATAACAAAGCACGCTGCACGTATCAGCGATCGAGGAACGTACATTGCGACAATACAACGCCTGAAGTGCCACTGGTAAACAATTTACCCTGTATAAATGTTTTTCTCCTGACTCGGTGTGAATATTCTCACCCCCACACTTCATGGTTAACTTACAAATACATAACACATTCGGCAGATTTATTCATTCTTATTCCGAAAGAGTACATACTGACACGCTTTCCTTCGTTATGCTGGGAACGACCTTTTTCGAGTAAAGGTAAAATGCACTTTCTCACATATCTTTACGAACTGATGACATTTTAAATTTTTGAAGTCGGTGCATAGGAATTATGTCTAGTGTCAGCTCCGGAACACCCTTCACAGACTTCTTCAAACAACTTCGTACTTTATAACTACTTTGTTCCTTGTTCAAAAAATTTTCCCAATGTAAGATAGGCATCCTGAATCCCGCTCCTTCGGAATGGGAGTCTATTGGTCTGAAGCAGTAGGGCACTACAGCTATGCCTTGTACCAACTACCCTAAATGTGGTTGCACCTGATGCTTATATTTAAAGCGTAGCTACTCACAGAGGTCCAGTGTGAGCTCTGATTATAGTACGCCAGCTGAAATTTGTGGATATTCTAATGCATAAATGCAGAACCGATTTACCACCAGGTGCAGTTCTGGCGTTGTTATTGCAATACAGACGTACAGAAATGTTTCCATACATAATGGATCAGAAACTGGACCTGGGTAAAAATGATAAGTGAGAAAGACATAACGTTGATTTTATTATTACCCACCACTTACACAATTTGTTCGATATGATCACTAGAGACGACGAGATACTGTTTGCGTCAGATTTGTACCTGAAGGCCGAAACTGCAATAAATTTTTTCCAATGTAAATCTATACTACATTAATGCATTAGAATGTCTACGAATTGCGATCGACGTTCCAGCGAGTCGAAACGTTAAGGGCCAATCGCGGTTCTCTCTCTCGAGCGCCACGTGCTCCCTGTGTTGGCCGTTTTATTTTTTAAGTACATTCTTCACTCCGGCGACGCTGCCCACGCCACTGGGTACTCAGCAAGCTATTCCGCCCCAGCAGTCGTGGCTAGAACGCGTGACAGATCGCACCCGTTCCACCACTCAGTCAAGCACAGACACACACGCACGCACGAAACAATTTCTTCAACAATGGCTACTACAGGACGACTGTACATAGTGTTTTTGAGTCACTAATATTTGTAATGGGCAGCCACAATAACGCATTCGGGGCATTTTTTGCGATGCTGGTTATTTTTTACAGTCGGTTATCTGCACTATGATTAGCTACTGGTTAACTGACCGAGCAGATGCCATACTTGCTGTCAACGTTCTGGAGAGCAATGTACGGTATTTGATGATCTTGACGTTACAATTCACATCCAACAGGCAAATTCAAAAGTGGACGCCAGTGCATAAAACCACTGCTGTTACCAATAACTGGCACGAATATAGGCCGGTATTACACTATCAAATTTCTTTGTCAAAGATATTTGATGGTGTAATAGGGAACTTTGTCAAATGTCGTCCAATATTTGATCAAATCTAGGGCCTCGCTGTAGATTTGATCAAAGAAGTCGCCTGTCTTCTGTTCACTGCAATGTGACATGTTACCACATGGAGCGTTAGCATCGCTGCAGCGTTCTGTCGTCTGTAGTGTTTTTATAAACATTGCCGCTAAATACAATTGGTGTGTGCCGACAACTACAAAATTAATAGAGATGTATGAAGCTGATGAGGCGCTTTACAATGTGAGGCACGCTGAATACAAAAATAGATTAAGAAGATTGGAGACCTGACCTAACCCTCTCCTCTAGCAAGGAATCTGTTACAGTCAGCCTGTCTTCTGCAGATGTAGCAGTTCTTAAGCGAGTATTGTGCTTTGCGATATGAGGATACGCTTCACTGAGCACATACAGAAATGTATGCTCATCCATTCTTAAATAATTGATGTACGACTTAACGTCCTCCACTATAAGCTCTCGTGACAAGTTTTGTTGAATGCTTTTATCGTGCCGTCGTAATACCCACGGCTTCACCCAGGTACGTTTCCTTTTTTTCCCCGGCTTCTCTTCCGCATGTGCACACAGTGCAATTGTGGTACATGCAACTGCTGTTGCTTGTTGCCAGCCATCTTGAACTTTGACGAAAAATATGACAATGTAATACCCCTTCTAGCGCTACGTCGAATATCTTTGTCAAATATATTTGACGGAATATTTGATCACACCTTTGATCAAATGTTTGACAAAGAAATTTGATAGTGTAATACCGGCCATATGTATGTAGCATAAATGTCGCCTACTGTCCTAAAGCTTGCAAAGTATTTCACTGACTAAATTGAGTAAAATCATTAGGTCGTAATATGATTGCTCGGTAATTAAATCGTAGAACTGACTACTGAACTACTTCCAGAATTTTCCAAAATGTCACGTTACAGCCCACTTAACGTCGTCTTAAATAAAATTTATCGCTGAAAGAAATAATTACAGACACTCAAAATGGTCTCTGTGTTCCAGCATAAACAATTAATAAGCTACAAGCAGACATAAAGCACGAAACAGTCTGTCGGAATGAATTAACATATGGTTGACCTCAGTTTCATCAAGTTGGTAGTGGCCGATTCGTTTGTTTACGTAGAGCTATAAATCGACTGCCAACTGAGTTTCTTGGCTCCGCTGACTTAGTGGTTAATTCTACGCGGGACAAATCGGCTCAGATCCGTATATTCTTTTACTGTTACTGCCACGTAACGGAAGTAGGAATAAATACTGGACTCTTGTAATTTCCACGGAACTAGGAATACCGTACGGTCATGTATCGCACTTCGGTAAATAGATGTCGTGCAGTTATTTAAATTACTGACAAATACAAATGATTGGTTGCTGTAAAAAACGAACATTTAGCACATTTACGTTATTTCTTGCCAGATTTACAAATTACTAACGGTTACAAGCTCTCCTACAGATTCCGAACTAGAAAACCGAGTAATCAAGACTATATAATATTCCTTTTCCCTTTCAAAATTAATTCCATGCATTGAGTTTTCGTCACATAACGATCACTAGTATCTCTCAGCTGCAGCACTGATAAAAATTTCCTTGGTTGTATGTAAGTGATTTTGTGAAACAAGCGACGAACTATATATTCTGCGCATACAGCAAACATGTAGTGGGACTTTCAGATGATGAGGACCGTGACGCTATTATGTGTTTACTAAATAGTTGGTATGTTAGAAGTCCACTGTTAATGCGTGGGTCCACTTTTCTGTCAATCTCAGGTACTAACGTAATTACATTTGCTGCCCTGTTACCAACACTCCGTCTTATCACTTACTAAGTACTCTATACGTACTCTCAGAAGTTTTTTTTTTGTCAGTTTTTCCGCTAACGTAATATTACGCTGACTGGATGATATTTATACAAATGCCAATAAACAAAAAATTATATGCACGATATAGTGGTCGCCCCATATTAACAAAAGAGCTATTGAGCTGTAACAATCAGCTTTTTAATAATCTGCGATAAAATTAGCAATAATATCTTCAAAATTCAAACAATAGCTTTTACAATACTCAACAGCGTACTTCTAAAAGTAGGTCTGATTAGATATGAACGTGCGCCATGTCTCTAACCGCGAGATGTAAATTAAATGCATAAATAAATAAAATGTGCTTACAGTTTAGTTGACACTAACAAATAAAATCCTTGCATATTTACCTTCGACACAAGGAAGATTCTTCCAGTCTATGTTTGAGTCACCGCCTCCCCGAATGCACACGTACCACATTTCCAGAGTATTCATGGCAAATTGATAATATTTATTAATAATACTTCAACTAAAAATCAAGCTAGCTGACCCCCGTCGACTTTCAAAGTTCAGTTCTTGTTGACGCAAAACTTATTTCTTGAACCGAGTTTCAACGAACGATTCGGTAAACATAACAGTTCAAATTTCCCGATAGAAACTTAGTATTTCCACACGACATCTATACCACAGCGACTGTCCACTAGTAATTGCACAGCCAGACTCGTCGTTTGACTATGCACGTTGTGCGCATGCGCGGTTCAGCTAGCTCTGGAACAACGCCGCTATGCACCCAACTGCGACACTGCACCTCAGTCGACGCCACTCATTGCGGTCTGTGATGATGTGCCAACAGCTGAAAGTTAACTGCCGTGAAATACTAAGCTTTCGCTGCAGCAACAGTAGTTGCTGGCGGTGTCCTCTACGATGAAGTGCAAATACGGTGCGAGCTACGTAGCATGCCGCTTTCACATGAGCACGTTCATCGGTCATGTTGGAGAAAAAATGTACACAGAATGTGGCTGAAATTAAATGGTTACATTAATAAAACCCCGTCTAGGTTTGAAAGAATTACATGGTTATAGCTAATAAAGCTCCATCTCGATTGTTTAAGAAAAATTAAAGAGACAACGCACAACGAGTTACTCGACTGTTTGCTTATTTTATAAATTAGAATTGGTGTTTCACTTTCAGGTGCAAAGGTGAATAAGTTTATGGTTGTCTAACACACGAACACGGTACATGCAAAAATGGCGAGTCTTTTAAATTCACTCCGCAACATTGGAATGCTGCTGTTTTGATACGTAGTTATACTGCACGCTATTCTTACTGGAAATTGCAGCCTTTTAAAGCTGAATGGTAAGTTAGCTGCAATGAGTGGAGTTCGTGGTATGAGTATTGACTTGCCATTTTCTTTCAAGTTCAATACTTTCACATTTATGGTGGTGGTAGAAGTTTTTTGGCGAGGAGATAACGGCAGCATTGCTTCATCGCTGTATCAATGGATTTAATCATTGTTTCTCCCCCTGGTATTATATTCTCCCCCTGGCATTATATTCTGAATTCGCTGATTTATTGTTTGAAATGTCGTTTTTTGTTTATGAAATTGTTCTCTCACTCCACCATTCCTTGTTTAGGTAGTTTCTCTCTGAGCGGATACGCTTTTGCGATGAGTCGTTCCTCAATCTTCAGTACGTAGCACAATACATCAGTCGAACAGTGCGGTACGTGTCATTTCCGAGTTGTATTCTAGAACATTCATTGAATATTATTGCAATTTTCAGAACATGAAAGAACAATTTCGAATTTTTCCCTTGAAAAATTACGTTAATGCGAACGAGAAGAGCGCCAGGTGATGGTGATCACTTCAATCATATTTCCACAACAGCTGCAGCCACTATTGTGCACAACGGGAGAACCAAGGGAATCACCAGACAGAAAAACTATTGATTAGCTGTGGTGTTTCGTGACAGATTAGTCAGTTAATTCGCTCACTCATCGTGTTCCGTAGATTCCATCAGCTAGGAGAGTGTTCAGGGATATACAACGAGAGTCAAGGCAACATAAATACAAGAGAAGCGACTGTGGAAAATTTAATTTATACATCTTATTGTTAAATTTATACATCTTATTGTTAATAATCAACTGTTTAATACTATTTGTGCTTACTCCAGCTCAACGTAACCTAGTAACAAGCAGGAAAACCTCTACTTTGGAGGAAAAGAACTGTTCCGTCGTCAGTTAGATTAAATATTTGCTGTTTGTCTTTTTCTCGTAACTTTAATGCTTAAATGACTATAATGGTACCTTTCAAAGAAAACAGTTAGCTCTATCGAAAGAACGGAGTCGCGTTTACAGTGGTACTGCTCGTCATGCAGCTAACAAGACATTTCAGTCCTTGAATATAGACAGCAACCGAGTTGTAGGTGTGGATCGAATATTACCACTTTTCTCATCGTAAACGTCTTTTCATTTCTAAAATTAACTGCTGGGTAACACTTGTGCAACAGATCGTCTTTAGAGCGGTGCAGCCCTGTTGGGGCTTCCGCGCACGGGGGATTTTTATAAAGTGGAGTGCGCTCACGAAAGATGACAGTCACTAAACTATTTTTGGAATCCAAGCGTCATTTGCCGATACGGATTTTAAAGAGAAGGTCATTACTTGCGAACTCATGAGACTAAAAGAAAATGTCGTAAAAAGAAATAGTGGGTTCAAATGGCTCTGAGCACTATGGGACTTAACATCTGAGGTCATCAGTCCCATAGAACTTAGAACTACTTAAACCTAACCAGCCTAAGGACATCACACACATCCATGCCCGAGGCAGAATTCGAACCTGCGACCGTAGCAGTCGCGCGGCTCCGGACTGAAGCGCCTAGAACCGCTTGGCCACCGCGGCCGGCAGAAATAGTGGATACATTCACGTTTGGAGTCACTGGCTAATAAGTGAAGTTTTCCAGAATGTTTCATAAAACTCGACAATATCCAGGTACTGGTAATTTTTCAGTGTTTTCGACTGAATGTTGGAAGTTACGACGAATTACTTCTAATTTTACCTACATTAACATACAGAAACACAGACATGAGAATGTCTGTCCCGGCTAACATACAGAAACACAGACATGAGAATGTCTGTCCCGGCTCTTCAGAAGTTCTCCCACGCACTTGAAAATATTATTCGGCTGATTTCTTCCTAATCTTTAATTTACATAATTACGTCCGAATAATGCCACAAATTTTTGTAGAAAATGCTAGTCTTTTTTTCCATCTCTCTAAGAATATCGTTATCGACATCGTTTTCGTTCACAGTTGTGTGAAGAAACTGACGCCACTGTTTCGCGGCGCTGTATCGACAGTCGGAAAGCAAACGGGGAGCCGAGAATGCACGGTGACAATTTTGTCATGCGGCCTTCAAAACCTAGCGGAGCAGTAACACATTGTCACTGGCTTGTTCCGAACTCAGCGGGGCAGCAGACAGAAGCATCACTGAGCAGCCACGCCGTAACACACACGCATCTACAGGGTGTTTCAAAAATGACCGGTATATTTGAAACGGCAATAAAAACTAAACGAGCAGCGATAGAAATACACCGTTTGTTGCAATATGCTTGGGACAACAGTACATTTTCAGGCAGACAAACTTTCGAAATTACAGTAGTTACAATTTTCAACAACAGATGGCGCTGCGGTCTGGGAAACTCTATAGTACGATATTTTCCACATATCCACCATGCGTAGCAATAATATGGCGTAGTCTCTGAATGAAATTGCCCGAAACCTTTGACAACGTGTCTGGCGGAATGGCTTCACATGCAGATGAGATGTACTGCTTCAGCTGTTCAATTGTTTCTGGATTCTGGCGGTACACCTGGTCTTTCATGTGTCCCCACAGAAAGAAGTCACAGGGGTTCATGTCTGGCGAATAGGGAGGCCAATCCACGCCGCCTCCTGTATGTTTCGGATAGCCCAAAGCAATCACACAATCACCGAAATATTCATTCAGGAAATTAAAGACGTCGGCTGTGCGATGTGGCCGGGCACCATCTTGTATAAACCACGAGGTGTTCGCAGTGTCGTCTAAGGCAGTTTGTACCGCCACAAATTCACGAGCAATGTCCAGATAGCGTGATGCAGTAATCGTTTCGGATCTGAAAAATGGGCCAATGATTCCTTTGGAAGAAATGGCGGCCCAGACCAGTACTTTTTGAGGATGCAGGGACGATGGGACTGCAACATGGGGCTTTTCGGTTCCCCATATGCGCCAGTTCTGTTTATTGACGAAGCCGTCCAGGTAAAAATAAGCTTCGTCAGTAAACCAAATGCTGTCCACATGCATATCGCCATCATCAATCCTGTGGACTATATCGTTAGCGAATGTCTCTCGTGCAGCAATGGTAGCGGCGCTGAGGGGTTGCCGCGTTTGAATTTTGTATGGATAGAGGTGTAAACTCTGGTGCATGAGACGATACGTGGACGTTGGCGTCATTTGGACCGCAGCTGCAACACGGCGAACGGAAACCCGAGGCCGCTGTTGGATCACCTGCTGCACTAGCTGCGCGTTGCCCTCTGTGGTTGCCGTACGCGGTCGCCCTACCTTTCCAGCACGTTCATCCGTCACGTTCCCAGTCCGTTGAAACTTTTCAAACAGATCCTTCATTGTATCGCTTTTCGGTCCTTTGGTTACATTAAACCTCCGTTGAAAACTTCGTCTTGTTGCAACAACACAGTGTTCTAGGCGGTGGAATTCCAACACCAGAAAAATCCTCTGTTCTAAGGAATAAACCATGTTGTCTACAGCACACTTGCACGTTGTGAACAGCACACGCTTACAGCAGAAAGACGACGTACAGAATGGCGCACCCACAGACTGCGTTGTCTTCTATATCTTTCACATCACTTGCAGCGCCATCTGTTGTTGAAAATTGTAACTACTGTAATTTCGAAAGTTTGTCCGCCTGAAAATGTACTGTTGTCCCAAGCATATTGCAACAAACGGTGTATTTCTATCGCTGCTCGTTTAGTTTTTATTGCCGTTTCAAATATACCGGTCATTTTTGAAACACCCTGTATGTATGTGTGCACAGACTTGACAAAACAGACAGAACAGTCACGGTGACAAAAATCCTCCTTGCGCGCTAGCCCGTACTTTCAATGAGACGTTGACAGTCTCATGTAAGTGACGTAGTCGATTTGTTGTATTACCGGTCTTTACATCTT
Organism: Schistocerca piceifrons; assembly: GCF_021461385.2. Taxonomy (NCBI): domain Eukaryota; kingdom Metazoa; phylum Arthropoda; class Insecta; order Orthoptera; family Acrididae; genus Schistocerca; species Schistocerca piceifrons. The sequence goes on from NC_060144.1 coordinate 27,258,748, forward strand.
TGCGACAAATCTACATCTACATCTACATCTATACTCCGCGAGCCACCTTACGGTGTGTGGCGGAGGGTACTTATTGTACCACTATCTGATCCCCCCTTCCCTGTTCCATTCACGAATTGTGCGTGGGAAGAACGACTGCTTGTAAGTCTCCTTATTTTCTCTAATTTCTCGGATCTTTTCGTTGTGATCATTACGCGAGATATATGTGGGCGGTAGTAATATGTTGCCCATCTCTTCCCGGAATGTGCTCTCTCGTAATTTCGATAATAAACCTCTCCGTATTGCGTAACGCCTTTCTTGAAGTGTCCGCCACTGGAGCTTGTTCAGCATCTCCGTAACGCTCTCGCGCTGACTAAATGTCCCCATGACGAATCGCGTTGCTTTTCGCTGGATCATGTCTAATTTGTTGCTTTATAATATTTTCTGTTCATAATTGAGCACTTCGCCTTGTGGCTGTTAGCATTAAGCATGTAAGACCGACGGCAAGCACGTATCAGTATCCCTATCGCTGGAAATGCTTCCTCCACCGAAGACAAAGAGAAAAGAAACAATGTGTATTCACCTGGGATATCTTTAACGGCGGGAAGTACCAGAGTTAACTGCTCTCTCTCGACCGATACGAATCATTTCCTCCGAGTCGCGGAGGTGCGCGTTGCAGAATGTCAACTGCCTTTTTCCGTAACATAATTAGGATGCAGACACTGCCGAAGAAATGGTCGTGAGCGATTCGATCTCAGGACAGAAGATTCACAAACGAAGTTTTTGACTACTATGAAGAATAAAACAAAAATACCTCACTGTTGTGTTGCACAAAGGTTAACGGATGGACATTACAATGAACTATAAGTGATTACAGCAAGAACATATTACAAATTCCCATACAGCGTCAGAGCGATACAGCGATAAGAATTACAAAGGATGTAAAAGACAATTCAAAAAATTATTTTTTACGTTCTTTATATGACTCTCCTCGGTCATCACGGACAGTATCTAAGCGATAATCCGTCTCATGGCACACATTCTGAAGGATATGTCAAGTCATCGACACGAGTTCGTTAGAAACTCCTTACGGCAAAGGAGGCATATACGAGATCTAGGTGACCACGAGCAGAAGACAGCGCTATCATGTAAAGTACGACTGATCAAACGGTTTCGAATATGGCGATTCAAAAAGTCAGCTTCTTCACATCAAAATGGAGGGAGGGGAGGGGGGGAATGGTCTATTTTACTGAAAGATGTAATCCGCGGAAACTGTATAAGGCTGTGGCATCTTCAACCATTACACAAGCGTCTGTGTGGTGTCAAACACGTATGCGTGGCTAGCCGGTACTTTTCCCTACGAAATATTAACAGTTATAGTCGTTTGTAACCTCTGGTTCCATTCTGAACTGCCTGTACATTAACACGTTTGAGGCACACACACACACACACACACACACACACACACACACACACACACACACACACACGTCTGCGACACAAGATATCTCCTAGTGAGAACAGTTACAAATTCTTAAAGCAAATAAGCCTAAGCCTTTGGGACAATCTTCGGCATTGTTCTGTAACATCATGGTTCAACAGCTTCTTGTCTGAGCAAATTGTCGTCCGCGTTCCACTTACGTACAAATATCTTCCATACAAATACCTTCAGAAAAAGACTTCCTAACATCAATTATAACAATGCGAAATGGACACGGGTGTTATCCTGCGCACCTCTACAGAATCAAAATTTTAATCTCTCCATACTACAATGATCATCCCTCAGAAGCAGCAGATCTAAATCACCTACCGTTCGGCTGTTCCAGCACGCCACTCAACACACCAAACCAAACTCCAAACAGCAGTTTTCAAACTGGGTGTTCCCCCACCCACGAAAGTGAGCAGCCTTGCCCGACTACCCAAAATTTATGTCCATATCGCAATATACTTTCAAGAGACGGATATTCGTCTCCGAATTCCAAGCTGCGAAGACATCGAGCCACAGTAAAGACAGTACTTTGTACTCCACAGTTGCCCACCAGGTGTCACTTATTTTGCACAAAATATGTTAAACTACATTGAATACAAATATGAGCTGCTAATAATAGAAACGCAAGAAAAGCGTATGGGCACGTTCTACGTAAATCTCTGCACACGCAGTTCTTGAAAAGGCGATTTCTGCACCATAAACACTACTAGCTTCCCAGTTTACAAACATACCATATCTCGCCAGCGTTTCCTGTCTAGTTCTCGAATGTAAGCACACAAAATAACTTCACTGAGCTCGTGTTTACACGCTGCGGCAATTTTCACTGAGGTGACAAAGGTCACGGGACACCTCCCAATTTCGTGTCGGACCTCTTTTGGCCCGACTTAGTGCAGCAGCTCGAGGTGGCACGGACTCAAAAAAACGTTCCCAGTCCCATGCAGAAATATTGACCCATGCTGCCTCTACAGCCGTCCATAATTCCGAAAGCGTTACCGGTGCAGGATTTTGTGCATAAACTGACCTCTCGAGTATGTCCCATAAATGTGCGATGGGAATCACGTCGGGCGATGTGGGTGGCCGTATCATTCGCGCCAACTTTCCAGCATGCTCTTCCAACCATCTCGCGAACCATTTCGTCCTCCCGTATGCGAGTCTAGTGTGCTAACCACTGCGCCACCTCTCTCGGTTTAGTGATGATTTGGACATCCATATCGTTATATTCCATAGACCCCCATGAATAATCTGAATGTCGCACTACTGCCAAGAATTGTGTGCACTTTGGCTGATAAAGGCTATCCCATGGTACAATGTTTATTCTTCAACGGTGATGCCGTGTTCCGTGACCAAAGGCCCCCAGTTCACACAGCTCGCATCGTCCAGGACTGGTTTTGTGAGCACGAGGATAAACCGTCGCATCTCCCCTGGCCAGTAGCCACCACATCTCAACATCACTGAGCCTTTGTCGTCTACTATGGAACGGAAACTGTCTATTGGTACCCATCTCCATCATCGTTACCCACTATTTTGCAGGAAAAATTATATAAGACTCCAATGAGAACCGTACAGGACCTGTATTTATCCATTCAGAGACGACTGTAAGCTGTTTTGAATGCCACCGGGTTTTCCTACAGCGTATTAGGCACGGTAATGTGCTGTGCTTTTGGTGCTTCCATATTTCTGTCCGCCCCCTGAGTATACAGGGTGTTCGGAAATTCCCGTTACAAACTTCTAGAACTTGTAGAGGGAAGCGATTAGACAATATTTTGAATTGGAGACCATGTCTGGAGGTTGGAAAACCTGTCTGCTAGGTAGGTAGGTATGGAACAGGGGGGCCATGGTGGGGGGGGGGGGGGGGGAGGGGGGGGGGTGATTATGTCGGATCGGGCGATCATACCTTTCTGAACTGGTGCGAGCTTCCTTCACATGTATGTGCGTGTTAGAGCAACATGGTTGTGTACACGTTTGTAGAATACACCGACACGGTCCTTCTGTATGGCGAAGCTCAGGGTAATGGAAGAGTTGCTCGTCGCCTTTTATCCAGACCGTCATCCGCAACGTCCGACTCCGTCGAATACCCCATTCGCCACAGTTACGCAACGGCTTCGAGAAAGCGGTACCTTCACCGTCAGTATACTTGACTATGTTGCTCCAAGGAAACGGCGCTCCCCTGAATTGGAAGAGTGTTTGTGGTTCAAATAGCTTTTCGACTTACCTGGTAGCTTCAGACATTTAAATCGTTCAAATGGTTCAAATGGCTCTGAGCACTATGGGACTTAACTTCTGAGGTCATCAGTCCCCTAGAACTTAGAACTACTTAAACCTACCTAACCTAAGGACATCACACACATCCATGCCCGAGGCAGGATTCCAGACTGTAGCGCCTAGAACCGCTCGGCCACTCCAGCCGGCGAGTGTTTGTGAAAACTGATTAAGTTTACTTTTTGTTTACAAGTGATGCACCGGGTCACGCCTAACAAATTACTTGTAAAAGTGGTCGCGTTATCAATATCTTTTCAAATAGTTGTTTCCGGACGTGGGTTGCTGTTCAAAATATTATCTACTCACTTCCTCCTACAAGTGCTACAAGTTTGTAACGAGAATTTCAAAACACTCTGTAGACAGTTACTGACTTCAATACTTGTGTTATTGTGTTCAGCATTTACATCTCTTAATCAGTAAATTATGACACCTTTATGGCTTGCGCGCAACGGGTTACGCTGCCTCGGTCAATAATTATTCGAAATACTGAAAATAAAATTTGTGTTATCCCTGGAAGCAGTTAGAAGGCAACTTGCAACTAGTCTTGGGTGACTGTTTCAGCTACTAAGTAATACAGATTTCCAATAATAAACCCCATACAACTGCTCGGAGTCTTTCGCGGCGGCCTGACTGAATGAAATGTTTTCAGTTTTTAAGCCGCGTCAGTTCCAATAAAATTCTCGAGCTTTCGATGTCTCCGAACGGCGGTCACCCATCCAAGTGCTAGCCAAGGCTGACAATGCTTAACTTTGGCGATCTGATGGGCAATGTTAACACAACAAATGAATATTTAATTGTTCATGTATTAAATAATATCTAACGAACTAAGCGCCAAATAAATGCAATAAAAAAAATAATGTTCCGAAACGGTTGGTATTTTATATTTGCAGTTTCCCCTTCTTCGTGGCGCGAAGTTGACTGCCACAAAGGAAACGTCAACGGCCCCGCCTCCCCCGCCCCTCTCCCTCCAATGGTAAATTTGTATTATGCCAGACAATAAACCGCAGCTTATTGTTTTCGTTCGCGGGGTGCTCGCTTCTGAGGATGCGCCCCGTTCCTTCACTGGCCACTGCCAATCAGAGCGCTGTTTCCTCGCCAGACCCTGACACAGGGTGACACACGAGAGGCGGACGGTTTTGAACTGCGTAGTACTGAGGGCGCGGTGGTGGGAGGTGGCCGTGGTGGGGATAGTTCTGATCCACACAAGACGCCATTTCATTTACTCAGTCACTACGGAGCAGTGAGACTTGCAACGTTGAGTCTATGACAGTTTCGTGAAAAGTGGTGAGTCTATTATTGCTACGCAGCAATTGTTTCGTTCGCGGTTTAATGTCGGTCGACATGGAGCTGTTCCGAGCCGTAACACAATCCTCAGATGGGTGGAAAACTTCAAATCAACTGGAAACAATCATTCAAGAAATTGCTGACATCCCTCCAGAGATTTTAGTCCGTGTGATGGAGGATTTTGAGAAGAGACCTGCATTCGAAATGATGGACATCACCATGACGACATTATTTTTCACAAATAACTTTGTTAACTAAAATGGCAAATAATGAGCTTTGATTTTGTGTAAATAAACGTGCATTAATTTTAAAGTTTGAAAGGTGGCTACACTGAGTCACAGCGGCAGAGATTGCGCCAACGATTATTATTCCGCCGCCTCCACTGGTGCAGTGGTAGTTCGGAGCATGTCCAGAGCAGTCGTTGTTCTGTTGGGCGAGAGACTAGACGATCTGAGTGTTGACTGAAATGCTGTACTGTTCAGTTGGTGTAGTGTATAGATGGAAGAAGATGCAATTGTCAGAATATATTTGAGAAAGGGGATGTGCTTTTGATTTATGATACTGGTGTAATGGAATACTGTCGTCAACATAATGAGGTAAAAAGGTAAAAAAAGTGCATGGGGACTTAATTTAAAAGAAATGGTGCATCGACCAGGAACGTGCATGGGGGCTTAATTAAGAAGAAAAGACTAATATTAACGAATAAATGCAATAATTTTACTAGCTGTGAGACCGGTTACGAAGTCCGTAACCAGTTGGCTCTGACTATTATTAGCATGCAATCTGTCTGCATAAAATAAAAATAAAGAATGACAAGGAAATTCCATTAACACAATTGATTAATTAAGTCCCCTGCAACTATAAAAGCTACGAAACAACAAAGCACAAGTGTAACTGTTCTGTGTGTGGTAGTGTGACTCAACGTACATGTATCTGGCACGGTTCTTTCTCAATATGACAAAATATTTTAAACATCATTTACAATGAACTAATTGAAAAACCAGAAATAGTATAATTGCACATAGAAACCAGAATTACAAGTCTAATAAATCAACACGAGCCAGATGCTTTGTTGACTGTACCTGTGAGCAAGAGGGATAGTTATTAAAGAAAACTGTAATACCTTTTTACCTCATTGTTGCTGTTGTTGTTGAGGTCTTCAGTCCTGAGAGTGGTTTGATGCAGCTCTCCATGCTACTCTATCCTGTGCAAGCTTCATCATCTCCCAGTACCTACTGCAACCTACATCCTTCTGAATCTGCTTAGTGTATTCATCTCTTGGTCTCCCTCTACGATTTTTATCGTCCACGCTGCCGTCCCCCCCCCCCCCCCCCCAATACTAAATTGGTGATCCCTTGATGCCTCAGAATATGCCCTACCAACCGATTCCTTCTTCTAGTCAAGTTGTGCCACAAACTCCTCTTCTCCCCAATTCTATTCAATACCTCCTCATTAGTTATGTGGTCTACCCATCTAATCTTCAGTATTCTTCTGTAGCACCACATTTCTAAAGCTTCTATTCTCTTCTTGTTCAAACTATTTATCGTCCATGTTTCACTTCCATACATGGCCACACTCCATACAAATACTTTCAGAAACGACTTCCTGACACTTAAATCAATACTCGATGTTAACAATATTCTCTTCTTCAGAATCGCTTTCCTTGTCATTGCCAGTCTACATTTTATATCCTCTCTACTTCGACCGTCATCAGTTATTTTGCTCCCCAAATAGCAAAACTCCTTTACTACTTTAAGTGTCTCATTTCCTAATCTAATTCCCTCAGCATCACCCGATGTAATTCGACTACATTCCATTATCCTCGTTTTGATTTTGTTGATGTTCATCTTATACCCTCCTTTCAAGACACTGTCCATTCCGTTCAACTGCGCTTCCAAGTCCTTTGCTGTCTCTGACAGAATTACAACGTCATCGGCGAACCTCAAAGTTTTTATTTCTTCTCCATGCATTTTAATGCCTACTACGAACTTTTCTTTTGTTTCCTTTACTGCTTGCTCAATATACAGATTGAATAGCATCGGGGAGAGGCTACAACCCTGTCTCACTCCCTTCCCAACCACTGCTTCCCTTTCATGTTCCTCTACTCTTACAACTGCCATCTGGTTTCTGTACAAATTGTAAATAGCCTTTCGCTCCCTGTATTTTACCCCTACCACCTCATTTACCTCATTATATTGACGAAAATATTCCATTACACCAGCATCATAAATCAAAAGCCCATCTCCTTTCTCAAATATATTCTGAGAGTTGCATCTTCTTCCATCTATACTTAATACACCAACAGAACAGTACAACATTTCAGTCAACACTCAGATCGTCTAGTCTATCGCCCAACAGAACAACGACAGCTCTCGACATCCTCTGAAGTACTGCGGCCAGTGGAGGTGGCGGAATAATTATCTTTGGCGCAATCTCTGGCGCTGTGACTCGTGTAGCGACCTTCCAAGTTGGCTGAGTGTTTTTTGATATCTGCCGTGTGTCACCCTGTACAACTGGCACACGTGTCGCGCGGGCACACTTGACCCGACGTATGTGAGGCTTCCCTTGCCGCCTTGTTTCCGCGTCAGCCTATCTGTCCGCTCAGTACACGACGGGCAGGGGGCCGTTGCAGATCACTCCTAGCCACGCAAAGGGTCTCCTCTTTACACGCCCACGCACTAACGAGTAACGAGTACAGGTAAAACACGGCCTTGGGATGCCCCTTTCCTACTGCGCTTGCGCAGCCGAATGGGAACCGAAGGACTTGCGCAAAATGTACTGCGGACGTGCGCGCTGCCGTGTGCGCGCGCTGCTCCATATTCGAGCAGTATCTACACTCCTCGAAATTGAAATAAGAACACCGTGAATTCATTGTCCCAGGAAGGGGAAACTTTATTGACACATTCCTGGGGTCACATACATCACATGATCACACTGACAGAACCACAGGCACATAGACACAGGCAACAGAGCATGCACAATGTCGGCACTAGTACAGTGTATATCCACCTTTCGCAGCAATGCAGGCTGCTATTCTCCCATGGAGACGATCGTAGAGATGCTGGATGTAGTCCTGTGGAACGGCTTGCCATGCCATTTCCACCTGGCGCCTCAGTTGGACCAGCGTTCGTGCTGGACGTGCAGACCGCGTGAGACGACGCTTCATCCAGTCCCAAACATGCTCAATGGGGGACAGATCCGGAGATCTTGCTGGCCAGGGTAGTTGACTTACACCTTCTAGAGCACGTTGGGTGGCACGGGATACATGCGGACGTGCACTGTCCTGTTGGAACAGCAAGTTCCCTTGCCGGTCTAGGAATGGTAGAACGATGGGTTCGATGACGGTTTGGATGTACCGTGCACTATTCAGTGTCCCCTCGACGATCACCAGTGGTGTACGGCCAGTGTAGGAGATCGCTCCCCACACCATGATGCCGGGTGTTGGCCCTGTGTGCCTCGGTCGTATGCAGTCCTGATTGTGGCGCTCACCTGCACGGCGCCAAACACGCATACGACCATCATTGGCACCAAGGCAGAAGCGACTCTCATCGCTGAAGACGAAACGTCTCCATTCGTCCCTCCATTCACGCCTGTCGCGACACCGCTGGAGGCGGGCTGCACGATGTTGGGCGTGAGCGGAAGACGGCCTAACGGTGTGCGGGACCGTAGCCCAGCTTCATGGAGACGGTTGCGAATGGTCCTCGCCGATACCCCAGGAGCAACTGTGTCCCTAATTTGCTGGGAAGTGGCGGTGCGGTCCCCTACGGCACTGCGTAGGATCCTACGGTCTTGGCGTGCATCCGTGCGTCGCTGCGGTCCGGTCCCAGGTCGACGGGCACGTGCACCTTCCGCCGACCACTGGCGACAACATCGATGTACTGTGGAGACCTCACGCCCCACGTGTTGAGCAATTCGGCGGTACGTCCACCCGGCCTCCCGCATGCCCACTATACGCCCTCGCTCAAAGTCCGTCAACTGCACATACGGTTCACGTCCACGCTGTCGCGGCATGCTACCAGTGTTAAAGACTGCGATGGAGCTCCGTATGCCACGGCAAACTGGCTGACACTGACGGCGGCGGTGCACAAATGCTGCGCAGCTAGCGCCATTCGACGGCCAACACCGCGGTTCCTGGTGTGTCCGCTGTGCCGTGCGTGTGATCATTGCTTGTACAGCCCTCTCGCAGTGTCCGGAGCAAGTATGGTGGGTCTGACACACCGGTGTCAATGTGTTCTTTTTTCCATTTCCAGGAGTGTACATCCATAGTCTGCAAATCGCTGTTACGTGCATGGCAGACGCTGCTTTCCAGTGTACCAGTTATCAGGGCTTTCTCACGTTCCATTCACAAATGAACGCGGAAACGGTAACTGCTTACACGAGATTGATGCATAAGTTCGGAGCGTTTTTGCTTTGCACATCGGTATTCCGGTTGCTGTGGGTTTATCTATCGACTGTCATTTTTTTTATATTTGTAGTTCCGTGTTGCTACGAGGGTGAGTCAAATGAAAACCCAAAATTTATAATAACAAATCGAAATTTCGCGCCGTTATCCAGTAAGTTGGTAAGCGTGCTACAAACAGCATGAAGAATGGCCTGTAGGTGGCAGCATAGTGCAGATGCACACATACCGTCGCAGTATCAGTATAAAAATGGCCGCCCCACTTGCGACTTGCACCAGGGAAGAACAGCGTTCTGTTGGTCGGTTTTTGCGTAGTGAAGGTGTGAAACCTATTGAAATTCATCGATGAATGAAGGTTCACTACGGTGATGCATGTTTGTCACAGCAGCAAGTCTACGAGTCGAGTAGGAAGTTCGCAAATGGTGTGACTTCAGTGGAAGATGCTCCTCGTCCAGGTCAGACACAACGAGTTGTGACTCCACAGAACATTGCAGCAGTTGAAGCCATAGTGAAGGAAAGCCGCCGAGTGACACTGAATGACATTGCAGCGTGTTTACGGATTAGTCATGGGTCAGCACAGCACGTTGTGCATGATGTGGTCCAGTTTCACAAAGTGTCTGCAAGATGGGTGCCACGGCAGCTGACTCCTAGAATGACAGAACGACATGGTGGTGCTTGTGAAGATCTTCTTCGGCGCTCTGAACGAGCTAGCTTCCTTGCTAGAATCGTTACTGGGGACGAAAGCTGGGTTCACTTCCACCAAACGGAAACGAAGAGAGCGAGCAAGGAATGGCGCCATTCCTCATCACCAAAACCAAAGAAGTTTCGAACAGAACCATCAGCAGGGAAGGTTATGCTGACTCTCTTTTGGGACGAAAAAGGCGTCATTTTGGAGCATTACATGCCTAGAGGGACCACTGTAATCAGTGTATCATGCACAGATCTCCTAAAAAATCATCTGCGGCTTACAGTCAAATCAAAGCGGAGTGGATTGCTGTCAGCAGGTGTCCTTTTGTAACATGACACTGCCCTACACTGCCCGTACAACAGTTGCAACAATCACAGACCTATATTTCGAGTGTCTTCCTCATCCACCATACTTCCCAGACCTTGCCCCAAGTCAAATGGGTCTGAGCACTATGGGACTTAGAACTACTTAAAACTAACTAACCTAAGGACATCAAACACATCCATGCCCGAGGCAGGATTCGAACCTGCGACGGTAGCGGTCGCGCGGTTCCAGACTGTAGCGTCTAGAACCGCTCAGCCACTCTGGCCCGCGCCCCAAGTCACATTCAGGTAGTACAGAGATCACTGAGATTACGTATACGTGTACTGAGATGAAAAAAGATCATTTATCGGTTGAGTGTTGATACTGCTGTTGTTATTACTGTTGCTGAAACGATGATGTGAGTTGTGTGTTAACTGTTTTACATTAAAAAATCTCAAGATCAAAAAAGTAATTTCCATATGTTTGGACCACTCAAAGACGCAATGGGAGGAAAGAGGTTCCGTTCTGATGAAGAGGTACGCCACGCGGTGCACGAGTAGTTGGGCATACTACCAAAATTTTTTTTAAAAAAGGAATTTTTGTAAGCGCTGTAGGACTTGCATTGAAGATGTGGGAAATTATGCTGAAAAGTGATACAGCTTTGTACCACTTAACAACAAGTAGTATTTTAAAAAATATTTAAGGTTTTTATTTGACTCACCCTCGTATTTGAGTTTACATAGTGTCATTTTGTCATTCGGAGATAGTGAGTGGAGCAGTGGGCGCTAGAAAGTGAAGTGCCAAGTGCAGAAATCGGAACATTTCCGACATGTTCTTCTGTACATGTTCGATAGAGGCGTGACAGCAGCGGAGGCAATCAGCTCTGAGCACCACGGGACCCAACATCTATGGTCATCAGTCCCCTAGAACTTAGAACTACTTAAATTTAACTAACCTAAGGACATCACGCAACACCCAGTCATCACGAGGCAGACAAAATCCCTGACCCCGCCGGTATTCTCTTCTTGTCCAAACTATTCTCTTCTTGTCCAAACTATTTATCGTCCATGTTTCACTTCCATACATGGCTACACTCCATACAAATACTTTCAGAAACGACTCCCTGACACTTAAATTTATACTCGATGTTAACAAATTTCTCTTCTTCAGAAACTCTTTCCTTGCCATTGCCAGTCACATTTTATATCCTCTCTACTTTGACCATTATCAGTTATTTTGCTCCCAAATAACAAAACTCCTTTACTACTTTAAGTGTCTCATTCCCTAATCTAATTCCCTCAGTATCACCCGAGTTAACTCGACTACATTCCATTATCCTCGTTTTGCTTTTGTTGATGTTCATCTTGTATCCTCCTTTCAAGACACTGTCCATTCCGTTCAACTGCTCTTCCAAGTCCTTTGGCATATATAAAAAAAATTCTATGTAGAACATAAGATTACGCTATGCATTTGGTGGAACAGCGACGACGTGGTGTACTACGAATTACTTCCCCGGGGTGTTACCATCACTGCCGACATTTATTGTCAACCGTGACGTCCTGCAGAAGCAGTCTAAGAACAATGACCAAGAAGGCTGCCTTTAGTGATGCTACTTTACGTTAGCGCCCGCCCAAATTCTACTTGACTGACAAAAAACACTCTACAGGATTTGGGTTGGGAAGTCATTCCGCACCCATCTTATTCACCTAATCTAGCGCCATCAGATTTTCACTTCCTCCGCTTTCTATCGAACAATCTTCGAGGATCTTGCTTTCCGCTTGAAACTAGCTCGACAAGTTCTTCGCCTAAAACGTTATCCCAGAGTTGTCAAACTGTCGTAAATAGTGAAGGAGAATATATTACTGATGACTGAAGCCTCTGTTGTGTTTATTAAACTCGAAAAACGCTAAAAACTTATCTACCAACCTAACAGTTTGCGTCTGTTGCATCAAAAGAATCTGTGTCCATTCTTGTTGGCTTTATTTGTGTACGTTCATTACCTCATGTTAGTCCTATGTGACACGGCTCCTACACACTTGGGCAGTACTGATTTTACTTAATTCACCGTGGTTTATGTTTTGTAGTGAAGACCGATAAATGCCGTGTGTGTATCATTACGCCACATAGCTGTACCTGATCAAACAAACTTTCGTTAAGAATTTTTTCGTTAACCGCGAGAGCGTTACGCAGATGGTCAAGGTGACAAAGTGGCAGACGCTACAAGACAGGCGCTTTGTATCTTGGAAACGTTTACTGTTACCATCACAATTCTACGATTGTAGGTTCCAGGAAGAGAGGGGCAACAAACGCGCACCGTACAAATAATTAGTTACTCCAGATATTCTGTGGCGTTGCATCTAGCGTTGCCAGTGACGTACATTCTCGAGAAAGACACTCTACAAGTTTCTTCGGATGTATCGTATCCAAGTGAGGCCACGTATCCATGATTAGATCCCGTTAAGATATCAAATTGCGAGGATGTTGGTTGCTACAGTGTACTTAATATCCCAAATAGACCCACTAACAGACCCAGTTGTAGTTAGTTACGTAGAACATTTGAACGATTCTTTTATCGAAATGATATGGAACGAATCAATTTACAGGGTATGAATACACGTTCAGTGCAAATATTAGTATACATATTTTTTAGTACTACTCAAGTAACTACACATGAAAACCAGTTTTCATTATTACTGTGATTATTACACTGGGCACCAGCTATAAACAGAAATTTGTCCACGGAATAGAAAGAGTTATCTAGGAGAAATCAAGTTAGCAACAGCTCCGATAGCACATTTGCTGACCACCTTGTAGCCAACAATCACCACCCAGCAACAATAGAATACTAAAAGCCAGCCACAGCCTATACAGCAAACTGACCATTGAGGAAAACTTCCATATACAGAAGGCAATAGCAGAAGGAAAACAGGTCTTAAACGAATACACTACACTCTGCAAGGGCACACTATCTGACACATTAAAGGAACTTTACAAATAAAAACATCACAAACAGATAAAGTCTACACACAGACACACACACACACACACACACACACACACACACACACACACACAAAGATAAAATGCAAACATAATTCAAAGTTGGCGCCGAACTCTCTGCTGAACAAATGAACTGGGCTGGGACAAAATGGTTCAAATGGCTCTGAGCACTATGGGACTTAACTTCTGAGGTCATCAGTCCCCTAGAACTTAGAACTACTTAGACCTAACTAACCTAAGGACATCACACACATCCATGCCCGAGGCAGGATTCGAACCTGCGACCGTAGCGGTCGCGCGGTTCCAGACTGTAGGGCCTAGAACCGCTCGGCCACCTCGGCCGGCGGCCTGGGACACACAACAAAGCCGGCCGAGGTGGCCGAGCGGTTCTAGGCGCCACAGTCTGGAACCGCGCGACAGCTACGGTCGCAGGTTCGAATCCTGCCTGGGGCATGGATGTGTGTGATGTCCTTAGGTTAGTTAGGTTTAAGTAGTTTTAAGTTCTAGGGGATTAATGATCTCAGAAGTAAGTCCCATAGTGCTCAGAGCCATTTTTGAACACACAACAAACCACAATCACACTGTGTTTTGGTGGGATGAAAAATGTTTTTACTACGTTATTTGTGGAAAATTCTTGTCATAGTTACGTGTGCATCACAACACCTCAGAATGAAGCGGGGAATGGAAATGCTTGTACACGATAAGTAAAAACGAATATAGCCGGGAAAACATAGCCACAAACTATATTACATTCTAGAAGATAGGTTAACTACCAGCAAAAACTTTCTCATCAACATCGTTTGGTTGCAGATGACAAGCTACCTGTAGTAATTAACACACAAGAGATCCAGATAAATCATGCACACCAAATGGAAAGATATTTACAAAAAGAAACGATTTGTTGTTTGAACTAAAGATGCACATAATTTTATAATCACTTAACAAAAATGTTCACACTGCACAATAAATAGAAACGAAAACCCACTGATGATGGCACAGTGGTGCCGAAACATGTTTGGGTACTGAGAAAAAACGGTGTCTTGCATAACTGGCGGACCTTACATCCAACATTTTAAGTTAGATTTGAAACTTGCTTTGTTACCTGTCAGATATTCTTTATCACTGGGCAAATTGTCAAAAAATTTTGAATGCTGCATGCTGAACTCTTTACTGGGCCACTGATTGCTTGACCTCTATTCCCTTAAGTGTTGTAGGCATGGACATCATTACTCTTCTCAAACTGAGATGGGACTATTTAATTTCATTAACAAATTTATCTACTGTCACGGTACTTTTAAAGTTCTCGATCCATTGAAGACGTTCACACACGACGACTGCAGGTGCACTTCGCATATTAACTTACTGCCAGCTTTTGTCCGATCAATACTTTCCTTTCTAAGTGATGAATTACCCTAAAAAACCGTTCCATAAGACATTATTGAGCGGAAATATGCAAAATATGATAGGAGGTTGATTCGTTTGTTTGCAGTACTAGCAATTATACGAAGAACAAAATCATCTGAACTAAACTGTTTGAAAGGTTCAGTAATATGCTTCTTCAAGTCTTCATCATTACGTACACACAAAAATTTGGAGCATTCTGTCCTATTTAGTGACACCTGTTCATGTGCTACATCAATTGGTGTTATGACACTACTTCTAGTACAGAACTGAAACGAGCGAGAACCACTTAATAATTCTTTGAAAAATATCATCAGCTGTCTCTTCTGTTGCTTTCTCTCTAATATGATTTATTAAAACACTAGTATCGTTTGTGAAAAGTGCTAATTCTGCTTGATGAATGTCAAGTGGAAGGTCATTCACATACATAAGAAATAGGAGTGGACCCAAAAGTGAATCCTGTGGACTCCCTTTGTGATTTCTCCCCAGTCGCTAGAATTTTCTACATTTCCAACACTGCTTGAATTATTCATTACAACGTTTTGCATTCTGTTCATTACGTATGGATTAAACCAGTTGTGTTTAAAGCCATAAATTCCAGAAAACTTAAGTTTTTCTTAGATGTAAGACTTGTAATATTCAGATTGGTTCAGTTGGCGCGTCAGTCAAGATACCTGAGTAGTCGTCGAGAAATGAACGTATGCATGCAGCCCCGTTAACGCGGCTTTGGTCGACTTGGAAGATGGTGTGTGCACAGCATATTCACCATGAAGATGTAGAACAAAGGGCAACACCTGTCAGAGAGGGTGTCGAAATAAATAACTTGGTTCATGTTTCCAATAACATGAATGACTGAGCGCAAGTTATGGTATTATAAACATTCCAAAACATCACATAACGAACTTCTCGCTGACAATAAACCAGCCAAACCTACGAATTTTATGGCGACGTATTACTTTATTCAATTAATTTGAACGAGAGACATACAAAATGTTTTGTTTATAATCATCCGTCTTTTCATTGGTTCGATGCGACTCGCGACGAATTCGTCTCTTGTGCCAACATATTCATCTCTAAGTAGCAGCCTACGTCCTCAATTATTTGCTGGATGTATTCCATTATCTGACTTCCTATACAGTTTTCAACTTCTGCGTCTGTCTCTACTACCCGGCCGCGGTGGCCGTGCGGTTCTAGGCGCTCCAGTCCGGAGCCGCGCTGCTGCTACGGTTGCAGGTTCGAATCTTGCCTCGGGCGTGGGTGTGTGTGATGTCCTTAGGTTAGTTAGGTTTAAGTAGTTCTAAGTTCTAGGGGACTGATGACCACAGCAGTTGAGTCCCATAGTGCTCAGAGCCATTTTTTTTGTCTCTACTATCCAGGAAGTTATTCCCTTACGACTCAACAAATGCCCTATCATCCTGTGCCGTCTTTTTGTGACTGTTTCCCAAACGTTCCTTTCTTCTTTGATTCTGCGGAGAACTTCGTCATTCCTTAACACTCCACCTCTTTTTTAACGCTTCGAGTCTCTTCTTTTCCGGTTTCCCACAGCCCACGCTTCACTGCCAACGATGTTGTGCTCCAAATGGACATTCTCACAAATTTCTACCTTAGTTTAAGGCCAATATTGATAGTGGTAGACTTATACAGGCCAGCAATGTTCCCTTTGCCTGCGCTGATCTGCCTTATATGTCATCCTCGGCCGGCCGAAGTGGCCGTGCGGTTAAAGGCGCAGCAGTCTGGAACCGCAAGACCGCTACGGTCGCAGGTTCGAATCCTGCCTCGGGCATGGATGTTTGTGATGTCCTTAGGTTAGTTAGGTTTATCTAGTTCTAAGTTCTAGGGGACTAATGACCTCAGCAGTTGAGTCCCATAGTGCTCAGAGCCATTTTTTTTTTTTTTTTTTTTTTTTGTCATCCTCGCTTCGTCAGCCACGGGTTATTTTGGTCCCAAGGTAGCAGACTTCCTTAGCTTCGTCCACTTCGTGGTCCCCATTTTGATAAGTTTATCGCTAATCTCACTTCTAGCATCCTCATTATTGTCACCTTTTCTTCTGTTTACCCTCAATGCATATTTTTACTTACCAGACTGTTCACTCCATACAACACGTCCCGTAATCTTCTTCACTTTCATTAGGAATAGGAATGTCATAAGCGAATCTTATAAATGAAATCCTTTCCTGCTGAATTTCAATGCCACTTATGAACTTTTTTTTTCTTCAGTCACTGCTTCTTCTATGTATCGATTTGAACATAAAGGGGAAAGTCTACACTCCTGTATTACACGTTTGTAAATTCGAGCACTTCGCTCTTGATCTCCCGTTGTTATTGTTCCCATTTGATTGTTGTACCTATTGTACACTGACGTGCCAAAGACGTTGATATAGGTATGCGTATTTAAATTCAAACAGAATACCGTGCTGCGGTCTGCAACGCCTCTTTTTTTTTTCAGTCTACTGACTGGTTTGATGCGGCCCGCCACGAATTCCTTTCCTGTGCTAACCTCTTCATCTCACAGTAGCACTTGCAACCTATGTCCTCAATTATTTGCTTGACGTATCCCAATCTCTGTCTTCCTCTACAGTTTTTGCCCTCTACAGCTCCCTCTAGTACCATGGAAGTCATTCCCTCATGTCTTAGCAGGTGTCCTATCATCCTGTCCCTTCTCCTTATCAGTGTTTTCCACATATTCCTTTCCTCTCCGATTCTGCGTAGAACCTCCTCATTCCTTACCTTATCAGTCCATCTAATTTTCAACATTCGTCTATAGCACCACATCTCAAATGCTTCGATTCCCTTCTGTTCCGGTTTTCCCACAGTCCATGTTTCACTACCATACAATGCTGTTCTCCAGACGTACATCCTCAGAAATTTCTTCTTCAAATTAAGGCCGGTATTTGATATTAGTAGACTTCTCTTGGCCAGAAATGCCTTTTTTGCCATAGCGAGTCTGCTTTTGATGTCCTCCTTGCTCCGTCCGTCATTGGTTATTTTACTGCCTAGGTAGCAGAATTCCTTAACTTCATTGACTTCGTGACCATCAATCCTGATGTTAAGTTTCTCGCTGTTCTCATTTCTACTACTTCTCATTACCTTCGTCTTTCCCCGATTTACTCTCAAACCATACTGTGTACTCATTAGACTGTTCATTCCGTTCAGCAGATCGTTTAATTCTTCTTCACTTTGAACGCCTATATGAGACAACAAGTGTCAGGCGCAGTTGTTACACTGGTTACTCTGCTACAATGGCAGGTTATCAAGATTTAAGTGACTCTGAAGTGGTGTTATAGTCGGCGCACGAGCGACGGTTCAAAATGGTTCAAATGCGACTTAACTTCTGAGGTCATCAGTCGCCTAGAACTTAGAACTAATTAAACCTAACTAACCTAAGGACATCACACACATCCATGCCCGAGGCAGGATTCGAACCTGCAACCGTAGCGGTCGCTCGGCTCCAGACTATAGCGCCTAGAACCGCACGGCCACTCCGGCCGGCACGAGCGACGGGACACAGCGCCTCCGAGGTAGCGATGAAATGGGGATTTTCACGTACGACCATTTCACGAGTGTGCCGTGAATATCAGGAATTCGTCAATACATGAAATCTCCGACATCGCTGCGGCCGGAAAAAGATCCTGCAAAAACAGGACCAACGACGACTGAAGAGTATCATTCAACGTGACAGAGGTGCAAACCTGCCGCAAACTGCTGCAGATTTTTAGTGCTGGACCATCTAAGTGTCAGCGTGCGAACCACTGAATGAAGCATCATCGATATCGGATTTCGGAGTAGAAGGCCCACTCGTGTGCCCTTGATGACCGAACGACACAAAGCTTTATGCCGCGCCTGGTCCCGTCAACACCGACATTGGCCTGTTGACGACTGGAAACATGTTGCCTGGCCGGACGAGTCTCGTTTCAAATTGTATCGAGCGGACAGACGTGTACGGGTATGGAGACAACCTCGTGAATCCATGGACGCTGCATGTCAGCAGGAGACTGTTGAAGCTGCAGTCGTGTGGGGCGATGATGGTGGTGTTTAGTTTGTGGGGCGATCAACTGCGCAGTCATCAGCGCCCGTACAAAGTCCCAATTTTTACACGGTCCAATTTTTTTCGCAATCAAATGTAGCCACTGTCACAAATAATGATGATGATGATGATGATGATGATGATGATGAAATGATGAGGACAACACAAACACCCAGCCCCCGGGGCAGAGAAAATCCCCTATCCGGCCGGGAACCGAAACCGGGACCCCATGATCCAGAGGCAGCAACGCTTGCAACCACGAGCCGCCGAGAATGGTGTGTGGCGTGAGCAGTTGGAGAGAGATGGGTCCCCTGATACGTCTAGATACGACTCTGACAGGTGACACGTACGTAACCACCCTGTCTGATCACTTGTATCCATTCATGTCCATTGTGCATCCCGGCGGACTTGGGAACTTCTACCCTGCAAGTCCAGAATTGCGACTTCTGCTGGCCATCAAACTCCCCAGACGTAAACATTATTGAGCATATGTCGGATGCCTTGCAACGTGCTGTTCAGAACAGATCTCCATCCCCTCGTCCTCTTATGGATTTTTGGACAGCCCTGTAGGAGTCATGACGTCAATTCGCTCCAGCCCTGCTTCAGTCGCCACCCGGAGTGGCCAATGAGGTAAGCTTTGTCTCTAGGTCCTTGCTCCTGTTTTCGTTATACGGATCTCATGACTAGCACCTTATCATTGTCTCGTTCAACCAATCCTCTATGAAATGTATTTTCTTATTTCAACTGCCGACCGATGTGGCGGAGCGGTTCTAGGCGCTTCAGTCTGGAACCGCGCGACCGCTACAGTCGAACCCTGTCTCGGGCATGGATGTGAGTGATGTCCTTAGGCTAGTTAGGTTTAAGTAGTTCTGTTCTAGCGGACTGATGACCTCAGAAGTTAAGTCTCATAGTGCTGAGAGCCATTTGAATCAAGTGCTTCAGTCATTAGTCGAATCCATGCCACGTCGCGTTGCGGCACTTGTGTGTGCTCCCGGGGGCCCTACACGATATTAGGCAGCCCTACCACTTTCTTTGGCTCTTCAATGTATATTAACCGTGTTTCCCTAAAGCTTCTTCTCAGAATTCCAAACATCTGTAGAACGTATCTTTGTAAAGGTAGGCGTAAAAAACGGCGAATAAAGGAAACTACTCCGCAAGTTGGCATTGGACTCACGTTATTGAGTAACCTGAATCAAAACATCAAATGCCTAGTACGACTGACGTTAACGCCAGCTATGTGACTGCCGGCGGGCTTTCCACCTCGAGCTCAGGTAAGAGCGCTCCACTCGGGACCCGTGGTCTGTCTGTCAGCTGGTATCGTGCCCTACAGAACCAGGTGTTGCCCCAGCCTGATAAACGCGAGCAGCCGACAGCGGCGCAGTTTGTGCGGAGGCGACGGCCCGGGTCCGGCGATCGATGCCGGGAGCGCCAGCGTCCCGGATATTGCCGACGCGGGCTGCTAATAGAAATCTGCCGGCCATCTCCAGCATCCAGCATCTGGCGCCTGACGAGCCAATTACCGGCCGGGCGCCGGGAAATGGACGACGCCAAGGCTGGAAAACTCATTTCCCGACCCTCGCCCCGTGCACACGGCTAACTCAGTTTCTGCCTCCCAGTGAGTGATACAGTCCTTTTTCTTAGGACATTTGCACGATTTTCTGAGCAGGTCTCTGAAAGAGCCCACTAAACTAACAAGGGAACCTCCCCATCGCACCCCCCTCAGATTTAGTTATAAGTTCGCACAGTGGATCGGCCTTGAAAAACTGAAAACAGATCAATTGAGAAAACAGGAAGAAGTTGTGTGGAACTGTGAAAAAATGAGCAAAATATACAAATTGAGTAGTTCATGGGAAGATAGGCAACGTCAAGGACACTGGGAACGCAGGAGCGCAGTGGTCTCGTGGTAACGTGAGCAGCTGCGGAACGCAAGGTCCTTGGTTCAAATCATCCACCCAGTGAAAAGTTTAATTTTTTATTTTCACTTTATGTGACAAACTCTTTTGTTTTCATCACTTTTTTGGGAGTGATTATCACATCCACATGAAAACCTAAATCGGGCAAGGTAGAAGAATCTTTTTACCCCTTCGCCAAGTGTACAAGTTAGGTGGGTCGACAACGTATTCCTGTCATGTGACGCACATGCCGTCACCAGTGTCGTATAGAATATATCAGATGTGTTTTCCTGTGGAGGAATCGGTTGACCTATGACCTTGCGATCAAATGTTTTCGGTTCCCATTGGAGAGGCACGTCCTTTCGTCTACTAATCGCACGGTTTTGCGATGCAGTCGCAAAACACAGACACTAAACTTATTACAGTGAACAAAGACATCAATGAACGAACGGACAAATAATAACTATGCAAAAATAAAGAAAATAAAATTTTCACTCGAGGGAAGACTTGAACCAAGGACCCCTCGGTCAGCAGCTGCTCACGCTACCACGGGACCACGACGCTCCTGAGCTCACTTTGTCCATGATGTTGCCTATGACACCCGTGGGCTACTCAGTTTGTATATTTTGCTTATTTTTTCACAATTCCACACAATTTCTTCCTGTTTTCTCAATTGATCTGTGTTCAGTTTATCAGGGCCTATCCACTGTGCCGATTTATAACTAAATCTGAGAGGGGTGCGATGGGGAGGTTCCCTTGTAAGAGTCATATACTGTGTCTTTTTAAGAAAAAAAAATCTCTCGTAGGGCTGTTGCGAACCGCCGGCCGCAGTGGCCGAGCGGTTCTAGGCGCTTCAGTCCGCAACCACGCGGCTGCTACGGTCGCAGGTTCGAATCTTGCCTCGGGCATGGATGTGTGTGACGTCCTTAGGTTAGTTAGGTTTAAGTAGTTCTAAGTTCTAGGGGACTGGTGACGTCAGAAGTTAAGTCCCATAGTGCTCAGAGTCATTTGAACCATTTAGTTGCAAACCGGAGCGAACACAGGTGAACGAGCATCATCGAACAACAAATCTCTGTGGTGCAACCGGTTGCGTTGTGTTCGTTTTCCATTCGCTTGTGTTTGCTCGTGTTCCGATGGCTGTCGACATTCTAGCTCAGTCGTCGTCAAACTGCAGCATGCGGCCTCAATCAAGTAATCGTGCGGCCCGCGATCATCACCAGAAATGTTCAAATGTGTGTGAAATCTTAACTGCTAAGGTCATCAGTCTCTACGCTTACACTCTACTTAACCTAATTCATCCTAAGGCCAAACACACACACCCAGGCCCGAGGGAGGACTCGAACCTCCGCCGGGACCAGCCGCACAGTCCACGACTGCAGCGCCCTAGACCTCTCGGCTAATCCCGTACGGCGATCATCATCACACGACGCCCTGACATCCCTATGTTTGCAGATGACTTGGTGTATTAATTTAGGCTGATTTTGCTTGGCAATCACATTCCACATGTCTGAAATTTAACCCGACACAAAAACCATTCTTTTTTTAAAAAAACATCTAAAAACAGCAAATAACCAATAAGAACCAACTATAATTATGAAAATTTAATTTACAAAATGTTACATCGTTATGCTTACACAAATTAAAAAGAGCCATCATATTTATTGAAGGCAACTATCTACTCTCACATTGCTATATTTTATTAATACTGTTTTTTTAACTTTTCTTGCAATATAAGGCACACAGTTAACTACACTTCCAGGAAAAAAGGTAACTTTATGCGGAATCTTCATTATTGTGTAGTAAAATTTTGTTTAAATGCAGAAATTTATAAATCTTCGCTGATGTCTCGTGTCTTTTCTCTCCTGAATTATTTCTCACTTTTGACCAAATAAACCTGTAGGTGGAGAACATTCTCTCAATGGATGCAGTGCTGGCAGGGCGAGAAATGAAGCACAAATAAAATAGTTGTAAGAACGGGTTAGTGTTTTGAATTAATTAATGATAGGAACCTGAGATGAAGTACTTAATCGTCAATATGAAAAAATCCCAAAAAACCAATAAAACCTATAAAAATCCAGTTTTACCCACTGGTATTTTTTTAATACTCGGGTTTTTCTCAACTCTGCACGGGACACACACAATGTAAACAAAAAGCAAAGTACTTATGTAATTTATACAACAACAAACTCTGATACATGGTAACATATTTCCTAACCTAAATAAGAACTGCATGTATGATTAAGAGGGGGGGAGGGGGGAGGATGTCACAATTGTGGTAAACATGTTTGGGTACTGAAACAAAACAATAATGGTGTACTTCCAAAGAGGAGGACCCTCTTAATTCATTGTTATAAGTACATTTACTGTTATCAATCACTTAATCATCTAGTCACACAAACAACACAACACTGTTCACTGTTGAAAGGAGTCTACTGGTGCACATTTGTTTGTGGAACCCGAATATGATTGTATAAACGATGTTTGTCTTTGACAGGCTTTATATCGCTGACTGTGTAAGATCGCAGACCCAGTGATGCTGCTTCTGGTCGGAGATTATTATCGTGTTGTAGTAAGAGAGCTCTGGGCGCACACACTGTGAACCAAAGACGATGGAGTAGGCAGTTTTTGCGGTGTGATGTGTGAATCCACCAAGTGTTAGATTAACTTAGGTATGTCAATATTGTTGAACTTGGAAGCAGACGTCTTCATACAAGCGAGGTAAAGATGTTAAATAATTATGATTTTTTGTTTTTTCCAGCGCGTTGGTATGTATGAGTTGGCTGATAATTTGTATTGTTGAGTAACCCCAGAATGTACGTAAACTATTTTGATAAAAAGACTAGATACATATTTCATTTTTGTAATGCTTCTAAGATTTGTTAACAGAGCTGTATGTAATTTGATGATTTGCATTTATACTGGTTTAATGAGGTTAGATAATACTTCCTGTATAAATCATTGCCTGTGGATCAATTAGTAATTATGATGGATTTTTCTGACCAACTTCAATTGTCACATGTTTTTTGCAAAGCCAAACTTAGCTTGCAATATAATTTTGCCAAAAAAAACTCGGTGTTAGTAATTCACCATATCCAGTACCGCCTCCCTGTCCATGTCATATATTTTTCAAGAAGTTGGATTTTCTTAAATGTTCTCGTTTATCAGCCAAAAGAATTTCATGTCCATTTCAAGTATTATGGCCAGCATTGCAAACTGCTGAGCCTGTAGCTACCATTTATATATATATATATTTTTTTATGAGACACAAGAATATATCGCGTTCCGCCATTGCTGCTGCTAGAGGTAAGACAATGTAATTTATTTCTTATGTGTACAGGAATCAAAGTTATCAGTTTTGAACAGGGCCAGATGATTCAGTGCCTAAGGGGCTGGCTGTATTCTGCAGTGACTGTATTTCTTTATTGGTATTGGAAGTTGCATTGCCCAATCAATTTGTATAAAGTTTTGCTAACAATAACACAGAGTAAGCATACCACTTGCAGTTACAACACGCTGCACGATAATTCGAGTTCAGTATCCATTCCACAGTTCAGACATTCATTCAACGTAATCGTAAAGATAATATTATAAGAAAAGAACGTTACACTGTTAGGAAATAACAGTGTGAACTGAGGGGCAGCCGTCTGAAACAAAACAATCGACACTACGTGCTCAGAATTGTGGCGACGTTTCACGACCAGTGATTGGGACCGGAGGCCACCTTACAACGCCCTTACTATAGCTCGTCTATTGTGGACTCATACTAATTTATATAGGTTACCAATTAATAATAAAATCAATACATATTCAGCCCCAAGTGTCACCCCACAATGTCAATATTGGCTCTTCAGCAAAACCGTTTGAAGACCACTGTTCTACCTAATCATTAAGAGAAGTTCGCGTTCTCTCCACTTCGGACCTAGCAGTACGCAAAACTTTCGTCTGCTTCGTTGTTGATATGAGTTGCACGAGCGTTGGAGTTGTCTGAAGAGATGTTAATCAAAGAAGAACAGAGGTATCACGAGCACTTATGGGATACGAGCGACCACAATACAATTGCCGAAGGGAAAGAAAGTGGTTCAAATGGCTCTGAGCACTATGGAACTTAACTTCTGAGGCCATCAGTCCCCTAGAACTTAGAACTACTTAAACCTAACTAACCTAAGGACATCACACACATCCAAGCCCGAGGCAGGATTCTAACCTGCAACCTAGCGGTCGCGCGGTTCCAGACTGTAGCGCCTAGAACTGCTCGGCCACCCCGGCCGGCCCGAAGGGAAACAAATATGATTGTGGAAAATTGCCGAATCACTCACAGGTCCTGCAGAGAACGTGAGAAAGACGGTAAATTCATTAGACGCTTGCGTGGGGAAGGAACGGGGTGACTATGAGCAAACTTTGTAATTCTTTTTATTAAAATGGAAAAGCAGAAATATTTCCTTGAAGGTAAAGAACTGCGAATATGGATCTGTACTGACGGTAACAAAATTGCAACACCAAAAAATAATTAATGTCGAGTAATGAAATTTCGGGATGCATTTGTATGCATAACCCTTGTAAATGATTAACATTGCAAGATCACAGTTTAATGAAAGTGCCAAATAAGCCACTGCAAATGTGAAATGCTGGTACATTAATAAGAAGTGTAACTGCCAATATGTAGAATGCAACCGTGCAAAAGTGTTTTCATTGTGTTGTACAGTTGCCGGATCTCAAATGGTTCAAATGGTTCTGAGCACTATGGGACTTAATTTCTGAGGTCATCAGTCCCCTAGAACTTAGAATTACTTAAACCTAACTAACCTAAGGACATTGTGGTGTCACCGCCAGACACCACACTTGCTATGTGGTAGCCTCTAAATCCGCCGCGGTCCGTTAGTATACGTCGGACCCGCGTGTCGCCACTATCAGTGATTGCAGACCGAGCGCCGCCACGCGGCAGGTCTAGTCTGGAGAGACTCCCTAGCACTCGCCCCAGTTGTACAGCCGACTTTGCTAGCGATGGTTCACTGTCTAGAGACGATCTCAATTGCAGAGACGACAGTCTAGCATAGCCTTCAGCTACGTCATTTGCTACGACCTAGCAAGGCGCCATATTCAGTTACTATAATCTGAACAGATATGATTGTGAATCATGTACCGTCAAAAGCGAGGTTCATCATTAATGGATTAAAGTTAAGTATCAAACTAATTTCGTCCGCTTTCTGAATTCTCATCCCTTGTCATGTTCCAGACCTCACGTCAGTATAGTTCTTCCCTCCTCACGCCAGCCTGCGAGAGCTAAAACGTGTGCATTTCGGCCTCCTCTAGTAACACGCTGTTGGCTCTTCTGCCAACACAACAGACATCACACACATCCATGCTCGTGGCAGGATTCGAACCTGCGACCGTAGCGGTCGTGCGGTTGCAAACCGTAGCGCCTAGAACCGCTCGGCCACTCCGGATCTCTGTTTGTGGGCTGGAGTTCCATGCCTGTTGCACTCGGTCGGCCAATAGAGGGACGGTTAATGCTGTTTGTGGATGACGCTGGAGTTGTTGTCCGATTTTATCCCGTACGTGCTCCACTCGAGACAGATCTGGTGAACGAGCAGGCCAAGGCAACATGTCGACAAATATGTAGAGCATGTTAGGTTACAGCAGCGGTATGTGGGGGAGCGTTATCGTGTTGGAAAACACCCTCTGGAATGCTATCCAAGAACGGCAGCACAACACGTCGAATCAACAGGTGGACGTACAAATTTGGTCAGGGTGCATGCGACAACCGTGAAAGCGCTCTTGCTGTCATACAAAATCGCACCACAGATCATAACTCCAGGTATGGGTCCAGTATGTCTAGCACACAGACAGGTTGGTTGCAGGCTCTCAACTGGTCTCTTTCTAACCGACATGTGGTCATCTCTGGCACAGAGGCAGAACCTGCTTTTATCAGAAAACACAACAGACCTCTACTCTGCTCTCGCTTGACACCATTGAAGTCGCAAATGGTGGTGGTTTGGAGTCAGTGGAACGCACGCTACAGAGCGTTTGGCTCGGAGCTGACCTCGAAATAACTGATTGTTAACAGTTCGTTGAGTCAGTGTGGTGGCAACTACTGCTCAAATTACTGCTGTCTTTCTTCTCGGTACAGCCACATGGCGGTCCAGAGCTCGGTCTTCTTGCGACCGTATATTCTCGTGAACATCGCTGCCAGCAATCACGCACGAGTACAGTGGCTACATTCCTGTCAAGTCTTTCTAAAATATCACAGAAGGAATATCCAGATTCTCGTTGCCCTACGACACTGCCTCGTTCAAACTAAGTGAGGTGCTGCAAATGGCGTACTTCGCGCCTTAAAGGTATTCTTCAGTAACATCAACTTATCACGACCAATCTCAAAGGTAACTAAAGCTCACGACCGTTACGAGGTGTATTTAAAGCAAATCGGATTTGTATCCTTATCGCGGCGCTACTAGCGTTACTCTTATGCGACTGGCACGAAATCTGAATAGACATCATCTTTCAAATTTAGGAACATCCTATCAACTTTCGTTTATGTCGCACAACTCCTTCTTGGTGTTTCGATTGTTTTTCCGTTAGTGTATTATGCTGACAAAAATTAAAAATATAAGGAAGACTCATCATTCGCGTTGCTTACATTCACGGTAGTTCCAATTACTTGGCTGGTGTGTCATTGTTATGTTAAAGATTTTTCGTGAAAAATAAACATCGTTCACTGGGATAACAAACCGTACAGCAGATTTTATCCACTAGGCTATGTCGCAGGTTGTATGTATAAAGGGGCAGTCTAATGGAAACGAGACCGATGGAGAAAAAGTAAGTAAACTGCTTATTATTTCAGAGGTAATCGCTATAGCTGTTACTACATTTATCCCACTGTGAAGCCGGCCGGAGTGGCCGTGCGGTTCTAGGCGACCGCTACGGTCGCAGGTTCGAATCCTGCCTCGGGCATGGATGTGTGTGATGTCCTTAGGTTAGCTGGGTTTAATTAGTACTAAGTTCTAGGCGACTGATGACCTCAGAAGTTAGGTCGCATAGTGCTCAGAGCCGTTTGAGCCAGCCCATTGTGAAAGAAGACGGTCAGTGCATTCACGGAAAAATGTTTGCGGTTGGCTGCGGAAGCATGAACGTATCCAAGCGTGCACCTGTTCGTCCGGAGCAAATCACTTTCGCGAATGTCTCTCTTCAGGACTTCAAAAATTTTGGAAATCGCATAAGGAGAGATCGGGACTGTGTGGAGGATGTATAAGGCCTTCCCAGGGAAACTTCTGCAGCGTGGTGGAAACAACCTCGGCGACGTGTGGGTGGGCCCACATCCTTACATACCCTCCAGACAGTCCCGATCTCTTCGCATGCGATTTTCGTATTTCTAGAGGCCTGACGGACGATTTGCTTCGAATGAAAAGGTGTACGCCGGAGTGAATTTTACGATTTCGTAGATAACCACAAACATTTTTCCTTAATGAATTGATCGCCTTGTCTCGGAGTGCGATAAATGTACAAAAAGTTATGGCGATTACTTTTGAGCCGCGCGGGATTAGCCGAGCGGTCTCAGGCGCTGCAGTCGTGGACTCTGCGGCTGGTCCTGGCGGAGGTTCGAGTCCTCCCTCGGGCATGAGTCTGTGTGTTTGTCCTTAGGATAATTTAGGTTCAGTAGTGTGTAAGCTTAGGGACTGATGACCTTAGCAGTTAAGTCCCGTAAGATTTCACACACATTTGAAAATTTTGATTACTTTTGAAACAATCAAAAATTTATTTACTTCTTTTTCTATCTGTCTCGTTTTCGTTTGTCTGCACCTTATATATTTCACATTTCAATAATCATATTTTACTGACAGTTTCTTTCTTACACGTACATTATTAGTCTTTCAAGTATTCTGCACATGTCACTGCAGACAATACATCTGAGATGTAGTCGTTATTGAGATGCGAAACAATCAGCACAGTTGAGCAAATGTTTGAGTTGCTAATAAATAAAATAAGGACCTTTCTTTAGGTCATGTTGGTAGTCGGTTATTAGTGGTCCGCTACTAAATTTTCTCCTGAAGTCTAATAATAATCCAGCGAAGAGCGCTGCCCATCATACGTTCCAAGTTTTCGAGCAATGCTGTGGAAACCTGGAACAGCAATTCAGTGTTAAGAACATTACCACTACGGATTTCACGCTTATGTACAGGGTTATTACAAATGATTGAAGCGATTTCACAGCTCTACAATAACTTTATTATGAGATATTTTCACAATGCTTTGCACAAACATACAAAAACTCAAAAAGTTTTTTTAGGCATTCACAAATGTTCGATATGTGCCCCTTTAGTGATTCGGCAGACATCAAGCCGATAATCAAGTTCCTCCCACACTCGGCGCAGCATGTCCCCATCAATGAGTTCGAAAGAAGCATCGTTGATGCGAGCTCACAGTTCTGGCACGTTTCCTGGTACATGAGGTTTAAACACTGAATCTTTCACATAACACCACAGAAAGAAATTGCATGGGGTTAAGTCGGGAGAGCGTGGAGGCCATGACATGAATTGCTGATCATGATCTCCACCACGACCGATCCATCGGTTTTCCAATCTCCTGTTTAAGAAATGCCGACATCATGATGGAAGTGCGGTGGAGCACCCTCCTGTGGTACGTTTAGCTCCCTGCTTGCTTTATTCGTCGACTTCCGCGGGCTACGCGTGAAACTTGCCCGCACGCGTTCAACCGTTTCTTCCATCAGAATTTCTAAAATCATTGGGGGAAGTGGCAACAAAACGACTGTTCACGTTGGTGTGTAGAATATATGAGTCTGGCGACATACCAACTGACTTTCGGAAAAGCATCATCCACTCAATTCCGAAGACGGCAAGAGCTGACAAGTACGAGAATTATCGCACAATCAGCTTAACAGCTCATGCATCGAAGCTGATTACAAGAATAATATACAGAAGAATGGAAAAGAAAATTGAGAATGCGCTAGGTGACGATCAGTTTGGCTTTAGGAAAAGTTAAGGGACGAGAGAGGAATTCTGACATTACGGCTAATAATGGAAGCAAGGCTAAAGAAAAATCAAGACACTTTCATAGGATTTGTCGACCTGGAAAAAGCGTTCGACAATATAAAATGGTGCAAGCTGTTTGAGATTCTGAAAAAAGTAGGGGTAAGCTATAGGGAGAGACGGGTCATATACAATATGTACAACAACCAAGAGGGAATAATAAAGAGTGGACGATCAAGAACGAAGTGCTCGTATTAAGAAGGGTGTAAGACAAGGCTGTAGCATTCGCCCCTACTCTTCAATCTGTACATCCAGGAAGCAATGATGGAAATAAAAGAAAGGTTCAGGAGTGGAATTAAAATACAAGGTGAAAGGATATCAATGATACGATTCGCTGATGACCTTGCTATCCTGAGTGAAAGTGAAGAAGAATTAAATGATCTGCTGAACGGAATGAACAGTCTAATGAGTACACAGTATGGTTTGAGAGTAAATCGGAGAAATACGAAGGTAATGAGAAGTAGCAGAAATGAGAACAGCGAGAAACTTAACGTCAGGATTGATGGTCACGAAGTCAATGAAGTTAAGGAATTCTGCTACCTAGGCAGTAAAATAACCAATGACGGACGGAGCAAGGAGGACATCAAAAGCAGACTCGCTATGGCAAAAAAGGCATTTCCGGCCAAGAGAAATCTACTAATATCAATTACCGGCCTTAATTTGAAGAAGAAATTTCTGAGGATGTACGTCTGGAGTACAGTATTGTATGGTAGTGAAACATGGACTGTGGGAAAACCGGAACAGAAGAGAATCGAAGCATTTGAGATGTGGTGCTATAGACGAATGTTGAAAATTAGGTGGACTGATAAGGTAAGGAATGAGGAGGTTCTACGCAGAATCGGAGAGGAAAGGAATATGTGGAAAACACTGATAAGGAGAAGGGACAGGATGATAGGACATCTGCTAAGACATGAGGGAATAACTTCCATGGTACTAGAGGGGGCTGTAGAGGGCAAAAACTGTAGAGGAAGACAGAGATTGGAATAGGTCAAGCAAATAATTGAGGACGTAGGTTGCAAGTGCTACTCTGAGATGAAGAGGTTAGCACAGGAAAGGAATTCGTGGCGGGCCGCATCAAACCAGTCAGTAGACTGATGAAAAAAAAAAAAAGAAAAAAACACCAGATGGTAAATTGGCCAAAAATAACATTTACCATAGAAGACAGTTGTAGCCGCATTGAAAAGAAAGTTCCATGTGACTACAATGTAACTCGGAAATGGAAATGTTAGCTTCAGTTGCTATCTAGTCGCTCTCTAGTACTATTGCGATAGTAGCATGCATGGAAGAGCTACTAGAGTGTTTTAGGCTTATCTGAAGTTTGAAAGTTTTGCGGTATAGACTGGAGTATTATTCAGAAGTCATACTAAAGCAAAGTCATCTTTACCATTAGCAAGATAACGGGATACGGAGATTCGCGACGAAATTCAATCGTGTGAGATTTGTGATGGGACTTAGCCTTCGTGATACGGAATAAGCACGAACATTCAAGGTCACTGGAAAAGAAAGATCGCCGACGGTAAAACAATTATTAGTCTCCAGTAGGTAACAGACAAACGCCAACTCGAAGAACGTACAACTGCGCCGAGTTGTCAGAAGTTGTCGTCAACGACAGAATTACTGATGGAAACGGAAGCAATTCCCCGAGTGAGAAATCGGTGTCCGTGCTCAGCGTAGGGACAATTAATTACAAGGAATAATAAAATTGGATTCAAACTTTAAGTCTTCGTGTTGCCTACATAACCGAATAGACATTTTCATGTGCATTAGTCAAAATTGACTATTAGAATATTATGAAGTGAATTCATTGTTATTTAACAGTGAACAGTCATCGATTTGTCCCAAGATTACGACGCATTCTGAACATTGCTTAAGTATATGTTATCTCTGGAATTACGTCATGTAGTTATTGAACACGCGACGTAGCGACGTCTTGACGACGGAATAACAATTTATCAACTAAACGTCCTCGCAATTCCATAATGTGGCCACGGCTTGGGTGATGAATTGAAGAGTCAGTACTTTATATTATTAATATTCAGCATCCATTATCTAACTGGGCATAATAAAAAGAAGAACTACAGTTAGCCAATTCGCGCAAGCTGAAAAGTCTGTCGCGGACTCAAAACAAAGGGAGTCATCGCGTCATCGAGTGGTGTAATTGCCGCGTTTATCAGTGAAGAAGCAAGAGCGGCTTGACACATCCTGACGCGCTGCTCTATCGAAATATTGACATTAATCGCGAAAGACGGTATCTGAAATATGACCAAACCACTCGAGTAGTTTGTGTTTTACTACTAGTTCGGTGGCGTTGCCGTGAGCGACGGACGCCGTTCCATACCGACTGGGAGAACCACCACCACCGAGTCGTGTCAACTCTAAGGAGATGCAGACGCCACACTGGGCACTGATTGATAGTTATTGGATGTCCTCCTGAGGGATACCTTGGCGATTTCTGTCCAACTGGCGCGTTAGATCCTCAAAATCCCTAGCTGCTTGGAGTGCTCTGTCCACAATGCTCAAAACGTTCTGCAGCGACCTTGCTGGCCGAGGTAGGCTTTGGCTAGCGCGAAGACAGGCACTAGAAAAGTCTCGTCGTGTGCGGGCGGGCATTATCTTGCTGAAGTGTAAGCCCAGGATGGCTTGCCAGGAAGGGCGTGGAATACCGCCCACGTGCCGCTGTGGTGTATAGATACCGCGGATGACAACCAAAGGAGTCCTGCTATAGATAGATATGCCCACCCTAGAGCGTCACGCCTGCTTGTCCGGGCGATGGCCAGGTTTGTAGGCCACCACTGGCTGGCGCGTGTCCTCGAGGCTCATCACAGAAGACATCTCCGCTACAGTCAATGAGATTCCAGCCCCAAGACGTGTTTGGAGGCGCCTCTGGCAGCGGTGGTTTACCAACTTGGCTGTCGCCCGCCACACGCGATAAAATGTTGCACTGCACAGAGCGCCGCACATAAAAATGGCTCCTGTCCTGAAAGGAATATGAATGAAGAAAATCTACATCATCGCTTTCGTACATTTTTATTGTACAGTTTCATTATTAACTACGTAATTAACAGTTTAAGTAACAGATTTACTTTTATTAGTTTAATAAGCATATTTTAGAAACGAATTTAAAGTCTGTGTTCAAAATGTTCTCCGCCAACGTCCAAGCAAAGTTGTGCACGTCGAAGCACGTTAAGGAAAACACTTTTCAGTACTCTTTGAGGAATGTTTGAAATTTCTTCACATATGTTGTTTTTTTTTTAATGTGCCAAGTGTTGTGGGATTGTTGCGGTAGACTAGCCTTTAGAAATCCTCAGAGGTAAAAGTCACATGGTGACAAGTCGGAATAGCGGGGTAGCCACAAGCCCTTACTAATGGTCCTCTCTTCAGTAAAATCAGTACTTATACGAGCTAAGGACAAATACGACGTATGAGAAGTTGCCCCATCTTGCTGGAAATATGCACAATATTTTTCGTTTGGAGTTAACAGAGCCGAAAATTCATTGTAGAGTTGCGAGTAAACATGTGTGTTGACAGTTTGGTTGAAGAACAATCGCCCGATAATTCTGTTACCAGATGCAGCACATCATACACCAATTTTTAAATCGCGTAACGGCTATTGCAGAATGCCATGGGGATTCTCTGTAGCCCAGTGTCTTGTGAATTAACGTAACCCGACAGATGAAACCAAGCTTCATCCGTCGAAAAAAGGTGGAACGGATCAAGATGTGCCCCAGCGACATTTTACAGTTACAATAATGTGTACGCTTACCCTTGTCCGCTTCTTTTATTTGCTGAACAACACTCACACGGTAAGGTTTCCCTTTGAAGCCATGACCTGCGAGAAATTCCACATTGCTGTGATAATCGTCGTGTTGACTTGTAGGGACTTCTTTCAACGTGTGCCGTCATGTTTGCCACAACTTCAGGTGTACGTACAGTCGGTGCCGTATTTCCCTTTGAATTAACAACACTGCCTGTCGAACGCCACTTTCTCACTACATCCTGAATCGTTGATTTTGCAGGAATATTATTTCAGGAAACTTGTCATGAAACTTGGATTCAGACTGCACATATTCTTCAACAATGAACACACGTTCTTTTGTGGAGTAAGGCATGACAATGAAGTACACGGTTTATAACGACTACTTCCCGTATGAACTACTCACACGCTACTGCTGTTGGAAGGTGGCAAAGAAACTGACAAGCTAGTAATGCTACTCACGCGCGTTCGCAGTCCGGCTCGGGCCGGTTCTATGTACGCCACTCTGCAGTTCATCATTTCGTTGCCAGTCGACATGGAGCGAAAGTTGAAGTTCCGATGCAGTAAAATGGTTCTGAAGAGACAGGACCTGGCTTGGTTACAAGCTGCAGTTGCAGTGCAGGAAAATCTATTGGCAGTAATTTAGTATATTACTTCGTCAGCAGTAATGGAAAACGGGAAGGGCAGCATTCTCGAATTTACGTCTGAAAAATTGTGTAGAGGAAGGTACAAATTTTGTAAGTCGTTGTCAACACTTAGCACGGAAAGAATTGCAGTGTGACGCGTAAACATGTTTGTACGATAAATAACTCGCTTAACATTAATAAAGAGTATCACGTGTACTTACCTGTCATGTTATTTTCCAGCGGTCTGCAGCGTGTAAAATCCCCTTTATATAACCCACGTACTTCATTCCAGGTTTCCTTTCTTTATTTTGTTTGTTTATTTTTTTAAAAAAAAGCGGCTCTCTGCCTACCGTCTGAAGTAAGGTCCCCCACTTGGTTCTGCGTAGAGCGAGTAGCGGCGATTCGCCTGTCAAGTTAATGCGAGACAAAGAAAGATTTGCGCCTCTCGTCTAAAACGATGCAAAAGGTTCAACGTAAGATAAATCAATTTCTTGTCCAGCATGGAGAACATGATGGTGCCGGTTCCGCAGTTGTAGCCATTACTTGGAAACAAACAGTACCAGATGTGCTCTTAGTTTCGATCACCATGGCGGATTTCGGCCACCAAGGCCTTTTTTCAGTGGTTATCTGAACAGTACTGAAAAACAAGGTATACGAAAAAGAATGTAACAACGAATATCGTCAAAACAAACGCAGTAAAATAAATAACTTTGTATAACAAGTCCTCAGCAAACATCATCAGAACAACATAATAAACTGAATAATGCTGTTTAGCTGCTCCTTTACCAACCAAAAAACTAACATATGTAATGTGAACTTACGAATCTATCGTTGTGGAAGTGTGCGGGCAGAATGGTGTGACAGGAGAAGAGGCAGAGCTTAAATAAGTAAGGAAGGCAGGAAAGTTGTAGGGCAAGAAAAACTGCGATTTTTATAAAAAAAAATTTCCTGGGGATTTTCAGAATGTCTTCGGTTTGTTGTAAAGCAAATGATCCAAGCGCCGTCACTTACTGTTATGCAGTATGTGTGACTCACTCGCTGTAAACAACAGGCCACACTCAGCACTTCGGGCCTCACGTCGAGTAAACATCCTGTTTGTGTACAGAGAAGCATTTGCTGTCCTACTTGTTTGCCATCGCTGGTTTTCGCAGCACTGCGCTGTTTTCGTCTTAGATTCTCTCAGTGTCGACTGTTGACCGTACATTTTTCGTATCACAACTTTGTACGAGGCTTTCTATTTCGTGTCTGTGTGATTTTTTCTGTGCGGTGAATATGTATATTATTATTATTATTATTATTATTATCTGCTTCCTCTGTCCACCTGCTCTGCCCTCCGCAGCTTCTCCCTAAAATCAGCCCCTTCTCTATTTATGTTCTGCGTCTTCACTGGCACCCCCATTTAACAGGCCTCGTGCACATCCAGCCCGGCCACCTGCCTTATAACTAAAAACAACGAGCAACACACATTAGGTTCTTCAACTAAAGGAAGGCTTTCACGGACGCGCTATAAACGAATATAACGCGCAGGATCCCTGACGCCCACCACCGTTTGCTCCTTGAGGAGAAATTTATAAAAACTTTTGAGATTGCTAATACAAAAATTTATAGAAAGTTGCATAGGCGATTGGCCTGCCAACAACGACTGTGTACTCCCTTGACGAGGATATTATGCTGTTTTGACGTTCAAAAAATAGTTGAAATGGCTCTCAGCACTATGGGACTTAACTGCTGTGGTCATCAGTCCCCTAGAGCTACTTAAACCTAACTAACCTAAGGACATCACACACATCCATGCCCGAGGCAGTATTCGAACCTGCGACCGTAGCGGTCGCGCGGTTCCAGACTGAAGCGCCTAGAACCTCTCGGCCACATCGGCCGGCTTGATGTTTAAAGACAAGTTGTTGTACACCATTATGAATTTTACAATGCCTGTTTTGACGATGTTTCTTGTTATTTTCTTTTCCGTATAACTTATTCCTTTGTATCTTGACTTCCAATATTGCTCAGATAATCGCGGGAAAATCCCCTTGGTGGTCGAAAATTAAACTGCAGATGGTGGTGTTATATGGGTCTAAGTAAAGTGAATTGTTTGACACTTTACACGACAGTGACATTCCAGTGTGAATGATGATAGTATATGCCCACTCCACGAAGATAGCTGGCGCGGATTGATGATGGGGCCAGCTCAATCGACAAAAGGCGAAGTCACTTGACTGGCACTGAGAGCTTCCCCAACATAGCGGAATTATTAAGCACAGTTTTCCGAAATTTCTTCACCAAAGAAGACGAAGTGAGTATTCAAGAACCCGAATCAGGAGCTACTGCCAACATAAAACACTTAGAAGTAGATATCCTTGGTGTAGCGAAGAGCTGAAATATCGCAACAAAGGCAAGGCCTCCGGTCCAGGTAGCATACCAATAAGGTTCCTTCAGGATATGCTCATACAGTAGTCCCATATTTAGCAATCATATACACTGAACACTCAAACAAACTGGCACACCTGCCTAATACCGTGTAGGGCCTCCGCGAGCACGCAGAAGTGACTCGACTAGTGCTGGAAGGAACTGACACCATGAATCCTGCACGGCTGTCCATAAATCAGTACGAGGGGGAGGAGATCACTTCTGAACAGCACGTTGCAAGGCATTCCAGATATGCTCAATAATGTTCATGTCTGGGGAGTTTGGTGGCCACCGAAAGTTATAAACTCAGAAGAGTGTTTCTGGAGCCGCTCTGTAGAAATTCTGGACATGTGGGGTGTCGCATTGTCCTGCTGGAATTGCCAAGTCCGTTGGAAGGCACAATGAACATGAATGGATGCAGGTGATCAGACAGGATGCTTACATACGTGTCACCTGTCAGGGTCGTCTCTAGACGTCTCTAGACGTATCAGACGTATGTTCATGTCTGGGGAGTTTGGTGGCCACCGAAAGTTATAAACTCAGAAGAGTGTTTCTGGAGCCGCTCTGTAGAAATTCTGGACTTGTGGGGTGTCGCATTGTCCTGCTGCAATTGCCAAGTCCGTCGGAAGGCACAATGGACATGAATGGATGCAGGTGATCAGACAGGATGCTTACATACGTGTCACCTGTCGGGTCGTCTCTAGACGTATCAGGAGTCCCGTATCACTCCGACTGCACATGGACCACACCATTACAGAGCCTCCTCCACCAGCTTGAACAGTCCCCTGCTGACATGCAGGGTCTATGGATTCATGAGGTTGTCTCCATACCCGTACTCGTCCGTCCGCTCGATACAATTTGAAACAAGACTAGTCCGACCACGTAACATCTTTCCAGTCATCAGCAGTCCCATGCCGGTGTTAACGGGCCAGACGAGGCTTAAAGCTTCGTGTTGTGCAGTCATCAAGGGTACACGAGTGGGCCTTCGGCTCCGACAGCCTATATCGGTGATGTTTCCCTTCAATGGTTCGCACGCTTACACTTGTTGATGGCCCAGCATTGAAATCTGCAGCAATCTGTGGAAGGGCTGCACTTCTGTCACGTTCAAGAATTTTCTTCAGCCGTCGTTAGTCCATTTCTTGCAGGATCTTTTTCCAGCTACAGCGATGTCGGAGACTTGATGTTTTATCGGATTCCTGATATTCACGGCACACTCGTGAAATGGTCGTACGGGAAAATTCCCACTTCATCACTACCTTGGAGATGCAGTGTCCCATCGCTCGTGTGCCGACTATAACACCACGTTAAAACTCACTTAAATCTTGATAACCTGCCATTGTAGCAGCAGTAACAGACGTAACAACTGCGCCAGACACTAGTTGTCTTCTATAGGCGTTGCCGACCGCAGCGCCGTATTCTGCCTGTTTACATTGAAAGGTGGCTACACTGAGCCACAGCGCCAGAGATTGCGCCAAAGAGTATTATTCAGCCGCCTCCACTGGCAGTGCTTGGGGAGAACTCGTAGTAGTCATTGCTTGCTGAGATGTGGTAGTGAAGAGTGCTTGTCGAGAGGTCGTGGTGGAGAGTTCTTGTTGAGATGTGGTAGTAGAGAGTCGGTGTGGAGATATATTGTAATGATTAGAGTGATTTTGGTCAATATATGAAGGTAAAAGAAAAAAAATTTTCCTTTTCTTTTTATTATCTCAATGTCTTATATAATGCACCATTACAGGTTCAGTCAACAAAGCATCTGGCTTGTGTTCTTGTACTAGAGTGTAATTCTGCTTTCCTTACGCAACTATAGTATTTCTATTTTTTAATTACTTCAGTATAAATGATAGTTAAAATTTCTTGTCTTGCTGAAGAAGAACCGTGCCAGATGTGTACGTTGAGTCACACTCCCACACACAGAACAATTACATTTGTGCTTTGGTTTCGTAGGTTTTATAGTTGCTGGGGACTTAATTAATTAATTGTGTTAACAGGAAATTTTCATTTCATTCTTTGTTGTTGTTCTATGCAGTCAGATTGCGTACTAAAACTAGTCAGGGCCAACCGTTTACGAGACAGCGTAATCGGACTAACAGCCACCAAAACTAAAAAGTATTTTCACTAATATTAATTAAGCCCCCATGCAACATGACACTGTATTTGAATACGCTTGCCTATACCAGTTTCTTTGACGCTTGTCGAAAGATCCGTACCCAAGGACTGGAAAGTTGCAGAAGTCACACCAGCACCCACGAAAGGAAATTGGAGTAATCCTCTGAGTTACAGAGCCATTTCAGTAATGTCGATTTGCAATATGATTTTGGAAAACATACTGTGTTCGAACATTATGAACGATATCGAAGATAATTCTTTAGTGACAAATAGTCATCGCTGATTCAGAAAACATTATTGTTGTGAACCACAACCAGCTCTTTATGCTCACGAGGCTATAAATGCTATTGACAGAGACGTCAAATAGTTTCCACCCTTCTAGATTTCCGGTACGCTTTTGACACCGTTCCTCAAAGAAGACTTCCAATCAAATTGCGTGCGTATGGACTATCGCTTCAGTTGTGCGACTGGATTCGTGATTTCCTGTCAGAAACGAAACATTACGTAGTAATCGACGAAAAATCATGGGGTACAACAGAAGTGATATCCGGCGTTCCCCAAGGAAGCGTTACGGGCCCTCTGTTGTTCCTAATCTATATAGACGATTTAGAAGACAACCTGAGCAGCAGTCTTCGACTGTTTACAGATGATGCTGCCTTTTACCGTCTAGTAAAGTCATCAGACGATCAAAACCATTGGCAAAATGACTTAGACACGATATGTCAATGGTTCTGAAAGAATAAGGAAAAGTGTAAGGTCATCCATATAAGTGCAAAAAGAAATCCGTTAAATTTCGATTACACGATAAATCATATATGTTTAAAGGTTGACAAGTCGAATAAAAATCTACGAATTACAATTACGAACAATTTAAATAGGAAAAATCACATATATAATGTTGTGAGGATGGGGAACGAAAGATTGCGTTTTATTGGCAGAACACTTTGATGATGCCACAGTTTTACTAAAGAGACTGCCTGCACTACGCTTGCCCGTCCTCTTTCGGACTACTTTTGGGATCCTTACCAGGTAGGATTAAGAGTGTACATCGTGAAAGTTCAAAGAGGGGCAGCTCGTTTTGTATTATTACGAAATAGGGAGAAAATGTTATGGACATGATAAGCCAGTTGGGATGGCAATCATTAAAACGAAGGTGAGACCTTTTATTACGAAATTTCGAATCACCAACTTTCTTCTCTGAATGTGACAATATTTTATCGTCGCCAATCTACATAGGGAGAAATCATCATCAAAATAAAATAGGAGAAATACAGGGAGCGAAAGGCTATTTACAATTTATACAGAAACCAGATGGCAGTTATAAGAGTCGAGGGACATGAAAGGGAAGCAGCGGTTGGGAAGGGAGTGACACAGGATTGTAGCCTGTCCCCAATGTTATTCAATCTGTATATTGAGCAAGCAGTAAAGGAAACAAAAGAAAAATTCGAAGTAGGTATTAAAATCCACGGAGAAGAAATAAAAATGTTGAGGTTCGCCGATGACATTCTTTACAGACGAATGGGAAAACTGGTAGAAGCCGACCTCGGGGAAGATCAGTTTGGATTCCGTAGAAATGTTGGAACACGTGAGGCAATACTGACCTTACGCCTTATTTTAGAAGAAAGATTAAGGAAAGGCAAACCTATGTTTCTAGCATTTGTAGACTTAGAGAAAGCTTTTGACAATGTTGACTGGAATACTCTCTTTCAAATTCTAAAGGTGGCAGGGATAAAATACAGGGAGCGAAAGGCTATTTACAATTTGTACAGAAACCAGATGGCAGTTATAAGAGTCGAGGGGCATGAAAGGGAAGCAGTGGTTGGGAAGGGAGTGAGACAGGGTTGTAGCCTCTCCCCGATGTTATTCAAACTGTACATTGAGCAAGCAGTAAAGGAAACAAAAGAAAAATTCGGTGTAGGAATTAAAATCCATGGAGAAGAAATAAAGACTTTGAGGTTCGCCGATGACATTGTAATTCTGTCAGAGACAGCAAAGGACTTGGAAGAGCAGTTGAACGGAATGGACAGTGTCTTAAAAGTAGGATATAAGATGAACATCAACAAAAGCAAAACGAGGGTAATGGAATGTAGTCGAATTAAGTCGGGTTATGCTGAGGGAATTAGATTAGGAAATGAGACACTTAAAGTAGTAAAGGAATTTTGCTATTTGGGGAGCAAAATAACTGATGATGGTCGACGTAGAGAGGATATAAAATGTAGACTGGCAATGGCAAGGAAAAGCGTGTCTGAAGAAGAGGAATTTGTTAACATCGAGTATAGATTTAAGTGTCAGGAAGTCGTTTCTGAAAGTATTTGTATGGAGTGTAGCCATGTATGGAAGTGAAACATGGACGATAAATAGTTTGGACAAGAAGAAAATAGAAGCTTTCGAAATATGGTGCTACAGAAGAATGCTGAAGATTAGATGGGTAGATCACGTAACTAATGAGGAGGTATTGAATAGAATTAGGGAGAAGAGTAGTTTGTGGCACAACTTGACAAGAAGAAGGGACCGGTTGGTAGGGCATGTTCTGAGGCATCAAGGGATCACAAATTTAGCATTGGAGGGCAGCGTGGAGGGTAAAAATCGTAGAGGGAGACCAAGAGATGAATACACTAAGCAGATTCAGAGGGATGTAGGTTGCAGTAAGTACTGGGAGATTAAGAAGCTTGCACAGGTTGGAGTAGCATGGAGAGCTGCATCAAACCAGTCTCAGAACTGAAGACAACGACAACAACAACAACAACAACAACATTCCTCGATAACACGGTGACTACCGAACGCTAATCCAAAGTGACCCTGATTTCGACAAGATGTGATGCACGCAAGACGGAGACGGAACTCGACCCCATCGAAGCAGGAGAGTGTTTGATGTCCTGGAGGAGCACTTTGGAGACCGCATTCTGCTTCTGGGAAACGCAAAGGCCACTGGCATGGACCTCGACTAGCCGCCATAGTCTCCGGATCTGAACACTTGCGGCTCCTTTTTGTGGACCTGTATTAAAGGCAAGGTATACAGCAATAACCCCAAAGCCATTGCTGAGCTGAAAACAGCCATTCTGGAGGTCATCTTATAGCATGGATGTTCCGACACTTCAACGGGTCAAGCAGAATTTCGCTATTCGTTTGAACCACATCGTCGTCAATGATGGCAGGAATATTGAACATGTAGTAAACTAAATCCGAATATCTGTAGTGACGTTTACATGCTGAATAAAGTGCATGTACGCCGTAGTTTGTATATAGTTCAATAACTATCACCCTGTACCTTTACGTAAGAGTGTTTTTTGCTCCATATTTCGCGGATTTTTGCCCACCACACTCACCGACTGCCAAGCACCGCGACCAAACTACCTTACTAACAGGATAACTGCATCCATAATATCCTTAATGATGTATACTTCTGTACGCCTCTCATATCTAGAATGGTACTCATCTCTTCTCCCGGCCGGCCGGTGTGGGCGAGCGGTTCTAGGCGCTTCAGTCTGGAACTGCGTGACCGCTACGGTCGCAGGTTCGAATCCTGCCTCGGGTATGGATGTTAGGTTAGTTAGGTTTAAGTAGTTCTAAGTTCTAGGGGACTGATGACCTCAGATGTTAAGTCCCATAGTGCTCAGAGCCATTTGAGCCATTTCTTCTCCCATGTCATATATTCTGACCGGTGCAACGGCGCGTTTCTCATCTAATAAATAAATGTAACTCAGCACAGCGATGACAACACAGAATGACGAATACGCCAATGTATACAGTACTGCGTGTCGGTAGCGAGCGGAAAAAAGTAAAAATCGGCCGAAAGTCGTATATACTATAGCGACTTCTCTTGATTCTGCTATTCCCATAAACCATTGCGCCAAGCGTATTCTTGCATTCCGCAATTAGCATATTACCAGTAAACTACTGACTCTTTAAAGACTCCAAGTCCCATGCAGAAAACAGCTTCAAACGTCTGATAGCGTTACGAGTCAGCTGATATGTTAAATCTCTGCCTTTAAGCCTGCAAACGAGAAAAAGTCTAGAAAAGGTTGGAAATTTCGCTTAAAATTTGTTGGAAGCCGCCAAGTGCTCGAAACATAAAACACTGAACGAATATAGTGTCGACAATTAGCGCTCAATTTTTAGCAAAAGCTAGTTTTTCACGCGTGTCAGTGTTAATAACGTCGTATCTGTTGAACTATGTGTCGTACAGTGACATAATTTTGCAGGTACATTCAAAAT
Organism: Schistocerca piceifrons; assembly: GCF_021461385.2. Lineage (NCBI taxonomy): Eukaryota > Metazoa > Arthropoda > Insecta > Orthoptera > Acrididae > Schistocerca > Schistocerca piceifrons. The sequence goes on from NC_060144.1 coordinate 27,301,607, forward strand.
AGTGTTTGCAAACAGTGTTGCGAATAAAGTATAGCGAAGTAATAATTTAAAACGCCATGGGTGAGCAACGCAAATGTAGTAAGCGATACCCTTCGTTCATTTGAACACTTTCTGGAGGTGTCAGCGAGAAAAATTTTCGAAACGTCGGAAATTATGTGTAAAGTTTGCTGGAAGCCGCCAAGTGCTCTCATCAATCCTGGAGGAATAAAGTCTGGGTAATTTGCGCGTCCTGAAGAAGCCTGCCTGAAGGCATATTATACTATGTTCCTAATTTGTATACTAAATTTAGTGAGTTAATCTTTTGACAGAATGTTATACTTCTTAACTGAGTAGATTATGACACCGTTCAGGTTTTTAAATTCGGTCAGTAACTACGCGAAATACTGAAAAACAAAATTTTACTCCCTCTGGAACAGTTAGGCAGGTAGCCTACGACTTACAGTAGAGCGTCGATTATCCGAAGTAATTGGGGGACATGGGTGTTCGGAAAACTGGTTTGTTCGGATAATCGAACTGCACATGTTCATTTGCCAAAAAGAAGTACTGTACAGTAAATTTATTCATAAAAATTGGCATCTCTTTTAATATTGCAAAGTAACATACAAAGGCAACTTCAGTTGGAATATATAATATGTGGCACAGTTTATTAAACAAAAATATGTGCATATTACATACGCATTTTGCATGAACAATACACACAGTTTACAAAATTAACGTTTAAAAAAATCCTTTATTTTGGTCTGTCTAAGCAAGCCTACACGCTTACGATCAGCTAAGTCACGTACTTTTTTCATTACAGATATCTGAAACTGGTCACATTCATCTTGGGCTTCAAACCATCGCAAGGCAGTATCTAAACAAGTAAACGCCTCAGAAGCTGTTGGTATACTTTCATCTTCACTTTCTGGAACACTGATTGATGAGATGCTGGCGGCGTCATCTTTATCAGTGACGACGTTTACAATCTCGCTGTCCTGCATGATTTGGTGTCCTGGATCTGCATCATCGATATTCATCCATTCATGAACGTCTTCTTCATCACATTCGTGGCAATCTATTGCTTGGTTTGGGAGTGAGGGGGATGATGGACGGTAGGGTGGGAGAGTAACAGGTGCGGGCGAGTACACAGTTCGGTTAAGCGGTCGTTCGGTTGACCGACGTTCAGATAATCGACGCTCTAATGTATATCAGGTTCTAGGGCAGTCGTTAGTATACTGTGCAACAGAATTAAAGGATCACTTTTTCGAAACCCCGTAACTGTCTCCCATTGCGACGCATGAGTTTGAAATTTAGTTCAAATGGGCGTGCAAAATTCCTCTGTAATGGTGCGAAAGTGTGACGCCCTGCGACTTCACCCTCGGGCTCGACGACGGTTCAAACGGCAAGGTGTCGACGTATACGAGAAAGAGGCACAGCCCAGAAGTTCATGCGACATCTAAAGTGGATTAATGACATCACACTCGCACCACATTTCATCACAATTCTGCTTAATGCCTCCGCGGGCGTGTCATATGATGGGAAAGTCATCACACTCCATCTTACCCTCATTTCACTCCTCCTATTGACGCGTCGTAGAGGGAGACCAAGAGATGAATACACTAAACAGATTCAAAAGGATGTAGGTTGCAGTAGGTACTGGGAGATGAAGGAGCTTGCACAGGGTAGATTAGCATGGAGAGATGCATCAAACCAGTCTCAGGACTGAAGACCACAACAACAACAACAACAACATTGACGCGTCTGCGATGGAAGTCAGAACCGCAACCACCACGATTGAAATGCTGCGGTTTTTTTTTTTTTTGTGAATGGTGAAGGAAAACATTTCACACACACACCACAGCTCAGAATCGAGACGAATAGGCCTCAGGGGGTTGCACAATGGAGGTCTCTGTAAGCACCCCTTGCTTTGGTACGTTGATTCCCACACATTTCGCAGTCGAAAAAGTGCTTGACAATCTTTGATACTGCTGACATCTCGATGACGCTTCACGAGTACAATCTGTCAAAGAAGGGGTAAACACAGCCTGGGAGGCATATAGATGCCATCAGTGTGATGGAAAGCCCTGTGGGGTAACTTGGTCATCGGTAGGCAGGAATGGAACGAGAGAATCAACAGGGAGAGGTAACTGTTGCAAAGGTCACTGGGTTGCAGCTAGTGACATCGTGGGGCTGCAACCACACTGAATGTTTGTCGGACCTCTTTGGTTTCACAAGCTGCGACATCGTCGCGAAAAAACACAGTGACCACTATGGCTGCAGTACATTAGGACTTTGTTTTTATGAAACAGATCTCATGATGGTCATTAAAGACCGAAACCGGTAATCTGTTAAACAGAAAAGATTGTGACCACAGACGTAAATTAAAGGAAACTTAGGCCGGCTGGAAGGGTCGTGCGGTTCTAGGCGCTACAGTCTGGAACCGAGCGACCGCTACGGTCGCAGGTTCGAATCCTGCCTCGGGCATGGATGTGTGTGATGTCCTTAGGTTAGTTAGGTTTAATTAGTTCTAAGTTCTAGGCGACTGCTGACCTCAGAAGTTAAGTCGCACAGTGCTCAGAGCCATTTGAAAGGAAACTTAGGACCCCTTTGGAGTGAAGTGCGACCGCAATATTTGTTCTGGTGTACACGGTGGAACTACTAGCGAGTGTTCGAAACCAGTCGACGAAATTTGAACGTAATCTGAAGCAGCAAAGGGTTCTTACGTATTTTCAGAGCTCCTGTTTCACTCCCTAACGTGGCGTGATCACGAGGGAAGCTAAATTGAGTCATGGGAGAATAAAACGGCAAAGGCTTGCTCTAAGGCCCCCACAGTTCGACGATAGCCACGGTGGCACCCGCCCACATTTTTTGAGAATCTTCATAATGTGCCTTCACAGAGAAAAACCTTCGAAGTGGCTCGAGGCGCCTGCAGGTAGGCAACTATCTGTCACAAATGTTATGCCAGTTGCCTTCCTGGAGCCGCCTACCACCACTACGAAGTTTTTCTCTGTAAAGGCACAATTTTAAAAATCTCAATACGGCTGACGCGGGCCTTATGTGGTCCACGTGAGATTTCTTGAACCATCCGAACTGCATGCTGGGAAGCTTGGCCACCTCGTTCGCGCATGCGCAGAACGATGCCGGCTGGCGAGCCGAAGTGCCCGCGGTCTATGGGGAAGCGTTGGTAAAACCTGCCTCACACGATTCAGAGGCAGGCGGTGCACAGTTTCTCCCCCCTCTAGTTAACTGACAACTGTGACGCCAGGATGTGTGTCCGTGCACAAAGGTAAAACGAAATAAATTTGCCAAATTATGAAAATCGGCGGACCTCACACAACAGGGTAGACTCTGGGAAAGAGCTATACAGGGTGAAAAGTATTTAAACCGACAAACTCTGGAAGCTTGCAGGGGACATCAAAACAAATATTTTTCACTAATGTCTTTTTTTCCTATGAGGATTACTTAAAACGGTGGAGGCCGTATTACGCTCTTCAGTTCTTACAAGGGAACCTCCCCATCGCACCCCCCTCAGATTTAGTTATAAGTTGGCATAGTGGATAGGCCTTGAAAAACGGAACACAGATCAATCGAGAAAACAGGAAGAAGTTGTGTGGGACTATGAAAAAAATAAGCAAAATATACAAACTGAGTAGTCCATGCGCAAGATACTCAACATCAAGGACAGTATGAGCCAAGGAGCGCCGTGGTCCCGTGGTTAGCGTGAGTGACTACGGAACGAGAGGTTCTTGGTTCAAGTCCTCCCTCGAGTGAAAAGTTTACTTCTTTTATCTTCGCAAAGTTATGATCTGTCCGTTCGTTCATTAACGTCTCTATTCACTGTAATAAGTTTAGCGTCTGTGTTTTGCGACCGCACGGCAAAACCGTGCGATTAGTAGACGAAAGGACGTGCCTCTCCAATGGGAACTGAAAACATTTGATCGCAAGGTCATAGGTCAACCGATTCCTCCACAGGAAAACACGTCTGATATATTCTATACGACACTGGTGACGGCATGTGCGTCACATGACAGGAATATGTTGTCGACCCACCTAACTTGTACACTTGGCGAATGGGTAAAAAGATTCTTCTACCTTGCCCGATTTAGGTTTTCTTGTGGATGTGATAATCACTCCCAAAAAAGTGATGAAAACATGACGGACGGACAGATAATAATTGTCTGAAAATAAAAAATTAAAATTTTCACTCGAGGGAAGACTTGATCCAAGGACTTCTTGTTCTGCAGTCGCTCACGCTAACCACGGGACCACGGCGCTTCTTAGCTCACATTGTCCTTGATGTTGCCTATCTTGCACATGGACTACTCAGTTTGTATATGTTGCTTATTTTTTTCATAGTTCCACATAACTTCTTCCTGTTTTCTCGATTGATCTGTGTTCAGTTTTTCAAGGCCTATCCACTATGCCAACTTATAACTAAATCTGAGGGGGGTGCGATGGGGAGGTTCCCTTGTTAGAGGGCGTATTACGCTCTTCAGTTGTAGGCAACTGCTGTCCACCAGTGTAGTAGTGCATTGTCTCTGTTTACTAATGGAGCCATAAACCTGGAGTGGGTACACTGATATGGTTGGTGCGTACTACGTAGCGCACCACAACGGACGAGCTGCACAGCGGGTTTATCAACAACAATATCCTAATCGCCGTATCCCGCATCATACAGCCTTTGCTGCAGTGTACCAACGTCTACGTGAGACCGGGTCATTTAGCAGATTACCTGGAAAGGGACGCCATCGTACGGTAAGAACGGTGCAATTTGAGGAAGCTGTCTTGCAGCATGTGCAGCTTCAGTCAGCACTCGTGCAATTCCACGTAACATGAGGGACGAATCAGACGAATGTAAGAACAGTCCTGCGAGAGCATTTGTTACGTCCATTTCACTTACAGCGTGTCCACAGCCTGGAACCAGTTGATTAACCACCCAGAGCACAGTTTTCGCAGTGGTATGTGGAACAGTGTGAAATGCATCCTACATTTCGATCCTCTTTGTAATTTACCGATTAAGCAACGTTCGGGCGTGCTGGAGTCTTCAACATGCACAATTTGCATGTTTTGAGTGAGGATAACCCACATGCCACAGTTACTAGAGCTCATCAAGAGCGGTTCTTCGTTAATGTGTTGGTCGGTGTTGTTGGGGACTGTTTAATTGGGCCGTATCTGCTACCTAGGCCATTAAATGGCAGGCACTATTACAATTTTCTCTCCAGAGCATTGCCAGAATTTCTGGAAGACGTCTCGCTCCCTACGAGACAACACATGTGGTTCCAACATGACGTGTGCGTAGATTTGTGGACCGACTTTTCCCAGAAACGTGGATTGGGACTTTTTTGTGTGGGAAGAGATGCGCAACCTTGTTTACGCAACCCCTGTTGCATCAGAAGGGGATCTGGTTGCCCGGATAGTAGCAGCAGCAGGAACAGGGGTTTTTGCCTGTGTCAGACAGAACATGATCCAACGGTATAACCTTTAAGTGTCAATGGAGGCATTTTTGAAAATATACTGTAACTGAAATTGGGTTGTGTTAATGTGTTGTTTCTTGGTCTTAAGAAAATGGAACAGTGTTTGTTGGTTTAATTAATTTGCCGCCAGAGAAATCTTCCTCTACAGGGTTAAATACTCGGAAAAAATGACATTAGGGAAAGATATTTGTTCTGATGTACCCCACAACCTCCCAGAGTTTGTCGGTTCAAATACTTTTCACCCTGTAGATTGTGGTCGTCCAGCGTGCCGTGCAGTGGGACACAAAGAGGAGGAAACAGTTCTGGAACACTACGAATGTTGCACCACACGGCGGTGGCTGGTTTACGGGACGCAGCGTATGACCGCTGCAATACGACATTGGTTTGCAGCGTGCGCCACATTGTGTCCCGATATCTGAGCCGCTGCTGCTGCTGCTGCTGCTGCTGCCTGACTGTGTGCCGCATTATACTTTTGTTTACTCGTGTCACACGTCCGCTGCAGGTTGCGCGGGACGGGAGGCTGGCGGCTGACAGATAAGGCGCAGAGCCGCGCGTAACCTGGAACAAGAACTGCACGGCCGGCGAGCGCATGGGGAGAGAGAGGGGCGCGGGCAGCGTACGGCGTAATGAAAGCGGCAGATAAACCGGCGCGCTTTGTCCGCTGCCACAATGGCCGATCTGCTGCTGCGGGGGCACGGCGCAGCGAAGCCGCGGCGAACGCCCACCCTACACTGCGCACTTGTCCTCATTACAGCCGCGCACTCCAGCCAACAACGGAGCGCTTCTGCTGGCTCACCCCCATCCAGGAAACAAAGTCAGAGCATGTAATTTAGAATATCATAAAAATCGGTACCTACTACCATATCATCAGACACGTCGATGCAGCCACCTTCCTGTCCCTTACTGAGCCGTGGTAAAAATTGCTGTTTCGAAGAGCGCGCCGCAGCGCGTAGTGTGAAGCAGTCGTCCTCCGTTTCTGGCGGTGGCGCCGCTGTGGCAATCGCAGCTTTGGTGTCTCCCTCTGGTGGGAAAGGGGAAAGGTTGGCTGTTCACGTGCATTTAAGGGGCGCTATGAACCCGCCAGTCGGTCAGTCTGTGTCAGTCTCTCGTCCCCAGCTTGCTAGTCTGTCTCTCGTCCGCATTTGTTATGCAGTTAGTGTCTGTCTGTCGTTCGGATCAACCTTTAAAGCCGGCAAAATGAGAGTCTTTCCACTCCGCCAGTAAGAGAACTCAGCGAGTTGGTCGCCCGGTCGGGGCTTAGTTCCTGCATCTGAGTCTGCGCTTTAGGCCGCCAGTCTGCTCGAGTTTGCTCAGGCAATGATCATTGGCGGTTGGATCGATCGGTTGGTCGGTCGCGCACTGAGACACATGATGACTTGTCCGTCTTGAGCGTCGGCGCATGTGAGGTCGCCACGAGAGTCCAGTGGGCCGCGGCGTATAGCGAGGGGTAGTGACTTCGCAGTCGACACGAGAGCAACAGGAGTCAACCCACGACATCAGTCTGGCCGGTGCAAGCTGCGACGCCGCTGAGACGGGAGATCGGCGCGCCTTCCTGCGTCCGTTGAATCGGCTGGCAGCGGACGGTTCGGGAGAGCTTTGGGGGTGCTGCGCCAGGTCTTATCGAGAAATCGCAGTTTATTAGAAGTTAAGTGATTGGATATATGTGTTTCATTTACTTGTTAAATTCTACTTGTTTTCTTGGTGATGTCACTAGCAGCTTTGTTTTGGGGTCGTCCGACCATTCTTCTCCGTTTGCCCACCCGCTGGAAGGTGGTCACTTATGAATTGGGTGGTCCGTTTTTCCCTTGTGGAGTAGGGGCGGGTTAGAGCAGTCTGCGGTTCGGGTTGTTCAGTAATCCCCCAGTCAATCAGCCATACGTTAATAGCTGCCTCTGTCATAATTGTCGGATTCGGTGTTAACGAATTTATTGCGTAAGCTGTAAAGGCCGAATTCCTGAAATATGTTTTTATCTTTGCAAACTTAGATATTAAGGCGCTATCTGTGTATTGCAGAGCATCTTAACTATTGTTTAGCCAACCTTGTAGAATTTTATATAAGATTGCGTTTAATGAGCCTTTATTTAAATGATCATTTTAGTATATAAGGTTGCCACCCTTTCACCGTAAGACCTTTCTTAGAAGTTAAAATCAAGTTGCACCTTCGGTGGCAAGGTTAATATTTTAATTGTTACTGTTTTGTACCATTTCCAGCCCTCCTACGGGGGGTGCATAGTTTGTGTGCTTGTGCAAATTGTTAAAACTCTTAGTTTAAAGTTATCTGGTGTGTTGCAGATTTGCACCAGTGTAGTCTCTCAGAGGCTGTTGTGAGCGCTCGTAACTACGGCCGTGTCAAAAGGGAGCGGCAAGGTTCTCTGCCCGAAAGCTCACACAGTCAAAACTTGTTTCTTTCTGCCTCTGAATAAATTGTAACTTTGTTATTTAGAGGGTGCTTTCTGATTATAATTTTAAATCTGTTTCTTTTAAAAATGCTTTTAGGCACTATTAAAGTGAATAAAATTCCCATTTGTTAAAAGAAATTTGTTTAGCATTTCATCAGTTACTCCCTGGCAACCACTTTCATGCTTACATAGTGTGATTAAATGTGTTAATGTTCTTGATGAATCGCTAGTAAATAAAATAAATTCTTAAGAATATTCTTTGAAAATAAATCACGGTCCAAAGTGCGAGGTGCACTATACGACTATCCTTCAGACCTGGTCGACAGGAACCTTAAGGACGAGTACATCCGCCCTTACAGTCCTGCCACGCAGACCAGCTTCTGGCTGCTGCGGGCGTCGACAGCGGTGCGCCAACGTCAGTACTGGACACAGGAGTGGCTCTCACATCCCTCACCCGCTCAAAACACTCGGTCAAGCATTCACGAGACTCTGGTGCGCCACCACTCAGCAACCCCACCGACACATAACTGAAGCAGCACGTGATGACGCACCTGTATACACCGTATGAGGGTTGATCACCGACGACTGGGACTTAATTTTTTCACGAAACATTATTACTCCATTTCATTCTTTACATGAACTTTTCAAAGTACTCCCCTCCTAGTGGTGTGTACACTACTGGCCATTAAAATTGCTACACCAAGAAGAAATGCAGATGATAAACGGGTATTCATTGGACAAATATATTATACTAGAACTGACATATGATTACATTTTCACGCAATTTCGGTGCATAGATCCTGAGAAATCAGTACAAATAACAACCATCTCTGGCCGTAATAACGGCCTTGATACGAATGGGCATTGAGTCAAACAGAGCTTGGATGGCGTGTACGGGTACAGCTGCCCATGCAGCTTCAACACGATACCACAGTTCATCAAAAGTAGTGACTGGCGTATTGTGACGAGCCAGTTGCTCGGCCACCATTGACCAGACGTTTTCAATTGGCGAGAGATCTGGAGAATGTCCTGGCCAGGGCAGCAGTCGAACATTTTCTGTATCAAGAAAGGCCCGTACAGGACCTGCAACACGCGGTCGTGCATTATCCTGCTGAAATGTAGGGTTTCGCAGGAATCGAATGAAGAGTACAGTCACAGGTCGTAACACATCTGAAATGTAACGTCCACTGTTCAAAGTGCCGTCAGTGCGAACAAGAGGCGACCGAGACGTGTAACCGTTGGAACTCCATACCATCACGCCGAGTGATAACGCCAGTATGGCGATGACGAATACACGCTTCTAATGTGCGTTCACCGCGATGTCGCCAAACACGGATGCGACCATCTTGATGCTGTAAACAGAAGCTGGATTCATCCGAAAAACTGACGTTTTGCCATTCGTTCACTCAGGTTCGTCTTTGAGTACGCCATCGCAGGCGTTCGTCTCTGATGCAGCGTCAAGGGTAACCGCAGCCATGGTCTCCGAGCTGATAGTCCAAGCTGCTGCAAACGTCGTCGAACTGTTCTTGCAGATTGTTGTTGTCTTGCAAACGTCCCCACTCAGGGATCGAGACGTGGCTGCACGATCCGTTACAGCCATGCGGATAAGATGCCTGTCATCTCGACTGCTAGTGATACGAGGTCGTTGCGATCCAGCACGGCGTTTCGTATTACCCTCCCGAACCCATCCATTCCATATTCCGCTAACAGTCATTGGATCTCGACCAACGCGAGCAGCAATATCGCGATACGATAAACCGCAATCGCGATAGGCTACAATCCGACATTTATCAAAGTCGGAAACGTGATGGTACACATTTCTCCTCCTTACAGGAGGCATCACAACAACGCTTCACCAGGCAACGCCGGTCAACTGCTGTTTGTGTATGAGAAATCGGTTGGAAACTTTCTTCGTGTCAGCACGTTATAGGTGTCGCCACCGGCGCCAACCTTGTGTGAATGCTCTGAAAAGCTAAGTATTTGCATATCGCAGCATCTTCTTCCTGTCGGTTAAATTTCGCGTCTGTAGCACGTCATCTTCGTGGTGTAGCAATTTTAATGGCCAGTAGTGCACTTCTTATAGCGTCTCTGCCAGCCCTCGAACACTCAGTGTGGGCCATTCTTCGGCAGGTCGTTGAGAGTCGCCTCACATTTTCTCGAGCAATCTTCAGAGTTCTCAAATCGAATGTCCCGTAGCTTTATGCCTTTGGTGATGGGAATAAAAAAAATCACAGGGTGCATGATCGGGACTATAAGGCAGATGCGGAACATGGGTAATGTTGAACCGAGCCAGAAACTGCACGACCTGATTTGCGACATGAGGCTGCACATTGTCACAACGAAGTCGCCATCGAGTCAGGGAAAGTTCTGGTCGTTTCGTTGCAAAATGTTTCTTCGGTTTAGCCAATACTGAGGTTTAGTTTGCTGCTGTAACAGTAGTGTGAGGGGCAACTGTAATCTCGTACGAGTAAATCATTCCATGACAGTCAAAAAATGTGATCATCATCACTTTCCCTGCCGGTGGAAAAACTTCCACTTTTTTTGTTGTGCGAGAACCTGGCGGTTTTGCACACTCTGCTGGCTTGTTTCCCTTCACGATCATCAGAAACGCGTTGCTTGCATCAGCAATGAGACACTGCACGTCGCTGTTTCGCAAGCAGAACGCGAAGAGCATTAACTAGCAACCTACCGATACTAGAGTGCTGTCACATATAGACATATACATAAAAACTTTCAAATACTCATTGTACAGATAGCATATTATCACGGAGCTACACGAAAAAATCAATCGCAGTTTATTGTTGATCAGCCCTCGTACAATCCAATCTCAGTTCGACTTGATGTCTATTTGTGTTAAAACTATTATTCCTGTGACGACATCGTAGATCTGTGTATGAATTTTGCACCCTATATACCTCTAATCACGTTTTCGATGTCTCCCTTTCACGAGCGTTGCTTGGAAATTCCTTCTAAGTTCGAAAGTGCCCAGAACTAACTCAAAAGTTTTGCAGAAGGTATGCACGTTTGGTCGAAAGAATTATAGTATATGTCTATAGGTAAGAGCTAACTTCGCCTTTTGCAAGACCTCCATTTACACTATGAGATCAAAACTATCCGGACACCCCCATAAACATACGTTTTTCACATTAGGTGCATTGTGCTGCCACCTACTGCCAGGTACTCCATATCAGCGACATTGTGAGTGAGCAGAATGGGGCGCTCTGCGGAACTCCCGGACTCCGAACGTGGTCAGGTGACTGAGTGTCACTTGTGTCATACGTCTGTACGCAAGGTTTTCACTCTCCTAAACATCCCTAGGCCCACTGTTTACGATGTGATGTGAAGTGGATACGTACAGCACAAAAGCGTACAGGCCGACCTCGTCTGTTGACTGACAGAGACCGCCGACAGTTGAAGAGGGCCGTAATGTGTAATAGGCAGACATCTATCCAGACCATCACACAGGAATTCCAAACTGCAGCAAGAGCTACTGCAAGTACTATGACAGTTCGCCGGAAGGTGAGAAAACTTGGATTTCATGGTCGAGCGGCTGCTCACAAGCCACACATCGCGCCGATAAATGGCAAACGACGCCTCGTATTGTGTAAGGAGGACATTCGACGATTGAACAGTGGAAAAACGTTGTGTGGAGTGACGAATCACGGTACACAATGTGGCGATCCGATGGCAGGGTGTGGGTACCGCGAATGCCCGGTGAACGTTATCCGCCAGTGTGTGTAGCGCCACCAGTAGAATTCGGAGGCGGTGGTGTTATGGTGTGGTCGTGTTTTTCATGGAGGGGCTTGCACCCCTTGTTGTTTTGCGTGGCACTATCACAGCACAGGCCTACATCGGTGTTTTAAGCACCTTCCTGCTTCCCACTGTTGAAGAGCAATTCGGGGATGGCGATTGCATCTTTCAACACGACCGAGCACCTGTTCATAATGCACGGCCTGTGGTGGAGTGGTTACACGACGATAACATCCCTGTAATGCACTGGCCTGCACAGAGTCCTGACCTGAATCCTATAGAACACCTTTGGGATGTTTTGGAACGCTGACCTCATGCCAGGCCTCACCGACAGGCATCGAAGACCTCTCCTCAGTGCAGCACCCCTTGAAGAATGGGCTGCCATTCCGCAAGAAACCTTCCAGCACCTGACTGAACGTATTCCTGCGAGAGTGGAAGCTGTCAAGGCTAAGTGTAGGCCAACACCATATTAATTTCCAGTATTACCGATGGAGGGCGCCACTAAGTTGTAAGTCATTTTCAGCCAGGTGTCCGGATACTTTTGATCACATAGTGTATATGGACAATGTTTATCGATGTCTCTCATATTTTCTTCTTGCTTGCTATCACTCCTACGTCAAAGCAATGCTGGTTGATGTCTAATACGTAGGTTTTGCAGCTAAATGACAAGCAGCTGTCACACATAGCCTTAACGAGTTAGATTCTTTTAGATGGCTGATATTGGCCGATTTTCGAAAATGTATACGGAACGTCGAGCTGTTTGTCGATTACCTTGCGCATTGTGTTAATCCCAGATAAAAGCACTCACGAAAAGGTCACGCGACGTGTTATCAGCTGCTACATGGCAGTCTCAGCAAAGTCTACGATATCTCGTAAATTTGTCATCTAGATATGACTAGGTACGACTAAGACTCTAACATTACGTAAGTTAATTACATATACGAAAATGTATAGGCCAAATACCCTCAGACTTCAAGAAGAATATAATAATTCCAATACCAAAGAAAGCGGGTGCTGACAGATGTGAAAATTACCGAACAATCAGTTTAATAAGTCACGGATGCAAAATACTTACGCGAATTCTTTACAGACAAAGGGGACAACTGGTAGAAGCCGACCTCGGGGAAGATCAGTTTGGTTTCCGTAGAAATATAGGAACACATAAGGCAATACTGACCCTACGACTTATCTTAGAATCTAGATTAAGGAAAGGCAAACCTACGTTTCTAGCATTTGTAGACTTAGAGAAAGCTTTTCCCAATACTGACTGGAATACACTCTTTCAAATTCTAAAGGTGGTAGGGGTAAAATACAGGGAGCGAAAGGCTATTTACAATTTGTACAGAAACCAGATGGCACTAGAGGGGCATGAAATGGAAGCAGTGGTTGGGAAGGGAGTGACACAGGGTTGTAGCGTCTCCCCGATGTTATTCAATCTGTATATTGAGCAAGCAGTGAAGGAAACAAAAGAAAAATTCCGAGTAGGTATTAAAATCCATGGAGAAGAAATAAAAACTTTGAGGTTCGCCGATGACATTGTAATTCTGTCAGAGACAAAAATGGTTCAAATGGCTCTGAGCACCATGGGACTTAACATCTGTGGTCATCAGTCCCCTAGAACTTAGAACTACCTAACCTAAGGACATCACACAACACCCAGTCATCACGAGGCAGAGAAAACCCCGGACCCCGCCGGGAATCGATAGATTTAAGTGTCAGGAAGTCGTTTCTGAAAGTATTTGTATGGAGTGTAGCCATGTATGGAAGTGAAACATGGACGATAAATAGTTTGGACAAGAAGAGAATAGAAGCTTTCGAGATGTGGTGCTACAGAAGAATGTTGAAGATTAGATGGGTAGATCATATAAGTAATGAGGAGATATTGAATAGAATTGGGGAGAATAGAAGTTTGTGGCACAACTTGACTAGAAGAAGGGATCGGTTGGTAGGACATGTTCTGTGGCGAAAAGGGATCACCAATTTAGTATTGGAGGGCAGCGTGGAGGGTAAAAATCGTAGAGGGAGACCAAGAGATGAATACACTAAGCAGATTCAGAAGGATGTAGGTTGCAGTAGGTACTTGGAGATGAAGAAGCTTGCACAGGATAGAGTAGCATGGAGAGCTGTATCAAACCAGTCTCAGGACTGAGGACCACAACAACAACAACGAACTTGTTTGAGAATTTCAGTGCGAAATTTAGCAATGCCAAAAAACGTATATGTTTTTGGAATTTTTATGTGTTTGTTGTCCTCATGGATGCTGGTTCCGAGCAAGTACCTTTCAATTTCTATTGGAAACATTAGCAGGATATCGTCTGCAGTTAGTCTGCCATTGTTTACTGTACTACACATAATGTTTTACTGTGGAAGTGTCAGAAACTATATTAATCACCGAAATTATTTCAAGTTTTGGTCACAGTCCAATACTACCCAATTAGATTTTATACGTCTGACGGTTAATCACCATGTACTTATGAGACTACTATTCTGGGCACTGTATTTCGGATTTGTCATTTCGTTAAACATGGAAGAGTCATCCATTTTAAGTAGGTAAACACTATATGAAGGTAAATCTATCAATAGTGCTGTTGTATCCGCCTGGCGGTCGATTCCTCTACACACGAGGAGGCTGTGCGGACAGCTTGCCAACCACGAGGACATGTACAAACGGCTCTCGTCAAAACAGAAGCAGCGCGCCCGTCTCTGCAAGAGAGCGCGATCAGCAGGGCCACGCACATACCCATTCGCGCCCGACTCAGCGAAGTGAGTAGTTTCGTCTCAGCGCTCCATGCCGGCAGAACAGGCCCAGTTCATAGTGGTGTTTACCAGCAGGACGCTAGCTACACCGTCACCGTAACGTCCCAGATCTTCACCGGCTGAGGGTGCTGCACTGAAATTTTTCTTCGGAGGAGAAGGGGTATGGCGCCACTTTATGGATTGCTGTTTTGTCTCACCTGAACTTCTCGATACCAGCAATATTCTACTGTGTTTCTGTAAAGTAGATGACATATTTTGAGACAACATTCACATTTGATTTCATTAATGTAGAGGTACTTTGATACATCAATATGTTTGTATTGCTGAAAAGACGCAAATTGTAGCCAGTTTATAAAATGTGAACTTAACAGTGAGGAAGATGTTTTCAAGTATGTTTTTGTGTTACGTGATATTGCAGCGAAAGTAATAAAAAAGAAGTGTAACTTAAATTCGGAGTGCTGATTACTTTTTTTACATCACCATTGTCCTGCAAAAGTGCAATCTTCAAGAATGGTTTGCGAAATACATCCATAAAACTTTTGAATATAGCAGAATAAAACCCAGGCCTCTCTGCATCCGAGCTTGGAATCACCACCACCTAGATTTTCGACGATTGTGCCATGATTTTACAACGAGACCACCGTGGGAAACACGAAAAGATGAGTGCCTAGTTTATTCATTATTACATGAAATGACTTTATTAACTGGCCTCTAATGACACCTGCCACATAATAACTTTGTTGTTGCCCGATAATGTAGTATTTAGCAGCGTGAGCAACACCACAATCATGATTATATTTTGACCTTTGTTGCGGTAGGGTTGTTAGAAGTTGGAAATGATGGACCATGTTCCATGTTTCCTCGCCTGTGACGATGTTCGACAAAAAATTGTAACGACCAGTCTCGTAATGTGCAAGCAATTCCGCACAGGCGGTCCTACGTTGCTCTGTATGGCCTTCTGGTAGGCAGCGAGGAACCTAGCGGGCAAACACCTTTGAGTACCCAACTGCTGGACGAGTGTGTCAGCACTACCAACAGAGACGTACAGCTGTGCAGCGAGGTGTTTGATTGTGATCCGTCGATTAACCCAAATGAGAGTGTCCGCACGTTCCATCATTGCAGCAGGCACAGCTCTGTGCGGCGGGCCGATATGTGGGAAATCGAATAGGTTGTTGAGATGATGACACAAGCCTCGCGTAATGACCCACCATGCTTTTGTTCACTATCAGGTCTCTATAGACATTCTGCAAGCGGTTATGAATACCTGGGCAATGGCCTTGCCGCAGTGGATACACCGGTTCCAGTCAGATCACCGGAGTTAAGCGCTGTCGGGCGTGGATGGCAGTTGGATGGGTGACCATCTGGGCCGAATGCGCTGCTGCCATTTTTTCGGGGTGTACTCAGCCTCGTGATGCCAACTGGGGAGCTTTTCCAAAGCTGTTTCACAGAGGAACATCGCACTGCAGTTCCTTCTCTAAATCCTCGCACAAATGGAAAAAATGGCTGACATCGAAATAAGTGTCCAAGGAATAGAAAAGCAACTGGAATCACTCAACAGAGGAACGTCCACTGGACCTGACGGGATACCAATTCGATTCTACACAGAGTACTCGAAAGAACTTGCCCCCCTTTTAACAGCCGTGTACCGCAAGTCTCTAGAGGAACGGAAGGTTCCAAATGATTGGAAAAGAACACAGGTAGTCCCAGTCTTCAAGAAGGGTCGTCGAGCAGATGCGCGAAACTATAGACCTATGTCTCTGACGTCCATCTGTTGTTGAATTTTAGAAATGTTTTTTGCTCGCGTATCGTGTCATTTCTGGAAACCCAGAATCTACTCTGTAGGAATCAACATGGATTCCGGAAACAGTGATCGTGTGAGACCCAACTCGCTTCATTTGTTCACGAGACCCAGAAAATATTAGATACAGGCTCCCAGGTAGATGTCATTTTCCTTGACTTCCGGGAAGGCGTTCGATACAGTTCCGCACTGTCGCCTGATAAACAAAGTAAGAGCCTACGGAATATCAGACCGGTTGTGTGGCTGGATTGAAGAGTTTTTAGCAAACAGAACACAGCATGTTGTTCTCAATGGAGAGACGTCTATAGACGTTAAAGTAACCTCTGGCGTGCCACAGGGGAGTGTTATGGGACCATTGCTTTTCACAATATATATAAATGACCTAGTAGATAGTGTTGGAAGTTCCATGCAGCTTTTCGCGGGTGATGCTGTAGTATACAGAGAAGTTGCAGCATTAGAAAATTGCAGCGAAATGCAGGAAGATCTGCAGCGGATAGGCACTTGGTGCAGGGAGTGGCAACTGACCCTTAACATAGACAAATGTAATGTATTGCGAGTACATAGAAAGAAGGATCCTTTATTGTATGATTATATGATAGCGGAACAAACACTGGTAGCAGTTACTTCTGTAAAATATCTGGGAGTATGCGTGCGGAACGATTTGAAGTGGATTGATCATACAAAATTAATTGTTGGTAAGGCGGGTGCCAGGCTGAGATTCATTGGGAGAGTCCTGAGGAAATGTAGTCCATTAACAAAGGAGGTGGCTTACAAAACACTCGTTCGACCTATACTTGAGTATTGCTCATCAGTGTGGGATCCGTACCAGATCGAGTTGGCAGAGGAGATAGAGAAGATCCAAAGAAGAGCGGCGCGTTGCGTCACAGGGTTATCTGGTAAGCGTGACAGCGTTACGGAGATGTTTAGCAAACTCAAGTGGCAGACTCCGCAAGAGAGGCGTTCTGCATCGCGGTGTAGCTTGCTCGCCAGGTCTCGAGAGGGTGCGTTTCTGGATGAGGTATCGAATACATTGCTTCCCCCTACTTATACCTCCCGAGGAGGTCACGAATGTAAAATTAGAGAGATTCGAGCGCTCACGGAGGCTTTCCGGCAGTCGTTCTTCCCGCGAACCATACGCGACTGGAACAGGAAAGGGAGGTAATGACAGTGGCACGTAAACTGCCCTCCGCCACACACCGTTGGGTGGCTTGCGGAGTATGAATGTAGATGTAGATATAGGAGCTACTCGACCGAATAGTAGCGGCTCCGGCCAAAGAAAACCATCGTAACGACCGGGAGAGCGGTGAGCTGACCACGCGCCCCTCGTATCCGCATCCTCAGCTGAGGTCGGATGGTCCGGATGGGCCACTTGTCGCCTGATGACGGACTGCTTGTTATGAATATCTGCGTTGCTCCGGTTTTCCGCCAAAAGAAACTCAATGACAGGCTAAGTAAAACGCCGCCACCTATAGGAACTTAATGAAACTACAATGGCTGAAGAGAGAATATTCCACGGCGTCTCACAACAAATTCCGCATTTTTGCGACCGAGAAAAAAAATCTTTTCCATTACTTATTGAACGCCCCTCTTAGACTGAAGTAACAGTGACGCATCTTTGAATGATGCTCGAAATTGCACATAGAAAATGAAGTGGCGATTGACAATTTAAAGTTCAATGTTTAAATTGCATTTTTAAGAGTACTAGACAGTGTTTGTCTGGTGAATTTCGAGTTCATTCAAAGGTACGTCATTTTTTTCTGATCTGCTTTACTTCTTAATATCAGCCAAATTATTTCACAAAACATTTGAGCGCTTAGTTTTCAGTTTTATTTATTTTCATATTTTGTTCGAAAACCATGAGCTATATTAATCCATCGGCATTTTTTTAATAAGGAATAAAGCACTCCGTCTTCAGGCCACGAGTGGCCTACCGGGACCATCCGACCGATGTGTCATCCTCATGGAGGATGCAGATAGGAGGGGCGTGAGGTCAGCATAGCGCTCTCCCGGTCGTTATGATGGTATTCTTGACCGAAGCTGCTACTAATCGGTCGAGTAGCTCCTCAATTGGCATCACGAGGCTGAGTGCACCCCGAAAAATGGCAACAGCGCATGGCGGCCTGGATGGTCACCCAGCCAAGTGCCCACCACGCCCGACAGCGCTTACCTTTGGTGATCTCACAGGAACCGGTGTAGCCACTGCGGCAAGGCCGTTGCCCCAGTTAAGAATTTATAGCTCACAAGAACTCGTGCTGCTAAATTTAGTTTCAATTCAAAAAAATAACTTGTCCACTTTCCACTCTTCGTTTGGCTATGAAATTTCGGACAAAATTCCGTTGTGCGATTTCTGAGGGGTTCCTCTTGTCGCTCCGCTCAAAGCAATAAAAGATGGAATGAAAAAAATTAGGTCAGCATGCAAAAGTACAATGGACTGTATCTGTTGCTTTCATTTGGTTGCCCCTAGACTGGTTTCAACAAGAAGAATGAAAGATGACGCCGAACTGCAACCGAATGAGTCGGTTATTTTCATTCGGTTGTTCCCATCACTACTGTATGTGTCTGTGCGTGTGTGTGGCGAGGTAGTCGGAGGCAGCGGCAGCGGAAAATCGACAGAACGCAATTTCATGACTGCGCGACACGTTTGGTTCGCCCCAGCAGCCACGGATCTGACCAAGCTCCCTCGCTTAAGCCCGTCTCACACGGAGCAAGGTTCGGCGCAAGTTTGCGAGATGGCGTGCATGCCTGTCGGCTTGCAGGAAAAGGAGGCGGCTATCTTCCATGCCGAAGCTCTCCCACGGTGCAAGATCGGCTGCATGTTGTATCGAACGAAGATGGCTGCTTCAGGTACAGATGTTCAGAGCAAACTGGCGTTATTAGCTGTTTTGGTGCTAAACAATGCAGAAATGCATGCTAATCAGAGGAGAAGAAATAAAGAATAGACGAAAAAGTGGATTAAGAGGAGAAACGCTGGAAAAGGTGTGCTCTCCATGCTTCGTACAGAGTTGAGGTTAATTCGCATAACATCTACTTTTGTTTGAAAAATATCACCATTTCATTACTGTTTGATTTTATAAATATACCGATAATGACTGTTATACACGACTTTATTTTATAGGATAGAAGATCGTACATCCTTTGCAAATTTTATACGAATGGATGTATTGGTATTTGCAACTCTTTCGAGTGCCCCTGCACGCAAGTGTTTATTATAATAGTTTGCGCTTTTCACGACGTACAGACACTGTTCTTCCCTATAAGTACATATCAATGCTTCAATCGCTTCCTTGGACCACTGCGGTGCCATTATTTAATAATTACTATTAAAAACAGTCTTGACCACTATTTATTTAATAAGGTGACCGATTTCGACCACTACTGTGGTCATCTTCAGACCATTGAGTAGGAACCTCTTTGTTGGAGAATCACTAGAGTAGTGATTCTCCAACAAAGAGGAACCTACTCAATGGTCTGAAGATGACCACAGTAGTGGTCGAAACGGGTCACCTTATTAAATAAATTGTGGTCAAGACTGTCTTTAATAGTAATTATTTATAAGACATTGATCACTGCTGTTCCCATAATGCATTCAAAAGTAATTCATTATTTAATAATTATAAGAACTTCCTACCGCACCTCACAACAGCAGAAAAGCGACTATCAACATAGGCTTCCTGCCCAAGCTTTCCGCGTCTGACGTCACAAACGACACGCCTCACGATTGGCCAACGCAGGTGGCACTCAGGGAACCTTGCAAGAAAAATAGCACCGGACCTATCCTGGAAATCTTACAAGGTTCCCAGCAAGGTAGCCCGCTTAGCAGACGACGGAGCCCGCAAGGTAGCCGCCGCGCGAGCCAGCAAGGAAACTTGCAGCGAATCTCGCTCCGTGTGAGACGGGCTTTAGGTGTCTCCACCTGTTCTTCCCTTCTCTGCTGAGGTGCAGTGCAGCAGACTGGACCGGAAACCTGACCCCGGCGCCGCAGCAGCTGCCGTTCACGGGTGGGGGCCGCGTGCGGGACGTGATGTCGTCAGCGGAATGACGCCCGTGCCGCCGACCTGTTGAGCGCTGCCCGCTGGACCTGTTGATCGCGCGGAGGCTGGTCGCAGGGGCGGGCGACCACGGTGCTCTGTCCGGCAGGCCCCTGGTTCGAGACCCGCCAACGCCGGGGACGTATATCATTATCGCTTTTATTTTGCATGCTCATCACGCCTTACCCATGTAACATTCCAGAGCGGAATGGTGAAGAAAGTCTGCTTAAAAGGAACCGTCCCCGCATTCGCCTTAAAGCTATTTAGGGCAAAATCACGGGAAACCTAAATCTGGGTGGTCGTTTGGGGATCTGTACCGCCTTTTTCCCGAATACGAGGTCTTTATTGTTATTTTTAAACCCGTACAACAGGCAGGCTGTCAGCAGCATGTTACGCTGCTCTTCAGCCATAGAATAGACAAAGAAACAACAGAAAGAATGCACATAAATTACATAACGGTGGGTAATAAAATAGTAGACAAACAAAGATAAACACGGAGCCATTCACACTCGACGATAATCCACACTACAAACTGTTGACACGACGCACAAACACTGAAGATGGCGATGGCACATGTGAACGATGCAGCGCGACGGTGAACACTGAACACTAAACACGACGGCACACACGAGACACTGATGGCGGTGATCTCCGGCGCGCGAACGTCCACTGAGCGTGTACGAGTCCGGGGACCTGCCAACAGGGGAAGAAGGGTGAGGAGGGGGGGGAGAGGGGAGAACAAAGATGCCAATGGCAGAGGAGATGGGGGGACGAGTAGCGGGATAGGGGAGGGGAAGCCCAGGGGAGGAGTGGGGAGAAATGGTGGAGGGAGGGAAGGGGGAGAGAAGGGAGGGAGGGTGCGCAAAGGAACAAACACAGGAAGAGGGAGGGAGGATCAAAGGTGGTAGGAGGGGTAGATGGAGGGGAGGAGGACATCATCAGGGAGGGGGAGCTGGTGGAAACCACCTTGGGAGAGGGTGAGGAGGGTGGAGAGATGGAGAGCAGGTGGGACGTGGGAATACAGGCGCGGCAGCGGGCGGGGGTGGGAGAGGATGGGCGAGACAAGCGGGTGAGGAGGATCGAGTTTGCGGGAGGTGTACAGGATCTGTGGTGTCACCGCCAGACACCACACTTGCTAGGTGGTGGCTTTAAATCGGCCGCGGTCCATTAGTACATGTCGGACCCGCGTGTCGCCACTGTCAGTGATCGCAGACCGAGCGCCACCACACGGCAGCACTCGCCCCAGTTGTACGGACGACTTAGCTAGCGATGCAACACTGACGAAGCCTCGTTTATTTGCAGAGAAGATAGTTAGAATAGCCTTCAGCTAAGTCAATGGCTACGACCTAGCAAGGCGCCATAGCAATTGATAGTTATCGTATGAAGCATGTCTCATCAAGAACGATGTATACAACAAGGATGGATTAAAGTTAAGTATTCCAGCAGCTACGTACTTTTCTTTATAGCATTCATTACGTGTCCTGTTTCAGACCTCACGCCATCCTGCGTGAGCTTATAGCGTGCATTTCGGCCTATATAACAGGATCTGTATCAAGGAAAAGGAGGACGTGGGGGAACAGAATGAGGTCGTACAGAATCCGCGTGGGGGAAGGGAGACGGATGCGATAGGCGAGGCGGAGATCTGCTTAAAAAGGAACCGTCCCCGCATTCGCCTTAAAGCGATTTAGGAGAAAATCACGGGAAGCCTAAATCTGGGTGGTCGTTCGGGGATCTGTACCGCATTTTTCCCGAATACGAGTTCAGTGTCTTAACCGCTTTATGCGCTAACTTCCTTCACCACCTTTCCCCTACTGGAATTACACTGAAGCGCCAAAGAAACTGGTACAGGCTTGCGTATTCAAATACAGAGATATGTAAACAGGCGAAATACGGCGCTGCGATCGGCAACGCCTATACAGGGTGGTCCATTGATCGTGACCGAGCCAAGAATCTCACGAAATAAGCGTCAAACGAAAAAACTCCAAAGAACGAGACTTGTCTAGCTGGAAGGAGGAAACCAGATGGCGCTATGGTTGGCCCACTTGATGGCGCTGCCATAGGTCAAACGGGTATAAACTGCCTTTTCTTAAATACGGACCCCAATTTTTATTACATATTCGTGTAGTACGTAAAGAAATATGAATGTTTTGGTTGGACCATTTTTTTCGAATTTGTGATAGATGGCGCGGTAATAGTCACAAACATATGGCTCACAATTTTAGACGAACAGTTGGTAACAGGTACGGTTTTTAAATTAAAATACAAAACGTAGGTACGTTTGAACATTTTATTTCGGTTGTTCCAATGTGATACATGTACCTCTGTGAACTTATCATTTCTGAGAACGCATGCGCCGGCCGGAGTGGCCGTGCGGTTCTAGGCGCTACAGTCTGGAGCCGAGCGACCGTTACGGTCGCAGTTTCGAATCCTGCCTCGGGCATGGATGTGTGTGATGTCCTTGGGTTAGTTAGGTTTAATTAGTTCTAAGTTCTAGGCGACTGATGACCTCAGAAGTTAAGTCGCATAGTGCTCAGAGCCATTTGAAAAATGGTTCAAATGGCTCTGAGCACTATGCGACTCAACTGCTGAGGTCGTCAGTCGCCTAGAACTTAGAACTAATTAAACCTAACTAACCCAAGGACATCACACACATCCATGCCCGAGGCAGGATTCGAAACTGCGACCGTAACGGTCGCTCGGCTCCAGACTGTAGCGCCCAGAACCGCACGGCCACTCCGGCCAGAGCCATTTGAACAATTTTTTTTGAGAACGCATGCTGTTACAGCGTCATTACCTATAAATACCACATTAATACAATAAATACTCAAAATGATGTCCATCAACCTCAATGCATTTGGCAATACGTGTAACGACATTCCTCTCAAAAGCGAGTAGTTCGCCTTCCGTAATTGTCGCACATGCATTGACAATCCTCTGACGCATATTGTCAGGCGTTATCGGTGGATCACGATAGCAAATATCCTTCAACTTTCCCCACAGAAAGAAATCCGGGGACGTCAGATCCGGTGAACGTGCGGGCCATGGTATGGTGCTTCCACCTGTCATGAAATATGTTATTCAATACCGCTTCAACTGCACGCAAGCTATGAGCCGGACATCCATCATGTTGGAAGTACATCACCATTCTGTCATGAAGTGAAACATCTTGTAGTAACATCGGTAGAACATTACGTAGGAAATCAGCATACATTGCACCATTTAGAATGCCATGATAAAATGTGGGCCAATTATCCTTCCTCCCATAATGCCGCACCGTACATTAACCCGCCAAGGTCGCTGATGTTCCACTTGTCGCAGTCATCATGGATTTTCCATTCCCCAATACTGCATATTATGCCGGTTTAAGTTACCGCTGTTTGTGAATGACACTTCGTCGCTAAATAGAACGCGTGCAAAAAATCTGTCATCGTCCCGCAATTTCACTTGTGCCCAGTGGTAGAACTGTACACTACGTTCAAAGCTGTCGCCATGTTCTGGTGCATGGATATATGGTACGGGTGCAATCGATGTTGATGTAGCATTCTCAACACCGACGTTTTTGGGATTCCCGATTCTCGCGCAGTTTGTCTGCTACTGATGTGCTGATTAGCCGCGACAGCAGCTAAAACACCTACTTGGGCATCATCATTTGTTCCAGGTCGTTGTTGACGTTTCACATGAGCTGAACACTTCGTGTTTCCTTAAATAACGTAACTGTCCGGCGAACGGTCCGGATACTTGGACGATGTCGTCCAGGATACGGAGCAGCATACATAGCACACGCCCGTCGGGCATTTCGGTCGCAATAGCCATACATCAACACGATATCGACCTTTTCCGCAGTTGGTACACGGTCAAATTTAACACGGGTAATGCATCACGAAGCAAATACCGTCCACACTGTTGGAATGTTACGTGATACCACGTATTTATACGTTTGTAACTATTACAGCGCCATCTATCACAAAGCGAAAACAGTGGTCCAACTAAAACATTCATATTTCTTTACGGACTACACGAATATGTAATAAAAAATGGGGGTTCCTATTTTAAAAAAACGCAGTTGATATCCGTTTGACCTATGGCAGCGCCGCCGGCCGCTGTGGCCGAGCGGTTCTAGGCGCTTCAGTCTGGAACTGCGTGACCGCTCCGGTCGCAGGTTCGAATCCTGCTTCGAGCATGGATGTGTGTGATGTCCTTAGGTTAGTTAGGTTTAAGTAGTTCTAAGTTCTAGGGGACTGATGACCACAGATGTTAAGTCCCATAGTGCTCAGAGCCATTTGAACCATTTTTTTATGGCAGTGCCATCTAGCGGGCCAACCATAGCGCCATCTGGTTTCCCGCTTCAAGCTAGACGAGTTCGTTTGATGCTTATTTCGTGAGATATTTGGCCCGGTCACTATCAATGGACCACCCTGTATGAGACAACGAATGCCTGGTGCATTTGTTAGATCGGTTACTGCGGCTACAGTGGTAGCGTATCAAGATTTAAACTAGTTTGAACGTGGTGTTATAGTCGCCGCACGTGCGATGGTAAACAGCATCTCCGAGGTAGCGATGATGTGGGGACTATTTCACGAGTGTACCGTGAATATCAGGAATACAGTAAAACATCAGATCTCCGACATCGCTGCGGCCAGAAACAGATCCTGCAAGAACGGGAAGAACGACGACTGAAGAGAATCGTTGAACGTGACAGAAGTGAAACCCTTCCAAAATTGCTGCAGATTTCAATGATGGGCCATCAACAAGTGTCAGCGTGCGAAGCATTCAACGAATCATCATCGGTACGGACTTTCGTAGCCTTAGGACCACTCGTGTGCTCTTGATGGCTGCACGACACAAAGCTTTAAGCCTCGCCTGCGCCTGTCAACAGCGACATTATATTATTGATGACGGGAAACATGTTGCCTGATCGGACGAGTCTCGTTTCAAATTGCTGCGAGGGGATGGGTATGCGTATGGAGACTGCTGTGGATTGGCAAGAGAGCCAACCTACTATGAGAGGAAGCCGAAAGGCACGCGTTTTAGCTCACGCAGGCTGGCGTGAGGTCTGGAACAGGACAAGGAAGTTAGACTTTAGCAAAAAAGGACGTAGCTATTGGAATACTTAACTTTAATCCGTAAATGGTGAACATCGCTCTTGACCGTACATGTTTTACAGTGTCAATAGTAACTGGTAATGGCGCTTTGCTAGGTCGTAGCAAATGACGTAGCTGAAGGCTATGCTAACTATCGTCTCGGCAAATGATAGCGTAATTTTGTCAGTGAACCATCGCTAGCAAAGTCGGCTGTACAACTGGGGCGAGTGCTAGGAAGTCTCTCTAGACTAGACCTGCCGTGTGGCGGCGCTCGGTCTGCAATCACTGATAGTGGCGACACGCGGGTCCGACGTATACTAATGGACCGCGGCCGATTTAAAGGCTACCACCTAGCAAGTGTGGTGTCTGGCGGTGACACCACAGAGACAACCTCGTGAATCCACGAAACCATGCATGTCAACAGCGAATTGTTCAAGCTGGTGGAGGCTCTGTAATTGTACAGGGCGTGTGCAGTTGGAGTGATATGGGAACACTGACACGTCTAGATACGACTCTGGCTGGCTGGCTCTGAGCACTATGGGACAAAAACCGCAAATTGGAGTTCATAAGAAGAAGAACAACACCAAAAATGCAACAGGAGCGTAATATGTAAGAAATTGTCCACGCAACCTGTAAGTACAGTTCAAAACATTACTGCTTAATAGGAAATACCAACCACCAGAACTGTTTATAACCTATAGGCACAGTGACAAAAATGTAAATTAAATAGCAAACATACGTACATATTCCAGGCCACTGATGATGCCTTGCAGAAAATAAAGGCGAAACGCGTATGGCACTAAAATTGTGTTTTATTCAGTTGCTCTGAGACGGTCCATAAGTAAAAATTATCAATATACCGTAAGCTTTTAATTTCTTTCACCAGTGGGTTGCCTATTAATGTGAAATACGGCATGCTGCACCGTGGTTCGGTATCCACCTTAAATGATTGGGCAATTCAGTTTAAAGGTCGGAGAAAGACGACGACATACCACCTATAACAGGACGATGCCTAGGGAAGCACTGTGAAGTCGAAATGAACCTACGGTTTGATGACAGGCTTACGTCTTCACATACTTTGGTACGACACGGTAGAATGGGACGTTCGATTTCTGCGCTGAGCACTCTCGCTTCCGGCTGGTGTTGGCACACTGCCCAGGCTGTTGTCGGGGCAACAGCACTCACGTCTGTCTACCTGTTGCTGTGCGGGCATCCGCCGCACTCGGCATAAAATCTGGTTGGCAGCTTCAGCACCGTCACCTGCTCGTCACCGGCCGTCTGGAAAAGCTGGGCTAGGAACAGTCGCGCCGGTGGAAGCCCGACCAGCGACAATGGCTCGCACCATCCCCCCCCCCCCCCCCTCCCACAGAGAGAGAGAGAGAGAGAGAGAGAGAGAGAGAGAAAAAGTGGTGCGGATGGAAGGGTGGGTTCAGGAGGGAGGGGGTGGGGGGTTACGGCTTCTTACTTTATCCCCTCCTCAAAAAATACTGTACAAAGGGAAGGGCTACCCAAACAAATACAGAGGAATAGCCTTGGAAAACAACCCCTTTAAAGTATTCACAAAACTAATCACAGGAAGAATAAGACACACTTTGGAAGACCACCTCCCAGAATCTCAATTCGGGTTCAGGGAAAAAGGATCCACTATCACAGTAGTGATGGTGGATCTGCTTTTAAAAAACATATGGGAAACCAGCGATAAGAAGCAAAAATCTTATGCTGTATTCATAGACTTCACAAAGGCCTTCGACCTCCTCGATCGATCATTAGTAAAAAGGATGCTCGACGAAACCCTGGGAAGAGACAGCTTCTGGACGAGGATCATAAACTCCATAAATGAATGGAACGAGATAAGGATCTCGGACAACCTCGACCTGTCTGAACCAATAAGGCAAACAAACGGAGTACTCCAAGGAGACCCACTAAGCCCGCTCCTGTTCATTCTGGCTGCAAAGGACATTATGGAAATCGCTCAAGACGAAGATGTCGAAGCATATGCCTACGCGGACGACATTGTGACAGGGTCAAAAAACTTAAAGAAACTACAGGAGACTATACAAGACGTGGAAAAATGGTGCACAAAACACAAGTTCGTAATCAACACCGACAAGACGAAAATGATGGTATTCAGACCAGGCGGGCAAATCCCAAAAACGACACGAATTGCACTACAAGGAAAGCAAATATCTATCACAAAAGATTACAGATATCTGGGGATAACATTCCAGCCGTCCGGAAAGTGCTTCGCTAAACACACAACAGAGAAAGCGACACAAGCCATCAGAGCGATAAACGAAATAAGTTCCATCGGAATACTAAATCTAGACACAGCTATGGCACTCTTCAAATCAAAAATAATACCGATACTGGCTTATGGGATAGAAATCATATGGATACACCTAAATGAAAAGAACATAGAAACATTGGAAAGAGTAAAAGCAACCTATATCAAAAGAGCATTAGGGGTAGCAAAAACCACAAGATCAAGATTAGTCTACCTTCTCGCCCGAGAATCTTTCCTCACAATCTAAGGACAAGGTTCTTACTCCCCAACACATCAGCATCGGAGACTCTACTAAGATCACTACTCAAGAAAAGAGAGGAAGTACCAACGGAATTCTATGGATCCGGGGCCATGATCGACCGCACTTGGACAGCAGCAAATTTTGAGATGAGACACGTACTTACAAGACTCGCAGTACACGGATTCCACCATGAAATTTGTGCAAATACAACATACCACGAACCGTCAAACCTTTGCAAGTGTACACTATGTGGACAGTCTTGTGAGAGATACCATATAGAAATATGCAACAGGAGGACCAGGTCAATTAGAGACTATGCAATAAATGGTTCAAATGATAACCTGTTATAATACCTGCACTGAATGTAATCTACTACTAAGAATTATGCCGACACTCAATACATCCTTGTAATTCACTCTCAAATGATGGTAATTTAATGTATAACTATAATGGCTATTTTGCTGCAATAAATCGTTTATAAGAAATACTGGTTCCCTAATATGTGAGAAACCCCTGGGGAACGGATAGGAGACTTAAAAAGAAGCAAAAATGTTCAGGTATGCTTACTGTAATTTTTTTATTTTATTATGTAGACACTTGTTTTGTTGTTACATGTTTGCTTCGTTGTTGTCCTTTTGTTTCCAAATTTCCAGTTGATTTCTGGAGGGAATTTTTTCTTCTCTACATCTACATCTACGTGGATACTCTGCAAATCACATTTAAGTGCCTGGCAGAGGGTTCATCGAACCATCTTCACAATTCTCTGTTATTCCAATCTCGTATAGCGCTTTTTTCTTGTCTTGTCTTGTCTTCTCACGGCTAAAATACTCAGAATCTGTACCATCTGCTCTAACAAAAGGTTCTAAACGCCAATTCATGGATTGTCTTACTCGCTTCCATATTCCAGGATTCTGCTGTATCCGCCGAAATCCCTGTTGAAAACGCTGCCGAACAATGTCAGCATTCGCGATAGTCTAGTACACTCTATGTCCTTTAAAGCCACTCCCCCCCGGCCCCCCTCCCAAAATTAAAATCAAATGGACTGAGATCGGCATGCGAAGATGTTGATACCCCACGACCAGTCCATTTACTTGGGAAACGCCGATTTAAAACTTGTTGCACGTGGAACCACGCCCCATCGTGCATGTACCACATGCTCTGAAGTGTAGTGGAAAGTCCTTCACTCCAGTCAGTTTTCCACGGAGAATGACAGGTCCAATTACTCTGCTTCTAATTATGCTAACGCATATATCAATGCTAAACTGCTGTTGACGTCTTGCTTCCAAAACTACAAATGGTTTCTTATTCGTCTGTATACGAGTGTTGGAAAAAGTCGTACTTCATTTCTTCTACACTACAATACTGTAGTAGGCAGAAAATGGTGACCCTGAGCACACATCCCCAGTAAGAAAACACAAAAAGCTTTTCTGAGATGAAAATCTGTTCGGGTAAGACCTTGCACTCTCTGAAGATGGTTTCTATAAAGGAGCTGCCCTCTTAACACTTGCCGCGCTGTCACGGGACTCACATTCTCAGTTTCTGTTATTTCCCTGGTACTGCTGCCATTACTGTCCTCAATACGAGTATGATGAAGTACGCGATCTCCGAAGTCAGGTGTTTTAGCCCTATTTCGTCTTCCACAATGGAACGACATTTTCTCAAAAGAGCATGGCTGCACAAGACGATCATGTATTCTTTGAACGGTCATATTGTTCGGTAAATGTCTATTAGAAAATGTTCCAACATAGAAACGACTCGCTTCAGAATCATTGCAATTTGCAAGTGCACACATGAGATGCACGTCCGCCATGTGCCGATAAGAATACATTTTAGCCAGACATGTACGGGACACAATAGCCCGATAAGAATGCGGCAGAGCAATAGTCACGCCCGTGACTTGTAGCAGATTCAACGTGTCGGTATGCAGCTGAGGTCGCTAAAGCAGGGTAGTTCGGTGATGGCCTTCTCGAAAATAGCCGGTTCAATTCCTGTTGGGGGAAGAATATCCAGTACCACTAAACACCACTCCAGTAAGAACTGTAGCATCAGCTCCCAAAACTGATTGTGTTCTCAATACCAAAAAGATTTGTTTATTTACTAGTACCGTGGCAAGTACGACAAGCTTAAAAAG
The DNA here is from genome assembly GCF_021461385.2 of Schistocerca piceifrons. Taxonomy (NCBI): domain Eukaryota; kingdom Metazoa; phylum Arthropoda; class Insecta; order Orthoptera; family Acrididae; genus Schistocerca; species Schistocerca piceifrons. The sequence goes on from NC_060144.1 coordinate 27,331,529, forward strand.
GCTTTCAGTTAACATTTCAGATTCTGTAATTGTAGCACAGCGAGCGGTATAAAATGCTAAAACTCAAATAAAAACAATCCCGATGGCGTTTTCAGACTTTTTTCATTTGTTAGCATCCAGTTTCAGCCCTTTCCTCAGACCACCTTCAGGCTTTTCACCGCTATTATGGCTGCTGGCGACGGCAGAGAGAGCGAGATCCGTAGAAGTACAATTGTCACCGTACTTCTGCGGATCGCTCCGTCTGCCACCGCCAGCAGCCATAATAGCGGTGAAAAGCCTGAAGGTGGTCTGAGGAAAGGGCTGAAACTGGATGCTAACAAATGAAAAAAGTCTGAAAACGCCATCGGGATTGTTTTTATTCGGCAAATAAACAATTTTTTCAGCCTTGAGTTGCAAGGTAATTTTACTCGTTTACCTAGGTTTCGATTCCAGTAATGGAATCTTCTTCAGAACAAAAAATTAAATTATTTTGTGAGCCAAACACTGGCCATGTCACAGATTAAAAATTAAAACAATAAAGACGCATAATCATAAGATTATGTCAGTCAAAATTAAAACCATTAAGGCGAACGTAGGCGGAGCTACGCCGGCCAGAAAACAGGACCACACGTAAGCGGCTCGAAAACTATTTATTTGCTGTACATTTCACAATTGCTGACACGCTGCAATATGTTAAAGATTTGTTTTTATTCGATTTCTTCTTTTAACACTACCCAAAGGGAACAACATTTGAAAAGAAAAAAACCAAACTAGGAACCTGAAATCAAAAAGTCAGAAACGAGGCAAACATGCTGTCGGGAACGATAGAGAAGAGATGGCTGTGAGAAGACGTCAGCCAGTCGCACACTGACCGGACCCCTCTCCAGGACGACAATGCGACAGCAGCAGTCTCCATTAGAGATGGGCAAAACTGTTCTTTTCAGAGATCGGATCCGAACTGTTCACTCCCTGAAATGAACTAGGTCTTTTTCATGACTCACCACTCATTCACAACAGAAAATAAATGGAAGGCACATTGCCCTTTAAACTTGGTTTATTCCAATACTATACCTGTATTTTGATCTTATTTGATCCTATTTTGAAGTAACACAGATAATGAGTAAGAATTTTGTATTGTTTATTGAAATTTCCACGATATGACAAAGTTTTTGATTATCGATTTATTTTGCACTATCGTGGTTTTTTGGGTGATCGGAAAATGTTGTAACTTGAGATTTACATTAACAATGTATTTGGCTATAATGTATTAAAATTTCATTAACCTCGTACAAATACATCCCAAGCCATATGTTTTTAAAGTGAACATTTCCTTCCGAAGACGCCCAAAATCGCAAAATCCGTACTACATTTAGAAAAAAAATATAAATTTGACTGTAAGACCAAAGTGCTGCATATAGCCTTATGCGGAATAAAACAAGGAAAATATTGGTGTATCACATTTTGCGATACGTTTATTGGTTCGCTCGTAATTAAAGTATAAATTCGAGTGTCCATAATAAAAAATCCTATAGTAAGAGGAGTTGTCAGGAACCTCATCTGATCAGTTTAAACAAATAAAAATAAAATAAAAACAAATGATGTATACATAACATAATTATGTAATATACATATCGGTATTAGTACGAAGAACAACATCCAGAATAGACGAACTCCGATGCAGAGGCGCTGAGTCAAGCTGGTCGAGCGACGAGCTGAATTGCTGCGTGAGCTAAGACCGCAGAGACCAGAGTGACATCTGAGTTGCTTTGCTCAACGCTCTGGCTAGAGTCGAGAACGGTGGGGTGAGCGTTGAGCGGGCGAGTTCCGAGGGTGGGGGGAGCGGTGAACGGCCAACACTCACCCGCTCGGAGACAAATCGTCCTTTCTCTTGCGAGCGGGTTGTTGCAAGTAGTTCTTATGTTCTCCGCTAGGAGGCTCTCTGTCCTGTTGCTCGCATCAACTGCCCAGAGGGCAGGACGTGCGACTGAAACGATCGACGGAGTGCGATGCAAAGTTAAGCTGCGCCAGACACTGCACGGCGCACGCGGCAGAGGAAGTACAGAGACGGCACGGCATATGTGAAACACAAAATCCAATGGGGCACTGCACAATGCAGGCAGAAGCAGGGCAGAGGCCGGCGCCGGCTGTGTTGTGTGGCGTGCACTGTGCTCTGACCAGCAGAGGGCCCGCTGACCTGCTCCGACTCTCTCTCTCTCTCTCTCTCTCTCTCTCTCTCTTTGCTGTGTGAAACGTTTGGAGCTACCGTTATTTTTTTCTGAATCACTGATTGTTCACTCCTTTGAAAGATTCAACTCTATAAAACAGTTCAGGAGCTGATCCCCCATCTCTAGTCTCCATGTGAAGAGGGCATAACCGCCGCAACCGACTGGCGACGCCCCAGTTCAATAGTAGATTCAAGATTTGGCACTTGTATAGCAGCGGGAACCCCTAGTTACTTGGCTTGGACTGTCTATGTAGCACAGTCCTGTGATTGTTTATACTGAAATAGATTGCTTATTTTGTACGTCGCCCTTTGCTTGCGACACTTCCGTGTAATTGTCAAAATTAAGTTATTATCATTTTTTTTTTTGGAATAAAACTCATTAATACGTCTAATTTGATTTGATTGTCTAGCGAACCGAGTACGGAGGATTCCTAGACACCCCATGTTTGACTTGTTTGCTTCTTTCTCAGTCCTCCGTCCATTCCGCAGAGGTATCCCACATATTAGTTAACATCCTGCCTAACTTGCTCTCAGACTGAGTTTTAGTGTACCACAAATACCTTGGATTTTAGTAAGAATAACAAAAAAACATAAAAATATAATAAAAGAAATTGTCCACATTATGGCTCAGTACACGGCTTAACTACAAAGAAATTGCAATTCAGAAAACGAAATAATTTTGAAAGCATTCGTCCGAAAATTTGAGAAGTTCATCTGTCACGCAGCTAAACTATAATAGCAACAATCCCGCCGGCGACACCATAATGCACTATAAAATCGACGTATGCACTTACTATCATCAGTGTTGGACTTAGTACTATGACTGTGAACACAGGCCAGAAAACTATGGCTATGAGAGCGTATAAACTGGAGAATGCTGTTTCGATCAATCACTTTTGTTTCCCTCCGGGAAAGTCAGCCATCCTACCATTTATTCCTTAATGGAGTGTCTATCGCTTTCTGCCTTACTTCATTAAAATTACAGTGGTTTTCCGGTTCTATCCACGAACTCGCGAATCGACACTTAGTGCACCAGGCTAGCAGGGGCGCCGCGTGTGTCAAACTGTAACACTTCTGTACAAGGCGTATCATAATTAGTAGTGGCCGCTTGGGGCACCAGGGTGCCTCAGTGCAAAATTTGTACACGGTGCGTAGCAGAATTGGTGGCGAAAACTGAAACAGGGCAAGAGAGGGGCGGGGGGAGTTGGGGACGGGGAAGGAGGTAGGGGGGAGCAAGTGATAAGTCACTCGTCTCGAAAAATGTTCTCGATCTAGTCCTGGCTCTAGTTCTCCTTTCCACGGTTGGGTAACTCGAGAACGTTAGGGATACGCAAGTCGTCGATGGGGCGTCCGATAGAAAGACTTGCAGCAAGCCATTGAGACACACGAACTTATTATATACTTCTGTTATTATTTTCATTTCTACTCTCATATTTAATGTCTAGCTAAGAGTTCAGAACCTAAGTACAGATGTGTACATGACATACATATCAATTATGCTGTAATCACGATATGCATGTGTGGTCTGTTGGGTGTCAGCATGGATACTCTGAATTCTTCACGCTCTGCTGATACACCTGTAACGGCCATAATTCTAATAGTTTTCCCCATTACTATAATCCATGTGTTTTGCACAATACTTTACTAGAGTGAAAATTCCTAGTCGAAAATACAAAACATTTTCTACGTACTACAGTATACATTGAAGTAAAAAAAAAGTCATGGGATAGCAATATGACACATACAGATGACGGCTGTATGGCCTACACAATATGTAAAAAAGGGTAATGCATTTTTCGGAGCTGCTATTTGTATTCAGGTGATTCATGTGGTTTCCGGCGTGATTACCAGGTGTATCGGTATGAAATGAGCGTTAAGATACAAATGTGTCGATAGGGAACTACTGTTGTGAACGAGCCTTAATTTTTTTTGTTTGGTTGGTATGACATATATCAAAGATATTTAGTATACATCAAGTCATGGAACAAACAACATCATATGTTTTCATCGTGTTAACAATGTCGAATTTTGTACCAGAAAGTGGTGATTTGAGGAAAGCATTAATTTTTTCTTTTAATTTGAAAAAAAGTGCTGCACAGTCACATTGAATGCTTGTCGAGGCATATGGTGATCATGCTCTATCAGAAGCAACATGCAAAAGATGGTTTCAACGGTTCAGAAATAATGATTTTGATGTAAGAAACGAAGAACGTGGAAGACCACCAAAAAAGTTCTAAGACGCCGAATGGCAAGCAATATTGGATGAAGATGATACTTTGAGTCAGAAGCAAATGGCAGCAATGCTAAATATTGCACAACAAACAATTTCTGACCGTTTGAAAGCTATGGGAAAGATCCAAAAGTGTGGATAATTGGTGCCACATGAATTGAATGAAAGACAGATGGAAAACCGAAAAACCATTTGTCTAATTTTGCTTCAAAGACATGAAAGAAAATCAATTTTGCATCGAATTGTTACTGGCGATGAAAAATGGATTTATTTTAAGAATCCTAAACGGGAAAAATCATGGGTTAATCCGGGACAACCATCAACATCGACTGCAAAACCAGATCGATTCGGCAAGAAGACAATGCTCTGTGTTTGGTGGGATCAGAAAGGTGTGGTGTATCATGAGCTTCTAAAACCCGGTGAAACTGAATACTAATCGCTACAGACAACAAATGATCAATTTGAACTCTGCATTGATCAAAAAAAGACCAAAATGGGCCAGAAGACATGGCAAAGTAAATTTTTTACACGAGAATGCACCTGCACACAAAGCGAAACTGGTTCAGGATACAATCAAAACACTTGGCCGGTAGCTGCTACCCCACCCGCCGTATTCACCAGACTTGGCCCCTTCCGACTATCATTTGTTTTCATCAACGGGACACGCATTGGCTGAGGAACACTTCGATTCCTACGAAGAAGTCGAAAATTGGGTGTCTGATTGGTTTGCTTCAAAAGACGAACATTTCTATTGGCGTGGTGTCCACAAATTGCCAGAAAAGTGGTCAAAATGTATATAAAATGTTTTTACTTTTCAGTTCGAAATTAGTGTTTCAGTTTCAGAAAAAAAACCGCTCATTTCATACCGGTACACCTGGTATATCCGGACGTCGGCAATTAACACTGAAAGCGGAATGGTAGTTGGAGCTAAACGCGTGGGACACTCCATTTCGGAATTCGTTAGGGAATTCAATATTCCGAGATCCACAGTGTCAAGAGCGTGCCGACAATACCAAATTTCAGTCATTACCTCTCACCATGGACAATGCAGTGGCCGACGGCCTTCAATTAACGACAGACAACAGACAAGCAACACTGTGTGGAAATAACCACAGACATCGATATGAGACTTACGAGAAGCATATCCGTTAGGTTTTTTTTGTACATGGCTGCACGTTCAGAGACCGTGAATAGTTACAACTGAAAGAAAAACAGCCCTCGGTCACTATATTCAAACGAATTAATCGGGTTTCAACACTGCTAGAATTTAAATCAAAGACTGGTCTATATTCTATAACATGGTCACAGAATTATGACTAAAAACATGTGGTAAAATACGGAATCTTTGTGACTAATGCCCTTTTGGCATATTTATTATTTTATAAATGACATATAAGTACGATAATTCCGTACTTATACTCTACCATAAGTTTTCAGTCATAATTCTGTGACCATGTTATAAAATATAGACCATTCTTTGATTCAAATTCTGAGGAAGACACTCCTAGCAGTGTTGATGTGGTGTCACCGCCAGACACCACACTTGCTAGGTGGTAGCCTTTAAATCGGCCGCGGTCCGTTAGTATACGTCGGACCCGCGTGTCGCCACTATCAGTGATTGCAGACCGAGCGCCGCCACACGGCAGGTCTAGAGAGACTTCCTAACACTCGCCCCAGTTGTACAGCCGACTTTGCTAGCGATGCTTCACTGACAAAATACGCTCTCATTTGCCGAGACGATAGTTAGCATAGCCTTCAGCTACGTCATTTGCTACGACCCAGCAAGGCGCCATTACCAGTTACTATTGATACTGAATCATGTACCGTCAAGAGCGACGCTCATCATTAATGGATTAAAGTTAAGTATTCCACCAGCTACGTCCGTTTTTTTCTAAATTCTAATTTCCTTGTCCTGTTCCGGACCTCACGGCAGCGTGCGTGAGCTAAAACGCGTACCTTTCGGCTTCCTCTAGTAACACGGTGTTGGCTCTCCTGCCAACCACAACAGTTGAAACCCGGTTAATTCGTTTAAATATAGTGACCGAGGGTTGTTGTTCTTTCAATTGTATCCGTTAGGTCATTGCGGAGAAATTTGGCGATAATGGGCTGTGGCAGCAGGCGACCGACGCTAGTGCCCCTGCTAACAGCACGACATCGCCTGCAGCGCCTCTGCTGGACTCGTGGCCACATCGGTTGGAGCCTGGACGACTGGAAAACAGTGGCCTGCCCAGATGAGTCCCCATGTCAGTTGCAAAGAGCTGAATGTAGGGTTCGCGGAAGACCCCAGAAAGCCACGCACCCAGGTCGTCAACAAGGTGCTGTGCAAGGTGGTGCTGGCTCGATAATGGTGTGGCTCGCGTTTACATGGAACGGAACCGATCACCAACGCGAAATGGTTACGCCCGGCTACCTGGAGACCATCTGCAGCCGTTCACGGACGTCACGTTCCCCAAACAACGACGGTATTTTCTTGGGTGACAGTGCGCCTTGCCGCTTGTCCACAATTGTTCGGGATTGGTTTGAAGAACGTTCTGGACAGTTCGACTGAATGATTTGGCCACACAGAGCGCCCGACATGAATTCCATCGACCATTTATGAGGCACAATAGAGATGTCAGTACGTGCACAGAATCCTGCACCTGCAACACTTTCGCAATTATGGACGGCTATAGGGGACAGCATGGCTCAATTAATCTGCAGGGGATTTCTAACGACCTGTTCAGTGCATGCCTCGTCGGTTTGATGCTCGACGCTGGCCAAAAGGAACTCCAACACGACATCAGAAAGAACAGCACGACTTTCGTCACCTCAGCGTCTTGTAGTCGAGATATGCATCTGTGGTCTGTTTGCTGCCACACCTCATACACCTGTAACGGGACATTGCTAACTATTCCCCCCCCCCCCTACCATAATGCATTTGCTTCGAACAATACTTCATTAGACTGAAAGCTCCTTGACAAAAATACACTTCTGCCCATTAAAACTGCTACACCACAAAGATGAAGTCCTACAGACACGAAATGTAACCGACAGGAAGAAGATGCTGTGATATGCAAATGATTAGCTTTTCAGAGCATCCATACAAGGTTGGCGCCGGTGGCGTCACCTACAACGTGCTGACATGAGCAAACTTTCCAGCCGATTTCTCATACACAAACAGCAGTTGACCGGCGTTGCCTGCTGAAATGTTGTTGTGATGCCTCCTGTACGAAGGAGAAATGCGTACCATCACGTTTCAGACTTTGGTAAAGGTCGGATTGTAGCCCATCGATAAACCGTAATGGCGACATTGCTGCTCGCGTTGGTCGAGATCCAATGACTGTTAGCAGAATATGGAATCGGTGGGTTCAGGAGAGTAACACGGAACGCCGTGCTGGATCCCAACGGCCTCGTATTACTAGCAGTCGAGATGACACCCAACTTATCCCCATGGCTGTGACGGATCTTGCAGCCACGTCGCGATCCCTCAGTCAACAGATGAGGACGTTTGCAAGACAACAACCATCTGCACGAACAGTTCGACGACGTTTCCAGCAACGTGGACTATCAGCTCGGACACCATGGCTGCGGTTACCCTTGACGCTGCATCACAGACAGGAGCGCCTGCGATGGTGTACTCAACGACGAACCTGGGTGCACGAATGGCAAAACGTCTTTTTTTCGGATGAATCCAGGTTCTGTTTACAGCGTCATGATGGTCGCATCCGTGTTTGGCGACATCGCGGTGAACGCACATTGGAAGCATGCATTCGTCATCGCCATACTGGCGTATCACCCGGCGTGATGGTATCGGGTGATATTGGTTACACGTCTCGGTCACCTCTTGTTCGCATTGACGGCACTTTGAACGGTGGACGTTACATTTCAGATGTGTTACGACCCGTGACTCTACCCTTCATTCGATCCTTGCGAAACCCTACATTTCAGCAGGATAAGCACGACCGCATGTTGCAGGTCTCGTACGGGCCTTTCTGGATACAGAAAATGTTCGACTGCTGCCCTGGCCAGCACATTCTCCAGATCTCTCACCAATCGAAAACGTCTGGTCAATGGTGGCCCAGCAACTGCCTCGTCACAATACACCAGTCACTACTCTTGATGAACTGTGGTATCGTGTTGAAGCTGCATGGGCAGCTGTACCCGTACACGCAATCGAAGATCTGACTCAATGCCCAGGCGTATCAAGGCCGTTATTACGGCCAGAGGTGGTTGTTCTGGGTGCTGATTTCTCAGGATCTATGCAGCCAAACTGCGAGGAAATGTAATCACAAGTCAGTTCTTGTGTAATATATTCTGCATTTCTTCTTGGTGTAGCAATTTTAATGGCCAGTACTATATAAAACACTTACTACGCAATAAACATATGATGTACCGTGATTCTGTCTTGATAACAAATGAGCAGTTACGAAAGATGTGTAATAAAATACATTGCAGGAGGAAACGTGGAGTATGGTTTCTCATTTAAACCTTGCTGCCACAGCAGCTTGGCTGCTGTAGCAATAGGGGTACGAGTCGGCGGGTAGTCAGGACCACACGACGTTCCTCTTGTTTGCGAGAAAACAGCGAAAGCACGCAGTGCTAGGAATAAAGTGCAAGTATCATTCCGCCGTTTGGTAGAACTTGTGTGTCGTAGCTGTTAAGTATGCGTCACAAGTAAATTTTCTTCATTTTCGCGAACCGAAGCTGGTAAGCGGTGTAACTTTCAGCATTGGTTTATACTTTTAAAGGTAAGAAGTAACATTATCATAGTAGTAATAATATTTAAGCATTCTACAGTAGATTAGGTCGTAATAAGGAAATTAGACTCATGCAAGCCGGTTTCTGTTTCCGCTTGGTTTTAATGTGCAGTATCAGTCGGGTAATATGGGCCACATTAAAGTCGAGTGGTATGGGCCATACAACTAAGTTTTGTTTTGTTTTTACGGCACGACGCCCAGCTTGCAGCTTGCCGGTGAGGATCGAGGAAAGTGTTGCATGAGCATAATGAAGCAACAGGTTTCTATTGTTTAAGAAGATGAAAGGGATTTTCAAAGAAACATTTGAAGGAAATTTCGAAGAAATGTTTGCAGCGTACATGAGAGATTTAAACTCCCAGTAAATGCCGCTAACTAGGACTGAGTTTCAAAAGTTGGGTTACGGTTTGGCGGTAAAGTTAAAACTGCCTCAAATTTAACAGAGTAAAGAAATTATACGTAATGATTTCTATCAAAACTTTATGAAGGAGCATCCAAAAAATGTCTTACAAAATCTCAGTCCACAAGTTTAACGCGACCATAACGTATAAGTTTTTTTTCATAATGTGGGGACCCAGTCATAATATATTTCTTTAAATTCAGTACCGCCATTAGACTGTTTTTTTATTTGCAGTGTTACATTTACACGATCGTGATTTCGGCTTCAAGGTGCCATTATCAAGTGTTTTAAGTGTTATACAGTGCCTAAGATGGCATACTGTCGTATTTAAAATACTCTAGATGGTATACTCAGTGATAAAACAAATCCGGCCGGGGTGGCCGAGCGGTTTTAGGCGCTACAGTCTGGAACCGCGCGACCGCTACAGTCGCAGGTTCGAATCCTGACTCGGGTATGGATATGTGTGATGTCCTTAGGTTAGTTAGGTTCAAGTAGTTCTATGTTCTAGGGGACGGATGACCTCAGAAGTTAAGTCCCATAGTGCTCAGAGCCATTTGAACCATTTTTGATAACACAAAAGAATAGGCTTCACCAGAAATATTAACACTTAGACAGTGCGTCTAATAGTGTGTTTTAAATACGACCGTATGCCATCTTAGGCATTGTATAACACTTAAAACATTTGATAATGGCGCTTTGGAGACGAAATCATGATCGTGTAAATGTAACACTGCAAATAAAAAACAGTCTAATGGCGGTACTTACTTTAGAGAAATAACGTATAAGGTTTTTTAACCAAACGTTTTTGTATTATCTTATACTTTTGATAATAAACAGATTAATCTTGTTTCTGAACCACAAAAACACCTTTTTTTATAGAAAAATCTATATTTTCTTGCGTAGTCCATACTACCCGACACTTTCTTAACATTTCCAACTGTGAGTCTTAGAAATTCTTTTCTTGCTGTGTGTTGTTTTGGTGATAAATCTTTGTTTCACCATTTCCACCAAGAGAAATGTTCACGTAAAGGTTTTATGCAGTGATACCTCATTTCAAAGCAACAACAGCAATTTTATACCAAATTTGTCTTTGTGGTCCATAAGCAGTCGCCGTTCCCATATACAATTTGTTTTCGCAAATTTCTTTAAATTGCTGCGAGATCTACGTCAGAAGTTTTGTCTCTGTTCCACAGTTTATAACTTTCCTTGCAAAAACGATATTTTACGACCTAACATTGGTTACCCTTCACTGCTTCTGAAGATTCGAGATAATCAGTTGAAAGCTACAGATACTTATGCCAAGCCTAACTACCTGAGCTTGTTGTTGTAACAGGAACTATGAAATCTATCGCAATCGCTGTTAATAAATTTTACAATGGCGAGAACTAAAGTTTGATCTCATCATAAAATATATTTTTTCGACACAATATGCTTCCATTTTTTTATACTTAAAATTATAGACGTTCGTTCTGAAGCTTGTGTTCCGCCTTAACAATACGTGGGGTACCTTACAGCTTTCTTTAATAATAATAAAAAACGCTTAACACAGTGCAGCGGTCAACGTGTACACAGCACCGCGGTATCAGCAACGTGGTCCCTGCCGGTAAGTTGGCCATTCTTTCCTTACACGAAGCTCGATAGGCGATGAGACTGCGAGCGCGTCCGCATGGGCAGGTCTCAGACGAGTATATGGGAAGTTTCCTGTGTTGAGGTTTGCGGCAACTACCCACGTGTAAGCACCTGCGGAGGCCTTTACGTTAGAACAAAAATGGGTTCGCCTCTACAAGTCGCTTGGGTGAGCTAATTTCAGTAATTTGTTGCAAGTACTTGCACAAGTGTTTCCACTAGCGTTACGTCGAGAAATGTGTAAGTGGAAGTTTGCAGTGTCGTGCAAAAAAACCACATCAGCCGCCACAATTGTTGCATTATTATTAAGGAAGAAAAATCGTGACGAAACCAGAAAAGAGAAAAAGAAACATTTGGGCGAATAAACAGATACAGAGGCGAACATATTTCAGTTATCAAGAAGGAATACTGAGTGAACTAAAGCAGAGGACTTCAGTCAGATTTAACGCTCTCCTAGAATGACACATGCACGTTTCGAAGATTTTTCGTCTGTTGTGCAATAAAATATTCGAAAAAAGGATACGAAAATGCGGCAAGCTATATCACCAAGAGATCGCCTTTAATTACTCTTTGATTTTTCCAAACAGGATTTATTACTTTTATCACAAATGCTACAGATGCAATGCATTTAAGTTTACGCCAACATTAAAACGGACGTCTCTACTGCAATTTTACTTACCCTCATGTTGAAATAAAGTAATCGGAAAATTCATTTCGTAATGGCTGCCAGTGGTCATCTTTTAAAACAAAAGTAATATTGCCACATAGAAAATATTTTCAATAGTGACTCTGAAAATGACGTCAGTTGCGTTGAAGATATACGAGGAATGACAAAAAAGAAAAGAGACAACGCGAATTACTAAAGAGCTGATTGACGATGGGCCTATTTAGATGTCTGACGCATGACCAACAAAAACCAAGAAATTCGAGAAAGCAAACTGCTGTAATAGCTCTGAGCACTATGGGACTTAACCTAAGGACATCACACACATCCATGCCCGAGGCAGGATTCGAACCTGCGACCGTAGCGGTGGCGCGGTTCCAGACTGAAGCGCCTAGAACCGCTCGGCCACCCCGGCCGGCCAAATTGCTGTACTAACTTCCCTTTTGTCACCACGTTTCTGCCCACGGTTCTTTCCAAGCGTTTGCGTGTTCTCGCCGTAAGTTCAAGGATGTAGTCAGGTACTATGAATTTGGAGATAAGCGAGTATTTATCAGCGTTATTTCTTTGAACAGGTGGGTTATCACCAAGCTATTCTTACATCGGATCAACGGCCATTCATCCACGGCTATGTAAATATCACAGGTCATAGTAGTGTGCAATGAAGGGAACAGGTGCACCCACCTACTTTACTGTTCAGGAAGTTGCCCAGTTCATACCACTGCTGCCACCTACATTTCTACTCACTCAGGTTTGGATTTCTATATCTACATTTCCCCTCTCCTCCCAATATTGTTTCCCTGGGAGTCTCGTATGAAAAATAATATTGTAGGCAGTATCGTTTACACACGGCTGGTGTGATTTTGAGAGTGACAGTTTAAAAAAAATGGTTCAAATGGCTCTGAGCACTATGGGACTTAACATGTGAGGTCATAAGTCCCCTAGAACTTAGAACTACTTAAACCTAACTAACCTAAGGACACCACACACATCCATGCCCGAGGCAGGATTCGAACCTGCGACCGTAGCGGTCGCGCGGTTCCAGACTGAAGCGCCTAGAACCGCTCGGCCACCACGGCCGGCGACAGTTTCCACCTAGGGTGAAACATCTCAAAATTATTTATGGATGTGCTGTTTTCATTTCTTATTATACGCATTAGTTACTCGCACTGAAGTTCTTGTAAAATCCGTACTTAATTTTAATCATTTTGTGTCTTTGTAAAGCACAGCCGGCCGCGGTGGTCTCGCGGTTAAGGCGCTCAGTCCGGAACCGCGCGACTGCTACGGTCGCAGGTTCGAATCCTGCCTCGGGCATGGATGTGTGTGATGTCCTTAGCTTAGTTAGGTTTAAGTAGTTCTAAGTTCTAGGGGACTGATGACCACAGATGTTAAGTCCCATAGTGCTCAGAGCCATTTGAACCATTTTTTGTAAAGCACAGTTTAATGTGGGTATTCTTCAGCGGGGAAGCAATTTTATTTTATTATTTTCATCATGGCAGCGACAACAGCAACCGTTACGAAATTGTCTCGAATTAAAAACAGCCCACAGTTGCACTAAATTCTGTTGACAATGGTTTCTGCAATAATAATATAGCCTTCTTCAGAAGTCATACACACTAATAAATGAAAAATGTTATAACAGAGGTAGTATGTAATTTTACTTATGTTCGAAACAGGCTTTTCATCAAATAACTCTTTTTTCGCTTTTGAAATAATTTTCGTTAAAAACTATCTCTTGCAGGATAACGCCAGCAGAAAAAAATATCACGTCCTCGTGCAATCTTCTCAGTGTGTCACGAAACCAAAGCAAACAAGAAAATAGAGATTAAAAAGACACGAAAGCACAAAATCCATTTCTATAATAGAATTGACCTCGGAGTCGGCCAAGATATGTTAACTTCCGATTCTAGCAGACGCTGCCCAGTCGCACGTTCCGCGCATGCGCAGTGTACAGTATATTCGGAAATTTAGAGCTCTGCACAATCTATACATCACTGACGTCACACACACACTCGTCGCGTGGCTCGCTGCTGATTCACAGGCAGGCACGAAACGCACGCACTTCGAGTAGTCGATTTTGTCCAGAAAGTCGCTCGCGTAAAAGAAACTTACGCTGTATAATAATAGAGAAAAATACTATGTACCAGAAGCAGCCAAGGGTCGACCCCTGGTAATTTCGTAATTCAAAATTTTCTCCGTCATACTTAACGTGCAGTGAGACGTTGTCGCGTTAGAAGTATTGTTGAAGGACCTTCTGAGTGCATTCTGTTAATTTGTCGTGAAAATTCTTGAATGACTTTGTTTAGAAACCGATATAATTTGAAATGGTTTGGGCTTCACGTTATTATTTGTTCTTGCTGTTGCTGTCGTTTTCAGTCCAAAGACTAGTTTCATGTAGCTTTCCGCGCTACTCTATCCTGTGCATGCCTCTTCATCTATGCATAGCTACTACAACTTACATCCATTTGTATGCCTACTAGCTACGCAGATGGGGAAGAGATTGAAAGAAAGTATGATGAGATAAAAGAAAATAATTGATCAGTTAAGGGAGATGAAAATATAGTAGTGATGGGGCACTGAAATACGATATTAGGTAAAGCACGAGTACGAAAAACAGTAGGAGAACATAAGTGAGGGCAGAGTCATGAAAAGGGGATGCTCATCTCGTAGAATTCAGCAGCAAGCAGCATTTAATCATTGCTAATACGTGGTTTAACAATCATGGAAGCAAGCTGTATACGTGGAAAACAGCTGGAAGCACGGGAAGATTTCTAACAAATTACATAATTGAAAGCCTCAGATCTCGAAACCAGATTTTAAACTGCAAAATATTGAAACTTCCTGGCAGATTAAAACTGTGCCGGGCCGAGACTCGAACTATTCCAGTGCAGATGTGAGTAGTACGATTATAGACGTTCCAGACCAATCTTCGTTGCGTGTACAGAGCGTTTCCATAAAAACGTGCAAAAATGTAAGAGAGCATAGGGAATGCCTCCCTGCACGATTTGAGGTAGGGAACCTGGGGTCGGAGACATGCGTACAAGTTCACGCGCACTGTGCCATTTATTTATATGTACACTACTGGCCATTAAAATTGCTACACCACGAAGATGACGTGCTACAGACGCGAAATTTAACCGATAGGAAGAAAATGCTGTGATATGCAAGTGATTAGCTTTTCAAGCATTCACACAAGGTGCTGACATGAGGAAAGTTTCCAACCGATTTCTCACATGCAAACAGTTGACCAGCGTTGCCTGGTGAAACGTTGTTGTGATGCCTCGTGTAAGGAGGAGAAATGCGTACCATCACGTTTCCGACTTTGACAAAGGTCGGATTGTAGCCTATCGCGATTGCGGTTTATCGTATCGTGACATTGCTGCTCGAGTTGGTCGTGATCCAGTGACTGTTAGCAGAATATGGAATCGGTGGGTTCAGGAGGGTAATATGGAACGCCGTGCTGGATCCCAACCGCTTCGTATCACTAGCAGCCGAGATGACAGGCATCTTATCCACATGGCTGTAACGGATCGTGCCGTCACGTCTCGATTCGTGAGTCAACAGATGGGGACGATTGCAAGACAACAACCATCTGCACGAACAGTTCGACGACGTTTGCAGCAGCACAGACTATCAGCTCGGAGACCGTGGCTGCAGTTACCCTTGACGCTGCATCACAGACAGGAGCGCCTGCGATGGTGTACTCAAGGACGAACCTGGGTGCACGAATGGTCATTTTTTCGGATGAATCCAGGTTCTGTTTACAGCATCGTGATGGTCGCATCCGTGTTTGGCGACATCGCGGTGAACGCACATTGGAAGCGTGTATTCGTCATCGCCATGATGGTGTATCACCCGGCGTGATGGTGTGGGGTGCCATTGGTTACACGTCTCGGTCACCTCTTGTTCGCATTGATGGCACTTTGAAAAGTGGACGTTACATTTCAGATGTGGTACGACCCGTGGCTCTACCCTTCATTCGATCCCTGCGAAACCCTACATTTCAGCAGGATAATGCACGAGCGCGTGTTGCAAGTCCTGTACGGGCCTTTCTGGATACAGAAAATGTTCGACTGCTGCCCTGGCCAGCACATTCTCCAGATCTGTCACCAATTGTATACGCCTGGTCAATGGTGGCCGAGCAACTGGCTCGTCACAATACGCCAGTCACTACTCTTGATGAACTGTGGTATCGTGTTGAATCTGCATGGGCAGCTGTACCTGTACACGCCATCCAAGCTCTGTTTGAGTCAATGCCCAGGCGTATCAAGGCCGTCACTACGGCCAGAGGTGGTTGTTCTGGGTACTGATTTCTTAGGATCTATGCACCCAAATTGCGTGAAAATGTAATCACATGTCAGTTCTAGTATAATATATTTGTCCAATGAATACCCGTTTATCATCTGCATTTCTTCTTGGTGTAGCAATTGTAATGGCCAGTAGTGTACATTCCTTATTTCCTGCAAGGAAACAAGGAGGGCGGGCCTAATTAACAGGAAGTCACGATGCAAGTTTTGTTTACTTTGCTTGTAAGGTGGCTCTGTTGTTTCGTATCTACTTTGCCCCACGACAGAGCGTGCTATGAATCGACGACAGACCCGTTCATTACTCAGTGTTATTCAGAGGCGTACAGTGCAATACGATGCTGCAGTACCGGTACTGTATTTCTTTGTCGCTGGGCTGGGAGGGGGAGGGGGGGGGGTCCTATTCCATGGCCTGCGAGATCAAGTGATCTGAATTTCCTTGATTATTTCCTATGGGGATATCTAAAGTTACTTGCCACGGTCCGTCAGACGCTTGTTCGTAGGTGTCACGCTTGCATTGAGTTCCACGGCTATCAGTTTCAGCGCATTTTCTAAGATACAATACAAGTGGTACGTTCATTGTGTCAGTGGTGGCATTTGCAGTTAACTAATGTAAATGAGAAAGTACACAGTAATGTGATATTATTCGTATTATCTCCTTATGCTGGTTTCTCCGACCCTAGGTTCCCTACCTCAAATTGTTCAGTGAAGCATCCTCTATGACCTGTTGAATTTTTGCACGCGCTTATGGAACCACCCCGTGTAAATATCGTAAACGTACCGTGCGCATGAGACCACAAGCCACGCCTTTTCCCTCCCCACCCCTCTCTTAACCAGGACACAATGGACGGTAAAATTAAATATTTGCATCCCATACCACAATATCATTTTAAGTATATCAGAGTATTATGACGTTACAGGAAATTCCGTGAGTCGTATCTGTCTAAGAGGAAACTGAATGCGTCAATATCTAGAAGTCCTCTACTCAGTTATGAGTCTTCATCTGAATGGGAGCAAATAATGTGTTGCGTACGTGTTAGGGCCGTTACTATTTCTTGTGTGTACTGTGTTTGGAACGTATCAACAGTAACAGTACCAGATGTTTAGCTTATTTTGTTTACATATGATACAAACTTTCCAGTAAATAACAAATCAAGTCTAGTTTTAGAAAGAGCTGTTAATGAATTTTTTCAGAACATTAATAAATCGTTTCTAGCCAATTTCACTGCCAAAAACTAACAATATGGAATTTAGTACCTGCAAGAAGTTTCCACGAAGCACATGCATAAAACTCGAGAACAAGCAGATAACCTAAAGTCATTGGCTGGGAGACCTCAAGGGGCAAGTCCAGCCGCCTAACTGGAAAAGTTTTTCCTAATCTTCCGCCATAGCCGGTCCCAAGCCCGGTTGAGAAAGGAGGAGGGGGAGGAGTAATACCTCGTTAGAAAAACCTTGGTTCACTTGGCCCGGGTGATAGTACCGCGTGAGGGCCCCTTGCCAGGGACACGGTGAAGATCTCAACGGCAGCGAAGGCGGAGAAGATGGGCTTCGCTACGACGGAGCTGGCGGAAGAGGCACCTTTTCTCTTTGGGTACAAAAAGAGTACAAGTAGCGACTGAACCCCAGAGGGGCGGCTACAGACAGCGTCTGGCTCATGGTGAGTGGCTGACTTTAGGCTGGGCATCCTACTGCCTACGTGGAAAATAACGGGAAACTACCACATTACATTCCCAACCAGTACATGGTATGTCTCTCCATGTGAAAGATTCCGGAGTTAAAACTTCCTCTCATTCGGATCTCCGGGAGGGGAACACATTGAGAGTAGACATATTTGAAAGGAAGAAAGGGACAGTGAAGGCAGGAAAGATGCGGATTGGAACATGGAATGTGAGGACACTTCTGCAAGCAGGAAAGCTAGAGAATGCAAAACAGGAGATGAAAAGGAACAGATCAGATGCCCTCGGTTTGTGTGAAATGAGATGGGGAGAGAATGGGGAGATAGAAAGTGGAGATTATAAACTCTTTTACTCAGGGGAAATCAAGAGCGGTGAAAATGGAGTAGGAATATTGATAGGGCAAAAGTTGAAAAATAAGGTAATTAAGGTACAATATATTGATGGAAGACTGTTGATGATACGACTGAAGGGTAGTTCAAAAGATTTGGTATTAATACGGGTATATATGCCAACCAGCCAGCACAGAGATGAGGAAGTGGAAGAATATTATGAGAAAATACAAGAACTCATCGAGAAAGAAAATAGAAATGCCTGCATTATCATCATGGGGGACTGGAATGCAGTGGTGGGTGAAGGAAGAGATGAAGATACAGTAGGAAAATTTGGATTAGGAATAAGAAATGAGAGAGGTGAACGACTAATTAGTTTCTGTAAAGAAAATTCATTAGCAGTGGCTAACACATTATTTGAACACCACAAAAGGAGACGTTACACATGGATATCAAATTTGAATAGGGTAAGATATCAGCTGGACTGCATCCTGATACAAAAAAGGTTTAGGAACTGTTTGAAGAATGCTAAAGCTTATCCAGGAGCGGATATAAATTCAGACCACAACCTAGTGATGGGAGAAATACAAGTGAAGTTGAAAAAAGTCTGGATAGGTAAAGCAAAGGAAAGACTAAACACAGAAAGACTCAAAGAGGTAGGAAAGGCATCAGATTTGGAGAACAGATTTATGGAAAAATGGCAAAGAGGTAGTGTTGATGGAAGTGTTAATGACAAGTGGATAAAAATGAGGGAAGGATTCATGGACTCTGCCAAAGAAGTACTAGGAATTAGAGTATCCCAAAGCACCAGGAAAGAATGGATAACACAAAACATGTTGAAGAAGATGGAAGAGCGCAGAAAGTGGAAAAGTGTAGAAACTGAAAAAGGCAAAAAGAGGCACAGGAAACTGAATAACGAATTAAGAAGAGAAACTGAAGAAGCAAGAGAAAAATGGATGAAACAAAAACGCGACGAAATAGAGAAAATGGAGAGAGAGGGAAAGTATGAAATGATGTATAGACTGGCTAAAAGAAAGAGGAATAACATGGAAATAGAAAGAGCAGATGGTACTCTAGCAGAAGAACCACAGGAGGTTTTGAACAGATGGCAAGAATATATTGAATGTCTGTATAAGGGGGATGAAATGCAAAGCGAAATTAAGGTTGAAGAGGAGCAATATGTGCCGGAAGATGGAAAGGGATTTACCATCTTGGAAGCAGAAGTAGAAAAGGAGATGAAGAATAGGAAGGCATGTGGAATAGATGATTTGCCAGCAGATCTGTTGAAGAGTCTGGGAAACAAGGCAAGAAAAGAAATAGTCTACCTCTGTAACGAGATATATGACAAAGGGGAATGGCCTGAGGACTTCACTGCAACAGTTATGATACCAATATAGAAAAAGAGAAATACTAAAAAATGTGAGGAGCACCGGACCATCTAATTTCTCATGCAGCTAAAGTCTTGCTGAGAGTGTTGAACAGGAGGTTATATGGCAAGCTAGATAGAGGGATTGCATAGGAGCAGTTCGGATTTAGAAGAGGAAAAGGAGCAAGAGATGCTATTGGTCTGCTAAGAACTATAGGGGAAAGATATATGGAAAAGGGTAGAGAAATTTTTGCTGTTTTTATAGATTTAGAAAAGGCTTTTGACAGAGTTCAGTGGAACAAGCTGATGGATATCTTGAAGAGGAAAGGAGTAGATTGGAATGAGAGACGACTGATACAGAATCTATATTTACACCAGAAAGTAAGGATAAAGATTGGAAATGAAATGTCAGAAGGAAGCAGAATTGGACGGGGTGTTAGACAAGGTAGTTGCCTTTCCCCACTGCTGTTTAACGTATACCTTGAAGAGATTATTGCAAAAAGTTTAGATGGGAAAAGAGGAATATGTGTTGGTGAAAAGAAAATAGAATGTATAATATTTGCAGATGACATGGTATTAGTAGCAGAAAGTGAGCGGACAGTGAATAACATGCTCAAAGATCTGAATGAAGCTTGTGTGGAATATGGGATGCAAATAAACACAGCAAAAACAAAGAGTATGGTCATCAGTACAAGACGCAGACTGTTCAATATTAACATAGGACAATCTACCATTAGCCAAGTAAGTGAATTTAAATAACTGAAGACTTGAGGCTCGGTTCTGAGCACTATGGGACTTAACATTTATGGTCATCAGTCCCCTAGAGCTTAGAACTACTTAAACCTAACTAACCTAAGGACATCACACAACACCCAGTCATCACGAGGCAGAGAAAATCCCTGACCCCGCCGGGAATCGAACCCGGGAACCCTGGCGTGGGAAGCGAGAACGCTACCGCACGACCACGAGCTGCGGACTGAAGACTTGAGATGTCACCAGGAGGAGAAAACTCGAATTGCCATAGCGAAGGAGGCATTCAACAGAAAGAGGAGACTCTTATGTGGCAAATTAGATAAAGGACCAAGGAAAAGGCTTGCCAAATGTTTTGTTTGGAGTGTGGCACTATATGGAGCAGAAACATGAACTCTGAGACGAGAGGAAAAATGGTTCAAATGGCTCTGAGCACTATGGGACTTAACATCTGTGGTCATCAGTCCCCTAGAACTTAGAACTACTTAAACCTAACTAATCTAAAGACAACACACACATCCATGCCCTAGGCAGGATTCGAACCTGCGACCGCAGCAGTCGCGCGGTTCCGGACTGAGCGCCTAGGACCGCTAGACCACCGCGGCCGGCGAGAGGATGAGAAAAGGTTAGAAGCATTTGAGATGTGGATGTGGAGGAGAATGGAGAGAATAAGCTGGATGGAAGGAGTGAGTAATGAAAGAGTATTGGAAAGGGTTGGTGAGAGAAGATGTCTGCTGAAGGTTGTAAGAGAAAGGAAAAACAACTGGTTGGGACATTCATTGAGAAGGGAGTGCTTGCTAGTAGATGCTTTGGAAGGATTGGTTTGTGGGAGAAGACTGAGAGGAGGAAGGAGATACAAGATGATAGACGACATAAAGGGAAGGGGAAATTATGCAGACCTGGATGGCAGAAGACCGGGCAGCCTGGAGAACTACCATGTGAAAATCTGCCTTTAGGCAGAACACTGATGATGATGATGATGACGCAGGCTGGCGCCTTCCATTCGCCAAGTGTGGACTGGCTCTGAGCACTATGGGACTTAACATCTCAGGTCATCAGGCCCCTAGAATAATAAATGAAAAGCACCACTTTGCTTTTGTTCTACAATATTATTTTTATTGCTAACCGGTTTTCGGCTTACAAGGCCATCTTCAAACATTTACTGAGTCTTTTAATGTCTGAAGATGGCCTTGTAAGCCGAAAACCGGTTAGCAATAAAAATAATATTGTAGAACAAAAGCAAACTGGTGCTTTTCATTTATTATTATAATGTTGTTCTACCAAGAACCGACGGAAGATTCTGTTAATATGACTCCCCTAGAACTTAGAACTACTTAAACCTCCTCTTACAAAGTGAAAACTGCCGACAGCGCTTTACGTACTCGGAGGGTTAGCCAGTCAATCGGTGATCTGACGGGAACCGTTGTATTCAAAGACGCAAGAGCGTTGGCGCAAAGACACAGATAAAAGAGGTTTAACGTCGATTCTTGCGATTACAACTCGCAGCTAATTAAGTGGTGTTCGTTATCGAACGTCCAGGGCAACATCCTGCAGTAGTACCGGTAGTTCCTGTTCCAAAAACGTTCGATATTTGCGCCCATTCAACGTGCCATCGATGAAATATGGACCACTGAGTCTGTTCCACATGTAGCCACACCGTACGTTGACCGACCACGGACGTCGATGTGGCGCAGCTATTTCATTAACTTCTCCTGGAACACGTTTGCTCGCGTTCACAAACTTGTAAAAGAATGAACGAGAGCGACCTTCCTCTGGAAAACGCTCGGCATACAAGACAAAAGCAGTCTCAACACTTCTCCTACATTCTCTGTAAATCAGGATCATTTCAATTTTTTCTTCTGTGGTTGCAACATTCGTCGTCCACTTGCACGTCTGCTCTCCGAATGATAGACAGGTGTTCAGGCAAGTACTGTAATGTTTAGAGCCGCTATCTGTTCTACGTCTGCACGATACGTAAGCTGCGGTCGCAATCTACTGCCTGTTATGATACGTCGTAGTCCGCTACTCTGCCACGGCGGCGCGTCGAGTAGTCCCCTGTTTGATATGCCGGAGGAGTATAACGTTGCGAATGGGGATTCCAATCCGAAGTTATGAAATTCTGGTCTGTCCTACCCTCACTGCATGGAAGTGGCGTCCCATTGGATATCCAAGGGCCACTGAGTAGCATGTAAATACAACTGAATCGGTAGTTGTAAAAACAACACATGTCCACTTTTTGGCAAAAATTAGATATATGCAGAGAAGCCTTCAGGATACTTAGATGCAGCATCTATGCAAAAATCACACTTGTCCTACACATATTAATGCTTTTACAGGAATACAGTTTTTCATGTTCTTTGCAGTAACAACATGAGCCCAGGACTTACGTTTTTATTGCAAGAAATGGCAGATGGCAGCACCAAATGAACATACTCAGATCTTGTTTCATGTAGTGAACAGAATGCATGCCAGGTGGCAGCACATCTGATGCCTGTGATCTTGTTACCTGTGTGCATTATTGTAGCAGCTGCGTATACATTGTCGTTTAGTTTTGTTTATAGAACACGTTTCTTTGGATTATCTTTGCACACTGTCGAAGAAGAGAGGTGCACAACCGGAACTATATAAAAGAAATGTCATAAAAGCTGCCAGAGTGAAGGGAATTAGTTACGTGAATCACAGTGGAAGAGAAATTAATGCTGTAAAAATGGGACCTGACTGTGGGTAAGTTCAAAGGCTATGTGAATTAATCTGTGTATTTTTTACTTCTTAGAGGTTGCCATACGTTCTAAGTTTTATGGTACGTAAATATCATTTGGATACTTTACTCTATCAATAAAAAATAATTGATTTTACGTAAATAGTTTTTTTGCAGCTCTTTTACATTTCCTGACATTGGTATTCGTGTATTAATATGTTTCAGACGTAATAAACTGTGTTTCGAGAGGATCTCTGAACATGAAAAGATAGATATATTCACTAAATTGCACGATTTTGAGAGTAAGAATACACAAGATGGTTACCTTGCAGGGCTGATCGAAAAAGAAGACGTGGTACGCAGAAGACCCCGGAAAAGTGATGGCCAGCCTAAGCCAAGAGCACTAAATTATCGATATCACGTGGTAACTGGAGATGCTGGGCTGGTCGAAATGTGCAAAAAGGCATTTTGTAGCCTTTTTGGCATTACAAATGAACGTGTGCTACGAATTTGTAACTGCGAAAAATAATGTTCGCCCATGTGACAGTAGAGGATGTACTGCTTCAACCAATGCAACACCACAGGAAGTCCTATCGATAATTGAGTAGCATACTAAAACATTCCCCACGAAAATCTCACATTATTCAAGCAAAGAAATGTATTACTTAAATCCTGAATTATCTGTAAAACGTATGTACGAACTGTTCATGAAGTTATATCCTCATACCAGAGTGTCGTATGGAATTTATTTAAGGGTTTTCAACGAGCGTTGTAACTTATGCTTTGGGTGGCCGCAAATCGATACTTGCTGCTCTTGTGAGTCACTTTCAGTGAAGATTAAGAGTCCATCATTGAACGATACTGCAAAGCATGAGGCTGTAGCGGAACTCATGGAACATAAAAGAAGAAGCAAAAAATTCTATTTAACGATGGATGTTGTTAAGGAGAAGTGTACAGAAAATGAGCATGTGGTAGCATTGTGATTCGC
Source organism: Schistocerca piceifrons (assembly GCF_021461385.2). Taxonomy (NCBI): domain Eukaryota; kingdom Metazoa; phylum Arthropoda; class Insecta; order Orthoptera; family Acrididae; genus Schistocerca; species Schistocerca piceifrons. The sequence continues at coordinate 27,355,493 of NC_060144.1, forward strand.
TTATATGCAAAATCTGCAGTTGCCTAAGCTCCCAGTACAGGAAGCTTTTTATTTACGGCAAATTAACGTTAATGCATTCTATATTACAGACCTAAAGAGCAACAAATCCAAGGTATATCTGTACCACGAATGTACTGCCCACAAAGGACCTAACGAAGTATGCTCGTTTTTGGTTGATTACATGAACACAACGATACCTGATAGTGTTACTGAATTACACCTGTTCTCGGATGGGTGCCCAGCGCAATAAGAACGACACAGTGGTTAGGGTAATGAACTGCCTTGTAAGTTCTGGCAGATTCAAAGATGTATTCCAGCACTTTCCTGTGCGTGGCCATTCATTTGTACCATGTGATCACACATTTGCTTCCATAAAGCGGGTGATACGAAGAAAAGACAGAATATATTCTTTGTATGAGTATGTTCAGTGTATGGTGACATCATCCAAAAAACAAAATATTAATGTAAAGCTTGTTACACAGAAGAGATTTTGGGTTACAAAAATGGTGGCCCAAATTTTATAAGCGATCCTGTTTGTCTGACGATAGTTATGGGACGAATGTGGACAAAAGCAATAAAGTGAAATTCACAGTGTCCTCATTTATGAGCTTCCATCACAGTGAAATGTTTTCAGGTAAAGTTGACTATCATATTGATGGTCTCGTAAAACACCGCTTTTCATTGCGACATTCATTACACACAGAACCAAAGTTGCCTGCAGAAGTTGCATGTAACGACAAAGTTGCAATCAATGTCAAAAAATTGAAAGACGTGGGACAATTAATGCAATATATTCCCGATGAGCACAAAGCCTTTTATCTGGAATTGACTGAGTGGTCTTCTGTGGACACTCCTGAAGATGATTTATAATAAATTTTTGGTGCAAAATAACCTGTATAGTGTAGTGTTAATCCTTCAGTATCCTGTTAGGTGAAATAAGAAATTTCATTCCTAATGTCACGATTTACATCGTCATATCTTTAGTCTTTCCATACAGTGTGTGCATACATTAACAATATTTTTCAGTTTCTCTGTAAAACAATATTAGACAATGTACAAGTAATATTGTATATTAAATTTATACAATAAAGTAATTTTTGATAACATAAACGAATGTTGATCTTAAAATGTCAGTCCGAAATGTTCATCCTGCAATAACAACATAAGTCCGTACAATTAAAAAAAATCGTTTATGCAAAGTTATTATATTTAAAGTACTTTGTTTTATTGTTAAAGCTTACCTAACATACACAGTCAATATTAAAATTAATGGGTTTATCCTACTGTCCACTATTTAGCCTGTATACAGTTTTTTGCTTATCCTGAAAAATTTACTTTTTTGGACTAATGTTGTTTTTACAATTACTGATTCAATTCTGTACACATTTCCATTCCTCCGATTACAGCGCCATCTGTGTCCAAACGAAGAAAATGTTTCAGAGAAAGGTATGTAGATTTTGCCGTAGAATCGTAATTTGCAATAAAAACAGGAGTTCCCATTGAAGATTTCAAAGTTGACCGCCGCCAACCAAGCACGGGGTGAGGTCGCGAATCGAATGTGGTATCGTTGGATGACCCCCTCCGAGACAAAAAAATTGGGATTATAACTTTTTTTGATCCGATGTGTGGTTTTCGAGATATTTCAATGTCTTCGGTTAAAATGATCACCCTGTACATCAGGAATATTCCAATCATTTGCATTTTCATAGATTTCACGAAAGCATACGATTCTGTGTACCGAAAATCCTTGTTTAACATCTTATAGGAACAGGGACTCAACCCAAAAACAGTTTGACTAATCAAAGAGACGGTGGTTGGCACAACAGCGAGCATGACTCATTCCTTATGGATCAAAACTGGACGACAGATTATCCCCACTATTGTTCAAACTTGTCCTAGACAAAGTAAGAACGAATGGGGAAAGGAAATGAAAATCCTAGGACACTACAAAGCAACACGACTAGAACAATACCAGGACGAGACAGAGAGCCGGCCGTTGTCGCCGAGCCGTTCTAGGAGCTTCACTCTGGGACCGCGCGACCGCTACCGTCGCAGGTTCGAACCCTGCCTCGCGCATGGATGTGTGTGATGTCCTTAGGTTAGTTAGGCTTAAGTAGTTCTAAGTTATAGGGGACTGATGACTTCAGATGTTAACACCCATAGTGCTCACAGCCACTTGAATGAGATAGAGATCTTAAATCTAGTTTTCGAAGACGACCCGGCCATTGTCTTACGTGGTCTCCTACACATATTTTTTTCCAAACTGCACTTGTTTATTGAGAACAATGAGACTCCGCCGACAATCAACGAGCCGCCGGCGGTACGCAGGCGAGCCGGGCCGGTTGTGCGAATGTGTGTTTCACTCCACAGGGCAGGGCTGTTCGTTGTCTTATTCGTCTCGGCCAACTTCTTGTCTACAGACGGTGTGCGTCCGGGAAAATAATCCGACTGGACCCAAATGTCCGGGGTTTTCGAAGTCTTTGTCCGGGGTCAGCAGTTCGAGTGACGGCAGTCCGAGTTTTTCCTCCTCCGTGCGTATCAGTAGAGCCGCGTTTCTAGCAGCTCTTGTTTACTTCTGTGCTCCCAGACGACAGAAGTGTCAGCAGACAGATAACGAAGAGATGAACCGTTGTGCCGGTCACAATTGCGACAATATGCTACACTGTATTTCACAGGCTTACATCACTTGGCGATGTGCGTAGCTGGGGTGGTTATCATTAGCTACGTAAGAAAGTCGTTCCTTAAGAGATGTGTCACGAAACTTTGTCTGAAATTAGGCATGACGCAGGGCTGACTCGCGTACACAAACAAATGATTAGTGTAATCACGCACACAGGAGCAGGCGTCAACACCACCGCGTGCCAAGAAATGTTCACCAGAGGCCTGAAGATCACCGCGCGCATCGTTTCCTTTAAACTTACGTAGTTACACGTTCCGGCGCTATGAGATCACCAGAGAGCACCACTAAGTGCAGGGTGAACACAAACAAAAATTTATTTCTACGGCACAATGTTAGATACTGCTTTGCTATTTGTTGCAAATCGTAGCTTCACTCAAGGTTGTTTTTTTTATGGATATACTTCTAAATGTCTATGCGCTATTTCACAAACAGTAGCGTGCCTCATTTAGTTTTTGTGCTTACCTTCCTGCTCGCACTTTCGTAACATCTGATTCTCTCTCTCTCTCTCTCTCTTGTTACAGGAGCGCTGCTGTCACAATCGCTTCCATGCAGGAGGGAAAGCCAATGTGTTTTGCGGTTCGATCAAACACAGTCGCCTATTAAAGCTAAGCGAAAGTCCCGAAGTGCCCACCTGCCAGACGAGAAGAACATGAGAGGCTGGTATGAAATTTTTAAAGAGACTGTCGCTGTTGACGATAAGGCAAGAAGTACAACAATATCAGAAATTGAGTCCGCCTTGATGCAAAACACCTTGTTATTCGTTTATTTCTTTATTTTCCCAAACTAGTTTCGGCGACAACTATAACCATCATCAGTGGGTTTTTTAATCTAAGACATGCAGAACATACCATGGTTATACAAACCGAGTGGCACATTATTATATTTTTACTATTCGTTTTTTGAAACATAGTTTTCTACGGATACTTTCATACTACCTTATTTCTTGTATGTTACAGCATGTTTTCGAGAATTATTGTCGCTGTTTGCGACGTATTTCCTGTGCGTTTTTTTTGTTGTTGCCGTTTTTACTTAGCGAACATCATGTCATCTGAATCAAGGCGGGCTCAATTTCTGGTATTGTTGTTTTTCTACGCAAACGCAGACCAAATGGAAGAGTTCCAAGATAAAATTATTTAGGTGAGGAGTGGTACGGACGACACCGTGCGCTGACCATCTCAGCACCGACGCTCCGTGTTCCCAGAAAAAAAAAAATTCAAATGTCTGTGAACTCTTATGGGACTTAACTGCTAAGGTCATCAGTCCCTAAGCGTACACACTACTAAACCTAAATTATCCTAAGGACAAACACACACACACACACACACACACACACACACACACACACACATGCCCGAGAGAGAACTCGAACCTCCGCCGGGACCAGCCTCACTGTCCATGACTGCAGCGCATAGACCGCTCGGCTAATCCCGCGCGGCTTCCAGAAAAACAGCCATACCTCAAAATGTTGTTGTTGTTGTGGTTTTCAGTCCTGAGACTGGTTTGATGCAGCTCTCCATGCTACTCTATCCTGTGCAAGCTTCTTCATCTCACAGTACCTACTGCAACCTACATTCTTCTGAATCTGCTTAGTGTATTGATCTCTTGGTCTCCCTCTACGATTTTTACCCTCCACGCTGCCTCCAATGCTAAATTTGTGATCCCTTGATGCCTCAGAACATGCCCTACCAACCGGTCCCTTCTTCTAGTCAAGTTGTGCCACAAACTTCTCTTCTCCCCAATTCAATTCTTCCTCATTAGTTATGTGATCTACCCATCTAATCTTCAGTACTCTTCTGTAGCACCACATTTCGAAAGCTTCTATTCTCTTCTTGTCCAAACTATTTATCGTCCATGTTTCACTTCCATACATGGCTACAGTCCATACAAATACTTTCAGAAACGACTTTCTGACACTTAAACCTATACGCGATGTTAACAAATTTCTCTTCTTCAGAAATGCTTTCCTTGCCATTGCCAGTCTACATTTTATATCCTCCCTACTTCGACCATCATTAGTTATTTTGCTAACAAATAGCAAAACTCATTTACCACTTTAAGCCTCTCATTTCCTAATCTAATTCCCTCAGCATCACCCGTACTTAAATTCGACTACATTCCATTATCCTCGTTTTGCTTTTGTTGATGTTCATCTTATATTCTCCTTTCAAGACACTATCCATTCCGTTCAACTGCTCTTCCAAGTCCTTTGCCGCCTCTGACAGAATACAATATCGTCGGCGAACCTCAAAGTTTTTATTTCTTCTCCATGGACTTTAATACCTACTCCGAATTTTTCTTTTGTTTCCTTTACTGCTTGCTCAATATATAGATTGAACAACATCGGGGAGAGGCTACAACCCTGTCTCACTCCCTTCCCAACCACTGCTTCCCTTTCATGTTCCTCGACTCTTATAACTGCCATCTGGTTTCTGTACAAATTGTAAATAGCTTTTCGCTCCCTGTATTTTACCCCTGCCACCTTCAGAATTTGAAAGAGAGTATTCCAGTCAACATTGTGGAAAGCTTTCTCTAAGTCTACAAATGCTAGGAACGTAGGTTTGCCTTTCCTTAATCCAGCTTCTAAGTCGTAGGGTCAGTATTGCCTCACGTGTTCCAATATTTCTACGGAATCCAAACTGATCTTCCCCGAGGACGGCTTCTACTAGTTTTTCCATTCGTCTGTAAAGAATTGATGAAAAGATGTAAAGAATTGATGGAATGCTATCGTCTCAGCCACATATACCCAGCCGGAAGAAAAGGCGTAACACCCTCACGGACTGTGTTGAGTGGCAACAGGGCGTAATACTCTTGATACTGAGGTGGTGCAAAGTTACTGATCCACTTGTCACGGTCATCGGCGGTCACATGGAGCTTAAAGGCCTGTGCACACTCTGTAGGCAGTGAGCTGAGGATAGCTGTGAACAATGTTTGCAACATTCATACTAGGCTACACTCATGCCACCAACGAGTATGTACTCCTGTTGAACAGCTTCAGCCATTTGAACGGAGTCATACTGTCGGCCTGTGGGAAGCCGGAAGGATGTATCGGCGTACTGCGGCGCATGTTACACACAGTGTATCGTTGGCGTGTCGCTGCTTGCAACAGTGGTCCGTGGAACGTTCCCACACCTGTAAAACAGGTTCTGGACCTCCGCGGAGTGCAGACGCATGCCACGGGGGATGCAGGGTGCGAGCAGCCGTGGCCGACCCAACATCGTCGAGGGACGAAATCCGGGCAAATATTGTACCTGCTGTGTTAGCAGAGACCATTGGGAGCCGTCCGTTTGCAGCATTACTTACGAGGGTGACTACCCGTCAGGTTACGTGGCGAGAGGGCTCAGTGGACACCCCGCCGAAACCTGAACGCAAAATTAAGCAAGGAAACAGGAAGAAGGTATACTCAACTGTGAAAAAAAAGTAAAAATAGAAAGAGTGAACGGTGGAAGACAAGAAGTGCAACACAGAGCAGCCCAAAAGAGCAACGGAGTAACTACTTAAACCTAACTAACCTAAGGACATCACACACATCCATACCCGAGGCAGGATTCGAACCTGTGACCGTAGCGGTCCCGCGGTTCCAGACTGTAGCGCCTAGAACCGCACGGCCACTCCAGCCGGCTGTTCAAATCTCCCTCGCGCTAATTCTTCTTCTTCTTTTTTCGCAACCAATTAACCTAAGGACATCACACACATCCATACCCGAGGCAGGGTTCGAACCTCCGATCGTAGCGGTTGCCCGGTTCCAGACTATAGCGCCTAGAACCGCACGGCCACTCCAGCCGGCTGTTCAAATCTCCCTCGTGCTAATTCTTCTTTTTTCGCAACCAATAGTAGGACAATATAGCCAACATTTTGCTGACAATTCATCTTGATGGATGATAAATCACGAGCCCATCGTGAACACATTCCTTCAGCATGCTAGGATTACTCGAGAATGGAGTGCCCTGCCTGTTCCCCGAAGATGAACCCAATCGAACGTGTGAATAATGTGTACATGTGGACATATACGACGACTATGTACTCTGCGCGACTTACGCAGAGTCGCCATTGGAGAGTGAGACAATGTGGACCAGCGCTGGCTTGATGGTCTCAACAGTAGTGTGCCACGACAGACTTAAGCCTGCATCGTAGCAGCGGACGTTACACCAGGAACTGACATCCCATGGAAAACAAACTGTTTAGCCGTTACAAAGTTATTTATTTTTTTGATTTAGTTGGTTGGTTGGTTGGTTGGTTGTTTCGGGGAAGGAGACCAGGCAGCGAGGTCATTGGTCTCATCGGATTAGGGAAGGACGGGGAAGGAAGTCGGCCGTGCCCTTTGAAAGGAACCATCCCGGCATTTGCCTGGAGCGATTTAGGGAAATCACGGAAAACCTAAATCAGGATGGCCGGACGCGGGATTGAACCGTCGTCCTCCCGAATGCGAGTCCAGTGTCTAACCACTGCGCCACCTCGCTCGGTTTTTGATTTAGTGATCTGAACACATTGCAGGTGAGTGTATATGCGTGCAGTACAGCAAATTTTTGTTTTGTGTACCACGAATTTCGAATTAAAGGGGTAATGCAAAACTTTGTTGATGCAACGTTGTAACTAGCTCTGCCGTTGTTGGTTTGTGTCTCACTTATGGCAACGGAAGTAACAGCTGAGATCACTGACGTAATTAGCATAGCGGTAGTGAGACTGAAAAAGGCGCAAAGACGGCTCGACAACCTAAGTAAGATACCCAGAAGGGTGGGACTGAGGATCGCCTACAGCAAGAAAAAGCCATTGGGTACTACTTGGAACTGGAAAACACCGGAGAGCCCCGTGCAAAAGTTAGACGCATTTAAATACCTGGGAGGGAAAAAAGTGGGAAGAGACATGAGCAATGATGGAATGATAGAGAGGATCAAGATGATGTCAGCCTTCTGCGTGACCAGAGATACACACAATGAAAAGAATACCCATATCTACAGACGCAAAGATTAGACAGTACTGCTGGAAAAAAAATGCGGCACCTTCGAGAACGAGATCATTTTATTGATAAGTGAGACGACAGGTAGTTTATCATTGTAGGAGTATATCAAATTGAGACCACGTGTCGCCCTAAAGGGTGCCCAAACACTCGCATCAGCACACAGCATACTCGCCTTGGTCACAACGCAGGCGTGTGTTCTTTCATGGTAACGATCACAAAGATGCCGAACGGCACCGTGCGATAGACTACCCCAAGCATCTTGCGCTTTTTGTTGCAGTCCGGCAGTGGTTCTTGCAGGCTCCAGACAACGAGTAAGTTCCCGCTTCATCATGCCCCATAGGTAGTCAATTGGCGAGAGACCTGGCGATGTCTGCGGCCAAGACAGTTATTGCGCACCACGAAGAGTACGTTGCGTCGGAGCAGCCGTACGTGGACGTGCAATGTACCGCTGAAAAAGCACATCCCCGTCCTGTCGAAGAAATGGTGGCAGCGCGGGGATAACGCCATTTGCAGTGCAGCGTGCATTAGTTACTTTACCATGCAGGAACACTAAATGTTGTGAGCACACGTTGTAAATGATGCCCGTCCCCACCATCCCCCTTCCTTGGTTGGGACCTGTGTGTCGTGGGCAAGTGCACTGTCGACTAGGTAGGTCAGCGGGTCTACGCCATACACGTATACACCCATCACTCGCGTAGAGACAGAAACAGTTGCATGTAGATACCACCACTGTACATGCTACTGTGATGCAGCTCCTTCAAAATTGTCTCCTTCTGACTGAACACACCGACTCCAACGGTGTTTCCACTTTTGGAAACATTCCTGCAATTTTTTTTTTTTCCTGAAGTTTGTTACGGACGCTCTCCGTATTTGCCTGGATGTCTTCAATCGAGTCAAATAGCTTCCCTTTCAGTGAAAATTTCAGTTTGGGAAACGGGTAAAAGTCCGCAGGGGCCAAATCATGGGAATATGGCGGTTGTGGAAGGACAAGAATTTTGGATTTGGTCAAAAATGAACGATGGAGATGGCACGATGAGCCGGAGCATTGTCACGGTGTAGCACCCAAATCCCGTCTTTCCACAATGCAGGTCTTTTCTACCGCACCTTTTCGCGCAAACGCTCAAGGACACATTTTTAGTATTCCTGGTTAAGTGTCTGTTCTCCAGGGGTAAATTCGTGATGCACAATACCGGTAGAATCGAAAAAAATCACCAACATTGTCTTCACCTTCGACAGACTTCGCCGTGTCGTGGTGAATCTGGAGTCTTCCACTGCGAAGGATGCACTTTGGTTTCAAGATGATATCCATATACCCACGATTCGTAATTACCATATTTAACAAATGTGGGTCATTTTTAGTCCGATTAATCAGATCTTCGCACACTTCAAATTCAAAATGGTTCAAATGGCTCTGAGCACTATGGGAGTTAGCACTTGAGGTCATCAGTCCCCTAGAACTTAGAACTACATAAACGTAACTAACCTAAGGACATGATACACATCCATGCCCCAGGCAGGATTCGAACCTGCGACCGTAGCAGTCGCGCGGTTCCGGACTGAAGCGCCTAGAACCGCTCGATCACCGTGGCCGGCTGGTACACTTCAAGTCGGTACTGACTCTGGTCACTTGACAACACTTTTGAAATGAATTTTGCGCACACTCGACGCATGTTTAGATCTTCAGTTAAAATTGACTGAACTGCTTAGAAACTTAAGTTAATCAGCCATCTCCCTAATTGTAATACGACCAGAGCGCACTATGTCGCGAACTTTCACAACATCTCAATTCGTTTTTGAAGTGGAAGGTCGGCCGGACCGTGGTTCACCTTCTCATGATTTGCGTCTGGCGCTAATCATGAGGTGTCCACTCTGTATGACTTCTTGCTCATCTGCATCTGCAGCGGAGTCCACGATGCCATCGTATACAACGCGGTGCTCGGCGTCGTGGTCGGGAATTGAGATTCCATTACGCAGCCGTCTCCTACCGGTTTGATGCGATACATGACGTCCTGTATCCTTTTCAAACGCCGAATACAGTCAAGAAGTACTCAGCCCAAGGTCCCTTTCACTCAAAAGTCGACGGCCTGTGCGTTCTACGTCCTCAACACTACCCGTCAGCTGGAACCAATTCCATGTCCGCACCCATCACTTTGACACCGGTGCGCACGTCGACCAACTTCCCAAGCTGAGAAGCCTTCTTCATGTAATGGCATGATGTGGACTCAGTCACTGTTCGCGACCGTGTGGCCGAGCGGTTCTAGGCGCTTCAGTCTGGAACCGCGCGACCGCTGCGGTCGCAGGTTCGAATGTCCTTGGGTTAGTCAGGTTTAAGTAGTTCTAAGTTCTAGGGGACTGATGACCTCAGAAGTTAACTCCCATTGTGCTCAGAGCCATTTGTGTTTCAGACAGGTCTCTCACGCGTCCCTCTGGTGCTTCACGTTTAACTGAAATGCTGCAGTGCCATTCGAGTGCAGTGTTCCAAACAACGCCAGGCGTCACCTTTCGATCAATACAGGGACAGTCACAATAGCAGCACACCTCTACGACCTATTGGTGAGATGCAGCACTTTTTTATTGAAGTGTGAAGTTTCACATCAGCTTACGTACTGTAAACAAAGGTAGCGTATTGCAAGCAAATAAAAGAGGAAAACCCCCACTGTTTTATTAAACGACTGCAGAACAATCATTAGAAACATCCAGTAAAGAACTAGAATATGCATGTCATGTTATCCAGAATGAGATTTTCACTCTGCAGCGGAGTGTGCTTTGATATGAAACTTCCTGGCAGATTAAAACTGTGTGCCCGACCGAGACTCGAACTCGGGACCTTTGCCTTTCGCGGGCACGTGCTCTACCATCTGAGATACCGAAGCACGACTCACGCCCGGTACTCACAGCTTTACTGGCAGAAGTAAAGCTGTGAGTACCGGGCGTGAGTCGTGCTTCGGTATCTCAGATGGTAGAGCACGTGCCCGCGAAAGGCAAAGGTCCCGAGTCTCGGTCGGGCACACAGTTTTAATCTGCCAGGAAGTTTCATGTCATGTTATGTTAACTGGGGACCTAGAAACGACGGAGAGGCTCCGTCCCCGCCGCAGCCGCAGTGGTCCGCAACCCCACGACGACTACCGCAGTCCACTTCACCTTTCCACCGCCCCACACCGAACCCTGGGTTCTTGTGCGGTTCTGCCCACGGCGGACCCCCCAGGGAGCGTCTCACACCAGACGAGTGTAACCCCTATGTTTGCGTGGTAGAGTAATGGTGGTGTACGCCTACGTGGAGAACTTGTTTGCCGACATAATGTAGCTGAGGCGGAATAATGGGAACCAGCCCGCATTTGCCGAGGCAGGTGGAAAACCGCCTAAAAACTATCCACAGACTGGCCGGCTCACCGGACATCGACACAAGTCCGCCGGGCGGATTCGTGCCGGGGACTGGCACTCCTTCCCGCCCGAAAGCCGTTGGTAGACCGCACGACCAACCGGGCGGTCTAGAATATGCATATGGAGCAGTTTGAAGTGTAACGACAACTTAAAACTAATGGCTGGATAGATAGCACCAAATGGAAATTCGTTGGAAATATGCTTAGGAAAAGGAGTCTACACACGAAGGAAGTAGTTCACAACCTCATGATACTTGAATGTGGTACCCACATCTTACCGGACTGATAGAGAAAATGGAGAATCTACACGTACTGAAAAAAATCAATCTCGTATGTATGTATGCGTGTATCTATGTTCCACATCTGCTCCTAAACCACTTGATCGATTCCACCAAACTTAGTATACGTATGATATGCGTGAAAGGAAGTTTTGTGGGCGGAAGAACAGCCTGCCTTCCACTAGTGTGGTTGGTGATAAAAAATGGGTGACATAGGACAACTGAGAGATGTCTACAGCGATTTCAGCCACATCTGGTATTTTCTTTACTCGTTTTTTTGTGTAAAAATAATGTAGAGGATGTATATCATTACCATCCCTAGGGATGGTGGATGTAATGAGAAGCAGTTAAATTAAAAATCTTTTTAACGACGGATTTTAGGCTTTTGGTTTTAGTTTTGTACGTCGCAAGACACATTGGTTACAGTCCCGATGATGTGTCACCTCAAAGATGTGGGAGAGGATGGTCTTTTCACATTCTTATTAACATACAAAATTTTATTTCTACACTACTAGCCATTAAAATTGCTACACCACGAAGATGACGTGCTACAGACGCGAAATGTAACCGACAAGAAGAAGATGCTGTGATATGAAAATGATTAGCTTTTCAGAGCATTCACACAAGGCTGGCACCGGTGGCGACACCTGCAACGTGCTGACATGAGGAAAGTTTCCAGCCGATTTCTCATACACAAACAGCAGCTGACCGGCGTTGCCAGGTGAAACGCTGTTGTGATGCCTCTTGTAAGGAGGATAAATGCATACCATCACGTTTCCGACTTTCATAAAGGTCGGACTGTAACCTACCGCGATTGCGGTTAATCGTATCGCGACATTGCCGCTCGCGTTGGCCGAGATCCAATGACTGATAGCAGCATATGGAATCGGTGGATTCAGGAGGGTAATACGGAAAGCGCTGCTGGATCCAAACGGCCTCCTATCACTAGCAGTCGAGATGACAGGCATCTTACCTGCATGGCTGTAACAGATCGTGCAGCCACGTCTCGATCCCTGAGTCAACAGATGGGGACGTTTGCAAGACAACAACCATCTGCACGAACAGTTCGACGACGTTTGCAGCAGCATGGACTATCAGCACGGAGACCATGGCGACATCGCGATGAACGCAGATTGGAAGCGTGTATTCGTCATCACCATACTGGCGTATCACCCGGCGTCATGGTATGGGGTGCCATTGGTTACATTTCTCGGTCATCTCTTGTTCGCACTGACGGCACTTTGAACAGTGGACGTTACATTTCAGACGTGTTACACCCCTGGCTCTACCCTTCATTCGATCCCTGCGAAACCCTACATTTCAGCAGGATAATGCACGGCCGCATGTTGCAGGTCCTGTACTGGCCTTTCTGGATACAGAAAATGTTCTACTGCTGCCCTGGCGAGCACATTCTCCAGATCTCTCACCAACTGAAAACGTCTGGTCAATGGTGGCCGAGCAACTGGCTCGTCACAATACGCCAGTCACTACTCCGGACCGAGCGAAGTGGCGCAGTGGTTAGACACTGGACTCGCATTCGGAATGACGACGGTTCAATCCCGCGTCCGGCCGTCCTGATTTAGGTTTTCCGTGATTTCCCTAAATCACTTCAGGCAAATGCCGGGATCGTTCCTCTGAAAGGGCACGGCCGACTTCCTTCCCCATCCTTCCCTAATCCGATGAGACCGATGACCACGCTGTCTGGTCTCCTTCCCCAAATAAACAACCAACCTACTCTTGATGAACTGTGGTATCGTGTTGAAGCTGCATGGGCAGCTGTACCTGTACACGCGATCCAAGCTGTTTTTGACTCAATGACCAGGCGTATCAAGGCCGTTATTACGGCCAGAGGTGGTTGTTCCGGGTACTGATTTCTCAGGATCTATGCACCCAAATTGCGTGAAAATGTAATCACATGTCAGTTCTAGTATAATATATTTGTGGAATGTATACCCGTTTATCATCTGCATTTGTTTGGGTGTAGCAATTTTAATGGCCAGTAGTGTATTTCAACGTGAAATTATTGTTATTTTTAAAAAGTAGTAATCTTTCGTAAATGTTATAGGTAAAAATATTACAAGAAAGTTGATAAACGAAAACTGTAAAATGTACCACTTGTTTTAAAATAGGAGCTACCAGGTCTACAAATTTACCAATAAATAAATATAAATAAGACTGACGACCTTTTGCAGTCTTCCGCTGCAGGCAATAAGGTGACTTGCGGCGGCAGAAGTAGATGAAAGCGTGGAGGAGCGTTCACGTAAAAAATGAGTAACCTTTCGTGCCCTAAAACGCAGAACTAGAATTGGGAAACTGTAAGGGCGTTCGACAATATAAAATGGTGCAAGCTGTTCGAGATTCTGAAAAAAGTAGGGGTAAGCTATAGGGAGAGATGGGTCATGTACAATATGTACAACAACCAAGAGGGGATAATAAGAGTGGACGATCAAGAACGAAGTGCTCGTATTAAGAAGGGTGTAAGACAAGGCTGTAGCCTTTCGCCCCTACTCTTCAATCTGTAGATCGAGGAAGCAGTGATGGAAATAAAAGAAGAGTTCAGGAGTAGAATTAAAATACAAGGTGAAAGGATATCAATGATACGATTCGCTGATGACATTGCTATCCTGAGTGAAAGTGAAGAAGAATTAAATGATCTGCTGAACGGAATGAACAGTCTAATGAGTACACAGTGTGGTTTGAGAGTAAATCGGAGAAAGACGAAGGTAATGAGAAGTAGTAGAAATGAGAACAGCGAGAAAGTTAACATCAGGATTGATGGGCACGAAGTCAATGAAGTTAAGGAATTCTGCTACCTAGGCAGTAAAATAACCAATGACGGACGGAGCAAGGAGGACATCAAAAGCAGACTCGCTATGGCAAAAAAGGCATTTCTGGCCAAGAGAAGTCTACTAATATCAAATACCGGCCTTAATTCGAGGAAGAAATTTCTGAGGATGTACGTCTGGAGTACAGTGAAACATGGACTGTGGGAAAACCGGAACAGAAGAGAATCGAAGCATTTGAGATGTGGCCACAAGTCGGCAGACAGCTCACAGAGCTGACTCACTCAGCAGTTGCGCCAGTCCGTCACCTCTCGTCTCGCAAACGCCACTTCTCCCACGCAAAACCCAACACTTACGTCCCTTCTCTTGTTCTACGCTAATTGCGCGACGTAAACCCTTACCGTCATGACAGTACGGTAGCACGCGCACTTCTTTCAGTCGAGCGTCCGTTTTCTGCCACGGTACGTTTGTAACGCAGAGACTTTCTGAGGGCATACGACGCCCAGGGCGCAACCACACAGGCAGTACACAAAACGTCGGAGGCCCAAATATAATTAATTTGATGATTCCAACTATAGATTCGAGATAACTACAAAATAGTAACGCGTATTCTTTACAGACGAATGGAAAAGCTGGTAGAAGCCGACCTCGGAGAAGATCAGTGTGGATTCCGTAGCTGGCCTTACCACTTATCTTAGAAGAAAGATTAAGGAATGGCAAACCTACGTTTCTAGCATTTGTAGACTTAGAGAAAGCTTTTGACAATGTTCACTGGAATACTCTCTTTCAAATTCTAAAGGTGGCAGGGGTAAAATACAGGGAGCGAAAGGCTATTTACAATTTGTACAGAAGCCAGATGGCAGTTATAAGAGTCGAGGGGCATGAAAGGGAAGCAATGGTTGGGAAGGGAGTGAGACAGGGTTGTAGCCTCTCCCCCATGTAATTCAATCTGTATATTGAGCAAACAGTAAAGGAAACAAAAGAAAAATTCGGAGTAGGTATTAAAATACATGGAGAAGAAATAAAAACTTTAAGGTTCGCCGATGACATTGTAATTCTGTCAGAGGCAGCAAAGGACTTGGAAGAGCAGTTGAACGGAATGGACAGTGCCTTGAAAGGAGTATGTATAAGATGAACATCAACAAAAGCAAAACGAGGATAATGGAACGTAGTCGAATTAAGTCGGGTAATGCTGAGGGAATTAGATTAGGAAATGAGACACTTAAAGTAGTAAAGGAGTTTCGCTATTTGCGGAGCAAAATAACTGATGATGGTCGAAGTAGAGAGGATATAAAATGTAGACTGGCAAAGGCAAGGCAAGCATTTCCGAAGAAGAGAAATTTGATAACATCGAGTATAGGTTTAAGTGTCAGGAAGTCGTTTCTGAAAGTATTTGTATGGAAATGAAACATGGACGATAAATAGTTCAGACAAAAAGAGAATAGAAGCTTTCGAAATGTGGTGCTACAGAAGAATGCTCAAGGTTAGATGGGTTGATCACATAACTAATGAGGAGTCTTCTCTTAATTTACCAAGCTGTTTAATATATAACTCTAAATCACGGTCGGAAATCTTTTCATTTTCTTTTAACTCCAAAGTCAGATCGTGCCAGTGAAGATTTAAATAGCTCCATTTTTACTTGAAAGGCCATAATGACTATTCGAGCTTGACTGACTGTAACTTTTTTTTTCCCCTTGGAAACCCTCTTGTACTTCGTTAAATTTCGATTCGTTTTAACTTGTCACAAAGTGATGGATCCACATTCCTACGAAACTCTTCGGTTGAGTCGTACAAGTCAACAAGCCCCTCCTAACCATAAACTTTTGACAAGCATCTTACCTCAGTGTGCAAAAGTAACTGCTTGAAAATTTCACCATTTTATTCACATAATCTCGCAAACAGATTTTTAATACGAAAAATTCAATACGTTTGCAGCACAACAAACCAGCAGTAAGTTACTACCTCGTTAGATATAAAGTACTCCCTATTCTTTCTCAGTGAGCAATGTGGCCGCGTTTTGCTGGCAATAGATATTTAGTGTTGGAAGGAACTGTAATTATATATAAATTTCATCTCTTCAGTACCATTAGATAGGAAAAAGGTAATAAAAAAGTACCTACATTTAATGGTTTTCGATATATGACGACATTTTTATTGGAATATTCAATTTTTTCCCTAGACAGTTAAATTGATCGTCTTTGGTTCAAAATGGCTCTGAGCACTATGGGACATAACAGCTGAGGTCATCAGTCCCCTATAACTTAGAACTACTTAAACCTAACTAACCTAAGGACATCACACACATCCATGCCCGAGGCAGGATTCGAACCTGCGACCGTAGCGGTTCCAGACTGAAGCGCCTAGAACCGCTCGGCCACTCTAGCCGGCGATCTTCTTTGGTATTAATCAACCCCCTTTCGACCCTCGTGTATTGATCGATCTCTGCTGAACTCCTGTAAGAACCCTAGCGGTAGGCGGAAGGATCTCTTTTGTAAACTGATTGCATTTCTCTATTATTCTACTAATAAAACGCAGTCTGCCAGCTGCTTTACATATTATTTGGAGTATGTGATAGTTCCACCTCATATCCCTACAAAGTGCCATATCCAGATGTTTTTAGGAGTAT
This sequence comes from Schistocerca piceifrons, assembly GCF_021461385.2. Classification (NCBI taxonomy): domain Eukaryota; kingdom Metazoa; phylum Arthropoda; class Insecta; order Orthoptera; family Acrididae; genus Schistocerca; species Schistocerca piceifrons. The sequence goes on from NC_060144.1 coordinate 27,372,197, forward strand.
ACCGATTTCAGCCGTGACGTGTTGATATTGCAATCAAAGGACACAACGATTTTTTTTTCGTTTCGCGAAATGCATTTTTCCAATTTTAAAACAAGTTGCTAATCTTTGCACCACTTTGGAATCTTATCGGGATCTGACTGAATATTTGCGCAGCTTTTTTCAGACGGTGCTTCGTTATAGACAACAGCAACAGCATTATCGACGAAAAATCTGAGTTTCTTTTTCAATATTGCTTGCAAGGTCATTAATATACACTGTGAATGGCAAGGGTTCAACACACTTTCCTACACTTAAAGTTACCTCTACATCTGTGTATGACTCTCCGCAGATCGTTATTCGCTGCGTTCTCCCTACCGGGAAATTCTAAATCCAGTCCCATATTTCACTTCATAGCCCACATGATCGCACTCTGGATAATAAGCGTAGTTGTGCTACTGTGTCACATGCTCTTCGGAAGTCGAGAAATTCTACAGCACCCTGACTGCCTTCATCCCTTGCTTTCGCGACGCCATTTGAGGAAAGTAAGTGTTGGGTTTCACGTGATCGATGTTTTCGGAATCCATGTTGATTCATATGGAGGAGGTCAATCTGTTGAGGGTAACTCACTACGTTTGGACTCAGCATGTTTTCTGAGATTCTACAACAAATGGATGTCATGGTCACTGGACGGTAATTATGTGACTCACAAGGGGAGGCCGCCAATTGTGAAATTCAGATTCGATTCATACTGCGCATAATAGAAGCTCATGGCCAGAGATGTAATGTGGCAAAGCAACAAGATGCACTTCTCAGCCGTTGTCGAGAAAATCGACAGTTAAAAGAAACCGTTGCGGTGAAATACTCTCTACGATTAAGTATATTCTACAGCGTCGTGGCGCAGCGGTAAGCGTTCGGGTTCGTAATCCGAAGGTTGCCGGATCGAATCTCGCGCCATGCAATTTTTTTTATTATTAGTTTTTTGTAATTCAATATATATATATATATATATATATATATATATATATATATATATATATATATTAATGAATTGCTTATGCATGTTGGTGAAGGCGGGTCGCTCTCCAATTGTACCGCCTCCATTTTTCCGTTTGTTTAACAGGGTGTACCAAAGCTCTCACGTCCGCACTGATTTTCGACGATGTTATAAGTTACGCTAGGGGCCGCATCTACCTTCTTTCGAAGTTAGCAGGCAACTACGCTGTTATGCGGCGGCTCCTTTCGGCCCATTCAACATCTGTCCTTCAAGTGTAACGAGCGAGTAACGGAGTTTATATTTCATACCTGTCACAGCAAATTTGTGTTCGTGGGGTCTCTATTCTAATTTGAACGTTTGACTTACGCTATACTTATTCGTTTCGGAATATCGTTTCTACGTCTTCCGTTAACTATACATGGTTAACACTATAAAGACAATTAATAACATTTGTGAAATACAACTTTGTTTGCGGAAAACATAATGATGTTCGAAGTCGCCAGTTTTTCCACTACAAACGACTTTCAACAACTTATTATATGCATAATTGTTGCAACTGATTGCCGGGAATTTATATATATATATATATATATATATATATATATATATATATATATATATATATATATGTGTGTGTGTGTGTATACACACATTTGAATTACAAAAAACAAATACTTAAAAAAATTTGCATGGCGCGAGATTCGATCCGGCGACCTTCGGATTACGAACCCGAGCGGTTACCACTGCGCCACGACGCTGTAGAAAATAATTAATCGTACGGAGTATTTCACCACAACGGTTTCTTTTAACTGTAGATTTTCTCGACAACGGCTGAGAAGTGCATCTTGGTGCTTTGCCACATTACACCTCTGGCCATGAGCTTTTATTATGCGCAGTATGAATCGAATCTGAATTTCACAATTGGCGGCCTCCCCTTGTCAGTTCTGCTACTGTTCTTGTAGACGGATGTGGCCTGTGATTTTTTTTCCACTTTCCGGCCACGGTTTACGTAGAGAGTAGTTAAAAGAGGGAGTAACTCAGCCAGAAAAATGGTTCAAATGGCTCTGAGCACTATGGGACTTAACATCTGTGGTCATCAGTCCCCTAGAACTTAGAACTACTGAAGCCTAACTAACCTAAGGACATCACACACATCCACGCCCGAGGCAGGATTCGAACCTGCGACCGTAGCAGTCCCGCCGTTCCGGACTGCAGCGCCTAGAACCGCAAGACCACCGCGGCCGGCAACTCAGCCACAAATTCGGTACAGAATTTGATGGAGGTTCTCTGGGGTCCTGGAGCTTTGTCCAAATTTAGTGATTTCAACTGTTTCTGAAAACCGCTGATATTATTATCTGTATCGTTCATCTCTGCACTGGCACGAGAATGAAAGTAGAAATAGAATCAAGCCAAGTCAGGAAAACGCAGTAGCTTCCTGTTTGCTGGCGGTCTTTCTCAGGCAGTCCAACATTTTTTGCAAACGTTACTCGACGTGAACATCGGCGATGTGAGCTTCCTTTTCATCCCACGCCGAACTAAACGTCCATGACGAAATTGGAATTGCGATATAAGCCGCAATCGGGCCCTGATATAAATTGAATAAGGACAAGTGAAAATTTGTTTCGGACCGGGACTCGAACCCGAATGCCCCTCTTTACGCGAGCGGTCGCCTCAGCAGCTTCGGCCGTCCGAGCACGTTTCACGTCCAGCCCAGATTCCCAGCTTGTCGCACACCACACACGTGACGTCCCCTGCCCACTACCCTTACTGCTCGCAACCGCACGCTGGTCCCCGCAACAGGTCGCACGTAGAGTGCATCTCCACTGAATGGTCATTAGTTGCCGTCAAGGTGCATATAGGCTACTCTTGTCTTACATGTGTGGTGTCTGTTCTTAAACTGACTACACTGCAAACTGCCATTTATACCTCTATTCTGTTGCTGGTTGTAATCTTAGAACGTGCCGTTTCAAACCACCGACGCACTAAAGATATACACTACTGGCCATTAAAATTGCTACACCACGAAGATGACGTGCTACAGACGCGAAATTTAACCGACAGAAAGATGCTGTGATATGCTGTGATATGCAAATGATTCAGAGCATTCACACAAGGTTGGCGCCGGTGGCGACACCTACAACGTGCTGACATGAGGAAAGTTTCCAACCGATTTCCCATACACAAACAGCAGTTGACCGGCGTTGCCTGGTGAAGCGTTGTTGTGATGCCTCGTGTAAGGAGGAGAAATGCGTACCATCACGTTTCCCACTTTGATAAAGGTCGGATTGTAGCCTATCGCGATTGCGATTTATCGTATCGCAACATTGCTGCTCGCGTTGGCCGAGATCCAATGACTGTTAGCAGAATATGGAATCGGTGGGTTCAGGACGGTAATACGGAACGCCGTGCTGGATCCCAACGGCCTCGTATTACTACCAGTCGAGATGACAGGCATCTTATCCGCATGGCTGTAACGGATCGTGCAGCCACGTTACCCTTGACGCTGCATCACAGACAGGAGCGACTGCGATGGTGTACTCAACGACGAACCTGGGTGCACAAATGGCAAAACGTCATTTTTTCGGATGAATCCAGGTTCTGTTTATACCATCATGATGGTCGCATCCGTGTTTGGCGACATCGCGGTGAACGCACATTGAAAGCGTATATTCGTCATCGCCATACTGGCGTATCATCCGGCGTGATGGTATGGGGTGCCATTGGTTACACGTCTCGGTCACCTCTTGTTCGCATTGACGGCACGCTGAACAGTGGACGTTACATTTCAGATGTGTTACGACCCGTGGCTCTACCCTTCATTCGATCCCTACGAAACCCTACATTTCAGCAGGATAATGCACGACCGCATGTTGCAGGTCCTGTACGGGTCTTTCTGGATACAGAAAATGTTCGACTGCTGCCCTGGCCAGCACATTCTCCAGATCTCTCACCAATTGAAAACGTCTGGTCAATGGTGGCCGAGCAACTGGCTCATCACAAAACGCCAGTCACTACTCTTGATTAACTGTGGTATCGTGTTAAAGCTGCATGGGCAGCTGTACCGGTACACGCGATCCAAGCTCTGTTTGACTCAATGTCCAGGCGTATCAAGGCCGTTATTACGGCCAGAGGTGGTTGTTCTGGGTACTGATTTCTCAGGATCTATGCACCTAAATTGCGTGAAAATGTAATCACATGTCAGTTCTAGTACAATATATTTGTCCAATGAATACCCGTTCATCATCTGCATTTCTTCTTGGTGTAGCAATTTTAATGGCTAGTAGTGTATAAATAACACTTCTTTTGGGGTACGACTTGTAACAGAATGTCGGGAAACGGTACGTCGGTGGTTACAAGTACCACAGCATCTCTTAAATGCAAACAGATAGACTGGAATTTAAACCACTTCAAATATTTAACTCTACCAATGTCTGACTTCACCGAAGTTAAGTACTATCCGACTGGGCTAGCAGTCGGATGGGTGACCATCCGATATGCAGAGCGCTGTTGGCAAGCGGGGTTCACTCATCCCTTGTGAGGCAAACTGAGGAGCTACTTGACTGAGAAGTACCGGCTCCGGTCTCGTAAACTGACATACGGCCGGGAGAGTGGTGTGCCGACCACATGCCCCTCCATGGGCTGAGGATGACACGGCGGCCGGTCGGTCCGGTGGGCCTTCATTGCCTGTTGGGACGGAGTTTAGTTTAGTGTCTGACTGCATCAGCACTGATCACGTACAAGGGAATTTGCGATGAAAACGTCTACGCCACTGGTGGCCGTTTAGATCGTTGTGGGACTTAAAAGCAAGCCTGCAACGCATTGATTCACGTCGTGTAACACGTTGCAAAATGATTTCGTCGTGGATTATACTGTATTTCACTTCCGGGAACCTTCTGAATGGTGAAATTCCCAATTTATGGTATCATAGATCCCGTCCCAAAAGCCTGTCACGGTGTTGATTTGGTTTTCAGTCTGAAGACTGGTTTGATGCAGCTCTTCACGCTATACTAGACTGTGAAAGTCTCTTCATGTCTGTAAAAGTACATACTTTTGAACGTGCTTACTGTATTGAAGTCTTCATCTCCCTCTACTGTTTCTACCCTCCATATTATGCTTCATTATAAAATTAATTTTCTGATGCCTCAGGAAATATCATGTCAAGTGATTACTTCATTTACATAAATTGTGGCATAAAGTTCGTTTCCCCCAATTCGGTTCAGTACATCCTCAATCCGATCTACTCGTCTTCAGTATTCTTCTGCAGCACTACGTTTCAAAAGCAACGAATTCTCCTGACTCGTTTGAGGATGCAGTTCGCTTGATAGATATGTACCTAGTAGAACAGTTCACGATGTGATCGGTCCTCCATGGTATACGGTCACTGTAAAGAAACTTCTAAAGAAACAGAGGTTACTGAATAATAGTTGCAAAACAAATCATAGGGCTATAGAAAAGGAGATGCTAAATGAAACGCCTTTGGCTGTCACTACCGTGGCAGAATATTATCGAAGGGTCTCTCACGAAACCTTAAGAAAATATGGCCCTTTATAAAGGCTGTTAGTGGTGACAAAGTTAAGGTCCCGGCACTTACAACTACATCGATACTCTGCAAATCACATTTAAGTGCCTGTCAAACGGTTCATCGAACCACCTTCACAATTCTCTATTATTCCAATCTCGTGTAGCGTCCGGAAAGAACGCACACCTATATCTTTCCGTACGAGCTGTGATTTCCCTTATTTTATCATGATGATCGTTTCTCCTTATGTAGGTCGGCGTCAACAAAATATTTATGCATTCGGAGGAGAAAGCTGGTGACTGCAATTTCGTGAGAAGATTCCTCCGCAACGCCTTTTTTAAATGATGTCCATCCCAAATCCTGTATCATGTCAGTAACACTCTCTCCCCTATTTCGCTATAATACAAAACGTGCTGCCCTTCTTTGAACTTTTTTGGTGTACTCCGTGAATCCCTGGCAAGGATCCCACACCGCGCAGCAGTATTCTAAAAGAGGACGGACAAACGTAGTGTAGGCAGTCTCCTTAGTAGATATATTACATTTCCTAAGTGTTCTGCCAATAAAACAGTGTTTGTTTAGCCTTCCCCACAACATTTTCTATGTGTTGGTTCCATGTGTTGCTTCCAATTTAATTTGTTCGAAATTGTAATTTCTAGGTACTGAGTTGAATTTATGGCCTTTACATTTGACTGATTTATCCTGTAACCGAAGTTTAACGGATTCCTTTTAGCACTCATATGGTTCACCTCACACATTTTGTTATTTAAGATCAAATGGGTCAAATGGCTCTGAGCACTATGGGACTTAACATCTGTGGTCATCAGTCCCCTAGAACTTAGAACTACTTAAACCTAACTAACCTAAGGACATCACACACATCCATGCCCGAGGCAGGATTCGAACCTGCGACCGTAGCAGTCCCGCGGTTCCGGACTGAGCGCCTAGAACCGCTAGACCACCGCGGCCGGATTATTTAAGATCAATAGCCATTTTTCGCAGCATACATACATCTTTTGTAAACCGTTTTGCAATTTATTTTGATCTTCTGATGACTTTACTAGTCGATAAAAGACAGCGTCATCTGCCAACAACCTAAGACGGCTGCTCAGATTGTCTCCCAAATCTTTTATATAGATAAGGAACAGGAAAGGGCCTATAACACTACACTGGGGAACGCCAGAAATCACTTCTGTTTTACTCGATGACTTTTCGACAGTTACTACGAACTGTGACCTTTCTGACAGGAAATCACGAATCCAGTCACATAACTGAGACGATAGTCCATAAGCACGCTATTTCACTACAAGCCACTTGTGTGGTACAGTGTCAAATGCCTTCCGGAAATGCAGAAATACAGAACCAATTTGAAATTCCTTGTCAGTAATACTCAACGCTTCGTGCAAGTAAAGGGCTAGTTATGTTTCACAAGAACTATGTTTTCTACATCCGTGTTGACTGTATGTCAATAGACCGTTTCCTTCGCGGTAAATTACAATGTTCGAACACAATATACACTACTGGCCATTCAAATTGCTACACCAAGAACAAATGCAGATGATAAACGGATATTCATTAGACAAATATATTATACTAGAACTGACATGTGATTGCATTTTCACGCAAATTGGATGCATAGATCCTGAGAAATCAGTACCCAGAACAACCACCTCTGGCCGTAATAACGGCCTTGATATGCCTGGGCATTGAGTCAGACGGATGGCGTGTACAGGTACAGCTGCCCATGCAGCTTCAACACGATACCACAGTTCATCAAGAGTAGTGACTGGCGTATTGTGACGAACCAGTTGCTCGAGCACCATTGACCAGACGTTTTCAATTGGTAAGAGATCTAGAGAATGTGCTGGCCAGGACAGCAGTCGAACATTTTCTGTATCCAGACAGGCCCGTACAGGACCTGCTACATGTGGTCGTGCATTATCCTGCTGAAATGTAGGGTTTCGCAGCGTTCGAATGAAGGGTAGAGCCACGGGTCGTAACACATCTGAAATGTAACGTCCACTGTTCAAAGTGCCGTCAATTCGAACAAGAGGTGACCGAGACATGTAACCAATGGCACCCCATACCATCACGCCGGGTGATACGTCAGTATGGCGATGACGAATACACGCTTCCATTGTGCGTTTACCGTGATGTCGCCAAACACGGATGCGACCATCATGATGTTGTAAACAGAACCTGGATTCATCCGATAACATGACGTTTTGCCATTTGTGCACCCAGGTTCGTCGTTGAGTACACCATCGCAGGCGTTCCTGTCTGTGATGCAGCGTCAACGGTAACCGTAGCAATGGTCTCCGAGCTGATAGTCCATGCTACTGCAAACGTAAAAAAAGAGAGAGAGAGAGAGAGAGAGAGAGAGAGAGAGAGAGGTAGGTTCAAATGGCTCTGAGCACTATGGGACTTAATTTCTGAGGTCATCAGTCCCCTAGAACTTAGACCTACTTAAAGCTAAGTAACCTAAGGACATCACACACATCCATGCCCGAGGCAGGATTCTAACCTGTGACCGTAGCGGTCGCGCGGTTCCAGACTGTAGCGCCTCGAATCGCTTGGCCAACCCGGGCGGCCTGCAAACGTCGACGAACTGTTCGTGCAGATGGTCGTTGTCTTGCAAACGTCCCCATCTGTTGACTCACGCATCGAGACGTGGCTGCACGATCCGTTGCAGCCATGCGGATAAGATGCCTGTCATCTCGACTGCTAGTGATACGAGGCCGTTGGGATCCAGCACGGCGTTCCGTATTCCCCTCCTGAACCCACCGATGCCATATTCTGCAAACAGTCATTGGATCTCGACCAATGCGAGCAGCAATGTCGCAATACGATAAACCGCAATCGCGATAGGCTACAATCCGACCTTTATCAAAGTCGGAAACGTGATGGTACGCATTTCTCCTCCTTACACGAGGCATCACAACAACGTTTCACCAGGCAACGCCGGTCAATTGGTGCTTGTGTTTGAGAAATCGACTGGAAACTTTCCTCATGTCAGCACGTTGTAGGTGTCGCCACCGGCGTCAACTTTGTGTGAATGCTCTGAAAAGCTAATCATTTGCATATCACAGCATCGTCTTCCTGTCGGTTAAATTTCACGTCTGTAGCACGTCATCTTCATGGTGTAGCAATGTGTCCCAAAATCCTGATGCATATCGACTTACAGACGAGACACGGACTGAAACTGAAGCAAAGTCAGGAACGCTGAAGTTCCGAAGTGTTTGTTTGCCCAGGTGCATTGCCCCAGTTTAATTCTCGTGTGTCTGCACGATGGTGTTTAAGTGGATTACTGCACCCGGCGAGAGTGGCGTGCGTGAGTAGTTGACAGGCGAAGGAAGTTGTCCATCAGACGATGATTGCCAGGGCCTTCGACGAGCTCAGCCGAGAGGCCGTTGTTACTGCGGCGGCTGCAAGTGCTGCCAAATCACTCCCAGGCTTCTTCACTCGAGCGTCTGTTGGAGCGCTCGCCACCGTCCAACTGTGCCCAGCCTGGTGGCTCGTTTCTGTTACGGGCTGTTCATCGCACAAGTGAGGCGGGTAATCAGCTCAGATCTGGTCGCAGTTGCGGTAATGTGTATCACGCTCTATACTACACTGAAGCGCCAAAGAAACTGGTATGGGCATACGTATTCAAACACAGAGATATGTAAGCATTCAGCATACGGCGCTGCCGTCCGCAACGCCTATAAAAGACAAGTGTCTGGCGCAGCTCTTACATCGGTTACTGCTGCTACAATGGCAGGTCATCAAGAATTAAGTGAGTTTGAACGTGGCGTTATAATCGGCGCACGGGCGATGGGACACAGCATCTCCGATTTTGCGATAAGGTGGGGATTTTCACGTACGACCATTTCACGAGTGTACCGTGAATATCAGGAATCCGGTAAAACACCAAATCTCCGGTCGGAAAAAGATCCTGCAAGAACGGGACCAACGACGACTGAAGAGAATCGTTCAATGTGACAGAAGTGCAACCCTTCAGCAAATTGCTGCAGATTTCAATGCTGGGCCTTCAACAAGTGTCAGCGTGCGAACCATACAACGAAACATCATCGATATGGGCTTTCGGAGTGGAAAGCCCACTGGTGCAACCTTCATGGCTGCACGACACAAAGCTTTACGCCTCGCCTGGGCCCATCAACACCGACACTGGACTGGTCGGTCGAGTCTCGTTCCAAATTGTATCGAGCGAATGGACGAGTACGGGTATGGAGACAACCTCATGAATCCACGGACCCTGCATGTCAGCAAGGGTCTGTTCTAGCTGAAGTTGGAGTGATATGGGATTCATGATACGTCTCGATACGACTCTGGCAGGTGACACGTACGTAAGCATCCTGTCTGATCACTTGCATGTCCATTGTGCATTGCCACGGACTACGGCAATTCCAGCAAGACAATGTGACACCCCACAAGTCCCGAATTATTGCCGAGTGGCTACAGGAACAATCTTCAGAGTTTAAATACTTCCGCTGGCCACCAAACACCCCAGACATGAGCATTATTGATCATATTTGGTATGCCTTGCAAAGTGCTGTTCAGAATAAATCTCCACCCCCTCGTACTTTTAGGGATTTATGGACAGCCCTGCAGTATTCATGGTGTCGATTCCCTCCAGTACTAATTGAGACATTAGTCGAATCCACGCCACGTCTTTTTGCGGCCCTTCTGCGTGCTCGCGGGGGTCCCTACGCGATAATAGGTACGTGTTCCAGTTTCTTTGGCTCTTCAGTGTATACTGGACCAATTCATGAAGAGAGAGAGAGAGAGAGAGAGAGAGAGAGAGAGAGAGAGGAAATGCTTGCGATCTCCTGCACGCCACATTCTTGAATATTGCATCCAACTTGGATCTCATTTGCCCTCTACTTTTCTCGACGGCAGTAAATGTATTCGACGTCTTATAAAGTTATCTACAGTTTCTCATCTGACCGCAACTGTTTAGGGATAACAAAGCAACTTTTTTATAATATTTTTCCATCAATCGTTTGACTGGTTTTACGCACCCCCCCCCCCCCCCCCCACGACTTCCCTCCTGTGACAACCTCTTCATCTCACAGTAGCGCTTACACCCAGCATCTTCAATTATTTGTTGGGTAAATTTCAATATCTGTCTTCCCCTACAGTTTTAGCTGTCTACGGCTCTGTGTAGTAACGTGGAAGTTATTTCCTGATGCATTACGAGATATCTTATAATCCTCTCCCTTATTTTGGTCAGTGTTCCTCGTATGCTCCTGTCTTCGCCTCGTCATTCCTCATGGGTCCACCTAATTTTCGACATCCTTCTACGGAACCACACTCACTCAAACGCTTTGATTCCTTTCTTCTCCGGTTTTCCCGCACTCCATGTTTCACTACCGTACAATGCTGTGCTCGTAACGTACATTCTCAGAAATTTATTACTCAGATTGAGGCCTTATGTTTGGTACTACTAGACTACTCTTGGCCAGGAAGCTCTGTTTACTTGTGCTAGCCTGCTTGTTATGCCCTCCTTGCTTTGTCCATGATATTGTGCTTCCGAGGTAACAGAAGTCCTCCACTTTATCTACGACGTGGTCCCCAATTTTCTTGTTTAGCTTAAAGCTAATCTCATTTCTGCTACTTTTTATTACTTCGCCTGTCTTTCGTACACTACCAGTTCATATTCTATGCTCATTAGGCTGTTCATTCAGTTCAACAGGTTTCGTAACTTATGTACAGGTAGGGGAGAAAGATTGCATTCTATTTTTGTGAGAGTGTCAAGTAAGTATTTTACGCAGTGAAATAGAGAATGCGATTCAACCTCTGAAGAATTTTAAAGCCCCTGGTGTAGACGGTATATCCGGAGAAATGAACAAGGAAATGGGACAGGAAGGTATTGGTGTGCTGCATTAATTGTGTGAAACAATATGGGAAACTGGGGAGTGGCTGGATGACTGGTCAAAGTCTCTCTTCATGAACTTACACAAGAAAGGGTCTATCAGGAACCGCTCCAACTACCGAACTACTGCCCTCATATCTCACGCAAGTAAAATTTTGCTCTACATCCTGAACCAATGTTTGAAGCCGTACACCCAGCCTCACATATACACAGAGCAAGCAGGTTTTGTTGAAGGGAAAGGAACTCGTGAACAGATCCTCAAGACAAATAATAGAAAAATCGCGAGAGTTGTGTGTTCCTGTTTTCATCTGCTTCCTTGCCTATAGGAAAGCCTTGGACTGTGTTGTCTGGGAAAAGTTGACGCAGCTGCTTGCAGAGTTCGGTGTCCCAACCGACAGCACTGATCAAAAGTCTATACAATAATGACTTCGCAGTTGTAAAGACAAGTGCTGGCACGTCCGAGTCCTTCAGAGTATCAAAAGGTGCGAGACAGGCTTGTGTCCTGTCCCCACAAATGTACAACATCTGTGCAGAACATGTCATTAGGAAAGCTCTTGATGGTTGCACCAAAGGCATCCCAACTGGTCGGAGAACTATCAACAACCTCCGTTTTGCTGATGACACTGTGCTTTTAGCCAACAGCGAAGATGAACTTGCTGAGCACTAACGAGAATAAAGGACACTAGTCTAGCACATGGATTAGACATCAACCTCAGTAAATCTAAACGCATAATTGATCGAGAAGAACAGATCCAGCTCACAGGTCGATTAAAGGAACTGGAAGTCGTGCATTCCTTCATCTATCTTGGGTCAACCATCTGCAGCACGGGAAGTTGGGAAGATGAGATAAAAAGATGCATCAAGCTAGGGCGAGTAGCCATGAAGCCGCTCACCAAGATCTGGCACAGCAGAACAATAAAAAATAGCACAAAGATCCCGGTAGTTGAAACACTCGTGTTTTCTGTCTTCTTTTATGATTGCGAAACATGGACAGTCAAGGCCAGAGACAAACAGCGCACTGATGCGTTTGATCTTTGGTGCTGGCGTAGGAAGCTACGCGTAAAATGGACCGAAATAAGGAACAAATGTGTCCATTATTGAACAATCCGATATCTCCAGACGCCTTTCTTTTCGAGTCACCGAAAAAATTCTCCAGTTCTTTGGCCATATTGTGAGAAAAGATGGAGAAAATGTAGAGAAAATAATCTTGCAAGGAAAGATCGTGGGCATGAGACCAAGCGCGAGAGCAGAGATCAGATGGACAGATCAAAGTGAGATTTCCGGTCTACCTCTTCAGCAGGCACTAAGGGAAGCTGGCACCGTCCAGGACGTACACGCTTGGTTCATGGGGTCACGACGCTCAGCAATGAGCACAGCGACTTATGATGATGATGATACTGCATTCAGTGCTGAATCAGATATTTCTGTAAGTTATTTACCCTTTTCACAGTGAAAAATTACTTTTGTATACTAATTTATAAGCATCATGTATATGAAATGTTTTGACACAACTATAATAACTTATTTACATCAGTAATTAATATAGTCTTCAGCTTTTGGGGAAGAGGGGGGAGGGGAGGGGGGTTTGACTCTTCACTGTCATGCATCTTGCCCCCTGAATTCGCATGCGGGTTGAAGAAACAGAGCCGGCCGCTGTGACCGAGCGGTTCTAGGCGCTTCAGTCCGGAACCGCGCGACCGCTACGGTCGAATGTTCAAATCCTGCCTCGGGCATGGATGTGTGTGATGTTGAGTTTAAGTAGTGCTAAGTTCTAGGGGACTGATGACCTCAGATGTTAAGTCCCATAGTGCTCAGAGCCATTTGAACCTATTGAATAAACAGGACGATCCATGGATCTCTGTGTTACTTGGAAGCTGTTATTGTAATATCCCATTATTTTCTTTTTTACCTACGTCCAACGTTATAATAGAGACTCCAAGACGCAGCGACAGTGTAACACTAAAACAGTGTCTTATAATATGTATTGGGTGTATTTGTGTCTTCAAACCAAGCGTTTTCCTCCGAAAATTCAATTTGATTCACATCATTACGTCCTGGGATGAAGCCGACACTCGATCTCGGTAAAAAGTCGATCTACTGTCGAAACGGCGTAAGAAGCTACCTGACAGCTCGCAGCACTGTTGCCAGCTTTCACGGGGAAGCGCACACGGCTGCAGGCAGAAACAACAGCTGTCTACAGGCTGGTTCATTGATCGTGACCGGCCCGAATATCTCACGAAATAAGCGTCACACGAAAAAACTACAAAGAACGAAACTCGTCTAGCTTGAAGGGGGAAACCAGATGGCGCTATGGTTGGCCCGCTAGATGGAGCTGCCATAGGTCAAACGGATATCAACTGCGTTTCTAAAATAGGAACTCCCATTTTTTATTACATATTTGTGTAGTACGTAAATAAATATGAATATTTTAGATGGACCGCTTTTTTCGCTTTGCAATAGATAGCGCTGTAATAGTCACAAACGTATGGCTCACAATTTTAGGCGCACAGTTGGTAACAGGTAGGTTTTTTAAATTAAAATACAGAACGTAGGTACGTTTGAACATTCTATTTCGGTTGTTCCAATGTGATACACGTATCTTTGTGAACTTATCATTGGTGACAACGCATGCTGTTACAGCGTGATTACCTGTAAATATCACACTAATGCAATAAATACTCAAAATGATGTCCGTCAACCTCAATGCATTTGGCAATACGTGTAACGACATTCCTCTCAACAGCGAGTAGTTCGCCTTCCGTAATGTTCGCACATGCATTGACAATGCGCTGACGCATGTTGTCAGGCGTTGTCGGTGGATCACGATAGCAAATATCCTTCAACTTTCCCCACAGAAAGAAATCCGGGGACGTCAGATCCGGTGAACGTGCGGACCACGGTATGGTGCTTCGACAACCAATCCACCTTTCATGAAATACGCTATTCAATACCGCTTCAACCGCAGGCGAGCTATGTGCCGGACATCTATCATGTTGGAAGTACATCGCCATTCTGTCATTCGGTGAAACATCTTGTAGTAACATCGTTAGAGCATTGCCATCGATAAAATGTGGGCCAATTATCCTTCCTCCCATAATGCCGCACCACACATTAACCCGCCAAAGTCGCTGATGTACCACTTGTCCCAGCCATAGTAGATTTTCCGTTGCCCAATAGTGCATATTATGCCGGTTTAAGTTACCGCTGTTGGTAAATGACGCTTCGTCGCTAAATACAACGCGTTCAAAGAATTTGTCGTCGTCCCGCAATTTCGCTTGTGCCCAGTGGCAGAACTGCACACGAGGTTCAAAGTCGTCGCCCAGCAATTCCTGGTGCATAGAAATATGGTACGAGTGCAATCGATGTTGATGTAGCATTCTCAACACCGACGTTTTTGAGATTCCCGATTCTCGCGCAATTTGCCTGCTACTGATGTGCGGATCAGCCGCGACAGCAGCTAAAACACCTACTTGGGCATCATCATTTGTTGCAGGTCGTGGTTGACGTTTCACCTGTGGCTGAACACTTCTTGTTTCCATAAATAACGTAACTATCCGGCGAACGGTCCGGACACTTGGATGATGTCGTCCAGGATACCGAGCAGCATAATAGCACACGCCCGTTGGGCATTTTGATCACAATAGCCATACATCAACGCGATACCGATTTTTTCCGCAATTGGTAAACGGTCCATATTAACACGGCTAATGTATCACGAAGCAAATACCGTCCGCACTGGCGGAATGTTACGTGATACCACGTACTTATACGTTTGTGACTATTACAGCGCTATCTATCAAAAAGCGAAAAAAGTGGTCCAACTAAAACATTCATATTTCTTTACGTTGTTGTTGTTGTTGTTGTGGTCTTCAGTCCTGAGACTGGTTTGATGCAGCTCTCCATGCTACTCTATCCTGTGCAAGCTTCTTCATCTCCCAGTACCTACTGCAACCTACATTCTTCTGAATCTGCTTAGTGTATTGATCTCTTGGTCTTCCTCTACGATTTTTACCCTTCATGCTGCCCTCCAATGCTAAATTTGTGATCCCTTGATGCCTCAGAACATGTCCTATCAACCGGTCCCTTCTTCTTGTCAAGTTGTGCCACAAACTTCTCTTCTCCCCAATCCTATTCAATACCTCCTCATTAGTTACGTGATCTACCCACCTTATCTTCAGCATTCTTCTGTAGCACCACATTTCGAAAGCTTCTATTCTCTTCTTGTCCAAACTAGTTATCGTCCATGTTTCACTTCCATACATGGCTACAGTCCATACAAATACTTTCAGAAACGACTTCCTGACAGTTAAATCTATACTCGATGTTAACAAATTTCTCTTCTTCAGAAACGATTTCCTTGCCATTGCCAGTCTACATTTTATATTTTCTCTACTTCGACCATCATCAGTTATTTTACTCCCTAAATAGCAAAACTCCCTTACTACTTTAAGTGTCTCATTTCCTAATCTAATCCCCTCAGCATCACCCGATTTAATTTGACTACATTCCATTATCCTCGTTTTGCTTTTGTTGATGTTCATCTTATATCCTCCGTTCAAGACACTGTCCATTCCGTTCAACTGCTCTTCCAAGTCCTTTGCTGTCTCTGACAGAATTACAATGTCATCGGCGAACCTCAAAGTTTTTACTTCATCTCCATGAATATTAATACCTACTCCGAATTTTTCTTTTGTTTCCTTTACTGCTTGCTCAATATACAGATTGAATAACATCGGGGAGAGGCTACAACCCTGTCTCACTCCTTTCCCAACCACTGCTTCCCTTTCATGCCCCTCGACTCTTATAACTGCCATCTGGTTTCTGTACAAATTGTAAATAGCCTTTCGCTCCCAGTATTTTACCCATGCCACCTTCAGAATTTGAAAGAGAGTATTCCAGTTAACGTTGTCAAAAGCTTTCTCTAAGTCTACAAATGCTAGAAACGTAGGTTTGCCTTTTCTTAATCTTTCTTGTAAGATAAGTCGTACGGTTAGTATTGCCTCACGTGTTCCAACATTTCTACGGAATCCAAACTGATCTTCCCCGAGGTTCGCTTCTACCAGTTTTTCCATTCGTCTGTAAGGAATTCGCGTTAGTATTTTTCAGCTGTGACTTATTAAACTGATAGTTCGGTAATTTTCACATCTGTCAACACCTGCTTTCTTTGGGATTGGAATTATTATATTCTTCTTGAAGTCTGTGGGTATTTCGCCTGTCTCATACATCTTGCTCACCAGATGGTAGAGTTTTGTCATGACTGGCTCTCCCAAGGCCATCAGTAGTTCTAATGGAATGTTGTCTACTCCCGGGGCCTTGTTTCGACTCAGGTCTTTCAGTGCTCTGCCAAACTCTTCACGCAGTATCTTTACGTATTAAACGAATATCTAATAAAAAATGGGGGTTCCTATTTAAAAAAAAAAAACGCAGTTGATATCAGTTTGACTTTTCGCAGCGCCATCTAGCGGGCCAACCATATGGCCATCTGGTTTCCCCCTACAAGCTAAACGAGTTTGATTCTTTGTAGTTTTTTCGTTTGGTGCTTATTTCGTGAGATATTTGGCCCGGCCACTATCAATGGACCACCCTGTATATGGCCGTGACAACACTGAAGCGTTGCCATACAGACGTTTACAAAATCGTGTTATGTGATTGGTTGAGGTAGGCGCGTCCAGCCCAGCGCATCTGTCAGGGATCAACTGAGGCCGACGTAACTATGATATCATTCTAGTATAAAATTCTTGATGCTTCTCCGGAGACCGAAACCGAAACATCGTTGCGTCACTGGCTATTCAAATCAACTGTTCCGCCACTATAACTTCCCATGAGTGCTCGCGACAGACGTAATCAACATACGCATAGGGGTTAGAGCGGGGACGGTCCCGCGTAAAATTCTACCTACATGTAAACAGGCGTTTATCATGCAACCCATAATACTACCATTTTTCAGAGTGCTATACAGGGTGTCCCATTCATCTTGACTACCCTAAATAACTGTTTGTCCAGATGCATTTTACAAAATGTTTCAAGCAAATGTTCTTTAGCCGTCAGGGGGACATCAATCAGCATGGTTGCCTTCGTTGTAGCTTTGTTTTTTTACAAAGATATGAACAGCGGTATGACTTTTTTTAAATGGCACCCTGTATTTTTTATAGTGTAATTCATTTCCTCTCCTAAAGACCTATCCAAAAATGTATCACAGTGTACCACTCACTGAAACACAACGTTATTAATTACCTAACACAACATTGATGTTGACGTTTCCAGCCCTTAGTGCAAGTATTCGGGGTAATGGAACACATCCACGTGCAGACGTTGACAGAGGACAAATGTAAACATAAGTAGAATGCACACCCGTCATTCCGTCAACCATCGTCACTTGAAGAGTTGTGTGAGTAGAATGTACACCAGCGAAGAGAAGGCAGAAATGCTACTCATCTATGGTTAATGTAAGTTAGCAGAACAGTAACTGCAATACTGTTTTCCTATGTACTGGTACATTTAGTACAGTAGTTTAGTCCTTTTAAATACTGCTGTAGAGAGTAGGTATACAGTAAAGACTGTCCTTACTACAGACTGCATCGACATAACGTTTCTTTTATTGTTGTTGTAGAAGGTAGACGAAATGCTACGCAGGCAGCGGAACTGTACAGCTGTACAGAGAGCCACAGCCCGACAAGAACCCGCCTTCCCGACGGATGTTCTCTGGTCTTGTTGCGACGCTTCAGGAAACGGGAAGTTTCAACCCACGACAACGCAATCGCCGTAGCACTCGCACAGTCGAAGTTACTGTTCTGCTTCCGTTGCTATGAATCCACATGTGCGCACACAACAGCTTGAACACGAGATTGGCATTCCTAAAACCAGTGTACATCGTATTCTTATACGTCACCGGTTCTACCCTTACCATGTACACCTACATCAAGAATTGCATGGGAATGATTTCCAGAATCGTGTACAGTTCTATGAATGGGCACAGCAGCAAATCCTCGCCAACCCGAACTTCTTCTCCAGTATTCTATTTGCCGATGAATGTTCCTTCTCAAACAAAGGACAGGTAAATACAAGGAACTTGCATTATTGGTCCAGCGACAATCCACGATGGCTTAGACAGGTGGAACATCAGCGTCAATGGAGAGTTAACGTCTGGTGTAGGATGCTTGGTACTATAATTATTGGCCGGCCGAAGTGGCCGTGCGGTTAAAGGCGCTGCAGTCTGGAACCGCAAGACCGCTACGGTCGCAGGTTCGAATCCTGCCTCGGGCATGGATGTTTGTGATGTCCTTAGGTTAGTTAGGTTTAACTAGTTCTAAGTTCTAGGGGACTAATGACCTCAGCAGTTGAGTCCCATAGTGCTCAGAGCCAGCCACTATAATTATTGGCCGTTATTTCATCAGTGGTAGTCTAAACGACACGGCGTATGCCAACTTCCGCAGACGAATTCTTCCTCCTCTTCTGGATGAAGTGCCGCTAAGAACCAGAATGCTTATATGGTATCAACAAGATGGATGTCCAGCACATAATGTCTTGCGTGCACGTCGTGTTCTGAACCGAAGGTATCCTGCCAGGTGGATTGGTCGAGGTGGAACAGTTACTTGGCCTGCTAGGTCTCCTGATTTAAATCCTCTGGACTTTTCTTTGGGGACGCATTAAACACGTCTATCGTGATATTCCAACAACTCCAGAGGACATGCAGGGATGTATCGTGCTTGCTTGTAATTCTCTTCAGCAGGCCACACTGGAAGCAGTAAATTTCATTCAACGAGTGCACCAGTGTATCGGTGTCCAGGGTCAACACTTCGAGCACCTTTGAAAGTTCTACTCCTGGGCAATGGTACAAGAGAGTCAAAGTCAATTTTGTGTTATGTTTTTACTTGGTTTTCATTTGTTTTCTGACAACGCCAGAAAGTGGACGAGTTTGTGATACCGGATCAAAGTCAATGTTGTGTTATGTAATTAGTAACGTTGTGTTTCAGTGAATGGTACACTGTGATACATTTTTGAATAGGTCTTTAGGAGAGGAAATGAATTACCGAATAAAAAACACTTGGTGCCATTTAAAAAGGTCATACCGCTGTTCATATCTTTATTAAAAACAAAGCTACAACGAAGGCAATCACGTTGATGGATGTCCTCATGGCGGCTAAAGAACATTTGCTTGAAACATTGTGTAATTTGCATCTGGACAAACAGTTATTTAGGTTGGTCAAGATAAATGGGATGTAATTAGCTATACTGTGTTTGGGAACGGCAACTAACTGATTTAATGCGGGACATGAAAGCTTTTCTTAAAATTAATTTTATTATCGCTAACAATGTTCGTCCTTTTTAAAGTGAAAATGAAGTATGGGCTGTGACACTGACAAGCAATGTAAGCTGCCTATGGTTAATGACAATTACTTATTAGCATACTCTAAGAATTTATAACATTCACAGCTCTGCCATATTGTATGTTTTTACTCTTCTACGCCGGCCGGAGTGGCCGAGCGATTCTAGGCGCTACAGTCTGGAGCCGCGCGACCACTACGGTCGCAGGTTCGAATCCTGCCTCCGGCATGGATGTGTGTGATGTCCTTAGGATAGTTAGGTTTAAGTAGTTCTAAGTTGTAGGGGACTGATGACCTCAGCAGTTAAGTCCTATAGTGCTCAGAGCCATTTGAACCATTTTTTACTCTACTACGTCTCCGAGGATTGTGATTTCTAACAAAGATCCAACTACTAGTCAGTGATAGGTACTTTTATACTGAATTACATACAGGGTGCTTCAAAATGAATATGCCTGTTTTAAGGCTTTGTAGAACATATTACATTCACCTTACAATTATAAATAATACACCAAATAAAAGATAAACACAAACAGTTTTTCTTACAATTATTCAGTGGGAACACTGATCACACATCGAGTCGATAGGAGAGTTGTTCCGAAACCTTTGTTCAATGTGTCAGGAGTAACTGCTGCAATAACACTTTCGGACAGATCAGCTGGTATCGGAGGCACATACACATGATCGCGTCAGATCGAGTGTGAACGCAGAGGTCATACATAGAATGCTGTGTCAAGCGGCCCGTTGCGCCCAATCCAACGGTCGGATACAACGTCGTTTAACCAGACGCGTACTGAATTATGTCTGTGAGGCGGCGCACCATCTTGCTCCCACATAAAGATGTGTTGTTCAGCTTCTTCCCATTGAGGCATGGGCCATAGCTTTAGCACATCGAGATAAGAAACATCAGTTACAGTTGACACACCGCAAAAGAAAGGCCCAGAAGATTTCCGCGCGGATATTTCTTGGGGCTAAGCTTCAAAAATGGTTCAAATGGCTCTGAGCACTATGGGACTTAACATCTATGGTCATCAGTCCCCTAGAACTTAGAACTACTTAAACCTAACTAACCTAAGGACATCACACAACACCCAGTCATCACGAGGCAGAGAAAATCCTTGACCCCGCCGGGAATCGAACCCGGGAACCCGGGCGCGGGAAGCGAGAACGCTACCGCACGACCACGAGATGCGGACTGGGGCTAAGCGTGAAAGACTCGCACTCGTTGAAGAGTTCAAGACTTTTTCAGTCACTCTTTGTCATTCCACACTCTTCCCATTGCGCACAGGTATACAATCAAAACTGTTTGAGTTGCTCTTTCATTTGGTGTATTATTTGCCATAATCACAACTCAAAGATGGTAAAGAAAAGAAAATTTTGTCTAATTATGGACAAAATCCTGAAACTAGTTGGGGATAAAAAGAATAAACTGTCCAGAAACAAGTAAAGGAACCTAGTAGTATCCTGAATTTGTGACATCGTTTAAACGTTTTTGGATAGTAGTGCGAAGCAATATGAAATCGAAGGAATTCGTGAAATCAGTGGGAAGTTACAGTATGATTTAGGTTTCCCGGTAGCATTCCGGGGAAGTGCTCTGCATTTGTAAAGACGCTACTGCCCATCTCCTAGGGCACCTTCAGTGCTTGGAGTCGTAATCCAATACTCCTGACAGGTGACTTCAGCATAAATCAGGGAGACGCCGCTATATACAGGGCGTTTGATAACTCTCTATTTTTAAACACTTATTAGTTATTTATTTACGGACCAATTTTCTTAGAACTACTTTTGATAGAAACAGCACTCCTTGGAATTGTGTATAACATCATTTTTTTTTTTGTTTCAGTTGGAAAATGGTGTCTGTGTGGACTGTTGAAGAATAAGCCAAAATAGACGCTCGTTATAAGGCCGGGGGATCTGTGATGCGAGTACAAAGGTGGCGGAGGACTGAACGTGGCATCCAAACAACACTGGATGCAAAAACTGTTTGTCATTACAAATTACTAACAACAGGGAGTGTCGCCGATGCAAGATCAGGAAGACAACCAACTTCAAAACACCCAAGAATGTTGACAGAGTCCGTGAAATATCCACGAGGTGCCCTAAGAAATCACTGCGTCAAGGATCTCGTGAAAGTGGTCTTTCACGTTACTCAGTTGCAACGATTCTTAGGAAAGATTTCACTTTCACGCCGTGGAAGCCACGTTACGTGCAGAAACCGTTTCTGATGACTGTGACAAAAGAATAGATGGTTCAAATGGCTCTGAGCACTATGGGACTTAACTTCTCAGGTCATCAGTCCACTAGAACTTAGAACTACTTAAACCTAACTAACTT
The DNA here is from genome assembly GCF_021461385.2 of Schistocerca piceifrons. Taxonomy (NCBI): domain Eukaryota; kingdom Metazoa; phylum Arthropoda; class Insecta; order Orthoptera; family Acrididae; genus Schistocerca; species Schistocerca piceifrons. The sequence continues at coordinate 27,394,216 of NC_060144.1, forward strand.
AAGGACATCACACACATACATGCCCGAGGCAGGATTCGAACTTGCGACCGTAACGGTCGCGCGGTTCCAGACTGTAGCGCCTAGAACCGCTAAGCCACTCCGGCCGGCCAAAAGAACCGAGTTTGCAGAAATTTTCTTAGGTTGGAATGATGATTGGCTTGAACTTTTTGAGAACATTCCATGTACTGATGAAGCGTTTTCCACACTGGAGGATTTGTAAACAGGTGTAAATGCCATTACTGGGAAGCCGAAAATTCACACGAATGTGTTGAAAAAGCACAGGTGCGTCTGGAGGTGACAGTGTGTGTTGTATCACGTCATCTGCGAAAAAAATAAATAGTGAAAGATTCCTGGAAATGCTGCAAGATCGTGTATGACCAGTAACTTCACAGTGGAACAACCAACAGCTCCACTTCATGCAGGACGAAGCACCGGCGCATTTTGCAAATAACGTCCGCGAATGGTTGCTTGAACATTTCCCAGGTTGTTGGATTCGCAGACGTAATCGATATGAGTGTCCTGCCAGCAGACCTTGCGATTTGTTTTTCTCTGGAGGTGGGATAAAGAGCAGGTTAACCGAAAAAACCACGGAACTTTGATGAATTGGAAGCCGTAATATCTGATGCATTAGCCAAAGATCCACCTAATATGTTGCAGGCAGCAGTATCGCACGTACCAGTCTGTTTAAAAAAATGCGTAGAGAGTGATGAAGCTTATATGGAGGTTTAAAATGATGTCAAACAGAGCGTCAAGGAGTACAGTTTCTATCAAAAGTAGCCCTAAGAAAATTGATTCATAAATAAAGAAATTATAACTGCTCAAAAAGAGAGAGTGACTTATCAGACACCCTGCAAGAACGTGACAGAACGATGAAGCCAGTACGCAAGTGTAACAGTGACGCGCCGTTAGCATTGGACGGGAAAATTCAGCCTCTATGAAAGTGTAAAACTCGGAGAACTTCAACTGAAACCTGATAGACACATGTAGGGAATAAGTATAATGAGCTTTCACCAGTGCTGCTCCCTCCATCTTAGTACATTTCTCATACGCATCTTGAGAATAAGAGAGATAATGGCACTTTCGTAAGCGTACAGCCTTTTTATCTTCACCCCATTTGTGAATGGAATAGAGCTGTTAATACTAGTACAAGGTACAATGACTTCCGGAGTACATATGATTTTTTCCGTGTATTTGCCCTACTACATCAGAGCAACAGCCAATGTCAATTGTCATGCAATAATGACTTTTATCAATCATAATCACACCATTTTTCACACTGCTCTAAACTGTTTCGATAGGAATGTCATCTTCAGATTGCTTATCTCGCTGCATTCGAGTCCATATGGCTCCTGAAAGGAATAGTACGCTACTGGCCATTAAAATTGCTACACCAAGAAGAAATTCAGATGATAAACGGGTATTCATTGGACAAATATATTATACTAGAACTGACATGTCATTACATTTTCACGCAACTTGGGTGCATAGATCCTGAGACATCAGTACCCAGAACAACCATCTCTGGCCGTAATGACGGCCTTGATACGCCTGGACATTGAGTCAAACAGAGCTTGGATGGCGTGTACAGGTACAGCTGCCCATGCAGCTTTAACACGATACCACAGTTCATCAAGAGTGGTGACTGGCGTATGGTGACGAGCCAGTTGCTCGGCCACCATTGACCAGACGTTTTCAATTGGTGAAGATATCTCGAGAATGTACTGGCCAGTGCAGCAGTCGAACATTTTCTGTATTCAGAAAGGCCCGCACAGGACCTTCAACATGCGGTCGTGCATTATCCTGCTGAAATGTAGGGTTTCGCAGGGATCGAATGAAGGGTAGAGCCACAGGTCGTAAGACAACTGAAATATAACGTCCCCTGTTCAAAGTGCCGTCAATGCGAACAAAAGGTGACCGAGACGTGTAACCAATGGCACCCCGTACCATCACGCCGACTGATACGCAAGTATGGCGATGACGAATACACGCTTCCTGTGGTGTCACCGCCAGACACCACACTTGCTAGGTGGTAGCCTTTAAATCTGCCGCGGTCCGTTAGTATACGTGGGACCCGCGTGTCGCCACTATCAGTGATTGCAGACCGAACGCCGCCACACGGCAGGTCTATAGAGACTTCCTAGCACTCGCCCCAGTTGTACAGCCACTTTGCTAACGATGGTTCACTGCCTACTTACGTTCTCATTTGCGGAGACAATAGTTTAGCATATGCTTCAGCTACGTCATTAGCTACGACCTAGCAAGACGCCATTATCAGTTACTATTGATATTGTAAATCATGTACCGTCAAGACCGACGTTCATCATTAATGGATTAAAGTCAAGTATTCCACCAGCTACATCCGTTTTTCTACATTCTAATTTCCTTGTCCTGTTCCAGACCTCACGCCAGCCTGCGTGAGCTAAAAACGCGTGCCTTTCGGCTTCCTCTAGTAACACGGTGTTGGCTCTCCTGCCAACCCACAACACTTCCAATGTGCGTTCACTGCGATGTCGCCAAACACGGATGCGACCATCATGATGCTGCAAACAGAACCTGTCTTTATCCGAAAAAAATGATGTTTGCCATTAGTGCACCGAGGTTCGTCGTTGAGTACACCATTGCAGGCGCTCCTGTCTGTGATGCAGCGTCAAGTGTAACCGCAGCCATGGTCTCGGAACTGATAGTCCATGCTGCTGCAAACGTCGTCGAACTGTTCGTGCAGATGGTTGTTGTCTTGCAAACGTCCCCATCTGTTGACTCAGGGATCGAGACGTGGCTGCACGATCCGTTACAGCCATGCGGATAAGATGCCTGTCATCTCGACTGGTAGTAATACGAGGCCGTTGGGATCCAGCACGGCGTTCCGCATTACCCTCCTGAACCCACCGATTCTATATTCTGCTACAGCCACTGGATCTCGACCAACGCGAGCAGCAATGTGGCGATACGATAAACCGCAATCGCGATAGGCTACAATCCGACCTTTATCAAAGTCGGAAACGTGATGGTACGCATTTCTCCTCCTCACACGAGGCATCACAACAACGTTTCAGCAGGCAACGCCGGTCAACTGCTATTTGTGTATGAGAAATCGGTTGGAAACTTTCCTCATGTCAGCACGTTGTCGGTGTCGCCACTGGCGCCAACCTTGTGTGAATGCTCTGGAAAGCTAATCATTTGCATATCACAGCATCTTCTTCCTGTCGGTCAAATTTCGCGTCTGTAGCACGTCACCTTCGTGGTGTAGCAATTTTAATGGCCAGTAGTCTACGTAGCAGTAATACGCCTAAGGTTAACGGGTTTATGAGACACCAGGGCAGATAAGGCTATTGAAAACGGAAATTTCTATTGAAAACGGTTATACTAGTGGAAGACATAGTGTGGTGATGATTCACGTAAAGAGGCGTTGGTTTTGTACGGATTTGCTCCCGTTGATTCTTCCCGTACAGCTACCTTGAATGCAATAGTAATGGTCGAGGAGGAGGAGGAGGAGAGAACGAACACACCATGCGCGACGCAACGCGTGGAAGGTTGTGGCGCAGAGGTAATAGCAGTCAGTAACTGTTCACGTTAGGTGGTCTCAAAGTCATGATGAGTGAGAGAGAGAGTGAGAGAGAGAGAGCGCAGTAATCGAACTTCCTGACTATGCCTGGACCTCGCCGTTCGTGCAAATTGCTGTTCATCAATTGGGCTATCGAGGCAGTACTCGCGATTCATCATCCTTCTTCCGCCTGCCAATAAGCTCAACTTTCAACAGTCCATCAGTGTGTAGAAACGTTGTGGCACAACTGTACAGCGCACATGTCGATGCAAAGTAAAAGATACATTCTGGAAACAAATCGTATATAGACTGGTCTCCCGCAGTTTTCTGTCAACCTTAGGAACGTGTGGTTTTTTAAATATGCCCTTACTATCTGTCTGTTTCGTTACTCGCTGGCAGAATTACAGAAAAAAATATCTATACACAATATCAAGAGACACTTTCCAGATGATTGTACAACTATTACCTATTTAACCACAAATATGTTTTCGGCTTCTTTGGTAGTCGAGTGAGAAGTCATCGTCCCAACTTCAGACATAATGACGAGTGACTTGCAGAGATACAAGTCATCCGAATACAGAGATTTTACAAAGGATAATATTACGCTCCTTTAATTATATTTTGTTTTATGAAGAAAATTGTTACATTTAAAACGTAGACGCATAACTGAAACTTATTTCAGCAGAGAGGAAAAAGGAAATTTTGTTTGGTCCTTTAAAGTGACATCCTGTTATTTGTTTTTGTTTTTGACACTGTCCCATCATTATTGTTATTCACTTTTTAAATGTATTTATTTCATTTATAAAACTAAAAAAAAGTAAAACTTGCAAACACTCTCATGTCAGTATCACATGTCGGACATTCAGGAGGGATAAATAGCTTCTAAGCCGACAAATAGACAGCTAGATAGATAGATAAATTATAAGAAAGCGGGTAGTCTTCGGGGATGGCGATCACTGAATGAGGATGATAACATGTAACGGATGTGACTGCAAGAAACAAGCTGGCTAATCAGAGTCATAACCGAAGTAAATATATAACATTAGAAGGAAATGAAAAATGTGTCTGCCTGCGATATGCTTTCACCATGCTCGTCACGGTATTCCGGACAATTTGCTCTTCTTCACGAAAAAGTAAAGGAAAATGAGATAGTATCACTCTCTTACAAGAAACATAAAAACTTTGTTTGAACGAAATGACATAAGCCTAGTTTCAATACTTTAGCCACGATTATTTTTTTTCCAAATGAGGTTAACAAGCACAAATCAAAATAATCTTAAAGCAGAAGCGAGAGTCATCGAGAAATGTAGAAGTAACTTGAGGTGCGCCCCAGGGAATAATGTTAGGACCCTTGCCGTTCAAGATGTGCGTTGCTGACCTTTCAGACAATACTAATAGTAACCACAGACTTTTCACAGATGGTGCAGTTATCTATAGTGAAATCTGAAAAAAAGCTGTACAACTATTCAGTCAGATGTTGATATGATATCAAAGTGGTATAAAAATTAGCCACTTGCTTTAAATCTTCACAAAAGTAAAATTTCGTACTTCACAAAACGAAAAACATGGTACCACAGGACTATAACATCAATGGGTCACAATTGGAATAGGTCAACTTTGATGTAACAGTTTGTACGGATATGACATGGAACGATTACACAGGTTCAGTCGTATGTAAAGCAAGTGGCAGACTTCGGTTAACTGGTAGAACACTACCGAAACGCAATCAACATACAAAGGAGATAGCTTGCAAAACACTCGCGTGAGCCGGCCTAGAATATCTTTAAAGTGTGCGGTGTAGGACAGCGGATACTGAACGTGTTCGGAGCAGGGCAAGACTGAAGCCAGATGCAAAGTATTCTGGTAACTTTCAATAAGAAACAACTATAAGAGATGAATCTAGGAATATACTACGACCCCCTACGTATCGCTCGCGTGTTGACCGTGAGGATTATATTAGGCTAATTAGATAACAAGCTCGCACAGAGGCGTTTAAGCAACCATTCTTCCCGCGCTCCGCTGATGAATGGAACGGGAAGAAGCCCTAATAACTGTGGGAAGTACTCTCTGCCATGCACTTCACAGCTGTTGTACGGATGTACACGTAGATGGGTATGCTTCTACTGTTAATCTGAGGGAATTGTGGAATTACACCGTCTTGCCCAAAGAAAAGCGAGTTTAGGAGCGCGAAAGGGAGAGGTACTGGCTGACGAAAGTAGAGACGTGGGTCTTGGCGAAAGTAACATGTCGGTAAGAGCGTAGCCTATGTACGATCGCGTCTGGGTCCGGTACACAGTTCTGGTCTGTCTGGGAAGTTCGCAGCGGCGTACGCGATGGCAGCACTAGAACAGGTGTCGGAGGAGACTCACCGACGGGGACGAAGCCTCGCAGGTACTCCGGGGGCGTGCTGCGGCGGTGCCTGCCCCCGCGCCACACCAGTTTGCCCAGCACGGTGAGCAGGCTCTCGCGGAGACCGCGCTCCCGCTGCCGCGCCTCCGCCTCTGCCGCCTCCGACGTCTCGGAGCCGCCCCCGCTCCGCCTCCGGCTGCGCCGTCCGCCGCAGCCTTTCCGCCTCCGCCGTCTCCGTCGGCGCCGCCTGCGGCCGCCTTCGTGATCCTCCTGGTCGTCCGTATCGTCCGTGTCAGTCGTCGTTGCCGTCGGCGCGGCGGCGGCCGCCCCCGCCCCCGTGATCACCGTCGTCACCGCCGCCGCCGCCCCCACAGCCGCGGGGGCGGACGACGCGCGGCGCTCCGACACCTGGGCCGGGGGCGGCGCAGCCTCGAACACTTCCAGCTCCACGGCGTCGTCCAGATCCATCTGGTCCGCCGGAATCGATACGGCACAATAGGACTAGTATAGACACTCTACAACTGATGAAGGAAACCAAAAACACCACACACACGCGTGTGAACCGTTCGCGCGCTCGGCTCTCACACTCACGCACACGGCAGAGCTCAGGGAGGTGGCACTCCCTGGGCCACTACATGTCTGTCGGCCGCTCCGCTCTCGCTACGCACACGAGTAACGGCGACTCGCCATACGCGGGCACTTATCACACACTGACTGCAAACGGCGCTCGCGTAGGGCCCGTTAGTTACGCGGGTGGCCGCGCGCCACACGTGGCGCTGCGTGTCACTCGAATGACCGGCTCACACATGGATGTACTACGCGACGTCGCGAAACTCTCATTCGCGTCAGAAGTCACGCAGGATCGCACGCTCTCATCCCACCCCTCGTTCGGGCCGCCTTCGAACAAGCTCGGCGCTACATCGTACACTTTTATCTAACGACAGTTGTATAATGAATAACGACAGACTTAAGCAGTGGGGCAGGCGATACGGGCGCCGCTCCGCGGGACGCTACTACAACGCGAAACAATTGACGCGTGGGAGCAGCAACAGCACGATCGATAAAGCGAAGGAACCGCACAGTTCTCGTTTTCTTCAGAGAGATCAAGTACGCACACTAACCGTAACAAATGCGAGAGAGGATAGCACGCCTATACTATTCGCCAGTTGCCATGCGTTTACGCTTTACGCTGCAACCTCTGAATTGTAAACGGTGGCAACCAGCTAGCACGTCTACCCTCGCATTCAGTAGTTCCGCCGTCGGCCACTTCCCAGGCGCAGCGCTGCTGTGGCCGCTATGTGGCAGCACACTCTAACGTTCGATGCTGTCGCAAACAGCAGCCGCTTAATTTGAAAAGCAGCCAGGCGGAATATCTCCGTAAATTTACAACAATGCACTAATTTCGTATCGCTGCCATAACGCACAAACAATATTTCAACTCACCTCTTAATGACACACCTATACACAAAGCACTTTCTCGACATAATCTTTGGGAAGAAAAAATAGTCAAAGGTTTCATCCACGCAATACCAGGGGGGCGGGGCGGTGCTTTGTGCCCACCTTATGACAATATCGTAACCTAGTCAGGCACTTCATATATTAAAATTTTAATGAAAAAGTACTTTATATTTTAAAATTTTAATAAAAAAGTATACATTGTTTTCATCTTTTCTTATTCCAGATTCGGTAACTATTTTAAATTTTTCAGTAAAACTTAGCCCATTAAGAAGTATATCGTGAATGAAAATCAACGACAATTAACGAAATTTGTAAATTTTTAAATTTTTTTTATGGATATAAAGTACCCCTCCGCTCAGTGTAAACATTACGGAAAATGTTTTGCTGTTGCTAATATTGTGCTAAAAGATATTGTCAGGTTCTGTACCTTACTTATACATCGGTATCTTTTTAGAAAGCATGTTGTTAATAAAAGTTAAATACATTTAGCAAAATTTGTTTTTTTAGGTTTTTTTGATGATGGCCACCCCCTTGGTATTACGCTTATGAAAAATGTTTTGGTATTGCTAGGTTTGGTCCCTGTATGTATGACGACATATTTTGTCTTTAGCTTCATGCAACAATCTCTCATATTAGTATATTTTCTCTTTTGCGTACAGCTCCTGGAGGCTAATTATGTTTACTGCGGTGATAAAAGTTTATTAATGCCAGGGGTTGCTTAAAGTTTTTTACATGTGATTTATATTACGTGCCACTATGACCCACATTTAATGTTGCCGAACATGTATAGTTCATAATACGTGTACATTCATATACGCCGTTTCGGCTTGAAAGTGACCCCACAATCTAAACTGCAATTGTGGTGATTATAAATAAAATTGGCACTCAGAGCCGAAAGTGCGGTCCTTCGAAAAACTTTGCGAAACTGTTAACAAGTGCTTGTGTCTGTGAAAACAATGATTTCGTCTGAGCATAAAAAAGTACTCACTGCTGCTAGTAACCACTTTTATTTATTTATCTTGATCTCGTCGCTCTTAAAGTCATTACTTGCCATTCTAATTACTACATTATGCCATCTTAAATGTAATGTGACTTTTCGCACCTGAGCTGTTGCCATCTTCTAGTAACTTCAATATAACGCAAATACTCATTAATCTATTGTTATGGAAGTTTCTTACTTTTCAGTTATTGGGAAATGTAAAAACAACACATTTAAAAAATTTCTGTGACATTTTATAGTGTAGTTACGACCGAAATGGAGGTTTCTCTGAACCACTTAAACCGAATTCAGTGATATTTCCTCTAGAAAGCCACGTCCGCTTACCTATCCCACAAGTCGACACACGTGTTCCATCTCAAATGACTTGTCGTTCACGGGATATGAAATTCAAATTGTCTTTGCGTTGTATGCAAACGGTGGTGAGCAAATACAAATTTCGCAGCGTAGTGTCACTCGATATGCATAGCTACCCACTACCAATTTGGCAATAACGATTATATTTTAAGCAAGTTCTCCGTGACGTTCTCAGCACACGACTGCCATAGTTAGGAGCAATACTAAAGAATCGATGACAATGAACAGCAGATCAAACAAGATTTTTGTAACCTGTTCCTTTGTGGGTGAATAGCATGGGTCCAATATTCTTCCAATGAGTATCAGCCAGACATCTGCTTCCTTTTCGACTAGTTTTATGTGGTCATTCGAATTTAGGCCGCAACATGTGTGTACTCTCAGATATTATACGGCTGTTAGTGTTTCAGTGATTTACCATAAAGGCGTAGTTGATCAACAATGAGTCTTTCTGTCAACATAAGTGCTACGCGATACACTTAAATATAAAATGGTAGGGGTGTGTGTTGTTCCTACGGACATATGATGTTTCTTGGTCGGTGTTGCAATCTAGAGACCGATTTCGGAATCACAAGAAGGGTTGCGCTCTAGACAGGCTAATGCCATAAGCAGTTTCTTGCATTTTTTACTGTTTCTGTTGCAAGACATGACGTTGTTTTTGTGCAGTATTTATAAATGATTTGAATTCTTCATATTTAAGTTATGTACACACTAATAAAAAAAAACGACGCAGTACGAAGGAGTTACGCAAACTGGGTATTTATACATTTATCGAAGGAAAATGAAAACTGTTAAATCTTGGGGGCGTATGGACGAATGTGTGACGCTGCAGCGCAGTTTCACCGCACTGTTGACAAGGATACACTATGTGATCAAAAGCATCCGGATACCTGGCTGAAAATGACTTACAAGTTCGTGGCACCCTCCACAGGTAATGCTGGAATTCAATATGGTGCTGGCCCACCCTTAGCCTTGGTGACTGCTTCCACTCTCGCAGGCATACATTCAGTCAGGTGCTGCAAGGTTTCTTGCGGAATGGCAGCCCATTCTTCACGGAGTGCTGCACTGAGGAGAGGTATCGATGTCGGTCGGTGAGGCCTGGCAAGAAGTCGGCGTTCCAAAACATCCCAAAGGTGTTGTATTGCATTCAGGTCAGGACTCCGTGCAGGCCAGTCCATTACAGGGATGTTATTATCGTGTAACCACTCTGCCACAGGTCGTGCATTATGAGCAGGTGCTCGATCGTGTTGAAAGATGCAATCGCCATCCCCGAATTGCTCTTCGACACTGGGAAGCAAGAAGGTACGTAAAACATCAATGTAGGCCTGTGCAGTGATAGTGCCACGCAAAACAAAAAGGAGTGAAAAACACGACCACACCAAAACACCACTGTTGGCACTACATACGCTGGCAGGTGACGTTCACTGGGCATTCGCCATACCCTCACCTTGCCATCGGACCGCCTCATTGTATACCGTGATTCGTCACTCCACACAACGTTTTCCCAGTGTTCAATCGTTCAATGTTTATGCTCCTTACAGCAAGCGAGGCGTCGTTTGTCGTTTACCGGAGTATAATAATAATGTCGTGTGGCTAGGGCCTCCCGTCGGGCCGGCCAGAGTGGCCGAGCGGTTCTAGGCGCTACAGTCTGGAACCGCGCGACCGCTACGGTCACATGTTCGAATCCTACCTCGGGCATGGATGTGTGTGCGGGCATGGATGTGTGTGATGTCCTTAGGTTATTTAGGTTTAAGTAGTTCTAAGTTCTAGGGGACTGATGACCTCAGATGTTAAGTCCCATAGTGCTCAGAGCCATTTTGAACCTCTCGTCGGGTAGACCGTTCGCCGAGTGCAACTCTTCCGATTTGACGTCACGTCGACGACTTGCGCGTCGATGGGGATGAAATGACGATGATTAGGACAGAACAACACCCAGTCTCTGAGCGCAGAAAATCTCCGACCCAGCCGGGAATCGAACCCGGGCCCTTAGGATGCTGTCGCGCTGACCACTCAGCTACCGGAGGCGGACGTTTACCGGAGTGATGCATGGCTTATGAGCAGCCAATCGACCATGTAATCAAAGCTTTCTGATCTCCCGATAACTGTCATAGTAGTTGCAGTGGATCGATGCATTTTGGAATTTCTGTGTTATGGTCTGGATAAATGTCTAATAAATGTCTACCTGTTACACATTACGACCCTCTTCAACTGTCCGCGGTCTCTGTCAATCAACTGAAGAGGTCGGTCTGTACGCTTTCGTGTTGTCTGTGTCCCTGCACGTTTCCACTTCACTATCACGCCGCAAACAGTGCGCCTAGGGATGTGTAGGAGTGTGTAAATCTCGCGTACAGACGTATGACACAAGTAACACCCAATCACCTGACCACGTTCGTAGTCCGTGAGTTCGGCGAAGCGCCCCATTCTGTCCTCTCACGATGTCTAATGACTACTGAGGTCGCCGACATGGAGTACCTGGCAATAGGTGGCAGCACAATGCACCTAACATGGAAAAAAACGTATGTTTTTGGTGGTGTCCGGATACTTTTGATCACATAGTGCAGTAAGCAGGAGGCCTGTCGATACCAGGGCATAAGGACTTCGCGAATTTCAGTCGGTGTACTCAGTAGGACAGTAACTATGCTTTGCAGACAGGAGCGGCAACAATATAAGAAGATGTCAGCGTTTGAGGGGACGTGTACCTGAGCTCAAAGAGACAGGTTGGAGTAATCGGCGAATCGCTCGACATCTGAACAGAAACGATCCCACTATTCGACGGTGTTGTCAGGAAAGGGTGAGCCATCGCCGAACGCAGAGTCAAGAAGGAAGGGGTCGACCTAGAGAGACGAAGGAACTAGAGGGCCGATCAGTCGTCAGAGAGACACTCAGAGTCCCAGATTAATCATTATCATCGATCCGATGTGTAAGCGGTGCTTCAGTGACCACAAGGACCATTAACAGGCGGCTCATAGAAAGGGGGGTAAATTCACGGCGCCCCTTGTACACCAACCAATAAGCCCGTTTGCAATCGTGTCGAGTGCATTCGGCTTGTAGCCTCATTAACTGGAGTACAGTCCCGCTTCGAAACGAGGCCGATGACCAGGGAAGACGTGTGTGGAGACGCCCCAAACAGCCGTGGGACACCAAAGCGACTGTCGGCCGCCGTACGACCCTAGAGAGTCGTGGACTGCAGTGCGATTTCATTTCATAGCAGGACCGCTTTGGCTGTCTTCCGCGGCACCCTTACAGTAGAGCGATACGTTGACGATATTCTACACCCCGTTTTGTTGCCCTTTCTGGGAGACCACCCTGGACTTTCATTTCAGCAAGATAATGCCCGCCCGCACACGGCGAGAGTTTCTGCCGCTTGTCTTCGTGCTTCGCTTCCCAAACCCTACGTCGACCAGCAAGGTCGCCGGATCTCTCCCCAGCTGAGAATGTCTGGAGCATTATGGGCGGTGCTCTCCAACCAGCTCAGGATTTTGACGAGCTAACGGCTACTTGGACAGTGTTTGGCACGATATCCCTCAGGACGACATTCAACGACTTTGCCAATGAATGCAGTGCCGAATGACCAACGAGTTATTGACTTGCTTAATTTGTGAAGCTTTTTTTTTAAATAAATAATCCAGTTTTTCTGAAACTGTAATCATTTGATTGTACATGTACATCACATTTGCGGATTTCCGTCCCGTTGGTATGATTCCATCGTGGTGCGTCGCTGTTTTTGTCTCAGAGTGTATAATTTATTGAAGATATTTGGAATATACTGATAATGCTTCACTTACGGAATTGTATGATGCGTAAATTTCTATAACTTTTTAAACAATTAGCTACGTAACGTGTGAACAGTTCAGCCGTACTTCGTGGGTGGAGCACCGTCTTATACCTCGTAACAGAAGGGATTCTACCACGGAACACGTGATCTTTGCAAATGAACAGGGTTTCTTTAAAGTTTTGGCAACGGAACATGTCTTGAAAATATAAATATGTGCTAAATTCAAATATCTTCTGTTTGAACCTTCATTCAATCTGTAACTGGTTTTTATAACACTTCATCCCATTTCATTTACGAATTATTGGTATGTAGCAGAGTATTTAGGTAGGCCTAACAGAGAAATTATCAAATACAGTACTGTCAAGTTTTTCTCGTATTCTACATTTTTAAATATTAATAGAATATATTGTCTCAGGTACATGAACTTTGTAACATTTTTTTCACATTTGGAAAAATCCTAATGTTTCCGGACTGTTTTTTACAATTTCCGAGAAAGACAGCAGCACAAAAAATATCGATAATATCATTTAAATATGGAATAAGAAATATATTTAACTTGAATTACAGGGCTGGCTAGAGGCGAAAGCTGGAAAGTTTATAGACATACAGGAATCTCCCATATCAGGCACACGGATGATGCCTTCATTTCGTTATCGTGTATGGTTATGCGCAACCACGACACGGTTAACCACATTTAGAATGAATAGTTGAATATTCCGGAAGTTGGGGAAATGCTGCGGCCAAAGCAGGTGCTTCAAAGAAGGTACAGAACTGCAAGTACGATAGGAACGACCATAACTAATTGTGTCCCTCTGTTCGTACAATGACGCAGCACGTAAGGTGCCAGTTTTCTTCGTCCACTTTCATTACTTGAAAACAGTTTGACTCGCAGTATTTATAGTTGTTCTATTGTGTTGTATAAATGTCTTTGCTTTGTTTTAATGAGCTTTGTATGTTATTTCCTTTGCTTCAGCTGTTACCAAAACGAACCATATAATTATCATTAGTTTTAAATAACTTTAGTGCTCAATATGGGTACATTTGATCACAGATATTTAGTTACTAGTGTAGGGCATTGAAACATTTTACAAGTATTTAATTTTTTTTTCTTTCAGTTACATGCAAGCACAAAAAGATAGGCCCCAAAATCTAATTTCACAACTAGAAATTTTTGAAACAAATATGAAAACTGGTGAAGATGATGCCTGGTGAAATCTTGCCTATACCACAGGTGTAGGTGAACTATAAAACCGATGGAACTACATTTTCCTGCCTGCGGGTGAGTCTGAAGCTTACTTCCGATTGGGATAGAAGTTGAAGCAATGATTTAAAATTTGTATCATGCCATGTACTTGAGCCTGGACCTCGCGTTTACTAGGCAGACACATTACTAATTACACCAACGTAGCATTGCGGTTGTCACAGCTACACGTTCTTGTCTAGTCCAATGCCCTCCCTAACGCAAGCTTCAATTCACATCTTCTGTCCATTTTTCCCGGTCTGAAATCGTCAGTACTGCCGAGGCTACACGACATTAGAATAGCACCACAGCTTTGTACGTAATAACGAAAACCTGCCCGTGATCTATTGATAGCCGTGGAACGAATTTTAAAGTTATGTTTGTTCACATAGTCTGATCGTTGAGTGCTCTGAAACCAGTGTTGAATGCTCTCCATAATCCTGATTGTATTACAGAAAAGACATTTACAAAACACAATAGGACATTACCACTACCAGAATGTTGAAATGAACATCGTGGCTGACGTTCAATGTAAACTGCATGACTGGGTCCACGTCAGGGTAGGAAGAAACGTCCCAAAACATCACAGAACCACCTCCGGACTGAACTACAACCATCGGATGTGAAAAACCAACCCTTTAAATCCGATAACGGTATTTCAGTTCTGAATACCCAGGCCGGCCGGTGTGGAAAAGCGGTTAAAGGCGCTACAGTCTGGAACCGCGTGACCGCTACGGTCGCAGGTTCGAATCCTGCCTCGGGCATGGATGTGTATGATGTCCTTAGGTTAGTTAGGTTTAAGTAGTTCTAAGTTCTAGGGGACTGATGACCATAGATGTTAAGTCCCATAGTGCTCAGAGCCATTTGAACCATTTTCTAGGTATCTCGAAACTGAGGGAGTCAAATTTTTTTTTCAATCTTTGATACATTTCTACGTTTATTATAGGAAATAATAGCAATAAATAACCGAAAATCGGTTATTTCAGAAACCAGTTGTTTTGAGCGGCTTTAACAGCCGGGTTAAACTGGCGCGGAAGAAAACTGATATAACCGAAAACCGGTTGCTTCGGCCATAACAGCCATCCCTGTAGACCCTCTACATACCGTGAGTTAAACACGATACTGTGTCCTCTGTGCATCCCACGGCTTGCATCATTTGAATGAGACAAAACCGCGACCGGTCACACCACACTACACGCCTCCAGTCATTTACTGTCCAGTTTCTGTATTGTTTGTATAATGTTATGATGACTAAATAGGCACAAATGAAACACCTGGAAGCGGCTTAGCGACATGTGTTCTCAAATATAACAGTGCTTACATGTAGCTGGTGTTTCGCTGTTATTTTCGCATTAAATTTATCACATTTTTACAGCAATATTTCGTTTTTACTAGTCACCATGCTACTTATTGCTGCTTCCATATTATGTCTTTGACAAAGTATTATGAAGAAAAAGACGACAACAACGACCGTAAAACGGAGGCGAACGATGTGATTCTGCATAACCCGCATCACAAGTTGACAGACCGAAGTCATTGTTCACCAACCTGTCGTAACGAACGTGTGTTTTCAGCTGAGCAAAAAAAAATGGCTCTGAGCACTATGGGACTTAACATCTATGGTCATCAGTCCCCTAGAACTTAGAACTACTTAAACTTAACTAACCTAAGGACAGCACACAACACCCAGCCATCACGAGGCAGAGAAAATCCCTGACCCCGCCGGGAATCGAACCCGGGAACCCGGGCGTGGGAAGCGAGAACGCTACCGCACGACCACGAGATGCGGGCATCAGCTGAGCAGTAGTCACTATGGTGGACACTGATTTGATCATTGTGTGTACACGATGGAACATCTGTGTACAAAGTCCTGTATAGAAACGCCGCTTCACTCTGGGCGTTTTCGTAGACACCATTCAGAAAACTCTTAACAAATTTTGAAAGCCGTCGCCAAGAAGTTGTTTATGAGTAAAATACGGAAAGGATGAAACACGTCGGTATGTAGTAATCGTGGAACACTCATTCGGCTAATCTCATTCACATTTCCAACCTGTCTCATAGTGACGTATGTGTTGTGTGTTACAGCTACTAAAACGTTAGTTGCAACTGTCTTATCGATTGCTATTTGTTATTCTCTTTTTCAGTTTCATGAATTTTTTTTTTACAATATTTGGAGAGATAGCTCGTAAGCGCTTGGTACTACCAACATATCTTTCAGCATACAACCGCACCGCTGCTCTAAATGATTGGCGACATTGTCCTTTAAAAAGAAAACCATATCCACGTTATACGACTGGCGTATACTATTTGAAAGTCTGTGTAGTTCCACTAACAAGTTGTGTGATCGGTACAGCAGGAGATTACCGACTGACCGACTTCAGGTGTGCAGGCAAAACGCGGACCGTACCTGAGTTACATGTTTGCTTCAATTTGGTACAGTGAAGCACATGATTTTGGACTCTCTCTTTCCGACGCCTGGGCAGTTGTTCGCGTCGCTGTTACTTTGTTGCCATTTGATCAACGTCCACAAATGTTATGTAGTTGAATTCCTCTTCGGAGTCTCTTTCCAGTGCCATAGGAAAAATATATAGTTCCGTTAAAAAAAAAAAGAAGAATTGCAGTGGCATAATTTGGCAGCTACAGCCCCATTTCTGCCGCTGCCTCTAACCTCCTGAATGGCGCAGGTGAACAGACCAATTACCATCGGGAACTGGGAGCTCGAGTGGCATTGTTCATCAAGATTTGGCGTTGCAACTGGAGGGGTTAGTCTTGTGTCTCACAAGGGAAACTCCCCATCGCACCCCCCTCAGATTTAGTTATAAGTTGACACAGTGGATAGGCCTTGAAAAACTGAACACAGATCAATCGAGAAAACAGGAAGAAGTTGTGTGGAACTATTAAAAAATAAGCAAAATATACAAACTGAGTAGTCCATGCTCAACATAGGCAACATTAAGGAGCGTATCAACTGAGTAGAGCTGTGGTCCTGTGGTTAGCGTGAGCAGCTGTGGAACGAGAGGTCCTGGGTTCAAATTTTCCCTCGAGTGAAAATTTTAATTTTTTATTTTCAGACAATTATCAAAGTTCAGGCACACACACACACACAATCAACTTCGCTCTCCAAAATTCCAGGACATGTTCAGATTTGCGTGGACATATGCAGGATTTGACGGTCTACACACGGAAAAATTTGAAAACGTTAAAAACATATGTTTTGACAGAGCACAGGGAAAAGTGTGCGACTGTGAAACTGTTGCATTCATTTGTTCCAGTTTATGTGACAAACTCTTATGTTTTCATCACTTTTTTGGGACTGATTATCACATCCACAAGAAAACCTAAATCGGGCAAGGTAGAAGAATCTTTTTACCCATTCGCCAAGTGTACAAGTTAGGTGGGTCGACAACATATTCCTGTCATGTGACGCACATGCCGTCACCAGTGTCGTATAGAATATATCAGACGTGTTTTCCTGTGGAGGAATCGGTTGACCTGTGACCTAGCGATCAAATGTTTTCGGTTCCCATTGGAGAGGCACGTCCTTTCGTCTACTAATCGCACGGTTTTGCGGTGTGGTCGCAAAACACAGACACTTAACTTATTACAGTGAACAGAGACGTCAATGAACGAACGGACAGATCATAACTGCGAAAATAAAGAAATTAAACTGTTCACTAGAGGGAGGACTTGAACCAAGGACCTCTCATTCCACAGCTGCTCACGCTAACCACAGGACCACGGCGCTCCTGATCTCACAGTGTCCTTGATGTTGCATATCTTGCACATAGACTACTCAGTTTGTATATTTTGATTATTTTTTTGATAGTTCCACACAACTTCTTCCTGTTTTCTCGATTGACCTGTGTTCAGTTTTTCAAGGCCTATCCACTGTGCCAACTTATAACTGAATCTGAGGGGGGTGCGATGGGGAGGTTCCCTTGTCAGAACTAGACCCAAATACGGGACTGCTAGTGCAGTTCAGACACTCTGTACTCAATGTTGTCTTTCAGTAGCTGTCTTACAACTACCTACACGACAACTGACACAGGGCTCTACTGCAGATCTTTCGTTGTGGTTACCTGCTGCAGACCTGTTAAATTGCTATTTGATGTGTTCTTACACAATGTGTCTGCACAGTCTGTTAGGTTGATGGGTAAGTTCATAGCGTTTTTGTTTTGCACGTTGGTATTCCGGTCGCTGTGGGTTTGTTTAGCGATGGTCATTTTTTATTTGTAGTTTACTGTTGCTATTTGAGTTTACATATTGCCATTTTACCATCTGGAGACAGTAAGTGGGGCTGTGGACGCTAGAATATGAAGTGGCTAGTGGAGAAATCGGAATATTATTCTTCTGTTTGAGATCAATAGATGAGTGACAACAGTGGACGCGGCCAGAAACTTTGCGCCGTGTATGGGGATAACGCCACTGGGCAGAGCATGGCAAGGAAATGGTTTGCTCGTTTTAAGGAGGATCGCTTTGACATTAGTGATTTTCCATGTTCAGGAAGAACTTCCGAGTTTGATGAAGATCGTCTAAACGCATTAATGTACAGCGATTCCACGTTTCCGAGAAATGGCAAATGTGACGAACTGTGATCATTTCACCATCGTGCGACGTTTGTATGCGATGGAGAAGGTTTAAAATCAGGTGTATGGGTGTCGCATGACCTAAGCCAAAATCACAGTAATCAGTGAGTGACCGACCATACGTGCATCTCTGCTTGCTCGTCACCAGTGGCCTCGTGAACAACACCTACAATCCTGTATCGTCAGTGGTAACGAGAAATGGTGTCTTTATGCTAAAATAAAGAAAAGAAAGGAGTGGTTGAGCCCAAACAAAGCGGCAACTCCCCGTACAAAGACACGCGCGCATCCACAAAAGATAATGTTATGCATCTGGTAGAAGAGCGACGCTGTGGTGTATTACGAATTGTTTCCCCGTGGTGCAGCCCTCACTGCTGACATTTGCTGTCAACAACTGAGGCTTCTTGAAGACGCAGTCCAAGAACAACGACCAGGAAGACTGCGTGAAGTGATGCTATTCTATGATAACGCCCGTCCGCATTCTACTACTACAAAGTAATTGGGTTGGAAAGTGCTTTCGCACCCACCTTATTCTCCTGATCTTGCGATCTCAGATTTTCACCTTTTCCGCTCTCTATAGAACAATCGTCAAGGAACTTCCTTTTCAGATGAAACTTAGCTCTGGCTCGACGAGTTCTTCACGTCAAAACCACGTGATTTCTGCAGCCTCGGAATGAAATGGTAGCCCATTGTTGGCCGACTGTTGTAAATAGTGAAGGAGTATACAGGGTGTTAGAAAAAGGTACGGCCAAACTTTAAGGAAACATTCCTCACACACAAATAAAGAAAAGATGTTATGTGGACATGTGTCCGGAAACGCTTACTTTCCATGTTAGAGCTCATTTTAGTTTCGCCAGTATGTACTGTACTTCCTCGATTCACCGCCAGTTGGCCCAATTGAAGGAAGGTAATGTTGACTTCGGTGCTTGTGTTGACATGCGACTCATTGCTCTACAGTACTAGCATCAAGCACATCAGTACGTAGCATCTACAGGTTAGTGTTCATCACGAACGTGGTTTTGCAGTCAGTGCAATGTTTACAAATGTGGAGTTGGCAGATGCCCATTTGATGTATGGATTAGCACGGGGCAATAGCCGTGGCGCGGTACGTTTGTATCGAGACAGATTTCCAGAACGAAGTTGTCCCGACAGGAAGACGGTCGGAGCAATTGATCGGCGTCTTAGGGAGCAGGGAACATTCCAGCCTATGACTCGCGACTGGGGAAGACCTAGAACGACGAGGACACCTGTAATGGACGAGGCAATTCTTCGTGCAGTTGACGATAACCCTAATGTCAGCGTCAGAGAAGTTGCTGCTGTACAAGGTAACATTGACCACGTCACTGTATGGAGAGTGCTACGGGAGAACCAGTTATTTCCGTACCATGTACAGCGTGTGCAGGCACTATCAGCAGCTGATTCGCCTCCACGGGTACACTTCTGCGAATGGTTCATCCAACAGAGTGTCGATCCTCATTTCAGTGCAAATGTTCTCTTTACGGATGAGGCTTCATTCCAACGTGATCAAATTGTAAATTTTCACAATCAACATGTGTGGGCTGACGAGAATCCGCATGCAATTGTGCAATCACGTCATCAACACAGATTTTCTGTGAACGTTTGGGCAGGCATTGTTGGTGATGTCTTTATTGGGCCCCATGTCCTTCCACCTACGCTCAATGGAGCACGTTATCATGATTTCATACGGGATACTCTACCTGTGCTGCTAGAACATGTGCCTTTACAAGTACGACAAAACATGCGGTTCATGCACGATGGAGCTCCTGCATATTTCAGTCGAAGTGTTCGTATGCATCTCAACAACAGATTCGGTGACCGATGGATTGGTAGAGGCGGACCAATTCCACGGCCTCCACGCTCTCCTGACCTCAACCCTCTTGACTTTCATTTATGGGGGCATTTGAAAGCTCTTGCCTACGCAACCCCGGTACCAAATGTAGAGACTCTTCGTGCTCGTATTGTAGACGGCTGTGAAACAATACGCCATTCTCCCGGGCTGCATCAGCGCATCAGGGATTCCATGCGACGGAGGGTGGATGCATGTATCCTCGCTAACGGAGGACATTTTGAACATTTCCTGTAACAAAGTGTTTGAAGTCACGCTGGTACGTTCTGTTGCTGTGTGTTTCCATTCCATGATTAATGTGATTTGAAGAGAAGTAATAAAATGAGCTCTAACATGGAAAGTAAGCGTTTCCGGACACATGACCACATAACATCTTTTCTTTATTTGTGTGTGAGGAATGTTTCCTGAAAGTTTGGCAGTACCTTTTTGTAACACCCTGTATACAGGGTGAGGCAAATAAAAGTGGCCTGGGCGAATGGACACGATTGGACTTGAATTATGCATATAACCTTTCCCTGTGACACACACAGCACGGCATATGCCCGCCACGTGATCCACACCGGTTCAGAGTGTAGTGCTGTCCGTGTCTGTGAGTGGAGCTGTGCATAGGGAACGATGGTAGCCACAGTGGAGCAGCGGGTGTTCGTTGTGGAGTTACGTGACAACGAAGCCGTGGAAACGGTGTGGCATGCTAAGAAGTTTAATGGTGTCAAAGTGCAAAAAAAAAAAAAAAAAAAAAAAAAAAAGTCCATGCAACATCAACATTTAGTCCGAAAAGGACGTCAGATAGGATCTGTTTCGAACAAGTAAAACATATTCCGAGAAGTGTCCCTACATTAGAAAAAGTTGCTGCAGTTCATCAGAAAATGCTTCTAGTCCTACTATATCAACCCGAAGCCTGTCGCAAGAGACCTGCATATCACGTCGATCATGCGGACGAATAGTCCATCTGGACCCGCACATGTATCCCTGCCGAGTGTTCATTGTTCGTGCATTAAAACTAGCAGATTCTCCTCAGCGCCTCCAGTTTTGTGAGATAACAATGACTGGCTTGGACGTGGAGCTGTCCTTTATGTGTGATGAAGCCTAATTTCACCTGAGAGGTTATTGCAACGCACAGAATCACAGGTTCTGGGCAGCGAAGAATACGCATAACTTCCACGAAACGCCAATGCATGGCCGGCCGGTGTGGCCGAGCGGTTCTAGGCGCTACATTCTGAGACCGCGCGACAGCTACGGTTGCAGGTTCGAATCCTGACTCGGACGTGGATGTGTGATGTCCTTAAGTGAGTTAGGTTTAAGTAGTTCCAAGTTCTAGGAGAGTGATGACCTCAGAAGTTAAGTCCCATAGTGCTCAGAGCCATTTGAACCGCCAATACATGATCAGAAGGTTAGGGTTTGGTGTACAGTGTCTGCACGCCGCATTATTGGTCCCTTCTTCTTTTATCAGGCGCTGACTTCGGCGCATTACATTGCCAACATTTTTAAATCGTTTGTGTCGGCATTAACTCGGGAGGAAAAGACGTACAGTTAATGCCAACAGGACGGAACAGCTGCCATTACAGCTGGCCAAATCTTGGAGTACATTTACCAATCTTCAGGCCTAACAGTTGTTGGCAGAGGTCAGTCTGGTGGCGGCCCTAGCTGGCCACCCAGGTCACCTGATCTGTCAGTGGGCGATTACTTCGTGTGGGGAAAACCCTCAAGTCTAAAATGTATCGCAACAACCCTCGCAGCCTTCAGGAACTGTACCAGAATATTTCAGATGAGATTGTAGCAATTCCAGCAGTCCAGTTTCGATCCGCCTTTCGCAACTTGCTGTCCGGCTGCCAAAAGTGCCAAGACATGAATGGTGATCACTTTCAGCATCTGCAATAGTCGGGTTAGTAGTGCATTCCCTTTCCTCTGCTGTGTTTCTTTGTACCCTGGAACTTTGTTCTCAGGGCCACTTTCATTTGCACCACCCTGTATAACCGAGCAAAGTGGCGCAGTGGTTAGCACACTGGACTCGCATTCAGGAGGACGACGGTTCAATCCCGCGTCCGGTCATCCTGATTTAGGTTTTTCGTGATTTCCCTAAATCGCTCCCGGAAAATGCCGGAATGGTTCCTTTGAAACGGCACGGCCGACTTCCTTCCCCGTCCTTCCATAATCCAATCACACTGATGATGACCTCAGTGTTTGGTCTCTTCCCCCAAACAACCCAACTCCCGACCTTGTATTACTGATGACTAAAGTCTCTGTTACGCGTATCTGTTGTGTTTATTAAACTTGCGGAAAAACGCTAAGAACTTATGCACCAGCCCAATATATTACTGAATAGCTATTGCGAGACCTGGCATCATTTGCAGGTTGCCTATCTAGCGACTTCCTGGGCTACAAAAATTTGATTTTCAGTATTTCGCTTAGTTATTGACTGAATTTAAAAATCTAAAATGCTGTCATGATCTGCTGATCCAGAGATGTACTCTTATGTTAAAAGTTTAAGGAAATAAGACAAGTTATTAGAGACTGTGCATATTTCTTGAGGCACCTTAACTGACTGCGAGCATATGCTCGGACTCTACTCATAAAGTATTTGAGGATAAAAGCACTCAGCGACTACCAACATTTTACACTGACAGTATCATAGTAAATGACGTTACCTGCTACGCTACAGTTTTTACTTCTTTTTTTGTTTTATGAGAACTTTTATTACGAGTCTGTGAATACGCTTCAGCTGTGGAACTGCCCCTCGCCCCACTGCGCTGTGACCGTTATGACGGAGCCCCCACCACTCTAGCCTTCCCCTCCTCTACTGAGCCGTCTGCTGAGGTACAGGCCAACTAACTTTGTGTCCACTGTACGAGCACTCCCGGCGATTTCAGCGCGAATGCACAGTCAGTGAAAACAGGGATGCTTATTGTGGAACATTTTTATTAGCACTATTGTTTACTCACCTCGGGGGGCGGCCATTTCTGCGACGGCGGCGGCGGTGGCGGCGGCTCACAGCCTGCCATGCGCCCAGCCTGCAACACACCAAACAACAATCAACAACGTGCAACGCTTGCAGGGGTGTGGACTCAGCAGCTGGGCGTGGAACTGACTGCCGTGTACAGCGTACGCAGCGATTTTTTGTTTTTACGATTTACACTGCCGGGAAGAAAAATACTTCACCCTTTTAGAGGTTTCCAATTCACTTAATATACAGGGTTATTACAAATGATTGAAGCGATTTCACAGCTCTACAATAACTTTAGTATTTGAGATATTTTCACAATGCTTTGCACACACATATAAAAACTCAAAAAGTTTTTTTAGGCATTCACAAATGTTCGATATGTGCCCCTTTAGTGATTCGGCAGACATCAAGCCGATAATCAAGTTCCTCCCACACTCGGCGCAGCATGTCCCCATCAATGAGTTCGAAAGCATCGTTGATGCGAGCTCGCAGTTCTGGCACGTTTCTTGGTAGAGGAGGTTTAAACACTGAATCTTTCACATAACCCCACAGAAAGAAATTGCATGGGGTTAAGTCGGGAGAGCGTGGAGGCCATGACATGAATTGCTGATCATTATCTCCACCACGACCGATCCATCGGTTTTCCAATCTCCTGTTTAAGAAATGCCGAACATCATGATGGAAGTGCGGTGGAGCACCATCCTGTGGTACGTTTAGCTCCCTGCTTGCTTTATTCGTCGATTTCCGCGGGCTACGCGTGAAACTTGCCCGCACGCGTTCAACCGTTTCTTCGCTCACTGCAGGCCGACCCGTTGATTTCCCCTTAACAGAGGCATCCAGAAGCTTTAAACTGCGCATACCATCGCCGAATGGAGTTAGCAGTTGGTGGATCTTTGTTGAACTTCGTCCTGAAGTGTCGTTGCGCTGTTATGACTGACTGATGTGAGTGCATTTCAAGCACGACATACGCTTTCTCGGCTCCTGTCGCCATTTTGTCTCACTGCGCTCTCGAGCGCTCTGGCGGCAGAAACCTGAAGTGCGGCTTCAGCCGAACAAAACTTTATGAGTTTTTCTACGTATCTGTAGTGTGTCGTGACCATATGTCAATGAATGGAGCTACAGTGAATTTATGAAATCGCTTCAATCATTTGTAATAGCCCTGTATATTGCAACAGTGTATATATAGTACATGAAATGACTACATTTATAAATCAGTATCACCAACGGCGACATTATCCTACTGGAACAACACACCACATTTCTGTTGCAAGAACGACAAGTACTTAACGCTTGTTAGCGTTCCCTCCAAAAACACGAAAGGTGAACGGGAACTGTGAATGCCGGTCATTTGCCACGTCGGACATTTGCCACACTTGCCCCTTCGCCAGGTAGCGATCCCTCAGGTAAGTAACCCCCTCCCTCGTACTTCTTCTCTCCGCTTTCAAACCGCCGTCTCCACATCTTACTCGATACAACCAGTACCTAAGGGACCTTCTTCTTCGATATCTTGGCGAAATACAGAGCTTCTTTTCCGAAATCGAAATATTTATAACTTTTGGGAAACGAAACCAATTCCGACTATTATGTCAGTGTGTAATTAGTTCCGCCAAGTATAAATATAGATCCCTCTGTCTGTACGATAGCTTCCTTTCACGCTTACTGATTGCGATAGAAACAGTCCATCGCCATGGGAGCAACAAGAAAGGAACGATGTAACGAGGTGTGGCTGTACGATAATCATTTCTTTTTCATCACTGCATTTGTGCCTACTTTAATTACTACAACTGCATGCCCAAAAGACAATAAGGAAAGAAGAAATGGGTATGCGAACGTTTGAAAAGAAGAACGACATACTACATATTAATTTACTCTCCAAAATCCAATATCCCTTGCGGCGAAACATTAGTTAGTAAAGTGTAGCGGGAAACACAGGCGGCCATTTCTCAAGGGTTGGCCATAGTAACAGTAACTGGAGGGTGGGCAGAGGAAAGATCATCGAACTGACGTAAGAATACGAGAAACTCGATATGCTGTCGCGGATCATCATTGAGCTGTGGTCCCAGGGACCCTGACCAGCTTTGGCTGCTGCGGCCGCCATTCCTGGAGTGAAACATGCAGAAACTGAGGGCACAGAAGACCACACCAGCCACGGCGAGGTAAGTTGACAGATGGAGGACGTTAACCCAGCTGTGCATGACTGTCAGTATTCTGGACTGCACTCTCTGTGTTCCGAAGGTAAACACAACCTCCAGGACAGGGCACAAGGGCGGAAAAAAGCAAAGAAATTACCGGAGGAGGCCTTACGCATTCTTTTATAGTGAAACGTAGGAAGGGTGGCGGTCGTTTAGAAGCGGCATTGTTATTAGCTTTTTTAATTTATTTCGCCATTGAATTCGTTAATATTTTTCTACATTTATTTAGTTATATGAGTTACGGAAATAGCTCAAACATTGAATTTAAGACACATCAAAACTTCTTGGACCCTGGACGGTTGGCTCCAGAGAACCAGATGGTTACCATAACCTGGATAATGACAGTTAACATTCAACATAAGGTCAGCTTTTGATTATAAGTACAAAGATACGGTGTGTTGCAGGATGTACGGTAGAGATTGTGCTGTACTAACCTATGCCACGAAAACAGTATGCTTTCGTTGTTGTTGTGGTCTTCAGTCCTGAGACTGGTTTGATGCAGCTCTCCATGCTACTCTATCCTGTGCAAGCTTCTTCATCTCCCAGTACGTACTGCAGCCTACATCCTTCTGAATCTGCTTAGTGTATTCATCTCTTGGTCTCCCTCTACGATTTTTACCCTCCACGCTGCCCTCCAATACTAATCCCTTGATGCCTCAGAATGTGTCCTACCAACCGATCCCCTCTTATAGTCAAGTTGTGCCACAAACTCCTCTTCTCCCCAATCCTATCCAACATCTCTTCATTAGTTATGTGATCTACCCATCTAATCTTCAGCATTCTTCTGTAGCACCACATTTCGAAAGCTTCTATTCTCTTCTTGTCCAAACTATTTATCGCCCATGTTTCACTTCCATACATGGCTACACTCCACACAGATACTTAGAGAAATGACTTCCTTACACTTAAATCTATACTCGATGTTAACAAATTTCTCTTCTTCAGAAACGCTTTCCTTGCGATTGCCAGTCTACATTTTATATCCCCTCACTTCGACCATCATCAGTTATTTTGCTCCCCAAATAGCAAAACTCCTTTACTATTTTAAGCGTCTCATTTCCTAATCTAATTCCCTCAGAATCACCCGATTTAATTCGACTACATTCCATTATCCTCGTTTTGCTTTTGGTGATGTTCATCTTATATCCTCCTTTCAAGACACTGTCCATTCCGTTCAACTTCTCTTCCAAGTCCTTTGCTGTCTCTGACAGAATTACAATGTCATCGGCGAACCTCAACGTTTTTATTTCTTCTCCATGGACTTTAATACCTACTCCAAATTTTTCGGATCTCCGGGCGGGGACTACTCAAGAAGACTTCGTTATCAGGAGAAAGAAAACTGGCGTTCTACGGATCGGAGCGTGGAATGTCAGATCCCTTAATCAGGCAGGTAGGTTAGAAAATTTAAAAAGGGAAATGGATAGGTTAAAGTTAGATATAGTGGGAATTAGTGAAGTTCCGTAGCAGGAGGAACAAGACTTCTGGTCAGGTGAATACAGGGTTATAAATACAAAATCAAATAGGGGTAATGCAGGAGTAGGTTTAATAATGAATAGGAAAATAGGAGTGCGGGTAAGCTACTACAAACAGCATAGTGAACGTGTTATTGTGACCAAGATAGACACAAAGCCCATGCCTACTACAGTAGTACAAGTTTATATGCCAACTAGCTCTGTAGATGAGAGTATATTAGTGGTTAATCATACCTAGACGTGCGCAGACATCGCAGACCCACATCCTGCGAGATTTCACTTACTGAAAACTAATGTACAGAGATGGCAGTGGACCTTTTGTGTTGGCCGTCACGCCGGTGTGGGCGTGGAGGTGTTCCACCCCTATAAAGAAAAGGGTGAATCACATTTTTGGTACAGTAGATCGCTGGTCGACACTAGATCGCTGGTCGTCTCCACAGACACCGTCATCGAGGTGAATGGCGCTTCGAAACGTACTGCGCGCCACGGATGGAGGCTGATCTGAGCAGCATTACGCTACGGGAGACATTCTCCTGCGCTTGCATGGCACCTTAGGTAGTAATCGAAGACACGCAGACAGCTGCGAACCGGATGCAGCCCTTGATGCTTGATGTCTTCCCCGACAGCGGCGTCATCTCTCAGCGGTATAATTGGCCATGTCTCGGGGCCAGACCCGTGCTGCAGTGGTTTGAGGAGCATTATAGTGAACTCTCGTTGATGTCTCATCGACCAAATTCACCTCATGTAAGTCCTATGTAACCCATCTGGATCGCCATCGGGAGCCATTACCGCGTACGCAAATCAGCAGCTAGTTATTTACGCCAATTACATGACCTGTGCGTGGACATCTAATGCCACACACCTCCACAAACCTACCATCAAACGGTCGGATTCCTGATAAGCAGTATCAGTGATGTTGTGTCTCAAAGAGGGACAAACAAGCTACACTACTGGCCATTTAAATTGCTACACCAAGAAGACATGCAGATGATAAACGGGTATCCATTGGACAAATATATTACACTAGAACTGACATGTGATTACATTTTCACGCAATTTGGGTGTATAATTCCTGAGAAATCAGTACCCTGAACAACCACCTCTGGCCGTAATAACGGCCTTGATACGGCTGGGCACTGAGTCAAACAGAGCTTGGATGGTGTGAACAGCTTCAACACGATACCACAGTTCATCAAGAGTAGTGACTGGCGTATTGTGACGAGCCAGTTGCTCGGCCACCATTGGCCAGACGTTTTCAACTGGTAAGGGATCTGGAGAATGTGCTGGCCAGGGCAGCAGTCGAACATTTTCTGTATCCAGAAAGGCCCGTACAGGACCTGCAACATGATGTGTCGGCAGCTGGGCCAACACCTTGTAGATCGAGGTGGCTGAAAATGCACGCTAGACTAACGCAGACGGGCGTGAACTACTGGAACAGGCTACGTAATTAATGCTATGAAGAAAAGTACGTAGCTGGATTAATACTTATCTTTAATCAATCATTGTGGTACATCGCTCTTGACTATACACAGGAGACTTTCATTACAGTCACTGTAAGGCTAATGGCGCCTTGCTAGTTGGTAGCCATTAACTTAGCTGAAGGCTATTCTGTCTCTCGGCTAATGAGAGAGAAAGGCTTCGTACATCTAGTCGCTAGCTAGGTCGTCCGTACAACTGGGGCGAGTGCTTGTTCGTATCACGAGACCTGCCTTGTGGTGGCGCTAGGTCTGCGATTACACAGTGGCGACACGCGGGTCCGACATGTACTAAATGGACCGCGGCCGATTTAAGCTACCACCTAGCAAGTGTGGTGTCTGGCAGTGACACCACACAACATACGGTCGTGCATTACCCTGCTGAAATGTAGGGTTTCTCAGGGATCGAAAAGGGTAGAGCCCCGGGTCGTAACACATCTGAAATGTAACGTCCACTGTTCAAAGTGCCGTCACTGCGAAAAAGTGGTGACCGACACGTGTTACCAATGGCACCCCATACCATTACGCCGGGTGATACGCCAGAATGGCGATGACGAATACACCCTTCCGATGTGCGTTCACAGCGATGTCGCCAGACGCGGATGCGACCATCATGATGCTGTAAACAGAACCTGGATTCATCCGAAAAAATGTTTTGCCATTCGTGCACCCAGGTTCGTCGCTCAGTACACCATCGCAGGCGCTCCTGTCTGTGATGGAGCGTCAAGGGCAACCGGAGCGATGGTCTCCGAGCTGATAGTCCATGCTGCTGCAAACGTCGTCGAACTGTTCGTGCAGATGGTTGTTGTCTTGCAAACGTCCCCATCTGTTGACACAGGGATCGAGACGTGGCTGCACGATCCGTTACAGCCATGTGGATAAGATGCCTGTCATCTCGACTGCTAGTGATACGGGGCCGTTGGGATCCAGCACGGCGTTCCGTATTGCCGTCCTGAACCCACCGATTCCATATTCTGCTAACAGTCATTGGATCTCGACCGACGCGAGCAGCAATGTCGCGATACGATACACCGCAATCGCGATAGCTACAATCCGACCTTTATCAAAGTCGGAAACGTGATGGTACGCATTTCTCCTCCTTACACGAGGCCTCACAACAGCGTTTCACCAGCCAACGCCGCTCAAGTGCTGTTTGTGTATGAGAAATCGGTTGGAAACTTTCCTCGTGTCAGCACGTTGTAGGTGTCGCCACCGGCGCCAAGCTTGTGTGAATGCTCTGAAAAGCTAATGATTTGCATATGACAACATGTACTTCTTCTCGGTTAAATTTCGCGTCTGTAGCACGACATCTCCGTGGTGTAGCAGTTTTAATGGCCAGTAGTGTACTAAACAGGTGGTCATGATCCATCACGCAAGTGTCCCCGTGCTGGGCGACGCCTCGGGCTGTGGCCCGCGCCCTGGCCTCGCTGCGTTAAGAGGGGCGCGCCGCGGCGGGCTGGGGATCGATGCCCGGCCCGGCGGCCGGCGCCAGGCTGGCGCGACGCGTCACACGCCGCCCCCGCCGCCCACGCTCCGGCGGTCCACGGGCGTGTCGCTACGCCGCAGACGCCCAGCGCCGCCGCGATTAACGAACGCCCCACGGCCTAACGATCGGCTATACCCGCTGCGCAATTTCTGCCCTCTTCCACTAATTACTCTTCTCCAGTTGCTCACAGTTCGACCTCCAACCTACAGCGAAACGCAGCTAACGACTGTGGTGTTTACCAAGTCGCAGTTTCTGTGTCCTTTCAAAGGCATCTGACTATGTGGACCACAGTATCATCCCAAATAAAACGAGGTTTTATGGAATTGATAGATAGCCAACTAATGGGTAATGTGATGTCTAACCAAAAGAATTCAGGAAGTCGTACATACACTACTCGCCATTAAAATTGCTACACCACGAAGATGTGCTACAGACTCGAAATTTAACCGACAGGAAGAAGATGCTGTGATATGCAAATCATTAGCTTTTCAGAACACTCACCCAAGGTTGGCACCGGTGGCAACACGTACAACGTGCTCACATGGGGAAAGTTTCCAACCGATTTCTCATACACAAACAGTAGTTGACCGGCGTTGCCTGGTGAACCGTTGTTGTGATGCCTCGTGTAAGGAGGAGAAATGCGTACCATGACGTTTCCGACTTTGATAAAGGTCGGATTGTAGCCTATTGCGATTGCGGTTTATCGTATCGCGACGTTGCTGCTCGCGTTGGTCGAGATGCAATGACTGTTAGCAGAATATGGAATCGGTGGGTTCAGGAGGGTAATACGGAACGCCGTGCTGGATCCCAATGGCCTCGTATCACTAGCAGTCGAGATGACAGGCATCTTTATTTAACGCATTTTACGTACTTGCTCCGAGTATATTAAATAAATAGTAGACTGAGTAATCTATATACATAATCGACAAGTTACTGATAAATGCATGGAGGATAGTAATTGCTGAAACAACTAACCATTCCCTTTCCTGTTCCGCTAGCAAATTTACGAGAGGAAGCGATTGTTTGTAAGCTTTTGTGCGAGCCGTAATATCTATTATATAGTCATAAAATCGTAGAAAAATAGGTCTACAGAATCAAGCCTTAATTATAATGCGTCTCGAAATTTTTAAACATACTAATATGATAACTATAATTAGAGCTACATGGTATGTACCCATGAAAAGTTACTACCCCTCCTTTCACATATTTTTCTTTGCATCCGTAGCAACAACAGTAATTCACCATCGCTATTACACTATCAACAAACGGTGAAACACAACAAACACTCTTGATATTATAAACTTAAAACGCCGCAGAAAGCACACGCGCACAGCGAAGTCCCGAAAACACGTGACAATCCTGGTTTAACGTTGGCAACATGTGGAGAACGCAATGCTCACTCCAGAGATATTTACTTTATGGTGGTAGTTATTCGCAGCAACCTCGTAGATCTTCTGATATCAGATGCAATATTAGTATCATTGGTATCATATTCCAGTAGCTACCACTAGTCCGTCAAATACAACAGTATCTTTGGCGATTCTGTAGCGCACATCTCCGTAGTGGTACGTAGTTCGGGCTGCACCGAGAGAATTTCAACATGCAAGTAAATGTCTCTCGCTGTGATCTGGACAGACGGTATTTCCAATACAGAAGTTTATGCCTGCTGGTTATCTCAGGCATAGCCATTACCCGTGAAATAGAGTGGTGTACGTCCACAATACCGCTAAAATAGCAAATTTTTGTGTTGTGCTTCTTGAGTACAACTGAGCGAAACTAAGGTGTTGATTCGTGCTGTGCGACGTTGCTCTCCCCTTACGTGTCATTGTGCCTCTATAGCGTCTAATCGCTGTTTCTACGAGGGTGGTCGTGCCTGTGTAGCTGCGCAGTGCAAGTCCTATCTGACGCGGTTCCCACACTCCACACTATTTCTCCAGTGGAGGGCGGACAAGCGTAATATACGCAGTCTCTTTAGTAGACCTGTTATCGCAGTCTTTGGTTTGCTTTCCCCATAATATTATCTATGTGATCGTTTCACTTTAAGTTATTCATAATTGTGATGCCTAATTATTTAGATCTCTTTATAGTCTTTAGATTTGTGTGATTTATCGTGCAACTGAAATTTAGCAGATACTTTTTAGCGCTAATGGGGATGACTCCACACTCTTCATGAGAGTCAGTCGCCACTTTTTGCATCATACAGATACAGGGTGACAACTACATATGAAATAAAATCGTCTTAACTTCTGAACGGTTTATGTTAGAACGTTCAAACTGCACGGTTGGTCGCGGGGCTTGATGGGAATTAGAATGCACATGCATGGTTTGGTTTATCGACGAAGCCCACCTTCATTTGGATGGGTTCGTCAGTAAGCAAAATTGGCGCATTTAGGGGACTGAGAACCCGCATTTCGCGATCGAGAAGTCTCTTCACGCTCAGCTGGCGACTGTGTGGTGTGCAGTGTCCAGTCACGGAATAATCGGTGCGATATTCCCTGATGGCACGGTGACTACCGAACGGTACATGAAGGTTTTGGAAGATGATTTCATCCCCATTATACAAAGTGACCCTGATTTCGACAAGATGTGCTACATACAAGACGGAGCTCGACGCCATCGAAGCAGGAGAGTGATGTCCTGGGTGAGCACTCTGGGGACCACATTCTGGCTCTGGGGTACCCAGAGGCCACTGACATGGGCCTCGATTGGCCGCCACATTCTCCAGATTCGAACACATGCGACTCCTTTTTGGGGGGCTACATTAAAGACACAGCAGTAACCTCAGTGTTATTGCTGAGCTGAAAATAGCCATTCAGGAGGTCATTGATAGCATCGATGTTCCGAAACTTCAGTGGGTCATGCCGAATTTCGCTAATTGTCTGCGCCACATCATCGCCAATGATGGCAGGCATATTGTAATGCCATAACCTAAATCCGAATATCTGTAGTGACGTTTACATGTTGAATAAAGTGTGTGCACGCCGAAGTTTATAAGTAACTTAGGTTTTTTTAAATATAGTTCAATAATTGTAACTTGTCTAACTTACCAGAATGAGATTCTCACTCTGCAGCGGAGTGTGCGCTGATATGGAACTTCCTGGCAGATTAAAACTGTGTGCACGACCGAGACTCGAACTCGGGACCTTTGCCTTTCGCAGGCAAGTGCTCTACCAACTGAGTTACCGAAGCACGACTCACGCCCGGTACTCACAGCTTTACTTCTGCCAGTATCTCGTCTCCTACCTTCTTGTCTAACTTATTTTGTAATTAGTTTTTATCATCTGATGACTTTTACAGACGGTAAACGACATCGTCAGCTGGAAATAATGTAAGAGAGCTGCTCAGATACTCTCCTGAATCGTTTATGTAAATCAGGTACGAGAGAGGACCTATAACACTTCCTTGGGGAACGCTAGACATTACTTCTGTTTTACTCGATGACTCTCCGTCCACTGTTAAGAACTGTTACCTTTCTGACAAGAAATCACGAGTCCAGTCTCACAATTGCGACGATACTCCATAGGCACCTAATTTAATCAGAAGTCGCGTTTCAATAATGTCATATGGAACTTGAGGTAACTTGTCTTTAAGAAAAGAAATCTTCATTGCTCAAAAACGTTATTCTAATGTCAAAAAGGTGGTGGGTAGGAATCACTATCACACATCTGTATATTTAATAATAATAATAATAATGACAAAAACAAAATACTCTTATAATGTAGCTATATTTACAAATTAATTTGCAATGTGAATTTACAATGACTCGTTTCACACCATTGCGACTTAACGTGCAAATGGTTGATGGAACATGAAATTACTACTAGCTCAAGTTCATAAAGACAGATTCTGCATACAGAAATGTCAAAGCAATCGCCTGTGAAATTAAAAGCAACGGCGACAACATTAATATGCAAAGAGAATGTCGCTGTTTCGTACAGACGAGAAAGCTGATGAGTGAAATAAGTACAATGAAGGATTTTACGAGGCACATGACTCAGGAAGAAATGGGAGTTGATATGGAAGACATGGGGGACCCAGATTAGATTCAGAGTTCAACAGAGCCTTGGAAGCCTTACAATCAAATAATGCGCAAGGGACAGATAACATTTCTTCGGAATTTCTGAAATCGTTGGGGAAAGTGGCAACCAAGCTACTATTCAAGTTGGTACGTAGAATCTATGAGTTTTCTAGACACATACCATTACACATTCCGAAAAATATCATCCACTCAATCCCTAATATACTAAGGGCAGCTAAGTGCGGAAACTACTGCACAATCAGCTCAGCGGCTCATGCATCCAAGTGCTGACAAGAGTAATATCCTCGTACACCGCTTTCGGAAAGATGAGGGCACCAGAGAGGAGGTTGTGACGTTGCCATTGATAATACGAGCAATAGTAGAAATATCAAGACACTTTCATTGGAATTGTCGACCTGCAAAAAGCTACCGACAGTGTAAAATTTTCGAAATTCTGAGAAAAACAGTAATAAGCTATAAGGAAGGACAGATAATATACAGTATGCCCAAGAACCAAGCCGGAAAAATAAGAATAGAGGACCAAAAACGAAGTGCTCAGATTAAAAACATGTAAGATAGGGATGCAGTCTTTCGCTCCCTGTGTTCAAATCTATATATCGTAGAGCAGTGGCGAAAGTAAAACAATGTTCAAGAATGGGATTAAGTCCAGGGTGAAAGCACATCAATGATAACACTCACATATGGTACTGCTATCCCCAGCGAAAGTTAAAAATAATTATAGGACTTGCTAAATGGAATGCACGTATACTTGGTGCAGATTGTGGATTCAGATTGATGTTCTTGTTGTTGTGGTCTTCTGTCCGAGGACGTGTTTGATGCAGCTCTCCATGTTGTTGTTGTTGTGGTCTTCTGTCCGAAGACAGGTTTGATGCAGCTCTCCATGCTACTCTATCCTGTGCAAGCCTCTTTATCTCCGAGTAACTACTCCAATCTACATCCCTCTGAATATGCTTACTGTATTCATCTCTTGGTCTCCCCCTACTAATTTTACCCCTCAACTTCCCTCCAGTACTAAACTGACGATCCCATGATGTCTCAAAATGTGGCCTACCAACCGATTCCTTGTTCTAGTCAGGTTGTGCAACAAATTTCTTTTCTCTACAGTTCTATTCAGTATCTCCTTATTAGTTACGTGATCTTCCCAACAAATCTTCAGCATTCTTCTGTAGCGCCACATTTGAAAGCTTTTATTCTCTTCTTGTCTAAACTCTTTATCGTCCATGATTCACATCCATGGCTACACTCCATACAAATACTTTCAGAACAGACTTCCTGGCGCTTAAATCTATACTCGATGTTAAAAAATGTTTCTTCAATGAATAACACCAGAAATGATATTAGCGATAAACGTAACATCAGAATTAGAGATCACGAAGTAGACGAATAAAAGGATTCCTACTACCTTGGAAGCAAAATGACACATGACCGACGAAGTAGGGAATACGTAGAAAACAGACTAGCACAGGCAAAATGTGCACTGCTGGGCAACATAAGTTTGCTAGTATCAAATACAAGCCTTAATCGGAGGAAGAAATTTCTGAGAACGTGCGTTTGGTGCGCAACATTGTATGGTAGTGACGCATGGACTGTGGGAAAACCGGAAAGACGGGGAACTGAATCATCTGAGATGTGGTGCTACAGAAGAATATTGAGAATTAGGTGGAAGATAAGGTATGAAATGAGAAATGTGTAAACAAAATCGGTGAGAAGTCCCCCTACTGTGGAAAACATTGACGAGGAGAAGGGTCAGGATGATAAAACATGTTTTAAGATCTTATCAAATAATTTCCATGATACTAGAGAGAGCTGTGGGGGATAAATACTGTAGGAGGAAGACAGATATTGGAATACATCCAGCAAATAACTGAGGATGTAGGAAAGGAATTAGCTTCACTCATCTTCAGATGGTCGTCAGCATGAGATAGGGTAGGCAAGTGATCGGCTTCGTTTTATTGGGAGAATTTGAGGAAAAAGTGATTCACCTGTAAAGAAGACCTATTCTTGAGTACTGCTCGAGTGTTTGGGATCCGTACCAGGTCGGATTGAAGGAAGACATCGAAGCAATTCAGAGGCGGGCGGCTAGATTTTATTACCGGTAGGTTCGAACAACACGTAAGTATTACGGAGGTGCTTCGGGAACTCAAATGGGAATCCCTGGTGGTAGGCCACGTTCTTTTCGGAAAACATTATTGACAAAATTAAGAGAACTGGCATTTGAAACTGACTGTCGAGCGATTCCACTCCCGCAAAAATAAATTGCGCGTAAGGACCACGAACATAAGACACGATAAATTAGAGCTCACACGGAGGTGTATAGGCATTCGTTTTTCCCTCGCTCTATTTGCAGGTGGAACAGGAGGAGAAATGACAAGTAGAAGTATTGGTACGGGGTACCCTCCGCCACGCACCGTACGATGGCTTGCGGAGTATCTGTATAGATGATGATGCAGACGAGAGATCTGTTTCGAAAATTTCACCGCTACATCGGGTCTTCTACATTACTAACATTTTAGATGGAGAAGTAAAGATACACCGTCTCTCTCGAAAACATTCTGCGTTACAGAATGATGCAACACGTAAGTAATCTTCGTTATTCCAAGGTGTCACGTCAGAACAGTGGAACTTAAATCGCTGTTGATGGTGATGATGCAAAAGTGCTCCAAAAACGAGTAGCCAGGCTTTGTTGAAGATGGTGTCTTTGTCTACCAAAGATTATTAGCAAATTGAGGCACGTGAGCGGGGAGTTTCTGAGAGGACGAGAGGCGAGTGATTACAAATACAGGCGTATACAGCTGTTCGACGCATACATCACACAACTCAAGCAAGCGCCCATTTGCACTTTGCTAATTGGAGCCGTTCGTTAGGCGGGCCTCAAGGGCGTTTCATTTGCATGCAAATCAGCAGGCGGCGAACAATTTACGGTGCAATAGCGCCCCAGCAACTGCTGCTGCATACGGCTCCAAGCTTAATAAGAGTTCTCACTCCAGTGACACCACGGGTATTAGGGCGAGGAGAAAATATCTCGTCCTGGCGCGTCAATGACGTTGATATCCATGAAACAGTCTCCGTCCTTTTCATATAGGCGCATACTGTGCAATAACGTAAGTCAAGTGCCAAGTTGTTCGTCTAATATTTTAGGTTATGCTGCTTCTTAAACGGAAAAGGAAAAGGCAACTTAGGTGATGATGATACTTTGGGATTTGCGACGCGCAACTGGTCTGTCTTCAGCGCCGATACTGGATACGAACATACTCATCTCCTGGTCTGAATATTATATGTTTTCACAGTCGGTAAGTCCACGAATCGTCTGGACACTTCCCTTATGACACTCTGACACGTAAAACATGAAATTGCTGCCGGCTGCTGTGACCGAGCGTTCTATTCTCTTCAGTCCCGATCCGCGCTGCTGCTACGGTCGCAGGTTCGAATCCTGCCTCGGACATGGATGTGTGTGATACGAGGGCAGTTCAATAAGTAATGCAACACATTTTTTTTCTGAAACAGGGGTTGTTTTATTCAGCATTGAAATACACCAGGTTAATCCCCAATCTTTTAGCTACACAACACTATTTTTCAACGTAATCTCCATTCAATGCTACGGCCTTACGCCACCTTGAAATGAGGGCCTGTATGCCTGCACGGTACCATTCCACTAGTCGATGTCGGAGCCAACGTCGTACTGCATCAATAGCTTCTTCATCATCCGCGTAGTGCCTCCCACGGATTGCGTCCTTCATTGGGCCAAACATATGGAAATCCGACGGTGCGAGATCGGGGCTGTAGGGTGCATGAGGAAGAACAGTCCACTGAAGTTTTGTGAGATCCTCTCGGGTGCGAAGACTTGTGTGAGGTCTTGCGTTGTCATGAAGAAGGAGAAGTTCATTCTGATTTTTGTGCCTACGAACACGCTGAAGTCGTTTCTTCAATTTCTGAAGAGTAGCACAATACACTTCAGAGTTGATCGTTTGACCATGGGGAAGGACATCGAACAGAATAACCCCTTCAGCGTCCCAGAAGACTGTAACCATGACTTTACCGGCTGAGGGTATGGCTTTAAACTTTTTCTTGGTAGGGGAGTGGGTGTGGCGCCACTCCATTGATTGCCGTTTTGTTTCAGGTTCGAAGTGATGAACCCATGTTTCATCGCCTGTAACAATCTTTGACAAGAAATTGTCACCCTCAGCCACATGACGAGCAAGCAATTCCGCACAGATGGTTCTTCTTTGCTCTTTATGGTGTTCGGTTAGACAACGAGGGACCCAGCGGGAACAAACCTTTGAATATCCCAACTGGTGAACAATTGTGATAGCACTACCAACAGAGATGTCAAGTTGAGCACTGAGTTGTTTGATGGTGATCCGTCGATCATCTCGAACGAGTGTGTTCGCACGCTCCGCCATTGCAGGAGTCACAGCTGTGCACGGCCGGCCCGCACGCGGGAGATCAGACAGTCTTGCTCGACCTTGCGGCGATGATGACACACGCTTTGCCCAACGACTCACCGTGCTTTCGTCCACTGCCAGATCACCGTAGACATTCTGCAAGCGCCTATGAATATCTGAGATGCCCTGGTTTTCCGCCAAAAGAAACTCGATCACTGCCCGTTGTTTGCAACGCACATCCGTTACAGACGCCATTTTAACAGCTCCGTACAGCGCTGCCACCTGTCGGAAGTCAATGAAACTATACGAGACGAAGCGGGAATGTTTGAAAATATTCCACAAGAAATTTCCGGTATTTCCAACCAAAATTAGCCGAGAAAAAAAAATTTGTTGCATTACTTATTGAACTGCCCTCGTAGGTTAGTTAGGTTTAAGAAGTTCTAAGTCTAGGGGACTGATGACGTCAGACGTTAAGTCCCATAGTGCTTAGAGCCATTTTTTTCACCATGAAACTGTTGTTTCCACGTTGTTTCACTCGCACTAGCATCTTCGTAATTGACGAAAACTTTACCCATGATGACCAGAGATGCTACATAATGAAACAAGAGTTAGCTGAATAAAAAAAATTAAAAGAGCCTGCAGTATTTGAACGATGAACGGAACGCAGTGATTTCTTCTTTCTAACCCATTAGGTAGGAGGCCCGGCAGTACATGAAACTTTAAAATGCATGTTAAACTGTTGTTGATGTCAGCTAGGATGGTAGACTCGTCTTCAGGCAAGTTGAGGGTTGCCCTAATGTCGACATATTAAACACGTTTAGTTAAAATACATTGTACCGAAAGTGGTATTTCACAAGCTTCCGTATTGGTCGATCTTCCCGGCGGAGGAGGGAATTACTAGTCAGTGGACAGTCTCCTACTATTATTTTATGTCGTCGTCGAGACTGTAGAGTCCTGTACCAGGGGAAGCAAGGAGAGGATGTCGTTTAGCGGCCGGTATCCTCTTTCTACAACACAAGTGCACTGTTGTATTAACAGGATTCTTTATTCACAAGAACAAGAAAGCTACTTATCTTTAAGTTGGTCCAAGTGTTGTGGTACAAGCTCTTCCATAACAGTCTACGTTAGCCTCACTGCTGGTGAAGTACAAATCCCGCTATAAAAGCTACACTGATCGCTACGTGCTGACGGAATTCTGACTGTGACTCGACTGACTGTCTGTGACTGACTGGGCCTTCGACGGATTGGGACTGACTGGGCCTCTGGACCGCGGCGGCGATCTAAACACTGGCGGTCGAGAGGGCGTTGGCAGTCCGTTGCTTGTGAGTCTGTCTTTGGCCTCTCTCCTGGTAGGCGTATTGGATTCAGTGCCTATTATCGATCTTCTTGCAACCTCTTTGCCGACCGGTGTGCTGGCCATAGCTTACGCCAGCACTTATTAACTTGGGGAGCATCACTTGCTTCCATTAGAAGACGCATAATCCTTCTGAAGTTAAGGGCTCAGTGCTGCAAGGATACTACAATGGAGTGCAAAACTTATCGATGAAAGTAACTTTCGCTTGACCTGTCACTGCCAAACAACATAGTTCTGTACAAATAAATCCATAAAAACTCCTGAAAATTTTTCTGAGTTTTCCAGAAAATGAGAAGATGCATAAAATGTGGTTGCACTGTACCGGCAAGTTGCACCACGTCGACGCGCAAGTTGACTGACTTCATTAAAAAGTTGTTGTAGTGTGAACATTAACTTACCTCCGAGATACGCTCTCCCACTGTTACACCGAAGGATAGCGTCATTCAACGAAATCACACGGCTAGTGAAAATTGTCGTTTTATCCAGTTGTACTTCAATTATTCGGGAGCCCAGTAGTTAGAGCTCAAACGGTTCAAATGACTCTAAGCACTATGGGACTTAACATCTGAGGTCATCAGTCCCCCAGACTTAGAACTACTTAAACCTAACTAAGCTAAGGAAATCACACACGCCCATACCCGAATCAGGATTCGAACTTGCGACCGTAGCAGCAGCGCGGTTCCGGACTGAAGCGCCTAGAACCGCTCGGTAACAAAGGTCGGCAATCCGAAACAATTTTTTTTTCATAGGAAGATAGCCTATTATGAATCGCCATCTAAATTCCGGCTGATACGATTGACGCAACTATTGAGCTACAAAATAATTAACTGTTTATCCGACGAACCACTTATCATTTACCGAATCTTATGGTATCTGTATCACTCGTTTAAACTGTCTCAACCTAGAACCTAAACGGTAGATCATGTGGTCTGGAGATTAACTGTACCAGCCGCCGAAAACACGTCTTGGCGCCATTAGAATTCGGGTGCAGTGGGCAGAGCTCTTGCTGTGAAAACCGTACAAGACGCTGGTTTTTGCAGATTACGGTCGGCCTGCGTAGAGGGCTCTACTCTGCACAGCCAACCTGACTGCGCTCGTGTGCACTGTTTTGAGCAGCCTGCTTTGTTCCGTTATAGGTTGCCAGACACTGCATTCTTCCAAGAACGCTTTCTCCAGCGCTTCTCTAGTACATTCATGCACGAAAGACCGTTCAAACTTTTGCACAAAGGAGTCCCATGCACAAAAAAAAACAACGCCGTATTTGTGAATATTACTAACTTGTGTATTGATTGCCAACGGCCTTGCTGCAGTGGTAACGCCGGTTGCCGGTTCCCGTAAGATCACCGAAGTTAAGTGCTGCCCGGCTCGGCTAGCATGTGGGTGGGTGACCATTCGGTCTGCCAAGCGCTGTTGGCAAGCGGCGTGCACTCAACCCTTGTGAGGCAAACTGGAGAGATACTTGACTGAGAAACAGCGGCTCCAGCCTCGTAAACTGACATGCGGCCTGGAGAGCAGTGTGCTGACCACATGCCCCTCCACATTCGCATCCAGTGACGCCTGCGGGCCGAGGATGATACGGAGGTCGCTCGGTACCTACCATTGGGTCTTCATGGCCTGTTCGGGCGGGGTTTATTTTTGGTTTTTCTGAGGTGATTGCAGTTGCGAACTGAAAAATTGTGGACGGTACTTCTCTACTGGGGCATCATCTATATTACCTAAGCGATTATCCTGGAACCCGGAACCAGTTGCAGGGCAGGCCGAGGTGGCCGAGCGGTTCTAGGCGCTACAATCTGGAACCGCGCGACCGCTACGATCACAGGTTCGAATCCTGCCTCGGGCATGGGCGTGTGTGATGTCCTTAGGTTATTTAGGTTTAAGTAGTTCTAGGGGACTGATGATCTCAGAAGTTAAGTCCCATAGTGCTCAGAACGATTTGAACCATTTGACCCTTTCAGGGATAACACAGGATTGATTTTCAATATTTCGCGGAATTATTCACCGAACTTTAAAACTCCGTCTTAAACAACTTGATAAAAGGTGCAATCTTATGTCAAAAGTTTAACACAATAAGACAAGTAGTACATTCAGATTCTGTATCTCTGTATCCAGTAGTCGGGAATGAGATCACTTAGCGCCTTTCAACAAACTTTAAACATGATTTCAAATCTTTACGAAACATTTTCTCTCTGACACCACCCACGTAAAGCTGCAGAGAGAAAACTTCAGCGCTTACTTTAGTTCCGCTGTCTATGCAGTGAAACTTCAGTATCAGACATGATGTTTTAATTTTTACTTCTGTACCACCAGCTCTTTCGCAGCACAGTTTGTAAGCAGTATCCACCAATGCCACTGAATCTACGTGCAAAATTGTATCACTGTACGATATGTGGTTCCTGCGCTATGACCTCATAGACATTTAGATGCGTGAAAAACCAGCTTCAGCATCAGGCATCACCTTTCAATTTATTATTGCTTTTCTGCCGAGGCTATTCGCAACACAATTTGCAGGCAGTATTCACATAAGCCACAGAATGTATATGCAAAATTATATCATTTTACTACACGTAGTTCAGGAAATATGAAGTCATAAACATTGAGATGTGTGAAAAACTTGTTTTTGATTTAAATGGAGTGCAAATTACCCTACTACATTCATACAGCGTTTCATAATGAGAGCACGTAACGACCTCGAACAAACGTTACGAATAATTTCGTTTTCTAACGCTTTTTTCGCTTACATGCTTAACGTCAAATATGGAAATATGAAGTCATAAACATTGAGATGTGTGAAAAACTTGTTTTTGATTTAAATGGAGTGCAAATTACCCTACTACATTCATACAGCGTTTCATAATGAGAGCACGTAACGACCTCGAACAAACGTTACGAATAATTTCGTTTTCTAACGCTTTTTTCGCTTACATGCTTAACGTCAAATATTTAACGCCTTAACCCATTTGCAATGTAATGGGACGTTTGAAGCTATTTTCCCCATGGGAGCTCGAGTTTTTAAAAGAATCGGGAATGTACTGGTTTCTGCCTATTTGGCATGTCCCGTTCATGATTTTTTGTATATAGACTGAAGCGGCAGGTGAAAAGTAGTACCAAGGCCGGGAATCGAACCCGCGCCTCCTGCTTACTAGGCAGATTCGTTAGCCACTTAGCCCCCTTACACACGAACAGAGCTGCTGAGGCTCTCCATCTTCTGGAATAGCACCTCAGCATCGATTGTGGCCTAGTGGCTGACTCACCTGCCTAGTAAGAAGGTTGGATTCCCATCGTTGGTACAAATTTTCACCTGCCGATCAGCCTATATTCACAAAACCTTACGTGTATGAGACCATTAAAGTCTCTGACGTCATGTCATTTCATTTGCATATTTCGTTTACCCTTGCAACACACGTAAAATCGCGAGTCAGATTATACTCAAAATTAATTCATTTACTAATATCATTGCTACTCGCAAAAGCTCCTTAATTTGTAATTAACCTAATTCTAATGTGGCAACACCAGTTCGCTATCCCTGCAAAGAGAGTCATCACACAGTTAATGTTGGCTCGGAAGCTTTTCGCAAGTGCATCTCACAAATGTGCTGAAATAAAATGGCAAGGCGGCCGGAACCAGTTATTACATTGTAAACTTCGCTAAGTGGGGTTCTCACGAAAAGTTTCCCTTTAGCACAGTCCTTGTATTCTACACTGGAGAAAAAGCTGACAATCTTTCTTTGTCGTGTGTTGTTTATTCATATACTATCTCACCATTTTTTCTTCAGTTTCTTTTGTTTATAAACTAATGAATATTCTGTAAAGTAGGTATTGACTCGTTCCGTGAGCAAGAAGCATTAGCTCACATACTCCCACGGCAGGTGATGAGTAAATACACGGCAGTTGATGAGTAAATAAATGTAAAACAATAGATAGTTGCGAAGAAAGTTGTTAGCTGGCCTGCTGCACACTCCACTGTTCGCTTCGCCCATTGAACGGGTGACCTCCCGCTAAGTAGCTGCGA
Organism: Schistocerca piceifrons; assembly: GCF_021461385.2. NCBI lineage: Eukaryota > Metazoa > Arthropoda > Insecta > Orthoptera > Acrididae > Schistocerca > Schistocerca piceifrons. Next base: position 27,437,729 of record NC_060144.1, read on the forward strand.
CAATTCCACTGTGGTCGTCCTGTGTGGCAGGCGTCAGCTGATCTCCGCCACTTGGCGGACCCTCTTGTGCTGCGATCGCGCTTCTCAAAGGCCACTAACGCCGCGACGCTTAGCTTGTTGAGCGCTGTCGCCGGAGGCGAGAGGACCACAATGGCCCCCCAGTACACTGGGCGCGTTCTCCACCGCCGAGCATCGCCTGTCATCTGCGTTCTGCTCCTCACACTACGTCACAAAGCAACCGGATAACGCTCTGGAGATTCCAACAATGTCTAGGTGGCAACTCTTGAATCGTTACATGGTGGGGGTGTAAGGAATTCGTAGAACACTTGCTGACAGGAATGGATAATGTATTACTCGAGAAAGCGAACCGTAGACCCGTAGAGAACTAACTTGATCACGCGCTAGGTACAGGCACATTCCAGCATTCGCTCTGCCACTCGTAGATATGGCAAGGGGACCGCGCCTACTTGTCATCACATATGCAGGATCTTACTTGCAATGAAAGCCAAAGAAGCGGGAGCGCCAGATGGCCAACAGTTTAGAAGAAAATAATATTTTCGACGCAGATCGGGCGAACCAGTAGCCATACACAGGGCGTTTTTCAATTCATGTTACACGCTTCTAGAGGTTGTAGAGGGGACTTAGTAGATCAGGTGTTACATAAGGACCCGTGTCCGGAAACGTCATCCAACGACGCTGCAGAGCGTCAAAGTTATAGACGCCAGCGCCGGCCTGGGTGGCCGAGCGGTTCTAGGCGCTACAGTCTGGAACCGCGCGACCGCTACGGTCGCAGGTTCGAATCCTGCCTCGGGCATGGATGTGTGTGATGTCCTTAGGTTAGTTAGGTTTAAGTAGTTCTAAGTTCTAGGGGACTGATGACCTGAGAAGTTCCATAGTGCTCAGAGCCATTTGAACCATATAGACGCCAGCGCCTGCAAATGTATATATCTACAGTGTGATTCTCTGATGATGTTAAAAGCTTTTTAGAATGGTGGAGAAGACTAAAAATGTACCATTTTGAGATAAGGGCCCTGTACTGGAAACTAAAAAGTCGAAATTTATAAGCGAAACCCGTTCTGACGCCTCTGACAGTGAAATACACGTATTGGAGGAGTTGTTGCTGTGATTGTAAGGTAGGAAACTTCCAGAGGTGGTAAAATGGGCGAAAAGAAGGAAAATAAGTCCAATAAACATGGGCTCCAAACCGCATATCTGAGGAGCTCTGAGCAATTGTTCATCTTCGCTACTGCGAAACACATCTTCCTCATTAAAGAAGTGTGCACAGTTCTTAAGGTATACATTTCAGAGTCGATGTTTACTTGACATATTTTCCTTGTCTTGGTCGGGGATAGCCAAAGAAACTGGTACATCTGCCTTTCTTCCAGGAGTGCTGGTTCTGCAAGGTTCGCAGAAGAGCTTCTGTGAAGTTTGGTAGGTAGGAGACGAGGTACTGACGGAAACAAAGCTGTGAGGACGGGTCATGAGTCGTGATTGGTTAGCTCAGTTTGTAGAGTACTTCCCGCGAAAGGCAAAGGTCCCGAGTTCGAGTCCCGGTCCGGCACACAGTTTTAATTTGCCACGAAGTTTCATATCAGCTCACACTCCGCTGCAGAGTGAAAATTTCATTCTAGCTCAAATGTGTCTGGGACCTATTTTCAGCTACACGGAAATCTTTACTCAGATACAGATTTGGTAATGTTATGAAACTGTCCACCATCTACTCTGCTTCACAAGAGTTGAAGCCTCACACTGTTTTGTGAATCGTACTCTGCTGATTTTCATCAACTTCTTTACACCTGAAACTCCTCTCACTTGGCGTTTAGTCGTAATCATGAATGAATAATATTAAGAAAGCATTTTGGTATTAGGAGATTTTAGGAAATTTCCATTGTATCTAACATACGCTCAAACTTTTGTGGGGGAGGGGGGGGGGAAGAGCACGAGCCCCTGCCTTCCCCCCCCCCCCACCCCACCCCCTCACCTGTGTGCTGGTCTGGCAATTTTCATGCCTGGCCAAGCCACACCCATACCATAAATTTGGGCGAAATCTTTGGTGACCAGTAGGGGCGGTCCCCTTGTCAGAGCAGGGAAAAGCTAGTGCGGAAATCGGCTTTTCAGGTAGGCACTACACACTGCTCAGGCAGAACATTGCGACCACCTACCTAATAGCCAATATAACTATCTCTGGCACGGATAACAGCGGCGACGCGTCGTGGCATACAGGCAATGAGGCCTCGGTAGGTCGCTGGAAGAAATTGGCACCGCATCTGCAAACACAAGTCACCCAGTTCCCGTAAATTCCGGGGAGGGGGCGTGAGCTCTGGCGCCAGTTCACTCACACATTCCAGACATATTCGATCGGATTCGGATCTGGCTAGTTGGGCGGGGGCAGCACATCATTTGGAACTCGCCGCTGTGTCCCTCGAACCATAACATTCCTGGCCTTGTGACGTGGCGCATTATCTTGTTGGAAAATGCCACTGCCGTCGGGAAACATGGTCATGGTCTACAACCAGTGTACTATACTCCTTGGCCGTCGTGGTGCCTTGCACGAACTCCACTGGACCTGTGGATGCCCACGTGAATGTTTCCCAGAGCATAATGGAGCCGCCGTCAGCTTGTCTCCGTCCCGCAGTATAGGTACCAAGCAACTGTTGCCCTCCCACTGGCATGATGAAGAAGGTATCGGGATTCGCCAGACCACGCAACGCTCTTCCACTACGCCAACGTCCAGTGGCTATGGCCGCGTTCCCATTACAGTCGTAGTTGCCGAAGTCGTGGTGTTAACATCGGCACATGCATGGCTCATCGGCTGCGGAGGTCCAACGTTAGGAGGATTCGGTGCACTGCCTGTTCAGTCGCACTCGTACTCTGCCCAGTATTAAAACTTAGCGCGGAGTTCAGTGCGAGACGCCTATAACAGTTTCCATAACGAAGCTTTATCTCGAAACCTGGCAGAAAATCCAAAGGGATTCTGGTCGTATGTGAAGTATGTTAGCGGCAAGGAAGAATCAATGCCTTCTCTGCGCGATAACAGTGGAAATACTATCGAAGACGGTGCTGCCAAAGTAGATTTACTAAACACAGCCTTCCGAAATGCCTTCACAAAAGAAGACGAAGTAAATATTCCAGAATTCGAATCGAGAACAGCTGCCAACATGAGTAACGTAGAATTAAATATCCTCGGAGTGTTGAAGCAACTTAAATCACTTCATAAAAGCAAGTGTTCTGGTCGACACTGTATACCAATTTCGGAGTATGCTGATGCATTAGCTCTATACTTAACAATCATATACAACTGTTCGCTCTACGAAAGATCCGTACCCAAAGACTGGAAAGTTACACAGGTCACACCAATATTCAAGAAAGGTAGTAGGAGTAATCTACTAAATTACAAGCCCATATCGTTAACGTCGATATGCAGCAGGATTTTAGAACATATATTGTGTTAGAACACTGTGAATTACCTCGAAGAAAACGGTCTGTTGACACACAGTCAACATGGGTTTAGAAGACATCGTTCCTGTGAAACACAACTAGCTCTTTATTCACATGAAGTGCTGAGTGCTATTGATAACGGATTTCAGATCGATTCCGTATTCCTGGATTTGCGGGAAGGCTTTTGACACTGTACCACACAAGCGGCTCGTAGTAAAATTGCGTGCTTATGGAATATCGTCTCAGTTATGGGACTGGATTTGTGGTTTCCTGTCAGAGAGGTCACAGTTCGTAGTAACTGACGGAAAGTCATCGAGTAAAACAGAAGCGATTTCTGGCGTTCCCGAAGGTAGTGTTATAGGTCCTTTGCTGCTCCTTTATATAAACGATTTGGGAGACAATCTGAGCAGCCGTCTTCGGTTGTTTGCAGACGACGCTGTAGTTTATCGGCTAATAAAGTCATCAGAAGATCAAAACAAACTGCAAAACGATTTAGAAAAGATATCTGTATGATGCGAAAAGTGGCAGTTGACCCTAAATAACGAAAAGTGTGAGGTCATCCATGTGAGTGCTAAAAGGAACTCGTTAAACTTCGGTTACACAATAAATCAGTCTAATCTAAAAGCCGTAAATTCTACTAAATAGCTAGGTATTACAATTACGAGCAACTTCAGTTGGAAGGAACACGTAGAAAATGTTGTGGGGAAGGCTAGCCAAAGGCTGCGTTTTATTGGCAGGACACTTTACAAAGTGTAACAGACGTAGTGAGGAGACTGCCTACACTACGCTTGTCCGTCCTCTTTTAGAATACTGCTGCGCGGTTTGGGATCCTTACCAGGTAGGACTGACGGAGTACATCGAAAAAGTTCAAAGAAAGGCAGTACGTTTTGTGTTATCGCGAAATATGGGAGAGAGTGTCACAGAAATGATACAGGATTTGGGATGGACACCATTAAAAGAAAGGCGTTTTTCGTTGCGACGGAATCTTCTCACGAAATTCCAATCACCAACTTTCTGCTCCGAATGCGAAAATACTTTGTTGACACCGACCTACATGGGAGGAACGATCACCAAGATAAAATAAGGGAAATCAGAGATCGTACGGAGAGATATAGGTGTTCATTCTTTCCGCGCGCTTTACGAGATTGGAATAATAGAGAATTGTGAAGGTGGTTCGATGAACCCTCTGCCAGGAACTTAAATGTGATTTGCAGTATATCCATGTAGATGCAGATGAAAATCTGATGTCTGTTCCACCACAGTCCGCCACCTGTCCTGTTTTACCAGTCTGCCTGGCCTACGATGTCCGACATCTGTAATGGGGGTGTGTGTGGCTGCCCAGTCCCAGGACGTATCCGTTTCGCCACGTGCTGAAGACACTCAGCACAGAACTCTTGCAACTGCCGGCAAGCCGTGCAGTTCCCGAAATGCTCGTGGCGAGCGTCCGGGCCATCACGATCTGCCCTGGGTCAAACTCAGATAACAGATCGCGCGCCTCCCCCGTTCTACACACGGAAAACCCGCTCACTGATACTGCATGCACCGTACGTGTATCTGACCAGCAGTCATTCCTCGCCAGGTGGAGCTGCTATCGCCTGGACAGGTTTATTTCGACAGTAGGGCGGTGGTCATAATGTTCTGGCTGATTAGTACAACTTGCTGTTAACATCATTAAATTTATTAACGATTTGTAGGATAAAGGAGTGACTGCGCTTAAGGAAGGGTGACGGAACGTGCAAAGCAAAATGATGAAGTCCAGTAACTCGATGCGACAGGAGGTACACAATTGTGAGCAGAGTCTGACACAAATGTGTATGGCAAAGAATAAGAATAAGAAGAATGAGAACATGGAGCAAAGCGCATACAATAAATACCTTATTGGTGATACGGATAAATGTGTGATTAGGAACCAATTTGCAGGGCGTTACGAGCCGTAGAAGGAAAGAGAGGTTCATCTACATCTACATCCATACTCCGCAAGGCACCTGACGGTGTGTGGCGGAGGGTACCTTGAGTACCTCTATCGGTTCTCCCTTCTATTCCAGTCTCGTATTGTTCGTGGAAAGAAGTATTGTCGGTATGCTTCTGTGTGGGCTCTAATCTCTCTGATTTTATCCTCATGGCCTCTCCGCGAGATATACGTAGGAGGAGCAATATACTGCTTGACTCTTGCTGAAGGTATGTTCTCGAAGCTTTAACAAAAGCCCGTACCGAGCTACTGAGCGTCTCTCCTGCAGAGTCATCCACTGGAGTTTATCTATCATCTCCGTAACGCTTTCGCGATTACTAAATGATCCTGTAACGAAGCGCGCTGCTCTCCGTTGGATCTTCTCTATCTGTTCTATCAACCCTATCTGGTACGGATCCCACACTGTTGAGCAGTATTCAAGCAGTGGGCTAACAAGCGTACTGTAACCTACTTCCTTTGTTTTCGCGCAAAATAACGTGGCACCGGCGCAAAAACGCCTTCTCTTCGCGAGAACTGGGCGAGTGCAGACCTCTGTTCGGAAGAGCCGTCCGTTTTAATTGCCCGTCACTTGATGACATGGGCACTTCGAGTGTTCTCGTTGCTGCCTCTTTACTACAAGTCACTGTAGTGGCACCACAGTCTTCGCACACCATAAGTGCAAAGAAAATTCTGCAAAATGAGGCCGCGTGATTATGTGCAGTTCTAGTGTCAGGAGAGGCAAGCGAGGAAAACGAGGCATTTTTAAAGGGCACGCTTGTGGTTATTCCAGTCACAAAACAAGGAGAAAATGATGAAGGGCTGCAATTACTTCCCAAGGTTTCAGTACTTCGTGAAAGATGTGGAAGAAAGAGACACTACTGGGTACAAGTGCATATGTTTCTGCTGGTGACTGCAAACGGTGTACTAAACGTTACATCAGTATTTACTTCATTTGCAGACTAAAATTGTAGCTATCAGGAGTAGTATGTTTTTAGGTTGGTCAGCATCTGCATCTGCATGTGGCGAAAGGAACTCGACAGTGCCTTTTTTTCCCTGGAGAACAGGTCAGTTGTTGAAGTGTGGACAGTGTAATCTCTCCCTCCTGCCATCTTTCATCTATTATCCACATTAAACAATGCCCAGTCCAAGTAATTAATAAATAAAGCCTTTTATGAAAATTTGAAAAGAGCGAAGATTACAATAAACTTTCATATTTACTTAGCATCTCATGTTGAGATGGCTCCAGTCTAACATCGTGTCCTCATGGTTGGTTTGAACTAAATAAATTGGAAGATTGTTGCAGAATTTTTTACGTAAATATATTTTCCACTGATTTTCTCACTTTTTAGTATATCATACATTATTTTTATTTTTCACATTCACAATGCCGAAATTACGTTGGTTGCACCTATACAAAGGCATACAGAGGCAAGCTTACAACTCTTACACTTTGCGGAAATAACAATATTCCAAAGGGTTTACAATTTTTCTTAACAAATGAATTCCCACAGTTCTCGTTTCATTATTATTTCAGAAACGAATCCAGAAATAAACATAGTAAACAGTTCAGGATTGCGTAATTAATAATAGAAATACTAAGTGTGTCAGTAATTCGTAATTTCTGAAAAAAATTATTTAACTGTACATTCAGAACTAGTACTTATCGATTACAACATCGAAACTAAAAATTTTATAAAGTAATTCCTTTTCATAAATTTTCTCTTGAAATATAACATACTGTGTATAAAATTATATGAAAGTTTTTAGAAAAGCATCGGAGATAATTCTGATCCGTCCAAAAAGTACTGGTATCTACAGCTACTACTGAGGAAAGTTAATGCTAGAGGAGGAGGTCCCGTTACAATGTGTGGACGAAAATGGGTAGTCCATACTGATAGGCGTAGGCCACTGAGAAGCGCAATTGTGACCGTGAAGGAAACGTCAGGTCGTAAAGTTTGTGAGGTGTTTGTGGGAAGATAGGTCGGCGCAGTGAAAAATAAACCAGCACACTGCCATGTCGTCCGCCCCTGGTAGCTGAGAGGGCAGCGCGACAGAATACCAATCCTAAGGGCCCAGGTTCGATTCCGGGCTGGGTCGGAGATTTTCACTGCTCAGGGACTGCGGGTTGTGTTGTCCTAATCATCATCATTTCACCCCCTTCGGCGCGTAAGTCGCCGAAGTGGCATCAAATCGAAAGACTTGCACCCAGCGAACGATCTACCCGACGGGAGGCCCTAGTCACACGACATTTGCATTTTACTGACGTGTGTACATATTAAGGTACCACATATTAAAATATCTACACTTATACCTGTTAGATCCTGTATATACCCCTTTCGCCAATATTGATGAACTGGTTGTTAGCAAACTGACATAATTTCTGCATTACACTACTGGCCATTAAAATTGCTACACCAAGAAGAAATGCAGATGATAAACCGGTATTCATTGGACATATATATTATACTAGAACTGACATGTGATTACATTTTCACGCAATCTGGGTGCATAGATCCTGAGAAATCAATACCCAGAACAACCACCTCTGGCCGTAATAACGTCCTTGATACGCCTGGACATTGAGTCAAACAGAGCTTGGATGGCGTGTACAGCTACAGCTGCCCATGCAGCTTCAACACGGTACCACAGTTTATCAAAAGTAGTGACGCGTATTGTGACGAGCCAGTTGCTCGGCCACCATTGACCAGACGTTTTCAATTGGTGACAGATCTGGAAAATGTTCTGGCCAGGACAGCAGTCGAACATTTTCTGTTTCCAGAAAGGTCCGTACAGGACCTGCAGCATGCGGTCGTGCATTATCCTGCTGAAATGTAGGGTTTCGCAGGGATCGAATGAAGGGTGGAGCCCCGGGTCGTAACACATCTGAAATGTAACGTCCACTGTTCAAAGTGCCGTCAATGCGAACAAGAGGTGAAAGAGGCGTGTAACCAATGGCACCCCATACCATCACGCCGGGTGGTACGCCAGTATGGCGATGACGAATACACGTTTCCGATGTGTGTTCACCGCAATGTCGCCATACACGGATGCGACCATCATGATGCTGTAAACAGAACCTGGATTCATCTGAAAAAAATGACGTTTTGCCATTCGTGCAACCACGTTCGTCGTTGAGTACACCATCGCAGGTGCTCCTGTCTGTGATGCAGCGTCAAGTGTAACCGCAACCATGGTCTCCGAGCTGATAGTCCATGCTGCTGCAAACGTCGTCGAACTGTTCGTGCAGATGGTTGTTGTCTTGCTAACGTCCCCATCTGTTGACTCAGGGATCAAGACGTGGCTGCACGATCCGTTACAGCGATGCGGATATGATGCCTGTCATCTCGACTGCTAGTGATACGAGGCCGTTGGTATCCAGCACGGCGTTCCGTATTACCTTTCTGAACCCACCGATTCCATATTCTGCTGACAGTCATTGGATTTCGACCAACACGAGTAGCAGTGTCGCGATTCGATAAACGGCAATCGCGATAGGCTACAATACGACATTTATCAAAGTCGGAAACGTGATAGTACGCATTTCTCCTCCTTACACGAGGCATCACAACAACGTTTCACCAGGCAATGCCGATCAACTACTGTTTGTGTATGAGAAATTGGTTGGAAACTTTCCCCATGTCAGCAAGTTGTAGGTGTTGCCACTGGCAGCAATCTTGTGTGAATGCTCTGAAAACCTAATCATTTGCATATCACAGCAACTTCTTCTCGTCGGTTAAATTTCGCGTCTGTAGCACGTCATTTTCGTGATGTAGCAATTTTAATGGCCAGTAGTGTATTTTCCATTGTCAGTACTGCAGTGAAGTTTGGTACACTACACTTTTTACACCTGTTTTATTTTACGACAGAGCTTCATCGGACTTGGTTTGCTTTGTCTGAGCCGTTGTTATGTGACTACTATCATTTCGGTAATGCAGTGAGAAACTATAGACTCTGAATGACTATATTTGTCGAATTATTGGTCGTACTGACAAACCTGTTACCCCAATCGTTTGCAGACATACTAGCTGTAGTTCGCAAATTGCGGGAGATATTACGTTTCTGCATAGTCTTGAGCTGTACCTCACCTGCTGTGCAGTGGCCGTTCACATTGGAGTCCCCGCCAGTACAGTTGTCCCCTAAACTATGGCGACGGTAACGGCCGAACTGTTTTGCACACAATTCAGATAACTTCACTGCTGTTTTCACAGAGGACAACTGTTCAATGGTGGCAAGTAATTATCAGAATGATTGTTGTGTCTATAGGATTTGGTTTATATAAACTGCCCAAACAAATGAGTCATTGTGAGAGGACGAGGGGAAACAGGTTAGAAAAGGGAATATTACACTAAATTTTTTTACAGAAGAATGTGGCATCGGAATGAAAGTAACGAATGGTTAATGTTTTGTCCTCCAGAAGATAGGGGCATACCGTACGTGTATGAGCGTCGACCTACCTACGATGTAGGTAAGAGGCCCTCAAATGCTCAATATTTGTTGAGCAATAACATTGACCACCTCAGAGCAGCATTGAATGCTAGCGCAATATATTGAAGGGGACCTCAGAGTTTTAAAAATTTTGGCGCTCGCTCAGTATATTGTACAGTGTAATGGCAATGTTGTGCAATAAATGGCAGTTCCTGCCGAGACCGAGAGAAATTCACTTCGCTCCAATTTCCACAAGGAAGTAAAAACAGTGAGTGACAAAAGATCAGAAAGTGTGCTATTGGAGCGTGATGCAGCACTGTGACAAATGAAATTTCTGACTGGAAATGAGACTCCAGATATTTCCTTGTCCACGAAAGCAGAGGAAACTGAAGATCATGGTGTCATGCTGTTGTAATATGCAGAGATGTTTATTTTACTTGCAGCAGCTGTCAGAACTGGCAAATAAGATCAGGTCAGCTGCCCACTCAATAAACATGTTCTGCTATTCTTGCACAGACACAGCAATCACGAAACAATTGTTTTACTCCGTCTGAAACAGTTGTTACACTAGATAAATACATAGAAATCTGCACACGTATACGGTAAATTACTCGATTCACCTGCTTAATTTTTAATTAGTTGTTGTGTTTTAGGAATCTTTGTGAATGAGCCCCTGGTCCTCTGAAATGTATGCTGGAAGCTTTTCAACTTATTTCGGACGTTATGCGTAATTTATGGCTATGTTTTGCAAGGCAAGCGACTCAATCGTAGTACATACAAGTTCCACGTCATTGAGCGTCGAAATGTTCGCTACGAAGCCAGAGTTTTGACTCACGCCTCCAGTGCACTATCGTTGCCGCAGTGATGTCGTGCCGTTCTTGGGGCAGCACTTTCGCGCATTATACACTGAAGAGCCAAAGACACTGGTACACCTGCCTAACATCGTATACGGCCGCTGGGAGCAAGCGGAACTGCCGCATCAAGACGTAGCATGGGGTTCGACTAAAGTCTGAAGTAGCTCTGGAAGGAATTGAGACCATGAATCCTGCACAGCTGTCCATTAATCCGTAAGAGCACGAGGGATGGAGATCTCTTCAGAACAGCACTTGCAAGATATGCCCAATAATGTTCATCTCTGGGGAGTTTCGTGGCCAGTGGTAGTGTTTAGAAGCCTCTCTATAGCAATTCTAGACGTTCGGGGGGTCGCATTGTCCTGCTGGAATTGCCCAAGTCCGTCGGAATGCACAGTGATTGATGCAGATTATCGCATAGGATGCTCACGTACGTCTCACCTGTCAGAGCCGTATCTAGACGTATCAGGGGTCCCATATCACTCCAACTGCACACGCCCCGCACCTTTACAAAGACGCCACAAACTAGAACAGTCCTCTGCTGACGTGCAGGGTCCATGGATTCATGAGGTTGTCTCAATACCCTCTCCATCCACTCGATTCAATTTGAATCGATGCTCGTCCGACCAGGCAATATGTTTCCAGTCATCAACAGTCTAATGTCATTGTCGACGGGCCCAGGCGTGGCGTAAAGCTTTGTGTTGTGCAGTCATCAAGGGTACACTAGTCGGCCTTCAGCTCCGAAAGCCCATATCGATGATGTTTCTTTGAATGGTTCAGACGCTGACACTTGTTGATGGCCCCATCATTGAAATCTGTAGCAATTTGTGGAAGGGTTGCACTTCATTCACGTTGAACGAGTTTCTTCAGTTGTCGCAGATCCCGTTCTTGCAGGATATTTTTCCGTCCGCAGCCGTGTCGGAGATCTGATGTTTTACCGGTTTCCTGACATTCACGATACATTCGTGAAATTGTCGTACGGGAAAATCCCCACTTCATCGCTACCTCGGAGATTCTGTGTCCCATCACTCGTGCGCCGACTGTAACACCACGTGCAAACTCACTTGAATCCTGATAACTCTTGCCATTGTGACAGCAGTAACCGACCTAACAACTGCGCCATACACTTGTTGCCTTACTGTACACAGGCGTTGCCCACCGCAGCACCGTATTCTGCCTGTTTACATATCTCTGTATTTGAATACCTATGGCTATACTAGTTTCTTTGGCGCTTCAGTGTGTATTGATACATCACTATTGCGCAATAAATATTGCGCGTGTGAGGACCTCTTTAAGGTTAATCTCCAGAGATGGTGTCGTGCGGTAGTGTTCTCGCTTCCCACGCCCGGGTTCCCGGGTTCGATTCCCGGCGGGGTCAGGGATTTTCTCTGCCTCGTGATGGCTGGGTGTTGTATGCTGTCCTTAGGTTAGTTAGGTTTAAGTAGTTCTAAGTTCTAGGGGACTGATGACCATAGATGTTAAGTCCCATAGGGCTCAGAGCCAGTTGAACCAGAGATGGTGCACACGGCAACGACTATGTTACGCACCCACCTTACGCCATTCAGATAGTACCCAAGTGCACATCCATCCGCCAAACCTGAATACAGGGTGAGTCAGGAGGAGAAGTACATGCTTTGAGAAGTCATAGTATTGGCGATTCTGAGCAAAAAAACTTCAAATGAAGATATGCCTGTTTCTTAACTGTGTCTGTCAATCAGGTCCACGGGTATGGAGTCATTTCTTGGCCACCGAGGTCATGCGATCTTACTCCATTAGATTACTGTTTGTGGCGATGGCTTAATTGCGAAGTCTGCAAGCGCATAGTTACACGAAGGAGGTACATCTCGCTCCTATTTTACATACGCGTGCTCGAGTAAAGTGCTGTACGAATGTACTCGGATCAGCAACACAGCAGCTGTCTGCAAGAGCTGCAAAATGCAGTGCAGTTGGCGGTGGCCTTTTTGGACGTCTTTTGTGAGAAAATATGCACAATTAAAGAAAACATGAGATCATTATGTTCCGTTTACTACCACCTACATTTGTTCTGTTTTCCACTGTTTTCATTAGTTTCCACGGAAACTGAGAGGAACGGGGGCATGTGTTCACATGACGTTTTTTGTTCAGTCGTCAAAACTATCAGCCCCCCCCCCCCCCCCGCCGCCCCCCCCCCCCACCCAAAGCATATACCTTTTCTTCTGACTCACGCTGCACAAGGGTAGTACCCCAAGACAGTTATCAGATCAGGACGGCGTCTCTGTGGGTGTTTCATTGATCATCTACAGTAACCGCCAAGGACAATCGAATTGGACGTAATGGAAGTGTAGTTTAAAGACAGGTCTGTACACTTGAATATTGAACTGTACTGCCACACACTGTCTTCATACTCTAGTTAACTATTGTAAAACTTCTGTCAGTTAAACATTGTAAATTGTTTGCTAATCTTTTTTTCCCGTCTCTTTTTGCCATAGCTGTTGCCTAACCCTATTTAGCCCTGTGACGATTCTGTATAGTTGCTGCGTGCAAGGAAGCCCCCTCTGAACGGCAACTACTTCGTCAGTGGAGGTTTTCTTCCTGCCACATACAGGGTGTTTCAGAAGTGATGGTCAATATTCAGCGATATGACAGCAATGATCACTGGAAACAAAAAACTCAAGTAAACATGGGTTGTAAAACGCATACCTTAAGAGCTGTTAGCATTTCTTTGCTTTCCATATTTAGGGAGGTAGCAGTATGGACAAAAACAAGAAAAAAATGTCAGTAGACATGTGCTCTAAAATGCATACCTTAGGAGCAATGAGCACTTGTTCATCTTTGCTACTTTGAAACACAACTCTTCTAATGAACAAGTGCTCATAGCATTTAAGGTATGCATTTTAGGGCACATGTTTACTGGACTTTTTTTTTTTTTGTTTTGGTCCATACTGCTACCTCCCTAAATATGGAAAGCAAAGAGCTTGCAGTAGAAGAGATTTGTTTCATAGTATCGAAGATCAATAATTGCTCATGGCTCTTACGGTATGCGTTTTAGAGCCCATGTTTACTTGAGTTGTTTTGTTTCGAATGATCATTGCTATCATATCCCTCAATATTGATCATAACGTCTGAATCACCCTGTATACACTCCTGGAAATGGAAAAAAGAACACATTGACACCGGTGTGTCAGACCCACCATACTTGCTCCGGACACTGCGAGAGGGCTGTACAAGCAATGATCACACGCACGGCACAGCGGACACACCAGGAACCGCGGTGTTGGCCGTCGAATGGCGCTAGCTGCGCAGCATTCGTGCACCGCCACCGTCAGTGTCAGCCAGTTTGCCGTGGCATACGGAGCTCCATCGCAGTCTTTAACACTGGTAGCATGCCGCGACAGCGTGGACGTGAACCGTATGTGCAGTTGACGGACTTTGAGCGAGGGCGTATAGTGGGCATGCGGGAGGCCGGGTGGACGTACCGCCGAATTGCTCAACACGTGGGGCGTGAGGTCTCCACAGTACATCGATGTTGTCGCCAGTGGTCGGCGGAAGGTGCACGTGCCCGTCGACCTGGGACCGGACCGCAGCGACGCACGGATGCACGCCAAGACCGTAGGATCCTACGCAGTGCCGTAGGGGACCGCACCGCCACTTCCCAGCAAATTAGGGACACTGTTGCTCCTGGGGTATCGGCGAGGACCATTCGCAACCGTCTCCATGAAGCTGGGCTACGGTCCCGCACACCGTTAGGCCGTCTTCCGCTCACGCCCCAACATCGTGCAGCCCGCCTCCAGTGGTGTCGCGACAGGCGTGAATGGAGGGACGAATGGAGACGTGTCGTCTTCAGCGATGAGAGTCGCTTCTGCCTTGGTGCCAATGATGGTCGTATGCGTGTTTGGCGCCGTGCAGGTGAGCGCCACAATCAGGACTGCATACGACCGAGGCACACAGGGCCAACACCCGCCATCATGGTGTGGGGAGCGATCTCCTACACTGGCCGTACACCACTGGTGATCGTCAAGGGGACACTGAATAGTGCACGGTACATCCAAACCGTCATCGAACCCATCGTTCTACCATTCCTAGACCGGCAAGGGAACTTGCTGTTCCAACAGGACAATGCACGTCCGCATGTATCCCGTGCCACCCAACGTGCTCTAGAAGGTGTAAGTCAACTACTCTGGCCAGCAAGATCTCCGGATCTGTCCCCCATTGAGCATGTTTGGGACTGGATGAAGCGTCGTCTCACGCGGTCTGCACGTCCAGCACGAACGCTGGTCCAACTGAGGCGCCAGGTGGAAATGGCATGGCAAGCCGTTCCACAGGACTACATTTAGCATCTCTACGATCGTCTCCATGGGAGAATAGCAGCCTGCATTGCTGCGAAAGGTGGATATACACTGTACTAGTGCCGACATTGTGCATGCTCTGTTGCCTGTGTCTATGTGCCTGTGGTTCTGTCAGTGTGATCATGTGATGTATCTGACCCCAGGAATGTGTCAATAAAGTTTCCCCTTCCTGGGACAATGAATTCACGGTGTTCTTATTTCAATTTCCAGGAGTGTACATTCATGTTTGAAAGGAAGTGCGTTTGGTGACCACAAAAGTTTATTCGAACGAAACGTGGACGGATACACATTACCCTGTGAATAAATGTAAAAAATATATGCAAGGAATGCGGTCAAACAAAAACGTAGTCAGAAATCAATTGTGTTCTGCAGGACACTGGGGTAGAGGCGCGTAGCGTGTACACCGCTCCAGTCTACTGAAGTGCATGCTGTTACTGACTCGGCTGTCTGCTTCTCGGACCAAGTCTTCTGTCGACTTTGCCTAGTAGTAGCATGGGAAAAGGCTAAAGGACAAATTGAGCACGGATCAAGTTGATAACTGAATAGTAGGAAGGACAACAGCATGTTGCTTAGATGGTTCAAATGGTTCTGAGCACTATGGGACTTAACTGCTGAGGTCATCAGTCCCCTAGAACTTAGAACTACTCAAACCTAACTAACCTAAGGACATCACACTCATCCATGCCCGAGGCAGGATTCGAACCTGCGACCGTAGCGGTCACGCGGTTCCAGACTGTAGCGCCTAGAACCGCACGGCCACTGTGATGTTGCTTAGACATCAAAGCTGGGAACACTAAGTGAAAGAATTCTCCTGTTTTGGAAACAAGATTGCACAGGGCGTTTGAAGCGAGGAAGATATCGAAAGTCGGAGAGAGCTTTGTTCAAGAAAACAGATCTACTGATATAGGATGTAGAATTGAGGTAGAACTGGTGACTTACTGGATGCGCGGCATAAAAGTCGACACAATGGAAGTCATTAGAACAGAAAATTTGTCATCACATATGAGCAAACCTACGTAACCGAAATACTGATACTATTCAGACATGGTAGCTATAATAAAAGGAGGGAAGTAGAACAATCACGTATTTGCAACAGTGTTAGACATAAAGACTTATAAGAGCCCGGTAATGGTTTTAGCTATGTACAAGTGTGTTGTAAAATCATTATCATAATATTATATTAGTCCAATAAGACGTGATTCGGTCACCGAGCTCTGATATTTCATTTGAACAGTTTAACACTGAAAATTCTGCAATTACATTACGTTTCCGAAGAGAAATAAAATATTTTGGTAATTCTTTCACTCATTCATTCACGGTGTTCCGTAATCCAGCCAAGAAAAGAACCTTCGAGGATGCGGCTGGAATCAAGGTTTACATTAACGGAAGCCAAGCAAATTATAGAAACTTCATCTGTATCGCGTATTAGTAATAAAACTCATTTATAGTGTTAAAGTAATAGTATGCCATGAAAAAGTCAAGGAAAGCTCATCAACCACAAGACATCGTTTGTTTAAAACAGATCCAACGACTTCAATAAACTGCAGTAACAATGATCACCTCCCATGTACAGACTACCCACATGATCAACGAATATAAAACTAGGTTATTAGCACCATGCAGAAAGACATATACAAAGGCACACCATTCAAGAATAGCATGGGGAGAACACCAATGCATGGCATAGTGAAGTATGTTCCGCCTTAACAACGAATCGCATATTGGAGACGAACGGGAAATTAAGCGAGAACTCGCGCCAGCTAGTAGTTCTCGTGCTCGACACTAGAGACCCACACCGACGCTGGCGTCAGCTCTGCCCCCTGGCCACTGAAGCTGAAACTACCAATGCGAAGCGCAAGTTTTATGTTTCCTAGGAAACTGCAGCCGCGACAGCGGGAAACATGCCTGGCGTAGTCGCTTCCTGGAATGAAATAAGTAACGAGTAACAGTGCACTGCATCGCAATTCTCACTCAAATTCTCGGAAGCCGCCGTGTGTCTGCGCTGAGCTCGTTAGTGCAGAGGTATTTTCGAACATTGTGGCACGATGCGTACTCAACAGTTTCCTTTTGTGTTGCGTTATTTCGTTCCTGAATAGGCTAAACTCTCTTGGCGAGGCATTCAATTCGTTTCTCCTCGATTGCTGTTCTTTTCACAACATTGTACCAAAATGTGTCGTGAAAAGTATTAGTAGTAAGTAAGCAATAAATAAAAACGTCATGCCTGATGCGGCAGTTTTACTGTGTGAACAGCAAAAATGTAGTAGGTGATCAGTTTATCTCCTTTCATCATTTTGTGGGGGTTGTCAGCGGGAAAAAGCTTCGTAGAGATTTGAAATTATGTGTAATGTTTGTTGCAACTCACTCATTGCTTTCATTCTCAAATAATGGATTCATAGTCTGTGAACTCACACACATCCCCGTCCCTTTCATAAGTAGATTGTTTTTACTCCTACAGCGATTCTCTCCAGACATTACATGACACTTGTATCAAGTTTGGTTGAAATCGGTCCAGTGGTTTAGAAGACATGGAACATACACACAGATATACATACATATATACGTACATATACTTTTATAATATGTGTGGATTTTGTATAGTTCTTGTCAACTTTAGCTGTGATGGATAGAGCAAAAATGGTCATGATAAACACCACTGACAAAAAATTAGTGCGTCATCTGTAAGATCTCCTGCTCAGAGGGTAGAAAATACAACCCCATTCCCTCCCGCCACCATTAAAAACATTTCCGCCTAACTAAATTTTAGAATGATAAACAAAGTTCTTTGAGCACTTTTATTTTTAATATTGTTGTTGTTGTTGTTGTGGTCTTCAGTCCTGAGACTGGTTTGATGCAGCCCTCCATGATACTCTATCCTGTGCAAGCTTCTTTATCTCCCAGTACCTACTGCAGCCTACATCCTTCTGAATCTGCTTAGTGTATTCAACTCTTGGCCTCCCTCTACGATTTTTACCCTCCACGATGCCCTCCAATACAAAATTGGTGATCCCTCGATGCCTCAGAACATGTCCTACCAAACGATCCCTACTTCTAGTCAAGTTGTGCCACAAACTTCTCTTCTCCCCAATCCTATTCAGTACTTCCTCATTAGTTATGTGATCTACCCATCTAATCTTAAGCATTCTTCTGTAGCACCACATTTCGAAAGCTTCTATTCTCTTCTTGTCCAAACTATTTATCGTCCATGTTTCACTTCCATACATGGCTACACTCCATACAAATACTTTCAGAAACGACTTCCTGACACTTAAATCTATATTCGATGTTAACAAATTTCTCTTCTTCAGAAATGCTTTCCTTGCCATTGCCAGTCTACATTTTATACCCTCTCTACTTCGACCATCATCAGCTATTTTGCTCCCCAAATAGCAAAACTCCTTTACTACTTTAAGTGTCTCATTTCCTAACCTAATTCCTTCAGCATCACCCCACTTAATTCGACTACATCCAATTATCCTTGTTTTGCTTTTGTTGATGTTCATCTTATACCCTCCTTTCAAGACGCTGTCCATTCCGTTCAACTGCTCTTCGAAGTCCTCTGCTGTCTCTGACAGAATTACAATGTCATCGGCGAATCTCAAAGTTTTTATTTCTTCTCCATGGATTTTAATACCTACTCCGAATTTTTCTTTTGTTTTCTTTACTGCTTGCTCAATATAGAGATTGAATCACATCGGGGAGAGGCTACAGCCCTGTCTCACTCCCTTCCCAACCACTGCTTCCTTTTCGTGTCCCTCGACTCTTATAACTACCATCTGTTTTCTGTACAAATTGTAAATAGCCTTTCGCTCCCTTTATTTTAGCCCTACCACCTTCAGAATTTGAAAGAGAGTATTCCAGTCAACATTGTCAAAAGCTTTCTCTAAGTCTACAAATGCTAGAAACGTAGGTTTCCCTTTCCTTAATCTAGCTTCTAAAGATACGTCGTAGGGTCAGTATTGCCTCACGTGTTCCAATATTTCTGCGGAATCCAAACCGCTCTTCCCTGAGGTCGGCTTCTACTAGTTTTTCCATTCGTCTGTAAAGAATTCGCATTAGTATTTTGCAGCCGTGACTTATTAAACTGATAGTTCGGTAATTTTCACATCTGTCAACACCTGCTTTCTTTGGGATTGGAATTATTCTATTCTTCTTGAAGTCTGAGGGTATTTCGCCTGTCTCATACATCTTGCTCACCCGATGGTAGAGTTTTGTGTGGACTGGCTCTCCCATGGCTGTCAGTAGTTCTAATGGAATGTTGTCTACTCCCGGGACCTTCTTACGACTCAGGTCTTTCAATGCTCTGTCGAACTCTTAACGCAGTATCGTATCTCCCAATTCATCTTCATCTACATCCTCTTCCATTTCCATAATATTGTCCTCAAGTACATCGCCCTTGTTTAGACCCTCTATATACTCCTTTCACCTTTCTGCTTTCCCTTCTTTGCTTAGAACTGGGTTTCCATCTGAGCTCTTGATATTCATACAAGTGGTTCTCTTTTCTCCAAAGGTCTCTTTAATTTTCCTGTAGGCAGTATCTATCTTACCACTAGTGAGATAAGCCTCTACATCCTTACATTTGTCCTCTAGCCATGCCTGCTTAGCCATTTTGTACTTCCTGTCGATCTCATTTTTGAGACGTTTGTATTCCTTTTTGCCTGCTTCATTTACTGCGTTTTTATATTTCCTCCTTTCATCAATTAAATTCAATATATCCTCTGTTACCCAAGGATTTCTATTAGCCCTCGTCTTTTTACCTACTTGATCCTCTGCTGCCTTCACTACTTCATCCCTCAAAGCTACCTATTCTTCTTCTAGTGTATTTCTTTCCCCCCTCCTTGTCAATTGTTCCCTTATACTCTCCCCGAAACTCTGTACAACCTCTGGTTCTTTCAGTTTATCCAGGTCCCATCTCCTTAAATTACCACCTTTTTGTAGTTTCTTCAGTTTTAATCTACAGTTCATAACCGATAGATTGTGGTCAGAGTCCACATCTGCCCCTGGAAATGTCCTACAATTTAAAACCTGGTTCCTAAATCTCTGTCTTACCATTACATAATCTATCTGAAACCTGTCAGTATCTACAGGATTCTTCCATGTATACAACCTTCTTTTATGATTCTTGAACCAAGTGTTAGCTATGATTGTGCTCTGTGCAAAATTCTACCAGACGGCTTCCTCTTTCATTTCTTAGCCCCAAGCCATATTCACCTACTACGTTTCCTTCTCTCCCTTTTCCTACTGACGAATTCCAGTCACCCATGACTATTAAATTTTCGTCTCCATTCACTATCTGAATAATTTCTTTTATTTCATCATACATTTCTTCTATTTCTTCGTCATCTGCAGAGCTAGTCGGCATATAAACTTGTACTACTGTGGTAGGCGTGGGCTTCGTATCCGTCTTGGCCACAATAATGCGTTCACTATGCTGTTTGTAGTAGCTTACCCGCATTCCTATTTTCCTATTCATTATTAAACCTACTCCTGCATTACCACTATTTGATTTTGTGTTTATAACCCTGTAGTCACCTGACCAAAAGTCTCGTTCCTCCTGCCACCGAACTTCACTAATTCACGCTATATCTAACTTTAACCTATCCATTTCCCTTTTTAAATTTTCTAACCTACCTGCCCGATTAAGGGATCTGACATTCCACGCTCCGATCCGTAGAACACCAGTTTTCTTCCTCCTGATAATTACATCCTCTTGAGTAGTCCCCGCCCGGAGATCAGAATAGGGGACTATTTTACCTCCGGAATATTTTACCCAAGAGGACGCCATCATGATTTAACCATACAGTAAAGCTGCATGCCCTCGGGAAAAATTACGGCTGTAGTTTCCCCTTGCTTTCAGCCGTTCGCAGTACCAGCACAGCAAGGCCGTTTTGGTTAGGGTTACAAGGCCAGATCAGTCGGTCATCCAGACTGTTGTCCCTGCAACTACTGAAAAGGTTGCTGCCCCTCTTCAGGAACCACACGTTTGTCTGGCCTCCCAACAGATACCCCTCCGTTGTGGTTGCACCTACGGTACGGCTATCTGTATCGCTGAGGCAGGCAAGCCTCCCCACCAACGGCAAGGTCCATGGATCATGGGGGGGATTTTTAATATTATGAAAGACAAATTATATTTAGTTTTCTTAGATGTTTTATTAAACTACAAACTAATCAGTCATTGAGACGAATGGTACTGCTTATTTTTAACAACATTTTTTACAGAAAGGTCAACCAATACTCAGTCCATCATGAGTGCTACTTACAAATCCTTCCAGAAAAGAAAGCTAACTATCACCACATTAACGGTGGACGCTTGCAAAACGTGCTTCCCTCACGCCACCAGCAACACTTGCATCACATTTAAAAACAACCAAGTTCAAAGGTGTGCCATATACTTAGTTTGTTAATCATTTGATTGTTGGACTCCTTACTTCTGACCTGGCATAAATTAAAGACTTCAGGCTGACTATGTTTCGTATACGACCACTGATACTAATAACACTAGTCAACAGCCATTTTGCATCTGGGATGTGATACATCAACTAGTATGTATTTTGGTGTGTAGAATCCGAATATACCATTCAAAATGTTGTAGCACTACCATTTTTGAGTTTTCAAAGGTTTTTTATTTTTCGTACTCAGTATTTCGCTTTTTGCTGATCTTCTGTTTTGATGTTTAGTTCTTTGTTTTTGATTTGCAGAGGAGAGCTAGTAGATCTACAAATCGTCAGTAAATGGTTGATATGGTAATCCAGTGGTGTGAAAGAGATTCTCACTAAGTGTTTCCTGTGAAAGATAGTGCAAACTTTCTGTGTTTAAAACTTACACTAAGAAAATGGCAACTAGTAAATCTTGTTGCTGTCTAAACCACAACTTTTGTTATGTGTGTGGGAAATTCACTCCAAAAGGTCAAAGAAAACCAATCACTGATTTGTTTAAGAAGGCATACGAGGTGTGACAATGAAGTAATGAGACTGATTTTCTTTGCAAGATGCGTCGACCCTGCAGGCTTGCGTAGGCACAATATCTTTGACCTTGGTCTATAAGCTGCTTCTAGTCCAAGCGGCACATCGATGCAGCTGCTCAGTCATGAGTTGTGCTGTAATAAGTTAAGACGTGTTAGTGTCTCTCGTCACGGAAATGGAACCGCATAATATTGCGCAACGGTATGCCGTTTCTTTTTGCCTTAAATTGGGTGAAACCGCGACGAAAACTTACGGTAAGCTTCAGAAGGCTTTTGGAGAGGAGGTTATATAAAGAGCTCAAGTTTTTCGTTGGCATAAAATTTTTAGTGAAGGCAGAATGAATGTTGAAGATGAAGACCGCAGTGGACGATCATCAACTTCACGGACGGATGTCAACTTGGCCAGGGTGCGTCAACTCGTACGATCTGATCGAAGATTATCCGTTAAAATGATTGCAGAAGAACTGAACATCAATCGAGAAACGGTTCGTCTAACAATAATTGAAGATCTCGGTATGAGAAAGATTTCTGCAAAAATGGTGCCCAAAACTCTCACACCACAACAGCGAGAAACACGGAAAAATGTGGCAGCCGATCTGTTAGAGCAAACGGAAATGAATCCAGAATTGTTGAGCCGTGTTATCACTGGTGATGAAAGTTGTTTTTTTTTAAGTAGATCCAGAGACAAAACGCCACAGCTCGCATGTCAAAGTCAAAAGTGAAATGCATGCTTGTGTGCTTCTTTGATTCCATAGAAATTATTCATAAAGAGTGGGTGATCCTGGACAAACAGTTAACCAATATTACTACAAAGAAATTTTACAAAGACTTCGTAAAAGAGTTCTTCGTGTTCGTGCCAACTTTGCTGATAATTGGGTCCTGCATCACGATAATGCGCCATCCCATACTGCTCTGCCAGTACAGCAATTTTTAACCTCAAAACACATTTCAGTACTACCACAGCCACCTTTTTCACCAGATATCGCTTTGTGCGACTTTTTTCTATTTCCAAGAATCAAAACGGCGGTCAAGAGACACCATTTTCAAACAACACATGAGGTACAAAAGCCTGTGACGAGGGTCTTGGAGGATATTACAGAAGATAAGTTCCAGAAATGTTACCATCAATGGCAGAAGCGCTGGAAAAAGTGTGTGCAATCAGAAGAGAACTACTTTGAAGGAGACAACACTAAATTTGACTAAAACGGTGAGCAACATTTTTTTCACATCAGTCTCATTACTTTATTGTCGCATCTCGTATAAATTGTATTTTGATTGTCCTGTTGGTGATCAAGATAAAAATTTTGCACCTCATATTGCCTGCATAGCCTGTACTACAACCTTAACCGAGCAGTTGAAAGGAAAACGCCGATGCATGACATTCACTGTTCCCATGGTGTGGTGTGAGCCTAATGGCCATTATTCAGACTGTTACTTCTGTCTTACAAATACTTCGGAACATTCAAGCAAAACCAGACATAAAATAAAGTATCTAAATGTATCTTCAGTGAATTTGCCTGTGCCCATGATAAGGGGTTGCCTGTTCCTGTCTGTAACTTGAAAGCCACGGAACCAGACTACGTGTCAAGTGAATCAGAAAGTATCGAACATATAGAAGAGAACTGCGCTCAGTATCATGAAACTTCGCCTCAGTTCTTTTGATTAAAGAGCTCTTCGCCTCAGCTCTCTAATCAAAAGGAATTGAACTTGAAACTTTCGAAACACCAAGATCAAGTCGTGGGGTCGAAACTGCAACAACGGAACTTTCTAGCTCCAGGGACAAAAATTTCCTGTTTCACATAATGAGGTGCTTCCTTCGCTCGATATATATTTCAATATGCAGAATTCAATTTGTGTATGTAGAGATGTCAATGGTCTTTTGATGGAGCCAGTTGTACAACATAATCGACAGGAGTGGCGACTATTTATTGACTGCAGCAAAAGCAGCTTGAAGTAGCACTACTGCATAATGGCAATGCATTTTCATCGGTACCTTTGGCTTACGTAGTAGACATGAAAGAAACTTATGAAACCATGACTTTGCTGCTAGAGGCAATCAAATATAAGGATCATGAATTGCAGCTTTGCTGTGATTTAAAAGTTTTTGCACTCCTTACAGGTTTACAGTCTGGATTCACGAAATACTGCTGCTTTTTCTGCCTTTGGGACAGCCGTGACACGAAGAACCACTATACAGTCAAGGAATTGCCTATAAGAAGTCATATGTACCTGGAAACGTAAATGTGAACAATACCCCATTGGTTGATCTCGATAAAACCATTATGCCTCACCTGCATATCAAGGTGGGCCTTATCAAGAACTTTGTAAAAGCTCTGGACAAAGAACGTGAGGTCTTCAATCATTTAAAAGAAAAGTTTCCCAAATTAAGTGAGGCAAAGCTGAAAGAGAATATATTTGTTGGACCACAAATAAGAAAATTGCCGAAAGGTCCAACCTTTGATAGCAAACTGACAGACATTCAATTAGCTGCTTCGTCTTCTTTTAAAGCAATTGTGAAGGGCTTTTTGGGTAACAGAAAAGATAAAAACTATGTTATCATCGTGAGTCATCTGTTGGAGATCTATAAGAACATCGGGTGTAGAATGTCGCTTAAAGTTCACTTTTTACAATCTCATCTTGATTTCTTCCCGGAAAATTTGGGAGTCGTAGTCGATGAGCATGGTGAAGCTTTCACCAAGACATTCTCACCATGGAACACCGTTACCAAGGCCATTGGAACTCTTCGATGATGGGTGACTACTCCTGGTGTCTTGTTAGGGAGAGTGATGAAACGGCAAACAAAAAGCACTGACGATTAAAGGTGAAAATATCTTCTGAACTAATTTAGACCTTTTATTGGCATCATGCCCACGTATGCAAACAAAATAGTATTGATTTCAAACGTTCTGAATGTGTCTTTTTGTTTGACTTAATTGTGTCAATTTCCACTGTTACCATTTTTTTAATTCTGGTGTGTATCAACCCAAAACTAGGTCAATCGACCCATTTACAAACCAGATGCAGAAAAAAAGTTTAAATTTGTTAACTAGTGTAATAATACTGCATGGGATCTACGGCAATACAGCAGCCGTTACGTAGCTATCCTGTTGGTGTGCTGTCAGTTTCTAATTTACTGCGGGATCCATTAGTCGACCACGGTATTATCGCACCTAGAAATGAGGGCACTTCAGTTGGCTTGCCGTGAGCTTTTATAGCGATATTTCACGCCATTCATATTACACGCACCACTGTCCTGAAAGCGTTTACTGTAACGTCCAAGTGCAATAATATCGCGGTAGCGTAGTAACCACAACTCGCAGAAAGCAGTTTCATGAGATATTCAGGTATATACGACGTATATGTCTCAGTTGCACTGTCATATGTGCATGGGGCAAAGTATGTAAGTATTTAGTGGATGGACTAGATGAGGAAGATCATATGCATATTTTCGTTGCACAAGTTGTAACCTCTACCACATTGTCACGCCTTAATGCAAGTATTTAAAAAATAATTGTTGGTAACTTACGTGATCACTATCACACTTTTACAAAATAGTAATGATCTTTGAAAACTAATTTAGTTTCAAGACAGAAACAGAATCAAAACCTTTTCTTCTTACCCCTTAGAAAATTTCACTTTACCCCTCATGGGATGATTACCGCCGGATTGGGAACCATTGGTCTATGACATAAACCATCAATGAAAACTACATCTTCCCTTGCGAATTTTTTTCCTCAGTCACTGGATAAAAAGAAAAAAAGTTCACGCGCTTTGTCGTAGTGCTACTCCACTGGTTTGTCGTTTCAGGCAACTTACACTCGATGGCCTACTTTTCACAGATGTTGAAAGTTTCGTCAAGGAGTTTGTCGTATGATCCATTTCATGCAAGCTGTTTCTCATAGCAACCGAGCGATACTCGAAGTACCCTCCGCCACACTCCGTCAGGTGGCTTGCGGAGTATGGATGCAGATGTAGATATTAGCAGACACTGGACCATAATTCAGTCGGACAGCGAATCAAATGCTCGTCCGTCCATCCAGATTGACGTTTTCCATGACTTCCCCTCAAACAGCTTGATGTAAGCGCCGGGACGGTTCCTTTGGAAGAGATACGGCCGATTTCCTTACCCATCCTTCCACTACGAGAGCTTGCACCCCCGCCACTAAAGCTCATGTCGTCGACGGAACGTTAAAAACCCCCTCCTTCCATCTTTGTTTATGGCAGCGTCATCTCTAAGTAGTCATGTACACTTACAACGTCCATACTCCCAGACTGCAAGGCCTTAGTGCTGTATTATCTCTTTCTAGTGGTTTAACGGTAAATTGAATCTGATAAGGGTCAGACATTGTGTTTTTAAGATCTATTTCTCCTCTTTGTTTCTTAATCAAACGAATTACTTTTGTCGGATCCTTAAGAATGTGAATAAATCTCTCTTTAAGAGTGCGTAAATGGTGCCTTATCTGCCACGTCAACTCCCAGGGTTTACTGTCTTTATCATTACCCTGGAAATACTAATGAAGTTAGTTTTTGAATCCCAGCAAAAAAATTGTAGATATTTCATCTATTTCGAAATACAGAGCTGTTTCTTATTTAGTCTTTTAACCTCTATAGCGCCTTAGAATTAAACTTAAATGGTGACTTGATTCTTTTTTGCATACCAGTATCTATAGATGCGGTTAACTCATGTTCGTATGCTAACGCACACTGACATTTTCACGTGGTATAGGAGGTAAAATATTCGCATATCTTTACGTCAGAATGATTTCCAAAACAATCTTTCATCGTTTTAGCACAGCTAAATATTTTTCTGGGCTGTTCGATTTTACTAATTTTTCCACATTTTCTCTCGTTTTTCTTTCTTTCCGGTGGCACCCTATCCTTGGGGCACTGCCGGGGTCGCCCGAGCCTAATTCTACCGCTACAGTTATCGCTGGATAGTTTCCTTAATTTGGGGTGTTCTCTTCCGCATGTCGTTTTAGAGTAAACAACACACTGCGGAATGATGCAGTTTCAACAATACAAGCATTCCTGCAGCGCCCGTGCCGTTGCTTAGCATCAGTCCGAGATGAAGCGAAAGCGGGCGACGTGTATGTGTCTGTAGCGAGTCCCCAAATGTCATGAAAACCGTGAAGTGCAGTTAAGAAAACGGGACGTCAGTGGCACTGAGAAGATATGCCATCAGCAAACATCCATGGCCCCCGAAATAAGGGCGTCGAATCGATAGCGCCTTTCTTCCGACGCATAACGTAAGTTGTCAGAGGCGTCACTCTTTAATGAATATAGAGATCTTTGACCGTGTAGTTATATTCAGGGTAATCTGATTTTGGAGACCAGTCATCCAGACTGTTTATAAAGGTTTCCCTGAGGCACTTTGTGCTGGAGAAGAGTGAATTTTATAAAACTTGTAATTCGAGGAAAATCGGAGTAATGGAGATTATACGGTCTTCTGCAAACTTGTCATGCCAAATAATCTCTGTGTTCGCTTTTGTAGTCGATTGTGACACCACACGTTTTCCATGCTCATTCATAAGAAATATTACATTTTTATAATAATTTGTAACAACTGTAGACGAATTTCAAACACTAAGCAGGAGTTTTGTCGTAAAATTAATTTGTCTTACAAGTAATAGGTGTCATAAACGGAATGGAATGCGTATTGGAACTGCTGTTTTTGCTTACGCGTAATTAAATTCGCCTTAGTGCCAGTGCAGTTCGTATCCTAACTCCCAGCATAGTGCGACCACGTTTACTTATCATCCCCCCCCCTCCCCCCAGCAGGTTTTCTGAATCAGCAGAGGTCGCTTAAATTCGAACCGCTAGTATGGTGAAACTTCTCGCTGATGATCAAATGGTACTGTACGCACTAGGCCTGACCCTATATTCGCCATTGTTTAACGCTGTGCCTCATTTCGGTGACATGTGATTTGTAGCATGAACTGTTATGCCGTTGTGTACCGCCTGATCTTACACAACAAGTATTAGTCATTCACTCTAAGAAGACTCTTTGAACATTTTCGAAGGAACAGGCACCAAGCATTCAAGTAATTGATAAGCCTGGCTGGGCTGTGGATCCACTTTCTTGAGTGTGAATGCACAAAAACGTCATAACTCCTATGGGAATCTCTAAGTAGCGAACAGGAGTGTGATGGACATGGACTGCGGACAGGCGGCGCTCGATGAGTGTGTGGATCGGCCGTGAGGCGTACCGAGATAGTCTGGGCACCTGCCTAGTAAGCAGGAGATCCCGTGTTCGAACCCCGGTCCGTACATATTTCCGCTCGTCGCTGCTAATTCCGCTTAATGTCACGGTGCAGCTGATAGCAGTCATCCCGCTTCAGTTTACATATATGATGTTCATTTGTCGCCACCAGTCTTATCTTTCGATATAATGTGCAAAGATTATCTTCATTGAACGAATCAATAAATTGAAACCATTTCAAGTTAAATTACATGTAACAATTTTGTGATCTTTAACTCCATGTGTTACGTCTCCTTTCGCTTACGAGAACATAAACACACTGAACACATCGTCGCCTGGTAACTAAAGTTGACTAATTCATTCGCATTTATTTACACCACAATGGTCTCCAAAATCAACTTCGATCGACTTTTCTAACTTTTACATTTTTTGCTTACCATTTTAATTGTTGCTTGTTTTCTTTTTCTCGTTACTTCCTATCGATTGCCGGAGCCCCTCCATCTGGTTGCCCGAGGTTACGCCCTTGGTTCTGAGACGTGTGTGGGCACACGTTGTTCGTGTTGGAGAAGGACATCTTTTTCTTGTCAGATCCAACACGTCGAAAACGGCTGCAGAGTCTGTTTAGAGTCTCCCCATGTGTGTCTCTGAATTAATTGTTGACGCTTTCGACAACACATCGTAGAGAATGACACCGTCACGGTCTAAGGAACACACGCGGTGGACTGTTGTCCAGCGGCACTGCGCTTCTTCACGATAAAGCTTGCCAGCACTCGATTGCCTTGACGAGGCAACTGTTTCGGCAGTTTAAGATTTTGAACTTTCGCCTTGTAGCCGAGACTTGGTCCCGAGTGATTACCATCTACACTCTGTGATCAAAAGTATCCGGACACCTGACTGAAAATGACTTACAAGTTCGTAGCACCCTCCATCGGTAATGCTGGAACCCAGTATGGTGCTGGCCCACCATTGACAGCTTCCACTCTCGCACGTGCTGGAAGGTTTCTTGGGAAAGGGCAGCCCATTCTTCACGGAGTGCTCCACTCGTATCGATGTCTGTCAGTGAGGCCTGGCACGAAGTCGGCATTGCAAAACACCCCATAGGTGTTGTATAGGATTCCGGTGAGGACTCTGTGAAGGCCAGTCCATTACAGGGGTGTTATTGTCGCGTAACCACTCCGCCACAGTCCGTGCATTATGAACAGGTGCTCGATCGTGTTGAAAGATGCAATCGCCATCCCCAAATTGCTCTTCAACACTGGGAAGCAAGAAATGCTTAAAACATCAATGTAGGCCTGTGCTGTGATAGTGCCACGCAAAACAACAAGGGATGCAAGCCCCCTCCATGAAAAACACGACCACACCATAACACCACCGCCTCCGAATGTTGCTGTTGGCACTACACACGCTGGCAGATGACGTTCACAGGGCATTCGCCATACGCACACCCTGCCATCGGATAGCCACATTGTGTACCATGATTCGTCACTCCACACAACGTATTTCCACTGTTCAATCGTCCAGTGTTTACGCTCCTTACACCAAGCGAGCCATCGTTTGGCGTGATGTGTGGCTTATGATCAGCCGCTAGACCACGAAATCCAAGTTTCCTCACCTCCCGCCTGTCATAGTACTTGCAGTGGATCCTGATGCAATTTGGAATTCCTGTGTGATGGTCTGGATAGATGTCTACCTATTACACATTACGACCCTCTTCAACTGTCTGCGGTCTGTCAGACGACTTCGGTCTGTATGTTTTTGTGATGTACGTGTCCCTTCACGTTTCCACTTCACTATCACATCGGAAACAGTGGACCTAGGCATGTTTAGGTGTGTGGAAATCTCGCGTACAGACGTATGACACAAGTGACTCCGAATCACCTGACCACTTTCGAAGTTCGTGAGATCCGCGGACCGCTCCATTTGCTCTCTCATGATGTCTAATGACTACTGAGGTCGCTGATATGTAGTACGTGGCAGCAAGTGGCAGCACAATGCATCTAATACGAAAAATGTACGTTTTTGGGGGTGTCCGGATACCTTTGATCACATAGTGTATCTTTCAGATTGAAGGATTTTTTCTTTCTTTTTGCGCTGAAAGCATTATGCAAACGACAACGTAATGAATGATGACATTAGCGACTCGTTAAATAATTTGACGTTGACTGAGTATGCAGAAGGCATATCAAACCTCATGGACCGCTAGGATAAATGTTTAAATTTGAAAGGCATTTACGCAAAAAAATCAAAACATGATGTAAAATAAGCTTTCTTTGATTGTTTGAATAAAAAGTATAGAAAAACAAACGTGATGATAAACTATGAAAAAATGCTTAAAGTTAAAGCACTTCAGAACCTTGGCCAACAGAAACCAGTCAATGGTTACACGAACTGATGCGTAGTCCCATACGTTGACAAAACTTCTGATAACCTCGCAAAAAAGTTGAAGTCTCCCACCCACAGACTTGCATTTTATACTACTAACAGCATATCAAATTTTCAGTGAATTGTAAAGATCATCTGCGGCCCTTGGCTCAAAGTGATGTGTATCAAATCGGATGCAAGCACTGTGGAAAAGTGTTTCTTGGTAAGTCAGACATAGCTGTGGCAATTAGGTTATCTAAATAAGAGAGGAGATGGAGGTTAAGAAAGAAAGTTTCATCCTTTCTCGAACAACTTTTAACAGAAAACAATTCATATGACGTAGATTGTGAAGTTCTGCACTCTGTTAAGAAAATCAAAAAGATGACTCTACTGTAAGAACACTCAAAAAACAAACAGATGATACAAAATAACAGCTTGTTGTACGTATTAAATAACAAGACTCAATTCCCTTTTTCCCCTCTGTCAAATTAAGTTTTTGTTGTACAAATACTAGGTTACAATTGTAAATTCAACTTTAGTTTTCGTCTACTGCTAGACGTATCTCCACATAAAAATATTCACGCTTCCGTTTCTAGCTACACATATTTATTTCTTCATGACATGAAAGATGTAAGCCTCTCCTATGAAAAGACTCTACATGCCACCACTTTTGTCTCTTTCGTATAAGTAATATCTGTCTGAATCACACGTCATTTGCATCTCTGTTTGCGACATATAGTTCTCACCTGACGATGGCATAAGAAGCTGAAAGCCGGTTCGTAACCAAGTAAGTATAATTTTGCAGCGTGCTAGCGAGTTCTTCCTACTTAATTTTGGTATCATGTCCTCCCAAGCACCGACGGAAAATTCATTTAATATTTGTGCGATTGTATGCTATGATTTTATTTCAACTTACTATTGTGATTAAGATTATTAGTTGTCTCTTTTTAAAAGAATGTAAAGCCCGCCATAGCATGCAGATGGCGGACTATAAAACAAATAAATAATAAATAATTAGAATAAAATTTTGAGATGGTTCCACCGAAGAGACTGCAATCGGTCCAATCGGTCTCCCCCCCCCCCCCAATTCTTGTCTAACTGACTTAGCGCTCCGTCAGTTATGACCTGGAGGTCGACGGGTCTTTTATTTCTACTCCTCCCCCCCCCTCCCCCCACCTGCCTTTCCCACCACGCGGTGATGCAGAGTCCGTTCGCCCTTGCTGCAACTTGCCGGCAGTAGACGCGGAGTGCAAGTCACCAGACGGTGAGCTGCAGACGTACCGCCACTTTATTCGTTTAGCAGCCCATCCATCCCACTCCAGGCCAGACGTCAGCCGAGCCAATGACGCTCTGTTCATGCCTGCTGCGCTCCCCCAGTGGCTGTCCGCCGTGGGAACGTAAGCACAGGGCGCAACTTGCAAGGGAACCCCCCCCCCCCCCCCCGTCCACCGTCCCAGTCACACCCCCCTCAGATTTAGTGGTAAGATGGCCCAGCATGAAAACAGGAAGAAGATGTACTGAACTGTGAAAAAAGAAGCAAAATAGAAACAGTGAACGGTCCAAATTTAACAAGTGCAACACTGAGTTGGGTGTAAAAGTCTTGGCGTTGTAGTTAAGTGGTCACGTTGTTGGGCTGCAAAGCGTACGAGCCAGGTTCAGAACCCCCTCGTGCCATTTTTTTTCACAAGTTTATGAACTGGATTCATTGAAAGAATCCTAAGGAAATGCAATCCGAAAACAAAGGAAGTAAGTTACAGTACGCTTGTTCGCCCACTGCTTAAATACTCCTCAGCAGTGTGGGATCCTTACCAGATAGGGTTGATAGAAGAGATAGAGAAGATCCAACGGAGAGCAGCGCGCTTCGTTACAGGATCATTTAGTAATCGCGAAAGCGTTACGGAGATGATAGATAAACTCCAGTGGAAGACTGCAGGAGAGACGATCAGTAGCTCGGTACGGGCTTTTGTTGAAGTTTCGAGAACATACCTTCACCGAGGAGTCAAGCAGTATATTGCTCTCTCCTACGTATATCTCGCGAAGAGACCGTGAGGATAAAATCAGAGAGATTAGAGCTCACACAGAAGCATACCGACAATCCTTCTTTCCACGAACAATACGAGACTGGAACAGAAGGGAGAACCGATAGAGGTACTCAAGGTACCCTCCGCCACACACCGTCAGGTGGCCTGCGGTTCAAATGGCTCTGAGCACTATGGGACTTAACATCTGTGGTCATCAGTCCCCTAGAACTTAGAACTACTTAAACCTGACTAACCTAAGGACATCACACAAATCCATGCCCGAGGCAGGATTCGAACCTGCGACCGTAGCAGTCGCGCGGTTCCGGACTGCGCGCCTAGAACCGCTAGACCACCGCGGCCGGCTCGTGGCTTGCGGAGTATGGATGTAGATGTAGATGTAGAACTGTCCGTCCGGTCACTGAAATGTTTCTTTTCTTTCTGTGGTTTTGGTAGTTGTTATACTATACATTGATTGTAGTATGTAAGTCATGCGGTAAGAATACGTTACCATCGGAAGTAAATGGCATGAACAGTGAGAGCAGGCGAGATATCACATAGAAGTCTCACAGAAATGAAAACAACAAATAACGGTCGTGATCTATTTTACAACAAAGGAATTAAAGAGTGAAAACTTCCAACGCGGAACGCAACTTTAAAAACATATTTTGGCAGCGCACAGAGAAACTGTGTGATTGTGAATCTGTTGCCCTCATTTGTTGCAACTTATATGACAAGCTATTATGTTTTTATCATTTTCTTGGGAGTGATGACATTGACATTCATAGGAACACCTAAATCGGGCAAGGAGGCATATCTCACTGTCTCACCAGGCGTAAAAAATTAGGTCCTATCATATGATACACGTTGCAACTTATGTGACGAGCTATTATGTTTTCATCATTTTCTTGGGAGTGATGACATTCACATTCATAGGAACACCTAAATCGGGCAAGGAGGCATATCTCACTGACTAAAAAAAAATGGCTCAAATGGCTCTGAGCGCTATGGGACTTAACATATATAGTCACCAGTCCGCTAGAACTTAGAACTACTTAAACCTAACTAACCTAAAGACATCACACACATCCATGCCGGAGGCAGGATTCGAACCTGCGACCATAGCGGTCACGCGGTTCCAGACTGAAGCGCCTAGAACCGCACGGCCACACCTGCCGGCTCACTGACTCATCAGACGTAAAAATTAGGTCCTATCATATGATACACGTACTGTCACTAATGCCATGTGTGACACACTAGCCGGCCGTTGTGGCCGAGCGGTTCTAGGCGCTTCAGTGTGGAACAGCGCGACCGCTAGCGCTCAGAACCATTTGAGCCGCCATGACACACTAGACGTGTTTTCCGGTGGATTCGACTGACTTGTCGCCTTGTCGTAAAAGGTTTGCGGTTCCCTTTCGAAAGTCACTTCCTTTCTGTTGCTAACAGAGTAGTAGTGCTGAATCAACTTTCATTATAGGTTCCTTCCTTACACCTCGTTGTTGGAAAAGGACGTTACACCACAACACAGACGCAAACTTCGAAATAGCAAACATCGGGAAAAAAATTAAAAAAAGAAACTAAGGCACGAAGGAGCTTTCAACGCGGCTCGACGCTTAGCAGTCCGTCGCCATTACCCCTCAGCCACGACGCTGTCCTGCTCTTTCCTCCCTCAATGTTGCAGTTCTCCGGCTTGGATCGTTCACTGATTCTATTTTGCTTTTTTCTTCACAGTTCAGTACACCTTCTTCCTGTTAATCATGCTTGATCTGTGTTCAGTTTTTCGCGGGCTATCCACTGGGTTCTTTTACCACTAAATCTGAGGGGAGGGGTGTGCGGGGAGGGGGGGGGGGGGAGAGGCGATGGAAATTTCACTTGTTAGATCGCCAGCATCTGAACTGGAGAAGGAGTCTCTCTTTAGCAGTCTTTTTGAAATGGCCTCTTTGACATCGCTGAGAACAGAATATTTAATTTCATGTCCACGTGATTTGACTGAAGAGTTCTCAACACACATAACACAGCAGTCGTTTGTAACGGAGGAAAATCTTCATATGTAAAAGTATCTTCGGGCATATGCCAAGTGGCTGTAATAGGGTTATTACTGTTCACAATATCTCATATAAATAGCATTCTGGATAGTGTCGGAACTCCCGTGGGTGGTGATACCGTATGGAACAAAAAGTATCGATACTGCATTCATGAACAGTTTCGTAAGCAAAGTTACGTGCTCGCAAAAACGTCGAGAGAAAAGCATCGATACCTTGAGGTACCGAAACGTATGTCTGATAGAAAGGTTCAAGTAAAGATTCTCTATCTGCTCTACTCCATCTCTGTTTTTAAAATCTGTCGACAAGGACTGGAATCTTAATAGTGGCAACTATTCATTTACAACTGATAGAAAATAGATAGAGATTTCATAGTTTTACTGTCCTTTATGTTGTGGACTGGCAAGACAGCCAATCCACTGTGACGGGATCCGAAAGGCACGCGTTAAGCTCACGCAGGGTGGCGTGAGGTCTGGAACAGGACAAGGTCTTTATAGTAACAAAAAAGGTACGTAGCTTCTGGAATACTTAACTTTAATCCATAATTGGTGAACATCGCTCTTGACGGTACATGCATCACAAGATAAATAGCAAATGATAATGGCGCCTTGCTAGGTCGTAGCAAATGACGTAGCTGAAGGCTATGCTAACTATCGTCTCGGCAAATGAGAGCGTAATTTGTCAGTGAACCATCCCTACCAAAGTCGGCTGTACAACTGGGGCGAGTGCTAGGACGTCTCTCTAGACCTGCCGTGTGGTGGCGCTCGGTCTGCAATCACTGATAGTGGCGACACGCGGGTCCGACGTATACTAACGGACCGCGGCCGATTTAAAGGCTACCACCTAGCAAGTGTGGTGTCTGGCGGTGACACTACACTTTACTGTAGTCATCAGCACTGTTTACAACCCTTTGCCAGCGATGTGGAAGTCGTAGGATACCATTAGCAAAGTAAATTATGTTGATAATCCGAGAGGAGCGATCTATTGGCCGACGATTCCCTGTAACAGTTCTGAAGCGAATACTGTGGATGCTTCCTTCAATTTAGGGATCAATGTGAAGCCGCAAAGGCTTAAGTCCGGGGAAAGTGTCGCCGCTTCTTTCTATAACCTGGTCGCCGGCTGTGTTTCAAAAGCGAACAGCTTAGAGTAAGAAGCGGCGATGCTTTCTGCAGAACCCTTTTGTAGAGCAATGTTCAGGTGCATATGGCCTGATTTGTTCGATCGATGCGGCTGGGAAGTACTGTACCACACACCACACTCCCCTGAATTAAGTCCTTATGGCTTCATATTTATTCCTAAATTGAAGCAATCACTTCATGGCGTTCGCTTCACAACTGTTAAAGGGATTCGTCTGGCAACAGAACGTTCCACTCGAACTATTAACACAAGTGACGCTGCTAAGGGGATACTACGATTTCCTCATCGCTGGTGATTACTTTCACAACAGTAAACTTTGAAATATTACATTAATCTATTTTGTATAAGATGTAAATAAGTAGTTGCCACTACTAAAGTTCCAATCCTCATATACACTCCTGGAAATTGAAATAAGAACACCGTGAATTCATTGTCCCAGGAAGGGGAAACTTTATTGACACATTCCTGGGGTCAGATACATCACATGATCACACTGACAGAACCACAGGCACATAGACACAGGCAACAGAGCATGCACAATGTCGGCACTAGTACAGTGTATATCCACCTTCCGCAGCAATGCAGGCTGCTATTCTCCCATGGAGACGATCGTAGAGATGCTGGATGTAGTCCTGTGGAACGGCTTGCCATGCCATTTCCACCTGGCGCCTCAGTTGGACCAGCGTTCGTGCTGGACGTGCAGACCGCGTGAGACGACGCTTCATCCAGTCCCAAACATGCTCAATGGGGGACAGATCCGGAGATCTTGCTGGCCAGGGTAGTTGACTTACACCTTCTAGAGCACGTTGGGTGGCACGGGATACATGCGGACGTGCATTGTCCTGTTGGAACAGCAAGTTCCCTTGCCGGTCTAGGAATGGTAGAACGATGGGTTCGATGACGGTTTGGATGTACCGTGCACTATTCAGTGTCCCCTCGACGATCACCAGTGGTGTACGGCCAGTGTAGGAGATCGCTCCCCACACCATGATGCCGGGTGTTGGCCCTGTGTGCCTCGGTCGTATGCAGTCCTGATTGTGGCGCTCACCTGCACGGCGCCAAACACGCATACGACCATCATTGGCACCAAGGCAGAAGCGACTCTCATCGCTGAAGACGACACATCTCCATTCGTCCCTCCATTCACGCCTGTCGCGACACCACTGGAGGCGGGCTGCACGATGTTGGGGCGTGAGCGGAAGACGGCCTAACGGTGTGCGGGACCGTAGCCCAGCTTCATGGAGACGGTTGCGAATGGTCCTCGCCGATAGCCCAGGAGCAACAGTGTCCCTAATTTGCTGGGAAGTGGCGGTGCGGTCTCCTACGGCACTGCGTAGGATCCTACGGTCTTGGCGTGCATCCGTGCGTCGCTGCGGTCCGGTCCCAGGTCGACGGGCACGTGTACCTTCCGCCGACCACTGGCGACAACATCGATGTACTGTGGAGACCTCACGCCCCACGTGTTGAGCAATTCGGCGGTACGTCCACCCGGCTTCCCGCATGCCCACTATACGCCCTCGCTCAAAGTCCGTCAACTGCACATACGGTTCACGTCCACGCTGTCGCGGCATGCTACCAGTGTTAAAGACTGCGATGGAGCTCCGTATGCCACGGCAAACTGGCTGACACTGACGGCGGCGGTGCACAAATGCTGCGCAGCTAGCGCCATTCGACGGCCAACACCGCGGTTCCTGGTGTGTCCGCTGTGCCGTGCGTGTGATCATTGCTTGTACAGCCCTCTCGCAGTGTCCGGAGCAAGTATGGTGGGTCTGACACACCGGTGTCAATGTGTTCTTTTTTCCATTTCCAGGAGTGTAGTGCCGCGGGGGTAGCTGCGCAGTCTGGGGTGCCTTGCCACGGTTCGCGCGGCTGCTCCCCCCGCCCCCCCTCCTCCCCACCACCATTGGAGGTTATTCTCCCTCGGCCGTGGGTGTGGGTGTTGTCCTTAACGTTAAGTTGGATTGGGTAGTGTGTAAGCCTAGGGACCGATGACCTCAGCAGTTTGGTCCCATAGGAACTTACCACCGCCTCATATAGTACACAGACAGTCAATTTTCACAAGCTTTTAGATAGAATAACACAGATATACAGATATAGCTGTCATCAAGCTGGAGGTTGGTTTGAACACCACAGTATTCTTCTAGACGTGCTACTTTTGGATGTGGTATGCCGTTGCGTCCATCAGACCTTTGAAGTGTATTATTCGAAAGTTGTAGCGAAACTTAACAGTTTAGCGTGGGCTCCAAACCATGGCGTAAAACCAGATTTTTCACGAAAACAAATATAACCAGAGGTGAAACAAGTGACAAGTCACCGACAGGAATGACTGGGGATCGAACCCGTGACCATCGGATTTGTACTGTTGTAAGTAGGCTGTTTAGGTTTTTGTGTTGGTAACGCCACGTAGTGCTCTGTATGAAAATCACTGACTGTGCTGTGTGTAGTCTGTGGCTGGCTGGCGTTGTTGGAATAGTCGCTATTGTAGTGTTGGGCAGTTGGATGTGAACAGCGCGTAGCGTTGCGCAGTTGGAGTTGAGCCTCCAGCAGTGATGGATGTGGAGAGAGATGCCAGAGTTTTTAGCGGACGATCTGGACGTGCATCCGTCAGAAAAAGGAAATTTGTTTGATTGGATGTCTCAAAATTTTATATATATATTATGAGTTTTGAACGCTATTAAGGTAAATACATTGTTTGTTCTCTATCAACATCTTTCATTTGCTCCGCGTCCGGCCGTCCTGATTTAGGTTTTCCGTGATTTCCCTGAATCGCTCTAGGCAAATGTCGGGATGGTTCCTTTCAAAGGGCACGGCCGAATTCCTTCCCCATTCTTCCCTAATCTGATAAGACCTATGACCTCGCTGTTTGGTCTCCTCCCCCAAACAACCCAACCCAACTCTTTGATTTAACTATGCCTATCAGTAGTTAGTGCCTTCAGTAGTTAGAATCTTTTATTTAGCTGGCAGTATTGGCACTCACTGTATTGCACTAGTTCGAGTAACGAAGATTTTTGTGAGGTAAGTGATTCATGAAAGGTATAGGTTATTGTTAGTGAGAGCCATTCTTTTGTGGGGATTATTGAAAGTCAGACTGCGCTGAGCTAAAAAATATTGTGTGTCAGTTTAGTGATAATCAGAGTAAGTAAGGGGTACGTTCAGTTTTACTCAACTGTCTTTATATCAAATAACGTAGAAGTTTACCAGCACAGTAGTTCATAATTTTTCTAAGGGGACGTTTCACTCTGACACTTTGCCATTGAGTCGCCGAAAAAAATAATTCAAACGCCATATCAAGTAATAGTTTTATTTTCTTTACAGATAACAATTTAAAAATTGACATCTTGGGTTGTCGGGTGTTCTGCCGGATATCAGCGTCGTACTTGCACGATATTTCGGTCACGTAGCTCGTAACCTTCATCAGGTGCGACCTGAGACTGCTCCTCTAGTGGACGTGGTCCAGTATTTATGCCTATGGCCTTCCCCCTCCACCAACGGCTGCAGGCGCTTCCTCTGTGGTCCGCGCCCACTGCCTCCAGCAGGTCGCAGGGAATGGGCGCGGACCACAGAGGAACCGCCTGCAGCCGTTGGTGGAGGGGGAGGGCCATAGGCATAAATACTGGACCAGTTCCACTCGAGGAGCAGTCTCAGGTCGCACCTGATGAAGGTTACGAGCTACGTGACCGAAATATCGTGCAAGTACGACGCTGATATCCGGCAGAACACCCGACAACCCAAGATGTCATTAGATCGCCGGGAAAGCCTGAAGAGTTACAATTTAAAAATTGGTACTTGAAATACGAAATTACAGTACGTATTATCAGAAAAACATCTGAATACTAGCCCACATGTACCAAGGACCCTGCCGAGGTACAGTGGCTGGTGTGCCTCAATGACACGGGGGGGGGGGGGGGGGGCATACGGCAGGTGCAACCACAATTGTGTCTCCTTTAATATGCGGTGACATTATGTATAATTCATTGAAATATTTTATACGACTTCATGACGTGTAGAGTTCATAACTGGAACTGTTGTACAGGGTGTCCCAGAAATGTTCCGACAAACTTCAAGGGACTGCAGAGAGGGTCTTGAGTAGCAGATCGAGGATAGTAAGCCACGTCCTAACACTCCATGACGCTGCAGAGTGTCGAACGTTTTGGGAACGGCCCTCTGTCTGATGGAGCATAAAACTGACTCGCCTGAAAAGATCACTTGTCGCCAGTTGCGGTACTGGCGTGCAAAATTGGAAATTTGTGGTAAGGTCTTATGGGACCAAACTGCGGAAGTCATCGGCTTACACACTACTTAATGCAGGGCTTAACAACTGGCCGGTTTTGAGCGCGAGTACTCGCGTCTGCTCAGGCACGTGCTCGCGAGCAGGTGCAAGGTGGAGGAGTAGGGAGGGAGGGGAGGGGAGGGAGGGGAAATGCGCTCGCGTTCTTAGCCGATTTAACTAGCCATCTGAATGCTTTGAACATTTCACTGCAAGGTAAAGATCTGCTAATTACTCATTTCATAGATCGAATACGAGCTTTTAAAATGAAATTGACACTTTGGGTGAGTTAACTGGAAACAGGAAACCTAGCTCATTTTCCTAAATTATCATCCATGCAAGGTGTTCACAAAGACTGTGAACGTTATTCACATAGTTTAGTTGATCAGCGCTTTCAAGATCTGACAGCACTAGATAGTGATTTTGATCTGTTCTCTCCATATTCAGCGAATATTTAAGAGATTCGTCCTGAGCTGCAGCAAGAAATTATTGACCTGCAGTGTGACAGAGAATACAGAGACAAATTTGAGAACAAGAAAAACATTTTGGAATTCTACAGACACTTCCCTCAGCATAGATTTCCTCGTTTGCACAAACTGGCGGCTACAATAATATCAATGTTCCACGTATGTTTGTGAACAACTGTTCTCTGCAATGAAATGTAACAAGACGCGCCTGAGAAACGCATTGTCTGATCGAAATTTAAACTGCACGCTGCGCCTAAAATGCACAAGAACAATTACTCCGAACATAGACGCAATTCTAAAGGGCAGAAAGTACAAGATAACCGAGAATCCCACACTTCAGTGACACCTTTTATTGTGTAACAGTTCACAAATTAATGCGAATGTAGAGGCATACACTAAGCTAATAAAATTATGTGGCACCTGTAAATTCTCCTTTATTTGTTTCATTTGTCGCAGTAATAATTCGTGAGTGATATCCCTGCAGGCGGCCGCGGATTTACACTGACTGGCGGCAGCTGTTGTGTGCCCCACGTGACTCTCCCCACTCTCCGCTCTGGTCCGGTAGTGGGGGTAGCGTGCTCGCGCTGCTACGTGCTCGCACCTTGCTGCTCACACGCTAAGGACAACACACACATCCATGCCCGAGGGAGGACTCGAACCTCCGATGAGGGGAGCCGCGCGGACCGTGACAAGGCGCGGCTACCCGGCGCGGCTTATTGGAGTGCAAATCCCAGCCCTCGTCGCGGATGGACAGCAGTCAGCATGCGTGCGCGAAGCGGCTGCCCGCTGCCCGTGCTCAAACGCAACAATGTTCGCGGAACGATAGTTGAGGAGACATTGTTGGTAGCCCGTTGGTGGATAACGGTGGTCAGTTGCACCGTTGCTTCGGCTCCGGTTATGGACATCGCTATTTTGCTATGCATGGCATACTTCAACCAAAGCAGCACGCGAACAGGTTACAAACTTAGCCACTTCGAAAATAGTTTCACCCTTGGCCCGAAAGCCAATGATCATGCCTGTATGGACGTCAGGTAAGTTGTAAGGTGGCTGTAATTTCGCACCTTACAAGTACTCACCCACATACTTTGCCGTGATCTACAAACACAATTTGGTATCATTTGATAGGTTGTACATCGTATATATGGATTTTATTTATTTAGCGTATGGCTAATACAGACATATCATGAAATTAAATTACATATACATACGTACATATTGACACACAAGAAACTTAAGCTTGTCTTTACAACTGAATATCCAGTCCTTCAATCCAGCGCACTGCATCTGGAGTTGCTAGCAGGAAGTCCTCTTTGGCGCCGTGATAGGCTCAAATCCTGCATTCACTGACAATGTGGTGAACAGTCTGGTATGGAGCCCCGCAGTCACAGGCTGCATTAGGCAGCTTCTTCCACTTAAAGAGAGCATCTCTGCATCGGCCATGGCCGGTACGGATTCTGTTGAGGGTAGTCCAGGTCTTGCGTGGTAGGTCGAATCCACTTGGAAGTTTAACACCTGAGAAAATGTTATGCAGGTGCACATGTGTCACTGCTTCCCACCGACCTTTCCATTCTTCTGTCAGCAGCATCGCACAGAGTTGGATGGCGTGATTTCAGTCTCTTGCGATTTAAAAGTCGCTATGCACGGGTAGGTTAGAATTCCTGGAGATCTTGTAGAATTCTCTCAAAAGGGCAGTACATCTGCGTAGATCAGGAGGCATTATACCAGTTAACAGTGGAAGCCAATAAACTGGAGTAGATCTGATTGCGCCAGATATTGTGCGCATTGTCGTATTCAGCTGGGTATCAACAAGGCTTGTACGATGACTGTTCGTCCAAACAGGTGTACAATACTCAGCACTTGAGTACACCAAGCCCAGAGCTGAAGATCGCAGGGTGGTTACTGAAGATCCCCAGGTAGTTCCGCATAGCTTATGGAGGATTTTGTTTCGAGTCCTCAACTTTTGAGCTAAGTTAAGAAGGTGTTGTTTGAAGCATAGTGTACGATCCAGGATGCCACCAAGATATTTTGGGTTCCAATTATGACGAAGAATTCTGCCTCTGAAACTTACTTCCAGTTTTACGTTCGCCAACGTAAGTAGCGTTGCTCACGTCCGTAGGTTCAACCTTAAAATACCCTACACGTGCCTCCTGGGTGGTGCTAATTGAGCAACAGTGATTGCAGGCAGCCAGACTATCCATAGG
The DNA here is from genome assembly GCF_021461385.2 of Schistocerca piceifrons. Lineage (NCBI taxonomy): Eukaryota > Metazoa > Arthropoda > Insecta > Orthoptera > Acrididae > Schistocerca > Schistocerca piceifrons. The sequence goes on from NC_060144.1 coordinate 27,480,366, forward strand.
ATCTCCTGGCAATGACGTATCAACTAAACAGCAGAAACAGTTCTTTTCAGAGCTCATTAACAAGAAACATTGGACCACCTATATATGGATATATAAAGGAGACTGACATAGTCATGTACGTCTTGTAAATAATTGTTAACGCTTATTGCATGAAAGGTGACGGAGTGTCTTTATTGTAAAAACGGCGTAATGAATGATTGCCTATATTAGTAGAGGTTGGAATGCCAGTGGAAATGAAACGGCTGGCGGAACTAAAGCCCTGGGTGGAAGGCCCACACAGGTGCTGGTCCTCCTTAAACACAGGAAGTAGCAAGACGGACGTCGTAGTACCTAAGCGCTGGAGCACAATAGAGTCGAGACCGGCCGCTTTTGTAGTCGAACCGGTAGGATTATACTTCGGAAACGCTGAAAATCTTGGACGCAGGTGAGAGGAACAAAGAACCAGCACCTCGGAAACCACGCAGGCTGGGCTATTTCCAAGGATTTTTACTCAGAAGCGTACCATTGTACGAGTATGGGTTTTTCCTCGCAAACTTTCCGCGCTGGACGACAAAAGACTAAAATTTGGTTGGTCGGCTTTCGGAAGAATCTGTAGAGAGGGAGAATATTCCGTGGTTTCGGGAATATGATTCGTTCTCGGAATTATGAGGGTGGGGAGCCGAGCCTTGCTGGGAAGACAGCAGTGGAGAGAGGTGGTCCTCCGTTGTGAGCGCCCGTGTGTGACGGTCGCTTGATATCAGCTTTTGTTGGTACAGACGGACTTGCTGTCTTTGCTCTCAGTAGAGTTTATAGTTAGAACAGTTAGGAACTGTCCTGTTGCGAACCTATACGATTCTGGACTTCGCCTCCGGGTTGGAAGTCGCCGTTGAGTAAGTACGCAGCGTTTGGTAATTGAGAGCACTTCCTCTGCCTACGTTGAGACGTTATCTGAATTCCGTCCTTGTGCCTGCGAGTTTGCGTTTCTCGTCTGTAGAACACAGAGAGGTCCAAATGGTTCAAATGGCTCTGAGCACTATGGGACTTAACATCTGAGGTCATCAGTCCCCTAGAACTTAGAACTACTTAAACCTAACCAACCTAAGGACATCAGACACATCCATGCCCGAGGCAGGATTCGAACCTGTGACCGCAGCAGTCGCACGGTTCCGGACTGCAGCGCCTAGAACCGCTCGGCCACTCCGGCCAGCTGAACACAGAGAGGAGAAGAAAGTATTAGGGTATATTAGTCAGAGCACCGCCTTCTGCCGTTCTAGTGTTTGAAAGAGTTCATTTGTGGCTGGAGTTTTTCCATCGTCGCAGACGAGTACGAGAACCATCACTTCGACGCATCGGACGCAGTACATACGGTGATATCGCAAATTGCTTCGGCTTATTAGGGCTATAAAAGCTAAACAGCTGTGATCACGTTAGTTTATTTCCACTGAGGTTCCACACCACCGTAGATCATCTTTGAAAGTAGTGTCTTCTAGTGTTTGGTATGTAGATGATGTCAGTTATTTCGCGTTATTGATATTAGACCGCCCAGTGATAATAAGGGGCAGAGCTGGGCAACTGATTAGTAATTTTACTTAGGAAACGTAAACTTTGTAATATAAAGGTTTTTTAATCTACAATACAGTATGTTATCTGCGCAGTTTCTCTCAGCTCTCTCCTCAGTCTCCAAGCTCTCTACCCTGTCCACCCTCTGGTCCACCGGATTCAGGACTGCCTCCACTTGGGCGGCGTCTCGGTGGCGTTCCTCTGGATCCCAGGACACGTTGGTATCTGTGGAAATGAGGCGGCCGATATAGCGGCCAAGGCTGCAGTCTCTCTTCTTCAGCCAGCTATTCGCACGATTCCCTTCGCCGATCTACGGAGTATTTTATGTCGTCGTGTTGCTCTTTTATGGCACGCACATTGGTCGACACTTCCCAATAATAAATTGCGGGACGTGAAAGCTCTTCCCTGTGCTTGGACCTCTTCCTCCCGAACTCGTCGTCGGGAGGAGGTAATTTTAACTAGACTCCGGATAGGGCACTGTCTTTGTGGCCATCGACATCTTTTAAGCGGCGATCCTCCCCCACTCTGTCCCCACTGCTCTCAACTGTGGACGGTGAGACACCTTTTTACTTGAGTGCCCCTATTTTACTCCGTTACGCGCCCCTCTACAGCTGTCGCCTGATATAGCTTCCATTTTAGCAGATGACACGCGATCAGCCGATTGCGTTCTCGAGTTCATTAGTGCCAGTGAGATGACGTCAGTAATTTGAAGCTCTTTTTGGGGACAAACAATCTCCCCCTTCTATAGTGGTTTTTTAAGCTTTCCCCACTTTTTTGAGTTTTGCTCCCATTGCTGCTGGTTTCCAGTTTCGTTTTTTAGCTTTTCCTAAGTCACAGACCGGGCGCTAATGACCGTAGCAGTTTTGCGCCCTAAAACCATAACAAAAAAAGGAACAACGTTTATCATTTAGTAGGATTAGTTGCCTTCGTCATTCATTTGTGTTTAGATTACAATTTATAGAATTAAGAAATCCTAAGATCTGCTTCAGGGGGTAGTCAGACAGGGACAAATCTTCATTTTAGCGTTTATTATTTTCCGTTGCGCACATTCATTTTACACCCGCCTGGAGTAGCATCTTGGAAAGTCGCTCCTTCTCCGCGTTACGACAACGACCGCTGTGTCCCCCATGTCCCCCGACTCCTCTGCCCCCTCGTCGCCCGACTCCTCACACGCTTTATGTACCCTCCACAGCTTGTGCTGACCCCTGTCGACTGTGTGTGGTACTCGCACGATAACGTCCAATATAGGCGGTGGTCACGTTAATGTGACTGGGCCGTGTGTTTTGATCTTGCGCTTCAAGAAGGTTAGACGGGGATATAATAAGGCATTCTTATGCTACTTTGTCTTTACGATTTGCCTGTAGGGAAAGACTTGGATTACCCATGAGAATAATATATGTCTTCGTGATATGGCAAGACTAGCATACCTAACTTATTGAATAATTGCCCTTTGTTCGCATAAGAAATTTATGTGGCAGGGAGATTATTGTCAGTTCATGGTAATATGTCGTAGGACTTGCAAATTCGGTGACGATTTAAATTTATTTACTACATCTGAGTGAAAATAGCGCCAACCATTAGCTGAACAACTGAGCTCGCATCGCACGGCGCGAAGCTTTACACCATCCACCAAGAAGGATAAAAGCTACTATGAGAACTACCTATAACTCATAACTCAAATATCAATAAATCTCATTCTTTCATTGGACACGGCAGAGAAACACTTCAGAAGTGGCGACTCTGACAGGGCTTTTTGTTTGCAAACTATTAGGTACTAATCAAGTTTGGATATAGACCTACATAGTCATGAAAAGTTGAAATGGAAGAAGCTTATTACTGACCTTCTCAAACAATTAAGTTCAGCTGCTTTTGCTCTTCGTATAATTGCTGTTCTTGGAAACAACGTATCAACCTACCGACATATTTTGCATATTTTTCACTAAATGATGTCTCTCAGAATAATTTTCTCGGGAAATTCATCACCTGTGAAGAGAGTATTGATCACACAAAAGTGAGCAGTGAGAGTAACATGTAGCGTGTACCCAGAGACGTCATGCAAGTAATCTCCGAGCAGCTAAGCATTTTAACTGCGCCCTCACAATACGTATATTCGCTAATGAAATTCGTCATAAATAATCCACCACAATTTGAGAAAAATAGTGATATCCCTACCTACGACCAAGAGAGAAAAGTGACCTTTATTAGCCACTGTTAAAGTTGTCAGTGGCGCCGAAACGAGTTCAATATATGCATGCACTCCGTCTTCAGGCCACAAGTGGCCCATAGGGGCCATCCGACCGCCGAGTCATCCTCATTGAGGATGCAGATAGGAGGGACGTGTGGTCAGCACACCACTCTCCCGGTCGTTGTGATGGTTTTCTTTGACTGGAGCCGCTACTATTCGGTCGAGTAGCTCCTCGATTGGCATCAAGAGGCTGAGTGCGCATGGCGGCCCGAATGGTCACCCATCCAAGTGCCGGCCACGCCCGACAGCGCTTAACTTCGGTGATCTGACGGGAACCGTTGCTAAAGGAGTTCAGTAAGCAGCAACATAATGTCTTGATCATTTGCCCAGTAACATAAAATGTGTGACAGGCGGCGAAGCCATTTTTAAATCTGATTTAAAATCATTTCTCCTGGACAACTCCTCCTAGTCCATTGACGAATTTTTATTTAAAAACTGGTAGCTACCAAAAAAAAAGGGCAGTCGCTGAACGGAACTAAAAGTAATAATGTGTTCATTAATGTTAACGCTAATCATGTACACATATCATGTAAACTTACTCGTTCCACTTCATCTCGATAAAAGAATCGTTCAAAGTGTAGATGGACCACGTAAGTAACTAAAACTAAATGTAAATTCTAAATTCGTTATCAGTGTTTCATGTTCAGAACGGGCTCGTTTCACGACAGAGTGTCATCAATATTAACGAAAGGGAAGGAAGGAAGAAGTAAGATTAGAGTTTAGACACTTGTCGACAGTGCAGTCGGTAGAGACGGAGCACAAATTCGGATTACGAGCGGATGGGGAAAGAAATTGACAATGTTCTAATATAATGGAACCATTCCGGCATTTGCCTGGGCCAATTGAGGTAAATGACAGAAAACCTAATTATGGATGGTTGGACTGAGATTTGAACCGTCGTCCCCCCGAGTGCGATCCAGTGTGCCACCTCGCTCAGTATTGCGAAATGGAATGACGAATGCTGAAACTCGGCCATTTGTGGTTACCGTCATAGCGTGACCGGATGATCCATACTCGCCCCGTAGCGTGCCAACGAAGTCTTGTTGCGCAAGTTAACTCGCCGTATGAGGGCCGTGGCGGCCTCAGTTTCACATGACGCGGGTGGGTCCCGTGACTTCGCACGTGACCCGGGTCAGGGGATCCTTCCCTGCAACAGGTGGCTGGACCGACTGCAGCTGAATCACGCCGCGCACAGCACACCAGGAGGCGGGGGAGTTAATGTTCCGGAAGGCCTAGTCGAAGGAAGACGTGCTCTTTTTGGGTGGAAGCGCATTTCTTCTCTTGTGAAGGCAAAGTACAACTACTCGAACGCCGGACATTTGCCACGCCGGACATTTGCCACACTTGCCCCTTCGCCAGGTAGCTTCAGTAGCGATCCCTCAGGTAAGGGACGCCCTTCCTCGTACTTCTTCTGTCCACTTTCAAACCGCCGTCTCCACATCTTACTCGATACAACCAGTACGTAAGGGATCTTCTTCTTCGACATCTTGGCGAAATACAGAGCTTCTTTTCCGAAACCGAAATATTTATAACTTTTGGCAAACGAAAGCAAATCCGACGATTATGTCAGTATGTAATTAGTTCCGCCAAATATAAATATAAATCCCTCTGTCTGTACGGTAGCTTCTTTTCACGCTTACTGACTGCGATAGAAACAGTCCATCGCCATGGGAGCAACAAGAAAGGAACGATGTAAAGAGAATGAAAACATACGCTAATCATTTCTTTTCGATCACAGCATTTGTGCCTACTTTAATTACTACAACTGCATGCCCAAAAGACAATAAGGAAAGAAGAAATGAATATGTGAATGTTTGAAAAGAAGAACGACATACTCCTTATTAATTTACTCTCTAAAATCCGATATCCCTTGCGGCGAAACATTAGTTAATAAAGTGTAGCGGGACAATGTTCAAAACGTGACTGAAAGTACGTTTATAACATATCATCTAAAGTCGACGTACAATTTTAAAATGTTAGAAATAAGGAAATGAAGTAATACAGAATGCTATGCTTGTAACGTACGTTCTTGTGCTACACTGTTTAGCTCTGGTATTTACAGGGTCACGGAGCAAGCATCCTAGATTTTGGAGGGAAAAGCCGTAATTGTAATGATCTCCACTACAACAGAAGCAAGAAGCACAACTTAAGGAAAAATAATGTAATGTGCGTTCCAGCTCACAAGCGACATTGAAGCAGGTAGTTCTCTTCGGAACAGGTAAAATCGTGGCAAATGTCCGCCGTGGCAAATGTCCGCCGTGGCAAATGTCCGCACACCCAACTACTCACATATCACGATATGAGTACTGAGACTATGATGCACCTGTCGTCAAAATGTGTGATTTATTTAATTTAAAGAGACAGCATGGTTTGGTGAGACTTATCAAGTTCCATAAACAAGGAAAATAAAAGCCATTAGTTCGCATTGTTTCACATATTAACATGCAGGCAATGGAGACCTGTCTGCATTGTCCGTGTGGTATGGAGCAGCACTCGCTAGTAAGCATCTCATACATCTTGAATGTATTCCGTTCTTAAGAAAAAGGTTGATTGCTCTCCAGCTTAGAGTACATAGAAATATTTTGCACCATTACAGATGAACGAGTCAACGTATTAAACGAAAAGACAGAAGGGTCTAGCGTAGTGATGTTCCTGTCAAAAACAGCCACCAGACTAAATCTCCTTTAGTAGGAGTTAGGTTTTTTGCACCATAATGTATGTAACGAGTACATTTTGGAAAGTAGATCAAGAGTTGATCATGAGGATTCGACTGCTTTTCAAGAGTTACTTAGGTGGGAATACTATGTCCTTTCAAATTGTTAAAACTTCCTGGCAGATTAAAACTGTGTGCCGGACCGAGACTCGAACTCAGGACCTTTGCCTTTCGCGGGCAAGTGCTCTACCAACTGAGCTACCCAAGCACGACTCACGCCCCGTCCCCACAGCTTTAATTCCGCCAGTACCTCGTCTCCTACCTTCCAAACTTCGCAGAAGCTCTCCTGCGAAAGCTGTGGGGACGGTGCGTGAGTCGTGCTTGGGTAGCTCAGTTGGCAGAGCTCTTTCCCGCGGAAGGCAAAGGTCCCGAGTTCGAGTCTCGGTTCGGCACACAGTTTTAATCTGTCAGGAAGTTTCATATCAGCCACCATTCCGCTGTAGAGTGAAATTTTCATTCTAGTTTCAAATAGTTTTTTTGACGTTTTGCTATGGCACTGACAAAAAGACGTTCAAAGATGTTTGAGTCGACAGCTCTGTCGTTGACGGCACTAATGCATACCTAGGATGATATTAAAATCTTTAGTTCGTGATTTACAGTTGATTATCATCAGTATACAGAGGTCCGTGAAAGTGTTAAGTGTGGTGTCACCGCCAGACACCACACTTGCTAGGTGGTAGCCTTTAAATCGGCCGCGGTCCGTTAGTATACGTCGGACCCGCGTGTCGCCACTATCAGTGATTGAAGACCGAGCGCCGCCACACGGCAGGTCTAGAGAGACTTCCTTGCACTCGCCCAGTTGTACAGCCGACTTTGCTAGCGATGGTTCACTGACAAATTACGCTCTCATTTGCCGAGACGATAGTTAGCATAGCCTTCAGCTACGTCATTTGCTACGACCTAGCAAGGCGCCATTACCATTTGCTATTTATCTTGTGATGCATGTACCGTCAAGAGCGATGTTCACCAATTATGGATTAAAGTTAAGTATTCCCGCAGCTACGTACGTTCTTTGCTACTATAACTTCCTTTACCTGATCCAGACCTCACGCCAGCCTGTCTGAGCTTAACCGCGTGCCTTTCGGCTACCCGTCATTGTGGATTGGCTGTCTTGCCAGTCCACAACATTAAGCGTCACCATTAACTTCGACTCTTACACCACGCTACATATAATGGACAGGATTTTATGTTTGACGACGCATATTCACTGCTAACTTATTTTTGACTGTGCCTAAAGGTATGTAATACTACATGGGCACTGTAGTCGAAGCTCCTTTATCTGTATGCTAGCATGTGAAATAATGCGAAGTGTTTTTCTGGTTTATAGAGCTTGATACTGGGATCATTCAGGAACAGCCGTCGATGATGATGATGATTGGTTTGTGGGGCGCGCAACTGCGCGGTCATCACCGCCCGAAGAAACAGCCGTCGCAAAAATGTTTGCAACTATATACTGATATCAGGCTGTTACAGAATTTTTGCACCAGTTTTATGCTCGAGTATTGTGGCCTTTCTGCAACCGACAATCTCCTTTGTAGGAATCAACATGGATACCGCAAATGATCGTGTATAGCACAGCTCGCTCTGTTCGTCTACAAGACCCAGAAGGCGTTAAACACGGGCGCCCCGCTTGATACCGTATTGCTTCACTTCCGGAAGGCGGTAGCACCAGTTTGTTGCCTACTGGACAAAACATCAGTGCACGGAATATCACACCAGCTGTGTGGTTGGACGGTAGAGTTCCTAACAAACATGGTGGAGAGCAATCTGCGAAGTAACCTGGGCTGTACCCCAAGGGCGTGGTATAAGACACTAGTGAGTAACGTCATTAAGTTCTCTGAGGCTTTTCGTCCGCAGCTCGTGGTCGTGCGGTAGCGTTCTCGCTTCCCACGCCCGGGTTCGATTCCCGGCGGGGCCAGGGATTTTCTCTGCCTCGTGATGACTGGGTGTTGGGTGCCGTCCTTAGGTTAGTTAGGTTTAAGTAGTTCTAAGTTCTAGGGAACTGATGACCATAGATGTTAAGTCCCATAGTGCTCAGAGCCATTTGAGGCTTTTCACGGATGATGCTGTTGTATGTAGACGAGTCGCAACGCTAGGAAATTGTAACGAAATACTCGAAGACCTGCACAGGATCGACGCTTGGTGCATGTACTGCCAGTTGACCCTCGCCATAGACAAATGGAACGTATTGCGATCATTAGGCAGAAAGGCACGTTATTGTGTGATGACACGATTGCAGAAGAAGCAATTACATCCACGAAATGTACAAGAGTATGCATACCAAGCGATTTAAGGTGGAACGGTCACATAAAACGTAAGGCAGATGCCACACTGAGATCATTAGAACATGAACAGGCAGCGCAGTTCACCCACGAAGCTAGTAGCTTACAAAACACTCGTGCAACCGATGCTTAGCTACTCCTTGTTAGCCTGTGACCCGTGTAATTGATAGATGGAATAAGGAAGATTCAAAGAAGAGCAGGCAGTCCCCCACAGGCTCGTTTCAAAAGCGCGAAAATGTGGTGTCATCGCCAGACACCACACTTGCTAGGTGGTAGCCTTTAAATCGGCCGCGGTCCATTAGTATACGTCGGACCCGCGTGTCGCCATTGTCAGTGATTGCAGACCGAGCGCCGCCACACGGCAGGTCCAGAGAGACTTCCTAGCACTCGCTCAGTTGTACAGCCGACTTTGCTAGCGATGGTTCACTGACAAAATACGCTATCATTTGCCGAGACGATAGTTAGCATAGCCTTCAGCTACGTCATTTGCTACGACCTAGCAAGGCGCCATTACCAGTTACTATTGATACTGTGAATCATGTACAGTCAAGAGCGACGCTCACCATTAATGGATTAAAGTTAAGTATTCCACCAGCTACGTCCGTTTTTTCTAAATTCTAATTTCCTTGACCTGTTCCAGACCTCACGCCAGCCTGCGTGAGCTAAAACGCGTGCCTTTCGGCTTCCTCTGGTACCCGGTGTTGGCTCTCCTGCCAACCCACAACAGAAAACGTCACGGAGTTGCTCACAGAACTCGAGTGACAGACGCGACAAGAGAGATACTGAACATCACTGTGCAATTTATTGTTAAAATGACGAGAGCGTACGTTCTTTCTACACATCAACATCAAAGGTGTTCTGCCTATTGGCAGGTCCCTGATACCACTGCTGCCTCCGTCTGGTCCTATTCCAGGGCCGTTGCTTTGTAATGTGTATCTTCCCTCTTTTATCTTCATGCACCATTTTTATTCTTCCCTCTCCTATTTTCTGTTCTGCCACACTGCACTTTTGATAGCTGATGTTAGAAAACCATTTCCTCGTAGTATATGTCCCACATAGTCTGCTTTCCTTTTCTTAACGACGTTTAGGATATTTCTCTCTTCCTTTAACTTTTCCATTACTTCACCGCCTTCGCTTCCAATTTTATTTTGTGCTTTCTCCCTCAAACTCACATATCGAATGCTTCAGTTCTGTCATTTCTCTCCTCTTCGATATTTAGATTTCACAGCTGTGCAGAAAAACACGCAACACAACTCGAAGCATTTAGCCAATCTAATGTATTGAAAAATCCGCCTCAGTTGCGAAGATTTTCTGGTCTTTACACGGGTTTCGGCTAGAATAATCTAGCCTTCTTCAGAAGCATAAATTTACTATAACATGCCAGAGTAAGGCACAGTCAACATTAAACATTAAAACCTCTAGTACCGTGGTACCATGTCGAATTAAAACTACTTAACTGCAGTACAGCCCCGGCGTAACTTCACCACGCGGTAGGTTGGCAGCGGCAACTACGTTTGCACTGACCGTTGCACGCGGAATTGCTGCTGTGATGGTGTCACGCAAAACAACAAGGGGTGCAAGCCCATTCCATGAAAAACACGACCACACCACAATACCACTGCCTCCGAATTTTACTGTTCGCACTATATACGCTGGCAGGTGACGTTCACCGGGCATTCTCCATACCCCCACCCTGCCATCGGATCGTCACAATGTGTACCGTGATTCGTCACTCCACAAAACGCTTTTCTGTTCAATCGTCCAACGTTTACGCTCCTTACACCACGCGAGGCGTCGTTGTCGTTTACCGGCTTGATGTGTGCCTTATGAGCAGCCGCTCGACGACGAAATCCAAGTTTTCTCACCTCCCGCCTGACTGCCATAGAACTTGCAGTGGATGCTGATGCAGTTTGGAATCCCTATGTGATGGTCTGGATAGATGTCTACCTATTACACATTACGACCCTCTTCAACTGTGTGCGGTCTATCAGACGAGTTCGGCCACTATCACATCGGAAGGACCAAGGGATGTTTAGGAGTGTGGAAATCTCGCGTTCAGACGTATGAGACAAGTGACACCCAGTCACCTGACCACGCAATTTCACTACAAGCCCATTGTGCAGTGCAGTTTCAAAAGCGTTCCGGAAATCCAGAAATACGGAATCAATCTGAAATCCCTTCTCAATAGCACTCAGCACTTTGTGTGAGTAAAGAGCTAGTTGTATTTCACAAGAACGATGTTTTCTAAATCCGTGTTGACCGCGTGTCAATAGACAGTTTTTTTCGAGGTAATTCATAAAGTTGGAACACAATATATGTTCAAAAATCCTGCTGCATATCGACGTTAATGATATGGGTCTGTAATTTAGTGGATTACTCCTACTACCTTTCTGGAACAGTGGGAACACAGTCGTTGTCAAGCATTTGGTCGACCACATCCTTTCTGCACAAGAGAGGATCACCATGTTGGAAATGGAAATGTCGTGTGGCTAGGGCCTCCCGTCGGGTAGACCGTTCGCCTGGTGCAGGTCTTTCAAGTTGACGCCACTTCGGCGACTTGCGTGTCGATGGGGATGGAATGATGATGATAAGGACAAGGCAACATCCAATCCCTGAGCGGAGAAAATCTCCGACCCAGCCAGGAATCGAACCCGGGCCGGACCTTCAGTACACACACCATCAGATTATTTGACTTGTCACTCTAACGAAGTAGGCAAGTGTCAGCAATATGTCCCGTGGTCTTATCGTGGCGTGTTTATCTTCTGCCGTTAGGTCAGACGATAGAAATGCCACTTGCACGCTTAGAGTAGCAGACTGACGGTGACCAACTTTAAACAGAACGTGATTAATTTTCACACACATTTATTAAAATAATAACAAGCATAAAAATTACTTAACTTGGTTCTGGATGCTATTTACAATTGACAATCTGAAGTTCCTTTGGTATTGGTACGTTAATCTTATTCTCACATACACTCCTGGAAATGGAAAAAAGAACACATTGACACCGGTGTGTCAGACCCACCATACTTGCTCCGGACGCTGCGAGAGGGCTGTACAAGCAATGATCACACGCACGGCACAGCGGACACACCAGGAACCGCGGTGTTGGCCGTCGAATGGCGCTAGCTGCGCAGCATTTGTGCACCGCCGCCGTCAGTGTCAGCCAGTTTGCCGTGGCATACGGAGCTCCATCGCAGTCTTTAACACTGGTAGCATGCCGCGACAGCGTGGACGTGAACCGTATGTGCAGTTGACGGACTTTGAGCGAGGGCGTATAGTGGGCATGCGGGAGGCCGGGTGGACGTACCGCCGAATTGCTCAACACGTGGGGCGTGAGGTCTCCACAGTACATCGATGTTGTCGCCAGTGGTCGGCGGAAGGTGCACGTGCCCGTCGACCTGGGACCGGACCGCAGCGACGCACGGATGCACGCCAAGACCGTAAGATCCTACGCAGTGCCGTAGGGGACCGCACCGCCACTTCCCAGCAAATTAGGGACACTGTTGCTCCTGGGGTATCGGCGAGGACCATTCGCAACCGTCTCCGTGAAGCTGGGCTACGGTCCCGCACACCGTTAGGCCGTCTTCCGCTCACGCCCCAACATCGTGCAGCCCACCTCCAGTGGTGTCGCGACAGGCGTGAATGGAGGGACGAATGGAGACGTGTCGTCTTCAGCGATGAGAGTCGCTTCTGCCTTGGTGCCAATGATGGTCGTATGCGTGTTTGGCGCCGTGCAGGTGAGCGCCACAATCAGGACTGCATACGACCGAGGCACACAGGGCCAACACCCGGCATCATGGTGTGGGGAGCGATCTCCTACACTGGCCGTACACCACTGGTGATCGTCGAGGGGACACTGAATAGTGCACGGTACATCCAAACCGTCATCGAACCCATCATTCTACCATTCCTAGACCGGCAAGGGAACTTGCTGTTCCAACAGGACAATGCACGTCCGCATGTATCCCGTGCCACCCAACGTGCTCTAGAAGGTGTAAGTCAACTACCCTGGCCAGCAAGATCTCCGGATGTGTCCCCCATTGAGCATGTTTGGGACTGGATGAAGCGTCGTCTCACGCGGTCTGCACGTCCAGCACGAACGCTGGTCCAACTGAGGCGCCAGGTGGAAATGGCATGCCAAGCCGTTCCACAGGACTACATCCAGCATCTCTACGATCGTCTCCATGGGAGAATAGCAGCCTGCATTGCTGCGAAAGGTGGATATACACTGTACTAGTGCCGACATTGTGCATGCTCTGTTGCCTGTGTCTATGTGCCTGTGGTTCTGTCAGTGTGATCATGTGATGTATCTGCCCCCGGGAATGTGTCAATAAAGTTTCCCCTTCCTGGGACAATAAATTCACAGTGTTCTTATTTCAATTTCCAGGAGTGTATATCTCTGATACTTGACAAAAGTGTCTATACATTTATCTTCATGGCTATGTACAGGAATATGGTAACCTTACTGGGTGCAGATTGAAACTTGACTATAGACTGGTACAGACAAATGTAGAACTCGTACAGACTGTTGCAGACAAATGCAGACTGACTAATTGGGGGTCTGTACACTTGTTATAATACCTCGCGCTTTCATGTATCACTGCGCGAGTGTGATCCGCGAGGAGAAAAGGTTCTATGTGTTAGCAGCAATCTCATTGGCTGCGTTACGTATTAATACGCGGATCGGCGGAAGCAGAATTTGGTCCGTGTCTATGGCAGCGCCATCTCGTAGTGTGGAGACGGACGGGCGCTGTGCCTGCGCTGTTGTGCTTAACGGGGCGTGCTCTAGTGGGAAAGTTGTGTACGCGCTGGCTACGCGGAACTATGTACACAACAGGAGGACATCACCATGCTGTGCGCTGAGCACATCGTAACCCCTTCCCACCTTCGCCTGCCGCCTGTAATGGACTCGCTGAAACATTCCGTGCCATGCCGCGCTGTTCGTCAGAGGCTATCAGCATCCAATCTGCGGAATTATCGTCTTACGTGTGGTCTGCCGTCAACAGCAGAACAGAAGCGGCTGCATTAGGAGTGCTGCAGTGACCGGGAAGCAAGGACTGCTGACGAATGCCGTCGCATTGTCTTCAGCAACGAATTGGCGTTCCGCACTTCCAGGGATGACCATCGTCGGCGAGTACGGCGACGGTCTGGGAAGACGTCCCTCTAACGTTAGGGAGATGCATAGCGGCATTACTGCTGGTGTCAAGATGTGGGGAGCAATCGGGTATGACTTCAGGTCACCGCTAGTAGTGACAGAGAGAATTGTGGCAGCACAACGGCACCTTAAACCTCGCGGCTACCCCGCGCGGCGTCGTTGCGGTTGATAATGGAACCAAGACTAAAGGAAAATCAAGTCACATTCATTGGATTTGTCCCCCTCAGGGGCTCAGCATTCATTTGGTGAGTATGGGCTTGGCGATCCCGGGGTCCTGAGCTGGGGACTGGTCAGCGCCGCCAGTCTCCTGTCACCGTAACCCCCGGACATGCTTCAACGACCACCGCATGGCGCGGCGGTGGAATGTTGTGTGCTGCGGGGAATGGTAATCTTGGCTTGACCGCCTGGATTGCGAGGAAGGTAAACCTCCATAAAAACCCCTCAATCTTACGGTGTGCTGCGCGCCTATAAGATGCATGGCTGTTGGGGTGGAACAGTCGCAAGCGGGCAACCTTTGGGGCACCTGCCGCACCCCAGTTGTATAAGGCTTACGTAGGCACGTGGGGCTCTGTCTAGGTGGACTTCTAGTTCCCTAGCTGCTCGTGGGACCGAGATGGAACCCTCGAACTTTTATTCTTCTCCTGCCAGCGGAAAGGGTGGACCGCTGGTGGGTTCTAACACCCAATCCAACAAGAGGGCTCGTGTAGCCAGTCCTCCTGATTCAGGTAGTAGTAACAGAACGCATGCTGCTTCGCAGAATGTGTTTTTCATAATTAAAAGAAAAGATGGGAGTTTTGAAAAAGTTTCGCCATTTTATATACAGAAGGGCTTAGAAGGTATTGCTGGCACATTAAAATCTGTAAAGCGCTTGCGAAATGGCACCTTGTTGGTTGAAACATCTAGCTTCCAGCAAGTCCAGAACCTTCAGAAGGCACAATTTCTTGGGGAGTTTGCGATAGAGACTGAATTTCACAACACCTTGAAGTACAGCAAGGGTGTTGTGACTTGCAGAGATCTCGTTGACATTCCCCAAGACGAACTGAAGGCTGAATGGTCCCGGGAAGGAATTGTCGACGTGCAACACATTATGAAACGGGTGGATGGTGCTCTCATAAAGACTGACTCATTTATCCTTACATTTAACAGCACCAAATTGCCAGAGCATGTGAAGGCAGGTTTCCTACGTCTCAGTGTACGGCCTTATTACCCCAACCCCATGCGGTGTTTTAAATGCCAACACTTTGGACACACTACTCTCGGCTGTAGAGGGGAAGCCACTTGCGGGAATTGTGGTAAAGCCGCCCATGAGTGAGTTGGTTGCTCCTCTCCTCCCAAGTGTGTCAACTGCTCTGGGGATCACCCTGTGTGGAGTAGGGAATGCAGAGTTTTCCTTGAGGAACGGAAGATCCAGGAACTAAAAACTACAAAACGCATCCCGTATGGTGAGGCGAAGAAAATCTACAAGTCCATGCAGCCGCCCACGTTTGCTGCTTCCTTTTCTTCCGTTCTCAAACAACCAGTCTTGAAAACCGATGCCGCTACACAAACGGAAGTTGCTACTGTCAGCACTAGCACCTGCACTTGTCAGTGTACGTGTGCTGCTGCCATTCCTGCATTCCTGTGAAGCCTGCTTCCCCCCCCCCCCCCCCGGCCTTCTGACCAGGCCGTGGTAGCTGACATCATGGAACTTCCTGCCCCTTCCCGGGTCCAGTCTTGTGCACTGCCCAGCACTGCTACACCCCCTACTGCTTCTGAGGATTTGGCTCCAATGCCACCTCAGGCCAGAACATCGAAGCCAAAGACAAAGGTGAAGACTCGCCCACTAAAGGAGACTGCAGTTATACAGTCTCCTGATGTGGATGTCATTCTCTCTGACGTCTCTCTCGACTCCTCTTCTGAGGCGATGGAGGTTGGTGTCAGACTGCGGCAATCATCTCGCCCCAAAACTGAGCCTCCACCTGTTGTGGGCTCTTCTCCCCGACAAAGTGAGAATGAAGGTACTCCCACCCTGATAGATGGCTCCCATTATACAGTGGAACATGAATGGATTCTGGGCACATGTGGAGGAACTGAACCTCCTAGCACGGCAATGCCCCCTGTGCTTGTGTTTACAGGAAAGGCATTTAAAACCATCTGATGCTCCTGTACTAAGGGGCTATACGTCATATCGCAAAGATGACCTGACTGGAGAAAGGGCCAAAGGCGGAGTCGCCGTGTTTGTCAATAATGACCACCACTCCTCTGCTCTCCCCCTGGATACTGACCTGCAAGCAGTTGCAGTTGAAATTCATTCACCTCGCAGGCTTACCGTTTGCTCCCTTTATTTACCCCCTCTGGATGCAATGACCTTAGACGCTCTCACAGATCTTATCGACCAACTCCCCCGCCCATTTCTCCTCCTGGGAGACTTCAATGCCCATCATGTCCTGTGGGGCTCCACTTCTCTTTGCGCTCGAGGTCGAATTTTGGAGAGCCTCCTAACATCTCAAGTGTTGTGCATCCTCAACACAGGTACTCCGACTCATTTCTCTACTGCTACAGGGTCATTCTCAGCCATTGACCTATCTTTCTGCGCTCCAACCCTCACCGACTCTGTTCACTGGGAGGTCATTGACGACCTTCATTCCAGCGATCACTTCCCTATCCGCATTCATCTCCTGGATGGTGTATTGCTGGAGCAGCGGCCACCATCGTGGATGATTGGCAGGGCTAACTGGCCACTGTTCACTCGGTTGGCAGTCTTTGACCGCCACAATAACGTACAGGAATGGGTGGATCACATCACGCTTGTGGTCCATCATGCTGCTGACCTGTCCATACCACACACAGTCTTCTGGCACTCCTAAGCGGCGCCTTGTGCCTTGGTGGACAGAAGAGTGCCGTTCAGCCATCCGGGACAGGCGTGCGGCTCTTCGCCGATTTAAATACCGCCCAACAGCGGTCAATCTTACCGCCTTTCTAATCGCGAGAGCCAGGGCACGCCGTGTCATTAAAGAGAGCAAGAAAAGGTCATGGCAGGAGTTCCTGGACTCCATCAACCGTTCCACTTGTTCCACAAGAGTGTGGGAAGCCATCCGGAGGATTTCCGGTAAACATAGCCGTTTACCAATAGCTGCTGTCCTGAACCAGGGATGCCTCCAAACGACACCCAGAGCCATTGCTCAGACGCTGGCAGAGCATTTTGCACAAAATACCGCCACTGCAAATCAGGATCCAGCGTTTCGTCGCTACCGTGCGACTGTCGAAAGAGCGACCTTGGACTTTCGGTCGAACAGTTCCGAGGCCTACAATTCCCCTTTCTCCATGTGGGAACTTGAATCGGCAGTTACTGAGACTTCTGACACTGCACCAGGTTACGACCGCATCCGGTACTCCATGCTTCGACATCTGCCAGCGGCGTCAAAGGAAATCCTCCTCGAATGTTTTAATCTCATATGGCAGACAGGAGTGTTCCCCACCTCGTGGAGGGAGGCAATCCTCACCCCCTCTCCTCAAACCAGGAAAGGACCGCACATGTCCCGGTAGTTACCGTAGTATCGCCTTGACAAGCTGTGTCGGAAAGACCCTGGAACGGATGGTTAACCGGCGTCTGGTCTGGCTGTTAGAGACCAGACAGCTCCATAGCCGCTTTCAGTGTGGATTCCGAAAATTTCGGTCCACGGTCGACAACCTGGCCCTCCTAGAGGCGGCTATTCAGCAGGCTTTTCTCTGTCAGCATCACTGTATCGGTATCTTCTTTGATATCAGTAAGGCATATGATACTACTTGGAGACACTGTATTCTTGCACAAATGCATCAATGGGGCTTTCGTGGCCGCCTCCCGATTTTCATTCAGTCTTTCCTGTCTCAGCGGTGTTTTCGGACCCGCGTTGGTAACACACTGTCTGATCGCTTTGAGCAAGGGGACGGTGTCCCCCAGGGCAGTGTTTTAAGCGTTACCCTCTTTGCCATAGCCATCAACAGTATAACGTCTACAGTGAGGAGTCCAGTACAATGCTCCTTATTTGTGGACGACTTTGCTGTTTTCTGTTCCTCCTCCAGTGTTGCAACCGTGAGCCGTCAGTTGCAGCTAACAGTGCGGCGGTTAGAGGAGTGGGCTGCAAAGACGGGTTTTCGGTTTTCTGCCGATAAGTGTGTTTGTGTTCATTTTAATCGTTCTCGTCATCTTTTTACTTTGCCTGCCTTGCATATGGGGAATACTGTCTTACATTTTAGAGACACAGTGCGTTTTCTGGGCCTAATTTTTGACTCCAGGTTGTCATGGCTGCCACACCTACGTGACTTGAAAGCCAGAACGCTGAAGGCACTGAACATCCTCAAGTGCCTCAGCCACAGGTCTTGGGGCGCGGACAGGGCGCGTCTCCTACAGTTTTATGGAGCCTTTGTGCGTTCACGGCTGGACTATGAGTGCACAGTATATGGGTCAGCGAGGCCATCGTATTTGCGGATCCTTGACGCTGTCCACCATGCTGGGATCCGACTGGCCACGGGTGCTTATCGGACCAGTCCCGTACCCAGCCTCTGTGCTGAGTCTGGCGAACCCCCACTTACCATCCGGCGGCAGCTCCTGCTGGTGCGCCAGGCATGTAAGTCTCTTGCAGCTCCCAGATCGCCTGCTCACCATCTTGTTGCCCATCCACCTCTGGACCGCCTTTTTTCCCGCCGTCCCCGGGCTACGTTGCCGTTTGGGATCCGTGTGCAACGTGTACTAGAGTCCCTCGGTGAGGAGTCTGTACAACCCCAAGTCCAAGGTTTTAACCGCCTGCCACCCTGGTTACTGAAGAGGCCCGGAGTGATTTTAGATTTATTGCAGTACAAGAGAGATTGCACTCCTGCCACCGTTTTTAATGCAGCATTTTCTGCATTTTATCTGAGCACCACGACTATGTAGCTGTTTTTACGGATGGGTCGAAACAAGGGGATTCTGTTGGTTGCTCAGTTGTTTTTCCATATCGTGTCCTCAAGGTCCGACTGCCTCAGACTTTTACTGTCTTTGATGCAGAATTGTTTGCGATCTTGCGGGCACTGGAGCACATGAGACATTCTTCCTCTCCTACATTTCTTGTCTGTTCCGATTAACTCAGTGCCCTTCACTCATTGCAACGTTTGTATCCGGCAGACAAAATTGTCCAGACCATCCAGGATGCCCTCCTCCGACTACAGCGACTGGGGAAGGTTGTAGCTTTCTGCTGGGTTCCGGGGCATGTCGGCATTGCTGGGAATGAAAGGGCAGATCTCGCAGCCAAGGAGGCGTGTCTCGCCCCACAAGTATCTCAGTGTGCTATCCCCTTGCACGCACTCACCTCGCTGTTGAGCTCACGGGTCATGCGTTGGTGGGAGGACGAGTGGCTGGAAGTGACTGACAATAAGCTCCGTATAGTCAAGTCCACAACGCGTGTGTGGTGTACTTCCTTTCAGCCCTATCGACGGGACGAGGTTCTCCTCACTCGGCTTCGAATTTGCCACAGCCCTATGACGCACGGCTTCCTGCTCCGGCGAGAGGACCTTCCAATGTGTGGTGCTTGCGGCGTCCAGGTCACTGTGCGCCACGTTTTACTGGATTGTGTTTTATTTTCTGACCAGCGGGCCGCGGCTGACTTGCCAGTGGACCTGCCGTCTCTTTTAGGCAACACTCGGACGAATGTGGTTATAGTTTTAAAGTTCTGTGCCCTGTCAAATGTTTTTACAAAGATTTTAGGGAGAGGATTTTAATTTGTTCACTGTGTGATAATCTCGCCCATATTTTATGTAAGTGGCCAGCCAATAACAATTTCCTGTGACATTCTTGTTGCTATGTTTCCCCTTTCCTTAGGTTTTACTTTCTTATGTAGCATTTTCCTTCTTTTCCTGCTTTCTTTGAGTGTGTGCTTTAGTTTTCTTAGGTCTGTCCACATTCGTTCCTTTTAATGTGTGTCAGGGCGCTGATGACCTCGATGTTGAGCGCCCATAAGCCCCAACACACCACCACCACCACATTGGATTTGTCGATCTGGAAAAAGCGTTCGACATTGAAAAATAGTGCAGGATTTTCCAAATTGTGAGAAAAATAGGGGTAGTCTACAGGGAAGGGCTGGTAATGTACAATATTGAAACTAAGTCTTTAATTATTTTTTTTAAACACTGACCTACAGAATTTTCCCTGACAAAGACAACTCAGACTTCACCTATTCATTTATTACCCATAATATACAAGCCCAACGCAATCTCACTGCTATACATTGACAACACGGCTTCCAATAATTAACACAAAAGAATGGCCCTGAATTGTAAGAAATCCTAACAATAACACAAATCCAAAAAAAAGAAATATGAAATTAAAGAAATATGAAACTGCCTCCAACTCTGTTAATTGCCGAAACTCATTTCAGTCACGAATCACCATAGTAGAAACTCCATTCCTTTTATAAGTCGCTTACCTTAGATAAAATGTTCATAAGATGAACTGCAGCAATCACAGCAAACAGCAACTAGAGCCAGCTAAATAAAAAGATTCTAACTACTAGGTGGCATATGGTTAGCGAAAGAAAGATTTTATTGAAGAACAAACAATGTATTTACAAAATTTTACCTTATTCTTGTAACATCCAGTTCCAAAAATTATATAGTTGCCAATAATTCCACTACTAAAATATTATCAACCATACATCCATTATCATACCTTTACTTGAATCTTTTCTTATAAGAAATTTCACCTCACTTTACATCGCGTGTCCTACCAACACAAGAGTCTCCACTAAGAAGAAACATGTCGGTACACTTCTCTATCCATTCGCTAACTGCTAGTCAGTCCAGCCACAGAATCTCTTGCAGAGGGCGCAGAGCGCTGACAGCGATATTAGCACAGTCTTTAGCGCTTGCAGCATACTGACAGGCTACTTACAACATGTAAAAGAGCCAATAGGGAATAATAAGAGTGGAACACCAACACGAACTGCTCGGATTCCAAAGGGTGGGAGACAGGAACGTAAGTCAGTCGCCAGTACTGTGGAATCTGTGCATCGAAGAAGCAATGATGGAAGTAAAAGAAAGGTTCAAGAGCGGAATTAAAATTCAAGGTGAAAGGATATCAGTGAAAAGATTCGCTTATGATATTGCTATCCTCAATGAACGTGAAGAAGAATTACAGGGTCTGCTGAATGGAATGAATATTCTAATGAGTACATGATATAGATTGAGAATAAATGGAAGAAAGATGAAAGTAATGAGAAGTAGTAGACATCAGAAGAGCGAGAAACTTAACATCGTGATTGGTGATCACGAAGTTGATGAAGGGGGGTAGGACGTCAAACGGACCGACTTGGAGCAGGAGAGGCACCACAGGACATTTTAATTTCCACAGTCTACACTTTTACAAAAAAATTCATAAAACTTTGTCAGCATGACCAGGAATGATTCAGAATTCACACTCATAGCAATGGAAGTTACAAAACATAACGAAATAATTTTTTTTACATGTGAAGTTTCATCATTTTTTTCACTTACTAATGGCAGTATTTGTTGCTATAGGTACACTTTTCTTCATAAGTTAGAGAGATTCTTCGATGAATTGTGCCCAGCATACAAACCACACTGAAAGGTGTATGAAACTCTAGAATTTTCGAAATCTATTAAAAACTGTGGTAAAAATTGAGGTAATTAATTATAAAATTTGTGTTTTTCCTAAACATGAAGTTTAAAATATAACAGTTCATTCATTTTTTTATAAATTAAATAAATTCTAGAGTTTCATACACCTGTAAGTATGGTACGTATACTGTGCAAAATTCATCGAATAATCTCTCTACCTTATGAAGAAAAGTGTACCTATAGAAACAAATGCAGCCATTAGTAGTTGAAGAAATGATGAAATTTCACACGTAAAAAAAATTTTTTTTTGTTATGTTTTCGAACTTCCACTGCAATGAGTGTGAATCCTGAATCCTTCCTGGTGATACTGACAAAGTTTTATGAATTTATTTGTAAAAGTATAGACACTGAAAATTAAAATGTCCTGTGATGCCTCCGCTGCTCCAAGTCGGCCAGTTTGACGTCCTACCCCCCTTAAGGAACTCTGCTACCTAGGCAGCATAATAACTCATGACGAACGGAGGAAGAAGGACATGAAAAGCAGGCTAGCAATGCAAAAAGGACATTCCTGGCCAAGAGAAGTCTACTAGTATCAAACTTAGACTTTAATTAGAGAAGAAATTTATAATAATTTACGTTTCGAGCAGAGCATTGTACCGTAGTGAAACAGGGACTGTGGGAAAACGGGAAAAGAAGAGGCTCGAAATTGGATGGTTAGTTGATTCGGGGGGAGGGGACCAAACAGCGAGGTCATCGGCCCCATCGGATTACGCAAGGAAGTCGGCAGTGCTCTTTCAAAGGAACCATCCCGGCGTTTGCCTGAACCGATTTTAGAAAATCGCGGAAAACCTAAATTGGTTCAAATGGCTCTGAGCACTATGGGACTTAACATCTATGGTCATCAGTCCCATAGAACTTAGAACTACTTAAACCTAACTAACCTAAGGACATCACACAACACCCAGTCATCACGAGGCAGAGAAAATCCCTGACCCCGCCGGGAATCGAACCCGGGAACCCGGGCGCGGGAAGCGAGAACGCTACCCCACGACCACGAGCTGCGGACGCGGAAAACCTAAAAATCGAGATGGCCGGACGCGGGTTGGAACGGTCGACCTCCCGAATGCGAGTCCAGTGTGCTAACTACTGCGCCACCTCGTTCGGTAAGAGTCTCGAAGCATTTGAGATGTGGTGCTAGGGAAGAATGTTGGAAATTAAGTGGACTGAGAGGGCAAGGAATGAGGAGGTTCTCCGCAGAATTGGTGAGGAAAGGAGTGTATGGAAAACACTGGCCAGGATAAGGTACAGGATGGTAGAAAATCAGTTAAGACGCGAAGGAACAGCTTCTATGGTACTAGGGGGAGCTGTAGGGGGGCAGAAACTGTAGAGGAAGACAGAGATAGGAATACATCTATCAAATAATTGAAAGCGTTAAGTTGCAAGTGCTACTCCGAGATGAAGAGGTTGGAGCAGGAGAGAAATTCGAGGCGGCCCGCAAAAAAACCATTCAGAAGGCTGATGGCCGCTATCGACAGGGGATCTCAAGTTGATTCCGTATTTCTAGATTTCCGGAAAGCTTTTGACACCGTTCCTCACAAGCGACTTCTAATCAAGCTGCGGGCCTATGGGGTATCGTCTCAGTTGTGCTACTGGATTCGTGATTTCCTGCCAGGAAGGCTGGAGTTCGTAATAATAGACGGCAAATCATCGAGTAAAACTGAAGTGATATCAGCGTCCTGGGACCTCTGCTGTTCCTCATCTATATAAATGACCTGGGTGACAATCTGAGCAATTCTCTTAGGTTGTTCGCAGATGATGCTGTAATTTACCGTCTAGTAAGGTCATCCGAAGACCAGTATCAGTTGCAAAGCGATTTAGAAAAGATTGCTGTATGGTGTGGCAGGTGGCAGTTGACGCTAAATAACGAAAAGTGTGAGGTGACCCACACGAGTTCCAAAAGGAATCCGTTGGAATTCGATTACTCGATAAATAGCACAATTCTCAAGGCTGTCAATTCAACTAAGTAGCTGGGTGTTAAAATTACGAACAACTTCAGTTGGAAAGACCACGTAGATAATATTGTGGGGAAGGCGAGCCAAAGGTTGCGTTTCATTGGCAGGACACTTAGAAGATGCAACAAGTCCACTAAAGAGACAGCTTACACTACACTCGTTCGTCCTCTGTTAGAATATTGCTGCGCGGTGTGGGATCCTTACCAGGTGGGATAGAAGGAGGACATCGAAAGGGTGCAAAAAAGAGCAGCTAGTTTTGTATTATCACGTAGTAGGGGAGAGAGTAGGGCAGATATGATACGCGAGTTGGGATGGAAGTCATTAAAGCAAAGACTTTTTCGTCGCGGCGAGATCTATTTACGAAATTTCACTCACCAACTTTCTCTTCCGAATGCGAAAATATTTTGTTGAGCCCAACCTACATAGGTGGGAATGATCATCAAAATAAAATAAGAGAAATCAGAGATCGAACAGAAAGGTTTAGGTGTTCGTTTTTCCCGCGCGCTATTCGGGAGTGGAATGGTAGAGAGATAGTATGATTGTGGTTCGATGAAGCCTCTGCCAAGCACTTAAATGTGAATTGCAGAGTAATCATGTAGATGTAGATGCAGAATAATGTTTCGCGGTCTTAACGAGACGTTGTTCCGCCTGCTTACTTTCCGTCCGCAGCTCGTGGTCGTGTGGTTGCGTTCTCGCTTCCCGCGCCCGGGTTCGATTCCCGGCGGGGTCAGGGATTTTCTCTGCCTCGTGATGACTGGGTGTTGTGTGATGTCCTTAGGTTAGTTAGGTTTAAGTAGTTCTAAGTTCTAGGGGACTGATGACCATAGCTGTTAAGTCCCATAGAGCTCAGAGCCATTTGAACCTTTTTTGTTTACTTTCCCGCAGACAGCAGCATCAGCGGCGAATAATCGTCCTGCAGTCAGTGACAGAGGTCGGCTTCAGTCTGCAGTGTGTCTCATGGTGGGGAATGCCTTACCTCGGGGCGCTCCGACGCTGAAGCCAGCAGCAACAAGAAGCTGAGCGACGCCTGCCGACGTAGTCCCAGCTCTGCTCGCGCGGTGCACATCAAAGTCCGCGAGCAGCTTGCACAGTGGCAGACATAACAGCAGCAGCTACCGAGGTGGAGCGGCGCTGGCGAATGCAAGGCGCCGGTTCGCGCCCTTCTCGTCTCATTTTATCTCCGACTCGGTGTGCCAACGGATCGCGGGGCTTAGCCAGTTACTCAGCCGGTTACAGCCAGACCCGGGAGGCAGCCGTGTCAGGTGCCTCTGCGGACACGGCTGCCGTTGCTTTGTCTGACTCACAGGGGAGGCCACCACGTTTGGAACGCGGATTTACTGCAAACTTCGCACACTCGTAGTACTCCATGTGGACAACAAAATGTGTAAGCAGCAGCGCGTACTTCTCAAGCGTTACTGAGAAAATCGCAAGATAATTTCGGTCGTCAAATATATATATCTGTGCGTGGCCATTTTAACCACGAAGAGGCTGCAGCCGGGTGCTGCCGGCACGGTAGCTCGACGCTTGTTGGTGACGTCACGTCAGCTAGGCACGGCGAACGCCAGGTCTGTTGCAGGCAGAAACGCCTGGGCGCGCTTATCACTACAAATCTCTTATTTTTGGACAAAATGTTTGGTATTGTTTTGGATTCTGCAGTTTTATTTAGATGAAAGATTTTCTTACTATCGTAAAGCTACAAATGAAGATCATAGTTCTGTATTACTGAATCCTGTCGAAACAAACGTAGATCAATATGAGAAGACGCTTTGCCCCATTGCAAGCTTCGAAAAATTTAATATTCAAGTAACTATATTTACTTGATCCATTTTGATATCGAAACTTACCCAACCCCCTTACAATGAACTCGTTTCTTTTATTTATTTATTTATTTTCGTTTGACATCGTCACTGGAAATGTGCACGAATTTACATGTGTAAATGTCGAACTGTTGCCAGTCACTACATTAAAGTCGTTTTCAACGAAAGGAATTCTAAACAGGAAACAAAATAGCTTCATACATCGAAAATACTGCTGAGCTTCCACCCCCTCCCCCAACGCGTACAATCGCAAGCTATTTCATTAACATTTAGTGCTCCTCACCCCATAGACAACCAAGATACCTAAAGAAGAGCACCAATATGTTCACAGTTTCTTTTAAAAGCAACCCAGTACAAACGTAACTTCCTCAGATTTACAAATAAGGTAAAGAAGCACGAATTCTGTTGCTGCTGGACCATGAAGTTGTTTTTGTATGTCAATCCTTAAAACAGGTGAAAATTTAGGTTCAGGAGTACACTATTCGTTAAGAAGTGTAATGAATTGCCCAATTAATTGATTGCAGAACTCTCTCAGAACAATGTGTGTTGGTCAACCACCGCCTATAGTTTCACATTTTCCTGTGTCAGGGAGGGAGACACCACAATTATGAGTATGCCTGCAACAGACCTGCAGTTCGCCGTGCCTAGCTGACGTAACGTCACGAATAAGCGCCGAGACCTTCCTTTGAGTCGGTGTTGGTTCGGTCAGAGCCTTAGCTACCCTTTATAATAACAATAATAATGAATAAAAAAATTAAAAAAAAAAGCGAACAATGTAGAACAAAATGTTTTTTTTTTTTAAAAAAAAAGAGTCGTTGGCGTTCAAGTCACTGGATCACTGGATCGAGTTCCGTTCGTCAGTTTTTTTTTTTTATTTTTGTTTTCAACACAGTCATTTTCTTTATTATTTATATTACAATAGGTATAATGGTGGAAATACGTGTAATCGGATGAACTTTTATTAAATTTACAATGTTTTTATTCTCACAAATAATGTAATATTCATAACTATCGACTAGTAAACGACCAAACGCATAAAGTGATACTGAAAATGTATGCTTGTCCGTGATTTGAGAAATCCCTTATACCTGGAAGGAGTCCGAGACGACTTGTTGCCTCCAAGTTTTGACCGGCACAGACGGCTTTCGAAAGACGTACAATTAATCGTCGCTTTCGACATTACGAGTACAAGTTGCAGGATGGTATCTTTCGTAAAAACATGGAAAACATAAAGTTAAACGGCACCAGCTGCATTGAATAAATGCTATGTTTCCGCACACGCAACGTCATTTGACGTTTTCAGTGGAAAAACAAACCTCGTTAACATTTTCAAAAACCTCTCTTTCAGATGATAGTTTGGCAGCAAACCATGCATAACGCAGTGTTTCCTTAAGAACCGGCGCTGATAATTGGTTATGCAGTATCAAGTGTATTGTAGTAGTGTGGTGTCACCGCCAGACACCACACTTGCTAGGTGGTAGTTTAAATCGGCCGCGGTCCATGTAGTACATGTCGGACCCGCGTGTCGCCACTGTGATCGCAGACCTAGCGCCACCACCAAGGCAGGTCTCGTGATACGAGAGTGGACTCGACCCCAGTTGTATGAGAACCTAGCTACCGCCCAGTTGTACGCGAACCTAGCTATCGCCCAGTTGTACGAAGCCTTTCTCTCTCATTAGCCGAGAGACAGAATAGCCATCAGAAGTTAATGGCTACGAACTAACAAGGAGCCATTTGTAGCAGTGCCTATAGCTTCGAGTATTCAAGAGAGATGTATTCCAAGGAATCAATAAAAGTTAAGTAAAAAGCATCTACATACTTTTCTTCTTATTCATTCATAAGTTCTCATGTTCCAGACTTCACGCCCGTCTGCATTAGTCTAGCGTGCCTTTCTTTTGGCTACTACCGTGTGGCGTAACAGTCTTGTTACGTCACTACAGATTGGCGACGAGGGAAAAGTGACCTTTTTCTGCTTGCTTACATTTATTTCTGATTGCTTACATTTACTTGTGTCATGGCTTCGCCCCATTCTCCAGATGTACTGTCCGAATTTTATCGCTTGCAGAATCAGCAGACGCAGGCGTTACTGGATGCCCTTGGACAGCTCGTCCAGGGTCAACGTGCGCTGCACACCGATGCGGCCGCAGCCGCTTCACCGCTACCGCAGCCACAACCTGCCGTTGCACCGCCTTTTAGGCACTACGACCCGAACCAAGAGACCTGGCAAGAGTGGTCCCGCCAGTTTGCCTTCCACCTCGCTGCCTACAGAATTCAAGGTAATGAGCGGCAGCCGTTTTTGCTTTCTTCTGTCGGTGTGTCCACATACCGTGTGATAGTGAAATTGTTTCCCCGCCGCGACGTAGCAACTTTGTCATACGAGGAAATTTTGTCTGCATTAGATGCCTATTTCAAAGAAACAGTTAATGTGGTTGCAAAACGGTATACGTTTTTTCGTACAAAACGTACGGCCGGTCAAACTAATAGGGAGTGGGTAGCAACATTGCAAGGACTTACTAGGGACTGTGCCTTTGAATGTGACTGTGGTCTTTCTTATTCAGATACAATGGTGCGTGATGCTATTGCACAGAACGTTTCTGATGTTCGCATACGGGAGCAAATTTTGAAACTAGTTAATCCCTCCCTTCAACAAGTGATAGACATATTGGATAGACAGGACACACTGGACTGTGCTCAGGAATCTTTTGAAACTTCGCCAGCCGTGTGTAACATTAACCGGCCCGCTGGACGCGCTGTGCGACCCGGTAACCGGGCCTCGCGCACGGACGCACAGCGACCGCCGCGTGCTAAGCCAGGTGGGCCGCGCCAGCCCACAAATGTAGTGAAATCATGCCCGCGGTGTGCTACTAGACATTCGCGTGAACATTGTCCGTCACGCCAAGCTATTTGCTTTTTCTGCAATAAGAAAGGACATGTTCAAAGTGTTTGCCAGAAAAAGCTCAGATCAGACAATCACAATCGTTCCAGGCCCTTTGCTTCGCGCCGGAATCGAACCAAGGACGCTCAGGCTCGTGGACCTTCGCCTATGGACATTCATGTCGTTAATTCCACTTCGTCCAGTGACACTTTCTCTAACAGTGACTGTGATCGTCCCACAAAAACTGTGCGTCGACGTCGCCGGAAATCACGTCAATTAGCAAGTGATTCTGTACCAGTGTCTGTTCCAATTGCACAAAACAGTCGCTCTTGTCGTCAGCAGGACAATAAACTTTTTGTGGACTTAGACTTTGAAGGCAAAGTGATACCATTCCAGCTCGATACCGGAGCTGCAGTTTCATTGCTCAATCACGACACGTACAAACAACTGGGCAAACCTCCGTTGCGTTCCGCAAATGTTAAGCTAACTACATATTCCGGACAGAAAATTCCTGTGTTAGGACAGTGCAGCCTTCTTGCAACATACAAGGGACAAACAAAACTTGTGTCATTTTACGTTCTTCGTTCTTCTTCTGCTGTGAATTTGTTTGGTCTCGATTTATTTAAGTTGTTTAACATGTCTATTGTAAATCAGGTCCTATCAGTGAATCAGACTGTGCCTACAGACAGTGTTTCTCGGCTGTGTGACGAATTTGCAGACATTTTTGCACCGGGCTTAGGTTGCGCTAAAAACTATGAAGCACATTTAGAACTGAAGGTAAACGCGCAACCGAAATTTTTCAGGGCGCGCAATGTTCCCCACGCATTGCGTGATGAGGTCGCCAGAACGTTACACGATCTCGAATCACAGGGTGTAATTGAACGTGTGCAAGCTTCTCTCTGGGCCTCACCCTTAGTAATTTTGCCAAAACCTTCCGGAAAATTGAGACTTTGCGTGGACTTCAAGGCCACAGTGAATCCACAGCTAGTGACTGCTACTTTTCCTTTGCCCCGCCCGGAAGATCTTTTTGCTAAACTGTGCCCGGGAAAATATTTTTCAAAGTTGGACCTAGCCGATGCGTACTTGCAAATACCGGTGGACGACGAATCCCAGCGCGTATTGGTGGTTAACACGCATCTTGGATTGTACCGCTTCAAAAGACTGCCATTCGGGTGTGCATCCGCCCCTGCCTTGTTTCAGCAATATTTACAAACTATTTGTGCGTCGGTCCCTACTGCAGCAAACTATCTGGACGATATAGTGATCTCCGGACAGACAGAAGAAGATCATCTTGCGAATTTACGAACATTATTTCAGGTCTTGCGGCAAAATGGTCTTCGCTTGAGGAAGGACAAATGTGTGTTTTTTGCTCGTGACTTACCATACCTGGGACATGTCATTAATGCCCAAGGCATACATCCGAGTCCAGAGCACCTCCGTGCCATACAAGAATTGCCTTCCCCTCGAAATGTGAAACAGCTACAGAGTGTGTTGGGTAAAATTAATTATTACAATAAATTTGTGCGCAATGCCTCTTCCATTTCAGCTCCGCTTCATCGCTTACGCCGTAAAGGTGTTCCGTTCGTCTGGACGACGGAATGTGAACGCGCCTTTCGCCAGTTGAAATCGGCGTTGCTTTCTAATACTTGCCTTACGCCATTCGATCCCCAGAAACCCCTTTTGTTGATGGTAGATGCATCGGATTTCGGGATCGGTGCTGTGCTTGCGCACAAAGTTGGCTCGCATGATCGCCCTATTGCCTTTGCGTCCAAATTGCTCTCGTCTGCGCAAAGAAATTAATCACAGATAGAGAAAGAAGCTTTGGCTCTCGTGTTTGGTGTTACTAAGTTCCATGATTTCTTGTATGGTCGTCACTTTACCATCATCACAGACCACAAACCTGTGACATCGCTTTTTCATCCGACCAAGCCTGTACCTCCACGTACAGCGCAGAAATTCATTCGCTGGTCTATTTTCCTCTCGCAGTACCGCTACGATATCTTGTATCGGTCCACTGCTAAGCACGGAAACGCCGATGCGTTGTCCCGTTTGCCTGTTGCTGAGGATAAAGCATTCGATTCTTCCGAACTTGCTTGCATGTTCATTGATTCGGAAACCGATGAAGTGGTCGAATCGTTTCCGATTGATTTTCGTCGTGTCGCTACAGCCACAGCTGCTGACCCTGTCCTTGCTACTGTTTTACGTTTTGTTGCTACGCAATGGCCTTTGTCAAAGTCTCGGATCGAGGATCCGTTGGTTCGCCGATTTTTTGCTCACAAGGAGAGACTTTTTGTTCGACGTGGTGTTTTGTTGTTGCGTTCTGATAATGATCAGTCCAGAGTCGTGGTCCCACGTTCGTTACAGTCCTCTGTTTTACGGCTTCTTCATAAAGGACATTGGGGTATAGTGCGAACGAAACAACTTGCTCGTCAGCACTGTACTTGGTTCGGAATCGATGCTGCGATTACGAATATGTGTTCTTCGTGCCCGGCGTGTGCCGAACAACAATCCGCACCGCCGCGGAAAGTCTTTGCGTGGCCAAAAGCCACTTCCCCTTGGCAACGCTTGCACATTGATTTTGCTGGTCCATTCTGGAATGCTCGATGGTTGGTTCTGGTCGACGCCTTCAGTAATTTTCCTTTTGTTGTTCGGATGTCTTCCACGACGTCCTCCGCCACCATCCAAGCGTTGTCTGCTATCTTTTGCATTGAAGGTCTTCCGCAGACTATTGTTTCCGACAATGGCCCACAATTCAGGTCCGCAGAATTCCAGTCTTTCTGCCAGGCCAATGGTATTCAACATCTGACATCCGCGCCGTTTTCGCCTCAGTCCAACGGTGCCGCTGAACGGTTGGTCCGGACTTTCAAGTCACAGATGTTGAAATTGAAAGAGTCGCATTCTCGGGAGGACGCATTGTTGCTCTTTTTGTCTTCGTATCGCTCTCAGCCCCGAGATGGTCGCTCGCCGGCTGAGTTGCTCCACGGTCGTCCTCATCGCACCTTGATGTCTTTGCTGCATCCGCCGCATCAGGTTCCTGCGCAGCGGCAGACTCCTGCTTTTGCTCCAGGCGACGTTGTATTTTATCGCAACTATCGAGGTTCACGGCGTTGGCTCGCAGGGCGCATTCTTCGCTGCCTCGGCCGCGCGATGTATTTGGTTTTGGGGGCCTCTGGTGAGGTGCGTCGGCATCTCAATCAGCTGCGCCTCTGTCGTCGCTCGGGTTCTGCCGCTCCCCGTCTGCTTTCAGCGACGGTGCCGTCCGGTCAGCGCCCTGGGGACCCATCTACTGGCTCGCCTCATCCCCAGGTGTTACCGACGATGCCTTCCATTTTGCCCGATGGCGACGCGCCGCCGCCGCCGCCGCAGCAGCAGCAGCAGCCGCCGCCGCCGCCGCCGCCGCTTGTTCTCCCGCCGGCGCCGACCGCATTCGACGCTTCGTTGCCGCCGCCAGGCGCCTCCCAGGGTCACGCGCCGCCGATCGCTTCCCGTGACCAGCTGTCCGCCGCCATGGAACTCCAGCCCGCTCCGGACCACGTGACGTCATCGCGCGTCGGCTACCCCGACGCAATGGAGGTCGACACTTCGGCCCCTCATGTTTCTTTACGGGCGCATACACCGCATGTTGACGTGCACCCTGGACTAGTTTTGCAGGCGTTTCCTAGCTCCCCTCGGACCGGATGGCCGGGTGCGGGTGGCACAGCCTCGCCTGTTGTTAGGCTCCCCACCTCATCGCATACGTCAACATGTGGTCCTCCCCACGGCGGGCGGAAGCCTTATTACACGACCGTTCGCCGATTTGCGGGGGAGGAATGTGGTGTCACCGCCAGACACCACACTTGCTAGGTGGTAGCTTAAATCGGCCGCGGTCCATGTAGTACATGTCGGACCCGCGTGTCGCCACTGTGATCGCAGACCTAGCGCCACCACCAAGGCAGGTCTCGTGATACGAGAGTGGACTCGACCCCAGTTGTATGAGAACCTAGCTACCGCCCAGTTGTACGCGAACCTAGCTATCGCCCAGTTGTACGAAGCCTTTCTCTCTCATTAGCCGAGAGACAGAATAGCCATCAGAAGTTAATGGCTACGAACTAACAAGGAGCCATTTGTAGCAGTGCCTATAGCTTCGAGTATTCAAGAGAGATGTATTCCAAGGAATCAATAAAAGTTAAGTAAAAAGCATCTACATACTTTTCTTCTTATTCATTCATAAGTTCTCATGTTCCAGACTTCACGCCCGTCTGCATTAGTCTAGCGTGCCTTTCTTTTGGCTACTACCGTGTGGCGTAACAGTCTTGTTACGTCACTACAAATAGTGTCTTCCGAGAAGCAATTTCTCGTTCTCTTTCGATTAAATACGAACAGATTTGATGACACGGACAAGAATACATTTTCAGTATCACTTTATGCGTTTGGTCGTTTACTAGTCGATAGTTATGAATATTATGTTATTTGTAATACTAAAAATTAGTAGACTGCCAAATAACATTGTAAATTTAATAAACGTTCATCCGATTACGCGTATTTTTCCCATTATGTCAATCGTAATATAAATAGTAAAGAAAATGACTGTGTTGAAAATAAAAACTGACGAACGGAACTCGATCCAGCAATCCAGCGGCTTGAACACCAACCACTTTTATCAAAAAAAATAAAAAAGATTGTCCTATGTTGTTCGTTTGATTTGTTCAGGGTGGACGACCGATGGCACCCGTTCAGTTTGTTCGTTCTTCCGTTCGCTCAGTATTCTTTATTAGAAAGGGAAGCTAACGCTCTGACCGAACACGCTGAGCTACCGGAGCGACACCACGCGGCTGCACACGCTTCGTGGTTAAAATGGCCACGCACAAATATATATATTTGACGACCGAAATTATCTTGCGATTTTCTCAGTAACGCTTGAGAAGTACGCGCCGCTGCTTACACATTTCGTTGCCCTCATGGAGTACTACGAGTGTACGAAGTTTGCAGTAAATCCGCGTTCCAAACGTGGTGGCCTCCCCTGTCGAACGTAGTGATCTTTCAAAATATAAGCAAGCGCGTAATCCATCTCTGTGCGACTGAAAACACTTTGTTCCTTTTAAATTCAACTTAACAGACACTTTCGCCTGCAACATAAAATTCCTTGAAACTATCCGTCTTGTGCGTACCAATCACCCGCCCTCTGTCCCCCATCCCCCTCTTCCCACAATTCAAGGTTTAGAAGTGCGATTAAAATTCAGCGTGAAAGTATAAATCACTGAGTCACAATTGTAATTAGTCGACTCATACAAAAACCCTGATGTAACAATGAAATGGAATCATTACATAGCCTCAGTCATACACTGGTGTCCAAAATTAAAGCCATAAACGGAAATTTTCTAAGGCTCTGTTTATTTTGCCGCAATATACACTCCTGGAAATGGAAAAAAGAACACATTGACACCGGTGTGTCAGACCCACCATACTTGCTTCGGACACTGCGAGAGGGCTGTACAAGCAATGATCACACGCACGGCACAGCGGACACACCAGGAACCGCGGTGTTGGCCGTCGAATGGCGCTAGCTGCGCAGCATTTGTGCACCGCCGCCGTCAGTGTCAGCCAGTTTGCCGTGGCATACGGAGCTCCATCGCAGTCTTTAACACTGACTGGTAGCATGCCGCGACAGCTTGGACGTGAACCGTATGTGCAGTTGACGGACTTTGAGCGAGGGCGTATAGTGGGCATGCGGGAAGCCGGGTGGACGTACCGCCGAATTGCTCAACACGTGGGGCGTGAGGTCTCCACAGTACATCGATGTTGTCGCCAGTGGTCGGCGAAAGGTGCACGTGCCCGTCGACCTGGGACCGGACCGCAGCGACGCACGGATGCACGCCAAGACCGTAGGATCCTACGCAGTGCCGTAGGGGACCGCACCGCCACTTCCCAGCAAATTAGGGACACTGTTGCTCCTGGGGTATCGGCGAGGACCATTCGCAACCGTCTCCATGAAGCTGGGCTACGGTCCCGCACACCGTTAGGCCGTCTTCCGCTCACGCCCCAACATCGTGCAGCCCGCCTCCAGTGGTGTCGCGACAGGCGTGAATGGAGGGACGAATGGAGACGTGTCGTCTTCAGCGATGAGAGTCGCTTCTGCCTTGGTGCCAATGATGGTCGTATGCGTGTTTGGCGCCGTGCAGGTGAGCGCCACAATCATGACTGCATACGACCGAGGCACACAGGGCCAACACCCGGCATCATGGTGTGGGGAGCGATCTCCTACACTGGCCGTACACCACTGGTGATCGTCGAGGGGACACTGAATAGTGCACGGTACATCCAAACCGTCATCGAACCCATCGTTCTACCATTCCTAGACCGGCAAGGGAACTTGCTGTTCCAACAGGACAATGCACGTCCGCATGTATCCCGTGCCACCCAATGTGCTCTAGAAGGTGTAAGTCAACTACCCTGGCCAGCAAGATCTCCGGATCTGTCCCCCATTGAGCATGTTTGGGACTGGATGAAGCGTCGTCTCACGCGGTCTGCACGTCCAGCACGAACGCTGGTCCAACTGAGGCGCCAGGTGGATATGGCATGGCAAGCCGTTCCACAGGACTACATCCAGCATCTCTACGATCGTCTCCATGGGAGAATAGCAGCCTGCATTGCTGCGAAAGGTGGATATACACTGTACTAGTGCCGACATTGTGCATGCTCTGTTGCCTGTGTCTATGTGCCTGTGGTTCTGTCAGTGTGATCATGTGATGTATCTGACCCCAGGAATGTGTCAATAAAGTTTCCCCTTCCTGGGACAATGAATTCACGGTGTTCTTATTTCAATTTCCAGGAGTCTAGTATACGCAATGAAGTAGAAACAATGTAAAGAATACAGAAAGTAAACAACTGCAACGTGCGTAAAGGTAGACAAAAAAGTACTTCGTTTTTTCCAACTCAACGGATTTGCACACACGTCCTGACAACTGGTTAATATGCTCAGTAAGGAGTATGACCACATCTGGCAGCAATACAGGTATGACAGCGGCAGGGTATGCTGTGAATGATGTTATCAACCTCATGTTGAGGCAATAACGCCAGTTCCTCCTGCAGACCTGCTCGCAAGTCTTGGAGAGCGCTTGGTGGAAGCTGACGTGATACAACCCGTCTCCCTAGTGCGTCCTAGAATATCATCCTAGACATACGCGATTCAAATCGGGAGAGCGAGCACGACACCCCATGGGTGTAATATCTTCCGTTTCCAAGAAAACATGTCACCTGTGCTGTACGAGGTGGAGCGTTATCGTCTATCAGTACCACTTCCCAAGATCTCGTCACGATACCTGGTACCAGTTAAACCTTGCCGATTCACCCGTACAATTTCGTGAAGAGGTGTTGGTTAACATAATTTCTCCCTGCACCAGTAGGGTTCCTCCTCGATATGGATCTCTTTCCACGGTGTTTGGGTCCAGAAATCGAGTTCCACGTTCCCTCCAGATCTGAATCCGTCGAGAATCACTCTCTAGACCAAATCGGGATCCATCTGTGCAAAGAACATTGGCCCACTGTTCGATCGTCCAGGTGGCATGCTGGAGATTCACATTTTCTAGACGTTCCCTTCTGTGAAGAAGCGTCTCCGACAGCAAGGCTTCTGTACACCGCTTGCCTTGACACAACACGTCCAGTGGATGCTGCGCGGTCAGATGTCAGTTGCCGTGCAGTACTAAGGCGGTACTGGCGTGCCCTTACAACCAAATAACGGTCCTCTCTTTCTGACGTCACAAATGGTCTCGGCCCTGCCCTGGTCTTCGGAATACGGTTCGGTCTCTATAAACTGTCGCCACAGCCGAGAAACAACAGAACGAATGAGATTAAGCCATCGGGCACATCAGCTTGCGACTGCCCTGCTTCTATTCTTCCTATGGCCCTCCACCGCAGAGAGTCTGGAAGGCGCCTTCGCTGCGCCGTACTGCACCGTTTTGTGACTGAGTGCACGTCAACTGTGGATGAGGAACTACCCTGCAGACACTGCCCCGTCTGATAGGAGCCCTGACGTCATCGTTGGCGTGGTTGCTCGTCGACTGGAATTCCACCTTCCACGCACAACACGATCGTACGGACATCTGTTGACAGTTTGTACGATTATGTCGAGAATCAGTCACAGAAAGGGGAAATTGGCGTTTGTTGCTTTAATTTTGAACACCAGTGTAGATAAAGCAGGTGGCAGACTTTGGTTTGCTGGTAGGATAACCGATAACCAGTCGACACAGAAGATACAAAATTATAATGTGACCCATGCTAGAATACATCTGGAGTGAATGGGATTGACAGGAGGTTTTGAACGTATAGAGAGAAAAGCAGCACGAATGGGGACGGGGCATTTTGGGCCATGACAGAGCGTCACGGAAGTTCTGAGGAACCTGTACTGGCAGACGTTGGAAAATGTTCAGAGAAATCCTGTTTACAAGCTTTCAAGAACGAATACAGCGCGTAGGAAGAAAGAAGACGAAAGTACACTACTGGCCATTAAAATTGCTACACCAAGAAGAAATCCAGATGATAAACGGGTATTCATTGAACAAATATATTATACTAGAACTGACATGAGATTACGTTTACACGCAATTTGGGTGCATAGATCCTGTGAAATCAGTACCCAGAACAACTACCTCTGGCCATAATAATGGCCTTGATACGCCTGGGCATTGACTAAAACAGAGCTGGTTCAAATGGATCTGAGCACTATGGGACTCAACTGCTGTGGTCATCAGTCCCCTAGAACT
This sequence comes from Schistocerca piceifrons, assembly GCF_021461385.2. Classification (NCBI taxonomy): domain Eukaryota; kingdom Metazoa; phylum Arthropoda; class Insecta; order Orthoptera; family Acrididae; genus Schistocerca; species Schistocerca piceifrons. Next base: position 27,517,311 of record NC_060144.1, read on the forward strand.
TAGAACTACTTAAACCTAACTAACCTAAGGACATCACACACATCCATGCCCGAGGCAGGATTCAAACCTGCAACCGTAGCAGTCGCACGGTTCCGGACTGCGCGCCTAGAACCGCGAGACCACCGCGGCCGGCTGACTCAAACAGAGCTTGCATGGCGTGTACAGGTACAGCTGCCCATGCAGCTTCAACACGATACCACAGTTCATCAACAGTAGTGACTCGCGTATTGTGACGAGCCGGTTGCTCGGCCACCATTGATCAGACATTTTCAATTGCTAGAAGATCTGGAGAACGTGCTGGCCAGGGCAGCAGTCGAACATTTTCTGTATCCAGAAAGGCCCGTACAGGACCTGGAACATGCCGTCGTGCATTACCCTAGTGAAATGTAGGGATCGAATGAAGGGCAGAGCCACGGGTCGTAACACATCTGAAATGTAACGTCCACTGTCAAAGTGCCGTCAATGCGAACAAGAGATGACCGAGACGTGTAACCAATGGCACCCCGTACCATCACGCCGGATGATACGCCAGTATGGCGATGACGAGTACACGCTTCCAATGTGCGTTCACCGCGATGTGGCCAAACACGGATGCGACCATCATGATGCTGTAAATAGAACCTGGACTGATGCGAAGAAATGACATTTTGCCATTCGTGCAACGAGGTTCGTCGTCGAGTACACCATAGCAGGCGCTCCTGTCTGTGATGCAGCGTCAAGGGTAACCGCAGCCACGGTCTCCGAGCTGATAGTACATGCTGCTGCAAACGTCGTCGAACTGTTCGTGCAGATGGTTGTTGTCTTGCAAACGTCCCCATCTGTTGACTCAGCGATCGAGACGTGGCTGCACGATCCGTTAGAGCCATGCGGATAAGATGCCTGTCATCTCGACTGCTAGCGATACGAGGCCGTGGGGATCCAGCACGGCGTTCCGTATTACCCTACTGAACCTACCGATTCTGTATTCTGCTAACAGTCATTGCATCTCGACCAACGCGAGCAGCAATGTCGCGATACGATAAACCGCAATCGCGATAGGCTACAATCCGACCTTTATCGAAGTCGCAAACGTGATGGTAGGCATTTCTCCTCCTTACACAAGGCATCACAACAACGTTTCACCATGCACCGCCGGTCAACTGCTGTTTGTGTGTTAGAAATCGGATGGAAACTTTCCTCATGTCACCACGCTGTAGGTGTCGCCACCGGCGCCAACCTTATGTGAATGCTTTGAAAATCATTTGCATATCACAGCATCTTCTTCCTGTCGGTTAAATTTCGCGTCTGTAGCACGTCATCTTCGTGGTGTAGCAATTTTAATGGCCAGTAGTGTAGATTGCCTTGCGCTTGCACACACTCATTTATACAGTCATTGCTATGGCGAAGGGAAAGAGTGCAAGCCTTGCAACACCAGCGTGCAAAACTTAGGAACCAAACTAACTTTCGCATGATCTCTCACTGACAAGAGAAATCGCTCGAAGAAACTGGGACCATACTTACAAGGAACTGCTGCAGTATAGGACACAAGACATGACATGACACGACATTTTTTGTTTATGAATGTCCCGTTTTTTAAGGTGAGGTACGGTTGTTAACAGGTTGTGCGATCACCACGGGCGGTAACGCACGCTCTGCAACGTCCCACCGTGACGGTTCCCGCGGTTCACGGTCCCTCCCCCAGCGCGGCTGACCCCTGCCGGACGGTCTCTGGTTCAGGCAGACGTGCTGCAATGCGGCTCCGAAACGCACTCCACACGTTCACACGTGCTCGGTGAGGGTTCGGGGGGAACGGGGAGCCCAGTGCACTCGCCGAATACCCTGTCTACATCTACACCTACGTGACTACTCTGCTATTCACGATAAAGTGCCTCACAGAGGATTCAATGAACCACCTTCAAGCTGTCTCTCTACCGTTTCACTCTCGAACGGCGCGCAGGAAAAACGAGCCCTTAAATTTTTATGTGAGAGCCCTGATTTCTCTTATTTTATCGTGGGTGCCAACATAATATTTTCGCAGTCTGAGGAGAAAACTGGTTATTTCATGAGAAGATTCGCCGGCCGGAGTGGCCGTGCGGTTCTAGGCGCTACATTCACACTAGCTTTCGAGCACCGCTACGGTCGCAGGTTCGAATTCTGCCTCGGGCACGGATGTGTGTGATGTCCTTAGGTTAGTTAGGTTTAATTAGTTCTAAGTTCTAGGCGACTGATGACCTCAGAAGCTAAGTCGCATAGTGCTCAGAGCCATTTGAACCATTTGAGAAGATCCGGTCGCAACTAAAACCGCCTTTGTTTTAATGATTGCCGCTCCTATTCACGTATCATTTCTGTGGCACTATCTCTGTCTTCACGATAACACAAAATGAGCTGCCCTTGCTTCAAGTTTTTCGATGTCACGCGTCAGTCCCACCTGATGCGGATCCCACACCGCACAGCAATACTCCAGAATAGGGCGGACAAGCGTGGTGTAAGCAATCTCTTTAGTAGAGCTGTTGCACCTTCTAAGTGTTCTGCCAATCAATCGCAGTCTTTGGTTTTCTCTACCGACTACATTATCAATGTGATCGTGCCAATTTAGGTTATTTGTAACTGTAATCCCTAAGTATTTAGCTGAATTTACAGCCTCCAGATTTGTGTGACTAATCGCGTAATCGAAATTTAGCATATTTCTTTTACTACTCACGTGAATAACTTCACACTTTTTTTTATTCTGATTCAGTCGCCACTTTTCGCATCATACAGATATCTAAATCATTTTGCAATTCGTTTTGGTTGTCTGATGACTTTACAAGACGGTATATCACAGCATCATCTGCAAACAAAGTAAGAGGGCTACTATGATTGTCTCTTACGTCGTTAATATAGACCGGGAACAACAATGGCCTACAACACTTCCTTGGGGAACGCCGGATATTAATTCTGTTTTATTCCATGACTTTGCGTCTATTACTACGAACTGTGATCTTTCTGACGGGAAATCACGAATCCAATCGCACAACTGAGGCGATATTCCCTTGGCACGCAGTTTGGTTAGAAGACGGTACTCCGGATGCGCTGCCTGCTGCCGTCGCGCATTTTTATCCATAAAAACGAAGTCAGAGCCGAACACACCCCTGATTAGACGCACATGGGAAACGAGTATAGTATCGCAATAACGTTGATCGGTGAATGTACCGTGGTCAAAGATTTAGGGGTCAGTACACACGTCAAACGTCATGCCTACCCACACCATAGCTCCTAGAGTACCAAAACGATCATGCTGGACAATGCTGGACGTAACTTCATATGCCGAGATGGGGGAACAAGTAATACAACCAGGAACATTCTTATGGTGTGGCGAGACATAAAGTTCGTTGCGTGTACTGACCTCCAAGTCTTTGCACACGGAACACACTGGTCGACGTCATTGCCACTCTGTACTCGTTCGCCATGTGCGTCTATTCAGCGGTGCATGCGGTGCTCACTTCATTTTTAGGGATGACAATCCGGGACTGCATGTAACAGCGCAGGTGGATGAGCTCTTGGAACCAGAGGATATTCGGCGAAGGGACTGGCCTGCCCGTTCCCTCGATTTAAGCCCCATCGGGCACGTGTGACATCCGTTGGGGAGGATGTATTGCGGCACGTGTACATGCATCATAGACTATACAGCTGTGGTGGACCACTCTGGTCGAGGAATGGAGTGCCTTACATGAAGAACTCACTACGAACCTTGTGGCCAGCAAGTCAGTACGTTGCAGAGCTTGCATTGCTGTTGTTGGTCATCGAATAGCCTAGCAAAAACCATGTGCCGCCTGCTCGTTGTAATTACGAAGTTCCAGCATGCTGGAGTAACTTGGGTCAGCAACTTCTGTTAATCAATAGAAGGAAAAACCAGTCCAAGTTGCAAATGTATTAATTTTTCATTTCATGACTGATTTCGGGCCGAGACCCATTTGAGTGCATACAGATAACACATTTTTTGACATCTTTGGAAACGCCATTTCCCACTATTTTATATTGATTTGAAAATGGGTCTCGGCCCGAAACTAGTCATCGAATGAAAAATGAAATATGCAACTTGGACTGGTTATTCGTTCTGTTCGTTGTAATTATTGTATTTTAAATGGTTCAAATGGCTCTAAGCCTATGGGACTTAACATCTGAGGTCATCAGTCCACTAGACTTAGAACTACTGAAACCTAACTAACCTAAGGACATCACACACACCAATGCCCGAGGCAGGATTCGAACCTGCGACCGCAGCAGCAGCACCAGCAGCGCGGTTCCGGATTTTTTAATAAGTGTTATTTCTGCTCCTCTTATTGCATATTTCTTTCAGTTGCGCCGGTGTGTTTACCACATGCCCCTCCATACCCGCATCAAATGGTTCAAATGGCTCTGAGCACTATGGGGCTTAACATCTATGGTCATCAGTCCCCTCGAACTTAGAACTACTTAAACCTAACTAACCTAAGAACATCACACAACACACAGTCATCACGAGGCACACCCGCAACCAGCGACGCCTATGCGCTGAGGATGACACGGCGGCCGTTCGGTACCGTTGGGCCTTCATGACTTGTTCGGGAGGGGTTTAGTTTTTTGTATGTTATTGCCACTGTCACATCATGCCAAAATTACTTTCGTCTTTAGATTTTTCACACCAGTGTAGATGGTAGAACGCCAAGCACGCTCTGCCATCCACTTTACAGTGGTTGGTTAGGTTAGGTTTGGTTATCCGGATATACATGTGAATGTAGACTTACGTTATTGCGCAGATGTAGCAATACAACGAAAACAAAACGTTATTTATTCACTATCGTCTCCTTCCCACACCGAGATATTTCAGCAGTCTTGTAATTATAGATAGATGCTTTCAGTAGATGAGTGGATGCCTTGCTTGTGTCTTGCAAACAAAAGGGCACGGAAGTGAGACTTCACTGTGCGCCTACAGTTCTGACGTCACCTCGCAGGAACGCTCCTGTGTAGAGGAGTAACGGCTAGCGGAGAAGGAGGCAGCCAAAGCGACGCTACAGGTGGGACAAGGAAAGACGCGCCGTTGCCGTTGCCGTTTCTGAGACTCGACAGGAGCGGCTCAGCTGTGTTCGGCGTCTTTGTGCGCAGCGCGTCCTGCATGCGGCCGCCCGCAGCTGCTTGCCGTTAAAAGCGTCCGCCCGCAAATGCTCTACCGCAGAGACCAGTCACGTAGCTGTGCGGCGCAAATGCTGTAAGGATGCGCTGATGTGCCATCTTCCTCTCTCGTTTGGCAGAAATAATGCCGCAGTACACAATTCTTACGGCCTTGGTCCGGAGACTACTCGGTCAGGAGACTACGAAGGATAAAATAACATCGTAATGAGAATAAGGCTTCGCAGTATTTATAAAAAAACTGTTGTGCTTGATCACGACCCTAACTCGAAACCTCGGCTTACGAAGCATTTCCCGAAATGTAGAATACTGAACCTTCGAAGATCGACGGGATTTGCTTTCGACAGCGACAAGACATTGCCGGTGGGATGCACACGGTGGCGTCGATAGTTACGATGCCACAGCGTAGATGCACGCCCTCGTAAGTTGGCACTACGAGAGAAGACTGACTACGCCGACCACAGCGCCCTCTGGTCGACGCTGTGGAGCTCAGCGAGTGCCGTCTTGGTTCAAATGGCTCTGAGCACTGTGGGACTTAACATCTGAGGCCATCAGTCCCCTGGAACTTAGAACTACTTAAACCTGACTAACCTAAGGACAGCACACACATCCAGGCCCGAGGGAGCATTCGAACCTGCGACCGTAGCGGTCACGCGGTTCCAGACTGAAGCGCCTAGAACCTCTCGGCCACAACGGCCGGCGTGCCGTCTTCATTTCTGCCCATTTCATCAAGAGCAGATGGCCTGGAAACATCGCTTCGACTACCGAGTGGGTTAATTTGCTATTGATTCGTCATGGACTGAAACGTCCCCTTTGAAAAATTGTACAGGACTTAATTATCAAAAAATTTTATCAAATCATTATTGGCCACTGCCCAAAACAATTTGTAAAATTTTTTGTGTGGAGCATGGGGGCTCGTAAGTAGGCTGTTTAGGTTTTTTTTATTGGTAACGCCACCTCTGTATAAAAATCACTGGCTGTGCTGTGTGAAGTCTGTGCTAGTTTGCATTGTTGTCTGCCATTGTAGTGTTGGGCAGCGGCAGCTGGATGTGAACAGCGCGTAGCGTTGCTCAGTTGGAGGTGAGCCGCCAGCAGTGGTGGATGTGGGGAGACAGATGGCGGAGTTTTGTAATTTGTCATGAACTGCTATATATATTATGACTATTAAGGTAAATACATTGTTTGTTCTCTATTAATATCTTTCATTTGCTAACTATGCCTATCAGTAGTTAGTGCCTTCCGTAGTTTTAATCTTTTATTTAGCTGGCAGTAGTGGTGCTCGCTGTATTGCAGTAGTTCGAGTAACCAAGATTTTTGTGAGGTAAGTGATTTGTGAAACGTATAGGTTAATGTTAGTCAGGGCCATTCTTTTGTAGGGATTTTTGAAAGTCAGATTCCGTTGCGCTAAAAATATTGTGTGTCAGGTTAAGCACAGTCCTGCACAATTTGTCAAAGGGGACGTTTCAGGACTACGGCTTCACACCTATGTGCTCATCCTAGCCAAGTTATGTATGCCTTTATTATTTACTTGTGTTTATTTATTCTAGTAAAAAAGGGTTAGGCCGCGCGGGGTTTGCCGAGTGGTCTGGGGCGCTGCAGTCATGGACTGTGCGGCTGGTCCCGGCGGAGGTTCGAGTCCTCCCTCGGGCATGGGTGTGTGTGTTTGTCCTTAGTATAATTTAGGTTAAGTAGTGTGTAAGCTTAGGGACTGATGACCTTAGCAGTTAAGTCCCATAAGATTTCACACACATTTGAAATTTTGAAAAAATGTGTTAGTTACGTGCAGTACCTCTCCAGCTCCTACTCGCTTCCTTCACTCTCGGTCTATATTACAGAAGCAGTATACAGGAGCAGACCCACGCGCCGTCTATCCAGGCGGGATACAAAACACACTCGTTTGTCTCGGTCCGGTTAACTCTCGTTGCAGTGCCGGGCTGAAATGAGTGTGTCTATTCGGAATTCCGCCAGCTGCGAGATGAGGAGCATAATCCGGTAAGTACTTGTAAAGGGAGACGCGCCGTTATGCATTTTGAACGAAATCGAAACTGTTTACAGGGCAGGTATGATGAATCGTACTAACGTTTACGGGTGTGCCGGCCGGAGTGGCCGTGCGTTTCTAGGCGCTACACTGTGGAACCGCGCGACCACTACGTTCTAGGGGACTGATGACATCAGCATTTAAGTCCCATAGCGCTCAGAGCCATTTGAACCATTTTTTGAAGCGGGTGTCCCTCAATCGTGGCTGACGACATGGTCAACAAGTTCGAAGAAATGATTTGAGGCGGTCGTCGATTGACCTCAACGACTGGATACGTTGTTTCCAGAAATGTCCAGATCTCGTCTGCAGGAAATCAGTACTGAAACACTTGGTGTTCGAAAATTCTGCGCGAGCTTGGTACCAAAACAGCATGCTGAATGTTGTATAGCATTATTAACCGGGAGACGGCATTTAGGGTACTTCGGCCGCCTGGTGCGAGTCTTTCGAATTTTGACGCCACTTGGGGGACTTGCGAATCGATGATGGTGGAATGATGATGAGAAGAAGACAACATACACCCAGACCCCGAGTGAACAAAATCCGATCCGGTCGGGAATCGAACCCGGGACCCCCACAACCTATAGTCTACAGAGGTGAACAACGTACGGCCCGCGGGCCAGATGCGGCCCGTTACGTTTCCCAGTGTCGTTCGCGGGAAAATCTTTGAAGAATAATCAGTTCCATACCTTTCTTTTTTTGATATACTTCTATCATTTTTTTCAGATGAATCTATTATGACAATAAATCTGGACATCGTTTAAAAATTATTTGACTTGTTAGCAGTGGCAGTCTCTCCGACAGCTACGTTAAAATAGGCTTGCGTTATGAAACTTGTTAGTGATGGGAAAAATACGAGTAAGCTATAGGGAAAAGCAGATAATACCATTCTGAGGCAACAAAAATAAAAAAACGAGGTACCACAAAGCAATTATCCGAATGGGTAGGAAATTGGTACGTGAGGTGTACAATTACAAACTAACAAATGATTACAGTTTAGAAAAATTGGATGATTTATTCAAGAGAAAGAGTTTTACAAACTGAGTAGTAAATAACGCGTTGCTCTACCTGTAGACCTGATACAAGCGGTTATTCGACTTGGCGTTGATTGATGGATGTCCTCCTGAGGGATTTCGTGCCAAGTTCTCTCGAATGCGCGCGTCCTGCCCATAGTGCTCCAAACGTTCTCAACTGGGCAGAGGTCCGGCGGCCTTTCTGACGAAGGTAGGGTTTGGCAAGCACGAAGACAAGCAGTAGAGCCTCTGCTGTATGCGGACGGGCATTATCTTGCTGGAATGTAAGCTCAGGATGGCTTGGCATAAAGGACAATAAAACCGGGCATATGAAGGGAATGGTGCCCCAAACCATCACTCCCGGTTCTCGGGCCATATGGTGGGCGACAGATTGGTATCCCACCGCTGTCTGGGGTGTCTCCAGACAGGTCTTCGATGGTCATCGGGTCTCAGTTCGAAGCGGGACTCACGACTGAAGATAATGCTACTCCAGTCAATGGGATTCCAGGCTGGAGACGTGGTGGGATACTAACCTAACTGTCATCCACCACATGGCCCAACGTTATGTTGCCCTTCATGGTGATCAATCCTGAGCTTACATCTCAGCGAGAGTTTCTAGTGCTTGGGTTCGTGCTGCCAGACCCTACGTCGGTCAGAAAGGTTACCAGATCTCTCACCAATCGAGAACATTTGGAGCATTATGGGCAGCGCCCTCCAGCCAACTCAGATTTTGAGCATCTGATGTCCCTGTCGGACAGAATTTGGGACGATATCCCTCAGAAGGGCACCAAACTCTATCAACAAATGTTGAGCCAAATAACAGCTTGGATAAGGACCAGAGGTCGACCAACGCAATATTGACTTGGTCAATTTGTGAAGATCTTGTAATATTTTCTTTGTCTGTACATGTACATGACATCTATCGATTTTCGTCCTATTTGGATAGTTCCTTCGTTGTGTGCCGTTTCTTTGTCTTACAGTGTGCAATATGTACAAGAGCCAAGAAGTAACAGTACGAATGGATGGCCCAAAACGAAGTGTTCGGATTAAATGGTTATAAAACAAGGATGTAGTCTTTCTCCCCTGTTGTTCAACTTGCACCTCGAAGAATCAATGACGAAAATAAAAGAAAGGTCGGAGAGTGGGATAAAAAGCCGACGCCGAGGGTAATATTCGCTGATGATACTGATGTTCTCATTTAACGTGAAGAAGAATTACAGGACGAGCTGAATGAAATGAACAATCTAATAAATACAAAATACGAATTGAGAGTAAACCAAAGGAGGATGAAAGTAGTGATGAATAGGAGAAGCCGGCCGCGGCGGCCGAGCGGTTCTAGGCGCTTTAGTCCGGAACCGCGCGACTGCTACGGTCGCAGGTTCGAATCCTGCCTCGGGGATGAATGTGTGTGATGCCCTTAGGTTAGTTAGGTTTAAGTGGTTCTAAGTTCTAGGGGACTGATGACCTCAGAAGTTAAGTCCCAAAGTGCTCAGAGCCATTTTAAGTAGCAGGAGTGTGAGTTTAGCTGTCAGCTTAGCATCAAAACTAGGGACAAAGAAGTAGACGAACTGACGGGTTCCGCTATCGTAGAATGAAAACAAAACATGACGAACGAAGCATTGATGAGTTAGAAAGCAGGATAGTACAGCAAACGGGGTCTACCTGGCTAAAAGAAGTGCACTAGAATCAAGTGTACACCTGACCTGGAGGAAACAGTTTTTGAGAACGCGCGTTTGAAGCACAGAACTGTATGGTAGTGAGCCATGCATCGTGGGAAAACCGGAATAAATGAAAATTGAAGCATCTGAGATGTGGTGCTACAGAAGAATGTTAGAATTGGATGGACTGATAAGATAAGGCTTGAGGAGATTCTCCGCAGCAGCGGCTAAGAAAGGGACATGTAGAAAGTACTGACCAGAAGAAGGGATGGGATAATAGGGCATGTGTTGAAACGTCAGGAAACGACTTCGAGACTACTTGAGGGATCTGTAGACGGTAAAAACTGTAGGGGAAGACAGACCAGAATAAATCCAAGAAATAATTGAGGCCTCGGGTGCAAGTGCTGCTCCGAGATGAAGATGCTGGCACACGATAGGAATCGTGGCGGCCTGTATTAAACCTGTCAAAGGTCGGATGAGTTTAAAAATGTGTTGTTGTTGTTGTGGTCTTCAGTCCTGAGACTGGTTTGATGCAGCTCTCCATGAAATATGTATCACTGTATAAAACGTTATTCTAAGCGAAGAGCCGGCCGCGGTGGCCGTGCGGTTCTAGGCGCTTCAGTCTGGAACCGCGAGGCTGCTACTGTCGCAGGTTCGAATCCTGCCTCGGGCATGGATGTGTGTGATGTCCTTAGGATAGTTAGGTTTAAGGAGTTCTAAGATCTAGGGGACTGATGACCTAAGATGTTAAGTCCCATAGTGCTCAGAGCCATTTTTTTTCTAAGCGAAGATGGGTTTGGAGCAACAGTAGCAGTGGAGCAGCGCTGAAACAAATGTCAGTTCGCCTGTCGTAACAGTTGTTTACGCACGTAATCTGACTCCCAGATAATGAATAGCGCGGGAAGTGCGCAGCATGTCAACACCGCTCTGCGCCGCGGGCTAGTCGCTGGAAATGTCGCTCGCAGCGGACGCGCTGTCGGCGTTACGCAACGTGTAATTAGCCGCGTTCACTCGGGCTGCTACCGGTACTAACGCGGCATCAGGTAGACGTAAACCTCAGTGTGCAGTTCAGTTGAAGAGGGATGGACGTCTCTAAAAACAGCAATCACAGCAAAGAAATACATAGCTGCAAAGAAGGTAATTCCGAAGAAACCGTAGGTAACAGAAGAAATACAGGGTGATTCAAAAAGAATACCACAACTTTAGGAATTTAAAACTCTGCAACGACAAAAGGCAGAGCTAAGCACTATCTGTCGGCGAATTAAGGGAGCTATAAAGTTTCATTTAGTTGTACATTTGTTCGCTTGAGGCGCTGTTGACTAGGCGTCAGCGTCAGTTGAAGAGGGATGGACGTCTCTAAAAACAGCAATCACAGCAAAGAAATACATAGCTGCAAAGAAGGTAATTCCGAAGAAACCGTAGGTTTCTGATGGCGACCGCTCAACAGAAAGCTTTTTGTGTTATTGAGTACGGCAGAAGTGAATCGACGACAGTTGTTCAGCGTGCATTTCGAACGAAGTATGGTGTTAAACCTCCTGATAGGTGGTGTATTAAACGTTGGTATAAACAGTTTACAGAGAATGGGTGTTTGTGCAAAGGGAAAAGTTCTGGACGGCCGAGAACGAGGGATGAAAATGTAGCACGCATCCAGCAAGCATTTGTTCGCAGCCCAGGAAAATCGACTCGCAGAGCTAGCAGAGAGCTGCAAATTCCACAATCAACTGTATAGAGAGTCCGCATTGGCACTTATCTGTCCGTAACTACCTGAACGTCAACTACCCGAGGCGATGGATCGGCCGTCAGGCAGCCCGTGACAGAGCACTTCATCACTGGCCTCCAAGAAGCCCTGATCTTACCCCCTGCGATTTTTTCTTATGGGGGTATGTTAAGGATATGGTGTTTCGACCACCTCTCCCAGCCACCATTGATGATTTGAAACGAGAAATAACAGCAGCTATCCAAACTGTTACGCCTGATATGCTACAGAGAGTGAGGAACGAGTTGGAGTATCGGGTTGATATTGCTCGAGTGTCTGGAGGGGGCCATATTGAACATCTCTGAACTTGTTTTTGAGTGAAAAAAAACCTTTTTAAATACTCTTTGTAATGATGTATAACAGAAGGTTATATTATGTTTCTTTCATTAAATACACATTTTTAAAGTTGTGGTATTGTTTTTGAATCACCCTGTACTTCAGTCGACCGATGCGAGAAGGAAGTACAAGAATGTTCATGGAAATTCAAGAATACAGAAATACAAGTAACTTAGAAATGAAATAAATAGTAAGTACGGGAAAGCTAAGGCGAAATGGCTGCATGAAAAATATGAAGAAATCGAAGAAGAAACGACTGTCAGAAAGACTGACGCAGCATAAAGGAAAGTCAAGATAACCTTCGGTAAAATTAAAAGCAAGGCTGGTAACATTAAGAGCGCAATGGGGGACTCCACTGTTATATGCCGAGGAGAGAGCGGATAGGTGGAGAGAGTAAGCTGAGTCCCTCTGTGTGGGGGGGGGGGGGGGGTGACGTGACTGAACAAGAAACAGGAGTCGATATAGAAGAGAATCACAATTTAAGAGAGTTTTGGAAAACTTAAGATCGAATAAAGGAGAATGCATAGATAACATTCCATCGGAATTTCTAGAATCATTGGGGGAAGCAGCAACTAAACGATTATTCATGTTGTTGTGTAGAATGTATGAGACTGGCGATAAAACATCTGACTTTCGGAAAAACATCATCCACACAATACACAAGATTGCAAGAGCTGACAAGTGCGAGAACTATCGCACAGTCAGCTTAACAGTTCATGCGTCCAAGTTGTTGACAAGAGTAATATACAGAAGAAAGAAAAAAAAATTGAGGATGTGTTAGATGACGATCAGTTTGGTTTTAGGAAAGGTAAAGGCACCACAGAAGCAACTGGCGTTGCGGTTGATAATGGAAACAGGAATAAGAAAAAATCGACACGTACTTAAGATTTGTCGACCGGAAAAAAAGAGTTCGACAATGTCAACTGGTGCAAGATGTTCGAAATACTGAGAAAAATACGGGTACAAGGGAATTCTGCTACCTCGACAGCAAAATAACCCATGACGGACGGAGCAGGAAGGATCTAAGAAGCAGACTTAGCACATTGCAAAAACGGCATTTCTGGCCAAGACAAGACTACTAGTATCAAGCCTAGCTCTTTATTTGAAAAAGAAATTTCTGAGAATGTGCGTTTGGAGCACAGCATTGTATATTAGTGAAACAAGGACTGTCGGGAAACCGGAAAAGAAAAGGCTCGAAGCACTTGAGACGTGGTGCTATTAAAGAATATTAGAAGTTAGGTGGTCTGATAAGATAAAAAATAAGGAGGTTCTCCGCAGAGTCGGTCATAAAGCAGTGTATGGAAGACACCGACAAGAATAAGGGACAGGATGGTAGTACATCTGGAAAGACATCAGGGAATACTTCCCATGCCACTAGAGGGAGCTAAATGTAAATGTCGTGTGACTAGGACCTCCCGTCGTGTAGACCGTTCGCCGGGTGCAAGTCTTTCGATTTGACGCCACTTTAGCGACTTGCGCGTCGATGGGGATGAAATGATGATGAGTAGGACAACACAACACCCAGACGCTGAGTAGAGAAAATCTTCGACCCAGTCGAGACTCGAACCCGGGCTCTTAGGACTGACATTCTCTCGCGCTGACGACTCAGCTACCGGGGGAGCTGCAGAGGGTAAAAACTGTAGACTAAGAAAGAGACTGGAATACATCCAGCAAGAGGTTGGCACAGGAGAGGAATTCGTGGCGGGACGCACTAAAAGTGCCAAAAGACTGATGACTAAAAAAACAAAGCTATCAACTTCACTATTCAGTTGCAGGAATTTTTGCCGATGGTTGCTGTTTCAATAAGATGGTGCACCACCACATTGGGGATTATTTCTTCGCCAGTTCTAGGATGAAATTTTTCGGACAGACATATAGCAAGAGATGCTCCAACATCATGACTCCATGGCCGCCATTCACGAGACATAACCCCTCTTGACATCTCTGTGGGCTTACGTCATGGACAAAGTATCGAATTCACCAGTTCCTGATATGCAGACTCTTGTGGCACGAGTACGAGTTGCTATAGAGGAATGACGAAAGAGATGTTGGTAAAGGCGTCTAGACAAACTACACTAAACTAAATATCGCGAATCTTCCGGCAGCAAGCGGGCCACATGTGGTAGAGTATCTATAAAAAAACCTTTATGAGTTAAGCTATCTGTTGCAAGAATCCGCGTAGTTGCATCTTGCACGCTTCCTTAGAAATAATATTTTCAGTCAATGACTTTACGCTCAGCCCGTACTACCAGAAGTCCCACCGATTTCCCATTGGTCTCTGCTCCGCTTATGAATTTTTCGTTACCGCATCACGTGCCCGGAACGCAGTTGGTAATGGTCGTAATGGGGCCCTCACACACATTGTATTCATTGCGCAGTACTGAGCATTCTGTGAGATTCTAGACCGACTGTGAGCGTTACTGGCGGTTTGTGCAGTATACTGAAGGAGATTGCAGTGCCTTAAAATATTGGCGGTAGCTGAATCTATTGCGCTGTGTATATCCTGTACAATACACGACAGTTCTTGCCGAGAGCCGGCCGGTGTGGGCGTGCGGTTCTAGGCACTTCAGTCTGGAACCGCGTGACCGCTACGGTCGCAGGTTCGAATCCTGCCTCAGGCATGGATGTGTGTGATGTCCTTAGGTTAGTTAGGTTTAAGTAGTTCTAAGTTCTAGGGGACTGGTGACCTCAGATGCTAAGTCCCATAGTGCTCAGAGCAATTTTTTTTTGTTCCATGTGACAGTAATGGTATTCCAAGGACATCACTGGGGTGGAAGTTCAGGTTACAGGCAAGAAGTAACATAACGACGACCAACATTAGGTACCAACATTGGTGGTTTACGATGGTCGACACCCATAGAGTAGTCAAGTCAGTACTAATGCTGCACGAGTGGCCATAAGAAGGCTATCGTTAGCCGTGGTCGGAATCGGAGTCCTCGAGGATGGTGAGAGGAATAGGGAGTCGATGCCAGTGCCAGGATGTCGTGGTGGCAACGTTTTGTAAACCAGCGGCCGTGTAGCGTCGAACTTCTACTTTGGCATAGATACGCCTTGCCTTCTCACGCATGGACGTCTTGAGAGTGGCTATGTCCGTTTCCTCGTGGAGGGTAACTACCCTCGTCAGAGGAGGGGCATGCAGGCTCCATCGAAGCACCTTATTGTGCAAGCGCTGGAGGGTCTGCATCAGCGAGGCACTAACTGTAGCCGATGCAGTGAAGCCATAGGCGGGGGAAGGGTGGGCAACCATCTGGTACAGCCGGAGCTTGGTGTCGAGGTTTAGTTCCCTGCTGGTGAATATTTGGTACAACGCTTTTTATCAGCTTTAGTCCTTTTTGGGTTACATGTTCTGCATGGCGATGGAACAGCAGTTTTTTATCCATCCGGAAACCCAGGTATTTGGTATCAGGGGACCATGGGACCTGAAGCCTGCAATAGTGATGTTATGACGGAGGATGAGGTGCCGTTTCGCGAAGTAGACTGCCGTGGTTTTGGCGGCAGTGAGGGCAATCTTGTTGGAATGACACCACGTGACTGTCGCGTCCACTTGCCTCTGGAGGCGAGCAATGAGCTGGTCTGTGGCGCGGCCGGTGGTGTAGAGCGCCATATCATCGGCGAATTGCGCCAGGTGACAGTGTGGGAGGACTGGCATATCGTTAACATATATGTTAAAAAGGATGGGAGACAAAACAGAGCCTTGTGGGGTACCCATCGACATGTGACGTAAGCTGGAGCGTCGACCTTGCTGAGCAACCAAGAAAGTCCTAGCGTGGAGGAAATTATCCAAGATCTTCACATAGATGTCGGGGATGGTCGTTTGTGTCAGCATTTTGCACACAAGGCAAACAATTAATATAGCGACGCCATATGAATATGAATGCGTCAGGAAAGACAGATGAGAGTAATCGTCAATTGTGGTGCGTTAAAGGGAGAGTGTGATTACATATTTAATACTTCTTCAGTAATTAGCTGTAGGAACATTCGACAAAAGCGTTTTTAGTGTATGGAAATCACAAATGGTTCAAATGGCTCTGAGCACTATGGGACTTAACCGCTGAGGTCATCAGTCCCCTAGTACTTAGAACTACTTAAACCTAACTAACCCAAGGACAACACACACATCCATGCCAGAGGCAGGATTCAAATCTGCGACCGTAGCAGCAGCGCGGTTTCGGACTGAAGGGCCTAGAACCGCTCGGTCACAGCGGCCGGCAAGAAAAAACTGTCTTTAATAAAGAACTAGTAAAAATCCTCCTGTTTACCGGCTGACATAACTAGAATTACGGGAAGAGAAACCGCAAAGTAAACTCGGTTTCACTGCACGAAACAAGGGGCTGAGAACACATTTGTTTTTTCTCCTTGTGTAAATCAATCAATCAATCAATCAATGAGCCAGAACAATATCTGAGTCTGCATCTTGTGGTCTAGTGGCTAGCGTTGCTGCCTCTGGATCACGGGCTCCCGGGTTCGATTCCAGGCCTGGTTGGGGATTTTCTCCGCCCGAGGACTGGGTATTTGTGTTGTCCTCATCATTTCTTCATCATTCGTGAAAAGTGGTGAGATTGTACTGTGTAAATATTGGGACTTCGTACGGGCGCTAATAACCACGCAGTTTTAGCGTCCCAAAAACCAAATATCGTCATCATCAAACAATATCTGATACTGCAGTCAGCGTCGGCTAGTCGGGAGTATATTTACTGAAACGCTTCGGTTTCTGCTGTCGTACACTGTCTGCCGTGTCAGTTTCCGCTGCTAATGATGGCGCCCCTGTACACAAATGTTGCACCTCAGAGCCCCTCTCAGCTTCGCCCTTGCTGCCCACTTAGGCGTCTCTTTTAGCGCACAACAGGAGTCAGCGGAGCCGCGAGGAGTGTCTAAACTCACTGCCTCCACCCTGCTGCTGCAGGCTGGACCGAACCAAAGTCAGATCTATATCTCTGCATGACAGCGCATAGGATGACACAAGAATGTTGACGACAGAAACTGAAGCGTTCGATCACAGGCGTGCTTGCAAACGAGGAAGATTTCAGTAGCTGCGCACTTCACTGCTGTCGTGGCGCACCAACAAAGGTATTTCGAGAACAAGGGGGGTTGCCTCACACGTTCGCTGGTTTTGTTGGGCTTTCCACTTATTGCGCCTGCAAACCCTGCACCCGCCGTGCCCCCCAGGGTAACACAGTTGTCTAACCGCTCCTACCTCGTAGAGGTGGACAACCTGAAGCGCCATTGGATGTGTCAGAGCGTGTTTAAGCCAGGTACTGGATGGAGCAGCGTGAGGTTGTGGTTACAAGCTATGGAAACCAGAAAAGAACATTTCCGACATCTTTTGCTGTTTTACTATCGCATGAGGAAAACCGCCTAAGAATGCTGGCAGAGGATTTGTGCTGTATACAGAGGCGACGCGGTAGTGGCCGTGGTTTCTCGTCAAGGCCTTCAACGCGAAAAATTCCACGATTCCTACAGAGTGAGTCCAGACAGTTTACACTTTTTTGGGGCAATTGGTATCAGCTACTCTGACCAGGCAGGACACAAATTTTCTACTTGCTGTTGCTCCGTCTGACAAACTACTCGCTGCAATAAAGTAAGTTGTTGAAGGTGTGTGAATGACGTTAAAAATGCTCCATGAAACTTTTTTTTGCATGACGAACTAGAATCGTACCTTATTGAATGTGGTGCATGTAAAAATAACGGGTAAAAATAACGGTTACAAGTAACAAAAAACCGTAGCGGTCGCGCGGCTCCAGACTGTAGCGCCTAGAACCGCTAGGCCACTCCCGCCGGCGGGAAATCACACAGCAACTGCTCATTCACTTGACAAGATCGGATTATTTATTACACCATTTGAAGAATGCAATTCAAACACTTACACCAGAAGACTGGCAAAGAGCAGTGAGAAATACAGGAAGCACGGAAAAATTAAGGTTACAACAGTGTGCCGAAGACCTGATAATATCAACGAACGGTGACGCTGATAATTTCACTGACCCTGAATCAATCGGTGTTTTCTCATTCTCTGATTAGGTTATAGTGTACTGTAATGAACCTTTTACTTCCGTTACGTCTTGTGTTTGCGAATTTATTTCGATTGATTTTCTTCCCTGTTGTGAGACTAAGGAATACTGTACAACCAACTCCCATCACCTGCTCATAGTAATTTAGACTGTATTTTAAACATATTTCATCTTGTGTTGACGCCAAGATGTTATTTCTGTGTGTGTAGTAGGTTTCGATAATGCGGTCATATGAAAGAAACTTTTCCGGACGCGAAAATTTCTCCTATTTTAATAATGAACCTAATACCGGCCCTAAATATAAATGCAAAAAGATGTTTGATTGACGTGCTTAGAGATATTACTGAGAGTGATACTACATGCAAATTTCAGAATTTTTACATTATTTTTGTGCGACATAGAACCTTTAAAGTTCATACTTGTTGTTGTTGTTGTTGTTGTGGTCTTCAGTCCTGAGACTGGTTTGATGCAGCTCTCCATGCCACTCTATCCTGTGCAAGCTTTTTCATCTCCCAGTACCTACTGCAACCTACATCCTTCTGAATCTGCTTAGTGTATTCATCTCTTGGTCTCCCTCTACGATTTTTACCCTCCACGCTGCCCTCCAATACTAAATTGGTGATCCCTTGATGCCTCAGAACATGTCCTACCAACCGATCCCTTCTTCTGGTCAAGTTGTGCCACAAACTTCTCTTCTCCCCAATCCTATTCAATACTTCCTCATTAGTTATGTGATCTACCCATCTAATCTTCAGCATTCTTCTGTAGCACCACATTTCGAAAGCTTCTATTCTCTTCTTGTCCAAACTATTTATCGTCCATGTTTCACTTCCATACATGGCTACACTCCATACGAATACTTTCAGAAATGACTTCCTGACACTTAAATCAATACTGGATGTTAACAAATTTCTCTTCTTCAGAAACGCTTTCCTTGCCATTGCCAGCCTACATTTTATATCCTCTCTACTTCTACCATCATCAGTTATTTTGCTCCCCAAATAGCAAAACTCCTTTACTACTTTAAGTGCCTCATTTCCTAATCTAATTCCCTCAGCATCACCCGACTTAATTAGACTACATTCCATTATCCTTGTTTTGCTTTTGTTGATGTTCATCTTATATCCTCCTTTCAAGACACTGTCCATTCCATTCAATTGCTCTTCCAAGTCCTTTGCTGTCTCTGACAGAATTACAATGTCATCGGCGAACCTCAAGGTTTTTATTTCCTCTCCATGAATTTTAATACCTACTCCGAATTTTTCTTTTGTTTCCTTTACTGCTTGCTCAATATACAGATTGAACAACATCGGGGAGAGGCTACAACCCTGTCTTACTCCCTTCCCAACCACTGCTTCCCTTTCATGTCCCTCGACTCTTATAACTGCCACCTGGTTTCTGTACAAATTGTAAATAGTCTTTCGCTCCCTGTATTTTACCCCTGCCACCTTCAGAATTTGAAAGAGAGTATTCCAGTCAACATTGTCAAAAGCTTTCTCTAAGTCTACAAATGCTAGAAACGTAGGTTTGCCTTTCCTTAATCTTTCTTCTAAGATAAATCGTAAGGTCAGTATTGCCTCACGTGTTCCAGTGTTTCTATGGAATCCAAACTGATCTTCCCCGAGGTTGGCTTCTACTAGTTTTTCCATTCGTTTGTAAAGAATTCGTGTTAGTATTTTGCAGCTGTGACTTATTAAACTGATAGTTCGGTAATTTTCACATCTGTCAACACCTGCTTTCTTTGGGATTGGAATTATTATATTCTTCTTGAAGTCTGAGGGTATTTCGCCTGTTTCATACATCTTGCTCACCAGATGGTAGAGTTTTGTCAGGACTGGCTCTCCCACGGTTGTCAGTAGTTCCAATGGAATATTGTCTACTCCGGGGGCCTTGTTTCGACTCAGGTCTTTCAGCGCTCTGTCAAACTCTTCACGCAGTATCGTATCTCCCATTTCATCTTCATCTACATCCTCTTCCATTTCCATAATATTGTCCTCAAGTACATCGCCCTTGTATAGACCCTCTATATACTCCTTCCACCTTTCTGCTTTCCCTTCTTTGCTTCGAACTGGGTTTCCATCTGAGCTCTTGATATTCATACCAGTCGTTCTCTTATCTCCAAAGGTCTCTTTAATTTTCCTGTAGGCGGTATCTATCTTACCCCTAGTGAGATAGGCCTCTACATCCTTACATTTGTCCTCTAGCCATTCCTGCTTAGCCATTTTACACTTCCTGTCGATCTCATTTTTGAGACGTTTGTATTCCTTTTTGCCTGTTTCACTTACTGCATTTTTATATTTTCTCCTTTCATCAATTAAATTCAATATTTCTTCTGTTACCCAAGGATTTCTACTAGCCCTCGTCTTTTTACCTACTTGATCCTCTGCTGCCTTCACTACTTCGTCCCTCAAAGCTACCCATTCTTCTTCTACTGTATTTATTTCCCCCATTCCTGTCAATTGCTCCCTTATGCTCTCCCTGAATCTCTGTACAACCTCTGGTTCTTTCAGTTTATCCAGGTCCCATCTCCTTAAATTCCCATCTTTTAGCAGTTTCTTCAGTTTTAATCTACAGGTCATAACCAATAGATTGTGGTCAGAGTCCACATCTGCCCCTGGAAATGTCTTACAATTTAAAACCTGGTTCCTAAATCTCTGTCTTACCATTATATAATCTATCTGATACCTTTTAGTATCTCCAGGGTTCTTCCATGTATACAACCTTCTTTCACGATTCTTAAACCAAGTGTTAGTTATGATTATGTTGTGCTCTGTGCAGAATTCTACCAGGCGGCTTCCTCTTTCATTTCTGTCCTCCAATCCATATTCACCTACTATGTTTCCTTCTCTCCCTTTTCCTACACTCGAATTCCAGTCACCCATGACTATTAAATTTTCGTCTCCCTTCACAATCTGAATAATTTCTTTTATTTACTTGTTACAAGTTAAATATTGACACAACTACATAAAAATGTCGTTTTCAGAAGCTCATACGGGATGTTCGGAAACTACCGTTACAGAAGTCCAGAAGTTTTAGAGAGAAATGAATATAAAGTATAATGAACAGGAATCCATGTGCGGAAACGTCATCCAACGATACTACAGAAGGCCAAATTTCAGGCGCCGTCGCCTGTAAATGTAAGTATATACAGGGTGATTCTGTGCTGGTGTTACAAACTTTCAGGGATGATGGAGAAGGATAAATGTGTCAATTTGAGGCAAGGGTCCCTTTACCGGAAACGAACGAGTCGAAACATATAAGCGAAAACCGTTCTGATACCTCTGACATATAATGATTGTTGTTAAGATTGTAGAGTAGGCAACTTTCAGATGTGATAGTATGGACCAAGACAAGAAAAATGCATACTTAAGAGCTGCGAGCAGTTGTTCAATACAGATGTGTTTCACACTAGCGAAGATGCACAACAGGTTATGGCTGATGAGGTATGCATTTTAGAGCCCACATTTTACTAGACGTTCTTTCTTGTATTGGCCCATACTATCACCTCTGAAAGTGGGACACCCCACATTCCTAGCAACAACGGTACCGGTAGATGTATTCCACTGTCAAAGACTTTTGTGGAAGATACAGGCTTTAAAATGATTATCTCTCGTCGTGGAGAGCGGGGGGATGCTGGTGTAGAGTTAGGGGATGCTGGTGGAACAGGCTTTAAAATGATTATCTATCGCCACGGAGAGCGACACGCTGTGGCAGTTGCCTACAGACAATACCTCAACTTTGGACCTTAAATTTCAGGTGGCAAGTGAAGTGATGAAAGTCGTGGGATACCTGCTAATATCGTATCGGACCTGTATTTTTTTTAGTGCAGTAGCTCCACGTGGCATACACTCAACAAGTCGTTGGAAGTCACCTGCAGAAATATTGAGCCACGCAGTCTCTATAACCGTCCATAACTGCAAAAGTGTTGTCGGTGCGGAACTTTTTGCACGAACTGGCCTCTCGATTATATCTCCTAAATGTTGTGATTCATGTCGAGCAACGTGGATGGCCAAATCATTCGCTCGAACTCTGCAGAATGTTCTTCAAACCAATCGTGAACATCTGAGCCCCGGAGACATTTGGGAACATGAAATCCATGCACGGCTGCAAATGGTCTCCAGGTAGCCGAACATTACCACTAGCAGTCAATGATCGGTTCAGTTAGACCAGAGGAGCCGGTCAGTTAAAATGTAAACACGGCCAACACCGCTATGGAGCCATCACCAGCTTGCACAGTGCATTATTGGCTTTGTGAGGTGTGCGCCACCCACGAAACCCTCCTGTCATCTCTGACCGACTGAAATCGGAACTCATTTGAGAAGGCCGCAGTTATCCACTCGTCTAGGGTACAATCGATATGGTCATGGGCCCAAGAGAGACGCTGCAGCCCATGTGTTGCGTAACGTCTCCTGGCAAAACACATATTACACTGGGTAAAAAAGGAGAAAAGAATAATTGAACTGGATGATTGTAATTGCGTGGACAACGATTGTGTGAACTTTATGTAATAAAGAGAAACCATTATGTGCCATGTTCTATACATGTATAGAATTACGTAACGATTTTTTTTAAAGATAATATCTGTGTCGGCGAGTAGTGAAACCGCCACAGACAATACTTATTACATATCAAACAAAGATGAGAATATGTCACAACGAGTATAAATAGTGTGACCGAGCATTAATTTCTCTGTCGTCTTCTTCGAGTTACGTGAGTAGGAAGAGCCTGTGACGCTATATTGTATGCTTGTGTAGCATTCTTTTGTCAAGATTGAGAGAAGGACGCCATTAGGTACTGATTTGTAAAGGTGTGTAATAATTTAATCTGTCTAAAATGTTTTGAATAGAGTTACTTAGTGAAAACTTGCATTATGATTTGTAATAAACTTGCCTGGTATTTTATCCCATCCCCTTAAGACATTTTCAGCTATTTAAATATTATCCGTGGTGCAGAGCTCCGCTACGAACGAACGAGCCGCTGCCGCGGCGCATTCAAACTGCATTAAATGAAACCAATCATACCGCGAAGAAGCGGGCAGGTAATAGTGAAGTAAATTTATTTCTTTCAGCTTTCGGAATTGCACGGCAGAGCAGCAGATTTTATGATGTGTTTTACAGGTGGACGCGGTCTGCGGATGATATATTAATAACACTGCAAAAAGATAATTTACCTTTATAACATAAAAGAAATCTCGCTGTGCGTGGTTCTGGTCTGGCAAACATTATAGTAAAAACATCTTTTTCTCTGATAATAGTCTCATGTTCTCGTGTTAGTCGTGGTACTTATTGGCGTTTTACTGTTAACAAAAATCCACTGCAAAATTTTGATGTTGAACCAACATTGCGTACTGTAACATCAGTATTGATAACGAAATAATTTTCAGTAACCTTCTCAATAACTGTAAAGTAAGGAAGATATGTTGAACTTTATAGCGAGTTACAGTAACGAAACAATGTTCCTTTAATAGAAAGCCAGATCCAGAATAATAAGAACATAATATATTTTGTTTCGTTGAAAATTAATTATCCAAAGAAGGTCACAGCACAGCACAGCACAGCACAGAATTTCAGGGTTGTTTTCGTAGCAACATATTTTATCTCATATATTAGTTGTTACGCGAGCAATAACAAAGTAAAGAGAGCCGGCGAAAGTTGTCAGCAAAGGCACCCGCACCGGTCGTCTGCTGCCATAGCCCATTAACGCCTAATTTCGCCGCACGTTCGTCGAAAGTCCCGCATTGATTTCGGCGGTTATTTCGCACAGCGTTGCTTGTCTGTTAGCACTGACAACTTTACGCAAACGCCGCTGCTCTCGGTCGTTAAGTGAAGGCCGTCGACCACTGCGTTGTCCGTGGTCAGAGGTAATGCCTGAAATTCGGTATTCTCGGCACACTCTTGACACTATGGATGTCGGAATATTTAATTCTCTAACGATATCCGAAATGGAATGTCCCCATGCGTCTAGCTCCCAACTGCCATTTCGCGTTCAGGGTCCGTTAATTTTCATCTTGCGGCCATAATCACGTCGGGAGCCTTTTCAAATGCATCAACTGAGTACGAATGAGAGCTTCGCCAGTGCACTGCCCTTATATACCTTGCGTACACGACACTGTGCTGTCTGCATATTTGCTTATCGCTGTCGCATGACTTTTGTCACCTCAGTGTAAATCAGACTTGAGTGCAACAGTGCCCTGTGATCAGTCAGTTGCAGTGGGAAAGCACTGTGGTGGGGGCGTTTACTTCCTGCTACCTCTGTCTTGTGTGCCAAAATTGTATGGTGAATACAAACATTCATATAATTACATAAAGCTGAAGAGATGATCAGGAACGTGGGACGAAAGCGATAGTCGGTAATAACCTCAGAAAGTGGCAGCCATTTACTTAATGGCGATAGCTGTACGCAAGCTTTGAGCAAGTATATTCCCCGTGTGCCAGGAGCAGTAATACTTGGTCAGCAGTGATTGGCTCGCTGCCTCTTAACACTCCCATCGGCAATTATTGTTCGATTATCTGACTCGTATTGCGCTTCCTGAAGTTTTTGTCGGAAAAACTCTGACACGACTCGGCCCGTCAATACTGTCAAGACCGTCTGCGTGCGCCTTGCATTATTTAGGCGTCCAGTCCGTAACAGATTTTTGTTTTCCATTTCTCGCAGCAATGGCGGTGCTTTACGACGGCGCGGACACAAACGACAATCGACAAACGACAATCTGCCACGACGCATTTCGACGGTTTTGCATCATTAACTGTGTAAAAGAACTCTCAAAACATTATTTTACGCTTTGTAATGGAAACTAACCAGGGTTCGGATTTCACCTTTAACATCAGATTCCCCTACAGACGGTTAGTCAGCGTCCCACACGATCTTGGGGTTCAAGACAGCT
The DNA here is from genome assembly GCF_021461385.2 of Schistocerca piceifrons. Classification (NCBI taxonomy): domain Eukaryota; kingdom Metazoa; phylum Arthropoda; class Insecta; order Orthoptera; family Acrididae; genus Schistocerca; species Schistocerca piceifrons. The sequence goes on from NC_060144.1 coordinate 27,542,127, forward strand.
TCACCTCTCTAAAAGGAAAGATCACAGAAGTACAGTGATTGTCAAAAAAATGTCCAAATGTGTGACTTAACTGCTAAGGTCATCAGTCCCTAAGCTTACACACTACTTAACCTAAATTATCCCACGGACAAACACACACAGCCACGCCCGAGGGAGGACTCGAACCTCCGCCCGGAACAGCCGACAGTGATTGTCAGTAGCACCCATATCAAGAGCCGCTGGCACATATGACGATCCAGATAGACAGTTTTTCTCACTAAAATACACTAGCGCGGGAAGCCTAAGGAGGAAACTAACTGTAACGTGATGTGTCACTGACAAGTAGACAGCTCGATGAAATAGTATAGTATAGAAGGTAACTGAAAGAGATACACAATGAGACGAACAGAAATGACACTCTTGTGCAAAGACAATAATTATAGCGAAGTCAGCGCGATTCGTGACGGGCCCCAGTACATTGCAAAAGATGGTACGTGCTTCTTAATAGAGTGTGTGATCACCACGGACTTCAGTGTAGGTTATGCAACGTGCTCCCATGCTGGCTGTAATGTTGAGAAGGAGTGTTGTGGTAAGGCGTTGCTTTCGTCCACCAATGCCCTTGACAAGTGTCGAATGGTCTTTGGTGCATGTGGACTTGGTACAATACGTCTCCGCAAAGTATGCCACACGTTTTCGATGCACGCCCTTGGAACGTTACACCTGCCCACCCGTGACACCTGGACCCCAAAAACGATCATATTCGACATTCCAGAATGAGATTTTCTCTCTGCAGCGGAGTGTGCGCTGATATGAAACTTCCTGGCAGATTAAAACTGTGTGCCAGACCGAGACTCGAACTCGGGACCTTTGCCTTTTGCGGGCAAGTGCTCTACCAACTGAGCTACCCAAGCACGACTCAGGAGACTAGGTACTGGCAGAAGTAAAGCTGTGAGGACGGGACGTGAGTCGTGATTGGGTAACTCAGTTGGTAGAGCACTTGCCCGCGAAAGGCAAAGGTCCCGAGTTCGAGTCTCGGTCCGACACACAGTTTTAATCTGCCAGGAAGTTTCATATTCGATATTGTTCGCGTGTGCAGTGTCTGTGGTTCGGAACGCTCTCCATGCGCGTGAAACAGTGCCGTGAGCAATACCAAATTCCTGGGCCTCGTGTTGCCGGGCCAGCCACATTTGTCGGTGTAGACACGCTGACACCATGTCATGTGATATCAAAAAAAGGTTCAAATGGCTCTGAGCACTATGAGACTTAACTGCTGAGGTCATCAGTCCCCTAGAACTTAGAACTACTTAAACCTAACTAACCTAAGGACTTCACACTCATCCATGCCCGAGGCAGGGTTCAAACCTGCGACCGTAGCGGTCGCGCGGTTCCAGTCTGTAGCGCCTAGAACCGCTCGGCCACGCATGACCGGCCATGTGATATCCAGCTCCCTGTGCACCACAAGCAGACCTGTGGCAATATGCTTCCGCACTTTCATTCGTTTACCTCGTCTCTTAACTTTTGTAGGACAGTGTATTAACAGCAAATATAAAGCTAGGAAAATATGAACTTGAAACTGTTGGTGAGTGATGGGAGAAAGGCGACAAGTGGGAAAATCCTTTTATTGATAATGTTGAAAAAATCTATTTCATTCTAAGATCATCCGAGCTGCTACCCAGCTTCGTGTTCTACGGACTGCAGTAGCCTAAAAACATGTCAGTGTGGTAGGACAATGGTCTCAGAGGTATGGCGTCCATGACTTGCGGTTCTTTCCAAAAATACAAGACGATGTTGTAACAGTCAGTCACTGTATTGTATTCAGTCTGCACTGACGTGTTTGTAGCTGCGCTAGGTTAGGCCTATTGCAGTTATCATTGGTATTTTAGACACTGGAAGTTTAATTTTACGAGACGCAGTGGCTGTAATATGATTTTTGTTCTCGGGAGCTCGTTGTTTCATTAAAAAAAAAAAAACCGACGTGAGAGTCGTTTTATTTATTTTCACTCATTTTTTTCTTTGCTATGTGACGCTGAGAGAATTGTTTGCTCTTTGTTTTGTCATTTGTTATTTTTAGGTTTTGTTGTGGCGGAACACAAATGATGGCGGCCAGATGTGCATTTTTCGGGTCCAGTTATGATGTTTATACTAGTAACTTAAATCTTTCAGTGGATTTTTGTTTTAGCACTTTGCAGTGGTTCATCGGAGACAGACTATAATAAATTTAATTTTCACTGAACTTTTCCGTCTGGGGTCTGACAACATTGTTTAACATTTCAGTAAATTCAACTCTCGATTTTTTTTAGTGAGAGTGCCAAGACATAGACACAGATACAAACAGAAACACACACACACACACACACACACACACACACACACACACACACACACACACACATTAGTAAGAATGCCTATCAACACTGCCTTGCCACTTGTGATCATAATTGTCCGTGAGTCAGCCAGACGAAGATACTTGCTTGGGTTTCATGTGACAACTAAAGGGGTTGATTTATTAATATAATAACATGGGCAAAGCTGAAAGACATGTGGTTAAATTCAAGTGTGATACATTGTTTAGAAAGTAGAAATACGTCATGAAACATTAAATAAGGGTATGGAATGTAGTCCAGTTAAATTAGGTGATGCTGGTGGGACTAGGTTAGGAAAACAGATAATAAAAGTAGTAGATCGCTGTTTGAGAACATGAAAACCATGAATGGATGTAAATGGTCTGCAAGTCGCCCCACTGCCGTAACTGATTCGTTCGTCGTACGTCCCATAGTGATTTGAGCTGTTATTTCATGGAGTGTTGCTGTGTTGTTAGCACTGACAGCTGCACGCAAACGCCGCTGCTCTCGGTCGTTAAATGAAGGCCGTCGGTCACTGCGCTGTGTGTGGTGAGAGGCAATACCTGAAGTTGGTATTCCTGGCACACTCTTAACACCGTAGGTGTCGGAGTATTGAATTCCTTAACGATTTCCGAAATGAAATATCCAATGCGTCTAGCTCCAACTACCATTCCGCACTGAAAGTCTGTTAATTGCTTTCGTTCTGCCGTAATCACGTCGGAAACGTATTCACATGAATTACGTGAGTAGGACAAACGTCAGCTCCGCCAATGCATTGCCCTTTTATACCTTTTGTAGGCGATACCGCTACCATCTGTATACGTGCATGTCGCTATCCCACGGCTTCTTGTCATCTCAGTGTTGTTGTAGCTAGACGCTTGCACAGAATAGGCTAGAGTGCAGAGGTCCATCAAACCAGTCTTCGGACTGAAGATCACAATAACAAGTGCAGGAATAATTTTCTAGTATAGGAAGCCATGGAAATTAGGTCTTTTTATTTGTTAGCCATTGAAGTTTTCTAGTGTGACTTAGCTACGTACATGCTTTCACTACATAATTATAACTCATTGTTAGAGAGGTTCCTTTATCTGCAGTGAGTGAGAGCCACATCGAGAACTGTGGTTCGACGTCAGCCGCACAGTTCATGGCAAGAAGACATTGCTACAGCAGATTGCCAGGGACCGATAGGCACAACGATTCGTTCGTTCGATTAGCGGTCTCTAGAATGGACGTTCTGTTCCATTCATTTACTGTCAGTTTCTTGTCGTGAAAGTACTGTTTACCCACGAGACCACTTCGAGTGTCTGTAAGTGCAAAGTGGGGCAAATAAGAGTGGCCCGGAGCACAGAGTTGTATGGACAAACAAACACAGCAGTGGAAAGGAAATACAGAGGTAACCTATAGCACACGCTGAAAGTGACCACCATTCACCTCTTGGCACTTTTGGACCATGCTCAACAAGTTGCCGAAGGGAGATCCGAGCTGGACTGCTGGGATTGCTGCAATCTCGTCCGAAATGTTCTGCTGATGTCCTCGAAGACCACGAGGGTTGTCGCGAGACGCCTTACTCTTGAGGCCCCCGCACACAAAGTTATCGCACACTGACGGATCAGTAGGCGTGGGTGGCCAGCTAGGGCAGCGACCGGACTGACCTCTGCTAACAACTCTGTCAGGCGTGAAGGTTGTGTAAATGTACTCCAAGGTTCGACCGGCTGTATGGGCAGTTCCCTCCATCCTGCTGGAAGTAAGGATGGATCTTTTCCTCCTCCGTTAACGCCACCACTCCTCCGGGCCGCTTTTGTGTGGCCCACCCTGTATATTTGAAGGAATTTCCTTTTAATACACAACCTGCAGAAGCAGTACTTTCTGTGTGTGGTGCAAGACAGAATTTCTGGGCATTTCTTATCTTCAGGAGGCACAACTCCCAGTATTGCACATAGAAACAGCGTAAAAATAGATTACAGCATACCCGGATTTTGGAAAGGAAATTAGATCAAAGGAAAACTGAAAACATCCCGTAGTGGATACACCGGTTCCTGTCAGATCACCGAAGTTAATCGCTGTTGGGCGTGGTTGGGGCTCGGATGGGTGACCGTCCGGGCCGCCGTGAGCTGTTGCCATTTTTCGGGGTGCACTCAGCCTCGTGATGCCAATTGAGGAGCTACTCGACCGAGTAGTAGCGGCTCCGGTCAACTAAAACCATCATAACGATCGGGAAAGGGTGTGCTGACCCCGCGCCCAACCTATCCACGTCCTCATCTGAGGATGACACGGCTGTCGGATGGTCCAGATGGGCCACTTGTGGCCTGAAGACGGAGTGCTTTATCTCGTTGCCCCAATTTCTACAAATTATGCGAATATTTTCGTTGAGGGGTTGAAAATGTTCGTTTCATGGCAACTAACAATGTTTACTGTAAAGCTGTAAGACAGGTAATTATGTACTATCAATAGGATTCAGTATTTACATAAGTAAAAAATATTTTCTCTAAGAAAACAGTGTAATCAAGTACACATTAAGGTGCTAACAGCAGACAAACAGCAGCTCTACCAGGTGTATCTCCTACGAGTCGTCAGACGCTTTTTCTCTGATGTTTCGGCAGACATTTGCAGTTTCGTTTTTGCACTGTATAGCTGGAGTCGGCGTAAACAATTACTGCACGTAAATGTCGCTTTGTTTCCCATTACAAACAAAATCACTTTTAAATCGGAATTTTCTGTCCCCGTTCGATAGAGCGCTACAAAATTAGTCTGGTCCGATATTCCTTGTATCTACATGTGTTAACAAGGACAGTAAAACACGAAGAAGCAACAATCCACCAGCCAGTCGGTAGCGCTGCACGCTAGGCCGTAGCAGTCAGCATGGAGTAGGACAGTGCCGTCGATGTTTGAGCACTGATTATTCTTCGAGTTTCACTGTTCCTGTTAATACATAGCGATAAAACAAATATCGCACTAGACGAAGCTGGGGCCTCTCTTGAGGGTATTTTTATTCTGTCGATGCAACTACGAAAATGCGTAATTTTTTTTTCACCAGACACGTTTCGCTTTACTGAGGTAAACCATCATCAGTGGTCTGTAATTAAATTGTTTACATTTTAATTTATTTTAAGATAAAAAACAGTTCGATTACAGACCACTGATGAAGCTTTACCTCAATAAAGCGAAACGCGTCTGGTGAAAAAAATTACGTATTTTTGTAGTTGCAACGACAGAACTTAAATACCCTCAAGAATTCTAAAGCAATCACAGACAATATGGCCACAAAAATGAAAAATGGGACCTCTATCTAATGGGCACGTAAAACTCTGTTTTACAAGTCATTCTGTTTGTCAATGGAAACAAACAGACGCTTTCCGTCGACACTGGGAGTCGCATAAATGACGTTGTGAGTAAAACTGATAAAGCAGTAGCTCTATTCAAAGTAGCAGATTTCTTTCTTGCTTAGTTATTAAGTAAACTATAGATGGCTTAAGAGTGAAAAGCATTATAGTGGCACTTCATTGTTAATGTACACGCTATACATACACTGAAGCGTCGAAGAAACCGGTATAGGCATGCGTATTCGAGTACGGGCAGAATACGACGCTGCGGTCGGCAACGCCTATACAAGACAACAAGTGTCTGGCGCAGTTGTTAGATCGGTTACTGCTGCTACAATGGCAAGTTATCAAGATTTATATGAGTTTGAACGTGGTGTTACAGTGGGCGCACAACCAATAGGACACTGCATCTCCGAGGTAACGGTGAAGCGAGGATTTTCCCGTACCACCGTTTCACAAGTATACCGTGAGTATCAGGAATCCACTAAAATATTAAATCTCCGCCATCCCTGCTGCCGGATGAAGATCCTGCAAGAACGGGACCAACGACGACTGGGGAGAATCGTTCAACGTGACAGAAGTGCGACCCTTCCGCAAATTGCTCTAGATTTCAATACTGGGCCATCAACAAGTATCAGCGTGCGAACCATTCAACGAAACATAATCGATATGGGCTTTTAGAGTCGAACGTCCACTCGTGTACCCTTGATGACTGCACGACACAAAGCTTTACGCCTTGCCTGGGCCTGTCAACACCGACATTGGACTATTGATGACTAGGATTATATCAAGCGGATGGACGTGTACGGGCATGGAGACAACCTCATGAATCCATGGAACCTGCACGTTAGCAGGAAACTGTTCAAGCTGGTGGAGGCTCTGTAATGGTGTGGGGTGTGTGCAGTTGGAGCGATATGGGACCCCTGATACGTCTGGACACGACTCTGACAGGTGACACGTGCGTAAGCGTCCTGTCTGATCACCTGCATCTGTACTTGTTCACTGTGAATTCCGACGGACTTCGGCAATTCCAGGAGGACAATGTGACTGCCCGCATGTCCAGAATTGCTACAGTGTGTCTCTAGGAACGCTCTTCTGAGTTTAAACACTTCCGCTGGTCACCAAACTCCCCAGACATGAAAATTATTGAGCATACCTGGGGTGCCTTGCAACGAGCTGTTCAGAAGATATCTCCATCCCCCCCCCCCCCCCCCGTACTCTTACGGATTTGTGGACAGCCCTGCAGTATTCATTGCGTCAGTTCCCTCCATCACCACTTGAGACATTAGTCGAGTCAATGCCACGTCGTGTTGCGGCACTTCTGCGTGCTCGCGGGGCCCCTACACGATATTAGGCAGGTGTACCAGTTTCTTTGGCACTTCAGTGTACAAATATTACAACGCAATATACACTCCTGGAAATGGAAAAAAGAACACATTGACACCGGTGTGTCAGACCCACCATACTTGCTCCGGACACTGCGAGAGGGCTGTACAAGCAATGATCACACGCACGGCACAGCGGACACACCAGGAACCGCGGTGTTGGCCGTCGAATGGCGCTAGCTGCGCAGCATTTGTGCACCGCCGCCGTCAGTGTCAGCCAGTTTGCCGTGGCATACGGAGCTCCATCGCAGTCTTTAACACTGGTAGCATGCCGGGACAGCGTGGACGTGAACCGTATGTGCAGTTGACGGACTTTGAGCGAGGGCGTATAGTGGGCATGCGGGAAGCCGGGTGGACGTACCGCCGAATTGTTCAACACGTGGGGCGTGAGGTCTCCACAGTACATCGATGTTGTCGCCAGTGGTCGGCGGAAGGTGCACGTGCCCGTCGACCTGGGACCGGACCGCAGCGATGCACGGATGCACGCCAAGACCGTAGGATCCTACGCAGTGCCGTAGGGGACCGCACCGCCACTTCCCAGCAAATTAGGGACACTGTTGCTCCTGGGGTATCGGCGAGGACCATTCGCAACCGTCTCCATGAAGCTGGGCTACGGTCCCGCACACCGTTAGGCCGTCTTCCGCTCACGCCCCAACATCGTGCAGCCCGCCTCCAGTGGTGTCGCGACAGGCGTGAATGGAGGGACGAATGGAGACGTGTCGTCTTCAGCGATGAGAGTCGCTTCTGCCTTGGTGCCAATGATGGTCGTATGCGTGTTTGGCTCCGTGCAGGTGAGCGCCACAATCAGGACTGCATACGACCGAGGCACACAGGGCCAACACCCGGCATCATGGTGTGGGGAGCGATCTCCTACACTGGCCGTACACCACTGGTGATCGTCGAGGGGACACTGAATAGTGCACGGTACATCCAAACCGTCATCGAACCCATCGTTCTACCATTCCTAGACCGGCAAGGGAACTTGCTGTTCCAACAGGACAATGCACGTCCGCATGTATCCCGTGCCACCCAACGTGCTCTAGAAGGTGTAAGTCAACTACCCTGGCCAGCAAGATCTCCGGATCTGTCCCCCATTGAGCATGTTTGGGACTGGATGAAGCGTCGTCTCACGCGGTCTGCACGTCCAGCACGAACGCTGGTCCAACTGAGGCGCCAGGTGGAAATGGCATGGCAAGCCTTTCCACAGGACTACATCCAGCATCTCTACGATCGTCTCCATGGGAGAATAGCAGCCTGCATTGCTGCGAAAGGTGGATATACACTGTACTAGTGCCGACATTGTGCATGCTCTGTTGCCTGTGTCTATGTGCCTGTGGTTCTGTCAGTGTGATCATGTGATGTATCTGGCCCCAGGAATGTGTCAATAAAGTTTCCCCTTCCTGGGACAATGAATTCACGGTGTTCTTATTTCAATTTCCAGGAGTGTAGGATGAACATTACTGTGTTTCGTTGCAGGAGTATATTGAAACCTAGAAGTCTACACGATTAAAGAGACATGTCTTCAGATACAAAGAGGAAGTTAAGTCTTTCTGGGGACCAACGAACTGTTCAACTTCGCCTGCTGTACCAGTGTAGGACGTCGGTGTCAGCTCTCTTAGTTTTTTGGTTTGCTGTTACACTAGGATTGTCATTTACTCTACGGAAATTTGACTCTGGGGCTGGACAGATTGCTGCTTTTCACACGCAGATTCCGCGCTCCACTGTCAGGGACAGCTAGCTACTACCAGGTGGGAAATTACTTTTCTACGCCCGGCTGCCAGGAGAAGCGGAAACTTCGTGGGCTAGTGGTAGGAAGGCAGGTGGCGAGACAAGTGTCTTGTGGCGTTTATCGAGCTGTGGGGTCAACAGCGGCTGCGTTCCAGAGGAGAGCACGTTGCGCCCGCGTGACCGCGGCGGTCTGTCTCTGGTCAGCCATAAATCATTCACGTCGGCCTGCGCGCTTTGTGCCTCATCCGAAAAGCCGAGCCACTAACTAAATCCATAGAGCCATCACGGCCCGAGGGCATTAATTACCTGTTTTCTTTCCCCGGGCAACAGCCGGAGCTTTCAAATTAGCTTTTGATGAAAATGTCAATAGAGTGCGCACCTACGGAAGGGCACAGCGCAACTGGGCACGAAACAGCGCCGTCACGTGAGAGGGTCTGCAGCCCTTTTGTCGCGAGCGACTTTCCTGTCTCAATCGACTGCTGCACGAAATCCACTGCAGCGCCCCTGGCGGTTTGTTCCCGTACTGAGTCCCGCTGCCGCGAGTGGTCGTTTCCGTTCCCACGGCAGCGCCGAAACTGTGTTACGTTCTGCAGTCTGGCACATGAACAGTCAAGGTGCGGTTACGAGGTACCATCCTTTTTTACGAAAAAGTCGCAATATAGTAACAGAATGCGGAAATAAGAATGATAATAAAGTTTACTAATCCATAGTGGATGTTCTTGACAAAAGTTGTATGATAAGTTTGTAACACCGAAAATGCAGGATGCATGGCACCTGCTACCGATATATAATTTCTTTTTGAATTGTGTGCAAATATTTGTGAAGTCATCACCAGATACAGTTGGGATGGAAGAACCAAGAGTGTAATTGATTATATTCTAGTAGATAGGGAATGGGGAGAGAAAGTAACAAATGTGAAGGTAATTCCAAGTGTGAGTGCAGATGGAGACGATAGATTGGTGGGACAATGGAAAATGAATCAGTGTGTGAAAAATAGAAAACAGAAGAAAGTGATGAGGATACGGGATTGGAAACTGAAGGAGAGTGAATTTGCTGAGAAGTACAGCGAATTAATCACACAAAAATTTCCAAAAGAAGTTTTCTGCGATGTAAAGAATGGAGTTTATTCAAAGGCACTTTAGTCGAAGCAGCACAAAAAGTATGTGGCAGAACATCTGGAAAGGAAAAAATAAGACAGACGAGTTGGTGGGATGATACCACAATCCAAGCAGTTAGAAGAAAAAATGGAGCTTGGAGAAAGTGGTGGAAAACTAAAAATGACGAAGACCATAAAAGATATATAGAGGAAAAGAAGAAGTGCGAAGAAATTGTGGAAACAGCAAAGAAAAAGGCATGGAAAGAGTTTACAAAAAAACTTGAAGAAGATGTGAAGAGAAATAAGAAAATGTTCTATAAAATGATGCAAAATAAAAGGAAGGCTTCTGAAGTACCAGTAAAGATGGAAACAGAAGACGGTACCATTATTGAAGATCCAGGGAATATAAAAGATCTCTGGAAAGAACATTTTAAGAAACTGTTAAATGCTGAGGAGCAGGTACATGAGAAAACAACAAATAATGGAGAAATTGAGAGAAGTTGGAAAGCAGTATTAGGACAAATTACACGGGAAGAAATGGAAAAAGCTGTGAAGAAGATGAATGGGGGGAAAGCCCCAGAACCTGATGAAGTATCAGTGGACATGACAAGAGCAGCAGGTTCAGTGGGAATGCAATGGCTGTATAGAGTACTATCAAGCGTATGGAGAAATAGTACAATACCTGACGACTGGAGAACAGGAGACATTGTTCCCATCTTCAAGAAAGGCAATAAAAGACTTTGTAGAAACTACAGAGGAATAACCCTTATGAGTCATACAGCCAAGATTTTTGAAAGAATTTTACTAAATCGAATAAGTGAAAAGACAGAAAAGGAGCTGAGTGAAGAACAGCATGGGTTTTGAAAAGGAAGAAGCATGATCGACCTGATATTTTCTATCTGTCAACTGATGGAAAAAAGTTGGGAGTATAACAAAAGGGTGATAATGGTTTTTATAGACATAGAAAAGGCATATGACTCAGTTGACAGGGAAAGACTCTGGGAAGAAATGAAGAAGATAGATATAGAAAATGGCTACATTAATGTTATAAAGACAATGTACAGAGGACACAATTGTAGAATTAGAACACCATTGGGGAACTTTGAATACTTCGAAATAAGACAAGGACTTAAGCAAGGAAGTATTCTATCTCCTGCACTTTTTAATGTTGTGATGGAGGGAATGAATAGGGCAGTTAAAGATATAGTAAAAGAAAAAGACAAGAAGATGATTTTTGCAGATGATACAGTAATATGGGGTGATAAAGAGGTAGATGTACAGTTACAGCTTGATGCGTGGAAGGAAATAATGAAAGAGTATGGATTAAAAATAAATAAAGATAAGAGTGAAGTAATGGTATTTGGAAGAGAAAAAGGGATCAACGGAAATATTACCTTGAATGGAGAACCCCTCAAAGTGGTAGAAAGTTTCACTTATTTAGGGAATGAAATATCTAGGGATGGAAGAATAACTAACGAAATTAATAGGAGTTTACAGAGGGGAGGCAATTTATACCAAACAATAAAACAGCTGATTTGGAATAATGAAGTTTCAGAAAGAGCAAAACTCCTTATATATAAGAATTATTACATTCCTATTGTCACCTATGGTAGAGAAACATGGACAATGACAGAAAGGGACTGGAGCAGACTGCAAGCAGAGGAAATGAAATTTCTCAGAGCAGTTAAGGGAAAAACAAGAATGGTCAGAGAAAGGAATGTAGAGATTAGAAGGGGCCTCAAACAATAAAGTATGAGAGAAGAAATTGAAAGAAAGAGATTAAGATGGTATGGGCATGTTAAGAGGATGCATGGGCAGAGACTCCCCAAAATTATGGAAGAACTAAAGATGGATGCAGAAAGACCTAGAGGGCGCCCAAGAAAACGGTGGAAAATGGGAGTGAGAATATCTGTAGAAAGGAGAGGTGTGACCTTGCAGCAAGTGGAGGAAGAAAAGTGGTGGGAGGACCGAGCCAAATGGAGAGGACTCGTCAGCACCCAGACCCGGCAGCAGCTGCAGCGGGATTCGGATATAGATAGATAAATGCAAATATTTGTAATTTAGATGCTTCCTTTTAATAAGTAAGGACATTCCTTCACTGTATGTGTACATTTAGATAGAAGTCTGTTGACGTATCATTGTATTTATCTGTGTTTTACTGTGAAACTTACAAGCTCTGGGAAAAAGCCAAAGGAATTGTTATTTGCATCGACTAGCAACGATAATAGCAGTGCTTGTGCGTTGTAAAATCTTTGGGTAGGCAGTTGTTTAGTGGAGCGCGCGAAGTTAAGAGGGAGACGGGTTCCGCTCTCGCAGTAGAGAGTACGCATTTCGGCGGCATCATGTACGCGCGCCGGCCAGATGTCTAGAGCAGGAGTACGGAGAGTGGACTGGCGGAAGAGGCTGTATTAATTACGATCGTCCCTTCCTGTAATTAGCCGTGGCTCCACAATATGCTACCGTCTTCAACAACAGCAACAGTTCCAGCGACATAGTTCCGTCGTCGGTTCCGCGTTTTGTCGTATGCACAGCACTGAAGTAACACTGTTCATTGGTAGAAAGTATTAACGGCTAACCCAGCAGCTTAACTGAATGTGATTTGAATGATAAGATTTATTTAAATAACAATCAGTTAACTCAGGGCGATTGTGTTCTCATTGCCCCCAGACATTGTTACCAAGCAAGGTCCTTGTTCCTTTTTTTCCTAATATGCTAACCGAGTGTCATAAGAAACAAACTGAATAGTTACAACCAGTTTATTAATGAATAATTTCTCTTTTAAGAATTTTAGTCTCAGTCTACTTTCAATTAACTGTTGTACAACAGAGGCTTCAGTAATGACTAAAGTAAAGCAATTTCATTTTTCAAGTTTGAGAATCAGTCACTGGAAAAAATCCAAATCTAAAGAAATGCACAAACTAAGAGTGCGGAAGTTTTATTTGTTTTACATAAAGCTTGGAGCACATGGCTGTTTGGTTTGGTACGTATTCTAGTATTTAATTCTGTTCAAGTCAGTAAGAAAGGCTCAGTTGTTCAGACAGTAATATGAAATCCAATTTGCAAAATAAGTAACGACGAAGCAAAAAGTGCTAGTTTTCTTTCTAAATTTCTTTGATGACGTTATGTTGAGGTCACTGAAAGTCATTGTTCACGTACGAAGTTCAGTACTAACATACAGCATATTTTCAAATCATTACTCGATTGCCTTTTTCAAAATTTAATGTCAAACATAACGTAAGAGTGACTTCTCAGTTTTCTTTGTCATTACATACTCATTTGAAATTAGTGTAAAAAAAAAAAAAAAAGACGTGGCAGCCTTTAGTTGCCACGTCATGTGTTTAATAATATGTTTTTCTTTCCCATCGTCTTGTACAGGATTTTGAATGTAAATTGCCCCAGTGGGCTGGTGACCGTTAATTACTTCCTTTTCGTTCATTAGTGTAACTTTTGGGTTCATGATCAGTGGTACCCCTTTCTGTCCAGTGTTGTTTGTGAGTGAAAGCACAAAATAATTTTCATTTTCCAAATTATAGCCCTGTTCGGTTTATTATTTTTAGTAGACTTTCCATCAGAAGGGTCGGTTGTACACTTTCCTCCTACTTATCGGTATCACTTCTTCGGGAAAGATAGCCTCAATACAATTAGAACAAATTCATTAGGCATACACGCGATCCACGGTCATATTTTATATCGCAAGCAGGATAGGCCGATTAGTAAGAGGTAGGTTACAATTTCTCGACGTTAATGAGAACTGAAAGAATAGGAAAACTGTTTGAGAAAATACGTGCTTACAAACACACAAAACAATATACAGAAAGTAGCGCCTTTTTAACATGTTTTCATAGGTCGCTTTCTTGTCTGTCTATTGGGCACAATTTTTTATACAGGTTTTAATCTAATTTTACGATGAACCAGAGACTTGAAATTTTAAACATAACTCAGAACTGGATGACAGTGCAGTAGTGATGGGATAAGAACCACCCGCTTGCAACAGGGGAGGGGGCGGGAGGTAAAACGGGCTGACAAAGAAGAGTTTGTGACACTTGTACTGAGTGACACCTGCAAGGAATTGGAATGTTCTGACATTTTCGCGGGGCCCTGACACTTCTGGTAGTAGTGCCTCGGAACAGGCTGTTTCAGAAGTAGGATACACCGGCCTCTCAGCCGCTACGAGTTACATACTGCTGGGAAAGTCCGCTTTCTGTTCTAAGAAACCTATCCGGAAGGGAAGCCTTGATTCATTTACAACAGGCATCAGTATTTCGTGGAAGATACTAACAAAGAAGATGTAACATATTGGCGCTGTTTAAACTATAGAAAATGTAAGTGCAAAGGAAGACTATCCACTAAAAATACCATACTTTTAGGTGAAGATAGTCATCTTTGTATTCCAGATGAAACAGCAAGTAAAGTGCGGAAACATTTTGTAAGTAACATTTTGTAAGTACATTTTGTAATGAACAGGAACAACGATTTCATCAATTTGCGCTGAAGAAGTAGGGCAGCAGTTCAATCGAGGCTACGAGTTACTAACATTGTTGCCGTCACATAGAAGTGCGAAACAATCTTTATATCGTATTAGGCGACCTACAAAAGATCCGATCGATGCTGGAGGAGTATTCTATCAAGAAAATAATTTGCTGATGAACGATGGTAGCAAAATCTCACTTGCAGATGTCAACAGACTAACGAATGACATAATGTCGGTGTTTGTCAGAAAAAAGGGAAAAATCGTGTTTATTGCGCTGTGCATAATTCTTTGTGAACCGAACGTTCAAGAATTCGAGCGAACAGTTTGGACATTGCTTTATACTTCACGCGGATATTAGAAGTACTTGGGAGGAAACACACACTATTCCAGCTGTCTACGTTTTGCTGCCGAACAAAAAGGGAGAAACATATGACCTTTTTTAAAGCTATTAAATACTGCGTATCTCATAACGAATTTCGAAATTGTTGTCTTCCAATCAGCAACAAGTTTGTTTCCTGGAACACAGACTGCGAGCTACAATTATCATTTTAATCAGCGTTTGTGGAAACAACTTCAATGCTGCCTATAAGGAAAGTGAAGAGACTCTCTGTCACATAAGAATGTTCAGCACATCTTCCTCTGGATATGTTGGATGATGGTTGGTTGGCTGTGTATTCAGGAGGGTACGGCTGAAAACCAAAAGGTTCAAGACTTCTACGACTATTTTGTGGACCAGTGGCTCGGTAACGAGCATATGCCAAGAAATATGTGGAACTGCAGTGGAAGGAGCCATCAACTAACAATCCCCGAAGGATGGAACCGTAGAATAAACACCTTACTATTAAAAGTTCTTAAAAAAAAGTGTGAAATCTTATGGGACTTAACTGGTAAGGTCATCAGTCCCTAAGCTGACACACTACTTAACTTAAATTATCCTAAGGACAAACACACACAACCATGCCCGAGGGAGGACTCGAATCTCCGCTGGGACCGGCCGCACAGTCTATGACTGCAGTGCCTTAGACCGATCGGCCAATCCCGCGCAAAAGTTCTTCCAAATGGTTATTCTTTAGTAAAAAATCTTCACGATGACACAGAGTATCACGCTCGCCAGTTTGACCAAGTGACTTTAAATATCGATAGAGAAAAAAAAAATAAAAAAAAACTTAGGAATTAAAACTGCTCTTGAAAACACTCAAAATTGACGGTAAAGCAAAATCGTTTCTAACTTGTGTGGCCTACGCACAGAAATTAGTGATGAAGAAAATGTCATGATCATTGGAAATTATGTAGACACTGATAAGGATTTAGTACTCATTATACTAATTGGCAATCTTGTAAATAAATTTAATAGGGGACGAGGAGAGATGACCTCTTCGTAGCGTTCCGTGGAAACGGCACAAAGTTGACTACATGTTTCTTGAAATATGGAAAATACATTATTTATCCATGTCGGGTGTTTGACCGGTTGATATAATGAGAGACCCCGGAAGCAACAGTTTTGTTTCTTTCATCAAATATTGAAACTAAATCGTAGTGACACGGGCCATAGTGTAGAGCACACTGTGCTACAGCGCTATACAGAAAACTAATTCTTAGGGTGCCTGTACTCGCCCGTTGCTACCTCAGGAGCCCCAAGCTCCGTGCAAAAGTCCCTCCGCGCAGGTGTCACTCCGTGCAAGTGTTCAGCACTGACAAAGAAGGCTATAGCCGAGACGGCGTAAGAAGACCCTGGCAACCGGCGCCGCTGTTTCCGGAATTATCTGCTGTAGAAAGGGTCTGCGACAACTTTTAGATACGGGTGCATCTCAATAACGCCTGAAGCAATTTCCACCAAACTAGACGACGTATTACTTGCAACCTGGAAAAAAATTATTGTCACCCTAACACCCCCTCCGCACGTCTATGCCTGAGGTTGGGGTGGTTAGACCTGATATAAAAGCATATCTGAGGTAGCCTGGAGCAACGTCAACGAAATATGGTATGCACATGACGCATTTCAATATATTTTCTATCTTATCTGTCTGTTTATCTCTTCGGTAAAAATTCTGAAATTGATTTTAAACTAACGTCCATTGAGCTATATCGTAACTTTCCGATTAGCTAGAAACTAGAAACATTCAGCCTAACTCAAAAGTGGATGACAAGGCAGTATTAACTCGGTTTGTTGTTTGGTGTGCGGCGGAGAACACTTTATTAACCACTGTCGTTCCAGATGAGCTACAGAGTTGAAACTTTCAATATGTTTCAGATCTGGATGACAGTCCAATATTAAATCGCTTTCTTATGTGATGTGTGGCAGAGGGTACTCTGTGCAGTACTGGACTTTCCTCCTTTCCATCTTCCAGTTGTAAATGTATCGTGGGAAGAACGGTTGCTGGGAAAGCTCCGCGTCAGATCGAATTCCTCATACACGTAATAAATCAGAAATTTACCACATGTCTGTTTTAATCGGATCAAGATGTTTGAAATCCATTGAAAAATTTCACTCACGACTAAAAAGAAAATAATTATTTAAATAAAAATAAATTTTTAATATAGCACGTTCTGTATCGGACTAAAAAGTATATAATCATGTCTCACAGCCTCACATAGATTCCTAACCCCTTACATACAGGGTGGTCCATCGATCGTGACCGAGCCAAATATCTCACGAAATAAGCGTCAAACGAAAAATCTACAAAGAACGAAACCAGATGGCGCTATGGTTGGCCCGCTAGATGGCGCTGCCATACGTCAAACGGATAACAACTGCGTTTTTTAAAATAGGAACCCCCATTTTTAGTACATATTCGTGTAGTACGTAAAGAAATATGAATGCTATAGTTGGACCACTTGATTCGCTTTGTGATAGATGGCGCTGTAATAGTCACATACGTGTAAGTACGTGGTATCACGTAACATTGCGCCAGTGCGGACGGTATTTGCTTCGTGGTACATTACCTGTGTTAAAACGGACCGTTTACCAATTGCGGAAAAGGTCGATATCGTGTTGATGTATGGTTATTCTGATCAAAATGCCCAACGGGCATGTGCTCTGTATGCTGCTCGGTATCCTGGACTACATCTTCCAAGTGTCCGGACCGTTCGCCGGATAGTTACGTTATTTAAGGAAACAGGAAGTGTTCAGCCGCATGTGAAACGTCAACCACGACCTACAAAAATGATGATGCCCAAGTAGGTGTTTTAGCTGCTGTCGCGGCTAATCTGCACATCAGTAGCAGACAAACTGCGCCAGAATCGCGAATCCAAAAACGTCGGAGTTCAGAATGCTACATCAACATCGATTGCACCCGTACGATATTGCTATGCACCAGGAATTGCATGGCGACGACTTTGAACGTCGTGTACAGTTCTGCCACAGGGCACAAGAGAAACTACGGGACGATGACAGATTTTTTGCACGCGTTCTACTTAGCGACGAAGCGTCATTCACCAACAGTGGTAACGTAATCCGGCATAATATCCACTACTGGGCAACGGAAAATCCACGATGGCTGCGACAAGTGGAACATCAGCGACCTTGGCGGGTTAATATATGGTGCGGCATTATGGGAGGATGGATAACTGGCCCCCATTTTATCGATGGCAATCTAAATGGTGCAATGTATGCTGATTTCCTACGTAATGTTCTACCGATGTTACTACAGCATGTTTCACTGCATGACAAAATGGCGGTGTACTTCCAACATGATGGATGTCCGGCGTTGAAGCGGTATTGAATAGCGTATTTCATGACAGGTGGATTGGTCGTCGAAGCACCATACAATGGCTCGCACGTTCACCGGATCTGACGTCCCCGGATTTCTTTCTGTGGGGAAAGTTGAAGGATATTTGCTATCGTGATCCACCGACAACGCCTGACAACATGCGTCAGCGCATTGTCAATGCATGTGCGAACATTACGGAAGGCGAACTACTCGCTGTTGAGAGGAATGTCGTTACACGTATTGCCAAATGCATTGAGGTTGACGGACAACATTTTGAGTATTTATTGCATTAATTGTGGTATTTACGGGTAATCAAGCTGTAACAGCATGCGTTCTCTCAGAAATAATAAGTTCACAAACGTGCATGTATCACATTGGAACAACCGAAATAAAATGTTCAAACGTATCTTCGTTCTATATTTTAATTTAAAAAACCTACCTGTTAGCAACTGTTCATCTAAAATTGTGAGTCATATGTTTGTGACTATTACAGCGCCATCTATCATAAAGCGAAAAAGTGGTCCAACTAAAACATTCATATTTCTTTACGTACTACACGAATATGTAATAAAAATGGGTGTTCCTAGTTTAAAAAACGCAGTTGATATCCGTTTGACCTATGGCTGCGCCATCTACCGGGCCAACCACAGCGCCATCTGGTTTCCCCCTTGAAGCTAGACGAGTTTTCGTTCTTTGTAGTTTTTTCGTTTGACGCTTATTTCGTGAGATATTTGGCCCGGTCACGAGCAGTGGACCACTTTGTATGCTGTATGTGCTCTGGCCGGAGGCAGTTCGCTCCGCGCTCTTGTGTGTGCAAGTGCTTAAGTGACGTTAGTGTTCGTCATTCATCTAATTACACCTTCTTCTACGTGACAATATAGACTGACAGATATTTGTAATTGCGTTATTCATATTCTGTCTTGTTGGATGGATCGATGTAAGCGCTTCTCGGTAGTAGTACGGAGACTTCTTATTATTTCTGCAAATACTGAAGCGCAAGCACGACGTATCGCTCTTTCAACACGTCTGGATTTTCCGGTTCCGTTTCGTAAACACTGGCTTTGATATAACCCCATAAGAAAAAATCCGAGGGCGTTAAATCAGGCGATCCCGCTGGCCATCGAATGCAACCACCACGGCCTATCCACAGTTCGGGATGCACACTGTTGACATATTCTCTACCCCAGTACAATAATGGTGCACCATCGTGCTGAAACCAGTGCCTCTCAGAAAATTGAAGTGGTATGGTTTCTAGGAAATGCTCAAGATTCACCTCATTCTGTA
The DNA here is from genome assembly GCF_021461385.2 of Schistocerca piceifrons. Taxonomy (NCBI): domain Eukaryota; kingdom Metazoa; phylum Arthropoda; class Insecta; order Orthoptera; family Acrididae; genus Schistocerca; species Schistocerca piceifrons. The sequence goes on from NC_060144.1 coordinate 27,561,442, forward strand.
GCAACTGCAAATACAGTCGACGAGTTAGTCTGGGAGCCAAATACACTGGTGTCCCAGAATGCATCATCATACGTTAACACCCCAGAGCGCTTTGCATATAATGCGGCCGTAACCAGTGAAGATTTGCAGGAGCCCAGCAATGTAGATTGTGCCTATCGACAGTGGTCATTTGCGAAATAGCATTCATCTCTCCTTAAAATTTCGCTGGTGAAATCCGGATTTGCGGCTACTTTTTTTGCGAGGTGTGTGCAGGAGGATACCCTATTTTGGATGTCGTTTCCTTCTACACTATATGATGAAAAGTATCCGGACACCCCCAAAAACTTACATTTTTCATACTAGGTGCATTGTGCTGCCATCTACTGCCAGGTACTCCAAATCAGCGACCTCAGTAGTCATTAGACATCGTGAGAGAGCAGAATGGGGCACTCCGCGGGAGAAACGAACTTCGAACGTGGTCAGGTGATTGGGTGTCACTTACGTCATACGTCTGTACGCGAGATTTTCTCACTCCTAAACATCCCTAGGTCCCCTGTATCCGATGTGATAGTGAAGTGGAGACGTGAAGGGACACGTACAGCACAAAACCATACAGGCCGACTTCGTCTGTTGATTGACAGAGATCGCCACGGTTGAAGAGGGTCGTAATGTGTAATAGGCAGACATCTATCCACACCATCATTCAAGAATTCCAGACTGCATCAAAATTCACTCCAAGTACTACGACAGTTAGGCGGGAGGTGATAAAACTTGGATTTCATGGTCGAGCGGCTGCTGATAAGCCACACATCACGCTGGTGAATGCCAAACGACGCCTCGCTTGGCGTAAGGAGAGTAAACATTGGACGATTGAACAGTGGAAAAACGTTGTATGCATTGACGAATCACCGTACACAATGTGGCGATCAGATGGCAGGGTGTGGGTATAGCGAATGGCAGGTGAACCTCATCTGCCAGCGTGTGTAGTGCCAACAGTAAAATTCGGAGGCGGTGGTGTTATGGTGTGGTCGTGTTTTTCATGGAAGGGACCTCTTTTGTTTTGCGTGGCACTATCACAGCACAGGCCTACATTGATGTTTTAAGCACCTTCTTGCTTCCCACTGTTGAAGAGCAATTCGGAAATGGCGATTGCATCTTTCAACGCGATCGAGCGCCTGTTCATAATGCACGGCCTGTGGCGGTGTGGTTACACGACAGTAACATTCCTGTAATGGACGGGCCTGCACAGAGTCCTGACCCGATTCCTATAGAACACCTTTGGGATGTTTTGGAACGCTGACTCCCTGTCAGGCCTCACCGACCGACATCGATACCTCTCCTCAGTGCAGCACTCCGTGAAGATTGGTCTGCCATTCCCCAAGTCACTTTCCACCACCTGATGGGACGTATGCCTCCATGTGTGGAAGCTGTCATCAAGACTGAGGGTTGGCCAACATCATATTGAATTCCAGCATTACTGATGGAGAGCGCCGCGAAATTGTAAGTCATTTTCAGCCAGGTGTTCGGAAACTTTTGATCACATAGTGTAATTGTTCGTTTAGGTGCAGCTTAAAGTGATGCCATTTTCGTGCCTCCAGAAACCTTTGTACCGAAGACTTCGATATCCGCAAGCCCGCTGCAGCTGTTCTTTACCCCAATTACGACGAGAAATACGTATTACTGGGCGAGATCTAATTACTTTAATGATATTAATAATAATGACCATATTACTATTATTATAGGTACAAATGATACTGCAACCTTAATGTAATAGTACAGTAACGCTTTCGTTTATAGTACATTGTACGTACTCGTTGATATCATTTAAGCTGTACGTACCGTGCGTGGGATGTGCTCTAAAATACTCGGTAACGTTCATGGCAACACCGGGAGCATCGCGGATTGGTCTTTCCACGACACGTTGTACCTACAAATCTCCCTCGGTACTTAAACTCATCTCTGTACCTCTAATACCACGAGCAGAAGGTAGACGCCACGTTGGAAAACGTTGTGAATGCAGCCTTCGGGACGCAACTGCATCGCAGAGCTTCTCCCCGTAGATCAGTGCCATATCGGTGTAGTGTTCGCTGAAATACATTGCAGTTGTTACCTGCCGGAATGTAAGACCTGGCTCGAACTGCAGACGACCACGCGACCTTGTCAGAGCGGAACGAGGAGGAAAACGCGAGCAGATGGGGGCACAGCTCCGTGGACGTTGGCTTGTACCTGCACTTCCAGTCTGGATAGCAGTTGCGAGGCAGCCCTTCTTGCACCAAATAATGTGGGAAACATAAAACTACAGAGGACGGCTTGCTCGGGCCTCCTGGTACGTATGTATACATTGCATACATGTTCCACATCTCCTCCTAAACCACTGGACCGATTTCAACCAATCTTAGTATACATATCATTTCACGCCTGGAGAGACTCACATTGGTGGTAAGAACCATTCACCTATGAAATGGGTGGGTCGGGGGGTTAAAGAGCACTGTAGTCCACGACGCGAAAATACCCATACTTTACGCATACAGTAATTAAGAATGAGGGCACTTAAAGATTTGCAACAAACTTTACACATAGCTTCGAGCCTTTAAGAAAGTCTTTATCGCTGACGACACCCACAAAATGATCAGAGGAGAAACCTTTACCGCCTACTACATTTCCGCTGTTCAAGACGTGAAACTGCCTCACGAAGCATAACATTTTACACTACTGGCCATTAAAATTGCTGCACCACGAAGATGACGTGCTACAGACGTGAAATTTAACCGATAGGAAGAAGATGCCGTGATATGCAAATGATTAGCTTTTCAGAGCACTCACACAGGGTTGGCGCCGGTGGCGACACCTACAACGTGCTGACATGACGAAAGTTTCCAACCGATTTCTCGTACACAAACAGCAGTTGACCGGCGTTGCCTGGTGAAACGCTGTTTTGATGTCTCGTGTAAGGAGGAGAAATGCGTACCATCAAGCTTCCGACTTTGACAAAGGTCGGATTGCAGCCTATCGCGATTGCGGTTTATCGTATCGCGACATTGCTGCTCGCATTGGTCGAGATCCAATGACTGTTAGCAGAATACGGAATCGGTGGGTTCAGGAGGGTAATACGGAACGCCGTGCTCGATCCCAACGGTCTCGTATCACTAGCAGTCGAGATGACAGGCATCTTATCCGCATGGCTGTAACGGATCTTGCAGCCACGTCTCGATCCCTGAATCAACAGATGGGGACGTTTGCAAGACAACAACCATCTGCACGAACAGTTCGACGACGTTTGCAGCAGTATGGACTATTAGCTCGGAGACCATGGCTGCGGTTATCCTTGACGCTGCATCACAGACAGGAGCGCCTGCGATGGTGTACTTAGCGACGAACCTGGGTGCACGAATGGCAAAACGTAATTTTTCCGGGCGAATCCAGGTTCTGTTTACAGCATCGTGATGGTCGCATCCCTGTTTGGCGACATCGCGGTGAACGCACGTTGGAAGCGTGTATTCGTCATCGCCATACTGGCGTATCACCCGGCGTGATGGTATGGGGTGCATTTGGTTACACGTCTCGGTTACTTCTTGTTCGCAATGACGGCACTTTGAACAGTGGACGTTACATTTCGGACTTGTTACGACCCGTGGCTCTACCCTTCATTCGATCCCTGCGAAACCCTACATTTCAGCAGGATAATGCACGACCGCATGTTTCAGGTCCTGTACGGGCCTTTCTGGTTACAGAAAATGTTCGACTGCTGCCCTGGCCAGCACATTCTCCAGATCTTTCACCAATTGAAGTCGTCTGGTCAATGGTGGCCAAGTAACTGGCTCGTCACAATACGCCAGTCACTACTCTTGATGAACTGTGGTATCGTGTTGAAGCTGCATGAGCAGCTGTACCTGTACACGCCATCCAGCTATTCGTCCCTGCATTTTGTCGGTTTTGCTTATGTGAACGCCTCTTCCATAACAGCTGTATCATAGCATTGCACGCATATGTTCCTGGTTTGACCAGTCAGTACTCAGGCATGCTATCGCACCTCGACGGGCTCCCCAATCACCTGGTCTTAAACCCATAGAAAACGACTGTTATTGTTTCGAAATGGTGGTGAAACGTAGCGCTGAACATCCCAGCAATTTCTTATCTATACAGGATTTAGTCATCAATAAGTACCTTCACGTGGATGTGGCATACCTGAAGAAACTTGTCAACTCCCTTGCTCATCGAATGGAGGCGGTCTCGCACGATATTTGCATGATGTATGCTGGGGCAGGGGGGGAGGGGGGGGATGACGACTAAAATTTTGTCCGGTGTGCTCAGTAATTGTGTTGTTTACGTTGGGAAATGTCCCGAAACGTGAACGTCCCCGTTAAGACGTCGCAGATCTCGTCTCGCTCCACGTCTCGTGTGACGATGGATGCAACCTGTCTTCACGAACGGTTTCTGGCACAACGACCTGCGTGGACGGCTCTGCGTGTTGTCATCGGCAGTGTCTGGTGTCTGTTGGATGTGTAATCAACGGTGACCACCGCCTGTCGGGGGAGGTGTGACAGATGGCCGGCGCGACGGTGGCGGTAAATCACAGCCACGCGACGTGCCGCAGTATTGGCGCCCCTCAGCGCCGCAGACAAATGAAACTCGTCGCGTCGCGGTCCGTACTTGCCTCTGTTGTCCACTGCGACAGCCGACCGAAGCTGGCAGTGACTCCCGCGTCCTACGACTATATGCGACTCAACTGGCGAAGGACGAAAACCAAATTTCGAAAACCGATTTTCGATGACGTTCTTGCACGTCAGTCCTGAATCCATATTTATAGCACGATCAAATATCTTCGTAACATTTTTAATAAAGTGAGAAGACGATTACGTTACGTATTTCAGTGAGCTCATAAGAGAGAGGAAGAGATCAGGAATGCAGTGGCAACTTTGGGAGAAATCCACACGACTAGCGCCCGAGAGGAACCTCCCCCTGTCCTACGCCATACTCCCCATTCCTTCCCCCTTCCCTTCTCTTCACTTAAGCCATGCCCTTTTCTTGGAAACAGGCCAAACAGAGAGGTTCTGTGCCAACACACACATTTAAATCATAGAAGTCATAAAAACTGTACAGATTAGCGGAATGAAATGAAATTTAAAATTGTGGTTTCTGCTGACGTGTAATTAAATGAGATAGATCAATTTTATCGTCCTTGTGCCACTGCGTCCCCAAGAACTTAGAACTATTTAAATATAACTAACCTAAGGACATCACACACATCCATGCCCGAGGCAGGATTCGAACCTGCGACCGTAGCGGTCGCGCGGTTCCAAACTGTAGCGCCTAGAACCGCTCGGCCACCCCGGCCGGCCACCCACAGATATTTGACTTCTCGTCTCCCAGGTGCTGGATCGGTAGAAATCGCTCGATTCTGATAATGCAGTGATTCATATCGCAGCCAACTTTGGTGATCAAACGATACTGTGCACAATAGATTGGTTGGTTGATTTGGGGGAAGGGACCGAACAGCGAGGTCATCGGTCCCGTCGGATTACGGAAGGATGGGGAAGGAAGTCGGCCGTGTCCTTTCAAAGGAACCATCCCGGCGTTTGCCCGAAGCGATTTAGGGAAATCACGGAAAACCTAAATCAGGATGGCCGGACGTAGGTTTGAACCATCGTCCTCAAGAATGAGAGTCCAGTGCGCTAACCACTGCGCCACCTCGCTCGGCACCCTTGCTTAATGTTGTGATTCATTTGGTGATAAGTAATTTATAGCAGTAAGTGTCTGTTACGACCTTGTGTTCCTCGTCTGATACATATAGCAGTCCCATCGACAATAAGATCATTTAAGGGTTCACGTCGCTGTACCGCTGGGAATCTCGGTAACAACATTGCCCATGGTCGGTCGCCCTCAACGATGGCGCCACACACGATCTATTTACTAATGTACTTAAACCAGTATTTTGAATGCCAGTGTATTTGGCAAAAAAGTTATGGAAAATTTACTGCTACATGCAGCAGCAGTCTTTTGTACAAGTCTCTTTGGAACTGTAATCTATCCGTTAAGGAAGTGTTCAAACCTAAATTATCTGCTACTTATATAAAGAAAAAATTAATAATGAAATAAGAAAAACTTATTGAACCTGTCTACATTTTTCGGACTCCCTTCATTCAGTTCATTCTCCGCCCTTTCAAGAATTTTCCTCATTACCCTGGATGCTTTTTCCTGTCTCATTTCTACATTTACACCTACATATGCACTCTGCAAGCGACATCACGGTGTATGGCGGAGGGTACTTCGTCTGCCGCAGTCAGTCCCCCCCTCCCCCCCCCCCCCCACTCTTTTCCTGTTCGGGGGGAGAACGATTGCTGGTAACCCTTTTTCTGACCTCGTATCTCTGTAACTTTTACCTCCATGGTGTTTCTTCTGGGTATACGTAGGAGGACGCAACATATTGCTTGAGTCTTGTAGAACGTACGCTCTCGGAACGTTAACAACAAAGCATACCAAGGCGCAGAGCGCATGTCTTCCAGCGTCTGCCACAGAAGTTTGCAGAGGATCTCGTTACGCTTTCGCACTTACTAAATGTACCTACAACCAAATATTTTCCTCTTTTTTGGATGTTATGTACACTCCTGGAAATTGAAATAAGAACACCGTGAATTCATTGTCCCAGGAAGGGGAAACTTTATTGACACATTTCTGGGGTCAGATACATCACATGATCACACTGACAGAACCACAGGCACATAGACACAGGCAACAGAGCATGCACAATGTCGGCACTAGTGCAGTGTATATCCACCTTTCGCAGCAATGCAGGCTGCTATTCTCCCATGGAGACGATCGTAGAGATGCTGGATGTAGTCCTGTGGAACGGCTTGCCATACCATTTCCACCTGGCGCCTCAGTTGGACCAGCGTTCGTGCTGGACGTGCAGACCGCGTGAGACGACGCTTCATCCAGTCCCAAACATGCTCAATGGGGGACAGATCCGGAGATCTTGCTGGCCAGGGTAGTTGACTTACACCTTCTAGAGCACGTTGGGTGGCACGGGATACATGCGGACGTGCATTGTCCTGTTGGAACAGCAAGTTCCCTTGCCGGTCTAGGAATGGTAGAACGATGGGTTCGATGACGGTTTGGATGTACCGTGCACTATTCAGTGTCCCCTCGACGATCACCAGTGGTGTACGGCCAGTGTAGGAGATCGCTCCCCACACCATGATGCCGGGTGTTGGCCCTATGTGCCTCGGTCGTATGCAGTCCTGATTGTGGCGCTCACCTGCACGGCGCCAAACACGCATACGACCATCATTGGCACCAAGGTAGAAACGACTCTCATCGCTGAAGACGACACGTCTCCATTCGTCCCTCCATTCACGCCTGTCGCGACACCACTGGAGGCGGGCTGCACGATGTTGGGGCGTGAGCGGAAGACGGCCTAACGGTGTGCGGGACCGTAGCCCAGCTGCATGGAGACGGTTGCGAATGGTCCTCGCCGATACCCCAGGAGCAACAGTGTCCCTCATTTGCTGGGAAGTGGCGGTGCGGTCCCCTACGGCACTGCGTAGGATCCTACGGTCTTGGCGTGCATCCGTGCGTCGCTGCGGTCCGTCCCAGGTCGACGGGCACGTGCACCTTCCGCCGACCACTGGCGACAACATCGATGTACTGTGGAGACCTCACGCCCCACGTGTTGAGCAATTCGGCGGTACGTCCACCCGGCCTCCCGCATGCCCACTATACGCCCTCGCTCAAAGTCCGTCAACTGCACATACGGTTCACGTCCACGCTGTCACGGCATGCTACCAGTGTTAAAGACTGCGATGGAGCTCCGTATGCCACGGCAAACTGGCTGACACTGACGGCGGCGGTGCACAAATGCTGCGCAGCTAGCGCCATTCGACGGCCAACACCGCGGTTCCTGGTGTGTCCGCTGTGCCGTGTGTGTGACCATTGCTTGTACAGCCCTCTCGCAGTGTCCGGAGCAAGTATGGTGGGTCTGACACACCGGTGTCAATGTGTTCTTTTTTCCATTTCCAGGAGTGTATTTCCTCTACCAAGTCTGTATGACAAGGGTCACAGACTAACGACCAATATTTAAGTATTTGTGGAATGAACTTCCTATGAACTACTTCCTTTGTTGATGTACTGCATTTCCAATAAATCTCAGTCTGACATCTGCCTAGCCTGCGATCAGTTTTATGTGTCATTCCACTTTAAATAGCTCCGTACGCACGCTCCTAGATATTTTATGGAAGTAACTGCTGCCAATGATTGTTCCGCAATCCTGTAATTATACAATAAATGGTCTTTCTGTCCATGTGTGGGCAGTACGTCACACCTGTTTATGTTGAGAGTCAACTACCACCCCCGTGCACCGAGAGTGGATCATCTGCAGGTCTTCCTGCATTTCGCTACAATATTCTAGCGTTGTATTTTCTCTGTTACAACACGATCATTCGCAAGCGTTGTGGAACTTAACGACATCATCTACTTTGTCATTTATATATACCGTGAAAAGAAAGCCCTAAGTTACCTTTACGTCCTAAGACTTCTCTCCGTTCAGAATGACATGCTGTGTTCTGTTTGCTAGAAGCACTTCAGTCTAGTGACACAACTGGCTTGATATTTCGTACGCTCGTATTTTGTTCACTGGTGGCAGTGCGGAACTATATCGAACACCATCCGGAAGTCATGGGACGCGGAATCTACTTGGGGGCTGATGTCCACTGCTTTTCTGGGTCTCGTGTACGAACAGAGTGAGCTGAGTTTCACACGATGTTTACTATGTTCGAAATAGTTATCTTGTAACTGAAGAGCTTTTTTTCTTTCAGGATGGGACGTGGTTTAGAAATTAGGTTTTTTTCAAGATTTCACCAATCACATTTATTTTAAAGCGCATTAGAAACCAAAATCTACGTAAGACAGTCAACATTCTACATAAAACGATAATATTCGCTGTTAATAAGATTAACCACAAACATTTAATTATGACGAATGTTATCCTGTTTATTTGAATTAGAATTTGAGATCACTGCATTGTAATGTGAGAGCAAGGAAGGAAACATGGAGTTTCACGATGAAAATAATTGAATACGGACTCAAACTTTCTGTCACTCACGCAAAATAGATTTAACAAGAGAGAAACTGCCACACCACCGTATCTGCTGAAAGCTACTGCAGACTGGGCAGAAAAGCAAGTGTTGACAATGAACAGGTACCAAAACCGCGAGAATTCTTTAAATTTAAAAAATAAAATAAAAATTATGGTGTCACCGCCAGACACCACACTTGCTAGGTGGTAGCCTTTAAATCGGCCGCGGTCCGTTAGTATACGTCGGACCCGCGTGTCGCCACTATCAGTGATTGCAGACCGAGCGCCGCCACACGGCAGGTCTAGAGAGACTTCCTAGCACTCGCCCAGTTGTACAGCCGACTTTGCTAGCGATGGTTCACTGACAATATACGCTCTCATTTGCCGAGACGATAGTTAGCATAGCCTTCAGCTACGTCATTTGCTACGACCTAGCAAGGCGCCATTACCAGTTACTATTGATGCTGTAAAACATGTACCGTCAAGAGCGATGTTCACTAATTATGGATTAAAGTTAAGTATTCCAGCAGCTACGTACGTTTTTTGTTAGTCTCATTTCTTTGACCTGTTCCAGACCTCACGCCAGCCTGCGTGAGCTAAAACGCATGCCTTTCGGCTTCCTCTCATAGTGGGTTGGCTGTCTTGCCAATCCACAACATTAATAAAATGCCACTAGTTCTGCACCAAACACAGAGAGCAGTTGGCTACAGAAAGAATCAGGCAAGATAATCACGAAAAGATATGAAATTAGAAATCAGAAGAACAGATAAAATTTAGCTACAAAGACAAGCATTTATTTTATGAAGAAAATTTAGCACGATTGCATAGTGAACATGAATATGCACCACAAGATGATCTAGTGAACACGTGGTAGAAGACTGATGAACACGCAAAGTACAAAACCAGATTATTTAGCCACAAACACAACAGCTTCATGAAAAATCATACGCACGTAATGTGCGAACACGAAAACAAAAGACATCGATCCTACCACAGTGTCACATGACAACTTGGGTGAAACAAAGACACCGTTAAAATTCAGAAATTTAGAATTCAAATGCCGCGTTAACCGCTGAGAGCCCCCTTTAATTTACCTAAAACGTTGAGCACGAAATAATCTGATAAAATATCTAACTACGCATGATTCCTTTGTCTTACCACCCTGCGTCGTAGCCATACCATTTATAGACAAAGTCTTCCTCATATAAAATCTGAAACACTCCCGCACATGCAAAATGTTGTCAAAACGAATAAAGAAAATTTTCTCCCAAAATTCCAAGCCTTCTCGCTGTTATCATTTCTGCTACTACTTACTATTTTCGTCTTTCTTCGATTTACTGTCAATCCATATTCTGTGCTCATTAAGCTGTTTATTCCATTCAGCAGATCCTCTAATTCTTATTCGCTTTCACTGAGGATAGAAATGTCATTAGGGAATCTTATCATTGATATCTTTTTGTGCTTCACTCTTGAACCTTTCTTTTATTCCCGTCATTGCTCTTCGACGTATAGATTGAACAGTATGGGCGAAAGACTACACCCTTGTCTTTTAGCCGTTCTAATCCGAGTACTTCGTTCTTGGTCTTCTACTCTTAGGATTTACTCTCGGCTCTTGAACATGTTATTGAGCATTACCCGTCTCTCCCTATACTTTACCCCTGCTTTCCTCAGAATTTCAAACATCTTGCACCATTGTACACTGGCGTACTCTTTTTCCAGGTCAACAAACCCTTGAAGGGGTCTTGATTTTCTTTCACTCTTGCTTCCATTACCAAGCGCAAAGTCAGAACTGTCTCTCTGGTACCTTTACCTTTCCTAATGCCAAACTGACCGTCTTCTGACACAGCTTCAATTTTCTTTTCCACTCTTCTGTATATTATTATTGTTAGTAACTCGGATTCATGAACTGTTAAGCTGATTGTGCGATAATTCTCGTACTTGGAAAACCTTCCAATCTTCGGAACTGTGTGGATGATATTTTTCCGAAAGTCTGATGGTATATCGCCAGTCTCATACATTTTACACACCAACGTGAAGAGTCGTTTTTCTGCCACTTCCTCCAATGATTTTAGAAATTCTGATGGAATGTTTTGTATCTCTTCTGCCTTATTTTATCTTAAGCCTTCCATAGCTCTTTTAAATTTTGATTGAAATACTGGCTCTCCTGTTTTCTCTGTATCGACTCCTTTTTCTTCTTCTGTCTCTTGAGACACGTCTTCCCTTCATTGAGGCTTTCAATGTAATCCATCCCGCTCTCTCCTCTGTATTTAACAGTGGAATTCCCAATGGAATCTTAATGTTATTACCCTTGCTTTTAATTTTAGCGAAGCTTGTTTCGGCGTTTCTATGTGCTGCATCAGTTCTTCCGACAACATTTATTTTTCGATTTCTCCACACTTTTCTTGCAGCCGTTTCGCCTTAGCTTCCCTGCACTTGCTATTTACTTAATTTCTAAGAGAGTTGTATTTCCGTATACCTGAATTTCCCTGAACATTGTTGTACTTCCTTCTATCATCAATCAACTTAAGTATTTCTTCTGTTACCTAGCCAGCCGGAGTGGCCGTGCGGTTCTAGGCGCTACAGTCTGGAACCGAGCGACCGCTACGGTCGCAGGTTCAAATCCTACCTCGGGAATGGATGTGTGTGATGTCCTTAAGTTAGTTAGGTTTAATTAGTTCTAAGTTCTAGGCGACTGATGACCTCAGAAGTTAAGTCACATAGTGCTCAGAGCCATTTTTTTCTGTTACCTATGTTTTCTTCACAGTTACGTTATTTGTACGAATGTTTTTCTTTCCAACTTCTGTGATTGCCCTTCTTAAAGATGTCCATTCCTCTTCCACTGTACTGCCTACTGAACCATTCCTTACCGCAGCATCTATAGCGTCAGAAACCTTGAAGTGTATCTCCTCATTCCTTACTACTTCCATATCCTACATTTTTGCATATTGATTCTTCCTGACTAACCTCTTAAACTTCAGGGTACTCTTCATCACTGCTAAATTTTTATCTGAGTCTATATCTGCTCCTGGGTACGCCTTACAATCGAGTATCTGATTTCGGAATCTCTGTCGGACCATGATATAATCTAACTGAAATCTTCCAGTATCTGCGAGCCTTCTCCAAGTACACCATGCTCTTGTGATTCTTGAACGGAGTATTCGGTATTGGTAGCCGAAATTTAGTACAGAACTCAATCATTGTTTCTCCTCTCTCATTCCTAGTACCAAGCCCGTATTCTCCTGTAACCCTTTCTTCTATTCCTTCCCCTACAACCGCATTCCAGTTCCCCATGACTATTAGATTTGCATCTCCCTTTACGTACTGTATTACCCATTCAATATCCTCATACACTTTCTCTGTCTCTTGATCTTCAGCTTGCTGACCTCTCGTTGTCAGTCTTAGTTTGCTGTTGATTCTGATGAGAACAACCCTATCACTGAACAATTCGCGGTGTCACACTGTCTGCCCTACCTTCCTATTCATAACGAATCCTACTCCCGTTAAACACCGTATTCTGCTGCTGTTGATATTACCCTACACTCCTATGACCAAATATCCTTGTCTTTTTTTCTATTTCGCTTCACTGACCCCCACTTAACTTAGATTGAGCCTTTGTATTTTCCTTTTCAGATTTTATAGATTCCCTGCCACGTTATCCTTTGTTGGTTATGCAATCTTTTTCTCACCTCCCCCTTGGCAGTCCCCTCCAGAAGATCCAAATGGGGGACTATTCTGAAATCTTTTGTCAATGGAAAGATCATCATAACACTTTTTCAGTTACAGTCCACATTTCCTGTGGAAACGAATCACGTGTCTTTAACGCAGTGGTTTCCATTGCCTTCTGCATCCTCATGCCGTTGATCACTGCTGATTCTTCCGCTTTTAGGGTCAGTTTCCCAGCCCAAGTGCAAGACGGTGCCCTGAACCTCCGTCCGTCCCTCCGCCCTCTTTGACAAGGCCGTTGGCAGAATGAGGGTGGCTTCTTATACCGGAATTCTTCGGCCGCCAACGCCGATTATTATTCAAAATTTAATCGGTGGCGAGGTTCTAACCCAGTCCGAGGAAGTTCTGATTACTAATCAAAGATGCTACCCCTAGATCATGCTTATAGAAAGCTAGAGGCATCGAAAACCTTGAAACAGCACAACTACGTGGCGCAAACATATGAAATGGATCTGATGTATCCCTTTCACTATTAGTGTAGCTTGTGGTTGAGATCGCCATCCTTCCATCAATGGGTTTGTCGTAAATTTTTGAAATCGCTTATGGCGATTGATTTCGACGTTAATTTTTCTGTAATGTTTCTACGCTTGTTTCTTTCCCTCCTTTGGGCGGTAGGTGCCCTGGCTGTTCCAGCCTAGCTACGCCTAGGACTTGATTTTTTAAAAAATATCGTGTATTCGATATATTGATATTTAAAATGAAACCCTCAAATGTCCCAGATATGTCGAAATATGTACCTATATGTCAATACGACGACGTAAAAAAATCGACATACCTGTCTATAAAAATAACGACTGCACATATAAATATTGCCGGTTTTAGAGCTGTATATAAGCACACTGATTTATTATTAGGTGTTCTGTACGTCGACAAGGTAGCAACGTGCCTATCCCTCTTAGGGAAAGAGTTGAAAGGAAACGATGCGCGTTCATGCTTGGCGACAACCACTTTGCTAACAATGGCAACTGCATCTAAGTGGCATAATGAAGGGTTTCCGAAGAGTCCGGCGTTCGGTTTCGTGACATATCGGACTTGCACGGATCGCTTCATGTCGACTTCCTTGTTGTTGTTTTTTTTTCATGTTTGCCAAAGCCAGCGGATAGCAGTTGTATCGTCAAAATTGCGTGGTGAAGCTAAACGTTGCAGTTTCTGTTGACAGCACCGAGCGCCGATTATTTCTGCATTTCGACTCGGACGTCTCTGGCCACTGCAGAGGCCTATCTTGTCATTCAGGTTTATGTTCATGGTTTTCAGCAACTATTATTGAAGAATGACAATGTGAAGAAATAGCACACTAGTTGCAATAAAAACTGTTTTTTAAGATGATTGATGTGCTATTTCTTCACATCAGAAATGTTGTTATTCATTTCACACCACCATCCCCGAATGCAACCGGACTTCTTCTTTGTGCCACCTATACTTGCTTCACACAGTCAAACAGAAAGACTGGACGTGACAAAGCTCAAAAAGTGTAAGATTACTTCACACAGTGAAAAAAAAAAAAATGCTCTACTACAATTTCAAAAGAACGGTTTCAAATATTTACCGAAAATCGCTAGGGAAATATAATATACACTACTGGCCATTAAAATTGCTAGACCACGAAGATGACGTGCTACAGACGCGAAATTTAACCGACATGAAGAAGATGCTGTGATATGCAAATGATTAGCTTTTCAGAGCATCCACACAAGGTTGGCGCCGGTGGCGACACCTACAACGTGCTGACATGAGGAAAGTTTCCAACCGATTTCTCATACACAAGCAGCAGTTGACCGGCGTTACCTGGTGAAACGTTGTTGTGATGCTTCGTGTAAGGACGAGAAATGGGTACCATCACGTTTCCGACTTTGACAAAGGTCGGATTGTAGCCTATCGCGATTGCGGTTTATCGTATCGCGACATTGCTGCTCGCGTCGGTCGAGATCCAATGACTGTTAGCAGAATACGGAATCGGTGGGTTCAGGAGGGTAATAAGATACGCCGTGCTGGATCCCAACGGCCTCGTATCACTAGCATGACAGGGATCTTATCCGCATGGCTGTAACGGATCGTACGTCTCGATCCCTGAGCCAACGTTTGCGAGACAACAACCATCTGCACCAACAGTTCGACGACGTTTGCAGCAGCATGGAGTATCAGCTCTGAGACCATGGCTGCGGTTGCCCTTGACGCTGTATCACAGACAGGAGCGGCTGCGATGGTGTACTCGACGACAAACCTGGGTGCACGAATGGCAAAACGTCATTTTTTCGGATGAATCTGGGTTCTGTTTACAGCATCAGGATGGTCGCATCCGTGTTTGGCGACATCGCGGTGAACGCACATTGGAAGCGTGTATTCGTCATCGCCATACTGGCGTATCACCCGGCGTGATGGTATAGGGTGCCATTGGTTACACGTCTCGGTCACCTCTTGTTCGCATTGACGGCTCTTTGAACAGTGGACGTTACATTTCAGATGTGTTACGACCCGTGGCTCTGCCCTTCATTCGATTCCTGCGAAACCCTACATTTCAGCAGGATAATGCACGGCCGTATGTTGAAGGTCCTGTACGGGCCTTTCTGGGTACAGAAAATGTTCGACTGCTGCCCTGGCCAGCACATTCTCCAGAGCTCTCACCAATTGAAAACGTCTGGTCAATGGTGGCCGAGGAACTGGCTCGTCACAATACGCCAGTCACTACTCTTGAACTGTGGTATCGTGTTGAAGCTGCATCGGCAGGTATACCTGAACACGCCATCCAAGCTCAATGCCCAGGCGTATCAAGGCCGTTATTACGGCCAGAGGTGGTTGTTCTGGGTACTGATTTCTCAGGATCTATGCACCGAAATTGCGTGAAAATGTAATCACATGTCAGTTCTAGTATAATATATGTGTCCAACGAATACCCGTTTATCATTTGCATTTTTTCTTGGTGTAGCAATTTTAATGGGCAGTAGTGTAAAATAACAATATCGGCTCTCGATATTGACATTCCGATATCGTAATTTCGATATGTAGCGGTAACTGGTATTGCTGCGCTGTATCGATCTTGTTTAGAAGAAATATCGATGTAACGGTATTTCGTGAACAGCGGTACGCACGCCCCGGTCGCGCAGCGCATCAGCTCGCGCTGCGTCGCGGCAGATCCCGCAGCAGCGTCTGCCGGCCTTGTGAGTCACGGGCGCACCAGCCGCCGCGCCATCGGCTGCCTGACTCACCGGTTCGGCTCGGTACTCCTGCACTGCGCCCACGCGCCGGCCCGCCGCCGCCCAGGGCCGCCTCGTCTTCAGCCGCCTTTACGCCGGCCACGTTTTGAGGCAACATTTGGCAGCAGTAGCGTTGCTGCAGTGTGGCTGCAATATACGGCAGTTTTGCTGTGTGGCAGGGCAGTGTTTCACATATAGCAAATTGTCTGCGGTAGTTTCCGAGGCGTTGCCGTTGTTGTCCAACAAGGGTGCAGAATACGCGGCGAGGCTATAAAATAGCGGGACTGACGCCTGCGCAAAAGATGATCGACCTATAACCGTGAAGCGTACAATTAATTTAAACGAATTTTTCCTTTCAAATATTGCCGGGGAGTTTCACTACTGTGTATCACTTGATTGCCGTGAATGAACGATCTTTTCAGGTTTTTTCAGCCTTCCAAACACGTGTAAAATGTGAATTTCTGTGTCTGTGTAGGTAAACAGTTTGTTTCGTCGTAACAAAGAAAAAATTTCGTCCAACGATTCCATTCTCTTCCCTTGCGTTTGCCCATATCAAAAAAAGTCAAGTAATCATTATAAATAGCAAATAATAATTTACTTTATTTTTTAAAAAATAATGAATACCCTCAGTTCCACCGTTTTCCTAGAATTTACCTAGGTTTCAGTCGGTATAACCCAACGTTCTTCAGAATAACAGTGTCTATCGTTTGTCCATAGTGGACATCGTCAAGCTAAAACTACAAATCCATAAATTATCGTCAGACTGTAAAACTTATCTGGCACTGCCTCGGTCCCACTTCGCGACCGCGATGCGG
Organism: Schistocerca piceifrons; assembly: GCF_021461385.2. Lineage (NCBI taxonomy): Eukaryota > Metazoa > Arthropoda > Insecta > Orthoptera > Acrididae > Schistocerca > Schistocerca piceifrons. The sequence goes on from NC_060144.1 coordinate 27,578,220, forward strand.
CAGCCACGAGTGCTGTACTGGAACTGACCGTAGCGTCATGAGGCCCGCCTAGGCGGACACAATACCTTGCGCCTGCGTATAAACTGTATGAAAGTTACCTGTTGGGACAGGACGTGAACTTTAGTGTGTTGACTGGAGCGATGTTCGCCAAGTCACACTTTAGCTTAGAGCATATTTCCGCTGTCATTCCCTAAGTTCAATCGCAGTGGTCTCCTGGCCCGAATTAAGATGGTAGTGTTCCACACACAGTTTTTACAGTATGTGTGTGGATCACCTCCATGAAGGCAAATTGAGTAGCCCATTGCCGCCGCATTATCCCCTACTATAGTGTTTTCTGCAACTCATAACCGTAACTTCGCCAAGAAGCTCAATCAGGCAAGTGCATCAGTTTTTGACTTGCTTCTAATTTCAGGCCAAATATATTAATCTTGAATAATGACCATCTAATTTATATAGCCCATACTTCCGGATGTTAAAGATTAGATATAGACTTGTTCATAAGTTCAATCATGACTATTTGTGTGCTAAGTCAATAGGATGTTCATGCGTTGTAACCATAGCTAAGCAAGTGATTAACAAATACGTCTTAAAAAAATCTCTAGACCTAGTTCAATAATGTCGATCTTGGCTTTACATTATCCTTCCCACTCCCAAGTTTTTTTTAGGTGATTAAACTTCATGTTTATGCACAAAAATTTTCCTAGATAGGCCATACCTTGTAAGTACATGACGTCTTCCTCATATCATGACCAATGAATACTTCATAAATGTTAAGACAGTCGATCTAAGTACGTTATGTACAGGTTGACATATATGCCCTTTTCCTCAGCTATACCTTTTATTTAACTTTACTAGTAAATTCAAGGTCAGGGGTTAAGTTCACGTCTTGTCCCAACTAGTAACTATCATACAGCTCATGGGTAGGCCTAGGCAGGCCTCATGACGCTACGGTCAATTCCAGTACAGCACTCGTGGACGCCGCGTAGCGGTCGCGAAGTGGGGCCGAGGCAGTTCCAGATAAGTTTTACAGTCTGACGATAATTTATGGATTTGTAGTTTTAGCTTGACGATGTCCACTATGGACAAACGATAGATACTGTTATTCTGAAGAAGGTTGGGTTATCCTGACTGAAACCTAGGTAAATTCTAGGTAAACGGTGCAACTGAGGCTGTTCATTATTAAAATTAAAATTAATATTTATACAGTTGCTAACAGGGCCGCGAAATGTTGAAGATATTTAACAGCAAATAAGATCAGTTTTTAATAACAGTTCCAAATTTCGTTCCTAGGACGAAACTAGGAACTGCACGGGGTACGAACATCTCTATATTTATTGCACTGGCCGCTGCTGCAATATAGCCCAAACCCTTGGCTGCAAGGATTACACAACAGAGGCTACAGCACATTTCATTGCTTACACTAGGAACTTCACGCTCTTAACTGCGCACTGCTACACTAACTTACCTTACCATAAAAAAAATTAATTCCTTCGTACACGAAAGCTACAAGTGCTGCACTCTCCCAACAATACGATGGACAAAAGTCACTCATGTTCGCGCAGCTAAACATTTGTTACCAACTGTGAAAACCGAAAAGTCCCAAGGGGACGATATTTTCTTTTACTAAACGAAGTGTATGGCAAAGACTGTTTGTCACGTACGCCAGTTGTTTAAGTGTTTCCAAGATGGCCAAGAAGACGCTGAAGATGACTCACGCTCGGAAGGCCATTCAACATCAAAAACGGGTGAGAACATCGAAAAATCAGGTAATCTGATTCGATCTTACGGTCGTTTGAGTATTCGATCAATTTCTGAACTGTAGGAATTGACAAAGAATGCGAAAGGCATTTTACTTGAATAATTTAACATGAGAAAAATGTGTGCGAAACTGGCGCCGAAAGTTTCGCGATCGATCAAAAGGGAGCTCGTGAAAATGTTTGTACTGACGCCTTGAATACCGACGAAAATGATCCTAATTTCCTGGAAAGAGTGATAACATGTACGGAATCACGGTGTTTCACTTATGACCCAGAAACTAAGCGCCAGTCCACACATTGGAAGGGTCCAACTCAACCGAGAGCGAAAAAATCTCGAATGAGCAAACCAAGGTTCAAAGCGACGATGATTGTTTTTTTCAATATTCATGGAACTGTGTACCTACACTGTGTTCCTGGAGGTCAAACTATTAATAAATGTTACTACCTTGAGGTTATTGCTGAACTCCGTGAGAAAATAAGAAGAAACGACTCGAGTTTCGGAAGAACAAGTCATGGGTTCTGCATCAAGACAACGCGCCGGCTATATACTGTAGCATTGACTGTCAATGGTTTCTAGTGAAGTACAGTGTTAGACCATCCACCTTATTCGCCTGATCTAGCGCCACGTAACTTTTATCTATTCCGCTGGGTCAAATCTGCGTTAAAAGGAACAAGATTTCAGTCCGATGAAGCAATGAAGGAAAAATGCGGTACGTATTATCAAGGAACTCACAGAGGAAGAATTGCAGCACTGCTTCCCTAACGTAAAATTCCCATGGAACGTTGTAAGGCAGAGAATGGTACTGTGTTGAGGATTGCAATAACTAAATATGTACGTTTTTGAGAGAAAATGTTTTACAGTAATACTCCCGTTATTTTATAGCCATACCATTGGAGAGCAATGTCTGTCTCTTTCCTTGCCTGTAAACACTTCCCCCTCGCTCTCATCTTTCTTTCATCTTCTCTCACCGACAGCGCTACAGTCACATGTTTGAGCGAAAACAGTAGCGCTTCGCTTTTGATCGAATGTTTGCACTCGTACATGTAACCACCTGTTTTGTTAGTCGTTTGTTGTAAGCAGCAGTGGAGAAGTGGACAATCGAGAAAACTGTCAATTTCGAGACTGCCATACATCTACGACCAGAATTATGGGAAGTCGAAAGTTATCTATACAAATATCGCACCCTGAAGCTCATGAAGTCGAAATAACAATTGATTTTGTTGTGAGCTCCATTACGTGTGTTTTCCGTGTAGGCTTTTTTCCGAAGGTCGTCAAAGAAGAGCGCAATGGGCGACCTTCCTTCATCAATGATCACCTGGTTGAGATAGTGCGGCAGGCCATCCTGGATAACCATCGCTTCACGATTACGGAGTTCAGCAGCCGTTTTCCGCAGATATCGCGACCCTTGTTGCACGAAATTCTCACTAAGCACCCTCCTGTTCAGGAAATTGTGTGCCAGGTGGGCGCCGAAAAACCTGACACCCGAGCAGAAAACGAAACGCTCTGGAGCAGCGCTGACATTTCTGCAGCGGTATCAAGATGACGGGGACGAGTTCCTCGACAGCACCGTCACGGGCGATGTCACTTACCGCTGAAACCGAGCAGCGGCCAATGCATTGGTGTCACAGTGGATATCCAGTCAAGACGAAATTCAAACAAACTCTGGCTCTGAACACTATGGGACTTAACATCTGAGGTCATCAGTCCTCCAAACAAACTGTGTCGGTGTAGAAAGTGTTCGGGGACATGGAGGGCATCCTGCTACTGACCTCCTGCCCAGAGGTGGAACGATGAACGCTGAGCACCGCTGTGAAACAAGGCGGAAACTATTACATGCCTTTCAGAACAAGAGGCATGGAAAGGCATGGAATGCTTAGTGCAGGTGTTGCGCTACTCCGTGACAACGCTTGTCCACATACGGCTCGGCGCACAGCAACTGTTTTGCAGAAGTTCGGCTGCAAGCTGTTTGATCATCCAGCACACAGTCCTGATCTTTCTCCCAGAAATTTCCATCTTTTTTTGCACTTCAAGAAATTCCTGTCCTCCAACCAGCGTTTCGACAACGACGAAGAGCCGAAGACGGCTGTCACACGCTGGTTCCATTCACAGGTGGCAGGCTTCTACGATACAGGAACACTAAAGTTGATAGATACCACGGTATTTTGGTGATGAAGTCGAAAAACAGCTCAAACATTCCAGCACCTATTGCCAATAAAGTTTTTCATGTGAGTATGTTATCTTTCTTTTAAAAAAAGAGGGAATCTTACTTTCTGGATGCGTCTCGTACATTAAACTTCTGTACGAATTAGTAGTAGGCAAAAATAGAAGTGCCCACCAGCTGGGTTGTAATTGATACACACACACTCATATTTGTATCGCTTTTAGCAATTCTCATACAAGTTACTTGCACGAGATATTCGAAATCGTGTTTGGATATTGTTGTAGAATTCTGGAAAAAGATATGTAACCATAATCGGTTCCCAAGTTAAATTTTCTGAAGCATTCTTCTTTTCTGAAGAAGAACACATCTGGAAATTCCGATTTATCTTGTTCCTTGTAACTCTATCACTTGTGTGATGTAAAGCTGTAAAACTGCATTCACTTGCACTAACTCGCGTTCGTCCTTTTGTGGGTATAGTATAAAGACTTCTGCCTCGGAAATTTGTCGCCACAAACACTGCTGGGCAACAGTGACCCTTATGTTGTCATTAGAATTCATATGGCCGCACTGTCGGATATATTACCGGCAATATGCAATTTTTGTTGCCTGTCTAAACGTACCTTTAGACAGTAGACGAGACCGCGATAATGATTCATGGTATTCGAAACATGAGCTGACTGGTGGCGACCTCCATTAGCAGACGACTTCTCAATACTGATCCATTTAAATTTATCGTAACTGTAGTACTTTTAGTAAAGGTTTTTTTTAAATGGATCCGTCCCGTTAGGTGAGTGGTCAGTGCGTCTGATTGCCTTGCAGCGGGCCTGATTCGGTTCCCGACCGGGTCGTCCATTTTCTCCACTCGGGGACTGGGTGTTGTGCTGCTCTCACCTTCATTTCATCATAATCGACACGCAAGTCGCCCACTGTAGTGTTAGCTGGAAAGACCTGGAGCTCAGCAGCCGAACTTCGTCAGATGGATATAGCTATCATTTCATTCCATTTTTTTTTTTAATTTGGTCACTAGTGCTGTGTCTGGACACATAGTCCTCCAGCGTAACAGGTCAGTGCAGCGGGTAGCCGAAGTGCGGATTTGTAGGCGCCACGGCATCGTAAACCGCAGACTAGCAATTCTGGAGCACAACAGCAACAGCAGTTTTTGCCACGGGCGACCGTTTCGCCAACAGGCGGCGTCCACGTCGCCAATAGGAGGTGGAGCAATCGCAGCACTACATGCGTCGGTGACGTCACGTGGCTGCAACTCGAGCCCTACGAGAAAGACAGGCAGCGGCACGTACGTCACAGCACGTGACGCTACACGTCAGCCGTCTCCGGTGGGGAGCGAATAACTTTTTGAGACGAGTTTAATAGCTCTTGACTGCGCATTTAAATGCATGCAAGCTCTCCATAGCGCACGACGAAGTTAAGCCCTTTAGTGGTACCTTTTCGATTACGTATTGATTCCACGAAGTGTGGTGGACAGGCCGACTAGCGTGACGTCACAAGTCGTTGAGAGGCTCGTGTTTCTCGTGGGTCCCGGCTACAAGCAGACCGTACCGTACCGTACCCATCCGTCGACACTATTTAGGATGCCGCAAGGCCAACTAAAGCGAACGCGCCATCTTGGACACCATCTCCTTCAGCGCGTTTTACAAGCTGCCAGCCGCCAACAACGAGCCACGCTCACCATCCATTGGCTCTGTGGCTCACTGAGAACTGAGGCACCCCGGTTCTTACACATTTTCCTGAATGCGATTTCCGGACTGCCGTCCAAACTGTGGTTTGTCTCAACATAGACTTTGTACTGTTAGACTCATGGTGATGGTAATCCACTACGAACGTCTTCTCCAGACTTTTGATTATCGAGATGTCAGACAGTTTTCCAGTTTTAGCTGAACCAGGAAGTCTTCTCTTGGTCCTGTGACTATAACTGCAACCCTTTTGGTTTTATGATAAGTATCTCTTTTACGTTATGCCAAATAAAGTGCTCTATGTCTGTTTGAGAACATGTTCTTACTTAGTGCTCCCTTGTCAGGTCTCCATTTGGACAGGGTTTGGCTGCACAGAAACACGTGTGCAAGGAAGTAATATTTCGTTTCAAAGGAAAAAGTTCTTCAAAAAATTTTAAAAAATGCGAACATGTTTTTTCGAGGTTAAGTCAGTGAATTTACATGCTAAAACTAAGGAATGATATCGTTACGAAACAGATTCGAATGGTCTTCTATTTGCGTATCTACATTTGTCTAAATATTACAGTTTGAATTATACGGGACGTTAAATATCCATCCTGCAAAAATAAGTTGGTCTTCAGATCTAAAACACCATGAATGACGAAGATTTGGAGAAGATACAAAATGGTACAACAAGATACAATAAGCTACAAGAATTATCTTTATAATCAACTTTTTTATAATACACTATGCTTCTTATCGTGATATTGTTACGGTCTCTGTGTTGGATTAAGGAAAAAGTCATAAAATATAAACGCTTATTTTCTCTGTAGAAACTGGACATTTTTTGTAACAGTGTAATGAAACGTTTCACATGTATCGTCGAGGAATGGTTGGAAAACTAAATACTTTCCGCCGAACAGATATTTTGTCTCCCACTCCTATCGAAGCAGCGAATTAAATGCCTTGCAGTGCAAAAAGACAGAAATTCACTGAAAGAACTGTATTTGTTTTATTTGTAAAAAGAGGGAAGTGTCAATACAATATTTCAGACTGTCTGTTCCCGTTTTCACCCGGACAAATGTAAAGACAATACTCATCATATTGTTATTTGGAGTTTCAGAGATTTCAGTGCTGGGCCATCAACAAGTGTCAGCGTGAGAACCATTCAACGAAACATCACTGATATGTGCTTTCGGAGCCGAAGGCCCACGTGTGTACTCTCGATGACTGCACGACACAAAGCTTCACTGCAGTACCGACATTGGACTGTTGATGACTGGAAACGTGTTACCTGGTCGGACAAGTCTCGTTTCAAATTGTATCGTGTACAGGCATGGAGACATCCTCATGAATCCATGGACCCTGCATCTCAGTAGGGGACTTTTCAAGCTGGTGGAGGCTCTGTAATGTTGTGGAGTGTGTGCAGTTGGAGTGATATGGGGCACTTGATGTGTCTAGATACGACTCTGACAGGTGACATGTACGTAAGCATCCTGTCTGATCACCTGCATCCGTTCATGTCCATTGTGCATTCCGACGGACTTGGGCGATTCCAGCAGGACAATGCGACACTCCACACGTCCAGAATTGCTACAGAGTGGCTCCAGGAACACTCTTCTGAGTTTAAATACTTCCGCTGGACACCAAACTCCCCAGATATGAACATTATTGAGCATATCTGGGATGCCTTGCGATATTGTATTTAGAAGAGATCTCCGTTCCCCCCCCCCCCCCCCCCCCCCCCCCCGTACTCTTACGGATCTATGGACAGCTCTGCAGGATTCATGGTGTCAATTCCCTCCAGCACTACTTTAGAGTTTAGTCGAGTCTATACTACGTCGTGTTGCAGCACTTCAGCGTTCTCGCGTGGGCCCTAAACGATATTAGGCCAGTATCAGTTTCTTTTCCTTTTCAGTGTACATGAGAGGCATACTGAAAAGTAAAGCGTATCAGAATTGCAACTCTTGGAAATGTCAGAGTAGAAGTAATATTTGAAAACAAAAGATATTTTTGTATAATACTGATAACAAATTATATGTAAGAGAACAACAGTAAGTAATACAAAACAACAATTTTTTTGATCAATGCATATTAGGTCACACTGTATGTAACAACTTACCCCACCCTCTGTAACGACATGCCCAATTGTAGAGTAAATTGTTACAACATGCATCACTGAAATTAATGTCAAGTGATATTCCAGATAGCAGAGCATAAGGGAAAAATATGAGGTGAATCTATCATAATGGTGCTACATTATACGGTATTTCAGATCAAAATGGTTCTAAAACGGTGTTGTACAACCATTATCGAAAAAATTTGTAACGACTAGCTCTGTCCTTCTCTACAATATTTGTCTGAAAGAGGGCAAGAAAATGTAGTGATCAAAATGCACTGAAGTGCCAAAGAAACTAGTACACTTGCTTAATATCATGTAGGGCCCCTATGTTTAAACTCAGAAGAGTGTTCCTGGAGTCACTCTAAAAAATGGTTCAAATGGCTCTGAGCACTATGGGACTTAACTTCTGTGATCATCAGTCCCCTAGAACTTAGAACTACTTAAACCTAACTAACCTAAGGACATCACACACATCCATGCCCGAGGCAGGATTCGAACCTGCGACCGTAGCTGTCGCGCGGTTCCGGACTGAGCGCCTTAACCGCGAGACCACCGCGGCCGGCTGGAGTCACTCTGTAGCAATTCTGGACGTGGGGGGCGGGGGGGGGGGGGGGGTTGCATTCTCCTGCTCGAATAGCCCAAGTCCGTCGGAATGCACAATGGACATGAATGGACGAAAGTGATCACTTGTCAGAGTCGTATCTAGACGTATCAGTGGTCCCATATCACTCCAACTGCACACGCCTCACAGCATTACACAGCCTGCTGACATGCAGGGCCTTTGGATTCATGAGGTTGTCTCCATATCCGTACACGTCCATCCGCTCGATACAATTTGAAACGAGACTCATCTGATCAGACAACATGTTTCCAGTCATCGACAGTCCAACGTCGGTGCTGACGGGCCCAGGTGAGGCGTAAAGCTTCGTGTCGTGCAGTCATCAAGGATATACGAGTGGGCCTCCGGCTCCAAAAGCTCATATCGATGATGTTTCGTCGAATGATTCGCACGCTGACACTTGCTGATGACCCAGCATTGAAATCTACAGCAATTTGCGGAAGGGTTGCACTTCTGTCACGTTGAACGATTCTCTTCAGTTGCCCTTGGTCCCGTTCTTGCAGGATCTTTTCCTGGCCGCAGTGACGTCGGAGATTTGATGTCTTACCGGATTCCTGATATTCACGGTACACTCGTGAAATGGTCGCACGGGAAAATACCCACTGCATCGTTACTTCTGAGATGCTGTGTCCCATCGCTCGTGCGCCGACTATAACACCACGTTCAAACTCACTTAAATCTTGATAACTTGCCGTTGTAGCAGCAGCAACCGATGTACAATTGCGCCAGACACTTGTTGTCTCGTATAGGTGTCGCAGACCGCAGCGCCGTATTCTGGCTGTTTACGTATCTATATAGTTGGATACTGATGCCTATACCAGTTTCTTTGGCGCTTCAGCGTATGAAGAGGACGATGAAATAGTGTATTCGTTAAGCACGTGCTGGAATTGTCGTGTACGCAGTTCTCATTGCACGTACTGTATTACGACACTTGTGCGACTTCGCTCCCGCTACGAGAACGCTCTAGTCGCCTCACTCTTGTACTCGAGCCACGAGTTTTTGCCGCTGCCCCACTCCAGAGCAGCGGGCAAGGCCAAGGCCGTGGCAAAACTTGCGAGTCTAATGTGCGTGCTGACCGCCTCCACTCGATGCAGTAGCGTGCCTTCACCGTTCTGTGGCGCTTGTGTATCACTGAATTCGACAACTTCGTTCCAGTTGTCCCCTCCTACTCGCGTAACCAGCTGCCGACATCTTCGGTTTGCGTAACTGAATTTTCTTCGATATTTCTCACCTGATCCAAATTATTGCAATTTATATTCCTGAAAAACGCCGTTGTCTATTTATAGTTTCAAGTGAGATCACAATGAAATCAAGAAGCTGGTTCGCCAGTTACACAGAATTGTTAAGACAGTTTTTGCCAAACTTTTTACTATAGAGGAAACTGTACAAAAGTTATGGAGGGATTTACCCTCCTTCATCCTTACGTAGCACCCACACTACACGAAACTTTCGATTTTTTCTAACTCAGATAATAAACTAAACATACTGTAATCGATACTTTGCAGTATGAATTTTCTCTGTATCACTTGTTTCCATTTCTGAATGCTTCCATTATCTGGCAGCATCTTCTTGAAGAACGCTGTGTATCGCAGTGTTAGTTAACAGAGCTTCGAGAAATAAACATACGGACCCTCCCGCCGGAGGTTCGAGTCCTCCCTTGGGCATGGGTGTGTGTGTTGTTCTTAGCGTAAGTTAGTTTAAGTAGTGTGTAAGTCTAGGGACCGATGACCTCAGCAGTTTGGTCCTATAGGAATTCACACACATTTGAACATTTTCGAATAAACACACGAGGGGCGTTCAGTAAGTAGTGCTACTTTTTTCTTGAAAGGAGGATGGTTTTATTCAGGATTCCGAAAACCATGTTATTCCGCACTCTTTGTGCTACAAATCCATATTTTTCAAGATAATCTCCGTCCAATGCGATGGTTCCACTGTACTGGTCGACGTCGAAGCCAGCGTCTTGCTGCATCAAAAACCTCCCCATCAGCCAAGAAGTGCTTCCCGCGAAGTGCATCCTTCGTAGGGCAAAATAGATGGTTGTGAGATGGCGAGGAACGCTGCGGGCACACACCTCTGAGTACCGCAACAAGTGGACGAGTCGGCCAGCACTACCAACAGAGACGTGCAGTTGAGAACCGAGGTGTCTCATTGCGATCCGTCTATCAGCTCGAACGAGAGTGTCCGTACGCTCCAGCATTGCAGTAGTCATAGATGTGTGAGGACGGCTGGAACGCGGGAGACCAGACAGTCTGAATCTGCATGTGGTGATCGAAGGGACTGTGTTGTTGAAAAGAAGTCTACAGATACCAGTGACTGCATGCTGGCCCCCTATTAGGACTGTACAAGAAGTGAGATTCTTCCAAGACGTCGGTCAGGAAGTCTGAAGATTGCGTAGCGTAATGCTGAAACTGGTAGCAAAATAAGATGAAACTGAAAATATGGACGGCTGAAGGTGTTTTGATTTGGCATTTTTATTTGGAGATCGGACAGGTTAGCGCGACCTTGTTGCGATGATGACAGACGCCACGCCTAACTACTTACCGTGCTTTTGTTCACTGCCACGTCTCCGTAGACGCTCTGCGAGAGCCTGTGAGCATCTGCGATGCTCTCGTTTTCCGCCAAAAGAAACTCAATGACAGCTCTTTCCCTGGAACGCATCTTCGTTTCAGGCGCCATTTTGAAGGCTCCGTATAGCGCGGCCACCTATCGGAACTTCATGAAACTACAGGGGCTGAAGCGAGTACATGCCACGACGTCCCACAACAAATTCCGCATTTTTTTCAACCGAAATCGGCCGAGAAAAAAAAATGCGTTGCATTACTTATTGAACGTCCCTAGTAATTTCTATTTGTTCTAAGTAATTATGAAAGAATATGTTTAGAATACGGTAACACGCTGATGTACCTTCCTCTATACCATAAGTGATTTTTTATTTCACCATAACAATACAGCGACACACTTGTTTTTCGATGTAGCAGTTTTGTCTACGTTCGGAACAACCTATATTTTCAGATTCAAAAGACAGAATGCAAGAGAAAGAAGAGGATGAATGTCATGATAAAGATGACGCAGCACCCCAGAACACCAAAGCCTGCGCCACCACCGACGGCAACGACGTTCCGTACCATGTGTGTGCCTCAGATGATGAATCAAACCCAGAAGAGTTGCCTCAGATATAAGTTTTTCACATTTTCTCAGGGAAGTAAATGCAAAATATATCTCCGCTTAATACAAAAATATAACTATTCTTTGCAATTAAAAAATTATCAGAATTACGAAAAATTTACTGACGGGACTTTCACATACACTATATGATCAAAAGCATCCGGACATATGGCTGAAAATGACTTACAAAAATGGTGCAAATGACTCTGAGCACTATGGGACTTAACATCTGAGGTCATCAGTCCCCTAGAACTTAGAACTTCTTAAACCTAACTAACCTAAGGACATCACCCACATCCATGCACGAGGCATGATTCGAACCTCCGACCGTAGCAGTCGCGCGGTTACAGACTGAAGCGCCTAGGACGGCTCGGCCACACCGGCCGGCAATGACTTACAAGTTCACGACGCCCTCCATGCGTAATGCTGGAATTCAATATGGATCTGGCCCACCCTTAGCCTTGATGACAGCTTCCACTCTCGCAGGTGTACGTTCAGTGAGGCGCTGGAAGGTTTATTGGGGAATGGCAGCCCATTCTTCACGGAGTGCTGCACTGAGGAGAGGTATCGATGTCGGTTGGTGAGGCCTGGCACGAAGTCAGCGTTCCAAAACATGCCAAAGGTGTCCTATAGGATTCAGGTCAGAACTCTGGGCAGGCCAGTGCATTACAGGGATGTTATTCTTGTGTAATCACTCGGCCAAAGGCCTTCCATTATGAACAGGTGCTCCATCGTGTTGGAAGATGCAATCGCTCTTCAACAGTGAGGAGCAAAAAGGTGCTTAAAAAACGTCAGTGTAGGCTTGTGCTGTGATAGCGCCACGCAAAACAACAAGGGGTGCAAGCCCCCTCCATGAAGAAAACGACCACACCATAACACCACCGCCTTCGAATTTTACTGTTCGCACTACACACGCTGGCAGATGACGTTCACCTGCCATCGGATCGCTACATTGTGTACCGTGACTCGTCACTCCACACGCTTTTCCACTGTTCAGTCATCCAATGTCTTCGCTCCTTACATCAAGCGAGCCGTCGTTTGGCATTTACCGGCGTGATGTGTGGCTTATGAGCAGCCGCTCGACTATGAAATCCAAGATTTTTCACCTCCTGCATAACTGTCATAGTACTTTTAGTGGAACCTAATGCAGCTTGGAGTTCCTATGTGATGGCCTGGATGGATGTCTGCCTATTACGCATTACGACCCTCTTCAACGTAATCACCTGACCACGTTCGAAGTCCGTGAGTTCGGCGGAGCACCCCATTCTGCTCTCTTACGACGTCTAATGTCCACTGAGGTCACTGATATGAAGAACCTGGCAGTTGGTGGCGCCACAATGCACCCCATATGAAAAACGCATGTTTTTGGAGGTGTCCGGATACTTCTGATCACATAGTGTGTAGGTAATAATTAAAGTTTTGTGGTACTTTAGAGTACATAAATATATTTCGCATTTAATGTGGCAGTTAATAAATAAAATCGAGCATTGCAAACACTGGAAAAATTCTAATATTAGGATCAAAAACGTTTATTTCAGTGTTGAGGAATATACGCTGCATGTCCTAAATTTTTGATGAATCAAGCCAGTTTTCTTAATTTAGTATTTTAATTCTACTTTTTCCAAGAAAAACAGATTGCCCGCCAATATAAACGTTTCGTTCATAAAATCTGAGCACAGGAGTACGAAGGTTAACACAAATGTTTCGTAACCATTCCAGCAATTAAGCAAAATTCGCGGGTTCTTAAAATCGCAGCGGTACGGAGGTAACAGCATACAAGCAGAGACTAGGTAACACTGATCTTTTGCACTACGTGCTCCAGCATTTTCTGTTACAACCACCAAACTCTGCTGCATTGCGCCAGCGCTGAGTGAGCAGAGTTCCTGCATCGACAACAGACTCTGGAAATAGCTTGTCAACTGGAGGTGGCGTCTGTGAGACATCTCCAATTGATCCTATCCGAGACGCACGTTACCAGTCTCAGACAGGGGCAGAAAAAATGCAGGCGGAAAAGAACGAGCAGAAGGAACAAGCGGGCTGGCACAAGGAGAAACTTCTAAGCAAACCCCTCCATTTGTTATACGATGGCAGCGGACTTAGACTGAATGCGAAATAGAAAGATTTCTTGCGAACAGAACCTTCTTAGAGCAATACAATCTTGGCATAGATGATACGCGAGCTGTAAGAACGTGTTCTGTCGCTAAGTTCGTTGTTTCCGTTCCTTCGGACGTTGAAAATGTTAAGAAATTATCAACATTACAGTGGAACTTCGTTTATTCGGACTAAGTGGGACCTGTGGTCATCCGGGTTGTCTAAAACTCGGATAACCTGGAAATACATAAAGAAATTATAAAGACTTTGGTTAAATGCCACAAAAACGCACGTTATACAGGATGCAGTATAGGTCAAAACTAGATATGGGGAAATCTGTCCTCTTATTCCCATCTGTCTGCTCCGTAGAAGTAGACACTACAGGCAGTGCTGCATGTGGTTAGCACACCCATTGTCACAGGCTTCAGCCCTTCTTTCAGATATATCTTTCTCCATTCGAATTGCGTCATGTCCACTTATAAAGCGCTCCTGTAACTTCTCCACAGTGTGGATGGGTTAAGATTACACCAGTTGCTTTAAATACCCCTATAATCGGAAAACCAACGGATTCGGGCCCGGCGAACGGTGATGCCATGCTACCGGAACTTCTCGAGCAACACATGACCCTCCAAACGTTGCGGTCAGGTGCTGTCGCTCGATCAGTGGAAAATTGCGTGGTGCTCCACAATGACTGCCTACTACAAGGGTAACGTTCTCCAATGGCGCCGTTAATTCACTGCACAGAAATCGGTGGTACACAACACCAGTTAATCTTTTTGGTAAAGTCTATGGCCTTATGAGCCTGCCACCGACAATTCCTGCCTATACATTGGACACTGAGAGAGATTGGTGTCTCATCTCATCACCGCTCAAATAGTTGCATCTGCCCATGTGTGTGTGTATTGTAATAATTTACTAAATTTACTATGCCGTCTCTCAGGACTGCCCACACCACAGAATACTACACATTACTCGTCCCTAGTAAGGCGCGCCATATCTCAACATGATTTCAGCAATACTACCTCCAGTACGAATACGTGGCACTTTCATTGTAAAAACATCCTGGATATTTAAACTCTCCATAGTGATGGAACGTAGAAACGGAGTCGTTTGATGAAATTAAGAATAAATTTGCCTATGACTACAAAACGCGACCTTCAATTTCTTTTCATCGTGTCATTTTCGATTTCGGGGCTACCAACGCCATCCGCAGATGCTCAAAAAGGTACGGCCAAACTTTCAGGAAACATTCCTCACACACAAAGAAAGAAAATATGTTATGTGGACATGTGTCCGGAAACGCTTAATTTCCATGTTAGAGCTCATTTTATTACTTCTCTTCAAATCACATTAATCATGGAATGGAAACACACGGCAACAGAACGTACCAGCGTTACTTCACTTTGTTACAGGAAATGTTCAAAATGTCCTACGTTAGCGAGGATACATGCATCCACCCTCCGTCGCATAGAATCCCTGACGCGCTGATGCAGCCCTGAAGAATGGCGTATTGTTTCACAGCCGTCCACAATACGAGCACGAAGAGTCTCTCCATTTGGTACCGGTGTTGCGTAGACAAGAGCTTTCAAATGCCTCCATAAATGAAAGTCAAGAGGGTTGAGGTCAGGAGAGCGTAGAGGCCATGGAATTGGTCCGCCTCTACCAATCCATCGGTCACCGAATCTGTTGTTGAGAAGCGTACGAACACTTCGACTGAAATGTGCAGGAGCTCCATCGTACATGAACCACATGTTGTGTCGTACTTGTAAAGGCACATGTTCTAGCAGCACAGGTAGAGTATCCCGAATGAAATCATGATAACGTGCTCCATTGAGCGTAGGTGGAAGAACATGGGGCCCAATCGAGACATCAGCAATAATGCTTGACCAAACGTTCACAGAAAATCTGTGTTGATGACGTGATTGCACAATTGCGTGCGGATTCTCGTCAGCCCACACATGTTGATTGTGAAAATTTACAATTTGATCACGTTGGAATGAAGCCTCATCCGTAAAGTGAACATTTGCACTGAAATGAGGATTGACACATTGTTGGATGAACCATTCGCAGAAGTGTACCCGTGGAGGCCAATCAGCTGCTGATAGTGCCTGCACACGTTGTACGTGGTACGCAAACAACTGGTTCTTCCGTAGCACTCTCCATACAGTGACGTGGTCAACGTTACCTTGTACAGCAGCAACTTCTCTGACGCTTACATTAGGGTTATCGTCAACTGCACGAAGAATTGCCTCGTCCATTGCAGGTGTCTTCGTCGTTCTAGGGCTTCCCCAGTCGCGAGTCATAGGCTGGAATGTTCCGTGCTCCCTAAGACGCCGAGCAATTGCTTCGAACGTCTTCCTGTCGGGACACCTTCGTTGTGGAAATCTGCCTCGATACAAACGTACCGCGCCACGGCTATTGCCCCGTGCTAATCCATACATCAAATGGGCATCTGCCAACTCCGCATTTGTAAACATTGCACTGACTGCAAAACCACGTTCGTGATGAACACTAACCTGTTGATGCTACGTACTGATGTGCTTGATGCTAGTACTGTAGAACAAAGAGTCGCATGTCAACACATGCACCGAAGTCAACATTACCTTCCTTCAATTGGGCCAACTGGCGGTGAATCGAGGAAGTACAGTACATACTGACAAAACTAAAATGAGCTCTAACATGGAAATTAAGCGTTTCCGGACACATGTCCGCATAACATCTTTTCTTTATTTGTGTGTGAGGAATGTTTCCTGAAAGTTTGGCCGTACCTTTTTGTAACACACTGTATACATCTAATCGATATTGACTAGGTGCATACATTTTGACCCAATATTGAAAAAAAAGTGAGTTTTATACCCTGAAGAATTTCTATTCAGCAAACTGGTATGCTGTTTACGTACAGCACGATAATCAATAGTTGGCGGAAGCAGTTTCCGCCTGGAGTTCCAAATAAATCATTATTTTGTCCTGCCGTGTTCTAGCCTGTGTATTTGTCTTCAGACTGAGCGCCAACTACGTCAGCTAATCCGCCATTACAATCGTCATTAACTGCGGACGAACCAATGATGATGATAATGTCGTCATAAGAAATCGGCGTCATTGACATTTCGCAGCCTGCCAATTACGTCCTTACCACTTATGTCTGTGCATCATGGAATCTTTGCAAATGATTCAACGAAATCGTTTTTCAGCACGCTAGGACATGTACTGCAGACACATGGATTGAGACAAGTGTTCCGGCCCGTCCCCCAAGATACGAGATATCTTGCGCACTGTTAAAGATGACATAGCGCTTCGGTGTGTATGGTGGTGTACCGAGCACAAGAGACATATTAAGCAAAGGGAGCTCGACAAGTCGCCCATAGCAGAGCATTGCCTCGAAAAAAAGACACAAAATACAGTTTCAGAACATGAGAGTCATGGCTCATGCGTTAACATAACGAGATTCCTTTAGAAAAGAGGCGGTCGAGATTAGAATGAACAGCAACAATTTTAACGGAGACCAGGGCTGCACACTGAGTAGGGCGTGGGGGCGGGCTTTGGACGTCAAAAGGAAGCAATGACGCTTATAGGGAGGCGGGAGCGGCAGTTTCAAACGTGGCGCCGGCTCATCCCGCCACCTGACGTCATTCGGTCCCGCGTGAGGGAGGGGGGGGGGGGGGGCGGAGCTGCCCAACTTGCCTTCCGCTCACGCGTCTTTTCGGCCCTTTCTGGTTGGTGCCAGCTGCCGTAATGGTAGGTTTATAAGCGGGAATAGTGCCAGCACAGGCGCCGATATGCTAAAACCTGCCCCGCCTGTTCACCTCCTCCAATTTGCTGATGAAACTATCTTCCCGGCGCCTTATCCTACCCTTCAACGGTCCCAACATACCCTTCAAGCCCACCTCGACCAGTTCACCGCCTAGTGCAACCAGTGGCTCCTTCGCATCAACCCTTCCAAGACCCAGGCAATCATCATATGTCGTACCACCCGCTCCTTCCGGCTGCACGATTTTTACCTCACCAATTACGGTCGTCCTATCCACCTCACTCCTATCCTGAAATACCTTGGCCTCACCCATGACTGTCACCTCACCTGGAATCCCCATCTCCTTACGATCCAACAGAAAGCCCACAACAGACTCTGCTTACCGAAACTCATGTCCGGCCGTACATGGGGACTGCATCCTTCCACCGTCCTTCACGTCTACAAATCCTCGATCCGCCAGCGTCGCTTGGATTTCCGCCCATCCCAGATTCTATAAAGCTCTCCAAATCCTAGAACGCCATGCACTCCACCTTACCTTCCGAGGCACTAAATGCAGTATATAAGTTTTCCTGTTAAGCAGCCAAAAATTGACGAAAGCTGAAGTAGAGAGGATTTTAAATTCCGACTGGCAATAGCAAGAAAAACTTTCTGTAAAACAGAAATTTCTTAACATCGAATGTAATTAAAGGGTAAGAAATTTTTTTCTGCAGGTAGTTGCCTGGCTTGTAGTCTTGTACTGAAGCAAAAATGTGGACGAGGAGAGAACAGAAGTGTGGTATCATACAGAGGCTACGTTGCCACGCCAAAGTCGCTGCAAGCCGCAGTGGCGTATGGCAGGCGCTCTCGAAGGCCTCGCTTCCCCTCTCAGCAGGGCAGCGCCCTCGCACTGAGGTCACTATAGTGCTCAGCTAGCAAGAGCTGTGCCCAGTTTGTGGCCTCATCTGAAGGAGTCGACATCACAGCATATGACCAAAGTGATAGTTCAAGTTTCTGACGGACTTCTTCATTTAAATGTGGAACATTGTACTGCAAGGCAATAGTTTGTTGATTAGTGCATCAAGTGTTGCTTTGCTGATCTCTGACACTTTCAAAATTGTCCAGCACGCCTGTGACAAAGAAGAGCGTCAAAGTTAAGTAAATCTATAATTCATTTATGTAATAAAGTGTACTAATATTTCATGTGTTCTAGTTGGACGTGCCGCCTCACTAAGCAATCAAAGAACCCATAGTTGTGGCTGGACGAAAATAGTTTCGCCTGGTCACAAAAAGAATCTTTCGAAATGTGCGTTAGAAACACAGCTAGCTCTTTATTCGCACGAAGTAATGGCCGCTATCGACAGGGGATCTCAAGTTGATTCCGTATTTCTAGATTTCCGGAAATCTTTTGACACCGTTCCTCACAAGCGACATCTAATCAAGCTGCGGGCCTGTGGGGTATAGTCTCAGTTGTGCGACTGGATTCGTGATTTCCTGTCACGAAGGTCGCAGTTCGTAGTAATAGACGGCAAATCATCGAGTAAAACTGAAGTGATATCAGGTGTTCTCCAGGGAAGCGTCTTGGGACCTCTGCTGCTCCTGATCTATATAAACGACCTGGGTGACAATCTGAGCAGTTCTCTTAGGTTGTTCGCAGATGATGCTGTAATTTACCGTCTAGTATGGTCATCCGAAGACCAGTATCAGTTGCAAAGCGATTTAGAAAAGATTGCTGTATGGGGTGGCAGGTGGCAGTTGACGCTAAATAACGAAAAGTGTGAGGTGATCCACATGAGTTCCAAAAGAAATCCGTTGGAATTCGATTACTCGATAAATAGTACAATTCTCAAGACTGTCAATTCAACTAAGTACCTGGGCGTTAAAATTACGAACAACGTCAGTTGGAAAGATCACATAGATAATATTCTGGGGAAGGCGAGCCAAAGGTTGCGTTTCATTGGCAGAACACTTAGAAGATGCAACATGTCCACCAAAGAGACAGCTTACACTACACTCGTTCGTCCTGTGTAAAAATATTGCTCCGCGGTGTGGGAACCTTACCAGGTGGGATTCACGGAGGACATCGAAAGGGTGCAAAAAAAGGCAGTTCGTTTTGTATTATCACGTAATAGGGGAGAGAGCGTGGCAGATATGATACGCGAGTTGGGATGGAAGTCATTAAAGCAAAGACGTTTTTCGTCGCGGCAAGATCTATTTACGAAATGTCAGTCACCAACTTTCTCTTCCGAATGCGAAAATATTTTGTTGAGCCCAACCTACATACGTAGGAATGATCACCAAAATAAAATAAGAGAAAGCAGAGCTCGAACAGATAGGTTTAGGTGTTCGTTTTTCCCGCGCGCTGTTCGGGAGTGGAATGGCAGGAAGATAGTATGATTGTGGTCGATGAACCCTCTGCCAAGCACTTAAATGTGAATTTCAGAGTAATAATGTAGATGTAGATGTAGAAAGATGCTAGAGATTACATAGGAAACTATATATGAATGTAAACACCATCGTATAGCTCTGATGGCTGGGAGTCCCCACCACAGAATGTTCGGCCACCGGGTTGCCAGTCTTTTCAGTTGACACCACATGGGGCAACTTGGTGTCGATGGTGAGGAAATGATGATGAGTATAACACAACACCCAGTCACCGAGCGGAGAAAAGCCCCGACCCTCCCGGGAATCGAACCCGGATCTACTGCATGGCAGTCAGACGTGCTGATTACTCAGGTAAGGAGGTGAACTCACACAGGAACCAAATGAAGAGGAAGTGAATCGAATTAGGAAGAAAAGGAATTTACGGCATATATGATTAAAAGAAGGGATCAGTTGACACAACACATTCTCCTGCATCACGGAATCGTCAATTTCGTAACTTGGAAGTAAGTAATGGGTGTAGGCTGCATTAGTTTGCGGAGATGAAGAAGCTTACACAGAATCCAATAACGTGGAGAGCTGCATCACACCAGCCTTCGAACTCAATGCAACAACAACAAAAGTTGGATTACCCCACCAGACGCTCGCGCCAGTTGCAAATGATGACACGAACTTCGGTTAAAGTCAGCAGTCGGTTTGATGTTCAAGGCAGCGAAATCGTGTTCTAAATATTGCAATAAATATTGTAATTTCACCACAGTTACTTATCATATTTCGTAATTTGAAACGCGACTAAATTTATGTCTTTGATAATTACGATACTAGGAGCAGAAATTACTGTAGTTTCATCCGCAAACCGAAGCTGATGCCGGTATCTCTTTAATCAATGTAGATATGGCAAGAGACTATACACCCTTTAAGAGGGAATATCGTATAATTTACAGTCACCGTTTCTTAATTTTATGGAAATATTTGAGGCGAACAGCTTATGTCAGTCACCCTATGTAACGGTATCGTTCATCGAGTATACATACATGGTTAAGAGGCGAGGTTTGTCCTCAGTGATCTGTAGAAGCAATTCTACTAACCTCTGAATTACACGATAACACAAAAATGTAACAGAAAAATATATAATACATAGTGCTATAGTTATTTCCACTACGGTTTGTAGGACGCACTGAATATCGCGAAAGAGATTTACAGTGGTTGGATAAAAAGTGAAAGAGCCTTCCAAGAGTCTTATTTATATAGAAGTTCATACTAACAAAAAACGTTCTACCACATCTTATCGTCCCGGCTGCAATTGGATTAAAGACATTGTTTCAAGTAATCTCAACAAAAAAAGTATGTTATCGCACGGCCGTGTACAGGCGTGACATTTGCCTCATAAAACCTTATTTATTCGGCCAATAGCGAAGCTTTCAAGCCCCCTCCTGGGTTACTTACCTCTCCTGAATTCCGGTTGCGTTCGGTTACGTTCAATGTCAGTAGGCTTTTTCTCGATATTTCTAGCAGACGCAGACATCAGGAAACTGACCTGAAAATTAAGAGAAATATTTCTGTAAGAATGAACCTCGAAATTTTTATAGTTCCTTATCAGTATTGGTTGCAATATTTTTAACAGGTGTCGACTAGCAAATGATTGTCAATAGTGTAGACCCTAAAACAGAAAGTGGTAAAGTAAAACTGCCCTCGACTCAAAGGTTGGTTTGAAAACTGCAATGCCTGTCAAGGGCAGATCCTGATAAGAGGCGGTGTGCTCCGGCCTTACGAATAGCGGGGTGGTCCCTCTGAAAGGGAACTGCGGATTTTCTTTTCTCTCCTTTCCCAATTAGAGCTTGTGCTGCGTCTTTAATGACGTTGTCATCGATGGGACGTTTAACCGTAATCTTCCTTCCTTCCTTTCCTCCAACCTTTACCCTCAGTCTTTCTCTGATTTTTGAACTGACTTATCCAGCCAGTTGGGGTGGGGGCTATTGTTTAACGTAGATTTCCAACCACGGTGCAACTCGGCATTTTTCACATCTCCGCCAAGGGCGAAGGAAGCACAATTCCCATCTGGTGCTTACCCACTTTCTTTTTCCATTCAATCTTCATTTTTTCTTGTCTTTCATAGCATTCCCTCCTCTTTTGGCAGTACTTTAAATTTGATTATCTCTTAGCTGTTGATATACTTTTCGGGATGTGAGGTCGTGGTCCTAGAACTTTTCTGCTCCTTACGTTTCGTCCAGGCTGCGCTGGACTTCCTCAGAGGCGCTGCTCCGCTGAGTCTTGCCGACTGTTTAAGACTCAGCGGAGCAGCGCCTCTGAGGAAGTCCAGCGCAGTCCTGGACGAAACGTAAGGAGCAGAAAAGTTCTTGGACCACGACCTCACATCCCGAAAAGTATATCAACAGCTATGTCATCTGATTATCTTTTCCTTTGCCTACAGAGACCCATATTTGAATGTTATCGTAACTAACAGCGTCACCTCTCATTTATGTGCGAGGAATGGTTCGCAACAGTTTATTTTGCTTTTCGTCCTCTGGATAATGTTCTGGGAACATAAAAATCTAACTGATTAGCAAAAAGCGTGCAAAACGCAGAACCAGAATCTTACTTACCTTTGGTTACTTATTATTTCCTTCGAGCGTTACAATTGGTAATACCCCAAGCATGTACTTTCTTACACGCCACCTAAAATTATTTCAAGTATTAACGTCACATCAAACTATAATTACTACGTCTAATGCAGCGAAGGATAATTGTAAATGACGGAGTTCTTTCAACTACTCTATTACTTTTCTTTGTTGTCGTCTCAGTCATCGTAAAGTGGTTGACAAATGAACGCTGAGAACAGCAAGACCGCTATGGTCGCAGGTTCGAATCCTGCCTCAGGCATGGATGTTTGTGATGTCTTTAGGTTAGTTAGGTTTAACTAGTTCTAAGTTCTAGGGGACTAATGACCTCAGCAGTTGAGTCCCATAGTGCTCAGAGCCATTTGAACCATTTTGAACGCTGAGAGAGTAAATCAAATCTCTGCTATCTACATATCGTGTATGAAAATAGATATGAGTATTGCTGCACTGGTGGTGCAAAACAATACTGTAATTTTTAGACGATTGTATTTTTAGTAACTGTTGAAAGTATTACCTTAAGGTTTTTGCGTTATGTAAAAAAGTGAAATATAAAACACGTCTGAAACAGAAGGCGCTTTTGTTGGCTATCTTGAAATAAAGGAAGTGTAACCAAGAGACCACAATAGCATTGCAGGCCACACAGAGATCTTCGTAATCTCTATGGTGGGTTACATTTTTAAATGGAACAATGTCCATTGGCATTAACAAAATGAAACCAGAATTATTGTTGTTTCTGTTCTTTGCTGTGTGAACTACAGGAATGGCAAATGGCAAAAGCAAGTCAGTCAGATGAGATCAGCGGAAACGTCCAACATTGCTCTCTTAGTCAGGGGGTGCGATGTACGTCGTCAGCCGACGACATATTTTATGGGTGGAGACCCGCTTGTGAGCTGTAACAAGGTGAGCGAAAGAACTGCTTCAGCTTCGAGTATAAACAAAAACACTGTAGTGAAGACTGGCAAGGAAATGTTAGAACACGAACACGGAGCTGGAAACTATGCGGAAAAAACAATCTAGAGATAAGGGGACTGTCAACATAGATCCATCTGCTGAGGATGCAATACGTCGTAATGTTTATGATTATATCACAGAAAGGAACATCCGACACTCAGAAAATTATCACCCTGAAGAAGGAACTGCTTTTCCCCCCAAGGAAATTTATTTACATTTACAGTTCTGCACAACGTGGGCTCTCACAGTGGACATAACCTGTAGATGGAGAGAGAAGATAGAACTGCGTGGGTAACCAGAAAATGTAGTGAACAGGTTACTTATAAATGTAGAGATCTGTTTCTCCTAATGACACCAAACGGGCGACCGCTTATTTTATGAATTCTCCATTTGTGTGGTTATACTGTCCGTTTTTGCTTTGTAATTACTAGAAATATTTTAATCTGTCTTTGTAACAATTAAAAAATACATAATTTGTCAGCGAACACTGTGTAGTCAAATGGTTCAATTGGCTCTGAGCACTATGGGACTTAACTGCTGTGGTCATCAGTCCCCTAGAACTTAGAACTACTTAAACCTAACTAACCTAAGGACATCACACACATCCATACCCGAGGCAGGATTCGAACCTGCGACCGTAGCGGTCACGCGGTTCCAGTCTGTAGCGCCTAGAACCGCACGGCCACTCCGGCCGGCAAACACTGTGTAGTCCTGGAAAGCAAATTTCCTGATATGAGCGAAAATCGGACATAAAATACCGCAAGAAAAACCATCTTTTGTAAGAACTGTCTTAGAGCCAAAAAAAAAAAAAAAAAAAAATGCCAACTTTTAAATATGTTTTCATTACAGACCGCTGATGATGTTTTATATCAATGCAATGAAACGCATTTGCTGACAAAATACGCATTGTCTTGTAATTGCAAAGACGGATTAAAATACATTCAATGCTTATTTCTTGGCGTGCGAGCGGAGCGTTGTGTGTAACACCTAACTGAAATTGTAGGGTGTTAGAAATATTTCACAGAATTCGCGTTTCGTTATTTAGTTTCAATTGCCAACTTTCGCACCATACAGATATCTTTTCTAAATCGTATGTAATTTGTTTTGATCTTCTGATGACTTTACTAGTCGATAAACGACAGCGTCGACTGCAAACAACCTAACAAGGGAACCTCCCCATCGCAGCCCCGTCAGATTTAGTTATAAGTTGGCACAGTGGATAGGCCTTGAAAAACTGAACACACATCATTCGAGAAAACAGGAAGAAGTTGTGTGAAACTATGAAAAAATAAGCAAAATATACAAAAAGAGTAGTCCATGTGCAATATATGCAATATTAAGGAGAGCGTAGGCACAGTAGCGCCATGGTCTCGTGGTTAGCGTGAGCAACAATGGAGCTAGAGGTCCTTAGTTCAAGTCTTCCCTCCCCTGAAAAATTTTATTTCTTTATTTTCGCAAAGTTATGATCTGTCCGTTCGTTCATTGACGTCACTGTTCACTGTAATAAGTTTAGTGTCTGTGTTTTGCGACCGCACCGCAAAACCGTGCGATTAGTAGACGAAAGGACGTGCCTCTCCAATGGGAACCGAAAACATTTGATCGCAGGGTCATAGGTCAACCGATTCCTCCACAGAAAAACACGTCTGATATATTGTATACGACACTGGTGACGGCATGTGTGTCACATGACAGGAATTTGTTGTCGACCCACCCAACTTGTACACTTGGCGAATGGGTAAAAAGATTCTTCTACCTTGCCCGATTTAGGTTTTCTTGTGGATGTGATAATCACTCCCAAAACACTGATGAAAACATAATAGTTTGTCACATAAACTGAAAATAAAAAATTAAACTTTTCACTCGAGGGAAGACTTGAACCAAGGACCTCTCGTTCCGCAGCTACTCACACTAACCATGGGACCACGACGCTCCTGTGTGTGTCTTATCCTTGATGTTGCTTATCTTTCACATGGACTACTCAGTTTATATATTTTGCTCAATTTTTCATAGTTCCACACAACTTCTTCCTGTTTTCTCGATTGATGTGTGTTCAGGTTTTCAAGGTCTATCCACTGTGCCAACTTATAACTAAATCTGAGGGGGGTGCGATGGGGAGGTTCCCTTGTAAGCCGGCTGCTCAGGTTGTCTCCGAAATCGTTTATATAGATAAGGAGCAGCAAAGGGCCTATACCACCACCTTGGGGAACGCAAGAAATCACTTCTGTTTTACTCGATGACTTCCGTCAGTTACTACTGACTGTGACGTCTGTGACAGGAAATCACGAATCCAGTCACATAACTGAGACGATATTCCATAAGCACGCAATTTCACTACCAGCCGCTTGTGTGGTACAGCGTCAAAAGCCTTCCGGCAATCCAGAAATACGGAATCAATCTGAAATCCCTTATCAATAGCACTCAACACTTCATTCGAGTAAAGAGCTAGTTGTTTCACAAGAACGATGTATTTTAAATCCGTGTTGACTGTGTGTCAACAGACCGTTTTCTTCGAGTTAATTCATAATGTCCGAACACAACATATGTTCAAAAATCCTGCTGCATATCGACGTTAATGATATGAGTCTATAATCTAGTGGATTACTCCTACTACTTTTCTTGAATATTGGTGTGACATGTACAAAATTCCAGTCTTTGGGTACAGATCTTTCGTCGAGAGAAAGGTTGCATATGATTGTTAAGTTTGGAGGTAATGCATCAGCATACTCTGGAAGGAACCCAATTGGTATACAGTCTGGACTAGAAGACTTGCTTTTATTAGGTGGTTTAAGTTGCCTCACTATAGTGAAATTAATACCCCTAGTTTCATACGGGCGTTGGTATAAGACAACGAGGACAGTTGAAAATGTGTGCCCCGACCGGGACTCGAACCCGGGATCTCCTGCTTACATGGCAGACGCTCTGTCCATATATATATTTTTTTAATCTCATTTTGTTCGCTTTCGTTCGTTGCATCTGCTCGGGGCGGACGTCGTAAGACATCCATTTAAGTTTGTTGTTGATCGATTAACTCAGTTTTTTATTACAGAGGGCTGCTAACCCTCTGACCGAAGACGCTGAGCTACCGTGCCGGAAAATCCATCTGTCACCGAGGACACAGCGGATAGTGCAACTGCAAGGACTTATCTCTGGCACGACTCCCGTGAGACCTACATTCTCAACTTATTGTCCCGCACTATATTCATAGTGCCCCTGCCCATTATACTCATTACTCGCGGCTTTACTGCCGATTCCCGTATGAGTTCGGGCACTGTTTGTGCATCCGCACAGAAGAAGATGGTCAAACGGCCGGTGAGCCTTAACCATATATGAAGATAGTATCTGTTCTTTCGGACAATATCCCAGATCCCATTTCCCATCTTCCACACACACACACACACACACACACACACACACAGACTGGCGCTCAGTCTTGTAGTCGGCCGCTTCCTTACCGTGCATTGTCGTCCTCGGGATCGATGGCACGCGCGTGGGTGGGTAGGCACGCGCTAGCAGGAAGTCGGCAGTCGTAGCGCGGAGCCATCGATACCCCGTGACGCCACCGCAGACCCCGAGACCTCCTTTCGCAAACCGGTTGCTTTGGACGAGCCGCTAACCGGACGCTAAAGGCAGCGCACGAGCGCGACAAGGCCAGAGCGAGCGAGCGAAGCAAAGTGCCATATCGCACCGCCCCTGCGAGCAGTAATGCGAGGACTGCACCGACGTTCCCTGGCGTCTTTGTCGCGCTCAGCAAACACGGCGAGCTATACAGAACAGTGGTCAAATAAACAACACCCTGTAGGTCTCGTGAAGCACTGAGCAAGCTTCAACACAGCTGAGAGACAAGTAGCAGTACCTGTGTATCGTATTTCCTTCTGTGCACACACACAATGAGTCGCAGTTATTCTACAGAAATCAGATTGCACTTCTAAGACTCGAAGGACATGAAAGAGAGGCGGTAGCTGAGAGCTGAGTGAGGCAGGGTTGTAGCTAATCCCCCATGTTACTCATTCTCTACATTGAGCAAGTAATGACTGAAACTTTGTAAGACGTCCGTGACGAAGGAATTTATTGCTAGCGCACTCGAGCAGATGTAATTTTGATGGACTGCTCACGCGCTGCCTGCGATATGTTAAGCTACAAGAGAATCGAGGGGCATGAAAGGGAAGCAGCGGTTGCGAAGCGAGTGAGACAGGGTTGTAGCCTCTCCCCGATGTTCTTCAATCTGTATATTGAGCAAGCAGTAAAGGAAACAAAAGAAAAATTCGGAGTAGGTATTAAAGTCCATGGAGAAGAAATAAAAACGTTGAGGTTCGCCGATGACATTGTAATTCTGTCAGACGCAGCAAAGGACTTGGAAGAGCAGTTGAACGGAATGGATAGTGTCTTGAAAGGAGGGTATAAGATGAACATCAACAAAAGCAAAACTAGGATAATGGAATGTAGTGGAATTAAGTCAGGTGATGCTGAGGGAATTAGATTAGGAAATAAGACACTTAAAGTAGTAAAGGAGTTTTGCTATTTGGGGAGCAAAATAACTGATGATGGTCGAAGTAGGGAGGATATAAAATGTAGACTGCCAATGGCAAGGAAAGCGTTTCTGAAGAATAAAAATGTGTTAACATCGAGTGTAGATTTAAGTGTCAGGAAGTCGTTTCTGAAAGTATTTGTATGGAGTGTAGCCATGTATGGAAGTGAAACATGGACGATAAATAGTTTGGACAAGAAGAGAATAGAAGCTTTCGAAATGTGGTGCTACAGAAGAATGCTGAAGATTAGATGGGTAGATCACATAACTAATGAGGGGGTATTGAATAGAATTGGGGAGAAGAGGAGTTTGTGGCACAACTTGACAAGAAGAAGGGACCGGTTGGTAGGACATGTTCTGAGGCATCAAGGGATCACAAATTTAGCTTTGGGGGGCAGCGTGGAGGGTAAAAGTCGTAGAGGGAGACCAAGAGATGAATACACTAAGCAGATTCAGAAGGATGTAGGCTGCAGTAAGTACTGGGAGATGAAGAAGCTTGCACAGGATAGAGTAGCATGGAGAGCTGCATCAAACCAGTCTCAGGACTGAAGAAAACAACAGCAACAAGAGAATCTCAGACCAGAGGGCAGTGTTGGCTGCAGTAGGATCTGTGTGGCAGTAGTAGTAGTAGTAGCTAGCGGTCTGGTGTATGGAGTTGGCTGGGCCGGTCGTGGAGAGCGATGGCGGTGCCTGAGCGATGTAGTATAACGTAAAAGCAGCCTCGCGCATATGTACTATTGTTATATCAAGTCCCATATAAGTGTTTTTAAAAAAAATATCTTAATAATAATCTTTATTATAAAAAATTACTTTTGACAATTATTCATCTCAATTTAAAGATTTTACTAATTTCTCCAATCCATGGTCATCCCGATTATTGTAAAGAAAAATGAATTGTTTCTTTTTATACATGACAGATCTATCGGCCAGCATTGCACTGGGCTGTGCCAGAAAAATTTCTTATAGGGGCAGACATATATGCGTTATCCGGCGACCTTATTGAGGTAACAATTTTTAATTTATTCAAAATGATCTTTCAGGGCCATGACGCAGCACTGCTGACGTCCAAATTTATCAGTTTGGATTTACAGCCAGTTAATTATTGAAAGGTTATATATGAGTCACATTTTTTATTAGGAGGTTAGTCACATTTTTATTATTGGTAGGTTACGGAATTTATCTGTTGGCAGGTTATGCTAAATGTGAATGCTATATAATTATTTTTTATTGGGAGGTTACGCTAAATGTCAATGCTATATTCGTATTTTTTCTGTTGGGAGGATAGAACTTTAAAGAATTTTTGAGAAGGTATTAAAATTCAGAGAAAAGAAACAATACAAAATTGTTAAGGCTTTCGTGGCCACTTGTTGACAAACTGCATATTGGCTTCTGTCTCGGGTTCTTCGGCCGACGTTCATCTAATGATTTTTCTGACGTTTCGCCAGCACGAGTGGCTGGCATTGTCAAAGCTTCACCCTCCATTGCCGGTGGTGAACTGGAGCCGAGCTCGCGGGCGCAGACTATATGTACCTGGCGCGCCAACGTCCGAGGGCTTCTCCGCGGTCATTTCCGGTGCGGTTCTCCTCTTGCTACCTGCGACGGTCGTTCGCTGCAGTACGGGAAGCCAGGGTCCGTTGACCTTAAGGTTTTCCTCTTTCTTGTTCAAACTGTTCGCGTGTTTTTGTATTTCTACTGCTTCTCTGAACAAGCGCGTGTGATAGTGCTTCTCTACAGCCAGAACTTCCGTGTCGGCGAATTTTATTACGTGGTCGGTCTCATTGAGTGCGTGCTCTGCCACGGCCGATTTCTCCACCTGCCCCAACCTGCAATGTCGCTTATGCTCGTTGATCCTGGTGTTGATGGATCGTCCAGTCATTCCGACATAAACTTTTCCGCATGTGCATGGTATACGGTATATTCCCGACATTGCAAGTGGGTCTCTTTTCTCCTTCGCCGATCTAAGACACTCTTTGATTTTCCTTGTCGGTTTGAAAATCGTCTTTACGCCGTGTTTGCGCAATATACGGCCGATTCTGTCCGTCACTCTGGGAATGTATGGCAGAAAGGCCGTACCCGACATTTCTTTTTCTGGTTCCTTACTTCGCCGAGTGTTTGGCTCTGTTACACTTCTAATATAATTTTTGGAGTACCCATTGCTCCTCAGAACAGTTTCCAGGTGTTGCATTTCTCGTTTGAGGTGTTGCGGCTCACATATTCGTCCTGCTCTCGTTACGAGCGTACTAATCATGCCTCTTTTCTGGCTCGGGTGGTGGTTTGACAGTTTGTGCAGGTATCAGTCCGTGTGAGTCGGTTTTCGATACACGCTGTGTCCCAGGTTTTCGCCGTCCCTTGTGACCAGCACATCTAGAAATGGCAGTTTCTTGTCCTTTTCTACTTCCATGGTAAATGTTATGTTGGCATGGAGGCTGTTCAAGTGTCTTAGGAAGTCACCGAGCTGTTCCTCACCATGGCTCCACACCACGAAAGTATCATCGACGTACCTGTACCACACCTTAGGTTTGCAAGTCGCCGAGTCCAGTGCCTGTGCTACGAATTGTTCCATGAAGAAGTTGGCCACCACTGGACTGAGAGGACTACCCATGGCCATGCCTTCCAGCTGTTCGTAGAAATCATTCCACGTGAAATAGCTCGTGGTGAGACATGCATGGAAGAGCTTTCTGATGTCCCGCGGGAAAATGGAACCGCTGTGCTCCATAGCGTCACTGAGCGGCACTTTCGTAAATAACGAAACAACATCAAAGCTGACCAAGATGTCGTTTGGTGCAAGTTTCAGTCTCTTCAGCTTCTGAATGAAATGTCCTGAGTCCTTAATGTATGTGTCGGTCTTCCCCACGTGTGGCTGGAGCAGAGAGGCCAAGTGTTTTGCCAGTTTATATGTCGGTGATCCAGGAGCGCTAACGATCGGTCTCAGTGGAACGTTGTTCTTATGGATGTTGGGTAATCCATACAGCCGAGGTGGTAGGCCTTCTGTGTTGCGCAGGTTTCTCTGTATGTCCGCCGGCAGAGAAAACGCCTTGATTAATCGATTCGTATTCCGTGTGATACGCTGCGTCGGATCTGCGCTTAGTTTTCGGTACGTCGTCGGATCTAATAGGTCTCGGATCTTTTGCTCATAATCTTCGGTCTTCATTACGACGGTCGCATTCCGCTTATCGGCAGGCAGTGCCAATATACTCTTGTCGGCGTTGAGATTCTTAATGGCTTGTACCTCTTCTTTCTTCAGGTTGCGAGCTGGTGGTTTTGTTCGGCGCAGTATCCTGGCTGTTTCCGTGCGTATTTCCTCTGCCCTTTCTTCGTGAGCGAATACATACAACACGGAGAGACTTGGCAAGAACGGATCAGGAACTTCTGGACATTTTCTATCAACTAAGTAGCATGCAGAACGAACTCGAGCGCTGCACCGAGCGACAGAAGGAAAAGTTTGAAAGATGCCGGAAGCAGACCGACAAGGCGATTCCCGACATGTCACACACAGTGGTCAACCTCACTGAACGGCAATTGACCGAAGAGGATACTGTCCTACGGGAATCGAAGTGTAGCGAGCACGGGAGAAATGTATGGCGATTGCGGACAGGTGGCGCTAAGCGGGAATGTGGGTAGGCCGAGGGCATGCCGATATAGTCCGGGCAGCTGCGGTGAACACTGTGTGCGGGTGGCGCATTGGATAACGCAGCTGCCTGCTGAGCAGGAAGTTCCGTGTGCGCGTACGGGTCCCGGTCCGGCTGCTGATCACGCATGAAGTTCCGATGCAGTTGACACCATGTGTTCCTTCCCTTTCCTTTTATTTCTCCCCCTCCGCCTTCAATTTACACAATAAGAAACATCATTCCGGACAGTTCCTGTACGCTAGACGCAGCAGCTTCGCGATTTTGTAACCATCTCTACGGCGGCAACGCCTCTTCGTAGCTCTGTTGATGGCCGCTGTTTTCGCCTACAGCCCCGTCTTCGCTTCGCAGTTGGCTCAAAAATGGTTCAAATGGCTCTGAGCACTATGAGACTTAACATCCCGTGGTCATCCCCTAGAACTTAGAACTACTTAAACCTAACTTACCTAAGGACATCACACACATCCATGCCCGAGGCAGGATTCGAACCTGCGACCGTAGCGGTCACGCTGTTCCAGACTGAAGCGCCTAGAACCGCACGGCCACACCGGCCGGCGCTTCGCAGTTGAAAGGTGTCAAAACCACTGCCAGGTGTCACGGATTTCCTTACTCTGACTCAGCTGTACTAGTGTCCAAGTACTAAAGAATGAATGTATTAAAAACTTCGTGCATGAGGCGGTAATCCTTCATGCACCTCAGTGTTTATGACTGTTGAACGATGAGTTGTACATTCAGAGGCATATGTGCATACTGTTTGCGAAATATGCTGCTAAGGAGGTATAGCGCCATTTATGGATATTGTCCGCAAAATAGGTTGAGGGCAGATTTACTAGAAAAGAAGTAATAAATTTAAACGTCATGCACAATGCGGCAGCTTTTCACACAGCTCAGTTTTATGACGTCATATCTCCTGAACTTTGTGTGATACCGAGACACACGTTGGTACATGCATTTAGTGACATATCTGGATACTGTCCGCGATATTTTTTGTGAATACACTTAGTACCAGTCAGTTCCACAAGAAACTACGATATTTTTTGTGAATACACTTAGTACCAGTCAGTTCCACAAGAAACTATAAGAAATAAAAGACTCTGTTATAAATATATGTTACACGAAAATACATGTTATTACTAATTGCACAATTACCTAATAGTTAAACCAATCGCCGCCATTATCGGTTATATCTTGGCATTTTAGCCCTCTCTCCGGTAAATCATCCACTTTTCGAACCTCTAAATGTTGTTTGACCCACTTCGCAACGAATGTCTTTGACATTCTAAGATTATTACCAGCAATGCTATATGAAAGTTTTGGTCTCTTTGGGAGATTTACAAGGAACACTGCCTCGTGACGCTTCACATATTTTGCACTCATTTTGAACTGCAGTCGACAAAACAAAACATTCAACTCTCACACTGTGAATCTATACACTGCGCAAAAGCTCATTGTGTTGCAGATCCGAGACCACTAACAGAGATGTCGCAGCGAACGTTACATTTAAAATTATGGCGTACACTTTCTTGTGGAACTGACTGTAATACTTTTAAACGGTATGCATGATGCGGCAATCTTTCACACATCTCATTGTTCATGAAGCAATGTCTCCTGAACTGTATAAGGTAGCTGGTTCTCATTCCCACAATGATTGTTGCCTGCCAGTAAAGAGGATACATGTACCAAGTTTGGTTGAAATTGCTCCAGTAGCTGAGGAGGGGATCTGGAACACATACATACATACACACACTCACTTACACACACACACATACACACACACACACTCACTTACACACACACACACACAAATTTTATAATATGTACGGATTGTGATTTGTTCTCGTGGGAAATTTCAAATATTCCATGGCGATTCGGATTTTTTTTTTTTTTTCATTGAATGTTCTTCCACAAGTGAAGTCAAATACCTGAAAACGAAAAATTATTTAGGTTTTACAATAACAGAACGAAGCTGATTCCGACAATACACATAAATAAGAAGATAAGTTGATGAAGCGATTTTCATTTAACAACGCTTTAGGTGAAAAGGTCTGCGCTAATGAAGGGCAAAAATGCAGATGTTTTTGAAGTTATCAGTTACATAAAAAGAGATCATAATGGATGAGGCACACCAGCTGTGTTTATTCTCTTATAAAATTGTTTGATGTTTGTATGTTATTTTTCCGCTAGCAAATAAACGTCGATGTTTTGAAATGTTGTTTCGCTCCGCCACACAAAAGTGGTTACGAACATACGTTACGGAGTTCGCTTTGGACATTAATAAATTTTATCGTCGTTAGTTTTTCAATTCTGATACTATAATCCGACTTTTTGCAAGGATGATAACTCATGACTTCACTTTCACTGTTCGGTCCTGGCTTAGAGAGTTGACGTGAGTACGCAGCTCGTGGTCGTGCGGTAGCGTTCTCGCTTCCCACGCCCGGTTTCCCGGGTTCGATTCCCGGCGGGGTCAGGGATTTTCTCTGCCTCGTGATGACTGGGTGTTGTGTGCCGTCCTTAGGTTAGTTAGGTTTAAGTAGTTCTATGTTCTAGGTGACTGATGGCCTCAGAAGTTAAGTCCCATGTTGCTCAGAGCCATTTGAACCATGGCGTCGCGTGTTCCCGAAACACGTTGTGCGTCATAATCTCCGTACGGATATGCGGACACAGTTGTACTATGGTTTTACAACAGATACATCAAATATTGTTAATTACTTAATAATACAGAAAGTAAAACATTCTCCAACATAGGCGGTGAACAAATCGTCCAGGCGAAAAGGTTATGACTGTTCTTCTAGTTCCTTCCTTTTTCTGTTAGTTACAGCTCAGTCGCAGACTTCTAAACTGAAACGTATAACGTATTGTGCTTCCATACACTTCCTCTCTTTCGGCGTAGTAACTTTTGTCTGTGTGTCACAGACTGTTGTGTATTAGGAATAGAATTTAATTGTTTTGTGAAGGCAGGATCAGCAACAAATACTGTCTAATTAACGGCCGTCTTAACCGAACGTGTGTCAGCTGATGCAGCTCTCAATGAAACACCGTATCAAGCGAGCTACATCTCCAAGTTCATTTTTACGTTTCGTAACGTGCACTGCATTACAGGCAGCCAATCTTTGCTCGAGGCAGGCATTTTATCAACACCGGACTGGATGTTACTATCACACTTTTAAATAGGGAAGCACTCGTATTTAAGAACGACATCTGCGAAAAGCCTATGATCTGCATCTAATACGAGCCGATAAGTCGTTAATATATACTACATACACAGCAGTAAGCCAACCACAGATCCCAGGACACATCCAATAGTACGCGTTTGGCTGTAGGTGGCTCTTCGTCCAGAACAGATTTGTGTTCTATCAATCACGAAGACCACAGTGTAGCCCGACGCTCGTATGCTTGTATTTCCTTTAGTCATAGGTGAGACAATGAATTGAAAGCTTTCTGAGTCTCTATAAATACAATGTGGAGTACCAACGAAGAAAAGAGGGTAGTCACTCCATTTAATAAACACCTTAAGCAGTCTAACCAAAAGTATAAATGGAAAGATATAAAGATATAAAGATGGAAATAGTGGAGCACCTTTCATCACTAACGGAGTTCACAAGGGGTAAAGCATTTTGCCCAAGCTTTTTGATAGACGATGTACCGTGTGAATGGAAAACTAAGTTTGGTGCAGGTATTAGAATAGACGATGAGGCTACACTCAATTCCGTTTTCTATTCAGATGACGTCACAATTTTAAGAAAGTAAGAGAATGGCCTGCAAGACGGAATTTACCCATGTCACAAAGAAAACAAAAACAACAGGTTTTATAGCATGTGTTGCGCTACCATATCTAAACTGAAAAAAATGGCTCTGAGCACTATGGGACTTAATATCTATGGTCATTAGTTCCCTAGAACTTAGAACTACCTAAACCTAACTAAGGACAGCACACAACACCCAGTCATCACGAGGCAGAAAAAATCCCCGACCCCGCCGGGAATCGAACCCGGGAACCAGGGCGTGGGAAGCGAGAACGCTCCCGCACGACCACGAGCTGCGGACTATCTAAACTGCCTGCAACAGTTTTCGTGTTCAAGGCGGCTTCACTGGAAAGAGCTTGCCCCACTTAGCGGGTGAGATAAATATTGATAGCCCATCGGGGTCTCATGTTATTAATCTACCCAGTATCAGGCCGTGGGAAGACATGGACTATGGCCCCGCTTGCAGGAAGCGACTGATTTGAATGGATACTGAGGGAAGCTAGTAGGAATAGTAACATAAATAAAGGATTTAGAACTTGACACAAGGAGATATAATCTGAAATCAACACAGAACAACGTACTATTAACCAATGGCAGCCTGTACTGACGTAGACACATTCACAGAATGTTATATAGAGATAGCATTCACCTACAGGAAAAGACATTGAACTGAGAGCACTTCGAAGTGAGAATTCTGAACGGTAAGAAGTAAGTTTCGGCAACAGAGAGGGGGTGGGGGACGGTGGCAGAGTTCGGTGAACTTTACCACGTGTTTGCTGCTGCTGCTCTCCCGTAATACCGCCAAATACTCGCGATTGCCAAACGACCGAAACGGCGACCGAAAAACCCAGCACTGTTATTATACTGTGCACAACGTCACGAACCGCTAAGCTTTACCGTCGCATCACACAACGCACCTATGGACAATAGGCGGTCGCGGGTGAGACGGTAGCTAGTGGACCTTCCAAGACGACGTTCCAGAATGGGCTGGAGCGCCGATGCTCGCTGGTTTTGTTGGTTCGCCAGCACCTCACACTACTGTGTGTACGGCTGCAAAAAGTAGTTGTGGTACCAACTTGCTGCGTGGTAAAGCAACTAGCCGTCGCCCACTGGGCCATAGACCTGCCTCTTCCTTTACGCTTCAGAAGTTTCCTAACCTGGAGCAACGTCGGACGTTGCAACGGCGGGATGTTCTGAGTTCGTGCGCGCCTCAAGACGAAGAAGGCACTCAGCTTAAAACTTAGTCTTTTTATCGGCAGCCGTCATTTCGAGTAATTTATTTTAAGTCTAAAAGATTTTTGTGCTTCACCACATGTTAAATATAGTTACCAACTTTTTAGGAAAGCTGATCCAGTTGCTGTACAGACTTTTGTAAACCTTATCAAGGAACAAGATTGGCAAGATGTTTATAGTGCTGATAGAGTAGACGATAAATATAATGCTTTCCTCAAGACTTT
The DNA here is from genome assembly GCF_021461385.2 of Schistocerca piceifrons. Lineage (NCBI taxonomy): Eukaryota > Metazoa > Arthropoda > Insecta > Orthoptera > Acrididae > Schistocerca > Schistocerca piceifrons. Next base: position 27,614,832 of record NC_060144.1, read on the forward strand.
TCTCGTGCTCTTTGAAAGTTGCTTTCCGTTAGAACGTTTAAAACAGGGTACTAGCACAAACAGGCAGCCTGGGTGGCTGACTAAAGGGATAAGAATATCTTGTAGAACAAAGTGGCAATTATATCAAAACGTTAGAAACAGTCAAAATCTAAATGCAGCAGCCCATTACAAACAGTATTGTAAGGTGCTTAAAAAAGTTATTAGGAAGGCAAAAAGTATGTGGTATGCAGATAGAATAGCTAAGTCTCAGGATAAAATTAAAACCATATGGTCAGTCGTAAAGGAAGTGGCTGGTCTGCAGAGACAGGTCGAGGATATAGAATCAGTGCGTAGTGGGGATGTCCGTGTTGCTGATAAGTCGCATATATGTACAGTACTTAATAATCACTTTCTGAATATAGCAGGTGAACTAAATAGAAACCTAGTCCCAACAGGGAATCATATAGCGCTCTTAGAAAAAAGTGTTCCGAGACTGTTACCTGAAATGCTCCTCCATGATACTGACAAGAGGGAGATTGAGTTAATAATTAAATCACTAAAGACCAAGAACTCTCATGGATATGACGGGGTATCTAGCAGAATACTGAAGTATTGTTCCACATATATTAGCTCAGTACTTAGCCATATCTGTAACTTTTCCTTTAGCAGTGGTCGGTTTCCTGACCGATTAAAGTACTCGGTAGTGAAGCCACTTTATAAAAAGGGAGACAGGGATAATGTTGACAATTATAGACCTATTTCTATGCCATCGGTGTTTGCTAAAGTTATCGAGAGGCTTGTATATACAAGGTTACTGCAGCATTTAAATTCACATAATTTGCTGTCAAATGTACAGTTTGGTTTTAGAAATGGCTTAACAACTGAAAATGCTATATTCTCTTTTCTCTGTGAGGTTTTGGACGGATTAAATAAAAGGTTGAGAACGTTAGGTGTTTTCTTTGATTTAACGAAGGCTTTTGACTGTGTTGACCACAAAATATTACTGCAGAAGTTGGAACATTATGGAGTAAGGGGAGTAGCTTACAATTGGTTCGCCTCCTACTTTAAGAACAGAAAGCAGAAGGTAATCCTCCGCAATATTGAGAGTGGTAATGATGTTCAGTCCCAATGGGGCACTGTTAAATGGGGCGTTCCCCAAGGGTCGGTGCTGGGGCCACTGCTGTTCCTTATTTATGTAAATGATATGCCTTCTAGTATTACAGGTGATTCAAAAATATTTCTGTTTGCTGATGACACCACCTTGGTAGTGAAGGATCTTGTGTGTAATATTGAAACATTATCAAATAATGTAGTTCATGAAGTAAGTTCGTGGCTTGTGGAAAATAATTTGATGCTAAATCACAGTAAGACTCAGTTTTTACAGTTTCTAACCCACAATTCAACAAGAACTGACATTTTAATCAGACAGAATGGGCATGTTATAAGCGAGACGGAACAGTTCAAGTTCCTAGGCGTACGGATAGATAGTAAGCTGTTGTGGAAAGCCCATGTTCAGGATCTTGTTCAGAAACTAAATGCCGCTTTATTTACCATTAGAACAGTATCTGAAATAAGTGACATTTCAACACGAAAAGTAGTATACTTCGCATATTTTCATACGCTTATGTCATATGGTATTATTTTTTGGGGTAATTCTTCTGATTCAAAAAGGGTATTTTTGGCTCAAAAACGGGCTGTTCGAGCTATGTATGGTGTAAGTTCGAAAACCTCTTGTCGACCCCTATTCAATAGTCTGGGAATTTTGACATTGCCCTCACAGTATGTATTTTCTTTAATGTCGTTTGTTGTTAGCAATATTAGCTTATTCCCAAGAGTTAGCAGCTTTCACTCAGTTAATACTAGGCAGAAATCAAATCTGCATGTGGAATGCACTTCCTTGACTCTTGTGCAGAAAGGAGTGCAGTATTCTGCTGCATCCATTTTCAATAAGCTACCACAAGAACTCAAAAATCTTAGCAGTAGCCCAAACACTTTTAAGTCTAAACTGAAGAGTTTCCTCATGGCTCACTCCTTCTATTCTGTCGAGGAGCTCCTGGAAGAGATAAAAAATTAAGCAAATTCCAGTGTTACATTCTTGATTTTCTTTATTTAAACTAACGACTTGTTTCATTTTATGTGTTTCTACAATCGTGTTATAATTTCATGTATTGACTCGTTCCATGACCATGGAGACTTCTCCTAAATGTGGTCCCACGGAACAATAAATAAATAAATAAATAAATAAATAAAAAACTTCCTCTCAAAATGAAGGGGGCAACGGCCTTGCCGCAGTGGATACACCGGTTCCCGTGAGATCGCCGAAGTTAAGCGCTGTCGGGCGTGGTCGGCACTTGGATGGGTGACCTTCCAGGCCGCCATGCGCTGTTGCCATTTTTCGGGGTGCACTCAGCCCCGTGAGGCCAACTGAGGAGCTACTCGACCGAATAGTAGCGGCTTCGGTCAAGAATACCATCATAACGACCGGGAGAGCGGTGTGCCGACCCCACGCCCCTCCACTGAGGATGACAAGGCGGTCGGATGGTCCCGGTAGGCCACTCGTGGCCTGAAGACGGAGTACTCTCAAAATCAAGGCAACCGAGATTCCGGTTCCTCTGTGCGTAGGGAATTATTATTACAAGGTTTCTTTCGTTTCTGTAATTATTTACACTGAAGAGCCACAGGAATTGGTACACCTGCCTAATATCGTGTACGGCCCCGCGAGCACGCACAAGTGTCGCAACACAACGGGGCATTGACTCGACTAATGTCTGTAGTAGTTGTAGTGTTGGCAGAAGAGCCAACACTGTGTTTCTAGAGGAGGCCGAAATGCACGCGTTTAATTACACGCTGACTGGCGTGAGGTCTGGAACAGGACAATATCTTGAGAATTGCAAATAAAGTACGTAGATGATGTAATACTTAACTTTAATCCACAATTGTAGAACATCTCTCGTTACGGTACATGCTTCATAATATTAATTATCAATTGAATACGGCGCCTTGCTAGGTCGTAGCAAATGTAGCTGAAGGCTATGCTAACTATCGTCTCGGTAAATGAGAGCGTAGTTGTCAGTGAACCTTTGCTATGAACGTCGGCTGTACAACTGGGCGAGTGCTAGTACGTCTCTCTAGACCTGCCGTGTGGTGGCGCTCGGTCTGCAATCACTGACAGTGGCGACACGCGGGTCCGGCGTATACTAATGGACCGCGGCAGATTTAAAGGCTACCACCCAGCGAGTGTGGTGTTTGGCGGTGACACCACAGTAGTGCTGGACAGAAATGACACCATGAATTCTGCAGGGCTCTCCACACATCAATAATGGTACGAAGGGGTGGGGATCTCATGAACAGCACGTTGCATGGCAGTTTGGTGGCCAAAGGAAGTGTTTTAACTCAGAAGAGTGTTCCTGTAGCCATTCTGTAGCAATTGTGAACGTGTGGGGTGTCGCATTGTCCTGCTGGAATTGCCCAAGTCCGTCGGAATGCAGAATAGACATGAATAGATGCAGATTATCAGGCATGATGCTTACGTTCACGTCACCTGTCAGAGTCGTAGTTAGACGTATCCGGGATCCCGTATCACTCCAACTGCACACGTCCCACACCATTACAGAGATTCCATCAGCTTGAACAGTCCCCTGCTTACATGCAGGATCCACGGATTCATGAGGTTTCCACAGGAGAACACCTCCATCCACTCTATACAATTTGAAAGGAGATTCGTCCGACCAGGCAACATGTTTCCAGTACTCAACAGCCCAACGTGGATGTTGACGGGCGCAGGCGAGGCGTAAAGCTTTGTGTCGTGCAGTTATTAAGGGTACACCAGTGGGCCTTCGGCTCTGAAAGCCCATATCGATGATGTTTCGTTGAATGATTCGCACGCTGAAACTTGTTGACAGCCCACCACGGGGAAATCTGCAGAAATTTGCGGAAGGGTTGCACCTCTGTCACGTTGAACGGTTCTCTTCAGTCGTCGTTGGTCCCGTCCGTGCAGGTTGTTTTTCCGGCAGCAGCGATGTCGGAGATTTTATGTCTCACCAGATCTCTGATATTCGCGGTACACTCGTGAAGTGATCGTACGGGAAAATCCCCACTTCATCGCCACCTTGGAGATGCTGTGTCCCATCGCTCGTGCGCCGACTATAACACCACGTTCCAACTCACTTAAATCTTGATAACCTGCCATTGTAGTAGTAATAACCCATCTAACAACTGCGTCACACACCTGTTGTCTCATTTAGGCGTTGCCGACCGCAGCGCCGTATTCTGCCTGTTTACATATCTCTGTATTTGGTTACGTATGCAGTTTCTTTGGCGCTTCAGTGCAGATACTTTCATTCGTGGTTGAGTCTTTAGATACTTGGAAATAAAACTGATATACAAATTATGTACAGAGCAGTGATTTCTTCCTCGTCAAAAGGTCCCAAATCTGTCATCTGACTTCATATTCATTAATTACTCTCGACTCATCCTTTGTTTCTGGCCTTGCGCGACCACCCTCGCGCTTGTTGCTGCACGTAGCGTTCTTGGGATGTTTCGTAGCACGATGTGAGTCAGGGTCCCACAAGGAAAACAATAGCCGTGAACAATACAGTAGTTGATCAGGTCAGTCACTTTAGTTATCCGGGACGCGATACCGCATTCGACTATAATAAAGATGTAGACGAGAAAGTACCGAAGTATGAGAACATATGTGGAACAATAAGGTGATACGGTTCGAGAACGTTTTTCCACATGTCATTTGAAGTCCCAGTTCCTACTCCCTCCCCCACACATTAGTTGTCGTTAAAAAAAATGGTTCAAATGGCTCTGAGCACTATGGGACTCAACTGCTGTGGTCATCAGTCCCCTAGAACTTAGAACTACTTAAACCTAACTAACCTAAGGACATCACACACATCCATGCCCGAGGCAGGATTCGAACCTGCGACCGTAGCAGTCGCACGGTTCCGGACTGCGCGCCTAGAACCGCGAGACCACCGTGGCCGGCAGTTGTCGTTCCTTGGGGACTTAGTAAGAACTTTTAAAATAAATCTGAACATAGTGGGCGTGGATATGGGTTATTTTTGCTACTACTTGTGATGAACTCCGTGTACAAATCTGCACTAGGGCGCCCCCTCTCACCTTATAGCCCCAAGACCCTCCTGTGTCACTTGGGCCTCAAACCGGCTTTCACAGTAAACAGGTACTTTAGAAGCAAGACACAGAAAATAACGCGAATGAAGTTTTGTAAAGTTATGGATGTCCGCACATTACATTACAGAAGTTAATCGCGTGTCATTGACAAACGCCGGCCGTTGTGGCCGAGCGGTTGTAGGCGCTTCAGTCCGGAACCGCGCTCCTGCTACGGTCGCAGGTTCGAACCCTGCCTCCGGCATGGATGTGTGTGATGTCCTTAGGTTCGTTTGGTTTAAGTAGTTTTAAGTTCTAGGGGACTGGAGACCTCAGATGTTAAGTCCCATAGTGCTCAGAACCATTTGAACCATTTTTTTCAGTGAGAAACAACGATAAAAAAGTAAGATCTAAGCAGCTGAAATGAGATTTCTTTAGTGCTGCGAAAGGCTGTACTTGGGTTAACAGATTAAGAAACAGCGACATTAGTAAAGAATTAAACATACGTATTTAGCGTATGGAAGAAAACTGAAGGCAGCAGAAGAAAATGGAGTCAACATTTCGACAGAATGAACAGTGGCACACTATCATACAATTATAAGCCGCCAGGCTATAATTTTGGAAGGCCAAGGAAGGGATGAGCATGGCAACACGCAAATTCCTAGAAGCGCAGAAGAAGGAGAAGAAGAAGCAACTCAATGCACTCGTCTTGTTGCTTTATTTGCATCATTTGAATCTGACTGTCCAATTTGTAGAGACTGCTGACTAAAAACGAGAAGTGGATACTGTCCAATTTGTAGAGACTGCTGACTAGAAACGAGAAGTGGATACAATCTAACCGTCATAATATTCGATATTTTCATCATCATTATCACTATCAATTATTTAACATATATGTTCGTGTAAGCTTTTCCATGCGTTACAGCCTTTACTTAGACGCACCAATGTTGCTGCTGCATGTCTAACAACGTCGGCTACCCTTCTTCCTTCAGGTCGTTGTCCCGGTCGGTTCAAGCAAAGAAGTTGCTTGCTCCGTCTACATGACATTTAACCTCGTTACGTTTCCTGCCGACCTCCATTCGCAAGAGTTTGTAGTCCTGTTCTTCCCAGTAATTCCCAAGATGAATTTCTTTTGTTATTGACCAACCCTCAATTTTTAAACAGTTTTTTTCTAAAAAAATTCATGCCTACCACCAACAAATAAAATACAAAGTGGAAACATGTCGTTTCCCAAGTTTAGTTTTTAATGCTCTGTTTACTACGAAGGCCAGTGTTCTTCAGATTGTCGCTTGCTATCCATTTAGTGATTGTGTCCGGTTGCTCTACATACAGAAACTTATTGCCCATTTGTACAATTTTGTTTTCTTGTTTTAGTCTTTCTATAATCGATATTCGCGCCAGTTTTGAAACCTGCTGTATTGATTGAAACAATAAAATTAAGCAGTGATTATTTTGTGGCGGCGTTCGTAGCGACAAACAATTTTTCGCTGTAGAAACGGCTTACGAAGTCACCGCCACACTTTTAATAGCGGGCCGACCGGTCCGCTGGAACAGTGAACAGAAAGATGAAAACCCAAACACTCTGATTAAATAAAAGTCGGTACTTATCTTTATTGACGAAGATACAGAAACACAATAGTGAACTCCGTGTCTACAGAGATCTGTCTAGTTCGAGTCGGAGCGGCTAGGTCAGCGTCGGCTGACGACAAACAAAACTCTGCTGCGATGAACACACAACTGACTAGCAAGTACACAATTCGGTGGCGAGTATACAACTGAGCGGCGAATACAGAACTGTCCTAGCGCTCGCGACTCCAGCGCTTAAGAAGCCAGAAGCCAGCGGTGGCGCGCGCAGACTTGCGGCGATTTCCTGTCTCGCTGGCGCTGCTTGTGCGGACGGCGTCCGGACTTTGATGCTGCCAACCTTTTGGCAGCGGGCTCGCGTGGCATTACTGGCTAGGATATAACAGATTATACTTTCAATGACATGCTTTGGAGCACGTATGTCCATCATCAGATGGTTTTACGTTAATTAATGAACATGTACGACTTTGGGGTAAGCTGCGCTATTTTCTGAAAGCTGGAGAAAATAAAAAATCCTATTTTATTGCGGTATTCAAAGTTTACTGGATATATGAACAGCGATACTGTAATTTAAAAAAACCTACCTATTACCAGCTGTTCGTCTAAAATTGTGAGCCATATGTTTGTGACTAGTACAGCGCCATCTATCACAAAGCGAAAAAAGTGGTCCAACTAAAACATTCATACTTCTTTACGTACTACACAAATATGTAATAAAAATGGGGGTTCCTATTTTTAAAAAAACGGAGTTGATATCCGTTTGACCTATGACAGCGCCATCTAGCGTGCCGACCATAGCGCCATCTGGTTTCCCCCTTCAAGCTCGACAAGTTTCGTTCTTTGTAGTTTTTTCGTTTGACGCTTATTTCGTGAGACATTTGGCCCGGTCACGAGCTGGACCACCCTGTATATAGAGGGATCGTGTCAACGTTTTCCGCATCAACTACAGCCTGAAGATGGCGCATTGAAGCGCCGAAACTGGTTGAAACAGAATAAATAAAATCGTAAGGACGGCTGTATGTGTTTTATTTTCTCACAATAGTAAACGGCCCTCGTCCCAGAGAGCTCCTCCCGGATGATAAACTTCGCCACGACATCTACCCTTCCTTCCAACTATAACCTGGCCTTGTCCCCCCCCCCCCTCCTCAGGGCCCCCTTTTTCCTCTCCCCTCCTTCTCCCAGAGCGGATTTTCCTCCTTCCCCCACCCCCTGAGACCCTGCACCCCATACTTGCCTCTTTCCCTCCCACATCTCTCCCTCCCTGGCCCTCTTCAGCGCGCCCCCCGCCCATCACCCCCCCTCTCTTCCCCTCTCTCCCTCCTGCCCCTCTACCGGTCTCCCTCATCTCCTTGCGCCTGGCAGATCCTCGGTTTTGATCATCGTCAGTGTGCCACATCAGTGTTGTGTTCAGTGCTGTTTCTCCTGTGCTTCAAGAGGTATGATTTTAATTGTGTACTGCCTTGAGGTTCGCTGTCAGTGTTTGTTATGTGCTAGCCATCTGTCGATACTTTTTATGCTCCCGTCATACTGTGCCTTGTGTTCTTTTAATTGTCGCAGTGCGTGGCTTTTTGTGTGCGCTACTTTTTTACAGTTTTTATCTCCATTTTACAGTGGCCCCTTTTTTTGTCTATTGCCGTCCATAACGTTCCCCTTTTTTATATCTATGTTCACCATATTCTCCCCTTTGTATAATTTTCACTGCCTTCTATTGTTTCTTCTATGTCTTTCGGCTGAAGAGCACCGCATATGCTTCTGCCAGACCGGCCCGATGGAAAAAAAAAGAAAAAAAAGAAAAGGAGAGAGGAGAGAGGAGAGAGAGAGAGAGAGAGAGAGGGAGCGCTCCTGCCAAAACGATGGACACACAGAAACTCAATGTTATTTGGTTGAAACGGTTTAGGGACACCGCTGAAGACCTAAACTGGCTGAACGGGTTGTGTGCCGCGGTCGTCCGGGCCCTAGGCAGCGCGCCGGTGTTCCCCTTCCGGTGTCGGCGTCACCACGCCGCGTCGCCTCAGCGCGGCGGCCCTGCCGGCTCTGCTCCGGAGCCCCCCGCTTCCCACGGACTGCATCCAGCAGCAATCAGAGCAGAGCAGGGCAGGGCAGCGGCGGCTGACCTGTTGCTCTGCACTCTGCTGCGTGGCCGCACCGGCCGCCACGCCTGCCGACCGCCTTACCTCGCTCACGAGGCTGTAAACGCTTTCCAAACCACCCACACACACTGGCCATACCAACGAAACTTAAAGAGTACGAAACACTTGAGGCCGGAAATCAAGTCACAAACTTCGGAAATTAATGCGTGGGCAAATTTACACGCCAATGTTACAATCGGGTCGTAAAAGTCATGGCATACCTCCTAATATTGTGGCCCTTAGCACTATGGGACTTAAACCTGAAATAAGTTCTGCAGAAATTTTTACGAAGTCTCAGACGGTGTTCAGGAAAGATAGATTAGGCAGAATTGGTGGTGGAGTGTTTGTGTCTGTCAGCAGTGGTTTATCTTGTAGTGAAGTCGAAGTAGATACTCCGTGCGAATTGGTATGGGTGGAGGTTATACTTAACAGCCGAACTAAGTTAATAATTGGTTCCTTCTACCGACTCCCAGACTCCGATGATATAGTTGCTGAACAGTTCAGAGAAAATTTGAGTCTCGTAACAAATAAATACCCCACGCATACGGTTATAGTTGGTGCGGACTTCAACCTTCCCTCGATATGTTGGCAAAAACACTTGTTCAAAACCTGTGGTAGAAAGAAAACGTCTTCTGAGATTGTCCTAAATGCTTTCCCCGAAAATTATTTCGAGCAGTTAGTCCACGAACCCACGCGAATTGTAAATGGTTGCGAAAACACACTTGACCTCTTAGCCACAAACAATCCAGAGCTAATAGAGGGCATCATGACTGATACAGAGATTAGTAATCACAAGGTCGTTGTAGCTAGGCTCAATACCGTTTCTTCCAAATCCACCAGAAACAAACGCAAAATAATTTTATTTAAAAAAGCGGATAAAGTGTCACTAGAAGCCTTCCTAAGAGACAATCTCCATTCCTTCCGAACTGACTATGCAAATGTAGACGAGATGTGGCTCAAATTCAAAGATATAGTAGCAACAGCAACTGAGAGATTCATACCTCATAAATTGGTAAGAGATGGAACTGATCCCCCATGGTACACTAAACAGGTCCAAACGCTGTTGCAGAGGCAACGGAAAAAGCATGCGAAGTTCAGACGAACGCGAAATCACGAAGATTGGCTAAAATTTACAGACGCGCGAAATTTGGCACGGACTTCAATGCGAGATGCCTTTAATAGGTTCCACAACGAAACATTGTCACGAAATTTGGTAGAAAATCCGAAGAAATTCTGGTCGTATGCAAAGTACACAAGCGGCAAGACGCAGTCAATACCTTCGCTGCGCGGTGCCGATGGTACTGTTGCTGACGACTGTGCCGCTAAAGCGGAGTTATTGAACGCAGTTTTCCGAAATTCCTTCACCAGGGAAGACGAATGGAATATTCCAGAATTTGAAACACGAACAGCTGCTAGCATGAGTTTCTTAGAAGTAGATACCTTAGGGATGCGAAGCAACTCAAATCGCTTGATACGGGCAAGTCTTCAGGTCCAGATTGTATACCGATTAGGTTCCTTTCAGATTACAAAACGGTTCAAATGGCTCTGAGCACTATGGGACTCAACTGCTGAGGTCATTAGTCCCCTAGAACTTAGAACTAGTTAAACCTAACTAACCTAAGGACATCACAAACATACATGCCCGAGGCAGGATTCGAACCTGCGACCGTAGCGATCTTGCGGTTCCAGACTGCAGCGCCTTTAACCGCACGGCCAATTCGGCCGGCTCTTTCAGATTACGCTGATACAATAGCTCCCTACTTAGCAATCATATACAACCGCACGCTCACCGACAGATCTGTACCTACAGATTGGAAAATTGCGCAGGTCGCACCAGTGTTTAAGAAGGGTAGTAGGAGTAATCCATCGAACTACAGACCTATATCATTGACGTCGGTTTGCAGTAGGGTTTTGGAGCATATACTGTATTCAAACATTATGAATCACCTCGAAGGGAACGATCTATTGATACGTAATCAGCATGGTTTCAGAAAATATCGTTCTTGTGCAACGCAGCTAGCTCTTTATTCGCACGAAGTAATGGGCGCTATCGACAGGGGATCTCAAGTTGATTCCCTATTTCTAGATTTCCGGAAAGCTTTTGACACCGTTCCTCACAAGCGACTTCTAATCAAGCTGCGGGCCTGTGGGGTATCGTCTCAGTTGTGCGACTGGATTCGTGATTTCCTGTCACGAAGGTCGCAGTTCGTACTAATAGACGGCAAATCATCGAGTAAAACTGAAGTGATAGCAGGTGTTCCCCAGGGAAGCGTCCTGGGACCTCTGCTGTTCCTGATCTATATAAATGACCTGGGTGACAATCTGAGCAGTTCTCTTAGGTTGTTCGCAGATGATGCTGTAATTTACCGTCTAGTAAGGTCATCCAAAGACCAGTATCAGTTGCAAAGCGATTTAGAAAAGATTGCTGTATGGTGTGGCAGGCGGCAGTTGACGCTAAATAACGAAAAGTGTGAGGTGATCCACATGAGTTCCAAAAGAAATCCGTTGGAATTCGATTACTCGATAAATAGTACAATTCTCAAGGCTGTCAATTCAACTAAGTACCTGGGTGTTAAAATTACGAACAACTTCAGTTGGAAAGACCACATAGATAATATTGTGGGGAAGGCGGGCCAAAGGTTGCGTTTCATTGGCAGGATACTTAGAAGATGCAACAAGTCCACTAAAGAGACAGCTTACACTACACACGTTCGTCCTCTGTTAGAATATTGCTGCGCGGTGTGGGATCCTTACCACGTGGGATTGACGGAGGACATCGCACGGATGCAAAAAAGGGCAGCTCGTTTTGTATTATCACGTAATAGGGGAGAGAGTGTGGCAGATATGATACGCAAGTTGGGATGGAAGTCATTAAAGCAAAGACGTTTTTCGTCGCGGCGAGATCTATTTACGAAATTTCAGTCACCAACTTTCTCTTCCGAATGCGAAAATATTTTGTTGAGCGCAACCTGCATAGGTAGGAATGATCATCAAAATAAAATAAGAGAAATCAGAGCTCGAACAGAAAGATTTAGGTGTTCGTTTTTTCCGCGCGCTGTTCGGGAGTGGAATGGTAGAGAGAGAGTATGATGTGGTTCGATGAACCCGCTGCGAAGCACTTAAATGTGAATTGCAGAGTAATGATGTAGATGTAGATGTAGATATGTCCCACAAATGTTCGATGGGATTCATGTGGGGCGATCGGGGTGGTCAAATCATTCGCTCGAATTTTCCAAAATGTTCTTCAAACCAGTTGCGAACAGCTGTGGCCCGGTGACATGAAATCTTCGTTATAAAGAAATAACATTCACTGATTTTCTTATCCCACTTACAGATAAATAAAGACGTGATTCTCAAAAGAAACAGTTGTTGGACGTCCAAAACTGCGTTGTGTATCATTTGTCAAACTGCTTTGTGCAAAATCTGTATCTCACTGTTCCACAAGTAGCAGGATGAATGAGGCTGCATCAAGAGACTTGAATTTTCATGTAATGGTAATGAGCTTGTCATCCGGAATACTTTACTGAAATGTCAAATATTTGTAATCATAACTGCGAGCCAAATGCTTTTCTTAAAACACTTCATAAATCGAAATAGAGGAGGATCAGGACAAGTAAGGCCCACGTAAAAATACCAGTGGGGCAGGCACAGGGTTGTTCACAAGTACTTCAGAGTTTCGTAAGCCAGATGTGCGAAACCTACGCGACACGCAGAAAAACGACACGTTTTGATAGAGCATCTCTCCAAGATTCGATCGTTCTGCGTGCTGTGGCGCACCCGTAACAGAACATCCAGTCGTGTCACCCTCACCATGCTGCCGCACTGTATTAGTTCGCGCCTGCAGATAGGCAACCCAATCAACAGGTTTGCAAAGCGGGCTGCTGTCTTCTTCGCCGACAGTTTGTATCGGCGAATCGCACGCTCATATTGACGTTTGTGGCGCCTCAAGCGGTGAGCATCTGTAACATTAAGTTAAAACTGGAAAAGATGCTGTATCCACTGATGTGTGCCTGTTTTCTCCATGTTTTATAGTTTCTGGGTAGCCATCTTCTGTCAATAAAGACGTAATTATGAATAACCCTGCATGTCCCGCCCCTCTCAGCGTTAGAAAATGAAACGTCGAGAAATATTTTTTTTCATATTGTTACCTTTGGTAGCGACATTAATTAAAATAACCATACGCTACTGTCTTTCACTCCGAAAACGAAACTGTTAGTGAAAGAACAGAAGTGGTGACGCCTTGAAATCTGTGAAACGTACGTCCAGACTATCTCCTCTCTATGCTGTCATGACGTCTCGCAGCTGGAGTCGGAACCAGCGCGCCGTTAAATGAAGTGCTGTGCGCAGGAGAACTTAAAGAGACGTGTTGCATCGCTAATTATCAAGGCAAGCACATTAGAGGGCCGATATCAATTCTCGCCACTGCTACATCTTTAAAAAACAGCCTCAATCTGACCCAAGAGGCAGAGTTAATATCAGTCACCAATATCGATTATAAATGTCCTACAGAAATCTAAGTGCTTTCAGAGATATTTCGAGATCCGGCCAGAGGAACGGGAAACGTATCAGGCCAACGGTCAGCACACCGCCTACAAATGCTTCCTTGCAACTTTTTTTTTTTTTTGAATTATCAGTCTTCTGATTGGTTTGATGCAGCCCGCCACGAATTTCTCTCCTGTGCCAACTTCTTCATCTCAGAGCAGCAGTTGCAGCCTACGTCCTCAATTATTTGCTGCATGTATTCCAATCTCTGTCTTCCTCTTACAGTTTTTGCCCTCTACAGCTCCCTCTAGTACCATGGAAGTCATTCCCTGATGTCTTAGCAGATGTCTTATCTTCCTGTCCCTTCTCCTTGTCAGTGTTTTTACATACAGTCTTTTCCTCTCCGATTCTGCGCATAACCTCCTCATCAGTCCACCTAATTTTCAACACTCGTCCGTAGCACCAAATCTCAAACTTTACAGAGACAAAACTGGTTCATAGTTCAAACCTAAACACGTCACAAGTCATACCGAAAGCCTTCCATGAAAAAAAAACGCAATTCATTAATATTAATTAAAGCTTGCCATGTGCGTCTCTTCAGTTCAACACTTGTTCCAGTAGGCTAACTGCTGCACAATCTTTCACGAAGCATGTACCAATCAAACATGGGCGGACACGCCAATCTGCAACTCATTGTCTGTGGGCCTTTGTCCAGCTTCAACGCGGGGTCGGCCCCTGGGACAGAATGAGTGTACCCAAGCTGTCTGCATGTAGTGTGAGCCAAGGAATAGTGCGAACGAATTCAAATGTCTGCGAGTCGTGTAACTGAGGCGGAATGTGGGGATCAGCCCGGTATTCACCAAGCGGGATGTGGAAAACCGCCTAAAAACCAAATCCAGGTTGGCCAGCATAGCGGCCCTCGTCGTTAAGCCGCCAGGCGGATTCGATCTGGGGCCGGCGCATTAGCACTCACAGATATCCTGGTGGGTCACGCACCAATCTGCAACTCTCGTCCACAAAATTGGAAGCGACTAATTACGTTTCCACGTTAGCGCGCGAAAACACACGTGTAAACTGTTGTGATCTTTCTATATTCGGGAAAAAATTGTGCATCACTATGAATCGCTGACTTTCGTCATCAAAAGCCAGTGTTTTTGATCTCACTTGTTTGCTTCGGGCCGCCACCACTTTCTAGTGGCATTCCCACCCAGAGGCCTCAGTTATTTGTTCGATCTATTCCAATCTCTTTCTTCCACTACACTTTTCACTCTCTACAGTTCACTGAAATACCAAGGAAGATAGTGCCTGATGTCTTAACGCCTGTCCTGTAATCCTGTCTCTTCATTTAACAGTGTTTTCAACATATTCCTCTCCTCGCCGATTGAGCGGAAAACCTTGTGATTTCTTGTGCCATCAATCCCCCTAATTTTCAGCATACTTCTATAGCACCACATCTTAAACGTTTTGATTCTCATCTTTTCCGGTTTTCTACGGTCCACAGTTCGCTCCCACACAAGACTGTGCTCCATTCATACATGCTCATAAATTTCCTTCTAAAATTAAGAGCAATGTTTGACATTAATAGATTTTTTTGGTCAGGAATTCCCTCCTTGCATGTGCTAGTGTACTTTTTATGTACTGCTTGTTTCGTTCGTTCTACCTTATTTTGTTTCCTTCACTTCGTCTACTTCTTGGTCGCCAATTTTAACGTTAACTTTATCGCTAATCTCGTCTCTGCTATGTCTCATTAATTTCGTCGTTCTTAGAACTCAGTCCGTGTTAGCTTAGTCAGTAAAGACCAAAACAGATCGGATAAAGGGAAAATTTGTGTAGTCGCAAATTTTTGTACAGTGGGTACGGGGGAGGGGGGCGGGTGGGAGACACCAATTAAAAAAGTACTAAAAATCCTGACCGGTGGGGTGTGAGCGTGGGGTGGGGAGGCCTTTAAAGTCACTTTTTTATCTTTCTTTTCAAAACTCGAAAATCGCGGTTCCTAGCGGAAATGTTTCCTAGTATAAAATTAACTATATTAAATTTCCGACAGCGAAGATTGTATTAATTTTTTCTCTAAGACTACTAGTCAAAGGCTTGCAGAGGATGGAAAAATAGTAGCTACTTGAAAGTAATTAAAAATTAATGTTCGTTGACAAATGATATGTGTTAAGAAGAAGTATTAAGTGCGTGTACCTTATCTAAATACAGCAGAACAGTGTAAAGGGATAAATTCTATTCTGGTGGTGTGACGGGCTGAAGGGGAGAAGTGGAGGAGGGTAGACACATAATGGAATGTGTGCCACCGGATTGTGGTGATATACCTCCCTCCTTCGTAGGTCTGTAAACTTAAATTGAACAGGGAGCAGGCGAGTCCGCGCCCTCTACCCTACTAAGTCACAAGAAGCAACTGCAAGGTGTTTCACGAAGTTAGTCACCATTCCTCACGAGCGATTTTAATCAGATTTCGTGCCTATGGAGTGTTGATTCAGTTCTGCAAATGGATCCGTGATCTACTGACAAAAAGTTCACATTTCGTAAAATCTGACGGGAAGTCATCGAATAAAACAGAAGTGATGTCTAGGGTACCCCAAGGCAATGTTATAGGCGCTCTGCTGTTCGTGATTTATATAAAAGATTTAGGAGAATGACGCTGTCGTTTACCGTCTAGTAGAGAAGATCAATACGAATTAGAAGATTATGTACATAAGACATTTGCATGGAAAATAAAGTGGCAATTGATCCTGAACAATAAAAAATGCGAGATCCTTCATATGAGCACTAAAGAAAATCCGTTAATCGGTTTTACGGTAAATCACAAAAATTTAGAAGTTGTCAATATCTAGGGACAAGAATTACGAACAACTTAAATTAGCACCATCACATAGAAATAACTGCGTTTTTATGGTAGAAAACTTAGAATATGTGACAGATCTATTAAAGAGACTGCTTACACTACGCTTGTCCGTCGTCCTCTTGAGTACTGCTGCGCAGTATGAAACCCTTACCAGATAGGATTGATGGAGGACATCTACAAAGTTCAACGAAGAAAAAAATATATTCTAAATTTGTGGTAAGATCTTATGGGACTAAACTGCTTAGGTCATCGGTCCCTAAGCTTACAGACTACTTAATCTGACTTAAACTAACTTACGCTATGGAAAACACACACACCCATTCCCGAGGGAGACCTCGAACCTCCGACGGGGGCAGCCGCGCGGACCGTGATAAGGCACCTAAGACCGCGCAGCTACCTCGCGCGGCTTCAAAGAAGAGCAGCTCGTTATGTATTATCTTGAACAGGGATATGACACGCGAGTTGGGGTGGCAATCATTAGAACAAATGTCTTCTTCGTTGCGGCGAGATCTTTTCACCAAATTTCAGTCACCAACCTTCTCTTTCGAATGCGAAAATGTTTTGTTGGCTCCTACGTTCATTGAGAGACACGACCATCGTAATAAAGTAAGAGACGTCAGAGCTCATATGGACAGATTTAGGTGTTTAATTTCCCAGAAGTAGAGAGATAAACCTCTGCAAAGCAATTAAGTATGGAATTCTGTGTAGCATACAGATGTAGATGTAAAACAAAGCGAAATTGGCGAGGTTTTCATCGAAGGCAATAAATTATTTCTCTGGAAATTTGAGTGTGGTGTTCTATGTCACTCTTACCCTATTGAATTTGACTTGTATTTCGTTTCGTTGTTGTGGAAATTATGGGCGGAATCTTCCAGGAGCAGGTTTGATTGCTGGCAGTATACACGCTCCACTCCAGTGGTCCCACCTCGGAATCTTTCTGAACGTGACTGGACTGCTGCAAGACGTTGGGTTTGTGAGAAGTTTAACCGCGACTTGCAGGTCAAAGCTAGACTGGCGACACTCATTTAGACTGACTGGATAGCGTAGCAGTGCAGAAAAGCAAGCCGGATCCGCCAATAATAGCTGCAGAGCAGTAGTTCGCGTGATTTTTCTTGCGCGCCCCTCACGCTAATAAAGCCCCTTTTACAAGACCGATTTTCGTCTCTTTACTCGAGACAAGGGATTCTACTGCAGTGCCCCAGGCGTTTTATTCCTGTTGTGGGTCTCGTGACTGACGAGTGGTCATTTTCGTTTACATGGCGGTGCAAAAAATGTCTGTGCTAGGAGAGCTGTCAGATGTGCAGTTAGGCACCTGAACGGCGAAAGTGAGGTTGTGAGGGACCATACTTTTTACGAAAAATTCGAAATATAGTAACAAAATTAACGACCAAAGCAAAGTTCTTAGTAGATGTTCTTGTCGAAGATGTGGTAAATTTTCTATATTCCTGATAATGGATAGAATAGGAGAAGTGTCGTCCAAAAATTTCAATATACCGGGTGATCAAAAAGTCAGTATAAATTTGAAAACTTAATAAACCACGGAATAATGTAGATAGAGAGGTAAAAATTGACACACATGCTTGGAATGACATGGGGTTTTATTAGAACAAAAAAAAAAACACCCCATATTGCTAGACGCGTGGACGATCTCTTGCGCGCGTCGTTTGGTGATGATCGTGTGCTCAGCCGCCACTTTCGTCATGCTTGGCCTCCCAGGTCCCCAGACCTCAGTCCGTGCGATTATTGGCTTTGGGGTTACCTGAAGTCGCAAGTGTATCGTGATCGACCGGCATCTCTAGAGATGCTGAAAGACAACATCCGACGCCAATGCCTCATCATAACTCCGAACATGCTTTACAGTGCTGTTCACAACATTATTCCTCGACTACAGCTACTGTTGAGGAATGATGGTGGACATATTGAGCATTTCCTGTAAAGAACATCATCTTTGCTTTGTCTTACTTTTTTATGCTAATTATTGCTATTCTGATCAAGTAAAACTCCATCTGTCGGACATTTTTTGAACTTTTGTATTTTTTGATCACCCGCCATACAGCACGGACTTTGCTCTCTCTGATTTTCAGCTCTGCTCACATGAACCGCTGGCTATGAAGACAACATCTTGGCACGGAGAACAAGCTGCAGATCAGCGTAGAAAATTGGCAAAAAACAAAGGTGGCTGCCTTCTACGACGAGAATCTTGGAAAGTTGGTACAACGTTACGACAAATGTCTCAGTCGGAGCGGCGACTTTATAGAGAAGTGGCTGGAAGTTGTAGCTAAATGTCGCAAATAAAATATTTTTGATTTTCACTGTGGTTTCCATTTCGCAACCGATCGGTCCTTATCTTCTGACTAGCCCTCGTATTACGACAGAGTCGTTCCTGAAAACTGTAGTTGAATGTATGGCGGAAGGAAAGAAGCACAAGGGGGCAGGATAGCCAGCCATGGCAGTATAAGGCACATGGCCGATAATGTGGCATGCTGCAGTTGTGCTGAAATGGAGAGGGCAGAAGTGAAGGGCCGCATGGATCCAAAGTTACGGCTCATGACCGCAACAGTAGCAGTTGCTACAAAAGCATTCAATAAATTATTTCATTCGTTGTTCGTAAATTTTATCATCGAACAACCATACGTGTAGCCTTTTTTTCTTTTAAAGTCTTCTGACTGATTCGTTGCGGCCCGCCATGAATTATCTTCTACAACCTCTTTATCGCAGAGTAGCCCTGCATCCCACGTCCCCAATGATTCGTTGTATGTCTTTTAATCTCACCCTCTACGGCTCCCTCTGCTAGCAGGAATAATTATTCCCTGATTTCTTAACGCTTATTATCATCCTGTCCCTTCATCTTGTCACTTTTTTTTTTTCCTGCAGTCCATGATTCACTACCATAGAATGCTGTGCTTCAGAAGTACATTCTCAGAAATTTCTTCCTCAGACTGATGCAGACGTCTCAAACTGAGATACTTATCTTTGCCAGAAATTCCTTCTTTGGCTGTGCTTATCTGCTTTTTATATTCTCGTTGCTTCGTATGTCGCGTGTTATTTTGCTTCCAAGATAGAAGAATTCCTTAACTTCGTCTACTCGTGGTCGCCAATTTTGATAGTAAGTTTATCGCTTATCTCATTTCCGCTACTCCTCATCAAATGCGTATTTCTCATGTTTATTCTCAATCCATTCCATCTTAGACTGCCGTTTCACCCAACACAATCTCAATTTTTCTTCACGCTCACCGAGAAGAGCAATTTCGGCAGCGAAGCTTATCGTTGACAACCCTTCACCTTGAATTTTAATCGTCTGGAACTGTTCTTTTATTTCCGTCATCGCTTCTTTGACGTATAGATTGAGCATTAGGGACGGAAGACTACATTCCTGGCGTACACTCTTTTTAATCCGATCACTTCCTTCTTAGTCTTCCAGTTTTGTTATTCCCTTCTGATTTTTGTTTCTGCTTTCTTTCCTTATAGCTCACTCCAATTTTTTACGGAGTTTCAAAAATCTTGCACCATTTTACTGTCCCGAACACTTCTCAGGTCGCGAAATCCGATGAAGGTGCTGATTCTTCTGTAGTCTTGCTTCCGCCATCAGCAGCGACGTCACGGCTGCCTCTCTCGCGGCCTTACGTTTCCGAAAGCCAAACTGATCGTCATCTGACAGATTCTACATTTTCTTTTCCATAGCGGCTTTGAAACTGTCGCTCCCAGCATCTTTTTTTCGTCTCCAACCTTATTTCATAATTATGTTTTTGGCATATTTTAAAGTCATTTCACAACGTTATTTGGCTGTACCGCATGGCAAGTGTCCAATGCCACGATAAAAATATAAATGAACCATTATTTTTAGTGTTTGGGGCTATTTATGAAATATGGTCATTACACCGAAGACGAAGTTAGCAGCAGGTAGAGGAAATTAACGGCACGCGTGAAAAAGGGGCTGCGGCTGGTCCCGGCGGAGGTTCGAGTCCTCCCTCGGGCATGGGTGTGTGTGTTCGTCCTTAGGATAATTTAGGTTCAGTAGTGTGTAAGCTTAGGGACTGATGACCTTAGCAGTTAAGTCCCATAAGATTTCACACACATTTGAACATTTTTTTTTTTTGAAAAAGTGGCTCCATTAGCTGTATTTTAAACTGCGGAATTTAGAGGAGTAAAAATTTTACCTACCCGCTCCAACATTACTGTCCGACTGTTAAGAATAATAAAAGTCATTAACTGACACTAGCAAAAATTATAATTGTAATATGCAGGTGACTCAGTTGGAGGAGTAAGCCAATACTTATCACCAAGAGTCCAAATTTCATTGCGAGACGTTAGAATTTAATTTATTTTAAATACTTCGCTGCGAATGATGGGTAAGGAGGTCCAGTGTAGACGTTAATTAATAACACAACAACTTTTTGCAAATGATCTTACTTTTATACATTCCAGAAGCACCAGTTATATTCACATTTTAGTACGGTCACCGTTTTTCGTTTGGTTTCAAATCAATCACATATTTAATTTATGTTATGTTATGATAACCGGGGACCTAGAAACGATGGAAAGGCTCCGTCCCCGCCGCAGCCGCAGTGGTCCACAACCCCACGACGACTACCGCAGTCCACTTCACCCCTCCGCCGCCCCACACCGAACCCAGGGTTACCGTGCGGTTCGGCCCCCGGTGGACCCCCCAGGGAACGTCTCACACTAGACAAGTGTAACCCCTGTGTTCGCGTGGCAGAGTGATGGTGGTGTACCCGTACGTGGAGAACTTGTCTGCGCAGCAATCGCCGACATAGTGTAGCTGAGGCGGAATAAGGGGAACCAGCCCGCATTCGCCGAGGCAGATGGAAAACCGCCTAAAAACCATCCACAGACTGGCCGGCTCAACGGACCTCGACAAAAATCCGCCGGACGGATTCGTGCCGGGGACCGGCGCTCCTTCCCGCTCGGAAAGCAGTGCCCTAGACCGCACTGCCACAAATTTAATTTACAAACATAAAACTTGAACTCATACTGCAGCCGGTTGACAATGACACCGGCAGATACAGCCTCCGATGTATAAATAAAGCGACAACAACGCAATTTTATAAATTCATTATTTACATATTTACGTTAATAGCTGTATAATGAAAAACAGCGAGTTTACAAAGATTCAGGTATAACACTAGACTTCGAAAAAGGCGGAAAATATTTGGCATAAACTAAATTGTTACACATGTTGCCATCCTGAGTGAAATTTTACATAGTATGATCTGTGTAATCACTTACTTCCGTCTATAAAAATTTTTTCAAGTGCTACCATTCTGAAAAGATCTTGTTTACGAGTTGCACATTTTACTTCACCTGGTTTTTCATTACATTATGGAGTACACACTGATCGAAAATAGGTGCAGCACCAAGAATGAGTTGCGCAACATGAATGAAAGTTGGTAGGCGTGTTCCTACATCTGGCAGATGATGTCTGTTCAAATTTCGCGCCAGTTGCATTAGAGTGGCGCTAGTAGTGCCACTGTGAGGAAGCAAAACACGTTTGCTTTAATAAGACGCTGTAACGGTAGTGAGCGTCAGATACCTTTGAGAATGGACGCGGTGAATTGATGTTAGTCAAGAATGCCTTTAAGGCAACAAAGACGTCATTATCACCACCTCAGTGAGTTTGAACGAGGTCGTGTAATAGGGGTGCCAGAAGCTGGATGTTCTGTGGTGTCACCGCCAGACACCACACTTGCTAGGTGGTAGCCTTTAAATCGACCGCGGTCCGTTAGTATACGTCGGACCCGCGTGTCGCCACTATCAGTGATTGCAGACCGAGCGCCGCCACACGGCAGGTCTAGAGAGACTTCCTAGCACTCGCCCCAGTTGTACAGCCGACTTTGCTAGCGATGCTACACTGACAAATACGCTCTCATTTGCCGAGACGATAGTTAGCATAGCCTTCAGCTACGTCATCTGCTACGACCTAGCAAGGCGCCATTACCAGTTTATATTGAGATTGTTATTAATGTATCAACAAGAGCGATGTTCTCCAATTATGGATTAAAGTTAAGTATTACATCAACTACGTACTTTATTTGCTACTATTAATTCCCTTAACTGTTCCAGACCTCATGCCAGTCTGCGTGAGCTAAACGCGTGCCTTTCGGCTTCCTCCGAGTGGCTTGGCTGTCTTGCCAAGTCACTACATGTTCCTTCTGCGATACTGCAGAAAGACTTGGCAGGAATGTAGCCACTGTACGTGACTGCTGGCAGCGGTGGTCACGGGAATATACGGTCACTAGAAGACAATCGACCACGTGGCGCTACCGAGATGGAAGACCATCGTGTTCGGCAAATGGTTCTAGCGTCACCGTACTGCACCTGCAGCAGCAATCTGAGCAGCAGTTGGCACCACAGTCACAGTGACACAACGAACTGTTACATACCGCTGCCTGAAACTGGTAGTGTAATACCTAGACAACGTAACAGAAGAGGGGAAAAACAATGTTCTTGCTGCTGTTGCACGTGACCCGCACGTTAGCTCCCGCGCAATCGCAGGAGGATGTGGCATGAATGACGGAAGTGTCCTATGCATTCTCCAACAACATAGGTTCCATCCCTCCGCATGCAAACGATTATGACAATCGTATTAACTACTGGACGTGGGCATTAAGACCGATCATGGCCAGGTAAACTGCCGAAAGATGCACTGCTGTCTGTTGACAACCCCGTTGGTTTCGCCGGTTGCAACGTCAGCACATAATGCCTTGCGTGCACGTCGTGTTGTGAACCGAAGGTATCCTGCCATATAGATTGGTCGATGAGGAACAGTTACTCGGCCTGCTAGGTCTCCTGATTTAAATCCTCTGGACTGTTTTCTTTGGCGATGCATTGAAGACGTTGTCTATCGCGATATTCCAACAACTCCAGAGGACCTGCAGGAATGTATCGTGCTTGCTTGTAATTCTCTTCAGCAGGCAACACTGGAAGCAGTGAATAATTCGTTCATTCAACGAGTGCACCAGTGTATCGGCGTCCAGGGTCACCACTTCGAGCACCTTTGAATGTTCTACTCCTGGACAGTGGTACAGGAGAGTCAAAGTGAATTTTGTGTTATGTTTTTACTTGGTTTTCATTTGTTTTCTGACAACACCAGCAAGTGGACGAGTTTGATCCCGCGCTCAAAGTCAATGTTGTGTTATGTAATTAATAACGTTGTGTTTCAGTGAATGGTACACTGCGATACATTTTAGAATAGGTCTTTAGGAGAGGAAATGAATTACGGAATACAAAATACAGGGTAATATTTAAAAAAAGTCATACCAATGTTCATATCTTTGTAAAAAACGAAGTCAATCATACTGATTGATGTACCCCTGACGGCTAAAGAACATTTGCTTGAAACATTGTGTAATTTTCACCTGGGCAAACAGTTAGTGCTGAAATGGGAAGTGCTATTGACGTGCAGTTTTCAGAGAATGGGTTGGTACGCCGCCCTAATATTTTTAGCCGACACACAGATTGTAATAATGCTTAGAAGTTGTATTTTTTGTGCAAACATACACTTTTAAATGGAACAATGTCTATTCACATTAACAGACTAGAAGTAGCGTAAATTAGAATGTCAGAAGTGCTTGTTGCAGGACTGGTGTGCGAGTCGTTTACAAGATATCGTATTATGAAACACTTGTACATTACCTGTGGTAGCACACACTAAAGAACACCGCAAGTGCATACACTAGCTATGTGGATTCTGACCAATAACGAGAGAACTACCCATCACAGGACTGTAAATGTGTAGTGTGGGATAGTGAACCATCAGCCCATGGGCCCTTTGTTCATAGACGGAACACTGAACGCGCACTAATATCACTGTCTACCACGGATGCTAGAAAATGTTCCTCTGAAAGCTAGGAGACACCTCTTGTACCAACATGATGGCTGTCCAGCCCCTACTGCACGAAATACTACAGCACGTTTTCACGAATTGCTCGCAAATCGTTGGACTGAACGCAGAGGACTTGTAAGTTGGCAGCTCGTTCTCCGTATTTGGTGACTGTAGACTTTTTTTCTGTGGGGAAAGTTGAAAGTAGCTGTCTACAAGGCCATACCAGCTACACCAGATGCTATGAAACGACGTATTACTCCAGCTACCTCGGACATCTCCGCTGAAATACTTGCTCGTGTACAGCAGTCGTCCCATACGAGACTGGAAGAGTGTACTGTCTGCCGGTGGTCATTTTGAACACAACCGCCGGCCGCGGTGGTCATGCGGTTCTAGGCGCTCAGTCCGGAACCGCGCGACTGCTACGGTCGCAGGTTCGAATCCTGCCTCGGGCATGGATGTGTGTGATGTCCTTCGGTTAGGTAGGTTTAAGTAGTTCTAAGTTCTAGGGGACTGATGACCACAGATGTTAAGTCCCATAGTGGTCAGAGCCATTTGAAGCATTTTTTTTAACACAACCTGTGATGGTTAGTTCTCTCGTTATTGGTCAGAATCCACATAGCTAGTGTATGCACTTGCGGTGTTCTTTAGTGTGTGCTACCACACGTACTGTACAAGTGTTTCATAATAAGATATGTGGTAAACGACTCGCACACCAGTCCTGCAACAAGCACTTCTGACATTCTAATTTACGATACTTTGACCACCAAAATTCTTGTATATCAAACTTGCGTCCTCAGCATCCTTTTGTATGCATCGGAAACATGGACTACGTATGGCAAACAAGAACGTCGCCTTAATGCTTTCCACATGCGGTGCCTGAGATCCATCCTCGGAGTAACGTGGAAGGACCGAGTGACCAACGAAGCAGTGCTATCTAAAACTAACTGCAACAGTATTTCAGCTATCTTGAAGCAGCGACGACTCCGCTGGCTGGGACACGTCCACCGTATCGATCCTGACAGATTACCACGTGAGGTGATGCTTGGAGAGATCTCTACAGCCAAAAAACCTGTAGGACGTCCTGTATTGAGGTTCAAGGACTCCTGTAAACGAGATGTGGAGAGCTTTGGAATCGACACAAACAGATGGGAGGCACGGGCTAGCATGAGACCAGAGTGGCGTGATGATATATGATCTGGAATGTCGAAGCATGATGAAGGCTTGTCAGACAGATTAAGGCAGAAAAAGCTTCGCAGTGCTACCACTGCTCCTGCCTCAGCAGCCGGATACACTTGTGACAATTGCGGCAAGAGATGCCGTGCTGCCATTGGCTTGACAAGTCATATGAAAAAATGCAACCCATAAACACACAGACACTGCAACAATCATCTACCAAGATGTCGTGGCCAATATATATATAGTCTGTTAATGTGAATAGACATTGTTCCATTTAAAAGAGTGTATGTTTGCACAAAAAATACAGCTTCTAAGCATTATTATAATCTGTGTGTCGGCTAAAAATATTAGGCCCGGCGTACCAACCCATTCTGTGAAAACTGCCCGTCAATAGCACTTCCCATTTCAGCACTAACTGTTTGTCCAGATGCAAATTACACAATGTTTCAAGCAAATATTCTTTACCCGTCAGGGGGACAGCAATCAGTATGATTGACTTCTTGTAGCTTTGTTTTTTTACAAAGATATGAACACTGGTAGGACTTTTTTACATGGTACCCTGTATTTTGTATTTGGTAATTCATTTCCTCTCCTAAAGACCTATAGACCTATACAAAAATGTATCGCAGTGTACCATTCACTGAAACACAACGTTATTAATTACTTTGAGCCCAGGACCAAATGCGTCCACTTGCTGGAATTGTCAGAAAACAAATGAAAAACAAGTAAAAACACAACACATAATTGACTTTGACTCTCCTGTACCATTGCCCAGGAGCAGAACATTCAAAGGTGCTCGAAGTGGTGACCCTGGACACCGATACACTGGTGCACCCGTTGAATGAAAGAATCATTTACTACTTCCAGTGTTGCCTGCTGAAGATAATTACAAGCAAGCACGATACATTCCTGCAAGAAGTTCTGAGGATTTAAATCAGAAGGTCTAGCAGGTCAAGTAACTGTTCCTCCTCGACCAATCCATGTGGCAGGATACCTTCGGTTCAGAACACGACGTGAGTGCAAGGCATTATGTGCTGGACATCCACCGTGTTGATACCACATAAGCATTCTGTTTCTTAGCGGCACTTCATCCAGAAGGGGAGGAAGAATTCGTCTGAGGAAGTTGGCATACGCTGTGCTGTTTAGACTACCTAGACTACCACACCAGACGTTAACTCTCCATTGACACTGATGTTCCACCTGTCTAAGCCATCGTGGATTGTCGCAGGACCAATAATGCATGTTCCTGGTATTTACCTGTCGTTTGTTTGAGAAGGAGAATTCATCGGTAAATAGAGCATTGGAGAAGAAGTTCGGGTTGGCGAGAATTTGTTGCTGTGCCCACCGATAGAACTGTACACGATTCTGGGAACATCCCCATGCAATTCTTGATGTAGGTGTACGTGGTAAGGGTAGAACCGGTGACGTATAAGAATACGGCGTACACTGGTTTTAGGAATGCCAACCTCGTGTTCAAGCTGTCGTGTGCTCACATGTGGATTCATAGTAACGGAAGCAGAGCAGTAACTTCGACTGCTTCGTCTGTGCGAATGGTACGACGATTGTTTCGTCGTGGGTTGAAACTTCCCGTCGCACCAAGACGAGAAAACATCCATTGGGAAGGTGGGTTCTTGTCAGGATATCGCTCTCTGTTTAGTTCCGCTGCCTGCGTAGCATTTCGTCTACCTTCAACAACAACAACAACTATAAAAATGGTTCAAATGGCTCTGAGCACTATGGGACTTAACAGCTGTGGTCATCAGTCCGCTAGAACTTAGAACTACTTAAACCTAACTAACCTAAGGACATCACACACATCCATGCCCGAGGCGGGATTCGAACCTGCGACCGCAGCGGTCGCGCGGTTCCAGACTGAAGCGCCTAGAACCGCGAGACCACCGCGGCCGGCTAACAACTATAAAAGAAACGTTGTCGATACAGTCTGTAGGAAGGACAGCCTTTATTTCGTGCCTACTCTGCACAACAGTATTTAAAAGGACTAAACTACTGTACTTAATTTTCCCCTTACGTAAGAAAACAGTTAGCAATTACTGTTCTGTTACATTCCCCGTAGATGAGTAGCATTTCTACCTTCTCTTCGTCGGTGTACTTCCTACACACACAAGTCTTCAACTGACGATGGTTGACGGAACGACGCGTGTGCATTCTGCTTATGTTTACATTTGTCTCTCTGTCAACGTCAGCACGTGGATGTGTTCCATTACCCCGAGTACCTGCACTAAGCGCTGGGAGCGTCAACGTCAGTGTTGTGTTATGTAATTAATAACGTTGTGTTTCAGTGAGTGGTACACTGTGATACATTTTTGAATAGGTCTTTAGGAGAGGAGATGAATTACCGAATAAAAAATACAGGGTGCCATTTAAAAAGTCTTACCACTGTTGATATCTTTGTAAAAAACAAAACTACAACGAAGGAAATCGTACTGATTGATGTACCCCTGACGGCTAAAGAACATTTGCTTGAAACATTTTGTAATTTGCATCTGGACGAACATTCATTTTTGGTGGTCAAGAAAAATTCGCTCACTCGCACTTCACAGAGCGATTCCCCACATACTGGCAATTCAAAAATATCTCTGACAAAAATTTCGCGCTGCGCATATTTCGGGCAGTAAATTGCCGTTAAGGATTGCAACGCTGCCAGCACGTGTACGGTGACTACCTCTGTCCACAAATACAAGCAGCGCTGCACGCTCGGTGCAGTGGGTGGCGTTTTGGGTTAGAATGCGGGAGGTCGGGCTCATTTCTTTTTATTTGGTAAAGGCAGTCTGCGTCGTACGGTGTGTGGCGTCTTAATCGTCGTAGAGCGCTTACATTGGGTCTTCTACAAAACATTTGCAGTTATGTACTACGATCACAAAAGTTGAAGTACATCGTTTTTTTCAAAAAATGGTTCAAATGGCTCTAAGCACTATGGGACTTAACATCTCAGGTCATCAATCCCCTAGAACTTAGAACTACTTAAACCTAACTAACCTAAGGACAGCACATACATCCATGCCCGAGGCAGGATTCGAACCTGCGACCGCAGCAGCAGCGTGGTTCCGGACTGAAGAGCCTAGAACCGCTCGGCCCCCATCGTTTTTTAAAGACGCCTTTTGGTGGACGCGAGCTGTTTCGCACCACTACAGCTGCTAGATTCCAAGCCTGTTTTCTGTGTACCGTCCCCCAAATGTGCTATCGAAATTATTTGCAAAGTACATTATCAGCTCTACTGGTGACATAAGACCCTAACTAAGTGTAATGGACGAGAACGTGGCAAGAATACTAACTGGTACTAATCCATGGCACAGTTGGGGGAGGGTACATACAAGACAAGTTTGGAATATTGTAGACGTAGTGCTGCGAAACAATTCGCGTCCACGACATGCAAAAGGTTTCTTTAAACGCTGACCAATGAAAACGATTGTACTTTCATTTCTGTGTTCGTAGTACGTAAATTCAAATGTTTTGTAGAAGACCCACTATAATCTTTGTATGACGGTTAAGACGGCACATAGCGTACCACGCAGACTAATTTAGCAAATAAAAACAAAGATACCTCGATCCAGGATCGAACCCTCGACCTCCTGCATGCTAACCCAAAATGCTATCCACTGAGCCAAGTGTCCAGCGTTGCTTCTATTCTCTAACGAAGGTAGTTACCGTAGATGTTATTGCAGGGTTGCCAGATTGCCAGTCTTTAACGTCCATTTACTGGCCAAAGTTTGCGCAGGAAAATTTTTTGTAAAAGATATTTTTCTATTGCTAGAATGTGAGTAATAGCACCGGCAGGTCCGGGGGGGGGGGGGGGGTCGAATTTTTACTGAAGCGCCAAAGAAACTGGTATGGACATGCGTAGTCAAATACAGAGAGATGTTAACAGGCACAACACAGCGCTGCATTCGGCAACGCCTATACAAGACAACAAGTGTCTGGCGCAGTTGTTAGACCGGCTAATGTTGCTACAATGGCAGTTTATCAACATTTAAGTGAGTTAAAGTGGTGCTATAGTCAGCGCACAAGCGATGGGGCACAGCATCTCCGAGGTAGCGATGAAGTGGGTATTTTCTCGTACGACCATTTCACGAGTGTACTGTCAATATCACGAATCTAGTAAAACATCAAATCTCGGACATCGCTGCGGCCGGAAAAAGATTCTGCAAGAATGGGACCAACGACGACTGAAGAGAACCGTTCAACGTGATGGACGTGCAACCGTTCCGCAAATTGCTGCAGATTTCAATGCTGGGCCATCAGCAAGTGTCAGCGTGCGAATCATTCGACGAAACATCATCGATATGGGCTTTCGGAGCCGTGTTCCCCTAATCACTGCATAACGCAAAGCTTTATGCCTCACCTGGGCCCGTCAACGTTGCTTACATTGGACTGTTGATGACTGGAAACATGTTGCCTGGTGGTCGCATGAGTCTCCTCTCAAATTGTATCGAGCGAATGGACTTGTACGGGTACGGCGACAACCTCATGAATCCATGGACCCTACATGTTAGCAGTGGAGTGTTCAAGCTGCTGGAGGCTCTGTAATGATGTGAGGCGTGTGCAGTTGGTGTGACATGGGACCCCTGATACGTCTAGATACGACTCCGACAGGTGACACGCACGCGAGCATCGTGTGATCACCTGCATCCATTCATGCACACTGTGCATTCGGACGGACTTGGGCAACACGGCAGGATACCCCACACGTCCAGAATCGCACAGAGTGGCTCCAGGAACACTCTTCTGAGTTTTAACACTTCCGCTGGCCACCAAACTCCCTAGACATTAACATTATTGAGCATATCTCGGATACCTTGCATCGTGCTGTACACAACAGATCTCCACCACCTAGTCTCTTACGGATTTATGGAGAGCCCTGCAGGATGCATGGTGTCAGTTCCCTCCAGCACTACTTCGGGCATTAGTCGAGTCCATGCCACGTCGTGTTGCGGCACTTCTGCGCGCTCGCGGGGGCCCTACACCATATTAGGCAGGTGTAGCACTTTCTTTGGCTCCTCCTTGTATATATGATGTTTGTAGTAGTTACGAGGATAATGGAATGTAGTCGAATTAAGTCGGGTGATGCTTAGGGAATTAGATTAGGAAATGAGACACTTAAAGTAGTAAAGGAGTTTTGCTATTTGGCGAGCAAAATAACTGATGATGGTCGAAGTAGAGAGGGTATAAAATGTAGACTGGCAATGGCAAGGAATGCGTTTCTGAAGAAGAGAAATTTGTTAACATCAAGTATAGATTTAAGTGTCAGGAAGTCGTTTCTGAAAGTATTTGTATGGAGTGTAGCCAAGTATGGAAGTGAAACATGGACGATAAATAGTTTAGACAAGAAGAGAATAGAAGCTTTCGAAATGTGGTGCTACAGAAGAATGCTGAAGATTAGATGGGTAGATCACATAACTAATGAGGGGGTGTTGAATAGGATTGGGGAGAAGAGGAGTTTATGGTACAACTTGACTAGAAGAAGGGATCGGTTGGTAGGACATGTTCTGAGGCATCAAGGGATCACCAATTTAGTATTGGAGGGCAGCGTGGAGGGTAAAAATCGTAGAGGGAGACCAAGAGATGCATACACCAAGCAGATTCAGAAGGATGTAGGTTGCAGTAGGTACTGGGAGATGAAGAAGCTTGCACAGGATAGAGTAGCATGGAGAGCTGCATCAAACCAGTCTCAGGACTGAAGACCACAACAACAAGAACTATGTGCAAGCAAGACCACGCCCACTTTCCTCGGTATTTAGGCCGCTCACCGACGCCCGACTCGTCAGTCGGCAGGACTCAGCAGGACCAGCCATACCTCTGAAGATCTCCAACGTAGTATTGGACGAAACGTTAGGAGTAGAAGAAATGCATGGACCACGGCCATATAACCCGTAAGAACTATCAACAACAGTACCATCCGGTCGTGAAAGCCTTCATTGTATGATTAGTTGGGCGTCTGTGCTTGCCGCCGCGCGATGTGACAGTTTTAGAGGCCAGCAGGGCAGATCACAGCCAGTGGCGGGGGCTCGTGCTGCCGGAGTGTGGGCGACGCGGCAGGGGCCCGCCGCCTATCCGGCTGGCTGCTCAGCTGCGGCTGCGGCTGCGGCTGCCACTGCATTAGCAGATTGGCCCGGCAAGCGGGCCACGCCCTTCGCACTAGTGCCGCGCCGCTTGCTGCCCAGCAGAGCTGTGGCCGCACGTCTCGGGCGGCAGGGCCGCTCCACACCGACACACACTCTGCTGCTCTCGAGATCTGTCAACACTTCAGTTGCGGCACGATCCGTGATGACGGTTCAAAAGATGCAAGAATATTTTTCAGTGGTAGGAAATGTGAGCCGTGTATCGACTCGTGCTACACCTTGTCTTTAGATTACATTCGTTTTCCTTTTCTTCCCCTGACATGTTGGTTTGATATGTTGTCTGTCATTAAGTGGCCGCTTCCAGAATGAAATTTTCACTCTGCAGCGGAGTGTGCGCTGATATGAAACTTCCTGGCAGATTAAAACTGTGTGCTGGACCGAAACACGAACTCGGTACTCCGCTGCGGCACGATCCGTGATGACGGTTCAAAAGATGCAAGAACATTTTTCAGTGGTAGGAAATGTGAGCCGTGTATCGACTCGTGCTACACCTTGTCTTTAGATTACATTCGTTTTCCTTTTCTTCCCCTGACATGTTGGTTTGATATGTTGTCTGTCATTAAGTGGCCGCTTCCAGAATGAAATTTTCACTCTGCAGCGGAGTGTGCGCTGATATGAAACTTCCTGGCAGATTAAAACTGTGTGCTGGACCGAAACACGAACTCGGTACTCCGCTGCGGCACGATCCGTGATGACGGTTCAAAAGATGCAAGAACATTTTTCAGTGGTAGGAAATGTGAGCCGTGTATCGACTCGTGCTACACCTTGTCTTTAGATTACATTCGTTTTCCTTTTCTTCCCCTGACATGTTGGTTTGATATGTTGTCTGTCATTAAGTGGCCGCTTCCAGAATGAAATTTTCACTCTGCAGCGGAGTGTGCACTGATATGAAACTTCCTGGCAGATTAAAACTGTGTGCTGGACCGAAACACGAACTCGGTACTCCGCTGCGGCACGATCCGTGATGACGGTTCAAAAGATGCAAGAACATTTTTCAGTGGTAGGAAATGTGAGCCGTGTATCGACTCGTGCTACACCTTGTCTTTAGATTACATTCGTTTTCCTTTTCTTCCCCTGACATGTTGGTTTGATATGTTGTCTGTCATTAAGTGGCCGCTTCCAGAATGAAATTTTCACTCTGCAGCGGAGTGTGCGCTGATATGAAACTTCCTGGCAGATTAAAACTGTGTGCTGGACCGAAACACGAACTCGGTACTCCGCTGCGGCACGATCCGTGATGACGGTTCAAAAGATGCAAGAACATTTTTCAGTGGTAGGAAATGTGAGCCGTGTATCGACTCGTGCTACACCTTGTCTTTAGATTACATTCGTTTTCCTTTTCTTCCCCTGACATGTTGGTTTGATATGTTGTCTGTCATTAAGTGGCCGCTTCCAGAATGAAATTTTCACTCTGCAGCGGAGTGTGCGCTGATATGAAACTTCCTGGCAGATTAAAACTGTGTGCTGGACCGAAACACGAACTCGGTACTCCGCTGCGGCACGATCCGTGATGACGGTTCAAAAGATGCAAGAACATTTTTCAGTGGTAGGAAATGTGAGCCGTGTATCGACTCGTGCTACACCTTGTCTTTAGATTACATTCGTTTTCCTTTTCTTCCCCTGACATGTTGGTTTGATATGTTGTCTGTCATTAAGTGGCCGCTTCCAGAATGAAATTTTCACTCTGCAGCGGAGTGTGCGCTGATATGAAACTTCCTGGCAGATTAAAACTGTGTGCTGGACCGAAACACGAACTCGGTACTCCGCTGCGGCACGATCCGTGATGACGGTTCAAAAGATGCAAGAACATTTTTCAGTGGTAGGAAATGTGAGCCGTGTATCGACTAGTGCTACACCTTGTCTTTAGATTACATTCGTTTTCCTTTTCTTCCCCTGACATGTTGGTTTGATATGTTGTCTGTCATTAAGTGGCCGCTTCCAGAATGAAATTTTCACTCTGCAGCGGAGTGTGCGCTGATATGAAACTTCTTGGCAGATTAAAACTGTGTGCTGGACCGAAACACGAACTCGGTACTCCGCTGCGGCACGATCCGTGATGACGGTTCAAAAGATGCAAGAACATTTTTCAGTGGTAGGAAATGTGAGCCGTGTATCGACTCGTGCTACACCTTGTCTTTAGATTACATTCGTTTTCCTTTTCTTCCCCTGACATGTTGGTTTGATATGTTGTCTGTCATTAAGTGGCCGCTTCCAGAATGAAATTTTCACTCTGCAGCGGAGTGTGCGCTGATATGAAACTTCCTGGCAGTTTAAAACTGTGTGCTGGACCGAAACACGAACTCGGTACTCCGCTGCGGCACGATCCGTGATGACGGTTCAAAAGATGCAAGAACATTTTTCAGTGGTAGGAAATGTGAGCCGTGTATCGACTCGTGCTACACCTTGTCTTTAGATTACATTCGTCTTCCTTTTCTTCCCCTGACATGTTGGTTTGATATGTTGTCTGTCATTAAGTGGCCGCTTCCAGAATGAAATTTTCACTCTGCAGCGGAGTGTGCGCTGATATGAAACTTCCTGGCAGATTAAAACTGTGTGCTGGACCGAAACACGAACTCGGTACTCCGCTGCGGCACGATCCGTGATGACGGTTCAAAAGAAGCAAGAACATTTTTCAGTGGTAGGAAATGTGAGCCGTGTATCAACTCGTGCTACACCTTGTCTTTAGATTACATTCGTTTTCCTTTTCTTCCCCTGACATGTTGGTTTGATATGTTGTCTGTCATTAAGTGGCCGCTTCCAGAATGAAATTTTCACTCTGCAGCGGAGTGTGCGCTGATATGAAACTTCCTGGCAGATTAAAACTGTGTGCTGGACCGAAACACGAACTCGGTACTCCGCTGCGGCACGATCCGTGATGACGGTTCAAAAGATGCAAGAACATTTTTCAGT
Organism: Schistocerca piceifrons; assembly: GCF_021461385.2. Classification (NCBI taxonomy): domain Eukaryota; kingdom Metazoa; phylum Arthropoda; class Insecta; order Orthoptera; family Acrididae; genus Schistocerca; species Schistocerca piceifrons. Next base: position 27,649,035 of record NC_060144.1, read on the forward strand.
GGTAGGAAATGTGAGCCGTGTATCGACTCGTGCTACACCTTGTCTTTAGATTACATTCGTTTTCCTTTTCTTCCCCTGACATGTTGGTTTGATATGTTGTCTGTCATTAAGTGGCCGCTTCCAGAATGAAATTTTCACTCTGCAGCGGAGTGTGCGCTGATATGAAACTTCCTGGCAGATTAAAACTGTGTGCTGGACCGAAACACGAACTCGGTACTCCGCTGCGGCACGATCCGTGATGACGGTTCAAAAGATGCAAGAACATTTTTCAGTGGTAGGAAATGTGAGCCGTGTATCGACTCGTGCTACACCTTGTCTTTAGATTACATTCGTTTTCCTTTTCTTCCCCTGACATGTTGGTTTGATATGTTGTCTGTCATTAAGTGGCCGCTTCCAGAATGAAATTTTCACTCTGCAGCGGAGTGTGCGCTGATATGAAACTTCCTGGCAGATTAAAACTGTGTGCTGGACCGAAACACGAACTCGGTACTCCGCTGCGGCACGATCCGTGATGACGGTTCAAAAGATGCAAGAACATTTTTCAGTGGTAGGAAATGTGAGCCGTGTATCGACTCGTGCTACACCTTGTCTTTAGATTACATTCGTTTTCCTTTTCTTCCCCTGACATGTTGGTTTGATATGTTGTCTGTCATTAAGTGGCCGCTTCCAGAATGAAATTTTCACTCTGCAGCGGAGTGTGCGCTGATATGAAACTTCCTGGCAGATTAAAACTGTGTGCTGGACCGAAACACGAACTCGGTACTCCGCTGCGGCACGATCCGTGATGACGGTTCAAAAGATGCAAGAACATTTTTCAGTGGTAGGAAATGTGAGCCGTGTATCGACTCGTGCTACACCTTGTCTTTAGATTACATTCGTTTTCCTTTTCTTCCCCTGACATGTTGGTTTGATATGTTGTCTGTCATTAAGTGGCCGCTTCCAGAATGAGATTTTCACTCTGCAGCGGAGTGTGCGCTGATATGAAACTTCCTGGCAGATTAAAACTGTGTGCTGGACCGAGACACGAACTCGGTACTCCGCTGCGGCACGATCCGTGATGACGGTTCAAAAGATGCAAGAACATTTTTCAGTGGTAGGAAATGTGAGCCGTGTATCGACTCGTGCTACACCTTGTCTTTAGATTACATTCGTTTTCCTTTTCTTCCCCTGACATGTTGGTTTGATATGTTGTCTGTCATTAAGTGGCCGCTTCCAGAATGAAATTTTCACTCTGCAGCGGAGTGTGCGCTGATATGAAACTTCCTGGCAGATTAAAACTGTGTGCTGGACCGAAACACGAACTCGGTACTCCGCTGCGGCACGATCCGTGATGACGGTTCAAAAGATGCAAGAATATTTTTCAGTGGTAGGAAATGTGAGCCGTGTATCGACTCGTGCTACACCTTGTCTTTAGATTACATTCGTTTTCCTTTTCTTCCCCTGACATGTTGGTTTGATATGTTGTCTGTCATTAAGTGGCCGCTTCCAGAATGAAATTTTCACTCTGCAGCGGAGTGTGCGCTGATATGAAACTTCCTGGCAGATTAAAACTGTGTGCTGGACCGAAACACGAACTCGGTACTCCGCTGCGGCACGATCCGTGATGACGGTTCAAAAGATGCAAGAACATTTTTCAGTGGTAGGAAATGTGAGCCGTGTATCGACTCGTGCTACACCTTGTCTTTAGATTACATTCGTTTTCCTTTTCTTCCCCTGACATGTTGGTTTGATATGTTGTCTGTCATTAAGTGGCCGCTTCCAGAATGAAATTTTCACTCTGCAGCGGAGTGTGCGCTGATATGAAACTTCCTGGCAGATTAAAACTGTGTGCTGGACCGAAACACGAACTCGGTACTCCGCTGCGGCACGATCCGTGATGACGGTTCAAAAGATGCAAGAACATTTTTCAGTGGTAGGAAATGTGAGCCGTGTATCGACTCGTGCTACACCTTGTCTTTAGATTACATTCGTTTTCCTTTTCTTCCCCTGACATGTTGGTTTGATATGTTGTCTGTCATTAAGTGGCCGCTTCCAGAATGAAATTTTCACTCTGCAGCGGAGTGTGCGCTGATATGAAACTTCCTGGCAGATTAAAACTGTGTGCTGGACCGAAACACGAACTCGGTACTCCGCTGCGGCACGATCCGTGATGACGGTTCAAAAGATGCAAGAACATTTTTCAGTGGTAGGAAATGTGAGCCGTGTATCGACTCGTGCTACACCTTGTCTTTAGATTACATTCGTTTTCCTTTTCTTCCCCTGACATGTTGGTTTGATATGTTGTCTGTCATTAAGTGGCCGCTTCCAGAATGAAATTTTCACTCTGCAGCGGAGTGTGCGCTGATATGAAACTTCCTGGCAGATTAAAACTGTGTGCTGGACCGAAACACGAACTCGGTACTCCGCTGCGGCACGATCCGTGATGACGGTTCAAAAGATGCAAGAACATTTTTCAGTGGTAGGAAATGTGAGCCGTGTATCGACTCGTGCTACACCTTGTCTTTAGATTACATTCGTTTTCCTTTTCTTCCCCTGACATGTTGGTTTGATATGTTGTCTGTCATTAAGTGGCCGCTTCCAGAATGAAATTTTCACTCTGCAGCGGAGTGTGCGCTGATATGAAACTTCCTGGCAGATTAAAACTGTGTGCTGGACCGAAACACGAACTCGGTACTCCGCTGCGGCACGATCCGTGATGACGGTTCAAAAGATGCAAGAACATTTTTCAGTGGTAGGAAATGTGAGCCGTGTATCGACTCGTGCTACACCTTGTCTTTAGATTACATTCGTTTTCCTTTTCTTCCCCTGACATGTTGGTTTGATATGTTGTCTGTCATTAAGTGGCCGCTTCCAGAATGAAATTTTCACTCTGCAGCGGAGTGTGCGCTGATATGAAACTTCCTGGCAGATTAAAACTGTGTGCTGGACCGAAACACGAACTCGGTACTCCGCTGCGGCACGATCCGTGATGACGGTTCAAAAGATGCAAGAACATTTTTCAGTGGTAGGAAATGTGAGCCGTGTATCGACTCGTGCTACACCTTGTCTTTAGATTACATTCGTTTTCCTTTTCTTCCCCTGACATGTTGGTTTGATATGTTGTCTGTCATTAAGTGGCCGCTTCCAGAATGAAATTTTCACTCTGCAGCGGAGTGTGCGCTGATATGAAACTTCCTGGCAGATTAAAACTGTGTGCTGGACCGAAACACGAACTCGGTACTCCGCTGCGGCACAATCCGTGATGACGGTTCAAAAGATGCAAGAACATTTTTCAGTGGTAGGAAATGTGAGCCGTGTATCGACTCGTGCTACACCTTGTCTTTAGATTACATTCGTTTTCCTTTTCTTCCCCTGACATGTTGGTTTGATATGTTGTCTGTCATTAAGTGGCCGCTTCCAGAATGAAATTTTCACTCTGCAGCGGAGTGTGCGCTGATATGAAACTTCCTGGCAGATTAAAACTGTGTGCTGGACCGAAACACGAACTCGGTACTCCACTGCGGCACGATCCGTGATGACGGTTCAAAAGATGCAAGAATATTTTTCAGTGGTAGGAAATGTGAGCCGTGTATCGACTCGTGCTACACCTTGTCTTTAGATTACATTCGTTTTCCTTTTCTTCCCCTGACATGTTGGTTTGATATGTTGTCTGTCATTAAGTGGCCGCTTCCAGAATGAAATTTTCACTCTGCAGCGGAGTGTGCGCTGATATGAAACTTCCTGGCAGATTAAAACTGTGTGCTGGACCGAAACACGAACTCGGTACTCCGCTGCGGCACGATCCGTGATGACGGTTCAAAAGATGCAAGAACATTTTTCAGTGGTAGGAAATGTGAGCCGTGTATCGACTCGTGCTACACCTTGTCTTTAGATTACATTCGTTTTCCTTTTCTTCCCCTGACATGTTGGTTTGATATGTTGTCTGTCATTAAGTGGCCGCTTCCAGAATGAAATTTTCACTCTGCAGCGGAGTGTGCGCTGATATGAAACTTCCTGGCAGATTAAAACTGTGTGCTGGACCGAAACACGAACTCGGTACTCCGCTGCGGCACGATCCGTGATGACGGTTCAAAAGATGCAAGAACATTTTTCAGTGGTAGGAAATGTGAGCCGTGTATCGACTCGTGCTACACCTTGTCTTTAGATTACATTCGTTTTCCTTTTCTTCCCCTGACATGTTGGTTTGATATGTTGTCTGTCATTAAGTGGCCGCTTCCAGAATGAAATTTTCACTCTGCAGCGGAGTGTGCGCTGATATGAAACTTCCTGGCAGATTAAAACTGTGTGCTGGACCGAAACACGAACTCGGTACTCCGCTGCGGCACGATCCGTGATGACGGTTCAAAAGATGCAAGAACATTTTTCAGTGGTAGGAAATGTGAGCCGTGTATCGACTCGTGCTACACCTTGTCTTTAGATTACATTCGTTTTCCTTTTCTTCCCCTGACATGTTGGTTTGATATGTTGTCTGTCATTAAGTGGCCGCTTCCAGAATGAAATTTTCACTCTGCAGCGGAGTGTGCGCTGATATGAAACTTCCTGGCAGATTAAAACTGTGTGCTGGACCGAAACACGAACTCGGTACTCCGCTGCGGCACGATCCGTGATGACGGTTCAAAAGATGCAAGAACATTTTTCAGTGGTAGGAAATGTGAGCCGTGTATCGACTCGTGCTACACCTTGTCTTTAGATTACATTCGTTTTCCTTTTCTTCCCCTGACATGTTGGTTTGATATGTTGTCTGTCATTAAGTGGCCGCTTCCAGAATGAAATTTTCACTCTGCAGCGGAGTGTGCGCTGATATGAAACTTCCTGGCAGATTAAAACTGTGTGCTGGACCGAAACACGAACTCGGTACTCCGCTGCGGCACGATCCGTGATGACGGTTCAAAAGATGCAAGAACATTTTTCAGTGGTAGGAAATGTGAGCCGTGTATCGACTCGTGCTACACCTTGTCTTTAGATTACATTCGTTTTCCTTTTCTTCCCCTGACATGTTGGTTTGATATGTTGTCTGTCATTAAGTGGCCGCTTCCAGAATGAAATTTTCACTCTGCAGCGGAGTGTGCGCTGATATGAAACTTCCTGGCAGATTAAAACTGTGTGCTGGACCGAAACACGAACTCGGTACTCCACTGCGGCACGATCCGTGATGACGGTTCAAAAGATGCAAGAATAGTTTTCAGTGGTAGGAAATGTGAGCCGTGTATCGACTCGTGCTACACCTTGTCTTTAGATTACATTCGTTTTCCTTTTCTTCCCCTGACATGTTGGTTTGATATGTTGTCTGTCATTAAGTGGCCACTTCCAGAATGAAATTTTCACTCTGCAGCGGAGTGTGCGCTGATATGAAACTTCCTGGCAGATTAAAACTGTGTGCTGGACCGAAACACGAACTCGGTACTCCGCTGCGGCACGATCCGTGATGACGGTTCAAAAGATGCAAGAACATTTTTCAGTGGTAGGAAATGTGAGCCGTGTATCGACTCGTGCTACACCTTGTCTTTAGATTACATTCGTCTTCCTTTTCTTCCCCTGACATGTTGGTTTGATATGTTGTCTGTCATTAAGTGGCCGCTTCCAGAATGAAATTTTCACTCTGCAGCGGAGTGTGCGCTGATATGAAACTTCCTGGCAGATTAAAACTGTGTGCTGGACCGAAACACGAACTCGGTACTCCGCTGCGGCACGATCCGTGATGACGGTTCAAAAGATGCAAGAACATTTTTCAGTGGTAGGAAATGTGAGCCGTGTATCGACTCGTGCTGCACCTTGTCTTTAGATTACATTCGTTTTCCTTTTCTTCCCCTGACATGTTGGTTTGATATGTTGTCTGTCATTAAGTGGCCGCTTCCAGAATGAGATTTTCACTCTGCAGCGGAGTGTGCGCTGATATGAAACTTCCTGGCAGATTAAAACTGTGTGCTGGACCGAAACACGAACTCGGTACTCCGCTGCGGCACGATCCGTGATGACGGTTCAAAAGATGCAAGAACATTTTTCAGTGGTAGGAAATGTGAGCCGTGTATCGACTCGTGCTACACCTTGTCTTTAGATTACATTCGTTTTCCTTTTCTTCCCCTGACATGTTGGTTTGATATGTTGTCTGTCATTAAGTGGCCGCTTCCAGAATGAGATTTTCACTCTGCAGCGGAGTGTGCGCTGATATGAAACTTCCTGGCAGATTAAAACTGTGTGCTGGACCGAAACACGAACTCGGTACTCCGCTGCAGAGTGAAAATCTCATTCTGGAAACATCCCCCAGGCTGTGGCTAAGCCATGTCTCCGCAATATCCATTCTTTCAGGAGTGCTAGTTCTTCAAGGTTCGCAGAAGAGCTTCTGCTAAGTTTGGAAGGTATAAGAAGAGGTACTGGCAGAAGTAAGGCTGTGAGGACGGGGCGTGAGTCGTGCTTGGGTAGCTCATTTGGTAGAGCACTTGCCCGCGAAAGGCATTGGTCTCGAGATCGAGTCTCGGTCCGGCACACAGTTTTAATCTGCCAGGAAGTTTCAACTGGCTGCTTGGTTGTCTTTTCCCTCTGCTATCGATATCTGCGGTTTTGCTTCCGGGAAACTGCTATGGAGGAAGTGAGATCTTTTACCGGTTGTTACCTCGTGTGGTGGCGTGGAAGCAGGGGCGTGGCGCGCAGAGACTGTAGTGGACACGGGAGGGCAGTGTGGCTCTCCAGCGCGAAGCAGGCGTGGTCGGTTGTACCGAGTCGCCACGTGATGTATGTCGGTTGTGTGTAACGAGCGGGTGGAGTTGACGGAAGAGCTCCCCGTGTGTTGGTTGTATACAGAAACGCCCCACGAGTAGTTGCTGTTCATTTCGCCTTGGTGGGACGTTAACAAGCTTCTTTAAATCCTCCGTTTCGACACTGGAGTTTAAAAGGAGACTCCTAACATGAAGGAACGGTCACTACCCGTCAACGTTGCAGAGAAGACGTGAACTCCGGTGACAGAGCGTGTTGTCGCGTGACCGTGGCGTGTCGGGTACGCTGGCGACGCGTGCGCGGTCGGATGTGTGGATCCTTGCCATCGGAGGTCGTTTACTGCCCGTTCGAGCATAATTGCAAGTTAAGTTCGTGGAAGGTTTAATCATTAATTAATAAGTTTGCGTAAGCAGCGTCTCTTCTGCCTTGTGGCCTCCGGCGACCGGGTTTCCTGTCCCCGGCACCGGTGTAACTGAAGACAGTGATCTTTCCTCCTCCTCTCGTTGCTGTCCGATGGGAGGTGTGGTTTTGGCAGTTTAGTTGTTTCGCTATTCTGTCGTGGGTTATGAGTAATTTCATGCTTCTTGTTGGTTGATCATGTGGTCGTTCATTCAGGACTGTGTGGTGTATTTTTTCCTTGCACGAGGTTAGCTCTAATTCTGTCAGCAAGTTAAGCCATCTTATAACAAGTTTTCGCTGGCAAAAAGTCGGTGCAGTGACCAGCCTGAGAGTGGCAGTTGTGTTTACGGGCGTATTTAAATTGGTCAGTATTCTGTCTAGCCTGAGCATCCCTGAGTGGGTGATTTGCGGCCGCCTTACATCAGTCCGTCATATCTGTTATGTTCTAATGATATTCCAGGACACTTGCTTAAAAGTTTTTTAAATTCCTCCAAGTTTGTAACTTCCTTTTATTGCCATTAATCGTGTGTTTGCTGAGACCTGTTTAATTTTTTTTAATGGCGGTGTTGGTAGCTTCACTACCTCACCGTACTTTATTAACAAATTTCTGTATTTACTTTAGTAGCCTGTTTACTAATGTTCTTTAAATTTTTTAAAATTGTTGTATTGCTATAAATTACTTTGATTGGCGTTAGCGGCGTGTTTTAAAAGGTAGTTTATTGCCGTACTGCTAGCTTCTGAGTGTTTTTTTAAATTTTTATTTTTAAATTGTTGTATTGGTGTAAATTACTTGATTGCCGTTAGCGGCGTGTTTAAAAGGCTGTTTATTGCCGTACTGCTAGTTTCTGTAAGATACGAATAAAACATTTGTGAAAATCTCAACTCGACAGTAAACTACTGAAAATTTGGCCCCGTTTCCCAACTTGTGGTGTGGCTTGTAGTAACCGTAACCACTGTGTGTGTCAAAATGTTCCTCTACTTCCACTCCACTAACGAACTACGCCATCTTTACTGAACCAGGAAATGAGCGACGTAGGAGCACCCGTTGCTGAAGACTGGTAGAAGATCAAGTCACTTCTTACGTCACACTGGCACTGTATTTAGTAAATTGACAGTGAAATCCCAGGAATGGTTCCTCGAGAATACTGACTTTTTGAAACCTCTGCTCGATTCTATGTGTCAGGCAGCCGTCAACTGAAACGTCAAACCCTTACAATGCTATCCACCGAAATCTAAGCAAAGCAAATGCTGCAGCTCGTTGCACTGTCCCTAATTTTATTAATGCATACCGGTAAAAACCTTGCAGGACTATACGCAAGTGTGTCAATGCTCGTGTAAATTGGTGGCGTATACTCGGGTATCAAAACGACTACTGGATCAATCCCGAAGAAGACTGTCCCAGTTAAGGAGATTGATGGAACAGTCATCACAGATTGTAATCGACAACCACAACGATGCGTGCAGCCTTCTCTTACGTCCGATCACCATCACTCCAAAAGCAACAGGTCAAATTTCTCTGTTGCCAATGTGGTGTCACCGCCAGACACCACACTTGCTAGGTGGTAGCTTTAAATCGGCCGCGGTCCATTAGTACATGTCGGACCCGCGTGTCGCCACTGTCAGTGATCGCAGACCGAGCGCCACCACACGGCAGGTCTCGAGAGACTTACTAGCACTCGCCCCAGTTGTACGGACGACTTCGCTAGCGATGCACACTGACGAAGCCTCGCTCATTTGCAGAGCAGATAGTTAGAATAGCCTTCAGATAAGTCAATGGCTACGACCTAGCAAGGCGCCATTAGTAACATTGCATGTATCTATAGAGTCTCACTTGTATCGTCAATAGCGATGGATTAAAGTTAAATATTCCAGCAGCTACGTACTTTCCTTTATAGCATTCATTACGTATCCTGTTTCAGACCTATCTCTAGCCTGCGTGAGTCTAACGCGTGCCTTTCGGCTACTTCCGAGTGGCGTGGCTGTCTTGTTACGCCACAACAGCCAATATGCCACGTGTCGTGTACGACTTCGTACACAATGGTAAGTAGAGGTGGGCTGCAGGGCGGTGCGGCAACTGTCGTCGTAGGAAAGATGGAGAGGAGCAGAAATGATTAGTGAATAACTTAACACGGTAAACAGAAGATTTACTTTCTCCAAGCATTGTATTGTATTGTATGTTAACCGGGGACCTAGAAACGACATAGAGGCTCCGTACCCGCCACAGCCGCAGTGGTTCACAGCCCCACGACGACTACCGCAGTCCACTTCACCCCACCGTCGCCCCACCCCGAACCCAGGGTTACTGTGCGGTTCGGCCCCCGGTGGACCCCCCAGGGAACGTCTCATACCAGACGAGTGTAACCCCTATGTTTGCATGGTAATGGTGGTGTACGCGTATGTGGAGAACTTGTTTGCTCATCAATCGCCGACATAGTGTAACTGAGGCGGAATAAGGGGAACCAGCCTGCATTCGCCAGGCAGATGGAAAACCGCGTAAAAACCATCCACAGACTGGCCGGTTTACCGGACCTCGCCAGAAATCCGCCGGGCGGATTCGTGCCGGGGACCAGGCGCTCCTTCCCGCTCCGGAAAGCCGTGCGTTAGACCGCACGGCCAACAGGGCGGATCCTCTCCAAGCACACAAATACTCAAACTACTCATTACAAATTATGAAGCAAGAATCGGACTGTAGGGAGTACTATAGCAACTAGGACGATGGCGTCGCAGTGATGAGGCTCTGACGGCAAGTGGAGTGGGCGGCTGCCGCCCGCCGTCCTGTATGGTGGCGGCGGCTCAGGGCGCTCGCAGTGTTGAGGTGAGGCTCAGCGGGTGTGCACCATTGGGTCCACCAAATCCCGCGCCAACGTCGTCGCCGTCAGGCAGAAACTTGCAATTCCGTTACCAGCTGTGGGTCGCCAGTGTCGTGTAATCAGTATGTGATACCACATGCGTGTCTACTACGGAGGAGCTACAGAGCGCTGTTGGGCGGCTGCTTAAATGCGAAAACGGAATGGTAAAGGCAACACCACCACAGAACTTATCAGAGTGACTCCGCCTGTCCCACTGCTCTACAACCTTTAACTGAAATGTTGCGCTGATGGTGCTGCACTGCAGCATATGCGCGATGCGAACATAGTCACTCTGCACAAAGCTACTGCAGAATTTCACTGCAGAGTATCACTACAAAAGCGTTGCCCATGTAGTGCTGGGCAGACGGCAGAATCTTGCCAAGTGTGCGTACCCTGAGTCAGGTTTCGAGCCCAGCTATCTGTTGGGTTGGTGCACAAGTTCATAGCGTTTTTCCATAAGTTTAACAGACACGACAGATACACTTGACAGAGACCTTAGTCACCACAAATATATTGTCCTTCACTATTTACAATAGTCTGCCAACGCTGGGGTAACTTTCCGATTCCGCAACTGCAGAAATCACGTGGTTCTGAGGCAAAGAACTCGTCGAGGCATCTTCGGAGCGCATTTTCATCCGGAGAGAAAGTTCCTTAAAGGTTGTTCGACAGAAAGCGGAGAAGGTGGAGACCTGGGGCACAAGACCAGGTGAATACGGTGAATGCTGAATGGCTGCTCCTGTATAGAGTTTTTTGTCAGTCTAGCAGAATGCGGGCGGACTTTATCGTGGAGCAGCATCACTCCACGCAGTCTTCCTGGTCGCTGTTCATCGATTGTGTCTGCAAGACGTCTCAGCTGTTGACAATAAATGTCACCAGCAGTGATCGCCACACCACGGGGAAGAAATTCGTAGTACCCCCCCCCCCCCCCCACCCCGTCACCGTTCCACTAGAGGCATAACATTATCTTGTGTGGATGTGTGGAGGTCTTTGTACGGGGTGTTGCTGCTTTGTTTGATGTCAACTCACACACACATTGCTTCTCGTCACCAGCAACGATACAGGATAGGAATGGTCGGTGTTGTCCACAAGCCAATTGATGATGAGCAAGCATATATGCACATATGGTGAAACATCCCCTTAGAAAAATTAATTAATTACTGTGCTGAAAAACCTCTTACTTTATTTGATTTTCAAACAGCTGAGCAGAAATGAACGTACTCAGACATTTCTCTCTTTCTGATCAACACTAAACTGACACACAATATTTTTAGCGCAACGCAATCTGACTTTCAATAATCCTTGCAAAAGAATGACCCCGACTAACAATAACCTATACCTTTCATGAATCACTTACCTCACAAAAATCTTCGTTACTCGAACTACTGCAATAAAGCGAGTGCCAATACTGCCAGCTAAATAAAAGATTCTAACAATTGAAGGCACTAACTATTGATAGGCATAGTTACCAAATGAAACATTTTGATAGAGAACAAACAATGTATTTACCTTAATAATGGTTCAAATGGCTCTGAGCACTATGGGACTTAACATCTGAGGTCATCAGTCCCCTAGAACTTAGAACTACTTAAACCTAACTAACCTAAGGATTTTGGTAACATAGTCCGTGAACGTCAAGGAATAACCAGTGCTGCGAAAGTAACAAGCATATGTGAATTATTTAAAAAAATTTTCACTCCTGAATTAGTGCAGAAAATAATTGACCATACAAATGAAGAAGCTGAAAGAGGAAACGTATCTCCCATTAGCGATTCTGAAATATATGCATTGATGGGAATTTTAATTATAATGGGAGTGTACCAGGACACCAATATTTCTTTATCTGATTTATGGTCAAATTTATTGGGAAGAGCGATTTATAGAGGAGCTATGGGTAAGACAAGAGCATATCAGCTTTTGAAAATTCTTCGCTTTGATGATAATGGCACCAGGTCAGAAAGACATGTACGTGACAAATTTCCGCCACTGCGCGAAGTATTTCAAGTATTGAATGGAATATTCCCACGGTACTCCAGAAGTGGACTTGACAATACAATTGATGAAATGTTGTGTCTTTTCAGAGGTCGTTGTCCTTTCAAAGTTTTCCTCAAAGACAAATGCGGAAAATATGGAATATTAGTCAGAAAGCTTTGTAGTGCAACTGAACGATACATAATAAAAATGGAAGTGTACACTTCTGTGGAGTTGGCGGACATTCTCTATCAGGACTACAAACTTACATTGGTTGGGACACTCAGCTCAAACAGAAAACATGTACCGCAGAAACTTAAGACGACTGCAGGCCGAGAGCTGTATTCCTCCAAATTCGCATTCACAGACCCATCTTCTAAGAAACCGCCAGTAACAATTGTCTCTTACATCACAAAGGAAAAACCAAAGAAAAATTTGTTGATATTGTCTACACAACATCGTAATGCAGGAGTAGAAGTTGATACACCAAAAAAGAAGACACACATAAACCTGTACTATAAATTCACCAAGGGAGGAGTGGATGCCGTAGATCAAACGGTTAGGACATACTCTACAAAAAGGGGTACGAGAAGATGGCCACTGTCAATGTTCTACAGCCTACTTGATATAGCTGCAGTTAACTCCTACACACTGTTCAAGATGAATGCGCCTAAATGGAATGAAGGGAAACCAAACTCCGGAAAACTGTATCTCCATGAATTAGGCCACGAACTTTTGTAACCATACGTAGAAGAGCGAGCCACGGATTTGAAAGGAAAATGCAGTCGACGAAGGGGCTACCCGCGGTCCTACAGAGGCCGTAACGCAAGAAGAAGAAGAAGAAGAAGAAGAAGAAGAAGGGACTCAAGTTGCCTATTATTTCCGCGACGGGAGAGATCCTAGGAAAGAAACTAGAGGTAAACAGAATTGCTGCAAATGAAGAACCAACTAAGAAAGCAAGGTGCTACTTATGCTTGGAGAATGCAAGTAACCAGAGAGCAAGAGACAACATCACAAAAACCAAATTAACATGTGGAAGCTATGGGCGCCATCTGTGTAAGACTCATTCAGAATCAATCATTTTGTGTGCAGGAGGTAAATGTCATCTGTAAGTGAAACTATTCTCTCCAAGTGAAACTATTCTCTCCAAGTGAAAAGTGTTTACGGAGAGTTTTCGATGTACAGTAACATGTATTTTAGCAAGTGTTTTCATTTCTATTTTTGAAACTTCCTCTCAATGACAAAGCTGTATTATTCAGTTAATAGATCAAAGAGTGCATAGAAACTTTAGACAACCTTTGTATTCAATCACAAACCTTCTTATCTTGTTTACACAAGCTTTCATTGATCAAGATTTGACCATTCTTGGTTGTTATATTCACCCTATGAGTGTTAAAAAATTAAGCTTTCAATTATGTTGTCACTATTTCCTGTTAAACTAATATCTGAATGGAAACAGAATTACATAAAATAAATACATATTACAACAAATTACAAGATTTACTACTTATTGTAACACGGGCAAAATTTGCCCTTGGTTGGTGCTCCGTGTAAGCTAAAATACCTTGGTGTTTCTAGGGTTAAAGCATTAACTTACCTCCATTAAAAATGCATTTGCAATTATTCAGTTTTTTAAACAGAAAATATTAATTGTAGTTTACATTTTATGTTAATTAGCTGTAACAATTACTTCATGATGATGATCATGGTGAGGTCCCATACTCCGAGGAGCGTAGGGGACGATGCGGGAGACCCGCACCGCCGTACTAGGCAAGGTCCTAGCGGAGGTGGTTTGCCGTTGCCTTCCTCCGACCGTAATGGGGATGAATGACGATGATGAAGACGATACAACGAGTCATCTCGAGGCAGAGAAAAATCCCTGACCCCACCGGGAATCGAACGCGGGAAGCGAGAACACTATCGCAAGACCACGAGCTGCGGATAGTTACTTCCTATTTGGAATGAAATTCTTTATTATTTAATTGATAATATTTTAGATCATTAACTTTATTTGAAAGTTTTTATAACTGGATAGTGCGCTTAGCACCTCATCACCCTTGAGGTACACTAGTAGCCTGCGAAGCCTCACGCCGAACTGAATTTCCGTGACCGAAAGGTCCTCTTGCTAGTCAAACAGCGCTTACCAAGACACCACCAGGAATACTTGCAGTTTGGATTTAAGACTGCGTCAAGCGTAACATTAACGCGTTTAAGACTAACTGCTACCTCGCCGAAGACCGCAGGAGATGGAGGAAACTTATCAATGACGGCAGCAAGTTCCTCGACGGCGGCAGGGTAAACAACTTCTGTTAAGTGAGCTGGTAGACAAGCACCTGAGACGAAGCCTTCTTTCGGGTGATGTACACGACCGTGCCTGTGGGTGTCAAGTCGGTTGTCGCATCAGACTCCAGACTCACCAGCGAAAGTGCTAGCGCTGTGCTACTTGAATTTTCCATTAGGAACTACAGATCAATGAGAGGACGACGTGAGCGCAAACCGGAGTCTATAGCAAACAGGAAGTGATAAGATTGCCAAAAGCAAGTGAACTTTAATACATCCTGTAAGCTGGACATTTCATTTTGATTTTTGTAAGTTATCGATATGCATGTCAGGGAGAGCAAGTTATGTGAGTGTTAAATTATCTCTTCGCAGTCTGATATATTCTTAGTTGAAGTGTGACAATCGATGGACGTATTTATTTATTAGTTCTGTGTCGACTTGTGATTGTATCAGTTAGGTGAAAGGACAGCAAGGACGATCATGATGTCTGTACCGAAAGGCGAAAGGAATATAAATTTTGATAATTCTATTTTTGGAAAAGAAGAAGTTTTAAGCAAGACTGCGGCACTGCGCACCTAATTTGTAGAAATGATTATTGCTCAGAGCGGAGAGATAAACACCTCACTTCCATGGATCATGCATGAACATATTAACTGATTAAGCAGATTGGGTTTTTACGGAAATTCTCTGTTAACATTGTAGCCTTTCCAAATCAGACCAATGTTACGTGTGAAGATCACGAGAAGTTTTACTCTGTAGTTTTGAATTCATACTTCATTCTACAATCGTTGTCTCGGAATATCATTTCATGGGAATGGTTACTCTCAAAAATGGTTCAAATGGTTCTGAGCACTATGCGACTTAACTTCTGAGGTCATCAGCCACCTAGAACTTCGAACTAATTAAACCTAACTAACCTAAGGACATCACACACATCCATGCCCGTGGCAGGATTCGAACCTGCGACCGTAGCGGTCGCTCGGTTCCAGACTGTAGCGCCTAGAACCGCACGGCCACTCCGGCCGGCTGATTACTCTCCCCACCCCACTGTTTATCGTTATGCATTACCATATTGCACTATGTGGTAAGCAACAATTTGAATATTTATTTAGACATAAAGCAGTCTAGCTGCCTGTTTGTTGGTGTGCTTTCGAGAAATCTGCAACAATATTGTCAAGAAACGAGGTAAATGGAAATTTTGATTAGGCCCAGATAATTGTTTTACTTCAGTTGCTCATTTCGTATAAACACAGTTTATACTTAGTTCATTTACAGTTCAGTTAAAATTAGGTTCCCTTCAGCAAAGGTTAGCATACGAGTTTGTCAGATAACAGTTTGTGAGTCATAATTTTGGTAATACGTACATTTTTAAAGAATTGGAGGTAAATTTGGGCTAAACTCCGTACAGAAACAACATACAGGATGCTTCACTAACTATTGCCACCAAGAATAAGTCCGAAAGCATGGTACGAGCTGTAAAGTTTGTGGGACAAAAGCTGCGTGGGACAACGGGGGCCATAACATGACGTAGGATTTTTGTTGCTAGGGGAAGACGCTTCAGAGATATGAAGGTCAACTTTGTTTTTCTAAATGGGATGCTATAGTCTGGTACTTATTTTCTGGTAGCGGCTATCGAGAAGAATCCAGTGGTGTGAAACAGTAAGGTCTTTGACGGTCAACGAAGGTCACAAAGGTGGCATGAACATTTACAGAAGTTGTTCGAAGTGATGACCACTGGTATCAATGCAGTGCTGCAATGTTCTTATCATGGATTGAGTGGTATTCCTTATCACATCGGCACTTACCGAAGCCCATGCTCTGACAATTCCCTCTCGCATATCTTCAGGTGTAATTGGAACGTATTTATAAATGATGTCTTTTACGAATCCCCACAAGAAAAAATCCAGAGGCGTCAAATCTATCAAACGAGCCACAACACATCTCCTCCGCGTCCAGTCCAACGATTTGGGAATTGTCTCTGCAACTCATTTCTAGCCATCAGCGACAAATGTGACGAACAGCCATCGTGTTGATACCACATTCTGTTACTTATTGCTAAAGGTATTTCTTCCAATAACAGACCCAATGTTTCTTGCAGGAATGTGGTGTACTTCATACTATTAAGATTTCCTTCCATGAAACAGGGGTCTATAATTCTGTCCTCTAGAATCCCACACCATACATTCACCGACCACGGTTTTTAGTGTGCAACTTGCCGCAGCCAACATGGATTTTCAGTTGCCCAATAATGCATGTTAAGCAAATTAACATTTCCATGGTTCGTGACTAGCCTTGTCAGTAAATAAAATCAAATTAATAAATGTGTCATTCCTCTGAATCTGAAGTTGAGCCCATTGGCAGAATTCAAAGCGACGTATACAATCCGTACCAGTTAATTCTTGGTGGAGACTGATATGGTAAGGATGATATTTATGGCGATGCAGAACACGAACAACACTATCCTGGCTCATGCCAGATTCCCTTGCGATTTGACGCGAACTAACACACGGATTTCGAACCACAGTTGGCAAGAGTACCAATTTCCGTTTCCTCATTAGTAGCTTTCCTTTGCCGAATATGTTTCCGATGTGTTAATGATCCAGTTGTTCTCAATTTATCATGTACATATTTAAAGGTGAGACGTGTAGGATGAGTACGTTGAGGAGATCTTTCAGCGTATAAGTCTCTAGCTCTGACTCAATTTCGTTGACATTCTCCATAAATGAGAAGCATATCGACTTGTGCTTCGAAGGAATACATCGTTCACATTCGCTTGATTCGACGATACTAGTCTTACCGCTCCTATTAGCGTTGTATAGCGAAACCGTCGAATGGTGTTTACAAGACAATGGCACGTTAGATGGATACGCCGTATTTTGGCGAATACTTATTATTTGTACAATATACAAGAGAGAATTGTCAGAGCATGTGCTTTGATAATTGCCGAAGTCATAAGGAATACCACTCAATCCATGATGAGAAGATTGGAGCACTGCATTGATACCAGTGGTCATCACTTCGAACACCTTCTGTAAATGGACGTTGATGCCACCTGTTTGACCTTCGCTGACCTTCAAAGACCTTACTGTTACACATTCGCGTCTATAGCTACTATCAGAAAATAAGTACCAAACTATAGCATCCCATTAAAAAAAAAAAGTTGAGCTTCATATCTCTGACGCGACCCCATCTAGCAAAAAAAAATCTACGTCATATTATGGCCCCCGTTGTCCGATGCAACATTTGTCCCACAAACTTTTAAGCTATTATGATACTTTCGGAGGTATTCTATGTGGCAATAGTTAGTGAACTCACCCTGTATAGTTGGGTTATTACAATCCAACTCGTGTCGTACTATTATTACAATGTTACGTGTTATAATTTCCTTTTCACGCTGTGTAGTTCTTTAATGGATAGAGGAGCGAGTAATACACGCGGTTCATGAACAGAGAATTCAGATATTAATTTATTCTACATCTAATATCAAGTAGTAAAAGTAATACATAATTTTGCTGCTGTAGATGCAGCATCGGTTGCTGACGGTAGATTTGAATGTTGAAATATATATCGATGCAAATGATTTGCAGTTCAGACCATCTTCAGTATTATGACTATTCAGTAAATGACGATCCCTGACCACTAAGAAAGTCTGTAAATGTTATTCAGCTGGCAAACACGCAAAAATGGGATCACTGTATGAATGTTCGGACTTACAACACGACCACCGTTGGAGCTCCGGAGAGGGGGTGCTTGCATCGCATTAGCAGCGGCGTAATGGCTCGTGCCAGCGGCCTGGTACCGGGGTGGCGTAACCGGCGGCGCACGTATTCGAAAGTGCGGTCGACCGGATAGCAACCGATACTGCATTACGAAATTGATTTTCATTGACATTAATTTCTTACCAAAAACATACACGTAACGAAATTATTTTAGACATTATTGTACTGTTAGTACGTAAGGAATAGTGTTGTGGCGTCCGATAGCGCAGACTGTATATTATAAATAGCAACGGCTCCCGAAGTTAGGTTTCTCATATGATGATTTCTGAGCCGTGGTAAAAATTGCTGTTTTGAAGGACGCGCCGCAGCGCGTAGTGTGAAGCAGTCGCCCTCCGTTTCTGGCGGTGGCGCCGCTGTGGCAATCGCAGCTTTGGTCTCTCCCTCTGGTGGGAAATGGGAAAGGTTGCCTGTTCACGTGCATTTAAGGGGCGCTATGAACCCGCCAGTCGGTCAGTCTGGGTCAGTCTCTCGTCCCCAGCTTGCTAGTCTGTCTCTCGTCCGCATTTGTTAGGCAGTTAGTGTCCGTCTGTCGTTCGGAGTGCTAGTATGTCTGTCGTTTGGATCAAACTTTAAAGCCGGCAAAATGAGAGTCTTTCCACTCCGTCAGTAAGAGAACTCAGCGACTAATCGCCCGGTCGGGGCTTAGTTCCTGCATCTGAGTCTGCACGTTAAGCCGCCAGTCTGCTGGAGTTTGCTCAGGCAATGGTCACTGGCGGTTGGATCGATCGGTTGGTCGGTAGCGCACTGAGACACAAAATGACTTGTCCGCCTTGAGCCACGTGAGTCCAGTGGGCCGCGGCGTATAGCGAGGGGTAGTGACTTCGCAGTCGACACGAGAGCAACAGGAGTCAACCCACGACATCAGTCTGGCCGGTGCGAGCTGCGACGCCGTGAGACAGGAGATCGGCGCGCCTTCCTGCGTCCGTTGAAGCGGCTGGCAGCGGACGGTTCGGGAGAGCGATTTGGGGGTGTGAAAGGGTCCTGTAGCCACCTTTCATTAGTCCGGTAGCCCATTTTCATTACCATTTCTCTTTCTTTTCCTTGTTTCTCTTTTCTCTTTACTCTCATAGTGGCGTGATTGAATGAATGTGGTTGTGTTTCACGTTGCTAGACGGTGGCGTAGTCTGCTGCAGAAAGTCTGCGATTGTCGTACAGATTCAGCAGTGGTACAGAATAGCCAACTCTCGTGGTGGTCAAGTCGGCAAAGAGGTTTTCGCTACTTGTGAGAAATCCACCTGCGTTAGGTTGGTGGCGGAAATGGCATCTTTGGGTTTTCCGGGCCACGCGGAGCGTGGAAGAGGCTGGAGAAGCGGGAGGCAGTCTGCCGCCGGTACGGGAAGCGTCCACAGCTGTGCTCCAGTCGAAGAAGGGTGAGTTAGACTGACCGCGTGGTACGTTATTACTTGGCGAGAGGAGACCTGTTAGCTTTTGGTCTCGCTTTTCAAATCTGGAAGATTGCTTTGCCTTGTCGCAGCAAGGAATGCAATACTTTGGCAGATTTTTCTTTTAGCAAATTTCTGTAGCAGACTTGGATCCGCCGGAAGAGCGCCACACAAAGGTGTCGATAAGAAGTGAGCACTCGCTTCTGTATGAATGCCTGTTTGCCTTCAGCTGTGCCTGCATAAGCTTTCACCTTTCTAAATATTTAGAGCTTTGCCTTCTCGTAAATTTTTCTTGCTTTATGTGTCTTTCGTCCGTGGGGAGCCGACTACGTGGTCAGTTACACATGGCCTACCCTGCTCACGGATTTCGGTAAACCAGAGATCTTCTGATGCGCAGTGAGGATTAGTTATTTTCGGTTGGATGTGCTAATTGGTATATTGTCTTTCTGTGATACAGAATTTACGTGATTTTATGATATAGGTGTGCATTTTCTTACATGTTTTATCTTTTATATGTATTACTGTATAAACATTGTGATTTAGTATTCAATTGTGTTACAAGTGTGGGTTGATTCTTGTCCTGTGGCGTGTATCGGTGTCATATAGTAAATCTTGGGTGCTTTGTGGGGACTGTGAGTCCATTAGGAGACTTTGGCATTATTCTTGTTGTATTTTGGAGCACGGAGTAACTATCCTTACGATGGAGACGCGTAGCTGTTCAGGGAGCCGCGATCGGAAAAACTTGCCAGACAATAACCCTGAACAAGGACGAGGTCAAAACGTCGAGTCCGACCAGGAACGAAAAGCGGAAAACGCAAGTACAAGTGTTGTCCATCCTGAGCCCGCTGTAGTGATTTCGAATCATTCGATAGGTGCAAATTCATTACAGACTATGCTACAACAATTACTAGACAGTAATAGGAGACATATCGAGGAAGTGAATAAAAACAAGCGGATGAAAATAGAAGACATATCGAGGAAGCAAATAAAAGATTGACTAGTGAAATAGTGCAGGGTGTTGGGGAGAAACTGGCGATCATTGACCAACGCATCTCCGCCTTAGAAGAGGGGCAGCAAGTCATTAGTAAGCAGGTGATGGAGCAAGAAGAAAGGTTCGCTGGGAATATACGTATGCTAGCAGAGCAATGCCAGAGTGAACAAGCGGCTCTTGAGTCCCGAGTAGGACAAAATTCCGCCAGGGATCTCCGCGCGTTAGCAGAACAATGCCAGAGTGACCACGCGGCTCTTGTGTCCCGAATAGAGGACACTGCGGCTAAGTGCCCGGTCCACATTAGCGCGCAGGTAGAAACCCTCAGCCAGGCGATAATAGCTCTCGAGCGAGAGCAAGGGCTTACGCAAACACAACAAGACATGGCCCACCGAGAGATGCGAGAAGAAATAGCAAGGATCTCAGACGCAGTGGCGCGTAAGTCTGACAATAATAGGGAAACGATTACCTCGTCATCAGCGTATGCAGACGAAATACGGTCGGTAACGAAATGTCCGCGTGGACAGTGTGAAATAGAAATACAACAAAGAGGGGTTACCGAGGGAATATGTGAGCGCATGGCCCGTTTAGAACTTCACCTAAAAGGGTTAAAGGCCCATGAAGTTGAAAGAAATGAACGAAAGGGCCATTATTCCGACGATGATTCCGGGAACGATGGCGAATTTGAACATCGTCACGATCACGGATCTCGTACCAGGTGGGAACGGCGCGGATACTCCCAGGAACGTTCGCCAAGGGAAACTCACGAATTTGACTTTAAACATTTTCTAACGGTGAGGAAGTTTGAAGTCTTCCGTAACTCGGCTACGGGGATTCACCCGCGCGCCTGGTTACAGCAGTTCGAGTTCTCCCTTCCTTCTGCGTGGCCCAGTGCGCACAAAATAGAGTATATGTGCGGCTACCTCGAAGGTGAGCCAGCGGCGCGGATGAGGTCAATTGCACGCAATTGTTACACAGTCGGGGAGTTTCGTCTACACTTCCTGTCGATCTGTTGGTCAGTGGCAGCGCAGAGTCGTGTAAAACACGGACTCATTAAGCTACCAGAGTTAAACCGGTCGAAATTCTTCAGTCCTGTGCAGATGTTCGAGCACATGCTGCAGGCGAATGAACATCTTGACGATCCTTATGGACCTGCAGAAATTATTCGTATTTGCCTGGGAAAGTTTCCAATGCAGTTGCGGCACGTTATCCTTGCAGGACGATGTAAGGATGACGTAGAGGGGTTTCGCAATCTCCTTTTAGAGCTTGAGTGCGATGCGAATGGCATCACGCAGAATTACGGTCAGAGCGCCTACGAGCAGCGGCCGCGCGAGCGAAGCCGCAGCCGTAGAGACAGGTGGCACTCCAGACGTAACGGGTCGCCTCAGAGTTACAGAGCAAACGAACGATGCCAATGGTCATCATTCGACGAGAGTAAATCAGAGACACCCCGGGGAGTTTGGAAGATATGGTAATGAGCAGAGATTTAGGCGCAATTACAGCGGACCTAGGAACGGTAGTCATGATCGACAACAGAATAATTATCGAACAAGCAACAACAGGGGTGCCGTAAACAGTACGGGTGGTCTGCCAGTGGGTGTTGAATTCGTCCCGCAAACCCGCGTCACAATCCACCACATGACCCTAATCAAAGGGATCAATGACTAGCGGCTGACTCGGTTGGCGTCAACTTAATGAGGACCAGTGCTATTGATGTGCATTTGATAAAGGGAGACGATATTAGGGAAGATTTGTTGAGGGAGGGCCACAGTATTGGTGTGCCCGCGGTAAACCCAGTCGCTTCTGTTTCGTAAAATTACAGTGCATATTTTCCAATGTTTTGATTCACTCTAGTGTGATTAAAATTAAAGTGTATATTTTCTATGAATTGTAAAGAGTCCCACAATATATGTGTAGTTATTTCTTCTTCTGAGCAGAAAAGAGTAGTGTTATGCAGCTTGATAACGTCTGAATGTGAATGATTATGAGGCTCAGATCAAGCGTTTCCTTTTACAGTATGATGGCTTTTGTTTTTTTGATGACTAAAAAGGTATCGGGTGTGTTGGTGTGGCGAGTCAATGGTCGTAAGGTAATTCTTGATGATAAATTACAGTTGTAGTGTTCTTATTCCCCTTAGGTGAGCATGATTCAGTGAGATTTTTCAAATGTACTGCGATGTTGATGAAGCGACTTGGTGCGTTGTAGGTGAAGGATTTGTGTATGAAGGGAGATTAATAGTGTTTGATTTTCAGAGTTGCCATCTTATAAGATATTTGGAAAGTGTAACTTGCCGCCACATACTATTAGGTACGGTTGAGGGCACCAGGATGTGAAACCCCAGAAGACGTATATGGAAACAGCTTATAAACTCAAGCAGCTTGATATTTAATAGAGAATCAATGCGACTACCTCCAAGCTGAAATAACATGACGGTAGGTGAGGATCCCTGTGGACATGTGGTGAGTAATTGTGTAATCATTATGAGTATCTTATGACAGCAGTAAGTTGGGTACTCATGGCTCTGGACAATGGATTTCTTTTGACAGTCTTTGTATGTACTTATAGGACGAAGTGTTTATGTGTTTGCTAATAGGATAGAATGATTTTTATTTCCATTTTTATGCCCAATGACCTTTTGCATTAGTCTGATGAATAGATGTTGAAACATTTACCATTCCAGATGTGACTTGAATGAACCTTCTGTGTCTCATTAATCATAACTTTTATTATGCAATGTCCATAGAAAAGAAGTCTCGGAAATTTTTCACATACCAGCAAACATGTTCTACAAACCTTGGAGGAGCAGTCAATGAACAACGATATGGGTATTGGTGTTGAAAGGAATATTTTGTTTATATGTGGGAATTGTAGTCGGGCTATATGGTGATGGTGACTAGTACGAGCTGTGTAGATTGTGTGTGAGAGCGTAGTTAGGAGCAGGTAGAGTTTTGTGTCTGTAGCTAGCAGCGGCGCCAAATCCTATCCAAATCCTGACCAAACCTTGTACAAGATCTACCCAGAATGATTGACAGCAAATGTAATGCTGGAACTATATTTTATAAAAAGGATTTTTTGTTTGTTTGAATATTGGTTATGTAATTTTCCTTAATATTTTTTTATTGGTATTGTTAACAAGGCCCTTCTTGTCAAGTTAATTTCAGGCAATATTCCACGTATTGATCAGGAGTAAGAAACTCCGCTGACTTTGTGGTAATCTGTACACATGATATTTTTTAACGATCTCTGCGAGCGCAGTTCTTAAGTGGGTGCAAGGCCGCCTAGGGAGCCTCCGCATCAGAAAGCACAGGGCTTGGTCCACCGGCAGGCGTTGCAGAACCCAGCAGTGGTGCGGCGAGCGGTCACAGCTGTTTCCCCATCAGAGGGGAGGGGATGCTGGTCTTCCCCCAGGCCCAGGCTCACACCGGGGCCCGCAGGCGTGTCACCACGGCAGCGCCAGCTGATGGCCGGCGTTCCACCCCATGCGCTAGTCATCTGACAAGCAAAAGGGAAAGTATGACGCACTCCAGGCGAGGCCGCCGATCCCTGAGCGCCGCTAGTCCAGACGGCTGCTGCGGTGAGGTAACGCCCACTGCCCGGAGGGACGCGGGTCCCACCACTGACGCATCAGCAGAGACGGTGCAAAGAGGTGATAAGCGGGTTTCATGCCCGACACCCGCACGAGTTTACGTCGACCTCGATGCGACGGAGAAGAGCACGTGTCTCTCCATTGACACGACAGGAGACAGGGGCGTGTGTCGTAAAACACATTCCTCCTCAACACACGGACGACGACCGCCAAGCCGCCTTCTCGATGATGAGCCAGGTCCCACAAACGGCGATGTCCTGCAAATCTGCAACGCCGAACCATCCCACAGTATGGACGCAGAGGGTGGAAACGGGCACGAGGCAACGTCGCGGGGTGCCGTCTACGATGAACAACCTGGGTTACAACGGACGTTACAATCAACGCCGCTGCGAACTCCCCAGTTCAGTGTTGTGGTCCCCTAGCAGCTTATCCTCCAAGTCGCCTTTAGAAGAGACGCCCACCCCAGCACCTAAAGAGAATACTCAGTGAAAATACCATGTGACGAAACTGCAAAATGACAGCGTGTCAACGAGCTGGTTTCTGGATGTGTTTTTGTACTCATGTCTTATTTTCCATAGTTGGTTATTTACCAGCTGTCATTCCATTGGTTCATTGGTTTCATTAATGATTTTGTGTCACTGTATTTGTTATGCACATTGAGCTTTGCACTTTCACGTAGAAGTTTTTATATATGTCAGCACCAACTGACACTCCTTTGGCCTTGGTAATGATTTTGCATCATTGTATTTGTTTATATATGTATATATTTTGTGTACCTGTTCACCTATGTCTCGATGTTAACTCTGATAATTGGTTAAAGCAATTTTAAAATAATATCTCACGTTTGTTGTCGTAGTAGGTCAGATGACATGATGTTACTGTACAATATCACGCTTAATTTATTTTGTTCTGTTTGCCTTGCGGACCACATGAGATCACAATTATTGACTAAGGTCAGATAAAACTCATTCGGATATAAGAGATCAATCAATTCTTTTGTGCTGCTGTTTGCCTGTTGCAATTGTTGCTCGTTAGGGTATGTTTGTTTCGAAGACTGTTGGCGAATCTCCTAGCATGGCGAGAAAATTCTCTGCACAGTCTTCTCCGGGACGTTTGGGGTGATGAAAAGGTTCTGTAGCCACCTTTCATTAGTCCGGTAGCCCACTTTCATTACCATTTCTCTTTCTTTTCCTTGTTTCTCTTTTCTCTTTACTCTCATAGTGGCGTGATTGAATGAATGTGGTTGTGTGTCACGTTGCTAGACGGTGGCGTAGTCTGCTGCAGAAAGTCTGCGATTGTCGTACAGATTCAGCAGTGGTACAGAATAGCTAACTCTCGTAGTGGTCAAGTCGGCAAAGAGGTTTTCGCTACTTGTGAGAAATCCACCTGCGTTAGGTCGGTGGCGGAAATGGCATCTTTGGGTTTTCCGGGCCACGTGGAGCGTGGAAGAGGCTGGAGAAGCGGGAGGCAGTCTGCCGCCGGTACGGGAAGCGTCCACAGCTGTGCTCCAGTCGAAGAAGGGTGAGTTAGACTGACCGCGTGGTACGTTATTACTTGGCGAGAGGAGACCTGTTAGCTTTTGGTCTCGCTTTTAAAATCTGGAAGATTGCTTTGCCTTGTCGCAGCAAGGAATGCAAAACTTTGGCAGATTTTTCTTTTAGCAAATTTCTGTAGCAGACTTGGATCCGCCGGAAGAGCGCCACACAAAGGTGTCGATAAGAGGTGAGCACTCGCTTCTGTATGAATGTCTGTTTGCCTTCAGCTCTGCCTGCATAAGCTTTCACCTTTCTAAATATTTAGAGCTTTGCCTTCTCGTAAATTTTTCTTGCTTTATGTGTCTGTCGTCCGTGGGAAGCCAACCACGTGGTAGAACACTATAGTTGTTGGGCTACCGGCTTCACTAACTGTCCGATCGCATGTTTGTTTTAGATAATGTTAACAGGATTGTGTGATGTGATATTGTTGGAATTTGGGCACTATACCTAGAAATTGTGTCTCCACAAACCAAGTGTTATCAGGAATCGGGTACATGCCTCACATCCTTATCTTAGGAATAAATGATTTTATCTACAATTTTCTCTTGTGTTCCGAGATTACGTTTTTGCCCCTAAGCCACTCACCTCGTAGCTTTCCCGTTAGCACATCCAATGCGTTTCCTTATGCACAGGTCCAGTGATTAGTCTCCCCTTGTATTTTATAACAAATGCTTTAGATTAAGTCTTATTTTCAGGTGTGTTGCTGGGAGCTGATCTTCGGCACAGTGTTCTTGCATGTGCTATTTTATTTTAAGTATTTGATTGTCGTGAACAGTGCACGGGGAACACTATTAATTACATCGTATCCCCTATGAGCGACATCACAACGTATGCATTTTTGTGAGTTTTTGGTCTGTGATCAAATTAATTTATTTTCCGATTCGACCAAATCTTTGATTAGTTGTATGGTTAGAATCGGTGGCGACCCTACTCTTCTCACGTTAATTTCATAAGCAATAAGTATTTCCATTCCCAATAATAAAGAATAACCCGTAGTAACAGGTTAGTTACAGGTGCTGCGTCAGGTCTTCTAGATAAATCGCAGTTTATTAGAAGTTAAGTGATTGGTGATATGTTGTTTGATTTATTCTTGTTAAATTCTACTTGTTTTCTTGGTGAGGTCACCACCCGTTTTGCTTTGGGGTCGTCCCACCATTCTTCTCCGTTTGTCCACCCGCGGGAAGGTGGTTGTTTATAAAATGGGTGGTCCGTTTTTCCCTAGTGGAGTAGGGGCGGGTTAGAGCAACCTGCCGTTCGGGTTGTTCGGTAATCTCCCTATCAATTTACCGTACGTTAGTAGCTGCCTCGGTCATGTTTGTCGGATTTGGTGTGTTAACGAATTTATTGTTTGGAGTGTAACGGCGTAATACCTGCAATATGTTTTGATCTTTGGAAACTTTGATATTGTAGCCTATGATCTTGAGGTACTGGAGGGCAGCGTGGACGGTAAAAATCGTAGAGGGAGACCAAGAGATGAATACACTAAGCAGATTCAGAAGGATGTAGGCTGCAGTAGGTACTGGGAGATGAAGAAGCTTGCACAGGATAGAGTAGCTTGGAGAGCTGCATCAAACCAGTCTCAGGCCTGAAGACCGTAACAACAATGATCTTGAGAGGCGGTATCTGTGTACTGTAGAGCATCTTAACTATTGTTTGGCCAACCTTGTAGAATTTTATATAAGATTGCATTTCATGAGTTTTTATTTAAATGATCATTTTAGTATATAAAGTTGCCACCCTTTCACCGTAAGACTTTTCTTAGAAGTTAAAATCAAGTTGCACCTTCGGTGGCAACGTTAATATTTTAATTGTCAGTGTTTTGTACCATTTCCATCCCCCCTACGGGGGGTGCATAGTTTGTGTGCTTGTCCAAATTGTTAAAACTGTTAGTTTAAAGTTATCTGGTGTGTTGCAGATTTGCACAAGTTAAGTCTTTCAGAGGCTGTTGTGAGCGGTCGTAACTACTGCCGTGTCAAAAGGGAGCGGCAAGGTTCTCTGCCCGAAAGCTCATACTGTCAAAACTTGTTTCTTTCTGCCTCTGAATAAATTGTAACTTTGATATTTAGAGGGTGCTTTCTGATTATAATTTTGAATCTGTTTCTTTTTAAAAATGCTTTTAGGCACTATTGAAGTGAATAAAATTCCCAATTGTTAAAAGGAATTTGGTTACGATTTCATCAGTTACTCCGTGGCAATTACTTCCGTGCTTACATAGTGTAATGAAATGTGTTAATGTTCTTGATGAATCGCTAGTAAATAAAATAAGTTCTTAAGAATATTCTTTGGTAATAAAGCATGGTTCAATTTCGTCTCGTTGAAAACTACGTTTAGCGATCTGCCTACTAGCGAACTCTGAATCCGCTCACGAGACTGGTGCGATACGGTATGTTGCTCACCAGAACACAGGCGTGCTGACCAAAGTCTGACAAACGAAACCCATTGAGCACACTAGTAGCACATACAATCTGACTGCAATCTCATCTGGCGCTACATTTGCGCTACGAATCGATACGTATGACGCAGGTGTTATGCTGAGGGGAACAGCTAGTTGTCGGTTTCTGTGTCCGCCGATCAGCAGGGTCGACGGCCCGCCGGCCGCGGTGTCACTGCCACGCCACGCCCATCGGCACCAGAGGGCGGCCGGCCGGCCCCAGTCCCCCGGCCACGCCCACCGCCACCCCTCGCCACGCCCTGGTGACGCACGCCGGTAGCCGCCCCCACCTGGGACCGGCCGCTGCCGCTGCCGACGCCGCTCTTCCATTCTCTTAATTTCCCGGCCTCGGCGCTTCTCTCGCTCACTCTTGGCCAACTTTCCACCTGGGACTCCGTGTACGCCACGTTTCACAGAACTCTCCCATTCCATTTTCTTATCAGGGCCACTGGAATTTCCTTCCGGAAAGTGAATCGCGCCACGTCTGTCTTCATTTTCTGCCTGTTTCAGGCTGTCCATTATGCGGTGAGCAGGTCGGGCTACTTTTCACTTAACTGCAACCGTCACCTGCCTCGGGAACAAGCCACCGACAAGAGGAAGGCCTCTCTGACTCGCCCAACCGAATCGGCTCATATTTGACAGGTCTCTTGTGTACAACCCAGAATGAGAGACTCTAAGACATTGTGGGTCACGCCCCTGTACGGGGTATGCTATAGAAAAAGACGGGTGACGTACAATATGCACAAAACCAAGAGGGAACAATAAGAGTGGGAGACCACGTATGAAGTGCTTGTCTTAAAAAGCGTGTAAGACAGGGATGTAGTCTTTCGTCTCTAATGTTCAATCTATACATCGAGGAAGCAATGTGAAAATAAAAGAAAGGCTCAAGAGTGGGATTAAAAGTCAAGGTGGTGCGATATCAATGACAACATTAGCTCAGGACATTGCTATCCTCAATGAAAGAGAACTACAGGATCTGTTGAATGGGTTCAAATGGCTCTGAGCACTATGGGACTTAACTTCTGAGGTCATCAGTCCCCTAGAACTTAGAACTACTTAAACCTAACTAACCTAAGGACATCACACACATCCATGCCCGAGGCAGGATTCGAACCTGCGACCCTAGCGGTCGCGCGGTTCCAGACTATAGCGTCTAGAACCGCTCAGCCACACTGGCCGACTGTTGAATGGAATGAACAGTCTAATGAGCACACAATATGGACCGAGAGTACATCGAACAAAGACGAAAGTGATGATAAGTAGCAGAAATGAGAACGGTGAGAAACTTAACATCGGGATTGGTGGTCACGAAGTAGATCAATTTAAGGAATTCTGCAGCTAGGCAGCAAAATAACCCATGATGCATGGAGCAAAGAGGATATAAAAGTCAGACTAGCATAGGCAAAAATGGGCATTCCTGCCCAAGAGAAGTCCGCTAATATCAAACAAATGTACGGAAGAAATTTTTGATAATGTACGTTTGGAGCACAGCATTTTACGGTAGTGTGGGAAAACGGGAACGGAAGAGAATTGTAGCATTTTAGATGTGGTGCTCCAAAAGAATGTTGAAAATTAGGTGGACTGATAAGGTAAGGAATGAGGGAAGAGGCGCTGCGCAGAATCGGAGAGGAAAGGAATAAGTGGAAAACACTGGTAAGAAGAAGGAATAGATACGACATCTGTTAAGACATCAGGGAATACGTTCCGTGGTACCAGAGAAAGCTGCAGAGGGCAAAAACTAGACGAAGACAGAGGTTAGAATGCATCCAGCAAATAATTGAGGATATAGGTTGCAAGAGATAATCTGAGATGAAAAGGTTGGCACAGGCGAGGAATTCTTGGCGGTCTGCATCAAACCAGTCAGATAAAAACCTGTTTTTGAGGAAACCACTCCTAAAGTTCATGACACGCAATTGACGCAATAGATAATTGAAAACTGAACAATTTTCGTCATCGTATATGGGGTCTGCAAAAACAAATTTTCCTAAAATTCGTGGACAGTTTTATGAACGACGCTTGTGCATCCGTAACGTAAACGTTGTTCATCGAAAGTTCCCCTGCCGTAGTGACCAAGGGATATGGCTGGAGAGCAAAGAACCTGCGTTCGATTCACAAACGCATTCCGTATCGAAATTCGTAGGAAAAGATGGTTTAATAAGGTAAGTAAATCAACGAAGATTTAATAAAAGGATAGGCAAATAAATTTCTGTAACGATTTGTATTACTAAAGATTTAAAATATTAATCCTGATCCCTCTACAATAGCTTCTTGACTCACTCCGTTACATGTCGTCGTTTTCCTTCGAGCAACAGTACGATGCTCTTGTCATATCATTATTGATTTATTGTCCGCTCCGATAGCTGAGTGTCCGCAGTCCGCCTTTCGCCGCGGAGCAGCTCGGACTTGTTTACGTCTCGGCTGCGAACGGTCGCGGAAGAAGTGGTGTTTACACCGTCGTCACTCGCGTGTGTTACTGTTTGAATCGAACGCAATGGCACACAATTTCCGAAAAACCACGATACAGTTCACGTTCTGTAACGAATATGCAAGACCGAAGGCTTTCGAAATCGAACGCTTCTTGAGGGACGAAGTGCATCTTAATTACACGGAGATTATTGGAATTCATTTATCAATCGTGAGCAGCACTCTTTACGTAAAGATGATTGACGACGCAGCATGTGATAGGATCATTGAAGCCGCCAAACGAGGATTCCAGTTCCGACACTCCGATGGTCATATTGGCGAAGTTTTAGTGGCTCATTCAGGCCTGGGCGTGCGTACGATTCGAATCTTCGAGCTGCCTTTCGAGGTACCCGAATCATTGGTCACTGAATCACTCCAGCCATATGGCAGAGTTATTAGTCATACGGCCGAACGCTGGGCAAGTTTTAGCACGTATCCAGTGCTCAATGGTGTCCGACAGGTGCGAATTGCCCTTACGAAACATGTGCCATCGTACATAAACATCGGCGGCTGTAGAGCTATTGTCATCTATAATGGACAGCCCCGGACATGCTCCGGGTGTGGTGGTGAAGGACATCTTCGATCAGCGTGTATGCAGAGGAGACTCGTGCAACTCCCCATCGGAGACTTCCAGAATCCGACTACACCAACGTCATTGCCGATGACTTACGTGACGGCACTTCGCGGGGAGGTGACGCCGAGGTCGGAGCGCACCATCGAACCGACGCCGCAGTTGATTGAGGCGCCTTCGGACGCCACTGAAGAAGGAATGGCTCCGACCAACCTCCGGTCCCAGACACTACAGGTGGCGCAGAAAGAGGATGAGAACATCACAACAGGCATGGAAGCTGAAGTGGAACGGCCCCAGGGCATTGTGGCGGCGGCTGGAACGCAGGAGATGCAAGATGCGCCAACACCAGAGGCCGAGGTTAGGGCCCGCAAACAACGCTCGCCAAAGCGCCGCAAGAAGCGCCGACTAAACTCTGCGGAGACGCTCCCTTCTCTTCTAGGGAGCCCAGACGAGTCTAACACTATGGACCTGTCTGACATGGAACCACAAGCTTCGGATGTCGCAGATCATATGAATTCGGACAATGAAATGATGTCATATCGTTCAGACGACGCATCCGCTCAGGGGCCTGCTACCCCTTCGGCGGTGGAGTCTACAGCTGCGAAAGAACAACGGATGTCACACATCAATGCCGCACAGGAAAATTTGGAGCACACCAATAGTATCAGCTGGTATGAGCAGGACGACGACATCACCGATGCGGACCATTCTATTGGTGGGGCCTTGCATCCGTCCGCATCTCAAGAAACCTAATGCCGCAGGGACACGTTCCTCGGGCGACCATCGGCGGATGTGCAAAGGGACTATCGACACGGTGAAACTTTGTCATTTTAACATAATGTGGAGATGACAGCTACTCGACCCCAGGCATACAGAATAGGGACAGTGAATGTAAATACCATTAGATCGCCCGTGAAACAGCAGTTGTTTAGGGACATGATATACGCGTCGGATGTGGATATACTGATGGTGCAGGAAATTTACATTCCTGAGTTCCAGGAAGTACATGGATACATCTCCTACACCTCGCCGCACTCGAACAACGACAGTGGAACAGCGATATTGGTCCGGGACGGGATTCCGGTCCGAGACCTGGCTTATCTACCTTCGGCACGAGGACTGGCGATAACTGTTAACGGAATTCGCATTCTCAATGTTTATGCCCCTTCCGGCACAGACAACAGACGGGCGCGTGCGAGATATTATTCGGAAGAGATTGTGCCCTTATTTACCGGCAGATTCGATCATTTCATTATAGGTGGTGACTTCAATTGTGTTTTAGCCCAAAAAGACCAGACACCACATTACAATACTTGTCGTGAACTGCATGTGCTATGCCGGGATCTGGAGTTAAGCGACACCTGGGACATGATTCATAGGAACCGTGAGGGATATACTTTTTATACCAGTCACTCGGCGAGCAGACTCGATCGAATATATGTTTCGGTTGGCCTACAGGATAAGGTGGTCGACGCAGAACGATGGCCTGCGGCATTTACTGATCATCTGGCTTACATTTGTACCATGTCACTCCCTAGGCAAAGTGTGTGGAGAAGCCGCGGGACATGGAAGCTCAATTCGTCCCTTTTGGCGGACCCCGAATGTCGTCAGAGAGTCGAGGAGGTATGGGCCACATGTCAACGCCGTCTACCAACGTATACCTCCGTGCTTCAGTGGTGGCTCGAGTGTACTAAGCCGGAAATAAGGTAAGCTCTCATACAGTATGGTCGGGATAAGGCGAGATGGCAGAGAGACACTCTTGATTATTATTACACCATGCTTCGTGAGCTGTCCTTCCAGGTGCCGTCTGCAGAACATCATGCGGAAGTTCATCGTGTCAAGGCACAAATCCTATCGATCACGCGACGACGACTGGGTGGCATCCCAATATGGGCAAGATGTCTTGACACCATCACTGGGGAACGTACCTCGATGCACCATGTGTCGCGGGAACATAAACGTTACCGCCCGGCACTGGTAACAGTGCTCCACGGTTTAGATGGCCGTCAACTGACAACACAACACGACATTGCAAATGAATTTTTAGAGCATTTCCGCCATCTCTATGCCGGTACACCGACGGACCGTCAGGTAGGGGAAGAGATACTGCAACATCTGCAAACGACACTGACAGAGACGGATAAGGCAGCGCTTATGGAGCCACTCACAGAAGACGATATAAAGGTGGCAGTCACAAAAGGAGCGGTCCATAAATCACCGGGGCCAGATGGGATTACGCTAGAGTTTTATCGGGAATTCGTGGACATGATGATGCCACAGTTGGTGTCGATGTACAATGAGGCGATGAGTCCGAACATGCTCCTACCGTCGGATTTTGTGACGGGCTTTCTTCTTCCAATCCCGAAGATGGCGGGGAGTCGCAGTGTTAATCAATATCGGCCTCTCACTATGCTAAACACCGATTATAAAATTTTTGCACGGCTACTAGCGTCTCGTCTCAAGCTGGCGATATCCAGGACAATATCCCCTGATCAGGCTTGCCTAGGGGTGCGAAGCAACATCTCCTCGGCGTTAAGTGAATACCGTGACGTTATCGCCCTTGCGGAAACTTGTAAAATGCGAGCAGCGATGAGATCTGTGGACTTCGATCGTGCGTTCGACAGGATAAACCATGACTTCTTGGCGTCAGTCATGAGCATTATGAGGCTAATACGAGGGGCTACATCGAAGGTGATTGTAAACGGTCGGGAAGCGGGCTCGGTTCCTATTAACAGCTCCGTCCGACAAGGGTGCCCACTCTCCATGATGCTGTTTGCGATAGCGCTTGAGCCGCTGATGTGTGTTATGAGGCGCTCACTTACTGGGATAGCGCTTAATGAGAACTCTTTCGTTTATCGCGCATATGCGGACGACCTGATCCTTCTTGTCAGATCAGGTCATGAAGTGCATCAGGCTGTTGAATATCTAGACTCTTACGGGACGGCAGCAGGCAGTGTCATTAACATGACGAAATCCAAAATTATGCACATTGGACGGGGTCTGGAAGACATACCGGGACCGTTTCAGACGGTGGAATCGCTGCGATGTCTGGGGATCACATTTACCCGTTCACTACGGCGGTCAGCGGCGGCGAGTTCTCGGCGGCTTCTGCAAAATGTTCGTCTGGCGATACGGAACAACTCACTGAGAGCCTTTGACATGATCCAGCGTGTGGCATACACTAAAGTTCACATAGCGTCACGACTGCCCCATTTAGCGCAGATCCTACCAAAACCGAAGGGTATTGCAGACCGCCTCATGGCTGCCTTTGGTTACTATGTTAGTACTGGGATGTTGTTCAAGATCACATATGACACGTTAACGCTACAATTTCGGAACGGTGGCCTCAACCTCACAAACGTGCGAAACTAAGCTCTGGCGCTTTACATGCGAGCGATGATACGAAATTGGCAACAAAGAAAGCATACCATAACGTCAGCTCTGATAGAAGTACTTGTTCCGCCTTCGTACGAACCCCCTACTGCGGTGGGCAATATTTCGCCTTCTCTTGCACACATTGCCTCATTTCTTGTTGATTACAATTATGTTCGTCTGAAAGTACCTTCGACGAGAATACCCACGACTCGGGAGATCTATAGGTGCTTGATGGATCACCATGCCCGCAACGTAATGGAATTCAAATACCCGTCGAGAACGTGGAACCACATTTGGTGTGCAGTGCATACTCCATTACTGTCAACAGCAGCGAGATCGATGTGGTACATTCTTATAAACCGTAAACTTGTGACCAGGAGCCGATTACATACAATTCATATGGTCGATTCTCCTCTTTGCACAAACTGTGGCCTGTTAGCAACGGAAGAACATGGTTTAGTGTGTGGCGCAGCGAGGGACGTCTGGATGCTGACGCGTCGAATATTGGCCTTCCTTCGGCGCACTAACTACACAGAAATCACATCGGATGTACTTTTTCTACCGGACAAGACCTTTTTTCCCAAACAAAAGACGTATGCGGTCAATTGGATCGCTGGACATGCGACGAAATATTTGTATTCGTACGATATTAAGTCCGTGATGGATTATTGGATGTATTTACAAGAACAACACGAGCTCATACGGAGTCATACGAAATACAGGACTTACTTTTCCAATTTTTTAGGAAGTGTTTTCACAATCCGCCCGACAGCTGGGGTGTCCCAGAACTGAGAAGACTCCTGCAGCAGAACGACTAGCGACAATACTGCGCGGTTCAGTTATATTGGCATACAGCACACTGAGAAGAAAACTGGCCCCTACATGGTCGACGCAGGAGAAATACATAAATGTATGCCGCCCACAAAGGCAGAAATGGTCAAGATTATATGGCTGTCTGCCAGATTTATGATGCGACACCGTGTGCTGCAGGGATTGTGATGCAGATG
This sequence comes from Schistocerca piceifrons, assembly GCF_021461385.2. Taxonomy (NCBI): domain Eukaryota; kingdom Metazoa; phylum Arthropoda; class Insecta; order Orthoptera; family Acrididae; genus Schistocerca; species Schistocerca piceifrons. Next base: position 27,684,359 of record NC_060144.1, read on the forward strand.
ATAACTTCATTTTCAATCCCGCCCGTGACTAGGATTGTCATTTACTTTATTCATGTTACACAAAAAAAAGGGCGGCCTTTACGTTGATTTTCTGGTTTCCAAATTGTTTTTGCTTTGTTTTTGCTGTCTCGATCCTTTTCTTATCCCTAAGATAGTACAATTGTACGAATAAAGATTGTTTGTTTACCCTGCCTTCCTGCTCCCAAAAAAAAGATAAAAAAATCCGCTTGGAATACGATTTTTTTTTCACTTTCATTTAACTTGTCAGTAAATCTTATTTACGTATTTGTATAGATGTATGACATTTAAGTAAAAAAAAAAAAATTAAAAAAAAGAAGTCGGTAGAGCATGAGACTCTTAATCTCAGGGTCGTGGGTTCGACCCACACGCTGGGCGACAGGTTTTTCTTTTTTTAAATAAGTTTTATTGTCTGGTACATCATAAAATTAAATCTTTTGTGAGATCAGTGATAAGAGAAACAGCGCATTTAATTGAGATTGGAAATTACTCCAAGCCCCTCTTTGCGTTGCGCTGCTCGGGATACAAGGGAGTAAGAGTTATTTTGAAAAATGGAGAAAACCGCAGAACAGGTGCTTAATCCATGGCCGGTTTCGGAACAGTAAAAAAAAAAAAAAAATAAAATAAATAAAATAAAATAAAAAAAAGTGGTCAGCGTGACGGATTGCCGTCCTACGGGCCTGGGTTCGAATCCCGGCTGGGTCGGGGATTTTCTCCTCTTAGGGACTGGTGTTGCGCTGCCTTTATCATCATTTCATCCCCATCCGGCGCGCAGGTCGCCCAATGTGACGTCGAATGTAATAAGACCTGCACCAAGGCGGCCGGACCTGCCCCGCAAGGGGCCTCACGGCCAATGACGCCAAACGCTCATTTCCATTTCCATTATTGATCTATTTACCTTATTAAACCTCCTATTCCTGACAATTTAGATATGGGAAAAAAGCAAATGAAGGAAACTGCGGAAGGCATTTCGTAATCGCACAAGTGATTTATTCCCCAGCCAGACGTCCTTGTTCTTTCTTCCCTTCTATTTTTTTTCTTCTTCGTTTTCTCTTACTAAGTTCTTTGCGGATGTCAGGTGTTATCTCTCACGTTGAAGACTTTCCTCAATTTTTTTTGTTAAATTGCAGATTGGGTCCATTCCCATGAACGGTCACGTTGAGCTACCGTGGCGGCAATGCATAGTCCTTACGCCACCATCTCTTTCGATGAACAGCGTTTCCCTTATGCGCACACGAGCAGCAGTCGGAAATCTGTCTAGGAAAATATGCGTTTGCGAAACCATAAATAGCTGAAAATGCTGAATTTTCAGTCTATCGATCCCATCAATTTGAGTTGATTACGCGTCACGAAATTCAGGTGTGCTTTTCTCAAAAACAAGGGGGGGGGGAGAGGTATTAAACCAAAACATCTTGCAGTCTTTCATTTTAAACCGTACACAACCGAACTACCGTGTGTGAGTTAAATCACTTGGCCGTGTCTCGGGTCTTCCCCTAGTGAACAACCGGCCGGAGTGGCCGTGCGGTTCTAGGCGCTTCAGTCTGGAACCGCCCGACCGCTACAGTCGCAGGTTCGAATCCTGCCTCGGGCATGGATGTGTGTTATGTCCATAGGTTAGTTAGGTTTAAGTAGTTCAAAGTTCTAGGGGACTGATGACCTGAGAAATTAAGTCCCATAGTGCTCAGAGCCATTACAGCTGTAAACAGTTATAATTTACGCACTGCAGATTACTGACCCTGCTGATAACATTGAATATCAAGTGCTCGTCCGCTATAACCAAGACTTATTCCGTTTCAGTCTGTATTTGCCCTACGTCAATCGCTAGATGTTATTTCGCAGTTACTTGACATATTATCAACCCCTATCCAACACAGCGCCTATTAGCTCTGAGTACGTAAAACACAACGGAGGGCTGTTTACTTCGCCTCACTGCCGCCGTGGTATTCTGTCTGTCTCTTTGGAGGCGCCAGATCAGACAGCAGCGCGCGTGTGCTAAGTGACGGAGCCCTGGGCGGTCGCTGAACGAGGTCAAGTGCGAAGAAAACGCCTCATTCGGAGAGCGCTGATTAGGCGGCTAATACGTGGAATGGAAAGGGCCTTGAACCGTTACGACCGCCTCATCGCTTTTGCAACGCAAGGATTCACTTCTCCAGCGTAACGTCCGGTACTGCTCGAGTGATGTCACCATTCGCTCTCTGCATTAGTACGGCTGGTCTTCGTGTTTTACGTCGCGGTTGGAGCAGGTCTCCACCTTGGCTCCTCCGGAGACCCAAACTTATTTTAGATTTGACTCGTTTTAAGAAGGATGGCACGCCAGATTTTACATTCCAGTCACTGTTTTTTTAACATTTTAGATGTGCATCACGGTTTCACTGTCGTTTACACTGATGGCTCCAAAGAGGAGAATTTCCTTGGCTGTTCTGTGGTGTTCCCTGATCATGTTACCCGGATTCGCCTCCCTGCTGAATATACCGTTTTCGCAGCGGAGCTCCACGCGATCCTGAAGGCACTGGAGCTGATGCATCGTGTTCGGGGCGATCGATTTCTTCTCTGCTCCGATTCTCTTAGTGCCTTACAATCACTGCAGAACCTATACCCGACTGAGGAGATGGTCCAGCTGATATATGACCAACTGTACCTGCTCCAACGGCGGGGTAAAGAGGTATCCTTCTGCTAGGTGCCTGATCATGTAGGAATATGGGGCAATGAACAGGCCGATCGGGCTGCCAAGGAGGCCTGCAGAGAGCAGGATGTGGTCCAGTGTCCTATTCCCTTGCAGTCAGTCACTCCACAGGAAGTGCATGGAGTTGTGGGAGGACGAATGGCTGGCGGTGACGGCCAATAAACTGCGGTCGGTAAAGTCAACCACTCGTCCGTGGCGTTCCTCCTGCCGGTTGCTCAGGCGGGAAGAGGTGGCCCTCACACGTCTTCGGATCGGGCACTGTCCTCTCACACTTAGCTTTTTATTACCGCGGGAGGATCCTCCGTTTTGTGGTGCTTGTGGTGTGCACATCTCTGTCCGGCACATTTTAAAAGACTGCATTTTATACAGTGATGCACGGGCAGAAGCACAAGTTGATGGGGATCTGCCTTCTGTTTTAGCTAATGATGAGACGTGTGTGTCTAGGGTTTTTAAGTTTTGTGACGTGTCTGGACTCTGGCCTAAACTTTTAGGCTGGAGGTTTTAGTGTATTGCAGAGTGGCTGACTCCTCCCCTTTTTTCCTTGTGGTCAGCCAGCCACTTCCATCTGCTACATTGTTTTAGCTCCTTCTGTCATTTTCTTCCTGTGTTGTCCATGTTTTACTGTTGACACCCTGCTTCATCCCACGCTTCAGTGTGGATGGGCACACATTTTTCAACGATTGTTACCCGTGTTTTATGTTCCGTTTTATATTCCTGTTCTGGGATTTTTCTTGACATCCGTCTTCCTATGTTACTGCACGAGCGCTGAAGACCTTGCTGTCGTGCGCCCAAAAACCACTCTACTACTACTACTACTACTACTACTACGGATAGCTAAATCATATAGCCGGCCAGTGTGACCGAGCGGTTCTAGGCGCTACAGTCTGTAACCGCGCGACCACTACGGACGCAGGTTCGAATCCTGCTTCGGCCATGGATGTGTGTGACGTCCTTAGGTTTAAGTGGTTCTAAGTTCTAGGGGACTAATGACCATAGGGCTCAGAGCCATTTGAACCATTTTTGAGCTAAATCATAACTGGATCCTTCTGCCGACCACCATTTCCTGATGTAATCGGAAACTTTAGAGAAAACGTTAGTTCGCTACTACGTAAGTAAGCCAATAACACCATAATCTTGGGAGGAGATTCCAGCCATCCAACAGTCGATTGTGGTAACTACAGTTTTGTTAGTGGCAGGCGTGATATGACAGCTGATACATTGTTAAACGCGTTAGCTGAAAACTACCTAGAACAGATGGTTCGGAAACCTACTCATGAGGGAAATACAATATGTGATCAAAAGTATCCGGACACCTGACTGAAAATGACTTACAAGTTCGTGGCACCCTCTATCGGTAATGCTGGAATTCAATATGGTGTTGGCCCACCCTCAGCCTTGACGACAGCTTCCACTCTCGCAGGCATACGTTCAATTAGGTGCTGGAAGGTTTCTTGGGGAATGGCAGCCCATTCTTCACGGAGTGTTCCACTGAGGAGAGGTATCGATGTCGGTCAGGCCTGGCACGAAATCGACATTTCAAAACAGTCCAAAGGCGTTCTCTAGGATTCAGGCCAGGACTCTGTGCAGGGCAGTCCCTTATAGGGACGTTATTTTCGTGTAACGACTTCTCCACAGGCCGTGCATTATGAATATGTGCCCGATCGTGTTAAAAGATGCAATCGCCATCCCCGAATTGCTCTTCAACAGTGAGAAGCAAGAAGGTGCTTAAAACATCAATCCAGGCGTAATACTGTGATAGTGCAACTCAAAACAACAAGGGGGCCTTGAAAAATACGACCACACCATAACACCACCGCCTCCGAATTTTACTGTTGGCATAACACTCGCTGGCAGATGACGTTCACCGGGCATTCGCCATACCCACCCCGTGCCATCGGATCGCCACATTGTGTACCGCGATTCGTCACTCCACACAACGTTTTTCCGCTGTTCAATCGTCTCCTTACACCAAGCGAGGCGTCGTTTGGCATTTACCGGCGTGATGTATGGCTTATGAGCAGCCTTTCGACCATGAAATCCAAGAATTCTCACCTCCCGCCTGACTGTCATATTACTTGCAGTTGATTCTGATGCAGTCTGGAATTCGTGTTATGGTCTGGATAGATGTCTGCCTATTACAAATTACGACCCTCTTCAACTGTCGGCGGTCTCTGTCAGTCAACAGTCGAGGTCGACCTGTACGCTTTTGTGCTGTACGTGACCATTCACGTTTCCACTTCATTATCACACCGGAAACAGTGGACCTAGGGATGGAAATATCGTGTACAGACGTATGACACAAGTGACACCCAATCACCTGACCACGTTCGAAGCCCGTGAGTTCCGCAGAGTGCCCCATTTTCCTCTCTTACGACGTCTTATGAGTACCGAGGTCACTGATATGGAGTACCTGGCAGTAGGTGGCAGCACAATGCACCTAATATGAAAAACGTATGTCTTTGGGTGTGACCGCATACTTTTGATCACATAGTGTATATTTAAATCTAATGAAAACAAACAGACGAGGATGTGCACATCGAAATGAGTATCAGTGACCACAGCGCAGTTGTAGCAGTATTGATTACCAAAGTACAAAGGGAAGCTAAAACAAATACAAAACATTATTTGTTCACTGAAACATAAAAAAAAGCTGTAGTGTAATTTCTCAATGAAGAAATTGAAATTTTTAGCACAAGACTGAAGGACGTAGTTGCACGGGATATATGTGTACCCAGTACAATAGTTCGTAATGGGAGGGACACTCCATGGTATACAGTCACGTGAAAAGTAACAGGGACTACAGCATTACTGGTGTAAAACAAAGTATAGGGCTATAGATAGAGAAATGCTGAATGAAAAAACGCGTTTGGCTGACAAGTGAGCAGTGCGTGAAGCCTTCAATAACTACCGTAGCTGAATACTTTGATAAGACGCAAAGAAATTCTAATAGTATGTAATGGCTATTAATGGCACGAAAGTTAGTGCCCAGTCACTCGGGACGGGACAGGAGCCGAAACTGAGGTAACAAAGCAAAACCAGATATGCCTGACTCCGTCTTCAGATGTTCCTTTACAAAGGAAAACTAGGAGTACTGCCCCAATTTAATTTTAGTTCCAATGGAAAGACGAGTGAAAAAGACATTACTGCAGTGATATTGATAAATAGCCGAAATCACTGAAACTGGACAAAGCTCCAGAACCCGATGGAATCCCTATCGTATTCTGTACTGAATCTGCGGATGATCTGTTTGCAGGTACATGTTTGTTGAGTAGCAGTCTCATATAACAGCTGTACTGTATGGTCCAGAAATGAAAGTGTGTTTTACAGATGTTGTCACTTTTACTAACAACAGATCTAGCCTGTATGACCAGATATGCTTTTTCGACAAGGACTTGTATTTCATACGAGTCTGACGGCTTTAAACAAGTTTTCGTACTTGAAATGGCCTAAGGCTGGAATCTAGATCGTATAACAATAAAATAAAAGTTATTAAATGAAATCAAAATTATTACATTCAAATGGCGGCAGCATCATTCAGAAAATTTGCCATGACTGCGGCTCGTATCAAAATAAACATTATCAGAATCAGACTAATTACAGCACGAGCAGAGATATTTAAGCCATCAGTCTTCGCGCGCTCCGTACGGTGATGGAACGGGAAAAGGCCACAACGGTTAGTAAAACCGGCGTGCCCTCTGTCATGCACTTCAAAGTGGTTTGCTGAGTATAGATGTAGATGAAGAGTCCTGTAGTTGCGGGACCCACCACATAGTTCGTGGCCGAGGAAAAGTTGAACAAGTATAGAGAAGCTAACTCGTTTACTTACTCCTTACACGAAGCGTTAATAAGTTTAATGAGGTTATCAATATAATGTGAATATTTTCTTAGTTTCAGTGCCGAAGCAAGGTAAAGAGACTAGTGTTTAATCGAAGACGTGATCGTTAGAGACGAAGCTCGGGCGCGGACTGTGGAAGGATTAATGGAAGAGGAATACAAGGTCCAAAGAAGAGTGGCACATTTCGTCACGGGATTGTTCAGTAAGCGCGAGATACTCGGCGGACTCCAATGGCAGACACTACAAGAGCGGCGTTGTGCATCATGGAGATGTTCACTATTGAATCTTTGAGAGCTTACGTTTCAAAATGGGCCGGGCAACATATTATTTCGTTCAACACATGTCTCGCGGAATGATTGCGACGAGAAACTCATAGGAATTCTATGTCGTACGGAGCTTTACCGGCAATTTATCTTCCCAGGCGCCGTTAGTGAACGAAACAGAAAGTGGGGAACAGATAATGGTAACATAAGTACTCTCCGCCACGCACCGTAAGGAGGCTTAAGCGGGGCGGAAAGAAAATTAGGGTACAACGTCTCGTTGACATCGAGGTCATTAGAGACAGAGCGCAGGATCGGACATTTTTGATAGTTTCATTTCAAAGGAACTAAGCCGTATTTGCGTGGAGCGATTTTGCTAAATCACGGAAGAACTAAATCAGTACGGCCGAACGGGGATTTGAACCGCTGTCCTCCAGAACGCGAGTTCAGTGTGCTGACCACTGTGCCAGCTCACTCGATGAGACTTATGGAGTACAGATGCAGTTTACGAGCAGATACACTATAAGATCAAAAGTATACGGACGCCCGTATGTAATGCGGAATTGACCAGTAGATGACACGAGAGGCGCATGCGTCAATATAAAAGGTTAGGGGGGGGTGTCACTCTGCCACTTACACGTAACTAGTTGGAGAGTTCGATAAATAATTGCCGAGAGGGTTCTACATCTACATCTACATCCATACTCCGTAAGCCACCTGACGGTGTGTGGCAGAGGGTACCTTGAGTATCTCTATCGGTTCTCCCTTCTATTCCAGTCTCGTATTGTTCGTGGAAAGGATTGTCGGTATGCCTCTGTGTGGGCTCTAATCTCTCTGATTTTATCCTCATGGTCTCTTCGCGAGATATACGTAGGAGGGAGCAATATATTGCTTGACTCCTCGGTGAAGGTATGTTCTCGAAACTTCAACAAAAGCCCATACCCAGCTACTGAGCGTCTCTCCTGCAGAGTCTTCCACTGGAGTTTATCTATCATCTCCGTAACGCTTTCGCGATTACTAAATGATCCTGTAACGAAGCGCGCTGCTCTCCGTTGGATCTTCTCTATCTCTTCTATCAAACCTATCTGGTACGGACTCCACACTGCTGAGCAGTATTCAAGCAGTGGGCGAACAAGCGTACTGTAACCTACTTCCTTTGTTTTCGGATTGCATTTCCTTAGGATTCTTCCAATGAATCTCAGTCTGGCATCTGCTTTACCAACGATCAACTTTATATGATCATTCCATTTTAAATCACTCCTAATGCGTACTCCCAGATAATTTACGGAATTAACTGCTTCCAGTTGTTGACCTGCTATTTTGTAGCTAAATGATAAGGGATCTATCTTTCTATGTATTCGCAGCACATTACACTTGTCTACATTGAGATTCAATTGCCATTCCCTGCACCATGCGTCAATTCGCTGCAGATCCTCCTGCATTTCAGTACAATTTTCGATTGTTACAACCTCTCGATATACCACAGCATCATCCGCAAAAAGCCTCAGTGAACTTCCGATGTCATCCGCAAGGTCATTTATGTGTATTGTGAATAGCGACGGTCCTACGGCACTCCCCTGCGGCACACCTGAAATCACTCTTACTTCGGAAGACTTCTCTCCATTGAGAATGACATGCTGCGTTCTGTTATCTAGGAACTCTTCAATCCAATCACGCAATTGGTCTGATAGTCCATATGCTCTTACTTTGTTCATTAAACGACTGTGGGGAACTCTATCGAACGCCTTGCGGAAGTCAAGAAACACGGCATCTACCTGGGAACCCGTGTCTATGGCCCTCTGAGTCTTGTGGACGAATAGCGCGAGCTGGGTTTCACACGATCGTGTCTTTCGAAACCCATGCTGATTCCTACGGAGTAGATTTCTAGTCTCCAGAAAAGTCATTATACTCGAACATAATACGTGTTCCAAAATTCTACAACTGATATCTATTGGGATGTCTTGCTGCATACACTGAACCAAAACGCACTTCATTCTTCCTGCACTCTCCACACACCTTGAACAGGTCGACTTTTTCTGCATTGGTAAATCCCATCGCCCACTCAGGACCTACTGTCTGGACTCTCACACACTGCCTAAAGACTCCCAATGCACTTAAGAAACCGAAAAGCACGCTGTAAGCAAACATAGAAACATTGTAACTAGAAACTCCGCAGGTTGAATGGTTCAAACAAGTGCCAATGTGGGTGCTTTTGAGAATACGATATCCCGTAAACGACTCGCACTGTATCCTGCAACAAACACCAGTGACATTATATTTCCCCCCCCCCCTTTTAGTTTGTTAGTCAATACTCATGTGTGCACAAAAAAATACAATCTGTTTATTGGCTAACCCGAATACGAGCCCCTGTTTACTAATCCATTCTGTGAATCAATCAATAGCATTTTCCATTTCTGCAGTATTTGCGATACAAGTTGAAACGTCCCCTTAGAACAATTATACATGACTGTCCTTAAACTGACACACAATATTTTTAGCGCAACGCAATCTGACTTTCAAAACTCCCTACTAAAGAATGGCCCTGACAAACATTAAACTATACCTTTCACAAATCACTTACCTCACAAAAATCTTCGCTGCTCAAGCTACTGCAATACAGCTAGCGCCACTACTGCCAGCTAAATAAAAGATTCAAACTACTGAAGGCACTAACTACTGATAGGGGTAGTTAGCAAATGAAAGATATTAATAGAGAGCAAACAATGTATTTACCTTAATATCATCACAAATCATAATATATATATATCAGTTCATGACAAACTGCAAACCTCCGCCATCTCTCTCCCCACATCCACCACTGCTGGCGGCTCACCTCCAACTGCGCAACGTTACGCGCCGTTCACAGCCAGCTGCCGCTGCCCAACACTACAATGGCAGACAACAATGCAAACTAGCCACAGACTGCACACAGCACAGCCAGTGATTTTCATATTGAGCGCTACGTAACGTTGCCAATAAGAAAACATAAACAGCCTACTTACATAGAGAAAACATAAACAGCCTACTTACATAGAGAAAACATAAACAGCCTACTTACATACAGAAAACATAAACAGCCTACTTACATACAGAAAACATAAACAGCCTACTTACATACAGAAAACATAAACAGCCTACTTACATAGCCCCCATGCTCCCCACAAAAAATTTTTACAAATGGTGTTGGGCACTGGCCAATACAGATTTGACAAAAATTTTTCACAATTACAGTAACAAAGATATAAAATGCACACACTTATTGATACAATGTTGGTCAAAAGCTAAAATTTTCTCACAGTCTATAAAGACAGTCTTGATCATTCATCACAGTGAAACTGCCGTTTCTTTTCTCAAAGTCTGAGCAGTAAAAGACAATGCACACAGAAGTAGTGGATTTCCATGCAGTCTTGAAGAAGTAGTGTTGTCCTTCCAACGGAAAGACAGTGCTGACTCTTGACATGCTGACAGGTAATGGGCCACAACAGAGCAAACCCACAGCAGAGTCATTCGAAGTTTGGAAGAATATTGGTAGGTAGGTCATCACAGAGCAGACCCACTGGAGTCCTGGTAGAGATTGTGGTATTGATGGGCCACCAGAGGTGCAGACCCACTGCAGTCCTTGTAGAAATAATGGCGTTGGTGGGTCATCATAGATGCAGACCCACTGTAGTCCTTGCAGAGATAATGGTATTGGTGGGCCACCAGAGGTGCAGACCCACTGTAGTCCTTGTAGAGATGACCAGCAGCCATCTGTTGCGATTGTGCAGGTGCACATTCACCATCGAAGAGTCTTGCGGAGAATATAGCAAGTCCATAAACCACCACTTGTGCACTCACAAAGTTTTTGGAATTGTCCTTAGAACGAGCAATGCTGTTATCCAGTCCCTTGCTGAATCATTAACACACATGCAAACACTATCAGTCCCTACTTCTCACATATTGTCCATATACTATGACCAACAGAAACGTGTGCAGTGAAATGTAACTAACAAGTAAATAATATCATGAACTGGTGACAATTACAATTTGATAACATAAAAATACAATAACAAAGGTACAAAATACATCATTAAAAACATAATAATACAGATAACATTTGTAGTACAGGCTTTACAAAAGAATAGAAATAAACATATACATCAGTGTTACAAAAATAGTGACATAAGTACATACATAAAATAATGAGAATAGTTTTCGAAACATTAATTTCACACATGAACATTGAAACAGAACAGAATTGTAAACAACTTTACAAAGAAAATAACATATTATTAATGCAACTTATATTTGAGGATAACAGTATTCCTCCTCATAGTGAATATAGCTTAGTATTAGAAGAGAAAAAAAATTCTATGAAACAGTACACAGAGACAGGAAGAAAACAAATACTCAAGGGTACACAAACACATAGTGGGATAACACCAATAGGAAAGGACAGGGTTCGTTTTCAGTGTAACATTTGGTACTGCAGTCCAACCCAAAACTTCATATATCTTTCCTCTTATTTCATCCTCTGTTTCCACCAAAAAAAATTCTATCTAAGCATGCTTTCTGTATTTATATGTTCACACATTTCTTACCTCAACATTTATTTCCAAGAAAATCCTACCTAAACCTGTTTTATGTACTTTTTTCGTATTAATTCTCAATGCATTTCTTCCAATTCATTGCAACTCATTCTCTTATATAGTCTACCCCCTCTTAAGGTAACTTAAATCTACTGAGCTCAGATGCTAAACTAAGGGACGAGGCAATGCAGCATCACATAACAAAACAACACAAACAGCAATGCAAAAAAATGCAAATTGGCAAAGCTAGCAGCATAAATGAGCAAAAGTCAAATTCAATAACACTATGCCTGGCAAACAGCAGCAACTTATACCTAAACATGACATAGCGCAAGCAGAAAAAATATTACACTAAACAACAATGCAGATAAGGGAAATGTATATTCACATCTTAATGTCTATGTAATTAAAGTGGTGCACCACAAGAAGTTATTCTACCAAAAAGTTACCAATTACTTGAAAAGAAAATTATGAATGCAGTTACTAGTTCCTTCTTATTGTTCTTTCCTTTCCAAGTGCTCCTTTTTTAAAGAATGTGGATCATAAAATAATTATTTAATAGATCTGTTGACAGAAAGTGTTCACATTAGCAAATGCATTTTATTTTATAAAAGCAATGCTGCAACACAGCTGGAAAACAGATGTCAAATGAAATAAGCAACTACGCAAACCAAAGCATAAAAACATCATTCAATAGCTATGTGGCATTTCGTAAGTCAGTAGCTCTCAATTCTCGTAGAAAGACACTTGTCATTATCAGGTTTGCAGATGTAAGAATATTTCCAAGGATAATGGCCTCCCCTTTTTTTTTGTGCTACCTGAGCCGCTGAAAAGGGCTCGCAATAATGGCTTTTTCTCCAGGCGTCTGACACAGCTGGGTGCCTGCGACGCATTACGTGCAGGTGGTCACTTAACTTTCCTACGGAAATATTTACCGCTACAGTGACAGCCTCACATAAAAATATTTCACAGGTCATGAATTAGCGTTGCAAATCTGTAGAAACAAAATCCTATAAATATAAGTGTCCAAATAAAATATTCGTCAGCATTGTGATACAGTCACACATTTCATAACTCTTAAAGTACGTTTCTTGGTTTCCAACATCCTTTTCGTAAATCAGAGTCCCTAAACACTACTCATTATTCCTTACCTTATTACACATATACGTATTCGTCGACACTTCTTCAATATTTCATCATGAGAAATACGTAGCATAATAAACATTCCTCAACAACATAATACACATCGTCGTCGTAATAATAACATCATAACACTTCAGTCAAATCTCAAAATCGTCGTAGCTTCCTCCAATAATTAAAAAAATTCTCTGCTCATGTCAAAAGTGTCATCTGCCTCAAACGTACTTTAAAAATCATAATCCCATACCAAATACATCATTCAAAGCTCTCATAGTATCACAATGGTTCCGAAAAAATATGAAGAGTTCACACAGTACAGACAAAATACAATTTCGTAAGTGTGAAGTTATCCAACGGTGTAATTACGTAAACATCTGTCACTGATATAGTAAAATAAATGTTTGTCTCTCTCAGTTACATGATCAGATAGCTGTGTAATTTGTGTGTTAGAGAAATATGGTACCGATGTGTAAAGTTGTATAAGCAAATACCATATTAGCTAGGGTTCCTTGTGGTTGCCACACACATGGTACACAAAGTAGACGTGTACCCCCCTGAGGATTAATGTAATTATACCCTCAGGTGTTACAAATTACAGCAATGGAATGAAATGTATCACGGAAAACTTTCTTTGTAATTAAAAAATCTTTGAAAATAAGTGTTTTAAGTATAAGATTAATCACTCAAATGCGTGTCCTGTAGCGCTAAATGCGCGTCTTGCTGTAAGATAATTCTGTGGAACTGTCGTAGTTATCGTCCTCTGTAAGCAAAGTTCTGCTAAAGTCAATGTACTTACCTCATGATACACAAAAGTGAAATGCTTTACGTATAGATATCTTAGTTATTACGCTTATTGCCGTGATGAGGAAAGTACTGTACAGTAACGTATTGTTATGCCACGAAAAAGGCTGTCTCATTGTTGCTATACCACAAAAGTTACTACTAAAACATGTTTTTCTTCCTAGAAAAATTCAGAAAACTGTGCAGATATAAAACAGATACACTGCAAAAGCAACATTGTAAATTGTCACTCATTAGTAGCGTCGTGATAAAAATCGTGTAGCTGTCACATAAACTAACCTCTGTGTCATCTGGTATCTCTCAGAAAGTACTTTAAATCCGGAATGTATTTTCAAGTAAACCAAAATGTTGCATTAAAATCTCATTAGCAGTACTGGTAAATGTTCTAATCGTACAACTAACAAGCAAGAATGTACACACACAATTACACTGTGTCGTCTGTTCGCAATAACAATGCATTCGTAATTTCTGTTTAAATAATTTCTCTTGGTTCTTGGCTGGATATTGAACTTCAAACATTGTTGCATGGTAACAGTTTCTAAAGCATACTAGTAACGTGAAGTGAAACGTTTTATGGCAAAGACAAAGTTAAAAGGCAGATTATCTGTCAATAAATGGTTTTACATGAGAAATGTGGTGTAAACCTTTACTCTTCCTAGTACGCAGAGTTTCAACTTCAACGCAATTATCATGTGGTATACGTCGGATTCTGTAAGGTCCATTGTAAACTAGAAAGAATTTGTGACTCAAGTGTTTCTTCTTATGTGACAATGAATGAGCTTTAATGAGAACTTTCTGACCAATATACAACTTCTTTGCATTTGCTTTACCGTGTAGTTTTCTCCTTTTGTCTGCTGCAGATTTTATATTTTTAAGAGCCAAATCAATTATGTCTTTGTGTCGAAGTTTACGTGTATTCGGGAAAGGTACAAGCTCTCTGATTCTGTTCGGTGGTTCTTCATTCTTCAGTACAAGAGTAGGTGGTAAAGCAGTGGAGTCGTGAGGCATTTCATTCAGCACGTTTTGAAATAAGTGTAAATATCTGTCCCAATGCTGATGCTTTCTGTGACAATAAAGTCTACAAAGCTTATTGATTTCTTTCATAATCCGTTCAGACGGGTTACAATGTGGTGAGTACAATGAAATAAAAACAGGTTTGATTTTATGGTTGCGAAGCATGCGTGACCAAACAGCAGATCTGAATTGCGGTCCGTTATCTGAAATGACTTTACTAACGTGTCCAACTTCACGTAAGAAATTTTTAACAAAGGCGTTGGATACAGACCGTCCAGTGGCTTTACGTAACGGTGTGAAAGAAACAAATTTTGAAGTAAGTTCAACAGCGACTAGAACGTACGAAAATCCATTAGATGTTCTGACAAGCGGTCCCAAGAGATCAACAGCAGCAAATTCTTTTAATTTAGAAGGAATGATAGGAAACAACGGAGCACGATGTGAGACAGTAGATGGTTTCGCCTTTTGACAAAGTTTACAAATAGACAAGACTCTTCGAATTCGCTTTTCCATATTGTTAAAATAACAAGTCGTTCGAAGAATATGATAACATTTTCGTGGACCAAAATGTGCGTAGCTGAAATGAATGTACCAAATGAGCTTATTAACAAAATCGTCAGGAATGCAAAGTACCCATAGCTTGTCATCAACAGTGCAGCGTTTGAACAGTATGTTGTTTCTAACCAGATAATAATGCCGAATCTGTGTGTGTGTCCTTTCATGCCATTTGCTCTTGATGTCTTTCCAAATCGGATCTTTATCTTGTTCATGAGCAATGTCCTTTAAAGATGTGGTGATGAAGTTTTCAAAGGCGACTTTCTGAATGTAAAGAATACTGAAATTTTTCTCGAGGTTGCCTTCTGTGGTACTTTTCTCAAGCCCAGCCGGTGCGCGTGACAGTGCGTCCGCAACAATGTTCTCCTTGCCGGGAATGTAGACTATTGTGAAGCGGAATTCTTGCAGAAACAATGCCCAACGTTTTAACCTGTCATGATTTAATTTTGAAGACATAAGAAATTGTAATGCACGATGATCACTGTATACTTTTACGTGCTTACCAGAAAGAAAGAAACGGAATTTGTTAAATGCCCAAACGATAGCTAAAGCTTCTAATTCAGTAACGGAATAATTTTTTTCAGATTTTGTTAGCACTCGGCTAGCAAAAGCAATGGTTTTCTGAATGGTAGTGTCATTTTCTATGGCTTCTTGAAATAAATGGGCACCAAGACCGACTTTAGAAGAATCCGTGCTAAGGCAGAAATCTTGTGACAGATCTGGATGAGCTAAGATTGGCGCGTGAAGTAACGCTTCTTTCAAAGAATTGAATTCCAACTGTGCTTGTTCGTCCCAGTTCCAAATAGTATTTTTTCCAGTGAGAGAACAAAGTTTTGGTGTAGCTAGAATTTGCATATTCAGAAAACGACGGTAAAAATTTACGAGACCTAGAAAACTGCGGACTTGTCTTTTTGTGGATGGCACTGGAATGGCTCTGATTGCTTCTAACTTTTCAGGATCCGGCTGAATGCCTTCAGAAGAAATAATATGTCCCAAAAACTTCACCTTTGTCCTACCGAATTCAGACTTTTCCAAGTTAACTGTAATTCCAGATTCTGCAAAAATACGTAACAAACTGTTGATGATGCGATTATGTTGTTCCCATGAAGCTTCTGCTATCAGAATATCGTCCACATACAAGGTGATGTGACGTTTTAAGAACTCAGGTAATATGGAATTTAACCCACGAATGAATGCTGCCGAAGAAATGTTCAAACCAAAAGGAAGTTTCCGAAACTGATAACAAACGCCGAAACAAAGGAAAGCTGTGTATTTTCTACATTCTGGATGAAGTTCGATCTGATAAAAGCTGGATCTGAGATCAATGGAAGACAACACTTTTACACCATTAAAATTTTGAAGAAGTTCTTCTATCGTCTGCGGCCTGTCTGTTTCAGGAATAATGATAGTATTGATTTGTCTCGAATCTAAGACAAGTCTGATCGATCCATTTTTCTTTTCAACAACATGTAATGGATTGTTGTATGAGCTTACTGCAGGCTCAATAATGCCCTCGTCAAGCATAGATTGTATTTCTGTTCTAACACGGTCCCTATAATGTGCTGGAATTACATATGGTCTAACACAAAATTTAGTATGCTCACGAACACGAAATTGGTATTGAAATCCCTTGATTGTTCCTGTTTTGTGAGTAAAAACTGTGGAATGTGCTTGTAAAATCTCAAAAAGGTCTTGCCTGTCATTGTCATTACAATTCTCAATTGTTTGAATTTTATTCTGAATTAACTTATTAGTGTCAAATACGCCGTCGATATCATCCCTGTCAGTACTTGCAGAGTGATTGTTAGTGTCTAGTTCCGTAGAAAAGTCCGAACTGTTGTCTAACAGAAGGTAAAGCCGATTAATTTCCTCGTCATGGTTTGAGAGCCAATCTTCAAATTTCAAAGCTATTGACTTACCTTCTTTTTCTAAACTTATTTCAGCATCGTGAAAGTTTAAGATTGCTTTGTATTCATTCAAAAAGTCTACTCCCAATATAATTTACGTCGACAATAATGGAACAATGAGAAAGTTCATAGAGAAGCTGTGGCTTTGACAAAAGAATTCTAAATTGGTTTGTTGGCGTACATCTACACTTTTTCCAAAGATTGCACCTTGTAATTTAATCTTACGTAACGGAAGTGTGGGGCAATCGTTCGATTTGTTGCATTTGCTAAAGGTTGTTTCACTGATTACTGAAATGGGACTGCCAGAGTCAAGTACTGCCGTAAATTTTACGTCATTTACTGTAATGTGAATCACAGGATATGCAATGTTGTTATGTTTTACGTCGTGTTCTTGGAGTAAAATGTCCCTAATGTCTTCCATTTTTACGTAATTACTAGCTACGGCAGCTGCGTCGTTAGTTTCATACGTGCGTTTTGTGGCTGCCTGCGGTATGAGTCATTGCCTATTGTCTCTTTGTTGGCGCGCGTCGTTATTGGGATTTGGAGACCTAACTTCTACAAATTCACCGTGACGAGAGGGCCCTGCTCTGTTTGAATCCCGCCAGTTCTGATGCAATTCAGGTCTGTCGTTACGATCATATCGTCTGTCGTCATGTCGGTAGATTCCATAGTTTCTTTCTTGTCGGTCACATGGTGGAGAATTTCTCCCTGAATCGTAACTGCGCGCTGGTCCGTTGCGTCTAAAGTTATTCTGTCTCCCTTGATAGTATTTATTTTGGTTCCCATATTGTCTGTTTCTCTTATTGTCTCTGTGATAGTCATTACCACGGAGAGGTGATCTTTCCCTGTAGTTATTACTACTCTGCCAACGGTTGTCATACGGGTGGTGTCTGTTTTGGTCACGATTTGTGTTGTGAGAATAGCCTTGTCGTGTAAAGTTATTACTTCTTTCATCGCGGAATTGCGACGGATGTGACCTGTAATTGCTGTGTTCCTGGTTTCGCGTTCCGCGATTGTCAGTGTCAATTTCTAATTCTTGTAACAGTCCCTGAAATGCTTCAATGTCGTCTTTGCAACGCCCTGCCAAAATAATGTGTCGTAAATGTTCAGGTAATTTGATTAAGCAAATGCGGATGAGTTCTGAGGGGCTGTATGGGTTTGACAGGTACTGATTCTTGTGCAACATGTCTTCAAAATATTTCACAAGACTGGAAAATTCAGATTGTTCGAAATGTTTCATCATTATGATGCCATGTTTTACGCGGTCTTGTGTGGCTTGAGACCAATATGCTGAGAGGAAGGCATGGTAAAACTCTCCTTCACTGTGGCAATCGTGAATTACCGATCGCATTCTTACAGCTGGTTCATTCTCCAAGTAGCCACACATAAATTCTAATCTGTGTTCTAACGACCAGTTGGGAGGAAAACAATGAGAGAATTGATGGAGCCATGCTTGTGGATGAATGTCGTTGCCAGAATTCTTAAATGTTTTGAATTTACGTGTAGTAATGAACAGCTTATAGTCAAAATCATCATGACGGCGAGTCGCATATCGGTCATTGTTAGGTCGTGTCGGCCGTTCCATCTCAAAATTCGGTGCACATTCCCAATTTCTTTCATTACTTCCGAAATGCCCTGTGTTATTATTTTGCAGCTTTTCCGTGTTTCTAAGTCCCTCTTCCCGTGTTGGAGCGCGAGTGTCCGCTGAAATACGTAATTCTTGTATTACCTGTGTCAGCTGATCTTGTACTTCCCGGATTTCTCTTTGGTGTTGTGTATTAATTTGATTCTGATTTTGTTTGAATTTTCTTATTTGTTCATACTCTTCTGTGTCAGTGAAGGCTACGGGTCTTGTGTCATTCAGATCATCATCTACCTTTGTAGATAAGTTAGTGAATTGATCCGAAAGTTCGGCTACTTTCTCTGATAGTGTACTTATCTCCTCAGCGTGTTTTTCTGAACCAAGTTTCAGAGTATCTACTTTGTCCTTTAAGTTTTCCTGAGCTTTTGCAAGTTGCGTAACCGAATCGGTAGATGCAACTGAGTCAAATTTAGCCCACAAGGTCTCAAGATTTTCATGAACAATGGTTTGCAGCTCTTTTATGGCTGCTTCGTGATTCTGTAATGCATTTTCATGCCGCGAAAAAATAGGTTGAAAATGCTCACAAATTTGTGTTTTTACGTCATTACAGACTTTTTGACATTTCGATTCGATGTTATGTAACTCAGTGGTTAAATCTTCACGTGTTTGTTCAAGTGTAGTGTCTAACTTTTTGAGATTTTGTTCCACTGTGTCTAACTTTTTGAGATTTTGTTCCACTGTGTCTAACTTTTTGAGATTTTGTTCCACTGTGTCTAAGTGTTGCTGTGTTTGTCTCTGGTGTTGTTCCATTGTGTCTAACTTTTCAAGCTTTTGTCCCATTTGTTGCATTAATTGCAATAATAATGTATTAGTGTCTGGAATCTGTTTCTCTACGCTTTTCGGCAGTGCATTTGCACCGACAACATTCACATTTTGACAAGCAGAAAATGTGTCTTGACTTATTTGAGAAAACGGTGATGACCCAAAACCTGAATCTACAGTATTTGCGAAATTGTGTCCTGTCATTTCGGATTCCTGAGGCGAGCTGTTGCCGACCGATCGATCGATAATGCTTCCCTCTTCACTAATTGTTTCACTGTCCACGCCATTGTTTGCCGCCCGCTCCATTTCCCTATGCACAATTACCAAATTACTACTTTGAACATCAGTTAATTCATAACTCGGTGGCGCTAACACACTGCTCTCATTTTCACTGTCATTTCTCAGTTTACTTTGGAGCCTAGTATTACGTTTTTCACACGCCATTATTGTCACAGTATTTCACACGACAACACAGAAAAACACAATTTGAAGAGCAAAAATAAGAGAACACATTAACATAACACTGAAAATAATATCTTGTTAATTACAGCTGCGAAATACTTGGTGCAAATCTATATGCATGCCACAACTGTTTTACTGTACAACAATGAAAGGCTACAACTACAAAGGAGATTCTCTCTACAATTACGCGCTAGCAATAAACAAAAGCTACACTAAATACACAAACTACAAGAAAAATCAGAAGATTCCAGTGAGGTATCCTAGGCTAAGGGTCGACATATGAAACGTCCCCTTAGAACAATTATACATGACTGTCCTTAAACTGACACACAATATTTTTAGCGCAACGCAATCTGACTTTCAAAACTCCCTACTAAAGAATGGCCCTGACAAACATTAAACTATACCTTTCACAAATCACTTACCTCACAAAAATCTTCGCTGCTCAAGCTACTGCAATACAGCGAGCGCCACTACTGCCAGCTAAATAAAAGATTCAAACTACTGAAGGCACTAACTACTGATAGGGGTAGTTAGCAAATGAAAGATATTAATAGAGAGCAAACAATGTATTTACCTTAATATCATCACAAATCATAATATATATATATCAGTTCATGACAAACTGCAAACCTCCGCCATCTCTCTCCCCACATCCACCACTGCTGGCGGCTCACCTCCAACTGCGCAACGTTACGCGCCGTTCACAGCCAGCTGCCGCTGCCCAACACTACAATGGCAGACAACAATGCAAACTAGCCACAGACTGCACACAGCACAGCCAGTGATTTTCATATTGAGCGCTACGTAACGTTGCCAATAAGAAAACATAAACAGCCTACTTACATAGAGAAAACATAAACAGCCTACTTACATAGAGAAAACATAAACAGCCTACTTACATACAGAAAACATAAACAGCCTACTTACATACAGAAAACATAAACAGCCTACTTACATACAGAAAACATAAACAGCCTACTTACAAAGTTTTAGGTGGTTCAGTCTGTATACGCATGAAACCCCGTTTTGGCTGAAAATGGACATGAGTGGCTTGTCAACTAACCGATTCACTTACATCTGCGAACGAAGATATTGTTTTATCAGCGTCACAACCCGCCTTCTGCCAAGCATATTGTAACACAGCATAGTATTTCTGTGCAGAATCTTGATTGTATATTGTTCTGTTTCACTTTGCTTTGACCATTTCACGGGAATCTGACAGCCGCAGCTTGAAAGCTGAGTGGCTCTCCAAGAGAAGAAGGCAGAGTCGGCTGACGTTGCTGACGCCGGTCACGTCAGCGTCGGCGCCTGGGGTCAGCGGTCGGCGCGTCGCTCATTCGCACCCGCAGCCGCCCCGCCGCCCCGCCGCCGCTCTTAAAGTGGCCTCGCGTTCCAGACAGCCACAGCACCTCCCCTCACCTCGAGTCCCAGAGGAAGAGGTAGGAGGTACACGGGGAGCATTGATAGTGACCGGGCCAAATATCTCACGAAATAAGCGTCGAACGAAAAAACTACAAAGAACGTAACTCGTCTAGCTTGAAGGGGGAAACCACATAGCGCTATGGTTGACCCGCTAGATGGCGCTGCCATAGATCAAACGGATATCAGCTGCGTTTTTTTTTTTAAATAGGATCCCCCATTTTCTATTACATATTCGTGTATTACGTAAAGAAATATGAATGTTTTAGCTGGACCACTTTTTTCGCTTTGTGATAGATGCCGCTGTAATAGTCACAAACGTATAAGTACGTGGTATCACGTAACATTCCGCCAGAGCGGACGGTATTTACTTCGTGATACATTACCCGTGTTAAAATGGACCGTTTACCAATTGCGGAAAAGATCGATATCGTGTTGATGCATGGCTATTGTGATCAAAATGCCCAACGGGCGTGTGCTGCGTATGCTGCTCGGTGTCCTGGACGACATCATCCAAGTGTCCGGACCGTTCGCTGGATAGTTACGTTATTTAAGGAAACAGGAAGTGTTCAGCCACAGGTGAAACGTCAAACACGACCTGCAACAAATGATGATGCCCAAGTAGGTGTTTTAGCTGCTGTCGCGGCTAATCCGCACATTAGTAGCACACAAATTGCGCGAGAAACGGGAATCTCAAAAACGTCGGTGTTGGGAATGCTGTATCAAAATCGATTGCACCCGTACCATATTTGTATGCAACAGGAATTGCAGGGCGACGACTTTGAACGTCGTGTACAGTTCTGCCACTGGCCACAAGAGATATTGCGGGACGATGACAGATTTTTTGCACGCGTTCTATTTAGCGACGAAGCGTCATTCATCAACACCGCTAACGTAAACCGGCATAATATGCACTATTGGGCAATGGAAAATCCACGATGGCTGCGACAAGTGGAACATCAGCGACCTTGGCGGATTAATGTATGGTGCGGCATTATGGGAGGAAGGATAATTGGCCTCCATTTTATCGATGGCAATCTAAATGGTGCAATGTATGCTGATTCCCTACGTAATGTTCTACCGATGTTACTACAAGATGCTTCACTGAATGACAGAATGGCGATGTACTTCCAACATGATGGATGTCCGGCACACAGCTCGCGTGCGGATGAAGCGGTATTGAATAGCATATATCATGACAGGTGGATTGGTCGTCGAAGCACCATACCGTGACCCGCACGTTCACCGGATCTGACGTACCCGGATTTCTTTCTGTGGGGAAAGTTGAAGGTTATTTGCTATCGTGATCCACCGACAACGCCTGACAACATGCGCCAGCGCATTGTCAATGCATGTGCGAACATTACGGAAGCCGAACTACTCGCTGTTGAGAGGAATGTCGTTACACGCACTGTCAAATGCATTGAGGTTCACGGACATCATTTTGAGTGTTTATTCTGGTATTGTGATATTTACAGGTAATCACGCTGTAACAGCATGCGTTCTCAGAAATGATAAATTCACAAAAGTACACGTATCACATTGGAACAACCGAAATAAAAAGATCAAACGTACCTACGTTCTGTATTTTAATTTAAGAAACCTACCTGTTACCAACTGTTCATCTAAAAAACTGTGGGCCATTTGTTTGTGACTATTACAGCGCCATCTATCATAAAGCGAAAAAAGTGGTCCAAGTAAAACACTCGTATTTCTTAACGAACTACACGAATATGTAATAAAAATGGGTGCTCCTATTTAAAAAAACGCAGTTGATGTCCGTTTGACCTATGGTAGCGCCATCTAGCGGGGTCAACCATATCGCCATCTGGTTTCCCCCTTCAAGCTAGACGAGTTTCGTTCTTTGTAGTTTTTTCGTTTGTCTCTTATTTCGTATATATATATATATATATATATATATATATAAAGGGCCAAACAAACTGGTATAGGTATGCATATTCAAATACAGAGATATGTAAACAGCGAGAACACGGCACTGCGGTCGGCAACGCCTATATAAAACAGGTGTCTGGCGTAGTTGTTCGATCGTTACTGCTGCTACAATGGCAGGTTATCAAGATTTAATTGAGTTTGAACGTGGTATTATAGTCGGCGCACGAGCGATGGGACACAGCATCTCCAAGGTAGCGATGAAGGGATTTTCCCGTACGACCACTTCACGGATGTACCGCGAACATCAAGGATCCGGTAAAACATCTAATCTCCAACAGCGCTACGGCTGGAATACAATCCTGCAAGAACGGGATCAACGACGACTGAAGAGAATTGTTCAGCGTGACAGAACTGGAATCCTTCCGCAAAATGCTGCAGATTTCACTGCTGGGCCATCAACAAGCGTCAGCATCAACGAAACATCATAGATATGGGCTTTCGGGGCCGAAGGCCAACTCGTAGACCCTTGATGACTGCACGAGACAAGGCTTTGCGCCTCGCCTGGGCTCGTCAACACCGTGACTGGACTGTTGATGACTTGGATATATTGTCTGGCAGGACGAGTCTCGTTTCAAATTGTATCGAGCGGATGGACGTGTACCGGTATGGAGACAACCTCATGAACCCATAGGCCCTGCATGTCAGTAGGGGACTTTTCAAGCTGGTGGAGGCTCTGTAATGGTCTGCGGCGTGTGCAGTTGGAGTGATAGGGGACCCCTTATACGTCTAGATACGACTCTTGACAGATGACACGTACGTAAGCATCCTGTCTGATCACCTGCATCCATTGAAGTCTATTGTCCATTTCGACCGACTTTGGCGATTCCATCAGGTCAAAGTGACATCCCACACGTGCAGAATTGCTACAGAGTGGCCCGCTGAACAATGTAAGACGAGCGGGACGCTGTGGCTGAGCGGGTCTAGGCGTTTCAATTGGGAAACGCACTGCCGTTACGGTCGCAGGTTCGAATCCTGCCTCGGGCATGGATGTGCGTGATGGTCTTAGGTTAGTTAGGTTTAAGTAGTTCTAAGTCTACGGGACTGATGACCTCAGATGCTAAGTCCCATAGTGCTTAGAGCCATTTGAACCCTTTTTTTATGGAAGTTGTGGGCCACTGTGAGCTGTGACCTTCTGAAATGTACACAAGTGTACACTGCATGCAGGCCCTCGCATCGTTCGCTCGGAAGTGGGTTAGGATGGACCTGCACTCACTGGCAACAGCAGTTCCTGTCGAGTTCGAAACCCACTATAATTGACAATATGCGACACTCGTCTCCAGTCTCTGTAGGATAGGATCCTTTTACGAGGATTGTTCTTACACCGTGTTAGACGACGGCGGGTGGCGTACATTTCGTTCTAGACATGCTGCACTGTCTGCTTTAGTTCTAGAACAAATGTGGTCACATTCCCGACGTGGTCGTAGGCACGTCCACAGATGATAGTGCCTTTCTGCCATTTAATCATATCTCCACAACGACCCATATATAAGCAGTAACGCCCCTCCCTTCCAACCACGACACGTCTGAGTATTTAAAAATCGAATTTCCATGTATATAAAACTTCAAATGTCTGATGCTTTACAAATGAGCTGATATTTGACATGAAGCAAGTAAAAACATAAATTTTGAAGAGGCAAATCCCTTATTATGTTGACTTTATTTGTCTCAGATTATCCGCCAGCAGACTACTCAAAAAGTTAAAATCTAATATCAGTCTTTATGGTGTCATACTCCTGAACAGTGTGTCGCAGAATGGCATAATTTTGCAGAGACATACAGTGGTATTCTTGGTTACCGCCTGCTAAATGTGGAGTTCTAGTAGTTAAGAAGTAATGAAGTAAAACGTCATGATTGATCAGTATTAGGCAACGTTCTACTTTATTACTTTTTACTGCATTAAGAGCGAAAATGTGATAAGCGATAAACTTTTTTCCTATTATTATTTGGTGGGGGATTCCAGCGAAAAAAAAGTTTCTAAATGGAATGAAATTATGTGTAAGATTTGGTGGAAATAGCTCTCATTCACAAATACTGGATGAATGTTGTCCGGGTAATTTGCGCGGAATCGGTTACATTGTCTCTACACATTGACGCAGTTTCTAACCGAAAATACTTGTTCTGTTAAGCTTTAACGTGAGATTATACTTCTTAATTAGTAGATTGCAACAACATTTAATTTTTCTTAGATTCGGTCAGTTCTTGGCAGTGGAAGACGTTGCTAGACAGGCAGTGAATGACCACAGCTGTATAGTAATGTAGACAGGGTAAATAGATGTAAAAATCCGATAACATGTGACTACGCGATCGCCATCATCACTCACGACCATCGAATGTCTGAAAGTATGACTGTCTGGAACAATTTAAGCCGTATCTGCGAAACTGGAAGGAGCGCCTGAAAGAGCACGGACGCCACACGGGCTTAAGACAAAATGTAAAGTCAGCGGCAGCGGAGCATCAACAGGAATGTGATTTTCAGAATATACATGTGCCAGCCAGAGAAAATTATACGTATACAAGGAAACTCCGTAAAGCAGTCGAAATTTCAAAGAAGGGGTACAATTTCAATAGAGGTGATGGCTACAAGCTTGCGTCTTGATGGCTACCCGATATCACGGAAATAAACACTCAGTCACTGCGAGCAAGGAACATATACAGTTACCAGGAAACGACAGAGGCGGCGCAACAACAACAATATTTTGGATTCCTCCTCTCTGTCAATATATGCTCTCTTTATTTATCCAATGACACGGTCAACCAATAGGGATCCAAACACTGAAGAAGACCGTATAGCAATATGAGGCGGCCTAACAACTCAGATTTTTTCACCAATGACAAGAAGTACTTTGTCAGTCATGAAGAGTGTCATTTTCAAAATATCGGGTCCACGTCGCGAAGCGAGACAAGAAATACACTACTTCCTCCGACAAATAATTCCTGGAATGACAGCAACGCAGAAATTATATAAATTTACCCCATAGGGAGAGGTGTAGACAGTCTTTTGTCGGATGTACCACCCGCGAATGGAACAGGAAGTTAAATGATAGTGCCGCATTATGTAGTCTCCCTACAGTGGCCTTTGGAGTACATATAATCTGCAAATCTGACGAATTAGCAAATGGAATTTCTACTCTTTGTGTTCGAAAGTATCCGGACACCTGGCTGAAACTGGCTTATAAGTTCGTGTCGCCCTCCATCGGTAATGCTGGAATTCAGTATGGTGTTGGCCCACCCTCAGCCTTGACGACAGCTTCCACTCTCGCAGGCATACGTTGAGTCAGGTGCTGGAAGGTTTCTTGGGAAATGGCAGTCCATTCTTCACGGAGTGCTGCACTGAGGAGAGGTATCGATGTCGGTCGGTGAGGCCTGGCACGAAGTCGGCGTTCGAAAACATCCCAAAGGTGTCCTATAGGATTCAGGTCAGGACTCTGCGCAGGCCAGTCCATTACAGGGATGTTATTGTCGTGAACCACTCCGCCACGGACTGTGCATTATGAACAGGTGCTCGATCATGTTGAAAGATGTAATCGCCATCCCCGAATTGATCTTCGACAGTGGGAAGCAAGAAAGTGCTTAAAACATCAAAGTAGACCTGTTCTGTGATAGTACCACGCTAAACAACAAGGGGTGCAAGCCCCCTCCATGAAAAACAAGACCACACTACCGCCTTCGACTTTTACTGTTGGCACTACACAGGCTGGCAGATGACTTTCACCGGGCATTCGCCATACCCACTCCGTGCCATCGGATCGCCACATTGTGTACCGTGACTCGTCACTCCACACAACGTTTCTCGACTGTTCAGTCGCCCAATGTTTACGCTCGTTACACCAAGCGAGGCTTATGAGCAGCCGCTCGACCATGAAATCCAAGTTTTCTCACCTCCCGCCTAACTGTCATAGTACTTACAGTGAATCCTGATGCAGTTTGGAATTCCTGTGTTATGGTCTGGATAGATGTCTACCTATTACACATTACGACCCTCTTCAACTGTCGGCGGTCTCTATCAGTCAACAGACGAGGTCGGCCTGTACGCTTTTGTGCTGTACGTGTTCCATCATGTTTCCACTTCACTATCACATCGGAAACAGTGGACTTAGGGATGTTTAGGACTGTGGAAATTTCGTGTATAGACGTGTGACACAAGTGACACCCAATCACCTGACCATGTTCGAAGTCCGTGAGTTGCGCGGAGCGCCTCATTCTGCTCCCTTACGATGTGTAATGACTACTGAGGTCGCTGATATGAAGTACCAGGCAGTAGGTGACAGCACAATGCACCTAATATGAAAAACGTATGTTTTTGGTGGTGTCCTGACACTTTTGATCACTTAGTGTTTGTGTATTACCTATATACGTCAAAACCGTACTCGAGAGAACATTGCGAAGGTTACTACATGTACTGCATTGCGAAGGTACTTCGAATCGGGCAACTCTCAAAAGACCATTGCTGCCAGTGGCATGTCTTCACCCTGCCGAACATCACATAAACTGGGCAACAGCACAGCTGAAAGCAGGCGTGTAGCGTGGCTCGCAGAGTCGCGATTTTGCCTCTTTTAAAATGATGCACTGCACAAACGACGCAATGAGGTCCGTAACGCGCAGTAGGTGGAGGTCGTAGTTCAGACCGGAAGTCGTTCTGTGATGTCGCTAGGATGTTTTCCACGCCTTGACATGAGCGCATTCATTCAGGTCGCGGTGAACGTCAAGTAGAATGTTTATTTCAGTATTCTCGGTGACCAGTGTTTCACTTTCTTTTACACCTTCATGATGAGCACGATTTGAATACCCTCGCCTTTTGCAGAGCTGCACGCATACGTTCCTGCTTTGTTGAACACCTCACCTAGGCATCCTACCGGATCTTGGCTACTCCGCTAAATTACCTGATTTTAACCTCATAAATAATGTCTCAACTATTTGGAGAAGCAAGTGGAAGGTATCAGTTAGCATCCCCATAATTTGGTGGCCCTACGGCAACTAATCATTAATTAGTGGTTTCAGCTGTTGATGGCCCCATTGAGAATGTGGACGACGGTGCTAATTTACCTGTGGCCCCATGTCAGACGTGGGGTGGGTTCTGAATTGTTTGGGGGTGGTATGGGTTTCCTGGAACTCCAGTTCTAGAGATTTCGCATGCTGGCCGCAGAAATGAGGGACTCTCTCGCATAGACGTAAGCAACATTGGCACAGATCATAAAGGCAGAATTCCGCATGAGGGGCTTCACGAATAATTTAGCGTCTTTGACCCTGAGGTGTCCCAGTGATTACAATTAGGAACTGCCAGTAAGCCATGGTAATGGTAATGTAGGTGGTTAACAAATGTGGTGCCATGGTTTAAGGGTTCTTGGCGTTTCTAATTTTTTATATTATGTTTGATTTCACAAATTATTGAAAATGATAATCTACGAGGGCCTTTTTTTTTTCAACTTCCGATCGGTCGTGAAATGGAATCCACAGTGAAAATCTAAAATGATTTATTAACAATATATAGCAACACCTTACAGCTGCTTCCGTTCATAGTCGGCCCTCCGACTTTTGACATCTGTCGTAGTGTGGTACCAAGTTTCCAGTAGCCTCGTCGTAGAAGGCATCCGCCTGTGATTTCCGCCGACTCCCTGTGCTGGTCTGCTAAAATATTGTCGTCATAGCCGGAGGCCCATGCGAGCGAAGAGATGTATATGAGCCGGCCGGAGTGGCCGTGCGGCTCTGGGCGCTACAGTCTGGAACCGAGCGACCGCTACGGTCGCAGGTTCGAATCCTGCCTCGGGCATGGATGTGTGTGATGTCCTTAGGTTGTTGTTGTTGTTGTGGTCTTCAGTCCTGGGACTGGTTTGATGCAGCTCTCCATGCTACTCTATCCTGTGCAAGCTCCTTCATCTCCCAGTACCTACTGCAACCTACATCCTTCTGAATCTGCTTAGTGTATTCATCTCTTCGTCTCCCTCTACGATTTTTACCCTTCACGCTGCCCTCCAATGCTAAATTTGTGATCCCTTGATGCCTCAAAACATGTCCTACCAACCGATCCCTTCTTCTAGTCAAGTTGTGCCACAAACTTCTCTTCTCCCCAATCCTATTCAATACCTCCTCATTAGTTACGTGATCTACCCACCTTATCTTCAGCATTCTTCTGTAGCACCACATTTCGAAAGCTTCTATTCTCTTCTTGTCCAAACTAGTTATCGTCCATGTTTCACTTCCATACATGGCTACACTCCATACAAATACTTTCAGAAACGACTTCCTGACACTTAAATCTATACTCGATGTTAACAAATTTCTCTTCTTCAGAAACGATTTCCTTGTCATTGCCAGTCTACATTCTATATCCTCTCTACTTCGACCATCGTCAGTTATTTTGCTCCCCAAATAGCAAAACTTCTTTACTACTTTAAGTGTCTCATTTCCTAATCTAATTCCCTCAGCATCACCCGATTTAATTCGACTACATTCCATTATCCTCGTTTTGCTTTTGTTGATGTTCATCTGATATCCTCCTTTCAAGGCACTGTCCATTCCGTTCAACTGCTCTTCCAAGTCCTTTGTTGTCTCTGACAGAATTACAATGTCATCGGCGAACCTCAAAGTTTTTACTTCTTCTCCATGAATTTTAACACCTACTCCGAATTTCTCTTTTGTTTCCTTTACTGCTTGCTCAATATACAGATTGAATAACATCGGGGAGAGGCTACAACCCTGTTTCACTCCTTTCCCAACCACTGCTTCCCTTTCATGGCCCTCGACTCTTATAACTGCCATCTGGTTTCTGTACAAATTGTAAATAGCCTTTCGCTCCCTGTATTTTACCCCTGCCACCTTCATAATTTGAAAGAGAGTATTCCAGTTAACATTTTCAAAAGCTTTCTCTTAGTCTACAAATGCTAGAAACGTAGGTTTGCCTTTTCTTAATCATTCGTCTAAGATAAGTCGTAAGGTTAGAATTGCCTCACGTGTTCCAACATTTCTACAGAATCCAAACTGATCTTCCCCGAGGTCCGCTTCTACTAGTTTTTCCATTCGTCTGTAAAGAATTCGCGTTAGTACTTTGCAGCGGTGACTTATTAAACTGATAAATCGGTAATTTTCACAT
Organism: Schistocerca piceifrons; assembly: GCF_021461385.2. NCBI lineage: Eukaryota > Metazoa > Arthropoda > Insecta > Orthoptera > Acrididae > Schistocerca > Schistocerca piceifrons. The sequence continues at coordinate 27,714,468 of NC_060144.1, forward strand.
CTGTCAACACCTGCTTTCTTTGGGATTCGAATTATTATATTCTTCTTGAAGTCTGAGGGTATTTCGCCTGTCTCATACATCTTGCTCACCAGATGGTAGAGTTTTGTCAGGACTGGCTCTCCTAAGGCCATCAGTAGTTCTAATGGAATGTTGTCTACTCCCGGGGCCTTGTTTCGACTCAGGTCTTTCAGTGCTCGGTCAAACTCTTCACGCAGTATCTTATCTCCCATTTCGTCTTCATCCACATCCTCTTCCATTTCCATAAGTTAGTTAGGTTTAATTAGTTGTAAGTTCTAGGCGACTGATGACCTCAGAAGTTAAGTCGCATAGTGCTCAGAGCCATTTGAACCATTTGAACGAGATGTATATGAGAGAGAAGAAGTCTTGGCTGTAAGGAGGGTGATCAAACGCTTCCTATCGAAAACGCTGCAGGCACGTCTAAGTTGGATCAGCAGCGTATGACCGAGAATTGAGACGATGAAGGAAACGCTGAACAGTTATGTTACGTGAGCTGTTTGAAAATAGCCCTTCAGAAGCTATTCCACACTTGGGGGCGGGGGGGGGGGGGGGGGGGGCACACTGCTATAAGAACGAGCATTCATACAACTGATTCATCTCGATCGGTGTCTGTCACTGTCAACTGACGGGCCTTATCCTTAGCCCGAGATATAGGAGTATAAGCTTAATTAATCTGTTCCTCCTCAGCTCCTCTCAGGTTGAAGTTGCTCTTTCCTCTCTTTTTTGTTGGGCCTCTGTGGATCTGAAACAAACAAAATTAACGGCCAGATGCATCTGGCGGCTTTTTGTTTTTCTACTTCTTTTGATGACTGCCTGGCTGATGTGAAGTATCCACGGGGGTGGGGGTTCTGTTGGATGTACAGGACAGCTTCCTCTGTCATGTACCTCCAATCTTCGTCCGTGAAGATCGGGTATCGATTGATGAGCTCCAGATCTCCACGACGGACAAGCTCCCTCCCGTTGACCTATTGGTTCAGAGGTTCGCACCCCCCGTGGAAAGGATGGGGTTTGCGGGGTAAGGGAGGGATATTGGCTGCCGTGAACGGGTAGGGAGTGCTGTGATGGGGATAGCTGCCATCCGGCAATGAGTCGACTCAGTTATCGATCGGCAGGGAATCCACAAGCTTCAGTGTAGATGTACATTTATGTTCGATCTCCAGCGCGAACCTAAAATTAGCGTGCTTGGAGAACATGTACGGAGACAGCGGACATGTCGCTCAACATGGGAATGCCAGTCGGCCGGAGGCCGCGCCGAAAAAGTCCAGGCATTGGCGGTAAACACTGTGTCCGGGTGGCGCAGTGGTTAACACAACTAACTGCCTAGTGAGCAGGAAGTCCCGGTCTGGAGTCCCGGTCCGGCACACAATTTCACTTGTCACCGCTGATTCCTCATAAAGACATCATTTCCGCCCCTCTCGACCTTTACTTTATATAAAAGGGGATACTATTATTGGAGTCATCTTTGCTGAAAAGTGCGACGTGACGCGATAGACGGGCATACCACAAACACTGCACAACACATCTGTGCGAAGATTCATCGGCTTTTCACTGTCACTGTAATTTCCCGACCGATTGGACGTCGAAAAAAAAAAAATAGCAAATCTCGGAACAAATGTGTAATTTCAATTGTATACAGCTGTGTGTACCTATGTAGAAGTACGGTGCGCATTAGGTTCCACGTGGCGGGTGTCTAGAATGTAAGCAATGATAAATAAATGACTACCAGAAAAAACTTGTAGACTACTCTTCCTCCGCGAACTGACACCATTACCTGGGCTAGAAACGGCGTTACGCGGTATTAGCGTGATGTTTCCTGGGGGGGGGGGGGGGGGGGGGTGACAACTTTTTTGCCCGCTGTGCTTAGCAACAGCGGCGCTACAAACGCGGCCCGGCACGTGGCGCGCCGTTCCATCATTAGGCGGCTCGCCTCGGCTGCAGTGTTTTGTTGTTGTCTAAGTCGCCTGTGTAATGGGTGGGCACCGCCTTAATGATGCCGGCGTTTAGTCGCCGCTTCCAGACAAAAGCAGCCTACCCCGGCAGTGTCAACACGCGGCGGCAAAAGGCGAAAGGCGTACGCAGCAGCCACGGCCGTACCGCTTCGCAAGCGTTAGTTACCTTCTCCGACAGCCTGTTGCATTATGCTTGATCATTTATACAGCTGCTCTTATTAAATCACGTTCGCTTCACAGTTGCCTTCGAGTACACGTCTGCCTTTGCGTTGCAGGCAGTGTGCACACAGCAGTGTCTTCCGAATCCTCTGTCAACTCGAGGGATAGCAGCGGGTCGGCCTACATGTTGATAATCGTCTCGCCGACCCAGGCGTGGGAAGCAGTAAGCCCTAATTAACTGCAAGGACTGGGTACGTGTTGGGGGTGGGGGGTGTACTCTTGCGAGAGGTCCGCTCATGTTCCTTGCGATGATTCGCGGCATGACTTGCGTACAGTGCGAGGATTTTGGAACATGTACTGTGCTCGAACGTTATTAAATACCTCCATCTACTTAAGAGACCGCCTATACTGTGCTTATCTGTCCTCTTCTGGAGTCTTGCTGCGCGGTATGCGATTCTTAGCAGTCAGCATTCACGGAGTACATCGAAAAATGTCAAAGAAGGGCAGCTCTCATTGTATTTTCTGGAAAGAGGGGAGAGAGGGTCACGTATAATAAACTAGTTGGGGTGATGATCATTAAAAGAAAGACTTTTCCTTTATGGGGAGATATTTTCCCGAAATTTCGATCACCAAGTTTCTCCTCCGAATGAGAAAATATTTTCTTAACTCCCACTTACACAGGGAGAAGGACAGTGTTAATAAAATTAGGAAACACTAATACCGCGATACACCGTCTCTAGCCCAGGTAATGATGTCAGTTCGGGAGGGAAGAGTCTACAAGTTTTTTATGGTATTCATTTATTTAACACTGCTTACATTCTGGAGACCTGCCACGTGGAACCTAATGCGCACCGTACTTCTGCATAGGTACACACAGCTGTATACAATTGAAATTACACATTTGTTTCAAGATTTGCTATTTTTTTCAACGTCCAATCTGTCAAGAATATTGCAAGAATTTAAGTATTCATTAGTCCTGATTGCTAATGAGAATGGAACGGTCGAGAAATATTCTGTAAGTGGTTCTATGAAGCCTCTGGCAAACACTCAAGTGAGAATTGTAGGTAAAATCAAACGAAGTCAGTTTATCACTTTGTAGTAAACGCCACAGTTGCGGTGTCTCGAAATAAAAGTAGCCTTGGAGACTAATAGCGTTGTAACATTCATAAGCTGTATCGAGGAAACTATTGGTTTCCGGTTCCATGTTTGTTAGCATTATTTACTTGTTCATTGTCCTCCACTTTCCGGTTTCGTTTCTACCGATGATAGTCAATGAGCGCGTATATGCCTCGTTGCAGAACTGCTAGTACAACAATGTATGCGATAGAATTTCTGCAGTGTAGAAGGTGGGAGACGAGGTACTGGCGGAAACAGAGCGGTGGGGGCAGGTCCTGAGTTGTATCCGGATAGTTCAGTCGGTAAGGGCATTGCCCGAGGAAGGTAAAGTTCTGCGTTCGAGCCTCGGTCTGACACAAGAAGTCTCAAAACAGCGCTGCGGAGAGATAGATTATTTGTGGAGGCGGTATTCAGTGCTGCCCACAAGCAGATGTAGGTTTTACGTGTGTGATAATATGTGCTTTTACTTTTGGACAAGGTTTTTATATCACAGTAATATTTTTTAAATTTTTATAACCTTTATCCTTTGGTTGGCTGCTCATGTTAAATCTAACACCACACACTTTTGCTGATTTACCGATGGTTTGTTGTTGTCGAGGTCTTCAGTCCAGAGACTGGTTTGATGCAGCTCTCCATGCTACTCTATCTTGTGCAAGATTCTTCATCTCCCAGTACCTACTGCAACCTACATCCTTCTGAATCTGTTTAGTTTATTCATCTCTTGGTCTCCCTCTGCGATTTTTACCCTCCACGATGCCCTCCAATACTAAATTGGTGATCCCTTGATGCCTCAGAATATGTCCTACCAACCGATCCCGCTTCTAGACAAGTTGTGCTCAAATTTCTCTTCTCTCCAATTCTCTTCAATACTTCCTCATTAGTTATGTGATCTACCCATCTAATCTTCAGCATTCTTCTGTAGCACCGCATTTTGAAAGCTTCTATTCTCTTCTTGTCTAAACTATTTATCGTCCACGTTTCACTTCCATACATGGCTACAGTCCATACAAATACTTTCAGAAACGACTTCCTGACACTTAAATCTATACTCGATGTTAGCAAATTTCTATTCTTCAGAAATACTTTCCTTGCCATTGCCAATCTACATTTTATAGCATCTCTTCTTCGACCATCATCAGTTATTTTGCTCCCCGAATAGCAAAACTCTTTTACTACTTTAAGCGTCGCATTTCCTAATCTAATTCCCTGAGCATCACCTGACTTAATTCGACTACATTCCATTATCCTCGTTTTGCTTTTGTTGATATTCATCTTATATCCTCCCTTCAAGACACTGTCCATTCCGTTCAACTGCTCTTCCAAGTCCTTTGTTGTCTCTGGCAGAATTATAATGTAATCGGCGAACCTCAAAGTTTTTATTTCTTCTCCTTGTATTTTAATACCTACTCCGAACTTTCTTTTGTTTCCTTTATTGCTTGCTCAATATACAGATTGAATAACATCGGGGATAGGCTACAACCCTGTCTCACTCCCTTCCCAACCACTGCTTCCCTTTCTTGAACCTAGACTCTTATAACTGCCATTTGGTTTCTGTACAAGTTGCAAATAGCCTTTCGCTCCCTGTATTTTACCCCTGCCACCTTCAGAATTTGAAAGAGAGTATTGCAGTGAACATTGTCAAAAGCTTTCTCTAAGTCTACAAATGCTAGTAACGTAGGTTTGCCTTTCCTTAATCTATTTTGTAAGATAAGTCGTAGGGTCAGTATTGCCTCACGTGTTCCAACATTTCCACGGGATCCAAACTGATCTTCCCCGATGTCGGCTTCTACCAGTTTTTCCATTCGTCTGTAAAGAATTCGTGTTAGTATTTTGCAGCAGTGGCTTATTAAACTGATAGTTCGGTAATGGTAGAAAACGTTTTTAACAGTTTAGTTCTGTGCGACTAACGGCTGTCGTTGCTACGGACAATGGCACTTCACGAAATTCGCTGGTGGTTACCACATCTGAAAATGGTGACTGACACTGTTTCGGAGTAGACGTCGCTTCAACAGGAGGCAGACACTCTCGGCGACTCTCAGCTTCATTACCTGAAATCTTCCGGTGTGGAATGTAGGCCACACGTGGAATAGGCGACTCGCGGCCGGGTGCGGCGTGCGGGAGGCGCCCGGCTCTGCCCTGTCCGCCGGCAGACACGCGCTATCTCTCGCTGCACCTTTCCATTTCGCCGGCCGTGGGAACTGCTGGCTGGCAGTGGCAGGTTGCGCCATCGTGAAAGCTGGCGGAAGCGATAGCCTCTCGCTGCGGCGTGCGGGCGCGTGCCTTGCGAAACTGCAGCGCGAGCCGCCACTGCCCGCCTCGTACCCTCATCTACCGGCCCTCAAACAGCGAAACATTGATTTCTTTTGTCAGCCTTTGTCATTCGTGCTGTATAAACGAGCAAAAACTACTTTATTCTTATCCTTATTCTCCTGTTTTATTTCTTCAGTATTTTGAAGTTTTGAATTGTCTCCCATAAGTCCAACCCCTCGTCCAAGTCGTGGGAGATGGGCAACGGCACAAAGTAGGGGATTGCCTTTAGGGGCGATGTACAGCGGGGACTTCGTGTGCCCCAGGACCGCTACGGTAGCTGAGAAGGCCCTATGGGAACCCTGAAACGTGACGGCTAACGGGGCTCTGGCGAAGCTGCGATAGGCCTAGCAAGCCAGTAGTGGATAAATCAACTGCTTTCAAAAAGGGAACATGCCTCGGATCACGGAATGGATTTAAAGGAAACGGACCAAGCAATGGAAAAGGATTACGAGATGGTTTACGGCTGGGCACCTTAAACGTAAGGACTCTAACTGGGAAGTTAGAAGAAATTGTAGAAATGATGGAAAGGAGGAAATTGGACATCTTGGGACTTGCTGAGACTAGGTGGAGAGGAGTTGGTGAAAAACCACTAAGTAAAGGATGTAAACTGTACTGGATAGGGAATGAGAGGGGAAGAAATGGAGTGGCAATAGTGGTCAGAGAGGGTCTGCAGGAGGAGGTGGAAGGTATCAGTGATCGAATGATAAAAGCCAGAGTACGAGTGAAAGGAAAAAGCATTGAAATCATCCAAGCATATGCGCCACAGGTGGGGTGTACAAGAAAGGAGAAGGAGGAATTTGAAGATGACATGCAAAAGCAGCTAAATGGAGGAAATCAGATTATAATAGGGGACCTCAATGCACATGTTGGCACAGACAGGAAAGGATTCGAGGAGATAATGGGACCAGAGGGCTGGGGGAACCGAAATAGAGAAGGAAAATTGTTGCTGGAATTCTGCAAGAGGAATGGGCTGGCGATCGCAAATTCGTGGTACAAGAAGAGGAGTAGTCACAAAATAACTTGGTACAGTGGGGACTGGTCCCAAACTTCAGTAGTAGACTATGTACTAGTGGATAGGCAGATGATGAGCAGCCTCACAGATGTTAAGGTCATACCATCTGAGGCCTTAGACAGCGACCATCGGCTGTTGGTAGCCACCCTAAGAGAGAAAAAAGATAGGAGGGCAACAGATATACAGGAGAAAAGGTTGAAGACATGGATGCTGAAAGAGGATGAACGGAGGACCCAGTACCAGACACTGATCAGGAAGAAGCTGCCAAAGGAAGATCAGAGAACAGTGGAAGAAGAATGGGGCGATTTTAAGAGGGCTCTAGTTGAGGCAGCTGAGACTGTGTGCGGAAGAACTAGCACAAAGAGGAGAAGTAGGGAAACCCCATGGTGGAACAACATATGTAAAGAGGCAGTACTTCGAAAGAACAAAGCCTTCAGAGAATGGTTCCAGACCCGAACAGAGGAAGCTAGGGTAAAGTATAAGGAAAGCAAGAAAGCGGCACAGACCGTAGTAAGGGCGGAGAAGAAGAAGTGGATGGAAAAATGGACAAGAATGTTAGAAGAGGACAGTGAAGGGAACAAAAAAGTACTTTACACCATGGTAAGAAATAAGAGGAATGACAGAAGCGAGTGCCTGAGGATCATGGATAATAATGGAAGAGTTGTGGAGGAAATGCATGAGCTCAAAAAGATTTGGAAGGAGTACTTTGAAGATCTGTTGAATGCTGCCAAGCAGGTAACTAACAGCGATGGAGAGCCTAAGGCAGCAGACGATTATAATAGTGGGGAAATTGATGATCTAACTTGGAATGAAGTGGAAGAAGCCATAAAGAGGATGAAAGGGGGCAAGGCACCAGGTTGGGACGAAGTAACAGTGGATATGATACGAGCAGCAGGAGAAGTAGGAACCCAGTGGCTATACAGAGTGCTGAGGGTGGTGTGGAAGGAGAACAGAATTCCTGAGGATTGGAAGAAAGGAATTATAGTCCCGATCTTCAAGAAAGGGGATAAAAGGAGATGTGAGAACTACAGAGGAATCACCCTGCTATGCCACTGTGGAAAAATCTATGAAAAGATGCTGGAGAAGAGAATAAGAAGCAGTATTGAAAGTAGACTGCAAGAGGAGCAGTACGGTTTCAGACCGGGAAGATCAACAACGGACCTCATATTTGCGGTAAGGCAACTGCAGGAAAGGCACTATGAGTACGGGAAGGACTTAATCATGGCCTTTTTGGATATTGAGAAGGCGTATGACAGTATCTGTAGGGACAAGCTCTGGGATGTGCTGAACGCAAAAGGGATAGATGAAGAGATTACACGAAAAGTCAGAAAAATGTATGAGGGAAGTGAGAGTTGTGTGAAAGTGGGGAGGGAACGTACTGCATGGTTCAAGCTGGAAAATGGGCTGCGACAGGGAAGTGCACTTTCGCCTTTATTGTTTATTATTGTTATGGATGAAATCCTACAGCAAGTATCAGATGCAATTGGACATCATAAAATGAAAGCAGTGCTTTTTGCCGATGACCTGATGTTATGGGGAAATTGCGTGAAGGAGGTGCAAGAGCAGTTAGATGCATGGGAGGCAACGGCAGCACAATATGGAATGCATTTCTCTGCAAAGAAAAGTGAAATAATCGTCACAACAAGGAAGAAGAATAGGCCAAATGTGGATATAACTTGTGGAGGGGAAAAACTACAAGTGGTAGAGAACTTCAAGTACCTGGGAAGCGTGATTGAAAGTAAGGGGGGAAACGCAATGGAAATAAATGAAAGATGCAGAAAAGCAGGGCAGTTCTACAAATGCATTAGGGGGCTTATTTGGAGCAAGGAGGTGCCACAGAAATCCAAGGGAATTATATACCGAACCTACTTTGTCCCCATATTGACATACGGAAGTGAGACATGGGTAATGCACAAAAGCGACAAAAGTAGAATACAGGCTAGTGAAATGAAGTTCCAGAGGAGCAGGTTAGGTGTAACAAGACGAGACAGATTGCGAAATTTGTATGTGAGGGAAAGACTAAAGGAGGAACCAGTACAGGACAGGATAGAAAAATCAAGACTGCAGTGGTATGGACACATGAAGAGAATGGATGAGGGAAGAATTCCAAAGAGGATGTTTGATCTGCAACTGGAGGGGAAGAGGCCCAGAGGAAGACCAAGAGATAGATGGGTGAAGGGAGTGAAGGAATGTGTGATGAGAAGAGGAGAGAACTGGACGAAGGTGGAAGAGGGGGAATGGTGGAAAGACAGAACACGGTGGAGAGGCTTGTGTTTCCGACAGACCCAGCCAGTGGCTGGAAACTGTCCAAGATGATGATGATGATGATGAATTGTCTCATAAGTTCGTTCACTTTCCGTTACAGTCCAATCAAAAAGAAAGCGCCGGCCGGAGTGGCCGAGCGGTTCTAGGCGCTACAGTCTCGAACCGCGCGACCGCTGCGGTCCCAGGTTCGAATCCTGCCTCGGGCATGGATGTTTCTGATGTCCTTAGATTAGTTAGGTTTAAGTAGTTCTAAGTTCCAGGGGACTGATGACCTCAGAAGTTAAGTCCCATAGTGCTGAGAGCCACTTGAAAAAGAAAGCATTGAGCTCCAATGCCACAACCCGCGTTGTCATTGATGGATTGTTGACTACCATGTCATTAAGACGTTCGACGTCCAGATTTGTCTGTTAGGGCCAAACTCGCAGCACGAAATCGACTATACCACTTTTGAGATGCTAGAGCCGTTACTGAATCGTCCCCATATAAAGCACAAATCTACTGCCGGCATTGTGAGGCGGTTTTCCCCTTGGCATAGTAAAACAGCTAAAGATGTTGATTTCCGTAGCTTGTAACCACACGTTCACGCTGTTATATCAAACGCCAGACCCAAACATGCGCTGACAGGTCGGATAGCGCGGAAGGTTGTGCACCTCCACGTCGCAGGGGCGGTTAGGCAACTGTGTTACGCAGGGTTGCGTCGCGGGTGGAGGGTTTGCCGGCGCTATAGGTGGAAAGCGCGAGATAAACCAACTAAAGTACGACGCAACCCAGTATTTCATCACTGCTTATTAATATTCATGTTTTTGTATGTCTTATTCGACCTAAAAGGTTCCTTTTTTTTTCTTTAAGATTTCTAGTTCATACAATGTTTAATTTCATGTTACGCTTTCACTTGCGCAGAGTTAGTCTCCTTTCACTGTTACATTGTAATGATTCTTTTTACATCTCTTTATATGAACTATTTACCGTAAATCTTTTTTAACGTTTGATAAAGCCCAAAAAACAAATTATTACAGATTCTGGCAGATGACCATGTTCCCCAGCAATTTACACGTAATATATATAACATTTACAGAACGAATTTAATCTTTGTCAAGAAGAACGACAAATTATCGCGGTGGGGCAGAATATATGCAGTGCGACAGGGATGCAGCTTTTCGTCACTCTTGATTATTATTATTTGTATGAATAAAATCATCCAAGTGTGGAAACACATTGCGTATGGACTCATTCAAATCTACAGACACTGTACCTGACATTGAAGTGCCTGGCTGTCGGTTTACCGAACCACCTTCACAATTCTCTACTATTCCGATCTCGTATAGCGCGCGGAAAGAACAAACACCTATACCTTTCCGTACGAGCTCTGAGTTCCTTTATTTGATCATGTAATTGTTTCTCCCTGAGTAGGTCGGTGTCAACAAAACATTTTCGCATTCGGAGGAGAAAGCTGGTGAAAGGAATTTCGTGAGAAGATACCGCCTCAACGAAAAACGCCTTTCTTTTACTGATATCCACCTCAAATCCTGCATCATTTCAGTGACACTCTCTCCCCTATTTCGCGATAATACAAAACGTGCTGCCCTTCTTTGAACTTTTTCAATGTACTCCGTCAATCCCATCTGGTAAGGATCCCACACAGCGCAGCAGTATTCTACAAGAGGACGGACAAGCGTAGTGTAGGCAGTCTCCTCAGTAGATCTGTTACATTTTCTAAGTGTCCTGCCAATAAAACGCAGTCTTTGTTAGCCTTCTGCACAACATTTTCTGTGTGTTCCTTCCAATTTAAGCTGTTCGCAATTGTAATTCCTGGGTATTTAGTTGAATTTGCGGCCTTTAGATCTGACTGATTTATAGCGTAACTTTAAGTTCAGCGCATTCCTTTTAGCACTCATGTTGATGACCTCACACTTTTCGTTATTTAGGGTCAATCGCCAATTTTCGCAACGACAAATCTACATGCTTTTCTCTTTGCACACGATTCATTTCTTGTGACGTCTTCAGAGGATCACACCAAGCACTATTGTTATTGATTAGCCGCTATAACTGAATGTAATTACGCAGGCACTCTGTTACTGATCCTAATTCCTCATAAATAGCGACTGCTAAATCGTTAGCTAGCCTCAGACTACTGTACTGCAGGCGCTACACACAGCTGTTGGTTCGCAACTGATTGCTGGAGCGGAACTGTCTGAGTGGTTGTGGCGCGTCGTGTCTTGATGCCTATCGGTTGCACAATTTGCATGTCCGCCAGCACAAGGCGGAAACGAAGTAATCCACCGTCGACAGCGTCCCCTGCTGGCTGGCTGCACTATCGGCAGTCTTACACGACGTGCTGGTGGGAATGGCGCAGAAGCAGGAAGAGATCGGTGTTTGTGAGCGACATCTGGAGGCGCGAGGCGAGTGTTGGCGCCTGTGTGGTAGCAGTCTGTCACATTGTTTGTTATGTACCTCTTGCTTGATACACAATACAGATTATATCCGAGAAATACAGCATCGACATCAACACTGAAAAAATAAAAACTATGGACTTCTGCAGAAAATACTCAGTACAAAGAAAAATCTATTTGAAAAATAACATTCTAGGAAAACTGAACACAGCTACATATTTACTTCGTTGACTATCTTTTCTAGAAGAGACTTAGGTGAAGAATCCACCAAGTATAAAAAAACAATGGGAGTTATTAACAGTGTAATGGAAGCTTCCCTGGTCCAGAAGCTTCATAAGATCTTAGCAAGAGATGTGCTATGCTATGCCAGCGATGAATGGGCAATATAAACGCAACAGGTGCGAAGGCAGCCTGTGAAATGAAATTCTTGGGACAATTAACTGATTACATAAAATGGGATCACTACAGGAGCCGGCCGGGGTGGCCGAGCGGTTCTAGGAGCTACAGTCTGGAACGTCGCGACCGCTACGGTCGCAGGTTGGAATCCTCCCTCGGGCATGGATGTGTGTGATGTACTTACGTTAGTTAGGTTTAAGTAGTTCAAAGTTCTAGGGGACTGATGACCTCAGATGTTAAGTCCCATAGTGCTCAGAACCATTTGAACCATTACAAAAGGAAACAAGACGCGTTGAAGGAACTTAAAATGGAATCCGTCACACATTATAGCCAAAACTACCAAAACAACTGGAAAGACATCAACAACGAATGAGCTCTAATAGGATGCCAAAGTCCATGCCACACTACCACCCCAATGGTGTAAGATCGCTGTGTCGACCAGTAACAGTATGACAGGAGCGCTTCCAGATGATACCGTAACAGGAGAAGAGGGTCAATACTTGGAAAGAAGAAGAAGGTGATGATTATTGTTAACTCACATGCCCATTGCACGTTGAATCCTCTTTCACTTTTGTCAGTTGATCTCTTTTTATTTATTATACTGCTACTAGAACATTTTATGCACGCTTGAGAACTTCGCTACAGCATATATGCGCGACTCTGATGCCGCTATATAAAAGCACCGACATGTTGGCAAGGGGTAACTGTGCCACTCCGAAGGAATCTTTTTGATAGCCCTTATATATTATTGTCGCAATCTCTTAGGTTTTCTCGACGTCATTGGCTAATGGTGTGCTCCCGGATAATCAGCACAGTTGCTGTTTGCATTTAATGCAGAACATTTCCACTACCAATCCATTTGTCTTCTTCAGGTGCTGCGAATTTTGCTGTGTGTGTACTCGCTACCTGCACTATAACCAGACTATCAACTACAGTTGGTGACGCGACGCTATTTATAGCGGAGTTCGAATTCGACGCCCAACTATAGCCTTTGATGTTTTGTTTTTCAGAACCCACACTCATATTCCGTGAAACGCAAATTCTTTCAGTGTTTTTCAGCCCTGGTGGATGTGAAAGCTGGTGAGATCTTTATAAGCTGAGTGTTGGATCCCAAGCCTTGTTTAAAATGAAGCTTCTGTCCTTTTTAGGAATCATATTGGAATAAAAACGTCGGCATACGTAATGAACAAGGACGTTGTTTTCATTTTTAAAAAGGCGTATGGTCCGGCATTCAATTTATTAACATCTCGTCGGCCATCACAGCCATCAGACGTGGAAGCGCTGAGAGAATTTGCTTGGGCTCTGAGAAGCTAAAAGGGCCTCAAAAGATGTAGTCGATACCGTGAGTCGTACTCGGCAATAAGTAGCGCTGCGACACCAAGAGTAGTTCACAGTGTGGTTGCAGACCAGGCAGCGAGAAGATATGGGCACACGAAAAACACGACGCAGTTGCATCACCACTGGCATTTAGTCGTTTCGGAATGGATTAATACAGGTCCTATATGCAGAATGAGATTTTCACTCTGCAGCGGAGTGTGCGCTGATGTGAAACTTCCTGGCAGATTAAATCTGTGTGCCGGACCGAGACTCGAACTCGGGACCTTTGCCTTCCGCGGGCAAGTGTTCTACCAACTGAGCTACCCAAGCACGACTCGCGCCCACTCCTCACAGTTTTACTTCTGCCAACATCTCGTCTCCTACCTTCCAAACTTTACAGAAGCTCTCCTGCGAACCTTGCAGAACTAGCACTCCTGGAAGAAAGGATATTGTGGAGGGAGACATGGCTTAGCCACAGCCTGGGCGATGTTTCCAGAATGAGATTTTCACTCTGCAGCGGAGTGTGCACTGATATGAAACTTGCTGGCAGATTAAAACTGTGTGCCGGACCGAGACTCGAGCTCGGGACCTTTGGAAGGTAGGAGACGAGGTACTGGCAGAAGTAAAGCTGTGAGGACGGGGCGTGAGTCGTGCTTGGGTAGCTCAGTTGGTAGAGCACTTGCCCGCGAAAGGCAAAGGTCCCGAGTTCGAGTCTCGGTCCAGCACACAGTTTTAATCTGCCAGGAAGTTTCTGGTTTGTATGGTTTATAAGAAAATCTCATGCCTTTCTTCTTCCAAAACAGTGCCAAATTCAGGTAAAGATGATGGAGGTGGATAGCGATCAAGCAACCTTCCCTCAAAAGTAGGCCACAGAGGCTGATTAATATTGCGATCAGGTTACTGTGGTGGGCGGCGGCATGTGGCAATTCATCGTCATGTTCTCAAAACCAGTTCTGGACGATACGAGCTGTGTGGACAGGGGCTCCGCCGTCTTAGAAGACAGCAGTACTGTTCAAGAAGAAACACCGTCCCAAGGGGTGGACCAATGGCCGTATAACCCTTGGCAGTAATGCAGCCTTGCAGAGTAACCATGAGGCCCACGGAATACCGCGAAATCAGAGAACCCCCCCCCCATTTGTTTCACTCTAGGGCCGTGTACTCGACTAGAAGATGGAAACAGTCGAAACAAGAGTCATCGGGACAAATTGCTTTCTTCCATTGCTTCGTAGTCCTGTTTTTATGGCTTCGGCACCACGTTTTCTTGTCATGGACACTTGCATCGCTAATGAGTGGCTTTGGAATTACCTGCTTATGGAACTCCTTTCGTGTTTTTTGGTGCTGACAGGGTTCGCGAGTGCAACGTTCAGTCTTGTACTGACTTTTACAGCTGTCGTCCTCTAATTTTGCTTCACAGTCCTCTTCAATGACCGCCTGTCACGTCACTGAACACGCACTTTCGTCAGCGTGACTAAGCGGATGAGGTTTTTTCTGCTTTTCCTTTAAGCGGTATAAATCTTCGATACGGTGCCTCTTGAATCAACAAACACTTTCGCAACCTTGATTACAGACGCACCTACCTTACGAGTACCATCAAGTTGGATCGCACTGTGCTCAGACATAGTACGAGAAAACTGTTCTGACCACGACTGACACACGCAACGTTTTGAGGACTGTGGTGTGCGTACTGTAAGACCTTCGGTACACACACCACCAGATTATTTGATTTGTCGCTCTCACGAAGTAGGCGAGTGTCAGCAATATGTCTCGTGGTCTTATCGTGGCGTGTTTATTTTCTGCTGTTAGGTCAAACGATAGAAACGCCACTTGCACGCTTAGACTAGCAGATTGACAGTGACTTTAAACAGAACTTGATTAAGTTTCACACACATTTATTAAGATAATAAAAAGCATAGACATTACGTAACTTGATTCTGGATGCTGTTTACAATTGACAATCTGAAGTTCCTTGGGTCTTGGTACGTTAATCTTATTCTCACATATCTCTGATACTTGACAAAGTGTCTATACATTTATCTTCATGGCTATGACTATTCAGACTGAAACTTGACTATAGACTGGTACAGACTAATGAAGACTGGTACAGACTAATGCAGAAAAATGCAGACTAACTAATCGGAGGTCTGTACACCCGTTATAATACCTTGCCCGTTCAGGAGAAAAGGTTCTACGTTAGCAGCAATCTCATTGGCTGCGTTACATATTAATACGCGGATCGGCGGAAGCAGAATTTGGTCCGTCTCTATGGCAGCGCCATCTCGTAGTGCGGAGACGGACGAGCGCTGCGCCTGCGCTGTTGTGCTTAGCGGGGCGCGCTCTAGTGGGAAAGTTGTGTACGCGCTGACTACGCGGAACTATGTACACAACAAGGACATTGTACAGATGCCGTACGTGGTCAAGTTCAACAGCTCAGCTTGCACGCTTGGCCAGCAGCATACATTTCTCGCTGTGTTTCCTATACTTTTTACACCGCCTGTAACAGAAAATCTGGCTCGGTTGGTGAAATAGTGGGCATAAAACGGAAACAGCACCTCGGTCAAACACACTGAATCAAACCATCGACGGTATTATTAAAGTTGTAATCATCTGCGGCTCGTTAAAAATGGATTGGTGGTGTGGGGGGGGGGGGTGAGGTGACTGGAAGTTATATTCACGGAGTTGGGGCGGCAATGACATACTGTATCACCCACCCTCTTTTCAGCAGAAACGGATCTGCGCCTGCCATCGCACAATGACGCTCCAGAAAATGGCAGTAGCTGTCTCATTCTCCGCACTCTTGGTCCACGGCGTCGGTAGTAACTGTGCCGCAGCAGATGCTAAAGTGAAGCGAGCAGCCGGCAGGAGCAACAGGTAGCAGCTGCCTGGGTCGGGTGGAGGTGGAGGTGGGGGGACAAGTGTTCATCTCGCTCGGAGCACTGCGTCCTGCCAGCCGGCCGCCGCCGCCGCCGCCGCCGCCGCCGCCGCCGCCGCCGCTGCTGCCCTCTACGAGCACGTGGTCAGCGCGATAAGCGATAACGCGCATCTGCCGTCTGCACCGCATCGCATCGCTCACTAGTCGCGTTCCTGTACACTCTACGTCGCATCTTCTGCACACAAACACACACAATGTCCCTCGTGAATTAATCCATCAAGTGGACACGGCGCGTATATCCGTCCGGAGCAGCCTGTGGCTGGTAACTCGAAGAATGACAAGTTTCAGGCCAGCAAATACTATTAGTAAATCCTTCCTCCACAAGATACACTATGTGATCAGAAGTATCCGGACACCCACAAAAACACATATTTTTCATATTACAGGCATTGTGCTGCCACGTAGTGCCAGGTACTCCGTATCAGCGACCTCAGGAGTCATTAGACTTCGTGAGAGAGCAGAATGGGGCGCTCTGCGGAACTCACGGACTTCAAACGAGGTCACGTGATTAGGTGTCACTTGTGTCATACGTCAGTTCGCGAGACTTCCACATTCCTAAACATCCCTAGGTCCACTGTTTCCGATGTGATAGTGAAGTGGTTCAAATGGCTCTGAGCACTATGGGACTTAACTTCTGTGGTCATCAGTCCCCTAGAACTTAGAACTACTTAAACCTAACTAACCTAAGGACATCACACACATCCATGCCCGAGGCAGGATTCGAACCTGCGACCGTAGCAGTCCCGCGGTTCCGGACTGCGCGATAGTGAAGTGGAAGCGTGGGGGAACACGTACAGCTCAAAGGCGTACAGGCCGACCTCGTCTGTTGACTGACAGAGACCGCCGACAGTTGAAGAGGGTCCTAATGTGTAATAGGCAGTCGTCTATCCAGACCATCACACAGGAATTCCAAACTGAATCAGGATTCACTGCAAGTACTCTGACAGTTAGTCGGTAGGTGAGAAAACTTGGATTTCATGTCGAGCGGCTGCTCATAAGCCACACATCACGCCGGTAAATGCCGAACGACGCCTCGCTTGGTGTAAGGAGCGTAAACGTCGGACGATTCAACAGTGGAAAAACGTTTTGTGGAGTGACGAATCGCGGTACACAACGTGGCGATCCGATGGCAGGGTGTGGGTATGCCGAATGCCAGCGTGTGTAGTGTCAACAGAAAAATTCGGAGGTGGTGGTGGTCTGGTGTGGTCGTGTTTTTCATGGAGGGGGCTTCCACCTCTTGTTGTTTTGCATGGCGGAATGACAACACCACGACAATAACATCCCTGTAATGGACTGGCCTGCACAGAGCACTGACCTGAATCCTATAGGACTCCTACGGGATGTTTTGGAACACCTACTTCGTGCCAGATGTTACCGACCTACATTGATAGCTCTCCTCAGTGCAGAACTCCGTAAAGAATGGCCTGCCATTCCCCAAGAAACCTTCGAGCACCTGATTGAACGTATGCCTGCGAGAGTGGAAGCTGTCATCAAGGCTAAGGGTGGGCCAACATCTTGTTGAATCCAGCCTTACCGGTGGACAGCGCCACGAACTTGTAAGTCATTTCTAACCAGGAGTCCGGATACTTTTGATTCCGCACCAGACAGGATGAATTTTGTGTAGGCTTTCTGGATATACAATGTGTCCCATTTATCTTAATCATGTTACATAACTTTTCACCGAAAAGAAAAAAAAATTTACCAGACAAATATTAGGTAACTACCGGGGGGGCATTAGTTACCATGACTGCCTTTCTTGTAACTTTTTTGTTTGCAAAGATGTGACCAGAAGTACGTATTTTTTGCAGCCTATATGATTTTTGTTCGGTAGTCAATTTCTTCTCCTCAAGATCTGTGAAAAACGTATCACAGGGTACCATTCACGTGAACATGACATTACTACAAACGTAACATAAATCTGACTGTTAATCTCCTGTGCTACCATACAGAGCAGGTATCCGCTTTAACGTAATTTATCTACGCCCTGGAATTAACAGCAAATAAACAGAAACATGCATGACTGCAGTTACTGTTCGGCTTACATTCTCCGTAGATGAGTAGCATTTATACCTGATGCTCTGTACTCACACAAACCTTCAACTGAAGACGTTTTACTGAATGACCTGTGTACAGTTTGCTTGAGTGGACGAGTTACATTACCCCAGGTTGGTTGGTTGGTTGGTTTTGCGGACGGGGCCAAAAGCGAGGTCACTGGTCACTTCGGATTAGGGAAGGATGGGGAAGGAAATCGGTCGTGCCATTTCGTAGGAACAGTCCCGGTATTTGCCTGAAGCGATTTAGGGAAATCGTGGAAAGCCTAAATCCGGATGGAGGCGGGTTTGAACCATCGTCCTCCCGAATGCGAGTCCAGTGTGCTAACCAGTGCGCAGTCTCGCTCGGTACATTGCCCCAGGCTAACTGCACTTTAAGCTAGTGCAAAACGGGCAAAGTCAGTTTTACTCTTCGTTTTTATTAACGTCATGTTATGTGAATGGTACTCAGTGATATGTTTTCGAACGAGGGTTGAGGAGAGCAACTGGAGTACCGAAAGAAAATGTAGTGTGCTATTTAAAATGGACGTATGCGGTTCATATGTTCACAATGAACGAAGTTACAAGAAAGGCATCAGTGCTGGTTGATGCATCCTTTGTAGCTAAACAAAATTTAAATGACATATTTTTTATTTTGCTTTTAGACAAAACGTTATATGGTGAGGTCAAAATAAATAAATGGGACACCCTGTCTTTGGATTCCAATATTTATGCTAGTAAGGGCACGTATCACGGCAGTCGTTATCCTGAAGAGAACTTCTTTATTTGTCTTTGAGCTTGGTCATGAGTTTACTGGAAACGATTTTTGCATTTATTTCAACTGGTGTGCTCTATAATCGCGTTTCCAGTTGCTTAAATTATCGTGAGTTGAATGGTAGTAGCACAGGCCTACGAATCAATGAAATTAATCTGCCATTTTCCACGTCACTGTCGATTTTCCCAGGGCAGCTGGAACCACCGATAGCCTGTCTCAGTTGACGACTGTCGAATGGTGCGGGCACAACAGTTTTCACGAGAAACGTTATGTAATGCGTAAAATATACAAGTTGACGAAAAGTGACAGAAGTCCCAAGGCCGCTACTTTCGAATTCAAGCCACAGCAGTACCGACGCATGGGAACACTGATACCGCCTGCATTCGCAGGACTGGCGCCACAGCAGGGCAGGGTGACCAATCTGAGCACCGGTAAGCAGAGCTGCCCCCTCCGACGAAAGCAATGGGAACGGTTTGCATTGACACCCCCAGTCAAGTTGGCTACAGTGGTACTTTTCTACCGGAGATGATACTCTGCTCCGTTGCGCCCGGGGTTACAAAAATACTGAGAGAAGCTCTCTCAGACCCATTCCGCTGGCGCTGTCAGTCACCTTCACTTCGTAACTACCAGAAATACGGTAGTTGCTGCCATTTCGCGATACATGTGTTGATCTCGATCATCTTTCAAGCAACCATGTGTTGGCTCAATTTTAGTGCAGAGTTTTCGCGGTAGAACTCTCGTGGTATCTTCGACCGTGATTAAGACGAAAAAAATGCTATTTGCACGGTAAGTAAACAGCCGTCGACGATGTTAAGCCGTAGGCTTTGTCGCGCTGCTCCTGTCTGCGTCTTTGTACACTACTGGCCATTAAAATTGCTACACCAAGAAGAAATGCATATGAGAAACGGGTATTCATTGGACAGATATATTATACTAGAACTGACATGTGATTACATTTTCACGAAATTTGGGTGCATAGATCCTGAGAAATCAGTACCCAGAACAACAACCTCTGGCCGTAATAACGGCCTTGATACGCCTGGGCATTGAGTCAAACAGAGCTTGGATGGCGTGTACAGGTACAGCTGCACATGTAGCTTCAACACGATACCACAGTTCATCAAGAGTAGTGACTGGCGTATTGTAACGAGCGAGTTGCTCGGTCGCCATTGACCAGACGTTTTCAATTGGTGAGAGATCTGGAGAATGTGCTAGCCAGCACAGCAGTCGAACATTTTCTATATCCAGAAAGGCCCGTACAGGACCTGCAACATGCGGTCGTATATTATCCTGCTGAAATGTAGGGCTTCGCAGGGATCGAATGAGGGGTAGAGCCACGGGTCGTAAAACATCTGAAATGAAACGTCCACTGTTCAAAGTGCCGTCAATGCGAACAAGAGGTGACCGAGACGTGTAACCAATGGCGCCCCATACCATCACGCCGGGTGATACGCCAGTATGGCGATGACGAATACACGCTTGCAATGTGCGTTCACTGTGATGTCGCCAAACACGGATCCGACCATCGTGATGCTGTAAACAGAACCTGGATTCATCCGAAAAAATGACGTTTTGTCATTCGTGCACCCAGGTTCGTCGTTCAGTACACCATCGCAGGCGCTCCTGTCTGTGATGCAGCGTCAAGGGTAACCGCAGCCATCGTCTCCGAGCTGATAGTCCATGCTGCTGCAAACGTCGTCGAACTGTTCGTGCAGATGGTTGTTGTCTTGCTAACGTCCCCATGTGTTGACCCAGGGATCGAGCCGTGGCTGCACGATCCGTTACAGCCATGCGGATAAGATGCCTGTCATCTCGACTGCTAGTGATACGAAGCCGTTGGGATCCAGCACGGCGTTCCGTATTACCCTCCTGAACCCACCAATTCCATATTCTGCTAACAGTCATTGGATCTCGACCTAAGCGAGCAGCAATGTCGCGATACAATAAACCGCAATCGCGATAGGCTACTATCCGACCTTTATCAAAGTCGGTAACGTAATGTTACGCATTTGTCCTCCTTACACGAGGCATCACAACAACGTTTCGCCAGGCAACGCCGGTCAACTGGTGTTTGTGTATGAGAAATCGGTTGGAAACTTTCCTTATGTCAGCACGTTGTATGTGTCGCCACGGGCGCCAACCTTGTGTGAATGCTCTGAAAAGCTAATCATTTGCATATTACAGCATCTTCTTCCTGTCGGTTAAATTTCGCGTCCGTAGCACGTCATTTTTGTGGTGCAGCAATTTTAATGGCCAGTAGTGTATTACGTGACTCCTCGTTGCTCACTGGTTTTGTTCGTGAGATTCATCTCAGTGGTTGCCGATTATCGCTCTTTCATGACAAAACCGAGTTATCGTTGTTTCTATATCTGCTCTATGTACTTTTACGTAGTTTGACACGAAGGAAGATGGCGGGTCGTCATACAGGCTTTAATTGTGCGCTACTTAAATCCAATTCTTTGTGAACAGAAAATCTGGCATTCATGTGTTTTTATCCATAATATACTTGCTTTAATTACGGTTCTTTGACTGTTATTGCTCTGCAGTTTCCCCCTGTCCCCTTCGTTAGTCAAGTAATTTATCTCGGCAAAAGAGTTCCCTGCTGACGTCTCCAATGTCCGGGAAACTGAAGATTAGTAATGTGATCGTTGTTATCTGGTTCTAGGGCAAAGGGTGACGGGCAGAATCTCTCATTTACAAAGTTTGGAAGGTAGGAGACGAGATACTGGCAGAAGTGAGGCTGTGAGGACGGGGCGTGAGTCGTGCTTGGGTAGCTCAGGTGGTAGAGCACTTGCCTGCGAAAGGCAGAGGTCCCGAGTTCGAGTCTCAGTCGGGCACACAGTTTTAATCTGCCAGGAAGTTTCATATCAGCGCACACTCCGCTGCAGAGTGAAAATCTCATACTGGATCTCTCATTTACGTTCCTACAAACACGTACGGAACTGACAATACAGTCGGCCGCTGTGACCGAGCGGTTCTAGGCGGTTCAGTCCCGAACCCAGTCTCTGCTATGGTCGCAGGTTCGAATCCTGCCTCGGGCTTGGATGTGTCTGATGTACTTAGGTTAGTTAGGTTTAAGTAGTTCTAAGTTCTAGGGGACTGATGATCTCAGATGTTAAGTCCCATAGTGCTTTGAGCCATTTTGGACTGACAATACGAAACCCACAAATGTACAAACTTTAGCAACCTCGATCTTGGAATTTGTGAAGTGACAGTGAACCTACTCATTATTTTTGTTAGAGGGTGCTGACTCACAGGGTCTTTCTTCATTTTCTGACGTGAGAGGTCTGTATCCACAGTCAAGTGACGACGCAGTAACAGCGAGCCGATGCTCGCCAAGCATCCGCAGGATTATGAGCACTACGACAAAGTCTTGCCAGACAGCTTTCATGGTAAAAAGGGAAATGCGAGTTCGTCAAAGTAACTGGACAGTATTGGAAGATAAAATGAAGGTACACTCTTAAAAAATAAAGTACAATAAAAATAAAAATTAAGAAAACGACGCACCATGAAGTAATTATCCGAATGGGACGTAAATAGGTAGATGTGACGTACATGTTCAGAAAAACAAATGATTACAATTTTAGAAAAACTGGATGATTTATTCAAGAGAAAGAGCTCCACAAACTGAGCAGGTCAATAACGCGTCAGTCCATATCTGCCCCTTATGCAAGCAGGTATTCGCCTTGGCACTGATTTAAGCAGTTGTTGGATCCCCTTTTGAGGGATATGGTAGCAAATTATGTCCTTTGGGCTCGTTAGATCGTCAAACTGCCGTGCTGGTTTGGGGACCCTGTCAATAATGCTTGTAACGTTCTGAGTTTGGTAGAGATCCGGCAACCTTGTTGGCCGAGGTAGGGTTTGGAAAGCACGAAAACGATCTGTAGGAACACTTAACACTCGCAGAGTGAGGCAGGGGCAGGGGGTGGCGGGCTTCTCTTGCTGAAATGTTAAGTCCAGGATGGTTTGCCTTGAACGCCAACAAAACCGGGTGTAGAGTATCGTTGACGCACCGCTGTGTTGTAAGGATGCCGCGGATGACAGTCAACAGTGGCATCCGGCTGTGAAAAGAAACGGCACCACAGACCATTACTCCTGGTTGGCGGTCGTCCGGTTGGAACCCCACTGGTGTCTGGGTGGTCTCCAGACACGTCTTCGGTCTGGAATCCCATTTGCAGCAGCAGGTTTGTCTTCAGTGATGAGTACCGCTTCGAAATGAGCCCCAATCACCGGCGACCTCCTGAACAGCGATGAGATAGCAGCCTCACTTTCGCCCACCATACGGCCCCACAACCAGGAATCATGGTCTCGGGCGCCATTTCATTTCACAGCAGGACACCTTTGGTTGTCATCCGCCGCTTCCTTACAGCACAGCGGTACGTCGACGATATTCTACGCTCCGGTTTTTGCTCTTAATGGCAAGCCATCCTGGTCTTACATTTCAGCAAGATAACGTCCTCCCGCACGTGGTGACAGGTTCTACTGCTTGTCTTTATGCTTGCCAAACTTTACCTTGGCCAGCAAGACCGTCGGATCCCTGCACAGTTCAGAACGTTTGTAGCATTGTGGAGAGGGCGCTCCAACCATCTCGACGATATTAACGCTCCATTTGGACAGAATCTGGCCCGACATCTGTTGTGGATTGGCAAGAGAGCCAACCCGGTTTTGAGAGGAAGCCAAAAGGCACGCGTTTTAGCTCAAGGAGGCTGGCGTGAGGTCTGGAACAGGTCAAGGAAATTAGACTAGGAAAAAAGGACGTAGCTGTGGAATACTTAACTTTAATCCATAAATGGTGAACATCGCTCTTGACGGTACATGTTTTACAGCATCAATAGTAACTGGTAATGGCGCCTTGCTAGGTCGTAGCAAATGACGTAGCTGAAGGCTATGCTAACTATCGTCTCGGCAAATGAGAGCGTATTTTGTCAGTGAACCATCGCTAGCAAAATCGACTGTACAACTCGGGCGACTACTAGGAAGTCTCTCTAGACCTGCCGTGTGGCGGCGCTCGGTCTGCAATCACTAATAGTGGCGACACGCGGGTCCGGCGTATACTAACGGACCGCGGCCGATTTAAAGGCTACCACCTAGCAAGTGTGGTGTCTGGCGGTGACACCACAACATCCAAGGACATCCAACAGCTCTCTCAAACGATATGAAGCCGAGTAACTGCTTGGATATGGGTCAGAGGTGTGGCAATGCTCTATTGACTTACTCAATTTGCGAAGCTCTTTCTCTTGAACAAATCATCCAAGTTTTCTGAAATTGTAAATACTTGATTGTCAGTACATGTACGTCACATCTACCGATTTTCATCCTATTCGGATAATTTCTTCGGGGTGGTACCACACAGCCACAACATTGGCTGTTAATGGCAACAGGGGGCGGAACTGGAGGTATCCAGTGGTGAGCTCAGCATGAGGCTGCGGAGCGTGGTTGAACTGCTTTGTCGGCGAGTGACACACAACGGTGTTTCAGTGCTAGTCGTATTGATACAAAGCAGAGCAATGGCAACGATAAGCAAAGCAAACATTGCATCATATCTACAAAAACCGTTGCCGAAGTTGACATTTCGTCAGAAAGGTACCCAAGGAATTTCAAAAAGTGAAAAAGAAGTGGTGGATCAAATATTAGCGTTTCTCCAGACGAGTCCGTGGAAAGTATGGTGTCGTATGCGACCACCTGTGAGGACAATGCACATGAGGAGTACAATGATGGCGATACGTGTTTAATAAAAGGGATACTGAAACAGGTGTCGAGCATTGTAGTTCGCCGGCCAGTGTGGCCGAGCGGTTCTAGGCGCTTCAGTCTGGAGCCGCGCGACCGCACCGGTCGCAGGTTCGAATCCTGCCTCGCGCATGGATGTGTGTGATTTCCTTAGGTTAGTTAGGTTTAAGTAGTTCTAAGTTCTATGATAACCTTAGAAGTTAAGTCCCTTAGTGCTCAGAGCCATCTGAACCATTTTGAACAATGTAGTTCAACATCCTTGTCCCACAGGGAGCCAAAACTCTCGTCTCCAGTGAATCGAGGCAAGGGATAATCATTGTTCAAGTAGCGGGTACTAAACGTAGTTACATACATGGAAGATCATCTGCAGCTTAGTAAAAAAACAGTTATGAACAGAATTCGAATAAGTCTGCAGTAATACGATCGTGTAGTGCATACGAAAAGTTATGGATATTCAAGGGAGGTTGACACACAGTCAACATGGGTTTAGAAAACATCGTTCCTGCGAAACACAACTAGCTCTTTATTCACATGAAGTGCTGAGTGCTATTAACAAGGGATTTCAGATCGATTCCGTATTTCCGGAATGCTTTTGACACCGTACGGCACAAGCGGCTCGTAGTATAAATTGTGTGCTTATGGAATATCGTCTCAGTTATGTGACTGGATCTGTGATTTCCTGTCAGAGAGGTCACAGTTCGTTGTAATTGACGGAAGGTCATCGAGTAAAACAGAAGTGATTTCTGGCGTTCCCGAAGGTAGTTCCTTATCCAGTGAATCGAGGCAAGGGATAATCATTGTTCAAGTTATCTATATAAACGATTTGGGAGACAATTTGAGCAGCCGTCTTCGGTTGTTTGCAGATGACGCTGTCGTTTATCGACTAATAACGTCATCAGATGATCAAAATAAACTGCAAAACGATTTAGAAGAAATATCGGAATGGTGCGAAAAGTGGCAGTTGACCTTAAATAACGAAAAGTGTGAGGTCATCCACATCAGTGCTAAAAAGAACGCGTTAAACTTCGGTTACACGATAAATCAGTCTTATCTAAAAGGCGTAACTTCAACTAAATACCTAGGAATTGCAATTACGAACAATTTAAATTAGAAGGAACACGTAGAAAATGTTGTGGGGAAGGCTAACCAAAGGCTGCGTTTTATTGGCAGGACACTTTGAAAATCTAACAGACCTACTAAGGAGAGTGCCTACATTACGCTTGTCCGTCCTCTTTTAGAATACTGCTGCGCGGTGTGGGATGCTTACCAGATAGGACTGACTGAGTACATCGAAAAAGTTCAAAGAAAGGCAGCACGTTTTGTATTATCGCGAAATATGGGAGAGAGCGTCACAGAAATGATACAGGATTTGGGATGGACACCATTAAAAGAAAGGCGTTTTTCGTTGCGACGGAATCTTCTCACGAAATTCCAATCACCAACTTTCTCCTCTGAATGCGAAAATATTTTGTTGACACCGACTTACATAGGGAGGAACGATCACCATGACAAAATAAGGGGAATCAGAGCTCGTAAGGAAAGATATAGGTGTTCATTCTATCCGCGCGCTATACGAGATTGGAATAATAGAGAATTGTGAAAGTGGTTCGATGAACTCTGTGCCAGGCAGTTAAATGTGATTTGCAGAGTATCCATCTAGATGTAGACGTAGATGCATTTGTTGCAAAAACTGGTGTTTTCGCGTTTCAAGAATGCTCCTCCACACAAATTACAGGATGTACATGATGGTGACCTACTACGGTATGCGCATCAAATTGCGGGCGACACAGTTTGCAGTCATTCCAAGGGAAGCAGTGGATAGTTGCATAACTTCAAGCAGCGCTACAGAATGATAAGATAACGAAATTTGAAGTTGAAGATGCAAAGAAAACTGCAGAATCGGCCCGAAAGTTTTCAGATGGACTGAACAAACTTTTCCTATCGTTGAATCAAGAATTTGACCAGTCAGATTTTGAAGAGGGAATATATATGAAAGGAATCGTGGAAATCAAAGGCACCACGAGAATTGTATCAAGATCAACTAACCTCAATGCCTTAACGCATTCGTATACAATTGTGCCGACTGTTAATCTGGATAGTAAATACACTCCTGGAAATGGAAAAAAGAACACATTGACACCGGTGTGTCAGACCCACCATACTTGCTCCGGACACTGCGAGAGGGCTGTACAAGCAATGATCACACGCACGGCACAGCGGACACACCAGGAACCGCGGTGTTGGCCGTCGAATGGCGCTAGCTGCGCAGCATTTGTGCACCGCCGCCGTCAGTGTCAGCCAGTTTGCCGTGGCATACGGAGCTCCATCGCAGTCTTTAACACTGGTAGCATGCCGCGACAGCGTGGACGTGAACCGTATGTGCAGTTGACGGAGTTTGAGCGAGAGCGTATAGTGGGCATGCGGGAGGCCGGGTGGACGTACCGCCGAATTGCTCAACACGTGGGGCGTGAGGTCTCCACAGTACATCGATGTTGTCGCCAGTGGTCGGCGGAAGGTGCACGTGCCCGTCGACCTGGGACCGGACCGCAGCGACGCACGGATGCACGCCAAGACCGTAGGATCCTACGCAGTGCCGTAGGGGACCGCACCGCCACTTCCCAGCAAATTAGGGACACTGTTGCTCCTGGGGTATCGGCGAGGACGATTCGCAACC
Organism: Schistocerca piceifrons; assembly: GCF_021461385.2. Lineage (NCBI taxonomy): Eukaryota > Metazoa > Arthropoda > Insecta > Orthoptera > Acrididae > Schistocerca > Schistocerca piceifrons. The sequence continues at coordinate 27,741,535 of NC_060144.1, forward strand.
GTCTCCATGAAGCTGGGCTACGGTCCCGCACACCGTTAGGCCGTCTTCCGCTCACGCCCCAACATCGTGCAGCCCGCCTCCAGTGGTGTCGCGACAGGCGTGAATGGAGGAACGAATGGAGACTTGTCGTCTTCAGCGATGACAGTCGCTTCTGCCTTGGTGCCAATGATGGTCGTATGCGTGTTTGGCGCCGTGCAGGTGAGCACCACAATCAGGACTGCATACGACCGAGGCACACAGGGCCAACACCCGGCATCATGGTGTGTGGAGCGATCTCCTACACTGGCCGTACACCACTGGTGATCGTCGAGGGGACACTGAATAGTGCACGGTACATCCAAACCGTCATCGAACCCATCGTTCTACCATTCCTAGACCGGCAAGGGAACTTGCTGTTCCAACAGGACAATGCACGTCCGCATGTATCCCGTGCCACCCAACGTGCTCTAGAAGGTGTAAGTCAACTACCCTGGCCAGCAAGATCTCCGGATCTGTCCCCCATTGAGCATGTTTGGGACTGGATGAAGCGTCGTCTCACGCGGTCTGCACGTCCAGCACGAACGCTGGTCCAACTGAGGCGCCAGGTGGAAATGGCATGGCAAGCCGTTCCACAGGACTACATCCAGCATCTCTACGATCGTCTCCATGGGAGAATAGCAGCCTGCATTGCTGCGAAAGGTGTATATACACTGTACTAGTGCCGACATTGTGCATGCCCTGTTGCCTGTGTCTATGTGCCTGTGGTTCTGTGAGTGTGATCATGTGATGTATCTGACCCCAGGAATGTGTCAATAAAGTTTCCCCTTCCTGGGACAATGAATTCACGGTGTTCTTATTTCAATTTCCAGGAGTGTAGGTTGGAAAGTTATTTATAGTGCTGCCAGAAGTTGGAGATGCTCTACATTCTTCGATTGTTTCTCGTGTGTGCCTGATCTTACAAGGCTGATAGGGAAATTTTACGTCACAGCAAGCAACAGCGGGAAAATGGGTGTAAGACAAACTACAACTATGGTATGAGTACTGCATCTGGCCAGTAGCTGGTCAAACTAACTTGCTTTTGCTTGATTCCTGAACCGTGTGTAAAAATCGCATTCCGTTAGAGAGAACTATCCTTTTTGAAAAGTTTATACCTCCTGGAACTACTGGACAAATTCAGCTTCTGGACGTTTTTTTTTCCGTATCTGTGAAATACACAATCGCACTATCTACGGCTACGCCTTAAAGGACAGCCGGTGTCACGATAAGCTCCACGACGTACAGTTTCGGCTTCGGTCGCATGCCATCATGATCCATCAGTTCTCATGACCCAGTTACAGCTATATGATTCCCTATTTTCTTTACGAGTGGGCAGCTAGCTGAACGTCCTGCACGGTTTTGTACTCCCAAAGGGGATCGCCTTCGATCTTGATGGTGCGAAACTTTGTGATCACCGTAGCGCGCTATTTTTCATTCGGTGTTCATGGAGCATGTCGAAGATGTCCGTTTTATGAAGTGTAATACGTACATCTCATAGAAGGTTGCACCTCCCAGACACTCATTCGTTTTCGCCCTCCTGATGCACATGGTGAGATGATGCTAATATGACACTTTCAAAAGAGCCTTACCAAAAATTGAACTCGCGATCTCGCGCTCAAGGAGTTCCTTGTTACAGTGTGCTAATTGGAGTAAAATTACTGAAATGATTTGGATGTAATATAAAAGGTTGAACTCAATGGAATATCTATAAAAAAAAAAAAGGTTCAGAAATGCTGAATCTGCAATGTACTGACTGTTTAAAAAATGACTACTTAGAAGAGTGAGTGACGTATTATACTCAGTTATTTTCGTGTTAAGCTCTGTCACGAAATATGATTACAATCACAGTCGTTTTCGGCCACACAATAGCAGTCTTCACAGTCTATACGTCACAAGCGGTATTTGGCGAAGAAAGCGTTCACGAGATGCTCTTTATCGATTCCGTCCCCTTAGAGTTCGTTCCTGTCATGTCGTTGAAGGTATTTCAGCTGGCTTACGCCATCACAATCTTGCAAGCTCGCTGTAAGAATAGCTGGAAGCAATGAATTTGTGAACCGCCACGGGAAGCGCCACCAGTTCGGGCCGGGGCTTCCCCCGACAGTTGTCATCGACTGGCCGGCCGCTTGTGTACGGTTTCCGGGCGTCCCTGACCAGGCGTATCGCGTGAATATTTAAAGCGATATGCGTGCCGCCGGCTGATCGGAACTAAATAAAACACTGGGAGCAGAGAAGGGGAACGGGACATGGGAAGGGGGAAGGAGGGAGGAGCCGCGGGTATTTCCCGGAAGCAGGCTGTCGTCACCCGCCCCACTCCGCTTCCCCTCACGCAGCCAGTATTACGTCAACTGAGTCTCCCTTACTCCAATCGTCAGAACTCTAGTTGAAAGTCTAGAGTAAAATATGTGAAGTGGCAACGGTAGTGATGCAGATCTAGGAAAGCACAAGTAAAGAAGTTCCGTCATTTTTATTTGTTATATACCCATCGCTGAACATAACTGCTTATAAAACAAGCTATTAGTTTCAACCAACGACGACCATCTTCAGACCTGAAACCATACAAACCTAGGTAGCCAGATGTACATATATATCGAATTTACTCAGATACAGAATCAAAAATCAATTTAAACAACATGAAAACGTTTCCAGACCTGACGAGAAATAGTATTACAAGCACATCGAGTTGTTACATATACACTACTGGCCATTAAAATTGCTACACCACGAAGATGACGTGCTACAGATGTGAAATTTAACCGACAGGAAGAGATGCTGTGATATGCAAATGATTAGCTTTTCAGAGCATTCACACAAGGTTGGCGCCAGTGGCGACACATACAACGTGCTGACACGAGGAAAGTTTTAACCGATTTCTCATACACAAACAGCAGTTGACCGGCGTTGCCTGGTGAAACGTTGTTGTGATGCCTCGTGTAAGGAAGAGAAATGCGTACCATCACGTTTCCGACTTTGATAAAGGTCGAATGGTAGCCTATCGCGATTGCGGTTTCTCGTATCGCGACATTGCTGCTCGCGTTGGTCGAGATCCAATGACTGTTAGCAGAATATGGAATCGGTGGGTTCATGAGGGTAATACGGAACACCGTGCTGGATCCCAACAGCCTCGTATCACTAGCAGTCGAGATGACAGGCATCTTATCCGCATGGCTGTAACGGATCGTGCAGCCACGTCTCGATCCCTGAGTCAACAGATGGGGACGTTTGCAAGACGACAACCATCTGCACGAACAGTTCGACGACGTTTGCAGCAGCATGGACTATCAGCTGGGAGACCATGACTGCGGTTAACCTTGACGCAGCATCACAGACAGGAGCGCCTGCGATGGTGTACTCAACGACGAACCTGGGTGCACGAACGGCAAAACGTCGTTTTTTCGGATGAATCCAGGTTCTCTTTTCAGCATCATGATGGTCGCAACCGTGTGTAGCGACATCGCGGTGAACGCAAATTGGAAGCGTGAATTCGTCATCGCCATACTGGTGTATCACCCGGCGTGATGGTATGGGGTGCCATTGGTTACACGTCTCGGTCACCTCTTGTTCGCAATGACGGCACTTTGAACAGTGGACGTTAAATTTCAGATGTGTTACGACCCGTGGCTCTACCCTTCATTCGATCCCTGCGTAACCCAACATTTCAGCAGGATAATGCACGACCGCATGTTGCAGGTTCTGTACGGGCCTTTCTGGATACAGAAAATGTTTGACTGCTGCCCTGGCCAGCACATTCTCCAGATCTCTCACCAATTAAAAATGTCTGGTCAATGGTGGCCGAGCAACTGGCTTGTCACAATACGTCAGTCACTGGTCTTGTTAAACTGTGATGTGTTGAAACTGCATGGGTAGCAGTACCTGTACACGCCATCCAAGCTCTGACTCAATGCCCAGGCGTATCAAGGCCTTTATTACGGCCAGAGGTGGTTGTTCTGGGTACTGATTTCTCAGGATCTATGGATCCAAACTGCGTGAAAATGTAATAACATGTCAGTTTTAGTATAATATATTTGTCCAATGAATACTCGTTTATCATCTGCATTTCTTCCTGGTGTAGCAATTTTAATGGCGAGTAGTGTATATCAATGGAATAGTTACAATGGTTGGTCACGCAATCTTCGTCACAAAGTAACAAAATTTGTGCAGCATAAGCAAAACATGTTCACACTCTGAGGAAACATCTCAGACCTTGGCGTGCAGCGGCGAGTGCGTGTGTGCATTCTCTTGCACGTTACGTGTCGCTGCTGCACGTCACTTCACTTGATTTCAGGAGAAATACCCTTTTCCATTAAGTGTACAAAATCTTTCAAGAGGGAATTGATTCAAGAAGATATAAAAATCTGGTAACTGTGTTAGCATATCTCTATATATAAAACGAAATGTCCTGACTGATTCACTGACTCACCGCCGCCCAGTACAAATGGTTCAAATAGCTCTGAGCACTATGGGACTTAACGTTTGAGGTCATCAGTCCCCTAGAACTGAGAACTACTTAAACCTAACTAACCTAAGGCCATCACACACATCCATGCCCGAGGCAGGATTCGAACCTGCGACCGTAGCCGTCGCGCGGTTCCAGACTGAAGCAACTAGAACCGCACGGCTACTCCGGCCGGCCGCCCAGTACACACCGCTAAGGATAGAACTTCGTATTTGGAGATAGTGTTGATCTTCTACTGTAATAACTGTTTAAGAAGCGATTTTTCGAAATATTTAGCTATTAAGACAATTTTTCAGCTAGAACTACGAAAATTGTTATTTGGTTTGTAGGCCAGAAATAAAAAATATGTTTTTCAGCATTTTTGGAGATTCAATTCTAAGCCAGTGAGATAGATGGCGCCACTTTTTTTAAAAAACATTAACCCAGATAACCCTGACGTCCTTCTGGAAGGACGACGCAACTCACTGTTGAAATTATTTATTTTAGCGAATAACGCATTTTCCAACGGACTGTGACACATTGTTATGTGAAGTAGGCAGTGTCATTTGCGCGCTGCGACAGTCAATTTGACGTTGTTGTTCATAGTGAGTGCGAAACTGTGTCTTGAAAATAGGGCCGATTTTACCTTGGACGAACTGACTGACCTTATCATCGATGGGTATGTATATTTTCTTTCATATTGCGTCAATAATTCTGAAACTTGTCATATAATATCTTAAAGAATTAACCTATATTATTTATGGGTTCATATTATGATTTAAAGTTTTCGTCAGTTGTAATTCAATAATGTTTTCAACCGTCCTTCCAGAAGGACGTCAGGATAATATGTTGTCATTTTGTATTCACAGAAAACGATGTACACTTATTGAACTTTTGGACATGTTAGAATCAAAAGATGAGGAAATACCTAATACTGGTGTGAATGAAACATTACACCTCCTCTAAATTCAACTGATGACGTAACAGATGAAGATTCGAGTGCTGAAGAAAATCCAAGTGTAGATAAATTACCAGCAAGTCAGTTCAATGCTAATGCGCTACATGACCTAAAAGAGAGGGGCGTGGAAGCAACAGGAACAATAAGAGGAAACAGAGTTAAGAATTATACTCTATCATCTGTAGATAAAATTATAAAAGAAAATAGAGGATCATATTAAATTTGTTCTGACTCAGCATCCGGGATTTCCATTGTACGTTGGAATGACAACAGTGTTGTTACTATAGCCACCAACTTTGACAGAGTGCAACCACTACGCTCTGTAGCAAGATGTTCCAGGGAACAAAAGAAAAGGATTAGCGTGCTTCAACCTAACTTATTACACTCCTACAATACTCATATGGGAGGCGTAGATCGAGCTGACCAAAATGTATCCCTATATGGATGCTGCATAAGAGGGAAAAAGTGGTATTTCCCGATCATTGCACATTTTATAGACATTGCAGAGCAAAATGCCTGGAATCTTTACAAGCACAACGAAGAACCCATAGATCATCTGACATTTCGTCGTCGCATTTTCACTGCAAATCTTGAAAGTAACAAAAGAGTCACTACCAGCAGAGGACGTCCTAGTAAGGGGGCAAAACTAGATTCTAGATTTGATGGAAGAAAACATTATGTTGCTGAATTACCAACGGACGAGATAACAAAAGAGAAGAAGCAGCTGAAATGTAGAAGTTGCCACAAAAAAACTATTACTATGTGCGTAAAATGTGACGAACCACTACATGTTTGTTGCTTTTTGTCTTATCATACTAGTGCATAAAATATGTGTATAGGTTATTTTCTTTGTTTTTGTATTTATTAGCTGTTTTAGCCCATAATTCAAATTTATTTACGTTTATTTGAAAGTATAAAAACCAAAACAAGTTAATTGTGCAATGTCATATACTTTAAAAACATGTTACCTTATTGTCCTGACGTCCTTCTGGAAGGACGCCCATTTTTGGAAATACCAAATAAAAATAAACACTCAAAATTGTTTTTACTTTCTTGCTTACAACCTTGTGAATGAATGTAGATAAGATGTAAATCAATTTTGAAAAAAAAAATTCAGGACTATCTGGGTTAATGAAGAACTACCGAAGCATTTTGAAAGCTACGTCTGTGAAAATTTGTTTGATTTCTCGGTTAGAAATAAAAAAAAAGTGTTTCTGAGTTTGTGGAAATTCAACCGTTAAGGAGAATGAAAAGTTTTATTGTAAGATGGCAAGAACTATGCCCCTTACATGAAGTCATTAAAGATCACCTAACTCACGTTGAGCGAACAGTAGGGCTGAACAAAAATGACTGACAAGGGACAATGCATCTTGTAGAGGGTATAGTATGGACGTATTGGAATAATTAATGTCAGGTGATGGTTTTAAAGTAATTCACACAACATGAAAACTTTGTGGAAACGTGTCGATTTACTGGAGGCTAGTTTACGCCAGGGATGTATTCGAGTTGACCACCGTGGCCGGCGGGGGAGCAGCGAAGGGGAGCGACAATAGGCAGCTTAGGGCAGCTCAAACTCTTGAGAAAGCGGTAATGGTGCGCAGCCTCCAGCTGCCTTAAGATGAGTGACAGTGAGGGGGTGGTTGACCCCGACTCCATGCTGGTCTACCGGGAAACAGACGGAGAACTTGTACGCCTGTTGATAAATGTCCGTCGTTTCGTTTCCTGTGAAACATACGAGAAAGCTGCGCAAAGCTATGGTGGAACGGTCAACAGAGGTCAAAATATGTGTGTTCGTGACTATATTAACTTCACGCAAATTCACGGTCCGCAGAGTCTGAAGCAAATCAGGTGAAGAGCGACAGAATGAAATACGCCGGCTTCCGATGGGAACGTAGGACCAAGGAATTTGAAGTACTCTCCTGGGAGTCAGAATTCCGGAAAACTTGGTGTTTGTGCAGACGCTAACCTTGATGGGTGGCCTGGGGGGAGTTAAATAGAAGAAGTTGAGAGGAAGGGAAATTTTGTGGGAATCTGTTCACTTCCCAGAGCAGGCATTGGTCGGCGCTGGGAAGCGACGCATAATTAACGCGACTTGCGCTGCGATTGGCGTAAGTGATTTTTGGTGGAGGGGAAACCGAGGCAAAGAGCGGACTGGGAGAAGTCTCGGTAGAGGTCTTCCGTTCCCAGCTTGCCTAGAGTGTGGACGTGGCATTCTTAGCTTGTCTGAGAAAGAGTCATCATCTCTGCAGTTTAGGACTTAGCAAATGGAACAATTGAGCTTGGAGATAGAAAGTTTTGGTTCAGCTATGTACTGAGCAAGATAGCTAGGAGTGAATAGACGAGCGCAGCCTTGCAACACCACGAGGTCGGCCGACGTCTGCACAACGATGCCGCTCCGCCACGCTGTATTCGGTGATATTGCGCCCGCTCCGCCCACTGATTAATTTGTTGGATCATGTCGGCAAAGTTTACACGAGGGTTTCATGGGCCGTGTGTTGTAGAATTCTTCTCGCACTTCGCATTACACCTGGGTCAGTCGACAGGAACTACTTTTGATTTATCGCGCTTTACTCCACGCAAACGCAATTTATTACCACTGTATGTTAGGAGAGTCACGTAATGTGATGATTGAAGGTCGTGAGTTAAAATAAATCTGTTCTAATCGACTGCATCTGTTTTCAATCAAGTAGTTGAAATCCCAAGTCACTTTCTTAATTAATTTTATGTTCACATTTGCATCTGGTATTCAATAGCTGAATATAACATCAATGTGCACCCCTTTTTAATTAAGAAGGGATCAATTCTGAACCAATTAATGTCAACACAGCCACCGCAGTTCAATCAGGAGTCACAGGGCCATATTACTTTTTGGCGTTATCCGATATTGCGGCAGTTTTGCACTCTCTGTTGATCTGTTAGTCAATTAGTTGGGGTGAACACACGCCAAAACCAGCTAAGTGACGTGTGGGGTGTTACATTATGAATATATTTAATTATGACAGCAGACTCGCTTTGTGGTCAGAATTACATTCGGAAAAGCCCATGCTTCTACGGCCTCCACTAGGTGAACTAAATGAAAGGAAACTATTTAACAGTTACCACGACAAATACGCTTTGTCAGAATGGTTCAAATGGCTCTGAGCACTATGGGACTCAACATCTGTGGTCATCAGTCCCCTAGAACTGGGAACTACTTAAACCCAACTAACCTAAGGACATCACACACATCCATGCCCGAGGCAGGATTCGAACCTGCGACTGTAGCAGTCGCGCGGTTCCGGACTGCGCGCCTAGAACCGCTAGACCGCCGCGGCCGGCTTTTGTCAGAATTACACAGAATAAGAAACAGATTTTCAGCACGTAAGTTTTTCAGTGGCGTAATATATGTTTATAAATTTTTTTTGTAATTACTACGCAAAATAACCATTACTGATGACGAAATAGATACCACGTTTAAATGCATTAATATCCATTTGAGATGAGAGAATTCAGTACTGGGTGTAAGACTGGTGCTAATAACTATAGGACCACATATCCAATTCATATGTTCCTTTATCGAATTCGCTAAAAGAAATTAAACAGGTCGGAACACTTTAATTATGCAAAGACTGTCGTGTAGAGGGTTGCTAGCTCTTTTGTTGTGTATAGATTTAGACATGAGCTAGGGGCGTAACAAAACTCGATTAAAGAAAAAAAATTCTGTGTAGGCAATACAGTCTACGCGGGCGAAGCACCGGGCTCTAAGCTAGTTATACAACAAAATATAACGAGGAAGGAGGCTTTATTAAAAAATCCGATAGAGAAATGGATTGCGCGGGCGCAGTATCTACGATCAATTTTGTACAGTGTTCAATTCTGTTTACTAGCGAGTTGCAGAGCTTCTTGTTTTTTGATAAAAATGTAATGTGCAAACACACTTACAGGGTGACAATTATTCATTTATATGAAAAAACGTAAATTAATTACGAACCACGGCGAGCAAACACTTTATTCAACGACAGTACAGATATTCAGATTTAGGTTATGACATGTTCGATATGCCTGCCGTCATAGGCGATGATGTGGCGCACACGAATAGAGACATTCTCCATGACCCGCTCAAGTGTCGGAACATCGATGCTGTCGATGACCGCCTGAATGGCTGTTTTCAGCTCAGCAATGCTTTTGGGGTTATTAATGTACACCTTGTCTTTAATATAGTCCCACAAACAGGCGGCGCAGCTGTGCAAATCCAGAGAATATGGCGACCAATCGAGGTCCGTGGCAGTGGCCTCTGGGTACCCCAGAGCCAGAATGCGGTCCCCAAAGTGCTTCTCCAGTACATCAAACACTGTCCTGCTTCGATGGGGTCGAGCTCCGTCTTGCGTGAACCACATCTTGTCGAAGTCAAGGTCACTTTGGATAACGAAGATAAACTCAGCTTCCAAAATCTTCACGTATCGTTCGGTAGTACCCGTGCTATCAAGTAATATCGCACCGATTATTCCGTGACTGGACATTGCTCACCACACAGTCACCCACTGAGCGTGGAGAGACTTCGCGATCCCGATGTGCGGAATCTCAGCCCCCCAATGTTTCAATTTTGCCCTTTGACGAACCCCTCCAAATGAAAGAGGGCTCGTCGCTAAACCAAACCGTGCACGCGAATACTAGTTCCCATCATGGCCTGCAGCCAACCTTGCAGTTTGAACGTTCTAACGCAAACCGTTCAGAAGTTATGACTATTTTCTTTCACCACGTTCAGTAACTGTCACCTTGTATCTGCGTTTTTGTATCTGCTCGCACCAACTCCTGACGGAAATAATTCGTAAACTTAATGGAAATCACGTGGAATCACGTGCAGCAGCAACGTGTAGCGTGCAAGACTGCAGGCACGTCACGCGTCGCTGCACGGAAGTCTCTTTTGTTTCCCTGAATTGTCAACGTGCACCTCGTGGCCGTGCTTATGCTGCGCAAATTTTGTTACTTTGCGACGAAGCTTGTCGCCAATTATTGTGACTATGCCATCTATAAATGCGCAACTACATGACACGTTCAGTATACTGCATCTGCTCAGGTATCGGAATGTTTCCATGTTGCTTAAACAGATTTTTGATTCTTTATTTGTGTAATTACGATATATGAAGGTGGCAGGGGTAAAATACAGGGAGCGAAAGGCTATTTACAATTTATACAGAAACCAGATGGCAGTTATAAGAGTCGAGCGACATGAAAGGGAAGCAGTGGTTGGGAAGGGAGTGAGACTGGGTTGTAGCCTCTCCCCGATGTTGTTCAATCTGTATATTGAGCAAGCAGTGAAGGAAACAAAAGAAAAATTCGGAGTAGGTATTAAAATCCATGGAGAAGAAATAAAAACTTTAAGGTTCGCCAATGACATTGTAATTCTGTCAGAGGCGGCAAAGGACTTGGAAGAGCAGTTGAACGGAATGGATAGTGTCTTTAAAGGAGGATATAAGATGAACATCAACAAAAGCAAAACGAGGATAATGGAATGTAATCGAATTTCATCAGGTGATGCTGCAGGAATTAGATTAGGAAATGAGGCACTTAAACTAGTACAGGAGTTTTGCTATTTGGGGAGCAAAATAACTGATGATGGTCGAAGTAGAGAGGATGTAAAAGGTAGACTGGCAATGGCAAGGATAGCGTTTTTGAAGAAGAGAAATTTGTTAACATCGAGTATAAATTTAAGTGTCAGGAAGTCGTTTCTGAAAGTATTTGTATGGAGTGTAGCCACGTATGGAAGTGAAACGTGGACGATAAATAGTTCAGACAAAAAAGAATAGAAGCTTTCGAAATGTGGTGCTACAGAAGAATGCTGAACATTAGATGGGTCGATTACATAACTAATGAGGAGATATTGAATAGAATTGGAGAGAAGAGAAATTTGTGGTACAACTTGACTAGAAGAAGGGATCGGTTGGTAGGGCATATTCTGAGGTATCAAGGGATCACCAATTTAATATAGGAGGGGAACGTGGAGGGTAAAAATCGTAGAGGGAGATCAAGGGATAGATACACTAAATAGATTCAGAAGGATGTAGGTTGCTGTAAGTACTGGGAGATGAAGAAGCTTGCACAGGATAGAGCAGCTTGGAGACCTGCATCGAACATGGCTCTGGACTGATGACCACAACAGCAACACGATATATTTGTGCGTTATGCTGTCTAGGTAGCATCATTTTCAAGTCTGAAGGTGGTAATCATTCACTGAAACTAATAACCTGGTTTATAAACACTTGTGGTCCGTGAATGGAAGTATAACAAAATAAATACACTGACGGAAAATAATCGCAGCACCAAGAAGGAGTTGTGCGAGACAGATGAAAGTTGGTAGGCGTGCTTCTACATCTGAAAAATGGCGTCTGTTCAGATTTCACGCCAGCCGCCTATGAGTGACGCTGGCAGCGCCACTATGAAGATGTAAATCAGGTTTGCTTCAAACAAATGCTATAACGGTCGTGAGATTAATTTACCTTTGAGATTGGACGTGGAGAGTTGATAATAGCCAAGAATGCCTTTAAGCGACAAAGGGCCAATTATCAACACCGCACTGAGTTTGAACGAGGTTGTGTAATAGGCCTACGAGAAGCTGGATGTTTCTTCTGCGATACTGCAGAAAGACTTGGCAGCGAGCGACTCAAATCGCTTGATACGGGCAAGTCTTCAGGTCCAGATTGTATACCGATTAGGTTCCTTTCAGATTACGCTGACACAATAGCTCCCTACTTAGCAATCATATACAACCGCTCGCTCACCGGTAGATCTGTACGTACAGATTGGAAAATTGCGCACGTCGCACCAGTGTTTAAGAAGGGTAGTAGGAGTAATCCATCGAACTACAGACCTATATCACTGACGTGTGTTTGCAGTAGGGTTTTGGAGCATATACTGTATTCAAACATTATGAATCACCTCGAAGGGAACGATCTATTGATACGTAATCAGCATGGTTACGGAAAACATCGTTCCTGTGCAACGCAGCTAGCTCTTTATTCGCACGAAGTAATGGGATCTCAAGAATGATTCCCTATTTCTAGATTTCCGGAAAGCTTCCGTTCCTCACAAGCGACTTCTAATCAAGCTGCGGGCCTATGGGGTATCGTCTCAGTTGTGCGACTGGATTCGTGATTTCATGTCAGGAAGGTGGCAGTTCGCAGTAATAGACGGCTAATCATCGAGTAAAACTGAAGTGATATCAGGTGATCCCCAGGGAAGCGTCCTGGGACCTCTGCTGCTCCTGATCTATATAAATGACCTGGGTGACAATCTGAGCAGTTCTCTTAGGTTGTTCGCAGATGATGCTGTAATTTACCGTCTAGTAAGGTCATCCGAAGACCAGTATCAGTTGCAAAGCGATTTAGAAAAGATTGCTGTATGGTGTGGCAGGTGGCAGTTAACGCTACATAACGAAAAGTGTGAGGTGGTCCACACCAGTTCCAAAAGAAATCCGTTGGAATTCGATTACTCGATAAATAGTACAATTCTCAAGGCTGTCAATTCAACTAAGTACCTGGGTGTTAAAATTACGAACACCTTCAGTTGGAAAGACCACACAGATAATATTGTCGGGAAGGCGAGCCAAAGGTTGCGTTTCATTGGCAGGACACTTAGAAGATGCAACAAGTCCACTAAAGAGACAGCTTACACTACACACGTTCGTCCTCTGTTAGAATATTGCTGCGCGGTGTGGGATCCTTACCAGGTGGGATTGACGGAGGACATCGAAAGGGTGCAAAAAAGGGCAGCTCGTTCTGTATTATCACGTAATAGGGGAGAGAGTGTGGCAGATATTATACGCGAGTTGGGATGGAAGTCATTAAAGCAAAGACGTTTTTCGGCGCGGCGAGATCTATTTACGAAGTTTCAGTCACCAATTTTCTCTTCCGAATGCTAAAATATTTTGTAGAGCCCAACCTACATAGGTAGGAATGATCATCAAAATAAAATAAGAGAAATCAGAGCTCGAACAGAAAGGTTTAGGTGTTGGTTTTTCCCGCGCGCTGTTCGGGAGTGGAATGGTAGAGAGATAGTATGATTGTGGTTCGATGAATCCTCTGCCAAGCACTTAAATGTGAATTGCAGAGTAATCACGTAGATGTAGATGTAGGGTTGTGGAGGCTGTACATGACTGCTGGCAGCGGTGGCCACGAGAAGGTACCGCCGCGAGAAGCGCGGGCTCCGGACGGCCGCTTGGCAGTGCCGATAGGGAAGACCGCGGTGTCCGGCGTATCTGCATCTGCAGCAGCAACTGGTACAGCAGTGACACAACGAGCTATTACTTCAAGGACAGCTCCGAGTGGACGCCCTGTAGCGTGAATTTCACTGACGCCGAACCACTGCAATTTGCGAGTTCAGCGGTGTCAGAGCTAATTGAAGGGCAGGGCGGACGTACGTTGTGCTTTCTGCTGAAAGCTGGTTCTGCGTTGGTGCCAGGGACTGCCGTGTGTCGTTCAGAAGGACGCTAGCTGGGGGCCTACAACCAACCTGCCTGCGTGCTAGACACACAGGAGTCCGCAGCTCGTGGTCGTGCGGTAGCGTTCTCGCTCCCCGCGCCCGGGTTGCCGGGTTCGATTCCCGGCGGGGTCAGGGATTTTCTCTGCCTCGTGATGACTGGGTGTTGTGTGATGTCCTTAGGTTAGCTAGGTTTAAGTAGTTCGAAGTCCTAGGGGACTGATGACTATAGATGTTAAGTCCGATAGTGCTCAGAGCCATTTTTTGAGACACACAGGACTTACACGTGTGATGCAGTTTCGAATGACATCAGGAGCACTCTCGCGGTTATCCCACAAACACTGACTGCAAATCTGTACATCAATCTGCTGCTGTTCACGAACAGCGTTGCCGACTCTGTTTTCCAGCAGGGTATGTTGTGTTGGCAGAAGAGCCAACACCGTGTTACTATTGGAGGCCGAAATGCACGCGTTTTGCTCACGCAGGCTGGCGTGAGGTGGGAAGGACTATACTGACGTGAGATCTGTAACATGACAAGGAATTAGAATTCAGAAAGCGGACGTAATTAGTGTTGTGACTTGGCAAGACAGCCAAGCCACTATGAGGTAGCCGAAAGGCATGCGTTTCAGCTCACGCAGGCTGGCGTGAGGTCTGGAAAATGACCAGGAATTGAGACTAGCAAAAATGGTACGTAGCTTCTGGAATACTTTATTCCATAATTGGTGAACATCGGTCTGACGGTACATGCATCACAAGATAAATAGCAATTGATAATGGCGCCTTGCTAGGTCGTAGCAAATGACGTAGCTGAAGGCTATGCTAACTATCGTCTCGGCAAATGAGAGCGTAATTTGTCAGTGAACCATCGCTAGCAAAGTCGGCTGTACAACTGGGGCGAGTGCTAGGAAGTCTCTCTAGACCTGCCGTGTGGCGTCGCTCGGTCTGCAATCACTGATAGTGGCGACACGCGGGTCCGACGTATACTAACGGACCGCGGCCGATTTAAAGGCTACCACCTAGCAAGTGTGGTGTCTGGCGGTGACACCACAATTAGTTTGATACTTAACTTTAATCCATTAATGATGAACGTCGCTCTTGACGGTACATGATTCACAATATTATCTGTTCAGGTTATAGTAATTGAATATGGCGCCTTGCTAGGTCGTAGCAAATGACGTAGCTGAAGGCTATGCTAAAGTATCGTCTCTGCAAATGAGAGCGTAAGTAGTCAATGAACCATCGCTAGAAAAGTCGGCTGTACAACTGGGGCGAGTTCTAGGGAGTCTCTCTAGCCTAGACCTGCCGTGTGGCGGTGCTCGGTCTGCAATCACTCATAGTGGTGACACGCGGGTCCGACGTATACTAACGGACCGCAGCCGATTTAAAGGCTACCACCTAGCAAGTGTGGTGTCCGGCGGTGACACCACAGGGTGACGCTCGCCGACATACAGCTGTTGTAACCCAACATGCTCTACAGAGTGCCTGCATGTTGCCTTGGCCTGCCCGATCACCGGATTTGTCTCCATTCGAGCACACATGGGGCATTATCGGACGGCAACTCCAGTGTCATCCGCAAACAGCATTAATCATCCCTGCATCGAACGACCAGGTGCAACCGGCATGGTACTCTATTCCACAAACTGACATCCGGTGCCTGCACAAGACGATGCATGTACGTTTGACTGCTTGCATTCAACATAGTCGCGGTTACGCCGTTTGTTAATGTACCAGCATTTCACATTTGCAATAGTCCACCTCGCGCTCACATTAGCATAAGATCTCGCAATGCCTATCACTTCTATATGCTATTTAGACAAATCCATTCCCGAAATTCCATTTCTGTACATTAATTTTTTTGGTGTTGCGGTTTTTTTGCCGTCGCTGAAAAACTGTACTGTGACTATGTCGCAACTGGTGAATCCATGATTTTTTTTTACCTTTTGTTAAAGGAACGAAATTATCAGAGGGACAAAAAGCATGATCACCACCGGGGATGAGCGAAGAGAGTTGAATGCCGGTACTGTGTAGTTGGCCGTATCAATAAATGGTCAAATCCTGGTGGTCGAAGAAATTTTCACCGCCAATGTTTGGTAGAAAATGGGAGAAAACCTGAGGGTGTACAGTTCCTGCTCACTGGAGTTAGTGCCGATATCCTGGATTAAATTCAAATGAATTGTAAATTCTATCTGTAGAGTGTCATGGAGCGAGGGCATGTTACACTGTTGATGGTAATCCATCAATCAGGTGCGGGAGTTAAGCTTCGGTTGGTGCTATTCAGAAGGGGTAGGCTTAGGACTGCTGGTATTTTAAAAAAATATCGGGAATCCGATATATCGATGATTAAATAGATTGTAATTATTGAGCTTTGTTGTATCGATAAAAATTATCGATTTCCCCACGGAAAAATACCGACGTACTGGCCAAAAAATATCGGCTGCACATCGTAAATATACTGCCAGTTTTAGAGTTGTATGTCGAAGTACTGGTTTATTGCTGGGTATTTTGTACATCAACAAGCTAGCAGCCTGCTTATCCCCTTCAGAGCAGGAACTGAAAGGAAAACGATGGACGTTCACGCTTGACGATAACCTCTTTGGTAACAACGGTAATTGCATGTAAGTGGCTCAGTTCGGTTTCATCATGCATCGGATTTGACTAGAATACTTCGTTTCGACTTGGCTGTTTTTTCATTTCTGCAAAACGCCAGCGACCTACCTGTACAGTAAAAATTGCGTGGTGAGGTTAAATGTTGTAGTTTCTGTTGGTAGCGCCGAGCGCCGATTATGTTAGAATTTCCCCTCACACGTCCCCGACCACGGTAAGGACCAATCTTGTCACCTAGATTTTTGTTCATCATTTTCAGCAACTGTTTTCGATGAAGGTCGATGTGAAGAAATAGCACGGTAGCAGCGTTAAAAATTGTTTTTTAACCCGACTGGTGCGCTATTTCTTCACGTCGGATATCTTGTTATTGCTTTCACCCCGGCACCCCACAGTGGAACCGGCCTACTTCTTTGTGCTATCTATACTTGCTTCACACAGTCAAAGAGAAACACAGGAGGTCTCCTGGCCGCTGTGGCCGAGCGGTTCTAGGCGCTTCAGTCTGGAACCGCGCGACCGCTACGGTCGCAGGTTCGAATCCTGCCTCGGGTTTGGATGTGTGTGATGTCCTTAGGTTAGTTAGGTTTAAGTAGTTCTAAGTTCTAGGGGACTGATGAGCTCAGAAGTTAAGTCCCATAGTGCTCAGAGCCATTTTTAAACAGGAGGTCGTGAAAGCTCGAATAGTAAGACTCCTTCAAACGGTGAAAGTAAAATTGCGTTCTACTACAGTTTCAAAAGAACAACAAATATTTATCGAAAACTCGGAGAAAATACAATATTAAATAAAAATAGCCCAGCACTGAAATGTGCAGTAATTTGCGGAACGGTTGTACGTCCGTCACGTTGAACAGTTCTCTTCAATCGTCGTTGGTCCCGTTTGAGCCGTGCTAAAATTTGCTGTTTTGAAGAGTGCGCCGCAGCGCGTAGTGTGAAGCAGTCGCCCTCCGTTTCTGGCGGTGACGCCGCTGTGGCAGTCGCAGCTTTGGTGTCTCCGTCTGGTGGTTGCCTGTTCACGTGTATTTAAGGGGCGCTATGAGCTCAGCAGCAGGTCAGTCTGTCGGCCGGCGAGTCTGGTCAGTTGGTCATCCGTGTCAGTGTGGGGCAGTCAGGGTCTGTCTGTCGTCCTGAAATACGTTTTTATCTTGCCTATCATCTTGATAGGCGGTATATGTGTAATGTAGATCATGTTTGTACATTTTATATAAGACTGCATATCATGGGTTTTTAATTTAAGTGGTCATTTTAGTATATAAAGTTGCCACCCTTCCACCGTAAGAGTATCTAATAGGCCGACAGTCTGCTCGAGTTTGTTCAGGCAACGGTCACTGGCGGTTGGATCGATTGGTTGGTCGGTCGCGCACTGACAAGGGAACCTCCCCATCACACCCCCTCAGATTTAGTTATAATTTGGCACAGTGGATAGGCCTTGAAAAACTGAACACAGATCAATCGAGAAAACAGGAAGAAGTTATGTGGAACTATGAAAAAATAAGTAAAATATACAAACTGAGTAGTCCATGGGCAACATAGGCAACATCATGGATATTGTGCGCACAGGAGCGCCGTGGTCCCGTGGTTAGCGTGAGCAGCTGCGGAACAAGACGTCCTTGGTTCAAATCTTCCCTCCAGTAAAAAATTTAAATTTTTATTTTCAGACAATTATCAAAGTTCAGGCACTCACACATAATCAATTTCGCTCTCCAAAATTCCGGGACATGTTCAGATTTGCTTGGACATATGCAGGACTTGACGGTCTACACACGGAAAAATTTGAAAACGTTAAAAACATATGTTTTGACAGAGCACAGAGAAAACTGTGCGACTGTGAAACTGTTGCAATCATTTGTTGCAGTTTATGTGACACACTCTTATGTTTTCATCACTTTTTTGCGAGTGATTATCACATCCACAAGAAAACCTAAATCGGGCAAGGTAGAAGAATCTTTTTACCCATTCGCCAAGTGTGCAAGTTAGGTGGGTCGACAACATATTCCTGTCATGTGACGCACATGCCGTCACCAGTGTCGTATAGAATATATCAGACGTGTTTTCCTGGATAAAATGTTTTCGGTTCCCACTGGAGAGGCACGTCCTTTCGTCTACTAAACGCACGGTTTTGCGGTGCGGTCGCAAAACACAGACACTAAACTTATTATAGTGAACAGAAACGTCAATGAACGAACGGAAAGATCATAAATTTGCAAAAATAAACAAAGTAAACTTTTCGCGCGAGGGTAGACTTGAACCAAGGACCTCTCGCTCCACAGCTACTCACGCTAGCCACGGGACCACGGCGCTCCTCTACCCGTATGATCCTTCATGTTGTCTATGTTGCGCATGGACTACTCAGTTTGTATATTTTGCTTATTTTTTCATAGTTCCACACAACTTCTTCCTGTTTTCTCGACTGATCTGTGTTCAGTTTTTCAAGGCCTATCCACTGTGCCAAATTATAACTAAATCTGAGGGGGGTGCGATGGGGAGGTTCCCTTGTGAGACACAAGATGACTTGTCCTTCTTGAGCGTCCGCGCATTTGAGGTCGCCACGTAAGTCCAGTGGGCCGCGCCGTATAGCGAGGGGTAGTGGCTTCGCGGACGACACGAGAGCAACAGGAGTCAACCCACGACATCGGTCTGGTCGGTGCGAGCTGCGACGCCGTGAGACGGGAGATCGGCGCGCCTTCCTGCGTCCGTCGAAGCGGCTGGCAGCGGACGGTTCGGGAGAGCGATTTTGGGCTGCTGCGCCAGGTCTTCGCCAGACATCGCAGATTA
Organism: Schistocerca piceifrons; assembly: GCF_021461385.2. NCBI lineage: Eukaryota > Metazoa > Arthropoda > Insecta > Orthoptera > Acrididae > Schistocerca > Schistocerca piceifrons. Next base: position 27,760,767 of record NC_060144.1, read on the forward strand.
TTAGAAGTTAAGCGACTCGTGATATGTTGTTTCATTTACTTGTTAAATTCTACTTGTTTTCCTGGTCAGTTTCTCGTCCCCAGCGTGCTCGTCTGTCTCCCGTCCGCATTTGTAAGGCAGTTAGTGTCTGTCTGTCTGTCGGTCTGCCGTACGTTAATAGCTGCCGCTGTCATGTTTGTGTTAGCGAATTTATTTCTTAAGATGTAAAGGCCGAATTCCTGAAATATGTTTTTATCTTGCCTATCATCTTGAGAGGCGGTATATGTGTAATGTACATCATGTTTGTACATTTTACACTCCTGGAAATTGAAATATGAACACCGTGAATTCATTGTCCCACGAAGGGGAAACTTTATTGACACATTCCTGGGGTCAGATACATCACATGATCACACTGACAGAACCACAGGCACATAGACACAGGCAACAGAGCATGCACAATGTCGGCACTAGTACAGTGTATATCCACCTTTCGCAGCAATGCAGGCTGCTATTCTCCCATGGAGACGATCGTAGAGATGCTGGATGTAGTCCTGTGGAACGGCTTGCCATGCCGTTTCCACCTGGCGCCTCAGTTGGATCAGCGTTCGTGCTGGACGTGCAGACCGCGTGAGACGACGCTTCATCCAGTCCCAAACATGCTCAATGGGGGACAGATCCGGAGATCTTGCTGGCCAGGGTAGTTGACTTACACCTTCTAGAGCACGTTGGGTGGCACGGGATACATACGGACGTGCATTGTCCTGTTGGAACAGCAAGTTCCCTTGCCGGTCTAGGAATGGTAGAACGATGGGTTCGATGACGGTTGGATGTACCGTGCACTATTCAGTGTCCCCTCAACGATCACCAGTGGTGTACGGCCAGTGTAGGAGATCGCTCCCCACACCATGATGCCGGGTGTTGGCCCTGTGTGCCTCGGTCGTATGCAGTCCTGATTGTGGCGCTCACCTGCACGGCGCCAAACACGCATACGACCATCATTGGCACCAAGGCAGAAGCGACTCTCATCGCTGAAGACGACACGTCTCCATTCGTCCCTCCATTCACGCCTGTCGCGACACCACTGGAGGCGGGCTGCACGATGTTGGGGCGTGAGCGGAAGACGGCCTAACGGTGTGCGGGACCGTAGCCCAGCTTCATGGAGACGGTTGCGAATGGTCCTCGCCGATACCCCAGGAGCAACAGTGTCCCTAATTTGCTGGGAAGTGGCGGTGCGGTCCCCTACGGCACTGCGTAGGATCCTACGGTCTTGGCGTGCATCCGTGCGTCGCTGCGGTCCGGTCCCAGGTCGACGGGCACGTGCACCTTCCGCCGACCACTGGCGACAACATCGATGTACTGTGGAGACCTCACGCCCCACGTGTTGAGCAATTCGGCGGTACGTCCACCCGGCCTCCCGCATGCCCACTATACGCCCTCGCTCAAAGTCCGTCAACTGCACATACGGTTCACGTCCACGCTGTCGCGGCATGCTACCAGTGTTAAAGACTGCGATGGAGCTCCGTATGCCACGGCAAACTGGCTGACACTGACGGCGGCGGTGCACAAATGCTGCGCAGCTAGCGCCATTCGACGGCCAACACCGCGGTTCCTGGTGTGTCCGCTCTGCCGTGCGTGTGATCATTGCTTGTACAGCCCTCTCGCAGTGTCTGGAGCAAGTATGGTGGGTCTGACACACCGGTGTCAATGTGTTCTTTTTTCCATTTCTAGGAGTGTATATAAGACTGCATATCATGGGTTTTAATTTTAGTATATAAAGTTGCCACCCTTCCACCGTAAGAGTTTTCTTTTAAAAACCAGTTGCACTCTCGGTGGCAAGTACTTTTTTTAATGTGAGTGTTTTGTACCATTTCCATCCCTCCTATGGTGTGCATAGTTTACGTGTTTTTGTGAGATGTTAAATTTATTAGCAAAGTAATCTGGTGTGTTGCAGTTTGCACCAGTGTAGTCTCTCAGAGGTTGTTGTGAGCGGTCGTGACTGCGGCCGTGTTAAGAGGGAGCGGCAAGCCCGAGAGCTCATACTGTCAACAACAACAAAAAATTGTTACAGGGTGCTTTCTGATTATTATTTTTAAATCTGTTTTTTTTAAGAAAGGAGAGAGTTTTTAGGAATAAATTTTCCATTTGCTGAAAGAAATTTGTTTTCATCAGTTACCCACTGGCAACTACTTCCACGCTCACATAGTGTGATTAAATGTGTTAATGTTCGTGATGAATCGCTAGTAAATAAAGCAAATTCTTTAAGAAAAAATTTTGAAAGTAAATTCACGGTTCACTATGGAAGACAATGACGGGGTTTCGAAAAATTGATCCTGCAGTTTTGTTGCACAGTGTACCTTATTTCAATTGTTGTTCTGAAATGATAAAGGTCACTCAAACTGGACACAGTTTATTATTTCCCTAGCATTACTTGATGGTCCCTCTCTCAGTGCAGTATCATTCATATCACTTACATACATAATTTTTTTTCCCGACTGTTCCGCGTTACGAATTTTTCAATTACTTAGTTACTTCACCTTAAATTGTTCACAGTTTCTTCCAATATTTGACGTCTGTACACGGTCGTCTAAGAAATTACACTACTGGTCATTAAAATTGCTACACCAAGAAGGAATGCAGGTGATAAACGGCTGTTCATTGGACAGATATATTATACTAGAACTGACATGTGATTACATTTTCACGCAATTTGGGTCCATAGATCCTGATATATCAGTACCCAGAACAACCACCTCTCGCCGTAATAACGGCCTTGATACGCCTGAGCATTGAGTCAAACAGAGCGTGGATGGCGTGTACAGGTACAGCTGTCCATGCAGCTTCAACATGATACCACAGTTCATCAAGAGTAGTGACTGGCATATTGTGACGAGCCAGTTGCTCGGCCACCATTGACCAGACGTTTTCAATTGGTGAGAGATCTGGAAAATATGCTGGCCAGGGCAGCAGTCGACAATTTCTGTATCCAGAAAGGCCCGTACAGGACCTGCAACATGCGGTCGTGCATTAAGCCGCTGAAATGTAGGGTTTCGCAGAGACCGAATGAAGGGTAGAGCCACGGGTCGTCACACATCTCAAATGTAACGTCCACTGTTCAAAGTGCCGTCAATGCGAACAAGAGGTGACCGAGACGTGTAACCAATGGCATCCCATACCATCACACTGGGTGATACACCAGTATGGCGATGACGAATACACGCTTCCAATGTGCGTTCACCGCGATGTCGCCAAACACGGATGCGACTATCATGAAGCTGTAAACAGAACCTGGATTCATCCGAAAAAATGACGTTTTGCCATTCGTGCACCCAGGTTCGTCGCTGAGTACACCATCGCAGGCACTCCTGTCTGTGATGTAGCGTCAAGGGTAACCGCAGCCATGGTCTCCGAGCTGATAGTCCATGCTGCTGCAAACGTCGTCGAACTGTTCGTGCAGATGGTTGTTGTCTTGCTAACGTCCCCACCTGTTGACTCAGGGATCGAGACGTGGCTGCACGATCCGTTACAGCCGTGCGGATAAAATGCCTGTCATCTCGACTGATAGTGATACGAGGCCGTTGGGATCCAGCACGGCGTTCCGTATTACCTTCCTGAACCCACCGATTCCATATTCTGCTAACAGTCATTGGATCTCAATCAACGCGAGCAGTAATGTCGCGATACGATAAGCCGCAATCGCGGTATGCTACAATCTGACCTTTATCAAAGTCGGAAGAGTGATGGTACGCGTTTCTCCTCCTTACACGAGGCATCACAACGACGTTTCAACAGGCAACGCTGGTCAACTGCTGTTTGTGTATGAGAAATCGGTTGGAAACTTTCCTCATGTCAGCACAATGTAGATGTCGTCGCCGGCGCCAACATTGTATGAATGCTCTGAAAAGCTAATGGTTTGCATATCACAGCATCTTCTTCCTGTCGGTTAAATTTCGCTTCTGTAGCACGTCATCTTCGTGGTGTAGCAATTTTAGTGGCCAGTAGTGTAGTTTGCCATTCGCTTCTAATGACTGCCATTCACATAACAGCCTGTAATCTTCAAACTGCTCAAAACTCACGATTCGTATTTTTGTTTCAAAAAATTACTCCCGCGAATTTTCTATCACGAATACAACTCCTTAGGACTTTGAGCCTTTTTATACTTGAATTTTAAAGTTTCTGTCAGTGCTTCTGGGCCGCAGCCCGTCCTGTACCCCTGAAAGAAAACTAAGAAGCTGGGTTGCAGATAATTGCACTTTGGAGACGAAGGGAACGCTAAGAAGCGCGGAGGAAGTGCAACAGAGTAGCGACAATCGCTTATAACTATGCGGGTGAAATATAAAAGCAGGCGCCGAAGAGGAGGTATACTTTCCATTTGTTTAGCACGAGTTCGCTTGAGCAGTTAAGGGGGGTAGGACGTCAAACGGACCGACTTGGAGCAGGAGAGTCACCACAGGACATTTTAATGTCTACTGTCCATACTTTTACAAATGAATACATAAAACTTTGTCACCATGACCAGGAAGGATTGAAGACGCACACACATCGCAGTGGAAGTTCAACAATGTAGCAAAATACCTTTTTTTACATGTGAAATTTCATCATTTTTTCACTTATTAGTGGCTGCATTTGTTGCTATAGGTACACTTTTCTTCCTAAGTAAGAGAGATTCATCTATGAATTTTTCATAGCATACAAACAGTAGTTACAGGTGTATGAAACTCTAGAATTTTCCAAATCTATTAAAAAATTGAGATAATTAACTATAAAACTTGAATTTTGCTAAAGTGGTTCAAATGGCTCTGAGCACTATGGGACTTAACATCTATGGTCATCAGTCCCCTAGAACTTAGAACTACTTAAACCTAACTAACCTAAGGACAGCACACAACACCCAGTCATCACGAGGCAGAGAAAATCCCTGACCCCGGCGGGAATTGAATCCGGGAACCCGGGCGTGGGAAGCGAGAACGCTACCGCACGACCACGAGCTGCGGACTGCGCAAAAGTCACCGAAGAATCTCTCTTACTTAGGAAGAAAAGTGTACCTATAGCAAGAAATGCAGCCAGTAGTAAGTGAAAAAAAGATGAAATTTCACATGTAAAAAAAAGTGTTTTGTTACATTTTTGAGTTTCCACTGCTATGAGTATGAATCCCGAATCCTTCCTGGTAATGCTGTTAAAGTTTTATGAATTTATTTGTAAAAGTATAGACAGTGGAAATTAAAATGTCCTGTGGTGCCTCTCCTGCTCCAAGTCGGCCCGTTTGACGTCGTACCCCCCTTAAGGGACCCTTTTCTTTTGTTTATCGAAGCCAGTTCGGCGCCCGCATGGCGTGCATACGCGCCGCCCGTCTTGTGATTGCGGCAGCAGAGCCGAGAACACTACCGGCGGTGACGTCATGCGGGAACCGCCCTCCAACGCAAACAGCGGTCGAGGCCGCTGAGGCGGCGGGCGGAGTCTTTGCTGCGCTGTGCCCCAGGCAGCGGTGTGTGTGTGTGTGTGTGTGTGTGTGTGTGTGTGTACGCTCGCCAGGCCCCACCGAGGTGCTGGCGGGACAAGACCCCGCCAAGGACGCAGGCAGACAGCAGGCGCAAAAAAGTGACCAGCGAAAGGAGATCAAGAAAGAAAGACTGTTACCAACCATCCGGGAGAGGTACGTGAGTTCTCCCACCCTGCCGTGTTGCTACCTTCTGCTTACGAGAACGAGCCTTCCCGTCGGCCCGCGACTGTAAACGCACGCTCTCGTAGCAGTCGGATTTCTACAACGTTGTTTCGACCATAGACTATTGATGATATGGATCGTGCATGACGGCATTACACTCAAACCAACATCTCGAACAGCTGACTAGTGGTGGCGTCCATCTGCAGGTGACTTCTCTAGTACGCTTCAGTTTATTTTTATGTCAACTGCAATATCTTTCTGTTGTGTACATAGTTCTGCGTAGTCAGCGCGTACACAACTTTCCCACTAGAGCGCGCCCCGCCAAGCACAACAGCGCAGGCACAGCGCTCGTCCGTCTCCACACTACGAGATGGCGCTGCCGTAGAGACGGACCAAATTCTGCTTCCGCTGATTGCGTATTAATATGTAACGCAGCCGATGAGATTGCTGCTAACGTAGAACCTTTTCTCCTCACGGATCACACTCGCACAGTGATACCTGAACGCGCGAGGTATTATAACAAGTGTACAGACCTCCGATTAGTCAGTCTGCATTAGTCGGTAGCAGTCTGTACGAGTTCTACGTTTGTCTGTACCAGTCTATAGTCAAGTTTCAGTCTGCGCCTAATAAGACTACCATATTCCTGTACATAGCCAAGAACATAAATGTGTAGACACTTTTGTCAAGTATCAGAGATATATGTGAGAATAAGATTAACGTACCAATACCAAAGGAACTTCAGATTGTCAATTGTAAATAGCATCCAGAACCAAGTTAAGTAATTTTTATGCCTGTTTTTATTTTAATAAATGTGTGTGAAAATTAATCCAGTTCTGTTTAAAGTTGGTCACCGTCAATCTGCTACTCTAAGCATGCAAGTGGTATTTCTATCTTCTGACCTAACGGCAGAACATAAACACGCCACGATAAGACCACGAGACATATTGCTGACACTCGCCTACTTCGTTAGAGCGACAAATAATGTGATGATGTGTGTACTGAAGGTCTTACAGTACGCACACCACATTTTCATTACAGCTTTCCATATTACAATGATGAAATGTTGTGCAGTGTCTGATTGCACCAAAACATGTCTGAAAGTAAGAAATACACTGCTGGAAAGAAAAGAACTCAACAACGTGAACGACAAAGTCGTTTTATTGACAATTGAGGTTGTAAGTAGACTGTTTAGGTTTTTATGTTGGCAACGCCACGTAGCGCTCTGTATGAAAATCACTGGCTGTGTTGTTTGCAGGCTGTGGCTGCTTGGCATTGTTGGAATATTCGCTATTGTATTGTTGGGCAGTTGATTGTGAACAGTGTGTACCGTTGCGCAGTTGGAGGTGAGCCGCCAGCAGTGGTGGATGTAGGGAGAGAGATGGCAGAATTTTGAGAGCGGACGATCTGGACGTGTGTCCATCAGAGAGAGTAAATTTGTAAGACTGGATGTCATGAACTGATATTATATAATGACTTTTGAACGCTGTTAAGGTAAATACATTGTTTGTTCTCTATCAAAATGTTTCATTTGCTAACTATGCCTACCAGTTGTTAGTGCGTTCAGTAGTTAGAATCTTTTATTTAGCTGGCAGTATTGGCGCTCGCTGTATTGCAGTAGTTCGAGTAACGAAGATTTTTGTGAGGTAAGTGATTCACGAAAGGTATAGGTTATTGTTAGTCAGGGCCATTCTTTTGTAGGGATTATTGAAAGTCGGATTACCTTGCGCTAAAAATATTGTGTGTGAGTTTAGTGTTGATCAGAATAAGTAAAGGTGAGAAATGTCTGAGTACTTTCATTTCTGCTCAGCTGTTTGAAAATCAAATAACGTAAGAGGTTTGTCAGCACAGTAATTCATTAAATTTTCTAAGGGGATGTTTCAAGGTGACAGGTTGTTTATTATTGTGGGAGTATATGACCAAACGAAACACATATGTCACAGTAAAGTGTTCCCAAACACTCACATCAACAGACAGTGGAGCCCAATGTGACGGCGACGCAGGCGTGTATTCTCGAATGCAAGCGATCATAAAGGTGCGATAGACTGTCCCGAGCGCCTTGCGCCTTTCGTTGCAATTTCGCAATGGTTTTTGCAGATTCTGGAAAACGCGTAAATTCCCTCTTGAGCGTGTCCCTTCCGTGTTCACCTGGTGACAGATCTGGTGATCTTACCGGCCGTATCAGTTCTTGTACACGACGAGGAGCACTGTCGTGCTGTAAAGGCGCATCACCTCCGTGTCGAAGAAATGGCAGCACCGCAAGGACAATAGCCTATGTAAAGTAGCGGGCACTGGTTACTCTGCCCAGAAGAAACACCAAATGCAATCTCGAACTGGAACTGATGCTCCCCCACAGCCAGGAGTGGAGCCCGTGTACTGTGGGCGAATGCACTCCGGAATAGGCGGCCGGTTCTCAATGGTCATCGCTGGTACAGCAGGTGCAAAATGTGCCCAGATCTCTTCCCCGGATGGTGTTCCGAGGGCCACCGCTGATCGCGTCTGTTGTACGCGGACGTCCAGAACCTGGTCAACGGATGTGAGCATGTTACACAAACTATTACTGAAAGCAGAGACAAAGCACCGATACACTGATGCCCAACACTTGCAGAAATCAGTCGACGTCTCCATCGAGCTTCCCGCAGGCCAACAAAGCGATCCCGTTCAAATGGCTGAAGTTGTTCAACAGGAGTACGTACTGGTCAGAAGGACACGGTTGTATCCTTAATTGAATGTTGCTAACGGTGTTCACGTCTAAACTCAACACTGTTGCTGCCTGCAGAGTGAAACCAGATTGCGCACAGACAGGACTACAACGTGTCATCGGATTCCCGATGACCGCGATAGGTGACTCACTAACACTACAACCCCTCAGGGTGCACATATTATACTCTGGAGCAAAATGGTTCAAATGGCTCTAAGCACAATGGGACTTAAACATCTGAGGTCATCAGTCCCCTAGACTTAGAACTACTTAAAGCTAACTAACCTAAGGACAACACACACATCCATGCCCGAGGCAGGATTCGAACCTGCGACCGTAGCAGCAGCGCGGTTCCGAACTGAAGCGCCTAGAACCGCTCGGGCACAGCGGCCGGCTACCCTGGAGCCACTGAACACAGTCCTAGAAGGTGTTGCATTTTTTTCCGACAGTGTGTTTCGTTCCACAGTATGGGCGTCTGCCTAAATTTATCCATGGGAGAGTGGGTCAAGAGATACTCTGAAATTGCCATTTTTTTGCATAAATAAGATGGTCAGTTTCGAGCAACTGTTAAAGCCGTAGTATTGTCTCACTGCACTCAGTCGCGTGAGTCTGTAACTGGTTGAACGAGAGATTTAGCCGAATCACGGAAAATCACTTCTGTAATGAATAAAACGCCTTTGCCCCAGGTTCCAGGGAAGGGCAAGCGCCCCATCTTGCCCCCCCCGGACCCTCTGCCGCCTCACCCCTCCACCTTGCGGGCACGTAAACTATTACATATGGCGCCGAGGCGTAAAGGTGTTACTCGCGTCTCCAACGTATTCGCTCCTTCAGAGGCAGTTATCTGTTACAAAAAAAAGTGTTCAAATGTGTGTGGAATCTTATGGGACTTAACTGCTAAGGCCATCAGTCCCTAAGCTTACACACTAATTAACCTACAGTATCCTAAGGACAAACACACACACCCATGCCCGAGGGAGGACTCGAACCTCCGCCGGGATCAGCCGCACAGTGAATGACTGCAGCGCCTCAGACCGCTCGGCTAATCCCGCGGCTATCTGTCACATCAAGGCTGTGTTTCATTAACAGCACCGCCATGTCAGGCAGCGGGAATGTATACGTTTCTCAGGTAACAGTTCATTTTATCCATTAGAAACAACTGGTCTAAACCTGCCACTGTAACAGAACAACAAGAAATCCACAAATAAAAATGGTTCAAATGGCTCTGAGCACTATGGGACTTAACATCTGTGGTCATCAGTCCCCTAGAACTTAGAACTACTTAAACCTAACTAACCTAAGGACATCACACACATCCATGCCCGAGGCAGGATTCGAACCTGCGACCGTAGCGGTCACGCGATTCCAGACTGAAGGCCTAGAACCGCACGGCCACACCGGCCGGCCACAAATAAAAGCTATTTCCAAATACGCCATTACCTGTAGAGAAAGGTAGAGCAGTAATTACAAATTTCTTCGTATTTGTTTATTACAGTAAAGGCACCAGATAAAGATGCAGCCCACATTGCAAACATCACTCCTAAAAATGCCACAATTCATAAAAATCGCGATTGACAATGGGAATTATTTTCCGAAACGCGTCGTGCAGGTGTTAAATAAAGGAAAATGGTGACTGGCAGCAACATCTCAACTACTTTATGTTATAAAATATTTTATAACATACGTACAACAACAAATCATGTTATTTTGTAATAAACGAAAGCGGAAACAGTTGACAGGTGACATCGGACTGCGCTTAATCACATGCATCACGCAAGCGCGACGGACTTCTTACCAACCACACCGACGTAAGGAAGTGTTGCTCATCAGACTGCGAACTGAACACTGCCCAATGACTCACGGTTTCCTTCTCCAGCGGGAAGTCCACCACTATATCATGTTCGTAGAGTACCACTTTCGGTCCAACATACTTCACCGATGTGCGTTTTGTATACTGACATCAGGGCAGCTCTCAGTTTGGCTAGAATCTGTCCACCATCCTCGGCGTCACAGACAGCGGTGTACCACAGGTTGCGATATTTTGTGAAATGTCGGGCCGCATCCCTAAAGTGCTCGCGTTGACAGCTCGTGTCGTCCCCTGAGCAGTCCTGTACTCACGTGTCGTACAAACGTGCAAGTGCTATAGCAAGTGAGGTACTGCAATTTTACGATCAGTAAGGGCGCTGAGGATGTGCAGTTGCAAATTTTACGATTAATTTGGTGTGTAGCAAAGCTTCTACATGTCGTCTCTTTGTTTTTTGTAGCCTGTCTTTCGCATTCGCAATTTTTTAACTAATACAGGGATTACCCAGTCTTTTGCGAGTGTGTGAACTGTTATTTGGACCAAACGCTTTTCGTTTCATTTAAAGCATCTGCAGTGGTCGCAGTAACAACTGTGATTTTGTTTACAAATCGTTTTCACGAGATCGTAAACTGGTCTCCCGTTTTGAGACTACTTTTTTTTTGCTCTCGGTTTTTGGATCCCACATGGTTTCCATGTGCTCTTGTATACACAGGCGTTCAATTTTTAACACACTGGACTGCAGTGACATACTATATTTTTCTCGCTTGCATGTTCTCATACATCCATATCAACACGCGTACTTTGCGAACTTTTGTTTGTTCCGATCGCGCGGGATGCAGCCGTTTTTGTTTTTGTAATTGTGGCAGTTTCTCCTATTCCTCTGTGTCCCCCCCTTCTACTAACCACAAGATATTACCACATAAAACATGCAACATACCCACTCACTCCCATCACAGTATAACAACATAATAACTGGAACACATAGACATACAGAAGACAAGACAACTCAATTCCTTCTCCCTACAGAACCCTACAAACAAACTACAGCTGGTGGTCCTGGGTTCGATTCTGGATGGAGACAGTAATTTTTCCTCATTCCAGTCCCCCAGAACGGCATCAGGTCTACTCAGTCTTCTGAAAGCAACACTAGGAATCTTTCCCGTAAGTAAAAGGTTTATTTCAACTTCTTCAACTTTGCCCTACATATGGATTTTTCTACCATACGATGGGAACCACGAAATCCTTCAGATCACTTCTTCAGAATTTTGATTGGTAAATGGCTGTATGTTGAACATCCTTGTTTATTTCCTTCTATGCTATGGATCGGAAGGTATTGTTTCTCAGTCCTGCGTCATTCAGATAAGGTATTTATATTTGTCACTTCTCCCATCTACATTAATGCTTTGTGTGTGTGTGTGTGTGTGTGTGTGTGTGTGTAGAGGGTCAAACACTATAGTTATAAACCGAAGCTTAATATTATCTTCTCTCCATAATTCGTCCATTGCGCGTCCCATGCTTGGAATGCCTCAAGCATAGCATTACGGTCAGAATGCCTACCACCAGCATATGTTATCGGCAACGTGAGCAAACACCTCTGAGAAGGTGGAGCTTTTGCCTGCCGCCTCTGCGAATGCACAACGGCAAATAATAAACGTGTTTCCCAGTATTACGTTTGATCAAGTCTTGGTTCTGTGGCAAAGCAAGTATCTGACACCCGTAAGTTGGCCGACGAATCCATTTCGACGTGGTTTATCACTCTACCAGAACAAATGCACTTTAACTATAATTATTCCACAGGTTTTAAAAAACTTGGTAATGGACCTAAAGAGTGATTGTTGGTAAACCTGCATATTACCTTTGGTTTCCAGAATTTCTCTATTGCGAGCCGTATACAGACAATTTGCTTCCGGCTACAATTCATACTTGGGGTGTCTACCAGAGCCGCATTAGCAACTAACAGGATCTTACTCCATAAGCACCGCAATAAAGTCCACACTGATGGAAACCACTCCCTCACCATGCATAGCTTGTACTTCTATGTATAAAACATCGTGATGATAATTATACGGCAGTAGCTCTATTTTATAATGTGAATGAGGCCTTAGTGATTTTGACTAAAGTTTAAATGGACTGTATTCCATGACGAACAAACCTTGGATATGTATTTAAACATTCGCTGTTATGAGACAGTCCGTTAAAACTAACATCTTCTATGGTATATATACACGCCTCCTGATTCTGAAATGTAATTTGCTTACAACGAGTAGCCAGCCAGCAGAGCAATGGAATCTCATTTGTAACACAAAATTCCAGTGACAGGTAGTCTACAACATGAGCATCAGTATAGATGTTTTGTTACTGTCTCTTGCCGTTACAAAACGTGCCGTTAAAAACTATTGTCTTCTGTGGTATATATACACCTCCTAATTTTGAAATGCAGTTTGTTTAAGACGTACAGTCAGTACTTCAGCAGAGTGATGGAAACGGAATTTATTTTTACGGTACTGAACCAGGCAATCAGGCCATTAGAAGAACCAGTTTAACATCAACCAGTCCCAGTTTATATCAATGGTGTATTTGTTTCGTTTAAATAATGGACTATTGTAATATTGTTACGCCATAAGTTTATTTGCTGCGCAGTCTCGTACTTAGAGCAGGTATTTGTAGAAAAAAAATCAGCTGAAACTATAGCAAATTACAATGGGAGGCGGAGTGCTTACAGAATGTGCCAAATACTTTGTTGCTAATTGTGTTAATCAAGATACAAAACTTAAAGGTGGCCATTTTGAACCATCAATTACTGTTACACTGCCTACCATATTATACGATGTGCGACAATACAGTAATGAGACTGGTTAGAAGAAACAACTTTACTTACCATTTTTCGCCAACTGCACTGGCACCACCTTCGCAGTAACTGCCTAGTGCTTGCACGCACTTACTCCACCTATGTTACCATTGTTGTTAGCATTTCTGGAACTTATCTCCAGGTATACCAGCAAAAGCCACTGTACAGTTTTTTGGATGTCCTGCACTACTGCAAAATGGTGTCCTTTTAACGACTATTCTCTTTTGGGACTTACAAAAAATCACAAGGAGCCATGTCAGATGAATAAGGAGGTTGTGGTATCACTGTGCTGGACTCTGACGCCAAAAACTGCCTAACATACAACGCACTATGGGATGGCGCCTTAATGTGATGCAGGCTGCCGTTACTACCAATGCGTGGACGAAAACAACAGACCCGTTTTCGAAACCTTTCGAGAAATGCTTTACTGTCTGGCCAAGAGGTAACCACCCTCTGTGCACAATACGCATGGAGTCAAAGGAACAAACAAGCATTCATTTCTCCATTGACATCGACATGCGTGCTTCCTTTGTTCTTGGCGATTCCTGTGAACACCATTGTGAACTTGACATTGTCTTGGGATCATACCGGAAAAAACCCATCTTTCATGACCAGTGAATAACTTGGATTAGTAATTTTTGGTTCCACTGCACGTGTTCCAACACATCAGCAGCAACGGTTGTCCGTCGATCTTTCTGTTGCTGTGTGAGATTTTTTTTGAACCATTTTGGCACAAAGTTTTCTCGTGTCCAACTTTTCAGTCAATATCAGGTGAACGTTCAGTTTTTTTGCAATCATTTCCACAGTTAATGTTCGGACAGCTCGCACAAGTTCACTCACCCTGGCTGTGTTGTCACCTGTTCATGCCGTTGATCGTGGCCCACTGCTGTGTTCGTCTTCGACGTTGGTTCTGCCTTCAGAAAACATTGTGTGCCAATGAAACACTTGTTCCCTTTACGAAGCCTCATTTCCAGAAGCCTGCTGAAGCTTTCCTTATGCCACTTCCTTTCCTTATCAACTTTTACGGAGATAGAAATGGCATACCACTGAAAAATATTTCGAGATTCCATTATCGTGCCGAGGAGCAAACACAGGACTTCACTGTTGAAGTTGCTGCTCCTATTGAAACATTATAGGCGCGCGCTACTAGCGGCTGTGGGGGAGGGGGGTTAAAGACTAAGGTCACATACTACGTGCCGTAGAAAGCTGCAGAGTTATCACCCTAGGGAGGAAAAAAGTTAGTCTCCTTACTTTATTGTCGCACCTCAAAGTATTTCTGCGAAAAAGACAGTGAGCCAATTTTAATACAAACACTATGATGTCACGCACTAGTATGTAGGAGTGACGTAGCTTTGGTAGCAGCAAGTGTTTATTTGTTTAAATATCATGTTATGATGATTGTTAAGCATTGAAAGTCTCTGTTTGAGCGTCTTTATTGTTACATAATGCATCGTGGAAGTTGTTTATCACGCAATGTTGGCATAATTTGTTGAATAATGCGTACTTACATGTCTTCTTATTCTTTTTATACTGCTTGAGGGTGATCCCTCCACTACAGCGCACAGACTTCAAAAGATGTAGCCCATGCAATTGCTCTGGTAATAAAAGGATGATGAGAAGAGAGGGGAGCTTGGTTCTTATTGGTCCACAGGAGAGTGGGAGTGACTTTTCGAGGGTCCTGGGGGGGAGGGGGTGACGGGGTGGGGGAAGATAACTCGCTCAATTGTTTCATGTGCAACTTGACACCGGACGTGTAATATGATAACCTTTTATCTTATCAGTGACTCTGAAAACTGTCCTCGTTCTCTTCTTGCCCCCTACTCATATTAAATACACAATTATCAAGGTTTCTGGAACATATTACCTGGTTGGAACAGCACTGTTGTAATCCACTACACTTCACTAATTGTGTAGATAATTTCGCGACATTTGCGAAATTGTCGTAAATGAGTATGCGCTTTCTTCCTCCTGTGTGTGTACAGCTGGTAAACAGCAGAATTTTTCAAGAAGGATAAGGGTGAAGTCATTTGAAAAGACGTTGAAGTTTAAAAGTTCGACTACTACATGCACTATCAACAGTCAATGCGGCTCACAGTATTGCCATTAACGTCGCTGCCGAACAAAATGCTTTTTTACATTATTTATTGAACACATACAAATACATTGTCATACTGCATGTTTGTAAGTTAACTTACAATGTTACCTGCTACATTAGAGCAATAAAGATAAAACAGCTAAATAACAAATATACGGGATATTTAGATACCGTGTTTTTCTCTGTAACTTATAAAACAATAAGTGAAAGGAATATTTATTTATATACGCAAACGTACTACACGTTCGTCTTCCTGTGGAATTAGAAACACAGTTTATTTAGTTATTTCACAGAAAGTTACAGCAACGAGTTGTAATTTTCTGAATGGAACATTTTATTTGTTCCTTAGGGTAGCTGAAGTTTCTTAACCAATTGTGTACAAATCAATTTATATCAAATCTTTACGAATTTTAGTTGGGGAGCTAGAACCGTCGAAAGTTTTAGGAGTTGTTGTGACATGTTGTACACAACTGGCTGTGTTCACGTGGATGACAGAATGTTGGTTTAAGTGAGCTCTTAAGTACCTACTTTCCTGAAGGTACAACTCACTGTGCCTTCTAAACAACGTGCGGACGAGACGTAGAGCTGCCGGGTACTCGCTGGATGAGTATGCCATGTTTATTCCACGTCAGTATCCGTGGCAGACCGAAACTCGTTTGTTTGCGTGTTCCGATCTGCTTTAAATAAGGCAGTGTAAGGATTCATATACAGTCTAACCGAATGTAACTTCAAACAGAGATTCGAGTAAAGTTGTCGCTGCGTGGGATATGCAACTTTCAATCTCGTCTACAGGCGGTTTAGAATACGCTGTAAGTTGTGCATTCAGGAAAATTGGCACTCGTTTGAACACGTCACATAAAGTAACGTTCTGTCACCAGAATATCCACTTCAACACAGCCGCTTAGGTACAGCATGTAATGGTTCTTTATTTACGTGACCATTACGGCACTCCAACCCCATTTCTCGATACCAGTAATATCGTACTACTTTTCTGCGAAGTAACAGACATATTTTTGTGACAATATTCACATTTGGTTTTATTAATGTATAGGTACCCCGATGTATCGATATATTACAGTGATATGGTCCTTGTGTGTATTCATTTCTGTGAGACTGTCATAATCTTTGACTTACTTGTAACCGTTTTGGCGCGAATGCGCACAGAGCAGTCTTTGTTTCACTTTGCAGAAGTTAAGTTGTTATTTCGCTTTGTAAAAGAACAGTCAAGTCTTGTGTCTGGTTAAAGTGGAAATTAAATATATGAAGATTGATACACAACTGTTTTCTTGATTATGTGACAATTAAGAAGAGGTATATGTGAATTTACAAAAAGTTTAATAAAAATGTGGATCGTGAACACCAAGTCATAAATTATTTCTACCATACCATTATTCTGATCTGGGATTGTTTGATCATTAAGGATTTCATAAAAAACGCATTTGTTAGGTCTTCAAATATTGCTAAAATACAGATCTGGACCTTCTAGCAATCAAAGTGGAATCTAGATGAGCCATAACAACTTCGACGAAATCTACGTGGGAATCCATTCAAGATAATTTCCAAAATTAATGACCTTTTTCACAGCGACTTCGTTATTTCCATTCTTACGATACCATCCACAGTCAGTAACTTTGTCGTTGCCCCATAAAGCGAACATATGCTGCGTGAGCAACATTATGAATCTGATTTCTAGCCTACTTTGCAAGTGGTGGTATTGTTAGAAGGATGATGCATCTACAATTAAAATACTAAGCGTTTCTAGCTCCTTAACTATACAAACATTTCGTTGCCAGAAAATGCATCAGAGAACAGCCAATTATGTACAGCATAATTTCGGACACGTCCGAAAGAACAGATACCATCTTCGTATAGTTAAGGCTAACCGGCCATTGACCTCCTTCTTCTGTGCGGATGCCCACGCGTTGCCCGAACTCTTACGGCACTAGATAAGATTGTCTGCCGCGAATAATCAGTGTAATAGGTAGCGGCACTACGAATCTAGTGTGTGGACATTAAGTTGGGAATGTTGGTCTCATGGGAGCAGTCGCACTATCCTTTGTGCCCCCGATGGCTCAGATGGATGCCGGCACGGCAGTTCAGCGTGTTCGGTCAGAGGGTTAGCTACCCTCTGTAACAAAAAAACTGAGTGAACGGATCAACAAAGGACCTGAACGGGTGACATCGGACGTCCGCCACGAACAAATTCACCGAACAATATAAAACAAAACAAAAAGATGGGTAGAGCGTCTGGCACGTAAGCAGGAGATCCCCGGTTCGAGTTCCGGTCAGGGCACACTTTTCCAACTGTCTCCGTTGATGTATATCAACACCTGTCAACAGCGTAGGGCTCTGAGCACTATGGGACTTAACATCTATGGTCACCAGTCCCCTAGAACTTAGAACTACTTAAACCTAACTAACCTAAGGACAGCACACAACACCCAGCCATCACGAGGCGGAGAAAATCCCTGACCCCGCCGGGAATCGAACCCGGGAACCCGGGCGTGGGAAGCGAGAACGCTACCGCACGACCACGAGCTGCGGACGACAGCGTAGGGTCTTGATTTAATTATCACTGCATGTTTACAGAGCTGTCATAGTTAAATATTCGTGGCTTGAGCCAGTTTAGAGGGAAAAGTATTTACCGTGTGTACTGAACGAGGTGGCGCAGTGGTTAGCACACTGGACTCGCATTCGGGAGGACGACGGCTCAATCCCGCGTCCGGCCATCCTGATTTAGGTTTTCCGTGATTTCCCTAAAGCGCTCCAGGCAAATGCCGGGATGGTTCCTTTGAAAGGGAACGGCCGGCTTCCTTCCTCGTCCTTCCCTAACCCTATGAGACCGATGACTTCGCAGTTTGGTCTCTTCCCCCAAAACAACCCAACCCAACCCAATTTACCGTGTGGTTATCCAATTTGTTGCAATGACTTTCTTGATTGTGTGCTGCAGGATTCGCGTTGTTAGTAGTGCTAGTGTCATGTATTGCCATTAGGCGCCGTTACTGGTACGGCGACATAGGGTAGACACACACAAGCACCAGTGTGCATTAACAGCTGCAGACAGTCGACATGGGTCGGAACAAGGCCAGCGGCGCTTTACTCGCAAAGCTGTTTTATCGCAGCAACAGCAATAGCGCTCCTGCTGTAATGTTGATGTATTAATTTGTTCTGAAAGCGGTGCTGATGTTCAAGACAATAAAAGCGGGTTAAAAGCTGTGAACTATCTGGGGAAGTTAACCTTGCATTACTGAACAACTGTTTCACCAGGTATCCAGTCTAGCTTACCAAATTCCCAACCAGAATAACATTAATTATAATCTTTCACTAGTCATCTTACGATAACCGGTAACATATATAAAGAGAATTTAAATAAAAAGAAATAAATCAGTTTATATTTGGACATTTATTTTAACATTGATCATTGTTCCGTTAAAATTTCAACATGTTAAACTTGATTCATAACTAAACTGGTGCCTTATTTAGGATTGTGAAAACGTGAGTTTGTAATCTTACGGAACACATCAAATATGGAGCCAAGATTGGGAGACTGCATTCATAAAATAACACACGAAAACGTTGAAACATATGCAAGAGGAAATTAACCACAACCAACCAATTCAATTTTCACCCAAAGAAGTTACGTTCGTAGCGCAATCCTGTCCGTCATGAAATTGCCACACACTGGTATACTAAATTCATACTAACTCTCTGTGAAATCTTCCCGAAAAGAATAGCTGAGGGCTACTTTGATGATTACACTACATGCTTCACGTGGTCAACTTGGTTTACACAAAGAGTGTAACTCCACAATAATTTTGATAAATAAAATAAATTACATCGAAACACAAATTACAAAAGAAAAACCTCGAACTTGTTACTATCGTCTTACTATTAAACTGATGGATCAAACAATTGTATAAGCACGTGGTACTGGTCTCACAAAGTACACCCCACGTGGGTTGAACATAAAGAAAAGTTGCTATATTGAAAAATATTGTCAAGACGAGACGTTATAATCTCACTCACATTCGCATTGATGATCTTAGTTCGAGTTACGGATCATCCACACGTGATTCCACTTTACTCAAAGTAGTGACAAAGCAACTACTGGAAGATATTCTGAACTTCCCACTCGAATTACACTGCGTTGCAATTTAAGATAACATTAGATATTTTAGATCTAAACCTGAAATAAAGGTGATTAAATTTTCAGTTAGGTTGAACTTACGAAAACCATTCTCCTACGGACTTAGCAGAGACGCGCTTAGCCGGAGATCTTACCACTTCAGACGCCCGCCGTGGACAGACTGGCGTAGGCCCCAACCGAGGGTGCTTTTCAGATACAAACGGAAGTGACGACAGAGGCAGCTTCCCATACCAACATGATAAGGGACGGACAGGACCATACGAAGAATAGAAACCTCTTTGCTTTTACAAAGCGTAGCTACTTGTTCCGACGTTGATTCTAATGTTCTCTAGCAGACAGGCTTGTCTGCTACCATCAAGCATGCAACTAGAAATACATTTGCTCATTCATCTTTTCACACAGAAGAGAAGGGGATGACAGTATCGTATCATATACAGTATATAAAAGAAAGCAGATGTAGGTTCCGTATGAGACTGTGTGACATGCGTTACATATAAACTGTGTTTAAAAGTGTAGTAGTGTGACAGATCGTTCTTGTTTATGTGTAAGAGTAACATGTTCCATTGCTCAGTCTCCTCCCAGATAGTCAGAAACACCACAGTAAATTTAGAAGTGGAATGTATGCCGTAAATGACAACAGTTCTAAAAAATTAACATGGAAGGAATCCAACAGAGACCTTTCACTGCTCTTCGCGAGTATCGACACATTAAAGGAATACAGGTGGTCCCCTTTGCATATGGAGGCTGAAGAACATGATTCAGAAGCTCGCATGGACAACCGATTTGGGAATTGCTCCTGGAAGAGGCCGACGGCCAACTCCTTCACAAATTGTCGAACAAGGTAGTGTTGCCACGGGTGAGAACGCCGGATTCCGTGGGCGATCTTCAAGCAGTGCACCAGCTGTGTCACGACTCCTCAACATCCCATGGTCCATCGTCCATAAGGTGCTACGGACACTGATTGTGGAAACGTGTCTCCAGTGTTTTTCCAGGCTGTCGTGGATGCACGTGATCGTCACACTGAGCAACGTGTGTTGCCTTGAACATCAAAATGGTACGCAGTTAACAAATGTCTCCCTCTCGTGTAGAATTTAAGAATATGTCTCTTGCAATTGTTTTACACCAAGTTTCATTGTCCTATGGTCACACGTTTTTCACGGGGGACAACTCAAGTAGAGAAAGTTTAATTATAACCACCATGTACATCAGCTACACGAGAGAAAAAGTTAACGTTATATTTAAAGAACTATAA
Organism: Schistocerca piceifrons; assembly: GCF_021461385.2. Taxonomy (NCBI): domain Eukaryota; kingdom Metazoa; phylum Arthropoda; class Insecta; order Orthoptera; family Acrididae; genus Schistocerca; species Schistocerca piceifrons. Next base: position 27,781,249 of record NC_060144.1, read on the forward strand.
CTCGGTGCTGTAAACAATTTAAAAACAATTTTGTAGGAAGAGTAATGTTTGTTAAGCCCGCCCGGTTAGCCGTCCGGTCTAACGCACGACTTTCCGGCCGGGAAGGAGCGCCTGGTTCCCGGCACCAATCCGCCTCAGCTACGCTATGTCGGCGATTGATGAGCAAACAAGTTCTCCACGTTCGCGTACACCACCATTACTCTACCACGCAAACATAGGGGTTACACTCGTCTGGTGAGAGACGTTCCTTCGGGGGGGGGTCCACCGGGGGCCGAACCGCACAATAACCCTGGGTTCGGTGTGGGGCGGCGGAGGGGTGAAGTGGACTGCGGTAGTCGTCGTGAGATTGTGGACCACTGCGGCTGCGGCGGGGACGGAGCCTCTCCGTCGTTTCTAGGTGCCCGGTTAACATACAATACAATACAATGTTTCTCACCTTTACCTTTCTAAGTAAATATTCCTTTAACTTATTACACTCCTGGAAATTGAAATAAGAACACCGTGAATTCATTGTCCCAGGGAGGGGAAACTTTATTGACACATTCCTGGGGTCAGATACATCACATGATCACACTGACAGAACCACAGGCACATAGACACAGGCAACAGAGCATGCACAATGTCGGCACTAGTACAGTGTATATCCACCTTTCGCAGCAATGGATGTACCGTGCACTATTCGGTGTCCCCTCGACGATCACCAGTGGTGTACGGCCAGTGTAAGAGATCGCTCCCCACACCATGATGCCGGGTGTTGGCCCTGTGTGCCTCGGTCGTATGCAGTCCTGATTGTGGCGCTCACCTGCACGGCGCCAAACACGCATACGACCATCATTGGCACCAAGGCAGAAGCGACTCTCATCGCTGAAGACGACACGTCTCCATTCGTCCCTCCATTCACGCCTGTCGCGACACCACTGGAGGCGGGCTGCACGATGTTGGGGCGTGAGCGGAAGACGGCCTAACGGTGTGCGGGACCGTAGCCCAGCTTCATGGAGACGGTTGCGAATGGTCCTCGCCGATACCCCAGGAGCAACAGTGTCCCTAATTTGCTGGGAAGTGGCGGTGCGGTCCCCTACGGCACTGCGTAGGATCCTACGGTCTTGGCGTGCATCCGTGCGTCGCTGCGGTCCGGTCCCAGGTCGACGGGCACGTGCACCTTCCGCCGACCACTGGCGACAACATCGATGTACTGTGGAGACCTCACGCCCCACGTGTTGAGCAATTCGGCGGTACGTCCACCCGGCCTCCCGCATGCCCACTATACGCCCTCGCTCAAAGTCCGTCAACTGCACATACGGTTCACGTCCACGCTGTCGCGGCATGCTACCAGTGTTAAAGACTGCGATGGAGCTCCGTATGCCACGGCAAACTGGCTGACACTGACGGCGGCGGTGCACAAATGCCGCGCAGCTAGCGCCGTTCGACGGCCAACACCGCGGTTCCTGGTGTGTCCGCTGTGCCGTGCGTGTGATCATTGCTTGTACAGCCCTCTCGCAGTGTCCGGAGCAAGTATGGTGGGTCTGACACACCGGTGTCAATGTGTTCTTTTTTCCATTTCCAGGAGTGTATTTTGTAAGTTACAGAGAAAGACACTCTATACATGTATCAGAACGAACCTTCCTTTTCGAGATATTTTCAGTGTAAAACAACAGAAAACTCTTGGTCTGTCCCATTTCTTGTATGATACTGAGAATCTGTTAGCCTTATAACATATATCCAGGTTTTTCACCGTATGACGTTTTCTTGTCGCGTGAAATATTTTATTTGTTCTGGTTTTCTTTCACTTGTTGCAGCAAAGTGTCGAACTCCCGTATTCCTTTCATAATATTACTTTTCCTTATCTGCTTCTTTGAAGTAGTCTGACATGGTGAATTCGTGACCCAAAGCGATATTCTCGAGGTCGGTTTCTACCAGTCTTATCCTTACTCACAAGGGAAACTCCCCATCACACCACCCCCGATTTGGTGGTAAGAGGGTCGGGTGGAAAGGCCGTCGAAAACTGAACACGTGTCAAGCATGAAAACTGGAAAAAGGGGTACTGGACCGTGAAAAAAGAAGCAAAATAGAAACAGTCCAAGCTCAAGTTGTGCAACATCGGTGTCGTGCTTATGTGGTCGCGGTGTTGGACTGAGAGGGGGAAGATCCGCGTTCAAATCTCCCTTGTGTCCCTTTCTTCACAAAATTTGAACTGTCCGCCTGGTCATTGACGTGTCTGTTCGCTGTATTCAAATATGTGTCTGTGCCGTGGTCTAACGTCCGTTGGCAACAGCGAGGTGTGAGGAAGGGACCTCCACACGTACGTACCTCCTGTTTGTTCTACGCAAGTACCACGTGTTATGACTCTTGCGTTCCGTTTTGGAAGTTTTGCCTCTTGAATTCCTTTATCGTAACGTAGTTCACACCTGTTTGTTTATTTATTTTAATTTCAGCGAGAGATCTATGCGGCACATCGCCCCCGCTCTCGCTATTCATCACATTTAGTCCAGTGTACTGGAGTATTTCACTGGTAGGCAGTGCTCGGCCGATGTGTTTGTGCAGTCAGGGTCGTAGTATATGCGAGACGGCTTCTCTGGACAGCGGACGCAACCTGCATGATGAAGGCGGCACTAAGACTGCGCCAAGTGCTTAACAGCAATGATTACGACAGCATACGATCAAATAAGACCGCAACGAAGGCACTGAGAGATCCTCCCAGTAATAATTAAAGTGCCTCACCCTAGGAGTTAGAGCAAAATGTCTCACAGTAGCCATATCTCCTCATGTGTTTACAAAATTACCCAATCGGAGTCGTTGCCACTGGGTAACACCGTCTTTCCCCACTCAAAAAAAAAAAAAGAAAAAAAGAGAGATAATTGGTTTTAAAAAATGTAAATATAGGAACACTCGAGGCAGTATTCACCCTGCGAAGGATCTTAGAAGATAGGTCAAAGAAAGGCAAACCTATGTTTATGGAATTTATATATTTTGAAAATGTTTTTGACATTGTTGACTAGAATACACTCTTTGAAATTGTGAAGGCAGTACGAATAAAATAAATTGAGTGAAACGTTATCTGCAGCTTGTACAAAAATTAGAGAACAGTTATAAGAGGCGAAGGATATGAAAGGGAAGCAGTGGTTGAAAGGAAAGAGAGAGGGACAGGATTGTAGCCTATCCCCCGTATTGTTCAATCTATACAACGGGCTGGCACTAAAGGAAAATAAGGAAAAATTTGGAAAAGGAATTAAAGCTCAGGGAGAAGAAATAAAGATTTGTGGTTTGGTGACTAAGCTGTAATTCTATGGGAGACGGGAAAGGATTTGGAAGAGCATTTTATCGGAATGGATACTGTTTTGAATCGAATTATAAGATAAGCGTCAATCCAAGAAAAACAAAGATAATGAAATATGGTTGAATTAATCCGGCAAGGTCCAAGAAATTAGATTAGAAAATGAGATAGGAAGGTGACGATGGCCAAAACTGAAAGGATATAAAATGCAGACCTGTAATAACAAGAAAGCATTTCTGAAGCACAGAAATTTATTAACGTCGAATATAAACTCAGTTGTTAGGAAGTCATTTCTGAAGGTATTTGTCTGGAATGTAGCCTTGGACGGAAGAACAAGGGTGTGCTCAAAACTAATGCTTCCGTATTTTTTGTTCCGTTCTCAATATCCATTGAGGTATTATGTCATACATATTACTCGGTCGACTTTCCCTCTTCGCTGACGCAAATTGCAACCGATTGAGGTTAGAGGGATTCGAATTGCAGCGTGTTACATGGCGGCGTGTTACGTAACTGTATCGGAGCGCGAGAAACAGCGCGCTGCAATCGAGTTTCTGGCCGAAGAAAACAAGCCTCCAATTGAAATCCACAGAAGAATGAAAGCTGTTTACGATGATGATAGTATCCACATCAGTTACGTGCGACGTTCGACTGTTCGTGCTCGTAATGAAGAAAACGGTGGTGTTAACCTCAACGTGTGAGTCAGATTTCGGAGCGTACGACGCAAAAAAAGTTCAAGATCATGCTATCAGCAGGCACAGTCAACATCACAGTGTTCAGAGATGTTCAAGGTTTGGTGCATTTAGAATTGGTGCTTAAAGGTATCACCATAAACTCTGCAAGGGACTGCGCGACCGTCAGAAAACTGGGACCACGAATTCGAACAGTTCTTCCACACAGTAAGCACCCTCTCCTGTAGCATAACGACGGCAAACCCCACGCACGTTGCAACAACTTCAGCAACCTGACACCTTGGGTTCACTGCCATCGATCATCTTGCATTCAATATCATGTTTCCAAAACTCAGAGAACACCTTGGATGACTTCTCTTTGATAGTGATGAAGTGTACAAGCAGAGGTGAGGTTGCGGCTCCGTCAACAAAGGTAGGCATTTTTAAAGGCACATTTTTAGCCATAGCATGTAAATCTATTTTTTTTTAAATCAGAGAACCCTGTTTAACAAAGCATGAAAGCCAATGCAAGTGCGCGGTCGCATGTGATCGCTGGTGAAACACAGAAAGGATGTCTAGTCTTTTGTTAATTATTTCTTCTGTTTTCTGTTCAGGAAAGGAGTCGAGGGAGAGCCTCGCACGTTAGACTGGCCGCTCTAATTTAAGCTCTTTAATCTTATAAAAAAGTCACTGCGTACTGCAGGGCGCATACTCGCGCATACTACTAATTTTATAAGGAAATTTCCACTGCGCACGGACGAGATACCGACGTGCGGATAATCAACATATCACTAGTGATTAATATTGTATTCCCAATGTAAGTAGCATAGTGCACTTCACTAATTATGATTAATTGTGATTTCATTATTTGTTTAATCCATGATCCTAAAATTTCAACATTATATGTAAACTGTATTTTCAGTATTTATCTCATTTTAGCTCAGAAATAACGTGGCCCTCGAACCTCCTTCTTACGGCGACGAAATTCTCAAAGTATATGTCCGATGCCACCTTATCATGGTTTATTCACTGATTTTTTAAATATTTCCATCTATCTCAATTCAGTTCAACAAAAATTAAAATAATATAAATAATTATATTTACATACATACATATATTTCATTATTTACACATTTTACAAAAAAATGGTTCAAATGGCTCTGAGCACTATGGGACTCAACTTCTGAGGTCATTAGTCCCCTAGAACTTAGAACTACTTAAACCTAACTAACCTAAGGACATCACACACATCCATGCCTGAGGCAGGAATCGAACCTGCGACCGTAGTGGTCGCGCGGTTCCAGACTGAATCGCCTAGAACCGCTCGGCCACACCGGCTGGTGGTTGACAACAGTAAGCAGGTTCAAATGGATTTATGTTGCAGCAGTTGTGCAGAGGTGCGGAGGGTTGCACAGGATTACAATAGCGCGGAGAGCTGGGTCTTCAGACTAAAGACTACAACAAAAACAGAACCTTTAAAAAAAACATAATTCATTTTCAGAATGAGATTTTCACTCTGCAGCGGAGTGTGCGCTGATATGAAACTTCCTGGGAGATTAAAACTGTGTGCCCGACCGAGACTCGAACTCGGGACCTTTGAGTCGTGCTTCGGTAGCTCAGATGGTAGAGCACTTGCCCGCGAAAGGCAAAGGTCCCGAGTTCGAGTCTCGGTCGGGCACACAGTCTTAATCTGCCAGGAAGTTTCATAATTCATTTTGTTCGCTAATTTGTCGTTATGGGTGAGACGTGGGATTGCTACTTCATGCGAGAAACAGTAGTGAAAGCAAAGTTAAGAAGCTTATGCGTAGACATTTCAGTGATACAAAAGGGACTCCTGCTGTTACCTTTACCAAAGAGTAACATGTAAATGGCGAATATTATCGACTGTTCCTGGACAAAATGAATGGAGTGTGCCCTGAACTCCGGCACGCCCAATTGCCGCACACTAAGACGTGCGTTTCAGCGGCTGCTAGTCGCCGGTCGCCCCGACGTCACCTGAAGGGCTGGCGGTATGCCAGCAGCGAAATCATACTCCAGCTGCGAGGAGCCCCGGCCGCATACCGGCTCTGTCTGTGGACAGCTACTGAGGGAGAACAAAGGAGCGATGGGGTCGAATGGTTCAAATGGGTCTCAGCACTATGGGACTTAACATCTGTGGTCATGAGTCCCCTAGAACTTAGACTACTTAAACCTAACTAACCTGAGGACATCACACTCATCCATGCCCGAGGCAGCATTCGAAACTGCGACCGTAGCGGTCACTCGGTTCCAGGCTGAAGCGCTTAGAACCGAACGGCCACACCGGCCGGCACGCGATGGGGTCGGAACACGGACAGAACTGCAAGTTTGCGCAACCAGCAATTTGGCACCCACGTCGACTCAGTACTCGAGCTAGCAGCTAACGGAACCTGTTACGAACGCGCGGACATCCGTTCTCGTTCAGGGGGAAGGGGGGAGGGGGAGGGGGAGGGAATGTGGGGGAGCACCGTTGAGTGGCGTCTTGTCTCCAGGAGAGTTTGTAGTGACAATACACATGCGGATATCTGCCCGTGGTGTATGATCTTGAATTGCTGCACGCAAGAAGTGCGTCGTGCCGGTAGCGCTCCGCAAAACATAAGCTGTGATGACGGGCCTTGGAAACTTCAAGAAACGCGGTGGGTATAGAAAAAGACGTCCCTAAGGGCAGACTACGCGGTGACGGGGATGAAACGGCACCGCATTTAATACTTTGATTGCCCGCCACATATGCAATCTACTTACCCCGGTGCCAAAACATTTTTGGAGTCTCCTCCAGGCAGCGCTGTCCATTTTTACAGTACTTTGTCACTTTGGTACAGATCCACGAATAACCAAATATATGATTTTAGACAGAAATAAAGCTTATTATTTCCTCTTCAAATACATGCCACTTATGATTCGCTGCCGACCGGGGTGGCCGTGCGGTTCTAAGCGCTACAGTCTGGAGCCGCAGGACCGCTACGGTCGCAGGTTCGAATCCTGCCTCGGCCATGGGTGTGTGTGATGTCCTTAGGTTAGTTAGGTTTAAGTAGTTCTAAGTTCTAGGGGACTGATGACCTTATATGTAAAGTCCCATAAGTGCTCAGAGCCATTTGAGCCATTTATGATGCGCTGTTTCGTAACGTTTCGTCACCACATTCATAATTAAAGAAGCTGTTTTCGGGTAGGAAAAAAAAATTGTTCCCTCACCTTACAGACTACACTACTAGCCATTAAAATTGCTACACCAAGAAAAAAATGCAGATGATAAACGGGTATTCATTGGACAAATATATTATGTTAGAACTGACATGTGATTACATTTTCAAGCAATTTGGGTGCATAGATCCCGAGAAATCAGTACCCAGAAGAACAATCTCTGGTCGTAATAACGGCCTTGATACGCCTGGGCATTGAGTCAAACAGAGCTTGGATTGCGTGTACAGGTACAGCTGCCCATGCAGCTTCAACACGCTACCACAGTTCATCAACAGCAGTGACTGGCATATTGTGACGAGCCAGTTGCTCGGCCGCCATTGACCAGACGTTCTCAATTGGTGAGAGATCTGGAGAATCTGCTAGCCAGGGCAGCAGTCGACATTTTCTGTATCCAGAAAGGCCCGTACAGGACCTGCAACACGCGGTCGTGCATTATCCTGCTGAAATGTAGGTTTTGCAGGATCGAATAAAGGGTAGAGCCACGGGTCGTAACACATCTGAAATGTAACGTCCACCGTTCAAAGTGCCGTCAATGCGAACAAGAGGTGACCGAGACGTGTAACCAATGGCACCCCATACCATCACGCCGGGTGATACGCCAGTATGGCGATGACGAATACACGCTTCCAGTGTGCGTTCACCGCGATGTCGCCAAACACGGATGCGACTATCATGATGCTGTAAACAGAACCTGGATTCATCCGACAAAATGACGTTTCGCCATTCGTGCACCCAGGCTCGTCGTTGAGTACACTGTCGCAGGCGCTCCTGTCTGTGATGCAGCGTCGAGGGTAACCGCAGCCACGGTCTCCGAGCTGATAGTCCATGCTGCTGCTAACGTCGTCGAACTGTTCGTGCAGATGGTTGTTGTCTTTGAAACGGCCCCATCTGTTGACTCAGGGATCGAGACGTGGCTGCACGATGCGTTGCAGCCATTCGGATAAGATGCGTGTCATCTCGACAAGGCCGTTTGGATCCAGCACGGCGTTCCGTATTACCCTCCTAAACCCACCGATTCCATATTCTGCTAACAGTCATTGGATCTCGACCAACGCGAGCAGTAATGTCGCAATACTATAAACCGCAATCGCGATAGGTTACAATCCGACCTTTATCAAAGTCGGAAACGTGATAGTACGCATTTCTCCTCCTCACACGAGGCATCACAACAACGTTTCACCAGGCAACGCCGGTCAACTGCCGTTTGTATATGAGAAATCGGTTGGAAACTTTCCCCACGTCAGCACTTTGTAGCTGTCGCCACCGGCGCCAACCTTGCGTGAATGCTCTGAAAAGCTAATCATTTGCATATTACAGCATCTTCTTCCTGTCGCTTAAATTTCGCGTCTGTAGCACGTCATCTTCGTGGTGTAGCAATTTTAATGGCCAGTAGTGTACGTATTTATATAAGTGTCAGAGTTTCGGTATTTATATACAGACATCATGACCGTTTTGCATGTTTTCTCCCGCTTCCACCTGAGGTCTGCGAACGTTTCAGAGAACCAGGGGGCTCTCCAGCAGGTGCTGGCATCGTACTCTCACTGGCAATGCTCGATTCTGAAATAATGTGCATATGTTGAATGAATATAAACAACATTCAGCGTAAGGGAGGGAAAATAAGAAAAGGAAATGTCAGAAGAAGTTACTTCCTCTGAGAACTTGTGCAGGAAATATATGTGAAAATTTTTTAAGAGAATACAGCAGTTATCTTGCCTGATCCTGATTCAGCATAAGTTGGATCTTCATCCTTGTCATCAACGTCAAAAATATCATTCAAATTACCTTCCGATTCTTCAAGAAAGCGGAAATCCCAGTGTCTCTCTGTGGGCTTCTGCCTGACATGTTGTTTCGAATAAGAATACGCTCTCACTGGTGTCCCACAGTCGACCGCTGCATACGCTCGTTTCGCAAAACCAGAACTTTGTGGTGCGTCTAAGTGGTAGAAACGTGTACTGCAGATGTTTGTCTCCCCTCTGAGAACTGTTGGACCAGTAACGTTACACGCAGGAGCCAGGGGTTGAACGAGGACGGCCGACCATAATATTATGGGCGTGGCAGAAAAAAAAATGTTCAAATGTGTGTGAATTCTTATGGGACTTAACTGCTAAGGCTATCAGTCCCTAAGCTTACACACTACTTAACCTAAATTATCCTAAGGACAAACACACACACACACACCCATGCCCGAGGGAAGACTCGAACCTCCGCCGGGACCAGCCGCACAGTCCAGGCGCGGCAGACCCCGTTAAGACGCAGCGAATGTAATTTTACGGATATGGCACTGTAAGTGGAAATCTTCCAATGCGAATCGTTGAAGGTCAAGAGACACGTAACATTCGGGTCATTGCCGGCCGAAGTGGCCGTGCGGTTAAAGGCGCTGCAGTCTGGAACCGTAAGACCGCTACGGTCGCAGGTTCGAATCCTGCCTCGGGCATGGATGTTTGTGATGTCCTTAGGTTAGTTAGGTTTAACTAGTTCTAAGTTCTAGGGGCCTAATGACCTCAGCAGTTGAGTCCCATAGTGCTCAGAGCCATTTGAACCATTCGGGTCATTAATTCAAGAAGAAACTGTTCAAATGACTGTAAGCACTGTGGGACTTAACATCTGAGGTCATCAGTCCATTAGGCTTAGAACTACTTAAGCCTAACTAACCTAAGGACATCACACACATCCATGCCGGAGGCAGGATTCGAACCTGCGACCGAAGCAGCAGCGCGGTTCCGGACTGAAGCGCCTAGAACCGCTCGGTCACAGCGGCCGACAAGAAGAAACTGTATTTAATAAAAAACTAGTAAAAGGCCTCCTGTTATTCCTGAAAGGTACCGGCTGACATAACTAGAATTACGGGGAGAGAAACAGCAAAGTAAACTCGGTTTCACTGCACGAAACAGGGGGCTGAGAAAACATTTGTTTTTTCTCCTTGTGTAAATCAATCAATCAATCAATCAATGAGCCAGAACAATATCTGAGTCTGCATCTTGTGGTCTAGTGGCTAGCGTTGCTGCCTCTGGATCACGGGCTCCCGGGTTCGATTCCCGGCATGGTTGGTGATTTTCTCCGCACGGGGACTGGGTGTTTGTGTTGTCCTCATCATTTCATCATCATTCGTGAAAAGTGGCGAGACTGGACTGTGTAAAGATTGGGACTTTGTACGGGCGCTGATAACCGCGCAGTTTTATCGTCCCAAAAACCAAAAATCATCATTATCAAACAATATCTGATACTGCAGTCAGCGTCGGCTAGTCGGGAGTATATTTACTGGAACGTTTCAGTTCCTGCTGTCGCACACTGTCTGCCGTGTCAGTTTCCGCTGCTAATGATGACGCCCCTGTACACAAACGTTGCACCTCAGAGCCCCTCTCAGCTTCGCCCTTGCTGCCCACTTAGGCGTCTCTTTTAGCGCACAACAGGAGTCGGCGGAGTCGCGAGGACTGTCTAAACTCACTGCCCCCACCCTGCTGCTGCAGGCTGGACCGAACCAAAGTCAGATCTGTATCTCTGCATGACAGCGCATAGGATGACACAAGAATGCTGACTACAGAAACCGAAGCGTTCGATCACAGGCGTGCTTGCAAACGTGGAAGATTTCAGTAGCTGCGCACTTCACTGCTGTCACGGCACACCAACAAAGGTATTTCGAGAACAAGGGGGGGTTGCCTCACACGTTCGATGGTTTTGTTCGGCTTTCCACTTATTGCGCCTGCAAACCCTGCAACCGCCGTGCCCCCTAGGGTAACACAGTTGTCTAACCACCCCTACCTCGTAGAGGTGGACAACCTGACGCACCGTTGGATGTGTCAGAGCGTGTTTGAGCCAGGTACTGGATGGAGCAGCGTGAGGTTGTGGTTACAAGCTATGGAAAGCAGAAAAGAACATTTCCGACATCTTTTGGTGTTTTACTCTAGCATGGGGAAAGCCGCCTAAGAATGCTGTATACAGAGACGACGCGGTAACGGCCGTGGTTTCTCGTCAGGTCCTTCAACGCGAAAAATTGTACGATTTCTACAGAATGAGATCAGACAGTTACCACTTTTTTGGGGCAATTAGTATCATCTACTCTGACGAAGCAGAACACAAATTTTCGACTTGCTGTTCCTCCGTCTGACAAACTACTCCCTGCAATAAAGTAAGTTGTTGAAGGTGTGTGGATGACGTTAAAAATGCTACCATGAAACTTCTTTTGTAAAACTAACTAGAATTGTACATTATTTAATGTGGTGCATGTAAAAATAACGGGTAAAAGTAACAGTTACAAATTAATTACCCTAGGATAGTACTTCTACAACTGTTCCATTCCGCAGAGTGGTACTGTGTATGATTCAGCTTGAGAAGTATTCAGAAGAAACGCTGGATTTGAAGTGCGATCAGTAGCACACATTGGTGTAGCAGTGGGTCGTGAAATCTGTGTAGGGGTAGAGAACGTGTTTGAAAACAACTGAAGAAGCCGTTCATAATAAGGAAAATCGCGACGTGTTCTTCCAGGCTTTGACCTGCCGCTCTTTCAGAAATAACAGGAATTTAGCTTTCGGATCCCTTTTACAACTGTTACATAGTTTCCTGAAATCAGGGAGGATGGATTGAAAGAAAATCTACGTGTCCAAAGGAACACTGCATCTCAGTTCTCAAGAACAGAGGCTCCGCCATACCGTGACGAATAAAATATCTAGTCAGCATCATCACCTCAAGACTCCCAGTGTCTTCGTTTTAGTATTGTTTTCATTTCCAGATTCAGCTTGTATTGGCAGCATAAGAAAATGAGGAACATGAGGTAATTCTACATTCCACATAATAGGTCACAGCAGGCAGTAATAGCCTCGTGTTTAGTGTGTAGCAGCCAACCTTGTCGTTGACAACCTACAATATGTCTCATGTAGTTTCTTGAGAAAAGTCAGTTTCGATATGTTAGCTATGTTTCGTACACAGCAACGTATGACCAAAAATCCACCAAACGTAAATTGGGCAGCGACTACATTCTTCACTGTAAAGTTTTCAGAATATGCTCGGTGGTTTATTTATTTGCAACGTATCATAATACCTTTGGGAAATAGTGTAAAGAAAAGTAGTTGATTAACAAATTGTGATGTGGGACTATAAAACTGAAAGTAAACTCAGCCCGAACACGCCATGAAGGCCCAACGGTAACCTCCGGCCACCGTGTCATCCTCACACCACAGGCGTCACTGAAGGCGGATATGGAGGGGCATGTGGTCAGCACATCGCTCTCCCGGCCGTATGTCAGTTTACGAGACCGGAGCTGCTACTTCTCAATCAAGTAGCTCCTCAGTTTGCCTCACAAGGGCTGAGTGCATCCCGCTTGACAACAACGCTCGACAGACCGGATGGTCACGCATCCAAGTGCTAGCCCAGCCCGACAGCGCTTAACTCCGGTGACCTGACGGGAACCGGTGTTACCACTGCGGCAAGGCCGTTGCCGAAGTGAGACTATAACATGGAAAAAATCGGTTTTTTTACTCAATAGTTTCCCTAGAATCGAATGAGAACACCTTCATAGTGCAGAATACACTAAAATCTAAAAACCGTTCTTTTTAATTTTTTACGCAAAAAGTAAATGCTTCACTGAGAAACTACGTAGAGAGACAGATGTATCTGTGCTTCATTTACATACAACAAATTTTGTCGAAGCGCATCCGATGACATGAAATTTGTGTCGTACGATATAGGGCGCAACCAGCACTCCCTACTGCGCCGAGTAATTCAATATCGGTACGTGTCGGTCGCGTATCGCTTTCGTCCCAGTGTGAGCCATGAGCTGGTGCCCTGCTGGCGCCAGTCTCCATCGATTGTCACCCCGATCGTTGTGAGTCGATTTTCGAGGCCTGCTTGTCTTCTTCGCGACTTTGGCGGACGGCTATTTAACCGCGGCGTGCGCGCTCTGCTGGGGCTTGCGTTCGGGTATCAGCTGTGTGAGCGACAGAGACGTGTGGCGCTGGCGAATGACCGAGGGGGTACGACGAAGGAGCGTGGGCAACTGCTGCGGCGTGTTGAGCCGTTTGAAGGCAAATCCGCTGCCGACGGTGACTGGGATTTCCTGGAGATTTGAAGGACAGATTACCGTCGTGTCTGTTACATGTTACTCAAAGTGAACGAATTGGAGTCGTCGAATTGTTCCTCGGTGGGTTCTGTTCACGTTAATTGAATACCCGAGTGTACTGAAAACTGTCTTGCTTGTTTCAGTTATTTGTCACTGTACTTGGTCTGGGCGCCTGATATGTTGACGGTATTTAAGGGAGTGCTAGCTACGAACAACAAATAGACATGAAGCCGTGCTTAATGCGTAGCTAGAGGTCATGGCAAATAGTACCTAAGTCTGTGCCTGACGTTCAAGAGCGGACCGAAATAATTTTCCTATTTCCTGCTCATATGTTATTATTTTATTTCTTTGTTCTACAGAATTGGCTAATCAAATTTTAAGATACGTTACTGGGCAAGGGCTCATCTAGGTTAGTCAGACTTTGGTGCCGTGTATAATTAAAGCTTTATTTATAACCAGTTGGGCAGATATGTTTATCTATTTGATGCGCCAGAATGCTCTCTGCCGCTGATGTGTTTATGTTTCAGATAATTGGCAGTTGTCGACGCGAGCAAACTCCGATCGGGGTATCACGGTGGAAGAGGGAAATTTAAGGACCCGGATCGGTGTCTGTGGTTACGTTGTTAGTGTCCTGCAATTCCATCTTTCCCGTGGAGCGTTGTGGTTTTCTGGAGGCTTAATTGTAGCCCAAAGTTGAGTGTAGCTCCATTTTGCTTTCTCGTCCGTGAATCTCCTCTATCTGGTAGGACCTTTCGGTGAACTCGCGTCCATCACTAATTTTCAATTGTAATGGCTCCATGATAAGACTATTTAATATGCTACTATTATATGCTGACCATGAAATGTATGTGAACCTCGTACCTCAGTCGAGTGCATTAATCTGATAATACATTTAATTTGTCACAAATGCTTAAAATCAGTTCACGAAAGCAGTTTTAGAATTTGATATGGAAGCCAGTTCCTATGTACACTACTGGCCATTAAAATTGCTACACCAAGAAGAAATGCAGATGACAAGCGGGTATTCATTGGGCAAATATATTATACTAGAACTGACATGTGATTACATTTTCAAGCAATTTGGGTGCATAGGTCCTGAGAAATCAGTACCCAGAACAACCACATCTGGCCATCATAACGGCCTTGATACGCCTGGGCATTAGGTCAAACAGAGCTTGGATGGTGTGTACAGGTACAGCTGCCCATGCAGCTTCAACACGATACCACAGTTCATCAAGAGTAGCGACTAGCGTATTGTGACGAGCCAGTTGCTCGGCCACCATTGACCATACGTTTTCAGTTGTTAGATCTGGAGAATGTGCTGGCCAGGGCAGCAGTCGAACATTTTCTGTATCCAGAAAGGCCCGTACAGGACCTGCAGCATGCGGTCGTGCATTATTCTGCTGAAATGTAGGGTTTCGTAGGGATCGAATGAAGGGTAGAGCCACGGGTCGTAACACATCTGATATCTAATGTTCACTGTTCAAAGTTCCGTCAATGCGACCAAAAGGTGACCGAGACGTGTAACCAATGGCACCCCATACCGTCACGCCGAGTGATACGCCACTATGCCGATGACTGAATACACGCTTCCAATGTGCGTTCACCGCGATGTCGCCAAACACGAATGCCACTATCATGATGCTGTAAACAGACCCTGGAATCATCCGAAAAAATGACGTTTTGCCATTCGTGCACCCAGGTTCGTCGTTGAGTACACCATCGCAGGTGCTCCTGTCTGTGATGCAGCGTCAAGGGTGACTGCAGCCACGGTCTCCGAGCTGATAGTCCATGCTGCTGCAAAC
Source organism: Schistocerca piceifrons (assembly GCF_021461385.2). NCBI lineage: Eukaryota > Metazoa > Arthropoda > Insecta > Orthoptera > Acrididae > Schistocerca > Schistocerca piceifrons. Next base: position 27,796,261 of record NC_060144.1, read on the forward strand.
GTCGTCGAACTGTTCGTGCAGATGGTTGTTGTCTTGCAAACGTCCCCATCTGTTGACTCAGGGATCGAGACGTGGCTGCACGATCCGTTACAGCCATGCGGATAAGATGCCTGTCATCTCGACTGCTAGTGATACGAGATCGTTGGGATCCAGCACGGCGTTCGGTATTAGCCTCCTGAACACACGATTCCATATTCTGCTGAACAGTCGTTGGATCTCGACCAACGCGAGCAGCAATGTCGCGAATCGATAAACCTCAATCGCGATAGGCTACAATCCGACCTTTATCAAAGTCGGAAACGTGATGGTATGCATTTTTCTTCCTTACACGTGGCAAAACAACAACGTTTCACCAGGCAACGCCGGTCAACTGCTATTTGTGTGTGAGAAATCGTTTGGAAACTTTCCTCGTGTCAGCAAGTTGTAGGCTTTGCTTTCGGCGCCAACCTTGTGTGAATGCTCTGAAAAGCTAATCATTTGCATATCACAGCATCTTCTTGCTGTCGGTTAAATTTCGCGTCTGTAGCACGTCATCTTCGTGGTGTAGCAATTTTAATGACCAGTAGTGTAAGTCATGAAGCATTCAGTTATGTCAGTTAAATTTTATTAATGTGGTTCTATGAACATTGTTTTAATTAGTGAAAATTGCTTGAGTGAATTTTAAAAGATCTGAGTGTGTCACATGTAAACGCATTAATGTTCCAATCTGAGTACTGCTGCTGGTTCTGGAGGCCAGGTGCCTTTTGTTATAACAGTGTTACTATTGGTTTCATTAACAGCACGTGTTTGTAATAAAGAAGTGTTTGGGAACTACAAACTGGTTATGTGTTTAATTTCGATGGGTCGAAAGGAATGACGCATCAAACCGGTTAATTCGCCTCATCTACTTTCGTATTGTGCTCCACCCACGCGGGTTGCTCCTGCGTCACATTGCGAGTCGCATCACGTATCACATCACATCTCAGTGAGAGCCGCTCGTCGGAGTACGTGTAAATGAATGTTTACACAGGTCCTAAATAAGGTACTCTGCATCACGACCTTTTACTTTTCGTCTCCTCGTCAGAGATCCTCGCGGTATGAGAGGGCGGCAAGAAAGGCAGAGACACGCACGACGCTGGACGGCCGCTCGAGCGCGCCGGCCTGCATTATTCACGGCCCCACGGACTCCCCGCTCGCTATGAATATTCCACGGGGACCAGGTGAAGGGAGCGCCGCCGAGGCGCGCAGCGCGCGACGTCGGCGGGCCCGCTGCAGCGCGTCCGTCACGTCACAGCCGCCAAGTGGGGTCCCACGTCCGCATCGTGAAGGACCAGCTCAGCCTCGAACTTAGACACATCTCAGAGGAAAAGACTGACTGCTGGAAATGAAACGGAAAAGGATCTGTGTCGATTCCATTACCGGCCGAACTAATTTTCTCCGACACAGGAGAGGTAAAATAGCCCTACAAGGAGCGAAAGGTGATCTACAACTTGTACAGAAACCCCACTGTATTTCTAAGAGTCGAAGAAACCGAAAAGGAGGCACTAATAGAGGACGGAATCGGGCAGGTTTTGTAGCATATACCCCCATATCATTCAATGCGTGTATTGGGCAAGCAGTAATGGAAACCAAGGAGAAATTTGGAAAGGGCATAATAGTTGTGTGAGAGGAAATAGAAACTTTAGTTTGGCGATTATATTGTAATTCTGTCAGAGACGAATTGGATTTATAGTGTCTTGAAAAGAAATTACAGGACGAAATAACACTACTGGCCATTAAAATTGCTACACCACGAAGATGACGTGCTACAGACGCGAAATTTAACGGACAGGAAGAAGATGCTCTGATATGCAAATGATTAGCTTTTCAGAGCATTCACACAAGGTTGGCAACGGTGGCGACACCTACAACGTGCTGACATGAGGAGAGTTTCCAACCGATTTCTCATACACAAACAACAGTTGACCCGCGTTGTCTGGTGAAACGTTGTTGTCATGCCTTGTGTAAGGAGGAGAAATGCCAACCATCATGTTTCAGACTTTGATAAAGGTCGGATAGTAGCCTATCGCGATTGCGGTTTATCGTATCGCGACATTGCCGCTCGCGTTGGTCGAGATCCAATGACTGTTAGCACAATATGGAATTGGTGGGTTCAGGGCGGTAATACGGAACGCCGTGCTGGATTCCAACGGCCTCGCCTCGTATCACTAGCAGTCGAGATGACAGGCATCTTATCCGCATGGCTGTAACGGATCGTGCAGCCACGTCTCGATCCCTGAGTCAACAGATGGGGATGGGGACGTTTCCAAGACAACAACCATCTGCACGAACAGTTCGACGACGTATGCAGCAGCATGGACTACCAGCTCGGAGACCATGGCTGCGGTTACCCTTGACGCTGCATCACTGACAGGAGTGCCTGCGATGGTGTACTCAACGACGAACCTGGGTGCACGAATGGCAAAACGTCATTTTTTCGGATGAATCCAGGTTCTGTTTACAGCATCATGATGGTCGCATCGGTGTTTGGCGACATTGCGGTGGACGCACATTGGAAGCGTGTATTCGTCATCCCCATACTGGCGTATCACCCGCCGTGATGGTATAGGGTGTCATTGGTTGCACGTCTCGGTCACCTCTTGTTCGCATTGACGGCACTTTGAACAGTGGATGTTACATTTCAGATATGTTACGACCCGTGGCTCTATCCTTCATTCAATCCTTGCGAAACCCTACATTTCAGCAGGAAATGCACGACCGCATGTTGCAGGTCCTGTACGGGCCTTTCTAGATACAGAAAATGTTCGACTGCTGCCCTGGCCAGCACATTCTCCAGATCTCTCACCAGTTCAAAACGTCTGGTCAATGGTGGCAGACCAATTGGCTCGTCACAATACCCCAGTCACCACCCTTGATGAACTGTGGTATCGTGTTGAAGCTGAATGGGCAGCTGTACCTGTACACGCCATCCAAGCTCTGTTTGACTCAATGCCCAGGCTTATTACGGCCAGAGGTGGTTGTTCTGGGTACTGATTTCTCAGGATCTATGCACCCAAATCGCGTGAAAATGTAATCATATGTCAGTTCTAGAATATTTGTCAATGAATACCCGTTTATCATCTGCATTTCTTCTTGGTGTAGCAATTTTAATGGCCAGTAGTGTACATAAAAGCCAAGGATAATGCCATCAGTTTGGAATTAGATTAGGAAATGTGACGATGGGAGCAGTGGATGTTTTGTTATCTAGGTAGCAAAATGACTGATGAACGAAGAAATGAAGAGAGTATGAAATGTAGACTGACAATAGCAAGAAAAGATTTCCTAAGAAAGAGAAATTACAATAGCCATCGCTAATAGCCATAAATTAGCTCATAAAAGGAGGCTCATCTGCGGTGTCAGTTTGCGAAGACCTCGTAAGCCGTCGAGATTTCTCGGATTCTGGCTCTGCCATTCCTGCATATACACTCCATCATGGGATTTGTTGATGACTATACTGATTCATTCAGAACAATTTCCTTCACTGGACACTATACGGAAAAACATGTGCATTTATAACACTTCCTTAGGAAAGATGTGCACTATCCAGCATGTTAACAGTTACAATAGGCTTCCGACAGAACTGAAAAAAAGGAGTGAAAAATCATAGCGATCTAAACCTACGTAGAATAGTTTGTTAGTGATAAAGTCCTATACTGCAAGGGAATTTCTGGCATTAATTGAGAACTTTTCTCTGGAATTTGTCACTTATGCGTGTAGTCCCTTACAAGTTTTCCATGTTTCATTAATACGAGGGTCGTTCAGTAATTAGACAAATTGGTCTGGAGACAAAAGCGTTTATTTTTACAAAAGAATACTTTTTCTACTTTTCAACAAAATCCTCTTGAACATTTATGCACTTGTCTCAACGGTCTACGACCTTTTTTATTGCGGCCGCAAAGAACTCTTTATCTTGATGTTTGAACCAATTTCCCACAAACTTTTTCACGTCCTCGTTGTCCTAGAACCTCTTCCCACGTGGTGCCTCCTTCAGTGCACCAAACAAATGGCAATTACTAGGTGCTAAATCAGGACTGTGAGGGGTATGAGGCAGTATTTCCAGGCCATTTTGTCGATGGTTTCACTAGTTGAGCAATATGAGGACGCGCGTTGTCTTGCTGGAGAATCACACTTCTTCTCTCGGATCCACGACCTCTCTCATGGCTGGCTTCACCTTATTTAAAACCAAATCCGACTAGTATTGGCTGTTCATTGTACGCTGCTCTCCGAAATAAACAAAAAAAACTGGACCTTGTGCATTACTAAATTGAACCTTATCAACCATCATTTCCACAGTCACACGGCGGTCGGCACGAATAGTGTCATCAATTCGACTTTCAAGGGAGGGAGTTGAAACTGCAACTGGTTGCCATAACGGGGTTTGTTCAATCACTGAGTCGCGACCATTTATGAACCACTCTACCCACTAGTAAAAACTGCAAGAGTCATACAATCTTCACCAAAAACTTTAGCATTCTGCAGCATATATTCAACGACTTCTTCTGGTGTCACAGCCAGACACCACACTTGCTAGGTGGTAGCTTAAATCGGCCGCGGTCCATTTAGTACATGTCGGACCCGCGTGTCGCCACTGTGTGATCGCAGACCGAGCGCCACCACAAGGCAGGTCTCGTGATACGGACGAGCACTCGCCCCAGTTGTACGGACGACATTGCTAGCGACACTACGGACGAAGCCTTCCTCTCATTTGCCGAGAGACAGTTAGAATAGCCTTCTGCTAAGTCCATGGCTACGACCTAGCAAGGCGCCATTAGCCTTATCTAGTTTGAGAGTTATCGTATAAATGTCTCAAAGAAGAACGTTGTAAACCAACAAAGAATAAAGTTAAGTATATTCCAAAGCTACGTATTTTCTTTATAGCAGTCATAACGTATCCTGTTCCAGACTTGACGCCAGTCGGCGTGTGTGTGTGTACGCGTGCCTTTCGGCTCCCTTCTCAGTGTGGCGTAGCTAGCTTGTTACGCCACAACACTTCTTACCTTCAGCAAGTAAAAAACGAATAACAGAACGTTGTTCAACTAATGTGGATGTTTCAAGCGGAGTCGCCATCTTGAAGTCTATTTTTGAGGTTATAAACAAAACAATGTTGATACATCAGCTGATCAGGGCTCATCCCAGGGATGCCAACTTAAAGCCACAAAAGTACCAAACTTGCCCTACTAACAGTTTTTTTCCCAGACCAATTTGTCTCTTTAATTATTGAATGACCCTCGTACTTTCGTTTAGAAACTTTCTAATTAGCATTTGGTAAACTATGTGCTCTTTCCGTGACCAAATAGCTGTGACTGGCATTAATAAATAAATAAATACAGCAAAAGAAGAAGCACAGATTAAGAGAGCATAAAATATGGCGGTCATTTTGTGTACCACACTATTCCTACAAATGATTACGAAATCAACATTTACAAGGAGGTGCTGAAGCGTAATGCCCCGTGTCGTCTATGTTATATCCTAGCCAGTAATGCCACCCGAGCCCGCTGCCAAAAGGTTGGCAGCATGGAAGTCCGGACGCCATCCGCATAAGCAGCGCCAGCGAGACAGGAAATCGCCGCAAGTCTGCGCGCGCCACCGCTGGCTTCTGGTTTCTTAGGCGCTGGAGTCGCGAGCGCTAGGACAGTTTTGTATTCGCCGCTCAGTTGTATACTCGCCACCGAATTGTGTACTTGCTAGTCAGTTGTGTGTTCATCGCAGCAGAGTTGTTGTTTGTCGTCAGCCGACGCTGACCTAGCCGCTCCGACTCGAACTAGACAGATCTCTGTAGACACGGAGTTCACTACTGTGTTTCTATATCTTCGTTAATAAAGATAAGTACCTACTTTTATTTAATCAGAGTGTTTGGGTTTTCATCTTTCTGTTCACTGTTCCAGCGGACCGTTCGGCCCGCTATTAAAAGTGTGGCGGTGACTTCGTAAGCCGTTTCTACAGCGAATTGTTTGTCGCTACGAACGCCGCTACAAAAGTTTATATGAAAGCTCTTTAAGCTTTTTAAATAAAACAAACATTATTAACATTCCACATCTTTATTCTTCATATTTTCTGCCCTCTGCCGCTAGGATCGTGGTGGGTAATATGGTGATGTGTAACATTAACTGTGTTGGTGCGTGAGAAACAGCGTGATGCAATCGAGTTCCGAATCCGAAGAGTTGGTCCAGCTATGAAGCACCCTCCCCTCCAACACAACACTGGATGAACACACACGAGCGCCGCCACACCTGCAACAGCCAGACGCCTTCGGTTCACTGTCGTCGACCACCTCCGTACAGTCCTGACTTTGCCGCACCCGATTTTCATCTGTTTACAAAAGTCAGACAAGGCCTTCGAGGACTTCAGTTTTATACTGATGAAAACGTGCAAGCAGAGGTGAGGTAGTGGCTCCGTCGACGAAGTCAAACATTTTACAGTGACGGTATGGATAAAGTGTTCTCTCTTTGGGATAAATGTGTTCGCCGCCGAGGTCACTACGTTGACAAATAGATTTGTGGACATGAAGACTAAAGATGTAGATTGTTAATAATGTTTGTTTTATTTACGGAGTTTTCAGAATTTCCGCCTAAAAAATTCGGAGGCATTATTTTTCAGCACGCTCTCGTAAAATACACTAAAATACCTTGCGTTTAAAGTGTGGTCCTCACGCAAAAAAAAGTCGGGAAAGGTCAGAATGGGCTTTGAGTCAGAGGCATGAAACTATTTCCTCTTAAAATTTTAAACTCACCTTCCGCAACATTACAATACTGCTTCTGCCTTAAGTCTTACCTGCAAAATAAAAAGAAATATATATTAGCAAAGCCTCTGAAAGTACTTCACATGTCGAAAGTACAGTACAAGAAATGGAATGAATACACAGTTACAAGATAATATACTGCGTAGGTCTGAAATTAATACACAAAAAGAACGATCTGAAGGGCCAAAATAATTAGAAAACTGACGACTTGAGTCTCCACAGGAAAAGTCAGAATCTCATTTCTGTTCTGTGCACCAACAAATGGTTGAGCAGAAACCGCCAGCTTATTACACTACTGGCCATTAAAATTGCTACACGAAGAAGAAATGCAGATGATAAACGGGTATTCATTGGACATATATATTATACTAGAACTGACATGTGATTACATTTTCACGCAATTTGGGTGCATAGATCCTGAGAAATCAGTACCCAGAACAACCACCTCTGGCCGTATTAACGGCCATCATACGCCTGGGCATTGAGTCAAACAGAGGTTGGTTGGTTGGTTGGTTTGGGGAAGGAGACCAGACAGCGTGGTCATCGGTCTCATCGGATTAGGGAAGGATTGGGAAGGAAGTCGGCCGTGCCCTTTCAGAGGAACCATCCCGCCATTTGCCTGGAGTGATTTAGGGAAATCACGGAAAACCCAAATCAGGATGGCCGGACGCGGGATTGAACCGTCGTCCTCCCGAATGCGAGTCCAGTGTCTAACCACTGCGCCACCCCGCTCGGTAGTCAAACAGAGCTTGGATGGCGTGTACAGGTACACCTGCCCACGCAGCTTCAACATGATACCACAGTTCATCAAGAGTAGTGACTGGCGTATTGTGACGAGCCAGTTGCTCGGCCACCATTGACCAGACGTTTTCAATTGGTGAGAGATCTGGAGAATGTGCTTGCCAGGGCAGCAGTCGAACATTTTCTGTATCCAGAAAGGCCCGTACAGAACCTGCAACACGGGTCGTAACACATCTGAAGTGTAACGTCGACTCTCCAAAGTGCCGTCAATGCGAACAAGACGTGACGGAGACGTGTAACCAATGGCACCCCATACCATCACGCCGGGTGATACGCCAGTATGGCGATGACGAATACACGCTTCCAATTTGCGTCCACCGCGATGTCGCCTAACACGCGTGCGACCATCATGATGCTGTAAACAGAACTTGGATTCATCCGAAAAAATGACGTTTTGCCATTCGTGCACCCAGGTTCGTCGTTGAGTACACCATCGCAGGCGCTCCTGTCTGTGATGCAGCGTCAAGGGTAACCGCAGCCACGGTCTCCGAGCTGCCAGTCCATGCTGCTGCAAACGTCGTGGAACTGTTCGTGCAGATGGTTGTTGTCTTGCAAGCGTCCCCATCTGTTGAGTCAGGGATCGAGACGTGGCTGCACGATCCGTTACAGCCATGCGGATAAGATGCCTGTCATCTCGACTGCTAGTGATACGAGGTCGTTGGGATCCAACACGGCGTTCCGTATTGCCCTCCTGAACATACCGATTCCATATTCTGCTAACAGTCATCGGATCTCGACCAATGCGAGCAGCAATGTCGCGATACCATAAACCGCAATCGCGATAGGCTACAATCTGACCTTTATCAAAGTGGGAAACGTGATGGTACGCATTTCTCCTCCTTACACGAGGCATCACAACAACGTTTCACCAGGCAATGCCGGTCAACTGCTGTTTGTGTTTGAGAAATCGGTTGGAAACTTGTCAGCACGTTTTAGGTGCCGCCACCGGCGCCAACCTTGTGTGAATGCTCTGAAAAGCTAATCATTTGCATATCACAGCATCTTCTTCCTGACGGTTAAATTTCGAGTCTGTAGCACGTCATCTTCGTGGTGTAGCAATTGGAATGGCCAGTAGTGTAATTACCACGTATTATCGTTTTCTGTGTTATGGTTTGAGAGATTGCGACTCTCTACAGATTACCTATTATTTCAAAAAACTTCCAGGCAAGCTTAAAGAAGCCACTGATTCCACCAAGAGCCTCTAGAATAAGCAGGCTTGCGACGGAAAGGGGTATCCCCTAGCAGCTCTTGACTGTCATGTTTGCCAGATTACAGTAGGCGAAGACAGGATCCCTGTATATTGGAAATGGTATTAACTGCATGATCTACACTGAGCGAAGCGAAGGAAGTGCCTGCCGTAAATACCTGGGGTTATAGTTGGTCTGTGTTAGATAAGATTTACTCAGTAAACTGAAAGACATTCTGAATGAAATGGAAGCGACTGCAAAAATAAACTTTGGTACAGATTTAAAACTACAAAAAACCATATAGAAGGTTCACACTCTCAAAGTACACATATAAAGCTAGTTGTTGTCTATAGCACAGACCCCCGTATCTGGACCCTCTTCGCTAGTAGTATTCTGTGATGCGGCAAAATATTCAAAATAGGGTTTGATGTATTAACCCTGCTTTCAATGAAACCTGATCTGACCGTCAATAACGTAAACCACCGATACCAGACGCTTTTAATCAATTGAAGATGTAACACCAGCAATAACTGGAATGCTGACGATTAATGATGCAAACGACGGTATGGAAACCGATTAGAAAAAAGTACCGGAAGGACGCTGTTTAAGTTGGACTGGTTTATTAATTGGAGAATAGTCGGTAGTTGCATCCTTCATAATTGTCAACATCGAGACTTGGACAACGGAGGAAGAGCACAAAATTCCTCTCCACCCACGCCTACTTGTCAGATGTGGCGTCAGCCTCCCATACCCGAGAGCGAAGCACAATCAAGCGATTGGATTAACGATCACACAGCGACATGAATAATCCAGAATGTCTGCGCAACATTCGGTGATTACTATTTTTAGATCGAATATGAACAACATAAAATAGAATCTAAGTACAGTTGCTCTCATTTATGATTCTTTCTTCTTCCGTTGTGTCGGACGCTTTTCGTCAGTTTACTGTGCCAGGCACGGCGTTTATCCGATCATTTGATACCAGTCGTGCGTTTCTTCTCTAGGTAAGTCGTAAATATCGCTACAGTGGTCCTGAAGATGTTTTAGCTTCGTGATTTTTCTGGCGGTATGTCCATTTCCTCTACAATTTAGATTTTTTTGACGTTTATTTATCGGGGAATTCTTGATTTTTATTTTGAGTGAAAGATGTTGAAGATCCATTTCGTCCATTTACAGTCATTTACTGCTCGTATGGCCATAAAATTGAATGCTGCGTTTGTAAATTGTGTCCATATGTTTTCTAGCTTAGAGTATATTTCTTGCGATTTGATTACATTAATCATGTTTCCGTAATCCGAGCCCTGTATATCGTGTAAGAGCTTTCCTCTGATTCTGTTAGTAAGCATCTGTCAGGGAGTGTAAGGTAGTCCGCATTCTCCATACAAACATGTATAAACGTTGTCGAGTGTCTGTAATGTTATGTTCGTTCGTGACGACGCTTTTACAACGCGTTACGGCGCGGCGGAAAGGATACGTGGCTGGCAAGGTTTCAGGAACCATTCCATTTCCATTCAACGGTCCAGTAAATCACCCCAACACTGTTGCTGGCCTGTGATTAATCTTCCAATAGAACAATCTCCCTCCGTACTCCTGTACACGGCTACAAGTATCTACGCTCGATTTGAGGATGAAGTAATACGTCCAACAGCTCTCCCCACCTCCCTCCCCCCTGCCCCGCAGTCGCTAATCTAGAGAACTATTCATCCCCTGAAATCTGTGTTTTACAAAAGAATATGTGTTAGTTACCGTCTCGCAACATCTGTAATGGATTTAGTTTCTCTGCTTGGGACCATAGAAAATCCCAGTGACAACAACTGACTGTGTGGGTCAATACTCTCAAACGTTCTGGCTGTTTTGGTTGCCAAAGGTAGACCTTTGCCGTACTACCTGAGCATTCGCGTTATTTTGTCCATCCCCTACGTGTTCCACAGCCACGGGTTTGGGCACAGACAGGCGACTGGTGTGGCCAAAAAAAGTTGACTACTGCCGTGAGAAGCACGTGGCGCGCTGCTGCATTATCTAATAGAGCGCCTGCCCACCAACGACGTAACACCGCCAACGCCGAAGGCCGGCTAGGTTAGACAGACAGCGCCCTGCAACTGTCCCACACACACACGTCACGCAATTTCCAGAGCGGTCAGCGACAACAGTACGAATTCTCCTCGAGATTTATACAGCCTTAATTCTTATTTTTTTCCTCCGTATATTACGCGTATTTCCATATAACTCCCAACGCTTTTTCTATGTCGACAAGTCCTTTGAACGTATCTTGATTTTACTTAAGTTTTGCTTTCATTATGAACTGCAACGTCAGAACTGTCTCTCTGGTCCTTTACCTCCTCTAAAGCCAACTGATTGTCATCTAACAGACCCTCAATTCCTATTCTACTGTATATTGTCCGTGCCAGCAACTTGGAGGCATGAGATGTTAAGCTGATTACGTGATAATTCTCGCTCTTGCTTCAGGATCGTGTGAGCGGTATTTTTCCGAAAATCTGATAGCAAATCTCCAGTCTCACAGTTCCACACACCAACTTGAATAGACTCTTGATTTCCACCCCCTCCAATGATTTTAGAACTTCCGCAAGAACAATATGTATTCCTTCTGTCTTATGTATCTAAAAGTCTAACATAGCTGTATTAAACTCTGGCAAATATTGGCCCCCGTTTCTTCTTCTGTCGCTTCATCAAACAAGTTCTCGCCTCCGTAAAAACCTTCAATATACTCCTTCCACCTATCCACTCCCTCCTATGAGTTTAGTAGTCGTATTCGTCTTTTACTTCTAATGTTGACGTCTTTTCTTTTAATTTCACCGAAGGATGTTTGGCTCTCCTACATGCTGGATCAGTACTTTTAACGACTACTTCTTTTTCGACATCTTAACAGTTTTTCCTGCAGCCATTTTCCCTTGGTTTCCCTGCACTTCACATTTATTTACTGCGCAACTGTCCTATATTTCTGTGTTCCTGAATTTCCCTCAGCATTTTTGTACTTCGTCCTTTCGTCTGTCAATTGAAGAGTTTTTTCTGTTACCCATTCTTCACTGTTACCCTCCTTGGATCTATGTTTGTCTGCCCAACTGTTGTGATTCCTTTTCCACTGACGTCCATTCCGCTTCAAGTGAACCGCTTATTTCGGTATTCATCATAACGATATCTACAGGCTTAGAGAACTCCAATCGCGCCTTAGAGTTCGTTAGGACTTCTGTACCCACTTCTTCCCACATTGATTCTCCCGCACGATTCTCCTAAACTTCAGTCTGCTCTTTATCATTACTAACTTGTGATCTGAGTGTATAACTGCTCTTGGGTACATCTTACAATCCAATATCTGATTTCGGATGTCGTAATCTAGCTGAAATCTTCCCGTATCTCACGATCTTTTCCGCGAATACCTTCCCTTCTTATTGTTTTTGTGCAATGCATTCGCTATTACCGGTTGAAATTTATTGTAGAACTCAAGTAATGTTTCTTCTCTCTCTTACCATCGCTCTCATATTTTTCCGTAACTCTTCCTGCTATTCCTTCCCCTACTAAAGCGGTCCAACCACCCATAATTATTAGGTTCTCCCTTTTCATACTGACTCACACATTCAGGATCCTCATATACTTCTTCTATCTCTTCATCTTCTGCTGTGACGTCGTCACGTATGCCTTAAGTTTTGTTGTTAATGCAGGTTTTCTGTCGATTCTGACGCGAATAATCCTGTGTACGAACTGTTCGCCGTAACACACTCTCTTCCCTAACTTCCTCTTCTTGAAGAATCCTACTCCCGTTTTGCCATTTTCTGCTGCTTTTGGTAGGACCCTATACTCATAAGAAAAAATTGTCTTCTTTCCATTTCATCTCAATGACCCCCACTATTGCTAGATTGAGCCTTAACATTTTCGTTTTCAGATGTTCCAACTTCGTCTTTTAGGGGCAGCTTGCCATCACAAAGCTACGAGGATGCCCTGAGTTCTATCCGCTCCTCCGTCCTCTTTGACAAGGCAAGGAGAATGAGTCTTCATACTGGAAGTCTTCGACTGACATTGCCAGTTAGTTTTATTAAGAATTTAAGTAGTGGTTGGAATGGAACCAGGGACTAATAACGTTACGAATCGAAGACGGTACCCCTAACTACACAAATTAATGAATTGCGACAGCGACCAACTGGGCCTTACACATTTCCTGATTTTGCCGTCTAGTACCACTCTGTATGCTTCGCTTGATGCGGGTGGATCACCATTACATTCCTGCAGCCGATACCACGCAGCCCAATAGTCAGAAGCGTATTATTCAACTCCACATCGAAAAAGCAGCGCTCGAAGTGCTGTCTTCTATAAAACACCAATTATTTGCCATACAGCTCATCCTGGCGGTATGTCCTGTGAGGGAAGAATTGCTGCATGTAACGGTGGTCAATTGGTGTCCAGTTGAGACGTCTAGCCCGGTGGCGTAAGAGCGAGTCATGAGCATCTGATGGCGTGACGCACGAGGCGGAAGCTTCGCTCACTCTGTGTCGAAACAACACCTCTGGTTACCGTCCTCATACAGGAACACGCGCTGCCACTCCCGAATTCCTTTACGTAATTAACATTGTTACCTGCTACGCTAGCAACGCAACTTGGTGGAAAGTCAAGAGGAAGAGTTCTTACGTTACACAGAGATTCAGTAACGTTATTACGAGTTGTAGAGGATGCAAATGCAAGTTATTTGACAGTACAACGTTTTTTTCTAACAGCGGTAGAAGCTGAACATGCTTGCTGCTAAAAAATTAACGGAAAATAATTATTAAAATAAAAATAAATAAATTTATAATACAACATGTTGTTATACAGTACTTAAAAAGTGTAAAATAGTTTCTCATAGTCCCATGTGGATTCGTAATCCGATGTAGATGGTTCGGATTGTAAATTTTTTGTAACTACGAAAATATTATAAGACTGATAACGAAAAGTTGACATTGTGATTGCTGGACTCTACTTCTTGCTGTGTATTTGTATTGAGTATTCATTCTCTTGGGGAAATATAAGTTATGTAAATCGTCTGTTTACTGTGTTAACTTTTTCACTTATCATTTGTGCTCCAGTCCTCCAGTTTTCCTTCGACAACAGTCGCCACAGCACTCTGTAGCCCAGCTCTCCTTACCGTCGTGTACGAAGTTGTGGACAACAGTGTGTGTTTCAATAGATTTCAGAGATCTCGATGAGATTACTGTAGAGAGATGTGGTAAATTTCAAGTTTATTTCAATTTAGCTTCACCTGAATCCTCCTAAGTACGTCTCGCGAAACGACTGTGACGGTCTACATTTGACAGATTCGAGTTCGCACAGGGGCTTACCACCAATTGTTCATCCTGTGAACCACACGCGATTTGAATAAGAAAAGTGGGAAAGTGATAATGCTATACAAAATTCCCACTGCCACAAACCGGACAAGGTTCAAATGGTTCAAATGGCTCTGAGCACTATGGGACTTAACTTCTGAGGCCATCAGTCCCCTAGAACTTAGAACTACTTAAACCTAACTAACCTAAGGACATCACACACATCCATGCCCGAGGCAGGATTCGAACCTGCGACCGTAGCGGTCGCGCAGTTCCAGACTGTAGCGCCTAGAACCACTCGGCCAGACAAGGGAGAACCACTTCACATTGCGCTGTCATCCAGTTCTAAGCTCTACTTAAAGTTTCAATTCTACAGTTTATTGGCAAACTACAGTGGTAAATCAAGTACACTGAGCCATACACCACACAAGAAAGCGAGTTAATACTACATTTGTCATCCAGTTCTCAGCTGCATTGAAACTTTCAAGTCTCTAGCTCAGTGGAAAGTTAGTTTAAAATCAAGTGCAAAATCTTTACCAAACTGACAAAAGGAGCGAGTTGATAAAAACATAATGAAGTGAATCATGTGTTGTCATGTGCGCACCGTATTTGTTTGAAACTGTTCCAGGCGAATGCGAGTTATGCTTTTAATCATCCCTTTTCACCCCCACCTTCAGCAGTAACGGGGTCTTACTGCGACAGTATTTTTTTTTTTGACATGTTTCAAGTGGTGCATGCGCCCAGTTCAGTAGAAATTGCTTTAGGCGTAACGGAAACTCTACGTCGACAGGCACCGACCGACCGCCGTGTCATCCTCCGCCAGTGGCATCACTGGATGCAGTATGGGAGGACGTGGGGCAGCACACTGCTCTCCCGGCGGTTGTCAGTTTTCGTGACCTGTAGCCGCTAAGACTCGATCAAGTGGCTCCTCAGTTGGCATCACTAGGCTGAGTGCAGCCAGTTCGAGTCTTCCAAGGAAAAATCCCTGGCGGCACCGAAAATCGAACCCAGGTCCTCTGTATGACAGTTAACCGCGCTGATCACTCAGCTACGGAAGACAACACGCGTAACAAATGGCTCTGAGCACTATGTGACTCAACTGCTGAGGTCATTAGTCCCCTAGAACTTAGAACAAGTTAAACCTAACTAACCTAAGGACATCACAGACATCCATGCCCGAGGCAGGATTCGAACCTGCGACCGTAGCGGTCTTGCGGTTCCAGACTGCAGCGCCTTTAACCGCACGGCCACTTCGGCCGGCACACACGTAACAGAGGTGCACCTCTACATCGCATGAGTTGTTGCAGATACTTCCTGCCTCTGTGACGCAATCTAAGCACAGCCAACGTGCGAGAACTTCAACTGGAGAGGCGGTTTTCAGAGTTATTTCTTCTTCCTTACTCCTGTTAATAGCTGTGGTATATCTTGAAACCGCGGTAATCACACTATTGACTCAAACATCTGCAGCACATCTTGCGGGCCGTATCCCACGTATACCGCTGAATGTCCTCGCAACGTTGTATCGTTATAAGGCACACTTTCCAGGAGATATGACATCATTATCCTTGAGATGCATGAAGAACTGGCTGTTTTTCACACGCGAGTTCGCTCCTTTAAAGAATAGGAGTTGCACTGGCTCACTGGTTCTTACTGATTTAATGTAAATTAAGATATCTGCTTGGTTTACCAGTGAAATTTATTACTGTGTTATTAACACTTTAGTCTACATCTACATCTACATCCATACTCCGCAAGCCGCCTGACGGTGTGTGGCGGAGGGTACTTTGAGTACCTCTTTCGGTTCTCCCTTCTATTCCAGTCTCGCATTGTTCGTGGAAAGAAGGATTGTCGGTATGCTTCTGTGTGGGCTCTAATCTCTCTGATTTTATCCTCATGGTCTCTTCGCGAGATATACGTAGGAGGGAGCAATATACTGCTTGACTCTTCGGTGAAGGTATGTTCTCGAAACTTCAACAAAAGCCCGTACCGAGCTACTGAGCGTCTCTCCTGCAGAGTCTTCCACTCGAGTTTATCTATCGCCTCCGTAACGCTTTCGCGATTACTAAATGATCCTGTAACGAAGCGCGTTGCTCTCCGTTGGATCTTCTCTATCTCTTCTATCAACCATATCTGGTACGGATCCCACACTGCTGAGCAGTATTCAAGCAGTGGGCGAACAAGCGTACTGTAACCTGCTTCCTTTGTTTTCGGATTGGATTTCCTTAGGATTCTTCCAATGAATCTCAGTCCGGCATCTGATTTACCGACGATCAACTTTATATGATCATTCCATTTTAAGCCACTCCTAATGTGTACTCCCAGATAATTTATGGAATTAACTGCTTCCAGTTGCTGACCTGCTATATTGTAGCTAAATGATAAGGGCTCTATATTTCTATGTATTCGCAGCACATTACACTTGTCTACATTGAGCTTCAATTGCCATTCCCTGCACCATGCGTCAATTCGCTGCAGATCCTCCTGCATTTCCGTACAATTTTCCATTGTTACAACCTCTAGATATACCACAGCATCATCCGCGAAATGCCTCAGTGAACTTCCGATGTCATCCACAAGGTCATTTATGTATATTGTGAATAGCAACGGTCCTACGACGCTCCCCTGCGACACACCTGAAATCACTCTTACTTCGGAAGACTTCTCTCCATTGAGAATGACATGCTGTGTTCTGTTATCTAGGAACTCTTCAATCCAATCACGCAATTGGTCTGATAGTCCATATGCTCTTACTTTGTTCATTAAACAACTGTGGGGAACTCTATCGAACGCCTTGCGGAAGTCAAGGAACACGGCATCTACCTGGGAACCCGTGTCTATGGCCCTCTGAGTCTTGTGGACGAATAGCGCGAGCTGGGTTTCACACGATCGTCTTTTTCGAAACCCATGCTGATTCCTACACAGTAGATTTCTAGTCTCCAGAAAAGTCATTATACTCGAACATAATAGGTGTTCCAAAATTTTACAACTGATCGACGTTAGAGATATAGATCTATAGTTATGCACATCTGTTCGACGTCCCTTCTTGAAAACGGGGATGACCTGTGCCCTTTTCCAATCCTTTGCAACGCTACGCTCTTCTAGAGACCTACGGTACACCGCTGCAAGAAGGGGGGCAAATTCCTTCGCGTAATCTGTGTAAAATCGAACTGGTATCCCATCAGGTCCAGCGGCCTTTCCTCTTTTGAGCGATTTTAATTGTTTCTCAATCCCTCAGTCGTCTATTTCGATATCTACCATTTTGTCATCTGTACGACAATCTAGAGAAGGAACTACAGTGCAGTCTTCCTCTGTGAAACAGCTTTGGAAAAAGACATTTAGTATTTCGGCCTTTAGTCTGTCATCCTCTGTTTCAGTACCATTTTGGTCACAGAGTGTATGGACATTTTGTTTTGATCCACCTACCGCTTTGACATAAGACCAAAATTTCTTGGGATTTTCTGCCAAGTCAGTACACAGAACTTTACTTTCGAATTCATTGAACGCCTCTCGCATAGCCCTCCTCATACCACATTTCGCTTCGCGTAATTTTTGTTTGTCTGCAAGGCTTTGGCTATGTTTATGTTTGCTGTGAAGTTCCCTTTGCTTCCCCAGCAGTTTTCTAACTCTGTTGTTGTACCACGGTGGCTCTTTTCCATCTCTTACGATCTTGCTTGGCACATACTCATCTAACGCATATTGTACGATGGTTTTGAACTTTGTCCACTGATCCTCAATACTATCTGTACTTGAGACAAAACTTTTGTGTTGAGCCGTCAGGTACTCTGTAATCTGCTTTTTGTGACTTTTTTTAATATTTGTATTTACGGCTGAAATCATCGATGCAGTAACCGCTTTATGATCACTGATTCCCTGTTCTGCGTTAACTGTTTCAAATAGTTCGGGTCTGTTTGTCACCAGAAGGTCTAATATGTTATCGTCAAGAGTCGGTTCTCTGTTTAACTGCTCAAGATAGTTTTCAGATAAAGCACTTAAAAAAATTTCACTAGATTCTTTGTCCCTGCCACCCGTTATGAACGTTTGAGTCTTCCAGTCTATATCCGGCAAATTAAAATCTCCACCCAGAACTATAACATGGTGGGGAAATCTACTCGAAATATTTTCCAAATTATCCTTCAGGTGCTCAGCCACAACAGTTGCTGAGCCAGGGGGCCTATAGAGACATCCAATTACCATGTCTGAGCCTGCTTTAACCGTGACCTTCACCCAAATTATTTCACATAATCATAGTCATTAAATACACTCCTGGAAATTGAAATAAGAACACCGTGAATTCATTGTCCCAGGAAGGGGAAACTTTATTGACACATTCCTGGGGTCAGATACATCACATGATCAAACTGACAGAACCACAGGCACATAGACACAGGCAACAGAGCATACACAATGTCGGCACAAGTACAGTGTATATCCACCTTTCGCAGCAATGCAGGCTGCTATTCTCCCATGGAGACGATCGTAGAGATGCTGGATGTAGTCCTGTGGAACGGCTTGCCATGCCATTTCCACCTGGCGCCTCAGTTGGACCAGCGTTCGTGCTGGACGTGCAGACCGCGTGAGACGACGCTTCATCCAGTCCCAAACATGCTCAATGGGGGACAGATCCGGAGATCTTGCTGGCCAGGGTAGTTGACTTACACCTTCTAGAGCACGTTGGGTGGCACGGGATACATGCGGACGTGCATTGTCCTGTTGGAACAGCAAGTTCCCTTGCCGGTCTAGGAATGGTAGAACGATGGGTTCGATGACGGTTTGGATGTACCGTGCACTATTCAGTGTCCCCTCGACGATCACCAGTGGTGTACGGCCAGTGTAGGAGATCGCTCCCCACACCATGATGCCGGGTGTTGGCCCTGTGTGCCTCGGTCGTATGCAGTCCTGATTGTGGCGCTCACCTGCACGGCGCCAAACACGCATACGACCATCATTGGCACCAAGGCAGAAGCGACTCTCATCGCTGAAGACGACACGTCTCCATTCGTCCCTCCATTCACGCCTGTCGCGACACCACTGGAGGCGGGCTGCACGATGTTGGGGCGTGAGCGGAAGACGGCCTAACGGTGTGCGGGACCGTAGCCCAGCTTCATGGAGACGGTTGCGAATGGTCCTCGCCGATACCCCAGGAGCAACAGTGTCCCTAATTTGCTGGGAAGTGGCGGTGCGGTCCCCTACGGCACTGCGTAGGATCCTACGGTCTTGGCGTGCATCCGTGCGTCGCTGCGGTCCGGTCCCAGGTCGACGGGCACGTGCACCTCCCGCCGACCACTGGCGACAACATCGATGTACTGTGGAGACCTCACGCCCCACGTGTTGAGCAATTCGGCGGTACGTCCACCCGGCCTCCCGCATGCCCACTATACGCCCTCGCTCAAAGTCCGTCAACTGCACATACGGTTCACGTCCACGCTGTCGCGGCATGCTACCAGTGTTAAAGACTGCGATGGAGCTCCGTATGCCACGGCAAACTGGCTGACACTGACGGCGGCGGTGCACAAATGCTGCGCAGCTAGCGCCATTCGACGGCCAACACCGCGGTTCCTGGTGTGTCCGCTGTGCCGTGCGTGTGATCATTGCTTGTACAGCCCTCTCGCAGTGTCCGGAGCAAGTATGGTGGGTCTGACACACCGGTGTCAATGTGTTCTTTTTTCCATTTCCAGGAGTGTAGCTTAAAAGATGACGATATTACTTTTATCAAAACATGTGGTTTCTCTTTTTGAGAAATGGCAGTATCGGATAGGTCATCTTTTGAAAGAGGGAGGGGTGGCGCCGAGGGCACTGTCTGCTGTTGACTCCTGAGTAAGTCTGGACTAACAAGGAATCTAGAAGAACTGGGTGTAACGTAGAGAAAATTACAGAAGTATCAAGTATCGTTCTAGGTGTTTTTCAACACGAATTAAGTAATACGAATACCGCACAACGATTATATGGAGAGAATACAGCTTGGAAGAAGATAGAAGTTTTCAGTCGAAATCGAATGATGACGTGCAGCGGTCGAGAAATGGCCGCCAGGCGCCCCCGACATTACACACTGTGTGTCATTGCTGGAAATCTAACTGATGAGGCGCTAAACGTCAACATACGTACGATAACAGTTGTTTATGGCTCTTTAAATAACTTGCAGGTGGTGTTCCTAGCCAGTATTTGGGTCATTCTAAGAATATTGTCTGTTTTTATACAGCCGTTGTCTTGCCGTCGAAAGCAGTTACTGCAAATGCAGGCTTACAGCGATGTAAAAAATGGGCGTAAACAGGCGATACCAGGTCATAAACAGAAAGAAAAGAAGTAGCATGAAGAAATGACACTGGTCTAATAACGTAAGGACGACTGTTTCCAGCAATCTCACAATATTACAGGGACAGGTATTGCTATGTGCGACATACTGTGCTGGAATTACAATGAGCGCAGTTTTTTCTTCGTCAGTTTTAGAAGTTGTCCTGAGCACACGATCCAACCGCCACCCCACCACGATTTTTACTCTACTTCATTTTAAAAATTCGTCGCTATCTCAGTAAAGTTAAAATCGTTACAATAAATACAGCAGACCTAATTCCTAAGGAAGAGCCACAAAAGGTTTTCAAAGACATGAAGAATAAACTGAAAAATGTCGAATTAATTAAATATGGAGGTTTATCACTAGATTAAAGACTTTTACAGTTAATAAATGAATGCTGGAGGAACTGCATGACCCAAGAGCCTTGGTATACCGCAAAAGTAACGTCGCTCTTCAAGGAAGGCAAACACTAAGAACTACCGTGGCATCAATCTTTCAGAAACTGGTAGCAAACTATACTCAAAGGTAAGCAATAACCGCATGAAGAATATCACCGAAGCCGTTGGAACAAAATGGATTTAGACCAGGTTATTCATGCACCATGTGTTTGTAATTAAGAACATCATGGAAAAACACAGAGAAGCCATGGTAGCCTACGAAAGATTTTGTCTGAGCGTGGCAACAGAGGTAGTGAACAATATACACATTGTAACAAACACAGGTAGGAATCAATTAGAAGAAGCAGTCGATAAACAAAGATTAAGACAAGGGTGTGGACTATGACATACTCTTTTTAATATTTACATTGACTTCATTCTTCGTAAATGTATATGTGAATATGAAGTAAACAAGGAATTAAGACGGTGAATGAGGAATATCTGAATGCTCTTTCATTTGCCGATAATATCGTTATTATTTGAAAGAATGAATATGACCTATAAGATTAGTATACCAGTTGGACGAAATAAAAATCATGGCAATTCTAGCAATAAAACGAAAATATTGGAATTCCGAGGAAAATATTCAGTCAGGTCGGAAATTGTTTTCGATAATTCAGTTTCAGAAGAAGCCTCTCACATCTCTTATTACTGCTGTGATATAAGGTTTGGTTTTGACTCTGCCATTTGAAGCCGGCAGGAGTGGCCGAGCAGTTCTAGGCGCTACAGTCTGGAACCGCGCGATCGCTACGGTCGCAGGTTCGAATCCTACCTCGGGCATGGATGTATGTGATGTCCTTAGGTTAGTTAAGTTTAAGTAGTTCCAAGTTCTAGGGGACTGATGACCTCAGAAGTTAAGTCCCTTAGTGCCCAGAGCCATTTTTTTGCCATTTGAAAATAAAATACACAAATATCATTGTGTCTGTGGTATCATTAACAGAATATTGAGTCTTAAAGAACAAAATGCGACCATCACGAAATTCTATAAACTGATAGTGGTCCTATGTCATCCTGTGGTAGCAAAAGCTGGGTTACCACAAAAAAAAAATTAGAAAATAAAATTCAAACAGCGTAGATGAAGTTCTTAAGGAGGACGAAGAGCTGCACAAGAAGAGATATGATTAGACCTGAAGGTATCACAACAAAAATAAATATTTTCAACAAGAAAGGAAAAATTCAACAGCATTGTGAAAATTAAAGACAAAATCTCATGAGAATGGCATTTGCAGATTTTCTCAAAAGATCCTGAGCTACGAGCCAACCAAACGGGACGAGAGATATTGGAAGACCTCGGAAAATATAAGAAAGATTTTATATGTGAACAGGTTATAGCGTAATTCCTGAAAGGAAGATGATGATGGTAGTTACAACACAGTTAATGTATTTTAAGTGCTTTAATATCACATTATTCTGGTACATATTTGGCTGTCTCCAAGAGCTGAGATTTAAATAAAATCATAAAATCGTTTACAATACTAATTTTTTCATAATCTAGGGCCACATTCATAATATATTTCTCAAAGGCAGTCCGGCCATTCGAGTGTTTTTTATGTGCAGTGTTACATTTACATGATCACGATTTCGGCTTTAAAGTGCCATTATCAAGTGTTTTGATATTATACAGTGCGTAAGATGGCATACTGTCGTATTTTAAATGGCGGTACTGACTTTAAAGTTTACAATACTGTTTACGTATATATCGTTTTAAAACTGTGTGTTTAATAACAAATGCAGTTACGCGATATGTGCTCGCGACTGCTCTACGCCAATAAATGTGATGAAAAATTCCACAGCAGGCCAGCGGCATCACCGTCTGCTTCTGAAGCTTTCTTCTGCAAAGACAGCTGAATTGGCGAAAATCGTTACCTTCCCTGCTTTTAACGAGTCTGTTAATGGCCGTTGCTATGGAAACCAAGTGGTAGCAGATCCTCTCAATGGCGTCAGATTCAGAGATACTTTTTCTTCCCTGTCCTGCTCCTGCAGTAAACTCACTCGACGTACCCCCGTTCAAGTCTGCTGCTTCTTTTGACTGCAGCCTTCAGTGCTGTTTCCTTCACTAAAACACGCAGGTCCGCTTTTGTGTAAGATGTCTCGTTTATCGTCACCATCCAAAATAAAATTTTGTCCGGAAACAAAATTAAAGAAGGTATCCATCGATAAGAGATCGCGAACTTACACCATAAATTGCTCGCACTGCCCGTTTCCCGGCCTAAAACACCCTTTGTGAATGGGAAGAGTTAACCCTGAATATAATGCCGACTGTCATAAGCTAATGAAAGTCAGCAAAGGTAGAGTAATTTTCGCGTTGGACCCTAGCTTATTGGAGAAACTGTTCTGATGTTAAATATAGCAGCACTGAGTTTTTCAACTAGATCCTGAACAAGGTGTTTCCATCTGCATAGCTAGAAATTTTGATTTCTCTGTCCATTCAGTGTAACCAAAATGTTAATTTTGCTTGAAATGTGTTTTAAAAACTGTAAAAACTGAGCCTTATTGTGATGTTTTTCCTACAAGCGACGAACTTGAATGTCCTGTACTGCACTACACTGAGGTGACAAAAGACACGGGATGGCGATACGCGCGTGTACAGATGTATCGCGTGCACAAGGTATAAAAAGGTAATGCAATGGCGGATCTGTCACTTGTACTCAGGTGACTCACGTGAAAACGCTTCCGACCAGATTACGGCCGCACGACGGGAGTTAATAGACATTGAACGCGGAATGGTAGTAGGAGGTAGACGCATGAGGCACTCCATTTCGGAAATCGTGAGGCAGTTCAATATTCCGAGATACGCAGTGTCAAGAGTGTGCCGAGAATGTGCACTACCTCTCACCACGGTCAATGCAGTGGCCGACGGCCTTCATTTAACGACCAAGAGCAGCGGCGGTTGCGTAAGTTGTCAGTGCTAACAGACAAGCAACTGTGCGTGAAATAACCTCAGAAATGAATGTGTAACGCACGACGAACGTATCCGTCAGGATACGGCGACGAAATTTGGGCCCAAGACGATTGGAAAACCGTGGCCTGATCAGATCGGTCCCGATTTCAGTTGATAAAGAGCTGGCGGTAGGTTTCGAGTGTGCCGCAGACCCCACCGAGCTATGGACCCATGTCATCAACAAGGCACTGTGCAACCTGGCGGTGGCTCTGTAATGCTGTGGGCTGTGTTTACATGGAATGGACTGAGTCCTCTGGTCCAACTGAACCTTCACCGACTGGAAACGCTTATGTTCAGCTACTTGGAGATGATCTGCAGCCAATCATGGGCTCCATCTTCCCAAACAACTATGTAATTGATGTGACTTCTGAAATTTTCCCTGCGTATTTCTTCTTTTAATAATTTCCGGGTATGCAGCCGGATCCCGTCGACATTCTGCCACGGTATTTCGGCCCAGAGGCGTCCGGCCATCATCAGGTGTGTACACAACTACTGAAGAGCCCAGTTTTTTTTCTCTTTATTGTGATTTCATGCCCCTGCCCCATACGGGCAGGGGAGGGCTGTCAGCAGCACAATCCGCCGCTCTTCAGCCGAGTGAATGACAACTAAAACAAGAATAAAATAATACATACATAAGGAGGTAAAAAAGGGGAACATAAAACAGAGTAAGGGGAGAAAATGGAGGTAAAAATACACTGACATGTAGAAGTTCATTGGGGACAGTTAAAAAAGTCACCAGAAAAAAAAACACAGTTGGCGATTCTTAAAACACAGAAGACACTGGATGCGCATGCACAGGTTAAAAGTTGGCCACAGTATTAAAAACACTCCGAAACAACACACTTAAAACCCACTTGGAGCACACACGACGAAGAATAAAACTACCAGGCGGGACCTGCCGAGGGAAAGGTCAGAGAGGATGGAAAAGGAGGGGAGAGCATGGGGCAGAAGGAGGGGAGAGCATGGGGCAGCTGGGGAAGCGGCGGGATGAAGAGAGGAGGGGCAACCGTGGGTTCACGAAGAGGCAGGAGACACATGGGGCGGGAGAGGAAAAGGGAAGACAGGGCAGGAGGGAGCGCAGAGACACTGAAAGAAGGCACAAGAGATGGACGGGGAGTAGGAGGGGAAATCCACTCAGAAGGAGGGAGTGGGAGGAGGGAGCCCTGAGGAGGAGGCAGGAAGAGGGGGTTAGAGTTGGTAGGAAGGGTAGATGTCAGGGCGAAGCTCATCATCTGGGAGTGGTAGACGGTGGAAGTTGTGTTGGGAAAGGAGATGGAGGGTGTGGAGATGGAGAGAGGGAGGGACACAACGGTAAAGGCGCGGCAACTGGTTGGGAGTGGAGAGGAAGGGAGACACCAGGGGGTGAGGGGGATCAAGGCGGCGGACAATATATAGTGTGCGGATGTGTTCAAGGAAACGGAGAAGGTGGGGGAAGGGGATGAGGTCATAGAGGATGCGTGTGGGGGACGGAAGGCGGATGCGGAAGGCGAGGCGGAGTGCATGGCGTTCGAGGATTTGGAGGGCTTTATAGAACCGGGGAGGGGCGGAAATCCAAGCGATGCTGGCATAACAAAGGATGGGGCGGATCA
The DNA here is from genome assembly GCF_021461385.2 of Schistocerca piceifrons. Taxonomy (NCBI): domain Eukaryota; kingdom Metazoa; phylum Arthropoda; class Insecta; order Orthoptera; family Acrididae; genus Schistocerca; species Schistocerca piceifrons. The sequence goes on from NC_060144.1 coordinate 27,821,571, forward strand.
TGGATTTGTAGGTGTGAAGGATGGTGGAAGGATGCAGACCCCACGTCCGGCCGGACAGGAGTTTCAGGAGGCAGAGGCGGTTGTGAGCCTTGTTTTGGATGGTAAGGAGATGGGGAGTTCAGGTGAGGTGGCGGTCGAGTGTGAGGCTAAGGTATTTGAGGGTAGGAGTGAGGTGGATAGGACAGCCACAAATGGTGAGGTAGAAATCATGGAGGCGGAAGGAGCGGGTGGTGCGGCCTATGATGATCGCCTGGGTCTCGGAGGGATTAACACGGAGGAACCACTGGTTGCACCAAGCGGTGAATTGGTCAAGGTGGGTTTAGAGGGTACGTTGGGACGGTTGAAGGGTAGGATAAAGGGCTAGGAAGGCGGTGTCATCAGCGAACTGGAGAAGATGGACAGGAGGGGGAGGTTTGGGCATATCAGCAGTGTACAGGAGATAGAGGAGAGGGGAAAGGACAGAACCTTGGGGCACGCCGGCAGAGGGGTAGAAAGTACGGGAGTTGGAATTGTGGATAGTCACATAGGAGGGACGATGGGAGAGGAAGGTAGCAACGAGACGGACGAAGTTGATGGGGAGAGCATAGGTCTGGAGTTTGAAAAGGAGCCCGGGATGCCAGACATGGTCATAGGCGTTCTGGAGATCAAGGGAAACAAAGATAGCAGAGCGACGGGAGTTAAGTTGGAGGGAAAGAAGATGGGTAAGGTTAAGGAGCTGGTCGTCAGCAGAGAAGGAAGGCCGGAAGCCACATTGGGTAAGAGGAAGGAGGCGGTGCTGGTTAAGGTGGCGGTGGATACGGCGAGAGAGGATGGCCTCAAAGACCTTACTGAACACGGAGGTGAGGCAGCTGGGACGATAGGAAGAGGTAGCAGAGGGGGGTTTGTTAGGCTTAGGGAACAGCAGGACACGGGAAGTCTTCCACAGGTCAGGGTAAAATCCAGTGGAGAGGAGGACATTGTACAGGGTAGCAAGGACAGACAGGAAGGATGGAGGGGATTCCTTGAGGTGACGGTAGGTGACGCCATCATGACCAGGGGCGGTGTTGCGTTTGGAGCGGAGGACGAGTGTGATGTCTTGCATGGTGATGGGAGTGTTGATGTCGGATGGGGGTAGCCGATCCAAGTACTGGAAGCTAGGGGCGAGTGGGGGGACAGAGGTGTCAGTGCGGTCAAGGACAGTGGGGAAGAGGGAGTAATCAAAATGGGGATCGTCAGGAATGGAGAAGACCTCGGTCAGGTGGGAAGCAAAATGGTTAGCCTTACTGAGGTTGTCAGGAAAGGGTCGATCGTCATGGAGGATGGGGTAATGCGGGGTGGGATGGCTACCAGTAAGGCGGTGGAAGGCTGACCAGTACTTGTAGGAGTTGACAGGGAGGGTGGAGTTGAGGCGTGTGCATGTCTGACGCCAGTCCCGGCGTTTCTTTGCTGTAAGGAGGTTCCAGATATGCCGCTGTCATTGCCGGTGGCGGGTGAGAGTATCCCGGTCACGAGTGCGGAGGAAGGAGCGGTGGAGCCTGCGGGATTCACGCAGAAGGAGGACGGCCTGTGGAGGAAGCGTAGGGCGGTGAGGGTGGGTGAGTTTGGTAGGGACATGAGCCTCCACAGCGTCAGTGATGGTCTTCTGAAGGAAGGAAGAGGCATGGGTGATGTCATCGGGGTGGTGGAAAGTGAGGGGGTGGCTTTCGACCTGTAAGGCAATGAGAGAGCCCAGGTGCAGTCGCGGTATTTATGCCGAATCTCGCGCACGCGAAATGTACTGGCATCCTACAGCGCATGCGTCAGGTGTTGACATGCGCGGCATAGCCGAGTTGTACGTGCTGCCCTCGGTGATGAAAGTAAAAGATCATCTAGTCATTGAGTATCGAATGACGCCGTCGATTCCGCTGTGATTGTATGATTTTAATAACAGGATTTCAATTTTTATCCAGCTGAAAGCCGTTGTCACGTATTATAAGATTATCCGCAAGACGTATTTCCACTGATTCTTTGATTACGGAATCCCAAAATCCGGAAACCGGAGCTAAAATTTTCGTTCCATTGTATTCCATTGAATGTCCCAAAGAAATACAGTGCTCTGCCACTGCCGATTTTGACGGTTGCCGCAGACGGGTGTATCTTTCATGTTCTGTACATCGTTCATGGACAGTTCTTGTCGTCTGCCCAATATATGCAGACCCACATTCACAGGGAATTTTGTAGGCGCCTGCTTTCTTCAGTTGTAAACCGTCTTTAACGGATCCATCCAGGGCCCGGTTATTTGCTGCTGGACGGAAGATAACCTTGATTTTATTTTTCTTCAGTAATCTGCCTATTTTCGACGACACATTCCCGTTGTATGGAAGGAACGTAGTTGATTTATAGTCGCCATCAGCGTTTTCAGTGTGTTGCTTCTTGTTATGACAGTTGCGCATGGACTTCCTTATTTGGCGTGAAGTGTAGCCATTCTCTTTAAAAACCTTCTCCAAGTGTTCTAATTTTGCGTGGAGGTTTTCATCATCCGATATTACATGCGCTCGATGTATTAAGGTACTGAGAACACCGGCTGTTTGTGCTGGGTCATGGCAGCTTGACGCCTGGAGATACAGATCTGTGTGAGTCGGTTTCCTGTACACAGAGTGTCCTAATGACACATCATTTTTACGCCGTACTAGCACGTCTAGAAATGGTAAAGTGCCATCTTTTTCAATCTCCATCGTGAATTTGATGTTCTCATGTAATGAGTTTAAGTGATGAAGGAATTTCTCCAGTTCCTGTCTGCCATGAGGCTATACAACAAAAGTATCATCTACGTAACGCCAGAAGACCGTAGGCTTTAAAACAGCAGACTCAAGTGCTTTCTCCTCAAAATCCTCCATAAAAAGATTAGCAACCACAGGGGACAAAGGGCTCCCTATGGCGACGCCGTCTCTTTGTTCAAAGGATTCGTCACTGAATAAAAAGTACGTTGAGGAGAGAGTATGTTCAAACAAGGCCGTCAGTTCTGCACTGAATAAGTTACCAATAAAATGTAACGATTCCATTAAAGGCACTTTGGTAAAAAGTGAGACCACATCAAAGATGACTAATAAATCCGAGCTGCTAAGCTTAACTTCCTTCAAGCGACTGACAAAATCCTCGGAATTACGTATACGGTGGCAACACTTACCCACATACGGCCTTAGTAGTGAGGCCAGATATTTTGCTGTAGAATAGGTCGCAGCATTAACATTACTCACTATTAATCGTAGTGGGGCACCATCCTTGTGTATCTTGGGAAGACCATAGAGTATTGGTGGTACTGCATTGTATGGTCTCAATCTCTCGATAACTTGTTCAGGTAGAGAACAGTCGTTCAAAAGGGTAGCAGTTTTCCTTGATATTCGGCTTGTTGGGTTCTTTTTAGTTCTGCACCTGGACTCTTCAGTAGTTGTGTACTCACCTGATGATGGCCGGACATCTCTGGGCCGAAATATCGTGGCAGAATGTCGACGGGATCCGGCTGCATACCCGGAAACAATGTAATTTTTATGGACGACAATCAACCATGTCACCGCAATGTTCTTCAAACCAGTAGCGAACAAATGTGGCCCACAATTGTTCGCTACTGGTTTGAAGAACATTCCGGAGAATTCGAGCCAATGATATGGTCACCCACGTCGCCCGACATGAATCCCATCGATTTCTAACATTCTGCGTGGTGTCTGTTTGTTCCAAGTCGTGTCTCCCTACCACTTTCGCGCAACGACGCTCTGAGCCCGTTTTTTAGGGAATTGACTGGTTTGAAACTGGGACCTGTTGCTGGTAAGGAGAAGTCAGACCACACATGACATGTAGAGTTCAGAAGAGTTCAGTGAGACTAGCGATGATATAATCAAATACTTAATGACTTCAGCGTCAGCTCCACTGCACTCCCTGTAAAAGAATCTTAATACTAACTAAATTTAGTGGAAGGAGTTCAAGGCTTTCCTATTTTTAGTTAGCTGGTAAAATAACGTCGAAAAAGCAGTTAAGTTTACCATTAGACATTTGATTCTACTCACAAAACATTGTTTATGAATTGCACTATTGATAAAAGGAAATATTTTAATATATGATGATAAAAACCAACTGCGTTCAAAGAAAAGTGAACGAATATTCCCTGAATGGGTTTCCAAGTTCTACAATGGATCGAAGGATGACCTATGCCATATCACATCTGTAATCTAGGTTTAAGTTAAGTTTCATACAAGACAAAACTATCAAAATAGTCTACGGTGACCCTCAACTGGCCGGCCGGAGTGGCCGTGCGGTTCTAGGCGCTACAGTCTGGAACCGAGCGACCGCTACGGTCGCAGGTTCGAATCCTGCCTCGGGCATGGATGTGTGTGATGTCCTTAGGTTAGTTAGGTTTAATTAGTTCTAAGTTCTAGGCGACTGATGACCTCAGAAGTTAAGTCGCATGGTGCTCAGAGCGATTTGAACCATTTGACCCTCAACTATCTTTAATTACTTATTTAGCTTGTCGTAAATTACAGTGGCTGATATGGATTGTCAATAATTGTATAACAGAAAAATCATCGCGTTTCAGATTTTAACTTCTAATAGCAAATGTGAATACCACGAAGTTTAATTGACGATCGACACTAGTATTACGTATAAAGCGGATGTAACAGATGAGACTTCTGCAGTTCTGAGTGAAGCCTTATGCGCTGTTATGCGGCATCGTGTGCGTTCATTACCTTGTCGGTGGTTATTCAGCGTCAGGGGGCGGCGGGCGGCCCAGCTCCACACACCTCACCGTCTCGGAAGCAACTCTTCTCTAACCTCTCCTTACTACAATTTACCGAAGCTGGTTTAAGAAAAAGGTATCTGGCTGTGTTTTCAACTGACCAATCAGGGTCTCAATGTTAACCTTAAGCTCCGCCTACAAAAATTCTGTCTATGCAATGAAAAACGTTACACTTTTCGTGGTGGGGCAATGTCTTCAACGTTTGCAACGTAACAGAGACGCGTATAGTCTCACGTTAAAACTTTCAGCTGGTGTGGCGCTTTTAGTGTTATCGTAAGATTATACTGTTCTTCTGGAGGGCTCTATCTTTTAACGTGGGCTGGGGGTGGTCTTGGCGGTCGGCTGGCGACGTGGGTGTCCGTCCCTTATCGTAGAACCTGCTAGTTTAACACGATTCTGTTCTCGGCTTCTGTTCTCGTTTCTCCCCTCGGAACTGCGTCTGTTTCACGGTGGGAAGGTATGACATGCATTTAGGCGTTCTTGTGTTAGTCTGTGGTATTCCATTTGCTCACTCTTTGATCGTATTACTTTGGTTAATTTAATGTCAGGATTTATTTGGAGCTATGTGACATACTACTGGGTTTGCTTATCATGTCAGGGTTTTCATGGAAGGTGTTGGATTTGCCTGACACCTTACAGATTATTTTGTAATCGAGAGGTCAATTCCTGCACAAAATCCTGCACCGGCAACACTTTCTCGTCTATGGATGCCTACAGAGGCAGAACGACAACATTTCTGCAGGGGCTTAGAATTGATGCTGCGTCAAGTTGCTGCACTACTCCGCGTGAAAGGAAGTCGAATGCGATACTGCGGTATCGGCCGGTGTCCGGTCGGCTGCACTTCCAAATACGCGCGCAGCCGGCAGCCGCCGCCGCGTTTTCTTTACAGCCACGGCGGCACGGGGACGTTGCCACGAACGCTTACGCCGCTGCCCTTCCGAACTACAGTGGCGGCTGTACTTAAGATCGAACATTCGTGTGCTGAGCCTACTCTTGTGTGTTTGCCTGTTGAATAACATAGTGGCCACCACTCGCGGTATAAATACTTATTGTATTGAAGACTGACTGATTTGTAAATCTACGGTATCTGTACATGTTTCAACACTCAAGGCTACTGTTAGCAGCTGACGCTGGAACTTCAGCAAGAATACACTACCGGCCATTAAAATTGCTACACCAAGAACAAATGCAGATGATAAACGGGTATTCATTGGGCAAATATATTATACTAGAACTGACATGTGATTACAGTTTCACGCAGTTTGGGTGCATAGATCCTCATAAATCAGTACCCAGAACAACCACCTCTGGCCGTAATAACGGCCTTGATACGCCTGGGCATTGAGTTAGAGCTTCGATGGTGTGTACAGGTACAGCTGCCCATGCAGCTTCAATACGACACTACAATTCATCAAGAGTAGTCACTGGCGTATTCTGACGAGCCAGTTGCTCGGCCACCATTGACCAGACGTTTTCAATTGGTGAGAATGTGCTGGCTGGAGCAGCAGTCGAACATTTTCTATATCCAGAAAGGCCCGTACAGGACCTGCAACATGCGGTCGTGCATTATCCTGCTGAAATGTAGGGTTTCGCAGCGATCGAATGAAGAGTAGAGCCACGGGTCGTAACACATCTGAAATGTAACGTCCACTGTTCAAAATGCCGTCAATGCGAACAAGAGGTGACCGAGACGTGTAACCAATGGCACCCTATGCCATCACGCCGGGTGATACGCCAGTATGGCGATGACGAATACACGCTTCCAATGTGCGTTCACCGCGATGTAGCCAACCACGGATGCGACCATCACGATGCTGTAAACAGAACCTGGATTCATTCGAAAAAATGACGTTTTGCCATTCGTGCACCCAGGTTCGTCATTGAGTACATCACTGCAGGCGCTCCTGTCTGTGATGCAGCGTCAAGGGTAACCGCAGCCGTGGACTCCGAGCTGATAGTCCATGCTTCTGCAAACGTCGTCGAACTGTTCGTGCAGATGGTTGTTGTCTTTGAAACGTCCCCATCTGTTGACTCATTGATCGAGACGTGGCTGCACGATCTGTTACAACCATGCGGATAAGACGCATGTCATCTCGACTGCTAGTGATACGAGATCGTTGGGATCCAGCACGGCGTTCCGTATTACCCTGCTGAACCCAGCGATTCCATATTCTGCTAACAGTCATTGGATCTCGACTAACGCGAGCAGCAATGTCGCGATACGATAAACCGCAATCGCGATACCCTACAATCCGACCTTTATCAAAGTCGGAAACGTGATGGTACGCATTTCTCTTCCTTACACGAGGCATCACAACAACGTTTCACCAGGCAACGCCGATCAACTGCTGTTCGTGTATGAGAAATCGGTTGGAAACTTTCCTCATGTCAGCACGTTGTAGGTGTCGCCACCGGCGCCAACCTTGTGTGAATGCTCTGAAAAGCTAATCATTTGCATATCACAGCATCTTCTTCCTGTCGGTTAACTTTCGCGTCTGTAGCACGTCATCTTCGTGGTGTAGCAATTTTAATGGCCAGTAGTGTATTATCATTATCTGATATTAGATGTAGAATAAAGTAATACCTGAGTTGTCCGTTGACGAATAGTATCTGTTGCTCGCTCCTGCATCCACTAAAGAACCACACATCGTGCAAGGAGGCTGTAAGACATATTAGAAGGTATCCGATGACTTTCGCCACTTCAGTGTACCCTATTCATTGCCCATGTGGCACTCACCAGCCATACTCCAAGCCGCTGTCATCCTCAAACAGAAATACGAGGCCTGTTCAGAAAGTAAGCTCCGATTGATTGCCAAATTGAAACCACGGTGAACATCAGAAATGTTTTACTTGTAACAATTAGCTACACCTTTCAGCTACTTCTCTACGTAGTCGCCGTTCTGACTTAGACTTTTGTCATAGCGTTGTACCAACTTTTCAATAGCCTCATCATAGAAGGCAGCCGCCAGTGCTTTCCGCCAATTCTCCACGCTGGCCTACACCTCGTTGTCTGTGTCAAAATGTTGTCTTCAAAGAGAGCGGTTCATGTGACCAGAGATGAAACTCAGGGGGAGACAATTGCGGACTGTATTGTGGGTAATCTAACATTTCCATTTGAAAACGATGCAGGAGCATCTTCATTGCCCCTGCAGAATGCGGCTGAGAATTGTCTTGAAGAAGAAACAGCACGACAGTTATGTAATGTTAGCTGCATAGCTTCAGGCGAAATTTCTCACCAGGCCCTCGTACTTGGCGGCAGACACTATTTTCTAGACATCTTTACGCACTGACTGCGAGCTCAGAAATGATAAGAGCGACGTGATGCTAACTGGGGTTATACTAGAGACACTACCCAACACATCTGTGCAAAGCTTTATCGGATTTTCATAGTCGTTTCCATTTCGCGACCGATCGGAGCTTACTTTCTGAACGCCCCTCGTATGTTCTTACGACGGGGACCTTCACACAGCGGTTCTCGAATTACTCTCTGACCAAGGAGCGTATTTACATCGTTGAGGAACTGGACGATTCCCAGAACGCTCGGACTACTGTTTACAGAGACTTGGTGACTACGCTGAAGACCAGGGTCAGGTATCTGATTCTCTTTGAAGTACAGTGCAGCATTCAATTAAAAGTTACTTGGCGTGCCATAATAATTTCTGAAGTGCCCTCGTATATCTGTATTCGGATTGAGGGGGAGGCCATGTCAGAGTAGCTTGAGAACCCCTGCTGCGAAGTAACGCTTTTACGCGTTGAGTCCGCAGCTCGTGCTCGTGCGGTAGCGTTCTCGCTTCCCGCGCCCGGGTTCCCGGGTTCGATTCCCGGTGGGGTCAGGGATTTTCTCTGCGTCGTGATGACTGGGTGTTGTGTGATGTCCTTAGGTTAGTTAGGCTTAAGTAGTTCTAAGTTCTAGGGGACTGGCCGGCCGAAGTGGCCGTGCGGTTAAAGGCGCTGCAGTCTGGAACCGCAAGACCGCTACGGTCGCAGGTTCGAATCCTGCCTCGGCCATGGATGTTTGTGATGTCCTTAGGTTAGTTAGGTTTAACTAGTTCTAAGTTCTAGGGGACTAATGACCTCAGCAGTTGAGTCCCATAGTGCTCAGAGCCATATGAACCATATTCTAGGGGACTGATGATCATCGATGTTAAGTCCCATAGTGCTCAGAGCCACTTTTTTTTTTTTTTTTTTTTTTTTTTTTCACGCGTTAAGCATGGAAGTCAATGAGGCCAGTTATGTGGAACGCAGTCAAACGTGCTGCGTAAGCAGGAGGCTAGCGCTATTCTTGGGTACAAAACAATCGCTGTCGTTCAGAGGTGCGAAATGCGTGGCGTTGGCACGGCGCAGCGCCGTGGCCCAGGTTAGAGGCGGATTTACTGCGAGGTGGGCACAGCGCCAGCGCGAAGCGCGCTCTCCGGCTGTGGAAGGGCGGGCGTGTATCCGGCTGGCGCCGGCCACAGCTGAGCGGCGCGGCATCCACAACTGACAGACTCTCCACTGACGTCACATCCGCGAACAAGCCTTGCTGATTCACGTTGCGGCTCTCCTCGTGTCGGCAGCGCTGCAGACCACTAGTGCGAGGTTTCCGTATTTTTCTTTTTTTTTTTTTTTTTCACGTGCGACTAACTACGGATATTTAGACTTTGGCTTTCAACTGTTTCGCGTACGGTCCCCGGACAATGTGTGATTCATTTCCTTCAAATAGAACGTTCGTCGCCTTGGCGTGCTATAGTTGGTGTAGGACTGGTACTACACGGTCACGTGACCTTCCACAGCCCACGTCAGTTCACGGCAGTGAACTGGTGCGTACAGCCCAAAAAGTTCCCAGACTGATTTTCTTCCTGGCGTCAACGTTTTGACGACACAGTCGACATTCAAGGCAATGTGATGAGTGATATAAACGTCTTCCCTTTTTAAGGACTTGTCTGACACACTTTGTTGAATGAACGTTCTGTGCATTGTTCAAATGGTTCAAATGGCTCTGAGCACTATGGGACTTAACTACTGTGGTCGTCAGTCCCCTAGAACTTAGAACTACTTAAACCTAACTAACCTAAGGACATCACACACCCATGCCCGAGGCAGGATTCGAACCTGCGACCGTAGCAGTCGCGCGGTTCCGGACTGCGCGCCTAGAACCACTAGACCACCACGGCCGGCTCTGTGCATTGTATTCAGGTCGGTGGAGACTATCTAGAGAGTACGGAGAATCAGAACTACCATCTTAATTTTTCTATACTTTTTATTAGTCCAGTTTCCGAACCTTTTCGACTAACGGGCTACGTGTCAATCGACTGTGTGGAATAAGCGCAGTAAACCCGGCCGTCGTGCAGTCACAGAATGGCATACAGGAGTTTTCATGTTTGATCTTCGTACATCCATAGTTGAAAAGGAGGACAGTGGGACGTCAGCTGGTATAAATTTATATTAAAAATGAAAAATTCCTCCAGCTGTATTTAAGGCGCCGATTTTATTTTGGCAACTAGTTTCAACGTTGTAACAACGTCATCTTCAGGCCCATACACTTGTTGACGTCAACTGCGTGCGGCTGATACTAGCAGTCAGTGGTGAGATACGGACGTGCTCCGTGTGGAAGGTGGTTAGTAACTATATAATATAAATTTTCATGTTTGGGTGTGTCCACGACCAAATCGTGAATGAAAAATGTCGAATCAAAAACACCTTCAGCTGTCTATATTTGCAATTTTATTTTACTTTGCTTCCAGTTTAGTAGTTCCACTACGCCATCTTCAGGCCCCCAGATCGACTTGTACGAAGAATCCCACCTCCTGTACAATCGGAGTAGAGGGCATGATACAGTCACTGGAATCCGTAGACTTATCTTTGAGAACGCGATCACTTCGTTCATCAATTGCAGACAGATAGAAACTTGTAGAAAAGTAAAATAAAATTGAAAATATAGGCGGCTGACGATGTTTTTGATTTGACATTTTATATTGACCAGCCGAGGTCTCTCAAACATCCTGTACAAAGATGGACTTACCCAGGCACCGTGAATGAAGTTCCCCGATTTGGCTGTTCAAAGTATTTACAAGAAATGTTATACTACCCGTAAGCTGTAACATGGCGTAATCACACTGGTCTTCAAGATCCTAGCCAACATGGGCCGAAATGGAGGGTCACGCCTTATCAGTGACATCTGAAGGGAGGAAGAAGGAAGGAAGATTATGGTTTTACGTCCCGTCGACAACGAGATCATTATAGACGGCACAACGGTTGGTTTCAAACACAACTGGAATTGTCGCTGTTACAGGGTGTGGGTTCATCTCTACTAATTTTCGAGCGAACGTTGCGAAAGGAAGCGTTCTGCAATAGAGATCTGTAGTCGGGTACCTCATAGGAGGCCAGTGCTCACAGCGGCACATGAAGCTCCACGGCTTCAGAGTACCGATCGACACGGAACCAAAGCAGTTGGCCTCGAGGCCTGCAGTGTGGTCACTAGACTCGCGAGTTGGCAAAAGCGCAGGTCGAGTGGACCGATGGCCCAATGGGGCGTCTGCGAGCAGCGTGTGTGGACGGCGTACGTACTTAAGATCGGCATGGTTGTGTGACGTTTCTGGGGAGCCTTCAACATGACGACTTGAGCCCATTCAGTTATGTTGCCATGAACATGGAGCAGGATTGTTATTTGAGTATTCTCGGTGGCAAAGTACTGCCCTTCTTCTACATCTCCATGTTTGTGCTGTGAACACTTCCGTCCAAGATGAGGGCAACCGCGTTCACAGGACAGCTCATATATGTTCCTGGTTTGACGAACACTCGGGAACACTATGACACTTCGACCCGTCCGCTAAATCGCACGATCTTAATCCCATAGAAAATGTCTGTGTCATTTCACTCTTACAGACGTTGACAAGCTTAACTTTGCAACGCTAAATCTGAAGATGATGTGGAGGTCGAAACCGTTCAAGACTAATTAATATATATATATATATATATATATATATATATATATATATATATATAGTGACCCACACTGTGTTTTTCATTCATTATTCAAACAGAGATCATAGTTTCCCTGAGACATATCGCGAGTTATGGTAAACGTCCAGGAAAGCCAAATATCCATCCTTCTCTATTTCCATAATAAACTAAATGTTATGATGAATGACAGTGATGTAAAGAGTCAATCAATATAATTTCTCCGTAAGGCTACTCTATGAAACTATCGTCCACATACTTCCAATACTCATTCGCCGGAAACACTTTAAAATTCACAATACTGACAGACACCACACATTTTCTTCACATGGTGTGACACTAATGGTGAAGTACCATGCGAAAAAAGCTATAGAGATATTCAGGTAGATTTTAATAAGATTTTCAAAGCTGTTCACAAAAGGATAAGGTTCAGGAAAATCGTAATGACGACGTCGATTTGTCGTATGACTAGCGGATTGTTTTTAGCTGTATAATATACCACAAATATTAAAATAGCATTAAAAACCATAGTTCGCATATGCCGGGATGTAAATAATGGGTGAATTATTCTAACATTACATGCAAATGGGAAATGTGAGAGTTTCAGGCTGTCATACAGAGACATTTCAGGTAGTTGCAAAAGCAAACTAACTTTAAATGAGACTACAAAAACGATGGGGAGTGGAGTGAGGAAAGCAATAGCACCAAGTCTAGGCTTCAGGTCATCAGAGGGGCTGTGTTCCGACATCGAACGATGGCGACTGGGCTCTGTGGCTGCCGTGCTACTGACCTCACATTTCGACTTCAAGTTCATCCAATTAGTGCGGCACCAAGTTCTGTGCCGTGGCACAGCATCGATATGAGTTCACTGTTACTGTCGCACGTCGTTCCTCTAAAAGGTACTGGCTCCACGAGTCAAAGTGGTCTTCTCTACATTACGTAATTACACGGGAGCTATACAAAATAATTTGGTTGAATTCCTTCACAGGAATTGTCTATCGACTGTAAAGGCAATTTTGTTCTCGTCTCGTTGTTAAAATCAGTTGCTCCAATGGAGTTTGTGAGATGCGTTATGTGCATCAAAAAATGGTTCAAATGGCTCTGAGCACTATGGGACTCAACTGCTGTGGTCTGCTGCTGGAACTTAGAACTACTTAAACCTAACTAACCTAAGGACATCACACACATCCAAGCCCGAGGCAGGATTCGAACCTGCGACCGTAGCGGTCGCGCGGTTCCAGACTGTAGCGTCTAGAACCGCTCGTCCACTCCGGCCGGCCGTTATGTGCATCATCTACCGTTTACTGCTCACTTGCTGGCAACACGTTAGCGTTTCGAAATGTTATAAACTAACCAAAATCTGGACACTTTCTTCGTGATGTGAACTACCAACTTGCGACTCGCACATAGAAATAGAAACTACCGAAAGTAGTTCTTTTTCCGTGAACAACGCAAGGTGTGTATCCACTGAAACGCCAGTGAAACTGGTATAGGCATGAGTGTTTAAATACAGAGATATGTAAGTAGGCACAATACAGCGTCGCGGTCGGCAACGCCTATATAAGACATCAAGTGTCTGCCGTAGTTGTTAGATCGGTTACTGCCGCTACAATGGCAGGTTATCAAGATGCAAGTGAGTTTGAACGTGTTGTTATACTCGGCGCAATAAGACACAGCGTCTCCGAGGTAGCGATGAAGTGGCGATTTTCCCGTACGACCATTTCACGAGTGTACCGAGATTATCAGGAATCCGGTAAAACACCAGTCTCCGACATCGCCGCCGCCGGAAAAACATTCTGCAAGAACGGGACCAAAGACGACTGAAGATAATCGTTCATTGTGACAGATGTGCAACCCTTCCGCAAACTGCTGCAGATTTCATTACTGAGTCATCAAAAAGTGTCAGCGTGCGAAACATTCAGCGAAATATCATCGATATGGGCTTTCGCAGCCGAAGGCCCACTCTTGTACCCTCGATGACTGCACGACACAAAGCTTTACCCGTCGCCTGGACCCGTCAGCACCGACATTGGACTGTTGATGACTGGAAACATGTTGCCTGGTAGGACGAGTCTCGTTTCAAATTGTATCGGGTATGGAGACAACCTAATGAATCCATGGACCCTACATGTCAGCAGTGAACTGTTCAAGCTGGTTGGGGCTTTATAATGGTGTGGGGCGTGTGCAGTTGGAGTGATATGGGACCCCTGATAAGTCTAGATATGACTCTGACAAGTGACACGTACGTAAGCACCCTATCAACTGCATCCTTTCATCTCCATTGTGTATTCCGACGGGCTAGGGCAATTCCAGCAGGACACTGCGACAGACCACACGTCCAGAATTCGTGCAGAGCGGCTGCAGGAACACTCTTCTGAGTTTGAACACCTCTGCTAGCCACCAAACTCTTCAGACATGAACATTACTGAGCATATTTGGGATGCCTTGGAACGTGAGATCTCCACCCCCTCCTACTCTTACGTATTTATGGACAGCCGTGCAGGATTCATGGTATCATTTCCTTCCAGTCCATACCACGTCATGTCGTTGCACTTCTGCTTGCTGGCAGGAGCCCTACACGATATTAGGCAGGAGTAACAGTTTCTTTGGGTCTTCAGTGTAAATATACAGGGTGGTTCTGTGACGATATTACAAACTTTCAGGGATGAAGCAGAAGAGTAGTGGCCCTGGTCCGTGAACGACCGAGTCGAAAGTTACAAGCGAAACTCGTTCTGATAACTCTGTCAGTACATGCACCGTTTGTGCATGTAAGGTAGGCAATTTTCAGAGGAGATAGTACGAACCAAAACAAAAAAGTCTGATAAATATACCTTAAGTGCTATGAGCCCTTCTTCATCCTCGATACTGTGGACCACATCTCGTCTACTGAATATATGGCTACAGCTCTTAAGGTATTCATCGGAGTCGATATTCACTGGACTTTCTTCTTGTTTTGGTCCAAATAATCTCCTCCAAAAAAATGGAAACCAAAGAGCTTTCACCAGAAGAGATGTGTTTTACATTATTGAAGATGAACAAGAGGTCATAGATCTTACGGTATGCATTTTATTGGAGTCCATGTTTACTGGAATTTTTTTCTTATTTTGGTCCATACTGCCACATATGAAAGTTGCCTGCCCTACATACTTAGCAAAAACTGTACCGGTACATATATTCCACTGTCAGAGGTATCAGAACAATTTTCCCGGACCATGATCACTTACCTCTAATTGATACATTTACCCATCACCTCTGTGAGTTTGTAACACCATCATGGAGTAACAGGGTATAGTGATGCAACAACACTACAACCAGCAAAATTTCATCGAATGAATATTATCCGACTGCACCTGTAAGCAGAGAGCAGCATTCATCTCTTCTGCATATTTACATGTTTCTCTTATAAAACGACGCAGTTGTTAGACCACAAAGGAACAATGCGTTTTTATCAAACTCTGAGGTAATGTTCGTAACATGTGGGGTATTAAATGGTTAAACTTTCATCCCATTTGGAACTGATGTCTATCGTCAACGTCATTTCCCCACTGGAACAGATACTCTTATAAGGAAACAGCCTCTAAATGTCACGGTGAAAAAATTCTTGCTATACCTGAAACGCATGCTGTGTTAGTTTCTGAAGGCTGCTGGCTGCGGGCTGGTGTGAAAGCATAAACTTCTACATCGCATCCCAGACACGCTGTATGAATCACAAATCAGGGGACCGGTAAGCATAGTCATGGATCCGAACATACCCCAGGGCGTCCTTGGTGTAATTTGAAGATTGGTTGCCTTGCATTATACTGCTGGAATACGCCATTTGCTACGCTGCTCGTGTAAGGTATGACACCAGGGTTTACCGTCACTGCTCCATACAGGCGAGCATGTTCAACAATTACCAAATCAATGCTGTTCTCAAAACCAACGGCTTTCCAAATCATGATTCCAGGGCTGGAGACGTATGGATATCAGGAATCGCTGCTTCCTGTGACCTTTCAGCAGTACATCTGCCGACACGCTCGCAAAATGCCACGCACCATCCCAATTGACCATGGCTCTACACCAGACAAATCTCTTTGCCTGTGGGGCGTTGCCTTCGGTAAATGATGCGTGACAACTCGAGATCTCAATTCCAAATTCCAGTAATCTATTTCCACACTAACGAACAGATGAATGACGACAAATGAAATGCGGGCACAGCCTGTCGAATAACGCTACGATCGTCTCTTGACATAGTCTTTCTGGAAGAACCGTGGCTGCTCTTCTTGCCACACTAGAGTTGTGCTCTACGAAAACTACGGTCTGGTAGTTTTGGTACAGTATACAGGGTGTTACAAAAAGGTACGGCCAAACTTTCAGGAAACATTCCTCACACACAAATAAAGAAAAGATGTTATGTGGACATGTGTCCGGAAACGCTTAATTTCCATGTTAGAGCTCATTTTAGTTTCGTCAGTATGTACTGTACTTCCTCGATTCACCGTCAGTTGGCCCAATTGAAGGAAGGTAATGTTGACTTCGGTGCTTGTGTTGACATGCGGCTCATTGCTCTACAGTACTAGCATCAAGCACATCAGTACGTAGCATCAACAGGTTAGTGTTCATCACGAACGTGGTTTTGCAGTCAGTGCAATGTTTACAAATGCGGAGTTGGCAGATGCCCATTTGATGTATGGATTAGCACGGGGCAATAGCCGTGGCGCGGTACGTTTGTATCGAGACAGATTTCCAGAACGAAGGTGTCCCGACAGGAAGACGTTCGAAGCAATTGATCGGCGTCTTAGGGAGCACGGAACATTCCTGCCTATGACTCGCGACTGGGGAAGACCTAGAACGACGAGGACACCTGTAATGGACGAGGCAATTCTTCGTGCGGTTGACGATAACCCTAATGTCAGCGTCAGAGAAGTTGCTGCGGTACAAGGTAATGTTGACCACGTCACTGTATGGAGAGTGCTACGGGAGAACCAGTGTTTCCGTACCATGTACAGCGTGTGCAGGCACTATCAGCAGCTGATTGGCCTCCACGGGTACACTTCTGGGAATGGTTCATCCAACGATGTGTCAATCCTCATTTCAGTGCAAATTTTCTCTTTACGGGTGAGGCTTCATTCCAACGTGATCAAATTTTAAATTTTACATTCAACATGTGTGGGCTGACGAGAATCCGCACGCAATTGTGCAATCACGTCATCAACACAGATTTTCTGTGATCGTTTGGGCAGGCATTGTTGGTGATGTCTCGATTGGGCCCCATGTTCTTCCACCTACGCTCAATGGAGCACATTATCATGTTTTCATACGGCATACGCTACCTGTGCTGCTAGAACATGTGCCTTTACAATTACGACACTACATGTGGTTCATGCACGATGGAGCTCCTGCACATTTCAGTCGAAGTGTTCGTACGCTTTTCAACAACATATTCGGTGATTGGTAGAGGCAGACCAATTCCGTGGCCTCCACGCTCTCCTGACCTCAACCCTCTTGACTTTCATTTATGGGAGCATTTGAAAGCTCTTGTCTACGCTACCCCGGTACCAAATATAGAGACTCTTCGTGCTCGTATTGTGGACGGCTGTGATACAATACGCCATTCTCCAGGGCTGCATCAGCGCATCAGGGATTCCATGCGACGGAGGGTGGATGCATATATCCTCGCTAACGTAGGACATTTTGAACATTTCCTGTAACAAAGTGTTTGAAGTCACGCTCGTACGTTCTGTTGCAGTGTGTTTCCATTCCATGATTAATGTGATTTGAAGAGAAGTAATAAAATGAGCTCTAACATGGAAAGTAAGCGTTTCCGGACACATGTCCACATAACATATTTTCTTTCTTTGTGTGTGAGGAATGTTTCCTGAAAGTTTGGCAGTACCTTTTTGTGACACCCTGTATAGAATGTGACAATTATTGAACTATATGAAATAAACCCCCCCCCCCCATGAACCATGGACCTTGCCGTTGGTGGGGAGGCTTGCGTGCCTCAGCGATACAGATAGCCGTACCGTAGGTACAACCACAACGGAGGGGTATCTGTTGAGAGGCCAGACAAACGTGTGGTTCCTGAGGAGGGGCAGCAGCCTTTTCAGTAGTTGCAAGGGCATCAGTCTGGGTGATTGACTGATCTGGCCTTGTAACAATAACCAAAACGGCCTTGCTGTGCTGGTACTGCGAACGGCTGAAAGCAAGGGGAAACTACAGCTGTAATTTTTCCCGAGGGATGCAGCTTTACTGTATGATTAAATGATGATGGCGTCCTCTTGGTTAAAATATTCCTGAGGTAAAATAGTCCCCCATTCGGGTCTACTCAAGACGATGTCGTTATCAGGAGAAAGAAAACTGGCGTTCTACGGATCGGAGCGTGGAATGTCAGATCCTTTAATCGGGCAGGTAGGTTAGAAAATTTAAAAAAGGAAATGGATAGGTTAAAGTTAGATATAGTGGGAATTAGTGAAGTTCGGTGGCAGGAGGAACAAGACTTCTGGTCAGGTGATTACAGGGTTATAAACACAAAGTCAAATAGGGGTAATGCAGGAGTAGGTTTAATAATGAATAGGAAAATAGGAATACGGGTAAGCTACTACAAACAGCATAGTGAACGCATTATTGTGGCCAAGATAGACACGAAGCCCACACCTACTACAGTAGTACAAGTTTATACGCCAACTAGCTCTGCAGATGACGAAGAAATTGAAGAAATGTATGATGAAATAAAAGAAATTATTCAGATAGTGAAGGGAGACGAAAATTTAATAGTCATGAGTGACTGGAATTCGAGTGTAGGAAAAGGGAGAGAAGGAAACGTAGTAGGTGAATATGGATTGGGGCTAAGAAATGAAAGAGGAAGCCGCCTAGTAGAATTTTGCACAGAGCACAACTTAATCATAGCTAACACTTGGTTTAAGAATCATGATAGAAGGTTGTATACATGGAAGAACCCTGGAGATTCTAAAAGGTATCAAATAGATTATATAATGGTAAGACAGAGATTTAGGAACCAGGTTTTAAATTGTAAGACATTTCCAGGGGCAGATGTGGACTCTGACCACAATCTATTGGTTATGAACTGCAGATTGAAACTGAAGAAACTGCAAAAAGGTGGGAATTTAAGGAGATGGGACCTGGATAAACTGAAAGAACCAGAGGTTGTACAGAGTTTCAGGGAGAGCATAAGGGCTAGTAGAAATCCTTGGGTAACAGAAGAAATATTGAATTTAATTGATGAAAGGAGAAAATATAAAAATGCAGTAAATGAAGCAGGCAAAAAGGAATACAAACGTCTCAGAAATGAGATCGACAGGAAGTGCAAAATGGCTAAGCAGGGATGGCTAGAGGACAAATGTAGGG
Source organism: Schistocerca piceifrons (assembly GCF_021461385.2). NCBI lineage: Eukaryota > Metazoa > Arthropoda > Insecta > Orthoptera > Acrididae > Schistocerca > Schistocerca piceifrons. The sequence goes on from NC_060144.1 coordinate 27,840,604, forward strand.
ATGTAGAGGCTTATCTCACTAGGGGTAAGATAGATACTGCCTACAGGAAAATTAAAGAGACCTTTGGAGATAAGAGAACCACTTGTATGAACATCAAGAGCTCAGATGGAAACCCAGTTCTAAGCAAAGAAGGGAAAGCAGAAAGGTGGAAGGAGTATATAGAGGGTCTATACAAGGGCGATGCACTTGAGGACAATATTATGAAAATGGAAGAGGATGTAGATGAAGATGAAATGGGAGATACGATACTGCGTGAAGAGTTTGACAGAGCACTGAAAGACCTGAGTCGAAACAAGGCCCCCGGAGTAGACAACATTCCATTGGAACTACTGACGGCCTTGGGAGAGCCAGTCCTGACAAAACTCTACCATCTGGTGAGCAAGATGTATGAAACAGGCGAAATACCATCAGACTTCAAGAAGAATATAATAATTCCAATCCCAAAGAAAGCAGGTGTTGACAGATGTGAAAATTACCGAACAATCAGTTTAATAAGCCACAGCTGCAAAATACTAACGCGAATTCTTTACAGACGAATGGAAAAACTAGTAGAAGCCGACCTCGGGGAAGATCAGTTTGGATTCCATAGAAATATTGGAACACGTGAGGCAATACTGACCTTACGACTTATCTTGGAAGAAAGATTAAGGAAAGGCAAACCTACGTTTCTAGCATCTGTAGACTTAGAGAAAGCTTTTGACAATGTTGACTGGAATACTCTCTTTCAAATTCTAAAGGTGGCAGGGGTAAAATACAGGGAGCGAAAGGCTACTTACAATTTGTACAGAAACCAGATGTCAGTTATAAGAGTCGAGGGACATGAAAGGGAAGCAGTGGTTGGGAAGGGAGTAAGACAGGGTTGCTGCCTCTCCCCGATGTTATTCAATCTGTATATTGAGCAAGCAGTAAAGGAAACAAAAGAAAAATTCGGAGTAGTTATTAAAATCCATGGAGAAGATATAAAAACTTTGAGGTTTGCCGATGACATTGTAATTCTGTCAGAGACAGCAAAGGACTTGGAAGAGCAATTGAACGGGATGGATGGTGTCTTGAAGGGAGGATATAAGATGAACATCAACAAAAGCAAAACGAGGATAATGGAATTTAGTCGAATTAAGTCAGGTGATGCTGAGGGAATTAGGTTAGGAAATGAGACACTTAAAGTAGTAAAGGAGTTTTGCTATTTGGGGAGCAAAATAACTGATGATGGTCGAAGCAGAGAAGATATAAAATGTAGACTGGCAATGGCAAGGAAAGCGTTTCTGAAGAAGAGAAATTTGTTAACATCGAGTATAGATTTAAGTGTCAGGAAGTCATTTCTGAAAGTATTTGTATGGAGTGTAGCCATGTATGGAAGTGAAACATGGACGGTAAATAGTTTGAACAAGAAGAGAATAGAAGCTTTCGAAATGTGGTGCTACAGAAGAATGCTGAAGATTAGATGGGTAGATCACATAACTAATGAGGAAGTACTGAATAGGATAGGGGAGGAGAGGAGTTTGTGGCACAACTTGACCAGAAAAAGGGATCGGTTGGTAGGACATGTTCTGAGGCATCAAGGGATCACAAATTTAGTATTGGAGGGCAGCGTGGAGGATAAAAATCGTAGAGGGAGACCAAGAGATGAATACACTAAGCAGATTCAGAAGGATGTAGGCTGCAGTAGGTACTGGGAGATGAAGAAGCTTGCACAGGATAGAGTAGCGTGGAGAGCTGCATCAAACCAGTCTCAGGACTGAAGACCACAACAACAACAACAACAACATGAAATAAAATCGTCACAATTTTTTACCGGTGTGCGTTAGGTCATTAAAACTGCACTGTTGGCCGCGGGGCATGATGGAATTAGTGGTTTGCTTTAGCGGCGGAGCCCACTTTCATTTGGATGGGTTAGTCAACAAACAAAATTTGCGTATTTGGGGGACTCAGAATCCGCATTTCGATATCGAAAGTCTCTTCACCCTCAATGGGTGACTGTGTGGTGTGCAATTCTAAGTTACCGAATAATCAGTGCGATATTCCATGATGACACTGTGACTACCGAAGGGTAGGTGGAGATTTTGCAAGATGATTTCCTCTCCATTATCCAAAGTGACCCTGATTTTGTCAACATGTGGTTCACGCAAGACGGAGCTCGACCCCATCCTGGAGGATCACTCTGCGGACCGCGTTCTTTCTGTGGGGTACCCAGAGGCCACTGGCATTGGTCTCGATTGGCTACCATATTGTCCGGATCTGAACACATGCGACACCTTTTTGTGCGGCTGTATTAAAGGCAAGGTGTGCAGCAACTATATAATTACTGTTTTCATTTTGTACTCAGCAGAACGATCTTCATCATCATCAAAGGCAAGAGTTTTCTGTTAATATTTATAAGTGTGAAAGTTGTTTATGAATAACAGAAACATATTTTATTTCGTACGTTTTTGTTTTGTGCTTTTTCTAAAAAAAATACCTTTTTATTGTGGAAATTGCGTTTTCTAGCTCTACACTGTCTGATCAAAAGTATCCGGACACCCCAAAAACATACGTTTTTCATATTAGGTGCATTGTGCTGCTACCTACTGCCAGGTACTCCATATCAGCGACCTAAGTAGTCATTAGACCTCGTGAGAGAGCAGAATGGGGCGCTCCGCGGAACTCACGGACTTCGAATGTGGTCAGGTGATTGGGTGTCGCTTGTGTCATACGTCTGCACGCGGGATTTCCACACTCCTAAACATCCATAGGTCCACTGTTACCGATGTGACAGTGAAGTGGAAACGTGCAGGGACACGTACAGCACAAAAGCGTACAGGCCGACCTCGTCTGTTGACTGACAGAGACCGCCGACAGTTGAAGAAGGTCGTAATGTGTAATAGGCAGACATCTATCCAGACCATCACACAGGAATTCCAAACTGCATCAGGATCCACTGCAAGTACTATGACAGTTAGGCGGGAGGTGAGAAAACTTGGATTTCAGCAGCTGCTCGTAAGCCACACATCATGCCGGTAAACGCCAAACGACGCCTCGTATTGTGTAAGGAGGACATTGGACGATTGAACAGTGGAAAAACGTTGTGTGGAGTGACGAACCACGGTACACAATGTGGCGATCCGATGGCAGGGTGCGGGTACGGCGAATGCCCGGTGAACGTTATCCGCCAGTGTGTGTAGCGCCACCAGTAAAATACGGAGACGGCGGTGTTATTGTGTGGTCGTGTTTTTCATGCAGGGGCTTGCATCCCTTGTTGTTGTGCGTAGCACTATCACAGCACAGGCCTACATTAATGTTTTAAGCATTTCTTGCTTCCCAGTGCTGAAGATCAATTCGGGGATGGTGACTGCATTCTTCAACACGATCGAGCACCTGTTCATAATGCACGGCCTGTGGCGGAGTGGTTACACGACAATAACATCCGTGTAATGGACTGGCCTGCACAGAGTCCTGACTTGAATCCTATAGAACACCTTTGGGATGTTATGGAACGCCGACTTCGTGCCAGGCCTCACCGACTGACATCGATACCTCTCCTCAGTGCAGCATTTCGTGAAGAATCGGCTGCCATTCCCCATGAAACCTTCCAGCTCCTGATTGAATGTATGCCTGCAAGAGTGGAAGCTGCCAACCAGGCTAAGGGTGGGCCAACACCGTATTGAATTCCATCATTACCGATGGAGGGCGCCACGAACCTGTAAGTCATGTTCAGCCAGGTGTCAGGATACTTTTGATCACATAGCGTATGTTTTGTTTTGTGCTTTTTTTTAATTTACCTTTTTTATTGTGAAAATTGCGTTTTCTAGGACTGTATGTAAATCGGTATTCTTTCCTATTTTACTGCAACTTCCACGTCTCATCTACAGCTACGTACAAACTCCGCAAACTACAGAACGGTGCGTGCTGGAGGGCGCCTTATACTACTGTGAGTCATTTCCTTTACCGTCCCGCTCGCAAATAGAGCGAGAGAAAAGCATCTGTCTGTATTCCTCTGTACGAGCCCTCATATCTCTAATCTTATCTTCAAGGTCCTTACTCGAAATATACGTTGGCGGCAGTAGCATCGTTCTACAGTCAGCTTCAAATGCAGGTTCTCTAAATTTTCTCAGCAGTGTTCCTCGAGAAGAACGTCACCTTCCCTACACTGATTCCCATATGATCTCCCCAAGCATCTCCGTAATGCTTGTGTGTTGTTCGAACCTACCGGCAACAAATCTAGCAGCCCGCCTCTGAACTGCTTCCTCCGTTCCGACCTGGTGCGGATCCCAGACACTCGAACAATACAAAACAATGTGTTGCACTAGTGTCTACGCCGTCTACTTTACAGATGAACCAAACTTTTCTAATATTTTCCCAATAAACCGAAGAACTCTCGTAATAAACCAGTCGATCATTGTCGTTCTCTATTACAATCCTTACACGCTAATTCCAACTGATATCGCTCTGCAGCGTGATGCCTAGGTATTCAGTCGATGTAACTGTGCCAAGGAGCATCCCTCTGTTTCACGTTACAAGTCAACAATTTTCTAATAAAACCTGTATTAAGCATTGTCATTTCATTTTTGCTAAAAATATTGCGTATTGTTAGGTAACAGACGGGGAATTTAGTAAGGCACTGATCGCATACGCAAACAAAGCGATCGGAATGAGGTAACGCCCGATTAGTATGCAACACACCTAACGTGCAGGTAACGCAGTTGCGAATTTAATTGACCAAAGCTAAAGGTATACTACCGAGTCTTACGCTTACTTACGATAGTCTACGGCAGTTTTAACAATTCTAGTCCTCAGTGCATTTCGTCAGCAGTCGCTCTGCAATCTTTACACTACAGATTGTCTGCGCAGTCTACTGACATGATAGTCTCATGTCTCTGACGCTAACGATTCGACTCTTCTGAAAGTCCGGAAAATGAAGGAAACCCGCAAGTGCACCTCCTCAGAAAATACTGCGGTACACACAGTACCCTTGCTCACACGGTTGTTCACGTGTAGGTACTGCTTTCTTCCGCACTGAAAATAACCGTGCATAAGGATTAGAGTTTAATCACCATATCTTACAGGCATGGAAATACTGGACCATCAGTTTGGCAGCGTTCCATCGAGGTATTCGTGGTGTAACACTTCCCATTTCCGTTAGTGTACTACGAAAGAAAAAAATAGACGAGTAGTACATGTTAAATGTGAACCTTCTTGGCCACAGACGAGCCATGTGGAGCAGAGGCCCCTAAAATATATTCAGGTCCTCTGTTACTCCACGGCAGACTGTGGTTACAGAGTGAAACAACAGTCTATTGTTCTTACGTAATGTAAGAAAGCAGAACCACTCTGGGGCACAAAATCTACGAAATGAACCCGCGCTTCCGGCAAGCGTCAAGTGCTTAAACGGCCGTGTTCACGGCAACAGCTTCAACCAGCGACCGCAAAGACTTCAGGTGGAACATACGGCAAGGCTTCGGGCACCAGCGAAGTCACAGCCTGCATCAAAACACCAGTCATTCCGTCTTGACTTTGGCCGGTGGGTACTGGGTAGAAGGCTTGTGACATTTCAACCAGCTGGAAGCCCGAGGACATTTCACTGCATATTAATCTTGTACGGTTCCCTAAATGTAGCAATCTGTGTATTGCCTTACACCTGATCTGCGGTTTAACCGTTTTTGTGAGGCACATCCATCCTTTTTGGTACTGCAGTTTTCACTAACGCTAGTGTTTTATGTCTTTTACTATAGTCACGCCAGCTACAGCATTGGACAGAGTGTAACTGATGCAGTAATGTTAGATACATCGACATTTGCCTTAACCTATGGCTGTCCGTTGGACAAGAAGAGAATAGAAGCTTTCGAAATGTGGTGCTACAGAAGAATGCTAGATTAGATGGGTAGATCACATAACTAATGAGGAAGTATTGAATAGGATTGGGGAGAGGAGAAGTTTGTGGCACAACTTGACCAGAAGAAGGGATCGGTTGGTAGGACATGTTCTGAGGCATCAAGGGATCACCAATTTAGTATTGGAGGGCAGCGTGGAGGGTAAAAATCGTAGAGGGAGACCAAGAGATGAATACACTAAGCAGATTCAGAAGGATGTAGGTTGCAGTAGGTACTGGGAGATGAAAAAGCTTGCACAGGATAGAGTAGCATGGAGAGCTGCATCAAACCAGTCTCAGGACTGAAGACCACAACAACAACAACAACAACAACAATGGCTGTCCGTAGTTTTTCTTTGTTATCTCATCGCCGGCCAGTGTGGCCGTGCGGTTCTAGGCGCTTCAGTCTGGAACCGCGTGACCGCTACGTCGCAGGTTCGAATCCTGCCTCGGGCATGGGTGTATGTGATGTATTTAGGTTAGTCAGGTTTAAGTAGTTCTAAGTTCTAGGGGACTGATGACCACAGATGTTAAGTCCCATAGTGCTCAGAGCCATTTGTTATCTCATCACTAAAAGTCGTTATGAAGACAACCAAGACGCAGATGAGCCACTGATTTGAAATAAAGCGGCCGTCTGCCTCCCAGAGTGGAATGACTAGTTGACACAGCGCTGCGGAGGGAGTTTGCCAGCGGCACAAAGCCCTCCGCTGTCCCTCGCCAGATAAGGCCCTTCACCGCGGCTCAGGAACGCCTGTTTGCCGTTCTTGCCACAGTCGTTATCATTCTGCCGGTGTTCACACGTGGCGAAAAAAGCACAAGTACGCGACTTCGCTCTACAGTATTATTGATACAACAGCTGGACAAACGTTAATCACAAAAACAGAAAGTTGCGGATGCACCGTCTGACCAGATGTCAGCTATAGAGGAAATGCAAACAGCCTTAGAACATATGAATGGAATACGAAGCTACAACGTATTCATCAAGAAATACCTACTTTGTCATTTCATCCAGCTCTACGTTTTCCCTTCAGTAGCTCCTGATCTGGCTTAACTATAAATCAAGAGCCTATTTTCTTAAGGACCTATATTTATGCACCCTTTATTTTACTCTTGTAATAACTTGACAACAATTTGTATGCTGTTTTATTTTTTATAGTTTGAAAGCAAGACTCTAGGGTATTTTTAATTCGCATTTTAAATAATTCAGTTTTACTTACTTTATTACCACTTTTACAATTTACGATTTTACCCTTTTACACATCCATTGGTCTGTGCTTTTAATGTTTCAACGGAATTTTTTTATATAATTCATTTTTTTGGAATTTCAATATAAGACCCTCTCTAGTTAGACCCAGCCCCTGCCTCTCCCCCCCACCTCCCCCCTTCCGTACCGCCTTTCCTTGTTCTCAATATTACTATCTTACGCTATTTACAGTTTACATACCCATCGATATAAAAGCTTCGGTTCACGTTTGTCGGATGTCATATTCAACACTGTAGCTTACTGGCAGCTAGCTGCGCTGCTGTCGCAGTGTATAAAAAAAAATTCAAAAAAAGGGCATGATGCGCCTGTATGTGGCAGGCTCTGGTTTAACTACGTTGATTTGCATTTTGTCTAGTTTCTCTATCAAAGAAACGGTGCTAATTTCAGGTGCATTCCATATGCTCGTCAATCACACGATTTTAATTTTTTATTTCTGCCTTTCTCTCTCTCAAACTTAAAATGCATCTCTGACAAGGTAATGTATTACTGGATACTGGTAAACGTCACCCGTATTTAGGACAACAGAAGACACTGACGGTTTAACGTGCAAGTTATGAAACAATCTTGTTTTTTTTTTTTCTAAGGATTGCCATACCCTTTCGGGTAGTGGCGGCTGCTGAGGACTCGGGTCCTTCTCAGCCTGGGGTTGTTTGCCTACTTGGATATTCTGTATGTTTTGGCTCATGCCATTTTGTAGTCAGTTTTCTTATGTCTAAGTGGTGGAATTCCACATCCCGGCATTCGCCTTACAACTGGAGGAAACCACCAAAACCCCAGTAGTGATAAACAGTTGAAATGGGGAACTTGCAACTGTCATGAGGTGAAAATGACTGCGAGAATCTTATGTGTTGCAACAACATCGAATCGGTGGAGCTGGCTCTTGAATTCCCGTAATTCAGCTATTACCGAGCAGAAGAATGTAACTGTTACAGAACAACAGCTGAAGAACTTTTCGATAAGCGTATTTCGCATCTTTTTATACGGCCTACCGATACGGGGCATTAGTCACTCTGGTAGTAGTGTTGCGAATAGCGATTAACCGTCATAAAACACGCTCAGTTCCTCCACAGGCATTCCGTGAGTAACGTTCGCACGTCATGCGCGTTACTCATGCCGCCTTCACTAACCTTTGCTGCTGCCTTTACTTCCCGGCACACAACGCTCACGCCATGTGCTTCACAACTATAATTGGAAACCAGCTCAGGACTATGTCACCGATTAATGGGCTCGCGTGAGTGTGATATATTTTCGAGCGAACTTGTACCCTTCCTCTTTTGCGTTCTTCTATTAGCCGTTGAAGTTTATCCGCAGTAGAGCAAAGTACACTGTCATCAGGAAAACGAATTTGATTTATGTATGTTACATCAACACATATTCGTTCTTCTTGATCTCAGTTCAGGGATCTGATGAATCCCTAAAGGACTGCGACGTTAAAAACTCTCCCCGCTCTGTACTTTCCAGTGATTTGCAAACAGGTAATTATGTAGATTTAGATGACACAGTATAATACGTAAGTTTTCGAAATCTTTTACGATCACTCAGATTGTTATAAGACTTATGCTATCGCCAGTTGAGGTAAAAAAGCGTTTGGCATCGTTGGCCGGGAGGCTCCATCCGGCGAAGTTCGGCCGCCAAGTGCAAGTCTTATTTGGTGATGAGGATTTAATGATGATGATGGCAGCACAACACCCAGTCCACGAGCGGAGAAAAATCTCAAACTCGGCCAAGAATCGAACCAGGCCCCCTTCCACGGGAGGCGAACACGTTACCACCCAGCTAAGCCAGTTCAGGTGTGAATTGGAGATTAGAGCGAGCCGTGCTGTACGCTACGTGTATTTTTCTACATCTACATCTACATCCACACCCCGCAGGCCACCCGACGGTGCGTGGCGGTGGGTACCTTGAATACCTCTATCGGTTCTCCCTTCTATTCCAGTCTCGTATTGTTCGTGGAAAGGATTGTCGGTATGCCTCTGTGTGGGCTCTAATCTCTCTGATTTTATCCTCATGGTCTCTTCGCGAGATATACGTAGGAGGGAGCAATATACTGCTTTGACTCCTCGGTGAAGGTATGTTCTCGAAACTTCAACAAAAGCCCGAACCGAGCTACTGAGCGTCTCTCCTGCAGAGTCTTCCACTGGAGTTTATCTATCATCTCCGTAACGCTTTCGCGAATACTAAATGATCCTGTAACGAAGTGCGCTGCTCTCCGTTGGATCTTCTCAATCTCTTCTATCAACCCTATCTGATACGGATCCCACACCGGTGAGTAGTACTCAAGCAGTGGGCGAACAAGCGTACTGTAACCTACTTCCTTTGTTTTCGGATTGCATTTCCTTAGGATTCTTCCAATGAATCTCAGTCTGGCATCTGCTTTACCGACGACCAACTTTATATGATCATTCCATTTTAAATCACTCCTAACTCCTGACTGGAGTACCTACGACCGCACTGGACGCTGTCTTAGGTCTTTTTTACACGAGCGGCTTTCTGCGCTACTTGTTGTTGGAGCGGGTCATGTGTATCAGCAACCAATCACGTCGCAAGTGGAACAGTGAAGTCAATGAGCAGTTGGCTGCGCCGAGTATGGAGTTCTCAAATTATGAAAGTGCTGAATACTGCGCAAGAGCAGAAACACACTGTGGCGTCGAAAGATATAGTAATGGATTTTATGCTTTTGTATCCCTTAATCTTTATTTTGTTGTTTTCTTCCTTTACGTGAAAACTGCTAAGATAGCTTCATGTCCTGGTACAATCAAGGGCCAAAGAAATTGGTACACATGCCTAATATCGGGTAGGGCCCCCGGTACCAAGCAGAACTGCTGCAACACGACGTGGTATGGACTCGACTATGAAGTAGTCCTGGAAAGAATTGACACCATGAATACTGCAGGGCTGTCCATAAATCCGTAAGAGTACGAGGGGTTGGAGATCTCTTCTGAACAGCGCGTTGCAAGGCATCCCAGATATGCTCAATTACGTTCATGTCTGAGGAGTTTGGCGGCCAGCGGAAGTGCTTAAAATGAGAAGAGTGTTCCTGGAGCCACTCTGTAGCAGTTCTGGACGTGTGGGGTGTCGCATTGCCCTGCTGGAATTGCCCACGTCCGTCGGAATGCACAATGGATGCAGATGGTCAGACAGGATACTTACGTACGTGTCACCTATTAAGGGTCGTATCTAGACGTATCAGGGGTCCCATCTCACTCCAACTGCAAACGCTTTGTAAAGCCTCCACCAAACTAAACAATCTGGATTAATGAGACTGTCTCCGTACCAGTACACGTCCATGCACTCGATACAAGTTGAAACGAGACTCGTCCGACCAGGCAACACGTTTCCGGTCATCGACAGTCCAACGTCGGTGTTAACGGGTGCAGGCGAGGCATATAGCTCCGTGCCGTCGAATCATCAAGGGTACAAAACTGGACCTTCGGCTCCGAAAGCCCGTATCGATGATGTTTCGTGAATGACCCAGCATTGAAATCTGTAGCAATTTGCGGAAATGTTGCACTTTTGTCACGTTGAACGATCCTCTTCAGTCGCCGTTGGTCCCGTTTTTACAGTATCTTCTCCGGCCGCAACGATGTCGGAGATTATGTTTACCGAATTCGTGACGTACAAGGTACACTGGTGAAATGGTCGTACGGGAAAATTCCCACTTCATCGCCACCTCGGAGATGCTGTGTCCCATCGGACGTCCGCCGACTATAACACCACGTTCACTTAAATCTCGATAACTTGCCATTGTAGCAGCAGTAACCGATCTAAACAATAGCGACAGACTCTTGTCTTATATAGCCGTTGTCGACCGCAGCGCCGTACTCTGCCTGTTTACATATCCCTGTATTTGAATACGCATGCCTATACCAGTTTCTTTGGCGGTTTCAGTATTCTTCCACAAGACACAGGAAATATCTAAAAGCAACCAGGTAGCGATATATACGTTTCACAATAGCGGTGCAAGGACAAAGAAAAAGCGTACTTATGCAGGCTAGTCAGAAACAGTTAGAAAAGCTTGCAACGGTGTTCCCGGGTAGATTGTACTGGTGCAAATTCACATGGCTCGCCAGATACAGTTAGTGCCAGTTGTTCTCACAGTGTAGGTGATAACTCACGAGACCGTCCATGTCCAGTTTTTGTACCGTTCTTTTGTACGTTTGTGGGAAACCAAACTACGGACACGTTTCGCGACACCATCTCATCACGACCTACCACGCAAAGCCTTTACAACCTTTTCTGACCACCCTATATGTGACGCCACACTTGCTAGGTGGTAGCCTTTAAATCGGCCGCGGTACGTTAGTATACGTCGGACCCGCGTGTCGCCACTTTCAGTGATTGCAGACCGAGCGCCGCCACACGGCAGGTCTAGTCTAGAGACACTCCCTAGCACTCGTCCCAGTTGTACAGCTGACTTTGCTAGCGATGGTTCACTGACTACTTACGCTCTCATTTGCAGAGACGACAGTTTAGCATAGCCTTCAGCTACGTCATTTACTACGACCTAGCAAGGCGCCATATTGTTACTAGAACGTATTCTGAACAGATAATATTGTGAATCATGTACCGTCAAGAGCGACGTTCATCATTAATGGATTAAAGTTAAGTATCAAACTAATTACGTCCGCTTTCTGAATTCTAATTCCTTGCCATGTTCCAGACCTCACGTCAGTATAGTTCTTCACTCCTCACGCCAGCCTGCGTGAGCTAAAACGCGTGCATTTCGGCCTCCTCTAGTAACACGGTGTTGGCTCTTCTGCCACCACAACACTGTATATGTAAATATAAATGTAACAGTAAATGTTCGTTAAATCTCAGAAAGTTCATCAGTTACTGCGATAGAATACATGCTTATTTTCATTTACTTACTAGAGCGCCATCTTATATAAGTTTATATTTAATACAGAAAGGGGAATGCTTATTACCAAAAATCTCGAAAAGTACTCGACCGATTTACTTCATATTTTTACTCGTTACTCTAACGAACATTAGGGCGGACATTTGAGATATACTGACGGAAAAAACTGCAACACCACGTAGAGAGTATTTCACCGCAACGGTTTCTTTTAACTGTCGATTTTCTCGACAACGGCTGAGAAGTGCATCTTGGTGCTTTGCCACATTATACCTCTGGCCATGAGCTTTTATTATGCGCAGTATGAATCGAATCTGAATTTCACAATTGGCGGCCTCCCCTTGTTAAGTATACAAATGCTAGAAACGTAGGTTTGCCTACCCTTAATCTATTTTCTAAGATAAGTCTTTTAATGAGAAAAATAAGATATAGTGTTATTTGGCACTCAGAAAGAAAAAAAAGACGTACAAGTCATAAATTAAGTATGCGTTGTTTACGGCTATCCAAATACTGTTTGACTTGTTTCTAAGAACATATTTTCTCTAGCAGATAAATGCGGCTATTTTTCTATGTTTGTACGATACGTTTCCTACCCTTCCAGTTTTAGGAGTGAGGAGATTTTACCATACAACCTTTGTGAGACAGAACAGCAGGGGCTCTCAAAACACAAGCAGTTTTGGCGTTGACGTGTTAACGAAAACGACCACGACCACGTGTTAAACACTTGACAGAGGAGACTCTGTGCAGGAATAAATCGCCAGGAGCGCTGGAGTAGACTCACTTGCTACGAGCCGTCAGCTGAGGGAAGAAAGTACATCGTGTAGAGGGGACGTTAAAAAACTCAGGGGCGAGCAAGTGAGTCTCCACTCTGACTACCCAACTGTCACAAGGAGCAGTTACGGGCTGTTCCACAAAATTTACCCATCCTTCCGCAACGCGACTTTTGAATAGTGGCGATGCAGTACACAGACAAGCCTGGAGAGTGTTAATTTCCCACTGTAGGGACTACAGAAAACAGCAGCTACTGTAATCGACGCCAAAGACGCACACGAGCAGAATCCGCGTAAATCACAGCTCACTGCAATGTGCAGTTAGACTGTAAATGATTCTCTCGCCTTCTACAGCAGTTGTGGTGTTCTTCCGAGAGAAGCCACTTTCTGTATCACAATTAAAGCTTGCTTTTCAGTTTGCAGAGAGAAACTATAGCTTCCTGCCATCGATAGCAAGATTATTGCAACAGAAATTTGGATCACGGCGTTCGGCAGCGATCGGGCGTTTCCGCGTGACGTCATTCTCGAGAAGCGGCAGCAGTGCCAGATGTAGTCTCTCATTTTGGCATGACATTATTCCGCTTAAAGTAACACTGATTTACGAGCACTGAATGGTAATGTAATGGATTACGGGTTCGATTAGACATAGATGCACTGTTGCTACTTGCTACGACCACAAAAATCGTATGTTACTTTTCTTGTAATGACAAGAATGAAACTATAGGTACATATTCCAGTGCTCAAATTTTCTGCTAAGTAACTTCTAACCTTCCGTCCTTCATTTTCGGTTATACTCCATACAACAATAATAAGACTTTTGAAAGTAATAAACACATTTTTTGCCTCACAACCGCCAATAATATTGAAGATCTATTTCATGCATTTATGAAGTAACAAGAAAACCCCCGAAATTAGAATTACTCGACACACACATAATTATATTCGAACTTGACATTAATCAAAATGCAAGTTCAGACCGAAAGAATTAGACACCAATCTTTTCATTGCTGGAAATCCAGGTATGCCCAACTCGCTACCTACGTAAATACAGGTTTTCCTCAGCAAAGAGAATGAAAAGCATGGCTTTGTTTATATCTTCCCCACTCTAACTGGTTCTCTTCTTGTATTAGACGAATATTGAAGTTGTGTGTACCTATTGTAGAATGTAGTGCACGAGTCATTGGTTTAGTGGTGTCTCATAACTGAAGGGCATGGCACAGTTTCCTCTGCCTGCGTAAAGCATGAACTAGTATTTTTGTCCTTGTTGTCAGCATATTGTTTAGCTACTGTTGTTAGACGCTTCTTATTTTCTCGTTACTGTTAGTTTTCTCAAATTTCTTAATTTCATCCTCGATAAGGACATTTTTGTTTGCATGTTTTGTTCCACTTTTTTTTAATGCGGTGACAAGCTAGTACGATCAGCGCACATTTACGAGTTTCACGGGATTTCCTTACATGATTTCTTTGTTTCAGCTTTTGGATAGAGGATGGAAGAGAAGCAGCAATGGCTCTAATATAATGCAATGTAAGTATTGCAGTCGGCTTTAACATATTAATAGAAGTTTCACAAATTTGATCCCATAAATACAGACAGTAGAATTTTTAGTGCTAATGTCATCACTTCTTCCACAGAGGTCAACCTACTGATGTCATGTTTCTGGATCTTTAGGAAAATTATTATTAGTTTTGTGATTATAGTTTTCACGTACAGCCCAAGCCCAATTCAGCATTATTAATGTCAAAGAGGACGGAAAAAGCTCTATAGTACAGAAAAACAAAGAGCAACAGCACATAACTTACTCGCTTCTAACAAGGGAACCTCCCCATCGCACCCCCCTCAGATTTAGTTATAAGTTGGCACATTGGATAGGACTTGAAAAACTGAACACAGATCAATCGAGAAAAGAGGAAGAAAAAGCAAAAATATACAAACTGAGTAGTCCATGCGCAAGATAGGCAACATCAAGGATAGTATGAGCTCCGGAGTGCTGTGGTCCCGTGGTTAGCGTGAGCAGCTGCGGAACGAGAGGTCCTTGTTTCAAGTCTTCCCTCGAGTAAAAAGTTTAATTTTTTGTTTTCAGACAATTATCAAAATTCAGGCACTCACACATAATCAACTTCGCTCTCCAAAATTCCAGGACATGTTCAGGTTTGCTTGGACATATGCAGGATTTGACGGTCTACACACGGAAAAATTTGAAAACGTTAAAAACATATGTTTTGATAGAGCACAGGGAAAACTGTGCGACTGTGAAACTGTTGCATTCATTTGTTGCAGTTTGTGACAAACTCTTATGTTTTCATCACTTTTTTGGGAGTGATTATCACATCCACAAGAAAACCTAAATCGGGCAAGGCAGAAGAAACTTTTTACCCATTCGCCAAGTGTACAAGTTAGGTTGGTCGACAACATATTCCTATCATGTAACGTATAGATTATATCAGACGTGTTTTCCTGTGGAGGAATCGGTTGACCTACGACCTTGCGATCAAATGTTTTCGGTTCCCATTGGAGAGGTACGTCCTTTCGTTTACTAATCGCACGGTTTTGCGGTGCGGTCGCAAAACACAGACACTAAACTTATTACAGTGAACAGAGGCGTCAATGAACGAACGGACAGATCATAACTTTGCGAAAATAACGAAAGTAGACTTTTCAGTCGAGGGAAGCCTTGAACCAAGGACCTCTCGTTCCGCAGCTGTTCACGCTAACCACGGGACCACGGCGCTCCTGATCTCATACTATTCTTGATGTTGCCTATCTTGCGCATGGACTACTCAGTTTGTATATTTTGCTTAATTTTTTCATAGTTCCACACAACTTCTTCCTGTTTTCTCGACTGATCTGAGTTCAGTTTTTCAAGGCCTATCCACTGTGCCAACTTACAACTAAATCTGAGGGGAGGTGCGATGGGGAGGTTCCCTTGTAAGAGTAAAAGCGCGCGTGAACCGAGCGGGTCTTCTCCACAGTGATGTCGTGCGCAGATCGGAGAAAACTCGCGGTTCTGCGCACGCACATAGGGCGTCCTGATTTGACACGGGAAGCACGGCAGAGCCATAGCAGAAAAGAGCAGCAAGCTGTAGGCTTAACCAGTGACGGCTCTCTCCCCCCACCGCGGCGCAGCTGTTTGTCCGCGGGCGTTATTAGCCTGTCAGCTGGGGCAGCGATAACGGCGAAATTGTGCAGTTAGCCAATGAGCGCTGTTTCGCGCAGCTGACGAGCGGTGCCCCAGACAAGTGTCACGCACTTCGCACGCACCCGAGCAGCACGACACAGTCATCAGTCAACGCTACGCTTTCACTGAAGGGAAATTGAAAAGTAGGAACTCTTGCTCCTATTACGTTTGCCGGGACAGAGCGTTTTGATGCGGGTCGGCACTAGGGATGGCGGTTAAAACTCAAAACAATTCGTTTTCGGCTATATCGGTTTTTTTCCCACTCCAGTTTAACCTGACTGTTACAACCGCTCAAAATAATCGGCTTCTGAAATAATCGATTTTCCGTTTTTTTTGTACGTGTTGTTTCCTGTAATAAACACAGAACTCGAACAAAGATAGAAAAAAACTGTGACTCTCACAGTTTCAAAATACTTAGAATCAAATTATTGAGTTAAATAGGCAAATGAAAGAAAACTTCGTCCGTCCACTGTTCACTGCTATTCTCTAAAAGTGGCTACTGGTTCAATATTAGAAAATGTTACCAGCATTCTTGCGCTGATTCTAATTTTCTGAAACTCTGCTCAAAAATTATTTCCTAATCAGTTATCATATCAGTGTCTGGGCATTTTCCTAAAGGGTGAAAACTGAAGTCGAAGGCGCCTGTTTTCGTGTTAAATTGTCCGTTTTCAACGGCTACAAGCAGTTGAAGGCATATTATGTAGACACCAATCTCCTTCCTCTTTTATTACTTCACAGAAATGGTAGACAATTTTTTTAAATCTTTTAATGTACGGGCACACGTGCCAATGACTACGACACACGGCAGCAGGGATATTATTGTCTATATCACTTCTCATGCCACGTATTCATGCGCGTTTCTTTCGGCATTGTTATTAAAAGAGCACTGATCGCTTTTCTCACTTTTTGTAATAACACAATATTTCAAAATAACGTAAACTTTACTTACAAATATTACGTCTTTCTTAAGAAATATTTATTTAAAAACGAAGTATTTTAGCACCGTTGCTATAGCTAATTGATATTTCGATTTTTAACTCGGTTATTAGTAAAAAATAAATAAAAATACCTGTTATAACCGAGACCAAACAAATACCGGTTATCCGGAACTAAAGTACCGGTCGGTTTTTCCCATCCCTAGTCGCAACACTTGTGCAGGGAGACATTTCTGCAAACCCTGATGGTATTGCTGGGATAAGCTGCTTTCCTCGCGTTGTTTTGCTGAGACTCATCTGCAGCTCTGCCCGAGGTTAGGCTTGGTTTGAGTGTGGCAGTCTGATTGTGAGTTGGCGAATCCAACGAATGTGAAAGCAAAAACCCTACTTTGGGTGACAGACTGATCTGTGTCTTTGCCTGATGTCTAGGTTATGGCCGATCGTTGTGACCGAGCGGTTCTAGGCGCTTCAGTCCGGAACCGCGCTGCTGCTATGGTCGCAGGTTCGAATCCTCTCTCGGGCATGGATGTGTGTCATGTCCTTAGGCTAGTTAGGTTTAAGTAGTTCTAAGTCTAGGGGACAGATTACCTCAGATGTTGAGTCCCATAGTGCTTAGAGCCATTTGAACCATCTCGGTTATGTTCGAGTGTGACAGTGTGGTTGTGAGCTGTCGAATCCAACGGATGTGAAAAGAAAACTGGTTGTGGTGAAAGACTGATCTGTAGCTTTGCCCGACGTCTAGGATAGGCTCGAATGTAATAGTCTGATTGTCGGTTGGCGAAGCCAGCGTATGTGATAGCAGAGGACTAACTGAAGTATCTTGGACTCACAGAAATGCCAACGCATTCCATCTCTGTACAAGTGTCAGGCCGCACAATGCCACAAACTCAGTTTGACTACCTTCGGCGTTCTGGTGTCGCTTTTATGCGATCGAAGTGTGTGATTAGGTCCGCCATCTCTTCATATCTTGTCATACAGAGGAAAAGGTATTGAACACGTAAAGTTTTCTGAAACTACATTATTTTCTAAATGTTATATTGGAACATATGAAACCTCCCTTTGGAATAATTTATGAATTACTGTGCTGGTAAACCCCTTACGTTATTTGATTTTCAAACAGCTGAGCAAAACTGAACGTACTCAGACAATTCTCTACTTATTCTGATCATCACTAAACTGACACACAATATTTTTTAAGCGCAACGCAATCTGACTTTCAATAATGCCTACAAAAGAATGGCCCTGACTAACAATAACCCATACCTTTCATGAATAACTTACCTCACAAAAATCTTCGTTACTCGAACTACTGCAATACAGCGAGCGCCAATACTGCCAGCTAACTAAAAGTTTCTAACTACGGAAGGCACTAACAACTGATAGGCATTGTCAGCAAATGAAAGATTTTGATAGAGAACAGACAATGTGTTTACCTTAATAGTGTGTGTGTGTGTGTGTGTGTGTGTGTGTGTGTGTGTGTGTGTGTGTTTGTGTGTCTAAGCTCGCACACTACTTAACCCAAATTATTCTAAGGACAAACACACAACCATGCCCGAGGGAGGACTCGAACCTCCGCCGGGACCAGCCGCACAGTCCATGACTGCAGCGCCCGAGACCGCTCGGTTAATCCCGCGCGGCCCTTAATAGTGTTCTAAAGTCGTAATATATGTATCAGTTCATGACATCCAGTATTACAAATTTCGTTTTCCTGGCGGACACACGTCCAGATCGTCCACTCTCAAAATTCTGCCATCTCTCTCCCCACATCCACCACTGCTGGCGGCTCACCACCAACTGCGCAACGCTACGCGCTGTTCACATCCAACTACCCACCACTACAATAGCAAATATTCCAACAATGCAAACCAGTCACAGACTGCACACAGTACAGTCAGTGATTTTCATACAGAGCGCTATGTGGCGTTACCAACATAAAAACCTAAACAGCCTACGTACACATAATTCATCTGAAACAAAGCGATGATGTCTTACTTTACAGAATTATAAAACTGGATGCTATAAAAATAAACGGTTAATTTTTAAATTATTTTTTGCATCCTTTGCATTTGGCACTTTTAAATTTTTCGTCGATTGTATCGGAAATGAAACTGTAATGTTTCATAAAATCATTTTTTGTTGCAAAAAACATTTAATTGAATCGTACATGGTTAGAAATGTGAACTTTTCCATCAGGTCCCCAAGTTTGTCAGAGACTGTCAGCTGGTTTCCTGCTGAAATCCACTGCTCCAAGCAGTCTAGTGGATTCAGCTGCCCTCAGTCTTAAGTCTTCCTGTCTCTTTCATAAAGTCTTAGTAAAGCTCTTTACTCGCTTTCATTTTTGTCTTGCTGAACCAGTGCTTTACTTTCAGCTGCTCTGCATACTTGAACACTAGATTAAAACTAGTATTTATTTAAAAGTATAAGCTAGCTATCTGAATTTTTACCATGATCGTAAAATACTGCTCCCTGGTCATCACGGAATTTTCTCTGAAAAAACTTATTATTTCCTAAAACAGGTTTCATGCCCCCCCCCCCCCCCTTGTTTCCTAGTAAAACTTCAAAGTCTAATGTACTTCATGGAACGGAATTTTCACTGGCTTCCCTGATTCTCATTTCAAGGAGACTGACTTCCTCTACGTCTTCCTTAACGCCATTGTCATCCAACTTATGTATAGGACCCTTCACCTTTGCCTCTTAGAAGAAAAATAAAGTAAAAATTTAAGTTTTTAAACTATGTTTTGTAGGTTACAACCCGCAATTTCTTTCTCCGATACGGCCTGAATGTACCGCAGTACAACAGTCAGGGGAGTGGTCATGTAGAGTCAAACCATACCTGTAGAGCTTAAGAACGATGTATTTTTGGTGGATACGGCATGCAGCGAACGCAAAAAGAGACAATAGCGTAACACTAAGGGAGGCAAGTGGAGAGTGGTGCTTTTCAGTGAAGAGCTCAAGGGAGCGATCCTGGACACTTGGTGTCGAGTGCTGGAAGAAGGCAGATTTACCTATGGCAACGTGCGTGATTCTGTGTATAGGTGGTTGATTCGGGGGGGGGGGGGGGGGCGAAAATCCGCTATAATACTCTTAACTTTTGAAGCCTGGTCCCGTCGGAGGTTCGAGTCCTCCCTCGGGCATGGACGCGTGTGTGTTCGTCCTTAGGATAATTTAGGTTGTGTGTAAGCTTAGGGACTGATGACCTTAGCAGTTAAATCCCATAAGATTTCACACACATTTGAACATTTTTTAGGCCACTCTAACTCACGTTAGGTCTGAATGTGCCCCAGAGTAGGACTCTACTTTTTTCCGCTTGTATTACGGAACTGAGGACAGGCAGGGTATGAGTTACTATTCTTTGTATTATATGTGATAATTTCTAACTCATTATGCTGAACTCTGAACTGGTTTGTGATAGCGAATATTTCGTGTTCTGTGATTACGAAATGTACTTAGTTTTCCCTTACCTTTGTTTACAATTTGGTTTGGAGGATTTTACTAACATTCTCGTAAGGCTCTCAACGTAACTTTAATGCATTTGATAAGAATATATTCTGCTGTATTTTAGCTGAATATCGTAAGATCAGTTCCCGTTTATATGATATATCCTTTCTTGGATGAACATTATTCAACATAATTCTCTGTCTTCTACATCAATTACAGGTGTTAGAATAGAACCATTGTTATTAAACTATTAATTTAACTTTTGTATTTCTGCGTATGTCATTAACTCGCAGTTCCATGCAATGCATAGACTATTCGACTACAGGATCACAGCTACAGTGTATTATTTGCAGTGAATTAGCTGCGGATCATGAAAACAGACGTGCGCAACTCGACCCTATGACTAAATCGAGTTATTCTTTTTTAAACACAGCCATGCGTAGCCCAAGTACCTAAAGCAAGAGTAACGACAGGTAGAGACGCAACTGGTTTGCCCTAATGGGAAGCTGTTCGTCGCAGTCCCAGCCCGGTATTCGCCTTGTTCGATGTGGGGAACCACCTAAAACCCACGTCGAGGATGCCGGTGCGCTGTCCCTCGTCGTCGTTAATCCGCCGAGCCAACTGGACCCAGGGTCGAAGTGCGGGTCAAAACATATGATATATAATCATCAAAATTGAGTACTATCATCAGTCCATTGCTCAATAAAGACCTTTGGATGTTTTTCTTGATGCATTTAGACGTGATGGATGCCTCGGTTCGGTTCCTTTTGAAGAGGAATTTTTGGAAATTTGTGGTAAAGTCTTATGGGACCAAACTGCAGCCGGAGTGGCCGAGCGGTTCCAGGCGCTGCAGTCTGGAACCGCGCGACCGCTACGGTTGCAGGTTCGAATCCTGCCTCTGGCATGGATGTGTGTGATATCCTTAGGTTAGTTAGGTTTAAGTAGTTGTAAGTCCTAGGGGACTGATGACCTCAGACGTTAAGTCCCACAGTGCTCAGAGCCATTTGAACCATTTTGAACCAAACTGCAGAGTTCATCGGTCCCTAAGCCTACACACTACTTAATCTAACTTAAACTAACTTACACGATGGGCAACACATACAACCGTGCCAGAGGGCGATCTTTCATCAGCACAGGAAACATTCTCTTGATGTTAATTAGTGCCGATGTGTTGTCCAGTGAGCGTTTATAGCAAAGTGTGTCTGTCTACACTCTGTTTCCACAGCGGGCAGACACATCGGTGTTGATGTCTGCTGCACCACACTAACTCTGACGGACATCTTCATTCATACTGCGCTGACGCCATGCCCTGTATTTGCTTGTTCATTTGACTCGTGGTGCTGCTGTGGGGACCTGCCCTGCTGCATTTGCTGCTGCTGTGGTGCGTACCGTTGCTGCAGCAGCAGTTCAAATTGGTTTAGCTGCTGCTGGCGCAGACTGCAGCTGCTGTTCTTTCAGATGTGCTGAAATTCCGTTTTCTGGCAACGTTGTGCATGCTGGCATTGTTGAAACTGACGTGATGCCTTTTGGCTTTCGTCTCGTGATCTTCTGCCGACATTTGTTCAATAATTTTTCCAGACTGTGCTGGGCAGGGTGCGTCCAGGGAAAGGGTTGCACAGTTTTTCAGCTTCTTCATTTGGCAGGCGAAATGCTGCTTTTTTTTGTGGATTTATGACCAGCTCATTGTTGATGTAGTAGTGCTGGAAACATTTAGTGGCAGCCTCTAGAGTTTTCTCTACATCTTGAAATACAGGATATCCACATGAAACCTTCCTGGTTACCAAATGCAATTCTAAAAAAACTACACTACTGGCCATTAAAATTGCTACACCACGAAGATGACGTGCTACAGACGCGAAATTTAACCGACAGGAAGAAGATACTGTGATATGCAATTGATTAGCTTTTCAGAGCATTCACACAAGGTTGTCGCCGGTGGCGACACCTACAACGTGCTGACATGAGGAAAGTTTCCAGCTCATTTCTCATACACAAACAGCAAAAATGGTTCAAATGGCTCTGAGCACTATGGGACTTAACATCTATGGTCATTAGTCCCCTAGAACTTAGAACTACTTAAACCTAGCTAACCTAAAGACACCACACAACACCCAGTCATCACGAGGCAGAGAAAATCCCTGGCCCCGCCGGGAATCGAACCCGGGAACACAAACAGCAGTTGACCGGCGTTGCCTGGTGAAACGTTGTTGTGATGCTTCATGTAAGGTGAAGAAATGCGTACCATCACGTTTCTGACTTTCATAAAGGCCGGATTGTAGCCTATCGCGATTGCGGTTTATCGTACCGCGACATTGCTGCTCGCGTTGGTCGAGATCCAATGACTGTTAGCAGAATATGGAATCGCTGGGTTCAGGAGGGTAATACGGGACGCCGTGCTGGATCCCAACGGCCTCGTATCACTAGCAGTCGAGATGACAGGCACCTTATCCGTATGGCAGTAACGGATCGTGCAGCCACGTCTCGATCCCTGAGCCAACATATGGGGACGTTTGCAAGACAACAACCATCTGCACGAACAGTTCGACGACGTTTGCAGCAGTATGGACTATCAGCACGGAGACCATGGCTGCGGTTACCATAAACGCTGCATCACAGACAGGAGCGTGGTGTACTCAATGACGAACCTGGGTGCACGAATGGCAAAAAGTCATTTTTTCGGATTAATCCAGGTTCTGTTTACAGCATCATGATGGTCGCATCTGTGTTTGGCGACATCGCGGTGAACGCACGTTGGAAGCGAGTATTCGTCTTCGCCATACTGGCGTATCACCCGGCGTGATGGTATGGGGTGCCATTGGTTACACGTCTAGGCCACCTCTTGTTCGCATTGACGGCATTTTGAACAGTGGACGTTACATTTCAGATGTGTTACGACCCGTGGCTCTACCCTTCATTCGATCCCTGCGAAACCCTACATTTGAGGAGGATAATGCACGACCGCATGTTGCAGGTCCTGTACGGGCCTTTCTGGATACAGAAAATGTTCGACTGCTGCCCTGGCCAGCACATTCTCCAGATCTCTCACCAACTGAAAATGTCTGATCAATGGTGGCCGAGCACCTGGCTCGTCACAATACGCCAGTCACTATTCTTGATGAACTGTGGAAGCTGCATGGGCAGCTGCACTTGTACACGCCTTCCAAGCTCTGTTTGACTCAGTGCCCAGTCGTATCAAGGCCGTTATTACGGCCAGAGGTGGTTGTTCTGGGTACTGATTTCTCAGGATCTATGCATCCAAATTGCGTGAAAATGTAATCACATGTCAGTTCAAATGGTTCAAATGGCTCTTAGCACTATGGGACTCAACTGCCGTGGTCATAACTCCCCTAGATCTTAGAACTACTTAAACCTAACTAACATAAGGACATCACACACATCCATGCCCGAGGCAGGATTCGAACCTGCGACCTTAGCGGTCGTGCGGTTCCAGACTGTAGCGCCTTTAACCGCTCGGCCACTCCGGCCGGCTCACATGTCAGTTCTGGTATAATATATTTGTTCAATGAATACCCGTTTATCGTCTGCATTTCTTCTTGGTGTAGCAATTTTAATGGCCAGTAGTGTATGATTTGCAGCATCACGTACAGCAACTCAGAAAGCTTTATGTGGATGTTATCCTAAACGATTCCTTTTTGTTTTGCTTCAATTGCTAAATAATTACCAGGATTGATTACACTTCAAGAGAGACCTCAATGCGTGATGTGGTATGCAGAAACGCAATCACCCCTTGTCATCCAAAGAAATTTCCGACGTGAATTTCAAAGCGAGCCTCCAGATGTTAAAGCTTGGTATGGCAAGCTCCTAGCTACTATGAATATGAACAGACGGTCAGGTTGTGGCAGAAAAAGTATATCTAATGAAATGGTTCAGGATATCAGAGACACCTTTCAAAGAAGCCTATCAAAGTCAGTTCCAGGCATCACAACAACTAAACATCCCTCGCTGAACTGTCCACGAGGTGCTACATAAACGACTTCCCTTGCAAAAGCAAATTGCGCAAGCATTGGAGTGGGACGACTTGCAGCTTCGCTACGTATTTGCTGTTGAGATGTTGGATCCGATCGGTGTTGTAACCGCAACCGGAGCTGTCGCGGCGTTGCCGAGAACGAAGTGCGGCGTGACCAAAGGGGAGCGGCCCGCAAACAAACAAACGAACAGGAAAGGACGGACTCGAACAACAACGGACGACCGAGCGAGACCTTACGAACAACAACACGCAAGAAGCAATGGGGTGACAAGACAACAAGACGAATCCGCAACATCCACTAGTAACGAAAACAAAGTACTGTGAACAGGCTGTCTGTTGCCGAGATGTCGATAGACTCCACGAATTTCAGACTGCGTAGCTGGGCTTTTTTTTTTTTTTTACTTTATTGTGATTTCATTCTCCTGCCCCATATGGGCAAGGGAGGGCTGTCAGCGGCACAATCCGCCGCTCTTCAGCCGAGTGACATGACAACTTAAAATAAGAATAAAATGTTACATACATGAGGCGATAAAGGGGAACTTAAAACAGAATGATGGGAGAAAATGGAGGTAAAAATAGACTAACACGGAGACGTTCATGGAGGACAGTTAAAAAAATCACCAGAAAGTTAAAGAAACAGTTGGCGATTCTTCAAAACTCAGAGAAGACGGTGAATGAACATGTACAGGTTAAAAGTCGGCCGCAGTAGTAAAAACACTCCAGAACAACACACTTAAAACCCACTTGGAGCACACATGACGAAGAATAAAACTGCCAGGCGGGACCTACCTAGGGAAAGGGCAGAGAGGATGGAAACGGAGGGGAGAGCAAGGGGCAGCAGGGGAAGCGGCGGGATGAAGAGAGTAGGGGCGTCAGTGGGTACACGGAGAGGCAGGAGATACGTGGGGCGGGAGATGAAGAGGGAAGACAGGGCAGGAGGGAGCGCAGAGACACTGAAAGAGGGTAGAAGAGAGGGAGGGGGAGAAGGAGGGGGAAGCCGCTCAGGAGGAGGGAGGGGGAGGAGAGGGAGCCCTGAGGAGGAGGCAGGAAGATGGGGTTAGAGTTGGTAGGAAGGGTAGATGTCAGGGCGAAGCTCATCGTCTGGGAGGGGTAGATGGTGGAAGTTGTGTTGGGAAAGGAGATGGAGGGTGTGGAGATGGAAAGAGGGTGGGACACAAGGGTAAAGGCGTGGCAACTGGTTGGGGGTGGAGAGGATGGGAGACACCAGGGGGTGAGGGGGATCAAGGCGGCGGACAATATATAGTGTGCGGATGCGTTCAAGGAAAAGGAGAAGGTGGGGCAAGGGGATGAGGTCCTAGAGGACGCACGTGGGGGACGGAAGGCGGATGCGGAAGGCGAGGTGGAGCGCATGGCGTTCGAGGATTTGGAGGGCTTTATAGAACCGGGGAGGGGCGGAAATCCAACCTATGGTGGCATAACAGAGAATGCAGCGGATCAAGCATTTGTAGGTGTGAAGGATGGTGGAATGATGCAGACCCCATGTCTGGCCAGACAGGAGTTTCAGGAGGCGGAGGCGGTTGTGAGCTTTGTTTTGGATGGTAAGGAGATGGGGAGTCCAGGTGAGGTGGCGATCGAGTGTGAGGCCAAGGTATTTGAGGGTAGGAGTCAGGTGGATAGGACGGCCATAAATGGTGAGGTAGAAATCACGGAGGTGGAAGGAGTGGGTGGTGCGGCCTATGACGATCACCTGGGTGTCGGAGGGATTAACACGGATGAACCACTGGTTGCACCGAGCGGTGAATTGGTCGAGGTGGGTTTGAAGGGTACGTTAGGACCGTTGAAGGGTAGGATAAATGGCTAGGAAGGCGGTGTCATCAGCGAACTGGAGAAGATGAACAGGTGGGGGAGGATTGGGCATATCAGCAGTGTACAGGAGATAGAGGAGAGGGGGAAAGGAGAGAACCTTGGGGCACGCCGGCAGAGGGATAGAAAGTACAGGAGTTGGAATTGTAGATAGTCACATAGGAGGGACGATGGGATAGGAGGGAAGCAACGAGTGCGTAGCTGGGCGAGAGGCAGCCGCTTGTATACAAGATACGGTACGTCGCTATTGGCTGCTGCGACCACGTGCTCTCATACGCGAGCCAGGAATCTGCGCAGCCACGGCTTACGGCGAGGCAGCTGCAGAGACCTCCAGCGGTAATCGAGGTCCGTGTCGTCTGGCGCGGATTCAACACCCGCGGCACTCGGTACCAGATTCGGGAAAAACCGCCATCATCTAGGAAATGGTTTCACTGACGAAGGATATTTTACACATGTGGGAAAGGTTAATCGGTACAATATTCGCATCTGGGTTTCGGAAAACCCCCACAGTTTCCGGAAACATGTCAGAAACGACAAAAAGGTGAATGTGTGTTGTGCGCGCTGATGAAAGACAGCATAGTTGGAACATTTTTCTACATCGAGCAAACGGCAACCGGAACCGTTTATCTAGAGGTGCTTAGCAGTTTGCTGTCCCTCAGCGGAATGTGATCTTCCAGCAGGATGCAGCACCACCGCCGTGGAGATCACATATTCGTGATTTCCACAGTGATCGATAGGACGTGATGAACAATCAGGTGGCCACCTCGATCTACGGACGTAAGTGAAAGACAGTGTGTATGCCTCACCGGTACATGATCTTGGCGGAGTTGGCAGACGATTGCTGTGGAGTCGAGAGCTCCCAAACACTCCAGACATGCTTGTGTGCGCAGGGGTTGAGATAGAGTATCGTCTAGCCCTGGTACCTCCAAAATACGGTCCGCGGGGCCCCATCTGAACCGCGCGTGAGCAAAAGTTTTTAAAGTAGCGCGCGATTCTTCCCACTCGGTTATAGAGTCCACAGAGAGCGAGAAGACCGGAACGCTCAAAAAACGTGTACTATGCTGTGACTTCAAGTATTTGTGCAGTATGATCGTTGAAACTAAAAAGAGAAATATGTATAGTGAGTATCGTATCTTCAGTACAACGTGGACAGTGAAATATTTCGTTATAGAAAAAGACACACAATCTGTGTGTGTTATCCATAATAAAATTATTACTGTTCTTAAGGATACTCGTACGATATTTGCCGCCACTACGAAAACAAGCAGGGTGCACTTCTTGATAAATTCAAGAACGAGGTACTCGGAATACTGGAACGTGGATTTCGTTTTCAATAAAACGTTTTTAGGAAAGTTGTTCAGGAAAGTGAAGCCATTACCAAAGTAAGTTTACGAACTGCAATGAAATCACGAAACAAGTCAAGCCATTCATTGACGGTGATCGCATAAAGAGATGCATTTTCACTACAACTGAAGAAAAGTTTACCGACAAAACCGGACAATTCAAAGCAGTTACTGTAGTGTCGGCAGACTTGCCAACACTACGCACACTAATTGAAAGAGGCGGCCAAGATGCACGCGCTAACTCACGAAGGATGGAGTGAGGTCTGAAACAGGATACGCAATGAATGCTATAAAGAAAAGTACGTAGCTTCTGGAATACTTAACTTTAATCCATCCTTTGTATACATCGTTCTTGATGGGACATGCTTCATACGATACAAGTGAGACTCTATAGTTTCAGACAATATACTGCTAATGGCGCCTTGCTAGGTCGGAGCCATTGACTTAGCTGAAGGCTATTCTAACTATCTGCTCTGCAAATGAGCGAGGCTTCGTCAGTGTGCATCGCTAGCTACGTCGTCCGTACAACTGGGGCGAGTGCTAGTACGTCTCTCTAGACCTGCCTATTTTTTACGGACCTTGGACCTGCCCGTGTGGTGGCGCTCGGTCTGCTATCACTGAAAGTGGCGACACGCGGGTCCGACATGTACTAATGGTCCGCGGCCGATTTAAAGCTACCACCTAGCAAGTGTGGTGTCTGGCGGTGACACCACAGTTACTCTTTCAGCAAATACAGTGGCACTTCGACTTGAAGATATGACTTGTGTTTTATCAAATAGGTTACATAAAAGGCATCTAGTCATGGACGAATCGACACGCGTCCATGATACTGCTCAAGACCAGCTGTTTTTTAGAGGTACTTCACACAGAATTCGTCGTTATTATGAATTAGCAAATCTGATTTCCTTGCATGGTACAACAGGTGTAGATAGATTTCAGGTAGCACCTTTGTCAAGTGGTGTCTCATACTACACGGCGATAAGGTGGCGGGCCTCTGGTAAAATTTTGCCACGCTTCAAATCTTTGAGAAAGATTGAAATACGAGGGTTGGAACTTAAATAGTGGCAACTATTTGTGCACAACCGATACAAAAGAGTTACATGTTTGCACCTTTTACTGTCCTTCAAAGTAGTCACCAGCGTTGTGTAGGACCCGTTGCCAGCGACGTGGAAGGCGTAGTATACCGTCAGCAGAGCCTGTTCTGTTGATGGTGAGAATAGAGCGGTCTGAAGTTACGGTGATTCTCGTGTACGACTGTGATGGTGTTATCCTAACGCATTTCGTTCCTCCACTGCAGACCGTCAGTGCTCAGTATTACTGTTCGTTTGTAGAGGATCACCTGCGACCAGCTTTTCGAAAGGAGCGGTGACACTTTCTGCGCAACCCGCCCATCATTTTGCACGACAATGCGCGGGTGCATACAGCGCAAGCTGTGGCTGCTCTGTTCGGTCGGTGCGACTGGAAAGTACTGTACCATCCACCATACTACCCGAGCTTAAGTCCTTGTGACTTTGATTTGATTCCGAAGATGAAGGAACCACTTCGTGGCATTCGCTTCAGAACTGTTCCAGAGATTCGACACACAGTAGACCGCTTCATCCGCACCATTGACAAATGGTTCAAATGGCTCTGAGCACTATGGGACTTAACTTCTGAGGTCATCAGTCCCCTAGAACTTAAAACTACTTAAACCTAAGTAACCTAAGGACATCAACACACACCCATGCCCGAGGCAGGATTCGAACCTGCGACCGTAGCGGTCACGCGGTTCCAGACTGTAGCGCCTAGAACCGCTCGGCCACCCCGGCCGGCCACCACTGACAGGACAGGCTCTGCTAACGGTATACTACGCCTTCCACATCGCTGGTAACGGCTTCTACACAACGCAGGTGACTACTTTGAAGGACAGTAACAGGTGCAAACATGTAACTCTTTTGTATCGGTTGTGAGTAAATAGTGGCCACCATTTAAGTTCCAACCCTCGTATTTTTGAATGAGAAAAACACTCCTCTTGGACAACTACCTTTCGTGACGGCTACTGCCCACCATTTCAATAAACTGCACAGAAAGCATATCGAGTGGAGGGCAATATTTTTTTGCGACCTTTACACTCATGTTCAAAAGGAAGAGATACTATTTTAGCACAACGACATACAGAAAATTTTCTCTCGCTTCGCCAGCTGCTGAAGTTTTCCACTCTTGTTTGCGATGGAATTTCCTTGAGACGAAAGAAAGAGTGCTCTTCCAGATTCTCAGATTTAGGCGCTCATTCGAAGATGATCCAAACTTTCTTGTGAATTGGATGATTTTTTTCAGGGGCCCCTGGAAATGGAAATCACTGATCTGCAGCCTGATGACGCCTTTAAAGATAAGATTGAAGAAGGAAGCCTTGTTCAGTTTTACAAGTTTCTTCCACAACAAAATTGTCCCAAGTTCAAAGACTTTGCGTGAAAGTTTGTTATCTGTATTTCACACTACCTACAAGTCTGAAGAAACATTTTCTTTGATGATATTTACAAAATATGTGTTGAGAAGTAACATGAGATACAGCATTTGTGAGATATTTTGCTCATACAACAGACTACACTAGAGCCACAGTTTGAGAAATTTTTCGATTCAAAAAATAAATTTCATAACTCTGTACTAAAGAACAATAAACTGTACCTGCGATTATCGCTGAATATTGTGTTCGTGTTAAATAATAAATTTCTTTACAATTCTCTTCATTAATTTCTGTGGAAATGTGTTATCCGGTATCCACTGAGATTTAAAACTTGATATGTAAGACTCGTGGTCTAGCACGTTGGAGACCCCTGGTCTAGATATTTTATTGGCTGCGAAAGAAGGCCATGCACAACTGCATCAATTATTTGTACAAGACTTTTGAGTTACTTTACATGATGCCGAAAGCAGCAAATGTCTATGTCTCGTAGTTTTTCTTAATTGCATATGGACATCAGGGAGGTTTCATGTAGACACCCTGCATTCTGAGCTGCTCGGTGAAAGGAAGACTGACAATGTTTAGAAAAGTCTTACTATTTCAAGGACAAAGTTAGTCATGATATGCACACTAAGTAATCTGGGAGAGAATAAGAATCCTTGAGGTGAACCATTCCTCTGTTCTCTCCATCTGCTGTGTTTGTTCTGAAAGCCAGAACGGAATTTCCTTTTCAATAATACGAATTATGTTATTTTGGTAAGAGTAGTAGTCTTTGTTATACTGAAAAGTTCACGTAGTAGGATCCCACGTTGTACTGCGGCGGATGTGGCTGTCAGACGAACGAATATCACACCTGCACATCACGCGCGGACTGCAGCCGCAACCACACGTCGAGTATCGATTGGGGAAAGGTCCTCTATCTTCGCTTAACCGTGACACGCCCTCGAATTGACTCCAGTAATATTAATCAATCAATCACTCACAAAAGGTACGTTTGGTGATACCCATTTTGTAACCTGACAAAGTTAACAGCGTATATATGATTTCAGTTGTGAAGCGAATGAAATCTTGCTTGGGTAATGAAAGTAACTGAAAACATAATACGGCCACAAGGTTACCGGTTGTCAGTAGGCCTGTCTGTGAAATCAATGAGCTGCCTTTGTTGATAGAATCCAAACTGAAGAAAACTAATATGGCTCCGTTAAGCAGATACTGAAGTGAAATACTCAAATAGGAAAATAAAAACGTGTGCGATTTTTTTTTCTTTAAATAGGTTTACGAAGATACTAGTAAGGTGGATCAATAGGGAACCAATTTTGCTCTCCATAGAACTTAACAGAAACCCACGTTCTAGTAACTGGGACAGAATGTTATACAAATACCGTACACTGAAAACAGCTGTAACCACTTACGTACAATTTGGTCGTACGTCACATACATATGCCTCAAATGGAATTCCCCTTATAGCAAACCAGCTTAGTACTCTGGTAGTCCATTCTATATGAAAAAGCCACGTGAAATTCCATCAACATTACTTTAAAGCACGTCAAACAAAAATACTGCACGTAATTTCAGAAAACGACTTTCATAAGCAGTCAGTTTGCAATCGGGAAAACGTAAAAAGATAAATCACGTGAAATAAGAATAAAACGCTTTGTGGAATAGAAATGTAATTAAAAATTGTTGTACCACCCGCTGGCTTTCGTCTCGCAATGTTCGGTCGTCGTTAGTACAATGATTCAGCACTGATGGAGAATCTGTGGCAGTCGTGCTCGCGAAATGTCAGACAAATTAGCCAAAGATACCATGACGAAAGTCAACAGACAGTAAGTCGAGGTCGCCACGTAAGTCTCGACAATTTTGTTATTAAAAATTATTCATACAATTTCTCCCTACTTTATATTCAAACGCTTTCGACTATGTTTATAAAAAGATCTCTAGCAAAAAGATATTAAATAGTTCAACGCTTTAGCAATAATTGCATTAGCGCTTCAGTCTGGAACAGCGTGACCGCTACGGTCGCAGGTTCGAATCCTGCCTCGGGCATGGATGTGTGTGATGTCCTTAGGTTAGTTAGGTTTAAGTAGTTCTAAGTTCTAGGGGACTGATGACCACAGATGTTAAGTCCCATAATGCTCAGGGTCATTTGAACCAATAATTGCATTAAATAATTCGTGCCCATTAATTACATAAATAAACGTCTATCACTTAACTAATTCCTGGATCGTTACATTCACAAAAAATTAGATTCCCATTTCATTATATATTAAAAGTATAATCCTTTACAGCAGACAGTTTAATTACAGACCTCATGCAGTTCATGCCTAGCCAAAGAAAGGAGGCTAATTTAATGTCAACATCACTTTTATAGGCTTCCATAGATGAAACTGCTCATCACATCACCGAAGTTATACGGTGTCATTCGTTTCTCAGACGCCGCAAGAGTATAGTGGCACTTTAACTTCAGTCTGTGTTTGGTACATGCGTACTCCGTTTCAGCTATAGTTTCAACGTTTCGAAAGAGTTCTGCCACTTAACGACTAAATGTCACTCACATCCGTTTCTTCTTCACGTCGCTGCCCAGTAGTGAGCTGTTTAAAATCAAAAAATAAAAGCGAAAAACGACATTAGTTTAATTTCGCTTAACTTCTGCCTGGCCTAAACAATGAAACTCTAGTTTTCCCTAACACTTCCTCGTGTGCGCAGGAAATATCTGCATATACTGAATGGAAAAATATACAGATTTGAACGAATTTTCTGAATCTGCCTCATACAGAGACGAAAGAAAAGTGTTACCTCATATTCACTTGCACAATGTGTAACTTTCTTTACGCTTGCTAGTGGCGGGAAGATAGAAATACAGGGTGAAAAGTATTTAAACCGACAAACTCTGGGAGGTTGTAGGGGAGAACAAAACAAATATTTTCCCCTAATGTTATTTTTTCCTATGAGGAGTATTTAAACAGGTAGAGGAAGATTTCTCTGGCGGCAAATTAATTAAACCAACAAATCCTTTTCCATTTTTTGATGACCAAGAGACAACACATTAACACAACCCAATTTGAATTACAGTAGATTTTCAAAAATGCCTCCATTGACACGTAAACAAAGCTTACACCGTCGGATCATATTCTGTCTGACACGAGCAAAAACCCCAGGAGTATCCTGAATTGCTCCTGCTGCTGCTACTATCCGGGCAACCAGATCCTCTTCAGATGCAACAGGAGTTGCGTAAACAAGGTTGCGCATCTCTCCCCACACAAAAAAGTCTAGAGGGGACATATCTGAGGATCGAGCAGAGCATGGTACGGGATCACCTCTGGCAATCCACGTTTCTGGGAACCGTCGGTCCAGGAATCGACGGACACGACGACTGAAATGTGCCGGCGCCCCGTCATGTTGGAACCACATGTGTTGTCTTGTAGGGAGCGGGACGTCTTCCAGCGATTCTGGCAATGCTCTGGAGAGAAAATTGTAATAGTGCCTGCCATTTAATGGCCTAGGTTGCAGATACGGCCCAATTAAACAGTCCCCAACAACACCGACCCACACATTAACGAAGAACCGCACTTGATGAGCTCTAGTAACTGTGGCATGTGGGTTATCCTCACTCAAAACATGCGAATTGTGCATGTTCATCACGCCCGAACGTTGATTCATCGGTAAACAACACAGAGGATGGAAATGTAGGATGCATTTCACACTGTTCCAGGTACCACTGCGAAAACTGTGCTCTGGGCGGATAATCAACTGGTTCCAGGTTGTGGACACGCTGTAAGTGAAATGGACGTTACAATTGCTCTCGAAGGACTGTTCTTACAGTCATCTGATTCGTCCCCATGTTACGTGCAATTGCACGAGTGCTGATTGAAGGATCCCGCTCCACATGCTGCAAGACAGCTTCCTCAAATCACAGCGTTCTTACCGTGCGACGGCGTCTCTGTCCAGGTAATCTGCTAAATGACCCGGTCTCACGCAGACGTTGGTACACAGCAGCAAAGGTCGTATGATGCGGGATATGGCGATTAGGAGATTGTTGTTGATAAACCCGCTGTGCAGCTCGTCCGTTGTGGTGCGGTACTTAGTACGCACCAACCATATGAGTGTACTCACTCCAGGTGTATGGTTCCATTAGTAAACAGAGACAATGCACTACTACACTGGTGGAAAGCAGTTGCCTACAACTGAAGAGCGTAATTCGATCTCCACTGGTTTAAATAATCCCCATAGGAAAAAATGACAGTAGGGAAAAATATTTGTTTTGATGTCCCTTACAACCTCCCAGAGTTTGTCGGTTTAAATACTTTTCACCCTGTAGATCCGTTTACGACTGCTTGTTGCGCGTCACTGGCCACGCTACGATTACTTTTTATTTTTTTTAAATTTCATTTGGCTTGGATTTATTGAACCATCCCGCCAACAGTTTGGTTCGGATATAAAATCACATACACAGAGAAACTGCGATAAGAACACGTAATGGTACGGCCCCAGCAACGCACATCTCACGTCGAACGCGAACGTGTGCGCTTGCGAAGGGTTGCTGACGGAGAAAGAAACCCCAGGCAATTAATGACCAGTACGTATCACCGCAGAATCCGCACGCGTTCTTAACGATTGGCACTCTGGTGACCTTGTTATCGCATTATCAATTTTTTTTTTGAGGTTCCCCAAACTATAAAAGCAAATGTACCCCTGATTAAAAATTCAGAGAGAAAAGACACCATGACAAATTCTGGACATGCTAAGGAACGGTACTCTGAACTCAGATGCGACCATTTTGAGAAGATTTAATGATTTGCTCAAGATAAATAAATGTCGTGTGACGAGGGCGTCCCATCGGGTAGACCGCTCGCCTGGTGCAAGTCTTTCGATTTGGCGCCACTTCGGCGACTTGCGCATCGATGGGATTGAAATGATGATAATTAGGACAACACAACACCCGGGCCTTGAGCGGAGAAAATCTCCGACCCAGCCGGGAATCGAACCCGGGCCCTGTCGCGCTGACCACTCAGCTACCGAGGGCGGACGTGCTCAAAGTGGTAGTGACCGTTAAATTCAGCTAGAAATTCAAACGGCTCTTGTTCTTCCTCCAGGAGGCACAGTGGCGCGAAAACGACTGCGTTTCGACGGCTGGAGCAAAGCGTCTGTCCTTCCCAGCCGTTGCTACTCGCCCTATTTCTTGGAAGCTCACCGGTGTGCGGATGTTCCGAAGTCATACTCGTGAAATCTCATTAGTGCTGCCGCCCCTGTCTCAGTTTTCGAACCAACGGTACCAGCCGACGACTCCGATGCGAACGCGATATACACACAGGGAAATGGCCGCCTTGAGTGGCCGGCCGAAGTGGCCGTGCGGTTAAAGGCGCTGCAGTCTGGAACCGCAAGACCGCTACGGTCGCAGGTTCGAATCCTGCCTCGGGCATGGATGTTTGTGATGTCCCTAGGTTAGTTAGGTTTAACTAGTTCTAAGTTCTAGGGGACTAATGACCTCAGCAGTTGAGTCCCATAGTGCTCAGAGCCATTTGAACCGCCTTGAGTCAGACTACAGGCTGCCTGTTGATTTTAAGCAGAAGAGAGTAACGTCGCTAGCACTGAGGTGTCACCGTCTGAAACCAGCGAGCGACACTGCGAGTCTCTGTTGTAGTGGGACGGCGCCCTCCACCACGTGATGAGCCGCCATCCATCAGCCCAACCCCCCCGCCCCCCGCCACCGGCACATCGAACAGTACCTCGTGATTTCAGCTCTCTCTTTAATACGCCAAAATTTTCACATTAATTCAACTATCTACAGAATTTTAAAATACAGGGGTCGTTCGAGTTCATTTGATAATTAAATATGTCGATTCCTTCATTCACTGATTCAAAAATGGCTCTGAGCACTATGGGACTTAACAGCTATGGTCATCAGTCCCCTAGAACTTAGAACTACTTAAACCTGACTAACCTAAGGACATCACACAACACCCAGTCATCACGAGGCAGAGAAAATCCCTGTCCCCGCCGGGAATCGAACCCGGGAACCCGGGCGCGGGAAGCGAGAACGCTACCGCACGACCACGAGCTACGGACAATCACTGATTATTATGTTTGTATGTCAGTAGTTTTATCTTGTCTACATCTACATTTATACTCTGCAAGCCACCCAACGGTGTGTGGCAGAGGGCACCTTACGTGCCACTGTCATTACCTCCCTTTCCTGTTCCAGTCGCGTATGCTTCGCGGGAAGAACGACTGCCGGAAAGCCTCCGTGCGCGCTAGAATCTCTCTAATTTTACATTCATGACCTCCTCGGAAGGTATAAGTAGGGGGAAGCAATATATTCGATCCCTCACCCAGAAACGCACCCCCTCGAAACCTGGCGAGCAAGCTACACAGCGATGCAGAGCGCCTCTCTTGCAGAGTCTGTCACGTGAGTTCGCTAAACATCTCCGTAACGCTGTCACGCTTACCAGATAACCCTGTGACGCAACGCGCCGCTCTTCTTTGGATCTTCTCTATCTCCTCTGTCAACGCGACCTGGTACGGATCCCACACTGATGAGCAATCCTCAGGTATAGGTCGAACGGGTGTTTTGTAAGCCACCTCCTTTGTTGATGGACTACATTTTCTAAGAACTCTCCCAATTAATCTCAACCTGGCACCCGCCTTACCAACAATTAATTTTATACGATCATTCCACTCCAAATCGTTCCGTACGCACACTCCCAGATATTTTACAGAAGTAACTGCTACCAGTGTTTTTTCGGCTATCATATAATCATACAATAAAGGATCCTTCTTTCTATGTATTCGCAATACATTACATTTGTCTATGTTAAGGGTCAGTTGCCACTCCCTACACAAAGAGCCTATTCGCTACAGATCTTCCTGCATTTCGCTGCATTTTTGTCATTAAAAGCTGCTCTCGGGTACATGTTTCCAAACTCTGGTAGAACTTATTCCATCGTTAAACTTTAATCGGTTTTAAGCAGAACTGTATGTCATATCTGCTTTCCTCAGTAATTTAATTAACTGGGATCCGCTGCAAGTAGAAGTAACGTTCATTTTCATACACTATCGAGACTGGGATTGATCTCAATATAATAGGTGCACCTTGTAAATTTCCGCTCCAAAAGGCAAAGTCAGTGCTACGAAAAATGTGGGACGAGTGGTTTATGATCGGCTGCCTGACGTTTAAGGAAACAGGAAGGGTGAACGGGTGGGAAAGTTACAGATGCGTTGAATAATGATTTAAGATGATTTTAAATTGTTTACAAAGCCACACTGTTTATAGCTAAAGAATCTTGAGATGGTATCAGTTATAGACAAGAAGAATACAAGAAAGAACACAATAGAGATTAGTGTCTTAATGCAGCCACGGATACCACATAAAATTTCAAATTACTATCCTGGCTTTGTACATTTTAGTTTCTGTGTGACGAACTAAAACAGGAGCAGTTATTGTAAGGGGTACCTTCACTTTCACAAGGTTTTGCAGTTAAGCGGTTTCTCTGTGCTTCGTGGAAGCTGCAGGAAAACAGCAAGTTGTTTATGTGTCATTCTTCTTTTTTCTGCGGATTCTCTGTGCTTCTTGGAAGCTGCAGGAAAACAGCAAGTTGTTTATGTGTCATTCTTCTTTATTCTGACAGTTACAGACAGCAGTATATTTGATACCTACCCGATGTAAGTGGGAAGGAGTTAAACTATGATTCACATTGATACCAATGTATGTAATGGTCCAGTTACATGTGTTTTTTATTCCCCGCTAGAACATTAGTTCCAAATTTAAAGTTAGGATAATGACTATCGCACTTGTAAATAATAGATTTCAGCTATCAGTCGTTTTTTTTAAATTTATTTTTTTTTTATTGGGAGATCTTGATTTCAGCTAGAAACTAGCCATTGTCAATGCTCTATCATTTTTGATCATTTCAATGAACTGTGGAAGAAGCCCGAAGAACAGGCATTACATGCATTGATCAAAAATGATGGCTAGTTTCTAGCTGAAATCTAGATATACCAATAAAATTTAAAAAGGACGACTGATAGCTGAAATTTATTATTTACAAGTCTATATAAGAGTCGCTGCGTGCAACAGGCTTCTGAATGGTAGGTAACCTGATGAATATCGCACTGTTACTGAGCCATGGGAAAGGGGTGACCAGTGGGGCAAAAATCCTGTCATTAGTAATTTTGAAGAAAATTTGTGTCATGTTCATTGTTAAGAGCGTCTGAGTTGTCACTCAGCTTCCTGTTCTGTGGAGTGCAGTACCCGCTAAACTGATGTGGATGCAGTAGAGAAGCGAAAACGAGAGGCACACCATCAACGACTATCGATTGTTTGCAAAAAGCAAGACGTAGCTCCAATAGTTAGTCAATGTACCGTATTCATTGTGGACTGGCCAATACACTCCGATGTAACGTCAGAGTGATGTGCCACTGCCAGTTGACATATCTCGATGGAAACAAACACAGAAGTGTAACAATATACTGCAGATGGTAACTCAAGGAAATAGCACTGCGACGAACACAAACGACGCTTTTACTCAAAGACGGTAATCACACTGACAGCAACGCCACTTATGCTGACCTCCTGAACCCTACGAAAGGCGAGACATGGTTGTTAATGAGCAATCCACGCTCTGAAACGTGCTCCGACGCTGGCCACGAGGTTGCCAAGCAGTTCCTGTGGCAGGAAGCTCTGCTCCTCAACCAGTGCGACTGACGACTGCTGGATGGCCGCTGATGCATGTGGGTGTGCTGCGAAAACCCTCCTCAACGCATTCCGCACGTATTCGATGAGATGTAAGTCGGGCTGGAGGGACTGGCAGGGCAGCCCATATCCTCTCGTTACAAGAGCCCCTGCACTTGCGAAGTTCGATGTAATCGCGCGTTGCCACTCACAAAAATGACGTCAGGTCCGAGTGCACCCCTAAAAATTCGCAGAGAGGCAAAGAGAACAGTGCTGACTGTGAGTGTACCATCTCCAAAGATATGGAGGTTGTAAGCAGGCTGTTTAGGTTTTTATGTTGGTAACGCCACGTAGCACTCTGTATGAAAATCACTGGCTGTGCTGTGTGCAGTCTGTGGCTGGTTGGCATTGTTCGAATATTCACTATTGTAGTGTTGGGCAGTGGATGTGAACAGCGCGTAGAGTTGCGCAGTTGGAGGTGAGCCGCCAGCAGTCGTGGATGTGGGGAGAGAGATGGCAGACTTTTCAGAGCGGACGATCTGGACGTGTGTCCGACAGAAATTTGTAAGACTGGATGTTACGAAAAGGTACCGCCAAACTTTCGGGAAACATTCCTCACACACAAAAAAAGAAAAGATGTTATGTGGACATGTGTCCGGAAACGCTTAATTTCCATGTTAGAGCTCATTTTAGTTTCGTCCACCTACGCTCAATGGAGCACGTTATCATGATTTCGTACGGGGTACTCTACCTGTGCTGCTAGAACATGTGCCTTTACAAGTACGACACAACATGTGGTTCATGCACGATGGAGCTCCTGCAAATTTCAGTCGAAGTGTTCGTACGCTTCTCAACGACAGATTTGGTGACCCATGGATTGGTAGAGGCGGACCAATTCCGTGGCCTCCACGCTCTCCTGACCTCAACCCTCTTGACTTTTATTTATGGGGGCATTTGAAAGCTCTTGTCTACGCAACTCCGGTACCAAATGTAGAGACTCTTCGTGCTCGTATTGTGGACGCCTGTGGTACAATACGCCATTCTCCAGGGCTGCATCAGCGCATCAGGGATTCCATGCGACGGAGGGTGGATGCATATATCCTCGCTAACGGAGGACATTTTGAACATTTCCTGTAACAAAGTGTTTGAAGTCACGGTGGTACGTTCTGTTGCTGTCTGTTTCCATTCCATGATTAATGTGATTTGAAGAGAAGTAATAAAATGAGCTCTAACCTGGAAAGTAAGCGTTTCCGGACACATGTCCACATAACATATTTTCTTTCTTTGTGTGTGACGAATGTTTCCTGAAAGTTTGGCCGTACCTTTTTGTAACAACCTATACAGGGCTATTAGAAATGATTGAAGCGATTCATAAATTCACTGTAGCTCCATTCATTGACATATGGTCACGACACACTACAGATACGTAGAAAAACTCATAAAGTTTTGTTCGGCTGAAGCCGCACTTCAGGTTTCTGCCACCAGAGCGCTCGAGAGCGCAGTGAGACAAAATGACGACAGGAGCCGAGAAAGCGTATGCCGTGCTTGAAATGCACTCACATCAGTCAGTCATAACAGTGCAACGACACTTCAGGACGAAGTTCAACAAAGATCCACCAACTGCTAACTCCATTCGGCGATGGTATGCGCAGTTTAAAGCTTCTGGATGTCTCTGTAAGGGGAAATCAACGGCTCGGCCTGCAATGAGCGAAGGAACGGTTGAACGCGTGCGGGCAAGTTTCACGCGTAGCCCGCGGAAGTCGACGAATAAAGCAAGCAGGGAGCTAAACGTACCACAGCCGACGGTTTGGAAAATCTTACGGAAAAGGCTAAAGCAGAAGCCTTACCGTTTACAATTGCTACAAGCCCTGACACCCAATGACAAAGTCAAACGCTTTGAATTTTCGGCGCGGTTGCAACAGCTCATGGAAGAGGATGCGTTCAGTGCGAAACTTGTTTTCAGTGATGAAGCTGTATTTTTTCTTAATGGTGAAGTGAACAGACACAATGTGCGAATCTGGGCGGTAGAAAATCCTCACGCATTCGTGCAGCAAATTCGCAATTCACCAAAAGTTAACGTGTTTTGTGCAATCTCACGGTTTAAAGTTTACGGCCCCTTTTTCTTCTGCGAAAAAAACGTTACAGGACACGTGTATCTAGACATGCTGGAAAATTGGCTCATGCCACAACTGGAGACCGACAGCGCCGACTTCATCTTTCAACAGGATGGTGCTCCACCGCACTTCCATCATGATGTTCGGCATTTCTTAAACAGGAGATTGGAAAACCGATGGATCGGTCGTGGTGGAGATCATGATCAGCAATTCATGTCATGGCCTCCACGCTCTCCCGACTTAACCCCATGCGATTTCTTTCTGTGGGGTTATGTGAAAGATTCAGTGTTTAAACCTCCTCTACCAAGAAACGTGCCAGAACTGCGAGCTCGCATCAACGATGCTTTCGAACTCATTGATGGGGACATGCTGCGCCGAGTGTGGGAGGAACTTGATTATCGGCTTGATGTCTGCCGAATCACTAAAGGGGCACATATCGAACATTTGTGAATGCCTAAAAAAACTTTTTGAGTTTTTGTATTTGTGTGCAAAGCATTGTGAAAATATCTCAAATAATAAAGTTATTGTAGAGCTGTGAAATCGTTTCAATCATTTGTAATAACGCTGTATATATATATATATATATATATATATATATATATATATATATATATATATATATATACTGACTTTTGAACACTGTTAAGGTAAATACATCGTTTGTTCTCTATCACAATCTTTCATTTGCGAACTATGCAGATCAGTAGTTAGTGCCTTCAGTAGTTAGAATCTTTTATTTAGCTGGCAGTATTGGCGGTCGCTGTACTGCAGTAGCTCGAGTAACGAAGATTTTTATGAGGTAAGTGATTCATGAAAGGTATAGGTTATCGTTAGTCAGGGCCATTCTTTTTGTAGGAATTATTAAAAGTCACATTGCGTTGCGCTAAAGAAAAAATATTGTGTGTCAATTTAGTGATGATCAGAAAAAATAAAGAGAGAAATGTCTGAGTAAGTTCAGTTTTGTTCGGCTGTTTGCAAAACAAATAACGTAGAGGTTTCCCAGCACTGTCATTTATAATTTTTCTAAGGGGACGTTTCAAGGTCAGCACACCCATGCAAGACTATGGGCTCCGCACACATGGACCACCAAAACGACGATCTTCTACAATACGATATTGCAGTGCCTATGTTATTTCAAATTAGGATGCAATGTCCCTTTGCATATGCATGCATGCCAGAAGGAACAGGCGTTGTGGCGACAACAGCCGCTGTGAAATACATGAAATGAATACGCAACTGCGAATATGGACTACCATCGCTGTACAATAGAACGACGCCAGTAAAAATTTGTACCGGTCCAGGACTTTTTTTCATTTTTGTTCGGTATTGTTCGTTGCGTTTGGGCTGCGGACGTCACAAGACCCCGTTCAAGTTGATCGTTGATTCCTTTACTCAGTTTTTTATTACAGAGGGTCGGTGTTTGTTTGTTTCATGATTCTTACTGCCTGTTGTGTCGTATATGGCTGTGTTATGGCATCCAGTGTCACGTGTTGGTGGTTGCGGTCTCGTAGGTGTTGACCTATTCTGGGTCATGTTCACTTACAAGGGGATTTTCTCGACAACGGCTGAGAAGTGCATCTTGGTGCTTTGCCACATTACACCTCTGGCCATGAGTTTTTATTACGCGCATTATGAATCGAATCTGAATTTCACAATTGGCGGCCTCCCCTTGTTAGTGTATTGGTTCCTTCCTCGGTTTCATAATTAGTGGTCGTGCTTGTGTCCTCCCACGTGATTTGTGTTGTTTGTGCTTGTCTACGCCTCCTTCCATACGAGTTTTGGCGCTCGTACTCTTCGTGCAGTGTGTTCTGAACAATATCAGCTACGCTACTAATCGTGTTCCAGTCATTCGGATTGCGTATTATTCCGGCGTACTATTCTAGCGTGTTGCGTTGTAGTGTGACATGTTCTGCTGTCACATTTTCTCCGCAAATGTATATTTCATTATTAGTTAGTCCTATGCGGTTTGAATGTACCGAGTATGACCCATGGCTGGTCAGGTAGTGGATCATTCCCTGGATACGTCGTCATGTTTTAGGTAAGGTTAAAAAAAAAAGAATGTACGCGGCGACCCTTGTCCGATACCTCCCACTCTCTCCGCCACGTTTGAATCCCCCGTTGTTTCATTTGTGTGTGTGTGTGTGTGTGTGTGTGTGTGTGTGTGTGTGTGTGTGTGTGTATGTGTGTTTTTCCGAATGGTGTGTGTGCTCCGCGCGGCGACAGCATAGCTGCGCCTCGTAGCACTTGAGTGCTGCGACAGTTGTTCTATATTTAGGTGCCGCAGATACATAGTTGCAGCTGCATGTCTGCCTACAACGGAAGGTGGCTCGGAGTACCAGCGAGGCGAACACACTTCCGGTCAGAGAGTGACGCTCCGCCGCCGCCGCCGCCGCCGCCGCCGCCGCCACCGCCGCCGCCTGCCGCCTGCCGCTTTTAGCGACGCCCGCTTTAGCCTGTTTACGACGTCGGCGTCGCGACGCGTCGCCTGTTCCGGCGCCGTTTGTTTGCAGACAGCATTTCGCGGCTGGGCTCGCCAGCTGGGGGCGTGGCTCGCCGCCTGTCGTAAAAGGCGCTGTCCCCGCCACCAAGCGTGCCCGCTCCGCACTCATCACCGCCACCGCCACCACCCTCCATACTCGCAATTATCCCCCCAACTACTCTATTTTCAATTTGAGGCACAGCATCAACGCAATCTGTGTCTTTACTGTTACGGAATCAACGGCTTGAAAAAGTTAATTCTTTGTCTTTTACTAATTGTGACCAATATTACACTACTGGCCATTAAAATTGCTGCACTACGAAGAAATGCAGATGATAAACGGACAAATATATTATACTAGGACTGACATGTGATTACATTTTCACGCAATTTGTGTGCATAGATCCTGAGAAATCAGTAGTACCCAGAACAACCACCTCTGGCCGTAATAACGGCCTTGATACGCCTGGGCATTGAGTCAAACAGAGCTTGGATGACGTGTACAGGT
Organism: Schistocerca piceifrons; assembly: GCF_021461385.2. Classification (NCBI taxonomy): domain Eukaryota; kingdom Metazoa; phylum Arthropoda; class Insecta; order Orthoptera; family Acrididae; genus Schistocerca; species Schistocerca piceifrons. The sequence continues at coordinate 27,884,248 of NC_060144.1, forward strand.
ACAGCTGTTCCTGCAGCTTCCACACGATACCACAGTTCATCAAGAGTAGTGACTGGCGTATTGTGACGAGCCAGTCGCTCGGCCATCATTGACCAGACGTTTTCAATTGGTGAGAGGTCTGGAGAATGTGCTGGCCAGGGCAGCAGTCGAACATTTTCTGTATCTAGAAAGGCCCGTACAGAACCTGCAACATGCGGTCGTGCATTTCCTGCTGAAATGTAGGGTTTCGCAGGGATCGAATGAAGGGTAGAGCAACGGGTCGTAACACATCTAAAATGTAGCGTCCAATGCGAACAAGAGGTGACCGAGACGTGTAACCAATGGAAAACCATCACGCCGGGTGATACGCCAGTATGGCGATGACGAATACACGCTTCCAATGTGCGTTCATCGCGACGTCGCCAAACACGGATGCGACCATCATGACGCTGTAAACAGAACCTGGATTCATCCGAAAAAATGACGTTTTGCCATTCGTGCATCCAGGTTCGTCGTTGAGTACCATCGTAGGCGCTCCTGTCTGTGATGCAGCGTCAAGGGTAACCGCAGCCATGGTCTCCGAGCTGATAGTCCATGCTGCTACAAACCTCGTCGAACTGTTCGTGCAGATGGTTGTTGTCTTGAAAATTTCCCGATCTGTTCACTCAGGGATCGAGACGTGGCTGCACGATCCGTTACAGCTATGCGGATAAGATGCCTGTCATCTCGACTGCTTGTGATACGAGGCCGTTGGGATCCAGCACGGCGTTCCGTATTACCCTCCTGAACCCACCGATTCCATATTCTGCTAACAGTCCAACGCAGTATTGGACTAAACGTTAGGAATAGAAGAGTTCCGTGGACCACGGCCATATAACCCGGAAGAATCATCAACAACAGTACCATCCGGTCGTGAAAGCCTTCATTGTATGAGTATTCACAACAGGCTTCAAACTGACTATTGGGGACGCAGCACTGATCATGAAATCTCCGGTCGACATCACGTGATCCCGCTCAGGCGCCACCATAGCGTTAAGAAATGACAACACTCAGGTAGCTTCGATTATCACGTTCAGTATAACACGGGGCCTATTTTGCCTTGGCCACGTCGTGTTTATTACGACGATCATTTGAACCGTGCCTCGCTGCACGTACACCAAAAGCGTATTTACGTCGGCAGCGCCTGCGCTGCTACGATCGCGAAAGAGAGGCTGCCAATCGGCTGGGATCGGCGGCCTAGCGGCCCGCTGTGTACACAGCGCCCCCCCCCCCCCCCCCGTCCGTTTGTTGCTGGCCCCAGGCTCCCAAACAAACACTTCCGCTACTTTAAGTTGGCGCACAAATCGCCGCTCCGCGTGCTTCGGCCCGCCGAGGGCTCCGTCTGGGGCCGCCGCCTCTAGTGTTTGCCGTCTTCTGCATCGACGCAGTCGGGAAACGTTTCCGCGGAGCTCCTGCTGCGACGCTTTCAGCATAACGACCACCTACGTGGAATACGGCCTCGTCGCTAAACTGAAGCGCCAAAGAAACTGGTATAGGTATGCGGATTCAAATAGAGGTGTATGTAAAGAGGCAGAATATGACGCTGCAGTCGGCAATGCAAGACACCAAGGGTCCGGCGCAGTTGTTATATCGGTTACTGCGGTTACAATGGCTGGTTATCAAGATTTAAGTGAGTTTTAGCGTGGTGGTATAGTCGGCGATCGACCGATGAGGCACATCATCTCCGAGGTAGCGATGGCATTGGGACTTACCCGCACGACGAGTGTACCGTGAATATCAGGAATCTGGTAAAGCATCAAATGCCCGACATTGCTGCGGCCTCAGAAAGATCTTGTAAGAACGGGACCAGTGAGGACTGAAGGGACTCGTTCAACGTAACAAAAATGCAACCCTTCCGAAAATTGCTGCAGATTTCAGTGCTGGGTCATCAACAAGCGACAGTGTCGGAACCATTCAAAGGAACATCATGGATATGGGCTTTCGGAGCCGAAGGCCCACTCGTGTACCTTTGATGACTGCACGACATAAAGCATGCCGGTGTGGGCGAGCGGTTCTAGGCGCTACAGTCTCGAACCGCGCGACCGCTACGGTCGCAGGTGCGAATCCTGCCTCGGGCATGGATGTGTGTGATGTCCTTAGGTCAGTTAGGTTTAAGTAGTGCTAAGTTCTAGGGGACTGATGACCTCAGAAGTTAAGTCCCATAGTGCTCAGAACCACGACATAAAGCTTTACGCCTCGCCTGTGCCCGCCAACACCGCGGTTGGACTGTTAATGACTGGACTGTTGGTGACTGGACTGTTGATGAATGGGAACATGTTGCCGGGTCGGACGAGTCTCGTTTCAAATTGTATCGAGCTGATGGACGTGCAAGGTTATGGAGACAACCTCATGAACTCATGGAGCATGCATGTCAGTAGGTGACTGTTCAAGTTGGTGGAGGCTTTGCAATGGTGTGGGGCGTGCGAAGTTGGAGTGATACGGTACCCCTGATACGTCTAGATATGACGCATACATAAGCATCCTGTCTTATCACCTGCATCCATTCGTGTCCATTGTGTGTTCCGACTGAGTTTGTGAATTCCGGCAGGACAATGCGACACGCCAGACGTCAAGAATTGCTACAGAGTGGCTCTAGCAACACTCTTCTGACTTTAAACACTTCTGATGACCACCAAACTCCCCAGACATGAAAATTATTAAGCATATCTGGGATGCCTTGCAACGTGCTGTTCGGAAGAGATCTCCACCCCGACGTACTCTTACGGATTTATTGACAGCCCTGCTAAATTCATGGTGTCAAATTTCTCTGCAGCACTACTTCAGAGATCATTCTAATCCATGTCACGTCGTGTTGCGGGACTTAACGAGTGCTGGCGAGCGTCCTAAGCAATATTAGGCAGGTGTACCAGTTTCTTTGGCTCTTCAGTGTAGTTACACTGAGGTAGCTGCATCTACCTGTACATACATGATCCGCAAGCCGCCGTATGGTGCACGGCGGAAGGATACCTTATACTCCTAATAGCGATTTCCTTTCCTGTTCACTCGCATAAAGAGCTAGGGAGAAACGACTGTCCATATGTCCCCATACGAGCCCTCATTTCTCGTTTTACGGTCGCCGTCCTTACGCGAAACGTACGTTACCGGCAGCAGAATCATTCAGCAGTCAACTTCTGTCCAGGCATTCCCGTCTGACTTCAGGTGTCATAATCGTAATACTGGCGTGTTGATCTGACTTATGATAACAAATCTAGCAGCGTGCCTCTGAATTACTTCGGTGTCTTCCTTTAATTCTATCTGGTGCGGAGCCCAAGTACTCGAGCAATACTCCAGAATGGATCGCACTTGTGTTGTGTAACCGGTCTCATTTAGACGTCAAGTACAGTTTACTAAAATCCTTCCATTAAACAGAAGTCGACCATTCGCCATTTCTTCTACCGCCCTTAAGTGTTCGTTTTATTTCATATCGGTTTGTAAATTTTTTCGTCTTGTATCTCACTACAGTCACTCAACGACGGCATCTTCCGGTACACCATAGCGTCAGCAGCAAACAGTCGCAGACTGCTCCCGACCCTTTCCGTCAGACCACTTATGTATACAGAGAATGACAGTAGTCCTATCTTACTTTCCTGAGGCACTCCTGACGATACCCTTGCCTGTGATGAACACTCACCGTCGAGGACAACTTTTCCCTTTATTATTATTTCGTCCCCCTCCCTCCATATGGATGTGCTATGGGGTGTCAGCGGTACAATATTCCACTCTTCAGCCAAACGAATTAATTAAATGTATAATGACAATTAGAAACAAAACTTAAGTCTATTTTCTGCTTTAAATTAAGAATTAAAGTAGGACAGTTATAAAAATGAAAACATATACATTAAAAAAACATAGCAGGAAGGTGAATTCCTCTGATAAAAATCACTGAAGCACTGAACTTTCACTAAGAGCTTTAGTTTGTCCACCAGCAGTAGACACATTAATTATGAAGTCCAAAACATTTCAGAGAATCGGTAGAGACAAACGGCGAAGAACCACGCAACAAATGGTACAGTGTGTGAAAGACAAACTCTCAAAGCTATTGTTGAAATGTATAAAGCTTTGCCCTTACCCTACCTAGCATGTCAGGAGCGATCGCAAGAAAGGCTTCTGCGATGAAGTGTCTCCAGTCTTCGAGGTTCTGTGTTTGAGGTGGGTCACACACGCTATCCCTGGTGTAATCCCTCAAGAAAATATCGGAAGGGGTCAAGTCGGGCAAATAGCTCCAGAACAGCGGCCGTAACACAGACTGCTCAGTGACGTGTGAATGTCTTGTTATTCAGGTAATTTCGTACACAGATTGTCAAAATGAGGAGGAGCGTCATCTTCTTGGAAGATGAAGTACTTGCTATGAGTTTCAAGTTGTGGCATCAGCGACAGTTTTAGGATGTCGAAATAGATGATGCCAATGACAGCTCTCTTACTGAAGGGATAGGGTCCATGCACTGTCTTGTTGGATACGGTGCTGAACACATCAACTTTCCAGGAACCCGGACGTGTTCCCCAGTTGCATGTGGATTCCCTGTCCTCCACATGCGTTTGTTGTGTCGGCTGACCTTTCCAGAAAAAGGAAAAGCAGCTTTGTGACTAAAGATTAACTTGCTTGCGAGGTCGTCGTCTTCAAGGTGGTTGTGCTCGACCACTTTCCAAACGACGATCTCGCTAGCAAATTAATCTTTAGTCGCAAAGGTGCTTTTCATCTTCCTGAAAAGGTCAGCCGACACAACAAACGGTAAACTTTGTGGTACTTGGAAACATTATGTCCCTCACACAGTCAGCCAGATCGTTTTGCCTTGTACAAATAACTGTTGTGTGAAATTTGCCACGAAAAGCACTTTGCACAGTCACTACCGCCTGGGAACGTGGAATTTCTGGCTCATTTCTGCCTGGTTAGCCGCCATTTTCAGCAACGACAGTCGGTGGCGCCCCTGGCGATGGATTTCCAAACTCACTCTCCGGCACCATGTTCAAGAAACAGATTGAGAATTTGTCTTGAACGTACTGCATCATTTTGTCCTTAATTTTTAGCCATTTATCTGTACCGAATGTTCAAGACGTGTCGTGTACCTTATAATTGCCCTGTACTAATGATAGAGCTGCAGGCTGTTGACGAAGGTACGAGCGTACGGAATAGGTTCCAGATATGTTAGTGGCTCGAAGACTTCTTATCCTCAACTTTCCTATCCAGTTAACTAACGCACCAAAATATCTCGGATGAACCCTCTACCGGCAAATAATGTGGCAACCTCACCTATTAACCATTCAACAGAAAGCCCGCAAAAAAGTACTAAGCATCCACTATCCTCTACACCTGCAAAACCCAGATCTGACCCATCTTCTGGTATGCAAATGTTGCATGGATCTTCGCCCAATCAAATCCTTGAACGCTAGACTGTCTTTCTTCCTGCATCCGTTTACCTTCCTCCCGATATTTATCTCTCTTTCCAACTTTTCCCACTTATACCCCACTCCACATGAGAGCTCCTTTTCCCTCTCCATCCATCCATATAACCACACACCACACTACTCCTCGCCATCTGTCTTTTCCACCTATTTTCGACTATCCACCTCAACTCCCACCTACACTGCTGGCCACCGTAAATGCAACACCAAGAAAGACAAGAGGTAGCACAACAAAATTTATTTTGTAGATAACATGTTGACCAAGTATCAAATGATTACGTTTCCAGACGTCTGTGACATGTGGTTCCTGCCAGAATCAGTAGCCAGTGTAGCCGTCATTGTTGGAGATCACCGCTGCCACACGTCTCGGCATTGAGTCAGAGACGTTGGATGTGTTCCTGGGGTACAGCAGCCCAAGCAGCTTCCACACGTTGTCAAAGATCATCTGGTGTGGCAACTGGGGATGTAATCTGGGTCACTCGTTGAGCAACCATGGACCACATGTTTTCTATCGGCGAAAGATCCGGAGAGCGAGCCGGCCAGGGAAGCAATTCAATCTGGTTATTGACGAAGAACCTTTGGACAATGCGTGCCACGTGTGGTCGCGCATTATCCTGTTGAAATATGACTGTGGCCGAGCCCTGAAGGTAAGGAAGGACAACTGGCTCCAGCACCTCGGATATGTAGCGCCGGCTATTTAAAGTACCGGCAATGCGTACTAGAGGCGTGCGAGAGTAATATCCAATACCGCCCCATACCATAATACCCGGTGCAAGACCAGTGTGGCGGTGCATAATGCAGCTGTCCAGCATCCTCTCTCCACAGTGTCTCCACACTCGAATCCGACCATCGTGGTGCTGCAGACAGAAGCGTGCCTCGTCAGTAAAGACAACGTCATTCCATTCTGCCGTCCACATCGGTCTGTCATCACACCATTGGTGACGGAGACGTCTGTGGTTCTGCGTCAATGGTAGACGAAGCAATGGACGTCATGCGGACAGACCACTCTGCTGTAAACGGCGTCGAATGGTACGCGCAGACACTGGATGATGTGTTACAGACGCAATGTGCTGTGCTCTGGTTCGGGATGTCACTGAGCGATCCGTCACTGCCATGCGCACAATTTGCCTATCAGCACGTGCAGTGGTGCACCGAGGTGAATGCGATCGACCACGTCGGTCCGTCGTACCCTCCTGCATCCAACGGTCACATATCCGCATTACAGTTGTTTGGTTTCTCTGTATGATAATCCACAATCTCGGTAAACCACTATCCTTCCTCTGTCGAACTCGGATACTTGATCAAAAGATGTTCGCTGTTGTCTACGAGGCATAACTGATCGTCTTGTGAAACAACCACAAGGTAAACACACGTGCCGAACGTACACTCTTCGAAATCGCCAAGCCTTAAATGGCGCTATGAGGTGGCGCCACAGGCGCGCGTGATGTGCGTCTGCGCTGAAATTCTAATCAGTTGCATATCTCATCGCTGCAAACCCATGGTGTAAATTTCACTTGATTCGGCTGCTTCCTTCAGGGTGTTGCATTTACGGTGGCCAGCAGTGTATTATCCCCATAATTTTCCCGCTGGACAGACCCGTGCCTCTTTACCCACACCCCTCAACCGTATGCAACAGACACTATCCTCGACAGCACTTCTCACCCTGTGCACGCCCTGCAGATTTATTGGCAACGTCTGCGGTCCATTCTCGGTTCTGACGCCCTGGTTTATTTTCTGTTTTGGGTTCTTAATGAAATTACGCAGTGTGTTTCTAATATTCAGGTCAAAGGTATAAAGGTGCCACACGATCGTACGTCGGGCACTCTCAGATGATGAACTAACGGATGGGAATTTAAATTTAGTCTTTTATTCGCATAAACGACTTACGACTTGTTAGCTCTCCAGGGGATCAGCTGTTACATACAGGACCGTCCCCAATTATATTGGCTGTAAGGTTTGAAATGGTTCAAATGACTCTGAGCACTATGGGACTTAACATCTATGGTCATCAGTCCCCTAGAACTTAGAACTACTTAAACCTAACTAACCTAAGGACATCACACAACACCCAGCCATCACGAGGCAGAGAAAATCCCTGACGCCGCCGGGAATCGAACCCGGGATCCCGGGCGTGGGAAGCGAGAACGCTACCGCACGACAACGAGATGCGGGCTGTAAGGTTTCCTCAGTGGCTTAACAGAACTACAGCATCTGCCTTGTGGTATGTAATCTATTTATTTATGTCAATGTTAATCTTGACGTAATGTGCATAAGTTTCTCTTTCAATTATTTAGCTCACATGTGAGGCTGTCGTAGCGTCACCGACCGGCTCGTCTTAGCTTTCAGAGCTTTTCGGAGGCTTAGTGCTTATTTACTAGTGAAATATTTATACATTTGAGTACACAACTTCGATTTTACATTGTTTGGTATTACAATTCGTAAATCAGTTGCGTGACGTACGCACTTTCCAAGTTTTCAAGCGTATGCGTTGCAAGAGCCATATTTCATCTGAGTTGCATTTTCTTACGCAAAACCGTTGTTCTGTTCATTGATATAAACAAATTATTATTATTATTATTATTATTATTATTATTATTATTATTATTACATTAAAATGTGTTATCTATTTTATAGTAATTAAATGATTCATAATTACTGTTATTGTTATCATTCAAATTTCACCAACTCACGACCACGAGAAAATCTAGTTTACGACGTCGTATTCCTTTGGTTTCCTTGGCTTTCCAGTACTTCTTCATTTCTGCAGTCGGTAGTTCTCTTCTTTCTGCTGTCCATGTCCCTTGGCTCTTCTTTCGTATTTCCTTCTAAAAACCCTGGTGTTTTCATACTTTATCTCTGAATTCATGCTTGTTTTCTGTGTCTGTGACCAATATTCCTAACTCAGGAAGGGCTTTCTTAACTTCTATAAACGATTATGTTTGGATATCTGCTTTTTTGTCCAAGAAGCTGAAAATTTATTTTCGACAACCTCTTACTATCTATTTTTTTAAGTGCTTATAAAACATAGTTCAAATGGCTCTGAGCACTATGGGACTCAACTGCTGAGGTCATTAGTCCTCTAGAACTTAGAACTAGTTAAACCTAACTAACCTAAGGACATCACAAACATCCATGCCCGAGGCAGGATTCGAACCTGCGACCGTAGCGGTCTTGCGGTTCCAGACTGCAGAGCCATTAACCGCTCGGCCACTTCGGCCGGCTAAAACATAGTTCTTCGCTTTCTCGTTGTATTTATTATATTCTCAGTTTTACGTATATCCATTTTCAGAATTTGGACCGAAATGTATTTATTGTGTTCTCAGTTTTACATATATCCATTTTCAGAATTTGGACCGAAATGTTTTTGAATTATTCTTCTTTATTTGTCCTCCAGTATATTTATCTGTTCGGCTGTTTTTACGGCGACACATTTTGAGGCATAAAGAAAGCTGGTTTTAATCACCACACTGTAATGCCTCAATTTTGTATTAATAGACACGAATTTTTTATTTTATGTGTTCCTGGTTAAGTGGAATGCCATTTCCAAATTAGCTATATCAAAACATTTATATATTGAAAGTTCCTGGCAGATTAAAACTGTGTGTCGGACTGAGACTCGAACTCGGGCCGTTCGCGGGCAAGTGCTCTACCGACTGAGCTACCCAAGCACGACTCACGCCCCGTCCTCATGGCTTTAATTGCGCCAGTACCTCGCCTCCTACGTTCCAAACTTCACAGCAGCTCTCCTGCGAGTGCGTCGTGCTTGGGTAGCTCAGATGGTAGAGCACTTGCCCGCGAAAGGCAAACGTCCCGAGTTCGAGTGTCGGTCCGGCACACAGTTTTAATGTGCCAGGAAGTTTCATATCAGCGCACACTCAGCTGTAGGGTGAAAATTTCATTCATTTCTATATTGTTATCACTATTAGAATCATATGGATGTGAGGCACGTTAATAGTGGTGATGACAGATATTTACATGTGGGACGGAGGCAGTGCGGTACAAATTGTGACTTCTGTAACTCGCCCCCCCCCCCCCCCTGCACTTCCTCGGTACCGAACTACGCATCCGGTACTGGAATGGCTTAACGCCGTTCGACTCAATGTCTAGCCAGTTTAGACCCATTATTGCTGTCAGAGATATACTCAGTTTCGTATCCTGTGCAGCCCTCAATGACCTAAAAATTTCAACATGTGGACTTCCTACTATAATACAGAGTGTCACAAAAAGGTGCGGCCAAAGTTTCAGGAAACATTCCTCACACACAAATAAAGAAAAGTTGTTATGTGGACATGTGTCCGGAAACGCTTCATTTCCATGTCAGAGCTAATTTTAGTTTCGTCAGTATGTGCTGTACTTCCTCGATTCACCGCCAGTTAGCCCAATTGAAGGAAGGTAATGTTGACTTCGGTGCTTGTGTTGACATGCGACTCATTGCTCGACAGTACTAGCATCAAGCACATCAGTACGTAGCATCTACAGGTTAGTGTTCATCACGAACGTGATTTTGCAGTCAGTGCAATGATTACAAATGCGGAGTTGGCAGATGCCCATTTGATGTATGGATTAGCACTGGGCAATAGCCGTGGCGCGGTACGTTTTTTATCGAGACAGATTTCCAGAACGAAGGTGTCCCGACAGGAAGACGTTCGAAGCAATTGATCGGCGTCTTAGGGAGCACGGAAATTCCCAACCTATGACTCGCGGCTGGGGAAGACCTAGAATGACGAGGACACCTGCAATGGACGAGGCAATTCTTCGTGCAGTTGACGATAACCCTAACGTCAGCGTCAGAGAAGTTGCTGCTGTATAAGGTTACGTTGACCACGTTACTGTATGGAGAGTGCTACGGGAGAACCAGTTGTTTCCGTATCATGTACAGCGTGTGTAGGCACTATCAGCAGCTGATTGGCCTCCACGGGTATACTTCTGCGAATGGTTCATCCAACAATGTGTCAATCCTCATTTCAGTGCAAATGTTTTTACGGATGAGGCTTCATTCCAACGTGATCAAATTTCAAATTTTCACAATCAACATGTGTGGGCTGACGAGAATCCGCACGCAATTGTGCAATCACGTCATCAACACAGATTTTCTGTGAACGTTTGGGCAGGCATTGTTGATGTCTTGATTGGGCCCCATGTTCTTGCACCTACGCTCAGTGGAGCACGTTATCATGATTTCATACGGGATACTCTACCTGTGCTGCTAGAACATGTGCCTTTACAAGTACGACACAACATGTGGTTCATGCACGATGGAGCTCCTGCACATTTCAGTCGAAGTGTTCGTACGCTTCTCAGCAACAGATTCGGTGACCGATGGATTGGTAGAGGCGGACCAATTCCATGGCCTGATCTCAACCCTCTTGAGTTTCATTTATGCGTGCATTTGAAAGCTCTTGTCTACGCAACCCCGGTACCAAATGTAGAGACTCTTCGTGCTCGTATTGTGGACGGCTGTGACACAATAGACCATTCTCGAGGGCTGCATCAGCGCATCGGGGATTCCATGCGACGGAGGGTGAATGCATGTATCCTCGCTAACGGAGGACATTTTGAACATTTCCTGTAACAAAGTGTTTGAAGTCACGCTGCTACGTTCTGTTGCTGTGTGTTTCCATTCCATGATGGATGTGATTTGAAGAGAAGTAATAAAATGAGCTCTAACATGGAAAGTAAGCGTTTCCGGACACACGTCCACATGACATATTTTCTTTCTTTGTGTGTGAGGAATGTTTCCTGAAAGTTTGGCCGTACCTTTTTTATAACACCCTGTATACGCACAATAAGTAAAATTTTGTTATCTGCTGTCGTTAGGGGGCTGCAGTTCCAGTGACCAGCTACGTGTAGACGTGAACTGCAACGGCGTGCGCTGGTGTCTTCTCAGGGCCCCGCAGAGGATAGCAAAAAAACGGCTCTGTTATAGCAGCGATGCAGACGCCGCTGCCGGCCGCCGGGCCCGCACGCTCAGAACTGTTGGGGAGTCCAGCCACTGACTGGACGCAGGCGCTGTTCCCACGCGCTTCGTGACCGCTTGCGTTGTTTTCCGCGGTTGCGCTGCGCTGCGCGTGTGTTGCTTACGTAAGAGGGGAAGAAGGGTGGCGGTGGGAGACGGGGGTGGGGTGGGAGGGGAAGAGAATAGGAGAGAAGGAAGGGGACCGCTGACACACTTACCGCTCCTGGAAGCGACGCTCGTCACACACACACACACACACACACACGTCCTCTGCTCTTGGCACTCCAAGGTACTTTACCGAATGAACTAGAAAGCAAAGTCACAAATCGGCCTGTTCTTTGTGCTTCACTTCGCCACGAAGCTTTGCGCCTTAAAGGGCCCCACACAAGGTTATGTTGCCAGCGGTATCTTATGCAATCGGATCCTCGTTCCTACCCCGCCACACCCGAGCGATTCACCAAGCCATTTCGGCTAGTACTACGAACGTCATTGTGTAGAGAAGTTCTGCTATGGTAAATAAACTGTTATGTTTAGCTGTTGCAACTGATCTCTGTGTCTACACCAACACTTGTAAAAAATAGGTTGAGTGGCCGTCACAATTTATTAAACTTGTTCTGAAGCGCTTTTCTTGCTAACTCGAAGTTACTTACAGAATACGTATATTACGTTTTTCATGGACTTCAAATGGACTGTGTACATCTTCCCTGTGTTCTATTACAATTCGTTCAAATGGTTCAAATGGCTCTAAGCACTATGGGACTTAACATCTGAGGTCATCAGTCCCCTAGACTTAGAACTACTTAAACCTAAGGACATCACGCACATCCATGCCCGAGGCAGGATTCGAACCTGCGACCGGAGTGGTAGCTCGGCTCCAGACTGTAGCGCCTAGAACCGCACGGCCACTCCGGCCGGCGTCTGCGGACAGATTGCCCGTCCTGGCGATGGGTCGCTGAGATCCGTCGTTCGTTACAGCGGTCCCAAAGACCACAAATGAGTTAGAGAGCGCATACTGTCATTCTATGCAATCCAACACCTCTGTTACCTAGCGAGTTATAGCATACCCAGGCGGCTTCTGGAATAAACGTTACTTTTCTTTACTGTAGTACCGTCAATCACGATTTTGTTTAATTATAGTGGTGAAGCGTTGTGCAGTGTTTTGTCGCACGGAAGTAATACAGCAAACTCCCCACTACGTCAGTGTGCTTTATCCACCTAGTGATTATCGGAGCATACTTCGGCCAATTTTGAAAAAAAAAAAAAAATCTGTAGTTTTCTTCCATAATTACAGCGAAAATATGGTCTATATTGTCTTACGGTACTCTGTTATGGCTGCTGGCTCATCTTTTATCAAGCGGGCCAAGGCACCTAAATGCGTTGAGCTGTTCTCGACACTTTGGGACTTCGTAAAATGCGGAGCTTCTTCAGAAATAAGCGAATTATTTCCCGAAAGTGAACCTTATTCAAATGATGCGAAACATAAGCATGGCGTGTTTCAAGAGTAATTCTGTAATTAAGTTGGAAGTTTCTGGCTATAAAAAGCTTAAGTAATGCACCGGGCTTTCAATTGTTTCGCATATAGAATGAATAGCAGTTCCTGGTAAAAAAAAAGAAAGAAACATACATCTTTTCGAACAATCTGTATTCTTTGGTTTTCCAGGGAGTCTCAGGCCCTCAAAAAAATTAATTCAGTTCATTAGGAAAGCTTATTTTAAAAAAATACCAAAATGTTTCCAATACACTCTAAGATGCAAAAACGACACTTCACACTTGAAATATCCGAATGGGACGGAAATCGGTAGACCTTGCTGTCCAAGGTACGGTTTGACAAGCACGAAGTTAAGCAGTAGATTGGCTACTCTCACCAAGAGCGGACGGGCATTATTTTGCTGGAATGTAAACCCAGTATGGCTTGCCTTGAAGGGCTACAAAATGGGACATAGAATGTAGTTGACGAACGGTTGTGCTGTAAAGGTGAAGCGGATGACAACCAAAGGGGCCCTGCTATAAAACGAAGTGGCACCACATATCATGTTTCCCGCTTGTCGGGCCGTATGGTGGATAACAGCTTGGTGTCCCACCCCTGTCCGCGGCGTTTCCAGACACGTTTTCACTGGGCTCAGTGCGACGCGGGACTCGCCACTGGACACAGTTCTACAGCAGTCAATGAGACTCCAGGCCAGACACCTGACTGGAGGCGCCTCGGACAGCCGTGGGACGCCAACCCGAGTGTCGCCCGCCGTACACCCCCACAACCAGGAGTGATGTTCTGGGACGACATTTGTTTTCATAGCAGGACCCTTTTGGTTGTCATCCACGGCGCTCTTACAGCATCGAAGTATGTCTTTCATGACAAGCCATCCTGAGCTTACACTTCAGTACCCATAATGTCCGCCAGCACACGGCGATGGTTTCTAATGAGTGTTTCTTGCTTGCCTAACTCCACCTTGGTCCGCAAGATCGCCGAATCTCTCCCTAATTGAGAACTTTTGGCTCATTAGGGACGCAGCCCTCCAACTATCTCGCGATATTGACGATATAACGCGCCAATTGGACAGAACTTGGCACGATACCCCTCAGGAGGTCATCCAATAGATCTATTAACGAATGCCAAGCCGAGCAATTGCTTGCATAAGGGCCAGAGGTGCACCAATGCGTTACTGACTTGTTACTTTTGTAAAGCTCTTTCTCTTGAATAAGTCATCCAGTTTTTCTGAAATTGTAACATTTCTTTGCCTGTAGTTGTACATTATATCTTCCGTTTTCCCACTATGGGCGAAAAAATGTATGAGCAGATACGAAGAGAGGGCAAGATTGCTGCTGCTTCAAAACTAACTTCTTTTACAGAACGAATGCTCGTTTTGAAAGTAACAGAGGATGAGCGACGATAATAATCATACAGGACATCGGGCCACAGAAATTAACCTGGACCTTGTGATGAGAAAAGCAGTTACTTCCTCCTTGAAGTTATCGGCTACTCTTAATATTCCATGACGTTGGCGAATTTCAGTGTGTCAAGAAACTATACTTTCAGCACGCAAACATCCTTACGACCAGCACCACTTCTCTTCAAGGCCTCCGACATATCTTTCTCGGCAGTACTGTGAACGTTGAGTCTTTAAGTTCCAACACGTCTATGGCCCAAAAGTCTTTTAATATACAGCATATCTGTTTTTCCAACCACTAATATTACGCGGTCGTTTTACCAAATTTCGTTGGGGACGGCTGCATCCGAATATTCTACGATTGTTACTGTTTCCAGAGATTTATCGACAATAACCTAACCGAAAGGTACTAGGTATTTCCAACCTTTCACAAGCAATATGTTCCATTTATTTTTGTTGAAGGTCAGCTGTCAGTCCCTACTAAAAGCGTTGATCTTCAGCAGACGTTCCTGCATTTCGTTACTATTTTCTGCCTTTGTGACTTTCCTTTATTACAAGGCATTATCCGTGAACAGCCTCACGAAGTATGACTACATTCCCTGCAAATTTTGCTCTGTTAAATTCGTCATCTTTATGCTTGTTGGCCAGGTTGTATTATATGTGACACAGCATAAACTTTTGTAAGGATCTGGATGGCTTGGTTTTAATGCACAAACGTTGAAATATTGTAATTGTTTCAGTCTGATAGTGACTGTATGTGATAGAAACTGGTTGCCCATGCAGTTTGACACAGGAGCTTTCTTTCTGCATGTGGTGTTCAACAATAAGTAAAAGCTACTGGGAAACATTTACAAAAAATAACCTTAACACACTTATAACGTTGGTTCCAGGAAACCTGATCCTACTAGACTGATAGAGTCTGGAGAAAATTTAAGTAGTTTCGTTTTCATACACAACGGAAGGCATATGAATGTTGACAATTACAGGCGACATCGATTTACCGTGAGGCGATGGTAAATAAGGAACAAGTGGTATCGTCTGACAACGTTAACTGCAGTTTTGGAGACAGTGATGTCAATGATGTGTTTACGTCCAAGGAACAGGAAACAGAAGTACACAGTAGGTATTGTCTGATTCTGCAACTGGAGGTACTGCAATCTTAAATCACTGAAGTAATGATGAAAAGCAGGTGCTACAAGTATTTTAAAAGGATCGCCAGGGAGAATCAGCATAAAAAAAAGTAGGATACTGAGGTACTGAGGAGCGATGATGTGTATTTGAAGTTCACTGAGGCTGCAGAGGCTATGATGAATATCACAGCAGGCAGTTGATTTGAACAGGGCAGAATATTCCTGAAAAGTGTGGCCACGAAAATTGGATAGATAACTGTAGTTATAAAGAATGTAACTCTGAAGGAAGTTTGGGTATACAAGGCCACAATTACCACACACACACACACACACACACACACACACACACACACACACACACACACACACACACACCTTGCCCCCCTCCCCTCCCCCACCCCCAACCGTGGCTGGCGTAAGCTGTCACTAGCATACCAGTCGGCAAAGATGCAGTAAGAAGATTGATAGTGGGCAGTGGTGTCAGGAGGGAGGCCAGAGAGAAACTCACAAGCAACATGCCGCCAACGCCCTCTCGGCCGGAAGTATTTAGATCGTCAGCGCGGAGCGGAGCGGTCGCTCACTAGCTCACTGTGCCAGACTAACTCACTACTCCAGGATGGTGTCTGTCAGTCCATTCGCGGAGTGGCACCGTTCAGCACAGGCTATGCCAGCACTTAGCACTCCGTCTTCAGGCCACGAGTAGCCTACAGGGACCATCCGACCGCCGTGTCATCCTCAGTGGAGGATGTGAATAGGAGCAGCGTGGGGGTCAGCAAACCACTCTCCCGGTCGATATGATGGTATTCTTGATCGAAGCCGCTACTATTCGGTCGAGTAGCTCCTCAATTGGCATCACCCCGAAAAATGGCAACAGTGCATGGCGGCCTGTATGGTCACCCATCCAAGTGCCGACCACGCCCGACAGCGCTTAACGTCGGTGATCTCACGGGAACTGGGGTAGCCACTGCGGCAAGGCATGCCAGCACTTAGCATCCAGATTAATGTAATAACAAGAGAACCCATACTGTCTGCAAGATGGCTCTTAAGGAAAAGCTAGTGCCACAACACATGGACTCTGTTAAAGTTAAGTAGCAACTATCTGTTCAAGTGAATAAAGAAACAAAGAAACGTGTTAATTCACGTGTGCATTTGTGTTGTACGGAGAGGATACCAGCCACTCCGAACATCCTCTCCCTTGTTTCCTACAGTACAAAACTCTACCCCAACATCCCTCCTCACTGCTACCCTTCATAGTTACCATGATCCATCAGTTAACGTCACTGACATGAGGCCAAATAATAGAAATGTCTTCTACATATCTAAAAATTTGCAGGTTTCAGTCCTCCCGACTCCGGACCTCGAAATCCTCCATGAAAAGTATTCGAGTTAAAGGCGAGCTTCCAATTAAAGGTGACAAATGGCTCCCCACCGCAAATGCATCTATTTGCCCATGCATCGAAACTGGTTAGTTAATTCGCCGCAAATCTGTGGCTGAGTTAACTGTAGGGAATCGTACAGAGGTACAAGGGTGCAGACGTACACCTTATCAAAACTCTAAGCCAGCGAACAGTTTCTAGTGTAGGTTGCAATAGTTCAGCAGAGATGAAGAAGATTGCAGAAGATAGACTAGCGCAGAGAATTGCATCAGATCAGTCTTCGGACTGAGGACCATAATAATTAAGTGATGTTCTTTTGTGTACAATGTACTTTGGGCAACGGCCTTGCCGCAGTGGATTCACCGGTTCCCGCGAGATCACAGAAGTTAAGCGCTGTCGGTCGTGGTCGGCACTTGTATGGGTGACCATCCAGGCCGGCATGCGCTGCTGCCATTTTTCGGGGTGCACTCAGCCTCGTGATGCCAATTGAGGAGCTACTCGACCGAATAGTAGCGGCTTCGGTCAAGAATACCATCATAACGACCGGGAGAGCGGTGTGCTGACCCCACGCCCCTCCTACCCGCATCCTCCACTGAGGATGACACGGCGGTCGGATGGTCCCGGTAGGCCATTCGTGGCCTGACGACGGAGTACAATGTAGTTTAGCTATCGAATTAAATTTGGGCTCTTCCCGTTTTTATGTTTGTGGTGCGCTCCTGCCAGTGTACCCACAAATCCCGTGACTAGCCAAGAGTAATCAAAATAAGAACTAACTACCTGACCCACGCCTGTAAGTAGGATCGTGTCGACACGCTCGGAATCGTATTTCTCGTACGTCACTTGTCAGCGGAAGTCGACTGCTTCAAATGGCTCTGAGCACTATGGGACTTAATTTCTAAGGTCATTAGTCCCCTAGAACTTAGAACTACTTAAACCTAACTAACCTAAGGACAGCACACACATCCATGCCCGAGGCAGGATTCGAACTTGCGACCGTAGCGGTCGCGCGGTTTCAGACTGCAGCGCCTTTAACCGCTTGGCCACCCCGGCCGGCGAAGTCGACTGCAGCCACGGTGAAACGAAAAGGCAATTTTCTCTGTGAGACATTACGTTATGAGTCTTGGTGTTCATGTTCGCCACAGGGGATCGCGTCGCTCGTTAGCAGCCGGGTCATCCCGCTAATTGCGTGTGCGCGAATTAAGGTCGATTCGCATCGGACGTCGACGGAACAAAAGGCGCCGTCACCGCTAAGTGGATGAGTGTTCGCACTGAAGGGAAATCCAACACAAACCTCACTTCGCTCAGGTCAGTGAAAGTGAGTTCATGAGACACTGTCCGTGATGTAAAATCTATATTACTAATCAGCAGAAAAAAAAAAAAAAATGCCCAGACACGCATCCCCTTTGCAGGTTGCCTATTTAACGGCTTTGAGGGGCAACATAAATTTTATTTTTAGTATTTCATGTAATTATTGTACAAATTTCAAAACTTAAAATGCTGTCATAATCCACGCAATAAGAGATGCAATATTACGATAAAGGTTTAACACAATAAGTCAAGTATTACAGTTAGAAGATGTCTATATGTCTCGAGGCAGCGTAACACAAGGTGCACAAATTATCCAAATTATGCCTGGTGAATCACCTCAAACTTGCATCGCAAATACTGTGGAAAAGGGAAGTGCTATTCATGTGCGGTTTCCACAGAATGGATAGTCAGGGACTCGTATTGTTAGCCATCAACAGATTGTAATAATTCTTAGAAAGTGTATTTTTTGAGCAAACACAACGCCTGTAGACATTAACAGACTAAAAGTAGGGTAAATTAGAGTCAGTGGTGTTTTTGCAGGATAGTCGGTCACGTGATATATTACTTTTACAACTTCTCACATAGACACGGCGGCCGGTGTGGCCGAGCGGTTCTAGGCGCTTCAGTCTGGAACCGCGTGACCACTACGGTCGAAGGTTCGAATCCTGCCTCGGGCATAGATGTATGTGATGTCCTTAGGCTAGTTAGGTTTACGTAGTTCTAAGTTCTAGGGGACTGATGACCTCAGAAGTTAAGGGGGTTAGGACGTCAAACGGGACAACTTGTAGCGGGAGAAACACCACAGGACATTTTAATTTCGACTGTCTATACTTTTAAAAATAAATTCATAAGACTTTGTCAGAATGACCAGAAAGGATTCAGGATTTACACTTATAGTGGTGGTAGTTCAAAAATATAAGAAAATAATTTTTTTTATACACTTGTATTTCACCTTTTTTTCATTACCATTGGCTGCATTTGTTGCTATAGGTGCACTTTTCTTCATAAGCAAGGGAGATTCTTCGATGAATTTTGCACAGCATACACACCATACTTACAGGTGTATGAAACTCTAGAATTTTCCAAATCTATTAAAAACTGTGGTAAAAACTGAGATAATTAACTATAAAATTTGACTTTTTTCTAAACATGAAGTTTGAAATGTAACAGCACATTCATTGTTTCATAAATTAAATAGTTTCTAGAGTTTCATACACCTGTAAGTATGGTTTGTATGCTCGGAGAATCTCTCTTACTTAAGAAGAAATGTGTACCTATAGCAACAAATGCAGCCAATAGAAGTGGAAAAATGATGAACTTTCACACGTAAAAAACATTATTTTGTTATGTTTTTGAACTTCCACTGCTATGATTGTGAAACCTGAATCCTTCCTGGTCTTGCTGACAAAGTTTTATGAATTTATTCGTAAAAGTATAGACAGTAGAAATTAAAATGTCCTGTGGTGTCTCTCCTGCCCCAACACTGCCCGTTTGACGTCCTACCCCCCTTAAGTCCCATAGTGCTCAGAGCCATGCGAACCATCTCACACAGACACTTGTACAATACCTGTGGTACCACGCACAAAGAACAACACAACTGCATACACTAGCTATGTGGATACTGACCAGTAACGAGACAACTGACCATCACAGGCTGTGTTCAAAATGACTATCGGCAGCGGCGGTACACGCTTCCAGTCTGGAATGGAACGACTGCTGCACACGTGCTAGCATTTCAGTGGAGATGTCCGAGCAGGCTGCAGTAACAGGTCGTTGCATACAATCGGCTGTAGTTGGTACATCCGCATAAAAAGGTCTATAGGTGTCAAATCCGGGGAAAGGGCCGGCCAGGCTACAAATCCTCCAACGGTTTGGAAACAATTGGTGAAGACGTACTGTAGTACTTCGTGCACAATGTGCTGGACGACCACCTTACGTTCCTCCAAGTCTGCAGAGCAACGTCTCCTAGAATCCGTGGAAGACGGTCTGCTAGGAGGCTGCGATACCTGTGCGCGTTCAGTATCCGTGTGTCAAAAGCGGGCCTATGACCTGATGGTTCACTACCCCATACCACACGTTTACAGTCCGTGGGTGCTGACGTTCCATCTGGCAGAGCCAACGGGGATTGTCAACAGACCAACACTGCATGTCTCGGCGGTTTACCTGGCCATGATCACTGATCATGATACATCTGGAGTATCCCGTCTTAATGCCTGTGTACCGAAGCTAACACGGTTCTCACAATCGTTTCCATGTGGCTATTGATGGAGAAAAATGTGACTGGGATGGAACCTATGTCGATGGTTAACGCGTGGGACACTTGCCTGACTCATGCTACTTCCTCTTGCGACTGAGTGGGAGCCAACTTGTGGATCACCTGCAGCAACAGCAAGAACGTTAATTTCCCCCTGTCCTCTCGTCATTTGTTTCCGTTTGGTCGTCTAAGTGTTACGCTAACACTTTCACGCAACTGTTCAAGAGGTTGATAAGTAACTGCAAATATGACTGACGTCTATTCGGATATCTTGTCGCATACACCGCACAAGAACAACTGTATTGCCGGCCGCAGTGGTCGAGCGGTTCTAGGCGCTTCAGTCTGGGGCCGCCACGGTCGCAGGTTCGAATCCTGCCTCGGGCATGGATGTGTGTGATGTCCTTAGGTTAGTTAGGTTTAAGTAGTTCTACGTTCTAGGGGACTGATGACCTCAGCTGTTAAGTCCCATAGTGCTCAGAGCCATCTGAACCATTTTTTGAACATCTGTATTCTTCTTACACTCTCTGTACACGATGAGCATGTCGGCTTTTTCTGCGTTGGTAAATCCCATCGTCCACTCATGACCTACTGTTTGGATTGCCAGACACTAACTAGCTAGCAAGTCGCAACACACTCAGGAAACACACAAGCACACTGTGAGCAAACATAACAACATGGCACCTAGCAACTGTGCTGGTTGAATGAAGCAAACATGTGTCCGTGTGGAAACTTCTCAATCTACTTTTAGTTTATTAGTGTCAATAGGCACTGTTCCATTTAAGAAAGCATACGTTTTCACAAAAAATACACTTTCTACGTATTATTACTATCTGTTGATTGGCTATCAATACGAGCTCCTCACTACAAATCCATTCTGTGAAAACCGCTCATCAATAGTTCTTTCCATTTCCGCAATATTTGCGGTTCAGGTTTGATGTGATTGAACCTGTACTGACTGGGAATGAGATCACTTAGCGACTCTCAACAATATCAACACATTTCCTGATATTCTTCCGCCGACACCTCCGACAAAATGATGAATGGAAGAAAGTTTACTACATTTTCACTCTTCATATGGTAAAACTTCAGCATCGAGCTCGACGTTTTAATAGTTACACTTCTTTATTACCGACTCTTTAAGCAACACTGTTTGTAGACAGAATCCGCATATAGCGCTGAATGTACCTGCAAAATTATATCATTGTACAATATATACTTTGGGAGATATTATGTCGCAAACATTAGGATGCGTGAAAACCTACCTTTCCTTAAAATGGACCGCGTAGTACCCGGATTATACTCTTCGAGTGTCTGATAATGATACAATATTTGATATTGATAGATTGTTTCTCGATTTTGACTTTTTCATTAGTCTACGGATGAATAATCAAAAACCAATAAAACCTTCCGAAGCACGGTTTTGTCTCTCCAACGTCAAATACTTAATACATTAACTCATTTGTGAAGTAATCACAGGTTTGAAGCCGTTTATTACACGGCTGTTCGAGTGGGGCTGGGAGCGTAACTAGTAGTATCAGAATTAAGGAGCTGACAGTGATAGCACAGTTTACTGGTGCCCAAAGCAAAATTCATAAACGGTTTTCTTGACGAAGGTAACATGGTAAATTTTACATACGTTTTTTGAAATGAAACAAGAAATAGGAAAAGTTTCGTTAGAATCTTTAAAACAGTATTTGTTTCATACATAAAATATATACGTACAGACCATTCAAACGATAATTTGAAGTCGGTACATACCTATTTTATTCTATCTACCGGATTCTTTCCCTTACACCAAATAACTTCAATAGCAAATTTTCTTTTTTTTATCATCAGTATTCTGATTGCTGTGCTGTGGCCCACCACGAATTCCTCTCTTGTGGCAAGCTCTTTACCTAAAGTAACGCATCTTACGACCTCGATTATTGTGCTGTGTGTACCCCGAACCTTAGTCTTTCCCTACAGTTTTTATCTACATCTCCCTCTCGTACCATATAAGTTAGTATTTGATTTCCTAATACAGGCGCTACCATCCTGTCCCTTGTCAGTGTTTTCCACATATTTGTTTCCACGCCTATTTTGTCGAGTACCTCGTCATTTCTCATCAGTCCACCTAGTTTAAACCACCCTTCTGTAACACCACACCTCAAACACTTAGATACTCTTCCGTTCCGGTTCCCCCACAGTCCATGTTTCACTGCCATACAATGCTGTACTCTAAACGTAAATTCTAAAATTAGGCCTGTGTGCGTATGTTTGATACTAACAGACTTCTCTTGGCAAGGAATGCCTTCTTTGACTGTCCTAGTTTACTTTTTAAGTCCTCGTTGTGTCATCCATCATGGAGTTTTCGGCTCCCAAAGTAGTAGATTCGTTCATCTTCTTCGTAGCCAGAAATTCTGCTGTTAAGTTTATTCCTAATCTCATTCTACTACTCCTCACTGGCCGCCCGGCTAGCCCCGCGATCTAAAGCGCTGCTTCCCTGGGGGGATGGCGTGCTGGTCCCCGGCACGAATCCGGGCGGCGGATTAGTGCCGAGGTCCGGTGTGCCGGCCAGCATATGGATGGTTTTTAGGCGGTTTTCCATCTGCCTTGGCGAATGCGGGCTGGTTTCCCTAATTCCGTCTCAGTTACACTATGTCGGCTATTGCTGCGCGAACACTTTCTCCACGTACGCGTACACCATAATTACTCTACCATGCAAACATTTGGGGTACACTGGTCTGGTATGAGACGTTTCTACGGATGGGGGCTTGGGGGTCCACTGGGGGGCGAACCGCACAATAACCCCGGGTCCGGTGTGGGGCGGCAGTGGGGTGGGTGGACTGTTGTGGGGTTATGAAACACTGAGGGCTACGGAGGGACGAAGCCTCTCCGTCGTTTCTAGGTCCCCAGTTAAATACACACCTACATACACACACTCCTCATTACTTTCTTCTTTCTTCCATTTACCCTCAGTCCATATCCTGTAAGACTGTTCATTCCGTTCAAGATGTGCTATATCTCTTTTTCACTTTCGCTGAGGATAGCAATGTGATCAACAAATCTTATCAATGATATCATCGACCACTGCATTCCTGAACCCTTCTTTTATTTCCGTTATTGCTTCTCGATATTTAGACTCAGGAGTAGGGGTGAAAGACCACATCCTGTCCTACATCCTTCTTAATCCGAGCACTTCTTCATTGGTCTTACAGTCACATTGTTCCCTCTTGCTCCTTGTACATATTATGCGTCTCTCGGTCTATCTTACTCCTCTTTTTTCTCAATATTTCGAACAAATTGCACGATTCCGCATTGTCGAAGCTTTTTGCAGGTCGACAAATCCTATGAACGTGTCTTGGTTTTTCCAAAGTCTTACTTCTATCAAGTGCAATGTCAGAGCCGCGTCATATTTATTCATTTATTTATTTACTCGTCAAGTACCGTAGGACCAAATTGAGGAGCAATTCTCCAAGGTCATGGAACATGTCTGTACATGGAATTACAACATAAAAGTAATAACAGATAAAAATAAAATGTTTATGAACCCAAATAAAATCAAGCCATAAGTTTACATAAACTCGATCAACAGTACAACATAATAATCAGCTTAATTTATCAAGGAACTTCTCGACAGAATAGAGGATTACTGCTAAGATTTTTGAATTCTTGTGGTAGCTTACTGAAAATGGATGCAGCAGTATACTGCACATCTTTCTGCACAAGAGTTCTGGAAGTCCGATCCAAATGCAGGTTTGATCTCTGCCGAGTATTAACTGAGTGAAACTGGAATAAGCTGATATGGTTAATAAGAAATGACAGTAAAGTGTATATATAGGGTGAGTCACCTAACATTACCGCTGGATATATTTCGTAAACCACATCAAATACTGACGAATCGATTCCACAGACCGAACGTGAGGAGAGGGGCTAGTGTAATTGGTTACTACAAGCCATGAAAAAATGCACGAAAGTATGTTTTTTAACACAAACCAACGTTTTTTTAAATGGAACCCCGTTAGTTTTGTTAGCACATCTGAACATATAAACAAATACGTAATCAGTGCCGTTTGTTGCATTGTACAATGTTAATTACATCCGGAGATATTGTAACCTAAAGTTGACGCTTGAGTACCACTCCTCCGCTGTTCGATCGTGTGTATCGGAGAGCACCGAATTACGTAGGGATCCAAAGGGAACGGTGATGGACCTTAGGTACAGAAGAGACTGGAACAGCACATTACGTCCACATGCTAACACCTTTTCATTGGTCTTTTTCACTGACGCACATGTACATTACCATGAGGTGTGAGGCACACGTACACACGTGGTTTCCGTTTTCAATTACGGAGTGGAATAGAGTGTGTCCCGACATGTCAGGCCAATAGATGTTCAATGTGGTGGCCATCATTTGCTGCACACAATTGCAATCTCTGGCGTAATGAATGTCGTACACGCCGCAGTACATCTGGCTGCCACAATACGTTGTTTCATATCCTCTGGGGTTGTAGGCACATCACGGTACACATTCTCCTTTAACGTACTCCACAGAAAGAAGTCCAGAGGTGTAAGATCAGGAGAACGGGCTGGACAATTTATGCGTCCTCCACGTCCTATGAAACGCCCGCCGAACATCCTGTCAAAGGTCAGCCTAGTGTTATTTGCGGAATGTGCACGTGCACCATCATGCTGATACCACATACGTCGACACGTTTCCAGTGGGACAGTTTCGAGCAACGTTGGCAGATCATTCTGTAGAAGCGCGATGTATGTTGCAGCTGTTTGGGCCCCTGCAATGAAGTGAGGACAATGTTTCAAGCGTCAACTTTAGGTTACAATATCTCCGGATGTAATTAACATTTTACAATGCAACAAATGGCACTGATTACATATTTGTTTATATGTTCAGATGTGCTAACAAAACTAACGTGGTTCCATTTAAAAAAAAAACATAGGTTTGTGTTAAAAAACATACTTCCGTGCATTTTTGTATGGTTTGTATTAAACAATTACACTAGTTCCTCTCCTCACGTTCGGTCTGTGGAATGGGTTCGTTAGTATTTGATGTAGTTTACGAAATATATCCAGCGGTAACGTTAGGTGACTCACCCTGTATATATATTCAGAGGCCAACGTCACAATACCCAAACTAGTGAACAGGGGTCGACAAGAGGTTCGCGAACTTACACCACTAATTGCCCGAACCACCCGTTTCTGAGCCAACAATATCCTTTTAGAAAAAGGAAGAGTTACCCCAAAATATAATACCATACGACATAAGCGAATGAAAACAAGCAAAGTATCGAACTATCAGTTACACGAGATACCATTCGAATAGTAAAAATGGCAGCATTATGTTCTGAACAAGATCCTGAATATGGGCTTTCCACGACAGTTCACTATGTATCTAAACACTTAGACATTTGAACTGTTCATTTTCACTTGTCATAAGTCCATTCTGTGAAATTAAAACACCGAGTTTGGTTGAATTGTGTGTTAGAAACTCTAAAAACTGAGTCTCACTGTAATTTAGCGTTAGTTTATTTTCTACAAGCCATGAACTTATGTCATGAAGAGCACTATTTGAAACCGAGCCAATGTTACAAACAACGTCCTTTACTACCATGCTGGTGTCATAAGCAAAGAGAAATATTTTAGAGTTAGCCGTAAAACTTGAGGGCATCTCATTTGTATAAATAAGGAACAGGAGTGGTTCCGGAATAATGCCTGGGGCACCCCACATCTGACCGTACCCCACTGAGACCCCACACCACAGCCCTTCTCCACACTGTAACGACCTTTTGCTGTCTGTTGCTAAAGTAAGAGGTGAACCAATTGTGAGCTACTCCCCGTATTCCGTAATGGTCCAACTTCTGGAGCAATATTTTGTGATCAACACAATCAAACGCCTTAGTTAAATCAAGAAATATGCCTAGCGTTCGAAACTTTTTATTTAATCCATCCAGTACCTCACAGAGAAAGAGAATATAGCATTTTCGGTTGTTAAATGACTTCTAAACCCGAACTGTACATTTTATGGCAAATTATCCTTACATACACAGCCTTTTCAATAACTTTAGCAAACAATGACGTCATAGAAATAGGTCTAAAATTGTCTAAATTATCGCTTTCTCCCTTTTTATGAAGCGGCTTTAATACTGAGTACTTTAATCGTTCACGAAACTAAAGGAAAAATTACAAATATGGCTGAATACAGGGCTAACATGTGCTGCACAGGCATTCCATCCTATCCATCAGAGTCCTTAGTTGTCAGTAATTTAATTATTGGCTCAATCTCCCCCTTGTCTGTATCAAAGAGGAACATTTCAGACAACAATCGCGGAAAGGCATTTGCCAAGAGAGCTGTATGATTCCCTGTAGAAACTAAATTTTTACTTTATTCACCAGCAATGCTCAGAAAATGAGTGTTAAATACTGCACATATATCTGATTTATTAGTAACAGAAACATTTTTGCTACGAACTGACTTTATATCGTTGACCTTGTGCTTCTGACCAGACATTTCCTTCACAACTGACAATATAGTTTTAATTTTATTCTGTGAATTAGCTATTCCATTTGCGTACCACATACTCTTTGCCTTCCTAATAACATTTTAAGCACCTTACAGTACTGTTTGTAATGGGCTACTGTAGCTTAATTGTGACTACTTCAAACATTTTAATATAATTCCCGCTTTGTTCTACATGATGTCCTTATCCCACTAGTCAGCCACCCACGCTGCCTTTTACTGCTAGTCTCTGGCGCTTATGCCTTTCCTAAAGTCTAACAGATTCTGATGGTTACCTCTCCATTGTAGTACCCTCTCACAGATCTGAATGGAGCACTAGACCGGGATCTTTTGTGACTGGAGAGATCATCAGGACAGTTTTTTTCAGTTACAGGCCACCCGTCTAGCGGATACTCCATTTATGTCTTTAATACAATTGTTTCCTTTGTCTTCTGCATCCTCACGCCGTGGATCATTGCTGTTTGCAACCGCCTTTCAGAGGCAGTTTCCCACCGCAAGCGCGAGAGGGCCGGCCGCGGTGACCGTGCGGTTCTAGGCGCTTCAGTCCGGAACCGCGTGCTGCTACGGTCGCAGGTTCGAATCCTGCCTCGGGCATGGATGTGTATGATGTCCTTAGGTTAGGTTTAAGTAGTTCTAAGTTCTAGGGGACTGATGACCTAAGATGTTAAGTCCCATAGCGCTCAGAGCTATTTGAACCAAGCGCGAGAGGTTGCCCTGAAACTCTGTCCGCTCCTCCATCCTCTTTGACAAAAGCCGTTGGTAGGACGAGGGGAGACTCCTTATATCGGAGTCTTCGGCCGACATTGCCGATGGTTAACATACAAAACTTTAGCAATGGCTGGCTCTGAACGCGGGACTAACGACGTTTTCATTGCTACTCACTAGACCACATGTGTTACTCGCTGCTGCCAGAATTAACTGCAGCTGTTTTGCTTGGCGTAATATGCTATTATTTGAGTCGTCACAGTGTTCTCGTTCACCAGTACATAATAAGGCTTCATTTTCGTTGAACATATCATTCATCCGCTATTCTGACATC
This sequence comes from Schistocerca piceifrons, assembly GCF_021461385.2. Classification (NCBI taxonomy): domain Eukaryota; kingdom Metazoa; phylum Arthropoda; class Insecta; order Orthoptera; family Acrididae; genus Schistocerca; species Schistocerca piceifrons. Next base: position 27,912,128 of record NC_060144.1, read on the forward strand.
TCTGTTTTTACGAAAGTGTCAGTCCTTCATTATCCGTTTTAGGCTAATGACGTAGGAAAACAGATTATTACCAAAACGGCAGAATATAGCCTTTAATTGTATGAAAGGACGCAGGAGTACTTGTTACGGAGATTCTTTCATTAAGACTTTGAGCTTAAAGCTACCGGGCTGTCTGCGAGGACTCCTTGGTTTTCGTCACACACAGCAACACCCAGTTACGCAATTAACGGAAGAGAACTAAATGGAAATTTTAGCATTGATTAGTGGCGCTAGTATGAACACAGAGAGTCCTTCCATACCTATTGCGACTGTAGCTTGTACTGTCAAGTGCCTTGTAACCAGACTAAATTTTTTATTGTGTATTTAATAACCGCCACGGTTTCCTGTCGAAAACGCGCTGCATATCTTATCTAAGTGAATCGATTCATTGTGAATAAATTTTGGGCACGTAACGGTTTACAGAATACACTGGAGTGTGGAATACGCTGAAATGAAGGTAAACTGTGCTGCAGCATAGAGAAATGACCACCGTGTCCAATCATGGGAGAAAAGCGCTTCCATTTCCGTGGAGCTGTAGTGTCGTGTACACAGAAGGTATGGTAAAACAATGCTGCGGATTTCTGTACGTCATCTGCTTTTTTCACAATTCAGTTATGACGTGCTCCACAGTATGTCACGACTCGCATTAAAAGTGGACACATCTTTGGTGGACCGTACTGATGTATTGCCTCTTTACAGCGGCGCTGTCGGACAACTCAATTAGACTCGACTAGACTTAAAAAAAAAAATCAAGACACGTAAATAGGATTTGTCGACCTATAACAAGCATTCGACGATGTGAAATGGTGGAAGATGCTCAAAATTCCAAGAAAAATCGTAGTCGGCCATAGGCAAAGACGGGGATCTGTTACACAGATGATATCCAACGACAAGTCCACACGTTAGAAATTACTGAGGTCTGGTCACCGACCTGTTGTCCTGCTGTCACTGCTTCTCCTGTGACAACGCAGTACAGCCTGGCTCCTTTTATACTGGCGGGCCCGCCTCTCGGGGCATTACGTACGGGTGCTCGTGAACTTCTGATCATACAGAAATGTCCCAGCTGATACTTCCCCTTTTCTTCTAGTTCGCGTAAGACGAGTCCGCATTCCGCCCTATTCTGTCCACCCACCGGCTGAAATGTTGAGTACTGTATTACATGGGCGAATAGTAGTTATCAGTTCACGCAACTTGTAACAGCGTGGTGTTGCTATTTGAAGTGTATGAAAAGTTCTCGAAGCATTGAAATTTAACGTCGTCTCTAATGTTATCCCGGTCAACTGTTGTCGTCTTACGCGAGTTATACACTCCTGGAAATTGAAATAAGAACACCGTGAATTCATTGTCCCAGGAAGGGGAAACTTTATTGACACATTCCTGGGGTCATATACATCACATGATCACACTGACAGAACCACAGGCACATAGACACAGGCAACAGAGCATGCACAATGTCGGCACTAGTACAGTGTATATCCACCTTTCGCAGCAATGCAGGCTGCTATTCTCCCATGGAGACGATCGTAGAGATGCTGGATGTAGTCCTATGGAACGGCTTGCCATGCCATTTCCACCTGGCGCCTCAGTTGGACCAGCGTTCGTGCTGGACGTGCAGACCGCTTGAGACGACGCTTCATCCAGTCCCAAACATGCTCAATGGGTGACAGATCCGGAGATCTTGCTGGCCAGGGTAGTTGACTTACACCTTCTAGAGCACGTTGGGTGGCACGGGATACATGTGGACGTGCATTGTCCTGTTGGAACAGCAAGTTCCCTTGCCGGTCTAGGAATGGTAGAACGATGGGTTCGATGACGGTTTGGATGTACCGTGCACTATTCAGTGTCCCCTCGACGATCACCAGTGGTGTACGGCCAGTGTAGGAGATCGCTCCCCACACCATGATGCCGGGTGTTGGCACTGTGTGCCTCGGTCGTATGCAGTCCTGATTGTGGCGCTCACCTCCACGGCGCCAAACACGCATACGACCATCATTGGCACCAAGGCAGAAGCGACTCTCATCGCTGAAGACGACACGTCTCCATTCGTCCCTCCATTCACGCCTGTCGCGACACCACTGGAGGCGGGCTGCACCATGTTGGGGCGTGAGCGGAAGACGGCCTAACAGTGTGCGGGACCGTAGCCCAGCTTCATGGAGACGGTTGCGAATGGTCCTCGCCGATACCCCAGGAGCAACAGTGTTCCTGATTTGCTGGGAAGTGGCGGTGCGGTCCCCTACGGCACTGCGTAGGATCCTACGGTCTTGGCGTGCATCCGTGCGTCGCTGCGGTCCGGTCCCAGGTCGACGGGCACGTGCACCTTCCGCCGACCACTGGCGACAACATCGATGTACTGTGGAGACCTCACGCCCCACGTGTTGAGCAATTCGGCGGTACGTCCACCCGGCCTCCCGATGCCCACTATACGCCCTAGCTCAAAGTCCGTCAACTGCACATACGGTTCACGTCCACGCTGTCGCGGCATACTACCAGTGTTAAAGACTGCGATGGAGCTCCGTATGCCACGGCAAACTGGCTGACACTGACGGCGGCGGTGCACAAATGCTGCGCAGCTAGCGCCATTCGACGGCCAACACCGCGGTTCCTGATGTGTCCGCTGTGCCGTGCGTGTGATCATTGCTTGTACAGCCCTCTCGCAGTGTCCGGAGCAAGTATGGTGGGTCTGACACACCGGTGTCAATGTGTTCTTTTTTCCATTTCCAGGAGTGTAGTTACTGACCATCGCAGTTAAAATGTACAAATGTATGTGAAATCTTATGCGACTTAACTGCTAAAGTCATCAGTCCCTAAGCTTACACATTACTTACCCTAAATTATCCTAAGGACAAACACACACACACACCCATGCCCGAGGGAGGACTCGAACCTCCGCCTGGACAAGCCGCACAGTCTGTGAATGCAGCGCCTTAGACCCCATCGCAGTTGTGACATTTTGAGTTACTGAGGGGTGTAAAGGAGTGGTCCACTTATCTAGGACTGGCTGATATGTGACTTAGGTATTATATCTCATCCGACCAACTGCGTACGTCAAATGTTGAGGTCCAGAGAACTGCCGGGATCCACAGACAATTCTCTTGTAGAGCAACTACTTTCTTTTCTTTATATTGTTGTATTCTGAGTCTTTGTTCCCTTATTTTCAAAAGCTTAATGTCATCGCCCGCCACAACATGACAGCTGATCACATTGCTCGACACCTACACGTTTTACAAATCATATATACACTGAAGCGCCAAAGAAACTCACAGGCATGCGTATTCAAATATAGAGATATGAAAACAGGCAGAATACGGTGCAATGCCTGTATAGGACTGCAAGTGTCAGGCGCAGTTGTTAGATCGCTTACTGCTGCTATAGTGGCAGTTTGCACGTGGCGTTATAGCCGTCGCACGAGCGATCGGACACAGTATCTCAGAGATAGCGATGAAGTGGGGATTTTTCCGACCGAGCATTTCACGAGGGTACCGTGAATATCACGAATCCGGCAAAACATCAAATATCCAGCAAGAACAGGACCAACGACGACTGAAGTGAGTCGTTCAGTGTGACAGAAGTGCAACCCCTCCGTAAATTGCTGCAGAAGAAATAAAGACTTTGAGGTTCGCCGATGACATTGTAATTCTGTCAGAGACGGCAAAGGACTTGGAAAAGCAGTTGAACGGAATGGACAGTGTCTTAAAAGTAGGATATAAGATGAACATCAACAAAAGCATAACGAGGATAATGGAAAGTAGTCGAATTAAATCGGGTGATGCTGAGAGATTAGGAAATGAGACACTTAAAGTAGTAAAGGAGTTTTGCCATTTGGGGAGCAAAATAACTGATGATCGTCGAAGTAGAGAGGGTATGAAATGTAGACTGGCAATGACAAGGAAAGCGTTTCTGAGCAAGAGAAATTTGTTAACATCGAGTATAGATTTAAGTGTCAGGAAGTCATTTCTGAAAGTATTTCTATGGAGTGTAGCCATGTATGGAAGTGAAACATGGACGATAAATAGTTTGGACAAGAAGAGAATAGAAGCTTTCTAAATGAGGTGCTACAGAAGAATGCTGAAGATTAGATGGGTAGATCACATAACCAATCAGGAGGTATTCAATAGAATTGGGGAGAAGAGGAGTTTGTGGCACAACTTGACAAGAAGAAGGGACCTCTTGGTAGGACATGTTCTGAGGCATCAATGGATCACAAATTTAGCATTGGAGGGCAGCTGGAGGGTAAAAATCGTAGAGGGAGACCAAGAGATGAATACACTAAGCAGATTCAGAAGGATGTAGGTTGCAGTAAGTACTGGGAGATGAAGAAGCTTGCACAGGATAGAGTAGCATGGAGAGCTGCATCAAACCAGTCTCAGGACTGAAGGCCACAACAACAACAACAACAACAACAACATCGTGAATATCAGGAATCCGGTAAAACATCAAATATCCAGCAAGAACAGGACCAACGACGACTGAAGGAAATCGTTCAATGTGACAGAAGTGTAACCCTTCCACAAATTGCTGCAGACTTCAAAGCTCGGCCGTCAACAAATGTCAGCGTGCTAACAATTAAACGAAAGATCATCGATACGGGCTTTCGGAGGCGAACGCTCACTCGTGCACCCTTGATGACTGCACAACACAAAGCTTTACGCCTCGCCAAGGCGCGTCAGCGCCGACATTGGACTGTTGATCACTGGAAACATGTTGCCTGGTCGGACTAGTCTTGTTTCAAATTGTATCGAGCGGATGAACCAGCACGGGTATGGAGACAACCTCATGAATCCACGGACCTTGCATGTCAACAGCTGACTGTTCACGCTGATGGAGGCTCTGTAATGGTGTGAGGCGTGTGCAGTTGGAGTGTTATGGAACCGGTGATAGGTCTAGATACGACTCTGACTTGTGATAAGTACGCAAGCATCCTGTCTGACGACCTGCATCCATTCATGTCCACTGTGAATTCCGACTTGGGCAATTCCAGCAGTACACCCCACACGTCCAGAATTGCTACAGAGTGGCTCCAGGAACATTCTGAGTTGAAACAGCAGCGCTGGCCACCAGACTCCCCAGACATGAACATTATTGAGCATATTTCGAATGCCTTGCAACGTGCTGTTCAGAAGAGATGTTCACCCCCTCGTATGGTTACGGATTTATGGACAGCCCTGCAGGATTCGTTGTGTCAATTCCCTCCAGCACTGCTTCAGACATTAGTCGAGTCCATGCCCAAGTCGTCTGCGGCACTTGTGTGTGCTCGAGGGGGCCCTGGGCCCTACACGGTATCAGGCAGGTGAACCAGTTTCTTTGGCTGTTCAGTGTATGTATCTAGTATACTGCTTCGTTGCACATCATCTAGACAGAAATTGTGAAAATGAGCTAACCTACCAGTCTTTAGAGCAGACATGTCGGTTGACTTGGAATTCAGACATTAAGAAAAAGTTTGGCGTCGCTCAGCTGCCTACGTTCGTAATAATGGGAAAATGAAGATGGAGGAGAGGATGAGGTCGGTGGCGAATATCGGAGCACTACGAGAGGAACGAAACGATTGTGGTTTACCGGAGGACAGAAATCAAGGGAAACGTAGGACAGTAGGGCCACACCGTGATGCGCAACACGCTGCTTTCCTGTATGTGACAAATTCCCTAGCATCAAAGAAATACTGACATAATTCTAAATCATTTTCTTCCCTTTTGGTATTTTTGAGAAGACATTCTGTCCGACCATGAAGACCGGCGTGGTCGGAGAGCACAGAGACGTGACGGAGAATGGCGGACTGCTGTATTACCTTTGCTGGTTAATAACAGCACTGTGGTACTGGCACAGGCGAAGAGATGCTGCGACATGCCAAAACGATCTTGGTCGGTGCGTACCTGAAACAGCACAAATAACAATGTACACAGTAATCGATAGGAAGAGTTGTAAAATTAGAATTGTTAGAAAGAAGCAGAAATGTTTTCAGATAGCATTTGGCTACTACAGAAATTACAAGCTACTTTCTAAAACCGGCCACAAATTTGTGTAGCTAATGTACAAAATTCTTGGATATAAGCTGAAAGGAAAAAAGTCGCGCCGTTGTAGGACTTCACTATAGTTCAATTCTTTTATCTTGGCGGCTCGCGCATGCCCGCCCAGACGCGGGAGATTGCTGCGTTGCCAGTTGCAAACGACGCACGCGCCAATAGAAGCAGCGCCATAGTATAGTATAGTTCGCAAACTTACGTTTAGGGGGGAGCGCGCAGTTCATGAAGTAAAGCCACCACGGCCGCATTAACCCTTTCGCTGCTACAGAGACGTGCTCCCCGCATTCCGCGCAGTGCGCGATTTTGTCACTGCACTGCTTGCCTGTGCAGACACATCGTGTTCCGACTGCTTTGACAGTCTTATCATTCGATTTCACAAAAACTATTTGGCCCAAAAATTAGATTTTTACACATCTTCTTGACTGATACCTTCCCCCCATAAATGACTTAATTTTGTTTCGATGTTCAACGCATTTATTATGCAGCACTAAATGTAGTAAACTATTGCACGAAATTTTGAAGAGTTTGCAGAGGTAAAAGTCCATAGAGCATACTTTCCGTATGGTCGATTTTAGTTATCACAATGTTGAGAATGAAATGTGGACAAGATACCTAAATTTCATATAAAATTTACTCTATAACAATATCTCATTTAATTACCACATAGGTGTCGTATGTAATATTGAGAAATATTCCGTCTTTCGCGACTGTAACAAAAGTTTTATTTACACTGAGCACATTTGGCTTTATTTTAAATAAAGAGACAAAGCACTAGAAATTTCAAAAAAGTGCATTCAAACGAATATAATTCGTGAAGTAACACACTTCGATATTGTTTTTAAATAATGAAAATATTACGCTCTGCACAAGGGTTGAACTCACAACTTTGCACATAGAAGCATTCAAACGAATATAATTCGTGAAGTAACACAATTCGATATTGTTTTTAAATGATGAAAATATTACGCTCTGCACAAGGGTTGAACTCACAACTTTGCACATAGAAGCATTCAAACGAATATAATTCGTGAAGTAACACAATTCGATATTGTTTTTAAATAATGAAAATATTACGCTCTGCACAAGGGTTGAACTCACAACTCTACGCTATCGCAACTCGTCCGACTGCAGAACCCCATGAAGACTCTAACACGTCACGCAAAATACTGACAAACACTGTTGGTATGACTATGAATTACTCACGCTTCATCGAAGTACAATAGGAAATAAACAATTACCGCTGTTCTTTATTGCGAAAAAGCGGTTTGTGTGATTGATACAAACACCTTTACACCTTTCCTTGCTATCGCCTGAATTAGGAGTCTTATTGCTTGTTTGGTTTAATTAATTAATAGAATATGAAGCAACTGGTATAAAGAATGCTTTTTCCAAACTTTCTATAAAAGAAAGTCTGCTATCAAGACATTGCTTTTGTTCTATTACTTTATTTACGACTGAACGTTTCTAAGACTGAAGACACTCGTCCATGCTCTGCACTGCAGTAGAGATGTGGCAACGTCGTTCTCCGTTCATTGGCTGACTGTGTTTTGTGACGTCAGAGCGCAGAACGAACCTAAACTCGGCCGCCAACATAAATGACGCGCACTTTAGTGGCTATGAAGCACTGTGACTGTGTGGAACATATCAGGCGGCAACGTCACCCTCCACCGCTGTCAGTAGTCAAGAGAGCAAAGCAGTGCGTTTGTGGCAGCTGGTATTTTGAAAGCAGCGCAGTAGCTGGTCGACGTGACACAGTGGCGGAAAGGAGCTGCCGTGTCTGAGCATGCCCGTGGCCACACTGAGAATGAAGTTCATCCGAGACAAGGGTACAGTCAGGAGTGCCACAGGGAAGTGTGATACGACCGCTGCTGTTATGTGCATAAATAAATGATTTGGCGACAGGGTGGGCAGCAATCTGCGGTTGTTTGGTGACGATGCCGTGGTGTACGGTAAGGTGTCGAAGCTGAGAGACTGCAGGAAGTTCACTGTGAGCCACGTTTTATTGGAGTGCGTTTTATTTTCTGACCAGCGGGCCGCGGCTGACTTGCCAGCGGACCTGCCATCTCTTTTAGGCAACACTCGGACGAATGTGGTTAAAGTTTTAAAGTTCTGTGCCCTGTCAAATGTTTTTACAAAGATTTTAGGGAGAGGATCTTAATTTGCTCACTGTGGGCAAGCTCGTCCATATTTTATGTAAGTGGCCACCCAATCACAATTTACTGTGGCATTCTTGTTGCTACGTTTTCCCTTTCCATACGTTCTACTTTCTCATGTCGCATTTTCCTTCTTTTCCTGCTTTCTTTGCTTGTGCGTTTCAGTTTAGTTAGGTCTGTCCACATTCGTTCCCTTTAATGTGTATCAGGGCGCTGATGACCACGACGTTGAGCGCCCATAAGCCCCAACACACTCACTCACACACATATACACACACACACACACACACACACACACACACACATACAAGACGACTTAGACAAAACTTCCAGTTGGTGTGATGAATGGCAGCCAGCCCTAAATGTGGTAAAATGTAAGTTAATGCGGATGAGTAGGAAGAACAAACGTGTAATGTTCAGGTACAGTATTACTGCTGTCCTGCTTGGCAGACTAAAGTCGTTTAAATATCTGAGCGTAACATTGCAACCGACGTGAGATGGAAAGAGCATGTGAGAACTGCGGTAGGTTGGTTCAAATGGCTCTGAGCACTATGGGACTTAACATCTGAGGTCATCAGTCCCCTAGAACTCAGAACTACGAGGGCAGTTCAATAAGTAATGCAACACATTTTTTTTCTGAAACAGGGGTTGTTTTATTCAGCATTGAAATACATCAGGTTATTCCCCAATCTTTTAGCTACACAACACTATTTTTCAACGTAATCTCCGTTCAATGCTACGGCCTTACGCCACCTTGAAATGAGGGCCTGTATGCCTGCACGGTACCATTACACTGGTCGATGTCGGAGCCAACGTCGTACTGCATCAATAACTTCTTCATCAACCGCGTAGTGCCTCCCACGGATTGCGTCCTTCATTGGGCCAAACATATGGAAATCCGACGGTGCGAGATCAGGGCTGTAGGGTGCATGAGGAGGAACAGTCCACTGAAGTTTTGTGAGCTCCTCTCGGGTGCGAACACTTGTGTGAGGTCTTGCGTTGTCATGAAGAAGGAGAAGTTCGTTCAGATTTTTGTGCCTACGAACACGCTGAAGTCGTTTCTTCAATTTCTGAAGAGTAGCACAATACACTTCAGAGTTGATCGTTTGACCATGGGGAAGGACATCGAACAGAATAACCCCTTCAGCGTCCCAGAAGACTGTAACCATGACTTTACCGGCTGAGGGTATGGCTTTAAACTTTTTCTTGGTAGGGGAGTGGGTGTGGCGCCACTCCATTGATTGCCGTTTTGTTTCAGGTTCGAAGTGATGAACCCATGTTTCATCGCCTGTAACAATCTTTGACAAGAAATTGTCACCCTCAGCCACATGACGAGCAAGCAATTCCGCACAGATGGTTCTCCTTTGCTCTTTATGGTGTTCGGTTAGACAACGAGGGACCCAGCGGGAACAAACCTTTGAATATCCCAACTGGTGAACAATTGTGACAGCACTACCAACAGAGATGTCAAGTTGAGCACTGAGTTGTTTGATGGTGATCCGTCGATCATCTCGAACGAGTGTGTTCGCACGCTCCGCCATTGCAGGAGTCACAGCTGTGCACGGCCGGCCCGCACGCGGGAGATCAGACAGTCTTGCTTGACCTTGCGGCGATGATGACACACGCTTTGCCCAACGACTCACCGTGCTTTTGTCCACTGCCAGATCACCGTAGACATTCTGCAAGCGCCTATGAATATCTGAGATGCCCTGGTTTTCCGCCAAAAGAAACTCGATCACTGCCCGTTGTTTGCAACGAACATCCGTTACAGACGCCATTTTAACAGCTCCGTACAGCGCTGCCACCTGTCGGAAGTCAATGAAACTATACGAGACAAAGCGGGAATGTTTGAAAATATTCCACAAGAAATTTCCGGTTTTTTCAACCAAAATTGGCCGAGAAAAAAAATGTGTTTCATTACTTATTGAACTGCCCTCGTACTTAAACGTAACTAACCTAAGGACATCGCACAGCCGGCCGCAGTGGCCGAGCGCTTCAAGGCGCTTCTTCAGTCCGGAACCGCGCGACCGCTACGGTCGCAGGTTCGAATCCTGCCTCGGGCATGGATATGTGTGATGTCCTTAGGTTAGTTAGGTTTAAGTAGTTCTAATTTCTAGGGGACTGATGACCACAGATGTTAAGGCCCATAGTGCTCAGAGCCATTTGAACCCTTTGAACATCACACACATCGATGCCCGAGGCAGGATTCTGACCTGCGACCGTAAAGGTTGCGCGGTTCCGGACTGAAGCGCCTTGAACCGCTCGGCCACCACGGCCGGCGAACTGTGGTAGGGGAAGGCGAATTGTCGACCGGTTTATCGGGAGAATTTTAGGAAAGAGAGGTTCACCTGTAAAGGAGATCGCATATAGGGAGCTGGTGCGACCTGTTCTTGAGTACTGCTCGAGTGTTTGGAATTAGTACTACGTCGGATTGAAGTAAGACATCGAAGCAGCTCAGAGGCGGGCTGCTAGAGCTGTTACCGGTAGGTTTGGAATGCACGTGTTACGGGGATGCTTCAGCAACTCAAATGGGAGTCCTTGGAGGAAGGTGACGTTTTTTCGAGAAATGCTGTCGAAAAAATTTAGAGAACCAGCATTTGAAGCTGACTGCCGAAAGTGTTGTGACTTGGCAAGACAGCCAAGCCACTATGAAGTAGCCGAAAGGCACGCGTTTAAGCTCACGCAGGCTGGCGTGAGGTCTGGAACAGTTACAGGAGTTGAGTCTAGTAAAAAAAGTACGTAGCTTCTGGAATACTTAAATTTAATCCATAATTGGTGAACATAGGTCTGACGGTACATGCATCACAAGGTAAATAGCAAATGATATTGGCGCCTTACTGGGTCGTAGCAAATGACGTAGTTGACGGCTATGCTAACTATCGTCTCGGCAAATGAGAGCGTATTTTGTCAGTGAACCATCGCTAGCAAAGTCGGCTGTACAACTGGGGCGAGCGCTAGGAAGTCTCTCTAGACCTGCCGTGTGGCGGCGCTCGGTCTGCAATCACTGACAGTGGCGACACGCGGGTCCGACGTATACTACCGGACCGCGGCCGATTTAAAGGCTACCACCTAGCAAGTGTAGTGTCTGGCGGTGACACAACAGAAAGATTCTACTGCCGCCAACATACATTGCCGCGTAAGGACCACGAAGAAATTAGGGCTCATACGGAGGCATATAGACTGTCGTTTCTCTCTCGCTGTGTTTGCAAGTGGAACGGGAGGGGATATGACTAGTAGTGGTGTAGGGTACCCTCCGCCACGCACCGTACGGTACCTTGCGGAGAGTATCTATGTAGATGTAGATGTAGACGTAGATGTTGTCCGATTTGTTGGTGTATCAACGCAGACTGTCTGTCCACAAGTAATGGTGTACAACTCGGAGGCACGTAACAGGGCTTCAGCACAGTGCTGGTAAAGAGATCCCATCCTACAGGGACTGGAGGCGCGTGTCACGCCTTGGCAGTGAGGGTCGCTTTCAGAGCCGACAGGAACTGCGGACGTTGCGGAGGGAACAGCACGCAGTGGACATTAGCAGTCTGATACCGCGCAAAAGGCCACTGCTCACAACAGCACTAAAAACTGCGTGTCGTGTGGTCCGGCGACTTTGCCTCTTCTGGAACGATGTAATGGCGCGGGTGGGCAATCGGTTGCGCGCGGGACGGGTGAATGCGGCCCGCGGAAGAAATTCGTGTGAGACAGTTGCGAAGCGATAGCACTGCACTCCGCCTCGGACCCATTTTAGGACAATCGCCATTCCTGTTCGCATTTTTTCTAGTTTGCTTCTGTATAATACAGGCGATATGTGCCAGATTCAAGCGATTTGGACTTTTGAACTTAAATTAGCAAAGAATTTATGGCTTATTTTATTTAGTGTAACAGTAACAACTCGTCATTATGCGACCAGTCATCAAAAGTATTTTTGGATGGATATTTCAGAAATGTTTGCTTTTATTGTTTTCGGATGTTAACATACCAATTCCAAACATAAAGCTTTTCTTAGCTGAATGTCTACGGCTGAAGAATTTTGAAAAAAAAAATATATATTTGCTCCATCTATTGTAAAATTTTATGTTTATTCTCTACCGGTTTTAGCTATAACGACCATCTTCATCAAAGAGAAAACATTTTTGTTTCGTAGGTGTATATTGGTTTTCTCCGGTGAAGATGGGTGTCACAACTGAAACCAGTTCACTGCAATAGTGAAGCCATAATCACAGTAAATAAAATTTTTATCTTTTTAAAGAAAAATTTTATTTACTGTGACTGTTGCTTCACTATTGTAGTGTCAAATAAACCTTTAACTTACATTATAGTCACACTTCTTTACGACAGTTACGTCAAAATATAGAACTGTGCAATTGTACTGCTGATGGCACAAATATGCTTTTTTTCAAAATTTCAAACACAATGACGTACTTCTGGCCAAAACTCGCAAAGTTATTCTTAATCACCTGTTACTGGAGTTACCTGTCTCATTCCCGAATTTTGTTTTTCCCTTCATTCTCGCATTAACATTAATAAATAATCGTGTGCGTTATGGATGTATTAGAACATTGTGTCTGTCGAAACTGAAAGTAATTTATAACGAATTAGCTGCAACCAGTTGCTTTTATATGCATTTATGTTTCCGTGATCACATTTCAAGATGCCTACCGTGTCATCTTATGATGTCTACACTTCTGTATGTGTAAAAATTGTTTCTTTACTAACGGCGTTGCAAAATTTTGCAACAAAAGTTTTAAGACAGCTACTGCAGAACATCGTAAGTAGAGAAACAATGTTCACAACACGTTAATAAATGTAAACATTTGAAGATGGGGCGAACAAGAATGTACTCTAAAAAGCGTGTGTTTTGAGACACAATTCGTTGGCGTGGCGTGTCGGGAAAGGGGTGCCATGAATATCGATGCATTAACGTCATGGATACTATAGTTCTCATTTTAAGCGCTCGGACCGCTGCTATCGCGTCACGCAACGTGGCCGCCCGCGAGCTTAGGTAAGTATGTGAATCACTCCCGTTGGTCACCAAAGATTGCTCACCCCTGACGCAAGGCGAAGAATACGTGAACGGCCCAAAGAAGCGTTTAACGTGCAGCGTGCGGATGTGAGAGTGTTTCTCGTACCGTGACTTGGGCCAGTCATTGAAGTTATTTTGGCCACTGTGGGACATGTTTATTTCGCTAATGTTGCTGACCAAGTGTTGACCATTCTTCCACATCTCCATGATCAATATGATCTAGACACACCCGTTTTCGAAGATGACGACATTCATGTCTGCAGTGCTGCACGCTTGTTTCTCGTTTACCAATGCTCAGACATCCTATTGCACCTTAACCGGTGATAAGTAAAAGCGAATAGCCCTAAACGGAGCCAACGATGTATACGGGGCCTGCAACGAACTTATGACGTCAAAGTAGTAGGCTTGTCCGCCACACTTGGCGAACGCTCGGCTCCATGCAGGGTCCAGAGGACATCACTATTTTTAATTGAACAGGTACCCACTAAAGGTTTTAATTTTGTTGTGTGCTATCGAGAACTTATACGCATGTAAACGCGCAGTTAATAACTACTAAACTCGTCTGAAATAGCTACTCGCTCCCCTCCGAAGACGACTGCTGGCACTCGCAAGACCTTCAGTGTCACGTGCTGTGACGTACGTGTTTCTCGTGGCCCTAAATAGATGACGCACAGGCACCGTATTTACATAAAGGACAAGTACTCAAAACGGCGTGCTGCGCTTGTCTTATACGAGTGCCGGTCGGAAAGTTTCTAGCCCGAGATAGTTGCCGTAATGTTTCGCACATACAACACAACTTACCTTTATGGTGACCCTTTGTAGGTATGCAAGTCAGCTAGGTTAGTGTTGCCGCTAGGATGCGTTGTATACTGTAGTGTAAACAAAATGGCGAATATCGAGAGAATCAGGAGCCGTGCTGTGACTGAATATCTTCATTTGAAGCGAATGCGGAAATTGCTGCGGACATGCGGAATACACTTTAGGGCAGTGCGCCGTGTTATGCAACAGTGAAAAATTGGGTGTCGGACTTGAAACGTGGAAGAACGAAAGTGGAAGACGCGCCAAGGAGCGGAAGGCCTGTCACCGCTGCCACTGATGAAACAGTGACTGTAATTCACGATACGATTTTGCAGGGTCGCCGAACAAGATTGCAGCACATTAAAACCACATTTGGAACCTCCCATGGGCGTACTCATGACATTGTTGTCGATATTTTGGGAATGCAGAAAGTTTCAGCTCGGTGCGCCCCGAAAGATTTGAATGCACATCAGAACCGGAGCGTGTGGAATGTTGTGAAGAAATCGTCCGCCAATATGAAGCGAATGAAGACGGCTTTCTTGCAAGGTATGTGACAATGGACGTAATATGTGTTCACCACAAAACAACAGTCACAACAATGGAAACATCCTTCATCGCCTATACAAAAAAAATTACGGCTGCAAAAATCAGCCAGTAAGGTGATGGCATCGGTTTTCTGGGATACAGAAGTGGTAGTTATGATGGATTACTTGCAAAAGGGCGTAACTATCAATGCATCATACTATTGCAGCCTCCTGCGCCATTTGAGAGAAGGGATAAAGAAAACATGTGCGTAAAATTGGCGCACGGAGTTTTTTTTCACCAGGACAACGCACCGGCGCACAAACCGCTCGCAACACTGGAAATCTGCGTGACTGCGGGTTGGAATTGTTATGCCATCCGCCATATTCTCCAGATTTGGCTCCATCAGACTTTTTTCTTTCCCCAAACCTAAAAAAAGACCTCAAAGGTCGATGATTTCACGGTGATGGTGCGGTGATGCTGTGAACGCTTCGTTGGACTCGAAATCCTTTTATTTAAATGGTTTGCAGAAGGTATCTGAGCGTGCCCGCATATGTACAATACTGGCCATTAAAATTGCTACACCACAAAGATGACGTGCTATAGACGCGAAATTTAACCGACAGGAAAAAGATGCTGTGATATGCAAATGATTAGCTTTACAGAGCATTCACACAAGGTCGGCGCCGGTAGCGACACCTACAACGTGCTGACATGAGGAACGTTTCCAACCGATTTCTAATACACAAACAGCAGTTGACCTGCGTTTCCTGGTGAAACGTTGTTGTGATGCCTCGTGTAAGAAGGACAAATGAGTACCATCACGTTTCCGACTTTGATAAAGGTCGGATTGTAGCCTACCGCGATTGCGGTTTATCGTATCGCGACATTGCTGCTCGCGTTGGTCGAGATCCAATGACTGTTAGCAGAATATGGAATCGGTGGGTTCAGGAGGGTAATACGGAAAACCGTGCTGGATCCCAACGGCCTCGTACCACTAGCAATCGAGATGATAGGCATCTTCCGCATGGCTGTAACGGATCGTGCAGCCACGTCTCGATCCCTGAACCAACAGATGGGGATGTTTGCAAGACAACAACCATCTACAGGAACAGTTCGACGACGCTTGCAGCAGCATGGACTATCAGCTCGGAGACCGTGGGTGCGGTTACCCTTGACGCTTGACAGACAGGAGCGCCTGCGATGTTGTACTCAACGACGAACCTGGGTGCACGAATGGCAAAACGTCATTTTTTCCGATGAATCCAGGTTCTGTTTACAGCATCATGATGGTCGCATCCGTGTTTGGCGACATCGCGGTGAACGCACGTTGGAAGCGTGTATTCGTCATCGCCATACTGGCGTATCACGCAGCGTGATGGTATGGGGTGCCATTGGTTACACGTCTCGGTCCCCTCTTGTTCGCATTGACGGCACTTTGAACAGTGGACGTTACATTTCAGATGTGTTACGACCCGCGACTCTACCCTTCATTCGCTCTCTGCGAAACCCTACATTTCAGCAGGATAATACACGACCGCATGTTGCAGGTCCTGTACGGGCCTTTCTGGATACAGAAAATGTTCGACTGCTGCCGTGGCCAGCACAGTCTCCAGATCTGTCACCAAGTGAAAACGTCTGGTCAATGGTGGCTGAACAACTGGCTCGTCACAATTTCGCTCGTCACTACTCTTGATGAACTGTGGTATCGTGTTGAAGCTGCATGGGCAGCTGTAACGTCTGGTCAATGGTGGCCGAGCAACTGGCTCGTCACAATACGCCAGTCACTACTCCTGACGAACTGTGGTATCGTGTTGAAGCTGCATCGGCAGCTGTACCTGTACACGCCATCCAAGCTCTGTTTGACTCAATGCCCAGGCGTATCAATGGCGTTATTACGGGCAGAAGTGGTTGTTCTGGGTGCTGATTTCTCAGGATCAATGCACCCAAATTGCTTGAAAATATAACCACATGTCAGTTCTAGTATAATATATTTGTCCCATGAATACCCATTTATCATCTGCATTTCTTCTTGGTGTAGCAATTTTAATGGCCAGTAGTGTATCATTGTACACTGATATTATACCGAGAAATAAATTGCTGTTATGAAATTTCTGTCATTCTTTATTTGTTAGGGCTACAAACATTTCGACCCCCCTTCCCCTCTCGTAAACTGCCTACTAAGTATTGATGCGTTGCTGCGGTCATCATCAGCACTGTGGCAGGTCCGATGCAGAACGCCTCTCTCGTAACGACTGGCTCTGGCGTTTACTGAACACCTGAGATGCTTTCGCGCTCTTGTTTGTATTTCCACTCTCTCTTCTATTAATCAAACCCGATAACGGTCCCAGGGCAATCAGCGATACTCTAGGTTTTGCAAGCCATTTCTTTCGCGGATCAGTTGCATTTCCTCATCGCTCTGCTGAGGAATCTCAGTCTGACATCTTTCTTTCTCCCTTTCTCTCTTTTTTTGTGTTCATTCACTTTAGATCACTCTGGATGGTTACTCCCATATATTTCATGGGATTTATCTCTTGCTGTGATTTATCGAAAATAGTACAGTCTGTCACTAGCGAATCTCTTGTGCTAACACGTTATATATATTTATGCTCAGCATCAAGTGCCATTTCCTGCAGGAATCTCCGGTCCTCTGCAGATCTTCCTGCACGTCGCCACAGTATCCTGGAGTTACAAACTTCCTACACACGACAGCATTGTCCGCGAATAGCCTCATGCATCTTGCATCGTTATCCACTATATGATTTGAATGTATCGTAGTAACGGCCCCTTTTTGGTCTATCGATTTAGCCCTGTGTTGAGTTCTCTCTCTCAGGTAATCCCGAATCTAACCATAAATTTGGGCCGTCACTTGCTGAGCTCGTATTTTCTGCACTAAAGTCTGAAATTTATTCTGATGGGGCTTCTTTCTAATTAATGTTGAACGCATTATTTGATACTAAGTCAATGACTGCATCCTAATATTCTTCGACAAGGTCCATATTTTGAACGGATCCTCCTTCTCAGGTATGGTTACTGAATTATCCTTTCGAACTACCAGCGACTGGAGACACAAGAGTCGACACTTCGCGTTACGTCATCTAGTTGCGTAAGTTCCGTGACGTTGGTAGCTGAGCGAAGAGAGTGCTGCGGTGAAGCTGCTACTGTCGCCAGTAAAATGCTTTACTGTCGAGCACTTTCCGCTGTCTTCGTCTCCATACTGCGTACTAGCTTCACACCGACACTTTTGTCGTGTTTTGTCTGGAAACGGACAATGCAAGTGAATGGGAATAAAAATTACAAGAATGTGAGGATGAAACATGAATATGACTTAAATTGTTATTTTCACTCATCTGATTTCGGTGTATCAACAAATTCGTAAGTGGATGTTAATATACACTACTGGCCATTAAAATTGCTACACCAAGAAGAAATGCAGATGATAAACGGGTATTCATTGCACAAATATACTAGAACTGACATATGATTACATTTTCACGCAATTTGGGTGCATAGATCCTGAGAAATCAGCACCCAGAACAACCACCTCTGGCCGTAATAACGGCCTTGATACGCCTGGGCATTGAGTCAAATATAGCTTGCATGGCGTGTACAGGTACAGCTGACCATGCAGCTTCAACACGATACCACAGTTCATCAAGAGTAGTGGCTGGCGTATTGCGACGAGCCAGTTGCTCGGCCACCATTGACCAGAGGTTTTCAATTGGTGTGAGATCTGGAGAATGCGCTGACCAGGGCAGTAGTCGAACATTTTCTGTATCCATAAAGGCCCATACAGGACCTGCAACATGCGGTCGTGCATTATCCTGCTGAAATGTAGGGTTTCGCAGGGATAGAATGAAGGGTAGAGCCACGGGTCGTAACGCATCTGAAATGTGACGTCCACTGTTCAAAGTGCCGCCAATGTGAACAAGAGGGGACCGAGACGCGTAACCAATGGCACCCCATACCATCACGCGGGGTGATACGCCAGTATGGGGATTACGAATACACGCTTCCAATGTGCGTTCACAGCGATGTCGCCAAACACGGATGCGACCATCATGATGATGTAAACAGAACCTGGATTCATTCGAAAAAATGTCGTTTTGCCATTCGTGCACCCAGGTTCGTCGTTGAGTACACCATCGCAGGCGCTCCTGTCTGTGATGCAACGTCAAGGGTAACCGCACCCATGGTCTCCGAGCTGATAGTCCATGCTGTAAACGTCGTGGAACTGTTCGTGCAGATGGTTGTTATCTTGCAAACGTCCCCATCTGTTGGTTCAGGGATAGAGACGTGGCTTCACGATCCGTTACAGCCATGCGGATAAGATGCCTGTCATCTCGAATGCTAGTGATACGAGGCCGTTGGGATCCAGCACGGCGTTCCGTATTACCCTCCTGAACCCACTGATTCCATATTCTGCTAACAGTCATTGGATCTCGACCAATGCGAGCAGCAATGTCGCGATACGATAAACCGCAATCGCGATAGGCTACAATCCGGCCTTTATCAAAGTCGGAAACCTGATGGTACGCATTTCTGCTCCTTAGACGAGGCATCGCAACAACGTTTCACCAGACAACGCCGGTCAACTGCTGTTTGTGTATGAGGAATCGATTGGAAACTTTCCTCATGTCAGCACGTAGTAGGTGTTGCCACAGGCGCCAGCCTTGTGTGAATGCTCTGAAAAGCTGATCATTTGCATATCACAGCATCTTCTTCCTGTCGGTTACATTTCGCGTCTGTAGCACGTCATCTTCGTGGTGCAGCAATTTTAATGGCCAGTAGTTTACATTCCAAGGTAGTGAGACTGTGGCTATGTTACTATGCTTGCACTTGGGAGAAGCTGAAATAAAATCTGCATTCATTCATTGCGTTTCTTCTAATTTATTTCCGACAAATCCTCGGATGATTCCATGAAAAGTGAACCGCCTATTAACTTCAGCATAAATATGAAACTGAGGTAGTGTTACGTTTCTAAGGAATTTGACGTCGACGAGACATTTGCATCTACATCTGCAACTACTTACACAAATGAGCGCGTTGATCCACCTCTGGAAGGCAACAAAGCAGCAACTCTGCGTGGCATGGATTGGACAGGCCCTTAGTAGGTCTCCTCAGGCATGTGGCGGCAGACGTCTCTGCACAGACCACACAGTTCCCGCAAGTTAGGGGCGGATCGTTCGTGGACGCAGAACTGGTGCCCGACAGCTTTAAAGGTGTGTTCCACCAGGTTCAGATCATGCGAATCTGGTGGCCACGACATCAGCGTGAGTTTACCGCCGAAGTCTGGCCATCAGAGACGGGCAGTTATCCTGCTGGAAAATGCTATAGCCGTCGCGGAACATGTCAAGCCTGAAGACAGACAGGTAGTCAGAAATAATGTTTACGTAGTCCACAGCTGTCGATTACGACCGCGGGTCCCATGCAAGTCCACAAGAAAGTCGCCCACAGCACAATTCTGCCTCAACGGCTCGCATCCTTGGTGTGGTGCTCGTTAATATCAGCCGTTCGCCTGGGTGGCGGTGTATCCGAACACGGCCATCGACCTGGTGCAAGAAGAAGCACGGTTCATCCGACCAGGGGACACGCTTCCACTGATCCACGACCCTCTCCCGGCGATCCCTTGCCCACTGCAGTCGCAAATCACGATGTCGTTGGGTCTACACGGGAATTCGTAGCGGTCCTCTGACGCGGAACCGGATGTTCAACAGGGCGCGCTGGACGATGTGTCCCGAAACACTTGCGCTTGCCAGCAGAACAGTACTCCGTCATCTGCCACAGATTGCCGCCTATTCCGCTTTACAGATCGACCTCCCCATTCTGTGATGAGGTGCAAACGCCCAACACATTGTCACCTGCTTGTGGTTTTCCAGTCCTTCAACCAGTTTCCACAGACGCTCACCATAGCAGCCCGCCGTTCCTTAAGTGCTCCTTCCCAGACACCGGGTCACCAGAAACTGCTCTTTGTCAAAGTCGCTTACGTCAATGGATTTCCCCATCTGTGTTCCGTATCGTACATCCTTTTCACCACAATTATCCCCCATTAGTTTACACAGGGTGTTCCGAAATACCCGTTACTAACTTCTAGGTCTTGCACAGGGAATGAGAACATATTATTTAGCCCGCATCTCGTGGTCGTGCGGTAGCGTTCTCGCTTCCCACGCCCGGGTTCGATTCCCGGCGGGGTCAGGGATTTTCTCTGCCTCGTGATGGCTGGGTGTTGTGTGCTGTCCTTAGGTTAGTTAGGTTTAAGTAGTTCTAAGTTCTAGGGGACTGATGACCATAGATGTTAAGTCACATAGTGCTCAGAGCCATTTGAACCATTTGAACATATTATTTTGGATAGGAACCCACGTCAGGAAACATACCGTTTCCGTATTAAAGCCGTTTGAAATCATGTCTGTTAGGCAGGTAGGCAACAGGGAAGCCGTTGCGGTGGGGCGGTTACGTCGGATCGGCTGATGTCCTACCTGTCTGACTTGGTTCGACCCTCATTCACGTGTTTGTGACCGTTACAGCTACGTGCTTGGTTAAGTGTTCGCAGAATACAGCGATATTATCGTTTTGAATGGCGAAGCTCATGGTAATGGAAGGACTACTCGTCGCCTTTATCAAGGTCCACAGCGTCCGACTCCATCACACATACTTTTCGCCACAATAACCGTCGAGAAATGGTGTCAGCAGGCGTGACTGCGGTGCTACAAGGGAACGGCGCACACCCGAATCAGAAGAGGCCGTACTGCACCACGCTAAGAGAACGCGTCAACGATTACACGAACAATTTCTTTGTCTATTGATGAGTGCAATTGTAAAACAAGGCATGTACTGGGTCACGCCAATCAATTGCCTGCAGAGGTGGTCGGGTTACCAACACGCTTTCAAATGGTTGTAGCACGGAAGAGGTACGTTTCTGGATATGGATTCCAATTCAAAATATTATATACTCACTCCACTCCACAAGTCCTAGAAGTTTGTAATGGGAATTTCTGAACACCCTGTACACTTCCCACCGCGTAGCGTGCCCCCCCACGTTCAGTCTGGCGATGGGCAGTGTTCACGCCGTTTTGGCTCATCGTTTTACATCCTCAGTAAGCTACTCTACGCTACTTGCTGCAGAGTCCTTGGTACCAATATTATGGAAGTTCGGTCCTATTCCAGTTGCGTATTGAGGGTGAACCAGACCTCCACCGACAAATTTTCAGAGGCCGTTCAGGGATAGCGCCGGCCGGTGTGACCGAGCGATTCTAGGCGCTTCAGCCTGGAACCGCGCAACCGTTACGGTCGCAGGTTCGAATCCTGCCTCGGGCATGGATGTGTGTGATGTCAGGTTTAAGTAGTTCTACGTTCTAGGGGACTGATGACCTCAGATGTTAAGTCCCGTAGTGCTCACAGCCATTTTGTTCAGGGATATCATCTGAGTATTTTCATACAAGGGAGCCACGCTCTCTGGGACTCTTTACAGAGTAATAACATGAATAAAACGTTCTCGGTTTTCCAGCCGCGTCAATTGGAATAAAATCCTCGAGGTTTCGATGGCCTTCTCCGCCATCGTCGTCAGCAGTTCACTCACTGCCGGCGCTGTTTTTTTTTTTTTTTTTTCATTTATTGAATTTCAATTCCCCCCGAAGGGGGCGGGCTGGCAGCAGCTTAGTACGCCGCTCTTCAGCCGACAGATTTTGTGACAAAGAGCAAGAGAACAAATAAGAAAAACAACAGGCGATAAAATTGGAGACTTAGAGAGTAACAAGGCGAAAAGAAATCGTGGAACTTAAAAGAACAACACAGGGATGATGACGCTAATAAAAATACATACGAAGGAGACAGGGAAAACAATAGACAATTAAAAAAACACGGTGACAGTCTGGATTCTGTTCGCAAAGGAAATAAAATTCACACCGAGCGACAGCATGGTTTCTGTCCGCAACACGAGAAAGACAAACAAGACTGAATAGTCACTGGAACACTGTACTAAAAAGTTGGCAAATGTGACACCACAGTCGAGAGCAGGTGGGGGGAAACTGGACAGAAGATGGGAAAACGAAAAAGGGGGGGGAAAGGAGAGTAAAAGCGAAGGGGGGGGAGCCGGGAAAGGAGCTGAAGGAGGATGAGGACCCATAAGAGGGGGGGGGGCAGACGCGACAGGGAGTGGGGTAGGCAGAGGAGGTGAATACAAAAGGACTGGGGGGGGAGAAGGGAGGTAGGGAGAGGTTTAGTGGGGGGAAGAACAGGACAGAAGTGGGGGGGGAGAGGGAGCCCAGGGAAAGGACAGAGGAAAGGAGGGGGATGGAGGATCAGAGTTGATAGGAAGGGTAAATGGAGGGAGAGAGGGCATCATCCGGGAGGGGGAGTTGACGGAAGCCACCTCGGGAAAGGAGATGGAGGGTGTAGAGATGGAGGGTAGGGGGGACACAACGGTGAAGACGTGGCAGGGGGTGGGGATGGGAGAGGAGAGGAGCAACCAGGGGGTGAGGGGGTTCAAGACGGCGGGAGGTGTAGAGGATGCGGATATGTTCGAGGAATAGGAGCAGATGGGGGAAAGGAATGAGATCATAGAGGATCCGCGTGGGGGACGGGAGGCGGATACGGAAGGCGAGGCGGAGTGCATGACGCTCAAGGATCTGGAGGGACTGATAGAATTTGGGGGGGGCAGATATCCAGGCAGGACTGGCATAACAGAGGATGGGACGGATTAAGGATTTGTAGGTGTGGAGGATGGTAGAGGGGTGCAACCCCCATGTCCGGCCAGAGAGGAGTTTGAGGAGTCAGAGGTGGTTGTGGGCTTTGGATTGGATGGATCGGAGATGAGGGATCCAGGTGAGGTGACGGTCAATGGTGAGGCCAAGGTAGGTGAGGGTGGGGGTGGCCGGGGCTGTTACGGTCTCTCGCTTATATAGGCATGATGGCATCATCAGCAGCGAATCAGATCGATCCAATGTGGCGCGCGCGCGTAAGTCGACCCGGCCAGCTGGCGGAGCTATTGCTCGTGGCAGCACCCGTGACGTCAGGTGGCGCCAGGGGCAGGCGCCACGTTTGAAACTGCCGCTCCCGCGTCGCGCATCTGCCTCTGCTTTCTTTCGATGTCCAACGCCCGTCCCCATGCCCTGCTGAGTGTGTACCCCTGGTCTCTGTTAAAATTGTTGTTGTTTAAGCGAATCTCGGCCGCTTCCTTTATAACGGAGTCCCAATACGTAGACGCACGAGCCAACACTTTTGTATTTTCGAACTGTATTTTATGTCTGTTTTCTAGGGAATGCTCCGCTATGGCCGACTTGTCAAGCTCCCTTTGTTTTATATGGCACTTGTGCTCAGTACAACGCTCCACAACCGCGCGAATTGTTTGTCCAATATACATGCTGCCACATTCACACCGGACACTCGAAGAGCAATGTCGTCTTCAACAAGTCGCAACAAATTACCGTAGGTCTCTAGAAGAATGTAGCGTTCCAAAGGATTGGAAAAGGGCACAGGTCATCAAGAAGGGACGTCGAACAGATGTGCAGAACTATAGACCTATATCTCTAACGTCTATCAGTTGTACAATTTTGGAACACGTATTATGTTCGAGTATAATGACTTTTCTGGAGACTAGAAATCTACTGTGTAGGAATCAGCATGGGTTTCGAAAAAGACGATCGTGTGAAACCCAGCTCGCGCTATTCGTCCACGAGACTCAGAGGGCCATAGACACGGGTTCCCAGGTAGATGCCGTGTTTCTTGACTTCCGCAAGGCGTTCGATACAGTTCCCCACAGTCGTTTAATGAACAAAGTAAGAGCATATGGACTATCAGACCAATTGTGTGATTGGATTTCATTCTCAATGGAGAGAAGTCTTCCGAAGTAAGAGTGATTTCAGGTGTGCCGCAGGGGAGTCTCGTAGGACCGTCGCTATTCACAATATACATAAATGACCTTGCAGATGACATCGGAAGTTCACTGAGGCTTTTTGCGCATGATGCTGTAGTATACACAAGTGTTATGTGCTGGGATTACGTAGAAAGAAAGATCCTTTATCATTTAGCTACAATATAGAAGGTCAGCAACTGGAAGCAGTTAATTCCATAAATTATCTGGGAGTACGCATTAGGAGTGATTTAAAATGGAATGATCATATAATGGTGATCGTCGGTAAAGCAGATGCCAGACTGAGGTTCATTGGAAGAATCCTAAGGAAATGCAATCCGAAAACAAAGGAAGTAGGTTACAGTACGCTTGTTCGCCCACTGCTTGAATACTGCTCAGCAGTGTGGGATCCGTACCAGATAGGGTTGATAGAAGAGATAGAGAAGTGGAGAGCAGCGCGCTTCGTTACAGGATCATTTAGTAATCGCGAAAGCGCTACGGAGATGATAGATAAACTCCAGTGGAAGACTCTGCAGGAGAGACACTCAGCAGCTCGGTACGTGCTTTTGTTGAAGTTTCGAGAATATACCTTCACCGAGGAGTCAAGCAGTATATTGCTCCCTTCTACGTATATCTCGCGAAGAGACCATGAGGATAAAATCAGAGAGATTACACAGAGGCATACCGACAATCTTTGTTTCCGCGAGCAATACGAGACTGGAATAGAAGGGAGAACCGATAGAGGTACTCAAGGTACCCTCCGCCACACACCGTCAGGTGGCTTGCGGAGTATGGATGTAGCTGTACATGTAGATATAGAGACCAGGGGTACACACTCAGCAGGGCATGGGGACGGACGTTGGACATCGATGAAAGCAGAGACAGATGCGCGACGCGGGAGCGGCAGTTTCAAACGTGGCGCCTGCCCCTGGCGCCACATGACGTCACCTGTGCTGCCACGGTCAGTAGCTCCGCTAGCTGCCCGGGTTGACTTAGGCGCGCGTGCTACATTGGATCGATGTGATTGGCTGCTGATGATGTCATCGTGCCTATGTAAGCGAAAAACCGTAGCAGCCCCGGCAGTCAGAGAACTCCAACGATGATGGCCGAGATGGCCATCGAAACCTCGAGGATTTTATTCCAATTGACGCAGCTGGAAAACCGAGAACGTTTTATTAATGTATGGCGTCGCGAAAGACTACGAGGTCACAGAGTAATAACATACTTCGTATTTATTCACTTTGTTACCGTAATCACTCTTTTTCTGTGGACATATCTCTACTTCAATGAAGAATCCCATAACACGCTACAACTGAGACGTACCGCAGACAACACAATGCGTCGACCCTCGGTCAAAGCACTGTCCTGGCACGTAGCTGCCTCCGCTGTTGGAACAGTTCCGAATACGTCGCTGTGGCGCTCTTTCATTGCATTAAGTGATGCCATACACGAGGTACCTATCGACCAACTCTTACTCGGTAAACCTTTCCATTCCGCTGTGTGTCACTGCTGGAAAATGAACCCAAGATAGGACCGAACACTAGTGAACATTTCAAAGAGTGTTCATTGTCTATATCGCCATAAACGTTTCCTAAATTTAAAAGTGCTATATTTCTGTATTTCATCTTTTCGATTTCGGTGTTACATTACACCACAGGTGCTCAAACCGTTGATCGGAATCTTCGGGCCAATCCCCGTGTCTTTATGAGTCAATCTTTCAAAATCGTTGTCCAACATCTGTTTGAATGTACTGCTTTTGTAAATACCAGTTTGTTGACAATGAGTGCTCACACGGTGTTTGTAGGAGGTAAATCTGACAACAATGATTCCGCCTCTTTCGTCTCAATTAACATTTATCTCCTTCAGCACTTTTCTCCTGCACAGCTATAAAAATTAAATATGAAATACTTCCCTCAAATTCAATCAGAACTGTCAGATCACCAAAAAACATTGGATCAAGAAACTGCAAAGAATTATACAGTCTACCTGACAGCACTAAAGACAGACTTTGAAAACAGATTTTCAGATTTCAAGACGATGTGATAGCTTTCATAGGTCAACCTCTCCAAAAAGTAATGTGGAGGATACTGAAAATAAAATGAGTACCCTTTTCTCCTGTAGTGCCATTGAACTTGGAGAGGAAATAATTTGATTTCAAAATGACATTTCCTGGAAGTCAGAACAGTGTGAAGATAACTTTTAGAAATTAGTGAGTGTGAAAATCTACTCTAACATTGTAAAAGTGGCATCGGATGTTATTTCACCTTTTGGATCAACTTATCTATGTGAGGCAGCTTTTCAACGGTGAACATAGCGCAATATTAATGCAGAATTAAACTGACTGATCATCATCTTTTAGACTGTGTAAAGTTGGCTCTGACAAATTATTCTCTGGATTTGAATAAACTTGCCAATGATATGCAAAGCCAAGTGTCTCACTAAACTTTTCTCAGCATCTATGACAGTGCATATTTTAATTTTTTTCACATGTGTAATATCCTGAAATTGAGTAGTAGGCCTACAACTTTTGATGTAGAGAAAATTACCTTTTATGTATTTTTGTGTGATTAAAAAGGTTAATTTTGGCTATGGTGTTGTTTTGCGCTTAAATTTTTATGAATTTTTAAGTCAGTGGACTAAATTGTTTTGTAGCAGATCTCAAGCCCAAAAAAATTGAAAACCCCTGCATTACACCATCTCCGGGACCCTCTACGATACCAGGTAATCATGTGGCCAACGGGTGATCACCAATAGACAACAGGGAACAAGAGATTTATGTTCGCCGTGCACAGCCTTCTTTACTGTTCACAATGTGACAGGCGGCAGTGGATCGAGTAAACTGCAGACATCGATTTCTTGTACCCTCTATGATATGCATATATAAAAAGATTACCCGCTATACACATGACCACCTGGTATCATAGGGGAGCCAAAGATGGTATAATATCACGCCGAAATCGACTATATACAAAATAAGGCCTGTAAATGTAGCTGAATCTGCCATCCCTAATGCTTAAACAATAGTAGTTCGGAAATATTCTTCCAGCGCCAACGAAATTTGAGGTATCCTGTCCATTTTTAGAGCCAGTAGTCCACTGTCAGCAGAAATAACTCTGATAAACGGGAAAATATCTAAACGTCAAAAGTATCAGAAAGATAAAGGAATTGCTATTACTCTGTCCGACAGCATGCTACAACAAAAACTGCCATGTTTGTATATGACACAATGAAAACTGTTCGAATTTCAAACGCTCTCTCAGGTTCAAAAATGGCTCTGAGCACTATGGGACTTAACAGCTGTGGTCATCAGTCCCCTAGAACTTAGAACTACTTAAACCTAACTAACCTAAGGACATCACACACATCCATGCCCGAGGCAGGATTCGAACCTGCGACCGTAGCAGTCGCGCGGCTCCGGACTGCGCGCCTAGAACCACGAGACCACCGCGGCCGGCTGCTCTCTCAGGAAAACTACACTGTCACACCACAGAATCTACAAAACAAAAAGTTACGAAATCACTCGAATTCACAGGTCTCTCGCTAAACTCTAAGAATTAAGGGGCAATCAACATCTTCGTTTGCCGGCCGGAGTGGCCGAGCGGTTAAAGGCGCTACAGTCTGGAACCGCACGACCGCTACGGTCGCAGGTTCGAATCCTGCCTCGGGCATGGATGTTAGTTAGGTTTAAGTAGTTCTAAGTTCTAGTTCTAAGTTCTAGGGGACTTCTGACCACAGCAGTTGAGTCCCATAGTGCTCAGAGCCATTTTTTGAACATCTTCGCAATTTTGTATCTGTGCACGATATGATCATCGCTGACTGATACACAGCTGCGTATTGATCACTTCACTTAAAAAATAATGACTTTATGTGAATAGATTTCTGTGTAAATGATATTGTTTCTGAATATCTGATTTTATCCGATGTCAATAGAATAATTTTGAAGGTAATTAACATGAAAAACAACTATGTAAATTTTATAAAGTTATTTATAAAAATGTTTTCATTATTTTTTTTGCTCGCAACAGAAATGTCTGATCTCTCGCACTTGGTGGGAAGAGAGAATGTAAATTCAGACATGTTTATACAGTGATAGCGGGTAGTTGGAATTTTGAAGATCGTGTGAGCAGATTGAAATTACATTACCGTGCAACTTGAACGATTATTGTGAATCAGTGGTTTGGGTGTTAAAGTCACATGATGAACGATTAGGATTTTCGAAAATTCAGATTTCTTTGCACAGGAAAAACTCGAGACAACACTCAGACTCTGAAAGAGACAACGAAGCCAGCTAAGTACCAACTTCAAAATTCATCAGTGTGGGCATGACTACTTTTAAAATTACGCAGATTGACAAAAATCACAAAGTCTGATGTGACAAGATAGAAGTAGCATGTTACACTGGCTTCAGCAACTTGAGGTTGCATTTCATTGCCGAATCAAGACCATCACAAAGGTCAGAGGCTGTGTTACATTATATTAGAATTACGTCTACTGGGGAGAGGGGTAGCTAATTTTTTTGCTTGGTGTGCTTCGCTCCTCTGACGACGATTAAAATAAAACCACCTCTGTTACATCCTCGCTAGAGATCAGAAAGAGAGTTTACTCACTTTAAACACGCCACCGGATCTTATGATGTCATCTCTCAACTCGATGTCTCCGTACTCTCGGAGACCCGACTAGCCAGTTTTGCCTCTACCCATTTAACTGTAAACTCGCCGCTTGAGTCTGCTGTCGGGCAGAAGAGCACTACACCAGCGTAGAAAGGAGAGCAAACACATGACTTGGCAAGTATAACCGAGAACTCGCGACAATGCCGCTCACTACAGAAACAACTGATGGGTATTACGATAATTATATAAAAGTGTGTGTTTGTGTGGCCGGTCGAAGTGGCCGTGCGGTTAAAGGCGCTGCAGTCCGGAACCGCAAGACCGCTACGGTCGCAGGTTCGAATCCTGCCTCGGGCATGGATGTTTGGATGTTTGTGATGTCCTTAGGTTAGTTTGGTTTCAGTAGTTCTAAGTTCTAGGGGACTAATGACCTCAGCAGTTGAGTCCCACAGTGCTCAGAACCATTTGAACCATTTTTTTGTGTTTGTGTGTACGTATGAGGGCATATATATATATATATATATATATATATATATATATATATATATATATATATATATATAGAGGGAAACATTCCACGTGGGAAAAACCCATCTAAAAACAAAGATGATGTGATTTACCAAACGAAAGCGCTGGCAGGTTGATAGACACACAAACAAACACAAACATACACACAAAATTCAAGCTTTCGCAACCAACGGTTGCTTGATCAGGAAAGAGGGAAGGAGAGGGAAAGACGAAAGGATGTGGGTTTTAAGGGAGAGGGTAAGGAGTCATTCCAATCCCGGGAGTGGAAAGACTTACCTTACGGGGAAAAAAGGACAGGTATACACTCGCGCGCGCGCGCGCACACACACACACACACACACACACACACACACACACACACACACACACACACATATCCATCCGCACATACACAGACACAAGCAGACATTTGTAAAGGCCAAAGGGCAAAGGCCTTTACAAATGTCTGCTTGTGTCTGTGTATGTGCGGATGGATATGTGTGTGTCCATAATATTGTCGAGTAAATATTTGCAGGTATATGTCTGTAATGGCGATACATTCTGAAATCGTTGCACCACAGTACCAGAGCACGCCGCCAGTGCAACCGGAACAAAGCGCGCCGCACGTTTCGATTTTAAGTTAGTCGTCTGCGCACTTCTTGCTTTGCCTCCCCTACCGGCCTGCCACGGTACTGTGACGCGGAGACTTCAGAGTGAAACCACGGCCCCAGGTATACAGGTGTTACAGAAAGGTACGGCCAAACTTTCAGGAAACATTCCTCACACACAAAGAAAGAAAATATGTTAGAGCTCATTTTATTACTTCTCTTCAAATCACATTAATCATGGAATGGAAACACACAGCAACAGAACGTACCAGCGTGACTTCAGACACTTTGTTACAGGAAATGTTCAATATGTCCTCCGTTAGCGAGGGTACATGCATCCACCCTCCGTCGCATGGAATCCCTGATGCGCTGATGCAGCCCTGGAGAATGGCGTATTGTGTAACAGCCGTCCACAATACGAGCACGAAGAGTCTCTACATTTGGTACCGGGGTTGCGTAGACAAGAGCTTTCAAATGCCCCCATAAATAAAAGTCAAGAGGGTTGAGGTCAGGAGAGCGTGGAGGCCATGGAATTGGTCCGCCTCTACCAATCCATCGGTCACCGAATCTGTTGTTGAGAAGCGTACGAACACTTCGACTGAAATGTGCAGGAGCTCCATCGTGCATGAACCACATGTAGTGTCGTACTTGTAAAGGCACATGTTCTAGCAGCACAGGTAGAGTATGCCGTATGAAATCATGATAACGTGCTCCATTGAGCGTAGGTGGAAGAAAATGGGGCCCAATCAAGACATCACCAACAATGCCTGCCCAAACGTTCACAGAAAATCTGTGTTGATGACGTGATTGCACAATTGCGTGCGGATTCTCGTCAGCCCACACATGTTGATTGTGAAAATTTACAATTTGATTACGTTGGAATGAAGCCTCATCCGTAAAGAGAACATTTGCACTGAAATGAGGATTGACATATTGTTGGATGAACCATTCGCAGAAGTGTACCCGTGGAGACCAATCAGCTGCTGATAGTGCCTGCACACGCTGTACACGGTACGGAAACACTGGTTCTCCCGTAGCACTCTCCATACAGTGACGTGGTCAACGTTACCTTGTACAGCAGCAACTTCTCTGACGCTGACATTAGGGTTATCGTCAACTGAACGAAGAATTGCCTCGTCCATTGCAGGTGTCCTCGTCATTCTAGGTCTTCCCCAGTCGCGAGTCATAGGCTGGAATGTTCCGTGCTCCCTAAGACGCCGATCAATTGCTTTGAACGTCTTCCTGTCGAGACACCTTCGTTCTGGAAATATGTCTCGATAGAAACGTACCGCGCCACGGCTATTGCCCCGTGCTAATCCATACATCAAATCTGCCAACTCCGCATTTGTAAACATTGTACTGACTGCAAAACCACGTTCGTGATGAACACTAACCTGTAGATGCTACGTACTGATGTGCTTGATGCTAGTACTGTAGAGCAATGAGTCGCATGTCAACACAACCACCGAAGTCAACATTACCTTCCTTCAACTGGGCCAACTGGCGATGAATCGAGGAAGTACAGTACTACTGAGGAAACTAAAATGAGCTCTAACATGGAAATTAAGCGTTTCCGGACACATCTCCACATAACATCTTTTCTTTATTTGTGTGTGAGGAATGTTTCCTGAAAGTTTGGCCGTACCTTTTTGGAACACCCTGTATATGCTACAGCATACGCTACCTAATATGTTCCAAACGCCGCGCAAAGAACGAGATTCTTCCGGAACTCATACCTCGGGGTCTGTTGATGATAGGAAGGTAGTGTCAAGCGTTTTGGATATCGCTTGGGCTGGGGACCAACAGGAGGATCATTTTAGTGTCACTATCCCACAGTACGAGGTCAAAGTATGAATATTGCACACTTCCTCCTGCTTATCCAAATGGAGCAAATCGTTTAGTTCTTTTTGAATCTGATGTGGACTACGGTGGACCATACGGGGCTTATCGAGGTCACATTATTTCATGGGCGGTTCACTAGAAAACCGCGAAAAAGGCTTTTTTACTACCGTTTCATACCAAAACCGAATCACGGATTCCAAGGCATACAAAGTAGCTGAAATTTTTACGGATTCCAAGACGGCTATGCACACACAGTAGCTGCAATTTTTACTATATATTCGTAAGAGCTCGATTTCGAACACCTTCGAAAATGTTCTTGATATCTTTATCCGTTTCCAGGGAGTTACAGAGGTTCAAAGTTACCCCACTTCTACACATAAAACACGCGCGGAGAATCCGGTATGAGGTGAAATCTAAAAAAAATATTAAAAAAAATAGCTGCAGAAAATTGTTCGAACTTTAATCGTTCATTTTATATGCATTTCTTTATTAGTTCATGGGCGGCTCCTTAGGAAACCCGACGAATTCATGAGGGCTAAGCACAGAAAACTGCTGAAACTTTTACGGTATATTGTCAAAAACCCGAACTCGATCAGCCCAGAAAGTTTTCTTGATATTTTCATCAGTTTCCGAGATACAGACGTTCAAAGTTCCCCTTACCTGTATACGTAAAATACGCACGTAAAATCAGATGCGACGGGAAAAATGGCTCTGAGCACTATGGGACTTAACATCTGAGGTCTGCGACGGGAAAACGGAGTTTATAAAGTGACAAAGCATGGAGAAATGTACCGTAATTGAAGTGTGTCGTTGTCGTCAAAAGAGTTCTGGGAACCTCATGTTGTAGAACTGAAACACATGTAAAATTTTTGTGCAAGTAAAATCAGCTCTGATGTGTAAACTTAGTTTTGCATTATTTCAGTGTCACATAAGAAAAACTACCAAACTTTTACTGGTCCTTAAAGTTCTTTTCATGTGAGTGACATGCCTCGCAGTGGCAGGGAAAAGGAATGAACCAGTGGAAAAATGCTCCTGTCGGAGGACATAAACGATTAATAAGCTCCTAGTTATAAGACAGTTACTAAAAGGTGGGGTACTGGTTGCCTCATTCTACTTTCTCAGAACCTTCATTTTCCCATATATTGTGGCACGTGAATATATTTTCGCTTCTTATGCTGAGACAGAAGGGGACAGTGTCAGTTGGAAAGAGAAGCAAAAGTAATAAATACTGGATGATAGTAGACAGTCGTTGTGGCATAGGAAGAGCGAAGGTGACAATGGCAGTGTGAGAGAAAGAGAGGGACACAGTGTGTGTGGAACACAGTTGACAGTGAGAGAAGAGTGCTAGGAAAAGAGTGGAGGAGACAGTGCCAGTGGGAGAGGAATAAAGAGAAGGAGGAAGTGGAAGTGGGTAAGAACCAGTGGTACCGAGAGACCGAGTGTCTGAGCATGACAAAGAGGAAGAGAGAGGTAATGACAATGAGAAGAGAGAGCAGCTTTGGGAAGGAATGAACAACACTGTAGCGGTAAGAGAGAGCGAGATGGACACAGAAACAATGAGAGGAGACAGTAGTAGTGGGACAGAACGGAGGAGACTGTGACTGTGAATGTGAGACAGTGACAGAGAGACACAAAGAGACAATGACAGCGAGCCGGGCTGAAACAGTAAGTAAGGGTGGGATAGTGGGAATGGATGGATATGAGCGAATTTTTTATTCTCGAATCAGAAGCATACAAATTTACAGTTGCCATACACATCAATAAATGTATACACACAAATTGTATTTATATTACATGTGCCCAGTACTTTGCAACCTCCAAGGCGCTTGGAGTGGCTTGCAGGAGATCAATCTTCGTGCAGGATGTAGGGCACAAAAGGCACTGGATCATGTGGCTTGTGGTTTGTTCTTGTCCACAATCACAGGACGTATCTTCTGTTATGAAGCCCCATCACTTTTCAGGTTGTCTCTGGATCGTCCAACTCCTGATTGTAATCTGTTTAAAGATTTCCACACCAGCCACCCTCGTTGTGTCCAGGTGGTAGTTCTTCAGCTTCTGGCGTCTGCAGGTGAGGCGTAGACTTCTTCCATAACTCCAGCCTTGACTTCTCTGGTGAAATGGTGAGCCTCTCGGATGTTCTCAGGAAGCTCTTTCGCGATCTCAGCCGTTGCTGTGGTGGATTATGTCCGCGCAGTGGATGGGCACTGTCCTGTTCCACTTTCACTCTCTCCTTGTTGGCAGCCACTGTTCTGCGTATCCATGGTGGCGCTATTACAGCCAGGCAGCAGAGCTTATCAGTTGGGGTAGGTCTTAAGCAACCTGTGATCAACCTGCAGGTTTCGTTGAGAGCAATGTCTACTTGTCTGGGGTACATGAAAGGAGCCTCCACGAAGATTGCAATGATTTCCGACCAAGATAAGACTTGCAATCGGGCGTACCCTTGGCGTCAGGTTTCTCTGGCGGCTGATCCTTTCACACAAGAAACATCATCCTGGTCCTTTTCAGGACCACAGTTGATCATCATATCGATAAATACAGAAGGTATGCGCGACTGAACAGCGATGGAGTACTGGTTGCGACCGCGTTAGTTACGGGAGCTTGAGGGAGTGAGAGGTGAGCATCATGTTAGAAAGAGAGCGAACACGTTCGCATGCCAAAGTATTCGGGGAAATATTTAAAGATGCTGAGGAAGGCAAAATGAGACGGCTGGTACCACACTTTTCAGGCGGTTTTTAAACAGCAGCATATTCGCCTCCTTGTGGTTCGATACAAGCATTTTTCCGCTGGTAAGTATATCCCTGTATGTGTATGTACACATACACTGAAACGCCGAAGAAACTGGTACAGGCATGCTTATTCAAATACAGAGATATGTAAACAGACAAAATACGGCGCTGCGGTCGGCAACGCCTATGTAAGACAACAATTGTCTGGCGCAGTTGTCAGATCGTTACTGCTGCTACAATGGCAGGTTATCAATAGGTAAGTGAGTTTGAAGGTCATGTTACAGTCGGCGCACGAGCGATGGGAGACAGTATTTCCGAGGTAGCGACGAACTGGGGATTTTCCCGTACGACAATTTCACGTGTGTTCAGTGAATATCAAGAATCCAGTATAACATCAAATCTCCGACATCGCTGCAGCCGGAAAAAGATCCTGCAAGAACGGGACCGACGACGACTATGGAGAATCGTTCAACGTGACAGAAGTGCGACCCTTCCGTAAATCGCTGCAGATTTCAGTTCTGGGCCATCAACAAGTGTCAGCGTGCGAAACATTCAGCGAAACGTCATCCTCATGGGCTTTCGGAGCCGAAGACCCACTCGTGTACCCTTGATGGCTGCACGACAAGGCTATACGCCTAGCCTGGACCCGTCAACACCGACATTGGTCTGTTGATGACAGGAAACATTTTGCCTGGTCGGACGAGTCTCGTTTCAAATTGTATCGAGTGGATGGACGTGTACCGGTATGGAGACAACCTCATGAATCCATGGACCCAGCATGTCAGCAGGGGACTGTTCAAACTGGTGGAGGCTCTGTAATGGTGCGGGTTGTATGCAGTTGGAATGATATGGGACCCCTGATATGTCCAGATATGACTCTGACTGGTGACACGCACGTAAGCATCCTGTCTGATCACCTGCATTCATTCAGGTCCGTTCTGGATTCCGACGGAGTTGTGCAATTCCAGGAGGACAATGCGACACCTCACACGTCCTGGAATGCTACAGAGTGGCTCCAGGAACAGTCTTCTGAGTTTAAACACTTCCGCTGCCCATCAAACTCCCCAGACATGAGTATTATTGAGCATATTTGGCATGCCTTGCAACGTGCTGTTCAGAAGAGATCTCCACCCCCTCGTACTCTTACGGATTTGTGAACAGCCCTGTAGGGTTCATGGTGTCAGTTCCCTCCAGCACTACTTCAGATATTACTCGAGTCCATGGCACGTCGTGTTGCGGCACTTCTGCGTGCTCGCTGTGACCCTGCACGACATTATGTAGGTATACGAGATTCTTTGGCTCTTCAGTGTTTATGTATATGTAAAAAAAAAATTATTCGAAGACTATTTTAAACTGTTTATTTGCTTGCACTGGACGAACTTTGAATGTTTTGAACATGAAGCGTGGATTACAACAAATCACCCAAACCACCTTTATGCCAACCTCACACTTCCTGTTATGAAACACATTTTTAATTTTACGCACTGCATCATTCAGCTTTCGTCCTAACCAGCCACAGTCTCACAAAATACAGCTTCGTTAGAAACCATCTCATCCCGAGAACCGAGAACAGCTTCGTTACAAACCATCTGATCCCGAGAGCCGGTCATTGTCACCCGTCAGTGCCACGCGACAACAGCAAGATCAGGACACTCAACTTGGTGCTACGTGACGGTTTGCACTCCTGCACACTTTGGTAAGATGGGACGAATCGTCGAGAATGAAATGCCACAGTTTTCGGACTCTTCATACTTGCGGATCTACCGGGCGAACGAAGACAGTCAGTATACACTTACGTAATATCAGCGCCTTCATTTGCGATGTATGCAACCCGCAACATTACATCATAACCTCTTCGTTTCCAATCCCCAAATTAGGTGTCCACCAGACGCTGCCGCCACAGCTAGCCACGCCGTCGCATAGACTCTGCGTGGCCGGCCGGCTTCGGCGAAGAAGTAGGCCAGCAGAGCAGGCCGGTGTGGGGGCGTGTCCGGTCCCACGTGCAATATTGACGGCCGGCGGGCCGGACACCTGGCCGTGTAGCGGCGATCGAACCGCGCGCGTGGCCGTCCCTCAGTAAGCACCCCCTGCCATTACCTCCGGCAGATTCCACGCCCGATACCGCTCACTACCACCCTGCCGCCGTCTCTGCGGCTGCGAAATGCTCGCATCTACGTTTTCGCCACTAGCCACACACTATCGTACAGGATGGTGGCCATGAAGATTTATAGTCAGTTTTAAGGCTCACTTTTGCTTGGAAACACAGAAACTGCGATGTTATCCATCTTATTCATGTTTACAAAATGCTGAAGGTACACTGCCTGACAAAAATGTGAAGCTGCCAGAAGATATAATCGGATTTAAATGTAACGTCGTACATATAACACCATCGGCGAGTATGATAATGAATCTCTGTGACAGGTAGAACAGCCACCTCAGAACATTAGCGTTGCTCGTGTTTAGTGTTGCTACCAGGCCTGGTAGGCTATACACAGTGTTTTCGTAAGAGCGTGCAGAAATTTAACAGGACATAGCGGATGCTCTACTGAATAATGTTAGGTAGGGAATGTAGGGTCGAAGAATATAATCACAGTTACATGTACTTTTCTATTTACATTAGTTACAGTTAACTGCAAACACCAAGAAAAAAAAAATGTTCAAATGTGTGTGAAATCTTATGGGACTAAACTGCTAAGGTCATCAGTCCCTAAGCTTACACGCTACTTTGTCCTAAGGACAAACACACACACCCATGCCCCAGGGAGGACTCGAACCTCCGCCGGGATTAGCCGCACAGTCCATGACTGCAGCGCCTTAGACCGCTCGGCTAATACGGCGCGGCAACTGCAAAGACCAACACTGATAAAATCAACCGTACAAAATGTGCTGAAACTGACGGCCATCAGCCTCAATGCAAGCATGACATCGGCGAACAAGGTTGTGACGCACGCTGACAAATGTCCCTCGTGTGCTTCCAATCATAACACAGGCAGCTACAGTTCTGGCAACTAATTCCATCTTCGTATCCACTGGCGTCTCGCAGGAAAGTGACTGTAGATATCCCCATAGGAAATAATCAAAGGGATTCATGTCAGGTGACCTGGCAGACTCTGGCGTTCGCCAAGGTAGTGTTATAGGTCCATTGCTGTTCCTTATCGCCGGCCAGTGTGGCCGAGCGGTTCTAGGCGCTTCAGTCTGGAACCGCGCGACCGCTACGGTCGCAGGTTCGAGTCCTGTCTCGGGCATGGATGTGTGTGATGTCCTTAGGTTAGTTAGAATCACTTAAACCTAAGTTCTAGGGGACTGATGACCTCAGAAGTTGAGTCCCGTGGTGCTCGGAGCCATTTGAAACATTTTTTGTTTTTTTTTTTCCTTATATACATAAACGATTTGGGAAACAATCTGAGCAGCCGTCTTACGTTGTTTGCAGATGATGCTGTCGTTTACCTACTAGTAAAGGCATCAAAAAATCAAAACGAATTGCAAAACGATTTAGAAAAAATATCTGTATGGTGCGAAAATTGGCAGTTGACACTAAATAACGAAAAGTGTGAAGTCATCCACATGAGTGCTAAAAGGAATCCGTTAAAATTCGATTACACGATAAATCAGTCAAATATAAAGGCCGTAAACTCAACTATACACCTAGCAATTAAAATTACAAACAGCTTAAATTGGAAGGAACACACAGAAAGGCTAAACAAAGACTGCGTTTTATTGGCAGGACACTTAGAAAATGTAACAGATCTACTAAGGAGACTGCCTACTCTACGCTTGTCCGTCCTCTTTTAGAATAATGCTGCGCGGTGTGGGATCCTTACTAGATAGCTTTGGCGGAGTACATGGAAAAAGTTCAAAGAACGGCAGCACGTTTTGTATTATCGCGAAACAGGGGTGAGAGTGTCACTGAAATGATACACGGTTTGGAAAGGACTTCATTAAAACAATGGCGTTTCTCGCTGTGGAGGAATCTTCTCACGAAATTCCAATCACCAACTTTGTCCTCCAAATGCGAAAATATTTTGTTGACGCCGACCTACAGCGGGAGACACTATCACCATGATAAAATAAGGGAAATGGGAGCCCGTACGGAAAGATATAGGTGTTCCTTCTTTCCGCGCGCTATACGTGATTGGAATAATAGAGAATTGTGAAGGTGGTTCGATGAACCCTCTGCGAGGCACTTAAATGTGAATTGCAGAGTATACATGTAAATGTAGTTGTAGATGAATAGGACCTCCCCTTACAATCCAGAGATGAGGAAATACTGTGCCGCTACTGCCCCGCCATATAGCACTGTACGTCTCTGAATAACACTGAGTACTGTGGTTCACTCGTAGCACTTTCTGTCACGGCACGATATAAATACGATATAAAAGAGGGACCTTATGGACAAGTAAAGTATAGAAAACCTGCCTCATGACTTCCTGGTCATTTAGGCTCGTCCTCCTTGTTTCCTTGTAGGAAATAAAGAACGTACATGTAAATAAACAGGGCAGTACGTGTACGCTTGTACGCATGTTAGTTGTAAATAGGATGGCAAACAGTCATGCTAGACAAAGCGGCAGACAATTTCACTTCCATATCTCCTTAAGCTGGCTTTTCCGACCTCAAGTTCCCTGCCTCAAATTGTTCAGTGGAGCATTCCCTATGTGTTGTTACACTTTTGCATGCCCTTACGGAAACATCCTGCATAAGAGGCGCGAATAGCGTCAGCTGTTAAGTAATCACTCTGAAGGGGACAGCCTTATCAATGCCTTACAGTGTCTGAAAGGAACCTGTGGGTCTCTATTTGGCCCGTCGGTCGAATCGTGCAGTACCCAGGCTTCGTGCTCAACGTTCTGGTGGACCACATCAGACCACCACAAGGGAGAGTCGCCACATTTTGCACCACACATGTCATAACGCCTTCACATCTGCGTTTGTCACCTGCAACATTTTGTATCATCTCGCTCCATTGTTTAGAGTATGGAACCAACTACACAAAGGAACTACCGTCCCACGAGTGGGCTGCCCGTAACACTACAACACAAATGGCTGCATTTGGAGTGGTGCCGTGCATTGCTCACGAATGCCGTCGTATTTTGTTCACAAGTGAACCGCGGCAACCTGGGCAGAGGTCCCACTGTTTTGGAGAGGCACAACGGTGTTAATCCCGACGTCCTGGTGGAAGGAGTCTTCGAGGATGACTTTCGGTCACTGTTGTTGGTGATTGAGAGGACTACGACGGTACAAAGCTACGTCACGGATACCCTGCGTCGTCATGTGTTACCTCTCATACGACAGTATCGACGTGCCATTCTTCAACACTACAATGTTTCTCCACACACCGTACATGTCTCTATGAACTGTCTGCTTGATGTTCAGGTACCCCTTTGACCAGCCAAATCAGCTGATTAGTCACCACGTCTGGTACCAGTTCGGATGTCAGTACCCAGGTTATCAAGCACCAGTTAACAATACTTACGGGCCAGCTTGCCTTCATCACACCACCCCTAACATAAGCAGTGCATTCAGCCAGGCCAAAAGGGATACAAGGTCATACTGGTAAGTGGCCTACTAGTGCCAATTTCTTTATAACTTAGACCAGACTTTGTAATCACTAACGTAAGCTCAAATACCCTCCCAACTTGTGAACTATCATATCGTCTCCCGTTCCCCCTCTGGGTGCTTGACTTTTTTTGTGAGTTGGTGTATTATTACTCTTAAATCATAAATATACGTATACACATACTGATTAATCAGGAATTACAAAAGCTGGGAAAAAAGCAACAGGTGGGATCAACTTTCTAATATACCATCCTCTCTACAGATAAATATACAGATGCAACAGTGACATTAATTGCAGACGTTTTTAGTGATACATAATGTTACTACAGGAGGATTGTACGGAAATACGTATCTGGTGATGTTGGTACCTTGTCCTAGGTCAGGGAGAAGTCTAAGCTGTAATTCGCATTGTGGTATCACGTATCACTATCACCACATGATCGTCATAGCAACGGAGTTGGAAGTTACTGTGTGACGCCGATAGTGAGCGCACGGTATCTGGGGGAGGGAGCCAGTGACACGCGCCCGCTGAGCCACGCCTCCAAGCGCCTCAGTACTATCAAGGGAACCTCCCCATCGCACCCCCCTCAGATTTAGTTATAATTTGGCACAGTGGATAGGCCTTGATAAACTGAACACAGATCAATTGAGATAACAGGAAGAAGTTGTGTGGAACTGTGAAAAAATAAGCAAAATATACAAACTGAGTAGTCCATGGGCCACATAGGCAACATCAAGGAAAGCGTGAGCTCAGTAACGCCGTGGTCCCGTGGTAGCGTGAGCAGCTGCAGAAGGAGACGTCCTCGGTTCAAGTCTTCCCACGAGTGAAAATTTTACTTTCTTTATTTTTGCATAGTTATTATCTGTCCGTTCGTTCATTGACGTCTCTGTTCACTGTAATAAGTTTAGTGTCTGTGTTTTGCTACCGCATCGCAAAACCGTGCGATTAGTAGGCGAAAGGACGTGCCTCTCC
This sequence comes from Schistocerca piceifrons, assembly GCF_021461385.2. Classification (NCBI taxonomy): domain Eukaryota; kingdom Metazoa; phylum Arthropoda; class Insecta; order Orthoptera; family Acrididae; genus Schistocerca; species Schistocerca piceifrons. Next base: position 27,953,334 of record NC_060144.1, read on the forward strand.
AGTCAGAACCGAAAACATTTGATCGCAAGGTCATAGGTCAATCGATTCCTCCACAGGAAAACCCATCTGATATATTCTATGCGACACTGGTGACGGCATGTGCGTCACATGACAGGAATATGTTGTCGACCCACCTAACTTGTGCACTTGGCGAATGGGTAAAAAGATTCTTCTACCTTGCCCGATTTAGGTTTTCTTGCGGATGTGATAATCACTCCCAAAAAAGTGATGAAAACATAAGAGTATTGTCACATAAACTGAAAATAAAAAATTAAAGTTTTCACTCGATGGAAGATTTGAACCAAGGACCTTTCGTTCCGCAGCTGCTCACGTTACCACAAGACCACGGCGCTCCTGCGCTTATAGTGTCCTTGATGTTGCCTATCTTGCCGCAAACTATTCAGTTTGTATATTTTGCTTATTTTTTCACAGTTCCACACAACTTCTTCCTGTTTTCTCAATTGATCTGTGTTCAGTTTTTCACGGCCTATCCACTGTCTCAACTTATAACTAAATCTGAGGGGGGTGCGATGGGGAGGTTCCCTTGTAAGGAGAGCCCTGTGCTGCCGCGATATAGGATGGCCAGCGGCAGCGACTCGGCACTCTCACGCTCGGAGCCACTTCACTACACGGACGCCCCCTATTCAACACCATAGTTCGTACTGTAGGCCAGCGATCCTCTTGCTTGTGGACATTATTAGCTGGACTCTTCGCATTGTTTATAACGAGTCTTCGTACGTTTGGAGAAACACATGTTAAGTAAATCTTCTGTTTTGTGCGCTAACTTGTTCGCTAATCGTTTCTGTTTCTGTCTACCTTTCCTACGATGACAGTCGCCGCCCCATTTTACAGCCCAACTGCCCTTACCGTTGTCTGCGAAGTCGTATGCAATACAAATTATGGAATGAAATATCGTCTTTTTGTCTTGGAAACTTAAATTGTCTCATTATTTATTACGGTGTGAAGATTTCACAATATAGCTGGTTGAAAAATAGTACTTCACAATATGCAGCACGACTGATGCAAGACTGACAACTTCTCAACAGCCAACGAACAAACGTGCCTAGCCTTGTATCGGCTCTTATATCAACAAGTAACAATGACAAATAAACTTTTCAGTATTACAATTTTAATAGGTCTTGATTTACAATGATAGCGATGATGATGATGATGATGAGGATTAATGTTTTAGGGCGCTACACGGTGACCTCATCAACGCCGTTATATGAAATAACAATGTGACGAATCTGGCGAAAACCTATTAAACATAAGAATAAATTCTGAAAGTAAGTTGTGTCAACAAACAAGACTCGTGCAAGATCAACAGAAGAACCATAAAATATATAGGGTGGTCCACTGATAGTGACCCGGCCAAATATCTCATGAAATAAGCATCAAACGAAAAACTGCAAAGAACGAAACTCGTCTAGCTTGAAGGGTGAAACCAGATGGCGCTATGGTTGACTCGCTAGATGGCGCTGCCATAGGTCAAACGGATATCAACTGCGTTTTTTTAAAAATAGGAACCCCCATTTTTTATTACATATTCGTGTAGTACGTAAAGAAATATGAATGTTTTAGTTGGACCACTTTTTTCGCTGTTGTGATAGATCGCACTGTAAAAGTCACAAACGGGTAAGTACGTGGTATCACGTAACATTCCGCCAGTGCGGACGGTATTTGCTTCGTGATACATTACCCGTGTTAAAATGGACCTTTTAGCAATTGCGGAAAAGGTCGATATCGTGTTTATGTATGGCTATTGTGATCAAAATGCGCAACGGGCGTGTGCTATTTATGCTGCTCGGTATCCTGGACGACATCATCCAAGTGTACGGACCGTTCGCCGGATAGTTACGTTATTTAAGGAAACAGGAAGTGTTCAGCCACAAGTGAAACATCAACCACGACCTGCAACAAATGGTGATGCCCAAGTAGGTCTTTTAGCTGCTGTCGCTGCTAATCCCCACACCAGTAACAGACAAATTGCGCGAGAATCGGGAATCTCAAAAACGTCTGTGTTGAGAATGCTACATCAACATCGACTGCACCCGTACCAAATTTCTATGCACCAGGAATTGCATGGCGACGACTTTGAACGTCGTGTACAGTTCTGCCACTGGGCACAAGACAAATTACGGGACGATGACAGATTTTTTGCACGCGTCCTATTTAGCGACGAAGCGTCATTCACCAACAGCGGTAACGTAAACCGGCATAATATGCACCATTGGGCAACGGAAAATTCACGATGGCTGCGACAAGTGGAACATCAGCGACCTTGGCGGGTTAAAGTATGGTGCGGGAACTCCAGAAGGACAATGCGACACCCCACCGTCCAGAATTGCTACAGTGTGGCTCCAGGTACACTCTCCTGAGCTTAAACACTTCCGTTGGCCGCCAAACTTCCCACTCATGAACATTATTGAGCATATCTGGGATGCCTTGCACCGTGCTGTTCAGAAGAGTTCTCCACCCCCTTCACAGGATTCATGGTGTCAGTTCCCTCCAGCACTGCTTCAGACATTAGTCGAGTCCATGGCACGTCGTACTGCGGCACTTCTGCGTGCTGCCGGGGCCCTACACGCTATTAGTCAGGTGTGCCACTTTGTTTGGCTCTTCAGTGTGGTTCCACTTAAAAACACAGAATTGATGCCTGTATCTCGGTGACCAATGTGTTTGTGAAATCGTGTCTGTCTTTGTTTGAGTCCCTGGCCACTATTTGTGTAGGTGATAACATATTACGAATGTTTTAACAAGTCAAATGTTATTTGAGGTGACAAAATTCGGTTCCTAGAATTGTATAAGCAGTTAGGTATGGCAATCATTACAAGCGATACAGTACAGTGTGCTCTTCTCACAAGGAAAGGTCAGCTCTCTGCTATTTTTTAAGGTTTAAAAGGGCTACAATGAAGTAAAGAGTGAGTAATCTAAGTTTTGTAAGTAGGCTGTTTAGGTTTTTATATTGGTAATGCCACGTAGCGCTGTGTATGAAAATCACTGGCTGTGCTGTGTGCAGTCTGTGGCTGGTTTGCAGTGTTGTTTGCTATTGCAGCGTTGGGCAGCTGGATGTGAACAGCGCGTAGTGTTGCGCAGTTGGAGGTGAGCCGCCAGCAGTGGTGGATGTGGGCAGAGAGACAGTAAATTTGTAAGACTGGATGTCATGAACTTTATATATATATATATATATATATATATATATATATATATATATATATATATATACAGCGTGTTACAAAAAGGTACGGCCAAACTTTCAAGAAACATTCCTCACACACAAATAAAGAAAAGACGTTATGTGGACATGTGTCCGGAAACGCTTAATTTCCATGTTAGAGCTCATTTTAGTTTCGTCGTCCACCTTCGCTCAATGGAACACGTTATCATGATTTCATACGGGGTACTCTACCTGTGCTGCTAGAACATGTGCCTTTGCAAGTACGACACAACATGTGGTTCATGCACGATGGAGCTCCTGCACATTTCAGTCGAAGTATTCGTTCGCTTCCCAACAACAGATTCGGTGACCGATGGATTGGTAGAGGCGGACCAATTCCATGGCCTCCACGCTCTCCTGACCTCAACCCTCTTGACTTTCATTTATGGGGACATTTGAAAGCTTTTGTCTACGCAACCCCGGTACCAAATGTAGAGACTCTTCGTGCTCGTATTGTGGACGGCTGTGATAATACGCCATTCTCCAGGGCTGCATCAACGCATCAGGGATTCCATGCGACGGAGGGTGGATGCATGTATCCTCGCTAACGGAGGACATTTTGAACATTTCCTGTAACAAAGTGTTTGAAGTCAGGCTGGTACGTTCTGTTTCTGTGTGTTTCCATTCCGTGATTAATGTGATTTGAAGAGAAGTAATAAAATGAGCTCTAACATGGAAAGTAAGCGTTTCCGGACACATGTCCACATAACGTATTTTCTTTCTTTGTGTGTGAGGAATGTTTCCGGAAAGTTTGGCCGTACCTTTTTGTAACACCCTATATATATATATATATATATATATATATATATATATATATATATATATATATATATATATAATGACTTTTGAACACTATTAAGGTTTACTGTGCTGATAAACCTCTTACATTATTTGATTTTCAAACAGCTGAGCAGACCTGAACGTACTCAGACATTTCGCTCTTTACCTATTCTGATCAACACTAAGCTGACACACAATATTTTTAGCGCAGCGCAGTCTGACTGTCAATAATCCCTATAAAAGAATGGCCCTGACTAACATTAACCTATACCTTTCACAAGTCACTTACCTCACAAAAATCTTCGTTACTCGAACTACTGCAATACAGCGAGCGCCACTACTTCCAGCTAAATAAAAGATTCAAACTACTGAAGGCACTAACTACTGATAGGCATAGTTAGCAAATGAAAAATTTTGATAGAGAACAAACAATGTATTTACCTTAATAGTGTTCAAAAGTCGTTATATATAAGTTCATGACTTCCAGTCTTACAAATTTACTGTCTCTGATGGTCACACGTCCAGATCATCCGCTCTCAAAACTCCGCCATCTCTCTCCCCACATCCACTACTGCTGGCGGCTCACCTCCAACTGCGCAACACTACGCGCTGTTCACATCCAGCTGCCCAACACTACAATAGCAAACAACACTGCAAACCAGCCACAGACTGCACACAGCACAGCCTGTGATTTTCATACACAGCGCTACGTGGCGTTACCAATATAAAAACCTAAACAGCCTACTTACAGTTTTTCCCATCACTTTGAAGGTGAAGCTGGGATAGCGGCGCATGTTATTTGGGTAACCTGCCTTCGCCCCTGTCGGAGTGAAATTTTTAAAGGTACTGTGGGGAAGCCAGCACAATCGATACGGCTGCAGGCGCGACGGAATTATAGCTGTGAGAGGGCCTGAGAAGGAAATCGACTGGACAACTGGAGAGCGGCTCTCCCGCGGCACGCGATGACGCCAGCACAGCGGTGGGAAGCGGCGGCGTGCACACGACCAACCTCCGCCCGGTGGCGGCATGCAAGCCTGCAGAGTCCGGAATCTAGGCTAGGCTAGGGCTAGGGCAAGGGCAAGGGCAAGGGCAAGGGCGAGCGCAGCCCTCGCCCACGCCGCTCCACCCCCTACCACACTAGAGTAGTGTATAACCGCGGAAGCGACAGGTTACTCGGCACCAGTGGCGTGCATCAGAAGGCAGGCAGCAGTGACGTATGCGTCCTCAATGATTGCAGAAATTGTATCGCGTAACGCCTTCAGCTGCTGTTCAATTTACTCTTCACTATGCGACCTGTGTCGGTCAAAAGATCATTATCTAAATTAAATGAAAATTGTAGTAAAAATAGATCCTATACTTACAGATACATATACATACTATAGAGCAGGGGTCACCAAACTATTCAGTCCGTGGGCCACATTGACTCCTCCTCGAAGTCATAAGGGCCAAGATAAACCTAGTGGGATTAAAGCACCCTAGCACCACCTCCATCACCGTAATGTAAGGCTAAAGGAAAGATGAAATCGCAAAAATCTAAGGTTGTGGGAATAGCTAGCACTGAAACGAACTACGATTTTTATTTAATTACATAGTTTTGATTGGTGGACGTACCTGATTGAAATTCTGGCGTATTTTATGCCGGCGAATTTCACCGACAAAAAAGTATGTCACTGCACATTCTGTATGTATTGTACAACGTAATCAAAAGAAAGTGAAACCTCGCTTAAGAAGAATCTTCCATAACGATTGATTACTAAGGCTAGTGGCCGAAGTGGCGTCCATTTGAAAGACTTGCAACAGACTTGTGAGAAGAATAAAACGCAAAGAATTTTTTTACTTAAAATGTTTTCGCCAAACTAGTCTGTTAACCGGTGTTGTTTTTTTTTTTTTTTTTTTTTTTTTTTTTTTTTTTTTTTTATACTATCGCACGGAGAATGGTCTGTCTGTTTATTGTGGATAGCCACAAGTTTAACCATGACCTTCCGCTTTGTAAAGATAGAGCTTCGACAATGTCGCGGTGTATTGGTCGCGATAGGCTCAAAAATGGTTCAAATAGCTCTGAGCACTATGGGACTTAACTTCTGAGGTCATCAGTCCCCTAGAACGTAGAACTACTTAAACCTAACTAACCTAAGGACATCACACACATCCATGCCCGAGGCAGGATTCGAACCTGCGACCGTAGCGGTCTCGCGATAGGCTTCGGAACTCAATTGTTGGCGGTATAGGGCATCATCATTAGTTATCTGCTATATTAGCAGGTCCTTTGCCTCTCCATTTTCTGCGATCCATTGCTTCCTTCTTAAGGCTGCTGTATGTCGTACCGTCCATCATGTCATCCAGTATCTGGAACCTCTTCCTTCCTTGCTTCCTTTTCCCTTCTACATAAGAGTATAGGTACCACCTCGAATATTTGGCGGGCCGGATAGCGGGGATGTTCGGCCAGCTAACGCGGGCCGGTTTCGGCCCGCGGGCCGTAGTTTGGACACCCCTGCTACAGAGTCTTGTACAGCAAGGAAGCAAAGGGAGGATGTTGTTATGGGTGACCGCTATCCTCTTTCTACAGCACAAATTTACACTTGGATTAATACGTTCTGCTCAGTCCTTTCCCAAAATATTTCGGAATCACTCTAGATAGAACCCTGAGCTACAAAGAGCACGTCACCAAGCTTCCTCATAAAGTTGCTGGTAGGAACAACATAAGCTCAGTGGTACCACCTGCGGAACATCCGCTGACTGTCTGCGTTTAACTGGCATCAGTCTTGTGTACCCTGCTGCCGAGTACTGCACACCTGTCTAGTTGAAAAGTGTGCATGTGAAGAAGGCAGACACAAAACTTAATGATACAATTGCGCCGTATTACTAGTTCCCTCAAAAAAAAAAAGTCTCTGAGCACTATGGGACTCAACTGCTGAGGTCATCAGTCCACTAGAACTTAAAACTACTTAAACCTTTTCTTAGGACTTATCGGTCATTTGAGACAAATAGATTTAACAATTATAATTCGATATTTTGTTTAAGGAAAGACTATACTTGTGACGTTTAATATTTGTAATTCTTGGATTACAGTTACGTGATTTCAGAGAAAGCTTAACTATTAGTAAAGTATCATTAAATGTTATTAAGTCGAATGATATGTGGCTGCTACTGAGTTTATTTGACGCAGAGTCGTTCTCCACATCCCAAGACTCAATTTTCAATTGATTTAAAACCACTATAAAAAATGATTAACCAAGAATAGTAGAAATGTTTTTAGAGAACGCATTGCACCTCGGTGTATCTCAGTATTTACATTTTGCAGCTCTGTTATCACGACGCGGTGTAATTACGAGAACAGTTTGCACGGCGTTATCCAGGGTGACCCAGTTAAGCCAAATAGCACAGAAAACAGATTTTTTCTGTCAGCTGTAAGGTGTGGTATGTTCACCTATTGAAACAGGAAGCCCAAAGTTTAGCATCCAACATACAATTTAATATTAAAAACACAATGAACATTACAGATCCACTTTCACTATAATAAATTTAAACTGATAGCTTTCGAGGTTATATTGTATTGAATGGAACTGGGGATCCAGAAACGAAGGAGAGGCTTCGTCCCCGCCGTAGCCCACAGTGGTTCACAACCTCACAACAGCCTACAGCAGTCCACCCACCCCACCGCCGCCTCACACCGCATCGTAGCGGTCGCGCGGTTCCAGACTGAAGCGCCTAGAACCGCTCGGCCACACCGGCTGGCGGTTACCTGTACTGAGTCACTTCTCTCCACGTCACTTAAGGCGGAAACAAGCTCTACTGAGGGAGGCCAAGAAAATCTCTGCACCAGCCTCTCTACCACTGCACCAGGAATTCTGTCATCCGCCACAGCAACGATTGCGATCAAGAAGACCAGCAAGTGTTACTGCAGGACAACTCATCGCGGATGGTTTTGATCTAAATGAAAGCTGGAAGCATCAATGGTCAACAAAAACATTGGGAACAAGAGCCCATCACCTTGATCCCACAAAGAAGCCAAAAGGTTCTGATCTACCGAGGAACCTTTGATGCCACCTCAACCGGTTAAGGAATGGACATGGTTGTTGTAGGTACTTCAGGTACAAATGGGGCTGGATCAGTTCACCAATGTGTGAAGTAATCAAGAAGAACAGACAACTGAACATTTAGTGCAACGCTGTCCACTTGATTCGTACCCTGGAATTCCCGATGACTTGTTCACTCTCACACCCAGCTTAATCAACTAGTTGAAAAACACGGACTTTAAGGTTTAATCTTGTCTAATATCATATGTATATTGTATAAAATCATTCGCTTATATGAACCGTATATTGTATAAAATCACCATACGATTAAATAAAAATAAATTTGAAACTTCCTGGCAGATTAAAACTGTGTGCCGGGCCGAGACTCGAACTCGGGATCTTTGCCTTTCGCGGGCAAGTGTTCTACCACCTGAGCTACCCAAGCACGACTCACGCCCCGTCCTCACAGCTTTACTTCTGCCAGTACCTCGTCTCCTACCTTCCAAACTTTACAGAAGCTCTCCTGCGAACCTTGCAGAACTAGCACTCCTGAAAGAAAGGATACTGCGGATGGCTTAGCCACAGCCTGGGGGATGTCTCCAGAATGAGATTTTCTCTCTGCAGCGGAGTGTGCGCTGATATGAAACTTCCTGGCAGATTAAAACTGTGTTCCCGACCGAGACTCGAACTCGGGACGTTTGCCTTTCGCGGGCAAGTGCTCTACCATCTGAGAGGACCGGTCGTGAGTCGTGCTTCGGTAGCTCAGATGGTAGAGCACTTGCCCGCGAAAGGCAAACGTCCCGAGTTCGAGTCTCGGTCGGGCACACAGTTTTAATCTGCCAGGAAGTTTCATATCAGCGCACACTCCGCTGCAGAGAGAAAATCTCATTCTAAAAATAAATTTGCTTGAACAGGAAGCTGTTACTTAACTTGAATATAAATGTTCAAATGTGTGTGAATTCCTATGGGACCAAACTGCCGAGGTCATCGGTCCCTAGACTTACACACTACACAAACTAACTTACGCTAAAGACAACACACACACCCATGCCCGAGGGAGGACTCGAACGTCCGGCGGGAGGGGCCGCCCGATTCGTGACATGGCGCCTCTAACTGCGTGGCCACTCGCCGCAGCAACTTGAATATAGTCCACGTTATGTGGTACATGCGCATCAGTAATAGTCCCCTTGCAGACTGATGTAATGTCAATAAAACTAGTCCCGCTATAGCCACTAATCTGGTCGCTATGTACTGTCGTAGCCTGTGACGAACTAAACTCGCTCTGTGCGTAAACTGACTGGATGACTGAGTCAGGCCCTCCGGTCAGTGGCGGCGGCCTAAATACGTGCTGTCGAGGGGGCGTTGGCGGCACATTGCTTGCCGGTATGTCTCTGGCCTATCTCGTGAGAGGCGCGCTTGATCCAGGGCCTACTAATCGATCTTCACGCTTCATCTTTGCCGACCGGTGAGCGGGCGACAGTTTACGTCAGCACACATACATGAAACACAATACCAAAAATACAATATGTATAAATAACGTATAGTCGCGCCATGGAAGGGGCACAGAGTGTCAATAACAGACAACAACTGAACTCATAAACAAAATAAAACGGCAAAGAGTCACGAGTAACCTTGTGAGTAACTATTAGCATGCTACCAACACATACAGTCACATCACTCCGTCTTATTTTAGTTATACAATGCGACAGCATCTCTAGGAAGCGTACCTTCTTCCCTGCATTTAATAGTAACCTTAAATCTGATCTTTAAAAGTTGCGACTGAAAAACAATAAAAATTTATGTGTGGAATTCATCCTTAGAAACTGTCGGAATGAGTAGCGCACGTTTCAAGCGGGATGTAACTGAAAATTGATAACTTGTGAAAGTTACTTTAGCTGACTTATTTTTAAGTTTTAATCAGGCAAATGTGCAGAGTTGGCTCTCGTCGTTGCTTAATGGCATCTGACCGTGTGAGTTAAACTCTCAAATACTGAAATATTGATTGAAATATGATCGGACGTCCTTTTGAATACGCGCAGGTTCTCTGTGAAATAACAGAAATTGTTTAACGATAGTGCGCGACTGGCGCACGATACTTTTAACCACCAAACAATCCGGCACCAGCTTTTTATACAGCCGTTAATTACAAACATATTGAATTAATGTCTTTGCAGGAACGTACGACGTGATTTTATAAATAATGTTCTTGAAACACAATTTAGGAGCATTGCTAATTATTCTTCAGATAAAGCAGTTTTACATGATACGAACATCTGAACAGACGATTGCTAGAGTTCAGAGAGAGTGCAGAAGAACAAATACAGATTATATGAAACAGGAAACAAGCGATGTGGACTTAAAAGACACAGGGTTTATTGTTACTATCACAATCGTTGACTGCAAGTTTGCAGTGTCGAGTTTTTGCCACACAGTTGCTTGTTGTTATCCAATTTCATCTTCGTACACAGTTTTACACATCGTTTTTGTATTCGATGGGGATGCTACAATGAGACAATATGTGACGCTAAGGCTCCAGATGGACAGAAACCTACACTTATGAATACGACATGGGATTAGTGTAGTGGCGTGGCAAGACAGCCAAGCCACTCGGAGGTAGCCGAAAGGCACGCGTTAAGCTCACGCAGGCTGGCGTGAGATCTGGAACAAGGTAAAGTAATTATCCTATAAAGAAAAGAACGTAGTTCTTGGAATACTTAACTTTAATCCATAATTGTAGAACATCGCTCTTGATGATACATGCTTCACAATATAAATATCAATTGAATACGGCGCCTTGCTAGGTCGTAGCAAATGACGTAGCTGAAGGCTATGCTAACTATCGTCTCGGCAAATGAGAGCGTATTTGTCAGAGTAGCATCGCTAGCAAAGTCGGCTGTACAACTGGGGCGAGTGCCAGGACGTCTCTCTAGACCTGCCATGTGGTGGCGCTCGGTCTGCTATCACTGACAGTGGCGACACGCGGGTCCGACGTATACTACCGGACCGCGGCCGATTTAAAAGCTACCACATAGCAAGTGTGGTGTCTGGCGGTGACACCACATTTAGTGTGAGCAATTCGCTTATACTGATTTGTAACATAGTTTTTACAATACAGAGCTTATGTAGTATCATACAAATTGACACAAACTAAAAAATGACACCACTTTGTCCTCCTTCAGTTTTCTAAGAACCCTGGGAGGTACGAAGCGACACGTTAGAGGACAACTTACAGATATTTGCTAAAGAATGTCGTTTCGATCTACACATATTTACTGACGAGGGTCGTTCTCTTATAAGAATAAAAATATCTCTAGGAAACAGCAGAAGACTTGACCTTTTCCAGAAAGACGACGTATTTCAACTCAACAACGTGAAGTTTTTGTCATTATGCTTCCAGTTAATCAGTGAATGTGGTACGTAAGAAACTCGCATGGAATGCAGTACTCACATTATTTAAGCTACCAAACAAGCCACCACAACTGTAGGTGACCGCAAAACGACACACACGCTACTATAAAACGTCAAAAGCTATAAAACTGTTTCCCTACTCAGAAGAAACCAATTCCACAGTTGTTGCTACATCTGAGCCAGAACAGCAATAATATTAAACATATTCGGTTTTGTAACGAAAGTAATTACGTTTACAATAACACTCTTGTATCAGAAAGTCGAGTGAATTGTCAGAATGTGCACATCATTAGACTTCATAAAACATTGTTACGTGTGAAGAAAAATTCCTATCCTAATAAGAATAGACAACAACAGAAAAATATGTTTCTCAGGCATGAAATATGTTTCTATATTCTCTTGCTTTTAGAGGAATAAGCTGCGCTGATACACATATTGGAATGATTTCTTCATTGAGTTGTAGCGTGTGTTCTGAATCAGTGAGATTCTGCTGTTTTTACGTTTATTTCATTATCATTCATGCCTCCTCATAATTTAGTAATGCCTGGAACGCAAAGATATGGTAACTGTTGATTTTTACATAGAAAAATAATTAAAAACAAGCATTAATCTTTCCTCCAGGGGCGCTAGTGTCTTTCAAATTGTCAGACGGTAACAATGTTCACAGAACTGAGTTTCGCGACTCTGTATATTAAAGTGTACTATTAGCGTGAAAATCGCAAATTTGTAAATGCCCTAGATTTATTTGTAATGAATTAGCCCTCGTGACCAATATTGGCTCTGATCACTATGGGACTTAACTTCTGAGGTCATCAGTCCCCTAGAACTTAGAACTACTTAAACCTAACTAACCTAAGGACATCACACACATCCATGCCCGAGGCAGGATTCGAACCTGCGACCGTAGCGGTCGCCCGATTCCAGACTGTAGCGCCTAGATCCGCTCGGCCACCCCGGCCCGCAAGTGACCAGTATTACCTCTGCAACAAGGTATAACGAAAATTTTCAATACTGTTGTGCTTTTTAGTTCGAGTCGTTCGTTCAAAATGAAATTTGGTTCTTTAGCATAATGTGAAAATATTTCTCTCTCTACCATGAGATCCGCATGTCTGCTTTAATCCGCGTTATTCTAAATATGCACATTATTTTAATTTTTTTTCTACTACACGAATTCCGTCTTTCAAATGTGTAGTAAATATCCATGGATAGCTTTTGTCGGAGTTACAAAGTTCTTTCTACCGTGTACACATTTTCCTACCAGAGTGTCCAATTTAATTTTTATTGATTTATATACACTCCATTGGTGGTAATGGGGTATCAGGTCAGAATTATGCGCTCTATACTGGATTGTACTGTATTCCCACTCCTGTTTTACAAAATACGTATGTAGCTAAAACTGTCAGATATTTGCCCGATATATTGCAAAATCTCACATTTTGGTTTCTTCTTTTTTTTTCATTTATTAACTTTATTTCTCTCCTAGTTATCTTATAGGTGTTTCTTTTCTTATCTCTGTATGTATCGTTAGCTGTTGCACGACTGTAGCCATTTTACATGGCTATCGGTCTTCACGTATTCGGTTCCATTACATTGTTCTCATTAGATAGTGGCATTAAAGAAAGGCTACTTCATGTGTCGCGGGATGAGATGGTATCCTGCATCAAACGTGGTCAATTTTCGGAAAACATTAAATGCATGAATCCCATTTACATTATGGATAATTACATCGGAAGTTTATACGCTTTGCTTTTTCATATGCAATGTTGAGTTGTAAGGTATATCGTTGCCAGAATTATTTAACACAAGGCTTCAAGAATCCATCCACCTGCACTTCAGTTGCCTCCTAGAAATACACTGTTGGCTGTTCAAAATGCAAAGCCAGAAAGGATAGAAAATGAGGAAATTTTATTTATTTCGCGTATAGTAGGGAACCTCGGCCTTAACACGTTAAAAAATGTAACTCCTGTGGTCTAAATTACCGGGTACGCGAACCAGGAGTGATCATATTGTGTACGCAATGGCACCCCTCCCCTCCACCCCCCCCCCCCCCCATTATCTTCACTACAAGTGCTGCAGTGCATGGCTGCATGCAGGTATCGGGAACGAGAAAAATAAAGCTGCAACATATCACTAGTTCCATTTATTTTTCTTTTTTTTCTTTCATTTTCACGGAGTCCATGGTGGATAGGCAATCATTGTGGGCTTTGCTCTGCCGCTATTTAATTTACTGCAATCTCAATGATCAATTCGTCTACAATGTATACGGGGTGAGTCAGCTGCCCCTACCTATGGGACTTTTGCAACCTACGACACCTTCAAATACCACATGCAAGATTTTCATATTCTCACACTCACTACTGAAAGCTATTAGTTCTACATTAAAAATGAACAGGGATATTTTGTAGGAAATTTAATGTAGTTGATTGAGTCCGCAGTTAATAATTCAAGAAAAATGTACAAGAGTGACCTTCAAACGTGTTTTTCTTGAATAACTCGAAAACCATGGCCACAAGCGACATTGTATCCCAGTGCAAAATTTAACTACATTAAATTTCATACAAAAAGGTCCTGTTCATTTCTTCCGTAGGATTAACAGTTTGCTCGTAAGGAGCAAGAGGATATGAAAATCTCATGTGTGGTCTTTGAAGACACTGCGGGCTGTGTAAAACCCATTGAAAGCTACAGCTGTTTCGCCCTGCACAGTACGCAATGACGGAAAGTCATCGAGTGAAACAGAAGTCATTTCTGGAGTTCCCCAAAGTAGTGTTACAGGCTCTTTGCTGTTTCTTATCTATATAAACGATTTGTGAGACAATTTGAACAGCCGTCCTATGTTGACGCTGTTGTTTATCGACTAGTAAAGTCATCAGAAGATCGAAACAAATTGCAAAACGAATTAGAAACGATATCTTTATGGTGCGAAAATTGGCAATTGACCCTAAATAACGAAAAGTGTGAGGTCATCCACATGAGTGCTAAAGAAATACGTTAAACTTCGGTTACACGATAAATCAGTCAAATCTAAATGCCGTAAATTTAACGAAATACCCAGAAATTACAATTACGAAGTACTTAAATTGGAAGGAACACATAGAAAATGTTGATGGGAAGACTAACCAAAAACTTGCGTTTTATACGCAGAACACTCGTCCTCTTTTAGAATACTGCTGCTCGGTGTGATTTCCTTACCAGATAGGATCGACGGAGTACATCGAGAAAGTTAAAAGAAGGGCAGCACTTTTTGTATTATCGCGAAATAGGGGAGGGAGTGTCACTAAAATGATACAGGGTTTGGGATGGACATCATTAAAACAAAGGCGTTTTTCGTTGCGGAGCAATCTTCTCACGAAATTCCAATCACCAACTTTCTCCTCCGACTGTTAAAATATTTTGTTGACGTAGACCTACATAGGGAGAAACGGTCACCATGATAAAATAAAGGAAATCAGAGCTCGTACGGAAAGATACAGGTGTTCCTTCTTTCCTCGCGCTATACGAGAATGGAGTAATAGAGAATTGTGAAGGTGGTTCGATGAACCCTCTCCCAGTCACTTAAATGTGATTTGCAGAGTATCCATGTAGAGGCAGATGTAGATGTATAGTCTTGAATCCGATTGCACATGAATTACAGTTGATGAACGATGTATATAGTCTTGAAAAGGATTACATACGAACTGATCAAACTAAATTGTGTGATATAGCTGTGCGGAGAAACTGATGATGCTACTGAAATACTTATTTTCACGCAAGAGTTAAAAATTTTGTTGCGGGGAAATCTAGTACATCGATTTATAATCTTTCTTCTTCCTGTAGGGTTGCACTAACATCCCATTATAACCATCACAGACAACCAAATTCGCATGTGATACACTGTACCTAGCAAAATAAAAATATTCGCCCAACCATTCTGCCCTATAAATCGAAGAATATAAATGTCTGAAGATGTTGTAGGATATATTTAGGAAATAATTTACGCCCGTGTCTGCTTAATCTCGCGGAGCAGTTTTCTTCTCAACCTGAGTAGCTGCCAGCTAGCTAGCTAGCAATAAACCTTGAAGCTATAAACCGTTCGGTGCGTTTCTGAAAATAATTCTGCGGAACATTTCGAAACCAAACATTCGTTTAAAACACGTTTCTCGTCCACGCGCGAATTCTGGAAGCTCATTGACCGGTCGTAATAATTTAATTGAGGGCTGTAGTTTTCCATGAAGAGAACTCCACCGGTTTTTGGGACAAGTTCACTCTGTTTGCGTAAGAAGTCAGCAGGTGTGTACGCAGTAGGAAACACAAACTGTGCAGTTTTCAGGAAGTCTCTCAGGGACAAACTCAGAATCAGAATGAGCACACCTCTCCGCAAGCTGGATTTCTTCGGCTTTGACTGTGCCCAGCTGCCAGAGATATCGACCCCGTATCGACATGACTACTGTCAATAACACGAGGAACCTCTGGGGAAATCGCTGATATTGTCGACAGCGCAAGAATAGTTCTGTGCGTCAAGTGAAGTGGTCACAAAAACAGTTGGCAGCAGGCATCGAAATGGAAAATGAAGTGGATCATAAAGCTGGGCCATCGCAGTGAAGTCGCCAACGTCTGGTAACGTGGACCAATGGACTGGTCAGCAGACGACATAAAAAGAAATTCAATGAATAGCGGACAACATCCACTGGCTTCCGTTTTACCCAACACATTCGAGCCCAGTGACTACTTCCTGTAAAGTGAACCAACTGAATCTTCAATGTGATCCTATCAGTAACCTGTGATTGGGCATGCACACAACCTTCAATAATTTCGGCTCGATTATATCTAAGGATCGGTTATGAGTTGCTGTATTTGGCCCAACTAATTATACGTTAAGGTAGCTTAACATATTGATCATCGAAATGTTACAGAATTAGGCAAATGTTTCAAAATATATTAAATCAAATTATTGCAAATTAAATGAGGTTATATCCCAAAGGATAAAGAGGTATCAATGCGTTAGTTTGAGTTCCGTTTGTAAGTTTTCTTGCAAGTAAAGACTCAAAGCAAACAAGTACGAAAACGTCACCATACATTTGTAAGTAACTCTGCAGAAGATAAGTGTATCACTAGGTAGTGCAGAGCAAAGCAAGCAGAGCATCGAATAAAATTTCCGAACATTAAGGTACGTCAGAGTTTGTTGTTGTTGTGGTCTTCAGTCCTGAGACTGGTTTGATGCAGCTCTCCACCCTACTCTATCCTGTGCAAGCTGCTTCATCTCCCAGTACCTACCGCAACCTACATCCTTCTGAATCTGCTTAGTGTATTCATCTCTTGGTCTCCCTCTTCGATTTTTACCCTCCGCGCTGCCCTCCTAAATACTAAATTGGTGATCCCTTGGTGCCTCAAATATGTCCTACTAACTGACCCCTTCTTCTAGTCAAGTTGTGCCACAAATTTCTCCCTAATTCTATTCAATACTTCCTCATTAGTTATGTGATCTACCCATCTAATCTTCAGCATTCTTCTGTAGCACCACATTTCGAACTCTTCTATTCTCTTCTTGTCCACACTATTTATCGTCCACGTTTCACTTCCGTACATGGCTACACTCCATACAAATACCTTCAGAAAACACTTCCTGACACCTAAATGTATACTCGATGTTAACAAATTTCTCTTCTTCAGAAACGCTTTCCTTGCTATTGCCAGTCTACACTTTATATCCTCTCTACTTCGACCATCATCAGTTATTTTCCTCCCCAAACAGCAAAACTCCTTTACTACTTTCCGAGTCTCATTTCCTAATCTAATTCCCTCAGCATCACCCGACTTAATTCGACTACATTCCATTATCCTGGTTTTGCTTTTGTTGATGTTAATCTTATACCCTCCTTTCAAGACACTGTCCATTCCGTTCAACTGCTCTTCCAAGTCCTTTGCTGCTCTAACAGAATTACAATGTCATCGGCGAACCTCAAGGTTTTTATTTCTTCTCCATCGATTTTAATACCTACTCCGAACTTTTCTTTTCTTTCCTTTACTGCTTGCTCAATATACAGATTGAATAACATCGGGGAGAGGCTATAACCCTGTCTTACTCCCTTCCCAACCACTGCTTCCCTTTCATGTCCCTCGACTCTTATAACTGCCATCTGGTTTCTGTACAAATTGTAAATAGCCTTTCGCTCCCTGTATTTTAGCCCTGCCACTTTTAGAATTTGAAAGAGAGTATTCCAGTCAACATTGTCAAAAGCTTTCTCTAAGTCTACAAATGCTGGAAACGTAGGTTTGCCTTTCCTTAATCTTTCTTCTAAGATAAGTCGTAAGGTTAGTATTGCCTCACTTGTTCCAACATTTCTACGGAATGCAATCTGATCTGCCCCGAGGTCGGCTTCTACCAGTTTTTACATTTCTCTGTTTGTAGCACCTGTAAAAATTTCAGGACCTTACGAAGTTTTCTAAGTTCCACTGACACTCGTTTAAAAGTACCTCCGCTGTTCCAATGCTACAGACCAGAAGGCCATGTACACTCCAACGACAGCGACAAAGGATCACGAGGCTTCTCTGCTTTCCCCTCCGGAGCTTGGTCACGTGACCCACTATTGTAGTCAAGAGTGTTGTCTCCTTGACCCACCCTATCAGATACCTGTTTTGCATACGTTATAAAATTTTAATATAATATTCCTAAATCTACTTATGCGTACGTCTTATCCGATGACTAATGTCTATACTTTGTCCTTTTAATTTTTTATTATTTTTTTACTTCTGAGAAGAAAGGAACTCTCCGAAGCTGGTCAAATATATCTGCATATTCGTCTTATTGCTGGGGCACTACGATAGTCAAAGCACCTTTCTTAATGTTTTTATGAACATAAAAATCATATTTAAATAAATTATTACATCTCAATCCCTACTGCAATGTCAACATGCTGGCGGTAAATACATGCGTGTCTAATTTTGTTTTACCACAGTTTAATCGAAATTATAAATAATTTAACGATTTGTTTCCATGCGCCAAAAATAAAGAAACATTTCAACTTTAATGATGGCTAAACACGACGAAGTATAAATATGCTAATAATTTCTGTTTAGGGTTTCCGTTAGTTCTAGCAATGTTCTCGTATTTGCTGTACATCAACAGGGGCAGTCTTTGTAATTGTAGTAGATATACAATACTTTCAATTTGACACATTTAATTGCCAGGCCACGTTGGCGTTCACCTCCTTAGAGCGTCCAAAAGATCGGCCGTACTGCTCGTTTACTCACAACATAAACACACACACACACACACACACACACACACACACAAACACGCACCATATCGTACTCCAAAGAAACTTGAACAATGTAAGTCTGCAGGCTTTCGTCACCGCTCTCACTGAAAGTAAAATCTTCTGGGTTATTGGGCCACGCCATATTTCTTCTAAAATGATCAACGTTTCGACCCCTCTGCTGGGACCTTATTCAGGAATGATCTTCCGGTGTCCACCACTGCTAGAACACTGTCAGAGACGAGTGTCGCGTCCTGAGGAAGATCCCAGCAGAGGGGTCGAAACGTTGATCATTTTAGAAGAAATGTGACGCGGCCTAATAACCCAGAAGATTTTAACTTCAGAAACTGGAACAACCTTCCCCTTCCTGATCTACAATGCTGCTCATTAAAATTACCACACGACGAAGGTGGCATGTAATAAACGCAGAAATGGCATGAAGTGTACTGCATGTTTGGTCGTGCAGATGATTAGCCTTTCAGTGCAACCGGACGAAGCAGGTACGAGTAACACCACGTGCGTTGTGTACACAGAGAAAGATTACGCAGCAGGCTTCTCATACAGATATCGCAGTTGAATGTTGTCTGTCTGTGTGAAGGTTGTGTCAAGCCTCGTGTACGAATGAAAGGAGTCTATCAGCACGAATCGAAATTAAACAGCACCAGTTTTGTGACCTATCGATATTGCGATTGTCGTTCCGCGACATTGCTGCTCACTTTGTTTGGGATCCCTTCATTGCCATCCGAATATCGAATAAGCGCGTTCACTAGAGACATACTCAGCACCATGCGGGATCTCGCCACTAGCGGCCACGTGACTTGAAACAGGAAACGCACTTGTTCGCAGCAGCAGGGACAGTGGGGTGACCTCCGGAGCATCACGGTGTGTCAGCAGAGCGGTCGTTGTTGCGGCATTCCTTACCGCGCCAGCAGACAGAGGGATGGTGAGAGCGGAGGGCCCGAAGACAGCACTGGACACAGCACTGGACACAGCACTGGACACAGCACTGGACACAGCAGTGGCACCACGTCAGCTTTCCAGACGAGTGTCGGTTCAGCGTACACCTTAAAGATGGATGTATCCACGTGTGGATGCTTCCAGGACAACGAGTGTTTCCAGGTTGCATTCGTCATCGTTATGGAATCCAACCATCTGGCGTGATGCTGTAAGTCGCCACTGTGTACACGACACGACACGTCTTGTTCGGAGAGCCGGTAATTTGGACAGCAGCCGTCACATCTACGACGTCCCTTTTCCTCGAGATTTTGTGATGTTATCTTTCAACAAGGTAACGCAATTACTCGATAATGCGGCCGTTCGCTTGGTGCCCTGGACAGCACGTTTTGCAGACCTCTCACTCATTCAAAACTTGCCGAAAGACTGGCACCCTATCCGTCGACAGAGACTCATGGAATCTGGCTTAAAAGGGGACCACACGGCAATCGGAATTTTTTAATTTTTTTTTTATTTATGATACGTGAAGTTCAGCAGACAAATATTAATCCCCCAAAATAGTTCGATGCGACTCTCAAAAATTCTAGAGGAAATCGACTTTGAAATTTTCCGACCTTATTTAATATGCAAGGTCGATTTTCCTCGACAGGCTGTGTGGTAGAACGATCGCCTGCCAGGAGGAGTTACAGGTCGAATTCCCGGCTGACTTAAATTTTTAAACAGATGTGCATGTTCTACTAGCAATTCCGTGAAGTTTAAAATGCATAACGGTGGGAAAAAAAATCGATAGCGCTCGAGACTGTTAGCTGCTCGTTAATCTCGTTTTGGCCTTTAGTTTTTTTCATATTTTTCCATTGCCTGCGTCATTTAAATATAAAAGTCCTTAAATACAGTGTGTTCGGAAATTCTCGTTAAAACTTTCTCCGACTTGTAGAGGGAGGTGAGTAGATAACATTTTGAATAGGAACACATATCCGGAACGTGTCCGTTTCCGTGCTATAACCATTCGAAAACATGTTGGTAAGGCGGCAACTTTCACAAGTAATCGATTAGCCGTGAGCATACATCACTTTTTTTACAGTTCCACTCATTAATAGTCAAAGAAATTGATCATTACTTGCTGATGGTTTCTCTTCCGATGTGGGTGTGCTTCGTCTCCTTGGAGCACTATAGTCCCTCCTGCTGTCGGTGAAACTGTTGGGTAAATGTGGCGAAAAGGTTATGCGATTGAGTTTGTGGAGAACGATGTAAATAAGGGCGACGAGCAGGTCTTCCACTACAGTGAGCTTCGCCGTTCAAAAGAATTAAGTCAGCGCATTCTGCAAACGTGTACTGAGGCATGTCCCTCTAACTCTCACAGAAACGTGAGCGAGGTTCGAAACAGGTCAGAGACGTCGGATGGACGTCAGCCGATCCGACGAAATCACTCCCCGCCACAACTATCCTTTTGCATACCTACCTAGCAAACACGTTTTCAAACGACTGTAGCACGGAAACGGTGCGTTTCTGAACGTGGGTTCCAATTCAAAATATTGTCTACTCCCTCCCATGTATAAGTGTTGGAAATCTGTAACGGGAATTTTCGAACACGCTGTGTATGCTAATTATCAGAAGCTAATTGCTATTTTTATGAAAAATACACACCTTCTCATTTCTGATTGTATGTTGCGACAAAAAGCCGAATGCCCTATGGTCCTCGTTTTAGAGTTGAAGCAGTACGGAATGACGTGCGCTTACCAGTTATGCAAGCTCTGTTCGTCTCGAAGCCCAGCGTATGTAGAGACGTCGTTGCTGCCTGAGGTGGCATTCCTGTGTACCGATACTACATGTACCCCATAATCACCTACAAATTTGATCATGTACGTTAATTGTTAATGTACAATAACTAAATTATCGATATTTACCCTTTCTACTGCTGCAGTTTTAATGTCCGACAGTGCATAAAAATGGAACACAGATTTTTTAATGCATTACCCACAATGTTCAACTGCCTTCTATTAGAAATAGTGGTTTCGGTTTATACCATCACCACTGTACCTACATCCTCAAAACACAGCGTGACGCAACTTGAATTGTATGCATAGGTGGTATGAATTAATAATTAGGAAAGATCTAATACTAACGACATATAATATCATACCATATGAATGTAGCAATCCACATAACCGCTGCACCTTCTGAACTGCTACGTACCTACAGAACCAACAGGTATCCTCACTCAAGAGAATGCAGAGTTATATAAGTGATCATCAGCTAAGCAGATAGAGTTTCTTTGGCTCTTCAGTGCATATCAGTATTCTGTCTCTTTACGTATCTCTGTATTTGAACACGCATGCCTATACCAGTTCCTTTGGCGGTTCAGTGTAATGGCCTTTGAGTAAGGATTGATCTTTTTTAAATGTTAATTTATACCACTCTGAGCAGTGATAAAAATTGCTGTTTTGAAGAGTGCGCCGCAGCGCGTAGTGTGAAGCAGTCGCCCTCCGTTTCTGGCGGTGGCGCCGCTGTGGCAATCGCAGCTTTGGTGTCTCCCTCTGGGGGGAAATGGGAAAGGTTGTCTTTCCACTCCACCAGTAAGAGAACTCAGCGAGTTGGTCGCCCGGTCGGGGCTTAGTTCCTGCATCTGAGTGCGCGTTAGGCCGCCAGTCTACTCGAGTTTGCTCAGGCAACGGTCATTGGCGGTTGGATCGATCGGTTGGTCGATCGTGCACTGAGACACAAGATGACTTGCCCGTCTTGAGCGTCGGCGCATGTGAGGTCGCCACGTGAGTCCAGTGGGCCGCGGCGTATAGAAAGGGGTAGTGACTTCGCGGTCGACACGAGAGCAACAGGAGTCAATCACGACATCGGTATGGCCGGTGCGAGCTGCGACGCCGTGAGACGGGAGATCGGCGCGCCTTCCTGCGTCCGTTGAAGCGGCTGGCAGCGGACGGTTCGGGAGAGCGTTGGGGATGCTGCGCCAGGTCTTCGCCAGATATCGCAGTTTATTAGAAGTTAAGTGATTGGTGATACGTTGTTTGATTTACTCTTGTGAAATTCTACTTGTTTTCTTGGTGAGGTCACCAGCCGTTTTGCTTTGGGGTCGTCCCACCATTCTTCTCCGTTTGCCCACCCGCGGGAAGGTGGTTGTTTATAAATTGGGGCCGGCCGGTATGGCCGTGCGGTTAAAGGCGCTTCAGTCTGAAACCGCGTGACCGCTACGGTCGCAGGTTCGAATCCTGCCTCGGGCATGGATGTGTGTGATGTCCTTAGGTTAGTTAGGTTTAATTAGTTCTAAGTTGTAGGCGACTGATGACCTCAGAAGTTAAGTCGCATAGTGCTCAGAGCCTTATAAATTGGGTGGTCCTTTTTTCCCTTATGGAGTAGGTGCAGGTTAGAACAACCTGCGGTTCGGGTTGTTCGGTAATCTCCCTATCACTCTACCGTACGTTAGTAGCTACCTCTATCATGGTTGTCGGATTTGGTGTGTTAACGAATTTATTGCTTGGAGTGTAACGGCCTAATACATGAAATATGTTTTGATCTTTGGAAACTTTGATATTATTGCCTATGATCTTGAGAGGCGATATCTGTGTACTGTAGAGCATCTTAACTATTGTTTGGCCAACCTTGTAGAATTTTATATAAGATTGCATTTCATGGGGTGTTATTTAAATGGTCATTTTAGTATATAAAGTTGCCACCCTTTCACCGTAAGACTTTTCTTAGAAGTTAAAATCAAGTTGAACCTTCGGTGTCGAGGTTAATATTTTAACTGTTAGTGTTTTGTACCATTTCCATCTCTCGTACGGGGAGGCCGTTGTGAGCGGTCGCAACTACGGCCGTGTCCAAAGGGAGCAGCAAGGTTCTCTGCCCGAAAGCTCATACAGCCAAAACTTGTTTCTTTCTGCCTCTGAATAAATTGTAACTTTGATATTTAGAGTGTGCTTTCTGATTATAATTTTAAATGTTTCTTTTAAAAATGCTTTTAGGTACTATTAAAGCGAATAAAATTCCCATTTGTTAAAAGTAATTTGGTTATGATTTCATCAGTTACTCCCTGGCAACTACTTCCATGCTTACATAGTGAGATTAAATGTGCTAATGTTCTTGATGAATCGTTAGTAAATAAAATAAATTCTTAAGAATATTCATTGAAAATAGATCACGGTTCACACCCATGTGTAACTGAGTGGAATTTGTGCCTTTCTGTATATTTCATGATTTGTTATGATGGTTGGTGTCAACCGAAACTGGTAATTATAATAAAAGACTATTAACCATTTAAAAAAAGTGTAATGACTGTTGGCAGTAGCATTGATTAAATGTTCAATTACAGGTGAGCCACCGGCGGGCTGACCTCTGCCGCGGCCTCGCGTGTCTGGCGGCACGGCGGCGATGAAACACAGCGGGCGGATGGGCGTGGCTGACGGGCTTTCAGCCCGGCCGGCGGGCTACACCTCTGCCTGGCCGGCGCCAGCGGCAGTCTGGCCAAACAGCGGCCGCGCGGGGGAGAATCCTCTGGGACCACCATCCTTCGTCCTCTCCCTTGTCCTGTCCTC
The DNA here is from genome assembly GCF_021461385.2 of Schistocerca piceifrons. Lineage (NCBI taxonomy): Eukaryota > Metazoa > Arthropoda > Insecta > Orthoptera > Acrididae > Schistocerca > Schistocerca piceifrons. The sequence goes on from NC_060144.1 coordinate 27,977,482, forward strand.
AGCACGGGGGAGACCTCTCAGCTCCGCACAGACTCCCTGTCATCGACTCCTCATTCAACCCCCCCCCCCCCCCCACCACCACCACCACCGCCACCACCCCGCTCTCTCTACAGCCCCTCCCCCTCCCCGCCGACACCACCACTACCGCCACCAACCATCAAGGAATTGATCCAGCTCGAACCGCGCCTGGAGAATCTTTTCGGTGATACGTATGGAGTCAGCAACTCCTGCTCGCCCTTTCTGGCTTATATCTCTGTGCAATCGCAGACTGTTTCAAAGCGATGTTTTCAGCATTCATTACACATCTACAGGGTGTTGCAATTATCTGATGACCGCCTGTGTGGGGCAGTAGATGCTGGGCAGCGAGCGCTCCGTTGCCCCGCGATTAGGTTCAAAAATGGCTCTATGCACTATGGGACTTAACATCTGAGGTCATCATTCCCCTAGACTTAGAACTATTTAAACGTAACCATGCTAAGGACATCACATACAGCCATGCCCGAGGCAGGATTCGAACCTGTGACCGTAGCAGCAGCGCGGTTCCGGACTGAAGCGCCTAGAACCGCTCGGCCACAGCGGCCGGCGCGGTCAGGTGCCATGTCGCCCGTCTACTACATTTAAAACATAAGTAAATAAATTCTGTACTCACCCATGTCACGCAAAGAGATGCTGGAACTGCCTGCCATTATTTTCCACACGTTTGTGACACCTAGTCAAGAAATTACTAATCACACGATGAAATTCTCTTTGAGATATTGAATTAATTGATTTACGGATATTATCCTCGACTTCCTCTAAGGTGTGAGAATTTGTTGTGCACACTTTGTCCTTCAGTGCACCTCACAAATAAAAATCGTACGGAGTTAAATCAGGACTTCTAGTGGGCCAGATATTGTTATTTGTTGTGTTGGCAGAAGATCCAACACCGTGTTACGAGAGGGGGCCGAAATGCAGGCGTTTTAGCTCACGCAGGCTGGCGTGAGGAGGGAAGGACTATACTGATGTGAGGTCTGGAACATGACAAAGAATTAGAATTCAGAAAGTGAACGTAATGATGAACGTCGCTCTTGACGGTACATGATTCACAATATTATGTGTTAGTAACTGAATATGGCACCTTGCTAGGTCGTAGCAAATGACGTAGCTGAAGGCTATGCTAAACTGTCGTCTCTGCAAATGAGAGCGTATGTAGACAGTGAACTATCGCTAGCAAAGTCGGCTGTACAACTGGGGCGAGTGCTAGGGAGTGTCTCTAGACTAGACCTGCCGTGTGGCGTCGCTCGGTCTGCAATCACTGATAGTGGCGACACGCGGGTCCGACGTATACTAACGGACCGCGGCCGATTTAAAGGCAACCACCTAGCAAGTGTAGTGTCTGGCGGTGACACCAGATTATTAATCACTCTTTCATCGAACACATCGTGAATTGCGTGCAAAGAAACATTGCCGTACGAGCAATTGCCGAATCCTGTTGAAAAAATGCGAAGCTACGTTGTCTTTGACTCAGTTCATTAAAAGACGGTTGCAAAATGTTCTGCACATATCTTTCACTTGCAACTGTGTCATTAAAAAAAAATTGGGCCTATTATTCTGTCACCAATGTTTTCCGATCGTGAAACGGTTTCTCATGAAGTACTACAAGTCTATCTGCACTCCAATGTGGACCGTTTTGGGAATTAAAGTACCTGTGCAAATTGAACCATGCCTCGTCTGAAAACAGAATAAGGATCTATTTCAGCGTCATGCACTTGTTTTGAAATCCATTCGCAAAACTTAATCCTGTGCGCAGGGTCACCAGGTCGAAGTTCGTGTACTACTAACACTCTTTGTGTTTGCTGCCAAAGGTGTCAAAGAGTGTGTTTTTAGGGAAATTTTCCAGGCGGTATGCAATGTCATCGAGACGAGCTTCGGTGAGCACTGTACGTCGTCGTCCAAGCTTCTTGGGCCACGAAATTTATTCACGAATTTGTGAACTGGATCACGAGTCGGAACTCGAACACGTGTAAACTTCTGTTCAAACAATCTCCGAAGTACGAGCGGACTCTGCACGCACATACGAATCGTAAAGAAACACTCATTGTGGAATTGAATAATTCGCTCTTTCCACTGTTGCGTTCGCAAACTTTACTGTTACGCTCGTGATGCCTTTTCCAGTGCTCGAATTACACTGGCCTTCAGGCTAAAACCCACAAAAAGAATGGGGGGGAGGGGAGGGGGCGTAGTGCGGTCCCACTCGACCGGCAGGCGGGGTTTCCGTGGCCGCCCTGCAATACGGCGGGCAGCCGGTCAACTGACGGATGGAACACAAAAGCGACTTTCCCGGAACCCAACATTAGTTGCAGGTAGCCTATCTAACGGCTCCCAGAGGTAGAAAAATTTACTTATCAGTATTTCGCTAAGTTATTGACCGAATTTATAAATCTGAAATGCCGTCATGATCTACTAATTAATAGGTGCAATCTTATGTTAAAAGTTTTACACATTGAGACAGGTACTGCAGTTTGAAATTGTCTTGCCAGCGAGGGAGTACCAGACCACAAAACTTTAACTTAAAACAAGTTTCATAGACCTTTATTTCACTTCACAAGTAACAGCAATGACCTTTAATCATTTGTACAAGATGATTATCTTACCGCGCGGGATTAGCCGAGCGGTCTTAGGCGCTGCAGTCATGCACTGTGCGGCTGGTCCCGGCGGAGGTTTGAGTCCTCCCTCGGGCACGAGTGTGTGTGTTTGTCCTTAGGATAATTTAGGTTAAGTAGCGTGTAGGCTTAGGGACTGATGACCTTAGCAGTTACGTCCCATACGATTTCACACACATTTGAACATTTTCTGATCCAACTTGACCAAGCTCTCTTTAAAACTTGAAATCAGTAAGCATAGCAGGAAAGACGTTTGCCGCGCGAAGTGTGAACGACCGGCCAAATTCAGCCTCTGGATGTTTTTTCGTGCCTATAAAACACACTATCGCACTATCTGCAGCAATGGTTTAAAGGATAGCTCGTTTTACGATGAGCTCCACGACAGACTGTTTTGAATTCGCTTGCATACCATAACATTCCATGAGTTCCCATCACCCCATTACAACAGTATGATTCTCTATGCATTCTTTAAGAGTGGGTACCTAGCTGAACTTCCTGCACGGTTTGTGACTCCCAAGGAGTTCGCTTTCGATCTTGATTGTGCAAACCTCTGTCATCACTGTGGCGCGCCATTTTTCATTCGGTGTTCATGGTGCCAGTTAATCGTTCGTTTTGAACATTTCTTCAATGTCGGCGATGTCCATCTTGTGAAATGTAACAGGTACATCCCATAGAAGGTTGATCTCTGCACCTCCCGGACATTCATTATCTGTAAGTCTCCTGAAGCACATGGTGAGTCATTAGCAGCTAAAATTTTTCCTGTGATAATTGTTAACGCGACACCTTCAAATGAGCCTTACTAAGGGTTGAACTTGTGACCACGTGCTCAAGGGGCTCCTAGTAAGAATAAGAGCACTTAGTGATTTCCAACAAACTTAAAATATAATTCAAACCTTTATATTGATTACAAGTTACGAGTTAAATATTTACCACATTAACTCATTTGTAAAGTAATCTGACGTTTGAAACAGTTTAGCATATGGAACTTCGATTCTTTAAAGAATAAGGGGTTACTGGTATTTCAGAAATTGTGGTTGGTAGAACAGTGTGGTTTGCGGCATAACGTTTACACATACCCGAAGTTTCAGTAGCTGTTTAAGACAGTTCGTTGTTTGCTCCATCTGTAGTACGCAGAATATGTAAGCGGTATTCCAGTTTCCCCCAGTCCGGTAATGGTTGCATGTCCTCATTACCGTGTGCGACTGCCACTCTGATGCGCGCTCGCATTTGCTGCAAGTCCCACACAGGGGTCTGGTAGACAGCACCCTCCACAAAGCCCCGAAGAATGCAATCTAATGAGGATCCTGTATGGAGATATCGCTGGCAGGGAAATACACTACTAGTCATTAAAATTGCTACACCAACAAGAAATGCGGATGATAAACGGGTATTCATTGGACAAATATACACTCCTGGAAATTGAAATAAGAACACCGTGAATTCATTGTCCCAGGAAGGGGAAACTTTATTGACACATTCCTGGGGTCAGATACATCACATGATCACACTGACAGAACCACAGGCACATAGACACAGGCAACAGAGCATGCACAATGTCGGCACTAGTACAGTGTATATCCACCTTTCGCAGCAATGCAGGCTGCTATTCTCCCATGGAGACGATCGTAGAGATGCTGGATGTAGTCCTGTGGAACGGCTTGCCATGCCATTTCCACCTGGCGCCTCAGTTGGACCAGCGTTCGTGCTGGACGTGCAGACCGCGTGAGACGACGCTTCATCCAGTCCCAAACATGCTCAATGGGGGACAGATCCGGAGATCTTGCTGGCCAGGGTAGTTGACTTACACCTTCTAGAGCACGTTGGGTGGCACGGGATACATGCGGACGTGCATTATCCTGTTGGAACAGCAAGTTCCCTTGCCGGTCTAGGAATGGTAGAACGATGGGTTCGATGACGGTTTGGATGTACCGTGCACTATTCAGTGTCCCCTCGACGATCACCAGTGGTGTACGGCCAGTGTAGGAGATCGCTCCCCACACCATGATGCCGGGTGTTGGCCCTGTGTGCCTCGGTCGTATGCAGTCCTGATTGTGGCGCTCACCTGCACGGCGCCAAACACGCATACGACCATCATTGGCACCAAGGCAGAAGCGACTCTCATCGCTGAAGACGACACTCCATTCGTCCCTCCATTCACGCCTGTCGCGACACTACTGGAGGAGGGCTGCACGATGTTGGGGCGTGAGCGGAAGACGGCCTAACGGTGTGCGGGACCGTAGCCCAGCTTCATGGAGACGGTTGCGAATGGTCCTCGCCGATACCCCAGGAGCAACAGTGTCCCTAATTTGCTGGGAAGTGGCGGTGCGGTCCCCTACGGCACTGCGTAGGATCCTACGGTCTTGGCGTGCATCAGTGCGTCGCTGCGGTCCGGTCCCAGGTCGACGGGCACGTGCACCTTCCGCCGACCACTGGCGACAACATCGATGTACTGTGGAGACCTCACGCCCCACGTGTTGAGCAATTCGGCGGTACGTCCACCCGACCTCCCGCATGCCCACTATACGCCCTCGCTCAAAGTCCGTCAACTGCACATACGGTTCACGTCCACGCTGTCGCGGCATGCTACCAGTGTTAAAGACTGCGATGGAGCTCCGTATGCCACGGCAATCTGGCTGACACTGACGGCGGCGGTGCACAAATGCTGCGCAGCTAGCGCCATTCGACGGCCAACACCGCGGTTCCTGGTGTGTCCGCTGTGCCGTGCGTGTGATCATTGCTTGTACAGCCCTCTCGCAGTGTCCGGAGCAAGTATGGTGGGTCTGACACACCGGTGTCAATGTGTTCTTTTTTCCATTTCCAGGAGTGTATTATACTACAACTGACATGTGATTACATTTTCACGCAATTTGGGTGCATAGATCCCAAGAAATCAGTACCCAGAACAACCACCTCTGGCCGCAATAACGGCGTTGATACGCCTGGGCACTGAGTCAAACAGAGCTTGGATGGCGTGTACAGGTACAGCTGCCCATGCGGCTACAACACGATACCACAGTTCATCAAGAGTAGTGAGTGGCGTATTGCGACGAGCCAGTTGCTCGGCCACCACTGACCAGACGTTTTCAATTGGTGAGAGATCTGGAGAATGTGCTGGCCAGGCAGCAGTCGAACACTTTCTGTATCCAGAAATGCCCATTCAGGACCTGAAACATGCGGTCGTGCATTATACTGCTGAAATGTAGGGTTTCGCAGGATCGAATGAAGGGTAGAGTCACGGGTCGTAACACAGCTGAAATGTAACGTCCACTGTTCAAAGTGCCGTCAATGCGGACAAGAGGTGACCGAGACGTGTAACCAATGGCACCCCATACCATCACGCCGGGCGATACGCCAGTAAGGCGATGGCGAATACACGCTTCCAATGTGCGTTCACCGCGATGTCGCCAAACACCGATGCGACCATCATGATGCTGTAAACAGAACCTGGACTCATCCGAAAAAATGACGTTTTGCCATTCGTGCTCCCAGGTTCGTCGTTCAGTACACCATCGCAGGCGCTCCTGTCTGTGATGCAGCGTCAAGGGTAACTGCAGCCATGGTCTCCGAGCTGATAGTCCGTGCTGCTGCAAATGTCATCGAACTGTTCTTGCAGATGGTTGTTGTCTTGCAAGCGTCCCCATCTGTTGTCTCAGCGGTGGCTGCACGATCCGTTACTGCCATGCGGATAAGATGCCTGTCATCTAGACTGCTAGTGATACGAGGCCGTTGGGATCAGACCTGCGTTCCGTATTACCCTCCTGAACCCACCGATTCCATATTCTGCTAACAGTTATTGGATCTCGACCAACGCGAGCAGCAATGTCGCGATACGATAAACCGCAATCGCGATAGCCTACAATCCGACCTTTATCAAAGTCGGAAAGGTGCTGGTACGCATTTCTCCTCCTTACACGAGGCATCACAACAACGTTTCACGAGGCAACGACGGTCAACTGCTGTTTGTGTATGAGAAATCGGTTGCTTTCCTCATGCCAGCACCTTGTTGGTGTCGCCACCGGCTCCAACCTTGCGTGAATCCTCTGAAAAGCTAAACATTTGCATATCAGAGGTTCGACTTCCTGTCGGTTAAATTTCTCGTCTGTAGCACGTCATCTTCGTGGTGTGGCAATTTTAATGGCCAGTAGTGTAAGTTCTCCTTTTGCCAATCCAGCGGCCTGGAAATGTGTCGTCCACAGCTATCCTAACGACTGAGGCCCAGTGATTGAGAAACAAATAGAGTAGGTGGTACGGAGGACAGTTTAATATAGGGGGTAACCTTATCTGTTTTGAAAGAGAGGAGGATTATTTATACAGTTTTTCTAATGTAGCAAATAGTGTTTTATTGCACAGTGATGTGTATTTACCTAGCAGTTTCTTACCATGGACTACTGACTTTGCGATGTGATAATTCTCTTCAGTTGTTAATTTTTGTGTGCAAGCTGTTCCCAGCTTTAAGAATTTTTCTGTGCTATTATTTTAGCGAATTTTGCGTGGGAGGGAAGAACTACAACATCTGTTGTTGTTGTTGTGGTCTTCAGTCCTGAGACTGGTTTGATGCCGCTCTTCATGCTAATCTATCCTGTGTAAGCTTCATCTCCCGGTACCTACTGCAACCTACATCCTTCTGAATCTGCTTAGTTTATTCATCTCTTGGTCTCCCTCTACGATTTTTACCCGCCACGCTGCCCTCCAATGCTAAATTTGTGATCCCTTGATGCTTCAGGACATGTCCTACCAGCCGACCCCTTCTTCTAGTCAAGTTGTGCCACAAACTTCTCCCCAATCCCACTCAATACCTCCTCATTAGTTATGTGATCTACCCACGTAATCTTCAACATTCTTCTGTAGCACCACATTTCGAAAGCTTCTATTCTCTTTTTGTCCAAACTATTTATTGTCCATGTTTCACTTCCATACATGGCTACACTCCATACACATACTTTCAGAAATGACTTCCTGACACTTAAATCTATACTCGATGTAAACAAATTTCTCTTCTTCAGAAAAGCTTTCCTTGCCATTGCCAGTCTACATTTTATACCCTCTCTACTTCGACCATCATCAGTTATTTTGCTCCCCAAATAGCAAAACTCTTTTACAACTTTAAGTGACTCATTTCCTAATCTAATTCCCTCAGCATCACTCGACTTAATTCGACTACATTCCACTATCCTCGTTTTACTTTTGTTGATGTTCATCTTATATCCTCCCTTCAAGACACTGTCCATTCCGTTCAACTGCTCTTCCAAGTCCTTTGCTGTCTCTGACAAAATTACAATGTCATCGGCGAACCTCAAAGTTTTTATTTCTTCTCTGTGGATTTTAATACCTACTCCAAATTTTTCTTTTGTTTCCTTTACTGCTTGCTCAATATACAGATTGAATAACATCGGGGGGAGGCTACAACCCTGTCTCACTCCATTCTCAACCACTGCTTCCCTTTCATGCCCCTGGACTCTTATAAACTGCCATCTGGTTTCTGTAGAAATTGTAAATAGCCCTTCGCTCCCTGTATTTTACCCCTGCCACCTTTAGAATTTGAAAGAGAGTATTCCAGTCAACATTGTCAAAAGCTTTCTCCACGTCTACAAATGCTAGAAACGTACGTTTGCCTTTCCTTAATCTTTCTTCTAAGATAAGTCGTAAGGTCAGTATTGCCTCACGTGTTCCAACATTTCTACGGAATCCAAACTGATCTTCCCCGAGGTCGGCTTCTACCAGTTTTTCCATTCGTCTGTAAATAATTCGCGTTAGTATTTTGCAGCTGTGGCTTATTAAACTGATAGTTCGGTAATTTTCACATCTGTCAACATCTGCTTTCTTTGGGATTGGAATTATTATATTCTTCTTGAAGTCTGAGGGTATTTCGCCTGTCTCGTACATCTTGCTCACCAGATGGTAGAGTTTTGTCAGGACTGGCTCTCCCAAGGCCGTCAGTAGTTCTAATGGAATGTTGTCTACTCCCGGGGCCTTGTTTCGACTCAGGTCTTCCCGTGCTCTGTCAAACTCTTCACGCAGTATCGTATCTCCCATTTCATCTTCATCTACATCCTCTTCCATTCCCGTAATATTGTCCTCAAGTACATCGCCCTTGTATAGACCCTCTATATACACCTTCCACCTTTCTGCTTTCCCCTCTTTGCTTAGAACTGGGTTTCGATCCGAGCTCTTGATATTCATACAAGTGGCTCTCTTTTCTCCAAAGGTCTCTTTAATTTTCCTGTAGGCTGTATCTATCTTACCCCTAGTGAGATAAGCCTCTGCATCCTTACATTTGTCCTCTAGCCATGCCTGCTTAGCCATTTTGCACTTCCTGTCGATCTCATTTTTGAGACGTTTGTATTCCTTTTTGCCTGCTTCATTACTGCATTTTTGTATTTTCTCCTTTCATCAATTAAATTCAATATTTCTTCTGTTACTAGCCCTCGTCTTTTTACCTACTTGATACTCTGCTGCCTTCACTACTTCATCCCTCAAAGCTACCCATTCGTCTTCTACTGTATTTCTTTCCCCCATTCCTGTCAATTGTTCCCTTATGCTGTCCCTGAAACTCAGTACAACCTCTGGTTTAGTCAGTTCATCCAGGTGCCTTCTCCTTAAATTCTCACCTTTTTGCAATTTCTTCAGTTTTAATCTACAATTCATAACCAATAGAATGTGGTCAGTGTCCACATTTGCCCCTGGAAATGTCCTACCATTTAAAACCTGGTTCCTAATTGTCTGTCTTACCATTATATAATCTATCTGATACCTTTTAGTATCTCCAGGGTTCTTCCATGTATACAACCTTCTTTCATGATTCTTGAACCAAGTGTTAGCTATGATTAATTTATGCTCTGCGCAAAATTCTACCAGGCGGCTTCCTCTTTCATTTCTTAGCCCTAATCCATATTCACCTACTACGTTTCCTTCTCTTACTTTTCCTACTGTTGAATTCCAGTCACCCATGACTATTAAATTTTCGTCTCCCTCCACTACCTGAATAATTTCTTTTACCTCATCATACATTTCATCAATTTCTTCGTCATCTGCAGAGCTAGTTGGCATATAAACTTGTACTACTGTAGTAGGCATGAGCTTCGTGTCTATCTTGGCCACAATAATGCGTTCACTATGCTGTTTGTAGTAGCTTACCCGTACTCCTATTTTTTTATTCATTATTAAACCTACTCCTGCATTACCCCTATTTGATTTTGTATTTATAACCCTGTATTCACCTGACCAAAAGTCTTGTTCCTCCTGCCACCGAACTTCACTAATTCCCAATATATCTAACTTTATCCTATCCATTTCCCTTTTTAAATTTTCTAACCTACCTGCCCGATTAAGGGATCTGCCATTCCACGCTCCGATCCGTAGAACGCCAGTTTTCTTTCTCCTGATAACGACGTCCTCTTGAGTAGTCCCCGCCCGGAGATCCGAATGGGGGACTATTTTACCTCCGGAATATTTTACCCAAGAGGACGCCATCATCATTTAACCATACAGTAAAGCTGCATGCCCTCGGGAAAAATTACGGCTGTAGTTTCCCCTTGCTTTCAGCCGTTCGCAGTACCAGCACAGCAAGGCTGTTTTGGTTAGTGTTACAAGGCCAGATCAGTCAATCATCCAGACTGTTGCCCCTGCAACTACTGAAAAGGCTGCTGCCCCTCTTCAGGAACCACACGTTTGTCTGTCCTCTCAACAGATACCCCTCCCTTGTGATTGCACGTAGTTACGGCTATCTGCATCGTTGAGGCACGCAAGCCTCCCACCAACGGCAAGGTCCATGGTTCATGGGAGGAGGTACATCATCTAATAATTGATTAACTGATACAACATTTGTGCATGGATAAATGTTTCTCGGTTCTTTTGCCACGTCACATTCGCCAGTATGTTGAAGCTTTCAACCACTTCCCCTGTCGCTGGCCAACTACATACCAAAGCACCACACAGCTTATTAGTACGACAGTTACCTCCTGACGCTCACGTCACAGGAAGTCGTTGAAAGCTTGGGTATATACATAAACCCGACGTGGCAAGAACTCAAGAGAAACATTTATCCAAGAATATCGCCTGTAAAAACTACGTTCTCGCAACATTTCTACATATCTAACGGCATCTGGGTATCTACACTGACTAATACCAAATGTAACAATCTTGGCACCAGTGCTACTAGCAATAACAACGATAAAAAAAATTGCCACAGTAGAAGATACAACACTACTTATAAGTGTGATATTACAAAATTGCGAGAATAATTCGTTAGAACGCGAGAGACCTACGTCGAAACAAGGCCTGGAATCGATATACTCGCTCAGAATCATCAAAATCGTTGGGTTAGCTGTGACATAGCTATCCCACTACGTGTGCAGAATACAGGAGACACGCGAAATAGCCTCAGTTTTCAAAAAGAATGTAACAATATCAAATCCAAAGAAAGCGGGTGCTGTTAGGTGTGAATGTTAGCGAACTACCAGTTTAATAACTCATCGTTGAAAATCTTTACACAAATTATTTACAGAAGAATCAAAAAGCACATAGAGGCCAACTTCGGGAAACACCAGTTCGAGTCCCGGAGCGGAGAAATATAGGAAAACGCAGGAACACGCAAGGCAATAGTGAGCATATATATTGTTCCGGCGTAACGACAAACGGCGGCACGAGGATGAAGAACGCATGAGAAGAGAAGGCTGTGAGACGACGTCAGCCAATAGTACGCTGGCTAGGACGTCACCACGACAGGAACGGCATCTGTACGGTGAGAATATAAACGCCCCTCCTGCAAGAATCCAGTAGAAGACAGACACAAGCAGAGGCACTAGTAGAGAGGCCTAGAAGAGCAGTGATATTAACAGCAGTGGCGTATGGGCGTGCGTGAATAACTCGCATGGACATTGTAATTAGCGAAGGATACTCACTGCTTACACGTCGCCAATCGCTTGCGACACGTTTTTGCAAGCGAAAGTTAAGCATTGTCAATCTACTTTATTGTAATAAAAACCTTTAATGTGATTTGCTTGGATTGTTATATAGCTATCCTAGAAGGCAGCATCGTTTAGGCACCCTGTAAGGCAGGACCCCCCCCCCCCCCCCCCAAAAAAAAACTAACACACACACACACACACACACACACACACACACACACACTCACACACACTTACACTGAAGAGCCAAACAAACTGGTACACCTGCCTAATATCGTGTAGCGCCCCCGCGAGCACACAAAAGTGCCGCAACACGTCGTGGCATGGAGTCGACTAATGCCTGAAGTAGTGCTGGAGGGAACTGACGCCATGAATCCTGCAGGGCTGCCCATAAGAGTACGAGGGGGTGGAGAATTCTTCCGAACAGCACGTTGCAAGGAACCCCAGGTATGCTCAATAGTTCTCATGTCTGGACAGTTTGGTAGCCAGCGGAAGTGATTGAACTCAGAAACGTATTCCTGGACCCACTCTGTAGCAATTCTGGACGTGTTGTGTGGCGCACTGTCCTGCTGGAATTGCCCAAGCCCGTTGGAATGCACAATGGACATGAATGGATGCAGGTGATCAGACATGGTCCTTACGTAAGTTTCACCTGCCAGAGTCTTATATAAACGTTTCAGGGGTCCCGTATCACTCCAATTGCATAAGCCCCATACCATTACAGATGTTCCACTATGCAGCGTCCATGGATTCACGAGGATGTCTCCGTACCCGTACACGCCCATCCTCTCGATACAGTTTGAACGAGACACCCGACCAGGCAACATGTTTCCAGTCATCAACAGTACAATGTCGGTGCTGACGGTGGTGACGGGTCCAGGCGAGCCATAAAGCTTGGTCTCATGCAGCCCCCTACACCACATGAGTGGGCCTTCGGCTCCCAAAGCCCATATCGATGATGTTTCGTTGAACGTTTCGCGCGCTGACACTTGTTGATGGCCCAGCATTGAAATCTGCAGCAATCTGCGGAAGAGTTGCACGTCTTTCACGTTGAACGAATCGCTTCAGTCGTCGATGGTCCCTTTCTCGCATGATCTTTTTTCCGGCCGCAGCGATGTCGGAGATTTGAAGTTTTATCGCATTCCTGATATTCACGCTAGACTCGTGAAATGGTCGTACGGGAAAATCGCCACTTCTTCGCTACCTCGGAGATGCTGCGTCCCATCGCTCGAGTGCCGACTATAACACTTAATTCACTTAAATCATGATAACCTGCCATTACAGCAGCTGAACCGTGATTTATTTCCAAAGAATATTCTTAAGAATTTATTTTATTTACTAGCGATTCATCAAGTACATTAACACATTTAATCACACTATGTAAGCACAGAAGTAGTTGTCAGGGAGTAACTGATGGAAAAGCCGGCCACTGTGGCCGAGCGGTTCTAGGCGCTTCAGTCTGGAAACGCGCGACCGCTACGGTCGCAGGTTCGAATCCTGCCTCGGGCATGGATGTGTGTTATGTCCTTAGGTTAGTTAGGTTTAAGTAGTTCTAACTTCTAGGGGACTGATGACCTCAGCTGTTAAGTCCCATAGTGCTCAGAGCCATTTGAACCATTTGAACTGATGAAAACATAACCAAATTCCTTTTAACAAATGGGAATTTTATTCACTTTAATAGTGCCTAAAAGCATATTTCTAAAAGAAACATATTTAAAATTATAATCAGAAAGCACCCTCTAAATATCAAAGTTACAATTTATTCAGAGGCAGAAAGAAACAAGTTTTGACTGTATGAGCTTTCGGGCAGAGAACCATGCCACTCCCTTTTGACACGGCCGTAGTTACGACCGCTCACAACAGCCTCTGAAAGACCACACTGGTGCAAATCTGCAACACACCAGATAACTTTAAACTAAGAGTTTTAACAATTTGCACAAGCACACAAACTATGCACCCCCCGTAGGAGGGCTGGAAATGGTACAAAACAGTAACAATTAAAATATTAACCTTGCCACCGAAGGAGCAACTTGCTTTTAACTTCTAAGAAAAGTCTTACGGTGGAAGGGTGGCAACTTTATATACTAAAATGACCATTTAAATAAAAGCCCATGAAATGCAATCTTATATAAAATTCTTCAAGGTTGGCTAAACAATAGTTAAGATGCTCTACAGTACACAGATACCGCCTGTCAAGATCATACGCAATAATATCAAAGTTTCCAAAGATCAAAACATATTTCAGCTATTAGACCGTTACACTCCAAGCAATACATTCGTTAACACACCAAATCCGACAAACATGACAGAGGCAGCTACTAACGTACGGTGGATTGATAGGGAGATTACCGAACAACCCGAACCGCACGTCGTTCTAACCCGCCTCTACTCCACAAGGGAAAAACGGACCACCCAATTTATAAACAACCACCTTCCCGCGAGTGGGCAAACGGAGAAGAATGGTGGTACGACCCCAAAGCAAAACAGCTGGTGACCTCACCAAGAAAACAAGTAGAATTTAACAACAGTAAATACAACATATCACCAATGACTTAACCTCTAATAAACGGCGATTTCTCGAGAAGACCTGGCGCAGCACCCCCCAAAACGCTCTCCCGAACCGTCCGCTGCCAGCCGCTTCAACGGACGCAGGAAGGCGCGCCGATCTCCCGTCTCACGGCGTCGCAGCTCGCACCGGCCAGACCGATGTCGTGGGTTGACTCCTGTTGCTCTCGTGTCGACGGCGAAGTCACTACCCCTTTCTATACGCCACGGCCCACTGGACTCACGTGGCGACCTCACATGCGCCGACGCTCAAGATGGACAAGTCATCTTGTGTCTCAGTGCGCGACCGACCAACCGATCGATCCAACCGCCAATGACCATTGCCTGAGCAAACTTTTTTTTTTCTCGATATTGTTCGTTGCGTTTGGTGTGGGCGGTCGTCACAATACATCTGTTCAAGTTGAGCCTTGATTCTTGGACTCAGTTTTTTTTATTACAGAGAGCACGCAGCCCTCTGACCGAACACGCTGAACTACCGTGCCGGCATCAAACTCGAGCAGACTGGCGGTGTAACGCCCCGACCGGGCGACCACTCGCTGAGTTCTCTTACTGGTGGAGTGGAAAGACTCATTTTGCCGGCTGTAAAGGTTGATCCGAACGACAGACATACTAGCACTCCGAATGACACACAGACACTAACTGCCTAACAAATGCGGACGAGAGAGAGACCCAGACTGACCGACTGGCGAGCTCATAGCGCCCCTTAAATGCACGTGAACAGCCAACCTTTCCCCTTTCCCACCAGAAGGGAGACACCAAAGCTGCGACTGCCACAGCGGCGCCACCGCCAGAAACGGAGGGCGACTGCTTCACACTACGCGCTGCGGCGCGCTCTTCAAAACAGCAATTTTTACCACGGCTCAGCAGCAGATACCAATTTAACAACTGCGCCAGACACTTGTTGTCCAATTGTAGACGTTGGCAACCGCAGCGCCGTATTCTGCCTTCTTACATATGTATGTATTTGAATACGCAAGCCTGTCATATGCGCTGTTTGCTGCCTGAACAAAACCAGGCTGCAATATTACAAGGATCGGAGGACATGAAAGGGAAGCAGTAGTTGAGAATGTAACCTACGCCCGACGTAATTCAGTCTGTACATTTAGCCCGCTGCAAGGGAAATCAAGCAGAATTTTTTTTTAAAGGAAACTGCAGTTTGGGGATGTCAAATAAAAACCTTGAGTATTTTATAAGATGATTGGGCAGCACACTCAGAAGGATTGTAGTGAGAAAGAGTCTTAAGTATGCTGATAACAGTGCAGTTCTGTCGCAGATGACAATGGGCTTCAGAAGGGCACTTGAACTGAATGGATAACGTCTTGAAAATAAGTTATTAGACGAACATCAAGAAAAGTAAAACAAGGATAACAGAATGTAGTCGAATTATATCAGGCAATCTTGAGGGAGTTAGATTAGGAAATGAGACTCTAAAAGTAGTAAATGTGTTTTGCTGTTTAGAGAATAAAGTAACTGATGATGGCGCAAATAGAGAAGATCTAAAATGCTGACTGGTAGGAAACGAGACGCACCTCGGAAAATAAGAAATTTGTTAACATCAAATACAAATTTAAATGTTAGGAAGCCTTTCCTGAAGCCTCCCTGTCTGTAACGTCTTTACTGAAGTGAAACGTGGATGATAAGAAGTGCAGACAAGAAGAGACTAGGAACTTTGGAAATGTGGTGCTACACAAGAATGTTCAAGACGAAATGGGTAGGTCGCTTAACTAATGACGAAGAACTTAATCGAATTGGGGAAAAAGGAGATGTGTGGCAAAACCTGACTAAAAGAGGGGATCGGTTGATGCAACACAGCCTAAGACATCAAGGGATCGCTAATTTGGTAATGGAAGGAAGTGTGGGCGTAAAAATTGTAGAAACAGATCAAGTCTTGAGTAAAGTACGCAGGTTCTAGTTGATGTAGGCTGCGCTAGTTACGAGCTGGTGGCGAGGC
Source organism: Schistocerca piceifrons (assembly GCF_021461385.2). NCBI lineage: Eukaryota > Metazoa > Arthropoda > Insecta > Orthoptera > Acrididae > Schistocerca > Schistocerca piceifrons. The sequence continues at coordinate 27,993,546 of NC_060144.1, forward strand.
TCTCTCAGGGTAAACTAGCGTGGAGAGCTGCACCACAACAGTCTTCGGCGTTCTTGGAGGTAGGGGTTCAGATACAGTGCTTCGGCCAAGTGAAGCTGCTTAAACGTAATGGCCTGAGAGGAAACAATGACGCTTAGTTGTATTAGCGTAAGAAAGGAGAACAAAAACTAAGGCAGCATTATCGTTCCTTTAGTAGATTGGACGTCTTTTGAAGCAGATGCCACTTAACTCTCTGACGCCGTGAGCGATACTACTCCAAACTCGTGTTCCTGCTACCGCAATTATGTATATACGCAGCTGTATGACGGACAGAAGTTCAAAAAAATGGTTCAAATGGGTCTAAGCACTATGCGACTTAACATCTGAGGTCATCAGTCCCCTAGACTTAGAACTACTTAAACCTAACTAACCTAAGCACATCACACACATCCATGCCCGAGGCAGGATTCGAACCTGCGAACGTAGCGGTCGCGCGTTTCCAGACTGAAGGGCCGAGAACCGCTCGGCCACAGCGGCCGGCACGGACAGAAGTGATTGTACTCTGTTTCGGTTGTATTGTTTAGACAAGAGCGTTAAGGTGGAGGTGAGATACGAAGGACTGGCTATGTTCGTAAGAGAGAACAGAATGTGTGGAAATTCCTTTACTCGTCTGCCATGCAGTCGGGGCGGTTGTGCATAAGAGCGCTGTCACGTTGCTCGCTAACAGGGCAGCCGTCCACGGGAAATAGCATCGATGTGGCGTCGCAAGAAAATACAAGAAGACTAGCCCAAAGTTATCACTTGGCGTAATGAAATGTGGGTAAGTGAGGTATAAAGACCACAGAATACGACAGTACACAAGTACACGATTAGTAGTACAATTATGAAGCCTGTTACATCGTACGTAATCTAGTAGGCGGTTGACTTATATCGTGTGATGCTGTGGGAATTAGACTACGAAGAGAGAGACCAAAAAAGTTGACTCTGTAGCAATAAAAAACTTGAAGGTGGCACAAGAGAAGAGGATGTAAAAGGCGAACTGGCAACAGCACGGAAAGTACTCCTGAAAAAGAGATACGTTGGCATCAGATACAACAGTGGTAAGATGATTTCTCTGAAAGTATTATTAACTCCCACTTCAAATCGATTAAAAAATCGAACTCGCATATGAGTTAGTGTGTTAAATATTTGGCGTTAAGCACGTAAAACTTTTCTGGATGAAGACACAGAACGCTAACTGTGTTGACTGTGTTAGTTTCGGATTACTGACTCACAGACTAATGAAGAACTTAAGGAAAATTTTGAAATTCTGTTCAATGTCTGTTGGAAGTTGCTAAGTGCTCTCATTATGAAACAGTTGCCACATCGTTATGCTAACTTTACGAAGGGCGTATCTGAATACGCTTAGACGTGGACAGGTGTTTATTTATGTTGCAGACGATTACTGTTAATATCTTCTATAACTATTCTTGTCACTATATTTTTCATTGTGAATAAATGGTAAATTCGTTTCAGCTCTTCGTTTTTATACACTACTGGCCATTAAAATTGCAACAAGACGAAATGCAGATGATAAACGGATATTCATTGGACAAATATAATATACTAAAACTGACATGTGATTACATTTTCACGCAATTTGGTTGCATAGATCCCGAGAAATCAGTACCCACAACAACCACCTCTGGCCGCAATAACGGCCTTGGCACGCCTGGGCATTGAGCCAAACAGAGCTTGGATGGCGTGTACAGGTACAGCTGCCCATGCAGCTTCAACACGATACCACAGTTCATCAAGAGTAGTGACTGGCGTATTGTGACGAGCCAGTTGCTCGGCCACCACGGACCAGACGTTTTCAATTGGTGAGAGATCTGGAGAATGTGCTGGCCACGCAGCAGTCGAACACTTTCTGTATCCAGAAATGCACATTCAGGACCTGCAACATCCGGTCGTGCGTTATCCTGCTGAAACGCACGGTTTCGACGGGATCTAATAAAGGGTAGAGCCACTGGTCGTAACACATCTGAAATGTAACGTCCACTGTTGAAAGTGCCGTCAATGCGAACAAGAGGTCACCGAGACGTGTAACCAATGGCACCCCCTACCATCGCGTCGGGTGATACGCCAGTATGGCGATGACGTATACAGGCTTCCAATGTGCGTTCACCGCGATGTCGCCAAACACGGATGTGACCATCATGATGCTGTAAACAGAACCTGGATTCATCCGAAAAAATGACGTTTTGCCATTCGTGAACCCAGGTTCGTCGTTGAATACACCATCGCAGGCGCTCCTGTCTGTGATGCAGCGTCAAGGGTAACCGCAGGCATGGTTTCCGCGTTGATAGTCCATGCTGCGGCTGCACGATCCGTTACAGCCATGCGGATAAGATGCCTGTCATCTCGACTGCTAGTGATACGAGGCCGTTGGGACCCAGCACGGCGTTCCGTATTACCCTCCTGAACCTACTGATTCCATATTCTACTGACAGTCATTGGATCTCGACCAACGCGAGCAGTAATATAGGGTTACGATAAACCGCAATCGCGATAGCCTACAATCCGACCTTTATCAAAGTCGGAAAGGTGATGGTACGCATTTCTCCTCCTCACTCGAGGTATCACAACAACGTTTCACCAGGCAACGGTCAGCTGCTGTTTGTGTATGAGAAATCTGTTGGAGACTTTCCTTATGTCAGCACGTTGTACGTGTCGCCACCGGCGCCAACCTTGTGTGAATGCTCTGAAAAGGTAATGATTTGCGTATCACAGCATCTCTTCTTCCTGTCGGTTAAATTTCGCGTCTGTAGCATGTCATCTTCGTGGTGTAGCAATTTTAATGTCCAGTAGTGTAGTTTCACTGCATTTCCTTTCTACTTACATGGGGTACTTTTATCTGCGCCACCCTCTACATAAACCGCATTCAAATTTTGCTGGAATAACGCACTAATGTTACATCCTATTTATATTTCTTTAAAAATAAGGTTAAGTTTTATTATGGGGGGGGGGCATGGGAAATATCTGAGTTGTGCTCTGAGCCGCGACCGATCCAAACCCGGCGCTGCCCCGCTGTGGAAGTATAGGAAGCGCAGCGCCCCGCGGCTCTCGGGGTAAGTAGGGCAGCAGCGGCGGGCTGGGTGGCAGCCAGAGTGCCGGGTCACAGGGACCACGCCCAGCCATCAGTCTCTGTTAGCGGCGGAACAAATGCCTCCCTACTTCCAGGCTCGCCTCTTCCGCCTTCCGTTCCAGCCGTCAGGACGCCGAGCGGTCCACGGACGTGACAGCCAGTCCAATAACAGAAAGCGCCCGGGTGTTCCAGTCAATCCTTATCTTCTTATTACACGAGCAAAATTCTTCAGAAGACACAATTCTGATATTGTGCTTTGTAAGGGAAAAAAGAATAAATCAAAACAAGGATTTATGTCGACACGGAAAACAAACAGTGCGGACTTCCACGGCCAGCGTCCATGTGCTTCCCTTGGAGTAACGCCGAGGTCCGGGCCAGAAGAAAGCAAACAGCGCCGGTTCTTCCGCCATACAAGCGCCGCCACGATCTTTGGCAACCCTCGAGAGTTGTGCCGTAGTGAATACACAAAGGCTGCGCGGGATTAGCCGAGCGGTCTTAGGCGCTGCAGTCATGGACTGTGTGGCTGGTCCTGGCGGATGTTCGAGTCCTCCCTCGGTCATGGGTGTGTGTGTTTGTCCTTAGGATAATTTAGATTAAGTAGTGTGTAAGCTTAGGGACTGATGACCTTAGCAGTTAAGTCCAATAAGATTATATATATAAAAAAAAACAAAGAACGGCCTAATTTCCTCCAGGCTCTTTCATTAAACGAGTACTTTATTAGCGTCGTTTCCACCCGGCTGTTTGGAGAAACGAGTAGTGGGCAATTTCGTTCACAACTGGACGTGGACAAATTATTTACGGATGTTTTTCGTCACATATGAGGAGGATGATGTGCCCATGTCAATTTCTTCATTTGAAGTTGAACATAGGTTGGAAACTGACCAGGAGTGCCTAAGATTAGAGTAGATAAGATTACATTTACTTTCGTTCCAATTGATCCGTAGTGAGGAGGTCCTCCAGGATGTGGAACATGTCAGGAAAACAATAATATATGACAACAAACAAATAAGCTAATGTACCATTCCAAGGGTCCCAAGTAGAATGATCGTCATTTTTTTAATGAACCCTATATGAAAGAATCTTTTTACAAACACTAATGCACTGAATTAAAATAATTTTTTTTATTTATAAGGTAATATACATGTAATAGAACTACTTGTTTATTACCTTATAAATAAAGGTAATAAACAAGTGGTTCTATTACATGTTTATTTATAAGGTAGTAAACAAGTAGTTCTATTACATGTTTATTACCGTATAAATTTAAAAAAAATTATTTTAAATTCAGTGCATTAGTGTTCGTAAAATGGTTCTTTCATATAGTGTTCATTAAAAGATGACAGTCATTCCACTTTGGACCTGTGGAATGGTACATTAGCTTATTTGTTTGTTGCCATGTATTATTGTTTTTCTGACATGTTCCACATCCTGGAGGACCTCCTCACTACAGATCAATTGGAACGAAAGTAAATCTAATCTAATCCAATCTTAGGCACTCCTGATCAGTTTCCAACATATGTTCAACTTCAATTGAAGAAATGGACGTGGGCACATCATCCTCCTCATATGTGACGAAAAACATCCGAAAATGATGTGTCCGCGTCCACTTGTGAACGAAATTGCCCATTACTCGTTTCTCCAAACAGCCGGGTGAAAACAATGCCGTTCGCTGAATTTATCGAGACTGGCGTGCCCACCCAGACGAAGTTAAGGCGAATCCGAACGAAGTTTGAAATGTTCTCGAAATGGAATAGAAAGATACGACTTACGTCAACGAAACTTTTTTATTTTTCAGTGTAGTCTTCCTTCACTCCAATGTAGTCTGTTCAGCAGTGTTCCAGAGCCTTGATCCAATCTCGAAAATTAAATTCCTTCAGGCCTGAAAATACCTGTCAACTTCAGCTGCCAGTTCTTCGTTTGAAGAGAATCTCCGTCCACCGAGAAAAATTTTGAGCTTGCGGTGGGTATGTAAATCTGATAGTGTCAAATCAGGTGAATAGCAAGCTTGTGGCAACAATTCGTATATTACTCCACATATTTTTGCGACATGTGTGTGAACGCATATTGTCTTCAGGAAATATGACATTCTTTCTTGATAAACGTGGCCTTTCATCGGGTATTCTTCGCTGTCGTTGGTCCGGGAGGTTACTGTAGTATCGTCCCGTAATTTTTTGACCAGTTGGAAGATAATCTATAAGCGGAATACCTTTTAGCATCCCATAAAACTGACGCCATGACGCTTCTGGCCGACGTGCTGCCTTAGCTTTCTTTGGTGGTGATGATGAGTCAACATGTTTCAGTAGTGGAACAAAGCCAGTGTCGCCCCACTCTCCATTGCTGAAGATGTATCCAAGCTGGTGGCAATGACGTCATCCAAAATGGCGGCCTGTAGACTTGGCAACAGTGCATGACATCAACCAAGATGTCGGCCATGAGATTAGCTGATGACGCAAGTACCGTTATCCAAGATGGCGTCTTTTGGCGGGAAAGTGCAATGCCCCCCTGCCATACCCCACTGGTGGGAAATTCAAATTCCATCACGACAATGCAACACACCAGGGCTACCTCCACTAATCTAAGAAAATGGCGGGTCACTTGGGCTACCTCCACTAACCTAAGTCATCTGTCCACCGCCTCTTCCTAAGAAAAGGTAAAAGGACTCGACCTGTGGTGGATGTCTCTATTTTCAGACTTTATTTAAACAATTAGAGGCAGTACCACCATCAAGTGTGTTTGCCATGGGGTCTGGAGTCCAACTGACCTAGTGCACAATAGTGCCACCAGAGGGCACTGTCATCCCTCCCATGATGTAATCCAAGATGGCGGTGTGAGGTGGGGGGAAAATGGCCAGAAAAGGACTCAGCCTGTGCTGGATAGGATGGATGCAAGTCTTTATTTTGCAGGCAGTCTTTATTTAAACAATTTGTGGCAATACCGCCATCCAGAGAGTCCACCATGGGGTTCGGAGTCCAACTGACCTCGTACACAGTACTGCCACCAAAGGGCACTGTTGTACCTCCCGCAGCATAATCTAAGATGGCAGTCTTTACTTTGCAGGCAGTCTTTATTTAAACAATTTGAGGCAGTACCACCACCCAGTGTGTCCACCACCAGGTCCGGAGTCCAACTGACCTAGAGGGCATTGTCGTCCCTCCCATGACATAATCCAAGATGACGTCTGGGGTGGGGGAAAATGGCTCGGCCTGCACTGGGCTGCTGGAGAGAGCAAGGAGTGTACTGTATTTATTTTTGAACAATTTATTTGGGGACGGATTTCATGTAGTTCATTTATTACACTGATACAACACACTCGCTCTGATATGCTTGGGGTCACAATACACAGTCTGCAGACCTGCAAAATACGCGCAAATAACGCAGTACACTGATGTACAGACATGCAAACAACTCGTAAATTACCGAAATAATGCAGCACTCAGCATATAGAATAGAACTGTAAACTAGTCGTAAACCACCGAAATAGTGCAGTAAACCAAAGCGCAGACATGAAAACAACTCGTAAATTATAAAAGCAATGCATATAAAAAGCCCCCCGGACACGCTCACTACTCGTGAACTGTTGAAATAATGCATAGCACAGCCTACACACCTACTTGCAAAATAATGAAACAGACACACAAACAATGCACACATACACCATCTGCCTCCTGCCACCCCCTGTCCACTGGTCCACACAGGACGCTACCACACACGCTCCCAGAAGTCAGGATGCACTGACAACCCCCACGAAGTGACAGCACGAAGTGACAACCGTCAGCTGCCGAGCCATGCACTGGTGCCCATTCGGGTCCCGCAACCATGAGGCGGCAGCATCCCTTTCATAACTGACACCTGAGAAATTCCTCTCGAGATATGTGTTCACCTAGGCTCTGCTGCTGACATGACTAGACCGAAGACCTGTTTGCTTCCCAGAATAGCACAGGCTTCTTTCTGCTCCTCACGATCCTAACGGGACATTCGAGCTGTGTCTAGCCGTGCTTACCTGCCCAGCGTGGCTGACGCATCGCTGCAATATGTGCACGCATATCTACACACCATTGCAAGCTGATCTAAAAACATGTTAGCCTTCTTGCTTACACCATATGCAACCATTCTCACGACTATCTAGATTCTCTCCTATATCCCAGCAAAAAAGTTGTCTTGTGAATTAATACAGCATTATGATTTGCTCGTATCAAATTATACAATCGAATTACTGATGCCACAGGTGCGGAAGCACGTCTGCCTCTTTTTTTTCTTTTTGCAGACGAGACTTTCAGCAGCAAAAAACTGTATTGCACAGATCACTATATTGCACCAACAATTAAACCTTGCAAAGTGACCTACAGATCATCAGGTATGGAAAGAATCTTACTCAATTACACTGATCTCCCATTGAGGACAGGACCTTGAATATTAGAGCATGAAACCGATTTCCAACCCAGCAATATATCACCGCGTACTATCTCGATCTAGTAAACATACATTTCGTATCCTGCACCATTCAAAATCGCCCATTTTACATCATTCATATAGCTACTGGCCGCCAGACACTCGTACATTTACCACAAAGACAAACAGCATAAGCACATGCATCGTAGGTATACTCCTTGCTCTACTAGATATTTCCTGCGAGGTCAGGTGGTCATCCACCCCAACACATGACCAGAGCGCTCTCAGCGGATCGAAGTCACTCTCAGAACTGTTCTACAAATTCGGGGTCGGCTCCCCTCGGCACAAAAGCGTTACTGCTTCTGGCCCCAACCTGCTTGCTTATCTACACTTATCCCCAGACTCTTGGATTACAAGAACATACGTAATTTCGCATGGTTTGCCAGCATATCATACCATTTTCGCGATACTTCTCGACGTCAAGCACTTAGCAGTATCGGTCATGCAACATCATTCCGATGATATAGACTGGAAATTATTTCTCTAGAAACCCGAAACTTCAGCAAAGTGGAGTGTGCTGTAAACCACTGAGTAACTATAAACTTATCCCGTCTCTGAAGCCCTTTACATGAAAAAACTCGAAAAAAAGAAAAATACAGGAAACTGATATTTCCACTCGTGAATACCAGTGTCGGTGATGTAACAGATTCAAAATTATCCCTATAATTTACAAAGTTAACTAAGATGTTTCTCATGTCTAGAGAACAGCAAATGTGTCTTCCACCTGTCTTTCACCTGCTAGATGCACATACCACAATCGATGTTCCCTCAACTAAATAAAGGTGCGAAATGTGCAGAAGCAGTCAACTGGACAATTTACATGGGAGGGAATAATGGTCCAGCACAAACATACATACATATTGTATCTTCTCATTCCACGCAATCACGAAACCTGCCTCTGGTCCTGAGCGCCACGGGTTTCGAATCCGCGCCAGACGGCATGGACGTTGATGACCACTAGAGGTCTCTGCAGCAATCGCGCCATACGCCATGGCTGTGCACCCTCCTGGCCCGAGTCTAACGTGAGTCCGCCACTGTGGAGCACGTGGTCTCAGGAGCCAATAGCGATATGCCCTGTCGTGTATTTAGGTGGCTGCCTCTCACTCGGCGAGTCAGTCTGGTATTGGCGTTGAGTCGGTTGATATCTCGCTTTCAGACACTGTATTTACGTTGCGTGTGCTTACTTCCCGTTTACGAGTGGATGTTGTTTTGATTTCGTGAGGTTGTATCTTGTGACCCCGTTGCTTAATATTTTGTTGTTGATCTTGCTGTCTTGCTCGGTTGTCTGTCGTTGTGCTTGTCCTTCCATTCCCGTTCGTCAGTCTCGTTTGATCGTGGGCCGCTCCCATTCGGACCTGCCACGTTTTCGTTAGCGGCAACCCTGCGACCATTCCTGTCACGGTTACAATATTGCCTAACACGTACCAAGTATTAGTTCGCTATTCGACCATCTAGAAGATGACACAGTTAAGTCAGCTACATTTCTGCACAACAGGCTTTTCCATTCAGATGGCTCCTGCTGTTAACAGGAAACGCGAACCATTCCTGACACAGACACTCCACGACAAGCACGCGAAGGCAGAATAGTCATCGTGAGAAATCAGTCACATATACAGGGTGAGTCACCTAACATTACCGCTGGATATATTTCGTAAATCGCATCAAATACTGACGAATCGATTCCACAGACCGAACGTGAGGAGAGGGGCTAGTTTAACTGGTTACTAGAAACCATAAAAAAATGCACGGAAGTATGTTTTTTAACACAAACCTACGTTTTTTTAAAATGGAACCCCGTTAGTTTTGATAGCATATCTGAACATATAAACAAATACGAAATCAGTGCCGTTTGTTGCATTGTAAAATGTTAATTACATCCGGAGATATTGTAACCTAAAGTTGACGCTTGAGTGCCACTCGACGGGCGTTTCATAGGACGTGGAGGACGCATAAATTGGCCAGCCCTTTCTCCTGATCTTACACCTCTGGACTTCTTTCTGTGGGGTACGTTAAAGGAGAATGTGTACCGTGATGTGCCTACAACCCCAGAGGATATGGAACAACGTGGGTGGCAGCCTGCGGCGACGTTACACCGGATGTACTGCGGCGTGTACGACATTCATTACGCCAGAGATTGCAATTGTGTGCAGCAAATGATGGCCACCACATTGAACATCTATTGGCCTGACATGTCGGGACACGCTCTATTCCACTCCGTAATTGAAAATGGAAACCACGTGTGTACGTGTACCTCACCCCTCATGGTAATGTACATGTGCGTCAGTGAAAAAGACCAATACAAAGGTGTTAGCATGTGGACGTAATGTGCTGTTCTAGTCTCTTCTGTACCTAAGGTCCATCACCGTTCCCTTTGGATCCCTACGTAATTCGGTGCTCTCCGATACACACGATCGAACAGCGGAGGAGTGGTACTCAAGCGTCAACTTTAGGTTACAATATCTCCGGATGTAATTAACATTTTACAATGCAACAAACGGCACTGATTACGTATTTGTTTATATGTTCAGATGTGCTAACAAAACTAACGGGGTTCCATTTAAAAAAACGTAGGTTTGTGTTAAAAAAACTTACTTCCGTGCATTTTTTATGGTTTGTATTAACCAGTTACACTAGCCCCTCTCCTCACATTCGGTCTGTGGAATCGATTCGTCAGTATTTGATGTGGTTTACGAAATATATCCAGCGGTAACGTTAGGTGACTCACCCTGTATATTTGATTGCTACACTTACAATTAAATGCTACGATTGCGGTCACAGTTGAACGAAGTATCAAAAATAAATCCTGCTGACAGCTGTGGCTCCGGAAATACAATCATCTGTAACATTCTTATGACTTGACATACTCTTCCCTTTGTTATCACAGTATTCCAAGTCAAATCCATACCTTCCTTACAACTGGACATAGTCATTTCCTTTGCACATGTCGGAACACAAACACATACATTACAAGCCTGATGCTCAAGGCGAACATATCACACATCCCCTACTACTAAGTATAATACTTTGATAATAACAGATTGAAGCAAATATGAAATAATACTGACCGAAAATCAATGATGGGTGGACATGTCTCATAAGTTTTCTCGCGAGTGGTACAACTGTGTCTTAGAAAGAGAGGCATAATCGCCTTACAAACCGCCAGATGTTACAAAACATAACATATTACCATCACAAGCCGTCTTGGTTCTACAGCTGCATACAGGTATCCATGTTGTCAGGTGGCAGACAACGAGGGACGGCCACATTCCGCACGGACTCCAGAGGTCACTGGCCACAGAACGTCTGCTGCTCTGCAGACCACATGAGCACAAGCAGTAGCTGCAGTATCCTGGCGCTTAGGCACTGCCGTTCATAGGATGGCGATCAGAGCACTCTCGAGTGAGGTTTCTGGGGCAGGTGCCGATTACGGAACTATTCTCACCATCAGGATGTCACTCTGGAGCCGCCGCTACGACGACGTAACACTCCACATCGACCTTCGCTGCCAGCTACGCACCGTCACCATTCGAGGCCTCCTGTACCGAAGAGATGTGGCCTACAATGCTGCATCCAGCAATTGGACTTTATAATATTTATATCAGCAATACGCTGGACCTGAACTTTTGTTGTTCCTTAGGGACTTTAACTTTTGCTCGCCCTCTCATGAAACTACCTACTGCATGTCTGTTCCAGACTTTGTGGTACACTTAAGTGTATGAACAATGGAGTTTGGAACATTCATTTTACTGTGACTATTCAGGCCGTCAGCCTCCAGATATAATTAATGTTCTTTCAACATTCAAGAAGTGACGGTTCTACACTCCTGGAAATGGAAAAAAAGAACACATTGACACCGGTGTGTCAGACCCACCATACTCGCTCCGGACACTGCTAGAGGGCTGTACAAGCAATGATCACACGCACGGCACAGCGGACACACCAGGAACCGCGGTGTTGGCCGTCGAATGGCGCTAGCTGCGCAGCATTTGTGCACCGCCGCCGTCAGTGTCAGCCAGTTTGCCGTGGCATACGGAGCTCCATCGCAGTCTTTAACACTGGTAGCATGCCGCGACAGCGTGGACGTGAACCGTATGTGCAGTTGACGGACTTTGAGCGAGGGCGTATAGTGGGCATGCGGGAGGCCGGGTGGACATACCGCCGAATTGCTCAACACGTGGGGCGTGAGGTCTCCACAGTACATCGATGTTGTCGCCAGTGGTCGGCGGAAGGTGCACGTGCCCGTCGACCTGGGACCGGACCGCAGCGACGCACGGATGCACGCCAAGACCGTAGGATCCTACGCAGTGCCGTAGGGGACCGCACCGCCACTTCCCAGCAAATTAGGGACACTGTTGCTCCTGGGGTATCGGCGAGGACCATTCGCAACCGTCTCCATGAAGCTGGGCTACGGTCCCGCACACCGTTAGGCCGTCTTCCGCTCACGCCCCAACATCGTGCAGCCCGCCTCCAGTGGTGTCGCGACAGGCGTGAATGGAGGGACGAATGGAGACGTGTCGTCTTCAGCGATGAGAGTCGCTTCTGCCTTGGTGCCAATGATGGTCGTATGCGTGTTTGGCGCCGTGCAGGTGAGCGCCACAATCAGGACTGCATACGACCGAGGCACACAGGGCCAACACCCGGCATCATGGTGTGGGGAGCGATCTACACTGGCCGTACACCACTGGTGATCGTCGAGGGGACACTGAATAGTGCACGGTACATCCAAACCGTCATCGAACCCATCGTTCTACCATTCCTAGACCGGCAAGGGAACTTGCTGTTCCAACAGGACAATGCACGTCCGCATGTATCCCGTGCCACCCAACGTGCTCTAGAAGGTGTAAGTCAACTACCCTGGCCAGCAAGATCTCCGGATCTGTCCCCCATTGAGCATGTTTGGGACTGGATGAAGCGTCGTCTCACGCGGTCTGCACGTCCAGCACGAACGCTGGTCCAACTGAGGCGCCAGGTGGAAATGGCATGGCAAGCCGATCCACAAGACTACATCCAGCATCTCTACGATCGTCTCCATGGGAGAATAGCAGCCTGCATTGCTGCGAAAGGTGGATATACACTGTACTAGTGCCGACATTGTGCATGCTCTGTTGCCTTTGTCTATGTGCCTGTGGTTCTGTCAGTGTGATCATGTGATGTATCTGACCCCAGGAATGTGTCAATAAAGTTTCCCCTTCCTGGGACAATGAATTCACGGTGTTCTTATTTCAATTTCCAGGAGTGTAATTATTGTGTTGCAATCGAACTCCTGCCGGAGAAGACCGTAGGTCTCTAGAAGAGCGTAGCGTTCCAAAGGATTGGAAAAGGGCACAGGTCAACCTCGTTTTCAAGAAGGGACGTCGAACAGATGTGCAGAACTATAGACCTTTATCTCTAACATCGATCAGTTGTAGAATTTTGGAACACGTATTATGTTCGAGTACAATGACTTTTCTGGAGACTAGAAATCTACTCTGTAGGAATCACCATGGGTTTCGAAAAAGACGATCGTGTGAAACCCAGCTTGCGCCATTCGTCCACGAGACTCAGAGGGCTATAGACACGGGTTCCCAGGTAGATGCCGTGTTTGTTGACTTCCGCAAGGCGTTCGATACAGTTCCCCACAGTCGTTTAATGAACAAAGTAAGAGCATATGGACTATCAGACCAATTGTGTGATTGGATTGAAGAGTTCCTAGATAACAGAACGAAGCATGTCATTCTCAATGGAGAGAAGTAAGAGTGATTTCAGGTGTGCCGCAGGGGAGTGTCGTAGGACCATTGGTATTCACAATATACATAAATGAACTTGTGGATGACATCGGAAGTTCACTGAGGCTTTTTGCGGATGATGCTGTGGTATATCGAGAGGTTGTAACAATGGAAAATCGTACAGAAATGCAGTAGGATCTGCAGCGAATTGACGCATGGTGCAGGGAATGGCAATTGAATCTCAATGTAGACAAGTGTAATGTACTGCGGATATATAGAAAGAAAGATTCCTTATCATTTAGCTACAATATAGCAGGTCAGCAACTGGAAGCAGTTAATTCCATAAATTATCTGGGAGTACGCATTAGGAGTGATTTAAAACGGAATGATCACATAAAGTTGATCGTCGGTAAAGCAGATGCCAGACTGAGATTCATTGGAAGAATCCCAAGGAAACGCAATTCGAAAACAAAGGAAGTGGGTTACAGTACGCTTGTTCGCCCACTGCTTGAATACTGCTCAACAGTGTGGGATCCGAACCAGATAGGGTCGATAGAAGAGATAGAGAAGATCCAACGGAGAGCAGCGCGCTTCGTTACAGGACCATTTAGTAATCGCGAAAGCGTTACGGAGATGATAGATAAACTCGAGTGGAAGACTCTGCAGGAGAGACGCTCAGTAGCTCGGTACGGACTTTCGTTGAAGTATCGAGAACATACCTTCACCGAGGAGTCAAGCAGTATATTGCTCCCTCCTACGTATATCTCGCGAAGAGACCATGAGGATAAAATCAGAGAGATTAGAGCCCACACAGAGGCATACCGACAATCCTTCTTTCCACGAACAATACGAGACTGGAATAGAAGGGAGAACCGATATACTCAAGGTACCCTCCGCCACACACCGTCAGGTGGCTTGCGGAGTATGGAAGTAGATGTAGATGTAGAAGACAGTTTATGTGTGTTACAACAAAATTCATATTCATTCTGTATCTAGTTATTCTTTCTATACCGCGTTAGGTGGAGACAGTTTAGTGCGATGTTCTTCGTATCGATATACGTATACTTACAGAGACGGTAAACACGAGGAATAACCAGTACTGCAGCAGCGCCTGGGCAGTGCTGCTGCATTGTAGTAGCAGTCATCGTGGGCCCCTCTAGTACTGCTTATTCTTCGTATTTTACTGCCCCTGTTACTACATGTAGCTAAAGCGAGTATCGCACTACAACTGTTTCGGGATTGCTCTATCATATCGGCATTTAAAATTTCACCTTAAAAATAATTTTGTTTGCAACAGCGAAACAACTGACGCCTTCTGTCGACATTGGGTGTTCACTGCTGGGCATGGTGAACAGTGTTAGTTGGGACTGACTCCAGCTATACACTACAAAAATAACACTGCAAGTATCCGCTGAAACGCCAGAGAAAATGCGACTGGTGGCTCTTAGGGGAGACACAATGCAGAGGTGTAAACATGTTCGCACTTTTTCGACACGGTTGTTAAATTCGTGCTACTCCTTCAGTGACCTACACGTCCAGCCATAGCGGGGTGTACACTGATGAGTCAAAATACACTGCTGGCCACCGTAAATGCAACACCACGAAAGACAAGAGGTAGCACAACAAAATTTATTTGGTAGATAACATGTTGACCAAGTATCAAATGATTACGTTTACAGACGTCTGTGACATGTGGTTCCTGCCAGAATCAGTAGCCAGAGTAGCCACCATTGTTGGAGATCACCGCTGCCACACGTCTCGGCATTGAGTCAAAGAGACGTTGGATGTGTTCCTGGGGTACAGCAGCCCAAGCAGCTTCCACACGTTGCCAAAGATCATCTGGTGTGGCAGCTGGGGATGTAATCTGGGTCACTCGTTGAGCAACCATGGACCACATGTTTTCTATCGGCGAAAGATCCGGAGAGCCAGCCGGCCAGGGAAGCAATTCAATCTGGTTATTGACGAATAGCCTTTGGATAATGCGTGCCACGTGTGGTCGCGCATTATCCTGTTGAAATATGGCTGTGGCCGAGCCCTGAAGGTAAGGAAGGACAACTGGCTCCTGCACCTCGGATATGTAGCGCCGGCTATTTAAAGTACCGGCAATGCGTACTAGAGGCGTGCGAGAGTAATATCCAATGCCGCCCCATACCATAATACCCGGTGCAAGACCAGTGTGGCGGTGCATAATGCAGCTGTCCAGCATCCTCTCTCCACGGTGTCTCCACACTCGAATCCGACCATCGTGGTGCTGCAGACAGAAGCGTGCCTCGTCAGTAAAGACAACGTCATTCCATTCTGCCGTCCACATCCGTCTGTCATCACACCATTGGCGACGGAGGCGTCTGTGGTTCTGCGTCAATGGTAGACGAAGCAATGGACGTCTTGCGGACAGACCACTCTGCTGTAAACGGCGTCGAATGGTACGCGCAGACACTGGATGATGCGTTACAGACGCAATGTGCTGTTCTATGGTTCGGGATGTCACTGAGCGATCCGTCACTGCCATGCGCACAATTTGCCTATCAGCACGTGCAGTGGTGCACCGAGGTGAATGCGATCGACCACGTCGGTCCGTCGTACCCTCCTGCATCCAACGGTCACATATCCACATTACATTTGTTTGGTTTCGTCCAACACGACTAGCGATTTCTCTGTATGATAATCCACAATCTCGGTAAGCCACTATCCTTCCTCTGTCGAACTCGGATACTTGATCAGAAGATGTTCGCTGTTGTCTTCGAGGCATAACTGATCGTCTTGTGAAACAACCACAAGGTAAACACACGTGCCGAACGTACACTCTTCGAAATCGCCAAGCCTTAAACGGCGCTATGAGGTGGCGCCACAGGCGCGCGTGATGTGCGTCTGCGCTGAAATTCTAATCAGTTGCATATCTCATCGCTGCAAACCCATGGTGTAAATTTCACTTGATTCGGATGCTTCCTTCAGGGTGTTGCATTTACGGTGGCCAGCAGTGTATTATGACCACCGGGGTTGAATGGCGCCTGGTGGAGCTGTGGGCACGGTAAGTGTAGTACACCCTACGAAAAGAAAGCCGCACAACGAAGGAATTATCAGGATGGGACTGAAATCGGCATTATCCGAATGGGCCGGAAATCGGTAGATGTACATGTACAGACAAACCAGTGATTATAATTTCAGAAAAACTGCATAATTTATTCAAGACAACGAGCATCACAAATTGAGCAAGTCAACTCGCTGGTCCACCTCTGGCTCTTATACAAGCAATTATTCGGCTTGCTATCGGTTTATAGAGCTGTCAGATGCCTTCCTGAGGGGTATTGTGCCAAATTCTGTCAAAGTGGCACATAATGCTCTAAAGTTGCTTAGTTGTGGGGTAGATACGGCGACCTTGCTCGCCAAGGCAGGATTTGGCAAGCAGGAATACAAGCTCTTGCCATGTGCGGCCGGCCATCGTCTTGTTGAACTGTGAGCGCAAGATGTCCTGCCATGAAGGGGAACGTACTGCCGTGCTTTAATGATGCCGCAGATAACAACCAAAGTAGTACTGCTATGAAATGAAACGGCAGCCCAGACGATCAGTCCCGGCTGTGAGGCCTGGTGGTGGGCGTCACTGTCTAGGACGTCTCCAGACACCTCTTCGCTGGTCATCTGTGCTGGGTTCTAAGTGACACTAATTACTGAAGGCAATTGTGCTACAGTCAATGAGATTCCAGGCCGAAGACATGTCTGGAGATGTCCGGAATAGCTGTGGGATACCAACTTGGCTGTTGCCCTCTGTACCCCTCGACAACTAAGAGTGATCCTCTGGGGCGCCATTTCTTTTCATACCAAGATCCCTTGGTTGTATATGAACATGGTTATCTGCTCCCGAAAGAACAGCTATCACTAGCTTCTCTAGAATGAAATGATAATTAAATCGAAACCCTTACCTGCCGACAGGTGTTGTTGATATACATCAATGGGGACAGGTGAAAATGTGTGCCCCGACCGGGACTCGAACACAGGATCTCCTGGTTACATGGCAGAAGCTCTATCCATATGAGCCACAGAGGGCACAGAGGATAGTGAAACTGGAGGGACTTATCACTTGCACGCTTTCCGTGAGACCCACATTCCCAACTGTCCACAACCTACATTCGTAGTGTTCCTAATAGTGAATGATGTGCAAATTGCTAGTAGGAACACTACGACTGTAGGTTGTGGACAGTTGGGAATGTGGGTCTCACGGGAAGCGAGCAAGGAATAAGTCCCTGCAGTCGCACTATCCTCTACGAACTCGGTGGCTCAGATGGATAGAGCGTCTGCCATGTAAGCAGGAGATCCTGTGTTCGAGTCCCGGTCGGGGTACACATTTTCAGCTGTCCCCCATTGATCTACATCAACAACACCTGTCGGCAGCTAAGGGTTTCGATTTAATTATCATTTCACCCTTTGTTGTCATTCGCGGCACGCTTAAAGCACAGGGGTACGTCGACAAGCCATCTTGGACTTACATTTCAGCAAACAATGCACAGCCACACACGGCGAGAGTTGTCTTCGTGCCTGCCAAACCGTACCTTGACTAGTAAGGTCGACGGATCTATCCCCAATTGGAGGGCAGGGCTCTCCAAAGAGCTCGGGATTTTGACGATTTAACGTGCCAGTTTTACAGAATTTGGCACGATATCTATCAGTAGAACACCCAATAACTATAAATCAATGCCAAGCGCAATAACTGCCTGCATGAGAGGCAGAGGTGGTCCAACACGTTATCGACTTACTCAATTTATTAAACTCTTTTTCTCTTGAATAAATAATCTAATTTTTCTGAACCTGTAATCATTTATTTGTCTCTGTATGTACATCACATTTACCGATTTCCGTCCCATTTGGATGATTCCTTCAACGGGCATCTTTTTTTTTTTTCTTTTTTCTCTCTTAGACTGTACTCTCACTTACAGGAAATGTGCTGAATCATGCGAGGACTCATGCATTGATGAGGAAATATGTGAACTGAAGGAATAATGGGACGGAGGTTTCACAGGCGCCACAAATATACTGTAAAAGGAGAAAAAGGCACAACGGGAAGTTATGCAAATTGTTCACAGATCGAGATATTCACACAGTTACTGGCGGCAAACGCGAAATATTGGCGGCCTGAGGATGAATACGTGTCGCTGCAGAGCAGTTTCGCTGCATAGCTGGCAAGAATAGTAAAACAGGGGACACGTCTATACCATAGCGTGAAGTTGCACAGTAACAACGCCTCGCAGAACGACGCATGGACAATATACGCAGATTTCAGCATCTGAGAGAAGACATGTAGTTGAGTTCGAAGAAGGTTGGGTAATCAGATAATCGCTCGGCATTTGAATTGTAGCGATGCGTCACTATTGAAGACATTGGCAGGAACGGATGAAATATGGCCGAACACAGCTTCGAGAAGGAATCGATCGACCTAAGGAGACGACATAACGTGAGGACCGGGCAGTAGTCAAAAAGGCATTCAGAGACCCATTTTCACCATTATCATTGATCCGACGAGCAACTCCTGCTTCAGTGACCACAAGGACCATTAATGGGCGGCTCACAGTAGGGGGCTGTACACCAACAAACCCATCTGAAGTAGCAGCGAGCACATTCAGTGGAGTAGAACTGTCTCCAGCGACGAGCCCCGGTGGTAAGACGTGCCGGAAGACGACCCGCCAAGTGGTGGGTGTCAACCCGACTGCCGCCCGCGTTACGGCCTGCCAACCTGGAGCAGTGGTGTAGCTTGCCATCTCATTTCATACCACGACGCCTCTGGTTGTCATCCACGGCACACTCACAGTACAGCGGTGCGTCGACGATATTCTACGTCCCGACTTGTTGGTCTCCGCGGTAAGCCATCCTAGGCTTACATTTTAGCAAGACAATGCCCGCCGCACACAGTGAGAGTGTCTACTGTTTGTCTTCGTGGTTCGCGAACCCTACCTTGGCCAGCAAGGTCGCGGGATCCGTGTCCAGTTCAGAACGTTTGAAGCAGTATAGGCAGGGCCCTCCGACTTGCTCGGGATTTTGACGAGCTAAAGCGCCTATTGGGCAGAATTTGGTACAACATCTCTGAGGAGGACATCCAACAACTCTGTCCATCAATTTCAAGCCGCATAACTGCTTGAATAAGGTTCAAATGGCTCTGAGCACTATGGGACTTAACTTCTGAGGTCATCAGTCCCCTAGAGCTTACAAGGGAACCTCCCCATCGCACCCCCCTCAGATTTAGTTATAAGTTGGCACAGTGGATAGGCCTTGAAAAACTGAACACAGATCAATCGAGAAAACAGGAAGAAGTTGTGTGGAACTATGAAAAAATTAAGTAAAATATGCTAACTGAGTAGTCCATGTCAAAGATATCCAACATCAAGGAGAATATGAGTTCAGGAGCGCCGTGGTCTCGTGGTTAGCGTGAGCAACTGTGGAACGAGAGGTCCGTGGTTCAAGTCTTCCCTCCAGTGGAAATTTTAATTTTTTATTTTCGCAAAGTTATAATCTGTCCGTTCGTTTATTGACGTCTCTGTTCACTGTAATAAGTTTAGTGTCTATGTTTTGCGACCGCATCGCAAAACCGTGCGATTAGTAGACGAAAGGACGTGCCTCTCTAATGGGAACCGAAAACATTTGATCGCAAGGTCATAGGTCAACCGATTCCTCCACAGGAAAACACGTCTGATATATTCTATACGACACATGACAGGAATATGTTGTCGACCCACCTAACTTGTAAACTTGGCGAATGGGTAAAAAGATTCTTCTACCTTGCCCGATTTAGGTTTTCTTGTGGATCTGATAATCACTCCCGAAAAATTGATGAAATCACAAGAGTTTGTCTCATAAACTGCAACAAATGAATGCAACAGTTTCACAGTCGCACAGTTTTCCCTGTGCTCTGTCAAAACATATGTTTTTAACGTTTTCAAATTTTTCCGTGTGTACACCGTCAAATCCTGCATATGTCCAAGCAAATCTGAACATGTCCTGGAACTTTGGAGAGCGAAGTTGATTGTGTGTGTGTGCCTGAACTTTGATAATTGTCTGAAAATAAAAAATTAAAATTTTCACTCGAGGGAAGACCTGAACCAAGGACCTCTCGTTCCATAGCTGCTCACACTAACCACAGGACCACAGAGCTACTGAGATGGTGGTGTCCTTAATGTTGCTTATCTTAAGCATGGACTACTCAGTTTGTATATTTTGCTTTTTTTTTTATTGCTCCACACAACTTCTTCCTGTTTTCTCGATTGATCTGTGTTCAGTTTCTCAAGGCCTATCCACTGTGCCAACTTATAACTAAATCTGAGGGGGGTGCGATGGGGAGGTTCCCTTGTTAGAACTACTTGAAACTAACTAACGTAAGGACATCACACACACCCATGCCCGAGGCAGGATTTGAACCTGCGACCGTAGCGGTCGCGCGGTTCCAGACTGTAGCGCCTAGAACCGCTCGGCCACACCGGCCGGCCTTGAATAAGGGCCAGAGTTTAAACAACGCATTATTCACTTGCTCAATACGTGAAGCTCTTTCACTTGACTAACTCATCCAATTTTTATGTAATTGTAATCATTCATACATTTACCAGGCATATAATTGTATTTCTACTATTTGACTGTGGCCAGTAAGTTACTATTCCAAAAGGGTAAGAAAGAAGACATAGCTAATTATACACCTATCGTTTTGCTATCTGTATTTTTGAAAATACTAGAAAAAGCTTTTCGTAAGAGGTTGCTGCATTTTATAGAACAATGCAACGTATTTTCCACAGCCCAGCATGGTTTCCAGAAAGGCCGGTCAACAGAAAGAGCACTATTTAAATTTCTGAATGAATTGTTCCAATAATTTGATATTGGAGTACAAGTAACTGGCACAGCTTGATCTGTCTAAAACCTTTGACATCACAGACCATATCTTGTTGCCGCAGAGGAAGATCTAACAGCTGGCTCATACTGTATCCCACTGGCCGCAGGCAAGTAGTATAAATAATGATTTCAAGAAGATAATAAATCAACCAGACACTATTCTGATAACAAAGAAGTAAGGTACGCACGTCTCAGTACTGGGTCCCATCTATTTTTGGTGTATATAAACGACCTAGTATTAATAAAACAGTGTCATAGCACTATTCGCTTTGCAGATGAAACAAGCATTTTAGTCGGTGGAACGTAGCAGAAATGTTACAGGCAACACAATCAGAGACATTAACTAGTGATGTGAACTGGTTAACCAAAACAAACTAATAATAAATAAAAGTAAAACAATAGCATTAAACTTTCATAATGCCTAGAGAAAACTGGATATAAAAATTCAGATATCAGACACTGGTATTGCAAGTGTAACTAATACAAAATTTCACATCTACCGATTTCCGTCCCATTCGGATACTTTCCTCGTCGGGCGTGTTTCTTTCTTTTTTTACCTACTGCCGTCAACTAACATTAACAATGTCGCCGGTTAACTTGCGGTAGCAGTATTGTGAGATAAGCTGATAAGAAAAGAAAGAATAACTAGTCTCTTTATTTTACTGACGGACCCAAATCGGCAGTGAACGAGAACGCTCTTTTATTTTCTCGCAGCGCAAACACGGCAAGGAAACAAGTTCCGCGAGAAATGCGGGTCATGCAAGGTATATAATGGAAAGATTAACGTCAACAATAATACCAGAACACAGCACAATAAGTAAACAGCGGTCCAAATAACATGAAATTATGGGTAACATTATTTTGCATTCGACGATGTGGATATGTGCATAACGAGGGAGGGGCGAGAGTGGACGGGACGAGAAATGCGTCAGTCGCCGATAGAAATAAACTATTACAGCAATCACCCTACGCGCAATCACAGAAGAGCTAAGTCGACATGTATGAATAGTATATAGCCGAGCTCCACCCGAATACGAGTCTTCCTTTTTAACCAATGCACCGACTACGGACCCCTAGCATAAAATTAGCCACCCCCAGCATGCATCACGCTAATACTGTAGCTTTGATACTGGCTTCCATCCAGAGAGAAAGAGATTTCACGAGTTCTTTCACGTGTGCCATATCCAGCAGAAGCCGTTCATTTATGATTAGATGCAGCCCTACAACAAAATTAGCCCCCACCCCCCCTCCCCAGAGCGCATCGCGCTAGTACACACACCGCCTATACCCTTAATAATGGCTTCAATCCAGCGAGGAAGAGATTCCATATGTTTCTTCACGTGTGTCATATCCAGCATAAGCCACTCATCGATGTCTAGATCCCGTATAACTGTACCAGATTCAAGGGATGGTGACTGCCGCGGTTCACCAGTTCTTGCAGATAGTGCCGTATGTTTTCCTTGCAATTCAGGGAGCCAGGCGAGATGTGATTGGGTGCCTGAGAGTTCATCAAAGCAAAAAAGTACGCGTGGCGCCCAACGAATACAGCTGCTGTTTCCTCGGGAAACTGGAGTGACCACACCACAGTCACCATCAAGATGTACAAGAAACGGAACACTTGGTCACAGAGAGTGTTGACATAAGCACCATGGTTCATGTTCACGGTAACCTCAATGAATAGACTCAAGTCGTGGCACGAAGAAAGCAGCCAGCCTCCACAAAACCACATCCGACACTGAAGGATAAACGCCTTACTGGACTGCACTCTGGACGCCGTACACCCTTCGAACAGACGCAAAGTCGCGACTTGTCGGGCGGCACTACACGTCGCCAGCCAGCTGCTGTGCAGTTTCCGTGCTGTCTGGCCCACTGCAGACGTGCATCTCTATGTGCCGCTGTGAAAAATGGCCTCTTGCGAGGTACCCTGCAGCAGATGTTGATTGCTTCGTAGTGTTAGGTCACAGACTGGATGAGATGGACCTCCACTCACTGACTGCATCAGTTTCTACACTACTGGCCATTAAAATTGCTACACCAAGAAGAAATGCAGATGATAAACGGGTATTCATTCGACAAATATATTATACTACAACTGACATGTGATTACATTTTCACGCAGTTTGGATGCGTAGGTCATGAGAAATCAGTACCCAGAACAACCACCTCTGGCCGTAATAACGGCCTTGATACGCCTGGGCATTGAGTCAAACAGAGCTTGGATGGCGTGTACGGGTACAGCTGCCCATGCAGCTTGAACGCGATACCACAGTTCGTCGAGACAAGTGACTGGCGTTTTGTGACGAGACAGTTGCTCGGCCGCCATTGAACGGACGTTTTCAATTGGTGAGAGATCTGGAGAATGTGCTGGCCAGGGCAGCAGTCGAACATTTTCTGTTCGACCTGCAACATGCGGTCGTGGATTATCCTGCTGAAAAGTAGGGTTTCGCAGGGATCGAATGATGGATAGAGCCACGGGTAGTAACATATCTGAAATGTAACGTCCACTGTTCAAAATGCCGTCAATGCGAACAAGAGGTGAGCGTGACGTGTTACCAATGGCACCCCATACCATCACGCCGGGTGATACGCCAGTGCGTTCACCGCGATGTCGCCAAACACGGATGCGACCATCATGATGCTGTAAACAGAACCTAAATTCATCCGAAAAATGACGTTTTGCCATTGGTGCACCCAGGTTCGTCGTTGAGTACACCATCGCAGGCGCTCCTGTCTGTGACGCAGCGTCAAGCGTAACCGCAGCCATGATCTCCGACCTGATAGTCCAAGCTGCTGCAAACATCGTCGAACTGTTCGTACAGATGGTTGTTGTCTTGCAAACGTCCCCATCTGTTGACTCAGGGATCGAGACGTGGCTGCACGATCCGTTACAGCCATGCGGATATGATGCCTGTCATCTCGACTGCTAGTGTTACGAGGCCGTTGGGATCCAGCACGGCGTTCCGTATTACCCTCCTGAACCCACCGATTCAATATTCTCCAGTCAGTCATTGGATCTCGACCAACGCGAGCAGCAATGTCGCGATACGACAAACCACAATCGCGATAGGGTACAATCCGACCTTTATCAAAGTAGGAAACGTGATGGTAGGTATTTCTCCTCCTTACACGAGGCATCACAACAACGTTTGACCAGGCAACGCCGGTCAACTGCTGTTTGTGTATGAGAAATCGGTTGGAAACTTTCCTGATGTCAGCACGTTGTAGGTGTTGCCACCGGCGCCAACCTTTTGAATGCTGTGAGAAGCTAATCATTTGCATATCACAGCATCTTCTTCCTGTCGGTTAAATTTCGCGTCTGTAGCACGTCATCTTCGTGGTGTAGCAATTTTAATGGCCAGTAGTGTATCTGATTTGAAACCGATTCTCAGTGACAAAGCGTGACGTTCCTCTCCACGCCCCGCTGTTTAGGATATTTTTACGATCTCTTTTCTTACTTCCTTGTATCATCATTCCTTGTGGGCACGGTGGACACTCCGCTTCTATACAACAGCAAATCCGGCTGCTCCAATCACGGTGTGGTGCCAGCCTCTTGCTGCTGCCATTCTGTGACTTCTGCACGTTTAACCGTCTTACTGAGTTGTTTCCTTACGACCGACCGCCACACAGACACCACCTTACGGCCATGGCTTATGTCAGGAGTGGAGGATCACATGACCTCATAGTACTAGTTCTACGTCACGTATAGCGTTTCAAAGTGACCAGGTTTCTCTTTCAAGAGAATGAGTAGTAACTCATTCAGCGAGTTTAAATCCAGCTATACCAGAAAAGCGCGATGTCGCGTATTTGCAGTTAGCCGCCAGTTTGACAGAAAGGCGTAAATAGTGATTGGATACGTACCTTTCGTCATAAGTTCCAAATCTCTTTAGAGCACCCGGCAGACATTGTACGCCAGAACAAGCTACGTTGCCATCCAGGCAGCTTACCTGAAACAAAAGCAAGTCAGTGTTAGTTTGCAGCGACAGCGACGACGTTTTCTCCCAAAACTCCTCTGCATCATAGGTGCCATGGACTCCTCCTCAATGTGCTTGCTTGAAAAATAACTACATAAATATAACAGCCTCAATATGCCAATAAAAGGTTTTTGGAGCAGATATCTAGTTTATGAGCCAAAATGTGTACTACTCGTCACGCTCTATGCCACCTATACCGTCTTCGCATCTTCCACTCCTTCTTCTTCCTGGCCTTATGACGAATCTTCACGGGGCTGGCGTGTGAAATCTGCATTTAGCAATGTTAGAGGGCGTCTTCTTTCACTGCTTCGTCCGAGGCAAATCGACGGCCCCTTAATGCCTGTCTGAGTGGACCAAACAAGTGATAGTCAGAAGGGGCAAGATTGGGACTACTTGGAGGATGATCCAGTACTTCAAATTCGAGCTTCTGGAGCGTTTCAGCAGTGTGGGCAGCAGTATGCGAACGGGCATTGTCGTGCAACAACACAACACCTTTTGACAGCAATCCCCGGCGTTTGCTTCGAATTGCAGGCTTCAGCCTGGCAGTAAGCATCTCACTGTAGCGTACACTGTTTAGTCTTGTGCCTCTCTCCCCATAATGTTCCAGTACTGGGCCTTGTGCGTCCCAAAAAACCTTAAGCATCTGTTTTCCTGCGGACGGTTGGGTCTTCAACTTTTTCTTGCACGGCGAATTTGGATGTTTCCATTCCATGTTCTGCCATTTACTCTCCGGATCGTAATGATGGTTCCAGGTCTCGTCACCAGTAATGATCCTGTCTAAGAAGTTGTCCCCATTGTTACCATAGCGATCCAAATGTTTTTTGCAGATGTCCAAGCGCGGCGCGTTTGTTTATGCAACTGTGTGAGTTGTTTTGGAACCCATCTTGCACAAACTTTATGAAATCCAAGTCTGTTGTGTATGATTTCGTAGGCAGAATCGTGACTAACTTGCAGACGATGTGTCACTTCGTCAATTGTTAATCGTCGGCCAAAGAGAATCATTTCACGTGAACGCTCAATGGCCTCTTCATTTGTAGCGGTAAACGTCGTAACACTTGTGCGATAATTTCGGAATTTTTCAATCCATTCGTAGACACTCCGTCGTGGCAAAACACTGTTCCAGTACAGTACCGAAAGTATTCGATTAATCTCGGCCCCTGATACGCATTCCGACCACAAAAAACGGATCACTGAACGTTGCTCTTCTTTGGTGCAAATAGACAGCGGAGCAGCCATGATTAACAGCAAGGCAGCGATAACGAAACTCACCTAGCAGCTTGAAAATTGCAAAGATATAACAACAAATAAACAAAGAATGTGTCATCAACGTAAAACGACAGTACTACCAAAATAAACAAAAATATAACTAAATTGAGGATAGTTAACGACGTATTTGTTGGAATGGCTTTTATTTTTAGACAGTCTGCTGCGAGTTAATCTGAGGATGACTGAATGTGGCGGTCACAAGTGATTGTCTAGAAACATAAATGTCACTATATCTGAAAGAAAAATCATTTCATCAAATATGGCTAACTGATTGGCGACTCCATAGAGTGGTGGATGCACAACGACCATATACGTGAAATTAGAAGGAAGGTCAGCGTTGGTCGTAATATTGATGGTTTATTGACAGAAAAATCGATTTTCAGTCACATAGTGATCATCTTCAGTGCTGTGGTGTACAAATTAAACTCATAGGCACTGGTGTCAAGTTATTATCAGTAACCGAAACTATTACACGATCACCAAAGCTAAGAGTTCTTGTGATATTAAAAGGAAAATGGATAGGTTAAAGTTAGACATAGTGGTAATTAGTTAAGGTCGGTGGCAGAAGTACAGGACTTCCGCACAGGTGAGTATAGGGTTATAAATACAAAATCAAGGCCCGATTAAGGGATCTGACATTCCACGCTCCGATCCGTAGAACGCCAGTTTTCGTTCTCCTGATAACGGCGTCGTCTTGAGTAGTCCCTTCGCGGAGATCTGGATGGGTCGGCTGCTGTGGCGGAGCGGTTCTGGACGCTTCAGTCAGGAACCGCGATGCTGCTACGGTCGCAGTTTCGAACCCTGTCTCGGGCACGGATGTGTGTGATATCCTTAGGTTAGTTAGGTTTAAATACTGAAGTTCTAAGTCTAGGGGACTGACCTCAGATGTTAAGTCCCATAGTGCTTAGAGCCATTTGAACCATTTTGAAGATCCGGATGGGGGTCTATTTCACCTCCGAATATTTTACCCAAGAGGACGACTTCATATTTTTATCATGGAGTAGAGCTGCATGCCCTTGGAAGAAATTACGGCTGCTGTCTCCCCTTGCTTTCAGCGGTTTGCAGTATCGGCACAGCAAAACTGTTTCGGTTAGTGTCACAAGGCCAGATCAGTCAGTCATCCGGACTGTTGTCTCTTCAACTACTGAAAAGGCTGCTGCCGCTCTTCAGGAATCACACGTTTGTCTGGCCTCTCAGCAGATACCCCTCCGTTGTGGTTGTATTACGGTACGGCTATCCCTACTGCTGAGGCAAACAAACCTCGCCACCAAGAGCAAGATCATTGGTTAAATGGGGGGAGGGGAGGGCGGAAGAAATAAAGCTGTGTAATTATTATTTTGTTTGTTTGCACGTTGTTTGCTGTTGTGGTCTTCAGTCCGAAGACTGGTTTGATGCACCTCTATTCTGTGCAAGCTTCTTAATCTCCCAATACCTACTGCAACCTACATCCTACTGAATCTGTTTAGTGTATTCATCTCTTGGTCTCCCTCTTCGGTTTTTACCCTCCGCGCTGCCCTCCAATACTATATTGGTGATCCCTTCATGCCTCAGAATATGTCCTACCAACCGATCTCTTCTTCTAGTGAAGTTGTGCCACAAATATCTCTTCTCCCCAATTCTATTCAATACCTCCTCATTAGTTATATGATCTACCCCTCTAATCTTCAGCATTCTTCTGTAGCACCACATTTCGAAAGCTTCTATTCTCTTCTTGTCTAAACTATTTATTGTCCACGTTTCACTTCCATACATGGCTACACTCCATACAAATACTTTCGGAAATGACTTCCTAACACTTAAATCTATACTCGATGTTAACAAATTTCTCTTCTTCAGAAATGCTTTCCTTGGCATTGCCAGTCTACATTTTATATCCTCTCTACTTCGACCATCATCAGTTATTTTGCTCCCCAAATAGCAAAACTCATTTACTACTTTAAGGGTCGCATTTCCTAATCTAATTCCTGCAGCATCACCCGATTTATTTCGGCTACATTACATTATCCTCGTTTTTGCTTTTGTTCTTATACCCTCCTTTCAAGACACTGCCCATTCCATTCAGCTGCTCTTCCAGGTCCTTTGCTGTCTCTGACAGAATACAATGTCATCGGCGAACCTCAACGTTTTTATTTCTTCTTCATGGTTTTTAATACCTACTCCGAACTTTTCTTTTGTTTCCTGTACTGTTTGCTCAAAGTACAGATTGAATAGCATCGGGGAGAGGCTACAACCCTGTCTCACTCCCTTCCCAACCATTGCTTCCCTTTCATGCCCCTCGACTCTTATAACTACCATCTGGTTTCTGTACAAATTGTAAATAGCTTCTCGCTCCCTGTATTTTACCCCTGCCACCTTCAGAATTTGAAAGAGAGTATTCCAGTCAACATTGTCTAAAGCATTCCCTAAGTCTACAAATGCTAGAAACGTAGGTTTGCCTTTCCTTAATCTATTTTCTAAGATAAGTCTTAGGGTCAGTATTGCGTCACGTGTTCCAACATTTCTACGAAGTCCAAACTGATCTTCCCCGAGGTCGGCTTCTACCACTTTTCCGATTCGTTTGTTAAGTATTCGTGTTAGTATTTTGCAGCCGTGATTTATTAAACTGATAGTTCGGTAATTTTCACAACTGTCAACCTCTGTTTTCTTTGCGATTGGAATTAATATATTCTTCTTGAAGTCTGAAGGTACTTGACCTGTCTCATACATCTTGCTCACCAGATGGTAGTTTTTTGTCAGGACTGGTTCTCCCAAGGCTATCAGAACTTCTAATGGAATGTTGTCTACTCCCGGGGCCTTGTTTCGACTTAGGTCTTTCAGTGCTCTGTCATACTCTTCACGCAGTATCATATCTCCCATTTCATCTTCATCTACATCCTCTTCCATTTCCATAATATTGTCGAATAAATATTTGCAGGTATATGTCTGTAATGGCGATACATTCGGAAATCGCTGCACCACAGTACCGCAGCACGCCTCAGTGCAACCGGAACAAAGCGCGCAGCACGTTTCGATTTAAGTTAGTCGTCTGCGCACTTCTTGCTTTGTCTCCCCTAGCGGCCTGCCACGGTACTGTGGCGCGGAGACTTCAGAGGGAAACCAGGACTCCAGGTGTACAGGGTGTTACAAAAAGGTACGGCCAAACTTTCAGGAAACATTCCTCACACACAAATAAAGAAAAGATATTATGTGGACATGTGTCCGGAAACGCTTAATTTCCATGTTAGAGCTCATTTTAGTTTCGTCAGTATGTACTGTACTTCCTCGATTCACCGCCAGTTGGCCCAATTGAAGGAAGGTAATGTTGAGTTCGGTGCTTGTGTTGACATGCAACTCATTGCTCTACAGTACTAGGACCAAGCACATCAGTACGTAGCATCAACAGGTTAGTGTTCATCACGAACGTGGTTTTGCAGTCAGTGCAATGTTTACAAATGCGGAGTTGGCAGATGCCCATTTGATGTATGGATTAGCACGGGGCAATAGCCGTGGCGCGGTACGTTTGTGTCGAGCCAGATTTCCAGAACGATGTTGTCCCGACAGCAAGACGTTCGAAGGAATTTATCGGCGTGTTAGGGAGCACGGAACATTCCAGCGTATGACTCGTGACTGGGGAAGATCTAGAACGACGAGGACACCCGCAATGGACGAGGCAATTCTTCATGCAGTTGACGATAACCCATACGTCAGCGTCAGAGAAGTTGCTGCTGTACAAGATAACGTTGACCACGTCACTGTATGGAGAGTGCTACGGGAGAACCAGTTGTTTCCGTACCACGTACAGCGTGTGCAGGCACTATCAGTAGCTGATTGGCCTCCACGGATACACTTCTGCGAATGGTTCATCCAACAATGTGTCAATCCTCATTTCAGTGCAAATGTTCCCTTTACGGATGAGGCTTCATTCCAGCGTGATCAAATTGTAAATTTTCACAATCAACATGTGCGGGCTGACGAGAATCCGCACGTAATTGTGCAATCACGTCATCAACACACATTTTCTGTGAACGTTTGGGCAGGTATTTTTGGTGATGTCTGGATTGGGCCCCACGTTGTTCCACCTACTCTCAATGGAGCACGTTATCATGATTTCATACGGGATACTCTACCTGTGCTGCTAGAACATGTGCCTTTTCAAGTACGACACAACATGTCGTTCATGCACATTGGAGATGCTGCACATTTCAGTCGAAGTGTTCGTACACTTCTCAACAACAGATTCGGTGACCGATGGATTGGTAGAGGCGGACCAATTCCATGGCCTCCACGCTCTCCTGACCTCAACCCTCTTGACTTTCATTTATGGGGGCATTTGAAAGATCTTGTCTACGCAATCCCGGTACCAAATGTAGAGACTCTTCGTGCTTGTATTGTGAACGGCTGCGATACAATACGCCATTCTCCGGGGCTGCATCAGCGCATCAGGGATTCCATGCGACGGAGGGTGGATGCATGTATCCTCGTTAACGGAGGACATTTTGAACATTTCCTGTACCAAAGTGTTTGAAGGCACGCTGGTACGTTCTGTTGCTGTGTGTTTCCATTCCATGATTAATGTGATTTGAAGAGAAGTAATAAAATGAGCTCTAACATGGAAAGTAAGCGTTTCCGGACACAAGTCCACATAAGATATTTTCTTTGTGTGTGAGGAATGTTTCCTGAAAGTTTGGCCGTACCTTTTTGTAACACCCTGTATACCTGCAAAGAAACAATACATTTATTACGTAACTCCAGTTTTTCTAGGCGCTACTTTATGACTACTTGTCGTACTTCGTTATAAGTTATGGAGTGTGATGTTGGTTTCATTTATTGGTGGCTGACGTCGAGGACGATGCTTGTAGGGTGACAAACGCGTGTTGGCAGTCAGAACGACGGCTCTCCGCACAAGACGCGGAGGCGGCTGTGCAGACCGCGGCGTTGGTGCGAGGGCGGCTGTACCGGAGAGCAGAGAGTTGCGACGGCCACTCGTCAAGGCCAGGCGCTGCCGGAACAATAGGCCGCGCCGCCACCGCCGGTCACCCGAGGTCACGGCCGCGGCGGAACGCCGCTGGACCAGGGGGCGCGGCGGCTGCCACGGAAACCGCGAACCGCCGCCGCTGGGGCTCGTCTACGATCCGGCATTCTGAAGAGATGCGTATTGCCTAAATGAATGAGGTGTCCTGGCTATCACAGTTCCCTGCTAAAGGAATTACTGCCTGCAAATCTTCTTTCCGCGAAATCGGGCTCCTTTTGTACTACACGTACACTACTGGTCATTAAAATTGCTACACCATGAAGACGATGTGCTACAGGCGCGAAATTTAACTGACGGGAAGAAGATGCTGTGATATGCAAATGATTAGCTTTTCAGAGCATTCACACAAGGTTGGCGCCAATAGCGACATCTACAACATGCCGACATGAGGAAAGTTTCCAACCGATTTCTCATACACAAATAGCAGTTGACCGGCGTTGCCTGGTCAAACGTTGTTGTGATGCCTCGTGTAAGGAGGAGACATGCGTACCATCACGTTTCCGTCTTTGATAAAGGTCGGATTGTACCCTATCGTGATTGCGGTGTATCGTATCGCGACATTGCTGCTCGCGTTGATCGACATTCAATTACTGTTAGCAGAATATGGAATCGTTGGGTTCAGGTGGGTAATACGGAACACCGTGCTGGATCCCAACGGCCTCGTACCACTAGCAGTCGAGATGACAGGCATCTTATCCGCATGGCTGTAACGGATCGTGCAGCCACGGCCCGATCTCTGAGTCAACAGATGGGGACGTTTGCAAGACGACAACCATCTGCACGAACAGTTCGACGATGTTTGCAGCAGCATGGACTATCAGCTCGGAGACCGTGGATGCGGTTACCCTTGACACTGCATGACACACAGGAGCACCTGCGATGTTGTACTCAACGCCGAACATGGGTGCACGAATGGCAAAACGTCCATCATGATGGTCGCATCCGTGTTTGGCGACATCGTGGTGAACGCGCATTGAATGCGTGTATTCTTCATCGTCATACTGGCATATTACCCGCCCTGATGGTGTGGGGTGCCATTGGTTACACGTCTCGGTCACCTCTTGTTCGCATGGAACAGTGGACGTTACAGTTCCGATGTGTTACGACCCGTGACTCTACCCTTCATTCGATCCCTGCGAAACCATACATTTCAGCAGGATAATGCACGACCGCATGTTCCAGGTCCTGTCCGGGCCTTTCTGGATACATATAATGTTCGACTGCTGACTGGCCAGCACATTCTCCAGATCTCTCACCAATTGAAAACGTCTGGTCAATGGTGGTCGAGCAACTGGCTCGTCACAATACGCCACTCACTACTCTTGATGAACTGTGGTATCGTGTTGATGCTGCATGGGTAGCTGTACCTGTACACGCCATCCAAGCTCTGTTTGACTCAATGCCCAGGCGTATCAAGGCCGTTATTACGGCCAGAGGTGGTTGTTCTGGGTACTGATTTCTCAGGATCTATCCAATGATCTGTCCAATGAATACCCGTGTATCATCTGCATTTCTTCTTGGTGTAGCAATTTTAATGGTCAAAAGTGTATTTCTGTTGTCAGACTGAATGACATTTATAAAGGGACAGGGGGAAAGCTACAAACAAGTAGCAGGTAAGCAGTTTGGCCATCCCGGATACCGGCGCGCGTTAGCACGCCGCTTCCGAGACCCGGTGAGCAGCACCAGCCGCGGATCGAATACGCCCGGTGGATTAGCGAAGACAGACGGCGCGTTTAGGCGGTTTCCCACATCCCACTAGGTGAATATTGGACTGGTACCCAAGCCCCCACCGAATTACACGATCCGCAAACATTTCGAGAGCGTTCACACACTTTCAGACGTGATAACACACTGATGTAGGGCGGACACGGAATCAATTCCAGTTTACGCGAATGTTGAGAACTTACACCGCACAGACCATCCACTATCCACAGGCGTACAGGGTGATCGATATCTATGACTTGTGAGTCAAAGGACCCCTATCTGAGTGTTCCAGAACTGAATTTGGCGTTCGAAGAGACTACAGAACGTCATCTATCGCATCAAAGTGTTAGGTGATGAGCCCGCCGGGGAGGCCGAGCGGTTCTAGGAGCTACAGTCTGGAACCGCGCGACCGCTACGGTCGCAGGTTCGAATCCTGCCTCGGACATGGATGTGTGTGCTGTCCTTAGGTTAGTTAGGTTTAAGTAGTTCTAAGTTCTAGGAGACTGATGACCTCAGAAGTTAAGTCCCATAGTGCTCAGAGCCATTTTTTTTTTTTTTGTTACTTGATGATTTCGTGATGCGAATCTCCATTCCCGCCGACCACTGGAAGCACACCGTCGTACACCAGAGCACCGCCGATTCCGTTACAGATGGGCAAGAAATCATACAAAATGGACGCCCCAGGGCTGGCGGCGGGTGTTTTTTACGGGCGAAACGAGAACCTATATGTACCCTGATACACGCAAACATCGTGTCCGAAGACAAGCTGGTAAGTTCGAACGTATCCGGCACTACGTCTCACATGTACAACAAGGTGGTGTTGGAGCGATGTTCTGCAGCAGTAACACATGGGACCACCGTACGCCTCTCTTGGTTGTAGAGGGCATTCTCACTGCTTTGAGGTACAGAGTCGAGGTTCTGCAATCAATAACACCATTATTATTATTAATTTTTTTTTGTCTCTTCAGTCTTCCGACTGGTTTGATGCGGCCCGCCACGAATTCCTTTCTTGTGGCACGCTTTACATCTGAGAGTAGCACTTACAACCTATGTCCTCAATTATTCGCTGCAGTTTTTAACCTCTACAGTACCCTCTAGTACCAAGGAAGTTGTACCCTGATGTCTTAACCGATGCCCTATCACCCTGTCCCTACTCACTTGTCAGTGTTTTCCATACATTTCTTTCCTTGCCGATTCTCCTATTGATCCACCGCATTTTCAACATTCGTCCGTAGCACCACATCTCAAATGCTTCGATTCTGTTCTGTTCCGGTTTTCCCACAGTCCATGTCTCGCTACCATACAATGCTGTGCGCCAAATGTACATCCTCAGAAATTCCTTCCTCAGATTAAGGACTATGTTTGACACTAGCAGAATTCTGTTGGCCAGGAATGCCTTTTTTTGACGGTGATAGTTTGCTTCCTACGTCCTCCTTGCTCCGTCCGTCATGGGTTATTTTGCTACCTAGATAGCAGAATTTCTGAACTTCATCTACTTCGTGATCACCAGTTCTCATTTTGCAACTTCTCATTACATTCGTCTTTTCCGATTTATTCTTAATCCATTCCTTAACTTCTGAATAAAAATCATCCGCAAATGGTAGCCGAAAACTGCCGGCATAAGAGTGAGATCGTATCGCTGACATTTTGATGCTAGTTTTATCATGATGGATGATAATTCGCGAGCTCGGAGTGCTGTTCTCGTGACCACGTTCCTTCAGCACGCCAGGATTGCCCCAGAATGGGGTGGCCTGCCTGTTCCCCCGACATGAACGCAATCGAACGTATGTTGGATCCCTTACACTGAGCTGTTTCTGAACTTGTGAACTTGGAGAAGAACCACATGGTGTGCGTGACATAAACTGATTCGCCAAGACGGATTAAAGCCTGCATCGACCAAGGGGACGCTCCACC
The DNA here is from genome assembly GCF_021461385.2 of Schistocerca piceifrons. Classification (NCBI taxonomy): domain Eukaryota; kingdom Metazoa; phylum Arthropoda; class Insecta; order Orthoptera; family Acrididae; genus Schistocerca; species Schistocerca piceifrons. The sequence goes on from NC_060144.1 coordinate 28,028,532, forward strand.
ACGTAATAATGTTGCTCAGGAGCACAGCGAAAAACCCCGATGCCATACAGACGATTTTGTCGGTACACAAATATTTTTTGCCTTGATTTCGTGATCTGGACCCATTGCAAACGAATGTATACGCGTGCCTAAGTGCTAGTTTTTGTTTTCTGTGGCATGAATTCCGAAACAGAGGGGTGAGGCGACAATTTTCATGACGGTTATAAGATGAATATCAACAAAAGTAACACAAAGGGTAATGGAGTGTGGCCGAATTAGGTGATGCTAAGAGAATTAGACTAGGAAATGAGACTACTGCCATCAAAAGAGGCAAGACATGGTCTGTCGTACCCCTTACGCATCGCTGGTTCTATGGAGCGCCGGCCGCTGTGACCGAGCGGTTCTAGGCGCTTCAGTCTGGAACCGCGCTGCTGCTACGGTCGCAGGTTCGAATCCTGCCTCGGGCATGGATGTGTGTGATGTCCTTAGGTTAGTTAGGTTTAAGTACTTCTACGTTCTAGGGGACTAATGACCTCAGATGTTAAGTCCCATAGTGCTCAGAGCCATTTTTCTGTGGAGCATTCGAACCTGAGCGAGCCTTTTCCTGCAGGACAGTTTGTCCCGCTGTTCCGTTCAACAGCGCCAAAACGTTACCTGTGACGCGCCTGCATGGGAGGCAGCGACGCCACACTGGTTTTGTTTTCGCAGTTTTGGGGATCAATATTTCTAGGGAGTTACTTTTGGGGAAACGTAAACCCTGAAGAATTTTTGGGGGAAGAAAATGTATGTACCGAGGAAATTGAAGAAGTATTTTATCTATATAGGTTTACTACTAATGCCATCACTGATATTTTATTTCAACCGACACACAGCCAGTTTCCTAGCTATTCACTAGATTTCACCTCTCCCTTCAGATCAATCGATATACCTTTTCTTTTGTCGGAGACGTTAGGCTCACCGCGTCGATACCTCTCCGCGACATCTCTATGACATGTAAATGACCAGGTTCGACGGTTTGGGATGTCTATCGACTTCTGCGATGGTATCAAGTTCTGAGTATACGCCATTCTAGATTTTGTCGTTTCTGTTGAAGCCAGTATTTGACGGGTTGGGAGACTTCTGCGTCGATGATGATGAAACAGTGATGGGGACAACACAGCACACAGTCCCCGAGCGGAGAAAATCTCTGATACCGCCGGGAATCGAGCACGGGTCTGCTGCAAGGCAGTTTTTCCCCCTGACCACTTAGCTAAGAGAACGAATTTTTATTCTATGATCTATGTCCTATAAATATATGCTGTTCCAGATATTGAGGATCTCTCGAAAAAGCGTCGATATGGTTTGTTGTAATTAAATGCAAGGTAATGACAGATTGGCAGTTGACAGCCTTCAGATGTAAATAAAAAATATTAGCGCAGATTTTGTGTGTTCGCAGTAGCCTAGTGGATACAGGTTTCGAGCTGCGAAGTGAGATATATAAGGGACGTTCAGAAAGAAACGAGCCGGAGGTATAATCAAAGAAACCGGTACCTGTATGTTAGAAGTATTGACCCTGGCTGTTGAAACACTTGTCCGACTGTGACACAAGGCGGTGAATGGCTGTCTCATAAAATTCCCGGGGCTGCGATGTTAACCAGTTCCGCACGTACAGCTGGGGACCAAAAATGGCGTAATCACGGGGAGAGACTGTATGGACTGTATGGAGGGTGGCCGAGAACCTCTCATTTGAATTTCCGTAGGAGTGCCGCCACTATCAAGGTCTCTCTAATTTTTCTGTAGGCAGTATCCATCTTATCCCTAGTGATATATGCTTCTACATCCTTACATTTGCCCTGTAGCCATTCCTGCTTAGCCATTTTGCACTTCCTGTCGATTTCATTTTTAAGACGTTTGTATTCCTTTTCGCCTGCTTCATTTACTGCATTTTTATATTTTCTCCTTTCACCAATTAAATTCAATATCTCTCCTGTCATCTCATCAGACGATAAATTCCAATTACAAAATGACCTAGAGAGAATTTCTGTATGGTGCGAAAAGTGGCAATTAGCACTAAACAAAGAAAGCTGGTGAGGTCATCCATATGGGTACTAAAATAAATCCGATAAATTTTGGGCATACGATAAATCGCACAAATCTAAGGGCTGTCAATTCGACTAAACATCTAGGAATTACAATTACAAGCATCTTACACTGGAAAGACCACATAGATAATATTGTGGGGAAGGTGAAGCAAAGACTGCGCTTTGTTGGCAGGACACTTAGAAGATGCGACAAACCCACTAAAGAGACAGCTTACATTACACTTGTCCGTCCTCTGCTGGATTATTGCTGCGCGGTATGGGATCCTTACCAGGTAAGATTGACGGAGGACATCGAGAAAGTGCAAATAAGGGCAGCTCGTTTCGTGTTATCGCGCAATAGGGGTGAGAGTGTCACTGATATGATACGCGAGTTGGAGTGGCAGTCACTGAAACAAAGGGGGTTTTCTTTGCGGCGAGCTCTATTTACGAAATTTCAATCACCAACTTTCTCTTCCGAATGTGTAAATATTTTGTTGACACCCCCCTACGTAGGGAGAAATTATCATAATAAAATAAGAGAAATCAGAGCTCGAACGGAAAGATTTAGGTGCTCCTTTTTCCCACGCGCCATTCGAGAGTGGAATGGTAGAAAAGCAGTATGAAAATGGTTCGATGAACCCTCTGCCAGGCACTTAAGTGTGAATTGCAGAGTAACCATGTAGATGTAGATGTAGATGTTACCCAAGAATTTCTACTAGCCCTCGTCTTTTTACCTACTTGATCCTCTACTGCCTTCACTATCTAATCTCTCAAGCTATAAATTCTTGTTCTACTGTATTTCTTTCCCATGTATTTGTCAATGTTCGCTAATGTTCTCTCTGAAGCTCTCTACAACCTCTGGTTCTTTCAGTTTATCCAGGTCCGATCTCCTTAAAATTCTACCTGTTAGCAGTTTCTTCAGTTTTAATCGACAGTTATTAACCAATAAATTTTGGTCAGAGTCCACATCTGCCCCTGGAAATATCTTGCATTTAAGACCTGGTTCCTAAATCTCTGTCTTACCATTACATAATCTATATGAAATCTTCCAGTGTCTCCAGGCCTCTTCCACGTATACAGCCGTCTTTCATGATTCTCAAACCAAGTATGAGTAAGTTATCCTCTGCGCAAAATTCTACCAGGCGGCTTCCTCTTTCATTCGTTACCCCCAAGTCCATATTCACCTACTACTCGTACTTTTCCTTCTCTTCCTTTCCCTGCTATCGAATTACAGTCCCCATGACTATTAAAGTTTCATCTCCCTTAATTTCTTTTATCGCATCATGCATTTCTTCAATCTCTTCATCATCTGCGGAGCTAGTTGGCATATAAACTTGTACTACTGTGGTGGACGTGGGCTTCGTGTCTATTTGGTTTTGTATTTATAACCCTGTATTCATCTCACCACGTCTTGTTTCTCCTCCCACCGAACTTCACTAATACCCACTATATCTAAGTTTAACTTATCCATTTCGCTTTTTACATTTTCTAACCTACCTGTCCGATTAAGGGATCTGACATTCCACGCTCCGATCCGTAGAACGCCAGTTTTCTTTCTCCTGATAACGACGTCCTCTCGAGTAGTCCCCGCCCGGAGATCCGAATGCCCCCATTTTACCTCCGGAATAGTTTCCCCAAGAGGACGCCATCATCATTTAACCATACAGTAAAGCTGCATGCCGTCGGGAAACATTGCGGGTGTAGTTTCCCCTTGCTTTGGTTCCAATAGCTCTGAGCACTATGGGACTCAACTGCTGAGGTCATTAGTCCCCTAGAAGTTAGAAGTACTTAAACCTAACTAACCTAAGGACATCAGACACTTACACGCCCGAGGTAGGAGTCGAACCTGCGACCGTAGCGGTCTCGCGGTTCCAGACTGCAGCGCCTAGAACCGCACGGCCACTTCGGCCGGCTCCCCTTGCTCTCAGCCGTTCGCAGTACCAGCACAGCAGGGCTGTTTTGTTTAATGTTACAAGGTCAGATCAGTCAGTCATCCAGACTGTTGCCCCTGCAACTACTGAAAAGGCTGCTGCCCCTCTTCGGGAACCACACGTTTGTCTGGCCTCTCGACAGATACCCCTCCGTTGTGGTTGCACCTACGGTACGGCCATCTGTATCGCTGAGGCACGCAAGCCTCCCCACCAACATCAAGGTCCATAGTTCATGGGGGGAGGTAAAACATCTAATAATTGCGTAGACATCTAGTGCCACATACCTCACAAAGCTACCAAGAAACTGCCTGATCTCTGATATGCAGAATCATTGATGTATTTCGTTCCAAAGACGGACAAACAAATTATTGAGCAAGTGATCATAAAGTTTCTGCTTATCAGTGTAAATTTAAGTGTCAGGGAATCTTTTCCTAAGGCATTTGTCTGTAGGGCAGCCTTGTATGGGAGTGAAATGTGGAGGATAAATAGGTCACATAAGAAGAGAATAGAAGCGTTTGATATGCGATGCTAGAGAAGAATGTTTATGATTACAAGAGTTGACAGAGTAAGCAGGGGGGTGCTGTTTTGTAAAAATCTGACATTTTGAGCCCGTGGCTGTGTACAAAATACAGGTTGACTCTTACATAGAAGATAACAGCAACCAGCCACTTTTACGATGCTATTTACTTATTTAAATAGCGCCGTTACCGGTTCCGGCTAGTTCACGTTTTACATTATTTTTCGCCTTTTGTTTTCCTAACTGATGAAGTTTCCTTGTGGTGGTGGTGACCTACAACCAAAACAAGATGTGAGACAATGTCTTTTCAGCTGTAATTTTGCTCACAACGGTTTTAAGTGAAGTAAACAAATTATTAAAGGGTTACTTACGATGAAAAATCGGCGCCATTATGTTCCAGTGCAGACTGCTTCTGATCTTGCAGCAGCGAAAGCTGTATGATGCCATAAGCAGTCTGCATTGGAACATAATGGCGCCGATTTTTCATCGTAAATAACTGAAGTTAAAAAGGCACTGTCTCACATCTTGTTTCGGTTGTAGGGCACCATCACCCCAAGGAGAGTTCATCAGTTGGGTAAGCAAAAGGCGAAAACTATTGTGAACTAGCCCTCTGAAGATCAACTAGTCGGTTCTAAACTGGTAACGGCGCTATTTAAATAAATAAATAGCATTGTAAAAAGTGGTTGGTTTCTGTTGTCTTCTATGAAAAGAGTCAACCTATAAGTAGGGGGTACTGAATCGAACTGGAAAAAAAGAGATGTGTGGCACAACTTGACGAAAGGAAATGATCAGTTGGTATGACACATCCTGAGGCATCGAGGAATCATCAGTTTGGGAATGGAGGCAAGTGTGGAGAGGAAAAAACTTGTAGAGGCAGACGAAGGCTCATATACAGTAAGCAGGTATGGAGGTTGCGGTAGCCAATGGCGTACCCAGGATCTGAACTGGGGGGGGGGGGGGAGGGAGGCAGGTCATACTAGTCTCAGGAAACAAGGACTCGGGACAACATACAGCACTTCTTATTAAATAAAACAGTAAACCAGTGAAAAACTGCTTTTAATAAACATTTTAAATACAAGAATGCACTTGTACAATCCGAGAAAACATGCAGCATTTCTTATTAAATAAAACAGTTAACTAGTGAAAAACTGCTTTCAATAAACATTTTAAATATAAGACTGCACTTGTTTAAAAATACAACTTTATAATTCAGTAATAATCTTCTAGGATTTGCCGCAAATTTCTCAATTACTTTCTTCTCTAACATCTCGCAGTTTTCTTTTACATATTTGCGGTGTACGCTCATAGGGCAAAATCCTGTGAGCCTTTCTTCTCCCATAGTGCTTCTGAGCCACGTCTTCACTCTTCAAAGTGTGCTGAAGGATCGTTCCACAGTCGCTGTTGTGCATGGAATAGTGCTCAAAATCTTTAGTGCTTTTTCATGCTAGGGAAAAAAATATTGGTCTCGTTAAACAGGTTAACGACTTCCATATCCTTTAATTTAGCTTCAGTTATATTGTTTTTCCTTCACAAATTGTATCATAGTTCCAGTTCTCCGGCAATATCATCCAATCCACAAAATGTTTTAAACAATTCTGCACTTTTAAGGAAGTCTGTTACACTAGAATTGCTCATATTCGAGGGATGTAGCTAATTTAGAGCAAAAGCTGGTGTATTTTCTGGTGAAAATCGTATACTTAATGATGACATGAATGATTCGATGTATGGTATTACCAGCGAACGTCGCCAGTATTCGTTGTCATTTTGGGATGGTGGATTGTTTCTGAATTTTTGCTTGCATCCAAAACGTGGAAAAGTAATTTCTATTTCCAGTTCCTCTGCTATAACTTGTGCTTTTGCAAGTAATTCGCTAGTTACTCTGTCTGCTTCCTTTCGATCATTACTGATGGTTCGAATGGCTCTGAGCACTATGGGACTTAACAGCTGTGGTCATCAGTCCCCTAGAACTTAGAACTACTTAAACCTGACTAACCTAAGGACATCACACACATCCATGCCCGAGGCAGGATTCGAACCTGCGACCGTAGCGGTCACGCGTTTCCAGACTGAAGCGCCTAGAACCGCACGGCCACACCGGCCGGCTCGATCATTACTGAGCACGTCAAGGATTGCTCTGGTGTGTTCCGTCACCGCGATCATATCTGCAGACTTAGACTGCAGGACATTAGTTGCTGGTTCCAAAACTGCTGAGTATTTGGCTATTGTTTGTAAAGATAAGATTATGCAAGTGAACAAGGGCTTCAGGCAGCCCTAATAGGGCTTTTACTGGAGTTTTGTGGAACGTTCTCAAAATTATTTTATAAATCACGCGCACTAAATGTCTCGCCATCTACTACTTCTCATAACCTGCACGTCAACTGCTATTAATCTACAGTTAGCGTCAGCTGTAACTAAAAAATTAATAGTTTTGGAGCAGAAAAGCATTTTACATCTAAATATGGTACGAAAAACGATGTTGTTCGTTAGAAACTAAACATAGTCATGATCCCTTACTGCCTACAAGTGAATACGCTGTTCCTTGGCGACGTAACATGCCTGCGAGTAGCAGAGCGGATTGCTTATCGCTAAATTTATTATTTCTATAAACTTCCCTGCCGACAGTAGCGTGCCGAAGACGAAAAAATTACTCCCGGATCTGCACGAACGAGTTCGTGCCCCTCGCTGGGTACGCCCATGGCGGTAGCTACACACGGTTGAACAAATCTGAGCAGTGTGGGGATCTGTATCGAACCAGTCTTCGGACACAAGACAATGACAACGCGACAATCGCCTCATTGACAACTACAGCTGTAGGCACACTCGCAATTACTTTTGCTTCTTTCTGCCTTCTCGTCAAAATACGGAATGCTACTGTACTGTGTGAAGAAGTGAGAGAGAGGAGGTTTGTTGGGGAGGAGAGGAGCGTGCCCAGGGGTGGAGGGCAGTCAGCAAACATCTCGCGCTCCTTCCAAAATAGCTGCCGCGTCAGAGACGCCGTGACGTCACTTCCGCAGGCCCACCTGTCGCCGGTCTAATCGAATAAACGGCAGGCCGCGCCGCGCGCCGCACTTCGGCTGCGAGGCTCAGACTGCCTGCCGGCCGAGGCCGAAAACCGGGCTGCGCGAACAAGTGGCGCAGCGCAGGTGCCCGGTGGCTCTGGCACTACTGCGTTTGCTAGTGGACTTCGTTATTTTGTACATTCCGCAGAGACGCAAACACACTGTCTTTCCTAGTTACACGTTCTGTCAGCTCTGAAGCCATCGTACGACTGTATTACGAATCAGCAAGGACATTATTAAGCACCAGTTGCCGAAAATGTCATTTATTTGACACAACATGATCGGGGAACACTCTATTTGATTGTAAAGTTCTATAAAACAAGGCTACGTAAGTCATTACTTCCGATTATTACACATACTATCACACATGCAATGTAAATCTATCTGTATTGCCATGTAGTATTATTATATTCTTTAAAATTAATATCCCACTAGGCATAGCCAAAAATAATGAAGCAGCATATATAAACTATCAAACATATATGACTCTTGAAACTTCCTGGCAGATTAAAACTGTGTGCCGGACCGAGACTCGAACTCGGCACCTTTGCCTTTCTCGGGCAAGGGCTCCACCAACTTTTTTTTTCTTTTTATAAGGATCACTCTGTTAAAAGGAACATATAGACCATTTCATCGTATAGTATGTGCATTACATAGTGAGTGGTGAGAGAAGCGTGACGTTCATCATCAACTGTCAAATGTGCACACCGACTGCACCCGGCACATTCCAACTGCGTGGGGGTCAAGGAAGACTGCCTGAAGATAATTGGCAAAGGTTTTCCGATAGTGTGACCATCTATGAACCTCACTGTGGGCTTGCTGCAAGAAATACCAAAAGTCAAGTCGCGACGTGGCAGTATCCCCATAGAGGTACGCGATCGTCCAACCTTTGATCCAGATGATCGACTGTGATATAGTCGCCGGAAAGTAGTCACTCTCCGGATGAAAGAAGGAAGCAGGTGTAATATGTTGCGGGCTCACACGGAGGTAGCAAGCCACCATCTGTCTTCCTAGGAGCCAGACGTCCTCCACCGCGATACAAGTTAAGCGGTGATGGTCGTCATCCACTTGGTGACATTTCGGGCATAGTGGAGTGTCCACTAGTCCAATTGCATGGAGCCGTTGGTGGGTGTTGAACTTGCCACAGGCGACAGAGAACCACAGTGCCCGAACGAAGGTAGGAAAGAATTTTTGGTGCACATGTCTCCAAATCTTCGGCCAATGCAACCTGGGGTGTTTCAGTTCAATTACATTACAACTTATCCGTCGTAGCAGCCAAACATAAAAATCCTTCGCGCATGGCGGTCTCGTGCGCGGAAGCTCGTCTCTGATATAACTAAGTTCCACGATAAATGTTGAGACATGCGCAAAATGTGGCGTAATGTTGCCCACCGCCACCGGAGGTGTGAGGGACGCTGGAACCAGGAGATCCAGTAGGCGGGATGTAAGGGAATCACGCCCGCTACGCCATTGCTTGTACATCGTGGCTAGAAGGAGCGCCGTCGCTCGGCAGTGAACATCCGTAAGTCCGAGTCCTCCCTTGTCCGTAGGGAGAGTGAGCGTTTCGTATCGCACCTTGAGGGGCGACCCAATCATCACGAAATAGCCTAGTGCTGATTGAAGTCGACGTCCGAGCGTGAGTGGTAGGGGCAGGATCTGCGAAATATGCACCATTCGAGAAACCACATAAGTGTTCAGGTACTCGACTCGCTGCAAAGGATCAAGGCGCCGTAGGAGATGTTGTCGGACCATGGTAAGTGTTGTCTGTAAAATACGTCGGCAGTTAACTGCTGCAGTATGTTTTACAGATGAGGTAAAGTCTATGCCGAGATAGCGGAATCGTTGCACATAAGGAAACGGACTGATTTCTTCCGGCGTAAGGCCCCTTCCCACCGGCATTGCCGCCGATTTGTTCATGTTCACTGCACTACCCGCGATCACACTGTGGTCCAACAACAGTTCAAGGACCGTCTTCACCTCTTCCTCAGAACGAACGAGCAGCAGGAGGTCGTCCGCATAGGCACGACATTTGAAGGTGTAGCCCCGTAGTTCCATCCCAGAAAGAGAATTGGTGAGCCTCCCAATTAATGGTTCCAACGCTATCGCGAACAGCAGCATCGAAAGAGGGCAGCCCTGGCGAATGGATCGTCGAATTTGAATGGGCCCTGCTATACGCCCATTAACCTGTACCAATGATTGGGCGCCCCCGTAAATCCTTCTAATGAGACCAGTAAAACGGTCTGGAAAACCCATTTGTTCCAATACAGCATACAGATAGTTGTGGCGCACCTTATCAAAAGCACTGTCAAAATCATCCGCTTTAAGCCGGCACTCCTCCGCCAGCGCTATCACATCACGGCATTCGCCAGTAGCTGTTTGCACATTCACCGATCCACCCGGTGTCGTCTGTTCCGGAGAGAGAACGCTACGGATTAACATACGACATCTGGACGCTAGCAACCGTGCAAAGATCTTATAGTCGGCAATAAGCAGGGTGATGGGGCGATAATGTGTGACCGTAATTCCTGGCTTCGGTTTATGTACTGGCACCAGGAGGCCTTCCATAAAAGCCGGTGGAATAGGCGCATCGGAATTTAACATCTCGTTGTACATTTCCGTCCATCGCGGTGCCATTTCGTTGCGAAATTCGCGATAGAATTCAGCAGGAAGCCCATCAATGCCTGGGGACCGATTCAACGCACCTTGTGCGATCGCATCATGTACTTCCTCACAGCTAATGGCTTCCAGTAAGGTTCCCGCGGCTTCCACCGTCAGTGTACGGGAGACGGACGTGGCTATACGGTCGAGGTCATCGAAAGAGGCCGCTTCTTCCCGATAGATGTGTTGGTAATGGTCGACGAATGCAGAAACAATGTCCGCTTGACGCGTCACTCTTCGGTCTTCGCGGGTGATTAACTCCCGTACCAAAACGCGTCGTCGGTGCTTTCGTTCATTCACGACGTGATGCATGGAAGGAATCTCGTGCCTTATCGTATCGCGACATCTGGCGCGCACCATGGTTCCCTGAAGATGTTTCCGAGCTAAAGCCACTAGTTTAGCTTTTATCCTTTTGCGTTCGATCCAGATGTCCTGTCCCGGCGGGCCATCATCCAGGTCGCGCAGTGCTGCAAAATAAAAGTCGGTGGTACGGCGGCGCCATTCTGCCATTTCCCTGCTATATGAGATGAACGTACCGCGAAGCGCCGGTTTAGCACAAGTCAGCCACCAATCAAGCTTCGTCGCATACCTTCCAACCCTTCGCTCGCACATCGTCCATGTCTCAAGGATCCGTTGACGGCATTCAGGATCATGTAGATGTTGAATGTTTAGTTTCCACGGGGCCTTACTGTTCCACACCTCTCTACGGGGAAGAAGCACCGTACAGATGTAAGCGCTGTGATCGGAAAATGCCAATGGCCAGCGTTCCGCGTCCTGGACATCATTTGCATGAGCCCGTGAGATATAAATGCGATCTAATCTGCTCGCCGAATGACTTGTCACATAGGTGTATCCCGGTGCAGCTCCATGTCGTAATTCCCACGTGTCACTAAGTACAAGGTCGTTGACAACGATTCGCAACTCCTGGCTGATGTTTGCTTGCGGCAATTGGTCTTTCTGGCTGAGAACACAGTTGAAATCTCCACCAATTATTACACATTCAGAACGTCCATGGAATAGTGGGGCAATGTCTTCTGCATAAAATCGCGCCCTTTCCCGCCGCCGATTGTTTCCCGACGGTGCATAAAGATTGATGATGCGTGTCCCAAACGTCGTGAAAGCCATTCCCCTGGCCGACGGAAGGTAACACACGTTATCCACTGGGAAGTCATCTCGCACGTAAACTGCCACCCCACCCCCATTGTGATCTCCATGTGACGAATAGGATTGGTAGCCTGCGATGTATGGGACTGCAGCTATGTGGACTGCAGCAAAGCAATATCCACATCAGATGCCCAAACCGTTTCCTTCAATAGGTGTATTTTGGCCGGTGAACGCACGTCATTGATATTTAATGTCGCAATACGGTTCGCATGGCGTTGAATCCCACTCTGTCGAGGCGCAACAACATCTCCCTGCACCGGCGCCGGGGGCTGAGTTAAAATACGTTCTCTCGCCCCTCTCCCTTCACGTTCAGCAATTATTAGTCCGTCTTCGTGAGTGCCGGCTGCCTCTGTATGACGTCCGGCGCCTCCTCAATATCCTCATACCACATCTTTTCAGGCTGTGATATATTCGTGTCCATAGCCACAGCATCTGCGTCTGGAGAGCCAACTGGCTGTGATTTCTCTTCAGCATCACCACGTCCCGGTACCGTCAATGTGACAGACCGCTGTGGGTCGGATCGAACAGTTCCCAGTGCCTCATCCTGTTTCGTAGAGACTGTTGTGTCGTCTTGGTCCACAGGCACATCGTCGTCGGGGCATGGGGAGTCATCCCGAGGAGATGTCGTGCGACGCCGCCGTTTCCTCCTTTTCGGGGAACGCTGTTTGCGTGATCTTCCGTCCGTGTCCTCAGATTGCAGGGAATCACGGCTGCCCGACAGAAAAGCATCCGTAGGAACTGGAAGTGTTTCGAGTCCCATCGTTGAACTTGGCGGGAGTTCGGTCGAAACTAATGATGTCGTCTCAGAGTGCGTTTCAGACGGAACAGTATCCGTAGTGGCTGGAACTGCTTCTTGTACTATCGGTGTGCTGGGTGGGAGTTCGGTCTCATCTGATGTTGTCGCCGTAGATTGTATGCTCGACGGAGCAGCATGCTCTGTCATCCCGACGTCTGCGACAAGGTTTCGGAGAGTGCCATCTTAATCTTCCACCGAGGCTGTGTCCTTTCGGTCATCAGCGGACGCAGTGAGGGCTTTGGCATAGGTGATTGGTAGTACTGTCATCGCCGGCGACGGCTCCCGCACATCTGAAGGCAGTTGCGTAATCCGCCGTTGCATACAGTTCGACCTGAGGTGTCCCTCCTGGCCACATCCAGAACATGTACGTGGTTGACCATCGTAAATCACCACCGCCCGACAACCACCAATTGTCAGATAGGACGGTACATGCTTCTGAAGATCAATAGTGATCTGCCGCACTCCGTTAAGAACGGGGTATGTGGCGAATTGTGTCCAGCGTTCGGCTGTGTGACCATGTACTGTGCCGTATGGCTTAAAAGCCTCGATAACTTCGTCAGCCGGGAGCTCAAATGGCAGCTCAAAAACACGTATTGTCCGTATACCCAGACCAGCATGTTCTACAGTTACCGTGCCGACATTCCCGTCACTATGGCAAAATCGGAGACCTGCATTTGTCGCCTGTACAATTCTCTCACACGCCGCGTCATTTACCATTTTAACATACACCGTGGGACTAACGATGGATAGGTGAATTCCGATAATATCGTTTGGCGGTATCTTGACGTCCTCTCGAATGAATCGTTCCACTGCTAAAGCCTTTGGTCGTTCGTAGTCTTTGCAGAAATTGAATCGTAATGTAGTTTTCCTGTACTTGTTCGCCATGATCGGTGTTACTAGCCCGCGTGCAGACTAAGTCCACAAGTAAACAAACACTCGCACACACCGCACAGGCGGAAGTATCGGACCTCCGCTTCGCACGGCCGCTAGCGCCGAACTGTTTCCAACTGAGCTACCCAAGCACGACTCACGCCCGGTACTCACAGCTTTACTTCTGCCAGTATCTCGTCTCCTACCTTCCAAACTTTACAGAAGCTCTCCTGCGAACCATGCAGAACTAGCACTCCTGTAAGAAAGGATATTGCGGAGACCTGGCTTAGCCACAGCCTGGGGGATGTTTCCAGAATGAGATTTTCACTCTGCAGCGGAGTGTGCGCTGTTATGAAACTTCCTGGAAGATTAATACTGTGTGCCCGACCGAGACTCGAACTCGGGACCTTTGCCTTTCGCAGGCAAGTGCTCCTTTCTTTCAGGAGTGCCAGTTCTGCATGGTTCGCAGGAGAGCTTCTGTAAAGTTTGGAAGGTAGGAGACGAGATACTGGCAGAAGTAAAGCTTTGAGGACGGGGCGTGAGTCGTGCTTGGGTAGCTCAGTTGGCAGAGCACTTGCCCGCAAAGGCAAAGGTCCCAAGTTCGAGTCTCGGTCCGGCACACAGTTTTAATCTGCTAGGAAGTCTTCAACTCTTCGACTGATTAGAATTATCTGCTCGCAAAAATGCAACAACAGAAAGATTACTATGGCGCTTCGCCTGTCCAGGCCGAACAGCCACCCTCCTCCTTCGGGCTCCTCCTTTCTCCTAACGCCACCGTCACCACTTCGCAATTAAAAGCACTACCCCCCCCCCTCCCCACCCGCCCCGTCCTACGGATGAACTCACTATCCTCATTGCTTTTTCTACTCCTGTATCCCCATACCCCAAATATTGGCCTCCATGCTCTTTTCACGGGCTTACTCATAAACAACCACACTGACTAGCTCTCATTGGTAACTCAGTTCCCTGCTACCTCGCTGTCCTGCTTGCTGCTCTCAGATGAATTTCCCTGTAGAACTGTGGCCAGGAACCGCACCAATTACAGTAAAAAGGAATACAACTGACAGCTGCCATTACTCCTCCGTTCTGGGTTTGCAAAACAGCCTCAGAGTTCCAAAATCCGCTATAATTCCATAACAACTGCAAGTGTCTTCCGAGAAAGAATTCGCTGTGTCCACCGTACTCACAAGGGAACCTCCCCATAGCACCCCCCCTCAGATTTAGTTATAAGTTGGCACAGTGGATAGGCCTTGAAAAACTGAACACAGATCAATCGAGAAAACAGGAAGAAGTTGTGTGGAACTATGAAAAAAATAAGCAAAATATACAAACTGAGTAGTCCATGCGCAACATAGGCAAATCAAGGAGAGTGTGAGCTCAGGAGCGCCGTGGTCCCGTGGTTAGCGTGAGCAGCGGCGGAACGAGAGGTCCTTGGTTCAAGTCTTCCCTCGAGTGAAAAGTTTACTTTCTTTATTTTCGCAAAGTTATGATCTGTCCGTTCGTTCATTGACGCCTCTGTTCACTGTAATAAATTTAGTGTCTGTGTTTTGCGACCGCACCGCAAAACCGTGCGATTAGTAGACGAAAGGACGTGCCTCTCCAATGGGAACCGAAAACATTTGATCGCAAGGTCATAGGTCAACCGATTCCTCCACAGGAAAACACGTCTGATATATTCTATACGTCACATGACAGCAATATGTTGTCGACCCACCTAGCTTGTACACTTGGCGAATGGGTAAAAAGATTCTTCTACCTTGCCAGATTTAGGTTTCCGTGCGCTGCAGTCGACTGACGTCGTGTGTTTCGATGTTTGTTTAGGTGTAGCGTCCCCATACTACGGCGCAGTTACCTCGCATCGGACGGACGGACGGACAGATAATAATTGTCTGAAAATAAAAATTAAACTTTTCACTCGAGGGAAGACTTGAAGCAAGGACCTCTCGTTCCGCAGCTGCTCATGCAAACCACGGGACCACGGCGCTTCTGAGCTCAGACTATCCTTGATGTTGCATATCTTGCCCATGGACTACTCAGTTTGTATATTTTGCTTATTTTTTTCGTAGTGCCACACAACCTCTTCCTGTTTTCTCGATTGATCTGTGTCCAGTTTTTCAAGGCCTATCCACTGTGCCAACGTATAACTAAATCTGAGGGGGGTGCGATGGGGAGGTTCCCTTGTCAGGTTTCTCGTCCCCGAGCGTGCGTCCAGCGTCCCTCCCCATTGCTGGAAACCGTTATCCAGCAAGCTATTCTACTCGCAGCCGAAGCAGGTAGTTTCCCACCTTCTCCCTTTGGCCGTACAGAGCATAAGTACATTTCCAGACTGAAGTCTCACTAAAAAAGCCACCACACAGAGGTTGGGCAAAAGTACGGTAACAAATGGCTCTGAGCACTATGGGACTTAACATCTGAGGTCATCACTCAGTACGGGAACAACGGGAGAAATGCGTGCTCAACAGAAATACAGACGCTAGCGAAGCCTACAGGTTGCGCTGTTGTGTCCGACGAGTAACGGCACCTGTGCAGTGTTCTCAGTACGTTGCAGGTGTCAGCAGTCCCCAGAACAGTGTTCTTTGTGGCTGTCGGTACATTACGTCAGAGCTGAGTGAATTCGAAGGTCGGCAAATTGTCGGTGTTCGTATGGTGGATTCTTCCGTACACAAGTTGGCGCATGCAGTGCCATATCGAAGATTTATACCGCATACAGGGAACGGAAAAATATCATCCATTAAGTCACAACGAGGACCAAAGTGCTGTTCAGTGATCGTAACGAACAATCGTTGGAAGAGGACTGTGACGAAAAATAAGAGGAAGGAAGCTGCAAAAGTCACTGCAGAACTGAATGCCGCACTCGTGAACCTTGTCAACACCGAAACATCACGAAGGGAGCTCCATAAGCTCGGAACAGCAGTATCAGTTGAAATTCCATAACCACTCATCAATGATGAAATTCCTGTAACAGGTAAACGTGGAGCTGAAGCCATAAAACCTGGACGATGGAGCAATGGAAGAATTTCATTTCGTCGGATGAGTCTTGTTTCACACTGTTCCAATTTCTGGTCGAGTTTGCGTCCTAAGAGGGAAAGATGGTAGGCGTTCGGTGATGATTTGGGCAACCATATCGTAGTATTCCATGCGACCTGTGTTCATTTTGCATTACTGCCAAAGACTGTGAGACCGTTTTGACTGCCGGCCGGATTGGCCGAGCGGTTCTAGGCGCTACAGTCTGGAACCGCGCAACCACTACGTACGCAGTTTCGAATCCTGCCTCGAGCATGGATGTGTGTGATGTCCTTAGGTTAGTTAGGTTTAAGTAGTTCTAAGTTCTAGGGAAGATTTAGGAAAGGCATTTGTAGACTTAGAGAAAGCTTTTGACAATATTGACTGGAATAGTCTCTTTCAAATTCTGAAGGTGGAGGGGTAAAATACAGGGAGCGAAAGGCTATTTACAATTTGTACAGAAACCAGATGGCAGTTATAAGAGTCGAGGGAAATGAAAGGGAAGCAGTGGTGGGGAAGGGAGTGAGACAGGGTTGTAGCCTCTCCCCGATGCTATTCAATCTGTACTTTGAGCAAACAGTACAGGAAACAAAAGAAAAGTTCGGAGTAGGTATTAAAAACCATGAAGAAGAAATAAAAACGTTGAGGTTCGCCGATGACATTGTAATTCTGTCAGAGACAGCAAAGGACTTGGATGAACATCAACAAAAACAAAACGAGGATAATGGAATGTAGTCGAGTTAAGTCGCGTGATGCTGAGGGAATTAGATTAGGAAATGAGACACTTAAAGTAGTAAAGGAGTTTTGCTATTTGGGGAGCAAAATAACTGATGAGAGTCGAAGTAGAGAGGATATAAAATGTAGACTGGCAATGGCGAGGAAAGCGTTTCTGAAGAAGAGGAATTTGTTAACATCGAGTATAGATTTAAGTGTCAGGAAGTCGTTTCTGAAAGTATTTGTGTGGAGTGTAGCCATGTACGGAAGTGAAACATGGACGATAAATATTTTGGAGAAGAAGACAATAGAAGCTTTCGAAATGTGGTGCTACAGAAGAATGCTGAAGATTAGATGGGTAGGTCACGTAACTAATGAGGAGGTATTGAATAGAATAGGGGAGAAGAGGAGTTTGTGGCACAACTTGACAAGAAGAAGGGATCAGATGGTAGGGCATGTTCTGAGGCATCAAGGGAACACAAATTTAGCATTGGAGGGCAGCGTGGAGGGTTAAAATCGTAGAGGGAGACCAAGAGATGAATACACTAAGCAGATTCAGAAGGATGTAGGTTGCAGTAAGTACTGGGAGATGAAGAAGCTTGCACAGGATAGAGTAGCATCGAGAGCTGCATCAAACCAGTCTCAGGACTGAAGACCACAACAACAACAAGTTCTAGGGGACTGATGACCTCAGACGTTAAGTCTCATAGTGCTCAGAGCCATTTGAACCATTTTGAACCGTTTTGACTGATCCGTTCCATTTCATGGTAAAATGTTTGTTCGCCAGCGGTGAAGTAGTATTCCAAGACGACAGGGCACCGGCTCAAACATCTCGCATAGTCCAGGACCTACCCTGGTCACCACTGTCACCAGATCTCCATGTTACTGAGCCTTTGTGGTCCACCTCCATCACTACTGTCTGAACTTGCCATTATTTCGCAGGAAGAATGGTGTAAGACTCCCTTGAAAGTCATTCCGAGACGACTGGGAGATGTTTTAGATGCCAAAGATATTTTGAAAAAGCCGTCGATAGAGTGTTAGCCATGGTAATGTGTTGTGTTTTTAGTGTTTCCTCATTTTTGTCCGCTCCCCGTACATCTAATGGTGGCACATAACACTCTCACAAAGTTCTGTTTATTAACTCAAATCTACTGCACTTATCTATTGTTCTATCTTGCCACATACATATCACAGCCACCAACAATACTGCTGTTGACAGTATGTGTGAAATCATAGGATACCCTGAAAACAAACTTACACTATGTTACAGTGCTTGCATCCACTGAGAATAACCAACAGCAGTCAATTTAGAAAAGGACGATTATACGGTGACAGTAATACGACACAGCGGCAGATAATTGGAAGGAGACGTGAACATAATCTGGAGACTCGTGTTGCATTTGCGGATTTTGAAAAAGCCGTCGACAGAGTGTGTAGATAAATGCTGTGGAATGTAATGCAAAGACCATGTTATCCTAGAAATTTAATACAAGTGACACAAAGTTGTATTCAATTATCGAAATTTTAATTAACACAGGCAAAGAGAGAACTTGTCCAATAACAGTTAATACAGAAGTGTGACGAGGGCGCAATCTCACTTACTTTATTTAATGTAAACATTGACGACATTATCAGGCAAGAGAAACATGAAGTTGTGCGAGCAATAAAAGTAATTCCTTGAAACTAACATTTCAATATCGAACTCTTTGCTGATGACCAAGCGATTTTACAAAACATGGAGGATGATTTATAATTCGATCTGCATCGTGTGAGCTTAATAGGCAAACTCGATAAAGTGGAAATATAATAAAATAAAACCAAAAATATGGCTTTTAAAGGAAAATATAAAATGCCCCATTATCTCCAAAGCAATATTAAATGCAAAATCAGTAGAACAGATATCTCACTTTCGGTTATTAGGTTGTGATATAAGTTATGATTATGGTAATGACATCTCTGATAAGTTAAACAAGTTTAAATTGATACAGACCCTTAGCCAACAAAATCATGAAAGGCCAAACACAAAATTCTACAAATTAATGCCAACATCTATGCTTACATGCAACAGTGAGACCAGAAGAATAACTAAGAAAGCCCAAAGACAGATACAATCAGCTGAAATGAAATTTTTAAGGACAGTAAAAGGATGTAATCTGAGAGATCGAATAAAGAATTCTGAAATAAGGAAAGAAACAAATATATTTTGCATTAATGAAAGAATAGAATATGCGATAACAAACTGGAAGAAGCACACTGAAAGACTGTGAGACGGTAAGAACAGTTAAACATGTAATAGAATATAGGTCTAAAGGAAAGAGACGCATAGGAAGACCACGGAAAAGGTGGCTTTTGTGAAGACAGAACAAGCTATAAGCCTACTTTACGGGGAGTCAGGACGATACTTTTTATAAATATTATCATTTGATTAAACGATAGAGGGTGGCAATTATTGAACTATATGACAAAAACTTAAATCAGTTACAAACTACGGCGTATACACACTTTATTCAACATGTAAACGTCAACACAGATATTCGGATTTAGGCTACGACATGTCCAATATGCCTGCCGTCCCTGGCAATGATGTAGCGCAAATCAATAGCGAAGTTCTGCATGACCCGCTGTAATGTTGGTACATCAGTGCTGTCGATGACCTCCTGAATGGCTGTTTTCAGCTCAGCAATGGTTTTGGCGTTATTGCTGTACACCTTGTCTTTAATATAGCCCCACAAAGAGGAGTCACATGTGTTCAGATACGGACAATATGGCGGCCAATGGAGGCCCATGCTAGTGGCCTCTGGGTACCCCAGAGCCACAATGCGGTTCCCAAAGTGCTTCTCCAGGACATCAGACACACTCCTGCTTCGGTGGGGTCGAGCTCTGCCTCGTGTGAACCACGTCTTCAGGAAATCAGGGTCACTTTGGATAAAGGGGATGAAATTATCTTCGAAAACCTTCACTTACCGATCGGTAGGCACCGTGCCATCAAGAAATGTCGCACCGATTATTTCCGTGACCAGACATTGCACACCATACGTCACCCGTCAAGGGTGAAGAGACTTCTCGATCGCGAAATGCGGATTCTCCGTTCCCCAAATGCGCCAGTTTTGCTTGTTGACGGCCCATCCAAATGAAAGTGGGCTTCGTCGATAAATGAAACCATAATAACATTAAAATCCTGTTCGTCAGTTCTGTGGCCAATAGTCCTGGCGAAACACAACGGCGGTTCCATGGTCCTGGGGCTTAATGGCTGATGGGTTTGAATTTTGTATGGGGAGAGATGCAGGTCTTCAGGAACAATTTGTCACAGTGTCTCCCGACTGATTCCCATCTGTTGTGCAGCTCGTCTGATCGATTTCCTGGGGCTGGTTTCAATCTCAGCGCGTGTCTTCTAGACGTTTTCAGGCGTTTTCACCATTTGTGGACGACAGACATTGCCAACACTGTCATTACGAACACTACCCGTTCCTCAAACTATCGAATCAAATTCTTGATTGTTAGAACACTTGGACCTATTGTCTCCAGCTTGAACTCGGGCGTAAACTCCCTTTGGACCACAGTTGTGCTGTTATTGCTCGCAGTGTATTCCTTCAAAAGCGCTATACGCTCAGGCACGCCGTACCGTGACATTTTAACGTGAAAATGGCCGACAACAGCAAGTGGCGTGCGCATCAGTTTACTAATTCCCATCGAGCACCGCGGCCAGCCGTGCAGTTTGAACGTACTGACGCAAACTGTTCACAAGTTATAACGATTTTATTTTATACAGCTCTGCAACAATATTGTCACCCTGTATAACTGTATAGCTAAATTGTATACAGAATGAGATTTTCACTCTACAGCGGAGTGTGCGCTGACATGAAACTTCCTGGCAGATTAAAACTGTGTGTCGGACCGAGACTCGAACTAGGGACCTTTGCCTTTCGCTGGCAAGTGCTCTACCAAGCACGACTCACGCCCAGTTCTCACAGCTTTACTTTACAGTTTTAATCTGCCAGGAAGTTTCGTATCAGCGCACACTCCGCTTTTTTTTGGTCATCAGTCTACTGACTGGTTTGATGCGGCCCGCCACGAATTCCTTTCCTGTGCTAACCTCTTCATCTCAGAGTAGCACTTGCAACCTACGTCCTCAATTATTTGCTTGACGTATTCCAATCTCTGTCTTCCTCTACAGTTTTTGCCCTCTACAGCTCCCTCTAGTACCATGGAAGTCATTCCCTCATGTCTTAGCAGATGTCCTATCATCCTGTCCCTTCTCCTTATCAGTGTTTTCCACATATTCCTTTCCTCTCCGATTCTGCGTAGAACCTCCTCATTCCTTACCTTATCAGTCCACCTAATTTTCAACATTCGTCTATAGCACCACATCTCAAATGCTTCGATTCTCTTCTGTTCTGGTTTTCCCACAGTCCATGTTTCACTACCATACAATGCTGTACTCCAGTCGTACATCCTCAGAAATTTCTTCCTCAAATTAAGGCCGGTATTTGATATTAGTAGACACTCCGCTACAGAGTGAAAATCTCATTTTGGAAACATCCCCCAGGCTGTGGCTAAGCCACGTCTCCGCAAAATCCTTTCTTTCAGAAGTGCTAGTCGTGCAAGGTTCGCAGGAAAGCTTCTGTAAAGTTTGGAAGGTAGGAGACGAGGTACTGGCCGAAGTAAAGCTGTGAGGACTGGGCGTGAGTCGTGCATGGGTACCTCAGTGGTTCCGAGTTCGAGTCTCGGTCCGGCACACAGTTTTAATCTGCCAGAAAGTTTCAAATTGCGTACAGTTTACACGTATCTGTTATAGAGATGAAGGCATTTGTGTGTATGTGTGAGCTCTTCTCCCAAATCCCTGGATCGATTTTAACCAAATTTGGTACGAGAAAGAAGGCCTCATAAGTACCAGCAGTGTTGGGTTTATAACCTGCCAGCTCCAAATATGTAGAGACACGGTCGAAACGTATTTTTTCCGGTCTCTCGGTATAGGGTGCCTTGTATTACATGCTAGTTGTGTGGAAACATTAAAGGCCTGCCAAATCAACCTGCTTTGTGGGGAAGCCTACATGTGACAGGCAGGAAATTGTTTTCAGGGACTCGACATGCAGGCTGCCCCACATGATGGGCGTGCTGTGGGAGTACTAATGGCCTGCTTTATTGATCCGTATTGCAGGGGTTAGAAGGGGCGATGAGCATGGCTGGGGATAGGTTCAGATGGATAGAACAAGGGCGAGGAGGGAATGGACAGAGATGAAAAGAGAGGGGGGGGATGGTCAGAGAGAGAGGGTGGACGAAATAGACCAAGAGAAGGGGAGATGAACAGACAGACCGAATGGGGAGGAGGAGATAGATAGAGGTGGGAAGTAGACAGAGGCAAATTCTCGCCGTATGCTGGTGGCAGTATCTTACCGATATGTAAGCCCAGGGCGGCTTGCCGTCAAGGACAACAAAATGAGACGTAGATAATCGTCGACGTACCGTTGTACCGAAGAGTGCTGTGGGTGACAACCAAAGAAGTCCAGTTATGAAATGAAACAGCTCCCCACACCATCACTCCTGGACGTATGGCGGGCGACACCTGGGCTGGTACTCCACATCTGTCCGGGGCGTCTCCACACTGCTCACAGTTCGAAGCGAGACTCATCGCTGAAGACAATTCTACTCCAATCGACACCTCAGACAGCGGTGGGATGCGAGCCTGATTATTGCCCACCATACCCACCGACAGTCGGAAGTGATTATATGGGGTGCCGTTTCTCTTCATAACAGGACCCCTTTTCTTGTCATCCGTCGCACCCTTACCGCACAGCGGTAAGTCGACGGTATTCTGCAGTGCGGATTGTTGCCCTTGATGACAAGCCATCGCGAGCTTACATTTCAGCAAGACAATGCCCACCCGCCGAGGCGAGTGTTTCTACTGTTTGTCTTCGTGCTTACCAAACCCTATCTCGGCCAGCAATGTCGCCGGACCTTACCCCAACTCAAACCGTTTAGAAGATTGTGGTCAGGCTCCTCCAACCAGTTCGGTATTTTGACGATCTAACGCGCCAACTGGACGGAATTTGCCACGACATTGCTCGGGAGGACATGCGGCAATTCTGCCTAGTCATTCAAGGCCAAACTGAATGAAATGATAGCGTGGCATTGTCGGCCGCGAGGTCGCATCCGGGGAAGTTCGGCCGCCGGGGTGCAAGTCTTATTTCAGGTGACACCACATTGGGTGACTTGCGTGATGGGATGATGATGATGATGACGACAACACAACACTCAGTGTTGATAATTCTTCCGGATTATATGGCCGTGGTCCATGGAATTCATCTATTCCTAACGTTTCGTCCAATACTACGTTGGACATCTTCAGAGGTATGGCTGGTCCTGCTGAGTGCTGCTGACTCAACAGGCCCAGCCATACCTCTGAAGATGTCCAACGTAGTATTGGACGAAACGTTAGGAATAGAAGAATTCCATGGTCCACGGCCATACAACCCGGAAGAATTATCAACAACAGTACCATCCGGTCGTGAAAGCCTTCATTGTATACAACACTCAGTCCACAAGCGGAGAAAATCTCAAACCCGGGCGAGAATCTAACCCGGGTCCACTGCATGATAGGCAAGCGCGCAACCACTCAGCTAAGCAGCGGACTGCCAAACTGAATAACTGCTTGCATAACGTCCAGTGCACTTGTTGACTTGAA
Source organism: Schistocerca piceifrons (assembly GCF_021461385.2). Lineage (NCBI taxonomy): Eukaryota > Metazoa > Arthropoda > Insecta > Orthoptera > Acrididae > Schistocerca > Schistocerca piceifrons. The sequence continues at coordinate 28,051,965 of NC_060144.1, forward strand.
TTAATCATTCAATTTTTCTGAAACTGTAATCATTTGTTTATATGTACATGTACAACAGAGCTACCGATTTCCGTCCCATTCGAATAATTCCGTCGTGATGCGTCTTTCCCCCCTCCTCCATTTTTTTCTACTCGCAGTGCCCTGGCAATATGAGACGCAATCAGTCATAAAGTTTGCAATATATGCTGAGCCTCACAATCAGTGTCGATATGTCGATACAGCGAAAAATCAGGTTAGAAGATGATCCGCCCTTGGTTTTGATCTGCCATCTTACTGTCAGTTAACAGAGAAAATTATATCAAATGGTTCAAATGGCTGTCAGCACTATGGGACTTAACATCTGAGGGACTGATCCCCTAGAAATTAGAACTACTTAAACCTAACTAACCTAAGAACATCACACACATCCCGAGGCAGGATTCGAACCTGCGATCATAGCGGTCGCGCGGTTCCAGACTGAAGCGCCTAGAACCGCTCGGCCACACCGACCGGCTACCTTTATATCAACTTACTCCTCATGTGTTCTTCATTTTCTATGCTAATGTAACTTGTGGTGACGAGAGCCGTGTCTTCAAACTCACTGCGTCACCAGAACTGACAAAAAAGGACTAACAATTGGTTAATATAAGTACGAGGGTCACTGCAAAAGAAATGCACACTATTTTTGTAAAAATACAGTTTTTATTCTGCATGTGTGAAAGTTTTACAGTATGTAGATATATCCTTCCCGCTTATTTTCAAATTTAGTTCAACCTGTTCCCGTGAGTGGCCCTATCACAGCATGTCAGAAGCAACGTGCTGTCATAGAATTCCTGTGCTGTGAAGACGAGACAGTGGCAAACATCCACAAGAGGTTGAAAAAGGTGTATGGAGATGTTGCTGTCGATCGCGGTACAGTTAGTCGGTGGAGAAGCAGGTTACGTGATGAAAGCGGGCACGGTAATATTGAGGATTGTCCTCGAATTGGTGACTGCTGACAGACGCATCACAGTGAACGAATTGTCATGCTACTTTGGGATAGGGGAAGGAAGTGTTTGCAGAATACTGAAAGTGTTGGCGTTAAAAAAGGTTTGTGCCAAGTGGGTTCCCAGGATGTTGACAGTGGCCCACAAAGAAACAAGAAAAACGGTAAGCAGCGAACTTTTGGAACAGTACGAGAATGGTGGAGATGAATTTCTTGGAAGAATTGTGACAGACGATGAAACATGGCTCCACCATTTTTCACCAGAGACGAAGAGGCAATCAATGGAGTGGCATCATGCAAATTCACCCAAGAAAAAAATTCAAAACCACACCTTCTACTGGAAAAGTTATGGCTACGGTGTTTTCCAATTCCGAAGGACTCTTGCCTGTGGACATCACGCCAAGTGGAACCACCATAAATTCTGATGCATATGTGACGACACTGAAGAAACTTCAAGCTCGACTGAGTCGTGTTCGACCACATCGGCAAAAGCAGAATGTTTTGCTGTTGCACGACAATGCTCGGCCACATGTCAGTCAAAAACCATGGAAGCGATCACAAAACTTGGATGGACAACACTGAAACACCCACCTTACAGTCCTGACGTGGCTCCATGTGACTATCATCTCTATGGGAAACTGAGAGACTCTCTTCGTGGAACAACGTTTGGAGATGATGACTCCCCTGTGCACGCTGCCAAACAGTGGCTCCAACAGGTTGGTCCAGAATTTTACCGTGCTGGTATACAGGCGCTGGTTCCAAGATGGCGTAAGGCAGTTGAGAGGGATGGAAATTATGTGGAGAAATGAAAACATTGTTCCTAAAGGATGTATCTACACACTGTAGAACTTTCAAACATGTAGAATAAAAGATGTGTTTAAAAAAGAATAGTGTGCATTTCTTTTGGAGTGACCCTTGTAATATACGTGGTCTTCACAGTCTCACAGGATACAGCACTCCACGCTAATCTAACCCTTCCAAGACTCCTCATCTCTACGTAAATACTGCAGCCTACATCCATCTGAACCTGCATACTGTATTCGTGGCTAGGTCTCCCTCTACAATTTTTACCCCCCTTCCCCCAGTTGTCAAACTGATTCCTTGATACCCCAGAATGTATCCTATCACCAGATAATCGGGTTGCGCCATAAATTCATATTCTCCCTAATTTGCTCTAGTACCTCTTCTTCTGTTATCCGATATACCTATATAATCCGCAGTACTCTCCAGTAGCACTAAATTTCAAAAGTTTGTACTGTCTTCTTGTCTGAACTTTTTCACTTTTGCACAAGGTTAAAACCCCGATAAATATCTTGAGAAAAAGCTTCCTAACGTTGAAATTTATATTCGACGTTAGGAAATTTATATTTTGCAGAAATGCTTTTCTTGCTTTTGCTTTAGTTATATATTCAGTTTCAGTTCGATACACGAGATGCGATTCTGCTAATGTATTCGTATTACTGACACAGAACATACAGTACTTTTAAGTGAAGATCATACGAATAAGCAATACTTATTAATATTTGACCAAAGCATGGTAAATGTCCTCGTATTTGTACTAACTCTGAAGTGAAACATGAAAGGTCCATCACCGATTCAGCGATTTGTAACCGAAACGAAATAACTTAAATGGAGAAGGTATGCATTTTAAATGTAGCGTCGATTACAGCCCTTCGTAGCTATAGGACTTGACGTTTTCTGTAACGTCTGTAATATCTTTGTCTCCGTTGTGTTAATGTTTCTTACACGTTTTCTTGAAATAGCTCATGCAGTCAGAACATAACCTCGCAGTAGCACTTTAGCGAAATCTTCTAAAGGACAGACTCTAGCGGCATTATTTGTGAATATGTGATTTGTGTGTTACAACTTCCTTCTTTCTTGTTAACAGTGCAGGCCAGTGATTAAAACCGTTATTGTTCTTTCAGACACTGACAATACCTCATTGCAGAGAATATTTCTAAGATACTCACGTAAAAAGTTGAAATTCACGATATTTCAGGCTGCTTCTTTTGCAGCCGCTCCCGACTACACTGCCATTCTGATGCGAGGGGCAGCTTACCTGGAACGAACACAAAAGACATATTCAAACCTCACAGTTCAAAATGATGGAGGGCAGCATTCAGTGTCTCGCCTACAGGTGGTGAGGTTATTAAAAAAAAAAAAAAAAAAAAAAAAATTCTTGTTTAGAAGCGACACGAATTCCGCTGTGGGTCTGTGCGAAAGAAGAGGCTGGCATGTTTCTATCGACCTTCTGAGAAAAAACTCATCTTTTCACAATTATTACTGTTTGAATGACATAATTCCATTATTAAAACAGCAGAGTGCTGTTGTAGTGATAAACAGATGTACTCACAAGAAATTTTACTTTGCCTACATCCGTTATTCAGAGATTAGGCTATTCCTCTTCACTCATACGAAATGTTACTTACAAATATTTTCGAAAATTAATATTGCGTAATGCTTGTCTTTTGCACGAGATGTAAACGCGTCTCTTCAAAACATATTGCAACGACTTAGCAGTATTATTTCCCCTGGGCAACAAGCTGACCGCCGATATGATAAAAGTGTTCATCCATTATCGTCTTACAACATTACATTAATAGCCAGTTCTTCATTGACATGGCGAGCATGTTTCAGTCAGAAATTTGTAAGAAGGATAATATGTGCTGCACTATCACTGGACCGCTTGTAGGTACATCATTCTATCTCGTCAACCCGTCCCTTCTGTTGATAAACGTTTTCCACACACTTTTTTGACTTATGTTTTATGTAACACACTTGCAGTTATTGTTTTGTGGTAATTGATTTTTAACGTCAACCTATATTATCAAATTACAAAAACTTCTATTGTGCTTGGGTTTACATCCATCAGATATCGAGTAAAAGACGCCATGATTCGATTAATGCTGTTTATTGCTTGAAAAAAATGTTTTATTTTCCGCTATTGACTAGTTTCAACCACATAGTTAACAGCTGTCCTAGTGAACATAGAAATTGACATAGACAGGTTGGGGAAAATGAAACACCTGGAAAATGTTTCATGCACCTTAAGATAGGCAACCCAGGTGCAGATGAATTGAATTGTGTTGCCTATATTAAGGTGCATGAAATATTCTCCACGGCTGTTTCATTTTGCCCACCCTATGTGAGGATAATTACACTGTGTGTGCATACAAAGTGATAACCAACAAGGTTATACAGTACAGCAAAGGCGGACCCAGGATCTGTGTTCGGGGAGGTGAACTCCTGTTAGTTTGGATGTGAATGACGAAGTAGATCCAGGGAGCTGATAACATCGCCGTTGAGCGCCCATAAGCTCCAAACACACACACACACACACACACACACACACACACACACACATACACACACACCCACACACACACACACGCGCGAAATAGGTTCGAAATTTCGAGATAAATTCCCCTGGAGTGATACGTCTGTTTGGCGGATCAGGATGCAATCCCAATCTGCGAAGATATTTTTCTAGGCCTATGGGTGAAAGGGATGAGCCGGAAAGCTATGATCCCTCATTTGCTCTTGGCCGGGTACACCCTTGCACTTACGTGTGTGTAAAAATAAATAAAAACATATTAGTAAGTCTAGTTGAAACTTTGTACTTGTATGTACCTACGGTCATACACATAAAAAATAGATCTGGCTGCATCCAGCACGTAGTAACACATCACACATTAGTTGTAGGACGAGTACATATCAACAGAAGCTTGATAATGACAATGTGGTCTACACTGGTTAGTAGTGACAAAGAAAACACTTTACAGATAATAACATTTTCAGACGGACCACAACATCCATCTATATCACAAAAGCTTCCGGGTTGTCTTCCTCTGATTTTCCTTTTGCTGAAGTCTGACACGCACAAAATGCTGTGCTTCACACTTTCCATTTAAGAGCTATTGAATCTGTTCCGCTTACTTCCCCAGTTTCACTCTTTAAACTTCCTCATTCTCCTTTTTACTACGTTTTATCATTTTCATCTTTGGATTGTAACGCAAGATTTGTGTGGAAAAGACACTAATTAAGCTAGGTTACCAAATGGCGACGTTTTAATCTAGATGAGATTACTGTCTCTGTACCATAATCTACAACTGTCAAAGTTTATCTTGGAGGCGGGGCACGACTAATAGTAACACGAATATAACACAGTGGTAGCCACACATATCCTGGATCACGTGACGCCTTCTTCCTTTGGTTTGTGAGATTAGGTGTGCGGAATCGTTAGGGACTTCAGCAGATGCGTTTACTGTGCTTCAGGAGCTAAGGGTAGATTCTTGACTAATTCAACGACACAAGCACATAAACTGTAGACGTGAAGGTTGTGTGGCGTAGAGAGGGATCCCGAGTCACGCAGACTTATTCTGCCGGACACGTGACTTGCCTGAGGGGCGCAGCCAACATTCCTGAGTTGCAAATTCCTTCCACCGCTGATATTCGAACCGGTTGATCGAGTATTCGTGCCGGCGTCGAGTTCGCAGCGGGCAGTATTTACACACTACGGGAGAATCTTAGAGTTTATCGCATGTGGCAAATATTGATCTTGAAGGGAAGAAATGTGAGCTTTATCATACTTACAAGGGAACCTCCCCATCGCACCCCCTTCAGATTTAGTTATAAGTTGGCATAGGGATAGGCCTTGAAAAACTGAACACAGATCAATCGAGAAAACAGGAAAAAGTTGTGTGGAACTATGAAAAAAATAAGCAAAATATACAAACTGAGTAGTCCATGGGCAACATAGGCAACATCAAGGATTATTTGGGCACAGGAGCACCGTGATCCCGTGGTTAGCGTGAGCAGCTGCCGAACGAGAGGTCCTTGATTCAAGTCTTCTCTCACGTGAAAATTTTAATTTTTTATTTTCAGACAATTATCAAAGTTCAGGCACACACACACACACAATCAACTTCGCTCTCCAAAATTCCAGGACATGTTCAGATTTGCGTGGACATATGCAGGATTTGAGGCCTACACACGGAAACATTTGATAACGTAAAAAACATATGTTTTGACAGAGCACAGGGAAAACTGTGCGACTGTGAAACTGTTGCATTCATTTGCTGCAGTTTATGTGACAAACTCTTATGTTTTCATCACTTTCTTGGGAGTGATTATCAAATACACAAGAAAACCTAAATCGGGCAAGGTAGAAGAATCTTTTTACCCATTCGGCAAGTGTGCAAGTTAGGTGGGTCGACAACATATTCCTGTCATGTGTCGCACACGCCGTCACCAGTGTCGTATAGAATATATCAGACGTGTTTTCCTGTGGAGGAATCGGTTGACCTATGACCTTGCGATCAAATGTTTTCGGTTCCCATTGGAGTGGCACGTCCTTTCGTCTACGAATCGCACGGTCTTGCGGTGCGGTCGCAAAACACAGACACTAAAGTTATTACAGTGAACAGAGACGTCAATGAATGAACGGACGGATCGTAACTTTGCGAAAATAAAGAAAGTAAACTTTTCACTCGAGGGAAGACTTGAACCAAGGACCTCTCGTTCCGCAGCTGCTCACGTTAACCACGGTACCACGGCGCACCTAAGCTCACTTTCTCCTTGATGTTGCCTACGTTGCACATGGACCACTCAGTTTGTATATTTTGCTTATTTTTTTCATAGTTCCACACAATTTCTTCCTGTTTTCTCGATTGATATGTGTTCAGTTTTTCAAGGCCTATCCCTGTGCCAACTTATAACTAAATCTGAGGGGGGTGCGATGGGGAGGTTCCCTTGTTAGTACCAAATACGAAAATACGAAATGATGACCTGGTGTATGGCGACAATGAATTTAGAATGTTGTGTCGACACCCAATTTTGCTTTACGTCTCCTCGAGTTCTGAATGGCTCTCCATTTCTCTTTAGCCTCGCTGCTTACATGCCAGCCTGACTTTATTTGCGAGACATAAAATATGTCGGATGCGCATGCATCTTTCTGAAACTTGTATATGCAAATTACAATATTTACGCAGTCCTAACTTTTGCGTTAATTTCGTTATAGTAATGTATTCTCCAAACAGACTTTGCACCCGCCTCCGTGGCCGTGGCCGCTAACGTGTGAATATGCGGTGGCGCTCGACTCGGCGGGTAAGCTTGTTGGAATTCTGATGACGGAAAAAGTTTTCACTGCCAACAAGGGGAGGATGGGTGGTGGCGTAAGGTTTCTGATCAGCAGGCTTTGCGCCAGTGCCCTGGTTTGAACACCATACCTGTCCACGGTGAGGTGAGGGCGCGTCACATTGTTGATGGTCATCCGTTCGTCGGATGGAGACGTTAAGCTTAGCGTTCCCCCTGGCCAATTCGCGAGGAGTAGACTACGTGACAGCACCGTATTTCACCCTCTACTCTCTCTCATCATCATCATCCAACACACACACACACACACACACACACACACACACACAAACAAACAAAATACACTACCGGCCATTAAAATTGCTACACCAAGAAGAAATGCAGATGATAAACCGGTATCCATTGGGCAAATATATTACACTACAACTGACATGCGATACATTTTGACGCGGTTTGGGTGCATAGATCCTGAGAAATCAGTACCCAGAACAACCACCTCTGGCCGTAATAACGGCCTTGATACGCCTGGGAATTGAGTCAAACAGAGCTTGGATGGCGTGTACAGGTACAGCTGCCCATGCAGCTTCAACACGATACCACAGTTCATCAAGAGTAGTGACTGGCGTATTGTGACGAGCCAGTTGATCGGCCACCATTGACCAGACGCGAAATTTAACCGACAGGAAGAAGACACTGTCATATGCAAATCATTAGCTTTTCAGAGCATTCACACAAGGTTCGCGCCGGTGGCGACACCTACAATAAACGAGCTGACATGAGGAAAGTTTCCAGCCGATTTCTCATACACAGACAGCAGTTGACCGGAGTTGCCTGGTGAAACGTTGTTGTGATGCCTCGTGTAAGGAGGAGAAATGCGTACCATCACATTTCCGACTTGGATAAAGGTCGGATTGTAGCCTATCGCGATTGCGGTTTATCGTATCGCGACACTGCTGCTCGCGTTGGTCGAGATCCAATAGCTGTTAGCAGAATATGGAATCGGTGGGTTCAGGAGGGTAATACGGAACGCCGTGCTGGATCCCAACGGCCTCGTATCACTAGCAGTCGAGATGACAGGCATCTTATCCGGATGGCTGTGACGGATCGTGCAGCCACGTCTCGATCCCTGAGTCAACAGATGGGGACGTTTGCAAGACGACAACCATCAGCACGAACAGTTCGACCACATTTGCAGCAGCATGGACTATCAGCTCTCCGTGGCTGCGATTACCCTTGACGCCGCATCACAGACAGGAGCGCCTGCGATGGTGTACTCAACGAACCTGGGTGCACAAATGGCAAAACGTCATTTTTTCGGATGAATCCAGGTTCTGTTTACAGCATCATGATGGTCGCATCTGTGTTTGGCGACATCACCGTGAACGCACATTGGAAGCGTGTATTCGTCATCGTCATACTTGCGTATCAGCCGGCGTGATGGTATGGGGTGCCATTGGTTACATGTCTCGGTCACCTCTTGTTCGCATTGACGGCACTTTGAACAGTGGACGTTACATTTCAGATGTGTTACGACCCGTGGCTCTACCCTTCATTCGATCCCTGCGAAACCCTACATTTCAGCAGGATAGTGCACGACCGCATGTTGCAGGTCCTGTATGGGCCATTCTGGATACAGAAAATGTTCGACTGCTGTCCTGGCCAGAACATTCTCCAGATCTCTCACCAATCGAAAACGTCTGGTCAATGGTGGCCGATCAACTGGCTCGTCACAATACGCCAGCCAATACTCTTGATGAACTGTGGTATCGTGTTGAATCTGCATGAGCAGCTGTACCTGCACACGCCATCCAAGCTCTGTTTGACTCAATGCCCAGGCGTATCAAAGCCGTTATTACGGCCAGAGGTGGTTGTTCTCGGTACTGATTTCTCACAGTTCTAGTATAACATATTTGTCCAATGAATACCCGTTTATCATCGGCAATTCGTCTTGGTGTAGCAATTTTAATGGCTAGTAGTGTAGTGTTGCGTTGTACTATTTTCCGGTCGGCACAACTCTCTTCAGTTCGGCAGAATCGAGTTGTGAGCGCGGTATATCCCTCACTATTTGTTCGTGCTATGAAGGTCGTTAACAGGTCCAATGGCTGTTTACACAAAAAGAGGCAGTCTAGCAATGTAACGTTACAAGCCTTTAAAACTGAATGCTATAGAGAGAAAGGATCGATGAAAGTTCTCATTATCCATTATGCAGCTGCATAATCGACAAGTACTGCAAATTGTTCTATGAAAGGCAGAGCGAGGCCCACAGTAAATGCTAAGAAGAGACCCTTAGTTTGCTTTAAGTCTCACAGTTCACGACGTAAAATTAAACAACACTTTACACTCACACTTTTCAAATTTTTTGTGCTAAATTTGCAGGTATGGAACATAAGGAATTGGAGGTGTGAATTTCTGGTCACACGCATTAGTCTCCTATCAGTTGGAACCAAATGAAGACTACGGAAATTTTATATATTACTGCAAAGTACATAAATTAAGTCAACGGGCAGGTCGCGGACGATTTTTCGATTTAAAACCCGCTATTGTTGATCTAATAAAAGAAAAACGAGAGCAAGAACTAAAATTAGAACATCCAGAGTGGATTGCAGAGCTGACATTTTATGTGGATTTGACAACACACCGCCCACAGTAAGACAAAAAAAAAATGGCTCTGAGCACAATGCGACTTAACTGCTGAAGTCATCAGTCCCCTAGAACTTAGAAATACTTAAACCTAACTAACCTAAGGACATCACACACATCCATGCCCGATTCAGGATTCGAACCTGCGACCGTAGCGGTCTCGCGGTTCCAGACTGTAGCGCCTAGAACCGCTCGGCTACCCCGGTCGCCACAGTAAGACAGTGTAAGGCGAGAAATAGCTTGTTTCTGATTCTATGGGCTTGCTTTTAAAAAGAAAATCTGCTAGCAGAAGGGACAAATTCTGACAAATACAGGCCAGTTGTCTAAGGTCACCGGCACTATAGAATCTAAACAACTGATTGTGGCCTTGAAAGAGTTACAAAGATAGTTTTCCAAGCGTTTTGGGAACATTGTCAATCTTACATTTGGTTTTCGAACTGTTTTCGAGACGGTTTCCCATTTCAGGTGAAAGCTCTCTGTGCACGCGCAGATGTAGCTCTCTGATCTGCAAGGTGGTTCCCATTCGTTCTATTCTAACATTAATTCTATACACATATGTAACTACTTTATTAATTATTACTGAAGCATATTTATTAGAAAAAAACTTAAATTTCATCTGTAATATCATAATGCTGCAATTTTGCAAAGTTCTTCGCCTTTTCGTCATGTTTCTCACTAATACCCATTTTACCATACTCGAATCTAACACCATCGGTTTGCGTAAATTCGGTACGCCATCTACACATACGACCAAAATAAGGCCTACTCAGATTCGTCCGTCGGCGTATCCAACGCCTCGGGCGTGCAGCGCGAAACTTGCGGATCATCCTCAAAAAAATGGTTCAAATGGCTCTGAGCACTATGGGACTCAACTGCTGAGGTCATTAGTCCCCTAGAACTGAGAACTAGTTAAACCTAACTAACCTAAGGACATCACAAACATCCATGCCCGAGGCAGGATTCGAACCTGCGACCGTAGCGGTCTTGCGGTTCCAGACTGCAGCGCCTTTAACCGCACGGCCACTTCGGCCGGCGGATCATCCTCATCCGACGATATACAAATGATCTCCTGCAGGGTTTCCACACCCGACGTGTCCGACGCATTCAGTTCCGCCTTCAAAGAACAACAATGCAAAATCTGACAGTCTGCGTGAACAACATTCAAACGTGAAATAAGAGCTTCGTCACAGATACTAAATTCATTTGATACAAATATGACCAGTCCACGATGATTTATAACCATACCGGGTTTATTTTTTACATTTACAGTCACAGGTCTTCCTTCAACAATACGCTTCAATGTAGAAGCATACTGCCTCCACCTGCCCAAGGAAATCTACATTGTTTTCCTCAGGTAGGTTTCCACGTCGCTGTAACGAGGTCGCAAAAATGCTACAGCATTTCGATCCACACATAAGTGTGAAAGACCTTCTTTCGATTACGAAACTAAATAATTCACAATTATGTGGCAACCTGAGTGCGAAAATCTGTGAAATTTGTAAGTAGGCTGTTTAGGTTTTTATGTTGGTAACGTCACCTCTCAGTATCAAAATCAGTGACTGTGCTGTGTGAAGTCTGTGGGTGTTTTGCATTGTTGGGATATTTGCTATTGTGTGTTGGGAAGTTGGGTGTGAACAGCGCGTAGCATTGCGCAGTTGGAGGTGAGCCGCCAGCAGTGGTGGATGTGGGAAGAGAGATGGCGGAGTTTTGAGAGCGGATGATCTGGACGTGTGTCCATCAGAGACAGTAAATTTGTAAGACTGGATGTTATGAACTTATATATATATATATATATATATATATATATATATATATATATATGACTTTTGAACACTATTAAGGTAAATACATTGTTTGTTCTCTATCAAAATCTTTCATTAGCTGCCTATGCCTATCAGTAGTTGGTGACTTCAGTAGTTAGAATCTTTTATTTAGCTGGCAGTATTGGCGCTCGCTGTATTGCAGAAGTTCGAGTAACGAAGATTTTTGTGAGGTAAGTGATTAATGAAAGGTATAGGTTATTGTTAGTCAGGGCCATTCTTTTGCAGGGATTTTTGAAGGTCAGATTGCGTTGCGCTAAAAAAAAAATTGTGTGTCAGTTTAGTGTTGTTCAGAATAAGTAAAGAGATTAATGTCAGAGTACGTTCAGTTCTGCTCAGCTGTTTGAAAATCAAATAATTTAAGATGTTTATCAGCACAGTCATTCATTTTTTTTTTTTGTAAGGGGACTTTTGAAATTGTCTGTGTCTGTCCATACACTGACAGGTTGTACTACATAAAAATTCATATTATTTCTTCAGTGCGCCAAAAATAATTAAATAACAGTGAACATTTGTTTTGTTTGATGTCTGTGTTGTTGATAAAACCAAGTTGCATGCAGCGTGACTGCACTGCCATGTAAATGCGGCGCATTCACATTTCTCTCACCCAGACTGCGTGACGTGGTGGTGGGGGAAGCGCGTGGACAGGCTGAGCGCTATGGCACAAGTGTCAGGTCGCGGCTCACGAGCACGATTCTTGGCCACCCCTGTTGTCATAGTATACAGTGTTTGAATAGGAGCGCATATTTGTTCTGGCAGAGGAAATTCGGCAGGTAGAACTGCAGTTACAGAATCAACAATGGACTGTTTACACGACCAACCAGGAGCTGCATTGAGAAATGGGTTAAACAAAACTGAATTTAGGAGCCCCAGGTGAAGATAGTCCCAGAGCCATAATTTGAAAACAGGTGGGCCGCAGGGGAAAACAATTCATCTCGTCCTTATTACCGATCCAGCATAAAAAAATCTGCACAAATAAGGTAATACACTTCGGGAACATGAAACAGGAACTAACAGAGAAGACGTGCACTTGCAGGAAACAGAAGTAACACTCTAAAATAAAAATTTTCACACTGTGAGGGAAGGTTTGTAGGTTCGATCAGTCTGGAGACAAACCGACAGATGTTCACAAGAAATATCAGCCACAGCCCCAAAGATAGCAACAGCAGACAGGTTCGACAACTGTAATAAAATCAGCTTCATATCTCATGCTCACGAGAATCAGATACAGAAAGAGCAACAGCAAAATGGAGGATCTCCTAGAAGATCAGATTGGTTTTAGGAAAGGAAGGGTATGTGAGAGGCAGTTAAATTGATATTGGAATCAAAACATGCTCATAAGACTGGGCAAACTAGAAAAAACGTTCCAACTGTAAAAACTTCCAATCTCTGAGCAAAATCGGAGTAAGCTACGGGAAAAACGATTAAAATACAACATACACAAGAACCAAGTGAGGAAGACAAAGAAAGAAGTAGCCAGATTAGAAAAGGTATAAGAAAGAAATGTAATCTTTCGCCCCTATTGTTCAATCTATAGATCGAAGAAGCAGTGACGGAAGTAAAAGAAAGGTTCAGGAGTAGTATTAAATTTCAGGGTGCAAGGATATCGCTGATAAGACTCGCTGATGACATTGGTAACCTCAGTGAAAGTGAAGGACAATTACAGGATCTGTTGAATGGAATGCGTAGTCTTATATGCAGAGAGTGTGGATTGAGAGTGAATTGGAAAAAGGTAAAGATAATGAGAAGTAGCAGAAATGAGATTAGCATTAAATTTACCATCAAAATTGGGAGCTACGAAGTAGACGAAATAAAAAAATTCCATTATCTTGATAGCAAAATTACTCAAGACGGACGAACCAAGGAGGGCATAAAAATCAGATTATACAGACATTTATGGCTAAAAGAAGACTACTAGTATCAAACATTGGTCGTAATTCATAGGAAATAATTTCTGAGAATGTACAGAGCGCAGCTTTGTAGGAAGTGAATCATGTACTATTGGGAAATGAAGCCTTTGAGATATGGTGCTACAGAAAAATGTTGAAAATTGGGTGGATTAATAAGGTAAGGAATGATGGGGGTCTCCGCAGAATTGGCGAAGAAAGGAACACATGGAAAACACTGCAACAAGAAGGGACAGGACGATAGGACCTGTCTTGAAACATCAAAGAATAACCAACATGGTACTAGAGGGACTTGTAGGGAGTATTAACCGTAGGTGAAGACAGAGACTTAGGGTGCAATTGCTACTCTGAAAGAAAGAGGTTGGCGCAGAAAAGGAATTCGTGGCGGGCCGCACCGAAGTCACAAGACTGATCGCTCAAGGAAGGGTTAGGTAAACGTCAAGCTGTCATCTTTGCTCCCTTGTACAAGCTACATTAGTGTTCAAACAAGTTTGGTCCTCAATCCTTTTGGCGTTTATGAACGAGGATATGAGTTGGTGGACGTCTTGACTTACTTGGAGTGGCGGGCGTCCTTTGTGCGTGCAGAAGGCCACGTCTGGCGTGTTTTTCCGGGATGAATTGCGCGACTCTCCGTCAACCGCAGCGGCGTGTGGGCTGGCCCATGTTTGCCTGCACTAACGATTACGGAGGTAAACACCGGCTGACCCCGTACACAGCCGCGGCCGACTGCTCTGCCCTTCACATACGTAACGGCCACTAAAAAGCCACGGAACCCGCCGCCGAGTTACGTCGCTGCACGCTCCATTCGCGCAGCGCCCCGACCGTAACACAATACTGACTTGCTGTTCAGGGATCACCGCTTGACAGTGCACCGTATTTGGTGAAGAAAGTTGAATGAGGAACGACCTGGACTGAAGGGCATATCTCCCTATGAGTCATCAGTCTTCTGACTGCTTCGATGCGGTCCAGCACTGATTCCTCTAGTGCGCCATTCTTTTCATGTTAGTTGAATTTGGGGAGAGGACCATCCAGCGAGGTCATCGGTCCCATTGGATTAGGGAAGAATGGCGAAGGAAGTCGGCCGTGCCCTTTCAGAAGAACCATCCCGACATTTGCCTGAAGCAATTTACGGAAATCACGGAAAACCTAAATCAGGATGGCCGGAAGTGGGTTTGAACCGTCGTCCTCCCGAATGTGAGTCCAGTGTGCTAACCACTGCGTCACCTCGCTCGATTCGTTTCGTGTCAGAGTAGTACTTGAATCCAATGTCGCCAATTTTTGTTGGATGTGTTACAATCTCTGTCTTACCCTTCAGTTTTCACCCTCGACAGCTGACTCTAGAACCGACGTTTACTCCATGATGTCTCAAGAGATGTCCTATCATCCTGTTCCTTCTTCTTGTCAGTGTTTTCCATATGTTCTTCACGGTTTCTGCAGAGTACCTCCTCATTGTGTACCAGTCCACCTACTTTTCAACGTCCTTCTGTAGCGCCACATCTCAAACACTTCGGTTTTCTGCTTTTCCATTTTCGTAACAGTCTATGACTCATTACCATACAATGCAGGGCTCCCAAAAATACATTCTCAGAAATTTCTTCCTCAGATTAAGGTCGATGTTTGATATCACTAGACTTCTCTTGGTCAGGAATGTCCTTTTTCCTGTGCTAATTTGCTTTTTATGTCCTCTTTGGTTCGTCCAACGTGTCCACACACATTCCGACACCTCATTGAAAGTGTCTCCAGCAGGCGAAGGGTGGACACAGCCCATCATAAAGTTCGCTAATACATGACCGGATACTTTTTATCACATGGTGTATACATAGTTTCAAAACATTGAAGGCAATTTTTTGTTGAAACTTAATAGTACAGGTGTGAAAATTGTTGACTTCTTTTATGTATGGTATCCCTATGTTCAACGTCCACAGTTTTCAAAAATGACACTACAATGAATACATCAGCATTACGAATACAATACATATTTTACATGTTATACGGCACAACTTAAGCTTTTGAGCGTTTTTTGCTATATTTTGGACCACAGTTTCGCAAATTTCAATTAAGACGCAGTATAATTCCCTGAGGTACACGTCTCGGGCGTATTGACATTGCAATGGAGGTTCTTACGTAGTAACCTAAGGCTTTAATGATGAAGGTATGACTTCGAAACCTACACTGGCCTAATAAAAATTCTGTAAAAGCAGCGGACGAAATTTTTTACTATGTTTCCATTTATTTTAATGACCCAAGTTACAAAGAATATTTACTATCACTATCATGAAATTTGAACACTTCTTTCATAAATAAGAGAAACTTCTTTAATGAAATGTTAATAAGAGATCTTACCCTTTTCGATATTTTCTAATCGATAGGAATGGAGTAAACTGCTTAGTAAAGTACTTCGTTTAGTCAGAACTTCTGTAATTATTTAATGGAAATCCGGATTATATGTGATCCATTACAGCTACAAATATCAGAGAAACAAACTCTCACAAAACTAAGCATCTTAGGGGGAAAGCCGGCAGAAGTGGCCGTGCGGTTCTAGGCGCTGCAGTCTGGAACCGCGAGACCGCTATGGTCGCAGGTTCGAATCCTGTCTCGGGCATGGATGTATGTGATGTTCTTAGGTTAGTTAGGTTTAACTAGTTCTAAGTTCTAGGGGACTAACGACCTTAGCAGTTGAGTCCCATAGTGCTCAGAGCCATTTGAACCATTTTAGGGGGAAAATTTTGGACCTCTTCTAAACGATTTTATCATTTGTTGTATGACTTGCTGAGAAGTCGAAACTGGTAAAGATAGCTGTTTGTGTTTCCTGAAGCAGAAATATGTAACTGAAAAAAAAAATTCGGAAACAATATCTATAAAAACAAAACCGAGAATATCTTTTGTAATTCTGTTAACAAAGGGTGCGTCTGGGAGCTTGATATTTGCTTAATAGGTGCAATAGTAAGCATTACTTTAATACTTACGCTACGTACTCTCCCATCCTCTGCCTTTGTACGGGAAGCTGAACAACATGAAGGAAGAAATAGGTGTCAGTCGCGCCGAGGTATTCTGGTCCGCCATTTTCAAATCGTGTGCCACTGGGCGAAGAAGAGCCACGGATAAGGAACAAATTAACGTGCTGAAACGTCGTTAGTGAAACAAAGGTGCCGGCTCTGCCAGTTAGAGGAATGTGAGCGACGTGAAGTCGGCCCCGTGTCTGATCGATTGTGACAGCCGCTGCTTTTGCGACTCATGTCGACTGCAGACTTAACACGACCCGTCCCTCCACGCTGCCATAATGATGTGGGGAGTGCTCGATGTCTTCTTCCGAGAAAATAAGGTTTGTTTTCCGAGTAGCCATACCTGTTTACAACCTTCTTCGTCTGATCAAGTCGTTTAGCACGAGCTTGCTTACTGTTCACAATTGATCGGACATGCGAAGTGCTGTTACTTTTGTTAGTTCCAATCCTCTCTTTAACACACACGACCACCGTATTTATTGATAGGTAGGAAGCTGCTGAATCAAACCAGACTGTTCGTTTTACATTAGAGCACCAGTTATTAACCTTGCAAAACCAACTAAAAATCTCTACTTAATCATAGAAGTACGAAAAAATCGTATTAAAGTAAACAAATACATAAATTTTTAAAATACATCATTTTTAGAAATATGCTTTTCATTTGCGTCAATTTTAAATAAAACATGTAGGTTATCTGCCTCCAAAAACAGTTGGCAACCCTAGTCATGCTTCATATACACTGAAGCGCCAAAGAAACTGGTAGCCGCGAACTGTAGCAGCGCGATCTTAGGCGCCTTGGCCACGGTTCGTGCGGATTCCCCCCGTCGGAGCTTCGAGTCCTCCCTCGGTCATGGGTGTGTGTGTTGTCCTTAGTATAAGTTGGTTTAACTTAGATGAAGTAGTGTGTAAGCCTAGGGACCGATGACTTCAGCCGTTTGGTCCCACAGGAAATTACCTACCAGAAACTGGTAACGGCAAGCGTATTCAAGACAAGCGTCTGACGCAGTTACATTGGTTTCTGCTGCTACAATGGCAGGTTATCAAGATTTAAGTGAGTTTGAACGTGGTGTTATAGCCGGCGCACGAGCGATGGGACAGCATCTCCGATGTAGCGATGAAGTGGCTATTTTCCCGTACGACCATTTCACGAGTGTACCATGAGTATCAGGAATTCAGTAATACATCAAATCTCCGACATCACTGCGGCTGGAAAGAGATCCCACAAGAACGGGTCCAACGACAACTGAAGAGAATCGTTCGTGACAGAAGTGCAACCCTTCCGTAAATTGCTGCAGATTTGCTGAATGTCAGCAGGGGACTGTCCAAGCTGGTGGAGGTACTGTAATGGTGTGGGGGTGTGCTGTTGGAGTGATATGGGACCCCTGCTACGTCTCGATTCGCCTCTGACAGTGACACGTACGTACGCAACCTGTCTGATCACCTGCACTCATTCATGTCCATTGTGCATTGTCCATTGGGCAATTCCAGCAGGACAATGCGGCACCCCACGCGTCCAGGAACATTCTCCTGAGTTTAGACAGTTCCGCTGGCCGCCAAACTCCCCGGACATGAATATCGTTGAGCATATCTGGGTATTCTTTGCAACTTTCTATTTAGAAGAGATCTCCACTCTCTCGTACTCTTACGGATTCATGGACAGCTTTGCATGATTCAAGGTGTCAGTGCGCTCCAGCACTACTTCAGACATTACTACGAGTGCATGCCACGTCTATTTGCGGCACTTCTGCGTGCTAGCGGGCGCCCTACACGATATTAGGCAGGCGTGCCAGTTTCTTTGGCTCTTCAGTGTATAACCCAAAAGGCTAAAAAACACTCAGATCCACAGATTCGGAAAGACATTAATTTAACTATCGTAACTGTCAGAGACGTGCGTCTGTCAGTTGGCTCAGTTAAGTTAAACCACTCAAACCCGGAGACTGAGGGAAAAACACTCACACCGTTGCCGTGGCCGCAGCGACTAGTTTCATTCGGTTGTTTCATTTTACTTAACAAACCGACTCAACGAAAAAACGATCGAAGAGCCAACTGGGATGTTAATACCATTCGGTTGTCCCTTCACTATGCCTACGGTTCACCACTCGCCATCCGAATCTTAACAGGCGTCGCTGTTTCGTTGGTCCGTGTACTCTCGGCGATTTACTTGTTCAGAATTACTCGCCTTTATGTTGTGCTGTCGCTCAGGTTGTCATTTTGATTATTGCTCTTGACTATTACTCCGGTCTGTATAGTGACGGTGACTGTGGTTTTTTTTTTTTTTTTTGTATTACGATTCTTAAGAATAAAAAAAATACTGGAAACCGTCTTTCCATTGAGGAGTAGTAGATTAAGTATTTGTTTTTGTACATAAATCCTATGATAAACGCGAATGTTTAATAGGCAAAAAATGATTAAGTCAAAAAAAAGATAGTAAATTTGCTTGATATTTCTCTTCGCTCAATGATGAAACACACAGACGTTATTCCAATGACGAATAATGCGTTATAGTGGATAAGTTAAAAAAAATTACAAGAGACCCTGAACCATCAAGTCTCAAAGCAAAGACTTACTTGTAGTATCGATGACGAAGCCAATGAATTTCACACCGTTTTAAAGATATTAAATTTCTAGAAATTGGTATGATTGTCTTTAACAATCCAATGAAAATTAGTATGGGAAGTGATACAGATGATCTTCAAGAAGAACTGTGCAATTAAAAAAATGATCCGTTCATATTATCCACAACAGAAAGACATCTTGCAATTTTTGAAGTCATACCACAAGATCGGTACCAATAACTGACTTCTCTTGAAATAAACATTTTTCAGAGCAACACATATTCGTGAAAGTACTCTTTCTTGAGTGGAGTGCATTAAATTTGCTTAGACTGCGCACTGGCAGATGAGTCAATGGAACATGAAATTCGTTTCAGTACAACGAAAATTGAAATCGACATTGTAGAACTTGACAAGACCAAGTTAAATAAATCTAATCTATCCCACAAGTTTACATAATAAAAGTTTGAAAGAAATAGCCAAATAGAAATAAAAATTTTAATACTCGCGGGCCACGTTTTGACAGGCTTGATTATGCAGCTAATCAAATGGCTCTGAGCACTATGGGACTCAACTGCTGTGGTCATAAGTCCCCTAGAACTTAGAACTAATTAAACCTAACTAACCTAAGGACATCACACACATCCATGCCCGAGGCAGGATTCGAACCTGCGACCGTAGCGGTCGTGCGGTTCCAGACTGAAGCGCCTTTAACCGCTCGGCCACTCCGGCCGGCTGCAGCTAATCGATGCGAGGCCTATTTTTTGTAGAGTCGTAACTTGCTGTCTTGCCGGCCGAAGTGGCCGTGCGGTTAAAGGCGCTGCAATCTGGAACCGCAAGACCGCTACGGTCGCCGGTTCGAATCCTGCCTCGGGCATGGATGTTTGTGATGTCCTTAGGTTAGTTAGGTTTAACTAGTTCTAAGTTCTAGGGGACTAATGACCTCAGCAGTTGAGTCCCATAGTGCTCAAAGCCATTTTGAACCTTGCTGTCTTCATCTTCCAGCAGCAGCGCAGGAAAACAACGTAATGCACAAATAGTTTCGCCTGATGCATAAAGTTCATAGATCACGGGAAACCCTTCTCCTGGATCGTTCTTCTAAACATCTTCGCTCTCAGTCACGTCCTCCATTAGTCTTACTTCGGCACTCGCATGCATGATCAGAGAGCCAGGACAACGTTGGACTCCCATTGTTGACTTCAGAAGCCCTAACGACAGGGGGAACACGCCCCTCTGACAGAGTTGCAGCGAGGACAAAATAACAGGGCTGAGCTGAAAGGAACAGTAAAATATGAATTAGATTTGAATACACTGTTAGTACGCGAAACACGTCAGCCCTGAATACCTTATCACATCGAAGCCTAAGTAATGATCAGCAATGCATAAAGAGCTTAAGCGGGTATACGCGTTCGTGGTTTGGCACGGTAAATGACACGAGAATATTGGTAATTTCTGCTAGAACGTGTTTGGAAAGACACAGCGTCGGACGTGATGACTATGGGGTCCGACGGTAGGCGACCGCCGTCACTGCACCATAGCACTCCGATCCACTTCTGTACAGGAGGGGTTTCGCTGTAAGATCCAGTGTCCACCCCAGGTGATACTCTCATGTCCTGCCTACTTGTCGAATATGGGGTGCCCAGGAGACCTGCTTTCTCGGATCGCTAGACAACAATTCAAACAATTCATGTTGTTGTTGTGGTCTTCAGTCCTGAGACTGGTTTGATGCAGCTCTCCATGCTACCCTATCCTGTGCAAGCTTCTTCATCTCCCAGTACCTACTGCAGCCTACATCCTTCTGAATCTACTTAGTGTATTTATCTCTTGGTCTCCCTCTACGATTTTTACCCTCCACGCTGCCCTCAAGTACTAAATTGGTGATCCCTTCATGCCTCAAACATGTCCTACCAACCGATCCCTTCTTCTAGTCAAGTTGTGCCACAAATTTCTCTTCTCCCCAATTCTATTCAACACCTCCTCATTGGTTATGTGATCTACCCATCTAATCTTCAGCATTCTTCTGTAGCACCACATTTCGAAAGCTTCTATTCTCTTCTTGTCCAAACTATTTATCGTCCATGTTTCACTTCCATACATGGCTACGCTCCATACAAATACCTTCAGGAATCACTTCCAATACTCGATGTTAACAAATTTCTCTTATTCAGAAACGCTTTCCTTGCCAAATAGCAAAACTCCTTTACTACTTTAAGTGTCTCATTTCCTAATCTAATTCCCTCAGCATCACCCGACTTAATTCGACTACATTTCATTATCCTCGTTTTGCTTTTGTTGATGTTCATCTTATATCCTCCTTTCAAGACACTGTCCATTCCGTTCAACTGCTCTTCCAAGTCCTTTGCTGTCTCTGACAGAATTACAATGTCATCAGCGAACCTCAACGTTTTTATTTCTTCTTCATGGATTTTAATACCTACTCCGAACTTTTCTTTTGTTTCCTGTACTGTTTGCTCAATGTACAGATTGAATAGCATCGGGGAGAGGCTACAACCATGTCTCACTCCCTTCCCAACCACTGCTTCCCTTTCATTTCCCTCGACTCTTATAACCGCCATCTGGTTTCTGTACAAATTGTAAATAGCCTTTCGCTCCCTGTATTTTACCCCTGCCACCTTCAGAATTTGAAAGAGAATTTCCAGTCAACATTGTCAAAAGCTTTCTCTAAGTCTACAAATGCTAGAAACGTAGTTTGCCTTTCCTTAACTTTCTTCTAAGATAAGTCGTAGGGTCAGTATTGCCTCACGTGTTCCAACATTTCTACGGAATCCAAACTGATCTTCCCCGAGGTCAGCTTCTACGAGTTTTCCATTCGTCTGTAAAGAATTCGCGTTAGTATTTTGCAGCTGTGACTTATTAAACTGATAGTTCAGTAATTTTCCCATCTGTCAACACCTGCTTTCTTTGGGATTGGAATTATTATATTCTTCTTGAAGTCTGAGGGAATTTCACCTGTCTCATACGCTAGACAACAATTCAAACAACTCGTATTAATGAATTTTTATTACAGTAACATAAATGACAATATTTAACTATGAGAATTTAAAATGGTGTGTCGCAAAAATGGGCGACAGGCAAAATAAGAAAGTCTCTTCAGTATGCACAACTCCTAATACAAGTGAAACAATATAGTTCCTAAGTCGCTGCTGTAGAGCTCGTAGAACGGCTGGTCTTCAAATGGCCGCGGACATTTTTTGGTCATTTTACGGGAGATCATTCACACCGACTTCGCCGGTTTGACGTGTTTTTTTTTTGTGGTATTATTTGGTTTTGTGTGCTGAGGTGGCACCTTTCATTTAAACTTTTGGGGACATGATCGTGAATTTTCGAACTTAAAAGTTCGCCAATCCGCCGCCATAGGTGGGGTTCTGTGCCTCGTCGGGATGAAGCTTCCGTTTTGTTTCCTCCATGCGTTTTCTAGCGTTGTTGACTAGGTCACAATTCCCTTGTTATCTTGACTTATTATCTCACATGACTTAGTCTGATTGGCTTGGTTCAAATGGCTCTGAGCACTATGGGACTTAACTAATGAGGTCATCAGTCCCCTATAATTTATAACTACTTAAACCTAATTAACCTAAGGACATCACACACATCCATGCCCGAGGCAGGATTCGAACCTGCGACCGTAGCGGTCTCGCGGTTCCAGACTGTAGCGCCTAGAACCGCACGGCCACTCCAGCCGGCACTTGGTCTGATTTCCTAATCTTCTAGCGTGGGTGTGTAGATAACCTATTATGTGTGATTATGTAACAATGAATTTATCATACGTCCTGTTCATCTAATATGAAGGTGTAAATAGCTTATCCTAGGTAATACAATGTAAACTTCCACAGCCGGTATTGTCTTCACTTAAAACGTCCGGGATGATAGGCCGTGGTCGAAGTATAAAACTCTCTCCTGACGTTGCGTCTCCGACTGCGGGAGACATCCTCGGAGGTAAAGCGGCCGAGGATGTCTCCCGCAGTCGGAGACGAAACTTCAGGAGAGAGTTTTATACTTCGACCACGGCCTATCAGCCCGGAAGTTTTAAGTGTTATCCTAGGTGATTACATATGAGAGTGTGGTGTCTTCTGCTGTTGGTGGGCCTGTTTTTTAGGTTGCTGGCTCTATGATGCTCCCTGTTTCCGCCATGTCTTGGGTTTGATTGTGCCGATGTTTTGTAGGTGTCTGCTGTTTTCTCTGTACATATCCAGCATTTTGTAGATTGTTGTGGCTAGCTTCTTTACTGTTCTTTCAACAGTGTCCATCTCCAGGGCTTTGTGGAGGGTTGTTGGTTTTGTCCAAACGGGAGCGTCTGCGGTGCTTATGTTCTCTTCGCCTAGAGGCCGCTACTGTCTCGGTGTCGTCCTAGACAGGGGTCTGTCAGCGTACTGTTGGCCGACGTTTTCACAGCGCCCTCTGTTCCACCGTTCCTGACCGTCGTTCCGGCGCTCGACTTTTACGGCGGAACAGATACGATGGGGCGTATACCAGTGAGCCGACTTACGTCGAACTTTGCTGAGTCGCAATGACGAGTTGACACCAGTTTGGTTTGGACCATTGTATGGACGGAGAAGGCAGAATTTCCTCAATTGCATGCAGTAGAAATAAATTGGGATTACAGGTGATAGGGTGGGTGGGAGAATTGTCAAATTGGCGTCGAAGTCCGTCGATGCGGGCCACAAGCTCGCATACGACAAATAGGTTGGAGGAGAGGGGCAGCATTTTCAAACGAGCCATTTCGGAGTTTACCCGAGGTCATTTAGAGAAACCACTGAAAATCGTATGAAAGGTTGGAGAGGGATTTGAACCATATAAAAGACGTTTGTGTTGTTTAAAAAGTATCAATTACTCTCAGAGATAGTGTGATGCACGAAACCTGATATTATAATCATAAGTAGAAATGAAAATTCTATTACCCCTTTAAAGATTAATAACGCTACCTCATCCGAAGCAATACCACAGAAGTCATCACACAGCACCCCTTCACATACACTGAAGGGCCAAAACAACTGGTACACATGCCTAATATCGTGTACGGCCCCCGCGAGCACGCAGAAGTGCCGAAACACGAAATCGTGTGGGCTCGACTAACGTCTAAAGTAGTGGTGGAGGGAATTGAAACCATGGATCCTGCAGGGCTCTCCATAAATCCGTAAGAATACGAGGGGGTGGACATCTCTTCGGAACAGCACGTTGCAAGGCATCCCAGATATGCTCAATAATGTCAATGTCTGGGGAGTTTGGTGGCCAGCGGAAGTGTTTCAACTCAGAAGAGTGTTCCTGGAGCCACTCCGTAACAAATCTGAACGTGTGGGGTGTCGCATTGTCCTGCTGTAATTGCCCAAGTCCATGGGACTGCACAATGGACATGGATGGATGCAGGTGATCAGACAGGATGCTTACGTATGTCTCACGTGTCAGGGTCGTATCTAGACATATCAGGGGTCCCATATCACTCCAACTGCACACGCCGCACACCATTACAGAGTGTCCACCAGCTTGAACAGTCCCCTGCTAACATACAGGGTCTATGTATTCATGAGGTTGTCTCCATATCCGTACACGTCACTCCACTAAATACAATTTGAAACGAGCCTCATCCGACCAGCAACATTTTTCTGGTCATCAACACTCCAATGTCGGTGTTGACCCGCCCAGGCGAGGTAAAAGCTTAGTATCGTGCAGTCAGCAAGGGTACACGAGTGGGCCTTTGGCTCCGAAAGCCCATATCGATAATATTTCGTTGAATGTTTCGCACACTGACAGTTGTTGATGGCCCATTATTGAAATCTGCAGCAGTTTGCGGAAGGGCTGCACTTCTGTCACGCTGAACGATTCTCTTGGGTCGTCGATGGTCCCGTTCTTGAGGATCTTTATCCGGACGCAGCGATGTCGGAGATTTGATGTTTTACTGGATTCCTGATATTCACAGTGCATTCGTGAAATGGTCGTACGGGATTATTCCCACTTCATCGTTACCTCGGAGATGCTGTGTAGCATCGCTCATGCGCCGATTATAACACCACGTCCAACCTCACTTAAATCTTGATAACCTGCCATTGTAACAGCAGTAACCGATGTAAGAGCTGCGCCAGACACTTGTTGCTGACCACAGCGCCGCTTCCTTCATTTTTAGATATTTGAATACGCATGCCTATACCAGTTTCTTTGGCGCTTGAGTGTAATTAAGCGCAACGGGCAATACAGCATATATATTTTTGTGGACTGGCAAGACGGCCAATCCACTAGGAGGAAGCCGAAAGGCACGCGTTTGAACTCACGCAGGCTGGCGTGAGGTCTGGAACAGTTAAAGACTAGTAAAATAAGTACGTAGCTTCTGGAATACTTAATTTTAATCCATAATTGGTAAACATCGGTCTGACGGTACATGCATCACAAGATTAATAGCAAATGATAATGGCGCCTTGCTAGGTCGTAGCAAATGACGTAGGTGAAGGCTATGCTAACTATCGTCTCGGCAAATGAGAGCGTAATTTGTCAGTGAACCATCGCTAGCAAAGTCGGCTGTACAACTGGGGCGAGTGCTAGGAAGTCTCTCTAGACCTGCCGTGTGGCGGCGCTCGGTCTGTAATCACTGATAGTGGCGACACGCGGGTCCGACGTATACTAACGGACCGTGGCCGATTTAAAGGCTACCACCTAGCAAGTGTGGTGTCTGGCGGTGACACGACATATATTATACTCCAGAGTACATGAGAAGGCAACTTCACGAAGTAACACGTGTGACTAATTTGACTTAACTCCACGCGTGGAGTGATCGGGAATACTATAGGACTGTTTCCCCAAGTAGGTATTTATCTCTACACGGTGGATGCAAAAACAAAGCATCTGAATGAGAATTATTTGACAGAAATCCTAGAACCCACGTACCTGAACAAAACCAATTCATGTTCGGGCACCACTCCACCAGACCTCACCTCAACAGTGTAGCTGCGCCGGATATAGGCTAGAATTGACTGTTCAACTCGTGCATTTAAAAATGAATACAGTAAACTTCAGACAACACAAACGCATATTACATCTGCATCTAAATGATTACTGCGCAACTCTCAGTTAAGTGTGTGGTAGAGGGATCATCGAACCACCTTCAAGCTACTTCTCTACAGTTCCACTATCGAACAGCGCGCGGGAGAATGAACATTAAAATCTTTCCGTGCGAACTTTGGTTTCTCTCACTTTATTATGATGATAATTCCTCCCTATGACTTCTCTTTTAACCTTTAAACTTACAAGTTATGCAGTTCTGTAGATGGCTGATGCTGTGTCAAAATTTATCGGTGACACTAGCTTCCTGTAATGTGTAATGTATGTACAAGGCATTTTACAAATTGCGTGATACGTTAGTATTTGCATTTGTTATGTGACTACAAGAACTATATTTTGCTCTTCTCATGCAACAGCCGATTACGGGGAGAACATGTGATACCTTTGAAGACGGGTCGCATTGTCGAGCATCTAGTCACAAGCTGTGGCGCGAGCCTCACGTATTGTCACTGTTATTGCGTCCGATTTTTATCGTAATTTTTGTAAATTTCATTATGAAACGGCCGATTCATGGCATCCGATCTGAGTTGCGGGCCGTCTATCTAATGGCTTCCGGTGGCAACAAAAAATTTATTTTCAGCGTTTCATTTAATGATTGACCTAATTTAAAATGCTGCCATAATTGACTCATTAAGATGCATAATCTTAAAAGGTTTGATACAAAAAAAACATGTATTGCAGTTAGAAACAGTGTGTATGTCTTCAAACAACGTAAATCAGTACGCGCAAATTATTCAGACTATATTCGTCCACTATTTGGTAGTGAAAGCTCGTAGCGACTTCCAACAAATTTTACAAATAGCTTCAAACCTTTTCGAATCTTTTTCTCGCTGACACCGTCCCCAAATAATGGAGGAAGAAAGTTTATGTCTTACTACATTTTCGCTGTTCTTGCGTTAAAACTTCAGCATCAGGTATGACGTTCTAATTTATTACTTCATTACTTCTAACTCTATTGGCAATACATTTTGCAGACAGTTTTCACATATATCACTGAATTTACCTGCAATACCATATCATCGCACGGCACTTTGTCCAAGACATATGACGTCACAAATATAACGTTTTCTTAAAACGGAGCACAAATTACCCAGACCACATTCATCCAGTGTTTGATACTCAGAGCACTTCCCGTTGTCAGACACTCACTTCGGTACCAAGCGTGGTATGTCGACAGAGTATCAACCAAAACTACAAATTAGTAGTTCGTACTATGTGCTTTCGTGCAGCAGAACGGGCGTAAACGTTAATTAAAAGTAATTCCAGAAATATGGAGCACAAGAAAACACAACTGTGAATAACTTATTCATGTAGCTTCCGTGGGGAAGTTGCTAGAGGGTCCTGGGTTCAAACTATAACGATAACTTTTTTTACTGTATCGTGCGTGAAAGTGTTATAAGGGACTATTAATACTTCCGCACGTGTGATGCAGTTGTTTTCTATTGTTCGGATTGTTTATGTTTATTCTGTGAAACTACAAATGCACCAGCTGCTTCATCACGAGTAGCGTCTGTTCAGTCGCACTTGTCCGACAGAATACCACACCCGTCTCTACAAATGTAGTCTACAGGTTTGCTACTTTCAACTAACGAAGCGAAAGCAGACTGCCAAATGAACATTGGCACAAACTCCGAAGTCCCTTTACATATCAGGAAAGTGTTCTCCCTTACAATAGTTCCACGCGTAAATAGTTAACACAAACTGTCACCAGCGCAGTTTGGACGTGGGGCTATTGGTACGACGGTGTCACACGCTAACAACTAGCCCACGCGAGATCTACGAAACTAACGCTCACTGACATGCTTTTCCTGTGCTCCGTCACTTTGAATTGCCGCTTACGCATGTTCTACTCGACGACAGCGCACAGCACGAACTAAATCGGTGTTTTGGTTGGTACTCTGTCGACGCACAACGTTCGACACCGATCTGAGTGTCTCACATCTGGAGGTTTGCGCGTTAGGAACTTCCAGCAAACTTCAAACATAATCCCAAACCTTTTCCAAGCTTTTACCTCGCTTGTAGCCCCACAAAAGTTTTCGTTCCGACTTTTTCATTAGTCCATGGGTGAATATTCCCAAACTAATAAAAGTAACGGAATTACTGTTGTGTGTGTTCATAAAGGTCTTACAGACTTAGATATAGATATGTAAGACTTCAATTAATTTGTAAAGTAACTAAAGACTGCGGTTTATTGTCAGAAGACTTAGAAGGTGCAACAGGTCTACTAAAGAGACTGCTTTCACCACGCTTGTCCGCCCTATTCTGGAGCATTGCTGTGCGGTGTGCCGGTCGGTATGGACGAGCGGTTCTAGACACTTCAGTCTGGAACCGCGCGACCGCTACGGTCGCAGGTTCGAATCCTATCTCGGACATGAATGTGTGTGATGCCCTTAGGTTAATTACGTTTGAGTAGCTCTAAGTTCTAGGGGACTGATGACCTCAGATGTTAAGTCCCATAGTGCTCACAGCCATTTGAACCATTTTTTGATGTGCGGTGTGGGATCCGCATCAGATGGGACTGACGGATGACATCGAAAAAGTACAAAGAAGGGCAGCTCGTTTTGTACTATCTCGAAGTAGGGGAGATAGTGCTACAGACATGATACGTGAATTGGAATGGCCATTGTTGTGTCTAGGCAAGACGGCCTAGACACAATGCGAGGAAGCCGAAAGGCACGCGTTTAGCTCACGCAGGCAAGAGATAGGTCTGTAACAGGATACGTAATGAATGCTATAAAGAAAAGTACGTAGCTTCTGGAATACTTAACTTTAATCCATCCTTGGTACATCGCTCTTGACTATACAAGTCAGACTCTATAGTTTCAGACAATATGCTGCTAATGGCGCCTTGCTAGGTCGTAGCCATGGACTTAGCTGAAGGCTATTCTAACTATCTGCTCTGCAAATGAGCGAGGCTTCGTCAGTGTGCATCGCTAGCTACGTCGTCCGTACAACTGGGGCGAGTGCTAGTACGTCTCTCTAGACCTGCCGTGTGGTGGCGCTCGGTCTGCTATCACTGACAGTGGCGACACGCGGGTCCGACATGTACTAATGGACCGCGGCCGATTTAAAGCTACCACCTAGCAAGTGTGGTGTCTGGCGGTGACACCACAGCCATCATTAATACAAATGCGTTTTTCGTTGCGACAGGATCTTCTCATGAAATTTCAATCACCAGTTTACTCCCGCGATTGCGAAAACATTCTGTTGGCACCCACCTACATAGGGAGAAATGATCATCACCATAAAAGAAGAGAAATCAGGGCTCGCACAGAAAAATTTAAGTGCTGGTTTTTCCCGCGCGCCATTCGAGAGTGGAACGGCAGAGAGCTTGAAGGTGGTTCATTGAACCCTCTGCCAGGCACTTTATTGTGAATAGCAGAGTAGTCACGTAGAAAGGGATGTAGAAACGTTTGAAGCTTTTTTGTGCACGAGATGTGGACTCGTTGAAGCACGGGTGGGCAATTCATGGGAGAGATGCAGTGAATACTGCAACTGTTGAAAAGGTAATCTGTAATGAATTGGCCGCAACCAGTTGTTGTCAAAGGCGTTTATTTTTTCGTGATAACACTTCAAAGTGACTGGCACCCCACATTGAGATGTTTGTATTTATTGACGTGTCGAAAGTTTTTGTTCACTAACGACGTTGCAGAATTTTGCAACGGAAGTTTTTACGACATCTATTGCGAAACGTAGTTAAATAAAGACACGTAAAAACATGTAAACACTTGAAAACGGGGAGAACATAAAACGAATGTCCTCTCAAAAACGCGTGTTCTGAGACATAATTTGGTGGCGTGGCGTGCCGGGAAAGGGGTACCCGTCACATCGGTGCGTTACACAAACATGTTAACGTCACGGACGCTATAGTTTTCAACTGATGCGCTACGAGCGCTGCTGTTGCGTCACGTGACGAGGAGGCCCGCGAGCTGAATCACGTAAGTGAATGAGGCCCGCGGGTCACCAGAGGTTGCCCGTGCCTCCTTCAACGCATCGCAACTGAGTAGTGGTGGGGGGGAAGGGGGTTACTGGATGTATCTGTCTGGGCAACCAAAACGATATGGTTGTCATTCTCTTCTATACCGCAGTGTCGCTTCATGGGGAGGTCACCAAGCAAATGCGATGAAGGCGTTTTCTGTAGCAGGCATAGCTGTGCCGGGAGGCTTATTATATTTAATTTTCTGCGGCAGTGATATTTCTTGTACCATAATACATTGAAAGGTGGCTACACTGAGCCACTGCGCCAGAGATTGCGCCAAAGAGTATTATCAAGCCGCCTCCACAGTGCTAGGAGAGAGCTCGTAGAAGTCTGTGCCTGTTAAGAACTCGTAGTAGTCAGTGCCTGTTAAGAAATCGTAGCAGTCAGTGCCTGTCGAGGTCTCGTGGTAGTCTGTGCTGAGATGTTGTAGCAGAGAGTGTTTGTTGAGATGTGCTATTAGGCAGTGCTTGCTGAGATGTGATATTGGAGAGTTCTGGTTGAGATATAATGTAAGGATTAGAATGATTTTCATCAATATAAATGAGGTAACTACGTTTGTTTTTATTTCAGTGTCCTAAATAATGCGTCATTACAGGTTCAGTCAACAAAGCATCTGGCGTGTGTTCTTGTATTAGAGTGTAATTCTGCTTTCCTTACGCAATTATCGTATTTCTAATTTACTTTTATCACGTCAGTATAATTGGTATTTAAAAATTCTTGTCTTGTTGAAGAAGAACCGTGCCAGAGATGTACGTTGAGTCACACTCCCACATACAGAACAGTTATACTTGTGCTTTGGTTTAGTAGGTTTTATAGTTGCTGGGGACTTAATTAATTAACTGTGTTTATGAAAATTTTCATTTCATTCTTTGTTGTTGTTCTTTGCAGTCAGATTGCGTAATAATACTAGTCAGGGCCAACCGATTACGAGACACAGCGTAATCGGACATACAGCTACTAAAAAACTAAAAATATTTTCAATCATTTTTAATTAAGCCCCCATAGCAACATGGCTTATTTTGGTATGAACTCTGCCTTTGGATGACTTGTCATTATAGGTTCATTTCTCTCTCATTGCTACAGTGAGCTTTTTTAAAAGATTTTCAGCTGGTACTCGTACAGCTCGTGGTCTCGCGGTACTCGCTTCCCGAGCACAGGGTCCCGGGTTCGATTCCCAAAGGAGTCGGGGATTTTCCCCCGCCCGAGAAGACTGGGTGTTGTTGTGTCGTCTTCATCATCATCATTCATCCCCATTACGGTTGGAGGAAGGAAACGGCAAACCACCTCCTACGGCCTTGCCTAGTACGGCGGCGCGGGTCTCCCGCATCGTTCCCATACGCTCTGTCAAGAAGCATGGGACTTCGTTACCACTCGTACGTATTCCCTCTCTTCCTCGTAAGTGGCTGCTTTGGACAGCTTGTCTGTTGTCTCATTTTCAGGAATGTTGCAGTGGGTTTACACTAGAGCTGTTGATAAAATATCGATATATCGGTATCCTTTGAAAAATTATCGATATGTATCGCCGACATTCTGTCGCGATATACCGAAATCGCAATATCGAGTGCCAATATTTTTATTTTATATTATATTTTTCTCGCAATTTTCGGTAAACGTTTCTTCTTTTGAAATTGTAGTAGAGCAGAATTTTACTTTCACGGTGTGAAGGTGTTTTGCTACTTTCAGGCTTTCCTGATGACCATTCTTCCTCTGTTACTGTGTGAAGCAACTATTGGTGCAGAAAGATGTAATCCCATAGCACTGAGGTGGGGGTGGCCATGTTAATGGAATAACAACAAGATTACCGATGTGAAGAAATAACACACCAGTTGCGTTAAAAAAATTTTAAGGCAAATAATGTGTTATTTCTTCACATCGGCATTCCTCAAAAACAGATGCTGAAACCGATGAACAAAAATCTTTGCCGTAGGAGGAGGCGTGCGAGGAGAAATGCTGACGTAATCGGTGCTCGACGCTACCAACAGAAAGTGTAACGTGTAATTTCATCACGCAGTTTTGACATTACAACTGCTAGGTCGCTGGCCTTAGCAGGAACGAAAAAACGGAGGTCGACGTGAAGTGTTCGGGACAAATCCGACATGTGACGAAACCGAACGACGGATCCACTGGACATGTTGTACTGTGCTACTTACATGCAGTTACCATCCTTAGCAAAGTGATAATCGCTGATTGCGAACGTGCATCGTTTTCCTTTCAGTTCTTGCTCTAAGGGTTGTTGATGTACAAAATATATGACAGTAAATCAATACTTAAATAAACAACTCTAAAATCGAGAATATATTCACAATGTGCAGCCGATATATTTGTAGACCCATACGTCGATATTACTTCAGTCGAAATATCGATAGAACGATACTTTTCCTGGATATGCCTATAGCCGTCGACGATACCTTTTTAAATATGGATACTTTCAATAGCCATTCTAAATATCGATATACAGAGTGTTACAAAAAGGTACGGCCAAACTTTCAGGAAACATTCCTCACACACAAATAAAGAAAAGATGTTATGTGGACATGTGTCCGGAAACGCTTGATTTCCATGTTAGAGCTCATTTTAGTCTTAGGGAGCACGGAACATTCCAGCCTATGACTCGCGACTGGGGAAGACCTGGAACGACGAGGACACCTGCAATGGACGAGGCAATTCTTCGTGCAGTTGACGATAAACCTAATGTCAGCGTCGGAGAAGTTGCTGCTGCACAAGGTAACGTTGACCAGGTCACTGTATGGAGAGTGCTACGGGAGAACCAGTTGTTTCCGTACCATGTACGGCGTGTGCAGGCACTATCAGCAGCTGATTGGCCTCCACGGGTACACTTCTGCGAATGGTTCCTCCAAAAATGTGTCGATCCACATTTTAGTGCAAATGTTCTCTTTACGGATGAGGCTTCATTCCAACGTGATGAAATTGTAAATTTTCACAGTCAACATGTGTGGGCTGACGAGAATCCGCACGCAATTGTGCAATCACTTCATCAACACAGATTTTCTGTGAACGTTTGCGCAGGCATTGTTAGTGATGTCTCGATTGGGCCCCATGTTCTTCCAGCTACGCTCAATGGAGCACGTTATCATGATTTCATACGGGATACTCTACCTGTGCTGCTAGAACATGTGCCTTTACAAGTACGACACAACATGTGGTTCATGCACGATGGAGCACCAGCACATTTCAGTCGAAGTGTTCGTACGCTTCTCAACAACAGATTCGGTGACCGATGGATTGGTAGAGGCGGACCAATTCCATGGCCTTCACGCTCTCCTGACCTCAACCCTCTTGACTTTCATTTATGGGGGCATTTGAAAGCTCTTGTCTACGCAACATCGGTACCAAATGTAGAGACTCTTCGTGCTCGTATTGTGGACGGCTGTGATACAATACGCCAAACTCCAGGGCTGCATCAGCGCATCAGGGATTCCATGCGACGGAGGGTGGATGCATGTATCCTCGCTAACGGAGGACATTTTGAACATTTCCTGTAAGAAAGTGAAGTCACGCTGCTATGTTCTGTTGCTGTGTGTTTCCATTCCATGATTAATGTGATTTGAAGAGAAGTAATAAAATGAGCTCTAACATGGAAAGTAAGCGTTTCCGGACGCATGTCCACATAACATATTTTCTTTCTTTGTGTGTGAGGAATGTTTCCTGAAAGTTTGGCCGTACCTTTTTGTAACACCCTGTATAGGATTCCCAACATTTTTAAAAATATCAAGTGTCGTAGCT
The DNA here is from genome assembly GCF_021461385.2 of Schistocerca piceifrons. Lineage (NCBI taxonomy): Eukaryota > Metazoa > Arthropoda > Insecta > Orthoptera > Acrididae > Schistocerca > Schistocerca piceifrons. Next base: position 28,085,734 of record NC_060144.1, read on the forward strand.
CACACCAGACGCCTGGAGAGCAGCGACGGCTCATTTCATCTTCTCGTTATGGATAGCTTCTAGCTGCCGTCTCACCAGCTGGCGCATATTACTCCCTTTAGCGGTTACCGCTGCCTCGGCTACGCTTCAAAATAGACCGCTAGAGCGGCGTGGAGGAAGGCCTTGGAACAGCGCAGTGCAGGTACTTCACGTGTGTTGTCTCCGTGCAGTGTGCGGACGGCGCCAGCGGCAGTGCTCGAGTCAAAGGACAAGCGGCGCGCACCGGCGCGACTTCTTCTGCCGGTCATCGTCCACTTTTCTCCGCCAGGATTGGGCAGAAGGCAAAGCTTTGGTTCGCCTGTGCCGCACGTATTTGGTTACTCACGTCTGTGCACCCATTGCCCGCTCTGCAAGCTGTTCACTGAGTCATCATGCACGCCTTTGTTGTTTGACTATAAGTGATACTGGGACAATTTTATTGCCCTCTCCGCTGTGTGTGTTTTTTGAAGTGACTTGTGCTAACCTGCTGGCCAGCGTTCTCTCTAAACATTTTTCATGGTTAACGCTGTGCCCAGCTTTCACTTATAATCGTATCAGGAGCCGATAAATTATCTGGCTTTTTTGTAATTTTGCGTTTGTTTTTAAACTGCTTTATGCGAGAGAATAAACTGTTTCTGAATTGTAATTTTTGTTTTCACTGTGTTTTAGAAACTGCTGTGCTCTCTGGTATTACTACTATCCTGCCCTTTAAGTTTTGTACGCTATGACCTCCAACTAACACACTACTGGCCATTAAAATTGCTATACCAAGAAGAAATGCACATGATAAATGGGTATTCATTGGACAAATATATTATACTAGAACTGACATGTCATTACATTTTCACGCATTACATTGAGTGCATAGATCCTGAGAAATCAGTACCCAGAACAACCACCTGTGGCCGTAATAACGGCCTTGATACACCTGGCCATTGAGTCAAACAGAGCTTGGATGGCGTGTACACGTACAGCTGCCCATGCAGCTTCAACACGATACCACAGTTCATCAAGGGTAGTGACTGGCGTATTGTGACGAGCCAGTTGCTCGGCCACCATTGACCAGACGTTTCCAATTGGTGAGAGATCTGTATAATGTGCTGGCCAGGGCAGCAGTCGAACATTTTTTGTATCCAGAACGGCCCGTACAGGACCTGCAACACGCGGTCGTGCATTATCCAGCTGAAATGTAGGGCTTCGCGGGGATCGAATGAAGGGTAGAGCCACGGGTCGTAACACATCTGAAATGTAACATCCACTGTTCAAAGTGCCGTCAATGCGAACAAGAGTTGACCGAGACGTGTAACCAATGACGCCCCATCCCATGACGCCGGGCGATACGCCAGTATGGCGATGACGAATGCACGCTTCCACTTTGCGTTCACCGCGATGTCGCCAAACACGGATGCGACCATCATGATGCTGTAAACAGAACCTGGATTCATCCGAAAAAATGACGTTTTGCCATTCGTGCACCCAGGTTCGCCGTAGAGTACACCATCGCAGTCTCTCCCGTCTGTTATGCAGCGTCAAGGGTAACCTCAGCCATGGTGTCTCAGCTGATAGTCCGTGCTGTTGCAAACGTCGTCGAACTGTTCGTGCAGATGGTTGTTGTCTTGCAGACGTCCCCATCTGTTGACTCAGGGATCGAGACGTGGCTGCACGATCCGTTACAACCATGCGGATAAGATGCCTGTCATCTGGGCAGCGAGTGATACGAAGCTCTCCTTTCTTTCAGGAGTGCTAGTTCTGCAAGGTTCACAGGAGGGCTTCTGTAAAGTTTGGAAGGTAGGAGGCGAGGTACTGGCGGAAGTAAAGCTGTGAGGACGGGGCGTGAGTCGTGCTTGGGTAGCTCAGTTGGTAGAACAGTTGCCCGCGAAAGGCAAAGCTCCCGAGTTCGAGTCTCGGTCCGGCACACAGTTTTAATCTGCCAGGAAGTTTCATATCAGCGCACACTCCGCTGCAGAGTGAACATCTCATTCTGGAAACGGTGCGATATTCCTTGATGGCATGGTGACTACCGAAAGGTACGTGAAGGTTTGGAAGATGATTTTATCCCCATTGTTCAAAGCGACCCTGATTTCGGCAATATGTGGTTCATGCAAGACAGAGCTCTCGACCCCGTCGAAGCAGGAGATATCTTGGAGGAGGTCTTTGGGGGCCGCATTCTGGCTCTGGGACACCCAGAGGCCACTGGCATGGTCCTCGATTGGCCGCCATTTTCTCCGGATCTGAACACATGTGACTCCTCTTTGTGGGGCTATACTAAAGACAAGGTGTACAGCAATAATCCCAAAACCAATACTGAGCTGAAAACAGCCATTCAGGAGGTCGACGACAGCATCGATGTTCCCATACTTCAGGATATCACGCAGAATTTCGCTATTCGTCTGCGCCACATCATCGCTAATCATGGCAGGCATATCGACCACGTCATAACGTAAATCCGAATATCTGGAGTGACGTTTACACATTGAATAAAGTGTGTGCACGCCGTAGTTTGTAACTAATTTACTTTTTTTAAGGGGTTTAATAATTGTCACCCCGTATGTAGATACGCTATACACCGAATATAGCGAGAACTGCTCGTCGGATGCGCTGGACTAATCTCAGTTTCTCCCCAGCGCCTGCGACAGCAGCCTGAATGGGCGACGCCGAGTTGAGCAACACGTAACTCAGCCACTGCCGGGCCTTTGTGTTTGCCGCGGCGCGTCGCTGCGCGCACACGCACGCGCAGCATTCGTGCAGTCGCAGACGATTTCGTCACGCAAGCCGGCACATCGCAGCTTCCGCTAATTAGCACGCCCTCTGGCCTTCGCGGAACTGCGCAGTCCCTGGAGACCACACTAATCAGGTCACTTTCCCACGGGCTGGCTCTGCTGCTGGGTGCGGTGCGCAGCTTCATAAGCCCGCACGATAGCCCAGGTCTGGCTAACAAGGCCCAGCTGTCATCGTATGCAGTGCTCACGTCAGACAGTACTTCGTACCAGCTTTTACAACATTACTTCCACCCCTCGCCGAAGCGTCTGTGGCGAAGCGCGAAATCACACTTGCGGCCGTGGTGAGGAATCACACAGCCTTGGCCGGGTGGTTCGCGCGATAGAGACGTGGCAAATTTTTAAAAATATACATACATATACACTGAAGCGTCGAAGAAACTGGTTGCTGTGGTCGTCTTCAGTCCAGAGACTGGCTTGATGCAGCTCTCCATGCTACTCTATCCTGTGCAAGCTTCTTCATCTCCCAGTACCTACTGCAACCTACACACTTCTCAATCTGCTTAGTGTATTCATTTCTTGGTCTCCCTCTATGATGTTTACCCTCCACACTATCCTCCAATACTAAATTGGTAATCCCTTGATGCCTCAGAACATGTCCTACCAACTGATCCCTTCTTCTAGTCAAGTTGTGCCACAAATTTCTCTTCTCCCCAATTCTGTTCAACACCTCCTCATTAGTTATGTGGTCTACCCATCTAATCTTCAGCATTCTTCTGTAGCACCACATTTCGAAAGCTTCTATTCTCTTCTTGTCCAAACTATTTAGCCGGCCGGAGTGGCCGTGCGTTTCTAGGCGCTACAGTCTGGAGCTGAGCGAACGCTACGGTCGCAGGTTCGAATCCTGCCTCGGGGATGGATGTGTGTGATGTCCTTAGGTTAGTTAGGTTTAATTAGTTCTAAGTTCTAGCCGACTGATGACCTCAGAAGTTAAGTCGCATAGTGCTCAGAGCCATTTGAACCATCTAAACTATTTATGATCCATGTTTCACTTCCATACGTGGCTGCACTGCACACAAATACTTTCAGAAACGACTTACTGAAATTTAAATCTATCCTCGATATTAACAAATTTTCTTCTCCAGAAACGCTTTCCTTGCCATTGCCAGTCTACAATTTATACCCTCTCTATTTCGACCATCATCGCTGATTTTGCTCCCCAAATACCAAAACTCACCTACTACTTTAAGTGTCTCATTTCCTAATAACTCACCTACTACTTTAAGTGTCTCATTTCCTAATCTAATTTGCTCACCATCATCTGATTTAATTCGACCACATTCCATTATCCTCGTGTTGATTTTGTTGATATTCATCCTACACCCTCCTTTCAAGACACCGTCCATTCCGTTCAGCTGCTCTTACAGGTCCTTTGCTGTCTCTGACAGAATTACAATGTCATCGGCGAACCGCAAAGTTTTTATTTCTTCTCCCTGGATTTTAATACCTACTCCGAATTTTTCTTTTGTTTCCTTCACTGCGTATTCAAATACAGAGATATATAAACAGGCAGAATACGGCGCTCCGGTCATCAACGCCTACATAAGACAAGTGTATGGTGTAGTTGGTAGATCTGTTACTGCTGTTACAATGGCAGGTTATCAAGATTTAAGTGAGATTAAACGTGGTGCTATAGTCGGCGCACCAACTATGGGACACAGCATCTGAATATCAGGAATCAGGTAAAATATCAGCGACATCGCTGCGGCCGGAAAAAGATCCTGCAAGAACGGGACCAACGACTGAAGAGAATCGTTCAACGTGACAAATCCCTGCATATTTAAATGCTGGGCCATCAACAAGTGTCAGCGTACGAACCATTCACCGAAACATCTTCGATATGGGCTTTCGGAGCCGAAGGCCGACTCATGTACCCTTGATCAATGCACGACACAAAACTTTACACCTCCTCTGGGTCCGTCAACACCGACATTGGACTGGTCGGACGTGTCTTGTTTCAAATTGTATCGAGCGGACGGACGAGTACGGGTATGGAGACAACCTCATGAATCCATGGACCCTGTATGTCAGCAGGGGAGTGTTCGAGCTGGTGGAGCCTCTGTAATTGCGTAGGCCGTGTGCAGTTGGAGTGATATGGGGCCCCTGATACGTCTAGATACGACTCTGACAGGTGACACGTACGTAAGCATGGATCCATTCATGTCCATTGTGCGTTCCGAAGGACTTGGGCAACTCCAGCAGGACAAAGCGACACCCCATACATCTAGAGTTGTGTGCGTTCCGAAGGACTTGGGCAACTCCAGCAGGACAAAGCGACACCCCATACATCTAGAGTTGCTACAGAGTGGCTCCAAGAACACTCTTCTAAGTTTAAACACTTACGCTGCCGACCATACTCCCCAGACATGAACATTATTGAGCATATCTGGGATACCTTGCGACGTGCCGTTTGGAAGAGATCTCCACCTCCTCGTATTCTTACGGATTTATGGACAGCCCTCCAGGATTCATGGTGTCAGTTCCCTCCAGCGCTACTTCAGACATTGGTCGAGTCCATGCCACGTCGTGTTGCGTACACGATATTAGGAAGTGTACCAGTTTCTTTAGCTCTTCAGTGTATGTTGTACCGACTTTTCTGAAATTCATCGATATCATATTTTTGTATATCGATATTTTTAGCACATCCCCCTATGCGAGAGTAGTGTTGGTAATGAAAAACTTCTGATACGTTTTCTGTGCACGAAATATCGTACTTCTAAGCATTTCAGACAATAAGACCATTTTCCATTAAACAACAGTGCAGTAATGTGTGTGACTTTTGCGCCGAGCTGCAATTAGGGGGTAAAGAGAGTGCACATTCTGCCTCATAGCTGGGAGCAGGGTGTGGTAATTTTCGAGTGGTAATTTTCACCATTCTCATACAGTACTTCGTCACTAGACGTGCTCGTTTCGCACCTTGTACCTATCATCTGCATTGATGGATCTGACACACGGAAGTAACAGACTTTCATGAATATGCAGTACAGATACTCCATGTTCAGACCTGGTGCTCAGTTGTATTACTCATTATGAAATTAAATTAAGGGCATTGTAAGAGATTTACTGCTAGATTGTGAAGACTGGTAGTGGCTGGATTGGGTGAGAAATCTACTGATGAGACCTACAGTGCCTATAAGTCAAGAAAAGACAGAGAACAAAATATCACTTCACAGTGTCAATTAACTTCACCAACAGCCGTAAACTTTAAGATATTTTATTTTACTCTGAAATCAACCAGTTTTGACAATTCCTTTTTCTTCTTCAGGCCCCATATGCTTTCATCCAAATAAACGAACTTACCATATAGCTCCATAAAACACTGGATATCTTGAATTCAAACCGTTATACAAATGCTTCACACGAAAACGTGACAGCATAAGGGTTTGAATTCACGATATACCGTGTTTTATGGTGCTATACAATAAGTTCATTTATTTGGATGACAGCGTATGGAGCCTGAAGATGGCAAAATGAATTGCCGAAACTTATTGCTTTCAAAGTAAACTAAAATATCTTAAAGTGTATGGCTGTTGGTGAAGTTTATCAACATTAAAAGTACTTACCAGCTGTCACTTGGCCGTGATGGACCAACAGAAATTAAAAATATGTTTCGCTGTTCTCTGTCTAATGTCAATAAATCGACATATAGATAATTTAAATGTCCCCTCCAGATTGAGATTTTCACTCTGCAGCGGAGTGTGCGCTGATATGATACTTCCTGGCAGCTTAAAACTGTGTGCCGGACCGAGACTCGAATTCGGGACCTTTGCCTTCGCGGGCAAGTGCTCCACCATCTGAGCTACCCAAGCACGACTCACGCCCCGTCCTCACAGCTTTACTTCTGTCAATATCTAGTCTCCAACCTTCCAAACTTTACAGAAGCTCTCCTGCGAACCTTGCAGAACTAGCACTCCTGAAGGAAAGGATACTTCGGAGACATGGCTTAGCCACAGCCTCGGGGATGTTTCGAAAATGAGATTTTAACTCTGCAGTGGAGTGTCCCAAGTTCGAGTCTCCGTCCGGCACACAGTTTTAATCTGCCAGAAAGTTTCATATCAACGTACACTCCACGGCAGAGTGAAAATCCCGTTCTGGTAACATCCCCGAGACTGTGGCTAAGCCATGTCTCCGCAATATCCTTTCTTTCAGGAGTGCTAGTTCTGCAAGGTTCGCAGGAGAGCTTCTGTAAAGTTTGGAAGGTTGGAGACGAGGAACTGGCAGAAGTAAAGCTGTGAGGACGGGGCGTGAGTCGTGCTTGGATAGCTCAGGTGGTAGAGCACTTGCCCGCGAACGGCAAAGGTCCCGAGTTAGAGTCCCGCCCCGGCACACAGTTTCAGTGTGCCAGGAAGTTTCTTAAATGTCCCCTATTAATATCTATACCATTACGAAGAAATGTCTTACTTCGATATATCGATATTTTTGCCCATACCTGTCGCACAATACACATTATGCGATATACTGCTCCAGAGATTTAATCGCAAACGTTTATCCGCGGACCCGGACTAACCCTCTGCACTATTACTCATGTAAGAATAAGGGTCGCCAATCTCGTTTTGACCTGCGACACAGGGTTAAACTTCTCACCATTACAAAGGCAATGCATTAATACGCTGGTATTATGCGGTCGGCCGGACCGAGCGATACCACTATTAAGTCGAATTCGCGTAACTCGAGGGTCCACACAAATTATGTTCAATTTGGACCAGCGACTACTTACAAGAACGAAATGTAGGAGAAAAATATTTAATGAAAAGTTCAACAACACAGTAAATTGTATTAGAATATAGTAGCACGCATTGCAACAATGTAAACCGAAGTTATTGTGACGTAAGAAGACTTCATAAAATCTAAATATGTCGTCTGACGAGTAAAATTTTTGCTTCTTCTCACGCAAATCGCCATCTTAGCATGCTAATAAATTTGTCAATCCTCGTTTTGTAGCAGAAATACGCACATCGTTGATTTTTTTCTAAAATTTTTACCGCTTTCTCGATTGAACTGAGGCGTCATTTGATTTTCTGATTGAACTGTGTCTAAAGAATAAGGCTGTTCAATGCTTTGCTATTGCTCATGCATTTCTGTACGCTCAACAATTGTCAGTTCCAGATTATGTGGATCTAGCATTTCTTGAATGTTATCATCATCCATTTCTAAATTTAATTGTTTGGCCACATCGACCACTCCTTCAATTACATTATCAATTTGGTCACCATCTGGTGCTGATTGCCCTTTGGTTTCAATGCTGAAAAAATGGATACAGTTGTTTTCCAGACGCCATTTAAAGTTTTTTTTATGAAATTTCGTTGCAAGACTGTCAAATAATTCTCACGGCATCTAAAACATTGAATTCCAAAATTATTTAACAGAGAGTTCGTTTTTTTCTCATAGCTTCATACATATGCGCAAATTATCGACTCGCATAGTAAGCTTTATGCGTTTTAAGGACAGCCTTGTCCATCGGCTAAAGCAAGCTGGTTGTATTCGGTGATAAAAATTCAACTTGCAGACGAGGTCAAAACTAATTAGAGTAACAGACGATGACCTGGTGCGTTGTCAGTTAATAGCATCACTTTAAATGCGATTTGTGTTAATTGGCAATAATGTTCGACTTCAGGTATGAAGTGGTGACCAAACCAGCCTACAGATATGGAAGCTGTTACCTATGCTTTAGCTTTCGACTTCCAAATCACTGGGGAAACCATCTTTGGATATCTTTTTTAAAGTTGTAGGCGTTTCTGAGCGATAGACTGAGAGAAGTTTTAATTTACAATCACCAGATATGTCCATGTCAATCGATCTTTCGCGGATTTAAAACCTGGAAAGTTTTTCTCTTCACGCGTGATCACCTTCTTCTATTATTGTCTTAAAAGATAGAAAGCCGACAAAGTCTTTTTATCAGCGCTTGTCACCTCTCCACTTTCTGCGATGTTATGGCAATGACGACGACTTTTGAATCGGTTACACCAACCGTTACTTGTTTAAACATTTCACCTTTGGCTGCTTCCCCTGATTCTGCTTTCAATCTCTCAGCTTTGCATGAGCACACACTGTGTTCTCATTAACAGTACAATTTTTCACTCTTATTTGATTATCACAATACAATTTTAACATTAATTCCATCTGGCCGATGATACCATGGCATTTACATGTGATACTAGAATTCTAAGACTGAGCATCTTTCACAGTTTCGAGAATTTGTTCTTTACCTTTTATAGCTGTTCCGATTGTTGATTCCAGTAGATCATACTTGTTTATCAGTTCACAAATTTTATCTTTTGCATAAAATTCTTTGATAACATTGTTCAAATTCCACTGGTAATGACTTTCTTTTCTTGGCGGTTGCAAATGAATCAGTTCTGCTTCATTTGGATGACATAAGCACAATCTATCAGTCAAGCCAGCTGGTTAGTAGCGACCCATGCCGACAATCACGTAAACTACAAAAATAGAAAAACAGTTCAGTCAACAATCACTCAAAAAACATGATGCTCAAACTCACACACTAACAAATGAAATTTATTTGCATCAATTTACACTTGCCATGTCTGACACTATTATCCAACAACAGCTACAGTTACCTAATGTTGATTCTGTATTTCTGGATTTCCGGAAAGCTTTCGGCACCGTTCCTCACAAGCGATTTCTAATCAAGCTGTGGGCCTATGGGGTATCGTCTCAGTTGTGTGACTGGATTCGTGATTTCCTATCAAGAAGGTCGCAGTTCGTAGTAATAGACGGAAAATCATCGAGTAAAACTGAAGTGATACCAAGTGTTCCCCAGGGAAGCGTCCTGGGACCTCTGCTGTTCCTGATCTATATAAATGACCTGGGTGACAATCTGAGCAGTTCTCTTAGGTTGGTCGCAGATGATGCTGTAATTTACCGTCTAGTAAGGTCATCCGAAGACCAGAATCAGTTGCAAAGCGATTTAGAAAAGATTGCTGTATGGTGTGGCAGGTGGCAGTTGACGCTAAATAACGAATAGTGTGGGGTGATCCACATGAGTTCCAAAAGAAAGTCGTTGGAAATCGATTACTCGATAAATAGTACAATTCTCAAGGCTGTCAATTCAACTAAGTACCTGGGCGTTGGAGGGACCACATAGATAATATTGTGGGGAAGGCGAGCCAAACGTTGCGTTTCATTGGCAGGACACTTAGAAGATGCAACAAGTCCACTAAAGAGACAGCTTACACTACACTCGTTCGTCCTCCGTTAGAATACTGCTGCGCGGTGTGGGATCTTTACCAGGTGGGATTGACAGAGGACATCGAAAGTGTGCAAAAAAGGGCAGCTCGTTTTGTATTATCACGTAATAGGGGAGAGAGTGTGGCAGATATGATACGCGAGTTGGGATGGAAGTCATTAAAGCAAAGACGTTTTTCGTCGCGGCGAGATCTATTTACGAAATTTCACTCACCAACTTTCTTTTCCGAATGCGATAATATTTTGTAGAGCCCAACCTACATAGGTAGGAATGATCATCAAAATAAAATAAGAGAAATCAGAGCTCGAACAGAAAGGTTTAGGTGTTCGTTTTTCCCGCGCGCTGTTCGGGATTGGAATGGTAGAGAGACAGTATGATTGTGGTTCGATGAACCCTCTGACAAGCACTTAAATGTGAATTGCAGGGTAGTCATGTAGATGTAGATGTCTCCATACTGTTCTGTCAAGCCTTCTTTTGCCGAATAAGTCCATGACCATTAATCCGCCACACTTGCGGAGAGAAAATGTAAAATTGCCAAAGCAGAATTCGACGTGCACGCATTGGGAAACACTTTTGAATGCTATGTAAGCTCTCTGTAGTGAAGAAAGAATTTCGTTGATCACAGACCCAAGACTTTCGAAACGATAAGCACTTAATAAGACAAACTCCGTCCCAGAGGGCCCACAACTCGCTGTCTCACCGCCATGGTGGCTCACGCCAGCACCCTCTCATTCGCGACCTCCACACTGCTCCACGAAAGTTTTGACACCAGCTATTACCCGCAACTGCACTCGCGTGTCAGTAGTTTTGTTATGAATGGGGAGTCGGAAAGCTCTTGTATGTGCAATAACGTCAGCTCCCCTCACATTTCTGTCTGTTCGTGTAAGCATTAAGCATAGTCGTGACGTGCCTCATCCCCCGCTACGGCACGCACGGCGTCCCACGTCGCTTCCGAGCAATGCGTGCGCGAAATGGCGTACGCAGGAGCGCGCATCTTATGCATCATGCTGCTGAAGGAGCTACACTTTATTCAACGTGTACATTAACTGCAAATTTAATAACATTTTTACATGGCTTATGTCATGTCAAAAAAAGTATTCCAGTCCCTCTTAGAGGTTTTTTTTTTTTCTACGATAGCCTATGTCCTTTCTCAAGGTTCGAACTATATCCACACCAAATTTCATCGAAATCGGTTCAGCGGTTTCGTCGTGAAAACGTAACAAGAGTTACTTTCTCACTTAATAACATTAGTAAGGCAGTACGGATCAAACATGTTGAGGATTATGTCAGCATTGTACTCAATACGTTGAATAATATTCCGAAGACCATATCAACCAATAAAAACATTTTCGCTAATATCATATGGGTGTGTGTGTGTGTGTGTGTGTGTGTGTGTGTGAGTGTGTGTCGTCCTTAGTGTAAATTAGTTTTAAGTTAGCTTAAGTAGTGCGTAAGCTTAGGGACCGATAACCTCAGCAGTTTGGTCCCATAAGACCTTACTACAAATTTGCAATTACTAATATCATAAAGTTAAAAAGGCGCAGACCAAACAGCTTTTCCAGAGAGTAACTATTGTTGACTAATTCGTGTAATATTCATCAAATCAATAAATATCTTTTAGTATACACTTTGTAAAGTAGCCTATGTGATAGTGTTCAAGCTACCTCCGTACCACATTCCACGAAAATCGGTTCGGAGGTCTAGTCGAAAAAACGTAACAGACAGAGTTTATATTACGATATCTGTTTTTTCTGATATGATGAAATATAGCCTACAAGACGCGCAAATTTACGCTCGAGTTGCTACGTTCAGATATCTTCAGCAGGCAGTAAAGATAAAATACAGAGAGCAAAACGCTATTTACAATTTGTAGAGAAACGAGACGGCAGTTCCAAGAGTCGAGGGGCATGAAAGGGAAGCAGTGGCTGAGAAGGGAGTGAGACAGGGTTGTAGCCTATCCCAGATATTATTAAATCTGTACATTGAGCAAACAGTACATTAACCAGGCAGTAAAGGGAACCAACGATAAATTTGGAGTGGGGATTAAGTTCAGGGAGAAGAAATAAAAATCTTGAGGTTTGTCGATGACGTAATTCTGTCAGAGACAGCAAAAGACTTGGAAGAGCAGTTGAACGAAATGGACTGTCTTGAAAAGAGGATATAAGCTGAACATTAACAAAAGCAAGATAAGGATTAAAGGAATGTAGTGTAATTAAATAAGGTGACGCCGAGGGAATTAGATTAGCAAACGAGATACTTAAAGTAGTTCATTAGTTTTGCTATTTGGGCAGCAAAATAACTAATGATGGCCGAAGAGAATATAAAAATATCGAATATAGACTTAACTGTTAGGAAGTCTTTTCTGAGAGTATATTTGTCTGGAGTGTAGCGATGTATGGAAGTGAAACGTAGATAATAAACACTTTTGAAATGTGGTGATGCAGAAGAATGCTGAAGACTAGGTAGGTAGATCACCTAGCTAATGAGGAGGCACTGAATATAACTGGGGAGAAAAGAAATTTGTGGCACTACCTGACTAGAAGAAGCCATCGGAGATGGAGAGGTTATAGAATGCAGATTGGAAATACACGGGGAAGCAGTTATGCAAATCCGTCTACAGTGGGTGTATTCCCATTTTTGTACGTGCTATAATGAGGAAGTTGACGTATAACGAAGCAAGCTGTATGTATGAGAACTGTACAGACTACTTAAGTTAGATCAAGTGACACGGTCAGCAGTGGCAAGAATTGTGGAACGTATCGAAACAAACGAAAGGTGCATAGTATACGGCAATACACATTTAGACCGAGAAACGATTTCGGTCATCAACCGACATCGCTTTAACCATGTCCCTCCCTCCCTCTAGATGTACATACAATTAACATTTACGTTCCTCCTGCATGTGAGTGTGATTCTGAGTTACAAGCTTATGTAAACAACATCTAGTTTACGTGGCCCGATTTGGCTGAGAAAGATCGGAATTTTTGAAGAAATTGATGAATATGGGTTTTTATCTCCCTCAATTAGCTTCTTTTAATTTATTTAATAAAGTCATTCCTCTTTGTAAAGTGGTTGTTAATTTCCTTAAGAGTATAGGGAAAAATCTTTATGTCTTAATAGTATTCATACTTTTATGTATCGATTATGATTAAATTTAAGGAATAGTGTGAATTGGTAGAACAAAAAATGTCTGTTGCACTTGAATGCTATTTGTTAATAATTTACTATGGGGATAATTGTGACAGGTTGAGCTTTTTAAATGCGTAAACATGCCTTTATGTATTTTCACCCTGCAATTAAGAATACAATGTCAACACGTGTCTTACATCGATAAATAGAGTACAAACTCCGGAGATCAAGTAAAAAAATTGCACTTTGAGAGATTATTTATGTGGTGCTCGGTTTATTACGTTATCGAGCTAGAGAAACAAGTTGACAAAAATTACATTTATGAATGATAACGACGAAAGTAAAACAAGTGCAATGGATGTAATAGAATTGAATTTGGCGATGGTGAAGAAATCGGCTTAAGAGAGTGGATACTAAGAGTACTAGGTGAGTTTTCATATTTTGTCAGCTAAATAAGTGACGATGACCGAAGCAGAGAGGTTATAAAATACGGATTGACAATAGCAAGGTAAGCATTTGTGCAAAAGAGAAATTTGTTAAAATCGAACATAGATTTAAGTGTCAGGATGTCTTTTCTGTGGGTATTTTTCTGCAGTGTAGCCATCTACGGGAATGAAACGTGGACAATAAGCAGTTGAGACAACAACAGAATTGACGCTGTTGAAATGTGGTACTGCACGGCATCCTAAAGATTACATTGGTAGGACGGAAGGCTAGTGAGAAGGCAATGAATCTAATTGGGGGAGAAACATATTTATGGCACAACTTGACTAAAGGAAGGGATCGGATGGAAGGGCATACCTTGAGGCATTAGGGAATCGTCACTTTGATAATGGAGAGTAGTGTGGAGGGTAAAAATTGTACAGGGAGACGAAGGCTAGAACAGAGTGAGCAGGTTCAATTGGATGTAGATTGCAGTAGTCATGCAGAGTGCAGAGACGAATAGAAATTCACAGTGTAGGTATAGTCTGGCGTGGAGAGCTGCTTCAAAGCAGGCTTTGGGCCGAACACAACAAACAATAACAGCAGCATCGATTACGAGAGATACTCGTGTTCCTACTTTTAGTTGCTAAAGATAAATTAAGACCATCTCTCCTATATCTTGCTCTTATCATGACTGTAACTCTCCACGTATTGTTGTGACATGCTAATAAAGCCATATTTCAGCATTCAGTTGCTAGGCTGCATATTCATATTTCGCTACTGACAGTGTAACATCCCATTTCCTGGCCATGGCTGTATGGCTGTTGCCTATGACAGGTTCGGGTTCTGGGTGGATGAGGTTCTTCAGCCTGGAGCTGATGGGTCGGTCTTTCCCCAATCGTCCTAAGTTGGTCGCGGCCGGAGCCTACAGGGAGAGTAATTTCCCCGTGGCGGCCAGTGTTTCCAGCATCAGCTGCAGAAAAAGTCCTCAAGTCGTGCCAGCAGAAAGCACCTTACCTAAGCGTTGTGAGCAGGAAATGGCCAACGAGGATGCCTGATTCTGACTGCGTATACTGGCTGCATGTACTAATAATAAAACAGTAAAACCGTCGACTCTGTCTGTTTGAACACGCTGCTCTCCAAAACTGCTGGACCAATTTTCATGGGGTTTTCACAGAGAACTTAAATATTGTTGTTTTTAAGGACACTCTGGAAGGTGGCCACAATCAAAGATCCAAACTTGAGTGGCCGTATAACTGCAACTGTCCCAAAGCGCTCCCAATGACGTTTGCTGTATAAATTCGTGTCCCAAAGTGCAGCCAGCAAAAATCCCATTACAACTCGTGTCGCTGACAGACCACTTCGTTCAAACTACATCTCGCTTAATGATGACGACGACGACAGAATTAAAGAAATTTTTGCTTTCACGGTGGTGTAGTGGAAGTCTTTTGCGCCAGTCTAAGAACTGATTATGAAAGGAGGAATATGGCACCCTCCACCGCATACCGCGCCGCGTCTTGCGGGGACAGGCTTTACCGCATGCCGAGACATTATCGTGCAGGCGGTGTCACGACGCAAACGTGGCATATAACCCATCAGCGCCACTGGCAGTCACTTACGGCCGATGCTCGGGGTACGCCAGCCGAATGGAGTCGTTCAAAGGAGATGCATGATTCAGTGGCGTGCTAATTAACCGAACGCTATTGATTACTTCCGCGCCCCACGCCGTGGCGAGGCTGCACGAATCCGATTTCATTACGTGGTCACCAGCCGCGGGTCAAGGATTCCCGGAGGCGCAGCTGCTGCACGTGCTCACCGCCTTGTCGCCGACTTCCTGAGGCGCCTACAAAAATCATGAGCGAGGCCTGCCGGTCGTTATTTAAGCGGCAGCGCGCGCCAATTTACCTTCAGACTCACTTCTGGGAAGCATGAATAATGAACTGTCAGGTCAGTGCTGGCCCTCACAAATCTTTACGATGATTCTCCGCCACGTGACCGCGCCTCGGACAGCTCAAATCTAATGACGTACTCCTCCAAACCTGTACTTACCACCCGGATAGGATCGATCCAGTGTGAACGAGATTCTTAGCTGACGCGGGGTTCTTCAGCGCTTGCTTGCGGCGTGCTTTGAAGATGTGATTTATACTCGTCGGCTGCAGCAGCGCGATCGTCTCAGCGTTTGCGAATCGTCCCCGTTCGAAATACCTAATTATCCATAGAACTGCACGTAGAATGTGCCCCTAGTAATGTGCGTCTCTCCAGTAAATCAGCGGCTGTTCTGAAGTATTCATCACTCAGTGAGTTAAATGGAAGGGGCGGAGGGGATGACCCACGCCCTCTGTACTTTCTTCTGAGCAGCGTGGTGCGAGTACTTACTGGCTGAGTACAGCTGGCTGTACTGCGGTTTTCATAGAGGTCGGGTGATGACTACCAAGCGTTGTATTGCTACGTGTTACTTCGTAACATAATGTGTTCAGTGGCTCCAAAGGTGGACACGTGCTCCAAACACAATAATCATTCGTAAAAAAGTGTGACAGTGAAATAAATTAAACTTTATCATAGTATGAAGGCTTTCACGACCGGATGACATATCTTCTGGTAAACCTTCCGGGATGTAAGGTCGTGGTCCATGAAACTCTTCAGCTCCTAACGTTTCGTCCAGAGCTGCGCTGGACATCTTCAGAGGGGTGTTTCTCCTCCGGCAAGACTCACCGGAGGAGAAACACCCCTCTGAAGATGTCCAGCGCAGCTCTGGACGAAACGTTAGGAGCTGAAGAGTTTCATGCACCACGACCTTACATCCCGGAAGGTTTACCAGAAGATAAATTAAACTTTAACTGTGTGCTTTCTATTGCCGTCTCTGTCACAGACGATATTGCAACAATTCATCAGTACTTACTGTATTGACAAAAGAGTAAGCTGTGCTTAATGAACTTTTTTTCGTTTAACTATGACCGGTTTTGACAATATCCTGTTCTTCATCTGGTGGTCTATTTTCGATTATATTTTTGCCCCATGCGAATAGTGCACATTGTTCAGGCGGAAAGTTACGGGATGAGATGGCTTCTTCGATGTAGTCGTATAGAAAGACTACGTCCCTGTCATACAGCCTTTGTAATCCGTGCACTTCGCTCTTAGTCTTATCTTCTCATTCTTTCCTTTTGCTTCTTGTACGTACTGCATATTATCCATCTTTCTTTATGCCAACTCCCATTTCTCTCACAAATTCTAACATTTTGCACCATTTTACACTGCTGAACGCTTTTTTTAGACTGATAAATCCTATAGACGTTTCTTGATTTTTCTGAAGTCTTCCTTCCATTATAAATCGAAACGTCGCCTCTGTGGTGCCTTTAGCTTTCTGAAAGCCAAAGCGATCACCATCCAACAGATCCTAAATTTTCTTTTCCAACCATTCTGCATGTTATTCTTCTCTGCAACGCAACTTGCGTGCATGAACCGTTAATCTGATTGTTCGATAGTACTCGCGCTTAATTTGCCCTTGCAATCGTCGTGATTATGTGGGTGGCACTTTTACGAAAGGCTGACTGTATGTGTCCTGTCTCTCAAATTTCACACACTAACTTCAGTAGCCGTTCGGTTGCCACATCCCCCAATGATTTCAGAAATTTCGAAGGGACATTATTTACCTCTCCTGCAGCTCTTATTTGTTCACAAGTCTACCAAAGGTCTATTAAGCTCTGAGTCCTTCAACGTACTCTTTCCACCTATCTACTCCTCGGCACTTCACAGTGGAATTCCCGTTGCTCTCTTATTGCTGATGCAATTACTTTTAATTTTATCGGATGTTCTTTTGGCTTCTCTCTAAGCTGAATCAGTCGTTCCGTCCACATTTCTTTTTCCATTTCTGCACATTTTTTCCTGCAGCCACTTCGCCTTGGCTTCCCTGCACTTCCTAATTACTTCATTTCTAAGTCACTTATAACTCAATATAAGTCACGTCAGAGTGAAACAAGTCACGCCCTGTGACTAATAATAGTAGTACCTAATAATAATAATAATAATAATAATAATAATAATAATAAATTTGTGGACGCTGTACGAAAAACAGAAATTTGGTAACTATTGCAAGTAACGCACTACGTTGCTATACAGAAAACGGATTCTCAGTCTTCCTGTGCAGCAATTTCGGCGTTCTTCTGGGAAAGATCTCTTCATCCACCAGAAGCGCTTGAAAGGCAGAGATATGCAGACGCGGAGGTATGTGAACAGTGGGCTTTGCTGGATCTTTGTAGACACTAGCTGTTCCAGGTAGCTGCAACACACATCCAGTCCTCCACCTAGCGGTGTCAGATGCCGCCAGTATGTAACGGGCGTCCACACGTTCATATGAATATTGTATTGCCAGTTCTTCACTCTATTAAAGTCTCCATCACACTATCAGCAGTTACGTCATTATTTTCGTTTCGAAACACGATTTCAAGAAGCCAAGATGTCTAAGAACTACTAAGTATTTGTTGCTCCGCAAATCTCCGGTCTCCGTAAATCCCATGGCCGCATATACACTCCTGGAAATTGAAATAAGAACACCGCGAATTCATTGTCCCAGGAAGGGGAAACTTTACTGACACATTCCTGGGGTCAGATACATCACATGATCACACTGACAGAACCACAGGCACATAGACACAGGCAACAGAGCATGCACAATGTCGGCACTAGTACAGTGTATATCCACCTTTCGCAGCAATGCAGGCTGCTATTCTCCCATGGAGACGATCGTAGAGATGCTGGATGTAGTCCTGTGGAACGGCTTGCCATGCCATTTCCACCTGGCGCCTCAGTTGTACCAGCGTTCGTGCTGGACGTGCAGACCGCGTGAGACGACGCTTCATCCAGTCCCAAACATGCTCAATAGGGGACAGATCCGGAGATCTTGCTGGCCAGGGTAGTTGACTTACACCTTCTAGAGCACGTTGGGTGGCACGGGATACATGCGGACGTGCATTGTCCTGTTGGAACAGCAAGTTCCCTTGCCGGTCTAGGAATGGTAGAACGATGGGTTCGATGACGGTTTGGATGTATTGTGCACTATTCAGTGTCCCCTCGACGATCACCAGTGGTGTACGGCCAGTGTAGGAGATCGCTCCCCACACCATGATGCCGGGTGTTGGCCCTGTGTGCCTTGGTCGTATGCAGTCCTGATTGTGGCGCTCACCTGCACGGCGCCAAACACGCATACGACCATCATTGGCACCAAGGCAGAAGCGACTCTCATCGCTGAAGACGACACGTCTCCATTCGTCCCTCCATTCACGCCTGTCGCGACACCACTGGAGGCGGGCTGCACGATGTTGGGGCGTGAGCGGAAGACGGCCTAACGGTGTGCGGGACCGTAGCCCAGCTTCATGGAGACGGTTGCGAATGGTCCTCGATGATACCCCAGGAGCAACAGTGTCCCTAATTTGCTGGGAAGTGGCGGTGCGGTCCCCTACGGCACTGCGTAGGATCCTACGGTCTTGGCGTGCATCCGTGCGTCGCTGCGGTCCGGTCCCAGGTCGACGGGCACGTGCACCTTCCGCCGACCACTGGCGACAACATCGATGTACTGTGGAGACCTCACGCCCCACGTGTTGAGCAATTCGGCGGTACGTCCACCCGGCCTCCCGCATGCCCACTATACGCCCTCGCTCAAAGTCCGTCAACTGCACATACGGTTCACGTCCACGCTGTCGCGGCATGCTACCAGTGTTAAAGACTGCGATGGAGCTCCGTATGTCACGGCAAACTGGCTGACACTGACGGCGGCGGTGCACAAATGCTGCGCAGCTAGCGCCATTCGACGGCCAACACCGCGGTTCCTGGTGTGTCCGCTGTGCCGTGCGTGTGATCATTGCTTGTACAGCCCTCTCGCAGTGTCCGGAGCAAGTATGGTGGGTCTGACACACCGGTGTCAATGTGTTCTTTTTTCCATTTCCAGGAGTGTATTTGGGCAGCAAAGCGCTGATTGCTCTTCAGTTTACCACAGGCTATAAGGGGTGTTTCTGAAACTGAAGGCATATTTCAGGTATGTATTCCGTATACGTAGACAATAGAAACGCTCATTACAACGCGTGTCCGAAAATGCGGCCTTCAAAACAGTGATATTCATCGCAAGATTTCTCTTTCAGAAAATTAACAGGACATTTAATTCCGACGAGAAGGGTGCACTGAGTGTTGCCTTAGGTGTTCGATGTATTCTCAGGTCTGGAGCTGACAGGAGCTCGTTCCGTGTACAGGAAGGCGGACGGAAGCGCTGCGCTGCTTGTACCAAGAGAGGTACCCACAGCGCTGGTGTCCAGAGCCGTCTGTCTGCTCATGGGAAGTCTAAATGTCATGGTTTGGAGAGGGGACAAGCAAGATCTGCAACTCCAGATGTAAAGGAAGGAGATTCTGTAGGACCTCTTCTACCAGACAACGAGCGTGTGGCCCGGAAGCGAATGTCCCTGATACGATGCTGTTACAGGAGCAACAGTTATATCCCTATCATTTGCTACGTGTACAGGCCCTGTCACCAGCGGATTACCCAACGTAAGTTATGTTTGGTCAGTGATCTTGCAGCAATGTGTGCTACAAATCCGAAAGTTCCCCCCTTAATGTTATTGACAGATTACACACAGTTCACACGAGATGGCATTACGTACTTCCATGGCCAGCTTGTATGGGTATACGAAAACTGACATGAATTTTTTTCTACGTCATCACTAAGTGCGGTTCTCCCTCAAAATGTGGGTCGGTGTCATTGCCGATCGGTTAGTTTGTCTCCATGTCGTTGTAAATAGACTTAAGGGACAGATGTACACAAAGCTACCGAAAAATACCACACCTCGTGCTTTTGAAGACTCTCCACCGATCATTCGACAACAACCTCACGTCTTGCATGAAGGCACTCTTGCATATTTCAGTCGCACGGCTCACCTGCGCTTGAACCGAATGTTTCCTGATCGATGCATGGCTGGAGGTGGACCAATTATTTGGCTTCCACGCTCACCTGATTTGAACTCTGCAGATATCTAGGTGTTGGGCTATTTAAAATCATTAGTGTATTTGTCTCCGGTGCCTGGTACGGAATACCTTTCGGAATAGCGTTGTGGCAGTCTGTGAGGAAATACGCAACAGTCCTGGAATTTGATACAGTGTTCGCAGGGTTACGAGGCATCAAGGAGGAGGCTGACAGTTTGGACATCCTCTGTAAAGGAAACTACTTATGGAAAAGAAAAAAAAAACGTTCCAGTGAGTATCAGTTGACTTGTACGGTGTTTCGACAAGTAATCGAAAGCGCGATACAACCTCTTTACCCGTAATTAAGCAACCGCCTTTTTCGCATTCCGCCAGAGGCCGATAGGTTCCTCTGTCGAGCCGACTTAACGCCTTCAGACGTTGATCATCGATATCGAGTGCTGTACTGGAACTCCAGTGCAGCGCTCGTCGCTGCCGCTGTCGCGAAGTGGGCCCGAGGCAGTGCCAGATAGGTTTTACTGTTTGACGATAATTTATGGATTTGTAGTTTTAGCTTGACAATATCCACCATGGACGAACTGTGGATACTGTCATTCTGAAGAAGGTTGGGTTATCCCGACTCAAACCTAGGTAAAATTCTAGGTAAACGGAGCAACTGAGGCTGTTCATTATTAAAATTAAAATTACAATTAATACGATCTAATATTATTGGAATACCTGTTAACTGAAATGTTTTTTTGTCTCGTAGTTCATATTATAATTTATATAATGGTTCAAATGGCTCTGAGCACTATGCGACTTAACTTCTGAGGTCATGAGTCGCCTATAACTTAGAACTACTTAAACCTAACTAACCTAAGGACATCACACACATCCATGCCCGAGGCAGGATTCGAACCTGCGACCGTAGCGGTCTCGCGGTTCCAGACTGCAGCGCCTAGAACCGCACGGCTAATTTATATAATCTATGTCCAAACAGAACCAAGAGACTGTAGTGGAACTCAACAGTTTGAAATCTTACGTTACATTATTAAGTTTCCGGTTCTAAATTGCACTGTTCCTTTGCTCGCATTCGTTTGAGTTTCTCATGTTAAAGATTTGAGTACCCTTTTATAAATCAAATTCTCTTCTCTGGTTGAAATGTTACGTTTTGTGACTTGGCGCCTTGCCACTCCAGGCTACTTACTTGCTACCCTATTTCATGAGAAGAAAGACTAAGGAAAGGCAAACCTACATTTCTAGTATTTGTCGACTTAGAGAAAGCTTTTGACAATGTTGACTGGAATACTCTCTTTCAAATTCTGAAGGTGGCAGGGGTAAAATACAGGGAGCGAAAGGCTATTTACAATTTGTACAGAAACCAGATGGCAGTTATAAGAGGCGAGGGACATGAAAGGGAAGGAGTGGTTGGGAAGGGAGTGAGACAGGGTTGTAGCCTATATGCGATGCTGTTCAATCTGTATATTGAGCAAGCAGTGAAGGAAACAAAAGAAAAGTTCCGAGTAGGTATTAAAATCCACGGAGAAGAAATAAAAACTTTCAGGTTCGCGGATGACATTGTAATTCTGTCAGAGACAGCAAAGGACTTGGAAGAGCAGTTGAACGGAATGGACAGTGTCTTGAAAGGAGGGTATAAGATGAACATCAACAAAAGCAAAACGAGGATAATGGAATGTAGTCGAATTAACTCGGGTGATGCTGGGGGAATTAGGTTAGGAAATGAGAGGCTTAAAGTAGTAAAAGAGTTTTGCTATTTGGGGAGCAAAATAACTGATGATGGTAGAAGAAGAGAGGATATAAAATGTAGACTGGCAATAGCAAGGAAAGCGTTTCTGAAGAAGAGAAATTTGTTAACATCGAGTATATGTTTAAGTGTCAGGAAGTCATTTATGAAAGTATTTGTATGGAGTGTTGCCATGTATGGAAGCGAAACATGGACGATAAAAACACTCCTGGAAATGGAAAAAAGAACACATTGACACCGGTGTGTCAGACCCACCATACTTGCTCCGGACACTGCGAGAGGGCTGTACAAGCAATGATCACACGCACGGCACAGCGGACACACCAGGAACCGCGGTGTTGGCCGTCGAATGGCGCTAGCTGCGCAGCATTTGTGCACCGCCGCCGTCAGTGTCAGCCAGTTTGCCGTGGCATACGGAGCTCCATCGCAGTCTTTAACACTGGTAGCATGCCGCGACAGCGTGGACGTGAACCGTATATGCAGTTGACGGACTTTGAGCGAGGGCGTATAGTGGGCATGCGGGAGGCCGGGTGGACGTACCTCCGAATTGCTCAACACGTGGGGCGTGAGGTCTCCACAGTACATCGATGTTGTCGCCAGTGGTCGGCGGAAGGTGCACGTGCCCGTCGACCTGGGACCGGACCGCAGCGACGCACGGATGCACGCCAAGACCGTAGGTTCCTACGCAGTGCCGTAGGGGACCGCACCGCCACTTCCCAGCAAATTAGGGACACTGTTGCTCCTGGGGTATCGGCGAGGACCATTCGCAACCGTCTCCATGAAGCTGGGCTACGGTCCCGCACACCGTTAGGCCGTCTTTCGCTCACGCCCCAACATCGTGCAGCCCGCCTCCAGTGGTGTCGCGACAGGCGTGAATGGAGGGACGAATGGAGACGTGTCGTCTTCAGCGATGAGAGTCGCTTCTGCCTTGGTGCCAATGATGGTCGTATGCGTGTTTGGCACCGTGCAGGTGAGCGCCACAATCAGGACTGCATACGACCGAGGCACACAGGGCCAACACCCGGCATCATGGTGTGGGGAGCGATCTCCTACACTGGCCGTACACCACTGGTGATCGTCGAGGGGACACTGAATAGTGCACGGTACATCCAAACCGTCATCGAACCCATCGTTCTACCATTCCTAGACCGGCAAGGGAACTTGCTGTTCCAACAGGACAATGCACGTCCGCATGTATCCCGTGCCACCCAACGTGCTCTAGAAGGTGTAAGTCAACTACCCTGGCCAGCAAGATCTCCGTATCTGTCCCTCATTGAGCATGTTTGGGACTGGATGAAGCGTCGTCTCACGCGGTCTGCACGTCCAGCGCGAACGCTGGTCCAACTGAGGCGCCAGGTGGAAATGGCATGGCAAGCCGTTCCACATGACTACATCCAGCATCTCTACGATCGTCTCCATGGGAGAATAGCAGCCTGCATTGCTGCGAAAGGTGGATATACACTGTACTAGTGCCGACATTGTGCATGCTCTGTTGCCTGTGTCTATGTGCCTGTGGTTCTGTCAGTGTGATCATGTGATGTATCTGACCCCAGGAATGTGTCAATAAAGTTTCCCCTTCCTGGGACAATGAATTCACGGTGTTCTTATTTCAATTTCCAGGAGTGTAGTTTGGAGGAGAAGAGAATAGAAGCTTTCGAAATGTGGTGCTACAGAAGAATGCTGAAGATTAGATGGGTAGATGACATAACTAATGAGGAGGTGTTGAGTAGAATTGGGGAGAAGAGGAGTTTGTGGCACAACTTGAGAAGAAGAAGGGATCGGTTGGTAGGACATGTCCTGAGGCATCAAGGGATCACCAATTTAGTATTGGAAGGCAGCGTGGAGGGTAAAAATCGTAGAGGGAGACCAAGAGATGAATACACTAAGCAGATTCAGAAGGATGTAGGCTGCAGTAGGAAATGGGAGATGAAGAAGCTTGCACAGGATAGAGTATCATGGAGAGCTGCATCAAACCAGTCTCAGGACTGAAGACCACAACAACATTCAAGTCATAACTCGAAAAGCAAGCACTTCCGGACACACATTGTAATTTTCTTATCGAAACACGCTTTGTAAATGTACTCCGAGCGAGAGCGGAAAAAGAGGGGAGCGCACCCACATACGACCACCGCAGGAAGAACATACTGCCTCGAGTTATCTCCGTACACATGCGCAACAGTGTCGCTGCGCAGCGGCTGGGTCACGAGGAGGGGGGTAGAGAGGTGAAGTGGGACGCTGAGAGCCCACGGCGAGGTTCCCAGGGCAGCGCAGCACGCCACTGGCTGGGCTGGCTGGCTGGCTGCGGACGGCAGAGCAGAGCCGCGCGGCGCTGCGCTGCGGTGGACGCGATTCCGCGCCCCGCGCCGCCGGAAGCCAATTATCTCGCGGCCGGGCCGGCGCACGTGTCCCCGCCTACTCGGCTGCCGGCGGCTGCATCGCTTCGCCGCTCTTCTCCCGTCGCTTCGTCCAGGAGGAATACCTCTCTCGTCCCCAGCGTGCAGACAACCAGCAGTCGTGCAGAAACTCGAATACTGGTTGTCATATTTAGGCAGCACTTCTTAGTTGGCCTCTTTCTACATCAATACAGCCAGTCCACGCTTACCGTCCTACCTATCATTCGAAGGCATGAGTCTGTCGTCTCTTCAATTGTGGAGAGATTTAAAATACATTTCATTGATATAATTAATAATACGTAATTATATACACTACTGGCCATTAAAATTGCTACACCAAAAAGAAATGCAGATGATAAACCGGTATTCATTGGACAAATATACTATACTAGAACTGACATTACATTTTCACGCAATTTGGGTGCATAGATCCTGAGAAATCAGTACCCAGAACAACCACCTCTGGCCGTAATAACGGCCTTGATACGCCTGGGCATTCAGTCAAACAGAGCTTGGATGGCGTGTACAGGTACAGCTGCCCGTGTAACTTCAACACGGTACCACAGTCCATTGGCGTGTTGTGACGAGCCAGTTGCTCGGCCACCATTGACCACACGTTTTCAATTGGTGAGAGATCTGGAGAATGTTCTGGGCAGGGCAGCAGTCGAACATTTTCTGTATCCATAAGGGCCCGTACAGGACCTGTAACACGCGGTCGCGCATTATCCTCCTGAAATGTAGGGTTTCGCATGCATCGAATGAAGGGTAGAGCCACGGGTCGTAACACATCTGAAATGCAACGTCCACTGTTCAAAGTGCCGTCAATGCGAACAACAGTTCACCGAGACGTGTAACCCATGGCACCCCATACCATCACGCCGGGTGATACGCCAGTATGGCGATGACGAATACATGCTTCCAATGTACGTTCACCGCGATGTCGCCAAACACGGATGCGACCATCATGATGCTGTAAACAGAACCTGGATTCATCTGAAAAAATGACGTTTTGCCATTCGTGCACCCAGGTTCGTCGTTGAGTACACCATCGCAGGCGCTCCTGTCTGTGATGTAGCGTCAAGGCTAACCGCAGCCATGATCTCCGAGCTGATAGTCTATGTTGCTGCAGACGTCGTCCAACTGTTCGTGCTGATGGTTGTTGTCTTTCAAAAGTCCCCATCTGTTGACTCAGGGATCCAGACGTTGTTGCACGATCCGTTACAGCCATGCGGATAAGATGCCTGGGATCCAGCACGGCGTTCCGTATTACCCTCCTGAACCCACCGATTCCATATTCTACTAACAGTCATTGGATCTCGACTAATGCGAGCACCAATGTCGCGATACGATAAACCGCAATCGCGATAGGCTACAATCCGACCTTTATCAAAGTAGGAAACGTGATGGTACGCATTTCCCCTCCTTACACGAGGCATCACAACAACGTTTCACCACGCAACGCCGATCAACTGCTGTTTTGTGTATGAGAAACGGTTGGAAACTTTCCTCATGTTAGCACCTGCGCCAAACTTGTGTGAATGCATATCACAGCATCTTCTTCCTGTCGGTTAAATTTCGCCTCTGTAGCACGTCATCTTCGTGGTGTAGCAATTTTAATGGCCAGTAGTGTATGTACAGCGGCCTCTCCAGCTAATAAATCGTAATAAACACACACACATACATACATACACATATATCGAACGGCTACAATTTAAACTTTTAACACGAAATTAGAAAAGCAATTGGCAATTGTTATTGCAGTCGAGAACGATAACACATTCGCAGCATCTTCTGGATTCAAGTGGACCAGCTCCTTATGTAGACACTGTCATTTTCTTCCGTACGTAGGGCAGCCAAACTGGATGTTGCTCACGTCCTGGTCTGCCCACAGACGCACTACGGTGACGGTATGACGATAATTCCATATAAGTCTTCACGGTAGCAGCTGCGGTTGAATTTCAACTCGGTAACAATTCTGAGGAAAGTAGGGTAATCTATAGGGAGAGACGGGTAGCATACAATGTAGCCAAGAGGGAATAATAAGAGTGGACAACCAAGAACGAAGTGATCGGGTTGAAAAAAGATGTAAGACAGGAATGTAGTCTTTCGTCCCTACTGTTCCACCTGTTCAGTGAAGAAGCAATGACGGAAATAAAAGGAAGGTTCAGGAGCGGAATTAGAATTCAAGTTGGAAGGATACCAATAATACGATTCGCTGATGACTTTGCTATCCTGGGTGAAAGTAAAGAAGAATTACATGATCTGCTGGATGGAATGAACAATCTAATGAGTACAGAATATGGACTGAGAGTAAATCTAAGAAAGACGAAAGTAATGAAATGTTGCAGAGATGACAACTGCGAGAAACTTAACATCAGAATTGACGGTCAAGAAGTAGGTGCAGTCAAGGAATTCTGTTATCTAGGCATAAAATAACCCGTTACGGACGGAGCAAGGAGGATGTCAAAAGCAGACTAGCACTAGCAAAATGGCATTGCTAACCAAGAGGAGTCTACTAGTATCAAACAGAGGCCTTAATTTGGGGGAAATATTTCTGAGAATGTCCGTTTGGAGCACAGCATTGTATGGTAGTAAAACAAGGGACTGTGGGAAAACTGGAACAGAAGAGAATCAAAACATTTGAGAAGTCGTGCTACTAAAGAATGCTGAAAATTAGGCACACTGATAAGGTAATAAATGAGAAGGTTCCGCGTAGAATCGGAGAGAACGGGAGTATATGGATAACACTGAGAAGAGGAAGGGACAGGACGATAGGACATCTGTTAAGGCTACAGATAACAATTTAGTGGTCCTAGAGGAAGCTGTAGATTGGAATATATCCACCAAATACTTGAGGACGTAAGTTGCAATCCTTACAAGCGGCCTCTTTGTACTCCCGGTGAGTTGAGCTAAATTTCATATCCGATTTTTCAGCGTACCACTGCGCCTTCGGTAAATGTGGGTGGATTTGTCTGTACAAGGTGCTCTTGTGCAGCACTTGGACCTCCGCGCCATGCTCCATTCGCTTTTGACCATTTCACTGACTACAGCAGTTACATCTTCAGCCAGAATGCATTCCAACCCATTCCAATCTCTGTTGCGCTCTTTGCCAATGGGTCAGTTTTCTCGTTCCCCGCGATCGCAACATGACACTTGATGCATGGTTGTCACATTTAGGATGCACTTGTCGATTTTCTCCAACCAACAGTTTTTGGTCATCGATTCTTTGTTATTAAATCTGTTTTATGTAAGTGTTCTCGTTTTATCTTCACAGCAGTTCAGTCATACGAAAGTAGATAAAGAAAGGAGCACAACAGAAAACTATAGTCCGTCTCTCATAGTCCTGCATCTGACAGTAAACATATATATATTTGTTTTTTCACTGAAAGCAATTTTACATTTAAGAATACATTTACCATCAAGAAATACATGCCAGCTGTTTAATACATTCAGAAATAATTTTGTCATCAATAATTATTCTTCAACAATATTCAGAGATTTGAGAAGCATTATTAAGTGTGTTACATTACAAAGCAATAACCTAACAACAATTTTTTTATGTACTGGCTTATCACTACACAGCTAACGCGGTGTGTGTGTGTGTGTGTGTGAAATGGTAAAAATTACATTATTATAAATAATAGCCGGCCTCTGTGGCCGAGCGGTTCTAGGCGCTTCAGTCCGGAATCGCGCTGCTGCTACGGTCGCAGGTTCGAATCCTGCCTCGGGCATTGATGGGTGTGATGTCCTTAGGTTAGTTAGAATTAAGTAGTTCTAAGTCTAGGGGACTGATGACCTCAGGTGTTGTATTGTATTGTATGTTAACTGGGGACCTAGAAACGACGGAGAGGCTCCGTCTCCGCCGCACCCGCAGTGGTCCACAACCCCACGACGGCTACCGCAGTCCACTTCACCCCTTCGCCGCCCCACACCGAACCCAGGGTTATTGTGCGGTTCGGCCCACGGTGGACCCCCACAGGAAACGTCTCACACCAGACGAGTGTAACCCCAATGATTGCGTTGTAGAGTAATGGTGGTGTACGCGTACGTGGAGAACTTGTTTGCGCAGCAATCGCCGACGTAGTGTAACTGAGGCGGAATAAGGGGAACCAGCCTGCATTCGCCGAGGCAGATGGAAAACCGCCTAAAAACCATCCACAGATTGGCCGGTTCACCGGACCTCGACACAAGTCCGCCGGGCGGATTCGTGCTGGGGACCAGGCGCTCCTTCCCGCCCGGAAAGCGGTGCGTTAGACCGCACGGCCAACTGGGCGGGCCCGCAGATGTTAAGTCCCATAGTGTTCAGAGACATATAAATAATAAACAGCGTCAGCAATACGCGCCCTTCCTTGGCACAGTAAGATGGAAGAGTGCTTGGAAAAAAAAATAATTCTCTCTTCCTTTCTTTCGTTCTTAGTAAAAAAAAGGCAAGTGAAAACATTTACTAACTTTTAATATCGGGAGTATCGACCCATTCCTCTACTTTAATTGGTAAATTATACATTCTAGCAGGAAAAACTTTAAAAAAGTACTTTTTAATATAAATGCCCATGTTTTGGGCATTTAAAACTGCTTTAGGCAAATTCCCTGACAAATGCCTATTTACAAATGCCCTGCCCACTGTGCATTTGCCCAGCCCATATCACTAGTGGGGCATACTCTTGTGTACTGCTCGAGTGCCTGCAATGCGTACCAGATAAAATTAAAGGAAGCCTTCGAAGCAATACACAGGCGGGCTTCCAGATTTATTATCGATAGATTCAAACAACACGCAAATGTTACGGAGATCCTTCGGGAAGTTGAGTGAGAATCCCTGGAGGGAAAGCGAGGTTATTTTCGAGAAACACCATTGAGAAACTTAAGGGAACCAGCAACTGAAGCACACAATAGAACGGTTCTGCTGCCGCCAACATACACTACTGGCTATTAAAAGTGCTGCACCAAGAAGAAATGCAGATGATAAACGGGTATTCATTGGACAAGTATCTTATACTAAAATTGACATGTGATTAAATTTTCACGCAATTTGGGTGCATAGACACTGAGAAATCAATACCCAGAACAACCACCTATGGCCGTAATAACGGCCTTGATACGCCTGAGCATTGAGTCAGAGCTTGGATGGCGTATACTGGTACAGCTGCCCATGCAGCTTCAACACGGTACCACAGTTGATCAAGAGTAGTGACTGGCGTATTGTGACGAACCAGCTGCTCGGGCACCATTGACCAGACGTTTTCAATTGGTGAGAGATGTGGAGAATGTGCCGGCCAGGGTAGCAGTCGAACATTTTCTGTATCCAGAAAGGCCCGTACAGGACCTGCTACATGTGGTCGTGCATTATCCTGCTGAAATGTAGGGTTCCGCAGCGATCGAATGAAGGGTAGAGCCACGGGTCGTAACACATCTGAAATGTAACGTCCACTGTTCAAAGTGCCGTCAATGCGAACAAGAGTTGACCGAGACGTGTAACCAATGGCACCCCATACCACACGCCGGGTGATGCGCCAGTATGGCGATGACGAATACACGCTTCCAATGTGCGTTCACCGCGATGTCGCCAAACACGGATGCGACCACCATGATGCTGTAAACAGAACCTGGATTCATCCGAAATGAATTACGTTTTGCCATTCGTGCACGCAGGTTCCTCGCTGAGTACACCATCGCAGGCGCTCCTGTCTGTGATGCAACGTCAAGGGTAACCGCAGCCACGATCTCCGAGCTGATAGTCCATGCTGCTGCAAACGTCGTCGAACTGTTAGTGCAGATGGTTGTTGTCTTGTAATCGTCCCCATCTGTTGACTCAGGGATCGAGACGTGGCTGCACAATCCGTTACAGCCATGCGAATAATATGCCTGTCATCTCGACTGCTAGTGATACGAGGCCGTTGGGATCCAGCAAGGCATTCCGTATTACCCTCCTGAACCCACAGATTCCATATTCTGCTAACAGTCATTGGATGTCGACCAACGCGATAGGCTTCAACCCGACCTTTATCAAAGTCGGAAACCTGATGGTACGCATTTCTCCTCTTTACACGAGGCATCACAACAACGTTTCGCCAGCCAACGCCGGTCAACTGCTGTTTGTGTATGAGAAATCGGTTGGAAACTTTCCTCATGTCAGTACGTTGTAGGTGTCACCACCGGCGCCAACCTTGTGTGAATGCTCTGAAAAGCTAATCATTTACATATCACAGCATCTTCTTCCTGTCGGTTACATTTCGCGTCTGTAGCACGTCATCTTCGTGGTGTAGCAATTTTAATGGCCAGTAGTGTAGATTGCGCGTAAGGATCACGAAAATAAGATACGAGAAATTGGGGGTGATAGGGAGGCGTGTAGGCAGTCGTTTGTCCCTCGCTCTATTTTCGAGTGGGACAGGAAAGGAAATGACAAGCAGTGGTACACTGCAGTGCCGAGTTTTACGACCGGCACGTGAAGCTGACTGCCGCGTGATTCTACTTGGGCTCATACGGAGGCATACAGACAGTCATTTTTCCCTCGCTGTATGTGCGAATGGAACGGGAAAGGAAAGGACTAGTAGCGGAACAGGGAATGCTCCGGCACGCACCATACCGTGGCTCGCGGAGTAGGTATGTAGGGGTACCGTTTACTGTGGATGGTAAAGGTATCCATCTCCATTCCACCACGTTTGAACGTCCACCGATCTTACTATGCAGATCCCAAACAACCGTCTGGCACATACACATCACTCTACTGGCATGACCTACGCCTACGGTGGAAGGTGACTTGAACTCGTGGCACCAGCTGTCCGGGATATAAGCGCTGATATGAAACTTCCTGGCAGATTAAAACTGTGTGCCCGACCGAGACTCGAACTCGGGATCTTTTTGCTTTTCGCGGGCAAGTGCTCTACCATTTGAGCTACCGAAGCACGACTCAGTTTCATATCAGCGCACACTCCGCTGCAGAGTGAAAATCTCATTCTGGAAACCTCCCCCAGGCTGTGGCTAAGCCATGTCTCCGCAGTATCCTTCCTTTCAGGAGTGCTAGTTCTGCAAGGTTCGCAGGAGAGCTTCTGTAAAGTTTGGAAGGTAGGAGACGAGATACTGGCAGAAGTAAAGCTGTGAGGACCGGGCGTGAGTCGTGCTTCGGTAGCTCAGATGGTAGAGCACTTGCCCGCGAAAGGCAAAGGGTCCCGAGTTCGAGTCTCGGTCGGGCACACAGTTTTAATCTGCCAGGAAGTTTCATTAATAGTTTTTATTACAAATAAGGAGATTGACAATACTTGGAACTGACAATGGTGTCGCAAGCGATGGGCGACATGCAACTTAAATCCGAGTCCTTTGCTATATACATTGATCGTGCAAGTTCGACACACAGTTTGTTGATCGCTAATAACTGCTATCGACGTCGTTTCACCGCCTTCTTTTCTCTTGCGTTCTTCACCTTCGTTCCGGCGCTTGTGGTTACGCCAGTACGGTTCCCAGAGCGAGCAGCAAGAAGCAAGCGGCGCCCCTTGCTGTTTTGGTAGTGCGCTCCTGGACTGCAGGAGAACTACCACGGCGGCAGCAAGAGAACGCTCGCGTGTTCCACTGACCTCCCGGAAGGAAAGCCCGGAGTCAACTTCCGGCGCACCGCCATCCGCTCCGTCAACCGCCGACCGCCGTGTCCACAGCGCTGTACGGCCGACAGCAGTCCAGGGGCGCCACAGCACAGATACGTGACCCGCTGCGCTCGCTCGCTGCCTCCCTTAAGCCGTCGGCACACGGACCGTGCTGCCGAACGTTAACGTTGAGCGTGTCAAGTTCAACGTGCTGCTGAACGCTCTGGAACGATGCGACTTGTGCATACGGTACGTGGGCCCCAACGTGGTATACGCGATCGCAACGCACTCCAGCGGCAGTTGAGGGATGTTTCTGGTTCGTAAATGACACTCAACAGACGCGCGTAAAATTCCCACGTTAGCTCTATTAAAACGCACATTTACTCCATAGCCCAAGAAAAGGAAAGTACCGTGTCCATTCCATAAGGACACAGGCTTATAAAAGTTCCATTACAAACAGTGCGGTACAATTTTAGAATACTTCTCCGCATAATATAAACATTATTTCATCATTCCCACATTTTAGTAAAACCCCAAGGTCAGTCTTACTTGATCACTGTTCCTACCTAGAAGCAGAATCTTTGCAACATGTGAATTACAAAGCGTAAAAGAAAAAGGAGCAAAATATCTTTATACAAGTAGCGCAAGCTGTCCTGTAGATTAAGCCAATCGAACAGTCACCCCTCAAAAAAAGGTAACATACATTTACATAACATCAAACATTATAGCATATATTAAACTAATAATAAAGTATCAGAACCTAATAAAAACGCGAATGTTAGGGGAAAAAAATATGGAAGTGTTACGACGCGAACCACCGCCCCAACGAAAATTCATTACAAAACAGACATGCAACTGATTACGCTAAACCAACAAGGCAGTCCGTCTGCTTAATCATCATGTCTTACTCTTGCTAAAAACGTTAATAGTAGATAATTATGATACTAATTGAAATTTAATTATAACAAATTGCACCAAGAACAATGCGTTTTGAGTGGATCTTCAGGTGTCGCTGCCTTCAAATAGCCTACTCTCATGATACGCAAGTTACAATAATTCTTTTGCCACGAATATGATGTTTCTCATTAATTTATTGGAACGAATCACACAACTAACAACGGGTTTTCCACTGATTCTCAATTTGCTGGTGCTCAGAAACGGCATATATACATATAGGCTTGAAATGAACGCCAATATGGCGCCTCACAACTCTGTACTGAAGGGAAACGGCGTGCGTGTGACGTAGGTGGCGTTGTGCCATCTCATTGGTCAACGCTCAGACGCACGCTCAGAATATCTGACATGCCAGATATTGCTCTGCACGTTCTGAAAAACTCCCGAACGTGCTATGACGTCAGAAACTCGGCACGCTCAACGTTCGGATGCACGGTCCGTGTGCCGACGGCTTCAGCCCACACCACTCGCGCAGCAGAACTCGGTGGTTCTCGCTGGGGATGCTAGGAGCCTAATGGCGCCATCGCCACGTGGCTTAATCCCCTTTTAAACGAGCGACTTTCTCGTCTCGTCTGACACCCGCCAATTAAGTCTACTACAGCCCTTGGCGTGTTATTCCTGCACTGAGTCTGTCATATCGCGATTGGCCGTTTTCGTTTACACGTCAGCGCCAGAGTTGCGTGTGTTGTGAGAGATGTCTGCTGTGCAGTTTGGCACCAGAACGGTGAAACTGACATTATCAGGGATCATCCTATTTACGAGAAATATGTAGTAACAGAATGTGCGAACAAGCAATGACAATGGAACTTATTAATGACCTCAGCAAAATTCGTATTGGACGTTCTTCACAATCGTCGTACGGTAAGTTTTCTACATCCCTGAGAACTGAAAGAACAGGAAAAATGTCGCCCAAATCTTTCATCAATTTTTTAGAGAAAATACACAGGTTGCCTCTCCGAAGAGTCTCCAGGCGCATTTTCTCTGGTGTTTCAGCAGATACTGGCAATTTCGTTTCTGCATTGTGTCGTTGGAGTCAGCCCTAACAAACAGTGCTCACCACGTCTTTCATGTGACGCTCAGTTACGACGGAAAGCGTCGGTTTGTTTCCGGTTACAAAGTGATTTTCAAAGCGGAATTTTAAGTGTCCATTCGGCAGAGCGGTCCCAGATTAGTCTAGTGCGACATTTGTTCCATCGATATGTATTATGGAGGAACGACAGGGTGACGGACGAAAATATTCCGTCCTTTTTTTTTTTTTTCCTCCGTACAGGAATGCCGTAGATAAATGGGGTTTGCTGCAACGAATAAAGCAAACATTGCAGTTGCTTACAAATGAACATGAACAGTCACAACCCCAAGAAACTTCTTCATAAAAAAAGAAGTTTCTTGCGGTTGTGACTGTTCATTTTTAAGCAATAAAAAAACCGCTCGGCTCCAAGAGAAATGTTCTCAATAATTACTTATACACTGAAGTTTTTATAGGTATTTTTATTCAAAAATATTAATATCTTCACTGTGTAATTGGGATTCTCCAGAGGCAGGTCTTAAAGGAGGTAACTCCGCTTGTGGTTATCTGCAACACGAAATTAACATATCACACTGATCCTTTCAGATGTAATTTTAGTTGACGTAGGGATTAAAAAAAACGTTTTTGGTAAAATTATAGACATCTGAAAAAAACATTTTTGAACCTCTCTTTTTAGGCTGAGAAAATACTAAACATAAAAAAATCGGCAACGATGAACTGAAGATAATTCAGTTTGCTTCAGAGGTGACCAAAAATCATTAAAATCGGATGAAAATTGTATCGTGGGCGACGACAATCATGGCGAAACACATGGTTTTGAGAAAACCGCATTTAAAGTTTGACAAGTGTTTATCATATGAAAAAAGGGACAAAGCTTGAAACACAGGATATCATCGATCCCTGCCCCATATGACTATCATCCCCGGCTAATGATTGCTCGCTTTCTGCTACTTTCATCTGATAAGCCCTCATTTTCCTCCTCAAAGCCGTTTTCATGTCTGAGCGCATCGCCGGTGGTATCTCTCTGTCTTCACAGAATCTGCGTATTTCATCGGAGATTTTGATTTTAAGAACATTTGGCACGCGCATTAATGCAGTATGCCCTACATTGAATGTATATACGACCAAATTTGAGACAATGCTGACAATTTCGCTTCGTTTGGAAGTTATTTTTGGAGCTTGTATCTATTGAAACTTTTCACATTTTGGGTTCAGATGGCGCAAATGGCTCTGAGCACTATGGGACTTAACATCTGAGGTCATCAGTCCCCTAGAACTTAGAACTACTTAAACCTAACCAACCTAAGGACATCACACACATCCATGCCCGAGGCAGGATTCGAACCTGCGACCGTTGCGGTCGCGCGGTTCAGTACTAAGCGCCTAGAACCGCTCGGCCACTGCGACCGGCTCACATTTTGAGTAAAACCTCCCAAACAACGCTCCAGCAAATGAGGTTTACTCAAATCGGTGTAAACAGGGGTGATGGCACAGATAACGACTTGTGGCAAGCGGTTCTCCGACGTCGAGGCGTGCCGTGTGAACGCTCCGCTTCAAACGCTCGCAGAATCGTTACTTTTTGGAGTTCGCGCATAATACTTTGGGGATTAATTCTCCAACGTATATACAATCGAAATCCGTAAAAAAAATCAAGTTTTTTTTATCATCACCCTGTCGTTCACCCTTAATGGGACAGCAAAACTCGAACAACAGCCAGTACTCCACCACCGACAGCACTGCCTGGCACTCGCTGACTCCTAGCACCAAGCATGCAGTGCAACTGAGTCGCATGCTGGACCGCTGTTTATTCTTCGACTTTTAACGTCCGCGCTACTACGTATCGATGCAACGAATGTCGCTCTAGATTAATGAGGGACCTCTCTATCGAATGGACTTGAAAATTCCGCTTTTAAATCGCTATATTCATCATGAATTGCATTGTTAAAAAAACACACCATTTTCAAATGGCAGTGCCATGTATTTCACATTATTTCCGCTAGATAAAAACAAAATTACGAAGGAAAGGAACCCGAGTTCCCACATCTCTACTCAATTAAAACATTATATTGCGTCACAATATTTTATCGCCTCCTTATTGTTATCTGTAATGTATCCAAAAGAAGTATTTTGTTGACAGCAGAACCCTTATTACAGAAAAGGAGTTTAACACCATTAAAGATGGTGTGGGTACAATTGAAGTGCGAATAAGTGCACGCATCGTTCTGTTACATCTTTATACATTCGAATTTTCTTTAATTTCTATGTCCTGTGAAAGTTTCAAAATGTGCAGGTTCTTATTTGCTTTGACAGATAACTCTTGGAGCTTATTTGTTACTTTCTTTAACCATTTTATGGTTAATGGGACACATCTTATGCCCCAATAAAGTAATAAACAGTTTTGAGCGTATATCCCATATCTGTCTAATACTATCATCTTTAGGCTTCCAAGGGGACCAGTCGTACTCGTTACCACAAATTTCTGCAGTATTTGTGGTATATGCAGGGCTTGGCCGGAAATGAAAGTGACAGGACCTGGTATTCCACGTGGCCAGTCTTCTACAAAGAGACAACATATTTGACGCGGGCGATTGACTTCAAAGTGGTCTGTAGGCAGCGGTTGGCGCAGCGGAAAAGACTGCACCGAAAGATAGTCCGAACGTCGTGGCGACCTCTCCCTAAGCGAAAACATCTTTATTTTAATTTTCAGTTTTTAAATCACATACACTACAGATAAATCGAAATAATGCATGAAAAGAAAAGGCAGAGGAAAATTTGGGATTGCAAATAAATTTCCAAAATAGGATTTCACTCTAATGCACTCCACTAAAGAAGTTGATCAAAAAGCATCAAAACTGCCGTTACCTCACCGAGAGAGACAAAAAAATCGCATCCCGAGAATACTGTGTCAAAATACGTACCACTATACGTCACCACAGAAACCAGATGGCAGTTATAAGAGTCGAGGGGCATGAAAGGGAAACAGCTGTTGGGAAGGGAGTGAGACAGGGTTGTAGCTTCTCCCCGAAGTTATTCAATCTGTATATTGAGCAAGCAGTAAACGAAACAAAAGAAAAATTCGGAGTAGGTATTAAAATCCATGGAGAAGAAATAAAAACTTTGAGGTTCGCGGATGACATTGTAATTCTGTCAGAGACAGCAAAGGACTTGGAAGAGCAGTTGAACGGAATGGACAGTGTCTTGAAAGGAGGATATAAGATGAACATCAACAAAAACAAAACGAGGATAATGGAATGTAGTCGAATTAACTCGGGTGATGCTGAGGGAATTAGATTAGGAAATGAGACAAAGTACTAAAGGAGTTTTGCTGTTTGGGGAGCAAGATAACTGATGATAGTCGAAGTAGAGAGGATATAAAATGTAGACTGGTAATGGCAAGGAAAGCGTTTCTGAAGAAGAGAAATTTGTTAACATCGAGTATAGATTTAAGTGTCAGGAAGTTGTTTCTGAAAGTATTTGTGTGGAGTGTAGCCATGTACTGAAGTGAAACATGGACGATATATATTTTGGAGAAGAAGACAATAGAAGCTTTCGAAGTGTGGTGCTACAGAAGGATGCTGAAGATTACATGGGTAGATCACATAACTAATGAGGAGGTACTGAATACAATTGGGGAGAAGAGGAGTTTGTGGCACAACTTGACAAGAAGAAGGGACCGGTTGGTAGGACATGTTCTGAGGCATCAAGGGATCACAAATTTAGCATTGGAGGGCAGCGTGGAGGGTAAAAGTCGTAGAGGGAGACCAAGAGATGAATACACTAAGCAGACTCAGAAGGATGTAGGTTGCAGTAAGTACTGGGAGATGAAGAAGCTTGCACAAGATAGAGTAGCATTGATAGCTGCATCAAACCAGTCTCAGGACTGAAGACCACAACAACAACAACAACAACAGCAACAACATACATCACCAGTTATCTCGCCTATATTTGGCGAAATAATGCGTTATGCGTGGTTTGCTACCTAACTGTGCAGTCAGAGAGAGAATCTTTTATGACCGTAAACCATTATCTTTTTTCGCAGAAACTTTAAAAAGAGCAAAAATTTAAAAAAATGCGACCTTCATTACCTGTGTAACATGACGAGAAAATTGCTGCTTTACCTTTTTTTACGATGAGCTTCACTCCAGCAGGCGTAACTAATCAAATGTTCAATAATAAATGTATCTAATTTTATGCAAGAAGTTCTCTTGTACGCGTCGTAATTCCTCCCTGGAAATTTATTCGCTATGTAATATTTTCGTTTGGCTTTGCTTTGCATGCCTTTTATGAAAATATATTCAGCTTTGTTTCGGTTTAATTGCTGTATAAGCGATGCAAAAATTGAAACGAAAAAAAGAAGTTTGTGCACAGAGATTCGATCCGTGAGCTCCGAATCACCGCTACTACTCTTTCCGCTGCGACAACCACTGACTGAAAACCGCGCTAACACAAATGGTTCATGTCTCTCCCGACCAGCGCCAAAAATGCTATTTTTTTCTCTACTCTAGCCCATCAGGAGATCCAGCTTCTGTCACTTTCATTTCTGGCTAAGCCCTGGATTCACCATAAATTTGGACGAAATCGGTGATGACGATTAGATGCGGATCTCTTTCACTGAGCACGGGGTGAAAATGCAGATGGCTACGAGCGATAAAACGAAACTAAGTCTGTTCATTGCCAACACAATGCGTCTTCTTCATGGAAAGTTCATCAATTCACCCTCTTCTCCGTTCTAAGAATGTCTAAAGTAACTTACTATATTTTCTTATACGAGATCTGTTCAAAAAATTCCGAAACAATGCGGTTGGCATCCCTGCACGCGCCTGTATTTTATGTGTAACTGTCGGAAGTTTCACCGTTGTACGTCTTTTAGTTGTTGTTCAGTGGTGTATTGAGCAGAACGACGTGTCGTACAGTCTGCGAATTTCGAGATGGCAGAGTTTAGAGGAGCAACGCGTGCGCATTAAATTTTGCGTGAAACTCGAGACACGTCAAATGATGCGGGGAAGATGAATTCTTAAACCGTACTCGCTGTTACAACTAGTTCACACGGTTTGAGAATGTTCGGACGGAAGTTAGAGGTGACCCTTGTTCAGGACGCCCTTCGACGTATACCGACGAACGCTCAGGTCAGGTCCAGTGTCAAAGCCACGCTGATAATTTCGTTTGACTTTGAAGAATTAGTTCATCATGAATTCGTGCTACAGGAGCACACTGTTAATCGATGGTACCATCGGGACGTGTTGCAACGCCTGCGAGAAAATGTGAGAAGGAAACGGCGTGAAATGTGGCTCCTGCATCACGATAACGCACCCGCACATCCATCCCTGTTGGTACGTGGCTGTTGCACAAAGAAAGGAAATCACTGTGTCGCCTCTTACTCCGTACTCTCCATACCCGGCCCCTGCGGACGGATTTTTGTTTTTTATTTCCAAAGTTGAAAACCTCGTTGCAAGGGCGAAGAGTTGCAACGACAGACGAGATTAAAGAAAATCCGCCGACGGCGCTTCGCGCGATCCAGAAATACGTGTAGCGAGACTTGTTTCCGGAGGAGAAAAAGGTGTTGGGAGCAGTGTATCAGTTGTGGAGGAGAGTATTTCGAAGGCGACTATGTACAATAATAAGTAAAAGGTAAGCGTAGAAAGATTTTGCGGACAAAGTTCCGGAAGTTTTTGAACAGATCTCGTACGTCATAGACACTGTTTAGAAACAAGACAGGGTTGTAGCTTATCCCCGATGTTATTAAATCCGTGTACTGAGCAAGCAGTAAAAGGAAAAGAAAAAAAAAGAGTAGGTATTAAAATCGATGGAGAATAAATAAAAACTCTGAGGTTTGCCAACGACATTGTAATTCTGTCAGAGACAACAAAGAACCTAGAAGAGCAGCTGTATGGAATGGCCACTGTCTTGAAATGAGGATATAATGAACATCAATAAAAGCAAAACGAGGATAATGGAATGTAGTCGAATTAAATCAGATGATGCTGAGGAAGTTAGATTAGGAAATGAGACACTTAAAGTACTAAATGAGTTTTGCTATTTCGGAAGCAAAATAACTGATAACTGTCGAAGTAGGGAGGATATAAAATGTAGACTGGCTATCGCAGGGAAAACGTTTCTGAAGAAGAGAAATCCGTTAACATCGAGTATAGATTTAGGTGTCAGAAAGTCTTTTTTGAAAGTATTTGTGTGGAGTGTGTGAAACAAGGATGACAACTAGTTCTGACAGGAAGAGAATAGAAGCATTCGAAATGTCGTGCTACAGAAGAATGTTGAAGATTAGATGGGTAAATCACATAACAAATGAGGAGATACTGAGTAGAATTGGGGAAAAGAGGAATTTGTGGCCAACGTGACTAGGAGAAGGGATCGATTGGTAGGACTCATTCTGAAGCATCAAAGGGTCACCAATTTAATACTCGAGGAAAGTGTGGAGGTTAAAAATAGTAGAGGGAGACCAAGAGATGAATACACAAAGCAGATTCGGAAGTAGGTTGCGGTAGTCATTCGAAGATGACGAGGCTTGTAAAGGATAGAGTAGCGTGGAGAGTTGCATCAAACCAGTCTCTGGACTGAAGACCACAACAACAACAACAACTCTACACCTTGAAGTAATTCTGCTGGATTGTGCATAATTTTAGTGGAACGTGCCCCATCCAGCTTCATAGAATATAGAAAACGTTGGCGTGTGATATTTAAACGCCATCTTGAAATTTTATGTTGAAAATTTGTTTGCCATTTTTCATGTTTGTGTCATAAGGAGAAATGTACTTTTTTCCATAATTGGCATCCTAATAAAATTACTCCAAAAACTGAAATTTAACTTTCAGAATCCTAGGCTACATGAAAACATGGAAATTGGTTCATGTGACACATATCGCACCTTACCGATTCTCAAAATCAATCAACTTAAAAAAAATTTGATAGTCTAAATCTGTTATGGGTCATAAGGGAGAACAGTTTTTGACCCTTTACTGTTCAAACATGTGTAAAATAAATTTTAGCTACGAAAGGGTTAAGAAGTATAGGGCAAGTTACCCGTACACGGTAACTGCCAGCAGAGCTACAATTTTCCTAAGAGCGCTCTGAGTTTCAGAACAGCCTGCCTTTCGTCGTAACTCGCTGCAGCTAATGCCATTGTGCGCGTACAATCGGCAATTGGTAGTGATGTCCCATCCGTCTTTTTAGGTCGTGTCCATTCTGACCGACTGACATTTATCGGGATTAATTGCGAGCCACGGTGGGCAGCGGGCAGAAGGGATGGGGGGAGGGGAGGCAACCCCCCCACCACCACCCCCACCACCGCCACCAATTTCCGGATGGCCCGCCGTGGTGTAACTCGGTTCGCGCTCAAGGTCGCGCGCCGGGAGGGGGTGGGGAAAGGCCTCTGATGACGTCAGAAGGCGCCGCCGTCTGCCAGCCGGCGTTACGCAAGCAGGCTCGCCTGCAGCAGCGAAAATTAGAGCCCGCGCCGCACCACGACAGCGAGGCACACCGAGCCGCGCCGCCGCCTTTGTTACGAGCCGCCTTAAGCCGTCGGCACACGGACCGTGCATCCGAACATTGAGCGTTGAGCGTGCCGAGTTTCTGACGTCACAGCGTGGAATAACACGTTAGGGAGTCTTCCCGAACGTGCAGAGTAATATCTGGCATGTCAGATATTCTGAGCGTGCGTCTTAGCGTTGACCACCTACGTAACATGCATGCCGTCTCCCTTCAGTACAGAGTTGTGAGGCGCCATATTGGCATTCATTTCAAGCCTATATGTATATATGCCGTTTCTGAGCACCAGCAAATTGAGAATCACTTCAAACCCATTGATAACTGTGTGATTCGTCCCAATAAGATACTGAGAAACATCACATTCGTGGCAAAAGAATTATTGTAACTTGCGTATTATGAGAGTAGGCTATTTGAAGACAGCGACACACTGAAGATACCCCAAAACACATTGTTCTTGGTGCAATTTGTTATAAGTAAATTTCAATTAGTAACATATCTACGATTAAGGTTTCAGCAAACGCTAACACAACATGATCAGATGGTATGTGTGTGTGTGTGTGTGTGTGTGTGTGTGTGTGTGTCCGCTTTTTTTTTTCTAACTGTCGCTTTTTTATTAGGTTCTGATACTTTATTATTAGTTTAACATAAGTATATACTATAATATTTGATATTATGTAAGTATAAGTTCACCTTTTTTTGAGGGATGACTTTCTTCAATTGGCTTAATGTACAGGACAGCTTGCACTACTTGTATAAAGAAATTTTGCTCCTTTTTCTTTTACGCATTGTAATTCACATGTTGCAAAGATTCTGCTACTGGATAGGAACAGTGATCAAGTAAGACTAACCTTGAGGTTTTACTAAAATGTGGGAATGATGAAATAATGTTTATCCTACGCGGAGAAGTATTCCAAACTTGTACCGCACTGTTTGTAATGGAACTTTTGTAATCCTGTGTCCTTATTGATTGGACATGGTATTTTCCTTTTCATGGACGATGGAGTAAATGTGCGTTTTAATAGAGCTAATGTGGGAATTTTGCGCGCGCCCGTTAGGTAAACAGTGTGATTTACGAACCAGAAACATCCCTCAGCTGCCGCTGGAGTGCGTTGCGATCCCGTATACCACGTTGGGGCCCACGTACCGTACGCACAAGTCGCATCGTTCCTGAACGTTCAGCAGCACGTTGACTTTCAACAGCACGGTCCGTGTGCAGACGGCTTTTACGGCGTTCTCTCCTCTGGCGCGCACACGCGATACGCAGCCCGCTGCCGGATTTACTGCGACAACAGTCACTGACATACATAACCAACTGATTGTTGTATCGTTCAGTCTATTTTTACATTTGAGCACGTCTAGAACTGTTCGGACGCTTTAATCCACCGTTAGGGATATCTCGTGTTTAGCTCGATCCTTCGATTGCTCCGCGATCTAGCGGCTTCTGCTGGTACTATCTTCGCGGCATATTTTTGGCCTGTTTCCGCACCTCAGAACGGTAAAAACGAACTCCTATAGCAGGGCCAGCCAAGGTGTGCCGAACACACGCGTGCACGTTGTGCAGGACATGGGCGGTCCAAGGCACATTCTGTCTAGGCCTTGTTCGCTCCTCCTCGGAAGTGCCTGGTACAACGTGGCATTTCATTAGTATTGCGGTGTGGCATTTTTATCCCAGCACAACGTCCGGAACCGCGCGACTGCTACGGTCGCAGGTTCGAATCCTGCCTCGGGCATGGATGTGGGTGATGTCCTTAGGTTAGTTAGGTTTAAGTAGTTCTAAGTTCTAGGGGACTGATGACCACAGATGTTAAGTCCCATAGTGCTCAGAACCATTTGAACCATTTTCCTGGCACAACTCTAGTGCGACAGAGCCTTCAGTGCTGTGTACCTTCGCTGTTTGTTCGTGGTACGGAAGCTTCCACAGTTCCAGTGACTCTTTGCAAAAAAAGCGATCTATTGTCACAAGCCTTTAGAAATGTATGGGAATGACAGAAGACGCCTCAGTATATGTTATGCTACCGCATAAGCGACGGGCACCGGACTTTTACTATGAAACGACATTGCAGTACCATGCAGAAAGAACTTAAAGACTTAGCTGGCAATGAAAGAGCAAAAAATTACAACGATCGAGAGACGGGATTCATCTTACATCAAGGAGCACTTAGTGTGCTTGGTTCAGTGTCATATAATATTCAATTATTCAAAAACAGTCTTAATCGCATTTATTATTATAATACCGCCAACCGGTTTCAGCCCGACGTAGGGGTCATTTTCTGGG
This sequence comes from Schistocerca piceifrons, assembly GCF_021461385.2. Classification (NCBI taxonomy): domain Eukaryota; kingdom Metazoa; phylum Arthropoda; class Insecta; order Orthoptera; family Acrididae; genus Schistocerca; species Schistocerca piceifrons. The sequence continues at coordinate 28,129,712 of NC_060144.1, forward strand.
CGTTTACACTGTGAAATTATAGATATCCGTCAGAAAGATTCCATTACACAACAGCTAAAATTACGTAAATTTAAAATATGTTACCCATTGGTCGACTGCTGATGGTGTCACTCCTGTCTACATAACGGGAGGAAACTATGCGAGACTAACCCTTCGTATGGGCTTACATAGCGTGCTGAGATCACATGAATAGACGACAACACCCCCAGCGGCGATCAACGGCATGTAATACAGTTTATTACATGTCATTACTAGTCACCTTGGTTTAACATAAATTTAAGTGACAGTAAATAACAGAAAACGGAACCATTGTTTTACTTTATATTACGGCACATAATGTAATATACTTTTACGAATTTTATGAGTTGACTGCGGAACATTTGTTATTATTTTATAATTAACACTATAATTGTAGCTCTTTTTAAATGGAATGGTTCTGTTTTCTGTTATTTACTGTCACTTAAATTTATGTTAAACCAAGGTGACTAGTAATGACATGTAATAAACTATTACATGCCGTTGATCGCCGCTGGGGGTGTTGCTGCCTATTCACGTGATCTCAGCACGCTATTTAAGCCCATATGAAGAGGTAGTCTGGCATATTTTCCTCCGGTTATGTAGACAGGAGTGACACCACCAGCAGTCGACCAATGGGTAACATATTTTAAATTTACGTAATTTTAGCTGTTGTATAATGGAATCTTTCTGACGGATATCTATAATTTCACAGTGTAAACGCCCAGAAGATGACCCCTACGTCGGGCTGAAACCGGTTGGCGGTATAATAACAATAAATGCGATTAGGACTGTTTTTGTATAACTGATTAATCATACTAATCGCTGCTTCATCTCCACAACCACGTTGCTCAAAAATCATATAATATTGTTTGAAGGAGAAGATTTTCGCCTTTAATTGTTACCTTTGCTTAAAAATCAGCATAAATGTTTGTTTATACATACATACCGGTATTATCCGACAACTCTTATTGGACATCAAATACAACAATATGGTAGGATTTAACGCTATTTCCTCATGAGTTTCACGAAACTAACAAACTTTGTTATGGCTAGTCGTAGTTTCTCACGTAGGCCTGTCCCTGCACTCGCCTAGCACGAGTCAAATGTCACGTCGATGTTCGAGCAGGAACGATACTATATCGAGCTCTATAGCGCATCGGGAAATATCGAGACCGTTCGAACTGGAGCATCGTTTGCCCCGCCCCAGTTTTTCTTTCAGGCGAATGACATTAGTCCCTGCGGCGGCGTCAGCAGCTGTACGAATATTTTTCACTCAGTATCCAAGATCGAGTGGTTTCACCTAACGTGAGACTACCGGCTGACACAAGACTCTTGACGGTTATGTCTGCTATACGAATGTTTTCACTTAGTAGTTCAGTCTTTGCGATTACATGTGAGCCAAGACCAGGGTTACCAGGATTTTTCGAGATAAGTAATGTACCTTCTTTCAAGGAGAGGCAAATAAAATTAAATGTATTTATAATGGATGCAGTTGAACTCCGTGACTGTGCCTTTATGGGGTGAAGAATAATACCCGCTGCCAGTCACAATAGGAGGTGATTAAACTTAACACACGACCGGTTTCGGGCTTGTGCCCATCTTCAGGTGGGACAAATGGCTCTGTGCACTATGGAACTTAACTTCTGAGGTCATCTGTCGCCTATAAATTAGAATTACTTAAACCTAACTAACCTAAGGACATCACACACATCCATGCCCGAGGCAGGATTCGAACCTGCGACCGTAGCGGTCGCGCGGTTCCAGACTGAAGCGCCTAGAACCGCTCGGCCACTCCGGCTGGCCTCAGGTGGTTTGTATTCATGAACATGTCCCCATATAAGTGTTTAATCAAAAGCAAATAATGTGTTAAAGACTAAATCGACACAGATGAGACATTTGGAAGTTGCTAAGCGACATGTGTTGTAAGGTATTATAGTACTTACATATAGCTGATGCATCCATATCGTTTTCGCATTATATTTATCACATTAATTTACAAAAATACTTCGCTTTCTACACGTTAACTGTGTATTAGCCATCACGCTAATTATTTCGCGTTTACATATTATGGCTTTGATAAAATATTGGCACTTTAGATGTTAGTAACTTGAGAAACACATGCACTCACAACATCCAACGTGTTTACAGTGGAAAACAGTTTATCCTCAAAAAGCTTATGTCAAGGAAATACAGAGATGTTACACAGACAGATACATAGCAGATATAAGAAATTATGAAAGTGAAACTGTTACATGTTTGTGGAACCACATTAGCATTACATAGGTCGGCCTGCAGAGGTCAGTGATGCCAGCACGGTAGCTCAGCTTGTTCGGTCAGAGGGTTAGCTCCCCTCTGCAATACAAAAAGCTGAGTTAATGGTTCAACTATGAACTCGAACAAGGGTCATGGGACGTCCGCTCCGAACAAATACAACGACTAATAACGAACAAAATGAGATCAAGAAAAAGAAAAAAAAAGTGGTAACTTGTTTGCCTGCCACGCAGCGGTCCCGTTTTCGATTCCCGCCCGGGTTGGAGATTTTCTCCGCTCGTGGACTGGGTGTTGTGTTGTCCTCATCATCCTTTCATCATCGACATTCATGTCGCCCAATGTGGTGTCACCTGAAATAAGACTTGCAATCCGGCGGCCGAACTTCCCCGGATGGTTCCTCCCGGACAACAATCAATTTTAATATACATAGAATGGGTGTTGGAATATTATATGAAGTTAAATAGACATCGTCTTTTTTAATTTAAAAAAAACGTTTCCTGTTATCTGAGTCTAGTGTCATAAAATGCCTTGTCACGAATCCATCAACCCAAAAACATGTAATAATTTCATTCTCACGTTTGGTGATTGCTGACCATAATCTCTATTTTCCAATTTAAACACGTTGGATATAGTGAGTGCATGTGTTTCTGATGCCAGTAACATTTAAATGGCACAACTCTGTCAAACACACACTATGCAAGCGACAATAATTAGCATGGTGACTAATATACAATTAACTTGTAAAAACGAAATATTCTGGTAAGAAAATTATGATAAATGTAATATGGAAATGATATGGATACACCAGCTATATGTAAGTACTAGAATACTTTACAATACATGTCACTTACCCACTTATTTGTGTCTGTTTAGTCAACATCATATTTCTTTTTAATTTAGGCAGTGAACTCCAACCCCGAGTAATGAACGTAAACCGCCTGAAGATAGGTATAAGCCCGAAACTGCTCGTGTTTAAATAAAATCATGTTCTACTGCAGCTGGTAGCGGTTATTATTCTGCACCGAACAAAAATTATATTTCTAACACAGTGCCTTCTGACCAATTAGCCGCAGATGCAGTGTTTGAGAACTGGTGGCACTTTCTTTTCAAGTGGTCCATTAGATTACTGGATGAACCGTGAAAACGTATCTTCTTTTTACAGAGCGTGCAGACCGCAACATCAGTCAGATTTTGTATAAATTTCTCAGGCAATAGATCTTTTCTGCGTTTTTCCCAGACACAAAGTTCACTATTAAGTATAAGCACTCGTTATAAAACACCGGCGAAAATCTGAACTAAAAGCTAATTGCTGACAGCAAGTAAAAAGAAACTGTCGAAATGACAATAACAATGACAGCACGCGATAACAGAATACAGTCAGCAACTATGATCTCACAATACCAAAACGATCGATTGGTCCCGCTCAGAATTGGGAGCACCGTGGATTAGGCGAGTGCAATTGACACCACCAACGGTCCTCAGAGATGAATGTACATGCCTATATGAACAGTATGTAACTAAAAGACACTGGCTGTTAAACATTGATGACATGACTCCAAGAGCATAATATGTACGCTGATGACATTCAGTTTGCAAGTATCTTTATGTGTTCGCACCACTTCAACACAGAATCAATATTCGTTCCTATAAATACTGTGTTTGTTACGCAGATGTTTCTTCTTCCTCAACTGAACTGTCTATTATGGTATTCATTATCTCAGTATCTAGTCATAACGCACCTTATTCCTCAATATTTCAGTATCCTACGATTTTACACATTTATTTGTTCTGACAATTCTCTTAAAATTCATCACTACTAAATTCCGATTGAGTGTATATTCGCTCCTGTATACGCTTTACATCTCAAATTCCGATTTCGGTATCCCGATCTCACTATGATGTAATCTAGCAGTTATCTTCCCCTGTCTCCAAGCATTTTCCAAATATACCTAGTACTCTTCTAAGTTTTAACCGTTGAAACTTAATGCAGAATTCAGTTAGACTTTCTCCTCTATCATTCCTAGTACTGGGTCCGTATTCTTTTAGATTGTCTTTTATTCCTCCTATTACTAAATTTTCATTTCCGTTAATATATTTAGTCAACCGTGCTCATATAACCTCTCTATCACTTCATCCTGTGATTGTGATTTTGCCATTTATACTTGAACTATTGATGTTGCCGTTGGTTTGCTGCCGATTTTGATGAGAACAAACCTTTCAGCGAACTGCTCACAGTAACTCATTCTCTGCCTTAGCTTCCTATTCATGACAAAGCATTACACCATTTTCTGCTATTACGTTAATCTGACCAGAAGTCCTTATCTTCTTTCCATTTCACTTCAGTGACACCTACTGTGACTACAAGGGGCATTGTACTTCCAGTTTCAGATTTTCTAGCTTCTCTACCACATTTAAATAACTGATATTCCACATTCCGACTGGTAGCACGTTAGCTTGTAGTTCACGTGGTTAATTCCCTCTTGGCAGTTCCCTGCTGGAGATCCTAATGGGGGAGGGTTTTCATTGCCTTCTGCGTCCTCATGCCATTTATGGTTGCTCACTCTCCCGGCTTTTAAGGGAGTTTCCAACACCAAGAGCAATAGGTGGCCGTGAACGTCTTTCCGCTCCTCTGCGTTCATTGACGAGGCCATTGGCAGCATGAGTTTGACTCCTTACACCGACTTCTAACCCAGAAGTCTTGATCAGGAGTCAAAGACGCCACACGTAGACCACTGGCTGTGTAAATCATTTCAAACTTTGGAGAAAGGCTGTGACATATCACACTCAATACGACCATGTCTACCACGGCACTGTGGTGTTCAAATCAACCTTCGGGTCGATTGCAGTTTCACTTATGAACAAACACATTCCACAGATTTATATATTTTTACATCACTGGATAAACAGAGGGTTTAGATTCAAGGCAAAGCAAACAGACGAAGTATTGCTTGCTTGGTATTTATATCGTTTTATGACTATGTGGGTAATCAGCTTCGCCGATAATTATTGTTTACTACTGCTTCATATTAGCTTTCTTAAACCAGGTGATACATCAGGATCCTAGGGGACTCTTAAGACCAGACAAGTGCGATTAGTTTTGATGAGCTAGTCTGCGAGTATCAAAATATGTGACATAAATAGTTGTATCTTGTGACTGCAGGGACTAAGAAGCTTAAATTTTTGACGCTGCCAAGGGATCGTAGACCTTAGTATATGACATAAATTCCAACTTGGTACCGCTATCTTTTCCTGAGAAAAAGGGGTCTTAACAGACGCACAGACAGACCGTCAACGAAGTGATTCTCTAAGGACTCCGCTTTTTCCAATTGAGATCCGAAGTCCTGAGAATAACAAATGCGATGTCTTCTTGCTGTTCCTACAATTCATTGCGCTACACATGTTTCTGTCTTTAAAAATCGTTATAGAGTCCAGTATAAACAACACGATGGGCCTTCGTCAGGTGCCGCAATCAACAGTCCACGGTGTTGGCCGCATGGCGTACTGCCTCGTAGTACTGCTGTCCATAGCTGGGCAACGTTAATCCGCTGCTAAGAAAATTAACTTCGTCATAATTTGAAGCGTTATTTTACTGGGGATTTATCAGATGTTAAAGTTAATCGTTAAATCGTGAAACGTCCCATTTAGAAAAATTATAAATGACTTTGCTTAAACTGACACACAATATTTTTAGCGCAACGCAATCTGACTTTCAATAATCCCTACAAAAGAATGGCCATGACAGACAATAACCAATACCTTTCATGAATCACTTACTCGAACTACTGCAATACAGCGAGCGCCAATACTGCCAGCTAAATAAAAGATTCTAACTACTGAAGGCACTAACTACTGATAGGCGTAGTTAGCAAATGAAAGATTTTGACAAAGAACAAACAATGTATTTACCTTAATAGTGTTCAAAAGTCATATATATATATATATATATATATATATATATATATATATATATATATATATATATGTGTGAGTTCATGACATCCAGTCTTACAAATTTACTGTCTCTGATGGACACACGTCCAGATCATCCGCTCTCAAAACTCTGCCATATCTCTCCCCACATCTACCACTGCTGGCGGCTCACCTCCAACAGCGCAACCCTACGCGCTGTTAACATCCAGCTGCCCAACACTACAATAGCGACTATTCCAACAATGCCACCCAGCCACTGACTGCACACAGCACAGCCAGTGATTTTCATACAGAGCGCTACGTGGCGTTACCAATATAAAAACCTAAACAGCCTACTTACAATCGTAATAGTGAACTTTGTTGTGGGTGTAGCGAAATGAGGAAGTGAATTAAACGTATTACTGTCGCTTGAATAAAAAAAAGTTTTGGTTGGGGAAGTTCAGGTGATACATCGAGGGCATAAAGGAGTCACGTTCGTAACAAAAAAAGTTTACTGTGCACTGGTCCCCACTAGCTCGAGACACATCCCTGCTAATTGCTGCAATGCCAAGAGACTCTCTAGTGTTTCTCTGCCGTATTTATTTTTTTTTTTTAGCCAGTTTACTGCTACTGGCTCCGCTGTTGATATCTAAATGGAAAGATGTCCTCTCCTTATGTGTTGTTTCAGATTGTTGAGGGTCGAAGCGTGAGCCCTAATTCCTGATTTGCCAGGTAACAACAGTCTACAGTCGAAAGGTACTTGTTCTCCCGATCTGGATCCAAAATTAACGTAATCACTTAAATGTGGCCATGGATTTTTATTGGTCGTCGAGCTAGAATCCGATTCCATGATCTAGTTTCCACTGTCAACACAGTAACAAAAAATAGTACTTAACGCGAACTGAGTAAACAAACAATAATAAAAAGGCAACACCTAGTTATTCTCACCGGCACTCGATTGTTTACATCAACCGCGCGCACCCCGCCTAGCCATACACTTACATGGCGCGAACTTGTCAATCATGACTCCCGCCGGCGCAGCGTTATTTCTGTCACAAAGAGTAGATACCTAATAACGATTAACTGACTCAAAGAAAGTTAACGGAAGTTAAAGAGTCTGTTAACTTTTTTAAATTAACTTAAAAGTGAATCCGTTATTCGAGAAGTTGACTTCGTTAATTAAAGATTAACGAATTAATAGACCGCCCGGCTAGCCGCGCGGTCTAAAGCGCTGCTTCCCGAGCGGGAAGGCGTGCCGGTCTCCGGCACGAAACCGCCCGGCGGATTAGCGTCGAGGTCCGGTGTGCCGGCCTGTCTGTGGATGGTTTCTGTGGTGTCACCGCCAGACTCCACACTTGCTAGGTGGTAGCCTTTAAATCGGCCGCGGTCCGTTAGTATACGTCGGACCCGCGTGTCGCCACTATCAGTGATTGCAGACCGAGCGCCGCCACACGGCATGTCTAGTCTAGAGAGACTCCCTAGAACTCACCCCAGTTGTACAGCCGACTTTGCTACCGATGGTTCACTGACTACATACGCTCTCATTTGCAGAGACGATAGTTTAGCATAGCCTTCAGCTACGTCATTTGCTATGACCTAGCAAGGCGCCATATTCAGTTACTAACAGATAATATTGTGAATCATGTACCGTCAAGAGCGACGTTCATCATTAATGGATTAAAGTTAAGTATCAAACTAATTACGTCCCCTTTCTGAATTCTAATTCCTTGTCATGTTCCAGACCTCACGTCAGTGTAGTTCTTCACTCCTCACGCCAGCCTGCGTGAGCTAAAACGCGTGCATTTCGGCCTCCACTAGTAACTCGGTGTTGGCTCTTCTGCCAACCCAACAGTTCTTAAGACGGTTTTCCATCTGCCTCGGCGAATGCGGGCTGGTTCCCCTTATTCCGCCTCAGTTGCAATATATCGGCGATTGCTGCGCAAACACTGTCTCCACGTACGCGTACCAGGCAAAAATTTGGGGTTACACTCGTCTGGACCGGAGGCTGGTGGCCGAGCCGTTCTAGGCGCTACAGTCTGGAACCGCGCGACCGCTACGGTCGCAGGTTCGAATCCTGCCTCGGGCATGGATGTGTGTGATGTCCTTAGGTTAGTTAGGTTCAAGTAGTTCCAAGTTCTAGGGGACTGATGATGTCAGCAGTTGAGTACCATACACTCGTCTGGTATGAGACGTTCCCTTGGGGGCCGAACTGCACAATAACCCTGGGTTCTGTGTGGGGCGGCGGTGGGGTGAGTGGACTGCTGCAGCCTGTTGTGGGGCTGTGAACCACTGAGGGCTACGGCGGGGACGAAGCCTCTCCGTCGTTATTAACGGCCTCGCGCCCAGCCACGCTGCCGCCTCCTCGGCTTAGCGATCGCAGGCGGAAGCTGCCCATGGACCTCTCTCACTTTCTCGCCGCTTTCTGGCGCCGGTAACGCAGCTTTCTCTGCACGCCTGACCTCGCTCAGTCGCCCGCTAGAGGTACGGGGAAATGCTGAACCGCGCCGCCTGCTAGCAACTCACCGTCGCTGCGAGGACGTCCTGTTGCACGGTGCCCACGTGGGACGGTTCTTCCATCGCTGGTATCACCATTAAAGGGTGTACGTTTCTATAATCTTTTCAGATGCATTAACTCTCTATGACCGTTTAGAACGTCCTCGTCACCAGTACAACCCGTACATAGCATTTTTAGCAACTGTAGAGAATATCAAAGAGAACCACCACTGAGGGGGTGGCGCAGTAACAGCATAATTGCAAAGGGCAGTGAAAGACTGCAGTAAAGGCAGTGAGTCATAGTAACATTTGGCGCACGGAATAAACTCGTCCGGATAGCAGTGGACGTTAACACGCTGCTTCCGGAACGGGGAGAAGCGCCGCCCCTATATCGGACACGCTCGGCGGATTAACGGGGAGGGTCCATGCGCCGGAGAGTTTTTTACGTGGTTTCCCACATGCCACTTGCTGAACCCCTGGCTGATACCTACACCCTGCCCCAGATACGCGATTTGCAAACATTTAGAAACCTGAAACTTCCTGGCAGATTAAAACTGTGTGCCGGACCGAGATTCGAACTCGGGACCTTTGCCTTTCGTGGGCAACTGCTCTACCAACTGAGCTACCCAAGCACCACTCACGCCCCGTCCTCACAGCTTTACTTCTGCCAGTACCTCGTCTCCTACCTTCCAAACTTAACAGAAGCTGTGAGGACGGAGCGTGAGTCGTGCTTGGGTAGCTCAGTTGGTAGAGCACTTGCCCGCGAAAGGCAAAGGTCCCGAGTTCGAATCTCGGTCCGGCACACAGTTTTAATCTGCCAGGAAGTTTCAAATCAGCGCACACTCCGCTGCAGAGAGAAAATCTCATTTAGAAACCTTTCGCTCACTTTCAAATGACACGCTATGCGCAGACTGTTGTGGTACACCTATTCAATCCCATGGGTGCTTACGGGGTGGCAACAGGAACGCCATCGGGCCACATCTCAAAACTAAACACACAAAATCCGGTAATATACATGTCGAACCTGCGCCGATGCGGGACGTAGCCACGAGGAAAAAAAAGTTGCGCTCAGTGTAAGAAATAGACACTGAGTGTAGAAACTATGAGCCCTTGGCGACTGTGTCTGGTTTTACGAAACAGTAACCTTCTGTTGAGAGCATCGAACTTGTTTAGTAAGAGACAACATCTCTTTCTGTCTCCTCGCCCCCTCCATCCCGTTGCTTTAAGGAATCAAGCTCTCATGTAATAAACAGCTTCAAACTTATGAATATCTTACAAATGAATTCAGGTGTCAAACATTTGACGTTATGCATAAATTTTTTTATGGTTGAAAACGCGAAACGATAATCATGATGGTACCACTAGTTTCAGATTATTCACCCATAGACTAATGAAAAAATAGAAACAAAACTGAAATTATGTCTAAAGTTTGTTGGAAGTCGCTAGGCATCCTCATTATCAAACATTACGTAATAATAGTCTGGCAAATCTACACTCTGTTAAAGAAAAAGAGCTATTTTTTCAAACATCAAGATGTTTATTTGCAGGTGCATTCAGTGGAATACGTGGATACAGTCAGCAAACTGTGGTTGCAAATAGAGTTAGTAGTAAAGAAGTAATAAATCAAAGCACTATTCCTAATGCTGAAGTTTCAGTACATGAACAGCGAAAATATAGTAAATGGTAAACTTTTTTTCCTTTCATCATTTGTAAGTAGGCTGTTTAGGTTTACTTATTGGTAACGCCACGTAGCGCTCTGTGTGAGAATCACTGGCTGTGCTGTGTGCAGTCTGTGGCTAGTTTGCATTGTTGTCTGCCATTGCAGTGTTGGGCAGCGGCAGCTGGATGTGAACAGCGCGTAGCGTTGCGCAGTGGGAGGTGAGCCGCCAGCAGTGGTGGATGTGGGGAGAGAGATGGCGGAGTTTTGTAATTTGTCATGAACTGCTATATATATTATGACTATTAAGGTAAATACATTGTTTGTTCTCTATTAATATCTTTCATTTGCTAACTATCCCTATCAGTAGTTAGTGCCTTCCATAGTTTGAATCTTTTATTTAGCTGGCAGTAGTGGCACTTGCTGTATTGCAGTAGTGGGGGTAACCAAGATTTTTGTGAGGTAAGCGATTTGTGAAATGCATAGGTTAATGTTCTTTTGTAGGGATTTCTGAAAGTCAGATTGCGTTGCGCTACAAAATATTGTGTGTCAGGTTAAGGACAGTCGTGTATAATTGTTCAAAGGGGACGTTTCATGTGTCGACCCTTAGCCGAGGATACCTCACTGGAATCTTCTGATTTTTTCTTGTAGTTTGTGTAAATAGTGTAGATTTTGTTTATTGCTGGCGCGTAATTGTAGAGAGAATCTCCTTTGTAGTTGCAGTCTTTCATTGTTGTACAGTAAAACAGGTGTGGCATGCATGTAGATTTGCACCAAGTATTTCGCAGCTGCGCTTGCAATTAACTAGATATTATTTTCAGTCTTATGTTAATGTGTTCTCTTATTTTGCTCTTCAAACTGTGCTTTCTGTGTTATCGTGTGAAATATTGTGACAATAATGGCGTGTGAAAAACGTAATACTAGGCTCCAAAGTAAACTGAGAAATGACAGTGAAAACGAAAGCAGTGTGTTAGCGCCACCGAGTAATGAATTAACTGATGTTCAAAGTAGTAATTTGGTAATTGCGCATAGGGAAACGGAGCGGGCTGCAAACAATGTTGTAGACAGTGAAACAATTAGTGAACAGGGAAGCATTATCGATCGATCGGTCGGCAACAGCTCGCCTCAGGAATCCGAAATGACAGAACATAATATTGCAAATACTGTAGACTTAGGTTTTGGGTCCTCACCGTTTTCTCAAATGAGTCAAGACACATTTTCTGCTTGTCAAAATGTGAATGTTGCCAGTGAAAATGCACTGCCAAAAAGCATAGAGAAACAGATTCCAGACACTAATACATTATTATTGCAATTAATGCAACAAATGGAACAAAATCAGAGACAAATGGGACAAAAGCTTCAAAAGTTAGACACAATCGAACAAAATCAGAGACAAACACAGCAAAAGCTTCAAAAGTTAGACACAGTGGAACAAAATCTTCAAAAGTTAGACACCACGCTTCAACAAACACGTGAAGATTTAACTAAAGTCTGTAATGACGTAAAAACACAAATTTGTGAGCATTTCCAACCTATTTTTTCGCGGCATGAAAATGCATTACAGAATCACGAAGCAGCCATAAAAGAACTGCAAATTATTGTTCATGAAAATCATGAGACGTTGCAAGCTAAATTTGACTCAGTTGCATCTACCGATTCGGTTACGCAACTTGCAAAAACGCAGGAAAACTTAAAGGACACAGTAGATACTCTGAAACTTGGTTCAGAAAAACACACTGAGGAAATAAGTACACTATCGGAGAAAGTAGCCGAACTTTCGGATAAGCTAAATAATTTATCTACGAAGGTAGATGATAATCTGAATGACACAAAACCAGTAGTCTTTAATGACACAGAAGAGTGCGAACAAATTAGGAAACTGAAACAAAATCTGAATCAAATTAATACGCAACACCAAAGAGAAATCTGGGAAGTACAAGATCAGCTGACACAGGCAATACAAGAATTACGTATTTCAGAGGACACTCGCACTCCAATACGGGAAGAGGGACATAGAAATACGGAACAGCCACAAAATAATAACACAGGGCACTTCGGAAATTATGAAAGAAATTGGCAAGGTACACCAAATTTTGAAATGGAACCGCCGAAACGACGTAACAATGACCGCTATGTGACTCGCCGACATGATGATTTTGACTATAAGCTGTTCATTACTACACGTAAATTCAAAACATTTAAGAATTCTGGCAACGACATTCATCCACAAGCATGGCTCCATCAATTCTCTCATTGTTTTCCTCCCAACTGGTCGTTAGACCACAGATTAGAATTAATGTGTGGCTACTTAGAGAATGAACCAGCTGTAAGAATGCGATCGGTCATTCACGATTGCCACAGTGAAGGAGAATTTTACCATGCCTTCCTCTCAGCATATTGGTCTCAAGCCACACAAGACCGAGTAAAACATAGCATCATTATGATGAAACACTTTGAACAATCTGAATTTTCCAGTCTTGTCAAATATTTTGTAAACATGATGCATAAGAATCAGTATCTTTCAAACCCATATAGCCCCTCAGAACTCATCCGCATTTGCTTACTCAAATTGCCTGAACATTTACGACATATTATTTTAGCAGGACGTTGCAAAGACGACATTGAAGCTTTTCAGGGACTGTTACAAGAACTGGAAATTGACACTGACAATCGCGAAACGCGAAAACAGGATCACAACAATTACAGGTCACATCTGTCACAAGTCCACGATGAAAGAAATAATAACTGGACACAACAAGGCTATTCTCACAACACATATCGTGACCAAAACAGACACCACCCGTATGACAACCGTTGGCAGAGTAGTAATAATTACAGGGAAAGATCACCTCTCCGCGGTAGTGACTATCACAGAGACAATCAGAGAAACAGACAATATGGGAACAAAAACAATTATTATCAAGGGAGACAGAATAACTTCAGATGCAACAGTTCAGCGCGCAGTTACGATTCAGGGAGAAATTCTCCACCACGTGACCGACAAGAAAGAAACTATGGCACCTACCGACATGACGACAGACAATATGATCGTAACGACAGACCTGAATTGCATCAGAACTGGCGGGATTCAAACAGAGCAGGTCCCTCTCGAGGAGGTGAATTTGTAGAAGTTAGGACTCCAAATCCCAATAACGACGCGCGCCAACAAAGAGACAATAGGCAATGACTCACACCGCTGGCAGCCACAAAACGTACGTATGAAACTAACGACGTAGCTGCCGTAGCTAGTAATTACGTAAAAATGGAAGACATTAGGGACATCTTACTCCAGGAACACGACGTAAAAAATAACAACATTGCATATCCTGTGATTCACATTACTGTAAATGACGTAAAATTTACGGCAGTACTTGACTCTGGCAGTCCCATTTCAGTAATTAGTGAAACAGCTTTTAGCAAATGCAACAAATCGAACGATTACCCCACACTTCCGTTCCGTAAGATTAAATTACAAGGAGCAATCTACGGAAAAAGTGTAGATGTACGCCAACAAACCAATTTAGAATTCTTTTGCCAAAGCCACAGCTTCTCTATGAACTTTCTTATTGTTCCATTATTGTCGACGGAAATTATATTGGGAGTAGACTTTTTGAATGAATACAAAGCAATCTTAAACTTTCACGATGCTGAAATAAGTTTAGAGAAGGAAGGTAAGTCAATAGCTTTGAAATTTGAAGATTGGCTCTCAAACCATGACGAGGAAATTAATCGGCTTTACCTTCTGTTAGACAACAGTTCGGAATTTTCCAACGAACTAGACACTAACAATCACTCTGCAAGTACTGACAGGGATGATATCGACGGCATATTTGAAATTAATGAGTTAATTCAGAATAAAATTCAAACAAGCACATTCCACAGTTTTTACTCATAAAACAGGAACAATCAAGGGATTTCAATACCAATTTTGTGTTCGTGAGCATACTAAATTTTGTGTTAGACCATCTGTAATTCCAGCACATTATAGGGACCGTGTTAGAACAGAAATACAATCTATGCTTGACGAGGGCATTATTGAGCCTGCAGTAAGCTCATACAACAATCCATTACATGTTGTTGAGAAGAAAAATGGATCGATCAGGCTTGTCTTAGATTCGAGACAAATCAATACTATCATTATTCCTGAAACAGACAGGCCGCAAACGTTGGAAGAACTTCTTCAAAATTTTAATGGTGTAAAAGTGTTGTCTTCCATTGATCTCAGATCCAGCTTTTATCAGATCGAACTTCATCCAGAATGTAGAAAATACACAGCTTTCCTTTGTTTCGGCGTTTGTTATCAGTTTCGGAAATTTCCTTTTGGTTTGAACATTTCTTCGGCAGCATTCATTCGCGGGCTAAATTCCATACTACCTGAGTTCTTAAAACGTCACATCACCTTATATGTAGACGATATTCTGATAGCAGAAGCCTCATGGGAACAACACAATCGCATCCTCAACAGCGTGTTACATATTTTTGCAGAATCTGGAATTACAGTTAACTTGGAAAAGTCTGAATTCGGTAGGACAAAGGTGAAGTTTTTGGGACATATTATTTCTTCTGAAGGCATTCAGCCGGATCCTGAAAAGTTAGAAGCAATCAGAGCCATTCCAGTTCCATCCACAAAAAAACAAGTCCGCAGTTTTCTAGGTCTCGTAAATTTTTACCGTCGTTTTCTGAAAATGCAAATTCTTGTTACAACAAAACTTTGTTCTCTCACTGGAAAAAATACTATTTGGAACTGGGACGAACAAGCACAGTTGGAATTCAATTCTTTGAAAGAATCGCTACTTAACGCGCCAATACTAGCTCATCCAGATCTGTCACAAGATTTCTGCCTTAGCACGGATTCTTCTAAAGTCGGTCTTGGTGCCCATTTATTTCAAGAAGCCACAGAAAATGACACTACTGTTCAGAAAACCATTGCTTTTACTAGCCGAGTGCTAACAAAATCTGAAAAAAATTATTCCGTTACTGAATTAGAAGCTTTAGCAATCGTTTGGTCATTTAACAAATTCCGTTTCTTTCTTTCTGGTAAGCACGTAAAAGTATACAGTGATCATCGTGCATTACAATTTCTTATGTCTTCAAAATTAAATCATGACAGGTTAAAACGTTGGGCATTGTTTCTGCAAGAATTCCACTTCACAATAGTCTACATTCCCGGGAAGGAGAACATTGTTGCGGACGCACTGTCACGCGCACCGGCTGGGCTTGAGAAAAGTAACACAGAAGGCAACCTCGAGAAAAATTTCAGTATTCTTTACATTCAGAAAGTCGCCTTTGAAAACTTCATCACCACATCTTTAAAGGACATTGCTCCTGAACAAGATAAAGATCCGATTTGGAAAGACATCAAAAGCAAATGGCATGAAAAGACACACACACAGATTCGGCATTATTATCTGGTTAGAAACAACATACTGTTCAAACGCTGCACTGTTGATGACAAGCTATGGGTACTTTGCATTCCTGACGATTTTGTTAATAAGCTCATTTGGTACATTCATTTCAGCTACGCACATTTTGGCCCACGAAAATGTTATCATATTCTTCGAACGACTTGTTATTTTAACAATATGGAAAAGCGAATTCGAAGAGTCTTGTCTATTTGTAAACTTTGTCAAAAGGCGAAACCATCTACTATCTCACATCGTGTTCCGTTGTTTCCTATTATTCCTTCTAAATTAAAAGAATTTGCTGCTGTTGATCTCTTGGGACCCCTTGTCAGAACATCGAATGGATTTTCGTACGTTCTAGTCGCTGTTGAACTTACTTCAAAATTTGTTTCTTTCACTCCGTTACGTAAAGCCACTGAACGGTCTGTATCCAACGCCTTTGTTAAAAATTTCTTACATGAAGTTGGACACGTTAGTAAAGTCATTTCAGATAACGGACCGCAATTCAGATCTGCTGTTTGGTCAGGCATGCTTCGCAACCATAAAATCAAACCTGTTTTTATTTCATTGTACTCACCACATTGTAACCCCTCCGAACGGATTATGAAAGAAATCAATAAGCTTTGCAGACTTTATTGTCACAGAAAGCATCAGCATTGGGACAGATATTTACACTTATTTCAAAATGTGCTGAATGAAATGCCTCATGATTCCACTGCTTTACCACCTACTCTTGTACTGAAGAATGAAGACCCACCGAACAGAATCAGAGAGCTTGTACCTTTCCCGAATACACGTAAACTTCGACACAAAGACATAATTGATTTGGCTCTTAAAAATATAAAATCTGCAGCAGACAAAAGGAGAAAACTACACGGTAAAGCAAATGCAAAGAAATTGTATATTGGTCAGAAAGTTCTCATTAAAGCTCATTCATTGTCACATAAGAAGAAACACTTGAGTCACAAATTCTTTCTAGTTTACAATGGATCTTACAGAATCCGACGTATACCACATGATAATTGCGTTGAAGTTGAAACTCTGCGTACTAGGAAGAGTAAAGGTTTACACCACATTTCACATGTAAAACCGTTTATTGAAAGATAATCTGCTTTTTAACTTAGTCTTTGCCATAAAATTTTTCACTTCACTTTACTAGTACTCTTTTTCAATCTTAGGAACTGTTAACATGCAGCAATGTTTGAAGTTAAATATCCAGTCAAGAACCAAGAGAATTTATTTAAACAGAAATTACGAATGCATTGTTATTGTGAACAGATGACACAGTGTTATTGTGTGTGTACATTCTTGCTTGTTAGTTGCACGATTATGTAACGACTATAAGGCTTACATACTTAGAACATTTACCAGTACTGCTAATAAGATTTTAATGCAACATTTTGGTTTACTTGAAAATACATTCTGGAGTTTATGTGACAACTACACGATTTTATCACGACACTACTAATGAGTGACAATTTACAATGTTGCTTTTGCGGTGTTTCTGTTTTATATCTGCACAGTTTTTCTGAATTATTCTGGAAAGTAAAACATGTTTTAGTAGTACCTTTGGGGTATAGCTACAATGAGACAGCCTTTTTTGTAGCACAACAATACGTTACATTACAGTACTTTCTTGATCACGGTAAGGTACGTAATAACTACGGTATCCATACGCAAAGCATTTCACTTTCGTTTATGATGAGGTAAGTCTATTGACTTCAGCAGAACTTAGCTTTCGGAGGACGATAACTACGACACTTCCACAGAATTATCTTACAGCAAGACGCACATTTAGTGCTACAGGACACACATTTGAGAGATTAACTTTGTACTTAAGCCATTTATTTTCCAAGATTTTTGAATTACAAAGAAAGTTTTCCATGATACATTTCATTCCATTGCTGTAATCTGTAACACCTGAGGGTATAATTACATTGATCCTCAGGGGGGTACACGCTTACTTTGTGTACCATGTGTTTGGCAAGCACAAGGAGCCCTAGCTAATATGGTATTTGCTTATACAACTTTACACATTGGTACCATATTTCTCTAACACAGAATTACACAGCTATCTGATCATTTAACAGAGAAAGAAACTTTTTTTTACTACGTCAGTGACAGATGTTTACGTAATTACACAGTTGGATAACTTCACACTTACGAAATTGTATTTTGTGAACTGTTCATATTTTTTCGGAACCATTGTGATACTATGAGAGCTTTGAATGATGTATTTGGTATGGGATCACGATTTTTAAAGTACGTTTGAGGCAGATGACACTTTTGACATGAGCAGAGAATTTTTTTAGGTTTTGAAATTATTGGAGGAAGCTACGACGATTTTGAGAGTTGACTGAGGTGTTATGATGTTATTATTACGATGACTATGTGTATTATGCTGTTTATGATCAATAAGATGATGATACCGTATATGAGGAATTTGATTATGCTACGTGTTTCTCATGATGAAATATTGAAGAAGAGTCGACGAATATGTATATGTATAATAAGGTAAGGAATAATGAATAGTGGTTAGGGACTCTGACTTGTGAAAAAGGATGTTCGAAACCAAGAATCGTACTTTAAGAGTTATGAAATGTGTGTAAATGCGTGAATGTGTCTCAATGCTGGCGAAAATTTTTTGGACGCTGCTATATTTACAGGATTTTGTTTCTACACATTTGTAACGCAAATTCTTGACCTGTGAAATATTTTTATATGAGACTGTCACTGTAGCGGAAACTGGTGTCGTAAATATTTCGGTAAGAAAGTTAAGTGACCACCTGCACCTAATGCGTCGTGGGCACCCAGCTGGGTGACAGTCGCCTTGAAAAAAGCCATTAGCGTGTGCCTTCCAGAGGCACAGGTGGAAAAAAAAGGGAGGCCATTATCCTCGCTATTGACGTTCCTTTGTAGAAAGCATCGGAAAAACGACACGGTCGAACTTGATAACATATGATTACACTGTGGAGCTCTTAATTTATGATTTACTGAAATGCCTAATGAAATGACGAGAAATATTTTTATGTCTATACACCTGATTATGACTACTGTCTCTCTAGTTGAGAGATTTTTCTACTAACTTATGAAATGCCTAATGACTACTGAATGATGTTCTTATGCTTTACTTTGTACATAGTTGCTTATTTCATTTGATATCTCGTTTCTAGCTGCACTGCAGCATTGGTTAAAATAAAATTTTATAGATGTACTAATATAAATATTTTCTGTCTACAGATCGAGTAAATAATAATTTTTTTCAAAAAAATGAGGGAGCACAAAACGACATTTACCTTCACAGGAATTGCATACAGAATTTTCTTTTCAAGAACTTGGTAATTTCTTTTGTAGAATAAATTGTGATGCATCAATCTAGTATTAAGATGTGACATAGGTATTAGACACGGCCATTTTTAGTGTAATATTTTTTCTGCTTGAGCTTTGTCATGTTTAGATGCTGCTGCTGTTTGCCAGGTGTAGTGCTACTAAATTTCACATTGCATTACTCTGTTAAGCCAGTTTACTACTGATTTATTTTTCTTGTTTGTTGCTCATTGCCTTATATTAGTTGTAATTTATGCTGCTTGCTTTGCCTTTTGTATTTTTTATCATTGCTGTTTGTGTTAATTGTTTTGTGCTGCTGCATTGCCTCGTCCCTTAGTTTAGCATCTGAGCTCAGTAGATTTAAGTTAGCTTAAGATGGGGTAGGCTATATGTGAGAACGAGTTGTGATAAATTGGAAGAAATGCATTGAGAAGTTATATGAAAACGATTTGGGCCAAAACGAGTATTGTACAATGAGCCATAATTATTTTGAAAGAAATATGGTTAGAATACAGAAAGGAGGTATAGATAGGATTTTTGGGAATAATGATGAACGAGGGGAGATCTCCAAGAACAAAAAAGGTTTTCTTCGCAAAATACTGCAGTACCAAATGTTATACTGAAAACGAACCCTGTCCTTTCCATTGTGTTATCCCCCTATGTGTTTGTGTACCCTTGTGTATTTGTTTTCTTCCTGTCTATGTGTACTGTTTCATAGAATTTTTTTCTCTTCTAATACTAAGCTACATTCACTATGATGAGGAATACTGTTATCCTCAAATATAATTTGCATTAATAATATGTTATTTTCTTTGTAAAAATGTTTAGACATTATTTATTCTGTTTTATTTTAATGCTCATGTGTGAAGTTGATGTTTCAAAAGTTATTCTGATCTTTTATGTATTTACTTATGTCATAATTCCTGTAACACTGATGTATATGTTTATTTATATTCTTTTGTAAAGCCCCTATTACTACAAATGTTATCTGTATTATTATGTTTTTAATGATGTGTTTTGTACCTTTGTTATTGTGTTCTTATGTTATAAAATTGTACTTGACACCAGTTCATCAAATCAAGTTACATTTCACTGCACACGTTTCTGTTGGTCATAGTATATGGACAATATGTGAGAAGTAGGGACTGTTAGTGTTTACACGTGTGTTAATAATTCAGCAAGGGACTGGATAACAGCATTGCTGGTTCTAAGGACTTTTCAAACAAATTTTTTGTGAGTGGACATGTGGTGGTTTATGGACTTGCTATATTCTCTGCAAGACTCTTCGATGGTGATTGTGCACCTGCACAGTCGCAACAGATGGCTGCTGGCCGTCTCTACAAGGACTACAGGGGGTCTGCACCTTTGATGACCCACCAGTACCATTATTTCTACAAGGACTGCAGTGGGTCTGCATCTTTGATGGCCCACCAATACCGTAATCTCTACCAGGACTACAGTGGGTCTGCTCTGTGATGACCTACCTACCAATACTCTTCTGTGGGTTTGCTCTGTTGTGGACCAATACCTGTCTGCATGTCAAGAGTCAGCACTGTCTTTTCGTTGGAAGGACAACACTACTTCTTCAAGACTGCATGGAAATCCACTACTTCCGTGTGCATTTTCTTTTACTGCTCAGACTTTGAGAAAAACACTGCTATTCTACTGTGATGTACGATTAGGACTGTCTTTATGGACTGTGAGAAAGTTTAGCTTTTGACCAACATTGTATCAATAAGTGTGTGCATTTGATTTCTCTGTTACTGTAATTGTGAAAAAATTTTTAACATATATGTATTGGCCAGTGCCCAAAACAATTTGTAAAATTTTTTGTGAGGAGCATGGGGGCTATGTAAGTAGGCTGTTTATGTTTTCTTATTGGTAACGCCACGTAGCGCTCTGTGTGAGAATCACTGGCTGTGCTGTGTGCAGTCTGTGGCTAGTTTGCATTGTTGTCTGCCATTGTAGTGTTGGGCAGCGGCAGCTGGATGTGAACATCGCGTAGCGTTGCGCAGTTGGAGGTGAGCCGCCAGCAGTGGTGGATGTGGGGAGAGAGATGGCGGAGTTTTGTAATTTGTCATGAACTGCTATATATATTATGACTATTAAGGTAAATACATTGTTTGTTCTCTATTAATATCTTTCATTTGCTAACTATCCCTATCAGTAGTTAGTGCCTTCCATAGTTTGAATCTTTTATTTAGCTGGCAGTAGTGGCGCTTGCTGTATTGCAGTAGTGGGAGTAACCAAGATTTTTGTGAGGTAAGCGATTTGTGAAATCCATAGGTTAATGTTAGTCAGGGCCATTCTTTTGTAGGGATTTCTGAAAGTCAGATTGCGTTGCGCTAAAAAATATTGTGTGTCAGGTTAAGGACAGTCGTGTATAATTGTTCAAAGGGGACGTTTCACATTTTGTAGGGATGTCAAAAGTTTCAAAATTATCTGAAATTATGAGTTACGCTGTTCCAACAGATACACACTTGAAGCCTTTAACGTAAGATTATACTGCTTCATCAGTAGATTATGACAGTATTTTAAAATTCGAAATTCGGTCAATAAGTAGATGAAACACTGAAAATCAAATGTTTGTTGCCCTTGGAAACCGTCACATAGGCCACCTGCAACCGTCAGCGGGTTACCGTTTTACCGCTTTATACAGGGTGATTGATTCATTTTTCTGCTAGATCTCACTCTTCTAAAGTTACGGGTGGTTGAATGATTCTGAAGACTTGTCAAACACAATGACCCTGTGGTCGGCTTCGGAAAGACAGGGGAAGCAATAAAGAGATGCTGAAGAAGAAGAAGAGGATGATGATGAAGAAGAAAGAAAACCACAAAAACAGCGGTACACCGAGGTAAAACTTGCGAAGCAATGGCTGTTCCGGTGGCGTTAGAAACAGCGGTACACCGAGGTAAAACTTACGAAGCAATGGCTGTTCCGGTGGCGTTAGAAACACCGAGCCAGCTGGCGTCTTTGTAGGACCCTGCACTGACATTCCTAAGGTCACGATTTCAAAATCTGTTACTGCCAGCCAAAGTATAGGTTTCCTTGAATCAAATTAGATGGATGCCAGGATGATTCCTTTGAAAAATCTCTCCCGATGTCGTTCCTTACCTCGCCCATCCTCATGTTGTGATCGATCTATCGCGAGCTCGTCACCTCGTCTCCCTGCCTTAGCGCATCACGAAGCGTGATCAAAAAGCAAAGGAAATTTTTGTTTTTCTTAAAGAATCTTTACTTAGTCATCACCATCAACTTTGTCTCCTTCAGAATAATCTCCCTCAGATATAATGCACTTGTACCACAGCTTTTTCCAGTCTTCGAATGACTTCTGGAATTCACTTTTCGTTAAGCTGTTCACCTCCTTCAGCGATTCTGTTTTTATCCAATCAGTGGTGGCAAAACGACGTCCATTCAAGGTTCTCTTCGGCCTCAGAAATAGAACGAAGCCGCAGGGGTGCCATGTCCGGAAATAGGGCGGGTAATGTAAAATAACAGTTTGGTCTTTTGCCAAAAAATCACGAACGAACATTGAGGTGTGAACGGGAGCATTAACGTGATGCAATTTCCACGAGTGTTTTTGCCACAGTTCTAGATTGCTTCACACAGACGAGACATAACTTCCAGGTAGTAATCCTTATTGACCGTACTAACATAAGACAGGAACTTATGATGCACTAGCCCATTATAATTGAAGAAAACAGTGAGAAAAATCTTCACACGTGGTCTAACTTGTCGAAATGTTTTCGGTCTTGGCTCTTCAGGCAGTTTCCATTGGGTCCAATGGGCCTTGGTTTCGACGTCATACCCGTATATCCACGTTTCGTCACTTGTTGTAACCTCATCCACAAGTTCTGGATCGTTGTCGGCTTCATTCGGCAATTCCTGTACGACGTCTGCGCGACGTCGTTTTTGGTCAAAACTAAATCATTTCGGAACAGACTTTGCTGCAACACGTTTCATGCCCAAAACACCAGGAGAAATTTCTTAGCATGAGCCGGAGGATACGCCCACATCAAGAGTAACTTCTCTGATGGAATTCGGCGATTTTACAGAACCATTTTCTTTACTTATCCACATTGTCGTCAATAATTCACGTGCTGGGGCGTCCCGGGTGGTCGTCGTCTTCAACGTCTTCTCGACCATCTTTGAAACATTAATACCACTCGTAAATTCTTGTCTTACTCGTAGCCGATTTGCCAAAAGCCACAGTTATAATTTCGAATGAGGTGTTGCACTTTTTTCATTTTTCAAGTAAAGTTTGATGCAAATTCTATGATCATTCGGCGGACACTCGAAAACACGTATGACCTTTCCGAATGTTAACAATAAACTAAATATTTAAAACAGCTGAAAATGCAAACATACATCGAAAAAATGTGTACCAATAAGTTAAAAAAATATTCGAAAGTCGGATGTATAAATCCAGCGAAAATAAAAATTTTCCTTTACTTTTGGTCACACCTTGTATATGAATGGTGATTGTCGGTTACAAATACACGACGGACACACAGTCAAGAGCCGGAAGCGAGATTTGTTAGCTAAACGACGTAGGTGCAGATTCAGAAACAGCGAAGCTAGAAATGTTGGAAAAGTTATTTGGACTTCTACAGGAGCAGCTGTTGAAATATAAAGAGATCAAATGACAAATCAGTACTAAGTCACCAAGGAAACGCTGAAAGGCAGAAGCAATACATGGGCTGCATAAAAAGTAGTGGCAAAGCTATTACAACGCTTACGAGACTTTGCTGACAGACGTTCACCGTATTACATGCTCTTAATATAATCGCCCCGCATCTCGATCATCTTCCCCCCCACATACACTGGTGTCCAAGATTACAGCAACAAACCACTATTTCCCCGTCCTGTGTCTAATTCACGATATTATCAAAGAAACTGCCGGCGTCTGTGGCCGGGCGGTTCTACGCGCTTCAGTCCAGAAGCGCGCTGCTGCTACGGTAGCAGGTTCGAATCCTGCCTCAGGTATGGGTGTGTGTGATGTTTTTAGGTTAGTTAGGTTTAAGTAGTTCTAAGTTCTAGGGGACTGATGACCTCAGATGTTAAGTCCCATACTGCTCAGAGCCATTTGAAAAATTTTTGAAACTGTCAACCGATGTCCGTACGATCGTGTACTGCACGGAAGATGGAATTCCGTTCAACGGGCAACCACGCCAACGATGACGTCAGGGCACCTATTAAACGAAATAGTGTTTGCCGGGTATGCTACAGAGAAGACGCGTACTAGACTCTCTGCGGAGGACGGCCATAGGAAGAATGGAAGAAGGCCAGTCGCAAATAGATGTGGCTTCATGTGAATTGTTCTATTGTTTCTCAGATGTGGCGGTAGTTTATACAGACCGAAACCTTATCACGAATTCTAGGACACGTGACCGTTATTTGGCTGTAAGGGCACGACGCTACTGCCTTAGTACTGCACGGCAACTGGCATCTGAGCTGGCAGAATTCACTGGACATGTTGTATCGAGGCAAACGGTGTACAGAAGGCTTCGGCAGAGTGTATTTTACTGTCAGAGACGTGCTGCATGTTTACCTCTGACGCGCCTTCACAGAAGGGAACGTCTAGAGTGGAGTCGTCAACATGCCACCTGGACGGTCGAACAGTGGGCCAATGTTCTTTTCATAGATCCGATTAAGTCTGGAGAGTGATTCGCATCTGGATGGAACGAGGAGCACGATTTCGGGACCCAAACACTGTGGAAAATAAGATTCAGGGAGCATTTGCAGGCACATAACAAAACTGCATTGGGAATGCATTTGGCAGAAACCGGCCACACTGTAGGCAATATCGACAGGTGTATGCGTATCCTATACAGGGGAGAGAAGGATCGCGCTCTCGACTTGTTGGAGACAACTAAATCGAACATGCATGCACAACGTATACCAAGTCTCTCAATAATTCAAATACCTTTTAATCGTTTCCAAAAGTCCTCTGAACTTCAATTCAACTCAAAAGCACGGCGAACGTAGGAAGCGCGAGAGACGTTTGGCGCCATTTTTCTGCCAAAGCTAATCAACGAATCACGGGCAACTTCACCTATGGCCACTCTCTCTGTATACAGGCTCTCTACATCTAAGCCCACAGTAGCGACATCTAGGGAGGATGTAGGCAAACAGATTTCTGGTAGCTACTGCAGTGGCCAGTTGCAATAATGACTGTGTGAACGATGTGGCCTATTCTACACCTTATTTTAGGTCTACGTGACGATGCTATGCAGATTATATTTATATGTTTTGACGATGTCCTTATGGCCTTATCACTTTAGGACATCGTGTAAAAAAGGTACGTTTTACCATATTTTATCTGTACATTTCCCTGGTTGTATGATAGTATATTGTGATGCGTATTGATGTGTTGAAGGACACACTGCTCACTAGTTGTATATATTTGTATATTGTAGATATGAGGATGGTCATTACGGACTGAAACTGGTCATCGTCTAAAGAATTATTATTGTGATCAAAGACTGGAATAAAAAACATTTGACTGTGGAAAGAGACCGATATCGAAGAGGTTTCTTAATGGTGTGGGCAGGGATTATGTTGACCACTAGAACACTCACGGGTGAATCGGCGAGGCTTCACTGCTGCCAGGCATTGTGACAACGTGGGACCTGATGTGCGGTTGTTACGAGGTGCTGTGAGCCCAGACTTCGTACTGATGGACGATAACGCTTTCCTTGCAAACGGAAGATGCATGCGTAGCGTGACCTGCTCGCTCTCTCGACCTGAATCCCACGGAGCACGTCTGGGATGCACTAGGGAGGCTGGTTGCACCACGTCAGCAACCACCAAACAATCTCCGAGACTTGCGGGCAGCTGTACGAGAAGAATGGGCGTTACTGCCTCGACATGAGACTGATTACATCGTTCACGGCATGCCCCGTCGTTGTCAGGCCTGTATTGCTGCCAGAAGTGGTCACACGTCATACTGAGGGCGTTAACCAGTTGTCGGTATATGTGTGCAAATCTGATACGTTAAAAAAAAAAGAACTTAGGACATTTTTGTCTACCTTCACGCATGTTTGCGTTCTGTATTCTTTTAATTGTTTCTCCTTTACTATGACCTCTTTACACTGTTTTGCGGCAAAATAAACGCAACCTTGCCAAAACATCGTTTGTTGCTCTAATTTTGGACACCAGTGTTGATGCAGTCGCTGTACATCGCCAGCGCGTCCGTCTCTGTCGATGGGCCCTATGGCACGGTTGATGCTTTCTCTCGTGTTGCAGCACATGCTATGAGGACGTTCCTTCACTTTGGCGAACAGGTCCTAATCGCACGGACTCATATCGTGCGAATGCGGTGATGTTCAGTATCTCCTTCCCCTTCGTACGCAAGAACACATGCACGGAATTCACCGCGTGGAGTCGTGCGTTGCCACGAAAGATGGTGGGATGCAATGCCAGGAGGTGCCGTTGCCTTCTTCTGAGTGTGGGACGAGGTGATGTTACAAGAAATCGCAGTACGAGGGTGCAGTGCTGTGACCGTCTGACCCTGTGGTTCAACGTCATGCAGGACTGACCCATGGATATCGTAAGCCACAATAACCATCACTTTGGTACCAACTGGTTCACGTTGTGCATTCTGTGGACGAGGAAAACCAGGGCGTTTCCATTCATTGTGCCAATCTTGAATGACATCTCGAAAACGTTGCATCACCACACGCCTCGCACGGTTCCTGGAAATACTGTTGTGTACTCAGACCGAGCGCTCCTTCAGTCTTGATCCACGCACGTTTCTCTCGTTTCCTGAACATACCGTTAGGGTGCTGTAACTGGCCTCACTCGCTTTGAGACAGTAAACATGCATCTAACTCAAATACACTACTGACCATTAAAACTGTTACACCACGAAGATGACGAGCTACAGACGTGACATTTAAACGACAGGAAGAAGATGCTGTAATATGCAAATGATTAGCTTTTCAGAGCATTCACACAAGGTTGGCGCCGGTGGCGACACCTACAACGTTTCCAACCGATTTCTCATACACAAACAGCAGTAGACCGGCGTTGCCTGGTGAAACGTTGTTGTGATTTCTCGTGTAACGAGGAGCAATGCGTACCATCACGTTTCCGACTTTGATAAAGGTCGGATTGTGGCCTATCGCGGTTTATCGTATCGCGACATTGCTGCTCGTATTGGTCGAGATCCAATGACTGCTAGCAGAATATGGAATCGGTGGGTTCAGGACGGTAATACGGAACGCCGTGCTGGATCCCAACAGCCTCGTTTCACTAGCGGTCGAGATGACGGGCATCTTATCCGCATGGCTGTAACGGATCGTGCAGCCACGTCTCGATCCCTGAGTCAACAGATGGGGACGTTTGCAAGACAACAACCATCTGCACGAACAGTTCGACGACGTTTGCAGCAGCATGGACTATCAGCTCGGAGACCATTGCTGCGGTTACCCTGGATGCTGCATCACAGGCAGGAGCGCCTGCGATGGTGTACTCAACGACGAACCTGGGCGCACGAATGGCAAAACGAAGGCTTCGGCAGAGTGTATTTTACTGTCAGAGACGTGCTGCATGTTTACCTCTGACGCGCTTTCACAGAAGGGAACGTCTAGAGTGGAGTCGTCAACATGCCACCTGGACGGTCGAACAGTGGGCCAATGTTCTTTTCATAGATCCGATTAAGTCTGGAGAGTGATTCGCATCTGGATGGAACGAGGAGCACGATTTCGGGACCCAAACACTGTGGAAAATAAGATTCAGGGAGCATTTGCAGGCACATAACAAAACTGCATTGGGAATGCATTTGGCAGAAACCGGCCACACTGTAGGCAATATCGACAGGTGTATGCGTATCCTATACAGGGGGGAGAAGGGTCGCGCTCTCGACTTGTTGGAGACAACTAAATCGAACATGCATGCACAACGTATACCAAGTCTCTCAATAATTCAAATACCTTTTAATCGTTTCCAAAAGTCCTCTGAACTTCAATTCAACTCAAAAGCACGGCGAACGTAGGAAGCGCAAGAGACGTTTGGCGCCATTTTTCTGCCAAAGCTAATCAACGAATCACGGGCAACTTCACCTATGGCCACTCTCTCTGTATACAGGCTCTCTACATCTAAGCCCACAGTAGCGACATCTAGGGAGGATGTAGGCAAACAGATTTCTGGTAGCTACTGCAGTGGCCAGTTGCAATAATGACTGTGTGAACGATGTGGCCTATTCTACACCTTATTTTAGGTCTACGTGACGATGCTATGCAGATTATATTTATATGTTTTGACGATGTCATTATGGCCTTATCACTTTAGGACATCGTGTAAAAAAGGTACGTTTTACCATATTTTATCTGTACATTTCCCTGGTTGTATGATGGTATATTGTGATGCGTATTGATGTGTTGAAGGACACACTGCTCACTAGTTGTATATATTTGTATACTGTAGATATGAGGATGGTCATTACGGACTGAAACTGGCCATCGTCTAAAGAATTATTATTGTGATCAAAGACTGGAATAAAAAACATTTGACTGTGGAAAGAGACCGATATCGAAGAGGTTTCTTAATGGTGTGGGCAGGGATTATGTTGACCACTCGAACACTCACGGGTGAATCGGCGAGGCTTCACTGCTGCCAGGCATTGTGACAACGTGGGACCTGATGTGCGGTTGTTACGAGGTGCTGTGAGCCCAGACTTCGTACTGATGGACGATAACGCTTTCCTTGCAAACGGAAGATGCATGCGTAGCGTGACCTGCTCGCTCTCTCGACCTGAATCCCACGGAGCACGTCTGGGATGCACTAGGGAGGCTGGTTGCACCACGTCAGCAACCACCAAACAATCTCCGAGACTTGCGGGCAGCTGTACGGGAAGAATGGGCGTTACTGCCTCGACATGAGACTGATTACATCGTTCACGGCATGCCCCGTCGTTGTCAGGCCTGTATTGCTGCCAGAAGTGGTCACACGTCATACTGAGGGCGTTAACCAGTTGTCGGTATACGTGTGCAAATCTGATACGTTAAAAAAAAAAGAACTTAGGACATTTTTGTCTACCTTCACGCATGTTTGCGTTCTGTATTCTTTTAATTGTTTCTCCTTTACTATGACCTCTTTACACTGTTTTGCGGCAAAATAAACGCAACCTTGCCAAAACATCGTTTGTTGCTCTAATTTTGGACACCAGTGTTGATGCAGTCGCTGTACATCGCCAGCGCGTCCGTCTCTGTCGATGGGCCCTATGGCACGGTTGATGCTTTCTCTCGTGTTGCAGCACATGCTATGAGGACGTTCCTTCACTTTGGCGAACAGGTCCTAATCGCACGGACTCATATCGTGCGAATGCGGTGATGTTCAGTATCTCCTTCCCCTTCGTACGCAAGAACACATGCACGGAATTCACCGCGTGGAGTCGTGCGTTGCCACGAAAGATGGTGGGATGCAATGCCAGGAGGTGCCGTTGCCTTCTTCTGAGTGTGGGACGAGGTGATGTTACAAGAAATCGCAGTACGAGGGTGCAGTGCTGTGACCGTCTGACCCTGTGGTTCAACGTCATGCAGGACTGACCCATGGATATCGTAAGCCACAATAACCATCACTTTGGTACCAACTGGTTCACGTTGTGCATTCTGTGGACGAGGAAAACCAGGGCGTTTCCATTCATTGTGCCAATCTTGAATGACATCTCGAAAACGTTGCATCACCACACGCCTCGCACGGTTCCTGGAAATACTGTTGTGTACTCAGACCGAGCGCTCCTTCAGTCTTGATCCACGCACGTTTCTCTCGTTTCCTGAACATACCGTTAGGGTGCTGTAACTGGCCTCACTCGCTTTGAGACAGTAAACATGCATCTAACTCAAATACACTACTGACCATTAAAACTGTTACACCACGAAGATGACGAGCTACAGACGTGACATTTAAACGACAGGAAGAAGATGCTGTAATATGCAAATGATTAGCTTTTCAGAGCATTCACACAAGGTTGGCGCCGGTGGCGACACCTACAACGTTTCCAACCGATTTCTCATACACAAACAGCAGTAGACCGGCGTTGCCTGGTGAAACGTTGTTGTGATTTCTCGTGTAACGAGGAGCAATGCGTACCATCACGTTTCCGACTTTGATAAAGGTCGGATTGTGGCCTATCGCGGTTTATCGTATCGCGACATTGCTGCTCGTATTGGTCGAGATCCAATGACTGCTAGCAGAATATGGAATCGGTGGGTTCAGGACGGTAATACGGAACGCCGTGCTGGATCCCAACAGCCTCGTTTCACTAGCGGTCGAGATGACGGGCATCTTATCCGCATGGCTGTAACGGATCGTGCAGCCACGTCTCGATCCCTGAGTCAACAGATGGGGACGTTTGCAAGACAACAACCATCTGCACGAACAGTTCGACGACGTTTGCAGCAGCATGGACTATCAGCTCGGAGACCATTGCTGCGGTTACCCTGGATGCTGCATCACAGGCAGGAGCGCCTGCGATGGTGTACTCAACGACGAACCTGGGCGCACGAATGGCAAAACGTTATTTTTTCGGATGAATCCAGGTTCTGTTTTTACAGCATCGTGATGGTCGCATCCGCGTTTGGCGACATCGCGGTGGACACGCATTGGAAGCGTGTATTCGACATCGCTATACTGGCGTATCACCCGGCGCGATGGTATGGGGTGCCATTGGTTATACGTCTCGGTCACCACTTGTTCGCATTGGCGGCACTTTCAACAGTGGACGTTACATTTCAGATGTGTTACGACCCGTGGCTCTACCATTCATTCGATCCCTGCGAAACCCTACATTTCAGCAGGATAATGCACGACCGCATGTTGCAGGTCCTGTACGGGCCTTTCTGGATACAGAAAATGTTCGACTGCTGCTCTGGCCAGCACATTCTCCAGATCTCTCACCAATTGAAAACGTCTGGTCAATGGTGGCTGAGTAACTGCCTCGTCACAATACGCCAGTCACTACTCTTGATGAACTGTGGTATCGTGTTCAAGCTGCACGGGCAGCTGTACCTGTAAACGCCATTCAAGCTCTGTTTGACTCAATGCCCAGGCGTATCAAGGCCGCTATTACGGCCAGAGGTGGTTGTTCTGGGTACTGATTTCTCAGGATCTATGTACCCAAATTGCGTGAAAATGTAATCACAAGTCAGTTCTAGTATAATATATATAGTGTTCGGTCACGGAACTAGCCATCCTCTGTAATAATAAAGAAAACTGAGTGCAGTGCTCATCAATAGAATAAGGGAGATGTCTTGCGACATTCGCACAGAACTGCTAACGGAAAACTATGAAGAAGCAGGTAGAGAGGAGAGAAAAAAATGCGTGGTCAATGCGGCTGACGGCCATGAGGAAGACTCGTGTTCGATTCCCGGTACACCCACGAATTTTTCTTAGGTGGGTGGGCTACAACGGACTAGTAGATATCGAAATAGATGACAGAGGGATTGAAAAACAATTAAAGTCGCTCAAAAGAGGAAAGGCCGCTAGACCTGATGGGATACCAGTTCGATTTTACACAGAGTAACCCGCCCCCCTTCTTACAGCGGTGTACCGTAGGCCTCTAGAAGAGTGTAGCGTTCCAAAAGATTGGAAAAGGGCACAGGTCATCACCGTTTTCAAAGAAGGGACATCGAACAGATGCGCAGAACTATAGACCTATATCTCTAACGACAATCAGTTGTACAATTTTGGAACACGTATTATGTTCGAGTATAATGACTTTTGCCGGCTGGGGTAGCCGAGCGGTTCTAGGCGCTACAGTCGGGAACCGCGCGACCGCTACGGTCGCATGTTCGAATCCTGCCTCGGGCATGGGTGTGTGTGTTGTCCTTGGGTTAGTTAGGTTTAAGTAGTTCTAAGTTCTCGGGGACTGATGACCTCAGAAGTTAAGTCCCATAGTGCTCAGAGCCGACGTTTCTGGAGACTAGAAATCTACTCTGTAGGAATCAGCATGGGTTTCGAAAAAGATCGTGTGAAACCCAGCTGGTGCTATTCGTCCACGAAACTCAGAGGGCCATAGACACGGGTTCCCAGGTAGATGCCGTGTTTCCTGACTCCCGCACGGCGTTTGATACAGTTCGCCAAAGTCGTTTGATGAAGAAAGTAAGAGCACGTGGAGTAGCAGACCAATTGTGTGATTGGATTGAAGAGTACCTAGATAACAGAACGCAGCATGTCATTCTCAATGGAGAGAAGTCTTCCGAAGTAAGAGTGATTTCAGGTGTGCCACAGGGGAGTGTCGTAGGACCATTGCTATTCAAAGTATACATAAATGACCTTGTGGATGACATCGGAAGTTCACTGAGGTTTTTTGCGGATGATGCTGTAGTATACACAAGTGTTATGTGCTGGGATTACGTAGAAAGAAAGATCCTTTATCATTTAGCTACAATATAGAAGGTCAGCAACTGGAAGCAGCTAATTCCATAAAATATCTGGGACTAGGCATTAGGAATGATTTAAAATAGAATGACCATATAAAATTTATCGTCGGTAAAGCAGATGCCAGACTGACATTCATTGGAAGAATCCTAAGGAAATGCAATCCGAAAACAAACGAAGTAGGTTACAGTACGCTTGTTCGCCCACTGCTTGAATGCTGTGGGGTTGATAGAAGAGATAGAGAAGATCCAACGGAGAGCAGCGCTCTTCCTTACAGGATCATTTAGTACGCTTGTTCGCCCACTGCTTGAATGCTGTGGGGTTGATAGAAGAGATAGAGAAGATCCAACGGAGAGCAGCGCTCTTCCTTACAGGATCATTTAGTAATCGCGAAAGCGTTACGGAGATGATAGATAAACTCCAGTGGAAGATTCTGCAGGAGAGACGCTCAGTAGTTTCGAGAACATACCTTCACCGAGGAGTCAAGCAGTATATTGCTCCCTCCTACGTATGTCTCGCGAAGAGACCACGAGGATAAAATCAGAGGGATTAGAGCCCACACAGAGGCATACCCACAATCTTTCTTCCCACGAGCAATACGAGACTGGAATAGAAGGGAGAACCGATAGAGGTACTCAGGGTACCCTCCACCACACACCGTCAGGTGGCTTGCGGAGTATGGAAGTAGATGTAGATTCTCTCAGTCTGTCTTCTGTACTACGTATACTGTAGGAGTTCTTTCTATATGTGGTCCAAGTTTCGTCGACCTACGTTGCTTGGCAGTAACACGATATGCGAAAGTTATGAGTGCTTTAGTCCTTAGTTTTACACATCAGTGTACACAGCAGATATTATCAAGTAGTCTGTATGTTTCACATTTGGTTGATCGTGTTCTACTGGCACTATGTACCATGTACTTATTTGGACAATATTCCTTGAAGATCTTCGTATATGTCACTGCAGACATCAGAAACTATCTGACATACAATGTCGTGGCTGTGCCCTCTTGTTCCTGCCTGGATTAGGAGAGGTTGGTGTGATAGGTGGGTGGCTCACACTACGACACAAAATGCACACGTGGTTGAAATACACTTTGTTACAAGAACCAATTGAGTACTTAACTTCCAATTTGAAGTTCTGCGGTTAACAGAAATCAAATAACACGTACTAATTCTTGAATCTTGTCCGTGACCATATCGCAACTATATGTGGTGACTAAAGTTCCCTTACAGATAGCTAAGGTGCGAGGCGACGACTATCACTGTGGAAAACTGGAGCACAGTGCGACGTATTGAGGTGCAATGCGAACTGAGTCGCGATGCGACGTGCTGAGCTACTGACAAGGGAACCTTTCCATCGCACCCCCCTCAGATTTAGTTGTAAGTTGGCGCAGTGGATAGGCCTTGAAAAACTGAACACAGATCAATCGAGAAAACAGGAAGAAGTTGTGTGGAACTACGAAAAAAATAAGGGAAATATACAAACAGTAGTGCATGTGCAAGATAGGCAACATCAAGGAGAGTGTGAACTCAGGAGCGGCGTGGTCCCGTGGTTAGCGTGAGCAGCTGCAGAACGAGAGGTCCTTGTTCAAGTCTTCCCTCGAGTGAAAAGTTCACTGTCTTTATTTTCGCAAAGTTATGATCTGTCCGTTCGTTCATTGACGTCTCTGTTCACTGTAATAAGTTTAATGTCTGTGTTTTGCGACAGCACCGCAAAACCGTGCGATTAGTAGACGAAAGGACGTGCCTCTCCAATGGGAACCGAAAACATTTGATAGGTCATAGGTCAACCGATTCCTCCACAGGAAAACACGTCTGATATATTCTATACGACACTGGTGACGGCATGTCCGTCACATGACAGGAATATGTTGTCGACCCACCTAGCTTGTACACTTGGCGAATGGGTAAATAGATTCTTCTACCTTGCCCGATTTAGGTTTCCGTGCGCTGCAGTCGACTGACGTCGTGTGTTTCGATGTTTGTTTAGGTGTAGCGTCCCCATACTACGGCGCAGTTACCTCGCATCGGACGGACGGACGGACAGATAATAATTGTCTGAAAATAAAAATTAAACTTTTCACTCGAGGGAAGACTTGAAGCAAGGACCTCTCGTTCCGCAGCTGCTCGCGCTAACCACGGGACCACGGCGCTCCTGAGTTCACACTATCCTTGATCAAGCCTATCTTGCGCATGGACTACTCAGTTTGTATATTTTGCTTATTTTTTTCATAGTTTGTAACGACAACTGTACATATAATAATTTTTTTATTTATGAATTTAGATAAATTAATGTAAGCAAGGTTTTGAACTTTGCTTTCGGTTCGTATCGTTATGTTAAAGAGACTGTGAGCAACTTTTGAAATGAATATTATTATTTATGTTAGATTTCAAATAATGTGGTAATCAAAGGAAAGTGTATTTAATGTTAAAACTATTGTAAGATGTGAAAATTGTAATTTATACACTTGGTCCATACGTAGGTAATGCATTAGGATATGTGTAGTAGAAAACCTGTGGTGAATACCCTACCTGTAGGGGAGCGGGAAAAGGTGGAGGCAGGCGAGGCGGGAAAACGCACACTGGCGTGGTTCGGCACAACGGGCACAGTATTACAGTCGGAGGCGAGCAACAGTCGGAAGTACACGTACTGTACCGAGGAGGCTACCCAGGAAGAGTGGATTACATTGAGCCTCGGATGAACCGATTCCGATGACTGCTTGGCATGGCTATATTCTGAGGCACAAAATTGGAAAGATTACGACGCTAAGAAGATGGAAAGTGCCGATGTTGTGTGAGCCTTAGCCGTGCTTGCATGTGTGCCGTGCGGCCCGCTATCTCGCTGCCCGCCATCCGCCCCACCGACTTGCACAGGTCAAACATTTATTTCATCTTTAGAAGTGTATCTGTGTGGACCAGTGTCGAAACTGTTTCTAACTGTTCAATAATAACGTGACTTTTACCAGAATTTCCTTAGCCATTACTGATCCTGATCACTGACCTAGACAGGATCCTTACCTCGTATTGTGCAATCCGAGTATCCTGAACTGAAAGTTTAATGTTAGTGTTAATGAAAATTATCATCAAATTAATCTATGCCATAAAGGAGCCTAAAATTTCTATGTGTTATTGCAAATGTTGAGAAAGAACAAAAGTGTGACTAAATTGGAAGAGAGTTTTTGTTGGATTGAGTTAGCGATGTTATTTAATTAATCTGAGACAGAAATAATGACAGTTAAATAATTCAGAAGTGAGACAAAAGAGTAGTTATCCAGAGATTGATAATTTTGAGTGTTAATTTGCCTTCAGTACTTAATAGTTTCAGTATAATGACCATCACAGTTTCAGCCCCCCCCCCCCCCCCCCCCCCCCCGTCTCTTGTCCATTCTTTCAAACCTTGAAATGTGTTGATCAGATTTGACCAGTAAAGCTAAATTATATATATTAATCCTAAGTGTATTAGTGTTTTTCCATCCTTAATAGTGACATAGTGTGTGTACTTTCGAGATTGCTAATGCTAGGGCAATCTATGCCCGATTTCAGTCTGATCAGTATACAAAATGCAGTTCGTAGTAATCATTGCTGTGTGGTGTTGTGTAAATTTAGCTCGTCCAAATTAGTACCAAAAACAGAAAACTTTAGTTCAGTGGATTTTTCTGGTTCCAAACTTTGCCGTATAACGCAACTTAACTACGTGTAGTTATGCTTGTACATACACCCACTTGTACAAGGAAAAACTCACTCATTGCCTAAGTAGGCTGGCGACCGAATTATTAATCGTTGTTAGCATCTACCGTGTGTACTTCTTGTCCATGCGAACGAGCAATTATACTTTACATTTGCTTGATGCATCACTGTAATTATTGACTGAATATAAGTCCGATCTTGCTTCTATTAGGTACGCGCGGTCAACTAATGTACTAAAATCCTTGTTTATAAGGTGAAGCCCGTGAACTTATTACAGTACAGGCTTTATAGAGCTAACGTACGTCCGAGCAGGGCGGTAGCGTTACAAGTTCCACACAACTTCTTCCTGTTTTCTCGATTGATCTGTGTTCAGTTTTTCAAGGCCTATCCACTGTGCCAACTTATAACTAAATCTGAGGGGGGTGCGATGGGGAGGTTCCCTTGTGAGAGTGAGAGATTGAGACAGCTCGGTCGGCCTATATGCACGCTGTTCAGGGGGCGTTACCGGCGCGTAGCGTGGGGGCGTGTCTCGGTGTTCTCTTGTCACAGGCGCGCTTAGTTGAGCGTCTTCTAGACGATGTTCCCTAGTGCCGACCGGTGTGCCGGCGAAGGCGTACGCTAGCACATATAGCAGTTGCTGAAACGCGAAACGCTCAGCAAAGTAAATATCTCCGATTCCTAATAACCAGATAATAAACGCTAGCCTTTCTTCAGGTTATGTTGGTCGTTAGTAATAAGTGTTTTAAATTTCCTACTCGTTTGTAATGAGAAGGCAGCGAAAAGCGTTAACCGACATCTGCAATGTTCTTAGATTAATGTCCAGGAAAGCTGGTTGGAGCTGCGATTAAGTGGTAAGTGCAATACCACGGCGTTTTCCAGATGTACGTATACACTGAGGTGCCTAAATTCTACCTTTCCTACGTCTTTTTGCTTATTTCATCAAAAACAGTACGCCATCTTCTCCGAGTATCAAAGTTTTCCATCGTGGCTTTGTGTATACCTAGTGTTGTGTCCTGTCTGCCAATTAATTATTAGCGGCAAGAAACAATAACGCAGCTTTCATAGGCTACGTTCCTCATCTTGTTGGCAAATTGTCTGCGAATGCGTATCCGCTAGTGTTTGCTTCCATTCGCTGCGGTGTAAAAGTGGTCGTTAGCCACGACAGAAAAAACGCGTGTGGCCAACTGGTGACGCGAGTCAGATGGAGATCCATTAATTTCTAATTAGAAACGCATACATTTTTACGCCGAGTGCTGTTGCTGTGTCCGTAAACAGTCGTAAAGGTCACGTAAGGCGGCTGAGCTGGTGGCTTCGTTCGACTATGACAACTGGTTAAAACGCTCAATGCATGGAACAAACAAACAAACTTTCCACCATGACAAAATACCATATTTCCTGTGCAAAAATAACGTTCAGCACTGACAACTGAGGTGGTGTTCTCCGTGGAACTGCCGAATTTTAGTGCCGGCCTATGTGGCCGAGAGGTTCTAGGCGCTTCAGTCTGGAACCGCACGACCGCTACGGTCGCAGGTTCGAATCCTGCCACGGGCATGGATGTGTGTGATGTCCTTAGCTTAGTTAGGTTTAAATAGTTGTAAGTTCTAGGGGACTGATGACCTCAGATGTTAAGTCCCATAGTGCTTAGAGCCATTTGAACCATTTTGAACCGAATTTTAGTCTAAGGAAAGAGAGTCTAGTTGGTGCTAGACGCTGGGTTGCAGATTCTCGCCTTTGTTACACACCTCTTTTGTATTGGAAAAAAAGTAGAAACGTGCCGGAAATTTTTGCAAGACGGAGACATGTAGTGTTAACCGTTCCCTAGACAATAATACTGTATAATATTCCGTATTATGTAGTATTACTGACCACCTGCGGAGCAGATGGAAGGCTGTGGAGTATGTTGTTGTTGTGGCTTCAGTCCGAGGACTCGTTTGATGCAGCTCTCCATGCTATTTTATACTGTGCAAGAGTCTTCGGCTCTGAGTAACAGCTGCAACCTACATCCTTATGAATATGCTTACTGTATTCATTTCTTGGTCTCCCTCTACGATTTCCCCCCCCCCCCCCCCCCACCCCACGCATCCCTCCAGTACTAAATTGGCGATTTCTTGATGTCTCAGAATGTGTCCTACCAACCGATCCCTTCTTCTAGTCAAGTTGTGCCACAAACTCCTCTTCTCCCCAATTCTATTCAATACCTCCTCATTAGTTATGTGATCTACCCATCTAATCTTCAGCATTCTTCTGTAGCACCACATTTCGAAAGCTTCTGTTCTCTTTTTGTCTAAACTATTTATCATCCATGTTTCACTTCCATGCATGGCTATACTCCATACAAATATTTTCAGAGAAGACTATCTGACACATAAATCTATACTCGTTGTTCAAAAATTTTTCTTCTTCAGAAACGCTTTTCTTACCATTGCCTGTCTTCATTTTTTACCCATGATCAGTTTTTTGGCTGCCCAAATAGCAAAACTCATCAAGTACCTTAAGTTTCCCATTTCCTAATCAAAACGGCTCAGCGTCACCTGATCTATTTCCACTACATTCCATTATCCTCGTTTTGTTTTTGTTGGTGTTCATCTTATGTCCTCCATTTAAGACACTGCCTATTCCGTTCACCGGCTCTTTCAGTTTCTTAGCTGTCTCTGACAGAATGACAATGTACTGAATATACTCGCAATTGCGAATAAGGACAACCATCAGCTGTAGAATGGAATGACGACAAAATTTGCCGGCCGTTGTGGTCTAGCGGTTCTAGGCGCTTCAATCCGGAACCGCGCGACCGCTACGGTCGCAGGTTGGAATCCTGCCTCGGGCATGGAAGTGTGTGATGTCCTTAGGTTAGTGAGGTTTAAGTAGTTGTAAGTTATAGGGGACTGATGACCTCAGAAGTTAAGTCCCATAGTGCTCAGAGCCATTTGAACAGTGAAAATTTGTAACGGGCCGGGACTCGAACCCGTATTTCCCGCTTATCGCGAGCGGTCGCCTTACCATTTGGCTATCC
Source organism: Schistocerca piceifrons (assembly GCF_021461385.2). Lineage (NCBI taxonomy): Eukaryota > Metazoa > Arthropoda > Insecta > Orthoptera > Acrididae > Schistocerca > Schistocerca piceifrons. The sequence continues at coordinate 28,168,869 of NC_060144.1, forward strand.
GTGCACGTCTCACGGCCAGAACCGAACTCCCATATGTCGTCAATTATGCGTCTACGACCTGTGCTCGTACATCCATTATTTACATTCCCGTACAGGTCAGACGTTGAACATGAAGGTCGGTTGCCCGGTTTCGGCAGAGAAATACGATATTACAGTGCCTGTGTTATTCTGATTACGATGCAATGTTCCTTTGGATATGCATGAATCATAACCAGAATAACACAAGCACTGCAATATTGATTTATCTGCCGATACCGCGCAAGCGACTTTCAAGTATAACGTCTGACCTGTACGCGAATATACATAATGGATGTACGAGTACAGGTCGCAGACGCATAGTTGACGACGTATGGGATTTCGGTTCTGGCCGTGAGTCGTGCAAGTAAGTCGGAAATCCGGGCTCAAGTCCCGTTCCACACAAACGATTGTCGTCATTCCATTCTATAGCTGATGGTTGTCCTTATTCGCAACTGCGAATACATTTAGTGTATTTCATAACGGCTGTAGTCGCCGCAGTGCCTATTCCTTTGCTTCGTAATCAGCACAACACAGGCAGTGCAATATCGAACTACAATGTCATCGGCGAATATCAGTCTAGGAAGAAGAAATGAAAACTCTAGCCGGCCGAAGTGGCCGTGCGGTTAAAGGCGCTGCAGTCTGGAACCGCAAGACCGCTACGGTCGCAGGTTCGAATCCTGCCTCGGGCATGGATGTTTGTGATGTCCTTAGGTTAGTTAGGTTTAACTAGTTCTAAGTTCTAGGGGACTAATGACCTCAGCAGTTGAGTCCCATAGTGCTCAGAGCCATTTGAACCAAATGAAAACTCTGATATTCGCCGATGACATTGTAGTTCGATGTTGCACTGCCTGTGTTATTCTGATTACGAAGCAAAGGAATAGGCACTGCGGCGACTACAGCCATTATGAAATACATTAAATGTATTAGAGTTTTCGTTTTTTCCTCCTAGACTTTAATTCCTACTCCAATTTTTTCTTTTGTTTCTTTTACTGCTTGCTCAATATACTGATCGAATAACATCAGGGATACGCTACAACTCTGTCTCACTTCTCAACCATTGCTTCCCCCTCGACACTTATAACTGCCATCTGGTTTCTATACAAATTGTAAATAGCCTTTCGCTCCCTGTATTTTAACCATGCCACCTTCAGAATTTGAAAGACAGTATTCCAGTCAACATTGTCAAAAGCTTTCTTTAAGTCTACAAATGCTATAAACGTAGGTTTGCTTTTCCTTAACCTATCTTCTATGAAAAGTCGTAGGGTCACTACTGGCCTCGTGTGATCCTACATTTCTCCGGAATCCAAAGTGATCTTCCCCGAAGTTGACTTCTACCAGTTTTTTTTTTCATTCTTCCGTAAAGAATTCGTGTTAGTATTTTGCAACCTTGACTTATTAAAATGATATTCACACCTCTCAGCACCTGCTTTCTTCGAAACTGAAATTAATAAACACTTCTTGAACTCTGATGGTATTTCGTCTGTCTCACATATCTTCCCCACCAGGTGGAGGAGTAGGCTATTAGTAGTTCTAACGGAATGTTGTCTACACCCGGGGCCTTGTTCCGACGTAGGTCTTTTAGTGCTGTGTCAAATTCTTCACGCAGTATCATATCTCCCATCTCATCTTCATCTACGTCCTCTTCCATTTGCATAATATTGGCCTCCATCACATCTCTCTTGTATAGACCCTCTATATACTCCTTCCACCTTTCTGTTTTCGCTTCTTTGCTTACGACTGGTTTGTCATCTGAGTTCTTAGTATTCATAAAGATAGTTCTCTTTTTGCCAAACGTCGCTTTACTGTTCCTGTACACGGTCTCTATCTTTACCCTAGTGATATGCGCTTCTAAATTCTTACATTTGTCCTCTAGCCATTCCTGCTCAGCCATTTTCGCTTCCTGTCGATCTCAGTTTTTACACGTTTGTATTCCCATTTGCCTGCTTCATTTACTGCATTTTTATACTTTCTCTTTCCATCAGTTCAATTCAGTATCTCTTATGTTATCCAAGGATTTCTTGATCCTCTGCTGCCTTCACTATTTCATCTGTCAAAGACACCCATTCTTCTTCAGCTGTATTCCTTTCCGTTGTTCTTGTCAATCGTTCCGTAATGCTCCCTCTAAAACTCTGCAACCTTTGGTTCTTTCAGTTTATTTATATCCCATCTCCTTAAATTCCTACCTTTCTGCAGTTTATTCGGCTTTAATCTACAGCACATAACCAATAAATTGTGGTCAGAGTACACGTCTGACCCTGGAAATGTCTCACAATTTAAAATCTCATTCTGAAATCTTTGTCTTACCATCATACACACATCAAAAAATGTTTTACATCACCTCGGTTCCGGGAGTTCCGGAACCTGTACAGAAAATTGGAATCGAGGTCATCCATTATTTTCGCCCTTTTTATTCCTCATGAAAACCACACATTCAATGTTGTACCACCATACAGCGAGACCTTCGGAGGTGATGGTCCAGATTGTTGTACACACCGATATCTCTAATACCCAGTAGCACGTCCTCTTGCATTGACGCAAGCCAGTATTCGACATGGCATACTATCCACAAGTTCATCAAGGCACTGTTGGTCCAGATTGCCCCGCTCCTCAACGGCGATTCGGCGTAGATCCCTCAGAGTGGTTGGTGGGGTCGGTGGGTCACGTCGTCCATAAACAACCCTTTTCAGTCTATCCCACGCACTTTTGATAGGGTTCATGTCTGCGGAACATGCTGGCCACTCTAGTCGAGCGATGTTGTTATCCTGACGGAAGTTATTCAAAAGATGTGCACGACGTAGGAGCGAATTGTCGTCTATGAAGACGATTGCCTACCAATATGCTACCGACATGGTTGCACTGTCGGTCGGAGGATGGCATTACGTATCATACAGCCGTTACGGCGGCTTCCATGACCACCAGCGGCGTACAGAATGACACCCCAGAACAGCAGGGAACATCAACCACGCTGCAGTCGCTGGATAGTGTGTCTAAGGAGTTGCCTCCAAAGACGTCTCCGAAGGCATATCCGACACTCGTCGGTGAAGAGAAAGTGATGCCAGTCCTATGCGGTCCATTCAGCATGTTGTTGGGCCCATCTGTACCGCGCTGCATGCTGTCGTGGTTGCGAAGATAGACATCGCCACGGACGTCGGGAGTGAAGCTGCGCATCATTCAGCCTATTGTGCACAGTTTGGGTGGTAAGACGACGTCCTGTGGCTGCACGAAAACCATTATTCAATATGGTGGCGTTGCTGTCAGGGTTCCTCCGAGCCATAATTCGTAGGTAGCGGCCATCCACTGCAGGAGTAGCCCTTCGGCGGCCTGAGCGAGGCATGTCATCGACAGTTCCTGTCTCTCTGTATCTCCTCCATGTCCGAACAACATCGCTTTGGTTCACTCCGAGACGCCTGGACACTTCCATTGTTGAGCGCCCTTCCTGTCACAAAGTAACAGTGCGGAAGCGATCGAACCGCGGTATCGACCGTCTAGGCATAGTTAAACTACAGACGACACGAGCCGTGTACCTCCTTCCTGGTGGAATGACTGGAACTGGTCGGCTGTCGGACCCCCTCCTTCTAATAGCTTGGTTGTTTACATCTTTGGGCGGGTTTACTGACATCTCTGAAGAGCCAAAGGGACTGTGTCTGTGGTACAGTATCCACAGTCAACGTCTACCTTCAGGAGTTCCGGGAACCAGGGGGACACAAAACGTTTTTTGATGTATGTGTAATCAATCTGAAACCTTCCGGCGTCTCCAGGTCTGTTCAACATATACAGCCTTCTTTCACGATTCTTAAAGTAAGTGTTAACTATGATTAAACTACACTCTGTGCTAAATTCTAGTAGGCAGCTTCCTCTTACATTCCTCCCTTCCCCCCCCCCCCCCCCCCCAGTCCATATTCACCTGCTATTTTTACTTCTCTTCCTTTTTCTGCTGTCGAATTCCAGTCCCTTGTGACTATTAAATTTTCGTCTCCCTTAAACATCTGAATAATTTCTTTTATCTCATGATACGTTTCTTCAATCTCGTCATCCTCTGCGGAGCATTTAGGCTTGAACGACTGTGATGGGTGCGGGCTTCATGTCTATCTTGGCTGCAATAACGCGTTCACTATGCTTTTCGTAGTAGCTTCTTCGCGTCCCTATTTTATGTTCGTCATCAAACACACTCTTGCATTGTGTATGTATAATCCAGTATTTACCTCATCTGAAGTGCTATTTCTCCTCCCACCTAACTTCACGAACTCTCACTATATCAAACTTTAACCTACGCATTTCCCTTTTTAAATTTTCTAACCTGGCTGCCCGATTACGGGATCTGACATTCCACGCTCCGATCCGTAGAACGCCACTTTTGTTTCTCCTGATGACAACGTCCTCCTAAGTAGACCGCGCACGGAGGTCCGAATGGGGAACTATTTTACCTCTGGAATATTTTCCCAAGAGGACGCCATCATCGTTTAACCATACAGTAAAACAGCATGCCCTCGGGAAAAATTACGACTGTAGTTTTCCATTGCTTTCAGTCGTTCGCAGTACCACCACGGCAAGGCCTTGGTCTAAATTAACCTAGAGCTGTTAGAGTATTTTATGGGGGCACGGGGGGGAGGGCAATGGGTGCCCCTAAATCGACGTCCACCGTTGTCCTCAGCTCGTGTGGAGCTGTGCCTCGTTGTTGTGACTCATACCGCAGCCTGTGTCAGATGCAGGCAGTCCTCCGCCAGTTGTTATCGCGTTATAATCGTTCGGTGCACTTCTTACGTGTTGGTTGTTCGCTTGCGACTTTGTCGTCACAAAGCTTCATCTGGATCGTTGGTGCACTGGCAGAACTATTCAACATTGCACTATTGCACTGCTTATTTAAACTTTGTTTTCTGAGGTACGTTCACTGCACATACGTTTCTCCACATGTGTAAACAATATATCTTACATATGATGTGTGGATGAGTATCGATCATCGTTTCTTTCGCCGATATTTGCGATACTGACCGTCCGGTAGTCGTTCGTTTCACACTGGCACATCTTAAATCTATTGCAGTCATAGTGGGTTAAGGCTGCTGAAGAATTCTCAGTTTTTAAATCTCAATAACAATATTATCACCATTTTTTGTATTATAATTACAGATCCCACTACTACATGATATCATCTCGGAAACACAATAACAAGCACTGACGACAAAAAATACACCACTCATTAGAGAAAGCTTGATAATCTGAGAAATAAAAGTAAGCTACCTCTAAATAAATACTGCAACAAGAGCAGTAGCCCCCCCCCCCCCCCCACACACACAAATTTTTCTCAGGCTTTGTGAATAAAACAAAAATACCAATCGATTACGATGAAATGGCGCTGAAAAATAAGGGCATTAAGCATAATCCGAAAGCAACAAATACTCACAAAAAGCTGCGAAGTCTGCACAAACAGAACTAGGCCACAAGAGTAATTGCCAAATAATTTTGAAATAAATGTGCTTAAATTCATCAATAACTAACGGCAAAACCATGATGCCGTTGCTAAAGGCTCTGCAACACTTAATGCAGTTAAACATGATTATATACTAAAAAAAATTGAGTTCTTTGTAAATAACCACATTGTGTATGTTTTGTGTGTATGGAACTGGGGACCTAGAAACGACTGAGAGGCTTCGTCCCGCCGTAGCCCTCAGTGGTTCACAACCCCACAACAGGCCACAGCAGTCCACCCACCCCACCGCCGCCCCACACCGAACCCAGGGTTATTGTGCGGTCCGGCCCCCAGTGGACCCCCACCGGAACGTCTCACACCAGACGATTGTAGCCCCAAATGTTTGCGTGGTAGAGTAATTATGGCGTACGCGAACGTGGAGACAGTGTTTCCGCAGCAATCGCCGACATAGTGTAACTGAGGCGGAATGAGGGGAACCAGCCCGCATTCGCCGAGGCTGATGGAAAACCGCCTAAATCCACAGGCTGGCCGGCGCACCAGACCTCGACACTAATCCGCCGGGCGGATTCGTGAAGGGAACCGGCATGCCTTCCCGCTTGGAAGCAGCGCGTTAGACCGCGCGGCTAGCCGGGCGGGCCTAAAATAACTACATACAAGAAGTCCACGTTAACCCCATACCAAAATTCCTAGCTAAAACAAGAAAATGCTTCAACAGCAGTAATTTCCTCCTTACTAAGAATGTAAGTGCAGGGCGTTACTGTGATCAATCCCACAGCCCCTAAACCCCAGTCAAGCCAACAGTGAACTCAATCAATATACCAGCCTCCAAAATAAACAGATAACTACATGACTTTGTAGTCGAAAAATACACATTCGAAAAATCTTATTCTGCAAAGAACAGCTATGAACTAATTAACAGTGTATATGACGTGATTTTGCCAAACTAAATTTTTATCCCTAGACATTGAAAACTTAAACATCTGTTTGTCAGTAGATGAAACAGTTGAGATAATGAGAAAGAAACTACTGACAAATAAGACAATGAGCAGACCAGAAATAATAGAGTTTATACATGTACTTAATTTAGTGTCTCACACAACTACTTCTCTTTCAACAACAAAATTTACAAGCTCGACTGGGGCCTGCAATGGGCAGCTCTCTTAAGGGTTGAAACATTCACCAACTACACTCCTGGAAATGGAAAAAAGAACACATTGACAAACACATTGACACCGGTGTGTCAGACCCACCATACTTGCTCTGGACACTGCGAGAGGGCTGTACAAGCAATGATCACACGCACGGCACAGCGGACACACCAGGAACCGCGGTGTTGGCCGTCGAATGGCGCTAGCTGCGCAGCATTTGTGCACCGCCGCCGTCAGTGTCAGCCAGTTTGCCGTGGCATACGGAGCTCCATCACAGTCTTTAACACTGGTAGCATGCCGCGACAGCGTGGACGTGAACCGTATGTGCAGTTGACGGACTTTGAGCGAGGGCGTATAGTGGGCATGCGGGAGGCCGGGTGGACGTACCGCCGAATTGCTCAACACGTGGGGCGTGAGGTCTCCACAGTACATCGATGTTGTCGCCAGTGGTCGGCGGAAGGTGCACGTGCCCGTCGACCTGGGACCGGACCGCAGCGACGCACGGATGCACGCCAAGACCGTAGGATCCTACGCAGTGCCGTAGGGGACCGCACCGCCACTTCCCAGCAAATTAGGGACACTGTTGCTCCTGGGGTATCGGCGAGGACCATTCGCAACCGTCTCCATGAAGCTGGGCTACGGTCCCGCACACCGTTAGGCCGTCTTCCGCTCACGCCCCAACATCGTGCAGCCCGCCTCCAGTGGTGTCGCGACAGGCGTGAATGGAGGGACGAATGGAGACGTGTCGTCTTCAGCGATGAGAGTCGCTTCTGTCTTGGTGCCAATGATGGTTGTATGCGTGTTTGGCGCCGTGCAGGTGAGCGCCACAATCAGGACTGCATACGACCGAGGCACACAGGGCCATCACCCGGCATCATGGTGTGGGGAGCGATCTCCTACACTGGCCGTACACCACTGGTGATCGTCGAGGGGACACTGAATAGTGCACGGTACATCCAAACCGTCATCGAACCCATCGTTCTACCATTCCTAGACCGGCAAGGGAACTTGCTGTTCCAACAGGACAATGCACGTCCGCATGTATCCCGTGCCACCGAACGTGCTCTAGAAGGTGTAAGTCAACTACCCTGGCCAGCAAGATCTCCGGATCTGTCCCCCATTGAGCATGTTTGGGGCTGGACGAAGCGTCGTCTCACGCGGTCTGCACGTCCAGCACGAACGCTGGTCCAACTGAGGCGCCAGGTGGAAATGGCATGGCAAGCCGTTCCACAGGACTACATCCAGCATCTCTACGATCGTCTCCATGGGAGAATAGCAGCCTGCATTGCTGAGAAAGGTGGATATACACTGTACTAGTGCCGACATTGTGCATGCTCTGTTGCCTGTGTCTATGTGCCTGTGGTTCTGTCAGTGTGATCATGTGATGTATCTGACCCCAGGAATGTGTCAATAAAGTTTCCCCTTCCTGGGACAATGAATTCGCGGTGTTCTTATTTCAATTTCCAGGAGTGTATATAGAGAATAAAAATACCGAAACCAGAAGACAGTATCACAGACAAAGTTAAACTCTATGAGGGGTATGTGGATGACACCATTATTTTCCCTCATGGAACAGACGATGAAGTAACAACCCTTTTGCATAAATTTAATAGTATGCACAAAAATATCCAGTTCACTTCTGAATATGTAAAGACCAACACCATACTTTTTTTGACATGGAAATATCAAAACAGAATCAGATTTTTTTTAATGTTAACAGAAACTCTTCTCCTTTTTAAGAACTACAAATGATAGACCACGGTTGAACAGCAACAGTATTGCCCATCTGACGAAACGATTGTGCGGACTAAAAAACTAATGCTTAACTGCAGGAAAAGAGTCCACATTGAACAGTATCTATTCTGCAAATTTTTAAACAGGAATTCCACCGTTTGAAAGATAAAGGTTTAGATCTCGCGACAGATATACGAAATTATGATAATTCCAAGACGGACTGTGTAGAGAAAGATGAGATGTAACGAGCCAGAATCCTGGCACTACTTCGGAATTCAGCTGAGCGAAGATATTTTGAAGTTAACTGAAAATTGGCGATGGGTCTGTTCCTAAAAAAGAATCCTGGTGTACGATTTAAAAGTGGATAAAATCCTCCGTGTAAATTCCACTGTTCTTATGGATGAGACGTTTGTCAGTTGTTCGAAAAAATTCAAACAATTCCCCAGAATACACACCGACATCGGAAGCACGTAAGAGGAGACAAATATATTTTCTGCTAAGATGCCTGGGTGATCTCCTAATGCTGCCGTGTTAGATTTTGAAACGACTAAAACTACAGCTACGAAAACAGTGTTCACCAAAAATTCTTTTTCCGCTGCAATTTTCTATAGAAGAAAACACACGAACTGAGATTAGCTTATAAATACAGGGATAGAGAAGACGTCCGATTGTTTTGCTGAAATGGAACACCTCCCACTAAATAGTGTTGATAAAGTGTGGATGATGATAATGTAGGAAATCGTCAGTGGAGAAAGGTGACGCTATTCGCCGACTACATGGTCAATCAATGGATGGAAAATTCTAGTATACCAGCTGAAATGTGGACTGTTGTTAACCAGTGGGACAGGGCCACAAACGCTGTCGAAGGATGGTTCAAATGGTTCAAATGGCTCTGAGCACTATGGGACTTAACTGCTGACGTCATCAGTCCCCTAGAACTTAGAACTACTTAAACTTAACTAACCTAAGGACATCACACACATCCATGCCCGAGGCAGGATTCGAACCTGCGACCGTTGCGGTCGCGCGGTTCCAGACTGTAGCGCCTAGAACCGCTCGGTCACTGCGGCCGCCTGTCGAAGGATGGCATAAGCAACTAAACTCCTCATTAAAGACACGCGAACATAGACTTTCTGGTAAATAAACTGAAGAAGGAAGCAGCAGATGCTATATTTGAAATTAAAAAAGATTCCATTGACAGCTTCTTCGAAAAAGGGAAAATCAGATACATAAATCTTTAAAAAAGGTTAAAAGACATTATAAAAATACGTAACGACTCAGAGGAGTTAAGATGTTTCAAATCTCTGGCTTTCTTACAAAAAATTGCGCGAGGAGTTAAAATTCGTAAAACAAGACAAAAGGCTTAATCATTTGTTTCAATAATTTTGTATAAAGAGAAAAAGGTACAAATAAAAAACGAAAAATTAAAAACATTGAACTTGCGTATGTATTATATAGGCAACGGCCTTGCCGCAATGGATACACCGGCAGTTGGTACACGGGTTCCCCTCAGATCACCGAAGGTAAGCGCTGTCGGGAGTGGCCGGCACTTGGATGGGTGACCATCCGGGCCGTCATGCGCAGTTGCCATTTTTCAGGTTGCAATCGGCCTTGTGATGCCAATTGAGGAGCTACTCGACCGAATAGTAGCGGATCCGTTCACAGAAAACATCATAACGACCGGGAGAGCGGTGTGCTGATACGGCCTCCTATCCGCGTCCTCATCTAAGGACGACACGGCTGTCGGATGGTCTCAATGGGCCACTTGTGGCCTGAAGACGGAGTGCTGTATGTACTATATGCACAGCCAGTCCGAATCACGGATAAAGTGTGAAGGGATGTTTTTATTACTAAAACGGTTAGAAAATCCACGGCTAAGATATCTGTGGTCGGAACACCACTTCGACGTCATGGGTCACAAAGGCCACAGTTGGAAAGTCCACATCAAGGCAAGTCACGCTCTTGCACTTGTAGTTGGTAGCCACTCCGAAGGGCAGATGAACGAACAGGAAGGCAAAGATCCTTGTTGTATCCCTCTTAAGATTTTATAATATTCCATTTTTATTCATCCTTAGAAAAACTATGCTAAGCGTACTTCCTTCTGCCAATTTAAAGTTCTTTACGTATTAGTTTGATAAAAACATGAATTTAAAAGTATTTTCGCAACAGGCCAAGAAACAAAACAACAGTGTTTGGAACACGATGTGTGCGAAAGAAGATTTTTGTGATTGAAGGCAGCATTTTTTTGCACTTAAGTCACTATTGTAGTACTGTCACTGTCAGCAAACGACTGGTGACGGTAGATTGCTTACATGACATGTCGTGACACCGCGCTGCGTGTGTTAGCAGATATTCTGGCGTCTTTCGCGCAGTTTTTGCCAGGTCGCAAGTAGAACGCAAATAGCGGCGCGACGCCTATCCTAGCGATATAAACATAGGCCGGCGCCTCTATTTCCGGCGCTGCTACGTGCCCCGCACGTCTTCCGCCAGCTTCTAGCAGCAACTGCACGCGGGCAGAATCCCCTTACGCTTCGCTGCTTTCACCTCTTGGGTACAGAGGCTCAGATAAAGATATCTTAGGATTTCTCCAACAACTTACAAAAATCAAGTTATCGTAGTCCTGGACACGAAGATGTCACACGCAACCCTAATGAGGCTAGGAAATACCGTGCTCCGGATGCGGTAAAGCATTTGGGCCAAACTAAAATTCAGGTGCCATCTGCTCTCAGACATAATCTAAAACAACTCATTCAGTTTTTATAAACAAACTATGATCTCATGCTCAAACATGAAACAAAATCCATGAATTTTTCTAATCAGACTTGACTGTTTGTTCCGTCGATTCTTGGTCGAACATTTTGTACATTGTGAATAAAAAAAAAACACAACGCCGGTGTAATATTCTACAATATTTAATATTCATTACACGAACCGCTTTTCGGCTGTCACGCCATCATCAGGTACAAGGGTAAGTATGTAGTGCAGTGAAATTTTGTTGGATCAAACTAGTGCATCTGCAGAGTATCTCCATTTCCAGAGATGAAAAACGTTAATGTTAGAATAGGAATAAAACAAGAGGAATTATTTCAGTGTAAATGCGATGTAAGAATATTTAACTAAGATAAAATATGTGACACAGTAACTAACGAACTATAGACAATTTACAACAATTGTAAACAGAAGAAAATAATTGAACAATAAACTTTGGTGACGTATTCCAAAGACGTGGCTGAACAAAATATTCTAATCTTTAATAGGTCCTAAATTACAAATAAGACATAATATTGATATGAAGAAGTTGAGTGAAGGAACTGCGATTATACAAAGTAAATTTTTAACAAGGGAAACAATAGTAACTGAAATAAAGGAAAATGGGTTGATGGACATATGTTTATTAATTTCCATAATTTCAATATATCTTAGTTAATTAATCTTACATGGCATTCACTCACACTGGAATAACCCCTATTGTTTCATTACTAATTCTAACACTAGCATTTTTCATCTCTGGAATTCAAAATTTTACTGCACCACATACTTCTCTTTGTATCTGATGATGGCGTAAGAGCCGAAAACAGGTTCGCATAACAAATAGTAAATATTGTAGAATATTACACCAGTGTTGTGTGTGTTTAATCAGATCTCATGAAGAACGGCGACACACGTAACAATTTCCTTATGTTACTTATCTTTCCTCAAACTCGGTAATGTCTTGTCCTCGGAGTCTTTCGCGGCAGCATATCTGAATAAAATCTTCTCGTTATCCAAGCTGTGTCAATTCGAATAAAATACCCGAGCTTTCGATGCCATCTTCGCCATCAGGACTTGCTTCCTCATGTTACGCCGGTTACACCTTCCTGCTATGGCCTCACGTTGAAAATACACTGCGGCAGTTCGTCGATTACATGAACGGTGTTCATCCCAACATTAAAGTTACCATCGAAACAGAGAAGGATAGCATGCTAACGTTCTTGGATGTTTTAGTTGAGCGGAGGGCAGGAGGGCGGTTTGGTCATTCAGTGTACAGGAAACCAACGCACACTGATCGATCCTTGAATGCCTATGGTTTTCACCGCCCTGTACGGGTGGAACACTTTAATACACAGAGCAAAAGTTATTTCTGACGACGATCACCTACAGCAGGGGTCTCCAAACTTCTTATTCCGCGGGCCACACTGACTCCTCCACAAAGTCATAAGGGCCAAGATCTACCTAGTGGGATTAAAGCACCCTAGCACTCCATGATCACCGTAATGTAAGGCTCAAGGAAAGATGAAATCTCAAAAATCTAAGGTTGTAGAAATAGCTAGCACTGAAACGAACTACGATTTTTATTTAATTATATAATTCTGGTTGGTGGACGTACCTGACCGAAATTCTGGCGTATTTTATTCTGGCGAATTTCACCGACAAAAAAGTATGTCACTGCACATTCTGTATGTATTTTACAACGTAATAAAAAGAAAGTGAAACCTTGCTTAAGAAACATCTTCCATAACGATTGATTACTAAGGCTAGTCGCCGAAGTGGCGTCCATTTCAAACACTTGCACCAGACTTGTGAGTAGAATAAAATGCAAAGAATTTTTTTACTTAAAATGTTTTCGTCAAACTAGTCTGTTAACCTTTTTTTTTCACTATCGCACGGAGAATGGTCTGTTTGTTCATTGTGGATAGCCACTAGTTTAACCACGACCTAACGCTTTGTAAAGATAGCGCTCCGACAATGTCGCGGTGTATTGGTCGCGATAGGCCTCGAAACTCAACTGTTGGCAGTCTAGGGCATCATCATCAGTTATCTGCTACATTAGCAGGTCCTTTGCCTCTCCAGTTTCTGCGATCCATTGCTTCCTTCTTACGGCTGCTGTATGTTGTACCGTCCATCATGTCATCCAGTATCTGGAACCTCTTCCTTCCTTGCTTCCTTTTCCCTTCTACATAACAGTGTAGGTACCGCCTCAAATATTTGGCGGGCCGGATAGCGGGAATGTCCGGGCCGGTTTGGAGACCCCTGACCTACAGTCTGAATTGCAGCGCTTGAGACATGTGTTTAGAGAGAATGGTTACAGTAAGAAAGACACTGGAAAAGCTTTCAGGTGCCACCGAAGAAGGACGTCTTGTGTATCGGCTGAAGAGACGAAGCCGGCGGCTTTCCTGACATACTCTGGGGCAACGAGCACTAAGCTGGGACGTGTTCTGCGGAAACGTGGACTGAGACCGGTGTTCCGGCCCCCGCCCCAAGATAAGATATACGCTGCGCCCTGTCAAAGACCACGTAGCTCTTTGTGTTCCCAGTGTGTACGGTGTCCCTTGCGAGTGCGGCAGCATCTATACAGGGTGTTACAAAAAGGTACGGCCAAACTTTCAGGAAACATTCCTCACACACAAAGAAAATATCTTATGTGGACATGTGTCCGGAAACGCTTACTTTCCATGTTAGAGCTCATTCTATTACTTCTCTTCAAACTACATTAATCATGGAATGGAAACACACAGCAACAGAACGTACCAGCTTGACTTCAAACACTTTGTTACAGGAAATGTTCAAAATGTCCTCCGTTAGCGAGGATACATGCATCCACCCACCGTCGCATCGAATCCCTGATACGCTGATGCAGCCGCCCACAATACGAGCACGAAGAGTCTCTACATTTGGTACCGGGGTTGCGTAGACAAGAGCTTTCAAATGCCCTCATAAATGAAAGTCAAGAGGGTTGAGGTCAGGAGAGCGTAGAGGCCATGGAACTGGTCCGCCTCTACCAATCCATCGGTCACCGAATCTGTTGTTGAGAAGCGTACGAACACTTCGACTGAAATGTGCAGGAGCTCCATCGTGCATGAACCAACATGTTGTGTCGCACTTGTAAAGGCACATGTTCTAGCAGCACAGGTAGAGTATCCCGAATGAAATCATTATAACGTGCTCCATTGAGCGGAGGTGGAAGAACATGGGGCCCAATCAAGACATCACCAACAATGCCTGCCCAAACGTTCACAGAAAATCTGTGTTGATGACGTGATTGCACAATTGCGTGCGGATTCGCGTCAGCCCACACATGTTGATTGTGAAAATTTACAGTTTGATGACGTTGGAATGAAGCCTCATCCGTAAAGAGAACATTTGCACTGAAATGAGGATCGACACATTGTTGGATGAACCATTCGCAGAAGTGTACCCGTGGAGGCCAATCAGCTGCTGATAGTGCCTGCACACGCTGTACATGGTACGGAAACAACTGGTTCTCCCGTAGCACTCTCCATACAGTGACGTGGTCAACGTTACCTTGTATAGCAGCAACTTCTCTGAAGCTGACATTAGGGTTATCGTCAACTGCACGAAGAATTGCCTCGTCCATTGCAGGTGTCCTCGTCGTTCTAGGTCTTCCCCAGTCGCGAGTCATAGGCTGGAATGTTCCGTGCTCCCTAAGACGCCGATCAATTGCTTAGAACGTCTTCCTGTCAGGACACCTTCGTTCTGGAAATCTGTCTCGATACAAACGTACCGCGCCACGGCTATTGCCCCGTGCTAATCAAATGGCTCTGAGCACTATGGGACAACATCTTAGGTCATAAGTCCCCTAGAACTTAGAACTACTTAAACCTAACTAACCTAAGGACATCACACACATCCATGCCCGAGGCAGGATTCGAACCTGCGACCGTAGCAGTCCCGCGGTTCCAGACTGCAGCGCCAGAACCGCACGGCCACTGCGGCCGGCCCCGTGCTAATCCATACATCAAATGGGCATCTGCCAACTCCGCATTTGTAAACATTGTACTGACTGCAAAACGACGTTCGTGATGAACACTAACCTGTTGATGCTACGTACTGATGTGCTTGATGCTAGTACTGTAGAGCAATGAGTCGCATGTCAACACAAGCACCGAAGTCAACATTACCTTCCTTGAATTGGGCTAACTGGCGGTGAATCGAGGAAGTACAGTACATACTGAGGAAACTAAAATGAGCTCTAACATGGAAATTAAGCGTTTCCGGACACATGTCCACATAACATCTCTTCTGTATTTGTGTGTGAGGAATGTTTCCTGAAAGTTTGGCCGTACCTTTTTGTAACACCCTGTATACTGCGCCCTGTCAAAGACGACATAGCTCTTCGTGTTCCCAGTGTGTACAGTGTCGTTTGCGAGTGCGGCAGCATCTGTATATGTCGCACAATTCGCACAGTTGCGGAGCGTTGTACCGATCACAAGCGCCATATTGAACAAAGGGAGCTTGACGAGTCGGCCATATCTGAGCACCGGCTGGAAAACGAACACGAAATAATATTTTAAAACTGGGGACTTTTGGCTCATGCATCAACACACTGGGATTCCGTTATAAAAGAGCGGGCTGGGATTAGAACGATTAACAAAAAGATCAGGGTACACACACAGCAGGGCGTAGGAACGAGTTTTGGATGTCGAAAGGAAGCAACAACCAATGCTTCACGCTTGTAGGAAGGCGGGAGCAGCAGTTCCAAACATGGCACCGGTCCCTCGCGGAACGATGGCGGAGATGGCCATCGAAAGAGGCTCTGGAAATAATTAAAACGAAGAGGTTTGTCGAGTGGTTGCGGCGAGATCTTTACACGAAATTACGTTCAGAATGTCAAAATAATTTGTAGAGTCTCACCTACATAGGGAGAAATGTACATGGTGATACAAGAGAAAACAGAAGTCTCACGGGAAGATCTAAAGTGTTGATCCCGCCTCACGAGCTGTTCGACAGTGGAGCGTCTAAAAACCCTACCACAACGAAGTTAAAAATTAATTATGATTGTAGTGTTGCTCACGCTGCTAAATATTGCATATTCGGGCAACAACAAAGTTATATTATGTGGCAGGTGTCATTAGAGCACAGTTAATAAAGTTATTTCTTGAAATAATGGATAAACTAGGCACTCATCTTATCGTGTTTCCCACGCTGGTCTCGTTGTGAATTCGTGGCTCAATCGTCGAAGATCTAGGTAGTGATGATTCCAAGCTCGGATGCAAAGAGGCCTAGGTGTTATTCTGCGATATTAAAAAGTTTTATAGATGTAATTCATGAACCATTCTTGAAGATTAAACTTTTGCAAGTTAGCAAAATGGTGATGTAAAAAAGAATTTAAGTTACACTTCTTTTTTATTACTTGTGTTGCAATATCACGTAACTCACAAAACATCACTTCACAATATAAAACATACTTGAAAATATCTTCCTCACTGTCAATGTTCACATTTCATAAACTGACTACAATTTGCGTCTTTTCAACATGTCGACCAAGACTTGACTCTCTATCTAATAACCGCTTACACGCACAAAAATCAGAGTTACAAGTACGACAAAGATCATAGTGACAAAAGAAAGAGTACACATAAGAATAATATCATTGCAATATAAACATATCGATGTATCAAAGTACCTCTACATTAATGAAATCAAATCTGAATATTGTCTCAGAAATATGTTAACTACTTTACAGAAACACAGTAGAATATTGCTGGTATCGAGAGGTTGAGGTGAGGTGCCGTAATGGTTACGTAATTCAAGTACCATTACAAGCGGTAGAAAATATTTGAAAGTGGTTCTATGAGCCGTCTGTCAACCACTTGAGTGAGAATTGCAGAATAGTCATCAGATGCAAATACTCGTAACTGCAGTTGCGGATGCATATTGAACGTAATACTGGATAAAGGAGGATTGGAGTGAGCGTAAAGTTAACGACTTACATATATTCCTAACTGGTGTGTAGCGAAAGAAAAACAACTCTCTGTTCTGCGTCAGGAGAAGTTAAGGTTCCAGTGAGCCAGGAAGAGGGATCCACTTGGACCTGTCACTAATTCACGGCCGGCCGCTGTGGCCGAGCGGTTCTAGGCGCTTTAGTCCGGAACCACGCTGCTGCTACGGTCGCAGGTTCGAATCCTGCCTCGGGCGTGGATGTGTGTCATGTCCTTAGTCAGGTTTAAGTAGTTCTACGTCTAGGGGAGTGATGAGCTCGGATGTTAAGTCCCATAGTGCTCAGAGCCATTTGAACCGTTTTTGAACTAATTCGCGGGTTGGCAGCTGATGCGCGTTCACTCTGCAGAAGGCCCTGTAACAAATCTTGTAACACCATCACTTTAATTCATACACAATTTTCAATCGTTTACTACCGATGTTTTACGTATATTCTTGTATATTTGGCTATTGTTGTTCTATATTTCTGATTTTGTACTAAATATGAGCCATTTCCGTACATGTAATACAATTTCTGAAAACACTGTGTGATTATTAGGTCAAATATGGGGTCGAATGAATTGTAACGACAGGGTAGGAAAATCTGTACGGAAATTTCATGTTAAGGAGGCAAAAACACGCGAAAGGAGAAAGTGGAAGGCACATGGAGACCGCGCTGAGTGAGAACACACCGCCAGCCACTAGTCAGCCATCTTAGGGAACACATATCGGATCACATACGCTAAAACCTATATAAATAAACGGAAATATTGCCCGAGATGGTCGTTGACTCCCACAGCGCAATGTGTAAACAGTGCTGCATGGCACACGAACCCGAATGAGATTTTCACTCCATAGTGGAGTGTGGGCTGATATGAAACTTCCTGGCAGATTAAAACTGGTTCTGGACCGAGACTGAAGACTGCGACCTTCGTGTTTTGAGGGTAAGAGCTGTATCGACTGAGCTGCCCAAGCAAGACTTATGACCCCTCCTCACAGTGTTTGTGTAGATCGGTCGGCAGAGCACGCGACAGCGAAAGGCAAAGGTCTGAGGTTCGAGCCTCGGTCCGGCACACAGTTTAATCTGCCAGAAAGTTTCAGAAGAAGTGCCGTGTGTGAGCCTAACAAACGTTGAGGCGGAAACTGCTGGACACTGAACGACACCGACATGCTGCTTCCCATCGTTACCTCCAGGCAAAGTGTTCTTTCCTTTAGCATTTTAAACAACATGGGCCAATGTTTATAGTGTATTCTTTTACCAACACAGTTTAATTTACATGTGCATACAGCCCGTTCTTGACCCAAGTCATACAGCATGCGGTAAGCTTCAAGCTCAAATCCTAAAAGTTACCTTAGTGTCATAGTTTTAAACAGAAATCTGCCTTATTTTCTTAAAAAAGAGTGTAAGAAGTTTGAGTTATCTTGAAAAGTTATTTACAGTCTAGTTAAAAAAAGGGTCACATACTTTACCTGTTGCGTAGTGTTACAACAGAACTAGTATTCTTTGAGAAATGAAGCAGTAATCTAAAAATAAACTCTGACGTTATTAATCAAGTCATTCAAGACACACGATGAAGAGCTTTCTTAACATTTCATTGTTTGCAAAGTGCGGCACGTTTATGTTCATTTTTACTTGAGCCAGTATACAGGGTTATTACAAATGATTGAAGCGATTTCACAGCTCTACAATAACTTTATTATTTGAGATATTTTCACAATGATTTCCACACACATACAAAAACTCAAAAGGTTTTTTTAGGCATTCACAAATGTTCGATATGTGCCCCTTTAGTGATTCGGCAGACATCAAGCCCATAATCAAGTTCCTCCCACACTCGGCGCAGCATGTCCCCATCAATGAGTTCGAAAGCATCGTTGATGCGAACTCGCAGTTCTGGCACGTTTCTTGGTAGAGGAGGTTTAAACACTGAATCTTTCACATAACCCCACAGAAAGAAATTGCATGGCGTTAAGTCGGGAGAGCGTGGAGGCCATGACATGAATTGCCGATCATGATCTCCACCACGACCGATCCATCGGTTTTCCAATCTCCTGTTTAAGAAATGCCGAACATCATGATGGAAGTGCGGTGGAGCACCATCCTGTGGTACGTTTAGCTCCCTGCTTGCTTTATTCGTCGATTTCCGCGGGCTACGCGTGAAACTTGCCCGCACGCGTTCAACCGTTTCTTCGCTCACTGCAGACCGACCCGTTGATTTCCCCTTACAGAGGCATCCAGAAGCTTTAAACTGCGCATACCATCGCCGAATGGAGTTAGCAGTTGGTGGATCTTTGTTGAACTTCGTCCTGAAGTGTCGTTGCACTGTTATGACTGACTGATGTGAGTGCATTTCAAGCACGACGTACGCTTTCTCGACCCCTGTTGCCATTTTGTCTCACTGCGCTCTCGAGCGCTCTGGCGGCAGAAACCTGAAGTGCGGCTTCAGCCGAACAAAACTTTATGAGTTTTTCTACGTATCTGTAGTGTGTCGTGACCATATGTCAATGAATGGAGCTACAGTGAATTTATGAAATCGCTTCAATCATTTGTAATAGCCCTGGAGAAGCAAAAATATTTACCATATGGATGCCCAACCTCATGGGAATGATGTCCAGACTGTCACTGCACGATTTGCGTTTTAGTGTCATGACTTGCCGTTAGGCGCCGGTACTGTTACGGCGACGTTGCATCAGCGTTCGTTACAGTTGCAGGCAGTCAACATGGATCTGGACAAGGTGAGAAGGGCTTTACTCATAAAACTGTTTTATTTAAACAGCAACAATATTGCTGGGGTTGAGGAAGAACGAACTACTGCGCGATTTGGGAAGAGGCCGGCGGCTAATAGCACAACAAATTGTTGAAGTTTCTGTTGACATGGCTGAGAATGCTGGACGCAATGCGCGATCTTCAAGCAGTGCCCGAGTTGTGTCAAGACAGCTGAACATAACATTCCATGATACAATGAAGGCTTTCACGACCGGATAGTACTGTTGTTCATAATTCTTCCGGGTTATATGGTCGTGTTCCATGGAATTCTTCTATTCCCAACGTTTCGTGCAATACTACGTTGGACATCTTCAGCGATATGGCTGGTCCTGCTGAGTCCTGCCGACTGACGAGTCGGGCGTCGGAGAGCGGCCTAAAAAATGGTTCAAATGGCTCTGAGCACTATGGGACTCAACTGCTGAGGTCATTAGTCCCCTAGAACTTAGAACTAGTTAAACCTAACTAACATAAGGACATCACAAACATCCATGCCCGAGGCAGGATTCGAACCTGCGACCGTAGCGGTCTTGCGGTTCCAGACTGCAGCGCCTTTAACCGCACGGCCACTGCGGCCGGCCAGAGCGGCCTAAATACCGAGGAAAGTGGGCGTGGTCTAGCTTGCACACAGTAACGGAGAGAAAACTAGTCAAAGATAAAATGTAACTGTCGATAATAGTCCGTCATAGATAAAAATCACTTATCGATTCTGTAACGCCACTGTCCATATCTCGCTTAATTTCAAGGCCTCTTCTTTTCTATTAAAATTCTCTTCATGTTTATAAATTTCAATAGCCTCCCTATACAGTCGTGGATAATAGTTCGTCATAGCAATTAAAACTGTAGTTTGAGAAAACTTAACTACATGGTCACCTGACTGAAGTGCATGTTCCGCAACGGCCGATTTATCTATTTTACCCACTCGGCAAAGACTTTTATGCTCCTTTACCTTCGTATCCACACTTCTTTTCGTAGTACCAATGTAGACCTTGCCACAAGTACACGGGATTTTATACACACCGCTAGATGATAATGGTGTATAGGGAGGCTATTGAAATTTATAAACATGAAGATAATTTTAACAGAAAAGAAGAGGCCTTGAAATTAAGCGTTACAGAATCGATAAGTGGTTTTTATCTATGACGGTCTATTATCGACAGTTACATTTTATCTTTGGCTAGTTTTCTCTCTGCTACTATTTGGATTCCGTAGAAATATTGGAACACGTGAGACAATACTGACCCTACGGCTTATCTTAGAAGCTAGATTAGGGAAAGGCAAACCTACGGCTTA
This sequence comes from Schistocerca piceifrons, assembly GCF_021461385.2. Taxonomy (NCBI): domain Eukaryota; kingdom Metazoa; phylum Arthropoda; class Insecta; order Orthoptera; family Acrididae; genus Schistocerca; species Schistocerca piceifrons. The sequence continues at coordinate 28,189,948 of NC_060144.1, forward strand.
TCTTAGAAGGAAGATTAAGGAAAGGCAAAGCTACATTTCTAGCATTTGTAGACTTAGAGAAAGCTTTTGACAATGTTCACTGGAATACTCTCTTTCAAATTCCGAAGGTGGCAGGGGTAAAACACAGGGAGCGAAAGGTTATTTACAATTTATACAGAAACCAGATGGCAGTTATAAAAGTCGAGGGGCATGAAAGGGAAGCAGTGATTGGGAAGGGAGTGAGACAGGGTTGTAGCCTATCCCCGATGTTATTCAATCTGTATATTGAGCAAGCAGTAAAGGAAACAAAAGAAAATTCAGACTAGGAATTCAAATCCATGGAGAAGAAATAAAAACTTTGAGGTTCGCCGATGACATTGTAATTCTGCCAGAGGCAGCAAAGGACTTGGAAGAGCAGTTGGACGGAATGGACAGTGTCTTGAAAGGAGGATATATGATGAGCATCAACAGAAGCAAAACGAGGATAATGGAATGTAGTCGAATTAAGGCGGGTGATGCTGAGGGAATTAGATTAGGAAATGAGACACTTAAAGTAGTAAAGGAGTTTTGCTATTTGGGGAGCAAAATAACTGATGATGGTAGAAGTAGAGAGGATATAAAATGTAGACTGCCAATGGCAAGGAAAGCGTTTCTGAAGAAGAGAAATTTGTTAACATCGAGTATGGATTTAAGTGTCCGGAAGTCATTTCTGAAAGTATTTGTATGGAGTGTAGCATGTATGGAAGTGAAACATGGACGATAAATAGTTTGGACAAGAAGAGAATAGAAGCTTTCGAAATGTGGTGCTACAGAAGAATGCTGAAGATTAGATGGGTAGATCACATAACTAATGAGGAGGTATTGAATAGAATTGGGGAGAAGAGCGGTTCGTGGCACAGCTTGACAAGAAGAAGGGACCGGTTGGTAGGACATGTTTTGAGGCATCAAGGGATCACAAATTTAGCATTGAAGGGCAGCGTGGAGGGTAAAAATCGTAGAGGGAGACCAAGAGATGAATACACTAAGCAGATTCCGAAGGATGTAGGTTGCAGTAAGTACTGGGAGATGAAGAAGCTTGCACAGGATAGAGTAGTATGGAGAGCTGCATCAAACCACTCTCAGGACTGAAGACCATAACAACAACAACAAGCTCCGAAAATTTAAACCGCAGAGCATGGAGAAAGACTAGAAAACGGACTGTCTTATAAGAGACCAGGCGGTGCACCGTTTCACTTTGTAGCATCTCCTTCAAACAATTTTAGAGGTACAGAGGACGCGGAAAAGAAGACGTGGAAGCCGGTACGACTCACCTCCGCGACGTGAGCCCCGCTGCTGATAAGGGACGGGGCCCTGGAGACAGAGTCCACCTGTGATTAGACTACGTTTCTAGAGAGTGGCGAAGGCCTCTCTCAGCGGACTGCTACGGCAGCGAGAAGGTCGTTTACAAATGAGTGAGCTCATTAGGGACACAAAAACTCTTAAGCTGAGGCTATTCTGCACAAATTCTTTACCTGGCTTACCGTATTTGGACTGAGACTGCCAATCTTTTCAGAAACGTGTTCCTAAAGGCCTATAATGAAGGATGTGCTTCAGAATTTTGTTCCCTGTGTGATATACCGGGCGTATTCGAAAATTAAGGACCGCGCAGTTGTTAAAGCTATGTGTGTGCACTGATGAGCCAAAACATTAGAACCAGCTGCTTGATAGTGCGTTGGTCCATGTTTGGCGTGCAACACGTCAGCGATTCTGGAACGCGTGGGTTCCATAAGTCCTTGGTAGTACAGCAAGCGAAAGAGAGAGACAGAGAGAAAGAAAGAAAGAGAGAGAGAGAGGGGCGGGGGGATTTTCGCGTGCCTGATAAATCCCTTCCCTCGAAAACTTGCTCCCTTCTTCACTTAAAACTTCCGGGCTGATAGGCCGTGGTCGAAGTACAAAACTCTCTCCTGACGTTTCGTCTCCGACTGCGGGAGACATCCTCGGAGGTAAAGCGGCGAGCTGCCTATATAATGAGCGCTTCCTAGAGTTCTGTTCGCAGTTCGCCGCTTTACCTCCGAGGACGTCTCCCGCAGTCGGAGACGAAACGTCAGGAGAGAGTTTTGTACTTCGACCACGGCCTTTCGGCCCGGAAGTTTTAAGTGAAGAAATGTTTTGTGTGTCGTCGTTCACACTGTACAGTCTTGTACCATGGGAAGCAAGGACAGGATGTTGTTTGGTGGCCGGTATCTCTTGCCGTAAGACAAACTGCACACATTTATTAACAGGGTTCATTATTCATAAGAACAAGAGGAGAGAGAGAGAGAGAGGGGAGAGAGTAGTGTTTAACGTCCCGCCGACAACGAGGTCATTAGAGACGGAGCGCAAGCTCGGGTGAGGGAAGGATGGGGAAAGAAATCGGTCGTGCCCTTTCGAAGGAACCATTCCGGCATTTGCCTGAAGTGATTTAGGCAAATCACAGAAAACCTAAATCAGGATGGCCGGAGACGGGATTGAATCGTCGTCCTCCCGAATGCGAGTCCAGTGTGCTAACCACTGCGTCACCTCGCTCGGTTAAGAACAAGAAGCTACTACGTTGTGGTGGTACAAGCTGTTCCGTAACAGTCCACGTTAGCCCCACTGATGGTGCAGTAGAAGTCCCGCCATACAAACTACACTCTCGTAACCGGTGATGTGAACTGGCAGAGGCCAACCAGTACAATGATTGAGACTGCGACTGGCTGTGTGACAGACTGGGCCGACTCTCTGTGACTGACCGTCTGGTCCGCGGCACCGATCTAAATACTGGCGGTCCAGAGGGCGTTGGCGGCACGTTGTTTGCGAGTCTCTCTCTGGCCTCTGTCCTGACGGGTGCGCTTGATACAGTTCCTATTATAGATCTTCTTGAAACTTCTCTGCCGACTGTTGTGCTGATGACAACCTACACCAGCACAGTGTTCACCAACCTGCAGCCGGCGTTGTAGCCGAGCGGTTCTAGGCGCTTCAGTCTGGAACAGCGCGACCGCTACGGTCGCAGGTTCTAATCCTGCCTGGGGCATGGATGTGTGTGATGTCCTTAGGTGGTTCTAAGTTCTAGCGGACTGATGACCTCAGATATTAAGTTCCATAGTGCTCAGAGCCATTTGATTTGAACCAACCTGCAGTCTTCTATAGTTGTTGTCCCCTGCGCAGAAGCAGAAAACAGCATGTAGGTCGTGAATCCGTTATCTTGAGACTGTAGTTAGCGAGGGACTGGTACAGTAAAAATAGTTAAATTTTGAACTGGTTTGTTTAAATGGGATGCCACCCGCTTTTTTATTAGCATAATTATTGTCTATTTGATGGATTACAAATAATTTCCATTCTTCACATTTTCACAGAGAATTAAAAAAATAATGAACTGCGGGTTTGCATAATTACTATCTTCTCAGAAACATGTCAAAAAAAAAAACAGAGATTCCTAGTTAAGTTCAAAATGGTTCAAATGGCTCTGAGCGCAGTGGGACTTTACTTCTAAGGTCATGAGTCCCCTAGAACTTACAACTACTTAAACCTAACTAACCTAAGGACATCACACACATCCATGCCCGAGGCAGGATTCGAACCTGGGACCGTAGCGGTTGCGCGGTTCCATACTGTAGCGCCTAGAACCGCTCGGCCACCCCGGCCGGCCCTAGTAAGTCCTTAACCAATAGCGGGAGCGTCATCCAAATGGTCTGTCCGCTGGGTCTTGCCGATCGGGCTATGCTCTTACAGCTGAACCACTTCGCCCGCCATCCAAGTTAGGTGCGACCCGAAGATCTCCGAAGTGCGTCGTCTCCCTTTTCACTTAGCAACTGTTTACTATTTCGCTGGTACTTGACACTTTAAATAATGAAATGATAGCATGCTATTGAGAGGCGCTTTTACATGAAATGCAAGTAAATTAGCTGTTTGAATTTTTGTAATATTTGTAACAGAAATTTACCATTTGGCGAGCTACTTCCAAACATAGCAGCCAATTTACGTACCGAATAAACCATCTGTCACCGGCACTTCAAACACATCACGTCATCTTCCAACTGCCTAGACGTCAGCGTAAATCGCTTCAGGAAAATGCTGGGATGGTTCCTTTCAAAGGGCACAACTGATTTCCTTGACCTCGCTGCTTGGTCCCCTCTCCCAAATCAACCAATGAACCAACCTAGACGTCTCCGTCAGTTAAGTATCATACTGCTCAGAAGGCTGTAGCACGATCTGTCATTGTGACATGGGCAGTTATCCTCCTGGAAGATGCCACCTCCAAAGAGAAGCATGAAGGGACGCAGCTAGTCCGCAATAGTATAGTTGTCACTGTGCCTTCGTTTACTACCACACGTTCCATGGGGGCCCAGATGACTCCCCCATAGCATTGTACTACTCCACAGGCCTGCGTCAGTGGCGTGGAGCATGTTTCGAGCAACTGCATCCACGACTAGATACGAGCATCGACCTCGTGTAACAAGGAACGTGCCTCAGGGGACGCCTTTCCGTTGATCTATGGCGCAATCTCGATAATCCCACGCCCTTTACAATCTCAATTCGTATCGTTAAGCCAACATGGGGACAGGTGGAGATCGTTTGCTGCGGAGCCGCACGTTGGAAAACGTGCTCTCGACGCTGCTCTCCGAAACACTTGTGCATATACTGGCACTGTGCACTGCCGGCAGAACCACCACAGACTGCCGCCTACCTGACGTACGGAACGGGCAGGACTCTGGCTCTACGTTCTGTGACGAAGCGTGGACGTTCAGCACTCTGTCCACTACTCCTTGTTTCGCCGTTCTCCACAGATGCTCATGACTGTAGCATGCAAACAGTTGAGCGGCTCCGCCGTTTTCGAGATGCTCATTCCAAGGCCTCGGGCCAAAACAATCTGCCCTTTGGTACCGATAGAAGCTGAAGAAATGAATAAAAATTTGTGCCACGGCCGCGACTTGGTTCAAATGGCTCTGAGCACTATGGGACTTAACATCTGTGGTCATCAGTCCCCTACAACTTAGAAGGGGAAGAAGACGGCAAGAGATGACAAGTGCGAGAATTATCGCACAATCAGCATAACAGCTCATGCATCGAAGCTGCTTACAAGAATAATATACAGAAGAATGGAAAAGAAAATTGAGAATGCGCTAGGTGACGATCAGTTTGGCTTTAGGAAAAGTAAAGGGACGAGAGAGGCAATTCTGACGTTACGGCTAATAAAGGAAGCAAGGCTAAAGAAAAATCAGGACACTTTCGTAGGATTTGTCGACCTGGAAAAAGCGTTCGACAATATAAAATGGTGCAAGCTGTTCGACATTCTGAAAAAAGTAGGGGTAAGCTATAGGGAGAGACGGGTCATATACAATATGTACAACAACCAAGAGGGAATAATAAGAGTGGACGATCAAGAACGAAGTGTTCGTATTAAGAAGGGTGTAAGACAAGGCTGTAGCCTTTCGCCCCTACTCTTCAATCTGTACATCGAGGAAGCAATGATGGAAATAAAAGAAAGGTTCAGGAGTGGGATTAAAATACAAGGTGAAAGGATATGAATGATACGATTCGCTGATGACATTGCTATCCTGAGTGAAAGTGATGAAGAATTAAATGATCTGCTGAACGGAATGAACAGTCTAATGAGTACACAGTATGGTTTGACAGTAAATCGGAGAAAGACGAAGGTAATGAGAAGTAGTAGAAATGAAAACAGCGAGAAACAACATCAGGATTGATGGTCACGAAGTCAATGAAGTTAAGGAATTCTGCTACCTAGGCAGTAAAATAACCAATGACGGACGGAGCAAGGAGGACATCAAAAGCAGACTCGCTATGGCAAAAAAGGCATTTCTGGCCAAGAGAAGTCTACTAATATCAAATACCGGCCTTAATTTGAGGAAGAAATTTCTGAGGATGTACGTCTGGAGTACAGCATTGTATGGTAGTGAAACATGGACTGTGGGAAAACCGGAACAGAAGAGAAACGAAGCATTTGAGATGTGGTGCTATAGACGAATGTTGAAAATTAGGTGGGCTGATAAGGTAAGGAATGAGGAGGTTCTACGCAGAATCGGAGAGGAAAGGAATATGTGGAAAACACTGATAAGGAGAAGGGACAGGATGATAGGACATCTGCTAAGACATGAGGGAATGACTTCCATGGTACTAGAGGGAGCTGCAGAGGGGAAAAGCTGTAGAGGAAGAAAGAGATTGGAATACGTCAAGCAAATAATTGAGGACGTAGGTTGCAAGTGCTACTCTGAGATGAAGAGGTTAGCACAGGAAAGGAATTCGTGGCGGGCCGCATCAAACCAGTCAGTAGACTAATGACAAAAAAAAAACACTAACTAACCTAAGGACATCACACACATCCATGCCCGAGGCAGGATTCGAACCTGCGACCGTAACGGTCACGCGGTTCCAGACTGAAGCGCCTAGAACCGCTCGGCTACAACGGCCGGCCTTCAAGCAGTCTTTCTGGTCGTTGTTCCTGGATTGTGACTGGCAGACGTCGCTGTTGTTAACAGTAAATGTCAGCAGCGTTGGTTATACCTCCGAGAGGCAATTCGCAATGACTACACCGTCGCTGTTCCACCAGATGCACAACATTCTCTTTTGTGGCTGTGCGCAGGCCTTGGTTCGGAGAGTTGCTGCTTTGCTTGGGCGCAATCATTCCTTCCATTTCCTTACGTTCACATAAAGACAACATTTCTCATCACCAATAGCGATACATGATAGGAATGGTCGGTATTGTTCAGGAGTCAACTGACTACGAGCACGATGCGCAGTTGATGGTTGTGAATTTGGGTTGGAACATGCGGTAGCTACACACCCGATTTTTGAACCTTCCTCACAGCATGACAATGTCGCACGATCGTGCAATGCTCACAGTTCATCACATTTGCCAGTCTTCGAGTGGAGCATTGTGAATCAATGCGTTTACACGATCTTCATCAAACCCCGAATGTCTTCTTGAACGTGTAGAGTCAGTAATAACGATCCTTCTTAAAACGAGAAAACCGTATTCGCACCGTGCTGTGCCAAATAGCGTTATCCCCATACACGGCGCAAATATTCCTGGCTGCCTACGCTGCTGTCACCCCTCCACTGAAATCATACAATAAGTCTGAAATGTTACTGTTTCTCCACTTGGCAGTCCATTTTCTAGCGTTCACAGTTTCACTGTCCGCAGCTCGTGGTCGTGCGGTAGCGTTCTCGCTTCCCACGCCCGGCTTCCCGGGTTCGATTCCCGGCGGGGTCAGGGATTTTCTCTGCCTCATGATGACTGGGTGTTGTGTGCTGTCCTTATGTTAGTTAGGTTTAAGTAGTTCTAAGTTCTAGGGGACTGATGACCTCAGATGTTAAGTCCCATAGTGCTCAGTGCCATTTGAACCATTTTTGAACAGTTTCACTCACTATCTGCAAATGACAAAATGACAATATGTGAACTCAAATAGCGACTGGTAACTTCAAATAAAAAAAATTACAGTTGATAAATAAACCGTAGCAACCGGAATACCAACACGCATAAGAAAAACACTACGCATTTATGCATCCACGTAATATTTTGAATGGTGCGCCTCACTTTGATGAGCATTTCGAAGTAAACGTCAGCTGATATTGTGGAGCACTGTTGCACGAAATCAACCAAACTAACTTGCTTTTCGTCCCGCTTGATGCACGACTGAAAGGGACGGCGAAGAGCTCTGCACGAATCTCTCTCGCTTGACTGCACACCTGCACCTGTACCAGGCCACGCTGTCATAGGGGGAATAGGGGACAACTGCGAACGCGCCGCATTGGACACTACAGTCGCGCAAACAACAACTCAACGGCTTTAATGCGGCTTGCTTTCAGATTACGCATTTCACAACGACAAAATCACTATTACTTAATTGTTTTTGGTTCGCCAAAGATATAGTAAAATTTATATCTAGCAAAAATTATAGGCACACGAACAGACCCAGGCAGTTTCGCAGATTATCGTCACTCTGGTTGCCATGCAGTAGCGACTTATTCAGTTTTCTAATCGAAAAAAGTCTTTCACGCCCCTGTGTCTACCGAAACATTGGTATCACGTTTGCAGCCTCATTATACAGATCTGAAAACCCTTCCCGATCAAAACTTCGTAGAGGTCCTGGACAGCTATAACGTAAAATAATTCGTCTTTTAAATGGGAATTGCATTACAGGATCGATCAGTTCTATCTGCACATCCACAAGGCCGCTTTCAACTGAAACGGCAAACGATCTCGAAAACAGTTCAAAAGCAAATGTGAGATGGGCGGTTTCCTAAAACCGTTTAGAACATTATTCCTGTACGTCTTTCAGTGCCGCAATGAGACCTTCAAAATTCGCGTTTCTTTACGACCAGAGATTTTACGGAAAAGGACGGTGTACCTTTCCAGAAGTTATCGCTTCTACAATGCGATTTTTTAAAAAATCGCATCAACTTTCCCCATCAAACAAACCTCTTACTGACAGCGATTAAGTGTCGGTTAAGTCTAGTAAAAGTGCGAGGCTGCTATCCGTTTCAGTCCTTCTAATTATGATTCCTGCTTTCATTTTTCCTTCTGAAGGGCCACAATGGCGAGCCTTAAATCGAAAAATCGTTCCAGGTCCTCGATTTAAATTTTGGAAATTTGTGGTAAGGTCTTATGGGAGCAAACTGCTGAGGTCATCGGTCACTAAGCCTATACACTACTTAATCAAACTTAACTTACGCTAAGGACAACACACACGCCCACGCCCGAGGGAGCACTCGAACGTGTCCGATCGGGGGAGCCGCACAGACCGCGACAAGAAGCCCTCGATTTACGATTTAACCAGCTTACTTCTCAGCGATACACAGGGTGAACATTAATAAAACCGACAAATTGCAGGGACAGACTCCTGACTGGAAATCGAGGAAAAATGATCCTGTAAACATGTGCCGGGAAATGCATCGTTGCCCCGGTAGATGGCGCTGACGAACGAAAGTTCCTCTGACCACCTGCCGTGTGCTCCTTGTGTGTTGCAGGCTGTGTGATTGGCGTAGCGTACTGTAAGCACCAGAATGGTCCGATATTCATGTCGGGAACAAGCCGAGATGGTGGTTGTGTACGGACAAGCAGATGTAAAGGGTCGAACGTGTAGGGAGGCGGTGGACTGTGCGAACACAAGATCTGGAGAGCCAGGTTCTACACGATGTTGAGACGAACCCTAGTAGTAGTTGCGGGCAAGTGGACCGCCTACGTGATGTAACCCATGATCACACTGTAAGTAGGCTGTTTAGGTTTTTATGTTGGTAACGCCACGTAGCGCTCTGTATGAAAATCACTGGCTGTGCTGTGTGCAGTCTGTCGCTGGTTGTCATTTTGGAATATTCGCTATTGTAGTGTTGGGCAGTTGGATGTGAACAGCGCGTAGCGTTGCGCAGTTGGAGGTGAGCCGCCAGCAGTGGTCGATGTAGAGAGAGAGATGGCAGAGTTTTGGGAGGTTGCTATAAGCGGACGATCTGGAAGTGTGTCCGCCAGGAAAAGGAAATTTGCAAAGATGGACATCATGAATTGATAGATATATATATGATGACTTTTGAATATTATTAAGGTAAATACAATGTTTGTTCTCTATCAAAATCTTTCATTTGCCAACTATGCCAATCAGTAGTTAGTGCCTTCAGTAGTTAGAATCTTTTATTTAGCTGGCAGTATTGGCGCTCGTTGTATTGCAGCAGTTCAAGTAACGAAGATTTTTGTGAGGTATGTGATTCATGAAAGGTATAGGTTATTGTTAGTTAGGGCCTTTTTTTTTTTAGGGATTATTGAAAGTCAGATTGCGTTGCGCTAAAAATATTGTGTGTCAGTTTAGTGATGATCAGTTTTGCTCAGCTGTTTGAAAATCAAATAACGTAAGAGGTTTTCCAGCACAGTTCAAAATGGTTCAAATGGCTCTGAGCACTATGGGACTTAACTGCTGGGGTCATCAGTCCCCTAGAACTTAGAACTAGTTAAACCTAACTAATCTAAGGACAGCACACACATCGAAGCCCGAGGCAGGATTCGAACCTGCGAACGTAGCGGTCGCGCGGTTCCAGACTGTAGCGCCTAGAACCGCTCGGCCACATCGGCCGGCTTCCAGCACAGTCATTCATAATTTTCCAAAGGGGACGTTACAACACAAACGCCCAAAAAGGGCTTGAAATGTTGTGTGATGTGGTTGATGGCTGTGAGGGTACTTGCCTTGGTGTAGCCGCGCTGCCTCTCGACATTTTCCATCCGCTTGGCCATGCACAAACACCACCTTGGCTAGTTCCCGAGATGAATACTGGACCATTCAGCTACTTCCAGTGCGCTGCGTCAGTCACACAGGCTACAACACGAGGAACACACTGTACGTAGTCGGAGGAGCTTTCGTTCTTAAGCTCCATTTATCGCAGCAACGATGCATATCCGGACACACGTTTACAGGACCTTTTTTCTCCATTTCCTATCAGGAATCCATCCCTGCAGTTTGTCGGTTTTATTTTCTTCCTATTTCCTTCGTTCAGTATAACCAAAAACTGTAGAAACTGACGGTGTAATAATGCGTAAGACATCAGAAAATTTTCTACTCCCAGTGAGTGAGGTTCAGCTACCTTACAAGCCACAACTTTTAAGGTCGTCGGTACGAAGAGCTGGGCGCCCCAGCAGGGCCGACTGCTTCCTGCTGCCCTTGCGGTTCCGTCATGGTCAGACGGCTGATGGGACAGCGGTGCGCCGGCACGCGAACCAGCGATATACACTGGCCGCATCGCCACAACAGGTGACGTAAATCAAACATACAGCGGCACTCGGCGCTGCCGCCTAGCTGTCAAACAACACCCTGCAGCAGGCGCCACCAGCACGGCTCCTAACGGCTCCTCTTCCTGCACCAACTTCCAGAGTTGCTTGTAGACACACAAGACTACACTACTGGCCATTAAAATTGCTACACCAAAACGAAATGCAGATGATAAACGGGTATTCACTGGACAAATATAGTATACTAGAACTGACATGTGATTACATTTTCACGCAATTTGGGTGCACAGATCCTGAGAAATCAGTACCCAGAACCACCACCTCTGGCCGTAATAACGGCCTTGACGCTCCTGGCCACTGAGTCAAACAGAGCTTGGATGGAGTGTACATGTACAGCTGCCCATGCAGCTTGAACACGATACCTCAGTTCATCAAGATTAGTGACTGGCCTATTGTGACGAGCCAGTTGCTCGCCCACCACTGACCAGACGTTTTCAATTGGTGAGAGATCTGGAGAATGTGCTGGCCAGGGCAGCAGTCGAACATTTTCTGTATCCAGAAAAGCCTGTACACAACCTGCAACATGCGGTCGTGCATTATCCTGCTAAAACGTAGGTTTTCGCGGGGATAGAATGAAGGGTCGTAACACACCTGAAATGTAACGTCCACTGTGCCGTCAATGCGAACAAAAGGTGACCGAGACGCGTAACCAATGGCATCCCATAGTATCACACCGAGTGATACGTCAGTATGGCGATGACGAATACACGCCATGTCGCCAAACACGGATGCGACCATCAGAACCTGGATTCATCCGAAAAAAATAACGTTTTGCCCCAGGTTCGTCGTTGAGTACACCATCGCAGGCGCTCCTGTCTGTGATGCAGCGTCAAGGGTAACCGCAGCCATGGTCTCCGAGCTGATAGTCCATGCTGCTGCAAACGTCGTCGAACTGCTCGTGCAGATGGCTGTTGTCTTGCAAACGTCCCCATCTGTTGACTCAGGGATCGAGACGTGGCTGCACGATCCGTCACAGCCATGCGGATAAGATGTCTGTCATCTCGACTGCTAGTGATACGAGGCCGCTGGGATCCAGAAAAGCGTTCCGTATTACCCTCCTGAACCCAACGATTCAATATTTTGCTAACAGTCATTGTATGTCGAGCAACGCGAGGAGCAGTGTCCGATACGATAAACCGCAATCGCGATAGGCTACAATCCGACCTTTATCAAAGTCGGAAACGTGATGGTACGCATTTCTCCTTCTTACACGAGGCATCGCAACAACGTTTCACCAGGCAACGCCGGTCAACTGTTGTTTGTGTATGAGAAATCGGTTGGAAACTTCCCTCATGTCAGCACGTTGTAGGTGTCGCCACCGGCGCCAACCTTGTGTGAATGCTCTGAAAAACTTATCATTTGCATAGCACAGCATCTTCTTCCTGTCGGTTAAATTTCACGTCTGTAGCACGTCATCTTCGTGGTGTAGCAATTTTAATGGCCAGTAGTGTATAAGATAAAGAATGTTGATTTTACGAGTCGTGCTTGGATAGCTAAATCGGTAGAGCACTTGACAACGATGGGGAAAAATCGCAGTTTCCAGTGCGATGCGACATACCGTTTTAATCTGCCAGGAAACTCCAAAAGACATGTATTTGTCGATCCAGTGGTTGCACTCGTCTTTCTCATACGTGTGACTGTAGGCGGAGAATTCGATCAACAGTGACAGATACACGAAGAAATGGCAAAGTTGTAAATTGTTAAATACTAGAAAAAGGAAAAGAAAATCTACAAACAATCTAGTGTCAAATTGGAATTGTAAGCTGGAACTTAACCGTCAAGATAAACAGTGCGTCAATGTTCCCATCGTCTGTTCAGATGGGCTCACACAAACTCCGTACGTTTACCTACCTGCTCAACATCGGAACTCCCCGGATTGCCAACCTTGTGAACGGTGGCAGGGTAAGTGTAGTTCAACAACGGAAGTCTCACACGGAAACTTACTTGGCACAACTTGTAAGCTACAAATGTCGAGTGAGCTAACGATTGTTTCAACAGTATATGTCAGTACGATCAATAATTCTACAAATACAGACGTTCAAAGTCGACAGTTTCTCACTAGACTACCAAAAAAAGAAATAATTTCCTATACGTGTATCATCTAGATGAAAGTATCGTTCAAAAGATGCACAGAACGTGTAACTAAGGATCAGCTAAAGTAAAGCAAGTCCGCAGCAAGTCCGTCTCATAAAACAAGGAGCAGCAAAAAAGTAGCAGACATCGCCGCTTACCACGATACTGCTGATGTAAAATAACGAACGTGTGTCACGTTGAAATTATGTGCCACCCTATTCATCAACATTACCTAAATAGAAGTAAGGGAGAACCCCCCCCCCCCCCCCCTTCGTTCCAGACACACACACATGCACACATACACACGCCTATGCCCCTAAATGGCACTGCTGGACACGTAATGCCGGTGCTGCATTTTAGCAGTGGGCTAGGGTGGTGTCGGAGTTGTGTCAGGTGGGATGGCTAGAGACTCAGGGGGAGGAGCCCGTTTCCCCTCCGGTTAAGAATGCGGGAGGGAGGGAGGGGTGGCAGGAGCCACAGGCTCGAGAAAGTATTACTCGAAAAGTTAGCAAGTTTTCTTTCTATTTTGTGCCTGTCTGTCGAGGACTCAGCGGTTCTGCTTTGGAGTGAGCCGTCTGCTTTACTGCCAAAATGATTACCCTAATACTTACCTAAAACCTTTTCCTCCCTAATTCCTGACGTAGTGAAGCTTTGGTGCAAATTATATGAGAATTCACTATGAGAGGGCTTTGTGCAAGCTGTGTATGGTGTTTACACCTTGGTGACAAAAGTCATAGGATATCTCCTAATATGGTGTCGGAGTCCCTTTTGTCCAGTGCAGAGCAGCGACTCTACTTGGCCTGGACTCAACAAGTCATTGGAACCCCCCTGCAGAAATACTGAGCCATGTTGCTTTGACGGCCGACCATAATTACGAAAATGTTGCCAGTGCAGTATTTTGTGCACGAACTGACCGCCTGGTTATGTGCCACAAATATTTGATGGGATTTTTTGTCATGCAAGCTGGGTGGCCAACTGTCCAGAATATTCTTAACACCAATCGTGAACAATTGTGGCCCGTTCACATGGCGCATTGTTATCCGTATAAATTCTATCGTTATTTCGGAACATGAAGTCCATGAATGGCTGTAAATGGCTCTACGTAAATGACCATAACCATTTCCAGTCAATGGTCGGTTCAGTTGGACCAGAGGACCCTGTTCATTCTATGCAAATATACTACATCATTATGTAACCACCGCCAGATTGCACGTTGCCTTGTTGACAACTTGGGTCCATGGCTTCATTGGATCTGCACCACACTCGAACCCTACCGTCAACTCTTACAAACGTAAATTGGGACTCAGATGACCAGGCCACGGTTTTTCAGTCGTCCAGGCTCCAACCGACATGATTACAAGGCCTGGAGAAGCGCTGCAGGCGATGTCGTGCTGTTAGCAAAGGCACTTGTGTCCGTCGTCTGCTGCCGTAGCCCATTAACGCCGTATGTCGCTGCACTGTTATGACGGATACGTTCCTCGTACGTCCCACATTGATTTCTGCGGTTATTTCACGCAGTGTTTATCCGTTAGCACTGAAAACTATTACCGAAATGCCCCTGCTCTCTGTTGTTAAGTGAAAGCCGTCAGCCACTGCGTTTTCCGTGCTGAGAGGTGATGCCCGAAAGTTGGTGTTCTCTGCACACTGTTGACACCTTGGGTCTCGGAATACTGAATTCCGTATCGATTTCCGAAATGTAATGTTCCCCTCCTTCTAATCAACCGACCAGCCAACCAACCTAAACCACTGCAGACAAATGCCAGGATGGTTCCTTTGGAAGGGCACAGTCGATTTCCCTCCCCATCTTTGACATACTCCGAGCCTGTGCGGTGTCTCCAATGACCTCGATGTCGATGGAACCTTAAAACGTAATCTTTCTTCCTTCCATTTTCATTCTCAGCCTAAAGTATAGTAACTCCATACCTGGGAATTCTTTCCGTTGGGGATAGATGGCCACCTGTGGGAGTGAGACAGGACTCTAGCATACGCCCATGTTGACGAATCCCTGTTCTGCTCATGCAGTAAAAGCAGAAATTTGGAAAACGAATTACAATCCATGAGAAAAACAATTAACAGTTTACCGTATGGTAATTACAAAGTAATGCTATCGGAGAGTTTCAAGATCGCTTAAATCGAGTGAATTGGGTAGAATTCACGTTATGAGCCGAACATAAATAAAAGTAAAACCAGGGTATTGGGTGTAATCTAATTAGGTAACGCTGAGTGAGTTACAATAGGAAATGAAACACGAGAAGTAGAAATTTTGCTATTTACACAGAAAAGCAGCAGACTATGGCAGAAGTATATAAAACACAGACTTATAGCAAGCAAACTGTACTGGAAAAGAGAAGTACACTCAGGTGACAAAAGTCATGGGATAGCGACATGCAGAAATAGATATGGCGGTGGTATCGCGTGCACAAGGAATAAAAGGGCAGCGCATTGATGGAACTGTAATTTGTGCTCAGGTGTTTCGTATGAAAAGATTTCCGACGCGATTATAGCCGCACGACGGCAATTAACTGGCTCTTAAGGCGGATTGGTAGTTGGAGCTAAATCCACGGGACATTTCATTTCGGAATTCACGAGGGAATTCAATATTACGAGATCCACAGTGTCAAGAGTGGGCCGAGAGTACCAAATTTCAGGCATTTCCTGTCATCATGGACAAGGCAGTGGCCGACGGCCTTCACTTACCGACCGACAGCAGCGGCGTTTGCGTTGAGTTGTCAGTGCTAACAGAAAAGCAGTACTATGGGAAATAACAGTTGAAATCAATGTGGGATGTACGATGGACCTATCTGTTAGGACAGTGAGGCGAAATGTGGCGTTAATGGGGTACGGCAGCAAACGACATCGCCTGCAGTGTCTCTCTTGGGTTTGTCTCCTCATCGGTTGCATCCTAGACGACTGGAAAATAGTGGCTCGGTCAGATGGCTCCCGATTTCACTTGGTAAGAACTGATGGTGGGATTCGAGTGCGTCGCAGACTCCACGAAGCCGTGGAAAGTTGTCAGCAGGACACTGTGCAAGCTGGTGGTGGCTACGTAGTGGTGTGGGCTGTGCTTACCTGGCATGGACTGGGTCCTCTGGTTCAAGTGAACTCATCATCGACTACAAATGTTTATGATTGGCTACATTTCCAGCCTCTCATGGACTTCATGTTCCCAAATAACTATATCATGTCACTGGCCCACAATTGTTAGCAAATGGTTTGAAGAACGTTCTGGCCAATTCGAGCAAATGATTTGGCCACCCAGATCTCCCGACATGAATCCCATCAAATATTTACGTCAGTTTGTGCACAACATCCTGCACTGGCAACACTTCAGCTATTATGGAGGTCTATAGAGAGGGGGGGGGGAGGGGGGTACTTCCAACGACTTGTAGGTGACTTTCTACTTCGATTGTGTTAATTATTATATTGTGAAATGTGTAAGAGTTTGATACTACTATAAACCCTAAATCAACAGCATAACAAGTGTACTTCTCAAATTTTAACTCTAGATTTATGATTACAATTTCTTGCAATTTTGTCATATGATGACATGATGGAGACCGTGGCTGTTGCTTGAAGACAAATGTTAATGGTGTTAGGACAGCAACCAGCTACAAATTCACTTTCAGTTCCTTTATTCAAAGGAAACCATTACCGGTTTCGAATCGTTGTGATTCATCCTCAGACGGTTTACACGCTTTCTTTATGACATTTGGTGTGTTTTCTAGATTAATTGTCCTAAAATATAAATAAAACATAATTATAAACACGCCACACACATATTGTTGCGTTACGTTTCACGTAAGCCACACGCAACGAAAATCTGTAACGCAACCATCTGTGTGTGGCGTGTTTATAATTATGTTTTATTTATATTTTAGGACAATTAATCTAGAAAACACACCAAATGTCATAAAGAAAGCGTGTAAACCGTCTGAGGATGAATCACAACGATTCGAAACCGGTAACGATTTTCTTTGAATAAAGGAATTGAAAGTGAATTTGTGGCTGGTTGCTGTCCTAACGCCATCAACATTTGTCTACAATTTCTTGTACATTGCTAAGGCAATGTTTTGAACAAAGGCATACAAAATTATTATTAGTACATTAAAACATTTGGAATATTTTTTTAAATAATAAGTTAAAAAGTCATATGTATCTGCAGTATGTTAAAGCGGGCATTACGATAAATTATATTTACGGGGGAAGAGCATTATGAAACTGATTTCTCCCAGCACCGCCTCCCCTCACCACCGTAGACCAACGCTAGATTTCGAAGCACTGACCTAACGGATATGTTCGTCGTGCGCCCCACATTAATTTCCGTGGTCATTTCACGCGGTGTTGCTTGTCTCTTAGCACCGACGACTCTACGCAAACGCCACTTCTCTCGCTCGTTAAGTGGACGCCGCCGGTCACTGCGTTGACCATGGCGAGAGGTAATGCCTCAAAATTGGTTTTATCGTACACTCTTGAGACTGTAAATGTCGGAGTATTGAATTCCCTAACGATTTCCGATATGGTGTAAGATGGCTATTTTTTGATGATGTTATTGGATGTGTTAATATTTGAGAAGGATAGTGTTACATTTGAAGAATTGTGGTCAGAGAAACCCGTTGCTAGGCAACAGTATCTGTGTGTGCGATGCACTCTAGAGTCGTAGAATGTTTGACAGCCAGCAGTGGACTGCTGCGGTGTGCACCAGTCAAGCGGATTTTTCGTTGGCTGTACAGTGTGATTCATGGACGCGTTTTCGGAACTATGTGGGTTGCAGATTTATTACGAATAGGAATGACGACTCAGAACAATGGTTGGATAGCATACGGACATAAAAAAAAAGGTTTTGAAATGAAGAACAAGGTGTTATCTATTGAGGTAGAAAGTTTATTTTTATTTCTGTAGACATGAATTCACTCTCGTCACAGTCAAGTTCTTGATAATTATGCTGTTGTTTGATCTTCTGAGTTAATTTACTGTATCGTGGAACTTACTGCATACCTATTTTTTCATAAGTTCCTTAGTAATTGAAATTTCAAAAGTTAAAGGTTGATTCATTTAGCCTATTTCATTGGCAATCTGTGTCAAGATCATGAATCCAATTTCGCTGGACCAACAGTAGCTAGTTTTTAGCAGCATTTTTTTAGCTGCTGCCGTTTCTGCCAGTACTTCATTTTGCAGGTAAGATGCACTGTCTTGTTCCCTTTGCGCAGTGCAGGTTCTGTCAGTTTCCTTATTTTAATCAGCGCAGAAATTTTCGTGTGTTTCAGGTTACATTCTTAAACAGGTCGACATTACAGTTTTCTTTTATACACTTACTTTTTTTTCAAACATTTCGCACTGACCAGGTCTACCGAGCGTGAAGTTATTGGTTTGCTTATTTATCTGCTTATGACTGAGGTCGGTTTTCACACGCACAGGATTCTTTTCAGTTTCATGTAAGTGATTCGGCTTTGAGCTCAGTAGCACATTTACACTAATCGCCATTAAAATTGCTACACCAAGACGAAATTCAGATGATACACGGGTATTTATTGCACAAATATATTATACTAGAACTGACATGTGATTACATTTTCCCGCAATTTGGGTGCACAGATCCTGAGAAATCAGTACCCAGAACAACCACCTCTGGCCGTAATAACGGCCTTGACACTCCTGGCCACTGAGTCAAACAGAGCTTGGATGGAGTGTACACGTACAGCTGCCCATGCAGCTTCAACACGATACCTCATTTATTTCAAGAGTAGTGACTGGCCTATTGTGACGAGCCAGTTGCTCGGCCACCATTGACCAGACGTTTTCAGTTGGTCAGAGATCTGGAGAATGTGCTGGCCAGGGCAGCAGTCGTACATTTTCTATATCCAGAAAGGCCCGTACAGGACCTGCAACATGCGGTCGTGCATTATCCTGTTGAAATGTAGTGAAATGTAGGGTTTTGCAGGGATCGAATGAAGGGTAGAGCCACGGGTCGTAACACAGCTGAAATGTAACGTCCACTGTTCAAAATGCCGTCAATGCGAACAAGAGGTGACCGAGACGTGTAACCAGTGGCACCCCATACCATCACGCCGGGTGATACGCCAGTATGGCGATGGCGAATACACGCTTCCAGTGTGCGTTCACCGCGATGTTGCCAGACACGGATGCGACCATCATGATGCTGTAAACAGAACCTGGATTCATCCGAAAAAATGACGTTTTGCCATTCGTGCACCGAGGTTCGTCGTTGAGTACACCATCGCAGGCGCTCCTGTCTGTGATGCAGCATCAAGGGTAACTGCAGCCATGGTCTCCGAGCTGATAGTCCATGCTGCTGCAAACGTCGTCGAACTGTTCGTGCTGATGGTTGTTGTCTTGCAAACGTCCCCATCTGTTGACTCAGCGATCGAGACGTGGCTGCACGATCCGTTACAGCCATGCGGATAAGATGCCTGTCATCTCGACTGCTAGTGATACGAGGCCGTTGGGATCCAGCACGGCGTTCCGTATTACCCTCCTGAACCCACCGATTCCATATTCTGCTAACAGCCATTGGATCTCGACCAACGCGAGCAGCAGTGTCGCGATACGATAAACCGCAATCGCGATAGGCTACAATCCGACCTTTATCAAAGTCAGAAATGTGATGGTGCGCATTTCTTCTCCTTACACGAGGCATCACAACAACGTTTCACCAGGCAACGCCAGTCAACTGCTATTTGTGTACGAGAAATCGGTTGGAAACTTCCCTCATGTCAGCACGTTGTAGGTGTCGCAACCGGCGCCAACCTCGTGTGAATGCTCTGAAAAGCTCATCAATTGCATATCACAGCATCTTCTTCCTGTTGGTTAAATTTCGCGTCTGTAGCACGTCATCTTCGTGGTGTAGCAATTTTAATGGCCAGTAGTGTAGATTGTCAGTTCACATACCCAGGTCTGTGTTTACAATAACACACACACAAATAAAGGCAACTCAGATACAGTGGAATGTCCCGTGCGCCTAGCTTCAACTAACATTCCGTGTTCAGAGTCTGTTAATCTCCTTCGTACGTCTAAAACCAGGTCGGAAACCTTTCCACACGAATCACCTGGGTACAAATGACAGCTCCGCCAATGCACTGTCCCTTTATACCTTGTGTAGTGATTCGACCGCCATCTGTACATATAGACATCGCTACATATGACTTCTGTCACGTCACTGTATAACACCATTGATTTCTTCCACCGCTAAGGGGCCTTCCTTGCGTAAGAGCGATGGATCGCAGTGATCCGTCCCCCGGCAGGTGCTGCGCCAGTTCGTGCGACCCGTCGGCAGGGGAATGGATGGGGGCAAATCACAGCTCGCAGCGACCAATCGCTCATATCTTGGAATATGATGAATCGCATGGGTACCTGGCTGCAGCTCGCCTGTGTAGTTATTAAGCGTGGTTGCGCAGTTTCGTTGCCTTCGTTGTTTAATAACTTTATATTTCAAAATCCCGTGGTGAATAATTTCCCTTAATCCTCCAAAACTAATTGTAGGCAGGCCACCTCGTGAAGAACTCGCCTCTAAAAGGTTGTGTGCAGCGTTAAATGGAAACGGGAAAATTACGACTTTAGGCATAGCTTTTAAAGCAGAAAACAAATATCTGAATAACACCATCTGACTGTAGTAATATGTTGCTAATATCTTCCAGGATATAGATTAGAAACCTACAACTTAAAATATGTGAAAGGGTCGAACAGAAACAGTGAT
Source organism: Schistocerca piceifrons (assembly GCF_021461385.2). Classification (NCBI taxonomy): domain Eukaryota; kingdom Metazoa; phylum Arthropoda; class Insecta; order Orthoptera; family Acrididae; genus Schistocerca; species Schistocerca piceifrons. Next base: position 28,210,500 of record NC_060144.1, read on the forward strand.
TAATCTCGATACTCACATTTATTCACAAACGCATTTATGACGTCAACATATAATTAGCTCTGTTCAGATTAAATGGGAAGCAATGTCATTCCCTTCTCAGTCATTACTCCTCACTCCCTCCCGTTTTTCAGTGATAACAATTATTGAATCCCGTAATGCTCGATCGGAACAGTGACTGGAAGTCCAGAGGAGCGCACAGTTAATTACCAGTGCAAAGGAGATCAGACACGCGACCGTCCAGGATTCCACAAGTGTAGAATCAATTTAACTGCTATGCCGGTGCTACCGATTATGCTCACCGTAAGCAAGAATGTGATGCGCAGAGCTGCGTGCTGCAGGCGTGCAGTCTCCTCCGCGAAGACGGAACCGCCAGCACCTGACAAGGGAACCTCCCCATCGCACCCCCATCAGATTTAGTTATAAGTTGGCACAGTGGATAGGCCTTGAAAAACTGAACACAGATCAATCGAGAAAACAGGAAGAAGTCGTATGGAACTATGAAAAAAAAATTAGCAAAATATACAAACTGAGTAGTCCGTGAGAAGATAGGCAACATCAAGGGTAATGTAAGCTCAGGAGCGCCGTGGTCCCGTGGTTAGCGTGAGCAGCTGCGGAACGAAAGGCCTTTAGTTCAAGTCTTCCCTCGAGTGAAAAGTTTTAATTTTTTATTTTCAGACAATTATTATATGTCCGTCCGTCCGTCCGATGCGATCACTTTTTTGGGAGTGATTATCACATCGACAATAAAACCTAAATCGGGCAAGGTAGAAGAATCTTTTTACCCATTCGCCAAGTGTACAAGTTAGGTGGGTCGACAACATATTCCTGCCATGTGATGCACATGCCGTCACCAGTGTCGTATAGAATATATCAGACGTGTTTTCCTGTGGAGGAATCGGTTGACCTATGACCTTGCAATCAAATGTTTTCGGTTCCCATTAGAGAGGCACGTCCTTTCGTCTACTAATCGCACGGTTTTGCGGTACGGTCGCAAAACACAGACACTAAACTTATTACAGTGAACAGAGACGTCAATGAATGAACGGACAGATCATAACTTTGCGAAAATAAAGTAAAATTTTCACCCAAGGGAAGACTTGAACCAGAGACCTCTCATTCCGCAGCTGCTCACGCTAACCACGGGACCACGGTACTCTCAATCTATCATTAACATTGTATTGCTTATGTTGCACATGGACTACTCAGTTTATATATTTTGCTTTTTTTTCATAGTTCCACGTAACTTCTTCCTGTTTTCTCGATTGATCTGTGTTCAGTTTTTCAAGGCCTATCCACTGTGCCAACTTATAACTAAATCTGAGGGGGGTGCGATGGGGAGGTTCCCTTGTGAGAAGGCCTGCAAGATTCACCACCCACCAACGCGCTGCTACGCCAGGTCTATCCGCACACTTTCATATCCTACTCTCAAATGGTTCACCGATGCGGACACCTTCACATCCTCTTGACAAACGCTTCTCACGAGGCGCTCATTTACGCCCTGCGTGTTGCTTGCCGCCAAAACGGTGCCAGTCGCCAGTCGCAAAATTACGAAGCACTGCGATACAACAACGAAAATTCCCTCCAACAGACAATCACGGCAAAAATAGCGCGCCTTTTCCTACCTCCAATGAAAACCTGAAACTCTGCCTTACTACCCAAAAAAGCGTTCATTTCGACGCTGCGATCCGGCCTCACTTCCCAGATAGAACCTCACGCCACACAGGCCGCGGTCCCGTACACCGGTCACCGACCTGCTTGGCCGCACCGTTCCCTGTCTAGAATTCACTGCACATTCGCACGCACCGCGCACGTTCATAACCTACTAAAAACCGTCACGGAGCTACTAAGGAGAGACGTGCAAGATACACAGGACACAGTAAAGCCAGCCGCTCTGTTTTGCGATGTCAGTAACATCTTCCATACCGAATTTCACTGTTGTCAGCCTAAGAATGATAAATACTATTCTAATAATTAATAACAATTAGAAAGGAGCGCCTGGTCCCCGGCACGAATCCGCCCGACGGATTTGTGTCGAGGTTCAGTGAGCCGGCCAGTCTGTGGATGGTTTTTAGGCGGTTTTCCATCTGCCCCGGCGAATGCGGGCTAGTTCCTCTTATTCCGCCTCAGCTATTGCTGCGCAAACAAGTTCTCCACGTACGCGTACACCACCATTACTCTACAACGCAAACATTGGGGTTACACTCGTCTGGTGTGAGACGTTCCCTCGGGGGGGTCCACCGGGGGCCGAACCGCACAGTAACCCTGGGTTCGGTGTGGGGCGGCGGATGGTTGAAGTGGACTGCGGTAGTCGTCGTGAGATTGTGGACCACTGCGGCTGCGGCGGGGACGGAGCCTCTCCGTCGTTTCTAGGTCCCCGGTTAACATACAATACAATGTATAGAATCATTATGATTAATGTTAGCCGCGCTGGATTCGCCGAGCGGTCTAGGGCACTGCAGTCATGGACTATGTGGCTGGTCCCGGCGGAGGTTCGCCGGCCGAAGTGGCCGTGCGGTTAAAGGCGCTGCAGTCTGGAACCGCAAGACCGCTACGGTCGCGGATTCGAATCCTGCCTCGGGCATGGATGTGTGTGATGTCCTTACGTTAGTTAGGTTTAACTAGTTCTAAGTTCTAGGGGACTAATGACCTCAGCAGTTGAGTCCCATAGTGCTCAGAGCCATTTGAACCAACCGGCGGAGGTTCGAGTCCTCCCTCGGGATGGGTGTGTGCGTTTGTCCTTAGGATAATTTAGGTTAAGTAGTGTGTAAGCTTAGGGACTGATGACCTTAGCAGTTAAATCCCATAAGATTTCACATACGTTTGAACATTTTATTAACGTTAATCCAGAAAATTTTCACATGCAGGCTATTGGCAATAGTGTCATTTCGATGTTGTGTAGTTCGTAATTATACTAAATGTACCACTCACGAACACACAATTATGATTTATCCCAGCACTTCATGGTCCTCGTTATTATCGTTTTCATTACATTTTCTGGTTTGAGGTTCAGATAAAACTGTCTGTTTACTTGAGGCACGAAATCTATTAGTTTTGTGTTTGAAGCCTGACCTAGTAGTTTTGTTAAGTCGTTGTGTTTGAAGGTTGATATTAGCCTTCCACCTCCGTATTTTGGCACCAGATTAAACTAGGCATCTAGAAAATGTGGAGAAATAATTGAACCGCCAAACTAAGTGGTATAGGCATGCGTATTCAAATACAGAGATATGAAAACAGCCAGAATACGGCGGTGCGGTTGGCAACGTTTATATAAGACAACAAGTGTCTGGTGGAGTTGTTAGATTTGTTACGGATTTACGGACAGCCGTGTAGGATTCAGACATTAGGCGAGTCCATGCCACGTCGTGTTGCGGCACTTCTGCGTGTCGACGGTTGCCCTGCACGATATTAGGTAGCTGTACCGGTTTCTTTAGCTATTCATTGTAAATTGTGGTCTCCCTCGATGTGATTTGCAGAAACTGGTAGCCTCCAATGACTTCAATGAAAAATATCGTTACTTAACTCGTAAACAACAGATCGTTAGAAACTTCTTCATAATGGTAAAATTTCTGAAATGTGCATTGTTACCACGAACACCAACTTTTGGTTTGGTATTAACGTCGGTAATACTCTTAAGGGGTACGAAATCCTCATCATCCATGTTGCACACTGGGATGCTGAAGACATGAGGGTATCGTGAGGCAGTCCTTCAAGGGCTTCCAGGTTTCATGAAGAAAGAGGCGTTAGTGTAGCCAGTGAGCATTCCCACGGCAATGAAAATTTGTACTTCGGGTTCAGTGAATATCTTGGAAATTGGAGACACAGCTTTTCACAAATGTTCATGTTGTTGTTGTGGTCTTCAGTCCTGAGACTGGTTTGATGCAGCTCTCCATGCTACTCTATCCTGTGCAAGCTTTTTCATCTCCCAGTACCTACTGCAACCTACATCCTTCTGAATCTGCTTAGTGTATTCATCTCTTGGTCTCCCTCTACGATTTTTACCCTCCACGCTGCCCTCCAATACTAAATTGGTGATCCCTTGATGCCTCAGAACATGTCCTACCAACCGATCCCTTCTTCTGGTCAAGTTGTGCCACAAACTTCTCTTCTCCCCAATCCTATTCAATACTTCCTCATTAGTTATGTGATCTACCCATCTAATCTTCAGCATTCTTCTGTAGCACCACATTTCGAAAGCTTCTATTCTCTTCTTGTCCAAACTATTTATCGTCCATGTTTCACTTCCATACATGGCTACACTCCATACGAATACTTTCAGAAATGACTTCCTGACACTTAAATCAATACTGGATGTTAACAAATTTCTCTTCTTCAGAAACGCTTTCCTTGCCATTGCCAGTCTACATTTTATATCCTCTCTACTTCGACCATCATCAGTTATTTTGCTCCCCAAATAGCAAAACTCCTTTACTACTTTAAGTGCCTCATTTCCTAATCTAATTCCCTCAGCATCACCCGACTTAATTAGACTACATTCCATTATCCTTGTTTTGCTTTTGTTGATGTTCATCTTATATCCTCCTTTCAAGACACTGTCCATTCCATTCAACTGCTCTTCCAAGTCCTTTGCTGTCTCTGACAGAATTACAATGTCATCGGCGAACCTCAAAGTTTTTATTTCTTCTCCATGAATTTTAATACCTACTCCGAATTTTTCTTTTGTTTCCTTTACTGCTTGCTCATACATGGTTCAAACGGCTCTGAGCACTAAGGGACTTAACATCTGTGGTCATCACTCCCCTAGAACTTAGAACTAGTTAAACCTAACTAACCTAAGGACATCACACACATTCAGCCCTAGGCAGGATTCGAACCTGCGACCGTAGCGGTGACTCGGTTCCAGACTGAAGCGCCTAGAACCGCACGGCCACACCGGCCGGCAAAAATGTTCATATATACAGTTTAGGGGTACAGTGCCGACAAAGATGGTTCACTGTAAAATAAACAGATACAAGGAGCTACAGTCTCAGCTCAGCCTTGTGGTTCTTAGCGCTTCATTGTATTAGCACAATGGAAAGGTGTGCACAAGCAGTTGCCGTTAATGAAAAATGTAACATACTCTTCAAAGTAATTTACACTTCCCATGAGGAGCGATTCAAAAAAAAGCGTAATAAAATTCAATTCCCGTTTTCTGTAAATGATGTGCAAAAGTTCGTGGAGATACGGAAATCAGCTGCTCCTGCTGCTAAAATAGCAGATCATTTTCCATAGCAGAACACGGTGGACTGCACAGGACAGGTCGAAATTGCTCGGTGTATTGCTCGCGTATGGCGGTCTAGAAGCGAGAGGGCGATTGCAGGCGACACTGCCAACGATCCGTCGTTTGTGTGGGCCCTTAGGCTGCGTCACAGTGGCACCGACAGCGGTCTTCGGAAGCCGTCGCCAGAGGTTGCCCGATAACATCGGACGACAGCTTGGTCACGGTGCTTCCGATATCACTCGTCAGATTTTGGCGGGGTCGAGTAGGTTAGGTGTGAATCTGTTCCATGTATGAAGCAGTCAGACAATGGAAAATCCAGGATGGAATGCAGCAATACTACGAGAAGGGAAGTTGCTATTCACCTTATAGCGGAGATGCTGAGTCGCAGAGAGGCACAACAAAAAGACTGTCACAATTAAAGCTTTCGGCCATTTGCCTTCGTCAACAACAGACACACACACACACACACACACACACACACACACACACACATACGCACTCACGCAAACGCAACTCACACACGACTGCAGTCTCCGGCAACTGAAACCACACTGGTTTCACATTTGTGTGTGTGTGTGTGTGTGTGTGTGTGTGTGTGTGTGTGTGTGTGTATGTGTGTGTGTGTGTGTGTGTGTGTGTGTCTACTGTTGACGAAGGCCAATGGCCGAAAGCTTTAACTGTGAATGTCTTTTCATTGTGTCTCTCTGCGACTCAGCATCTCCGCTATGTAGCGAGTAGCAACGTTCCTTCTCATAATATTGCTATGCATGAAGCAGGTTAGATTTTAACCGGTCAGGGTGGGATGGATATCGCAACGCCTCTGTGCTTGGAGACGAGTGCTGCAGTTCGGCCTTTGGTGTTACAAAATTGCCGAATGAGCTATATCTGTGTCGAAAAAAAAACGTATCGATACTGTACACTCCGTCTTCAGTTATCGGAATTACTAGACAAGTTTTACGAAATACCCATGTATTACGCAAATATGTAGTTTCAACGATACACCGCGCTAAGGATCTCTACAAAACGCGTTGTTCAGAAAAAATGTTCAAATGTGTGTGAAATCTTATGGGACTTAACTGCTAAGGTCATCAGTCCCTAAGCTTACACACTACTTCACCTAAATTATCCTAAGGACAAACACACACACACCCATGCCCGAGGGAGGACTCGAACCTCCGCCGGGACTAGCCTCACAGTCCATGACTGCTGCGCCTAAGACCGCTCGGCTAATCCCGCGCGGCCGTTGTTCAGAGTATGGTTTATTGTGTTGCAGCGGCGACTTCGGTGTATAAATGTTTTGCCCTTAGGTTACGAATACATAATGGTTAACTTACGTAGTGAAAGCAGATGCTTCTGTTATATGATGAATGTATACAATCTGTGAGTGAGTAAGCAAGTATTATTTAATTAATGAGAGGTAGATCTGTTGTTTCACAGCGCCTCACTTTATTCTAAAAACGCTGAATATTAACGCAATACTGGTAATTGGTATAATCAGATTCTAGTACAAGAAACTTCACTGCTTTTTGAGCACTTCCCCCAACAGATCTGAGAAAGGACGAACAAGTAGTACCAGTGTTATTTCAGACTGAGTGTAGCTCTTAATAAAGAAAATCAAGTATATTGCAGTGCCTTTTAGGGCATTTACAAGAAGCGTAGCGCCAAAATTCGGTAGGGAATAAAAATTTTGTAGTATTTGTGGTGCAAGAGTGAAAATATTTGCTTTAAAATTAGAATTTAGGGTATCGTAAATAGCAGCTAACACATTATACAAAAACTTTGATCATTGGAAAGATGTTATCGCCAGATTTAAATATCAAAGTGCGACTTGTTTTACTTTGCATTTTTAATGTGAGTACTGGTTTTTTTAATAGAGCTCAAACCATACAGTAGCTCTACGAGCACTCGAATTTATATGAAGCTGTGCAAACATACGTCAGTTAACCTTTGTTATTCAGCATACATGTGAAAGATAAACACATAGTCTGGAATAATATACTCTGAACACCTAAAGGAATGCAAAGAGGTAACACATACGTACACCACATTTGCAAACCACTTCACGTAACAGAATAACCAGCCTACTGGCATAAAAACGCCAGTAAGCAGTAACAATAATATGTAGACAGCTGAAGTCCACCTACCACAACTCAAAAAGATCAGCCACAGTAATGTTAATCATAAGATATACCATCCTTGTCACTTGGACAAATTATTTTTCAAGGTTATAATCTACACCTAAAATTTCCGATAAAGATTTTGTCTGCTTGTGGTTTCCAATAAACCTGCGATTTCAGTCCTTGGATTGGGAACTACTATATATCCGAATTGTATTTTTCAGCCTCAGAATGCCACAAAGCACTCCTTTGACTAAACTTATCAGTTTCTCGCAATCCATATTTCGTGTCGTACGGGTCATTGTGACCGAAAAAAACAAACTGATTTGAATTTTACCAATTTCCGAAATCTGTACGTTGGGGCGATGAGATCGGTTACATTGTGGCCACGCACGTTGTGGCGTACTCATTTGAAAAGATCGGCCGCCTTCGGACGATGTCGGTCGCCGGCGGAATCCACCGACAGCGGTGCCGCTGTGTCCGCAGCCTGAAAGTTCGCACTCCCCAGTCAGCCATGGGCCAGAGCAGCAGAAGAAACTGTTGTGGCCTGCCTAACGCTGGCCCCCCACCCCCTCCACGCTCCTCTCGCCCGACAATGACGTCACAGCCAGAGACGGCGCGGCGCCGAGGTCGGCGGCTTGAGTATACACGCAGGCTGGGCCGTTACAGGTGGGGCAGGTCCGCCAGCTTCATTACGCGGCCGCCTGTATATATAGTGTCCTCCCCCACCGCCCTCCCCACACACACACACACAACGACTCCTGCCAATATACAGCGATGTAGTACCACAGTGTTCACAGCCTATAACGGCCCTCGATCGGCTTCCTCCTGCCTCGTAACGCCACACGGCTTTCTGAGGCGCCATACAGGGTTATTACAAGTGATTGAAGCGATTTCACAGCTCTACAATAACTTTATTATTTGAGATATTTTCACAATGCTTTGCACACACATACAAAAACTCAAAAAGTTTTTTTAGGCATTCACAAATGTTCGATATGTGCCCCTTTAGTGATTCGGCAGACATCAAGCCGATAATCAAGTTCTTCCCACACTCGGCGCAGCATGTCCCCATCAATGAGTTCGAAAACATCGTTGATGCGAGCTCGCAGTTCTGGCACGTTTCTTGGTAGAGGAGGTTTAAACACTGAATCTTTCACATAACCCCACAGAAAGAAATCGCATGGGGTTAAGTCGGGAGAGCGTGGAGGCCATGACATGAATTGCTGATCATGATCTCCACCACGACCGATCCATCGGTTTTCCAATCTCCTGTTTAAGAAATGCCGAACATCATGGTGGAAGTGCGGTGGAGCACCATCCTGTTGAAAGATGAAGTCGGCGCTGTCGGTCTCCAGTTGTGGCATAAGCCAATTTTCCAGCATGTCCAGATACACGTGTCCTGTAATGTTTTTTTTCGCAGAAGAAAAAGGGGCCGTAAACTTTAAACCGTGAGATTGCACAAAACACGTTAACTTTTGGTGAATTGCGAATTTGCTGCACGAATGCGTGAGGATTCTCTACCGCCCAGATTCGCACATTGTGTCTGTTCACTTCACCATTAAGAAAAAATGTTGCTTCATCACTGAAAACAAGTTTCGCACTGAACGCATCCTCTTCCATGAGCTGTTGCAACCGCGCCGAAAATTCAAAGCGTTTGACTTTGTCATCGGGTGTCAGGACTTGTAGCAACTGTAAACGGTAAGGCTTCTGCTTTAGCCTTTTCCGTAGGATTTTCCAAACCGTCGGCTGTGGTACGTTTAGCTCCCTGCTTGCTTTATTCGTCGACTTCCGCGGGCTACGCGTGAAACTTGCCCGCATGCGTTCAACCGTTTCTTCGCTCACTGCAGGCCGACTCGTTGATTTCCCCTTACAGAGGCATCCAGAAGCCTTAAACTACGCATACCATCGCCGAATGGAGTTAGCAGTTGGTGGATCTTTGTTGAACTTGGTCCTGAAGTGTCGTTGCACTGTTATGACTGACTGATGTGAGTGCATTTCAAGCACGACGTACGCTTTCTCGGCCCCTGTTGCCATTTTGTCTCACTGCGCTCTCGAGCGCTCTGGCGGCAGAAACCTGAAGTGCGGCTTCAGCCGAACAAAACTTTATGAGTTTTTCTACGTATCTGTAGTGTGTCGTGACCATATGTCAATGAATGGAGCTACAGTGAATTTATGAAATCGCTTCAATCATTTGTAATAGCCCTGTATATAACGCGTCATGGTCACGACTGACTGCCAGTTCAGCGGCGCCGGACATGCGGCATTCGACGCGTACCGAGAGAGCTCTCTCGGTCCCTAGGCTTACGCACTACGTAAACTAACATACTAACAAGGGAACCTCCCCATCGCATCCCCTCAGATTTAGTTATAAGTTGGCACAGTGGATAGGCCTTGAAAAACTGGACACAGATCAATCGACAAAACAGGAAGAAGTTGTGTAGAACTATGAAAAAAAAAAAAAATTGTGATGACTGGGTGTTGTGTGATGTCCTTAGGTTAGTTAGGTTTAAGCAGTTCTAAGTTCTAGGGAACTGATGACCATAGATGTTAAGTCCCATAGGGTTCAGAGATATTTGAACCTTTTTTTATGAAAAAATAAGCAAAATATACAAACTGAGTAGTCCACGCGCAAGAGAGGCAACATCAAGGGAATTGTAAGTTCAGGAGCTCCGTGGTCCTGTGGTTACCGTGAGCAGTTGCGGAATGAGAGGTCGTTGGTTCAAGTCTTCCCTCGAGTGAAAATTTTAATTTTTTATTTTCAGACAATTATTATCTGTCCGTCCGTCCGTCCGATGCGATTCACTTTTTTGTGAGTGATTGTCACATCCACAAGAAAACCTAAATCGGGCAAGGTAGAAGAATCTTTTTACCCATTCGCCAAGTGTACAAGTTAGGTGGGTAGACAACATATTCCTGTCATGTAACGTATAGAATATATCAGACGTGTTTTCCTGTGGAGGAATCGGTTAACCCTTGACCTAGCGATCAAATGTTTTTCGTTCCCCTTGGAGAGGAACGTCCTTTCGTCTACTAATCGCACGGTTTTGCGGTGCGGTCGCAAAACACAGACACTAAATTTATTACAGTGAACAGAGACGTCAATGAACTAACGGACAGATCATAACTTTGCGAAAATAAAGAAAGTAAACTTTTCACTCGGGGGAAGACTTGAACTAATAACCTCTCATTCCGCAGCTGCTCACGCTAACCACGGGACCACGGCGCTCCTGAGCTCACACTATCCTTGATGTTGCCTATCTTGCACAAGGACTACTCAGCTGGTACATTTTGCTTATTTTTTTCATAGTTCCACACAACTTCTTCCTGTTTTCTCGACTGATCTGTGTTCAGTTTTTCAAGGCCTATCCACTGTGCCAACGTATAACTAAATCTGAGGGGGGTGCGATGGGTAGGTTCCCTTGTAAGAACAACACACACACACACACACACACACACACACACACAAACACACACACACACACACACACACACACACACGTCCGAGGGAGGACTCGAACCTCAGCCTTGAGGGACCACGCAATCCGTGGCATGGGGCCTCTAACCAGGCGGCCACCCCGCCGAATGCAGACAGCTGCTCGCCGGGCGCCCCTGTTAGGTGTTCGCCCTTAATAGCACTGTGTCTGTCTTTCGTCCCACACAAAAGTAGGCGTGTTTGTATCGCCAAACGGCTATAACGGTCACCCAGTTTTCGTTGCTGGTTGCCTACCTTACGGCTGCCAGACGCAACTAGAATTTTATTTTCATTATTTCTCAGAAAAACCTAAAGGAGGGGGCGCTGAAGATATCTTGAGCTACCTTTACTTTTATCTTAATAAAAAATAATCAACTCACATGCAAAGTTTAAGAAAGTTTTATTTAAACTGATTATACACATATTGAAACAGTACCAGCGATGGCGAGGCATGACAGAATCTCTGACCAGAGAGTTATTTATCGTGGCTAGTCTGCGCGAGAGTTGAGTTGTGAATTGTACTCAGTCGGAGTTGTGTGTGAGGAGTCGGCGGGCGTCGACATGGGTCTCTGGTCAAGGTTCGGGACGAGGTATACTGTTAAATAAGGTAATGAAGCAGCATTGCGCACATCTGATAATGTAATGTATGTTAATTGTAATTAATTTGTTCAAGAAATGCCCCAATAATAATTTTGTTCTCAGAGCAATAGTTTTTAAGAAAAGAATCATTACAATTGAAACAATATTTCCTATGTTTTTCCTCCCAGAATCAATTTATCAGGTTAATTATTGCACAGGGCCTAAGGTCAGCGATGCTGCCCTATTATTGTGGGTTTAATTATTAATGTTCATTTCTCAATTTTTGTGTCGAGTTTACATTGGCCATTATTTTTCAATATTTTTGTAGCGAAGATACAGGCGCTTTTATTTCAATTTAACGATGTTTTGTGGGAGCTCAACAACATTTGCCTCTATTTCGATTAACATTCAATTATAGTCATTTACATTATTTGCGGAAAAATTATTGTCATTTATAACATTTGCGGGGAGGTTACACTTGGCTCTATTCACATTAACATTTATATTGTCTTGTAAAAATCTGCTGGGAGGTTACGTTTAGCACGATGCCCATTAACATTTAATTATTGTCCTTTTCAAAATTCTGCGGGGAGGTTACACTTGGCGACATCCGGACCAGGATCGTATTTCTTTGAGAATCTTCTGAAAAGTAGTCAGATATCTGCTCTTGTATACTTAAATATCATTAGCATTTGGCGCAACGCTTTTACTAATTTTGTGACTTTCTTTCCTCAGATTATCGGCAATTCGTTGCTCTTTGTTGTACTTGTATTTGTTGAATTTTGCATTGTCTTTGTTTCATTTGTGAATAATTGTGATTTGTGTTAAAATGCCGTGAAAAACTATTAATAGCACATCTCGAGGTGTAATCAATGAAATTACCGACTTAAACAACTTCACCGATAGTACTTGTGACACGCAGTGTAATGATGACAATCCTGCGTTCACTGACAATCAGTGCGTTCCAACCACTAATGATGATTTTTATCTTAATGATGAACAAACGAACTCAATTGTCTCCTCTGTTAATTTGACGACAATTGATGATGCGGGGCGCTCTATTGTAATGAGCGCTGCCCAGCTTAACACACCCGGTTTGGAAAATTCCAGTAACGTACAGTCAAATTTTTCTAATGAAATAGTGACTAACTATGCACATCCGATTAGCAAATCACAGAATATCCTAATGGATACAGAAAACGTGACAAATGCATATACAGCATCACACGGCACAGAGAATGCAGTGGTTACTTTTGGCTTGAATCAAATTATGGCTGTATTGCTACAGTTTAAGACAGAACAAAACGAGATTACCAAACAACAGAATGAAAAACTAGACAACAATAATGAAAATTTCAAACAACTTAATGAACATTTCATACAACTAGATAAAAAACAAGACAATCTTAAAGAAGATCTCAAACAACAACTTAATGAAAATAACGAAAATCTCAAACAACAGCTCAATGAAAAATTAGACAACAATTCCAGACAGTTAAATGAAAAATTAGACAACAATTCCAGGCAGCTTAGTGATCAGATTAGAGCCGTTGCCCCACAATGTCATGATACTAAGGAACAGTTACGCGAGGAAATTGAGGTTTGTACTAGGAAAAGTAGCGAAGAAATTAGATCTGTTGCTCAAGAATTAAGGGATATGCAAACAGCTACAACAGAAACACTTAGAGAGGAAATTAGTACAGTCAGTAAACAATGCTCCGAAAAAGCTACACAATTACGCGACGCGTTTAAACTAACGACAGCAGAACTTTTGCGCACAATGGATGCAAAGATAGACGCGAAATTCGACCAACAGAACACTCAGATTGACGAACGTTTTAATCACCACATACAAAACAGTGATACCCGTTTCCGCAAATTTATACAGGATCAAAATAAAGTAAAACGTCAAGTCATGGAAACAATCACTGCACAGAGACAGGAAGACAAACGTAAATTGTTCGCGAAAGCAAAAACATACGTAGACAACAATATTGCTACAGTGTCCGACGAAATTAACACCATCAAACAGTTGAACACAGAATTACGTGATGACATTTCCGATCTTAAATCGAAAACAGACACACACACAGCAGACTTTCAGACTGTAACAGACAGACTTGAACAATTAGAACTAACATTAAAGCAGACGTTAAAAAATTGAACGAAACCACACGTAAATTACAAAAACAGATTAATGCTTCTGACAGTAAAAACGATGATCAGGCAAAAATACTGACTGAAAAATATGATGAATTGGCCAGTCGTATTGATGTTATCGAAAGTAATAATGACAACAAATCAGACGATACTGCACCGATTTCGTTTAACCAAACACCTGAATTCCAAAATCTACAACAGACAATCAATGAGATCGATTCGTCTAATAACACATTGCGTAGAAAATTGTCAAGTTTACAGCAAGAGGTAACAGAGATGAAAAATATTTCAGTTAATAACACATCACAGCAGACGCCACTTTGCGAACATTTGTCAGACTCACGCAGCGTGTATAATTTGGGTAATCTACAAAGAGTACAGGACTTAGATTCTGAACAGACACAGACAAATAGAGTCTCTTACAATCCTGAACCTGTTCCATCATACAAAGACGATAATTTTGATTACAAACATTTTCTGTCAGTGAGAAAATTTAAAATGTTTAAAAATGACAGAACATAGATTCACCCACTGGATTGGATACAACAATTTAGCTTTGCTTTTCCACCGACTTGGCCCGTAACACATAAACTTGAATTTATTTGTAGTTTTTTGGAAGGCGAACCGACAACTCGTATGAGACCGATCGCGAGACAATGTTACTCGGTAGAAGAGTTTCAGAATGCTTTTCTGTCAGCGTATTGGTCGAAGACGACACAGCGCGGAATTAAAGATCAGTTAATTAGTTTACCAAATTATGAGAACTCAAATTTTCCCAGTGTGACACAATTTTTTGAGCACATGGTGCAACAAAACCAGTACCTACGTGAACCACACAGTGAATCTGCACTTATACAATTATGCATTTCTAAATTACCACAGTCATTAAGAGTATCACTTTTAACGGGTCAGCAGAAGGAAAATATTTCAGCATTCAGAGATCTGTTACAGCTCTTGGAAGTACAGCAATCGGATTATTCCTTTGTAAACAAAAATTTTTCACATAATAACCAAGGCCAACAAACTTACAGTAATTACGATCAGTCACGTAATTTCAATAGTAAAGGTATTAGACGTTTCAGGAATGACAACCACCAGAACTTTAATAACAGACAAAATTCTAATTATCAATATCGTCAAAATTATCAGCAACAGGAACCACATTTTAGTAACAACAGAAGTTTTCCACCGCAACAGCATGAAAGTCAACCGGTTAGCATACCGAACCAACAATGTAATGCACAAGGTCAGCCAAGCTTTAATGTTTCGCCACGTGCACGTATAGTCCCAGGTACAACAAATAGTAACGCACGGCAGCAAGGAAAAAACTACGTGCAGAAAACACAGTATTTCAATTCCTATCGCAATGCACCGTATAGGAATGACTATCACACCAGACGTAAAAACAATGACCATAATTACCAACATACGTTTAATAACAGTCGGTCTTACCAGCAGCAAAATGATCAACAAGAACATATTCTCATGAATGAACAAGATAGTAGATATCATCACGAACGTAATACGTCAGGAAGAAATAACAGAACAGTTCAAATAGCCGAAATGCCACAGAATTGTCCTGAAAATAATAACACGTCAGATAGAATCTGACTAGATACTGTAGAGGTCGCATCTTCCAGTAACACAAGTACTACTTTAGACATGCAGAATGTTGTTCACGAAAATGTAATTACTTTTGACGACATCCGAGACACTCTTTTACAGGAAAGACCAGTTGTTCAAAAAACCATTTCACACCCTGTCATCGAAATTAAAATTGGTTCATCGAAATTTTCAGCAGTAATCGACTCCAGATCACCTATGTCAGTTATAAATGAAGAAATTTTCAACGAGTGTAACAAAGAGAATACCTATCCTACATTACCATTAGGCAAAACGAAAGTGAAAGGAGCAGTATCGAGTAAAGGAGTAGATGTTAAATTACAGACGCATTTATCATTTTGTATTGCTCGTCATACATTTCACTCAAATTTTTGGATTGTTCCCTTATTGACAACAGATGTTATTTTAGGTATGAATTTTCTGGTACAACACGACGCAGTTATCGATTTTCAGAATTCCTATTTAATGTTGAAGGACGAAAATGTACAATTGGCTTTAGAATTTCAGCACTCTTTATCTGCGGAAGAACAAACAATTAATTGTACAGAGGTCATTTCCGTATCTCGTGGCATAGACTGTAATTCCACATTGTTCACGGATACGTACGCACATAACTATAACACTCCAGACGAAGCCGACTACGACGTAATGCAGATGATTTCTGATAAAGTTAAACAAAGCAGTGCAAATACAGACGACGAACGCACGCAACTACACAAAATTCTTTTACAGCAAGCTCCAGTTTTCGACAACATTCCTGGTACTATGTCCGGTTTTATGTATGAATTTCAAGTCAAACAGCACGACACATTTAAAGCAAAGCATTATCCCATTCCATATATCCACAGAGAACAGGTTAAGAAAGAATTGCAGGATATGCTTGACCAAGGAATTATTGAACCGGCAGTTAGTCCGTACATAAACCCGCTATATATTGTTAAGAAAAAGGATGGCTCACTTCGCCTCGTACTTCATTCACGTCACATTAATGACATAATTATTAATGAAACAGATCGACCACAGACACTAGAGGAACTACTACAGAAATTTCACGGTACTGCTATTTGTTCCACATTAGTTCTGAAATCGGGATTTTGGCAAATTCAGCTCCATCCGAACTGCAGAAAGTACACAGCTTTTCTCTGTTTTGATGACTGTTATCAATTTTGCAAATTACCATTCGGTTTAACTATTTCTTCTGCAGCTTTTATTCGCGGTTTGAACACAATATTTCCGACATAACTTAAAGACAGAATCACGACGTACGTAGATGACATTCTTATTACAGAAGCTAACTGGACTGAACACAATCTGATTCTAGAACAACTGTTACAAACTTTTCGTGCACAAGGACTCACAGTTAACCTCAGTAACTCGCATTTTGGCAAAACTTCTATAAAATTTCTTGGACATGTAATTTCAGCAGAAGGCATTGCGCCTGATCCGGAAAAACTTCAAGCTTTACGTGACATTACTGTTCCTACAACGAAGAAGCAACTACGCAATTTTTTCGTAAATTTATTCATCACTCTGCTTTAGACACACCTAGATTATGCCAATTGACAGGTAAAAACACTATTTGGTCCTGGGATAAGCAAGCACATTCTGAATTTATGAATCTGAAACATGCTTTGTTGAATGCACCACTTTTATCGCACCCAGATCTTACCAGAAATTTTTCGATTGCCTCCGACAGTTCTAACACCGCTTTAGGCATACATATTTTCCAAGAAATTGAAGAAGATGGTTGTACAGTAATTAAAAACATCGCATTTGCAAGTCGCATTCTGTCACCTGCTGAACGAAATTATTCCGTTACAGAACTGGAAACATTATGTGTTGTATGGGCTTTTACGAGATTTCGGCACTTTCTTTATGGAAGACACACCTCCGTTTACACAGACCATAGAGCTATACAATTTTTACTTTCAGCTAAATTCACACACGACAGATTAAGCAGATGGAAGCTTTATTTACAGGAATTTAATTTCACAATTGTTCACATTCCCGGCACACAAAATATTGTAGCAGACGCACTATCTCGTTCTCTCAGCAACAATCAGCTAGAAATCGCAACCAACTTCTGCAAAGCAAATTTCAGCGTTATGTACATTCAACAAGTTGCATTTGAAAATTTTATTTCGTCGTCATTACAGGACATAGCTCAAGAGCAGAGTAAAGACAACGTGTGGAAAGAAATTAAACACCTTTGGCAAGATAGGAATAATGTTACGATTAGAAACCATTACACTGTACGCAATGACATTCTGTTTCGCCGCTCTCATCCTGAGAGCAACAGTTGGTTATTATGCATTCCTGACGAGCTTGTTAACAAATTAATCTGGTATACTCATTTAAGTTACGCACATTACGGAGCACGAAAATGTTTTCTTATACTGAGACAGAACTGTTATTTTGCCAACATGGAGAAACGTATACGACGAGTTTTAGGGTCATGTAAAATCTTCCAGAATGCTAAGTCAGACACAACTTCACATATTCCTCCATTACATCCAATTGTACCTGTTAAATTGAGACATATGGCCGCTGTAGACATTTTTGGTCCAATTCCGAGAACTAACAGAGGTTTTTGCTACATCTTTGTCGCTATTGAACTCACTTCAAAATTTGTTACCTTCACTCCGTTACGCAAAGTTACTGCTAAAACTGTTTCGAAAGCATTTGTAAAACATTTTCTATTTCATGTAGGGCATGTGTTGAAAGTAATTTCCGATAATGGACCACAGTTTCGATCTGCTATATGGACACGCATGTTACGAGCTAGAAACATTTCTCCGATCTATATATCCAAGTACCATGCTTCTTCGAACCCTTGTGAACGATTAATGAAAGAAATTGATAAACTGTGTAGAATATACTGCCACAAAAGACATTTTGATTGGGACACACACATATTCTCATTCCAAGATGTAATTAATTCCATTCCAAATGAATCCACTATGCTATCTCCATCTGTTATACTGAAAAATGTTGAACCACCTAACAAAATTACAGAATTAGTAAACTTTCCTACATCTCGTCGATTACGACACCACGAAATAATCGACATTGCGCTGAACAACATCAAACGTGCCGCAGAGCGCCGGAGAAGACAGCAGAAACAGGTTTGTACACGCCGTGACTTTCACATTGGACAGAAAATATTAGTACGTACACACTATTTATCCAACAAAGGAAAAGGTAGGTGCAGTAAATTTGAACTTCTATACGTAGGTCCATATCGGATTCGCAGCATTCCTCACCCCAATGTGGTACACGTCGAAACTTTGAGAACCAGAAAATCCAAAGGCAACCACCATTGGTCAAACATCAAACCTTTTATTGAATGAAGACACTTTATGATTTAACATGCTATAATGCCATTTTGCTAATTTTATGATCACTTATGCAATTATATTCACATGACTACTTATTGATGATTATCGTATTTTTTCTTGGCAAGTGCCTGGCAAGGTAAGGTTGGCAGGTCGCTCTTCTTGTCGTTACATATCAGACTGTGCACATTTTTCCAGATAAACTTACGTATCTTATGAATAATTATGCAATGTTATCTAGTGACATTATTTTTATTAAATTTTCTCTCCATTAAAGTCTTTAATTCTCGCCTCTATTAACTACACAACATACAAGCTGAACACAACGAACGTCACATTTTGTCTTTCTTAGGTATATACGATTGTTTCATGTTTTGTTTGTATGCACTATGAAATAGTTAAGATATAGCAAACACCAGTTGACTTTGACATTTTGCCTTATGATATCTCAACATCGTGACTACTTTACTGTTACATTGTGATACACTGAGTACATTTTTGCCTCTGAACACTATATAAGTTTTTCACATATTACGTTTTCTGTCATGTTATGCTGTATGGTTAATTATGTTACCATAAGCCAGTCATTATTTAATGAGTATATGATTTAAATGCAAGATATTAATCTCTGTTCATCAATTTCAGAAAGAAATGATGCGTGAAGGAAATAAATTAAACAGAAATGGGAATTTCACCTTCGGAATGATCGAAAGAAGATGCAAACCTCGTGAGGAAGAGTAAATGGATCAGGATTAACAAGCATTAACAAGAATATACTATACACATCGTAGAATAGCAGTCTTAACTAATTTTTTCTTTCAGAATACAAGGCGATTGATGCAGGCTGTCTGACAGAACTACACATCTTAGTTTTAATGATGAAATATGATAGAAATAAGGAATAGTTATGTAATGAGTAATGAAGTGATTTTTTTTTTGCAGATGATAATGAATGCTGATGAATAATGATGAAGAATAATGCTACTATGGATAATGAAGTTTTTCTTTACAGGTGATGATAATAATGGAGTTATGATAATATAGATAATGAAGTGATGGATAATGAAGTTTTTTTCTTTACAGATGAGGATAATGTGGAAGTTATGTATTCATGCTATGTAGTTATTTAAGTATTCGTTGCAGTTCGCTTTGACAGCAGGTGTTATATTGCATAGTATAATGACTGCAGGTTTTGGAAAGGACAGCTATGGAACACATTTTTATACACATTTCACTACCTGTTAATTCGAAGTTCACTACTTTTCAGCATAAAATGCGTTTCTTCTTTCAGCTTAATAATCCATTTTTTTATATATTTTTGCAGGAGAAATTATTTATGAAATTAATGTGCTATAAGCAGTTGTTCATTGAATCTATGTCATTTATGAATGTGATTATATATACTCTATTTGTTTCATAACCTTGCTACAGCTGACTCATGACGAATGACGTTACACATTTTCATTTACAGGAACAACCCAGAAGCAATTTTTTTTTCTTCTTGCTTTCCCCTACAATTACCCAAAGCAATGCATTGCTAAAAAAAATGTATTACCAGTCCCAAATAATGATACCAGTTTAAGAGAGTTCTGAGTAATTCTGATTAACTCTGAATAGTATGTCACTTGAATAATGAATGCATAAATACTACGCACATAATTTCATTACTCTATTGAGATGACCAATGATTAATTAATAATGCTTTGTAACTGGGAAATGAATGCTACTGATTACTGTATTGGGATGACCAATGATTAATTAATAATGCTTTGTAACTGGGAAATGAATGCTACTGATTACTGTATTGAGATGACCAATGATTAATTAATAATGCTTTGTAACTGGGAAATGAATGCTACTGATTACTGTATTGGGATGACCAATGATTAATTAATAATGCTTTGTAACTGGGAAATGAATGCTACTGATTACTGTATTGGGATGACCAATGATTAATTAATAATGCTTTGTAACTGGGAAATGAATGCTACTGATTACTGTGTTGGGATGACCAATGATTAATTAATAATGCTTTGTAACTGACAAATGAATGCTAATGCTACTGATTACTGTATTGGGATGACCAATGATTAATTAATAATGCTTTGTAACTGGGAAATGAATGCTACTGATTACTGTATTGGGATGACCACTGATTAATTATCAACATTATTCTGTAATACTACGAGGGCAGTTCAATAAGTAATGCAACACATTTTTTTTCTCGGCCAATTTTGGTTGAAAAAACCGGAAATTTCTTGTGGAATATTTTCAAACATTCCCGCTTTGTCTCGTATAGTTTCATTGACTTCCGACAGGTGGCAGCGCTGTACGGAGCTGTTAAAATGGCGTCTGTAACGGATGTGCGTTGCAAACAACGGGCAGTGATCGAGTTTCTTTTGGCGGAAAACCAGGGCATCTCAGATATTCATAGGCGCTTGCAGAATGTCTACGGTGATCTGGCAGTGGACAAAAGCACGGTGAGTCGTTGGGCAAAGCGTGTGTCATCATCGCCGCAAGGTCAAGCAAGACTGTCTGATCTCCCGCGTGCGGGCCGGCCGTGCACAGCTGTGACTCCTGCAATGGCGGAGCGTGCGAACACACTCGTTCGAGATGATCGACGGATCACCATCAAACAACTCAGTGCTCAACTTGACATCTCTGTTGGTAGTGCTGTCACAATTGTTCACCAGTTGGGATATTCAAAGGTTTGTTCCCGCTGGGTCCCTCGTTGTCTAACCGAACACCATAAAGAGCAAGGGAGAACCATCTATGCGGAATTGCTTGCTCGTCATGTGGCTGAGGGTGACAATTTCTTGTCAAAGATTGTTACAGGCGATGAAACATGGGTTCATCACTTCGAACCTGAAACAAAACGGCAATCAATGGAGTGGCGCCACACCCACTCCCCTACCAAGAAAAAGTTTAAAGCCATACCCTCAGCCGGTAAAGTCATGGTTACAGTCTTCTGGGACGCTGAAGGGGTTATTCTGTTCGATGTCCTTCCCCATGGTCAAACGATCAACTCTGAAGTGTATTGTGCTACTCTTCAGAAATTGAAGAAACGACTTCAGCGTGTTCGTAGGCACAAAAATCAGAACGAACTTCTCCTTCTTCATGACAACGCAAGACCTCACACAAGTCTTCGCACCCGGGAGGAGCTCACAAAACTTCAGGGGACTGTTCTTCCTCATGCACCCTACAGCCCCGATCTCGCACCGTCGGATTTCCATATGTTTGGCCCAATGAAGGACGCAATCCGTGGGAGGCACTACACGGATGATGAAGAAGTTATTGATGCAGTACGACGTTGTCTCCGACATCGACCAGTGGAATGGTACCGTGCAGGCATACAGGCCCTCATTTCAAGGTGGCATAAGGCCGTAGCATTGAATGGAGATTACGTTGAAAAATAGTGTTGTGTAGCTAAAAGATTGGGGAATAACCTGGTGTATTTCAATGCTGAATAAAACAACCCCTGTTTCAGAAAAAAAATGTGTTGCATTACTTATTGAACTGCCCTCGTATGTTATTGACTACCTCCTGTTTTAAGTAATGACTTCTGATGATTTGTAATTAGAGAATGAGTGCCAATGTTCTCTGTAAAACAATTAATGAACATTTTTCTGTAATACTACGTACATGGTACAGAAATGTTCAATGACTGGGCTATGAATGCCGCAAACTACTAATGTAATTCCCAATGAAGACTAGTATGTGACTTAATGTCCTTCACCTTCTGCCCTAACTACCCTGAATTACTGCAATATCCATTTGTCCTGTATATCCTCTTGATCATGGAGCACTCTATTTGGTTTTTGCACTAATTCTACGTTGGTGTGCCTTGTAAGAGCGTGGTGTTGACATGACATGCTGTCCACCACCGTGATCGATGAAGACGTTATTATGTCCCACTGTTTGGTGTACCTGATGTACTGCCAAAATGATAACATGGAATATTACTACGACATTTTAGTGTCTTGGCTACGCTGATAAACACTTCTGGGAAAAGAACTTCAGATTGTCTCACTTGGTGTTGTACTTCTGTGGAAAGATATGGACTTTCAGTGCAGCTGCGTGCAACCTAAAGTGCTACAACCATGATGCAATCCTTCCCTTTCCTATCCTAATTCTTGTAACATAGTGAAAATCATTTTTTTTTTGCTAACATCATTTGTATTCATGGCCTACACATTTTTTCGATATATCCTGAACTACAGTGCATGTGCACTTTTATCATTTTTCTAACATGATTTCTACTTATTGTATATACATTTTGTGATTTGCTGATATATTCTGAACTACAGTTCATGTGCACTTATGTCACTTGTCAACATGATTTTTTTTGCCATTATGTTTATTTGTTGTGAAAATGCTAAAGAATTTTTCAGTGCGTGTGCACTTATGTCATTTTTTAATATGTTTTGTACTCACTTTTTGTTATTGTCTAATATGGTTTGTACTTGGTGCATGTGCATCACATTTACTTCATGTCCTATATCCATATATTCTCTGTTTGTAAAGTTAATTAGTTAAGAAAAAATTTGTTGCTCATGGCAAGTCCAAATGACTCACCATCGCTGCCAAATTTTTGCCCCCCAAGCCCCAGTGGAGGGTTATGAAACAGTACCAGCGATGGCGAGGCATGACAGAATCTCTGACCAGAGAGTTATTTATCGTGGCTAGTCTGCGCTTGACTGCGCGAGAGTTGAGTTGTGAATTGTACTCAGTCGGAGTTGTGTGTGAGGAGTCGGCGGGCGTCGACATGGGCCTCTGGTCAAGGTTCGGGACGAGGTATATTGTTAAATAAGGTAATGAAGCAGCATTGCGCACATCTGATAATGTAATGTATGTTAATTGTAATTAATTTGTTCAAGTAATGCCCCAATAATAATTTTGTTCTCAAAGCAATCGTTTTTAAGAAAAGAATCATTACAATTGAAACAATATTTCCTATGTTTTTCCTCCCAGAATCAATTTATCAGGTTAATTATTGCACAGGGCCTAAGGTCAGCGATGCTGCCCTATTATTGTGGGTTTAATGATTAATGTTCATTTCTCAATTTTTGTGTCGAGTTTACATTGGCCATTATTTTTCAATATTTTTGTAGCGAAGATACAGTCGCTTTTATTTCAATTTAACGATGTTTTGTGGGAGCTCAACAACATTTGCCTCTATTTCGATTAACATTCAATTATAGTCATTTACATTATTTGCGGAAAAATTATTGTCATTTATAACATTTGCGGGGAGGTTACACTTGGCTCTATTCACATTAACATTTATATTGTCTTGTAAAAATCTGCTGGGAGGTTACGTTTAGCACGATGCCCATTAACATTTAATTATTGTCCTTTTCAAAATTCTGCGGGGAGGTTACAATATACAAGACAATTCCACCTTATGACATAAAGTTCCACTTGTGGTTCTCTTCCTTTAATGATGAATGCTACACCCCTATTCTTCCTGGCAAGTTGCTTAATTACATCGTCAACAGTGAAACGCCCGCTAAATCCTCTGGGCAGAACAGGTAATTAGGATTATGGAAAGGGCCAAATAAGGTTGGGGTCAGTTCCACCTTCTAATTGTAATTTATTATAATTTAATAACACATTAACTATCAAAGCGGCACACAGCCGAACTTTTACCAAATGCAACTCTTTCACGGCTGAACGCCTCGAAACAAGAAATCTTAAAAAAGATTAAAATCCAATTACAATAGCAAACAAAATAATTAAAAAATAAAATAATTATAAAAACATGTATCACAGCTAAGTGGAAAGCCTCAAGGCAAAGCATATAGAACAAAGATGTGCAAGGTCCAAAACCAATGACTGAAGGCCACAATTAAGTTTCAAAATTCTAAAATATATTACCATAATCTATTAAACGCAGAAGGCCGCAGTGTTTAAGCTTGAAAGATAATTTTAAGGATAAGGTTGCAAAACTGAAAGCTCACAATTAATTTTACAGAATTTTTAAGAAAAAAAGAAAAATAACCATAAGCCTTAAATTTTAAGTAGCTGAAATTAGACACGCCTCCTGGGAGGTCGGTCTGCCCTCGTTCACTTAGGCGCGACAGGCAGTGAGCCCAACTACACTTGATCTGTCGGAACCCAACCAAGCGACAGCCACTGACCGACCGACAAAACGAATTGCTTGCCACCAGTCGGTACATAAGAACTCTAATGCAAAATGTTACGGACGTAATTATCCACAATCAAATATGTACAAACACACGGTGTTGCTCACAGAAAAACTCCCCCAACAGCGAACCACCGAAACGAACCACAACATGCATGGATGGGACTTGGGTACTTAAAACCGCTACTCAACTTTGACGTCCTGGGTCGGTGAACCACGAAGCTCGTAGCGAACGGTCAGCTCCACACACACTCCGAGACAGCGCAGGGACCGGCAGCGGACCCAGCGACTGCACCGCGCGCAGGTAACTTCCCTGGTCCGCAGCAACCGACCGACTGCTCTCGGAATGCCGACAACATCTAAAAGAGTGGTCAGTGGAAATAACACCAACTAGACGCACAACCTGACAAACGCTGCACGAAGACCTGAACGGTACCCAACAGTCACTAAGCACGCATGAAGACAAATCGGGAGTCGATGCATACACACACAGCCCACTCATGACGATCGGCGAGCCAAAACGCGTCGTCCGGTAGGACGACCGACCGACGGTCCACCCAAACTGCGACCAGTTCCCTTACAACAGACAACGAACGGGAAGTAATAGCAGTCGAGCAAAGATACTACGAGGGGGATATATCGATACGCGCTGCTAACGCCGCTCTGGGTCAGGCAAAGTGGCAACTCAGTGACGGTAGTAATTTAAATTAACGTAGTGAGATGGAAGTACGTTAAAAACAGGGTGTAAAATATGTGATGGCGGGAACACGAGCTACGCACGGCTCAAACAGGACAATCAATGTCAGGGTGAGTGTTCAACACATCTAAGCCATTAAGTTGATCTTCCTTCATTGTCGATCTCAGTCATGTCTTTGTACGCCGCAATTTCGAAAAACTTCTTTCTACAGTAGCAATAGATGCAAGTAGACAAGCAAATATTTTGTACAGCGTGTGCAAAGCAGGATAGTCAGATCTAGGACAAACACACAACGCTTGCATAAGAGAATCACGGTAATTAAGGGCGCTAATGCTCGTTTGCTTGTATTGAAGAATCTCTCCCATTAGTCTCTTTTTAATCACAAAGAGTGATTCTTCTTCAAAGAAGGATAGTTCCGTTAAGCACTGACTCAATTTATGTGCCATATGTGCCAGATCATTACCGTCATGTTTCAGTAGTTGTGAGGGCAAAAGTATGTTGAATTTTAAGTAGAAAATATTTTCTTCAGTAAAACGTTCTCTCATGTCAGTCGTAACATGGTCCAGTGTTGGAATAAAAACAGTTTTTTTTCCAATATGTGATAGCATCCCCATTATGATCGCAGCTTTCCATGTGTCTTTTCTCATAGGTACAGGGTGTTTCAAAAATGACCGGTATATTTGAAACGGCAATAAAAACTAAAAGAGCAGCGATAGAAATACACCGTTTGTTGCAATATGCTTGGGGCAACAGTACATTTTCAGGCAGACAAGCTTTCGAAATTACAGTAGTTACAATTTTCAACAACAGATGGCGCTGCGGTCTGGGAAACTCTATAGTACGATATTTTCCACATATCCACCATGCGTAGCAATAATATGGCGTAGTCTCTGAATGAAATTACCCGAAACCTTTGACAACGTGTCTGGCGGAATGACTTCACATGCAGATGAGATGTACTGCTTCAGCTGTTCAATTGTTTCTGGATTCTGGCGGTACACCTGGTCTTTCAAGTGTCCTCACAGAAAGAAGTCACAGGGGTTCATGTCTGGCGAATAGGGAGGCCAATCCACGCCGCCTCCTGTATGTTTCGGATAGCCCAAAGCAATCACACGATCATCGAAATATTCATTCAGGAAATTAAAGACGTCAGCCGTGCGATGTGGCCGGGCACCATCTTGCATAAACCACGAGGTGTTCGCAGTGTCGTCTAAGGCAGTTTGTACCGCCACAAATTCACGAAGAATGTCCAGATAGCGTGATGCAGTAATCGTTTAGGATCTGAAAAATGGGCCAATGATTCCTTTGGAAGAAATGGCGGCCCAGACCAGTACTTTTTGAGGATGCAGGGACGATGGGACTGCAACATGGGGCTTTTCGGTTCCCCATATGCGCCAGTTCTGTTTATTGACGAAGCCGTCCAGGTAAAAATAAGCTTCGTCAGTAAACCAAATGCTGCCCACATGCATATCGCCGTCATCAATCCTGTGCACTATATCGTTAGCGAATGTCTCTCGTGCAGCAATGGTAGCGGCGCTGACGAGTTGCCGCGTTTGAATTTTGTATGGATAGAGGTGTAAACTCTGGCGCATGAGACGATACGTGGACGTTGGCGTCGTTTGGACCGCAGCTGCAACACGTCGAACGGAAACCCGAGGCCGCTGTTGGATCACCTGCTGCACTAGCTGCGCGTTGCCCTCTGTGGTTGCCGTGCGCGGTCGCCCTACCTTTCCAGCACGTTCATCCGTCACGTTCCCAGTCCGTTGAAATTTTTCAAACAGATCCTTTATTGTATCACTTTTCGGTCCTTTGGTTACATTAAACCTCCGTTGAAAACTTCGTCTTGTTGCAACAACACTGTGTTCTAGGCGGTGGAATTCCAACACCAGAAAAATCCTCTGTTCTAAGGAATAAACCATGTTGTCTACAGCACACTTGCACGTTGTGAACAGCACACGCTTACAGCAGAAAGACGACGTACAGAATGGCGCGCCCACAGACTGTGTTGTCTTCTATATCTTTCACATCACTTGCAGCGCCATCTGTTGTTGAAAATTGTAACTACTGTAATTTCGAAAGTTTGTCCGCCTGAAAATGTACTGTTGTCCCAAGCATATTGCAACAAACGGTGTATTTCTATCGCTGCTCGTTTAGTTTTTATTGCCGTTTCAGATATACCAGTCATTTTTGAAACACCCTGTATATGTGACACAGAAACGTATGTGCCAGACAGAAACGTATAAAATACGATTACGCGGACGCACGTGCTACAACAACTCGCTAACTCGATTCAGTCGACTCAACTGACGAAAGAAATGAACGAATAGCGTGCGGGCTGACTGGCGAGGGCAGCAATGCAGGCGGCCTCGCAAGAGGGGGGGGGGGGGGGGGGGAGGCGCCCCTCCATATGTATCCGCCACTCGTATTTCTTATTATAACTGTTGAACAAATTTAAAAACTGTAATTTCTGTCACAATCTCTTCATCAAGAGGTATTTACACTGAAGTCAAACAATACGGTTAGAAGCTGTGTATATGTCTTCGGACAAAACATAACTCACAGCGTGCAAATTACGCAAGCGATATTCATTCGGTATTTAATAATGAAATGATAGCACTTAGCAACTTCCAGTAAACTTTATACAAAACTTCTTCTCGCCGATACACCCCTCCACCACCACCATCACCAAACAGTGAAACGAAAAAAGTGTATTGCTTACTACATTTTCGTTGCCCATGAAGTAAAAGTTCAGCATCAGGCATGACGTCCTTCAATTTATTATTTCTTTACTACTAATTCTATTCTGCTTCCTTCAAAAGGCCACGCCTTGTCACTGCAACTTCATCTCCATGTGTGAAGAGCTAACTCTATTCGCAACCCATTTTACAGAAAGTACAGATACACACCGCTGAAGGTACGTGCAAACATACAACATTGTATGACACATGATGTTATAAACATTAAGATGCGTGAAACGGATACGTGCGAGTTGGATTCTCTAAAGAATGCGGCACGGGGTTATTGGTGGCTTCATATAATTACTGGCCGAATTTAAAAGTTTACAAAATCTGTTCATTGAGAGGTATATTTTACATTAAAGGTTTAACAGAATACGAGTCAAGAATTAAAGTTAGAAACTGTGTATACACCTTGAGACAGGTTAACTCACAGTGGGCACTATATATACAGTGTGTTGGGGCTATACAGTATGATACTTGGTACACACATCAGTTGCTGCTGGTTTTTTTTTTTTTTTTTTTTTTCTACGTCTAACAGTCTTTCAGCAAACACATCATATAATTAACTACCTGATGTTTTCTGCACGAAGTCGACAACGCCTGTCAGTATAGACAATATACTTCGCTTGTGGCAGGCATACTTTCGGTTCTAATAGGTCATCTTCGAAACTAATAATTTACTCCTTGATTTTACGTGACCTCAATAACTACATGCTCACGAATTGACATGTTATTCTCACAACAAGATACAGGAATTTTAGTAGTGGAGACGACTTGTTACAGTAGTACCTGGTTACTGCAATAAATCTGCCAAATGTGATCAAGAGTGTATTTCAAATATCGCATCACTTCAAGAAGTTTCCAGAATGGATCAATAAAATCATAGAGAAACGTTAAGATAATGCTTTTACTGCTTCAGGTGTTCTCCATATTCTTTCCTCACTAGGACAGAACGCACATAACATTTTATACAACCATATAAAACTCTCAGAAAAGACCTTCATTAGAATGTCGTTCAACTCGCGCTTGACATTGGCTTTAATGTCGGTTATGTCGTCAGAGCAACAACACCAAAAACGTAACATGAAACTTAATTTCTTAACGGTGTGATAATGAAATTCGAATGTCAGGCGTGCAAATCAGCTGCTATAAAACCAGAACAAGAAAATGAACATGTGTACAGCACGCAACCTCTACAAACTTTGTAAATAAGAATATAAACTAGGTGTTACGCCATAGAAAAATCATAACGTGTCAGAACTGTTTCTAACCCCAATGTATAATTTCTAAAAATACGTGGGCTGGCCAGGAAGTAATGCACCGCATTTTTTTCCCAGCCGAAAACAATGCTGTGAATGGTAAACTTTACGTATGTATTAAAAAAAAAGTCTCGTGCGTCAGCGCATCAAGTTTCCGCCACTTCCGTCAGATAGCGTAGCTGCAGGACAGTTTCAAAATGGCGTCTGTAGGTGATGTACGTTACCAGCAACGTGCCGCCATTGAATTTCTCACTGCAAAGAAAGAAACTGTGGGGAATATTCACAAATGCTTGTGCAAAGTCTATGGAGCATCTGCTGTGAACAGAAGTACAGTTAGTCGCTGAGCACGGAGGGTGAGGTCATACGAAGGTTGTTCGGCGGAGCTCTACGATTTGCAGCGGTCGGGTAGACCATCCGCGGCTGTCACACCTGCCATGTTGCAGCGAGCTGATGTCATTCGCGATGACAGACACATTACGACTCGCCAGTTGGCGCTGCATCTGTCAATCAGAAAAGGAAGTTCACACAGTGAAGCATTGGCTTCGTCACCAGGACAAGGATTGGTACCGACAGGGCTTACACGCCCTTTTTTCCGCGCTGGAGGAAGGCCATAGAACCCGATGGAGATTACGTGGAAAAATAAGGTGTGTAGATAAAACACCATTCTTTCGTGTGTGTAGTTCTCAATGTGTTCAATAAATAATTGTTGAAGAAAAAATACGGTGCATTAATTTCTGGCCAACTCTCGTAAAACAAAGTAGTACAAACAGAAAAATGTGCATATTTCAGGACGCTGATGATTCCTATCAAAAGACAGAGGTAAAACGCATAGGGCACGAAAAAAAAATCGTTTTATTCAGTTGTTATAGATGAATCTAATAATAAATCCAATCCCAAAAATGCGGGTGTTGACAGATGTGAAAATTACCGAACTATCAGTTTAGTAAGTCACGGCTGCAAAATACTAACGCGAATTCATTACAGACGAATGGAAAAATTGGTATAAGCGGACCTCGGGGAAGATCAGTTTGGATTCCGTAGAAATGTTGGAACACGTGAGGCAATACTGACCCTACGACTTACCTTAGAAGCTAGATTAAGGAAAGGCAAACCTACGTTTCTAGCATTTTTAGACTTAGAGAAAGCTTTTGACAATGTTCACTGGAATACTCTCTTTCAAATTCTGAAGGTGGCAGGGGTAAAATACAGGGAGCGAAAGGCTATTTACAATTTGTACAGAAACCAGATGGCAGTTATAATAGTCGAGAGGCATGAAAGGGAAGCAGTGGTTGGGAAGGGAGTGAGACAGGGTTGTAGCCTCTCCCCGATGCTATTCAATCTGTATACTGAGCAAGCAGTAAAGGAAACAAAAGAAAAGTTCGGAGTAGGCATTAAAATCCGTGGAGAAGAAATAAAAACTTTGAGGTTCACCGATGACATTGTAATTCTGTCAGAGACAGCAAAGGACTTGGAAGAGCAGTTGAACGGAATGGACAGTGTCTTGAAAGGAGGGTACAAGATGAACATCAACAAAAGCAAAACGAGGATAATGGAATGTAGTCGAATTAAATCGGGTGATGCTGCGGGAAGTAGATTAGGAAATGAGAGGCTTAAAGTAGTAAATGAGTTTTTCTATTTGTTAGCAAAATAACTGATGATGGTCGAAGTAGAGAGGATATAAAATGTAGACTGACAATGGCAAGGAAAGCGTTTCTGAAGAAAAGAAATTTGTTAACATCGAGTATATATTTAAGTGTCAGGAAGTCATTTCTGAAAGTATTTGTATGGAGTGTAGCCATGCATGGAAGTGAAACATGGACGATAAATAGTTTGGACAAGAAGAGAATAGAAGCTTTCGAAATGTGGTGCTACAGAAGAATGCTGAAGATTAGATGGGTAGATCACATAACTAATGAGGAGGTATTGAATAGAATTGGGGAGAAGAGGAGTTTGTGGCACAACTTGACAAGAAGAAGGGATCAGTTGGTAGGACATGTTTTGAGGCATCAAGGGATCACAAATTTAGCATTGGAGGGCAGCGTGGAGGGTAAAAATCGTAGAGGGAGACCAAGAGATGAATACACTAAGCAGATTCAGAAGGATGTAGGCTGCAGTAGGTACTGGGAGATGAAGAAGCTTGCACAGGATAGAGTAGCATGGAGAGCTGCATCAATCCAGTGTCAGGACTGAAGACCACAACAACAACAACAGATGAATCAAATGTGAAAATTATTAACACAATAAATGGGCTTTCATTTAGCTGCATAGATGGACGTCGCCAAGACGTTGATGATGATGATGATGATGATGATGATGAAAATAATAGTAATAATGACCTAGAAGCAAGCAAGAAACGACAAAAACTAAAACAAAACGACAGTACCAAAGTGATTGTCCCTGTTAGACACCACCGCCTCAGTGTCAGGTTAAGCGGAGCAGACAGAGGACGGTGGCTTCAGTGCTGAATGGCGAGACGGCATGCCTGGGATTTGTTTGCGCTGTCTCTGCGACTGCCGGTAAACACACGGGCTGCCAAATCCCCCCTCCTCCATCGCTGAGCTTTTGGCAGCCCACAAAGAGATCGCTGGCGCTATCCCCTTTATAAACCACACTCGACCCAACCAGCGCTGTCCAGCTCCATCCCGCTCCGAGCGTCCACCTACGATAGAAATAGATAGTAGGGCAGGGCAACAGTGAGCAGTGACTCATCCAATATAAGAGACGTCTGAATGAGTTCGCAATGAAAATGATAGGTAGCGGAGGGTACATACCAGTGTCATCTCCCCCCCCCCTTCCCTCCCTCGTCCCTTTTCCTGTTATAAGGCGGAAAGGAAGACGCAACATGGTCACAATGCTTTCGTCTGTAACCATTTTTATTGTGTTTTAAGGTCATTCACCTTTCTTTCGTGCCAAAATACCTTCCAACTCTTCTCTTCTCTCTCTCTCTCTCTCTCTCTCTCTCTCTCTCTCTCTCACACACACACACACACACACACACATGATATTTTACTCCCTCACCAGCGCATTTTAGTCCACTATGCTTATACCACGGATACATCAAAACCGCGCACGCCATTAATAATACCGTGTTCAGGTTTGAATCGGACATGCAAGTCTGGCGGCGGAGGGCAAAAAGCCGAATTTTTGTCACTACAACTTGAAGGAAGGGGCACTGCCAGTTACCGTTTTTCTCATTATACCTGAAATCAAGCACCGATTTTAAAAATTGAAAGACTTGTTCTGTTAGTATTATACACACGTTGTGATACAGTTAATCTAATTTCTCAGTAATTTCCGATTTTAACGTGATGGTTACTGTTTTTGCTTTGTTTTTTTCATTTGGCCATGTGAAACGTTAACAGTTTGAAACGTTATATTGGCGGCTTTTTATTTTTCCTTTTTACAAGTGACAGAATCGCAGTTCTTCAGTGAATTAGTATACTTGTTTCATTACAACTCATTTAGTTCACTGGTACCACAGAAGAACAGAAAATTGTACGATGGATTTAATGTTCTGACGATTTGTCCGCAATACGCATCACATGTTTTATTACGGTCTTATAAAAACTATATTCTGTTTCTATCCGTAACGTCTGGATTTTAGACTAAATTAGCGTAAACGTTTCGTATATTTTGCTTAATCCATTACAGATACCGAAATAATATCAAGATAAGAAATATAATATATTAGAAAATACTGATTACAGAGAAAATTCTTGCCATAGCTTAGATATTGACATTCTGTCGTCTTAAAATCTTCGTCATTCATCGGCTTTTAGATCTAAGGAGCAACATAACATTAACTTTCAATTCGTGACAATATTTCTGCAAGAATTGTGAAATATGTTTTGTGCATAGCTTTGTGTAGTCGTTTGGCTTAAAAATTTTCCTTATCAAAGCAAAGGTCCGAACATTTTATCCGTACTTCATCAGTGGGAAACAGTAACACGGCCTGAGATTACGTGAAGTTGCAGAGAAACCAGAAAAAAAGAAACAGTTTACAATTAATATTTCATAAATTTTCGCGTGCTTTTTACGAGATAGAATTGTAATGCCCCCTTCAATCAGTTGGTAATGTTTAGACTCAAACATGTTGGTTTCATTATAGTGACGTCATGCATGCTCTGTGTCTATCATCTGCGATCTAAGAAGTTAAAGTATGACGATCTTTAATGTATTGTTAACTAATTCCTCTTTTGTGTACGCACGTCGCACGTCGTTATCTCTGCCCCACGTTGACTGATTATGTACAGCCGCAGCTGACTTTCAGCCATTGATCTCTGTACTATCTGGATGTAGAACTCCAGCCGTCTGAACCGTAGCGTATGTATATCCATGGAGTGAGTATAGCCGACTGCGCATGTTATCAACATCAGACCAGGTTAGTCACGTGATTTCGGGGCGACGCTGCTTGTCTACTATTTGCGGAACTTAAATGTTTTTACGCCTTGCTGCACATCTTAGTTTTAGTAATCGCTCTTGTGTATGGATGGAAAGAGAAATACGTGAAATGAAGGCCAGTTGTCATAGATATGTACAACAAATGTATAATTACAAATATCATGAAGCCCTTTATATGTTGAAAAATATCGAGCCATGGTGTTATAAAGTCTTTTATTGTAGAGATAATCTGTCTAATTTTATAATCATGTGTTAACGAGACAAGTGCTAGGTAAATTTGAAGTGTGTCTGAGTAAACTGATAGTCAGTGCATCCATATTGATGCTATGTTCATATGCAGATAATGACAGTTCTAATTAATATGACAGTGTAATTAATTTCCTCCAATTTATGAAGGTTCTGCCCGCATCTCGTGGTCGTGCGGTAGCGTTCTCGTGTTCGATTCCCGGCGGGGTCAGGGATTTTCTCTGCCTCGTGATGGCTGGGTGTTGTGTGCTGTCCTTAGGTTAGTTAGGTTTAAGTAGTTCTAAGTTCTAGGGGACTGATGACCATAGATGTTAAGTCCCATAGTGCTCAGAGCCATTTGAACTACACTCCTGGAAATTGAAATAAGAACACCGTGAATTCATTGTCCCAGGAAGGGGAAACTTTATTGACACATTCCTGGGGTCAGATACATCACATGATCACACTGACAGAACCACAGGCACATAGACACAGGCAACAGAGCATGCACAATGTCGGCACTAGTACAGTGTATATCCACCTTTCGCAGCAATGCAGGCTGCTATTCTCCCATGGAGACGATCGTAGAGATGCTGGCTGTAGTCCTGCGGAACGGCTTGCCATGCCATTTCCACCTGGCGCCTCAGTTGGACCAGCGTTCGTGCTGGACGTGCAGACCGCGTGAGACGACGCTTCATCCAGTCCCAAACATGCTCAATGGGGGACAGATCCGGAGATCTAGCTGGCCAGGGTAGTTGACTTACACCTTCTAGAGCACGTTGGGTGGCACGGGATACATGCGGACGTGCATTGTCCTGTTGGAACAGCAAGTTCCCTTGCCGGTCTAGGAATGGTAGAACGATGGGTCAGTTTGGATGTACCGTGCACTATTCAGTGTCCCCTCGACGATCACCAGTGGTGTACGGCCAGTGTAGGAGATCGCTCCCCACACCATGATGCCGGGTGTTGGCCCTGTGTGCCTCGGTCGTATGCAGTCCTGATTGTGGCGCTCACCTGCACGGCGCCAAACACGCATACGACCATCATTGGCACCAAGACAGAAGCGACTCTCATCGCTGAAGACGACACGTCTCCATTCGTCCCTTCATTCACGCCTGTCGCGACACCACTGGAGGCGGGCTGCACGATGTTGGGGCGTGAGCGGAAGACGGCCTAACGGTGTGCGGGACCGTAGCCCAGCTTCATGGAGACGGTTGCGAATGGTCCTCGCCGATACCCCAGGAGCAACAGTGTCCCTAATTTGCTGGGAAGTGGCGGTGCGGTCCCCTACGGCACTGCGTAGGATCCTACGGTCTTGGCGTGCATCCGTGCGTCGCTGCGGTCCGGTCCCAGGTCGACGGGCACGTGCACCTTCCGCCGACCACTGGCGACAACATCGATGTACTGTGGAGACCTCACGCCCCACGTGTTGAGCAATTCGGCGGTACGTCCAGCCGGCCTCCCGCATGCCCACTATACGCCCTCGCTCAAAGTCCGTCAACTGCACATACGGTTCACGTCCACGCTGTCGCGGCATGCTACCAGTGTTAAAGACTGCGATGGAGCTCCGTATGCCACGGCAAACTGGCTGACACTGACGGCGGCGGTGCACAAATGCTGCGCAGCTAGCGCCATTCGACGGCCAACACCGCGGTTCCTGGTGTGTCCGCTGTGCCGTGCGTGTGATCATTGCTTGTACAGCCCTCTCGCAGTGTGCGGAGCAAGTATGGTGGGTCCGACACACCGGTGTCAATGTGTTCTTTTTTCCATTTCCAGGAGTGTATTTGAAGGTTCTGAAACCATTGTGTGTTTCTAAGTATTTCTGCATGGACTGTTTCCTACACAAAACATTGTAATGTAATTAATTAGAGCAGATTCGGCAATATGATTTAGAGCAATAGAAAAGCAAACCAAAAACATTGTAGGCTGTCACTTCTTTAATTGCTCCAAAATACGTGCATTGATCTTGTATTTTTTATTTTTTATTATTTGTGCGTAGCGAATGATTTTAATTTTCTAATGAGATGGAAAAATGTTATCGATATTTTACTTGTCTAAAAAGTCGAAAGGCAAATACAGAAAAATTGAAAATAATAACGGAAAAGCGCGTAGTGCAAATCGCTTACCGCATTGACTGTACAGTTTCATACTGTCATTGTAACATAATTAGAACAGAGATGCGACAATGTGAATAAGTGCAATAGAAAGCGTAAAAAAATGTTGACTGACACTTCTTACCCTTTTATCGAAACGACTTAAATAAAGTGGAATTTAAGAAATGATACTGTGGCGAAAAAGCACAATATCATTACTCTTCACACATTTAAGCCAACTTCAGTTCCTGGTATCAAATCTGTAAAAATAAATGGTTCAAATGGCTCTGAGCACTATGGGACTTAACTTCCGAGGTCATCAGTCCCCGAGAACTTAGAACTACTTAAACCTAACTAACCTAAGGACATTACACACATCCATACCCCAGGCAGGATTCGAGCCTGCGACCGTAGCGGTCGCGCGGTTCCAGACTGTAGCGCCTAGAACCGCTCGGTCACTCCGGCCGGCCAATCTGTAAAAGGCGTATGCAAAGTTTCCTGGTACATTTGAAGATGATCTATCTGTAGTAGCGAAGTAATAACAGAATACACTAAGTGCTGCACGGGCTAAAATACGCCGTCCCAAAATCACGTGACTTGAGCTGCAGGAGATGTTGCGAACAGAATTCTCGTTCTGCTCATCCGAATGCTCACCCCATAAACATTTATACGCTATGGTCTGAACGTCGGGGCAAAATATCCTCGTATTTCGTTTCCTGACTATTACATCT
Organism: Schistocerca piceifrons; assembly: GCF_021461385.2. Taxonomy (NCBI): domain Eukaryota; kingdom Metazoa; phylum Arthropoda; class Insecta; order Orthoptera; family Acrididae; genus Schistocerca; species Schistocerca piceifrons. Next base: position 28,247,296 of record NC_060144.1, read on the forward strand.
TGGCTGACACGAAATGTCACGAGAAAGCAAACTGAAAATACTTTTCTATTCCGTTGCCACGCCAGCGTATTCATCGCATATTGATATAAAGTTCAAAGCCAAAAATAAGTAAGGAATTCTGCGTCATCTGCCTGCGGAAATTTTGTTGCCTACTTACAACACGACGGACTATGCAGATGACGTCGAAGTCCCGTGGTCTGAGAACAGAGATCTATATCCAGTAATGTAGAGATCACTGCTTTCAACCTGCATGTAAACAGCACTAGTTCACGCATCATGTTACGTCTGTAGCGACCGTTGGCTCTATGGCAAATATTCTCGGTGCAATGGTCTTCTGTGCTCACAAGCAGTTTGAATCCGTAGCGCTAAATCTGACGAATGCACCCTTGATTTATTTAGAAGCTATCAAAGGGTGGCGCAGCTCTGCAAGGAAGTAGTTATTTTTCACCTGTTTCTCTACTGTAACGTGACATATAATCTCGCAAGTATACGAAAATCAATAGACTGCAAATTTGGTGTACATACTGCTGACCTCCTACCTTATTTTTCTTGGAGTGTCGTATTATACGTTTATAGATGTTTGGCAGTGGCGCATACGCCGAAATAGCAATAGCACAATAAAAATAGATCCAAAGGCAGAAAATGACGTCACTCAAAGAATTTGTCGGAACTCTGAAACAGTCAGTTCGTTTTCGTTGTGCGTTTCCTTTGTTGTTTTATTTTTTAGTTCTTTCGATGTCGGTTAAGCGTTCACTTGAGAAAATACGTACATGCTGCCGATTCATTTCCATTTGTCACCGACGGAAGGAAGAAAACAAAAGTTTCTTGTTCCGGTTGCAATTGTGGCGACTGGGTCTCAACCAGAAACGCACTCGCATTTTCTATAATTTTTTTTCAATGTAGCGGTGAGTTCATAAAAAAAAATTAATGTTGCTTACTTTTATTTCATATATCACTGAAAAGTTGATGTGTTTGTTACAAGCCTACTCAGGAAGCAGAAATGAAATGTGGACAGCAGACTGCAGATTTGGATGGGCTGAAGGTTTGAAGATTTGACACGTTGAGTGACTGGGGAAGTATTTCCTTTTTTTTATGTTATACAGTAGACGTAGTATGTTCCTGGAGTCATTTCGGAACTCAGCTGCCTGAATTCTGCGAATGAAGTTCTCCGCAAATCATAGCGTCGCTCTGCAGTTTATTCTGTATTTCTGTGACCCCGGTATACAATGTGCAGTTCTTCACAGAAAGTTTTCTCTTCTGTTAATACAAATTGGCAAGCGTTCACGACTGGCGAAGAACTGCAGAGCACGTTGTATGGCATTTTCAGTAAGGGGCAGTTTCATAGACCACTAGCAGTATCACATTTGAATAACTGAGCACCATTCAAGGAAAGAGAAACAAGCGACACCTCTGTGAAACTGTATCTAATATCTACTTTTGTGTTGTTCATACGTAATTCAGTACATACACTCTTTGGTAATTACAAACGCTAAACATACAGTTTTTTCGTGCATTGACAAAGTTATGCCAGAAACATTTCTCATAAGATCTGCGCTGCTGCTTTAAACTGTTTTATGGAATTATTGTGCGGAATAACAACTTCGGTTGTTAGTGTTGTGACTAGGAGAAATTACTTTCGTCTGGTCACAATTGTGGATTCTTGGATTGCTCTAGAAGAAGGCTCATCAAACTAGAATAGAATAAATGAATAAAATATATCCTTAAGTTTGCCACACTTCTTTGCCATACGACTACTGGATAATTTACCACTGTCATGGACTGATGTGCTAAGTAACAAACCGCTTTCTTGAGGTGAAATGTTCAGCATTAACACTGAAACCTAAGCCTTTCAGACCTGATTTTTTTCTGGAGGGAGGAAAATTTTTTATGTGGTAATGCTCTTAGGTGAGTTTTTTTCATGTTTTTGGATGTACGGTTTACACGAAAATATGTAACCATTTTCAAAACATGCTCTGTACACTCAGCTTCATTTTATGTACTAAAGTAACTAATTATGAGATTTTGTCTACTGTAATAAGTAGTAAAAGGATCATTCAATAATTGCCATGTAAAATAACAGTATTCAACTATACAGTGGAATATACCGAACCAACCACATCCGTGTATTCTGGTGGACCCCAGCTGCTGTCCACTGATACACTGACTTTCTCGAGTTTTCATAGTGATGTCCAACAGTTGGCAGCGCTTGCGCATGATGAAAAGGTTGAACGTTCAAAAATGTTTACCTCAGGTTTCCAGTGGGAAAAAATACTTTTGGTGCAGCTGAGACACAGCTGTAGCCAGAGGGTCTGAAAGGGTTAAACGACTCGATCGTCCTACACTATGGTACTGACTGCTGTAGTTGATATCTCGAGCTGCGCTGAGGTGTTGTACGCTTAACACCATATTGACCTCTATGTGAATGCGCTGCTGTTGCAGAGAAGGGAGGCGTGGCCTTCAGAGACGCCCGCCATACGTCTTTGCAGATTACGAGCCCTCGCTAATGTCTGTGGTATCGATTAGTATTTCAAAATTTGCTGTGGCACCGCGATCTATGGAGACTACCACAGATGGTGTTTGAAGCAAGAATGAAAATAATTCGTTTCGACATAAGGAATGCCACGTAGGTCTATACAATTAATTTACGCTTAAGTGAGACGCATAGGTGGCTTGCATTAAGTTCGATTTCTACAACGATGGTTCCGATCGTGTGTGTTGTCCTTCCGCATATGCTGTATGTTGGTTCCTGGCTTACGTAGTCCCGCCGGCCGAGGTTTTAAGTTGCAATGCACAGCGCTTTAAAACGACGGGGTGTTGGTCTCTCTAAATTTCGACGCTTGATGAAGACGTTGCCCTGCTGCGTTTTCGAAAGTTATTTATTTTTTTTTTTTTTTTTGCTTTCTTCGGAAGTATAATTATGTTCACTTCAAAACGGCGTGGCTCGTCTTTCATGCAACTGCGAGCAGTACCTGTAAGGCCGGTATTACACTATCAAATTTCTTTGTCAAATATCTTTGTCAAAGATATTTGATGGTGTAATAGGGAACTTTGTCAAATGTCGTCCAATATTTGATCAAATCTAGGGCCTCGCTGTAGATTTGATCAAAGAAGTCGCTTGTCTTCTGTTCACTGCAATGTGACGTGTTACCACGTGGAGCGCTAGCATCGCTGCAGAATTCTGTCGTCTGTAGTGTTTTTATAAACATTGCCGGTAAATACAATTGGTGTGTGCCGACAACTACAAAATTAATAGAAATGTATGAAGCTGGTGAGGCGCTTTACAGCATGAGGCACCCTGAATACAAAAATAGATTAAGAAGATTGAAGACCTGACCTGACCTAAACTAACTTAACCTAACCTAACCTAACCCTCTCCTGTAGCAAGGAATCGGAGTGTTACAGTGAACCTGTCTTCTGCAGATGTAGCAGTTGTTAAGTTAATATTGTGCTTTGTGATATTAGGATACACTTCACTGAGTACTGTAAGGTGTCAGGCAAATCCAACACCTTCCATGAAAACCCTGACATGACAGCAAATCCGGCAGTATGTCACATACCTCCGAATAAATCCTGACATTAAAGTAACCAAAGTAATACGATCAACGAGTGAGCAAATGGAATACCACAGACTAGCACAAGAACGCCTAAATGCATGTCATACCTTCCCACCGTGAAACAGACGCAATTCCAAGGGAAGAAACGAGAACAGAATCCGAGAGCAGAGTCGTGTAGGCTAGGAGGCCCCACGATAAGGGACGGACACCCACGTTGCTAGCCGACCGCCAAGACCACCCCCCAGCCCATGTTAAAAGATAGAGCCCTCCAGAAGAACAGTATAGATGTTACGATAACACTAAAAGGACCACACCAGCTGAAAGTTTTGGCGTGAGACTATGCGCGTCTCTGTTACGTTGCAAACGTTAAAAACATTGCCTCACCACGAAAAGTATAACGTTTCTCATTGGATAGACAGAATTTTTGTAGGCGGAGCTTAAAGTTAACATTGAGACCCTGATTGGTCAGTTGAAAACACAGCCAGATACCTTTTTTAAACCAACTTCAGTAAATTGTAGTAAGGAGAGGTTAGAGAAGAGTTGCTTCCGAGACGGCGAGGTGTGTGGAGCTGCGCCGCCCGCCGCCCCCTGACGCTGCCTAACCACCGACAAGGTAATGAACACACGCGGTGCCGCCATAAGGCTTCTCTCAGAACTGCAGAAGTCTCATCTGCTGCATCCCCTTTTTACATAATACTAGTGTCGATCGTGGTATTCACATTTGCCACTAGAATTAAAAATCTGAAACGCGATGATTTTTCTGTTATATAATTATTGAGAAGCCACATCAGCCACTGTAATTTACGACAAGTTAGATAAGTAATTAAAGATAATTGAGGGTCACTGTAGACCATTTTGATAGTTTTCTCTTCTATGAAACTTAATTTAAACCTAGATTGTAGATGTGATATGGCATAGGTCATCCTTCGATCCATTGTAGAACTTGGAAACCCATTCAGGGAATATTAGTTCACATTTTTGTTGAACGCAGTTGGTTTTAACCCTCCTATATTAAAATATTTCCTTTTATCAATAATGCAATTTATAAACAATGTTTATTGAGTAGAATAAAATTTCGAATGGTAAACTTAACTGCTTTTTCGACGTTATTTTACCAGCTAAGTAAAAATAGGAATGCCTTGAACCCCTTCCACTAAATTTAGTTAGTATTAAGATTCTTTTACAGGGAGTGCAGTGGAGCTGACGCTGAAATCATTAAGTATTTGCTTATCTCATCGCTAGTCTCACTGAACTCTTGTGAACTCTACATGTCATGTGTGGTCTGGCGTCTCCTTACCAGCAACAGGTCCCAGGTTCGAACTAGTCAATTCCCTAAAAAACACGCTCAGAGCGTCGTTGCGCGAAAGTGGTAGGGAGACACGAATTAGAACAAACAGACACCACGCAGAATGGCTCTGAGCACTATGGGACTTAACATCTGAGGTCATCAGTCCCCTAGAACTTAGAACTAGTTAAACCTAACTAACCTAAGGACATCACACACATCCATGCCCGAGGCAGGATTGGAACCTGCGACCGTATCGATCACGCGGTTCCAGACTGAAGCGCCTAGAACCGCACGGCCACACCGGCCGGCACCACGCAGAATGTTTGAGTACATACAGAAATGTATACTCATCCATTCTTAAGTAATTGATGTACGACTCGACGTCCTCCACTATAAGCTCACGTAACAAGTTTTGTTGAATGCTTTTATCGTGTCGTCGTCAAACCCACGGCTTCACCCGAGTATGTTTCCTTTTTTTCCCCCACTTCTCATCCGCATGTGCACACAGTGCAATTGTGGTACATGCAACTGCTGCGGTTAATAACAAGTTGTTGTTGTCAGCCATCTTGAACTTTGACGAACAATATGATGACAGTGTAATACCCCTTTTTAGCGCCACGTCAAAGATCTTTGTCAAATATATTTGACGGAATATTTGATCACATCTTTGACCAAATCTTTGACAAAGAAATCTGATAGTGTAATACCGGCCTAAGGCAGGAATTTCCTGTAAAAACAGAGGCGTTCGGTATGGGAGGTGACAGTCCAAGTCGCTTTAAACGTGCAGCGATGCCCGCGGCGTGCTTTTCAGAGGTGGCCCACTAACGGGGGACAACGGCCTCGGCCCTGGCCGGTCATCCCAGCTCGACGAGTCGTGTTGCGTGGGAGCTGCCGGCCGGTGCGAGATAACAGGCTGCGTTCAGTGGCGACAACTGTTCTCGTTCTGTTCCACGCGGCACGACGCGATTCCTGGAACCGAAAGTAAAAGTAGCAAACGGCCGCCGATTGGAGGCGGTGGCGACTGCGTGGCTCGGCCCTGCGCGCGCTGCTGAGCTCTGTTGCGCACACGCGAAACGGCCGTCAGCGACAAGCGGATATCCGCGCGGCCGCGATAAGCCAGGCCGTGTGCCAGACCAAACGACACCGCCGAAAGCTGCGGCTCACACTACTGTCTCCATCCGCGTGTGCTGCAGCCAACACGACGCGTAGTCGTTAAAATTTTAATTATCACCTCGACAAATCAAAAGGCACCTTCGACACTGATAGAAGAATGAATTACATTTGTGCCACGACCGGGACTTGAACACGGGTCTCTTGTTTACTAGACACATGTGCTAACCATTACACCAGCCCCCCCTTTTTTTTTAACTTGGTTCATTCACACCAACGATATCACACAGATATGCGATCTGAAGTTTTCCCAGCGTATTTCCAATTTGAACAGTTCTCGGGTATCCGACCGGTGAGCGTCGTAATTTCTCCACAATATTTCGGCAGACGTACACGCTGCCATCTTCAGGTGGTTCCTGACGAATGCTGTGCGCGCGCGGCCTCATATCTTCTGGAATGCGCGTGGAATAGCCCAGTCTATCTGGAACGTAGGATTTACCCGATGAGCATTTCCTACCACTGCTGTGGGTTGTAGGCTGTGGTGGACATCTCGTTTGATAGTGTTAGTCTCGGAGAGGAGTCGGTGGTGGTGAAGCTTCGATGTTGACCTGTCTATTCAATCAGAGAAACGGGCCGCCTACAGTGGTCGTGATTGTCATTTGGTCGTCCTAGCTGCTGGACGAGCATGGTTTCAGAAAACACCGTTCTTGTGCAACGCAGCTAGCTCTTTATTCGCACGAAGTAATGGCCGCTATCGACAGGGAATCTCAAGTTGATTCCGTATTTCTAGATTTCCGGAAAGCTTTTGACACCGTTCCTCACAAGCTACTTCTAATCAAGCTGCGGGCCTATGGGGTATCGTCTCAGTTGTGCGACTGGATTCGTGATTTCCTTTCAGGAAGGTCGCAGTTTGTAGTAATAGACGGCAAATCATCGAGTAAAACTGAAGTGATATCAGGTGTTCCCCAGGGAAGCGTCCAGGGACCTCTGCTGTTCCTGATCTATATAAATGACCTGGGTGACAATCTGAGCAGTTCTCTTACGTTGTTCGCAGAAGATGCTGTAATTTACCCTCTGGTAAGGTCATCCAAAGACCAGTATCAGTTGCAAAGCAATTTAGAAAAGATTGCTGTATGGTGTGGCAGGTGGCAGTTGACGCTAAATAACGAAAAGTGTGAGGTGATCCACATGAGTTCCAAAAGAAAGTCGTTGGAATTCGATTACTCGGTAAATAGTACAATTCTCACGGCTGTCAATTCAGCTAAGTACCTGGGTGTTAAAATTACGAACAACTTCAGCTGGAAAGACCACATAGATAATATTGTGGGGGAAGGCGAGCCAAAGGTTGCGTTTCATTGGCAGGACGGTCCGCCCCCGGTAGCTGAGTGGTCAGCGTGACAGACTGTCAATCCAAAGGGCCCGGGTTCGATTCCCGGCTGGGTCGGAGATTTTCTCCGCTCAGGGACTGGGTGTTGTGTTGTCCTAATCATCATCATTTCATCCCCATCGACGCGCAGGTCGCCGGAGTGGCGTCAAATCGAAAGACCTGCACCAGGCGAACGGTCTACCCGACGGGAGGCCCTAGCCACACGACAGTTCATTTCATTTCATTGGCAGGACACTTAGAAGGCGGAACAAGTCCACTAAAGAGACAACTTACACTACACTCGTTCGTCTTCTGTTAGAATATTGCTGCGCGGTGTGGGATCCTTACCAGGTCGGATTGACGGAGGACATCGAAAGGGTGCAAAAAGGGGCAGCTCGTTTTGTATTATCACGTAATAGGGGAGAGAGTGTGGCAGATATGATACGCGAGTTGGGATGGAAGTCATTAAAGCAAAGACGTTTTTCGAAGCGGCGAGATCTATTTACGAAATTTCAGTCACCAACTTTCTCTTCCGAATGCGAAAATATTTTCTTGAGCCCAACCTACATAGGTAGGAATGATCATCAAAATAAAATAAGAGAAATCAGAGCTCGAACAGAAAGGTTTAGGTGTTGGTTTTTCCCGCGCGCTGTTCGGGAGTGGAATGGTAGAGAGATAGTATGATTGTGGTTCGATGAACCCTCTGCCAAGCACTTAAATGTGAATTGCAGAGTAATCATGTAGATGTAGATGTAGACGAGTGGGTTGTCGGAAGTGCGCGTGGTATTGTAAAACCGGCGCGCCGCTTCTTGAAATCGTTCCCTTACTAGGGGGTTCTTCTGCAGCTTCGTGTAGGAGACGGTGAGGAAAGTCGTTCGGTACATGGTAAATGCGTCGCAAAATCTTGTTTTGAAGTTGTTGGAGCTTCTGTATGTGCGAGGGATCAGCGTTGCCCCAGACTTCACATGCGTAGTCCATGACTGGACGGATGCAGGTGTGGTATAGGCGCAGACCATTGTCGACTGGGAGCGAGGAGGTTGCGTTGAGCATGGGGTATAATGCCCCGGCCCTCTGAGACGTCTTCTGGCGGACACTGGCGGTGTGAGCCTTCCAGGTTAGCTGGCGATCGAGGCGGACTCCAAGGTAGGTGGCAGTCGTTGTCCAGGTGATGGGCTGGTTACAAAGAACCAGTGGTTGCGCATCAGGTGGGCGACGGCGGGTAAGGATCATGCCCTGCGTTTTGGTGGCGTTGAAGCCGATCCTCCAGTCGGCAGCCCAACGCTCGAGGTCTTGCAGTGCGGTTTGTAAACGTCGGAGGACGGCATCAGTGTTCCGATGTCGCGAGAAGAGAGCCGTGTCATCTGCGTAGATGGCGCGACCGACTCTCGGAGAAACTGGCAGGTCAGATGTGTATACGTTGTACAGGATCGGGCCAAGAACGCTCCCTTGTGGTACTCCAGCAAGGACTTGGCGAACAGAAGAAGTCGTAGTGCCAACCCGGACGACAAAAGCACGCACCTCGAGGTAGCTGGCAAGGAGGCGTACGAAGCATGATGGGATGCCAAGGTGGAACAGCTTGTAGAGAAGGCCTCAGTGCCATACGGTGTCAAAAGCCTTTGACACATCAAGCAGGACAAGGCTGAATGCTGTGCCGCTCCTCTCGCCGCCCTATATATATTAGCCGTTACCCCCTCCACCGTTCCTCTGCTGGTGTCTTTGGTGCGGCCGGCGCGGCGGCTGCTGGAGGTGGTGGGGGAAGCGGCGCCTGGGTCTGAACTGGGGTCTGCAGTCTCCCTGTTGCCACCGTCGGGGGCGGTCCTCGATCACTGGGACCGCATTCTTCTCTCCAGGCTGAGTGCAGGGTTCCAAGCCTAAGTTAAAGGCCGCTCTCTTTATTAATTAGATCGTCCTGTAGTCGGATTTCGATGACCTCTTTAGTAACGCAGGCCCAGAAGTGGGAGGATTGACAGAGTATTTTTGTTTTTTCGTGGTCCATATTATGGCCAGTCTTTATACAATGGTCAGCCACGGCTGATTTAGTGGCCTGGCGTAATTCGGTATGGCGCTTGTTTTCGCGGCACCTCTCTTCTACAGGGCGGACTGTCTCCCCAATGTATGATTTTCCGCACTGGCAGGGAATTTGATAAACGGCCGGTATTCGAAGGCCTAGGTCATCTTTCAAAAATGGTTCAAATGGCTCTGAGCACTGTGGGACTTCTGAGGTCATCAGTCCCCTATAACTTAGAACTACTTAAACCTATCTAACCTAAGCACATCACACACATCCATGCCCGAGGCAGGATTCGAGCGTGCGACCGTAGCGGTCGCGCGGTTCCAGACTGTAGCGCCTAGAACCGCTCGGCCACACCGGCCGGCGGTCATCTTTCACTGAACCCAGTAGGGTCAAGGTTTTTGCTGGGGGCTAGTATATATAGGGCGCTTATCATATCCCTCCAACTTTCTCCTGTACTTTGCGGTAACACAAACCTAGCTACCCTTCTCTGGACTTTTTCGATATCCTTCGTCGATCCTATCTGATGCGGATCCCACACCGCACAGCAGCACTCTAGCACAAGATGAACAAGCATAGTGTACGCAGTCTCTTCAGTAGACTTGTTGTTCTCTATTCTGCCAATAAAACGCAATATTTGGTTTGCCGTCCCAGCAACGTTATCTACCTGACGGTTCCAATTTAAGTTGGTCGTAATCGTAATTTCTAGGTTTTTAGTTGAACTGACAGCCTTTAAATTTGTGTGATTTATCGCGTAACCGAAAAATAATGGATTTCTTTTCGCACTCTTGTGGATGACAATCACACTTTTCCTTATTCAGAGACAACTTACACTTCTCGAACCATACAGACATCGTGTCTAAATCATTCTGCAATTGGTTTCAATCTTCTGATGACTTTACTAGACGGTACAGCATACGCCAGGAACCACCTGAAGATGGCAGCGTGTACGTCTGCCGAAATATTGTAGAGAAATTACGACGCTACCCGGTCGGATACCCGAGAACTGTTCAAATAAGATATTACACAGCTTGACCACATTAAATATGTTAACAAAACATACTATTAAAGTGAAAGTCGTTCGAGAGTGGCCAACAAAAGACTGAACTACACTTTTGAAGACTTCCATGACGTTCACTATTTATTCCATTATTTGACTGTAAGATCGTGATCGCTGTACGAGATGTACAGCTTCAGGCTCCTTCTTACAGAGGACAGCCGTCGATCATGTGGGTATTGCATCCGCGAGAAATGTAGCCGCAGCCGTCTACGCTTGCCTTCGCTGCATGAGAAATACCAGCTCAATGACTGCTTCAAGCTGGTCTTCTCGAAGGGAAGTTTTGTAGTGTCCTGCCCACTCGTCCAATATAGGGTGCCTAGGAAGCTGTTTTCTCGGATCGCTAGACAACAATTCAAGCAAATCATATTAATGAAGTTATTGACAATACTAGGGGAGTTGGAATGCCGTATCCCGACAATGTTAAATTAGCGACTTGGCTTCCCTGTATTTCAGGAACCACTGTAGCTATTCACATGAAACTTTTACAGGACATTATACTATATGTTCTGTGTCTAGTGAACTACAATGATTGCATTTCAGCCACTGCTTTCGGAAATACAATTTTTTAATTACACTGTTAAAATTTTGTGTACTTTTTTGTACGTTATCCTAAATAATTTTAATTATACAACTACATAACATTATCTTCTTCTTTTAGTTCAGTAGACTCGGGATATGTATGTTACTACTCCTTGAAAATTTAAATACTCTACTCGAAGTGGTTTCTGAGATTTGGGGAAAAATGCAACAGAAAATGTAAATTTTCAGGAACGACTTTTAAAGTTTCAAAAAACTGTAACTCAATATATGCTTAATTTTTTATTTTTAGTCACCCAGAAGCACCCTACACCATACTGTATATCATCCTCTTGATCTTTTCCCAACTTTTTTCTTCTTTTCTTCTTTCTGGATTCCCTAGTGGCCTACTGTGCTGCATACTCTGCTTTATCAATGCAAACCTTGTCCATCCGTTCAAGTTCTCTGATGCAGTTTGCTCCAGGATTAAATCCCATATGCTGTAACACTTTCACCCTACCAATGTTGCCATCATTAAAAGCAATAACAGCATCACTTTAGTGTCTTCATTCCAACAAAAACATTTTTTTGGTAAGCGAGTTCATATAAGATTACTGAACGACTCATTGGGATTTTGAGTCTGACCATGCAGACACTTCTTCAGTAATGCAGGATTTGCCAGGTCTCTGTGAATAGGTTTTATGATATCCATGACTGCTGCTGGGATGGAATGTTTATGGCTGTATGAACGGTTTGAGTACTGGACATTGCGGTAATTACACCATTAATCAGGTCCAGGAGGGCAAAGATGGTATACTGGTTCCTCATCAGCTGACAGTCTGTGGAATATGATAGCCCATACAGCCTGCTTCATTTTCAACAAATCCTCAGTATTATTTCTAATGACCATCCCGTAATACTGCTGTAGTTCTTCAATCATTTTTTCCGTCAGCCTGCCTCTTATGGCAGTTTATATACTATGTTTATACTATGAAACCATACGATACTGTTTTTGACAGTGCTACCAACACAAACACGTAATTTAACCTTTATAATACAGCAATTCACAGCCTTCTATAAAAAAATTACAGATTTTATTAGTTCTTGAAGTAATGCACGTAAAAATTTTAACATTTCATCCGGTGTAGATTGTATTTAAAAAGTCAAATACTTCCCATGTGAGTTTAATATATATATATATATATATATGGTGAAAAGTATTTAAACCGACAAACTCTGGGAGGTTGTAGGGGGCATGAAAACAAATATTTTTCCCTAATGTCATTTTTTCCTATGAGGATTATTTAAACCGGTGGAGGCCGTATTACGTTCTTCAGTTGTTAAGGGCCGTATTACGATCTTCAGTTGTTAGAGGGCGTATTACGCTCTTAGGCTGTAGGCAATTGCTGTCCACCAGTGCAGTAGTGCATTGTCTCTGTTTACTAATGTAGCGATACACCTGGAGTGAGTACACTGATATGGTTGGTGCGTACTACGTAGCGCACCACAACGGACGAGCTGCACAGCGGGTTTATCAACAACAATATCCTAATCGCCATATCCCGCATCATACGACCTTTGCTGCTGTGTACCAACGTCTGCGTGAGACCGGGTCATTTAGCAGATTACCTGGACAGGGACGCCGTCGCGCGGTAAGAACTCTGCGATTTGAGGAAGCTGTCTTGCAGCATGTGGAGTGGGATCCTTCAGTCAGCACTCGTGCAATTGCACGTAACATGGGGACGAATCAGACGACTGTGAGAACAATCCCTCTAGAGCAATTGTAACGTCCATTTCACTTACAGCGTGTCCACAACCTGGAACCAGTTGATTATCCATCCAGAGCACAGTTTTCGCAGTGGTACCTGGAACAGTGTGAAATGCATCCTACATTTCCATCCTCTGTCTTGTTTAGCGACGAAGCAACGTTCGGGGGTGATGGAGTCTTCAACATGCACAATTCGCATGTTTGCCGGCCGTGGTGGCCGAGCGGTTCTAGGCGCCCAGTCCGGAACCGCGCGACTGCTATGGTCGCAGGTTCGAATCCTGCCTCGGGCATGGATGTATGTGATGTCCTTAGGTTAGTTAGGTTTAAGTAGTTCTAAGTTCTAGGGAACCGATGACCACAGATGTTAAGTCCCATAGTGTTCAGAGCCATTTGAACCAATCGCATGTTTGGAGTAAGGATAACCCACATGCCACAGTTACTAGCGCTCATCTAGTACGGTTCTTCGTTAATGTGTGGGTCGGTGTTGTTGGGGACTGTTTAATTGGGCCGTATCTGCTACCTAGTTGTTGTCTCCTGGTCATATAATAATGGAAAAGTGTTCGTTGGTTTAATTAATTTGCCGCCAGAGAAATCTTCCTCTACCGGTTTAAATACTCCTCATAGGAAAAAAATGACTTTAGGGAAAAATTTTTGTTTTCATGTCCCCTATAACCTCCCAGAATTTGTCGGTTTAAATACTTTTCATCCTGTATATGATATATATATCATTTTATTCGGAAAATGGCAGGTTTTATATTGAGATAAAAATCAGAAAATGTGAAGTTTTTTTCCGTTCTAACTCCCTTCAACTTTGCGTATTCACGAAGGTGTGTCGCAAGCAAATGGCAACAGGGAAATAACCAATGTCCTTCAGTATGTACTGTGGTGTCACCGCCAGACACCACACTTGCTAGGTGGTAGCCTTTAAATCCGCCGTGGTCCGTTAGTATACGTCGGACCCCCGTGTCGCCACTATCAGTGATTGCAGACCGAGCGCCTGAAGTGTTGGCAGAAGTGCCAACACCGTGTTGCTAAAGGAGGCCGAAATGCACGCTTTTAAGCTCACGCAGATTGGCGTGAGGTCTGGAACAAGGTAAAGGAATTAATAGTAGCAAATAAAGTACGTAGTTGATGTAATACTTAACTTTAATCCGTAATTGGAGAACATCGCTCTTGATGGTACACGTTTTATAATTTCAATGTTAACTGGTAATGGCGCCTTGCTAGGTCGTAGCAAATGACGTAGCTGAAGGCTATGCTAACTATCGTCTCGGCAAAATGAGAGCGTATTTGTCAGTGTAGCATCGCTAGCAAAGTCGGCTGTACAACTGGGGCGAGTGCTAGTAAGTCTCTCTAGACCTGCCGTGTGGTGGCGCTCGGTCTGCAATCACTGACAGTGGCGACACGCGCGTCCGACGTATACTAGCGGACCGCGGCCGATTTAAAGGCTACCACCTAGCAAGTGTGGTGTCTGGCGGTGACACCACAGCGCCGCCACACGGTAGGTCTAGAGAGACTAGCACTCGCCCCAGTTGTACAACCGACTTTGCTAGCGATGGTTCACTGACAAGATACGCTGTCATTTGCCGAGACGATAGTTAGCATAGCCTTCAGCTACGTCATTTGCTACGGCCTAGCAAGGCGCCATTACCAGTTACTATTAATACTGAATAATGTACCGTCAAGAGCGACGTTCACCATTAATGGATTAAAGTTAAGTATTCCACCAGCTACGTCCGTTTTTTTCTAAATTCTAATTTCCTTGTCATGTTCCAGACCCCACGCCAGCCTGCGTGAGCTAAAACTCGTGCCTTTCGGCTTCCTCTAGTAACGCGGTGTTGGCTCTCCTGCCAACCACAACATATACGATTTCAATGGAAGCAAAACAAAACAGTTCATAAGTCACGGCTGTAGCATCGCCCGCGGCTTGGCGGCGCGTCGCTTATATTCTCTCCGTACAGACGCCGCTCCTGCCTTGGTGTCGTCCCAGTCAGCGTGCTACTGGCTGACAGCCCCCTCTGCTCTTCCCTCCTTCGTCGCCGTGCCGGAGCTTGCGTTACGCCGGAACAAGTTTCTTGGTTTTCCGCTTTGTGTCAGGTTATGTATCCACATTCTGGTTTCCCGAGTTTAGGTTTCTCCGTTTATCTTCTCTGAACTCTCAGCGTCACGCTCCGAAAGATCCTTTCTCCCAACTTGGATGCATCAGAACACGAAGAGGGTATCACGTTCATGTAGTGGCTTTCTTCTCGTAATAGCCAAATGAATGTTGCGCATGAATGCTATTCACAACAAATAAACGTAAAGAAAAGGAAGGAAAGTTGCTTCTTCTGTGGTGATAGCTTCTCACCGTTTGGAAATGAAATTTACTTCGCAGCGATATGTAACCGGCAGTTGCTTTTGCGAACATGGAGTAATACAATGTGGAATGACTCTCAGTTTTGAGGTAAATGGTACTATGGTTAACACGGCTGCACGGACAACCCAAGTCCAATGCTCTCCCTAACACACACTTCAGTTCATGCCTTCAGCCTATTTTCCTCTTTTTGGAATCGTCAGTATTGCCGAGGTTCTTTATTACTGGAACAGCGCCCCAGCCGTTTGTATTGTGGGGGAAATCCCTGTACCTCAGGCGTAGTTGATCTATTACAGGCCCGGATCTACGATATTTTCGAACCGGGCAAAAACTTGATAGTGGCACCCCCCCCTCCCCCTCTAGCGTTTGACATACGACGTCAAAAATTAAGAAAAAAAGATTTTTCAATAATATGTTTGTTTTGTAGCGCCCATCCTTCTGAAGTGCTTGATGTATATAAAACATTTATGTTCGAGGAAATGTAAGACATGTTATTTGCTCTAAGTGCGCCAAAGTGCAGTACCACGCCTCTTCACGCAGAATTCTTCTATCGCACGTCACTGTATTTCGCTCTGTGGAACTCAGGCGTGTATCTTTTGTAATGAAAGCAGTCAAATCTATGTTCATGAGAGTGGAAATTAAAGTGTCTTGTAGTGCCTCTCCTAATCCCAGTCGGCCGATTTGACATCCTACCCACCTACGAAAAACTCACAATTAATACTGGGTGGGATTATTTGCGACCGGGTGAATAAGAACTCTTCAGAAAATTTGCACTCTTTATTGGTTATTTGCTAATAACTTTCTTTTTTGTGTGACACAAAATTAATTATAGGAAACATGAAACCAATAAAGACAAGAGACAAGCAACACAGTACACATTTCTCGAATCCTTAGGTCTCAGCATTTTTGATCTCTAATCTTGTTACAGCTTTATAAGGCGTGCTTTCCTTTGTGCGAAAGAATGTATTGCATCATCAGTGTTCGTCAAACGTTTTGCTACATGAAAAATCAATATATCATTGTCTCATACTGAAAAAGCTTACCCAAGACTGTTGTGGTTTCTCGATTTGATTACGTCTATTTTGTCACTCTCCGCTAGATAAAACGAAATAGGCCTCTCTAATATTGCAGCAGTTGTAACACCCGCCAAATAACGAGAGCGTTTAGGTACAAATGGCCATTTTTATCTACCTCATTTACATAAATAACACGACAGAATATAATTCACGAAGTACCAACATCAAATAACTGTTAGGCCTATTACAAGCAAAAAGTTTTATGTTAGGAAACAGTACCACATTTCATTCATATGCTACAGTTTTTTAGGCATGAGACCTAAAGGTATTAGTAGTACGAAATTTTCAAACAAATTTGGAATCGTCATATTCTTCCACATAATTTGTGTGTTGTCCCCGTTTCTTCTCCTGCTTCGTTCTACCGAACGATCTGCTCATTACTAATTCTGTACCATTCTTGCACTGCCAAACCTAATCTCCGGTTAACTTCATTAACCCTGCCAGAATCACTGGTTTAATTATCGCGCGTTTATTTTCCGGTTAGGCATTAGTACATGTTCATACAATGCGCTTTCCGCACAATTCCGAGAACAGAACTCAAGCGGCTGCTAATCGAGGACTGAACAACTGGCCCTTAGTATTGTAGCGATCTGACAAGAATTTTATGTCAAGATTTCGTTTTCTTGGATGCACCGAGAAGATACTATGTAGTCTTCTTTGCTTGTTATTCCTGTTAGTCGTTTGTTTCCACTCTGGTAGTCTTAATCTATGGATTTCACTAATAATTATAACGTAGTGAGTCCTGCCTCGGGCATGGATGTGTGTGATGTCCTTAGGTTAGTTAGGTTTAAGTAGTTATAAGTTCTAGGGGACTGATGACCATAGATGTTAAGTCCCATAGTGGTCAGAGCCATTTGAACCATTTTTTTTATAACGTAGTTTATCATTCGCACATTCAATCAACCACATAAACAAACAGCGGTTGGTATTCACCCGTTCGGGTTTATTCGGCTCGGCTTTTATACTACCGTCCCCTTTCGTATGCGGGAGTTTTTCATATCTTGATGTGACATCGCTTCCACTATGCACGCATTCAAAAAATCAACTTATGATTCATTCAGAATCGCTAGACCAACGTGCGCTGGATGCTAGGCGCTTTGTGAAATAAGGCTTTTCTTCTTCAAGAATATGAATTTGGCGCCCCCTGAAATTGCCACCCGTGGCAGGTACCGAGGTTTGCCCCCCCCCCCCCTTTCCCACCCACCCGGAGACTTGTGACCCTCAGCTTCATAGGCTGAAGGTGTGAGCTTCGTTTGTGTTCGGGAGGGCATTGGACTTGACTAGTCCATAAAGCCGTGTTAGCCACAATACCATGGTGAGGTAATGGTTAGCACATCTGGCTAGTAAGTAGGATACCTGAGTTCAAGTACGAGCTACGGCTCAGATTTTAATTCATTTCTTCAGCTTCTATCATTCTCGAAGATAAAACTGAGACTCATATGTCACCAGGATAATATAGTTCTATTAGATAAAACAAAGCGGCGTAATTAATTTTTTGTCTGATTGCGGGCACATACCTGCAGTCCTGGTATACGTGGGAGTCCCCGCGCCACAGTCCAGAGGCGGTCAGCACACACATCCACATCAGGCTCGCTCGTTTACCCGTGACCTTGACCTTGACCGCTGCTCGGGAAGCGAGAAACACGTGGCCCACGCATAAGAGTTCGGCGACTCGGTCACAACCGTAGCGGAAGGAAAATCGGACAAGTGACATACTAAATGACCTGCAATGGATGATAAGTACACACTTACAAAATACCTCCGCTTTTTAACCAGGAACACCTTTGTGGATGACCTGACAAAATCTGCGACCTCACAGTGGAATGCTAAGCCAACCGATATTGGATCAGCAAAACAGCATCACCACTTGTGCAAGTATTTTTCAATGTTAAGCGGGTAGCAGAAACTCATTCGAAGAACGCAACTGCTACACTACTACGAGCAAGAGCACGTATATACGAAGCAAGTAATGGACGTACATATTAATATGGACTACTCACAGAACCCATATAGTTAATAACGATTCAGAAAGCCTCCTAGAACGTGGCCACGTGCTGCGTGCGTGTATTACCGACGGGTCTGACTACGATGACTCTGCAGAAACAGTCAATTTACGCGGTCGAACTCCTAGCCGCTGAAAGGGCACTAATACGAGGGTAATCCCAAAAGTAAGGTCTCCTATTTTTTTATGAGTACATAGACCTGTTTACTACTACAATGGTTTACATCGGTTTACAGCTTGAACATTTAGCTATTTTTCGACATAATCACCATTTCTGTCGATGCATTTCTGTACACGCTGTGGCAGTTTTTGTATGCCCATGTCATACCAGCTCGGCGCCATATTGTTCAGAAAGTAATGAGCCCCTTCTTTCACCTAGTCGTCGGACCTGAATCGCTGGAACCACAATTAACGCTGACAGGTACTGTGAGACTCTTGAAAAAACTCAAACGGGCAATTCAGAACCGGAGAAGAGGAATGTTGAGCAAGGGCGTACACATTCTCCATGACAACGCTCGCCCACACATCGCTCGGCAAACCGTTGCTCTCCTGCAACAGTTTCAGTGGAGCATAATCACCCATCCACCCTATAGTCCTGACTTGGCGCCCAGTGACTATCACCTGTTCCCTTGGTTAAAAGAACATTTGGCAGGAAAGAGATTCAGCTCCGACGACGAGGTGAAAGAAGAGGTTCATAACTTTCTGAACAGCATGGCGGCGAGCTGGTACGACATGGGCATACATAAACTGCCACAGCGTCTACAAAAATGCATCGACAGAAATGGTGATTATGTCGAAAAATAGCTAATGTTCAATCTGTAAATTGATGTAAACCATTATAGAAATAAACAGGTCTATGTACTAATCAAATAATAGCGGACCTTACTTTTGGGATTGCCCGGCTCGCACAGCTAGTCATACCGCAGTGATGGCGTACTCGCTCCCTGCGGCATAAAAGCGGACATCAGTTGCTACAGACAAAGGGAGTTACTATTTAGCATACCAAATAGCTGTTCCTCTATCAGATTGTGGACGATGAGAAAGCTGATCAATTGGCAAAGAACGCAAGAAAGAACGGAATACAAGAGCGGTGCAATCCCAGCAAATACTCTAGTTGTTGTAGTCAGTGACGTGGCCGAAAGAGAACAGAATAACGCATGGGAAACCGATCAGCAGCACAAGGCCACCAGGTGCAAACAAATCCACCCACATTTACCAAAGGCCCATTGCTTCATTGTACGTAACGCGGGATATGACATGTAAATCAACTGACATAAGTTCGTAAGGAGGACTGCCAAGCCGGCCGCTGTGGCCGAGCGGTTCTGTGCGCTTCAGTCCGGAACCGCGCTGCTGCTACGGTCGCAGGTTCGAATCCTGCGTCGGGCATGGATGTGTTTGGTGTCCTTAGGTTAGTTAGGTTTAAGTAGTTCTAAGTCCAGGGGACTGATGACCTCAGATGTTAAGTCCCATAGTGCTTAGAGCCATTTGAACCATTTTTGAGGACTGCCAGGTTGAAGTTCAACACCGGCACCTACAGTCAGCACTTCTATTGAATTCAGATCGCTCTATCACAAACTGCCATTGTGAGGAGATCCACCAAGACGTCAGCGACATCTGCTTAGTCTCGCTAGAATCAGACTGGTACACGTGGTTCAAAAACTTCCCTCGAACGCGTTAATTTTCTTGACTACAGTGAATATAGAGATTTATAATTTACTTGTATACATGGTGTTATAAGTTGGCGTTAAATTGTAACCATTCGATATATAAGGGACGTTCAGAAAGAAACGAGCCGGAGGCATAATTACAGAAACTAGTACCTGTATGCTGGAAGTATTGACCCTGGCTGTTGAGACGCTTGTCGCACTGTGACGCAAGGCGGCGAATGGCTGTCTCATAAAATTCTCGGGGCTTCGATGTTAACCGGTTCCGCACGTACAGCGGGACGTCGCCGTCCGAGGTGAATCGGAAAGGTTATGCTGACGTTCTTCTTTGACCGAGATGGCCCACATCTCATTCACTTCCTGCAGCACGGGACAACAGTGAATGCCCAGCGTTACTCGCAAACCTGGACCACCCTTCGTCAAACGATCAAATCGAAACGACCAGACAATCTCAGCCGTGGGATCATTCTGCTCCACGACAATGCAAAGCCTCATACGGCCAACACAGTCGCGGCACTCCTGCAGAAATTCAAATGGCAGGTTCTCGGCCACCCTCCATACGGTCCGGACCTCTCTCCCTGTGATTACGCCATTTTTAGTCCCCTTAAATAGGCTGAGGGGCAAACGATTTACCTCGGACGACGACGTCCAGCTGTACGTGCGGAACTGTTAACATCACCGCCCCGGGAATTTTATGAGACAGCCATTCACCACCTTGTGTCACAGTGGGACAAGCGTCTCAACAGCTAGGGTCAATAATTCTAACAACCAGGAATTGGTTTCTGCAATTATGCCTCTGGCTCATTTCTTTTTGAACGCCCTTTATACATGTATACAGGATCAAGAAGAATTCGCGCACTCGGACTTTGCAGCGCGATTCCTTACATTCTAACAATCCAAAAATGTTTCTCACAAAATTTCGTCATCCACATTTTTCGAGCAGTAAATTAACATTAAAGATTGGCAATCTGGCAACACTGTAATCACGTTTATGGTGACTACCTGTGTCAGGAAAAATCAGTAGTGCTGTGCTGTTGCTGCAGTGGATGGCGTTTTGAGTTAGCATACAGGAGGTCGAGAGTTCGATTCTGGAACGAGGCTTATTTTTGTTATTGCTAAATGCAGTCTATGTGGTACGGTATCTGGCCTCTTAATCGTTATACAGCGATTACCGTGGGTCTCCTACAAAACATTTACAATTATGTACTACGAACACAGAAACGCAAATATAATCGTTTTCGTTGGCCAGCTTTTAAAGAAAGCTTTTGCATGTGGTGGACGCGAATTCTTTCGCGCCACTGCATGTACTAGATTCCAAACCTTTTTCGTGTGTACCATCCCCCAATAGTCCCACCGATTAATGTCAACTATCATTCTTGCCACGTTCAGGTCCATTGCAATTCGTTATCGCCTTACGTCATCAGTAGGTGACGTGCTTTGCAAATAATTTCGATGGGACAATTACCTGACATGAAATTACCGTGTTACCAGATTGCCAATCTTCAACGCCCATTTACTGACTGAAACACGCCCAGGACGAAATTTTGAGAGTGATATTTTTGTATTGCCAATAGGTGAGGAATCGTGCTGCGAAGTCCGAGTGCACGAATTTCTCTCTCTCTCTCTCTCTCTCTCTCTCTCTCTCTCTCTCTATATATATATATATATATATATATATATATATATATATATATATGTGTGTGTGTGTGTGTGTGTGTGTGTGTGTGTGTTTCTTCATCTGTGTTTATCAGAAGGCGACGTTTAACCAAAGAGGCTGCTGCATTTAATTATGATTATTAGGCATGTCAGAGAAATTTATGTTTTAAAAATTCTCAGAAACTGTAGAAATGATAGATTGTTGCCTTCAAAGGCTAGGTAGTAAGTGTTAGGTAGTAATGGGTAGTGACAAGTATTAATCGGTGCTGGCTTTTAGGCGGTGCCCGCTTTCGCTTCGACGCTTGTAGCGTTCGTCCCTATCCTCTGCCTCAGATCTGTAATTTTATTTATTTGGTGTAATACAGAACACGTGGTATTATTGTACAGATACAAAACAATGGGCATAATGAAACAGAAATAAAAATACAAATATACTGTACAACAGTTTATAATGTTAAATTCAGCTTCTCCATCCAGTCAACAGCTTCCGGGTTCAGTGTCAGTAAATCATTTGCATTGCCTTCGTTATGATCTGGAGTACATTGCTGCACAATGTGTTGGGTGGTCTGGGGAGCCCCCCTGCACCTTCCAATAGAAAAGAAAATCCCTGCATACTCCATGTTGCGTGCGGATTCTATTGGTGTCTTCCAAGTACGTGGGGACAAATCGTAGCCAGGTGGTTCAGTGCGCAGGTATTTACGTCGGTACTTGATGGATCCGTACAAGATGCCGTTTATAGCGAACATAGCGCTTTTTCCCGTTGACTGGATTTCAGCTTGTCGGACGCAGCACTTGAGGTATAGCTGCGGGTACTCCAGTATCTTCGTGTAACTGACCCTACTGTCATCGCAGATCAGGTGGAGATATGTGGGTCAGTGCTGGGAGCCTGTATGTAGGTGTAGCTTTTAAACAGCCAGTCATCATAGCTTCGTTGTCTTCAGTTTGGTGTCGAGCTCCCCGGTATTTTGCCGTTTAGCTCCACAGGAGCACAATATATTCATGCTGTGAAAATATGGCACAGTTACAATGTGATAACATGGCGGAAAAAGGTTAAGTTATTGAGGTACGGTTGGCGCACAGGTACGGCTTCCCTCCTTTAGTATAACTGACGATTCTGGCTGGCACGTGGGACATCCAACCACGAAGTTAAAATATAGAAATCATCATCATCATCATTTAAGACTGATTATGCCTTTCAGCGTTCAGTCTGGAGCATAGCCCCCCTTATACAGTTCCTCCATGATCCCCTATTCAGTGCTAACATTGGTGCCTCTTCTGATGTTAAACCTATTACTTCAAAATCATTCTTAACCGAATCCAGGTACCTTCTCCTCGGTCTGCCCCGACTCCTCCTACCCTCTACTGCTGAATCCATGAGTCTCTTGGGTAACCTTGCTTCTCCCATGCGTGTAACATGACCCCACCATCTAAGCCTGTTAGCCCTGACTGCTACATCTATAGAGTTCATTCCCAGTTTTTCTTTGATTTCCTCATTGTGGACACCCTCCTGCCATTGTTCCCATCTACTAGTACCTGCAACCATCCTAGCTACTTTCATGTCCGTAACCTCAACCTTGTTGATAAGGTAACCTGAATCCACCCAGCTTTCGCTCCCATACAACAAAGTTGGTCGAAAGATTGAACGGTGCACAGATAACTTGGTACTGACTTCCTTCTTGCAGAAGAGAGTAGATCGTAGCTGAGCGCTCACTGCATTAGCTTTGCTACACCTCGCTTCCAGTTCTTTCACTATGTTGCCATCCTGTGAGAATATGCATCCTAAGTACTTGAAACCGTCCACCTGTTCTAACTTTGTTCCTCCTATTTGGCACTCAGTTCGTTTATATTTCTTTCCCACTGACATAACTTTCGTTTTGGAGATGCTAATCTTCATACCATAGTCCTTACATTTCTGATCTAGCTCTGAAATATTACTTTGCAAACTTTCAATCGAATCTGCCATCACAACTAAGTCATCCGCATATGCAAGACTGCTTATTTTGTGTTCACATATTTTAATCTCACCCAGCCAGTCTATTGTTTTCAACATATGATCCATAAATAATATGAACAACAGTGGAGACAGGTTGCAGCCTTGTCTTACCCCTGAAACTACTCTGAACCATGAACTCAATTTACCGCCAACTCTAACTGCTGCCTGACTATCCATATAAAGACCTTTAATTGCTTGCTAAAGATTGCCTCCTATTCCATAATCTTGTAGAACAGACAATAACTTCCTCCTAGGAACCCGGTCATATGCCTTTTCTAGATCTATAAAACATAGATACAATTCCCTGTTCCACTCATAACACTTCTCCATTATTTGCCGTAAGCTAAATATCTGGTTCTGACAACCTCTAAGAGGCCTAAACCCACACTGATTTTCATCCAGTTGCTCCTCAACTAATACTCGCACTTTCCTTTCAACAATACCTGAGAAGATTTTACCCACAACGCTGATTAAAGAGATACCTCTGTAGTTGTTACAAACTTTTCTGTTTCCATGTTTAAAGATTGGTGTGATTACTGCTTTTGTCCAGTCTGATGGAACCTATCCCAACTCCCAGGCCATTTCAATTATCCTGTGTAGCCATTTAAGACCTGACATTCCACTGTATTTGGTGAGTTCCGACTTAATTTCATCCACCCCAGCCGCTTTATTGCACTGCAATCTATTGACCATTTTTTCCACTTCCTCAAATGTGATCCTATTTCCATCATCATTCCTATCCCATTCTACCTCGAAATCTGAAACATTACTGATCGCAATTTCACCCACATTGAGCAACTCTTCAAAATATTCCCTCCATCTGCCCAAGGCATCCACAGGATTCACCAGCAGTTTTCCTGACCTGTCCAAAATACTTGTCATTTCCTTCTTACCTCCCTTTGGAAGACTGCTAATTACACTCCAGAATGGTTTTCCAGCAGCTTGACCCATAGTCTCCAACCTGTTTCCAAAGTCTTCCCACGATTTCTTCTTGGATGCTGCAATTATCTGTTTGGCTTTGTTTCATGTGGTTCATGGTGTGGGTTCCTGTAGTCATGTCCTATTTCATGAACCACGGGCAACGTATGAGTGGCCAAGTAAGTGGTGCCGACTGTCGGGATACCAGTTACTTTGGAATAAGGCTGGGCATCTCGGACATATTCTGAGTCGTGGTCACCTTTGTGCTCATACGGCAAAGACTACCAAATCCACCAGTTAGTCCCTCAGCCGTTAGGGGTAAAACCCAATGGGACTCGGGGCAAGTAAGGCTAGCAACCTGCTTCCCTGGTGCTTTAAATATGATGCTGGCAACAATCAGAGCAAATATAGAAATAAGTCTACCAAATCATGGAGACAGCGGACAGAGTGCGACGGTGAGCCGTATCACGGCTCAGCATTTTTGATTTAAGCGCGAGATTATTTCGCTTGTATTCGCCGCAGCGATAGGGGGCGTGGTCGCTGACCGCTGTTAGCGCTGGTGCGCGAAGCAAGAGTTTTGGGAGGAGGGCTCGGTCGGGATAAGGCGACAGGCCGGAAGCGGCGGGGAGTCAACTGGTGCCTGCCGATTAAGCACTGCGATGAGTGTGGCTGTTTGCGAGCATGTGGGGAGGACGGAATGCTCCCTTGCTTAGCGTGGTTCTCCATGACCAGCTGTTGTTTGTTGGGCCTAGCACTCGAGTGTAACAGGAAACTGCATCGGTGTGGTTCTCGTCACCTGGCTAAGGCCGAAATTTTCATAAATCTTTATTATATTTAGGAAACAAAAGAAAAGTTCGGAGTAGGTATTAAAATCCATGGAGAAGAAATAAAAAGTTTGAGGTTCGCCGAAGACATTGTAATTCTGTCAGAGACAGCAAAGGACTTGGAAGAGCAGCTCAACGGAATGGACAGTGTCTTGAAAGGAGGGTATTAGATGAAAACAACAAAAGGCAAACGAGGATAATGAAATGTAGTCGAATTAAGTCGGGTGATACTGAGGGAATTAGATTAGGAAATGAGACACTTAAAGCAATAGAAAAGTTTTGCTATTTGGGAAGCAAAATAACTGAGATGGTCGAAGTATAGAGGATATAAAATGTAGACTGGGAATGGCAAGGAAAGCGTTTCTGAAGAAGAAAAATTTGTTAACATCGAGTATTGATTTAAATGTCAGGAAGTCGTTTCTGAAAGTATTTGTGTGGAGTGCAGCCCTGTATGGAAGTGAAACATGGATGATAAATAGTTTAGACAAGAAGAGAATAGAAGCTTTCGAAATGTGGTGCTACAGAAGAATGCTGAAGATTAGATGGGTAGATCACATAACTAATGAGGAGGTATTGAATAGAATTGGGGAGAAGAGGAGTTTGTGGCACAAACTGAGTAGAAGAAGGGACCGATTGGTAGGACATGTTCTGAGGCAACCAGAGATCACCAATTTAGCATTGGAGGGCGGCGTGGAAGGTAAAAATCGTAGAGGGAGACCAAGAGATGAATACACTAAGCAGATTCAGAAGGATGTAGGCTGCAGTAGGTACTGGGAGATGAAGAAGCTCGCACAGAATAGAGTAGCATGGAGAGCTGCATCAAACCAGTCGCAGGACTGAAGACCCAACAACAACAACATATTTAATGATCATTACCTTATTATGTGGTTGATACTTGTTGCCAACATTTTGTGATTTGAAATACTTCAGAGAATATCATCATGTGCCAGGTGTCTACTGTAAATAGTTCTTAATTTATTTCATAGTGTACGCCACGGTATCCACTATCATCGATCATTTTATGAAAGTTCTGTCCAAATTATTATTACATTAAACTTTGTTAAAATTGGTGCGTTTAAATTGCAAATTTCCTAATTCTACTAATAGTGCTTGGGATAACCCATCTATTTCTTGATATTGCCATATTTTTGTATTAAGTTGTGTCTCTTCTCGAGACTGACTGGACTGATTTTGGAACACGGCCATTGCCACTTTTTTTTCTCTCCTGATTTCACTTAAGCTTACGTAGACCCTACACAAATGTCAATGTCATGTGACATCAGTTCACCTTTCGTCACAAATACACAAAATTTCTAAATTATTTTATATCAGTTAAGTAAGCTACAAGACAGAAATAACATTAACGACTGGTGACACGAGTAAACACTGTCAAGTTTTCAATTTCAGGCAGTAGGACATGGATGTGTGTGATGTCCTTAGGTTAGTTAGGTTTAAGTAGTTCTAAGTTCTAGGGGACTGATGACCTCAGACGTTAAGTCCCATAGTGCTCAGAGCCATTTGAACCAATTAGCGCTGACATGCGAGGATAATTATGCAATACCTTTCTCGCAGCAGTGTACCTCTTCGTCTTTATTGGAGACCATAGTCAAAAGTCCAGTAGATAATACTTAAACGGAAAATGGATTAGGAATATTAGGTTTTGAACTAAAAAGTTAGACAACCGAAGACTCGTTATTTGACCTTTTTTTAAAATTATTATTAATCGTTGTGCATTGATTTGAAATAACAAACTGTTGGTTAGTAGTCCAACGAGTAGTATAGGAAATATATAGAATTACGAGAGCAACCAAAATTCTGCACTGCTCGCTAGCACGTCCAGGCAAAATCTAATGATAAAACAAGGACTCAGATACAGATTAGCGATTTAATATCTTCGTCGAGAATGATTATATTCATTGTAATAGAACTGAAATCAGCAAGCAAAATTACAGAAATGTATGCCGAAATTGTAGTGTGTATTACTCCCATCAAGCCACGTAACGAATTTGCGCTGAAACTGGTCAAGGTTTTCTACAGTTCTGGCACTGCAGTATTAACATACGAGATGACGGTGAACTTTTTCTTTGCACATGTGTGCGTGCATGCTCCGCATTTTATCAGATTCATCTCGTGACAGTGTAGCAACAATCGTAAAGAGCTACGGAAGGTGATCCGGCATCAAATTTGAATATGACGCTGATATACAGCTTCAAGGACGTTGGGAAGATTTCAATGCAAGCATGCTAGCAATTATTTTTTCCAATGTATGAGTATGAATTTCAACTTCTTTACCAGTCTTTAATATTGGAAGTTATTTTCTTCTACAAGGTTCTCTGATAGCAAACAACATACAACGCACAATCTGTGATAACTCTTCACGACTATAAGCGTAAGCAGCGTTTTAAGCGGAATTATCAGTGTCATTCAACAACAAAATTATTTAAATATGACATCAGTTTAGTGATTAATAGGTTTAGCACAAACATTTAATGTCAACATATGACATATCTACCCGCGAAACACCGTATTCGTTAATAAGCCTACGTAATAAGTTCATATATATTGTCGAGTTTTGATTCATTAATACCCACTGCCAGAGTAGTACACAGTACTGCTGCTGTGGCTCGAATTATTTTTGAGCCCTCAACAAGGCGTTTTAAACTATTTGCACTCGCCACCTTTTCTTGATGTCGTTTGCCCATTTTTCCACGTGACATTTCTCAGTTCGAGAAATCTAGAAGACAGTTTGCAAATCCTATCTGCAGTCAGTTCGGGGGGAGGGGACGGCTTATATGACTCCTCATATCTCCATTTCAGTTTTGTAATAGTCACTTTTGGCATTTTCTGATCTGTTTATCCGTCTTCTCCTCAGATATCGTTATTGCCAAAGCGACATATCTGTTTACAGCCAATGAGATTGAAAGTTATTTTAATTTCGTTCTGTTCATCAAACGGTCTTTGAAAGCCGCAGATGATGGTTGTCATCAGCAGTATTTGCTCTAAGACTTCAGTTTGCGTAAACATTTTTAGCAACCTGAGTAAAACACTTCGGTTATAATATATATATATATATATATATATATATATATATATATATATATATATATATATATATATATGATTTTGGCGATTTCTTACGTTTGTAGGGAATAGATTAAACGTTTCATCCTGAGACTTACCAGATACGCTAATTACCTACAATGGCATGCAAGCCGACACGTCATTTGGGTGCTTCCAAGTAAGTCTTCCTTCGCGGTGTTGTGTGTTGCGTTTTCCTTAAGATAATGTGACTAACGACCGCGCTAGCATTGCAGTTCACCACCCACGTGAGTCATATATACGGGTCGGAGGTCACCGATCACATGATTCAGAGGGATGAACTTCCTGTAACTCCGCAGCAGTTGTTATATAATAACCTTTCTTCTGTCAAGAGCACTGCAAACTACGGAAGTTTTCCAACAGACGCGTTTGTAAAGCACTCTGTAGTGGGAGAAAACAGTGTTGCGGTCCGTAAAGATAGACTGCAAGCCCAGCCAGAGCGTTTAGCTCCGAGAAACAGACGGAGACACGAGCAGAAATCGCCACGGTGTCCGAGAAAGTGGCGCAGTGCCACGCGGGAGGCGCACCAAGCCTTCCTCTCACGGAAAGTGAACGGACGCGTGAACGTGGAGCGGGGTGAGATACCTGATGTCACAACGTATATTGACGTTCGTTTTCTAGCTCTTAAACTGTCTGTGATGTACTGACTCAGCAGAGCCAGGATGGGGAAGATGTAGGCACATTTATTTGGTCCGAGCCTTGTTGACACAAATTTATTATTTAACAATAATTGGTAATACATCCAAGTTAATACAATTAACAGTTTAAAAGAAAATTTTAGCAATAATTTTTTTTAAAAAAAACATTCTCTAGAAGAACTTGCAGCCCCACTCTGAAACATTACATAAAGGTGCTGTTAGTAAAGGGTATATTATATCGTACAATAGTGCATCATGTACCAATATTAACAATTACACCAGAAAAATATTGAACTACATGTATTGTACTACATGTAAATCAAACCTTAAAAAAATCCTATTTGGCAAGAGTGCAACAAATTCCCTACTGCCTGGTTCAAATGGCTCTGAGCACTATGGGACTTAACATCTGTGGTCATCAGTCCCCTAGAACTTAGAACTACCTAAACCTAACTAACCTAAGGACATCACACATCCATGCCCGAGGCAGGATTCGAACCTGCGACCGTAGCAGTCGCGCGGTTCTGGACTGAAGTGCCTAGAACCGCTCGGCCACAGCGAGCGGCCAGCGCTAGTTAAGTAAGAAAAGATTTGCAGGTTGTTCTCCGGAACAACTTCTGGTTGCCCAACTAACAAGATTTTTGAGCAGTCAGTGTGGCTGCAAAAACACGATTATTATTAATAGTAATAGGACGATCACACGTGCTCAGTGACTAAGTATCAGACTGCTATTCTACAGATCGCGGGTTCCGTCCCCCGTCGTTACTAGGATTCTCATATCAGTTCTCACTTCTGCCACATTTGGCAATTTCTGTTAACATAACTGGCGAGGTAGGTCTGTTCGAAGACTGATGCCCACCCAGTAAAGCAGTGTGATATTCAAATCAACCTTCGAGTTGATGACAGTTTTTCCGGTTTTTACCTTACGCAAGTCATATATGTAGTTTCTAGTTAGAAATTCATTAATCGTGATTTACTGGTAATAAAAGATGCACAATAAACTTTCCATGGTATTTCTGCATAGTTATAAGTGCACTACAAGCATGTGATGATGAGTAGCATCTATTCGAAACGTGTCACCCCGTTCAACAATCGCACCGTCACATCAATTTAGTCGTTGGCACGATCTTCACAGGTGTTCCCGGCGGTATGATACTCTGCTGATTTTTCCACAGCAGTGTGGCAAACTGCCAGAGGCTAAGCGCTACTCTCGTTGCTCCCTTTTCCTGCACCCGCGCAAAAGCCTCGACTTTTCCTGTACCCGCGCTCGTCAGATTGCAGGTTGCGATGCGGCGCTGTTGCGGGTGAAGGTGACAACAACTGCCCACAGCTGTCACGGGTTGCGCGGGCGGGCCACAACAACAGCACCACGCACCAGGAAGGAAGTGCAGCCTGCGCCGCACACCTGCATCAGGTGGCCACGTGCACGCAGCGCAGCTCGCGGGTCACGTGTCGCGGAAGCTCACCTCTGTTTCGGCAGCTGCCGCGCTCCCGTCGCTGCAGCTGGAGGCGTCGGCGAAGGCACAGCGAGGGGGGGAAGCGGCGACGCACGCGGGCTTCCGGCACCACTCCACGGCACTGCACGACAACACGTCGCGGCACGGCAGAGCACAGCACAGCACTGATCACGCAGACGCCGACACACGCGGCCGGACGACCCCACGGCGCATGCTCGACTGGCCGCCCGCCGGCCTTTGTTGTTGTTGTGGCGGGGCGCCCCTCTACCCCCACCACTGCCGGCCGCGAGGCGGCGCAGGTGTGGCGACAGTGCACTGCGCACGCGCGAACCGGCGGTCGCGGCCGGCTTTCCGAAAGCGTGTTAATGAACTCCAGGAAGAACCGGGCATCCTCCGCTGGTTTATCTTTTATAGAATATCGGACGAGTAGCTCAACTTCTAATCTTTCTAGCCTATACAGGGCGTTACAAAAAGGTACGGCCAAACTTTCAGGAAACATTCCTCGCACACAAAGAAAATATCTTATGTGGAGATGTGTCCGCAAACGCTTACTTTCCATGTTTGAGCTCATTTTATTACTTCTCTTCAAATCGCATTAATCATGGAATGGAAACACACAGCAACAGAACGTACCAGCGTGACTTCAAACACTTTGGTACAGGAAATGTTCAAAATGTCCTCCGTTAGCGAGGATACATGCATCCACCCTCCGTCGCATGGAATCCCTGATGCGCTGATGCAACCCTGGAGAATGGCGTATTGTATCACAGCCGTCCACAATACGAGCACGAAGAGTCTCTACATTTGGTACCGGGGTTGCGTAGACAAGAGCTTTCAAATGACCCCATAAATGAAAGTCAAGAGGGTTGAGGTCAGGAGAGCGTGGAGGCCATGGAATTGGTCCGCCTCTACCAATCCATCGGTCACCGAATCTGTTGTTGAGAAGCATACGAACACTTCGACTGAAATGTGCAGGAGCTCCATCGTGCATGAACCACATGTCGTGTCATACTTGTAAAGGCACATGTTCTAGCAGCACAGGTAGAGTATCCCGTATGAAATCATGATAACTGGCGGTGAATCGAGGAAGTACAGTACATACTGACGCAACTAAAATGAGCTCTAACATGGAAATTAAGCGTTTCCCGACACGTGTTCACATAACATATTTTCTTTATTTATGTGTGAGGAATGTTTCTTGAATGTTTGGTGGTTAGACACTGGACTCGCATTCGGGAGGACGACGGTTCAATCCCGAGTCCGGCCATCCTCATTTAGGTTTTCCGTGATTTCCCTAAATCACTCCAGGCAAATGCCGGGATGGTTCCTCTGAAAGGGCACGGCCGACTTCCTTCCCCATCCTTCCCTAATCCGATGAGACCGATGACCACGCTGTCTGGTCTCCTTCCCCAAACCAACCAACCTTGAATGTTTGGCCGTACCTTTTTGCAACACTCTGTATGTACCAGGTGTACCGGTATGAAATGACAGCGTTTTTGTGAAAATGAAACACTAATTTTGAATTGAAAAGTAAAAACATTTTATTCAAAGTACTGACCATTGCTTTCTATACATTTTGACCACATTTCTGGCAATTTGTGGACACCACGTCAATAGAAATGTTCGTCTTTTGTAGCAAACCAATCAGACAGTGGAGGCTTTCACGACCGGATGGTACTGTTGTTGATAATTCTTCCGGGTTATATGGCCGTGGTCCATGGAATTCTTCAATTCCCAACGTTTCGTCCAATACTACGTTGGACATCTTCAGAGGTATGGCTGGTCCTGCTGAGTCCTGCCGACTGACGAGTCGGGCGTCGGAGAGCGGCCTAAATACCGAGGAAAGTGGGCGTGGTCTAGTTTGCACATAGTAGCAGAGACAAAACTAGTGAAAGATAAAATGTAACTATCGATAATAGTCCGTCATACATAAAAATCACTTATCGATTCTGTAACGCCACTGTCCATATCTCGCTTAATTTCAAGGCCTCTTCTTTTCTATTTGAAATTAAGCGAGATATGGACAGTGGCGTTACAGAATCGATAAGTGATTTTTATCTGTGACGGACTATTATCGATAGTTACATTTTATCTTTCACTAGTTTTGTCTCTGCTACTATGTGCAAACTAGACCACGCCCACTTTCCTCGGTATTTAGGCCGCTCTCCGACGCCCGACTCGTCAGTCGGCAGGACTCAGCAGGACCAGCCGTACCTCTGAAGATGTCCAACGTTGTATTGGACGAAACGTTAGGAATTGAAAATTCCATGGAACACGGCCATATAACCCGGAAGAATTATCAACAACAAACCATGAAACTTCCTGGCAGATTAAAACTGTGTGCCGGGCCGAGACTCGAACTCGAGACCTTTCTTTCAGGAGTGCTAGTTCTGCAAGTTTCGGAGAAGAGCTTCTGTAAAGTTTGAAAGGTAGGAGACGAGGTACCGGCAGAAGTAAGTCTGTGAGGACGGGGCGTGAGTCGCGCTTGGGTAGCTCAGTTGGTAGAGCACTTGCCTGCGAAAGACAAAGGTCCCGGGTTCGAGTCTCGGTCCAGCACACAGTTTTAACCTGCCAGGAAGTTTAATATCGGCGCACACTCCGCTGCAGAGTAAAAATCTCATTCTCTAACAACAAACCAATCAGGCAAACCAATTTTCGACTTCTGCGTAGGAATCGAAGTGTTCGTCAGCCAATGTGTGTCCCATTGATGAAAACAAATGGTAATCGGAAGGGGCCAAGTCTGCTGAATACGGCGGGTGGGGTAGCAGCTCCCAGCCAAGTGTTTTGATTGTATCCTGAACCAGTTTTGCTTTGTGTGCAGGTGCATTGTCGTATAAAAAAATTACTTTGCCATGTCTTCTGGCCCATTCTGGTCTTTTTTCGATCAATGCATAGTTCAAATTGATCATTTGTTGTCTGTAGCGATTAGCATTCACAGAAGGGATCGGTTGGTAGCACATGTTGTGAGCCATCAAGGGATCACCAATTTAGTACTGGAGGGCAGAATGGACGGTAAAAATCGTAGAGGGAGACCAAGAGATGAATACACTAAACAGATTCAGAAGGATGTAGGTTGCAGTAGGTACTGTGAGATGAAGAGGCTTGCACAGGATAGAGTAGCATGGAGAGCTGCATCAAACCAGTCTCAGGACTGAAGACCACAACAACAACAACAACAACAACAACAACAGTATTCACAGTTTCACCGGATTTTAGAAACTCATGATACACCACATCTTTCTGATCCCACCAAACGCAGAGCATTGTCTTCTTGCCGAATCGATCTGGTTTTGCAGTCGATGTTGATGGTTGTCTTGGATTAACCTACGATTTTTCCCCTTTAGGAGTCTTAAAATAAATCCATTTTTCATCGCCAGTAACAATTGGATGCAAAAATGATTTCCTTCATGTCTTTGAAGCAAAATTTGTCAAATGGTTTTTCGGTTTTCCATCTGTCTTTCATTCAGTTCATGTGGTACCCATTTTCCACACTTTTGGATCTTTCCCATAGCTTTCAAACGGTCAGAAATTGTTTGTTGTGCAACATTTAGCATTGCTGCCATTTACTTCTGACTCAAAGTATCATCTTCATCCAATATTGCTTGCAATTCGGCGTCTTCGAACTTTTTTGGTGGTCCTCCGCGTTTCTTACATCAAAATCAATATTTCTGAACCGTTGAAACCATCTTTTGCATGTTAAGATACAAATGTGTCGATAGAAAACATTTGTTGTGAACGAGCCTTAATTTTTTTTGTTTGGTTGGTATGACATCTGTCAAAGATATTTAGTATACGTCAATTCATGGAACAAACAACATCGTATGTTTTCATCGTGTTAACTATGTCGAATTTTGTACCAGAAAGTGATGATTTGCATGATCACCATATGCCTCGACAAGCATTCGATGCGACTCTGTAGCACTTTTTTCAAGTGAAAACAAAAAATTAATGCTTTCCACAAATCATCACTTTCTGGTACAAAATTCGACATTCTCAACACGATGAAAACATATGATGTTGTTTGTTCCATGACTTGATGTATACCAAATATCTTTGACAGATGTCATACCAACCAAACAAAAAAAAATTAAGGCTTGTTCACAACAAATGTTCTCTATCGACACATTTGTATCTTAACGCTCATTTTATACCGGTACGCCTGGTATGCGGATGTACAGATGATAGCAGTTTTATAACTGGAAAAGACTCAGGAACATTAAAGTAGGAAACTAGAAATATATCAGAACAGCCAGTACGGGGTTATCTGTTTAATTGCAACATGCAGCAGTACAATATTTTTGTAATACTAGAGGTACGTACTGTGTGTGTGTGTGTGTGCGTGTGTATAGCGTAGTGTAGTGTTTGTGTTCTATGATAATGATGGCAGAAGAGAGAGGGTGAAATCCGGTGGCCCCACAAAGCCTACTCCTCGCCAAGTTTAATGCCCCACCTGATGGACGGATCACCACCATCAACTGCGTCACTCGCCCCCACTTCACGACACTGTGCGGAGAGGTTTGGTACTCAAACCAGGACAGCGGCGCAAAGTCTGGTGATCTGCCCTCCCCTTGCCGGGGAAACACTGGCAGCGAAAATCTTTTTCCACCACCGGGACTTGAACCGGCTTATCTCTGGTAGAGCGCCGCTGCACAAGCGTCCGTTAGCCACCTCGGCCACGGAGATGACTACCAGAAAAGTTTGCAAATCAATATATCGCTTATCAATCATGACAAAAACAATATTCTCTTTAGCTTCTGTACTGAACACAATGACTGTGCTCCAGCTAAAGTTCTTGATTTCATCCTGAGTTGAAATTAATGGGGAAGACTCCAACCGATTATATCCGTAGTAACTTTGTTAGGCAAACTAGGGTACTGTGCTAGTGATACGCTGTTTCGACCGTATCACACCGGCCTATGGACAACTTTGCCGATAAGTGTAGAGACTATCATATTCTATGTTTGCTCTATCGTCTTCTCAATCATTGCACTTCCTCTTATTTGCCTTCAACTCTTACTCTACGCTCTGAACAGCACCGTAGAAATACTCGTTCTTAACAAATCAAAATTATCTCTGCACCATCACTCAGCACTGACAGGTTTTCTAAACCATTTTCTGTGTCAGGAAATCCACTCTGGAACAATTTTCCTCAAAATGTCACAGAAACAAAATTCCTTTCAAAAATCAAAAGACAGCTAATGGGCCACCTTCTGTCAGAACAGTCATGTCTCCTACATTCTATGCAGCTCATTCTTCTCTGTCCCCCTCACTCAGGCCTTTTGCCCGAGTTCACTACTTATAATGTATTATTTCCTAACAGCCGCTTTCACTCATTTCAGTTCTCTCCTCCTTTATACATTCCGCTTCACAAAAGACTAAACGGGGCTTCAAATGTGCTAAGCTAATCAGTATCACACTAAATACAGTTTAGTGTCATTATTATTATTATTATTATTATTATTTTATTGGTGTCTGTTTTATTATTGTTATCAGTGTTATTATTATTACTACTATTATTAATGTTATTAGTGTCAGTATAATTATCGTTTGCCAAGTCGTATCTTAGGAGTCCCTGGTTTGTCAGTTAGAGGTGGGACTCCGTCACCTCCAAAGGTCCGAGGCATTTTGCTCTGATTGTTGCCAGCATCATATTTAAAGTACCAGGGAAGCAGGTTGCTAGCCTTACTTGCTCCGAGTCCCATTGAGTTTTACCCCTAATGGTTGAGGGACTAACCGGTGGATTTGGTAGTCTTTGCCGTATGAGCACGACTCAGAATATGTCCGAGATGCCCAGCCTTATTCCAAAGTAACTGGTATCCCGACTGTCGGCACCACTTACTTGGCCACTCATACGTTGCCCGTGGTTCATGCACTCGGACATGACAACAGGAACCCACACCATGAACCAATTGGATGAAAATCAGTGTGGGTTTAGGCCTCTTAGAGGTTGTCAGGACCAGATCTTTAGCTTACGGCAAATAATGGAGAAGTGTTATGAGTGGAACAGGGAATTGTATCTATGCTTTATAGATCCAGAAAAGGCATATGACCGGGTTCCTAGGAGGAAGTTATTGTCTGTTCTACAAGAGGCAATCTTTAGCAAGCAATTAAAGGTCTTTATATGGATAGTCAGGCAGCAGTTAGAGTTGACGGTACATTGAGTTCATGGTTCAGAGTAGTTTCAGGGGTAAGACAAGGCTGCAACCTGTCTCCACTGTTGTTCATATTATTTATGGATCATATGTTGAAAACAATAGACTGGCTGGGTGAGAACAAGATATGTGAACACAAAATAAGCAGTCTTGCATACGCGGATGACTTA
The DNA here is from genome assembly GCF_021461385.2 of Schistocerca piceifrons. NCBI lineage: Eukaryota > Metazoa > Arthropoda > Insecta > Orthoptera > Acrididae > Schistocerca > Schistocerca piceifrons. The sequence continues at coordinate 28,283,971 of NC_060144.1, forward strand.
GTTGTGATGGCAGATTCGATTGAAAGTTTGCAGAGTAATATTTCAGAGCTAGATCAGAAATGTAAGGACTATGGTATGAAGATTAGCATCTCCAAAACGAAAGTAATGTCAGTGGGAAAGAAATATAAACGGACTGGGTGCCAAATAGGAGGAACAAAGTTAGAACAGGTGGACGGTTTCAAGTACTTAGGATGCATATTCTCACAGGATGGCAACATAGTGAAAGAACTGGAAGCGAGGTGTAGCAAAGCTAATGCAGTGAGCGCTCAGCTACGATCTACTCTCTTCAGCAAGAAGGAAATCAGTACCAAGACTAAGTTACCTGTGCACCGTTCAATCTTTCGACCAACTTTGTTGTATGGGAGCGAAAGCTGGGTGGATTCAGGTTACCTTATGAACAAGGTTGAGGTTACGGATATGAAAGTAGCTAGGATGATTGCAGGTACTAGTAGATGGGAACAATGGCAGGAGGGTGTCCACAATGAGGAAATCAAAGAAAAACTGGGAATGAACTCTATAGATGTAGCAGTCAGGGCGAACAGGCTTAGATGGTGGGGTCATGTTACACGCATGGGAGAAGCAAGGTTACCCAAGAGACTCATGGGTTCAGCAGTAGAGGGTAGGAGGAGTCGGGGTAGACCAAGGAGAAGGTACCTGGATTCGGTTAAAAATGATTTTGAAGTAATAGGTTTAACATCAGAAGAGGCACCAATGTTAGCACTGAATAGGGGATCATGGAGGAATTTTATAAGGGGGCTATGCTCCAGACTGAACGCTGAAAGGCATAATCAGTCTTAAATGATGATGATGATGATGATGATGATAATTATCGTTACCAGTGTTATTATTAGGAAGGTTTCGTAATATGTTTGGTATGTGTTGCCCTGGTCAGATGCAAGAGAGTGCCTTAAGACCGTAAACTGTTCAGGCTACAGAAGTAGTAAATAAATAAGCTATTACTCAATGCCTACTACGCCTCCTTCTACACGCATTAGACATATGCCGTTGTTTTGCTACGGAGGAATTCCGCTGGAGTAAAGAAAGTTCTCATTTAGCAAAAGAAGGAAATCAGATGTGTCTGTGGAGTCGGAAAGAATGAGCGTTGTAGACTATATATCGCAAAATTAAAAATGGTTACGACTCTCTTTGAACTAGCATGTCTAATATATATAAAATAAACTCAATACAGTCACAAACTACGCCAATCTGCCCATCAACATAACACACGCCTAAAACAGCAGATCGATATCACAATCGCTGGACTTAAAAAAACTCAAGATAGTTACACACACACACACACACACACACACACACATATATATATATATATATATATATATATATATATATATATATATATATATATATTATCGCTGTGTTTCTGTTTCCGGTCCTCTGTCCATGCTTCTTGTCGGCTTTGTGTCTTCGGCTTCATCTTGATTGCCTTTTTGGTTGCCCATATTTCTTTCATCTTCTGGCTGTGATCTTGCTTGCGTTCTTCGGTCCATTTTATGCCTGTTCGTTTATCACATTGTATCTCATGTAGTTTACTTTTCTTAATGATGTTTCTGAATTTTATTCTGTCGTTTATTGTGTCTGCTGTTACGTTGAGTTGGTTCAGGTCGTTTTCTACCTCTGCCACTCATTTGTTGTTTCTAGTGGTTACCCAGTCAAAGATCTGTTTGGTCAGCCTGTGTGATGGCATTCTGTATAGGTGTCCATAGAATTGTAGTCTGCGTTTTCTAATCTTTTCTGTGATTGTCTCCGTATGTTTGTACAAATCCTCTGTAGGTTTCTTGATCCATATTCCATTGTTGTTAGTTGTGCCAAATATTTTCCTAAGTATTTTCCGTTCTACTTTTTCTAATTGTCTGATACGTGTATGCCCTAGGATTAGTGTGGTCTCTGCTGCATATAGTGCCTCGGGGAGCACCACCGTGTCGTAATGACGTAATTTGGCTTTTTGTGAGATAGACTTCTTGTTGTAATGATTCCACACTACTTTGTATGCCTTGTCCAGTTTAGTCATTCTTTCTTCGTTTGAGTCTCTGTTATGTCCACTCATTTGTAGTGTTTCACCGAGGTATTTGAAGTTTGCCGTTTTGTAAATCGTGCCATACTTTGTGTTCAGAGATGAGAGTTTCTTTGTGCTCATAAATTGTGTATTTTCGTAAGAGATCTGTAGTCCAGTTTTGGAAGCGATTTCGTGCAGTTTTTCAATAGCGTCTTTTGTTTCCTTTATATCTTTCGTGACAATCGCCAAATCGTCTGCAAGAGCCAGGCATTTAATCTGTAGGTTTCCTAAGGTTATCCCCTATTGTGATGTTTCCCATTCTTTTATGACCTTATCTAACACTAGATTGAAAAGGAGAGGTGAGAGGCCATCGCCTTGTCGGACACCTGTGCGAATTTCAAAGGAGGTCGTGTTGGTTAAAGTTTGGTCTATGATAGCCCGTGTTCTGTTGTCTACTTTGTATTCTGCTAGAATTTTGAAGAGAGTTTTCCGGTCGATAGAGTCGTACGCCTTTTTGAAGCCAACAAAGGTAATGATCAGGTTCTGTTTGTGTTGTAAAATCATTTTCAGGTTCCAAATTTGTTCCGCACAAGACCGCCCTTTACGGAAGCCTGCTTGGTATTCCCCAATCAAGTGGTCGGTCTGGCGTTCTAGTCTGTTCAGTAAAGCTTTAGAGAGGATCTTGTATGTGACCGGTAATAGGGATATTCCTCTGTAGTTATTCGGGTCAGTCGTGACAAGACTTTTTTGTGTAGTGGGTGTATCAGGGCAGTTTTCCAGTCGTCAGGAATTTTCATGGTCTTCCAGATGTCTTCCAAGATCCTGTGGATGTCTTTGGTGAGTTCTGGGTCTTGTAACTTCCAGATTCGGCGATGATGCCATCTTCTCCTGGTGCTCTACGATTCTTGAGTGACTTGATTATTTCTTTTTCTAGAGTTGGAGGTTCACTATCTGGATTGTATGTGCTCGTTTCTGTCATCATTTCTTCCATAGGGGGGGTCCGTGTTGAGCAGTTTTTCAAAGTACTTTGCCATAATGTCACAATTGTTTTTGGTATTGGTTTCTAGGGTTCCATCCGGTCTTCTGAAGCACAAGTTGGGTGGTTGATATCCAGTCATATTTTCTCTGAACGTTCTGTAGAAGTTTCTTGTATTGTTCTTCATGAATTCCGATTCGATCTCTGTCAGTCGCCGTTTGTCATACTGTCGTTTTTCACTGCGAGTGATTTTTCTTGATTTCTTCTGTGTTTTCAAGAAGTTCATCCAATTCTCTTGGGATTTATGGCTACCAAATCTTTTCCAAGTACTGATTCGTTGGTCAATAGCTTGGTCACATGTGTGGTTCCACCAACGGTGTTTCCGTGTGCGTGGTGCTTGTGCTAATTTCATGGCCTCTCGGATTCTTCGTGAAAGATGTGTCCAGTCTGTCGTTTTCTCCATTTTAATTTTGTGTAATATTTGTGTCTGGTTTAAAGTAACGTATTCTGGATCTGGTTTAGCAATTTTGTTCTTCTGGAGCTTTTTCTTGGGCAAAAGACGAATCCTGATCTGTAGTAGGTGGTGGTCTGAGTCGAAGTAGCCTTTACGGGTGTCTATGTTCAAAATTTCTTTTTGTGAGTCTTTCTGGACTATTACGTGGTCGATTTGTAGTTCTTGCTTTGCGCTGGGGAATTTCCATGTGGTAAGTTTTCATGTTGGTTTCTTGAATTTGGTTGACATAATGGCGAGGTCGTGGCTTTTGCAAAAGTCTATCAGATGTTTTCCGTTTTTGTTGGTGTCCTTGTGTGGAGTATGTTTTCCTGTGATATGTCTGTATATCTTTTCCTTTCCGAGTTTAGCGTTGAAGTCTCCCAGCATTATTTTGACTCTATGTGCAGGAATTTTTCTGATAGTTTCTTCCATTGTCGTCCAGAAGTCATCAATTTCGTCCGGGTTTTTCCTGTTGTAGTTGTTAGTCGGTGCATGTGCGTTGATTATTGTGTAGGATTTATTGGCTGATTTCACTGTGATTGTGCTGATTCTTTCGTTTGGTGACGAAATGTCGATTATATATATATATATCTCACGAAATAAGCGCCAAACGAAAAAACCACAAAGACGAAACTTATCTAGCTTAAAGGGGGAAACCAGATGGCGCTATGGTTGGCCCGCTAGATGGCGCTTCCATAGGTCAAACGGATATAAACTGTGTTTTTTAAAAATAGGAACCTCCATTTTTTATTACATATTCGTGTAGTACGTAAAGAAATATGAATGTTTTAGTTGGACCACTTTTTTCGCTTTGTGATAGATGGCACTGTAATAGTCACAAACATATGGCTCACAATTTTAGACCAACAGTTGGTAACAGGTAGGTTTTTTAAATTAAAATACAGAAAGAAGGTATGTTTGAACATCATATTTCGGTTGTTCCAATGTGATACATGTACCTTTGTGAACTTATCATTTCTGAGAACGCATGCTGTTACGGCGTGATTACCTGTAAATACCACATTAATGCAATAAATGCTCAAAATGATGTCCGTCAACATCAATGCATTTGGCAATACGAGTAACGACATTTCTCTCAACAGCGAGTAGTTCGCCTTCCGTAATGTTCGCACATGCATTGAGGATGCGCTGACGCATGTTGTCAGGCGTTGTAGGTGGATCACGATAGCAAATATCCTTCAACTTTCCCCACAGAAAGAAATCCGGGGAACGTGCGGGCCATGGTATGGTGCTCCGACGACCAATCCACCTGTCATGAAATATGCTATCCAATACCGATTCAACCGCATGCGAGCTATGTGCCGAACATCCTTCATGTTGGAAGTACATCGTCATCCTTCATGCAGTGAAACATCTTGTAGTAACATTGGTACAACATTACGTAGGAAATCAGCATACATTGCACCATTTAGATTGCCACCGATAAAATGGGGGCCAATTATCCTTCCTCCCATAATGCCGCACCATACATTAACCCGCCAAGTTCGCTTATGTTCCACTTGTCGCAGCCATCGTGGATTTTCCGTTGCCCAATAGTGCATATTATGCCGGTTTACTTTACCGCTGTTGGTGAATGACACGTGCAAAAAAGCTGTCATCGTCCGGTAATTTCTCTTGTGCCCGGTGGCACAACTGTACACGACGTTCAAAGTCGTCGCCATGCAATTGCTGGTGCATAGAAATATGGTAGGGGTGCAATCGATGTTGATGTAGCATTCTCAACACCGACGTTTTTGAGATTCCCGATTCTCACGAAATTTGTCTGCTACTGATGTGCGGATTAGCCGCGACAGCAGCTAAAACATCTATTTGGGCATCATCATTTGTTGCAGGTCGTGTTTGACGTTTCACATGTGGTTGAACACTTCCTGTTCCCTTAAATAACGCAACTATCCGGCGAACGGTCCCGACACTGGGATGATGTCGTCCAGGATACCGAGCAGGATACATAGCACACGCCCGTTGGGCATTTTGATGACAACAGGCATACATCAACACGATATACCTTTTCCGCAATTGATAAACGGTCCATTTTAACACGAGTAATGTATCACGAAGCAAATACCGTCCGCACTGGCGGAATGTTACGTGATTCCACATACTTATACGTTTGTGACTGTTACAGCGGTATCTATCACAAAACGAAAAAGTAGTCCAACTAAAACATTCATATTTCTTTACGTTCTACACGAATGTGTAATAAAAATGGGGGTTCCTATCTTTAAAAACGCAGTTGATATCCGTTTGACCTATGGCAGCGGCATCTAGCGGGCCAACCATAGCGGCATCTGGTTTCCCCCTTCAAGCTAGACGAGTTTCGTTCTTTGTAGTTTTTTCGTCTGATGCTTATTTCGTGAGATATTTAGCCCGGTCACTATCAATGGACCACCCTGTATAGAACCATGGAAGCAATATGCGGTATGTATATGCTCTTGCAAGAGGGAAGAGTAAGAGTGGAAGTCCAAGAACGAAGCGCTCGGATTAAAAAGGGTGTAAGACCAGAATGTCATCCTTCGCCCCCCCCCCCCCCCACCCTGTTCAATCTACACATCAAAGAAGCAACGATGGTAATGAAGGAAAGTATCAAGAGTGGAATTAAAATGCAAGGTGAAAAGATGTCAGTGAAAGTGAAGAAGAATTACAGCATCTGGTAAGTGGAATAAAAAATTGAATGAGTTCAGAATACTGATTGAGAGTAACTCGAAGATAGACGAAAGTAATGAGAAGTAGTAGAAATGAGAACAGTGAGAAACTTCATATCTGGATTGGTGACCACGAAGTAGGTGAAGTTATAGAATTCCGCAACCTAGGGAGAAAAATAACCCATGATGGACGCAGCAAGGAGGACATAAGAATCAAAATAGCACTGCCAGCAATGCCGTTCGTTGCAAGAGAAGTCTAATCAAACACATGCCTAAATTTGAAGAAGAAATTTCTGTTAATATATATTTGGAGCATAGCATTGTATGGTATTGAAACATGGACAGTGGGAAAACTGGAACACAAGAGAATCGAAGCATTTGAGATGTGGTGCTACAGAAGAACGTTGAAAATCAGGTGGACAGATAAGGCAAGGGATGATGAGGTCCTCTACAGAATCGCCGAGGAACGGAATATCTGGAAAACTCTGACAAGAAGAAGGGAAAGGATGATAGACGTCAGGAATAACTACCGTGGTTCTAGAGGGAGCTGTAGAGGGTAGAAACTGTAGAGAAGGCAGAGATTGGAATACATTCAGCATACAATTGAGGACGTAGGTTGCAAGTGCTACTCTGACATGAAGAGGTTGGTACAGGAGAGGAATTCGTGGTGGACCACATCAAACCAGTCGACAGAAGACTGATGATTTGAAAAAATTACAACTGAGACTGGGAGTTGTTTTAGCAGCTTAGTAGTACGGACACTCCAGGAGTTGTTCACATAATTCCACACGCTCATTTTAGTTTCGTCAGTATGTACTGTACTTCCTCGATTCACCGCCATGATTTCATACGGGATACTCTACCTGTGCTGCTAGAACATGTGCCTTTACAAGTACGACACAAGTTGTGGTTCATGCACGATGGAGCTCCTGCACGTTTCAGTCGAAGTGTTCGTACGCTTCTCAACAACAGATTCGGTGACCGATGGATTGGTAGAGGCGGACCAATTCCACGGCCTCCACGCTCTCCTGACCTCAACCCTCTTGACTTTCATTTATGGGAGCATTTGAAAGCTCTTGTCTGCGCCACCTAGAGACTCTTCGTGCTCGTATTGTGGACGGCTGTGATACAATACGCCATTCTCCAGGGCTGCATCAGCGCATCAGGGATTCCATGCGACGGGGGGTGGATGCATGTATCCTCGCTAACGGAGGACATTTTGAACATTTCCTGTACCAAAGTGTTTGATGTCACGCTGGTACGTTCTGTTGCTGTGTGTTTCCATTCCATGATTAATGTGATTTGAAGAGAAGTAATAAAATGAGCTCTAACATGGAAACCAAGCGTTCCGGACACATGCACACATAACATAGTTTCTTTCTTTGTGTGTGAGAAATGTTTCCTGAAAGTTTGGCCGTACCTTTTTGTAACACCCTGTATAAGGTATGTTTAGACGCTGTGTTTCTCTGTCAGATGTAGCATTTGAATGACACTTGTCTATGAGAAGAGCACATCAACAAAAGTCTTGCATCAGCCCTTAATTTCGAAATTTATAGCACTAAAAACACCGAGCGAGGTGGCGCAGTGGTTAGCGCACTGGACTCGCATTCGGGAGGACGACGGTTCAATCCCGCGTCCGGCCATCCTCATTTAGGTTTTCCGTGATTTCCCTAAATCGCTCCAGGCAAATGCTGGGATGGTTCCTCTGAAAGGGCACGGCCGACTTCCTTCCCTGTCCTTCCCTAATCCGATGAGACCGATGACCTCGTGTTTGGTCTCTTCCCCCAAAAAACCAACCAACCAACCACTAAAAACAAAAGTTGGTTGTGAGGCGTGCATATATGTTCATTTGCACTTTGTCAAAAAAAAAAAAAAAATCTAATGACAAAATCATCTGTTTCCAATAAGGGGTTTTTGTCCGCTTGATCAGATGCGGGGTTGAATCCATCGTGCCATACCGTCCGTGAGATCTGCCATGGCGTCCTAGACAGCAGACATCGATGACACCATGCGCAACATGTATGTCGTGAGGGTTGCAGCTAGCTCAGCCCGCACAGTTAGGACGTCACGGGACTGAGTGGATAGGCCAGCAGAGGGCATCGACAGTGCTCCGGCCAGGCCACTAAGTGGTGTACACAGTTACGATAGAGGTCGTTGACAATCCGTACTTCGTACATCCGCCGTGTCACTTGGCGAAAATAGGTGAGCATGTATCCATGTGCCAGGTGGCTATTTAGGCCGGCGCACGAACTCCGGACGGCAGATTCGTCGCAGCCATCAATCAGAAGTCCACCTACATTGCTCCGAGAACTATCCTGGACGTCAGACTGCCTCTGCAACACTGCGGCGTGCCAGTTGGGCCTTGGTACCATTTACACTGCTGTTCTACAGACAAGGTAGGGTCAGATTTGAAGTTTTTGATCGTCGTTGCACTTTTAAATTTTCATTAATGTTGGACTCTTGATACTTCGTCAAGTGAAGCACCTATATAAGATTTCGTCAAGTGATTTTTCGTGACTTCTGAAATTTTCCCGGCGTATTTCTTCTTCTAATAATTTCCGGGTATGCAGCCGGATCCCGTCGACATTCTGCCATGATATTTCGGCCCAGAGACGTCCGGCCATCATCAGGTGAGTACACAACTACTGGAGAGCCCAGGTGCAGTTTTTTTATCCCCGGTTTCCGGTTTTTGGGATTCCGTAATCAAGGAATCAGTGGAAATACGTCTTGCCAATAATCTTATAAATCGTGACAACGGCTTTCAGCTGGATAAAAATTGGAATCCTGTTATTAAAATTATACAATCACAGCGGAATCGACAGTGTCATTCGATACTCAATGACTAGATGAACCTTTATTTCCACCACCGAGGGCAGCACGTACAACTCGGCTATGCTGCGCATGTCAACACCTGACGCATGCGCTGTAGGATGCCAGTACATATCACATGCGCGAGATTCGGCATAAATACCGCGACTGCACCTGGGCTCTTCAGTAGTTGTGTACTCACCTGATGATGGCCGGACGTCTCTGGGCCGAAATATCGTGGCAGAATGTCGACGGGATCCGGCTGCATACCCGGAAATTATTAGAAGAAGTGATTTTTTCTTTCTGTGAACTCAAGTTGGCTGCCCATTTATTTACTAAAACTGAGCTGAGGAAAGCTTTTTCTGTTCAAATTAAAGTTCTGAGTATTGCTTCACTTGGTTACATTACATGGTGGCGTACCCCTTCGCGCCGGCGGAGTGGCCGAGCGGTTCTAGGCGCTACAGTCTGGATCCGCGCGACCGCTACGGTCGCAGGTTCGAATCCTGCCTCGGACATGGATGTGTGTGATGTCCTTAGGTTAGTTAGGTTTAAGAAGTTATAAGTTCTACGGGACTGATGACCTCAGAAGTTAAGTCCCATAGTGCTCAGAGCCATTTGAACCATTTGTACCCCTCCGCCAGCGCACCGGTCGGCACTAGGAAACATTGTATAGCAGGCGCTGAACTAAGCGCGCTATGACAAGAGAAGACCGAGACACGCCCCCACGCTACGCGCCTATAACAGCCCTGGGCAGAGTGCATATAGGCCGCCGCCGCAGACCGAGCTGACTCAGTCTGTCAATCGCAGTACCTCAGTACGTCATATCGGGACATTATTCGCATTGCCTCTCAATACATCGCACTGTGCTCTAGTCTTCCACAGTGATAGTCGTCGCCTCACACCTTAGCTGGCTTTGAGGGGACGCTAGTCATTGGACATGGACACGAATTTGGACAATATTCAAAAATTAGTTAGCTCATTGCTGTTAACCACAGAACCTGAGATTGGACATAACTGAAGTTAAGTACCCCATATATTCTTGTAATAAAGTGTATTTTAGCCGGCCTAAGTGGCCGTGCGGTTAAAGGCGCTGCAGTCTGGAACCGCAAGACCGCTACGGTCGCAGGTTCGAATCCTGCCTCGGGCATGGATGTTTGTGATGTCCTTAGGTTAGTTAGGTTTAACTAGTTCTAAGTTCTAGGGGACTGATGACCTCAGCAGTTGAGTCCCATAGTGCTCAGAGCCATTTGAACCATTTGAACCAAAGTGTATTTTGACCATATGTGCATTTTATGTTGCACAGAGAGGAAAGCGGCCAGCCAGCATACCACCCACTCCTCACCCAGTCAGCAATCACAGAATGCTACAGGAGGGCACAACCACAACACTTAAAGTGACTGATTATTTCAAGCACTGCAAAACTTAATTACCTAATTTGTGAGATCGGAACTCTAAACTAATTTTATTATTGAAGAAGTTTTATTTGTTTTGTTTTCGGAGGCTGTTGTTCTCTTCAGACTCACAGGAACTGTGAAGCGTTGGAACAGTGTTTATCAAAAAAATTGCGTGGATATGGATGTCTCCCTAGAATGGGACGCATCAGATGGACATTTTGCGCGCCGTTTCTTGCAGTTAGTTCCTTTCCGTATGGACACGTTCAGTGATAGCAACAGACTGGCGATCAGACTACTGCAGAGAATGCAACACATCAATGAAGTTCTCGTTGTGCGACAGGCTGCAGCCGGCCTATGTGGCCGAGCGGTTCTAGGCGCTTCAGTCCGGAACCACGCTGCTGCTACGGCCGCAGGTTCGAATCCTGCCTCGGGCATGGATGTGTGCGATGTCCTTAGGTTAGGTTAGGTTTAAGTAGTTCTAAGTGTAGGGGACTGATGACGTCAGATGTCCCATAGTGCTTAGAGCCATTTGAACCATTTGTGACTAGCGGCATTCACCCAGCCAGCGCCAGAGTTCACCGGGCACCTCGCAAAGATTGACTCCTCTGTGTGCAGCGTGTGGCCAACTCCGCCGCCTTTTCAAGAGTTCGGCCGCGCGTTGGAACTGTGGTCCTGTTACATCGCCCAGATGCAACAATACGTCATCGTTCACGAGATAACTGGTGAATACGCTTCGTCGCATTCGCTTCAGAACAGTTCCAGAGATTCGACTGGCAGTAGACCGTTCCATTCGCACCACCAACAGAACAGGCTCTGCTAACGGTATACTACGCCTTCCACATAGCTGGCAACGGGTTCTATACAACGCTGGTGACTGCTTTGAAGGACAGTAACAGGTGCAAACATGTAAGTCTTTTGTATCGGCTGTGAATAAATAGTTGCCACTATTTAAGTTCCAACTCTCGTATTTCACCGTTATTGTCTCTTTGGAAAGGAAAATTATTCATTGAATGTGAATCATTTGGCAAATAATGAATGGTCTCACAACCTGGAGCCTAGCCCCTCCATGAATTCCTGTTAAGTAGCTTGCTGGAGCACACAATCACTATCTTATGCTAGGGAATATTTCAGATGCACAAAGCATTAAGAGATGGAGAAAACCAGCAAATCGGTAGATGTGAGTATCCATCTATAAAAGGCATGTAATCACAAGCTTTTGAGCCCATTTCAGCACAGTGCTGTGCACGAGATACCAAACATTCTGCTTACAAACGTACGATGTGGAATTCTCGTTTTTTTTTTCTTGTCGTTGTTTGGGTGGTCACATATTTTTTCACACGTTGTCCAATCGATGCATTAGAACAAGACCATTGTCACGTACGATGTACCACCTAAGGAAGAAGATTGGTAACTACAGATACTGTTTGTAGTACTGCAACGCTTTGGTTGGTAATTGTATCTTCTAATTTCTTCGAATGTTCGTTTAGCTTTTTAGCTTAAACCATGTTTACATTAGTCGTTATGAGAAATAGTTAGTCTATGTTTTCTTTAGAGGTGATGGTAACAATTTTGTCTAAGATACTTTAGCTGCATATATACACAGTGCAAGAGAGACAATAGATCGACTCTGTAGGTTCACTTGCCTGTGCAAACCTACGAACTTCGCTCACACATCACACTGTTACCACCATTATTACATTCTGTTTGTACATGTAAACATAGGTAGGTGCCGGCCGGGGTGGGCGAGCGGTTCTAGGCGCTACAGTCTGGAACCGCGTGACCGCTACGTTCGCAGGTTCGAATCGTGCCTCGGGCATGGATGTGTGTGATGTCCTTAGGTTAGTTAGGTTTAAGTAGTTCTAAGTTCTAGGGGACTGATGACCTCAGGAGTTAAGTCCCATAGTGCTCAGAGCCATTTGAACCATAGGTACGTGTCATAATCGACATGAATGAAAAATATGCATATAAATAGATTTAAGACAGAACTTTGCTATAAAATCATGTGAGTTAGTGTATGCTGCTAAGTAAGTTACTAATTATATTTTTTCTGTTATACTTACTATAATTATTGTGTATTTTGTATAAAGTCATCGTGACGCGATCACTGACTTAGCATGTATGAGGCGTGTTCACATCAGACCAAAAGCGATGCAATACGGGCACACTACACACCCTGTGTCTGGGGAGAGTGTGCAGACGTGCAGGTGTATTTGCAGCGTATACTGTAGAGTGGGTGACGACCCAGCTGGTGGAAAGCCATTGACCCACATTCCGGTTAGGTTCGGCAGCCTTTGGAAGAGAGGGAGTCCCCAGTGGCGCGGGCAATCCTCTCCTACCTGGGCGGTTCCACAGAGGGGCGCCCCAAGGACGGGGAACATCCCGGTGCGGTAGCCTGGTGTTGGTAAACATGACAGCCGGCAGACAGCCCAGTATCTGGGAGGGTAATGACCTCACACGGAGTCCTACAGTCCCTGGCCGAATTACACTCCTGGAAATTGAAATAAGAACACCGTGAATTCATTGTCCCAGGAAGGGGAAACTTTATTGACACATTCCTGGGGTCAGATACATCACATGATCACACTGACAGAACCACAGGCACATAGACACAGACAACAGAGCATGCACAATGTCGGCACTAGTACAGTGTATATCCGCCTTTCGCAGCAATGCAGGCTGCTATTCTCCCATGGAGACGATCGTAGAGATGCTGGATGTAGTCCTGTGGAACGGCTTGCCATGCCATTTCCACCTGGCGCCTCAGTTGGGCCAGCGTTCGTGCTGGACGTGCAGACCGCGTGAGACGACGCTTCATCCAGTCCCAAACATGCTCAGTGGGGGACAGATCCGGAGATCTTGCTGGCCAGGGTAGTTGATTTACACCTTCTAGAGCACGTTGGGTGGCACGGGATACATGCGGACGTGCATTGTCCTGTTGGAACAGCAAGTTCCCTTCCCGGTCTAGGAATGGTAGAACGATGGGTTCGATGACGGTTTGGATGTACCGTGCACTATTCAGTGTCCCCTCGACGATCACCAGTGGTGTACGGCCAGTGTAGGAGGTCGCTCCCCACACCATGATGCCGGGTGTTGGCCCTGTGTGCCTCGGTCGTATGCAGTCCTGATTGTGGCGCTCACCTGCACGGCGCCAAACACGCATACGACCATCATTGGCACCAAGGCAGAAGCGACTCTCATCGCTGAAGACGACACTCCATTCGTCCCTCCATTCACGCCTGTCGCGACACCACTGGAGGAGGGCTGCACGATGTTGGGGCGTGAGCGGAAGACGGCCTAACGGTGTGCGGGACCGTAGCCCAGCTTCATGGAGACGGTTGCGAATGGTCCTCGCCGATACCCCAGGAGCAACAGTGTCCCTAATTTGCTGGGAAGTGGCGGTGCGGTCCCCTACGGCACTGCGTAGGATCCTACGGTCTTGGCGTGCATCCGTGCGTCGCTGCGGTCCGGTCCCAGGTCGACGGGCACGTGCACCTTCCGCCGACCACTGGCGACAACATCGATGTACTGTGGAGACCTCACGTCCCACGTGTTGAGCAATTCGGCGGTACGTCCACCCGGCCTCCCGCATGCCCGCTATACGCCCTCGCTCAAAGTCCGTCAACTGCACATACGGTTCACGTCCACGCTGTCGCGGCATGCTACCAGTGTTAAAGACTGCGATGGAGCTCCGTATGCCACGGCAAACTGGCTGACACTGACGGCGGAGGTGCACAAATGCTGCGCAGCTAGCGCCATTCGACGGCCAACACCGCGGTTCCTGGTGTGTCCGCTGTGCCGTGCGTGTGATCATTGCTTGTACAGCCCTCTCGCAGTGTCCGGAGCAAGTATGGTGGGTCTGACACACCGGTGTCAATGTGTTCTTTTTTCCATTTTCAGGAGTGTATTAGGCGCACTGCACAATTTTAACGTTTTTTGTAATAATTACGTGTTGATTACTATATTTAATGTGATTAGCCGGAAAAGTTACGACAGTCATTCAGGGCACTTACTACATTGTTGAGTTCTGTATCTACTGCTGCTACGTGACATTGGATTGTTGACATAGTAGATACCAATGTGCAGAGTACAGCGCACAGGAAAGGACCTGTTCAGTGGCATTCTCGCGCGTTGTTGTTGTTGTTGTGGTCTTCAATCCAGAGACTGGTTTGATGCAGCTCTCCATGCTGCTCTATCCTGTGCAAGCTTCTTCATCTCCCAGTACATACTGCAACCTACATACTTGTGAATCTGTTTAGTGTATTCATCTCTTGGTCTTCCTCTACGATTTTTACCCTCCATGCTGCCCTCCAATACCAAATTGGTGATCCCTTGATGTCTCAGAACATGTCCTACCAACCGATCCCTTCTTCTGGTCAAGTTGTGCCAACTCCTCTTCTCCCCAATTCTATTCAATACCTCCTCATTAGTTATGTGATCTACCCATCTAATCTTCAGCATTCTTCTGTAGCACCACATTTCGAAAGCTTCTATTCTCTTTTTGTCTAAACTATTTATTGTCCACGTTTCACTTCCATACATGGATGGCTACACTCCATACAAATACCTTCAGAAAACACTTTCTGACACCGAAATCTATACTCGATGTTAACAAATTTCTCTTCTTCAGAAACGCTTTCCTTGCCATTGTCAGTCTACATTTTATATCATCTCTACTTCGACCATTATCAGTTATTTTGCTCCCCAAATAGCAAAACTCATTTACTACTTTAAGCGTCTCATTTCCTAATCTAATACCCTCAGCATCACCCGATTTAATTCGACTACATTCCATTATCCTCGTTTTGCTTTTGTTGATGCTCATCTTATATCCTCCTTTCAAGACACTGTCCATTCCGTTCAACTGCTCTTCCAAGTCCTTTGCTGTCTCTGACAGAATTACAATGTCATCGGCGAACCTCAAAGTTTTTATTTCTTCTCCATGGATTTTAATACCTACTCCAAATTTTTCTTTTGTTTCCTTTACTGTTTGCTCAATATATAGATTGAATAACATCGGCGATAGGCTACAACCCTGTCTCACTCCCTTCCCAACCACTGCTTCCCTTTCATACCCCTCGACTCTTATAACTGCCACCTGCTTTCTGTACAAATTGTAAATAGCCTTTCGCTCCCTGTATTTTACCCCTGCCACCTTCAGAATTTGAAAGAGAGTATTCCAATCAACATTGTCAAAATATTTCTCTAAGTCTACAAATGCTAGAAACGTAGGTTTGACTTTCCCTAATCTTTCTTCTACGGTAAGTCGTAAGGTCAGTATTGCCTCACCTGTTCCAACATTTCTACGGAATCCAATCTGATCTTCCCCGAGGTCGGCTTCTACCAGTTTTTCCATTCGTCTCTAAAGAATTCGTGTTAGTATTTTGCAGCTGTGGCTTATTAATCTGATAGTTCGGTAATTTTCACATCTGTCAACCCCTGATTTCTTTAGGATTCGCGTAGTTGTTGTAATACTTTGTTCGCTTTGATTATCAATTTCGTAACATCGCCATCACAACTGATTGTTTAACAGCCAGATGTTACTAATTGTGACCTATAAAAATGGGTAAAAGAGGGGATATTCCAGCACGTAAAAAAGCTAAGGTCAAGCCCTCGTTAATATGAAAATGTATTCCAATCGGGAAATTTCATGAAGGCTGGAAATGTCAGAAGCTAGCGTGAGGCGCATAAAGAAGAAAACTGATTCAGGTGAAGAACTGAGCCCCAGAAGGAAGAATAAATGTGGAAGAAAACCAACTTTCATCCCAATATCTTCTGAAAAGAATTTGCCTAGAAAACAGATTTGCAACTACGAAACAGATAAAATCTCAATTGGAAGAGGCTAATGTGAATGCATCAGAACGCAATGTTCACAGAAGGTTGAATGATATTGATTTCAAAGCCTGTCGACAAGCTAGAAAGCCAAAGTTAGCAGCCGCAATGAAAGCAAACCGTCTGAATTGGCCTAAACAGAGATGTGATAAGGATATGGGCATCTGTAGATCGGTAATTTAACTTCAAAATTATTATTTACGATATGATATAATCTATGTACTTTTATTGATAGTATATTAATTATGTTTCTTGATTTTTACAGGTATGCTTCAGCGATGAAAGCACGTTTGAAATTTTAAATAACAAATCTCAGTACTTGCGCCGTCGAACAGAAGAAAAATGTCATCCCGACTGCATTATTCGCACCTTAAAACACGCAGCTAAGATGATGATTTGGTCTGTCATCTGTGGCAAGGGTGTAGGACGTCTTTACGTGCTTAAAGGCATAATGAGGCAAGACCATTACAAGGAAGTCCTGCAAAAACGTTAATACCACAGCTCAGAGAATGGTTCCTGAATGGGGAAACATTTATTTTTATGCAGGATGGAGCCCCCTGTCACGCAGCCAGGAGTTAAATCCTTTCTGAAAGAACAAAATATCCCTCTGTTAGACTGGCCAGGTAATAGTCCCGACATTCACCCCACAGAAAATGTATGGGAACTAATGAAGAGGGAAGTGGCAAAAGATGTCATGACAACAAGACCACAGCTCTTAGAAAAGATCATCTATGTGTGGTATTATCATCCACAAATGCAGGACACAGTACAGTCCTGGATCGACAGCACGCCATATCGTGTAAAGCTCTCACAGCTGCAAAAGGTGGCTCAACAAGATATAAAAACTAATGTTTTCACTTTCACAATATTTTAATTTTTGCTGTAATTATTGAAATAAAATGTTTTCAACAAATACTACGTTTTATTTGTTATATCACTTTAGTTATGAAGCAGACTATACAATCATTTTATGACAATTTATGTTAGACATAAATCAAAATTTGCTTGAAAACTGTAGTGCGTCTAATGAATTGGCCAAGGACTGTACACATTGACAGGGAGTACAAAAGAAGCTTGATTATTCTTTAACAGGAGGTACTCCCATACTCCCAATGGTTCAGTGAGGCAACGTTGTCTGTAATGACGTTCGAGTTTATATTTCTCGACCATATGGTCAGACACAGTTCTGTGCTGTTAAATAGTCAAATTTACCTGTGTTTCTCCACGTGAGAATATCAATCTGCTATCGCCTGTAAACATGGTACCGATTAGTATTCTCAGTTGCATTTAAAATTTTTAAATCTGGACTCAGTAAAGGAGTGAGATTGTTGGTGTACTGGGGGTGTTTCGTTTGGTTTTCGATTGTCTAAATTTGTGTCTGGAATCATCGCAGAGACCAGGAGGTCCTGTATTGACTGATAGAAACGCTCAGCAGCCGTTTACGTCTCGTGCTCAGCGTTAAAGTGGCTCTGTGGATCACTGTGTTGGTATCCCTGGGGATGTTTAGATGTCGCATGATGATTTACTGTGTGTTTCTCTAGGGTTGAGATTGGCGAAGTATGACCTCTAATGTCCACAGCTGTCTCAGATGATGGAGAAAAATATTTACATTACGTTTATTTAATTTTAGGCCGGCCGGTGTGGCAAAGCGGTTCTAGGAGATTCAGTCCGGAACCACGCTGCTGCTACAGTCGCAGGTTCTAATTCTGCCTCGGGCATGAATGTCTGTGATGTCCTTAAGTTAAAGTAGTTCTATGTCTAGGGGACTGATGACCTCAGATGTTAAGTCCCATAGTGCTTAGAGCCATTTGAATCATTTAATTTTATCATGTACGTGCCTCAATAGCACAATTTAAGTGCGACATTCCCAACGCAGAAATTTGCTGCGAGTGGAGGGTAATGAAAGACGGCACTTCCTGAGGCCTTGCCACCACGGAGTCGCTCAGGCGCCTTGGAGTGTCCTGCTGCTGAAGCACTGCAGTGTATCGTTCCCATCCTATCTGTAGGCTTTTTACAACTTTCATGCCTTGTTGCATGATTGATCAACACCCTGGAAATCGTCCCCTTCAGGAGAAAAAACTTCTTCAGAATCTGCAGTTATTGGCGGGCTGGGTTTCAGAACAGCTCTTTTAAGAGAATCATACGTATCTGTTAGCCCTGGAAATATTTCTTCTCGGGATCTGAGATACTGCCACTCAGTTTGGTGTCTGATGGTTTGTTGCCAGAGCAGTCGGTGTATAATTTTGGGTTGTTTGGGTTTCTATGCACAGGCAATATCTTTAGTAAATGTATTTTCGAGCCAATTGCCTTAGCTCCACATGTTGTCAGTGCACCTGAACTTGTATATGTGATAGATTATTAGAACGATGGTGACATCGACAGTTCGGTATATATTTAACAACATATTACGATGTAATAAGTGTTGTACCTATCGGATCTTGTGGGACTCTCACAGTCAAAAGGCTGCATTTTGACGCCGACATGTACTCATGTCAGATAGTTTTATATTCTGACAGAATGTAAGTAATGTACATTTATCTCCAATTTTTATAATTGAGCTACTTTCTTAATGAAATGTTTGCTTAATTATGTATACACACCCTGTGCTTCACTTTTATATTTTTGTGTTCAGGTAACATTGCAGTGTTACTTGAAAATGGCCATAAGGCCGAAATTGCAATAGTAACAATAAATATTATATACAGTCAACGGCGACTATGATGTGTTTTAAGAAATATTATATGACTATGAATCCCAACCACGAGAAGTTTGTCAGTTTAGTAAAGAATATACCTATACAGTTGATAATTTTTGTTCTTTTTATGTGGGATGTTTGATGTTTCTTGTTTTATTATGAGGTTGCCAACTTAGGGTTCGCCACTAGGCTCACACATGATTAATACGCGCCTAGACAGTCCCTTGCGCACAGATTTCAGTAGTGTATCCTGCGGGTGATTCTGTGTCAGCGGTCATTCTAATGCAGAAATTGATTACTTGTAATCAAAATATCCACGGGTGTTCAAGAATCACATGATTACTTGTAGTTCCCATGTCACCATACCCCAGTGGTACCTACTAAAGTTACAGCGCACAATGTCATAAATTTTATGACATACACAAGTTTGTAGCTGCAGAAATGAGTGGGTCGGGGGAAGAAACTGCGAACACTCAGTTTAGTAAGTATTGGTGTGATCACGTTGTCTGTTGTGTTTCCGAGTGCACCACACGCTGGTTACAAGTAACTTCATTTGCACTGTTAGAAAGCACTGTCTGCCGTGCAAATTCGTCTTTCTGCATTTATGTTCTTGCCTTTGGATTTAGCTATAGACATAGCATGCATTAACTTAGATTATGCTCTGTGTCTCTCCCTCCCTCCCTCTCTCTCTCTCTCTCTCTCTCTCTCTCTCTCTCTCTCTCTCCCCCTCTCTCTCTCTCTCTCTCTGAGACAAAAAAGAATGACACACCACGAAGGAATTATCCAAATGAGACGGAAATCGGTAGATGCTATGTACATGTACAGACAAATAAATCATCACAATTTACGAGTATTCAAAAACCGTCACAAATTGAAAGAGTCCACCTATCCTACTTACTCAAGCAGTTATTGGGCATTGACTGGTAGAGTTGCTGGCTATCGTGCTGAGGGATATCGTGCGAAATTCTGTCCAACTGGCGAACAGTCAAAATCGCGACACTGTAGGACGGCCCTGCCCATAATGCAACAAACGGTCTCAGTTGGGGAGAGCTGCGGGATCTTGCTAGCCAAAGTATGGTCTGGCAAGCATGAAGGCAAGCTGCAGAAACTCTCCCCGTGTGCGGTCGTAGGCTGTTGTTTTGCAGGTAATGGTGTGTGTGTGTATTGTTTCAGTCATCTTGGGTGTACTCGTGTACGTTTGCTGGGTCTATGTGCCATGGACTGGTCGTGTCTGTTATTACCTTGTCAACGTCGCCACTTGTGTCTTCGTATTCGTCTTTTGTGTTGTGAGCTGTCACTAAGGGACTACCTCGGGCATGGGTGTGTGTATTGTCCTTAGCATAAATTTAAGTTCAATTAAGTAGTGTGCAAGTCTAGGGACCGATGACTTGAGCAGTTTGGTCCCTTAGAAATTCACACACATTTGAACATTTCAACTAAGGGACGGTGAATCTGTTTATGTCTTGTGTTTTCCGCTGCTCTACTTCCACAGACATGTTACTACTGCCTTTGATGTCACTGGTCCCCCATTTCAGCGCCATGTAAGGTAAAGTTTTGGTTGCCCCAGCCACCCGCTTCAGCATTCCAGTGGCTAGGTCCAAAACTATGCATAGCTGCATGCCACCCTCTTTATCGATGACCACATCAACAACATTCATGATCACATCAAATTTACAATGGGGGTGGAGACGGACGGTGCCTTGCTGTTGCATGACGTCAGTGTCCATCGAAAGGCAAACGGGTGTCTCAGCCACAGAGTTTACCGAAAACCCACCAACATGGACCAGTAACCGCACGCTGCCAGCTACCACCAAACCAGGACTGAAAGATCATGTTCCGAAGGGCTTGGAGCATCGGGTAAAGGCTGTTTCAGGCCTCGAAAATCTGCCGAAAGAATTGTGCGAAGTGTTCAAAGAAGCCGGCTACAATAACTGTCAAATTTCGCAATCCCAAGACTTGTAACCAGAAGACCCCTAGGGTGACGCGAGGAAGCCTGCGCTTTTGCAGTTCTGTGGCTCGGTAACACGGAAGATTAGCCGGTTGCTAAAGAGGAACAAAATCAGCTTAGTCTTCAGGCCTCCAACAAAAATTCGGCAGCTCATGAGACCTGCGAAAGACTGTAAGAGGTCCAAGCAGATGTAATTTCGATGTATTGCTCATGTGCTGCATACGATATGCAAGGTATAAGAGAATCTCTGACCAGAGATCAGTGTTGACTGCAATAGGAACTGTGTAGCTGTAGCGGTAACTTGTTGCTAGTCTGCAGTCTGCTCTGGTCTGGTCTGGTGTATAGTGTTGGCTGGGCCGGTCGCGGTGCAGCGATGCCGGAGCCTGAGTATTATTGTATAAGGTAAAAAGCAGCCTCGCGCATATGTAGTAATGTCATCTCAAGTCCCATGTAAATATTTTAAAAATCTTGTAATAATAATCTTTCTCATAAAAAGTAACTTTTAACAACCATTCATTTCAATTTAAAGAATTTACTAATTTCTCCCATCCATGTTCACCCCGATTGTTGCAAAAGAAAAATCAGTTGCTTCCTTTCATAAATGACAAATCTATCGGCCAGCATTGCACAGGGCTGTGCCAGAAAGCATTCTTTTAAGAGCAGATATATATGCGTTATCCGGCGACTTCATTGAGGTGACAATTTTTCTCTTTTTTTATTCAGAATGATCTTTCAGGGCCATGACGCAGCACTGCTGACGTCCAAAATTTACCAGTTTAAATTCACAGTCAATTATTGAAAAGTCATAAGTGAGAGACAATTTAATTGAGAGGTTAGTTACATTGTATTATTACCACGTTACTGAATTTATTCTTTTTGTTGGGACGTTACACATGAATGTGAACGACATAATTATAATTTTTACTGTTGAGAGGTTTAGGAATTTTTCTGTTTTGAGGTTACACTAAATGAGAATAATATTCATATTATTTATTTAAATTTTGTGGGGAGGTTACAAGACGACGTAGGCAACAAAAAGATAGGAATACGCAAAAAACAGTTTGAGTGTGGACAGTTTTGTAATACAAGATGTTTCTTTCAGTGACAGCCTGGATAATTAGCGGTAGCAGAATACACACTGGAAAATGGACACCAACTAGCCTACATTCTATAAGACATATTTTTATTAAACGGACAAATCGATCCTAGGATAGCATTATAAACAAAACAGTCGAGATAAAAATTTCTGACAACAACCGCAATAAAGACGTCGGCTTGCAGCGGAGCACAGCTAGGGTCCCCGCTACCTGAAGACTGAAGTGAGTGCGGCATCTTGCAACCAAAACCTTACCTTATATGGCGCTAGACTGAGCACTACTGACGTCATAGACGGTACCGTCGCTATACAAGCGCGACAGCAGCAACCACACAAAAGGGGAGTACTCGGCCGAAGGCCACGTGACGCGGTTGGAGGCTAGAGAAAATTTTATCAGACGTTTTAGGATATTTTTGATGTATTTTGGTTAAGGGACTCGTTGCAGAGCAATAATATAAATACGATTTATACGGTGTTTTATTCCAAATGTCAGTGTTGCTGCGAAAATACCTTAACAAGAGAGAAAAGGGCCTGTAATATTCATTGACCAAAAGGAAACAACCCAAAATACAGAGTAATTCAACAACCCTTAGACGAAGCACTTACATTTTTATCAGAGTGCCTGTAATCTACCGCTACGTTTACAGTGAAGTGTGTAACAAATGCGCAAGTGTTACAGTTAGGCTGAAGTTACTGAACGGGGAGTTGGCAATGAAAGGCATGTATAGTAGAATTGAAATGAAGTTGTTGCCTTTGCTTTGACAAGTCAAGCACAAATTATATGCACTACAACAGAAAATTTAGTCTGTAGTTTATGTCTGAAAATTTATGTACTGTTTATAGCCACGTAATTATGATTTAAACCATTGTTGCACAACGGATGCATCTTTTTACTAGCTGAAGGCAAAATACTAAAAAAAGAATCCGCAACGTACAGTGTCTATTCTTAAGTACTGAATCGTATGACCCTCATGCTCATAGTCTGTGTTGATCTGTCCTCTAAGACACAAGTGATAGTTTCCTAGTATGCTAACAATCTGTTCTGTTTTACCTACATCCCTATAACCCTGGTTGAGTTAGGTATCGCAGCGTGGTGACGCTACTGTAAATTTTTGTCGCAGCATTCGTGGGAAGATGATCCTGTTAAATCAGAAGCTCACAACTGTACTCACTTTTGAGTTACAAATTATTATTAGTCACTTAGTTTCTCGACACCATCTGTTAATGTACGTAGTAACTACCTATTCCACTATCTTTCTTAAACGATTTTCTGATCCTTTCCGCTGACATTTTCGTTGTTTGATGTACGATTGTACAATTTCAGCTTTAGACCATTTTCAAGTATCTTAAAACGGAAGCATTACACATTAAATACAGTTGTATCCTATATGAATTAAACATGAGAACAGGTCATATTCCAAGATTATAACTTGCTCTATAAAGGATTCGTTAATGGTATATTGTGTTTGTTATTTGAGCTCTAAATGAAAAAAAGATCACTGTTTGTGACTAAATAATAAACTTTATTCTTCTACAGAGTGAGCGTAACGCAATCAGTGACAAATCTGAAATAAGCAAAAGAACATGTATAAAAATCGTCCGCAGTAACAATACCAAAGATGAAGTTGCAGTAGAGGGATTGATTCTAAATGACAGCTTCCCAGATCCCAGCTAGAAGCGGTGCCTCCCAGCACTTCATCCTCATAGTTCAAATTAAAGGGTTAATTGATGATATCTGGTTCTTGTCAGGGGCTTCCTGATCGTGTTTGTGACCGTTCCTTTTGTTGAAATTTGCTCTCTTGTGATTTCTTCAGAATCAGTTTTTTCACTGATGAAATGATGCCTGGTGTCAATGTGTTTAGTGCCACCTTTGTGTCGACTTGTCTTTAACAGGTCAATTGCACCTTTGTTATTGCAAAACAGTTTACTTGTACCCTCCTGAAGGAAAGGGGATACTTCTCTTTGCAGCCAGAATGCTTCCTGACAGGCAGAAGTTAAAGCCGTGTACTCTGCTTCTGTCGTCTTGGTTGTTTTCTGCTGTTCCACGAAATTACCGCACCTCGCGACATGAACAGGAAACCGGTGGTCGATTATCTCCAGTGTGCCTAGGCCAGTCAGCATCAGTATGTCCTGTGATGTCGTGGTCCTCAGTTGTAGAAAATTATCTGAAATCTTTGCTTCTCTTTAGACATCGCAGGATTCTTTTTACATGTTCATCTTACATTGTTCCTTTACAAATATTGTTCAAAGTGTGGAACACCATGATTACGACAGTCTACAACGACGCACCATATACTGCTTGGGACGCTAAGAGATTCCAAGATTTCCACGCATTATGCCCGCGGCAAGCTTGAGGGCAAAGGGTAATTTTGGCATTACTATTGTCAACAGCAACCACGTGATGGAACGGAACATGTTTGTTTCCAAACTCTGTAACGAGCCGCTGGACAAAGTGGATCACTTAAACTAAAACACTCACCTAGAATGACCGTCGAAATTTTGTCTGTGGATTTTACATTCACTCCGTACATGTAATATGCATAAAATTTCTCGCCTGAGATTATTCTATTACAAAAGACAATGTTAGTCGTTTTAACTTGCTGATTCGTAATTATAAATGCCGGAATCAGTCACAAAACATTATGCGTACTTCTTATTACTACCTACACCGTTCGTCCAGAATGTTCCGATAGATATTACTCCTGCCGCAGCGCAGTAACCAAAGTGGCAGTCTGTAAACAACAGATATGCATTCGACCATTTGTGAGCAGAAAGTGCTAAGTATTCGACGTGCGACCGGAGTGAGTCGCAAAACGGCATGGATTTAGGAACTGTGCATTTCTTGATCAATACATTCTCCAAAGTGTTTTGAAGAAGCGAGAAGTGTGTGCAAAGTTTGCCCCATACACCTTGGTTCAGAGTAATAAACATCGAAGCTTGGACGCATGGCGCGACTTGACTCAAACGAAGGACGTGGACAATTCTTTCCTGTAAAGACTCCTCACGCGCGATGAGAATTGGTTGTTATCAGTACGAATCTATCATAAAACGCCAATGTGCAAAATAGGTTTCCGATGTTCCCCGAGGCCGAAGAACGTGGGAATGTGACGCGCGAGTTGGATAACATCCCAAAAAAAAAAGACTTATCACACAGTTGTGTGAACGCTCTCTGCGGGGCAAAGAGTATAGAACACCTGAAGCATTAAAAGCACATCTTAACTTTACTCTGGTTTTTTTTTTATCAAAGGAATCTTGGAAGTTGTTGGAATGACTTCCTCTTTAGTGACTGTTGTAACACAACGCACCAGTTGCAGGTTGTAACAATAATAACAGAACGAAGCAATTAGTTTCAATTATCATAACGGTTCAGATTCATAGATACTGAGAAAGATTGAAACTTTTTTAAACAAAATCTATGCTAATATCTTTTCCGAAGGAAGACATTGATCCACATTGTATAAATTTATGTACTGGAAAATACATACATAGATGCATCACCTTGTATTAGACAACAACGAAAATGGTGGTGTATAGTAAGACAGTGGGTTCATATTCGAGAGAATAACGGTTCAAACCGTCGTTCGGCCGAACATGTTTCTGTTTTCCTGTGTTTCCCATAATCGCTAAAGGCAAATGGCTGGATGACTCTTTGGAATCATATTGGTGTAACGGAGCGCTGAGAACTGATGGAATATGATGGCACGCAGCAGAATACCAAAGAATCTGTCGCGGAGCTTATCGTGAAACTGGCTATCCTTTAAGGCGTAGCTGCAGATTGTGCGATAACATGACTTATAGGCATGGAAAGAACAAACATCCAGAGGCTGAACTTGTCCCTTGGTTAAAGGTGGTATGAACTGCAATGTCACACACTTGTCGGGAGGAATAGTTTGCTCTCAAGGAGTATCATTTTTATACGCAGACCAGAAATCAAGCAAAAGCAAGTTATTTTGGTCAAAAGCAGTGCTCATATTAGAGTTGTAGTTCTCTTACGCCCATTTCCGACTCTTGCTTGCTGTGACGTAAATATCCCTACCGCCCTTGCAGGTTCACACACACGAGAAAGAATCGTAGGGGACAGAGCACGTCCACCTTCTCGCAGCACAATAAATAACTTTCCAGCCATTTAACATCCGGCATAATTGTATACGAAGGCCTTAAGACATCTGTGTTGGTTACTCTTGATACAGCTCTCTTGGTATTCCTAGCGTTCTATTGACATGCATTTCCTCTTCATATCCCAACTGGTTCCTTACTGAACAATGGAAAAAGTTTGTTTATCTCATTTACAATTTTCTGGCCGATTCCGCAGTTTGCTATGCATCAACAAGTTGACACTTTGTTTGACATTACATCATCCGATTCTGTAGCGCTGCTTGAAGTTATACTACCTTCTACGGCTTCCCTTGGAATCACTTTACTGGCCGGCCGGAGTGGCCGAGCGGTTCTAGGCGCTACAGTCTGGAACCGCGCGACCGCTGCGGTCGCAGGTTCGAATCCTGCCTCGGGCATGGATGTGTGTGATGTCCCTAGGTTAGTTCGGTTAAAGTAGTTCTAAGTTATAGGGGACTGATGACCTCAGATGTTGAGTCCCATAGTGCTCAGAGCTAATTGAACCATTTCACTTTATTCTATGTCACGCGCAGTTTGATGTGCATAACGTATGAGGTCACTATCGTGCGCATCCTATCAAGCATTCTTGAAACACACAAACACCAGTTTTTTTCACAAGTGCCGCGCGGGGTAGCCGCGCGGTCTTAGGTGCCTTGTCACGGTCCGCGCGGCTCCTCCCGTCGCAGGTTCGAGTCCTCCCTCGGGCATGGGTGTGTGTGTCGTCCTTGGCGTAAGTTAGTTGAAGTTGGATTATGTGGTGTGTAAGCTTAGGGACCGATGACTTCAGCAGTTTGGTCCCATAAGACCTTGCCACAAATTTCCAATTGTCACAAGTGTACCTTGTCCTCCCTTGAATAGTCATAGTTTTCTTGACGCACAGTTCGCCTGCTTAGCTCAGTGGATGTCATGGACTGCGCGGCCCCTCCCGCCGGAGAGTTCGAGTCCTCCCTCGGGGATGGGTGTGTGTGTGTTGTCCTCAGCGTAAGTTAGTTTAAGTTAAAAAAAAAGAAAAAAAGTGGTAATGTGCTTGCCTTACATGCAGTGGGCCCGGGTTCGATTCGCAGCCGGGTTGGAGATTTTCTCCGCTCGTGGAGTGTCGTGTTGTCCTCCTCATCATCATTTCATTCTCATCACCGGCGCGCAAGTCGCCCACTGTGGCCTCCACTGAAACAAGACTTGCACTCGGCAGCCCAACTTCCCTGGGCAGGGCCTCCCGGCCAACAATGTCACACGTCATTTCATTTTCTTTTTCTTCTTACGCACTACACGGTCATTGCTGCGGACTTGTTCGAAATCTATTCATAACTTTTTTTTTTTTTTTACTATGCAGCGGACGATCTAACATGTACGTACTTATGTCTAGTACGCGCTTCTTGGACAATGATTGTCCTTTACTACGTTTTACCGGAGATGGGATCTGTGGCTCCCCGTCCAACAAGGATGACGAACTACATGTTCGACACCTATTTCAATATCACTATCGCTTCCTAAGCACGTATCATCATCATTGTACTCATTTATGTACATTGTCTGCTCAATCACACATTCCACTGACTCATCTTGCAGAAACTCTAATATTTCATCTGCCACTTCTTTCCCTCTCTATGAAAATCCTTGGGTTCCTTTCTGCCGAAATTTCACCTTCTGAAACTGTTGTTATAGATATAATGCAATGTCTGCTTTGTTGATCGCTGCCATTGCCGTGTTTTGTATGACCACCGCCAGCACTGTAGCACTGTTGTGAATTACTCGTCGACTAAGCAGTTCTCGAGTACGCTCCGCAGCCTAATGCAGCGCTCACCATCGGATGCCTCCAGTCCCGCCCACTTTTGTCATCAGCAGCCAATACTGTGGTTGCATGGTTGACAATATGTGGAGCGTCTAATGCCGAAAACATAACTCGCCTTTTACGACCTGGCACTCAAGGGGTTTCTTGTTAGAATAAGTTTTCAGAATGAATTTGGAAGACGTGTTAATTGAACACGTTTGGGTCACCTACATTTTGCTGGTTTTGCTGATAACAGGTTTTCTTTCTCAAGTGCAGGTAAACATCAACAAATAATCGAAGACTTTAAAGCAGAAAGTTTAAATTTAGATTGGGAATTCAACTATTGTTGTTGTTGTTGTGGTCTTCAGTCCAAAGACTGGTTTGATGCAGCTCTCCTTGCTACTCTGTCCTGTGCAAGCCTCTTCATCTCCGAGTAACTACTATAACCTACATCCTTCTGAATCTGCTTAACGTATTCACCTCAAGGTCAGTCACGCTTTACAACTTTTGCCTTCCACGTCTCCCCCCAGTACTATATTGGTTATCTCTTGATGTCTCAGAACGGGTCCTACCAACCGATCCCTTGAAACTTCCTAGCAGATTAAAACTGCGTGCCTGACCGAGACTCGAACTCGGGACCTTTGCCTTTCGCGGGCAAGTGTTCTACCAACTGAGCTACCCAAGCACGACTCACGCCTCGTCCTCACAGCTTCACTTCCGCCAGTACCTCGTCTCCTACCTTCCAAACTTCACAGAAGCTCTCCTGCGAACCTTGTAGAACTAGCACTCCCGGAAGAATGGATATTGCGGAGACATGGCTTACCCACAGCCGTCTTCTAGTCAAGTTGCGCCACAAATTCCTGTTCTTCCTAGTTCTATTCAGTACCTCCTCATTAGTTACGTGATATACTCATCTAATATTCAGCATTCTTCTGTAGCACCATATTTCAAAAGCTTATATTCTCTTCTTGTCTAAACTATTTATCGTCCATGTTTCACTTCCATACATGGCTACACTCCATACAAATACTTTCAGAAAATCATGAACTTAAATTTATAGCCGGCCGCTGATGGCCTAGCGGTTCTAGGCGCTTCAGTCTGGAACCGCGCGACCGCTACGGTCGCAGGTTCGAATCCTGCCTCGGGCATGGATGTGTGTGATGTCCTTACGTTAGTTAGGTTTAAGTAGTTCTAAGTTCTAGGGGACTGATGACCTGAGATGTTAAGTCCCATAGTGCTCAGAGCCACTTAAATTTATACTTGATGTTAAAGAATTTCCCTTCTTCAGAAAGGCTTTCCTTTCCATAGCCAGTCTACATTTTACGCGGAAGAGTCAAAGAAACTGGTACGCCTGCCTAATATCGTTTAGGGCCTCCGCGAACACGCAGAAGTGCCGCGATACGACGTGGCATGGACTCGACCAGTGTCTGAAGTTGTGCTGGAGACAATTGACCGCATCAGTCCTGCAGGGCTGTCCGTAAATCCGTCTGAGTACGAGAGGGTGGATATCTCTTCTGAACAGCCCGCTGCAAGGCATCACAGATATGCTCAATAATGTTCATGTTTGGGGAGTTTGCTGGCCAGTGGAAGTGTTTAAACTCAGAAGAGTATTCCTGTAACAACTCTGTAGCAATTCTGGACGTGCGGGGTATCGTATTGTCCTCTGGAATTGTCCAAGTCTGTCGGAATGGTCAATGGACATGAATGGATGCAAGTGATCAGACAGGATGCTTACGTACGCGTCACCTGTCAGAGTCGTATCTAGACTTATCAGGCGCCCATATCACTCTAACTGCACCCGCGCCACACCATTACAGAGCCTCCACCAGCTTGAACATTTCCCTGCTGACATGCAGGGTCCATGGATTCACGAGGTTGTATTCATATCCATATACCTCCATCCGCACGATACGATTTGAAACGAGTTTCATCCGACCAGGCAACATGTCTCCAGTCATCAACAGTGCAATGTCTGTGTTGAGGGGGCCCAGGGGAGGCGTAAATCTTCGTGTTATGCCCTCATCAAGGGTACACGAGTGGGGGGCCAAGCATGCGAAAGCCCATATCGATGATGTTTCGTTGAATGGTCCGCACGTTGACGCAGGTTGATGGCCCAGCACTGAAATGTGCAGTAACTTGCGGATCGGTTGCACTTCTGTCACGATGAACGATTCTCGTCAGTCGTCGTTAGTCCAGTTCTAGCAGGATCTTTCTCCGGCCGTAGTGATGTAGATTTCATGTTTTACCGGACTCCTGGTATTCACGGCACACTCGTGAAAAGGTCGTACAGGAAAATCCCCACTTCATCGCAACCTGGGATATGCTGTGTGCCATCTCTCGTGCGCCGACTATAACACCACGTTCAACCTCACTTGAAACTTGATAACCTGCCATCAGTGACCGATCTGACAACTGCACCAGACACTTCTTGTCTTATATAGGTGTTGCCGACCGCCGCACCGTACTCTGCCTGTTTACATAACACTGTATTTGTATACACATGTCTGTACGAGTTTTGTTTGCGCTTCAGTGTATATCCTCTCTACTTCGACCATCTCAGTTATTTTGCTTCTCAAATAGCAAAACTTATCTACTGCTTTAAGTATCTCATTTCCTAATGTAATTTCCTCAGCATAACCTGATTTAATTCGACTACATTCCATTATCCTCGTTTTGCTTCTGTTGATGTTCATCTTATATCCTCCTTTCAAGACACTGTTCATTTTGTTCGAATGCTCTTTCAAGTCCTTTGCTGTCTGTGACAGAATTCCTATGTCGTCGCAAACCTCAAAGTTTTTATTTCTTCTCCATGGATTTGAATTCGTAGTCTGAATTTTTCTTTTGTTCCCTTTACTGCTTGCTCAATATACAGATTGAATAACATCGGGGATAGGCTACAACCCTGTCTCACTCCCTTCCCAACCACTGCTTCCCTTTCATGCCCCTCGACTTTTATAACTGCCATCTGGTTTCTATATAGATTGTAAATAGCCTTTCGCTCCCTCTATTTTACCTCTGTCATCTTCAGAATTTGAAAGGAAGTATTCCAGTCAACATTGTCAAAAGCTTTTTCTAAGTCTACAAATGCTATAAAAGTAGGTTTGGCTTTCCTTAACCTATCTTCTAAGATAAGTACTAAGGTCAGTATTGCCTCGCGTGTTCCTACATTTCTACGGAATCCAAGTGTTCCCTGTGGTCCGCTTCTACCATCTGTAAAGAATTCGTGTTAGCATTTTGCAACAGACTCAATTATTATGACATAAAAACTGTCTGCAATCAACACATTAATAAGAAAACAGTCCAAACAAATAATGAAGGCTTACAACCAGTCGGTGAGTTTTTTTACGAATATTCAGGGCAGCATGAGACAACGACTGTATCTATAGCGACAAAAATGAGCGGTACACAGGCCCTGGAATGTTTTCGCTGAACTAAATAATCATACTACATAATATATGCCATGACATAAATATGGTTATATAGAAATATTGTATTTTATT
The DNA here is from genome assembly GCF_021461385.2 of Schistocerca piceifrons. NCBI lineage: Eukaryota > Metazoa > Arthropoda > Insecta > Orthoptera > Acrididae > Schistocerca > Schistocerca piceifrons. The sequence goes on from NC_060144.1 coordinate 28,315,268, forward strand.
GTTCGTTAGGAGTAAGAGGGATAGGTAATGTCTGGCACTAACTACTGATAGGCATAGTTAGCAAATGAAAGATTTTAATAGAGAACAAACAATGTATTTACCTTAATAGTGTTGAAAAATCATAATATACATAGCAGTTCATGACATCCAGTCTTACAAATTTCAAAACTCCGCCATTTCTCTCCCCACATCCACCACTGCTGGCGGCTCACCTCCAACTGCGCAACGCTACGCGCTGTTAACATCCAGCTGCCCAACACTACAATGGCAGACAACAATGCAAACTAGCCACAGACTGCACACAGCACAGCCAGTGATTTTTCATACAGAGCGCTACGTGGCGTTGCCAATAAGAAAACCTAAACAGCCTAGTTACAGTAATATATTCTATAAACTGAAGGATTACTTATATAACACAGTAGTCCGCAGCTCGTGGTCGTGCGGTAGCGTTCTCACTTCCCGCGCCCGGGTTCCGGGTTCGATTCCCGGCGGGGTCAAGGATATTCTCTGGCTCGTGATGACTGGGTGTTGTGTGTTGTCCTTAGGTTAGTTAGGTTTAAGTAGTTCTAAGTTCTAGGGGACTGATGACCATAGATGTTAAGTCCCATAGTGGTCAGAGCCATTTGCACCAACACAGTAGATGTTTGGTAAAAAAATGTAATGCAAGTAAATAACCATAACGATAATAAAACATCTATAAATCCGCGCAACACTTTCACACTACAGTTTTTCCTTCTTTTATTCGTTTCTGTAATGTAAAAACTTACGCCTAATGCTATGCCACGTGTAATACTAAAACGTTATCCTCTTTCTGAGCTCAACATCTCATAGAAAGATGCTGACTCAGTTTTTCAGGCTGGCAAATGGAAAGTTGCGCTACATAAAACGTTCCTGTGTAGCGTTACGAATAGTATAACGAAACCACACGTGTATAGTGTGTGTAGTGTGTAGGATTGAGAAGTGAATGAACTGTGTACCATCAGCCTTTCACGTAATTAAATAACTTATTCGTAAAACAGTATTATATGCGGGGCGATCATAAAGTTTCGTTCGAAGGCCGTACAGCCCAGAATCGGTATGCCAGTCAGGGTAAGTTGTCGATGCTGAAGGTTGGAGACGCCCGTTTCGTAAGACACCGTGTCCTGCTGCGTGAAGAAGACAGCAGCTGCATGCTACAAATCCTCGTCCAACAGGAATTGTCGATCTTTCAAGGCCTTTTTTAAGGAAGCGAAGGATGTGTTCCGGTGTTTGTCCTTCGTCGGCCAAGAAAAGAGTAACAGCAAGTTGGTCCTGTTTGAACGCACTTAATAATGTCTCTATAGCTGACGTTTTGCCATTTACCGCACGCACGGCGGAAAGATACGAATGCCACACTAATCCCTTGTTCACTTGTCTGTGTTTATAAACTCTCACCGGAGTCGCGCTGCGTTCGATATACGCTGCAGCAAGGCTCTCAAACGGAGACATTTTGATCGCCCCTTATACTCTAGAGATAAACTGCATGAGGCAACACTGTTTTAAACCGAGTGGCTTTGTGTTCAGTAGTGTGGAGACTCCAATCTTCGTCAAGTTATCCTGTATTATGTTTTCCCTGGTTTCCCTAAATTACTGTAGCCAAACGCTATAAGTCCAGGGCCGGCTATCTGTCCTATCCTTGTCAAACTAGGCCTATAAGTATGTAAATGCCTGTATATGTGAATTACTTTATTTTTGTTGTTCTTAAACAATAATACCAAGACATGTCCAATATCCTTGTAAAACTACTATTACCACTACTACCACTTGCACTATATTATCAGCTGAAATAAGTTTTATCTTAGCAGTGAAGAATATTTGGAATATAAACAGTTGAAAGTGTTAAGTGATGATATTATGTTTATTACGGTGCTCTGAGTGCCAGACAAACACATGCTGTTCAGCGAAAATGTAAGTAAAGGCATCAGTGAGATTATTTGAACGTACAACTCACTCCAGGTACACACTGAAATGAACTAATCTTACCGCACAAGGAAAAATTTCAGTACATAACCTGACTAGCACATACCTCATCACACTCCAAAGGAATCTATAATTAAAACTGTAAAGCAGTTGGTAACCGCAGTATGCGGCCGAAAAGTGTTCTTGCGACAACTATTGCCAAAAGATGACTGAAGCAGAAAGCTGTTTTATTAATAGGTTTCTCCAAATCAAACTTCCTATGTGTCTTGAAAGGAGGATCGCAACCAGCACATATCACGAGTTTTATGAACACGAAACTTTGCTGATACACTCACGTTTAATAAAAGTGTTTTGTTCCACACGACGCGTTTCGCCAGCCGAGAAACTACTGTAAGGTACGATCCAGCAGTCTTTGTACTGTTATGCGCCACATATTCAATTAAATAGCCTATCACTTACGTGTGTAGAGATATACATTCCAATTCCTGGTACAGAGAGCACTAAACAGAAACAATATCGTCGCTTCAACTTGCACAGAGACAACTTTCTACTACGGCCTTTGGTAACTTTAATGGTAAGATACGGAATTTGAAGATAGGTATTATATGATATGGATACACTTTACATTATCAGCTTCACTTATGGATGTGGTACTTGGGAAACTGTTCAGATATATAGGTATGTTCGGCGAGCAGTGGAGAAATACATGTTGGGAACTATCGGGAGTGACAAGAAAACAGATAAAATGATAGGGGTACAAGATGGAGCGGGAAAATTACTTAATTCCGACTTTACTGGAGTTATAAGTTACATGGTATGTGGCCGTACTATATACGCTAAATTGACGGAGGAAGTTGTCTCCTGTACTTAAAGAGAAACGAAAAGTCCAAGGTGAGGACCAGAAAGAAGGTGAGCAGGTGGTGCACGAAAACATGCAAAAGGTACATTAATCGTAGAGGAGTGGAAAAAAGGGCAGGACATTCCCGTTTCGAAGAAGACTCGTAGGACAGATGTACATAATTATTGGCCTGCATCGCTGACGTCAATATGTTGTAGAATAATGACTGATGCTCACTTAGTCTGACGGTTTTAGAGAAGGAAAATCTCCTCTAGAAACATCAACACGAATTCCGCAGAGAGAGAGATATTGCGAAACTGAGCTCGCTCTGGTAGTCAATGAGATCCGCAGCGCTGCAGACATGCGCCCTCAGTTAATGCCGTGTTACTTGACATCAGGAAGGCTCTTTACATAGTTCCGGACTGCCGTTTAGTGCAAAAAATACGAGTTTACCGAGTATCTGACCAGATTTGCAACCGGAGTCAAGACTTTGTTGCAGTCTGAACTCAGTAGGTCCACCCTAAACGGAACGTAATCGACAGATATGAAGGTAATTTCAGGTGTAGCGCATGGAAGTGTGACAGGACCGTTACTATTAATGATCTAGTAGACGACGTAGGAAGCTCTACATCGTTGTTCGCAGATGATACGGCTGTCTGTAAGAAAGCAGCAACGCCACAAGACAGCGTGCATTTGCAGAATTACCTGTGGAGGACTGATGAACGGCGTTGGCTCCGGCAGCGCGTAAATAAATGTTCACTACTGGCCATTAAAATTGCTACACCACGAAGATGACGTGCTACAGACGCGAAATTTAACAGACGGGAAGAAGATCCTGTGATATGCAAATGATTAGCTTTTCAGAGCATTCACACAAGGTTCGCTCCGGTGGCGACACTTACAACGTGCTGACATGAGGAAAGTTTCTAACCGATTTCTCATACACAAACAGCAGTTGATCGGCGTTCCCTGGTGAAACGTTGTTGTGGTGCCTCGTGTAAGGAGGAGAAATGCCTACCATCACGTTTCCGACTTTGATAAACGTCGGATTGTAGCCTATCGCGATTGCGGTTTATCGTATCGCGACATTGCTGCTCTCGTTGGTCGAGATCCAATGACTGTTAGCAGAATATGGAATCGGTGGGTTCAGGAGGGTAATACGGAACGCCGTGCTGGACCCCAACGGCCTCGTGTCACTAGCAGTCGAGATGACAGGCATCTTATCCGCATGGCTGGAACGGATCGTGCAGCCACGTCTCGATCCCTGAGTCAACAGATGGGGACGTTTCCAAGACAACAACCATCTGCACGAACAGTTCGCCGACGTTTGCAGCAGCACGGACTATTAGCTCGGAGACCACGGCTGCGGTTACCCTTGACGCTGCATCACAGACCTGGAGCGCCTGCGATGGTGTACTCAACGACGAACCTGGGTGCACGAATGGCAAAACGTCATTTTTTCAGATGAATCCAGGTTCTGTTTACAGCTTCATGATGGTCGCATCCGTGTTTGGCGACATCGCGGTGAACGCACATTGGAAGCGTGTATTCGTCATCACCATACTGGCTTATCATCCGGCGTGATGCTATGGGGTGCCATTGGTTACACGTCTCGGTCACTTCTTGTTCGCATTGACGGCACTTGGAACAGTGGACGTTACATTCCAGATGTGTTACGACCCGTGGCTCTACCCTTCATTCGATCCCTGCGAAACCCTACATTTCAGCAGGATAATGCACGATCGCATGTTGCAGGTCCTGTATGGGCCTTTCTGGATACAGAAAACGTTCGATTGCTGCCCTGGCTAGCACATTCTCCAGATCTCTCACGTACTGAAAACGTCTGAGCAATGGTGGCGGAGCAACTGGCTCCTCACAATATGCCAGTCACTACTCTTAATGATCTGTGGTATCGTGTTGAAGCTACATGGGCAGCTGTACCTGTACACGCCATCCAAGCTCTGTTTGACTCAATGCCCAGGCGTATCTAAGGCCGTTATTACGGCCAGAGGTGATTGTTCTCGGAACTGATTTCTCAGGATCTGTGCACCCAAATTGCGTGAAAATGTAATCACATGTCAGTTCTAGTATAATATATTTGTCCAATGAACACCCGTTTATCATCTGAATTTCTTCTTGGTGTAGCATACTGCGTACAAACCGAGAAATGGAATCCAGTACCGTACAACTACACAATTGATGACAAATTGCTGGAAACAGTATCTACCTTAAAATATGTAGGAGTAATGATCAGGAGCGACATTAGTCAGATCACCACATAAAATAAATAGTAGGAAAAGGAAATGCTAGACTGAAATTTATAGGAAGAATCTTAGGGAAATGTCATTCATCTGCGAAAGGAGTGGCTTACAGAACATGTGTTCGACCTATTCTTGAGTACCGCTCCTCAGTCTGGGCCTTTACGAGGTTTGATTAATAGAAGAGAGAGAGGGAGAGAGAGAGAGAGAGAGAGAGAGAGAGAGAGAGAGAGAGAGAGAGAAGATCCTACGAAGAGCAGCGCTTCTCGTCACTGGATCGCTTACTGCGGGTGAGAGCGTTACGAAGACGTTCGACTAAGTCCATTGGTAGACGGTACCAGAGAGGCGTTGTGAGTCACAGAGAAGTCTGCTATTGAAATTCCGAGAGTCTACGTTTCGGAAAGAGTAGGGCAACAAAAACCACAACGAGGAAATTAGAGAAGTGGGAGCTCATACAGAGCTTAACTGAAAATCGATTTTCCCGCACGCTATTTACAAATGGAACAGGGGAAGGCGATCGGTTTGTGGTACCAGAAGTGCCCTCCGTCACACGCCGTCCGGTGGCTTGCGGAGTATGATGTAGGTGTAGAGTCGGTGTCAAATGGTTGACGATGACCTACTTCAAGATTGTAAGTAAGAGTAAAAGTTGTAAACTAATAATAAAAACGGTCGCGTACACTATGCAACCATTGACAGCTGCGAAATGTTTCGAGAGGAGCAGGGATAAACAGAAACTGGAATCACTGCCAGGTGAATCAGAAACTGATGACACTATTGGCAGACTTCCAGAACTAATTCTCACTCTGCAAGGCATTGTGCGCTCATTTGAAACTTGCTGGCAGAATAAAACTGTGCCCCGAACCATGTCGTTTGCCTCTGACGGGCACAGCTCTGTCAGTCTGCCTTTGGTAGTTCCGCAATAGGCACCCAGCTCGGACGTCCCCGCCGCTGCACACACGATGTGTTTGTTTACTTTTGCGTCACCAAGGCTAACTCTTACAGGAGGAAGACTCTTAAGTTCGCTTTTTCGAATGAATACGCAACACCCAAAGCACTGGCCATCCAGCACTTCTTACCTGATGATGTCAAGATCTCCTGTGACGATCTCATCAGCATTCATCTACCAATCGTCAGCATGTTAAGGTGACTTCCGCGCTGCCAGCAGCGAGATCATCTAACATACACGACACCGTGGATGTGGACTACACAGGACTTGGCCTTCGAACGATCCATGTTTACCAACTGCCTGTCGAGGTACACGCCACTAAGCTCGTACGGAAAAGTCCACAGTCATGCAACCGAAACATGGGCACAATTTACGATGCACGCGGTGCTGAATGATGTGCTTTATTTATTTACTTATTTATTTATTTATTTCATGTTCCGTAGATCCAGTTAGTGAGTCAATCACAAGGATATGGAACGTGTCAAATTGTACAGGTTTCAATTTAAACTTACAATAAATACAAGGGCAATTCAATGCCAAATTGTACATAGTTTAAATAAGACATACTATAAATACAGCAATAGATACAATGTCAGCTAGATAACATAACAACCATTTAACAGAAAAAGGAGTTTCAAATAAAGGTTAAAAATAAGACCACAAAGTTCAATCAGATGTTAGGCCTACAAGAGTAAATACAGGTACAGCCAATCTGTTGATAAAAAAAGTGTGATAATGCTCAAAAGCTCAATAAAATCAATTAAACTAGTTCTAGACACAATAAGTTTAGTGATGGTATACATTTTCTTTCAAATATTCATCCACAGTGTAAAAAGATTGCTCTGTCAGGTAATCTTTGAGAACCTGTTTAAATTTTGGCAGTTCTGTATGAACACATTTGATATGCAATGGGAGAGCATTGAACAGCTTAATGCTGGAGTAGTAATCTCCTTTTTGTACCAGAGTGAGACGTTTCGAAATGTAGATTGCTTTTGTTTCTGGTGTTATAGCCATGGAATTTACTGTTGTCTTGGCAGATCGAATAATTTTTGCACACAAAGGTCAGCAAGGAAAAAATATACTGTGAGGCAGTTGTTAGGATACCTATCTTTCGGAAACAAGTGCCTGCAAGAGTGTCTTTTATGGACCCCACACATTATTCTGATTGCTTTTTTTTTTTTTGGACGGTGAAAACTTTTCTTGCAAGTGGTTGGTTCCCCCAGAATATGATAGCAAATGACACCAATGAGTGGAAGTAGCCAATGTAGGCAACCTTAATGGTGTTAACTCCAGCCACTGAAGAAATTACCCGTAATGCAAATGTTGCTGAGCTATTTTTTTTACACAGATGAAAAATGTGAACTGACCAATTACATTTGCTGTCTATATAAGCACCCAGGAATTTTGTATCTTCAACTTTCTGTATTGGTTGATCTCTACATTTTATGCTAATTTCATCGAGATTAGTTCGCGATGTATGGAACCTCATATAATGAGTTTTATTTGCATTGAGTGAGAGACCATTTGAGGAGAACCAATTTAAGATGTCATTAAAAACAGTATTTGTAGTTTGTTGAAGATTGTGATCTATCAAATCGTCAGTTAGAATTATGGTATCTTCAGCGAACAGGGTAAATTTGCTGTTTGTCTCAGAACAAAGAGGAAGATCATTAATGAAGATGAGGAAAAGCAGTGGGCCCAAAATGGAGCCTTGTGGCACACCACAGGTTATCGTGTCCCATTCAGACGAGGCAGATTCTCCAGAAGAGCCATTTAGCATTACAGTCTGCTTCCGATCCTTTAGATATGACTGTAGCCACAAGCCAACAGTACCATCTAAACCATAGTATTCTGTCTTTTTTTAAAAGAATTTGGTGGTTTTTACACAGTCAAAGGCTTTCGTAAGATCACAAAAAATATCCACTGGAGACATTTTTTTGTTAATGGCTTCCAAACCTTGGTTGCTGAAAGAGAATTTTGCCTGTGAGACATATCTGAATAGACCTCAAACGCTATGTTCCATCAAACAATTTTGTAGCCGACTACCAGTTAGTGATGATTTACGACAAATAACCTCGAAAATGTTCCTTTGTGGCAATAAAGGCCATGTCCGTAATGAACGCCTGCAACGAGACATCACGCAACTACGGCTCGACGATACCAACACCGACCGAATCACAACCACCTTTCCACTTGCCTATGTTGTGGCACTGCACGTCAAGACGCAGTTCATAGCCGTCTCCCAGGACTGCCACAACCAGAGGCGTCACAGCACCTTGCCACAGGTAGTACCGCCCACGGACGTAATTTCCAACCGTGATGGTCATAGGGATACCAGCGCGAGTCTGAAGACCACTTCATACCAGCTGCGGCTTTTGAACCCGAACAGCATGAGCCTCTTCCTTTCTCAGACACCGACACACACTGCCAGGACCAAAAGTCGCCCAAACGCCACAAGATATCACAGCCAGCCTCTGAGTCGCCTTCGCAGGACGAAGAGATGGCGCACAAACCTGATGGCATACGTGGTAAAACTTTTTCCGCTGCCTCAGAGACGCGTTCTCCACAAGACTGTGACTCGTCCACCACATTGAGAACAAGAACCATGCCCAGAAGCCATGGAAAATAGCACGCCCGTCGTCACCGAAGCAATTGGACTGACTTGGCCAGCGCCGCCACCTCTCACCGATGTTGAAACTGACGGACGGTGTTTTTCGGCGGATGACGGGAATTTGCCACCTCCACCCGATGCGAAAATAAGATCTATTCCTCCGTTAGACCAACACCTGCGACCGCTGTGGACTTCCACAATGCTCCCTGACCCCCTTCAGCAGCTATAAGCACATCGTCAGCACAGATCCCAAACCAGGCTTACTGAATAGCTGCTATCATCACCAAATAATATTGGCTACCGCGTCAAACTTCAACTACTCTGCAAGATGCTGAAAAACGAGCAGCGGCCGCCGACATCGCCCTGCTACAAGAATTGAGGACAGCAACTTCGTCCAGATCTTATGGATACGAAACGTACATCACCTCTACGGTGGTGCAACCATTCTCCTCCGACAAGGGATTCCAGTTTCCGATGTCGCATGTCTACCAATGGCACGAAGGGAGGCCCTGCCAGTTGAGGAAACAAGAAACATATATCTCTACACCCCATCGGGCAAGAATAATTGCTCCCAGTTCTATGCAGAACATATCACGCCTTTATTTCTCGGCAGATACGATCACCTCATCGCTGATGGAGATTTCAACTATGTTCTCGAGCGTTCATTTGATCACATGCCCGGAACTTCGCTTCCTCGTTCACTGGGTTCGTCTCATCGACACTTGGAAAGCGGTATTTGGTGATCGTCGACGGGAATTCAGACATCACGAGCCACTCCGCCAGCCGACTCGACAGAATATATATCGCTGACAGTCTATCAGCCAATCTTCTCGACGTGGAACGTTGGCCATTTGCCTTTTCGAATCATGACATCTACGTCTGTACCAGCAACTTTCATAGACAATCTATGTAGCGCAGTGCAGGACTCTGGAAACTCAACACCGCGCTATTGAGATACCCCAAATGTCGACAACAGTGTCAGAGACACATGGCATTCTTGTGTTAAACACGTCATGAGTTACGATACCAGCGGATACTGTGCGCCAAACCGGCCATCCGCTACACACAATTCGGCAGAGCCAATGCCAGGTGGAAACACCACACACAACAGATACCTATTATAGTGTCATACATGACCTAATGGACCATACCCCATTCCCAGACCGTCAAAAAGAAGCTCAACGCATCAAATCAAAAATTTTAAGCTGGACCAGGTGCTGTTTGGAGAGAGCCATTATACGAGCATGCAGCCAAGACAGGATTAATGGAAAGGAACCTTCTATGCGTCGTATCGTTCAAACCTTTCAGCGACGTTGACAGGTCTTAATATCAACTTTAGTCTTACCTGATGGACGACAGATAACGTCCCAGCTCCCATTGCCGCTGCCTTCACAATGCACTACAGACATCTCCATCAGGAAGTATCACCTCGTGCAGAGGCTATTGCTGATGTTCCCTGGGAGATTTATTGTACACTAGGTGCTGCAGCAGCAACCATCCTGACTGTGGAAGTGATCTTGCAGCTGTGGCCAATGGATTATTGAATCAGTTTCACCGCCTCAGTGGCTTATCACTCGAACTTTACAGAATTTTTCAAGATCTGATGTTGCTGTGATGGAGCGACATTTACTAGGAACTTTTGCCTGGCATGGTACTCCAACCACGAACGTTTATAGAAGGCTTACTTATAACAGTACCAAAATCCACAAAACATGACATGGTATTAAATTTTGATTTCAAGATTTTCATGTGCCTTCTAATTATGTGACTCAAACGTCTGGTATGACAAACTGTGCCCCATAAACAAGCCTCCTGAAGAGGGATGATGACTTTCAGATTGCACTCAGTGAATATCGAGCTGTGACCGCCATGGAAACATACTCCCGACTGCCAGGTGTTTCAGTCTCCATTGCCTTCAACCAGGTATTTGAAAATGTCTGTCATGGGTTCCTCAATTCGGTGATGGATCGAATGGCGATTTTCCCAACTTTCACACAGGTGATCATGTAGCCATCCAGGCTTCTCATCAATGGGAGACATACAGAATATATAAGGACTGACGCTGACTATGGACGGATAGCACACTGTCGACCGCGCCTTATGCCATTGGTATGGTACGACTCGTCTGCAGATTATGGCAACACTTGGCTGGTATTCCACTCTGGCAGCACGTGTTCCTCTGTTCCTCTGCCCGTAGGTACAAAGGTGACTTGGCCCTCATCGTACATTCAGCAGCCAGAATACAAGTCATGATGCTGTTGATTACCCACGACAGTGCGGGGTTGGTTCAAATGGCTCTGAGCACTATGGGACTTAACAGCTGTGGTCATCAGTCCCCTAGAACTTAGAACTACTTAAACCTAACTAACCTAAGGACATCACACACATCAATGCCCGAGGCAGGATTCGAACCTGCGACCGCAGCAGTCGCGCGGTTCCGGACTGAGCGCCTAGAACCGCTAGACCACCGCGGCCGGCGACAGTGCAGGGGCAGGGAGCACTATGAACGTCGCAAAATCATGCACCATGAGGATTGGCTATGGCCTTCCCACAGATACCATAGCCCCCTTTTAACCGGTGGACACCCTCTGCTGTTTCAGAGCGGTGTGCACGCGAGACATCTGCCGAACTCCAGTGACCAGTGTTCGGCCGCTACTGCAATGCATCTGGGCAGCCATACAGAACCACCTACTATGCCCGCTGTCAGAAGGTCACGTTTGTCAACACACACCTGGCAGTCCGATACCCCACATTCCACAGATTCTGCCCAACGCTGCGACGATGGCGACCAGACTGCAGATCTCCCTTGGGTATTTTGAATGCTGTGGACACACATTCAGAGTTCTGTGTAATGTCCTCACCTTAATGAAGCGGGATGGTGGCCTCGCCCTGGTTAACGTGAGAGCTAGGACCACGGCACTTTACACAAATGCTATGCTCTGGTTTCGGAAATGCCAGGTTATTAGTTTCACTGGAATGCTGACCGCCAAGTTCGCACGTATTTTAAGACGCCAGCCAACGTTATTGGCACAATCCCACCTCCAATGTCGCGCATCGGCCAGTCCATTTCGGAAAAGAGTTACATACACACCGAGCTCTCCCGGACCAGGAAGACGACCGCCCGTGACATCTGAAGTCTTCTCCGACCATCCGCCTATCGGTGTGGCCGTGCGGTTCAAGGCGCTTCAGTCTGGAACCGCGTGACCGCTACGGTCGTAGGTTCGAATCCTGCCTCGGGCATGGATGTGTGTGATGTCCTTAGGTTAGTTAGGTTTAAGTAGTTCTAAGTTCTAGGGCACTGATGACCTCAGATGTTGTCCCATAGTTCTCAGAGCCATTTGAACCATACCACACGGCCAGGAAACAAAAGTTGCCGTCGTCCACGTGGTCAGGACGTAGCGAGATTCTGCTACATGTCACAGTTGATCATGGTTAACAAGGAATATGTTTTATTGTTGGGATTAATCTCCTTCACTCTTTACCTGTAAATTCCCTTCATGTGATTGATTGGTCTTACTTTGACCCATACGATAGGCTAAAGGGCTCCCACCCCGTTTAAATTTAATCTGCCTACGTAAGTGGTATGTCCTCAGTGTTATGCTCTGAAACCTGAAAATATTCGCCTCCACACAAAAAAATTTTGACCCACAAATGAACAGAACTGCGATCTGATTTCTATTTGTGAGATGTTCAGAAGGAGGAAGAACTTTCATCGTGCAATGAGAAATATAAGGGGATGCTGAATGCATGTCTAAGTCAGGGCTGGCTGCAACGTGCCAAACTGCACGTGAGCCCGATGCGCGGACCGCCAGCGGGCGGAGGTTCGATCTAGCTCGGCCTCGCTCGATTCTTCTCGGGAGTACTCGGTACAGCGCTGCATCTCATTTAGAACTGCGGCTCGGTATTTATCGGTCGCCACCACTCTCATCAGTTCACCAGAATCCTTGTATCAGCGTTTCTTACCTTTCGGTATTTGTTTGTGGTATGAAGCACGTTCGAGGGGCCAGCCGCTGTTTACGACAGCTTGTACCAAATAAAAATTATATTATGTCTTCAGCCCTCCAAAAATGATTAAATAATACTGAAAATCTGTTCCCTTTGTGATCTGTGTTGTTGGGAAACTTGAAATATGAAACCAAGTTAGATATAATGTGACTGCACTGCCATGTAAATGCGGCGCGTTTGCAGGTTTCTCCTCTTCCCCAGCCACACGCCCAGACAGCGTGGCGGGACAGACTGAGCGCTATGGCACGCAAGCCATTCTTGGCCGCCCCTGGTTTAAGTAATGCGAAAGTACGATGCGTGCAAACCTGGCAACACAATCCAAAAGTATGTTGTACCCAACCTCGCAGAGAGAATGTGTGCAATGGAGACATAGACTACACGTTTTGTAGTCTGCTGTAATATGTATGCAAAGAAATAAATAAAGGGTGTTTTCATAAGAACGTGGAAAAATTTAACAGAACATAGTGGATGCTCCATTGAACAGTTTGAGGTAGAGAACGTGGAGTCGGAGAAGACAACTTAAGGAGATAACAGGAATAATATCACTAAACCGCGTTTTTTTTGGCTCATCAGTCTACTGACTGGTTTGATGCGGCCCGCCACGAATTCCTTTCCTGTGCTAACCTCTTCATCTCAGAGTACCATTTGCAACCTACGTCCTCAATTATTTGCTTGACGAATTCCAATCTCTGTCTTCCTCTACAGTTTTTGCCCTCTACAGCTCCCTCTAGTACCATGGAAGTCATTCCCTCATGTCTTAGCAGATGTCCTATCATCCTGTCCCTTCTCCTTATCACTGTTTTCCACATATTCCTTTCCTCTCCGATTCTGTGTAGAACCTCCTCATTCCTTACCTTATCAGTCCACCTAATTTTCAACATTCGTCTATAGCACCACATCTCAAATGCTTCGATTCTCTTCTGTTCCGGTTTTCCCGCAGTCCATGTTTCACTACCATACAATGCTGTACTCCAGACGTACATCCTCAGAAATTTCTTCCTCAAATTAAGGCCGGTATTTGATATTAGTAGATTTCTCTTGGCCATAAATGCCTTTTTGCCATAGCGAGTCTGCTTTTGATGTCCTCCTTGCTCCGTCCGTCATTGGTCATTTTACAGCCTAGGTAGCAGAATTCCTTAACTTCATTGACTTCGTGACCATCAATCCTGATGTTAAGTTTCTCGCTGTTTTCATTTCTACTACTTCTCATTACCTTCGTCTTTCTCCGATTTACTCTCAAACCATACTTTGTACTCATTAGACTGTTTATTCCGTTCAGCATATCATTTAATTCTTCTTCACTTTCACTCAGGATAGCAATGCCATCAGCGAATCGTATCATTGATATCCTTTCACCTTGTATTTTAATTCCACTCCTCAACATTTCTTTTATATCCATCATTGCTTCCTCGATGCACAGACTGAAGAGTAGGGGCGAAAGGCTACAGCCTTGTCTTACACCCTTCTTAATACGAGCACTTCGTTCTTGATCGTCCACTCTTATTATTCCCTCTTGGTTGTTGTACATATTGTATACGACCCGTCTCTCCCTATAGCTTACCCCTACTTTTTTCAGAATCTCGAACAGCTTGCACCATTTCATATTGTCGAACGCTTTTTTCAGGTCGACAAATCCTATGAAAGTGTCTTGATTTTTCTTTAGCCTTGCTTCCATTATTAGCCGTATCGTCAGAATTGCCTCTCTCGTCCCTTTACTTTTCCTAAAGCCAAACTGATCGTCACCTAGCGCATTCTCAGTTTTCTTTTCCATTCTTCTGTATATTATTCTTGTAAGCAGCTTCGATGCATGAGCTGTTAAGCTGATTGTGCGATAATTCTCGCACTTGTCAGCTCTTGCCGTCTTCGGAATTGTGTGGATGATGCTTTTCCGAAAGTCATATGGTATATCGCCAGACTCATATATTCTACACACCAACGTGAATAGTCGTTTTGTTGCCACTTCCCCCAATGATTTTTGAAATTCTGATGGAATGTTATCTATCCCTTCTGCCTTATTTGACCGTAGGTCCTCCAAAGCTCTTTTAAATTCCGATTCTAATACTGGATCCCCTATCTCTTCTAAATCGACTCCTGTTTCTTCCTCTATCACATCAGACAAATCTTCACCCTCATAGAGGCTTTCAATGTATTCTTTCCACCTATCTGCTCCCTCCTCTGAATTTAACAGTGGAATTCCCGTTGCACTCTTAATGTTACCACCGTTGCTTTTAATGTCACCAAAGGTTGTTTTGACTTTCCTGTATGCTGAATCTGTCCTTCCGACAATCATCTTTTTCGATGTCTTCACGTTTTTCCTGCAGCCATTTCGCTTTAGCTTCCCTGCACTTCCTATTTATTTCATTCCTCAGCGACTTTTATTTCTGTATTCCTGATTTTCCCGGAACATGTTTGTACTTCCACCTTTCATCAATCAACTGAAGTATTTCTTCTGTTACCCATGGTTTCTTCGCAGCCACCTTCTTTGTACCTATGTTTTCCTTCCCAACTTCTGTGATGGCCCTTTTTAGAGATGTCCATTCCTCTTCAACTGTACTGTCTACTGCGCTATTCCTTATTGCTGTATCTATAGCGTTAGAGAACTTCATACGTATCTAGTCATTCCTTAGTACTTCCGTATCCCACTTCTTTGCGTATTGATTCTTCCTGACTAATGTCTTGAACTTCAGCCTACTCTTCGTCACTTCTATATTGTGATCTGTGTCTATATCTGCTCCTGGATACGCCTTACAATCCAGTATCTGATTTCGGAATCTCTGTCTGACCATGATGTAATCTAATTGAAACCTTCCCGTATCTCCCAGCCTTTTCCAAGTATACCTCCTCCTCTTGTGATTCTGGAACAGGATATTCGCTATTACTAGCTGAAACTTGTTACAGAACTCAATTAGTCTTTCTCCTCTTTCATTCCTTGTCCCAAGCCCATATTCTCCTGTAACCTTTTCTTCTACTCCTTCCCCTACAACTGCATTCCAGTCGCCCATGACTATTAGATTTTCGTCCCCCTTTACATACTGCATTACCCTTTCAATATCCTCATAGACTTTCTCTATTTGTTCATCTTCAGCTTGCGTAGTCGGCATGTATACCTGAA
Source organism: Schistocerca piceifrons (assembly GCF_021461385.2). Classification (NCBI taxonomy): domain Eukaryota; kingdom Metazoa; phylum Arthropoda; class Insecta; order Orthoptera; family Acrididae; genus Schistocerca; species Schistocerca piceifrons. The sequence goes on from NC_060144.1 coordinate 28,330,976, forward strand.
CTATCGTTGTCGGTGTTGGTCTGCTGTCGATTCTGATTAGAACAACCCGGTCACTGAACTGTTCACAGTAACACACCCTCTGCCCTACCTTCCTATTCATAACGAATCCTACACCTGTTATACCATTTTCTGCTGCTGTTGATATTACCCGATACTCATCTGACCAGAAATCCTTGTCTTCCTTCCACTTCACTTCACTGACCCCTACTATATCTAGATTGAGCCTTTGCATTTCCCTTTTCAGATTTTCTAGTTTCCCCACCACGTTCAAGCTTCTGACATTCCACGCCCCGACTCGTAGAACGTTATCCTTTCGTAGATTATTCAATCTTTTTTCTCATGGTAACCTCCCCCTTGGCAGTCCCCTCCCGGAGATCCGAATGGGGGACTATTCCGGAATCTTTTGCCAATGGAGAGATCCTCATGACACTTCTTCAGTTACAGGCCACATGTCCTGTGGATACACGTTACGTTTCTTTAATGCAGTGGTTTCCATTGCCTTCTGCATCCTCATGTCGTTGATCATTGCTGATTCTTCCGCCTTTAGGGGCAATTTCCCAGCCCTAGGACAAGAGAGTGCCCTGAACCTCTATCCGCTCCTCCGCCCTCTTTGACAAGGTCGTTGGCAGAATGAGGCTGACTTCTTATGCCGGAAGTCTTCGGCCGCCAATGCTGATTATTTATCAAAATTTGGGCAGTGGCGGGGATCGAACCCGGGACCGAAGACGTTTTGACTAAGAATCAAAGACGCTACCCCTAGACCACGGGTTCCTTACGAATATTCTTAAGAATTTATTTTATTTACTAACGATTCAGCAAGAACATTAACACATTTAATCACACTACGTTAGCATGGAAGTAGTTGCCAGGGAGTAACTGATGAAATCATAACCCAATTTCCTTTTGACAAATGGGAATTTTATTCACTTTAATAGTGCCTAAAACATTTTTTTAAAAGAAACAGATTTAAAATTATAATCAGAAAGCACCCTCTAAATATCAAAGTTACAATTTATTCAGAGGTAGAAAGAAACAAGTTTTGACTGTATGAGCTTTCGGGCAGAGAACCTTGCGGCTTTCTTTTGACACGGCCGTAGTTACGACCGCTCACAACAGCCTCTGAAAGACTACACTGGTGCAAATCAACAACACACCAGATAACTTTAAACTAAGAGTTTTAACAATTTACGCAAGCACACAAACTATACACCCCCCGTAGGAGGGATGGAAATGGTACTAAACACTAACAATTAAAATATTAACCTTGCCACCGAAGGTGCAACTTGATTTTAACTTCTAAGAAAAGTCTTACGGTGAAACGGTGGCAACTTAATATACTAAAATGATCATTTAAATAAAAGCCTATGAAATGCAATCTTATATAAAACTCTACAAGGTTGGCTAAACACTAGTTAAGATGCTCTACAGTACACAGATACCGCCTGTCAAGATCATACGCAATAATATCAAAGTTTCCAAAGATCAAAACATATTTCAGGTATTAGGCCGTTACACTGCAAGCAATAAATTCGTTAACACACCAAATCATACAAACATGACAGAGGCAGCTACTAACGGACGGTAGATTGATAGGGAGATTACTGAACAACCCGAACCGCAAGTTGCTCTAACCCGCCCCTACTCCACAAGGGAAAAACGGACCAGCCAATTTATAAACAACCTCCTTCCCGCGGGTGGGCAAACGGAGAAGAATACTAGGACGACCACAAAGCAAAACGGCTGGTGACCTCACCAAGAAAACAAGTAGAATTTAACAACAGTAAATCAAACAACATGTCACCAATGACTTAACCTCTAATAAACGGCGATTTTTCGAGAAAACCTGGCGCAGCACCCCCAAATCGCTCTCCCGAACCGTCCGCTGCCAGCCGCTTCAACGGACGTAGGAAGGCGCGCCGATCTCCCATCTTACGGCGTCGCAGCTCGCACCGGCCAGACCGATGTCGTGGGTTGACTCCTGTTGCTCTCGTGTCGACCACGAAGTCACTATCCCCCGGTATACGCCGCGGCCCACTGGACTCACGTGGCGACCTCACATGCGCCGACGCTCAAGACGGACAAGTCATCTTGTGTCTCAGTGCGCGACCGACCAACCGATCGATCCAACCGCCAATGACCATTCCCTGAGCAAACTCGAACAGACTGGCGGCTTAACGCGCAGACTCAGATGCAGGAACTAAACCCCGACCGGGCGACCACTCGCTGAGTTCTCTTACTAGCAGAGTGGAAAGATTCTCATTTAGCCGGCCTTAAAGGTTGATCCGAATGACAGACATACTAGCACTCCGAACGACAGACAGACACTAACTGCCTCACAAATGCGAACGAGAAACAGACTAGCAAGCTGGGGACGAGAGACTGACCCAGACTGCGCGACTGTCGAGCTCATAGCGCCCCTTAAATGCACGTGAACAGGCAACCTTTCCCCTTTCCCACCAGAGGGAGACACCAAAGCTGCGATTGCCACAGCGGGGCCACCACCAGAAACGGATGGCGGCTGCTTCACATTACGCGCTGCGGCGCGCTCTTCAAAACAGCAATTTTTCCACGGTGCAATACACTACTGTGTACATTTTTACTTACATTAGTTACAGCTAGCTGCAAATATCATAATTACTACTACGAACGTACCATTATTACAGTATCTTAAAAATGTGCTGAAACTGACGGCCATCAACCTCAACGCAAGCATCACATCGGAGAACAAGAATCTTTATCACCCTGACAAACATCCCCGGTGTGCTTCGAATCACATCAAAGGCAACTAATTCCATTTGCGTATCCACTGGGGTCACATACACAAGTGACTTTGAATATCCCCATAGGAAATAACAAAAGGGATTCAAGTGAGGTGGCCTGGTAGGCCGTGGAATAGGACCTCCTCTTCCAATCCGGCGACCAGGAAATACAGCACTGAGATGGTTCAAATGGCTCTGAGCGCTATGGGACTTAACTTCTGAGGTCATCAGTCCCCTAGAACTTATAACTACTTAAACCTAACTAACATAAGGACATCACACACATCCATGCCCGAGGCAGGATTCGAACCTGCGACCGTAGCGGTCGCGCGGTTCTGGGCTGAAGCGCCTAGAACCGCTCAGCCACCACGGTGGCCAGCACTGAGATGGTTGCGGACATCCTCGATGAAATGAGGCGGTGCACCGTCATGCTGTATCCACATACTCTCTCAAACAGACTTGGGCACAATGTAAATACGATACAACAGAGCCACCTTATGGACAATTAAGGTCAACAAAATTGCCAGTTTTCAGGCTCGTCCTCGTTTCCTTGCATGTCTCCTTAAGTTGGCTTCTCCGAGCTCAGGTTCCCTACCTCAAATTGTTCAGTGGAGCATTCTTTATGCCCTGTTACACTTTTGCACGCTCTTACAGAAATACCTTGTGTACTATCTGCCGATAGCACATTGCTTTAATAACAGTTCCACTGAAGGCAGAACGCATTCAGTGAATTGTGCCCGCAGCGAGTACGAATTTAGAAAAATAATAAGCGAGGACATGGGAAATCTACCATGAAAAAGTGATAACTTGTAAGTAGCTTCAAGATGAAAAATAATTAAAGAGAATTTGGAGCAATCTTTGGATATTATTTATTGAGGAAACACCAGAATTTATTAATAAGGTTACATATGTCCTACAACGAAACACGTGAAACTCGAAATACAATACCACAAATCATCAAAAAATAGAGAAAAAGGAACCTCCTACAATCTCAGATCGCCGTAATAATACTAACCTAGGGGACAGTAACATGAGCCATGTCCTTTTTTCACGTACGAGTTAATGAAACGCCATATTGATCCCTGAACATGGAATAAAGTTTCACGAGTGGAGTAACAGATTTATCTTGGTCACACAGAACGCATATCTATAGAGCTGAAAATCGTGTAAACAGAATATTACGCCAAAGTGCGCTAGCAGGCAGTGTTCTCACCAAACAGTCTTTTATGTTGCGGTTGATAAATGGCCATCGCAGTATAATACAAGACGAAATAATATGTTCTTAATAAAGATGACCGTGAAAGTTACAGGCAGCGTCCATGCTTTGAGAAGTACTGTATGAGACTAGCCACAGCAGTCAGTTGAAGAAGAATTCCACTTAAACAGCCGCTTTGTCCCTATCTGCGTGGTCAGCGTAACTCAAAATGTAGCCACCCTGTCACCAGATTGGTTACTAAGGTCCGGCCCCCAAACTACAGCCTACAGATACGCTTTCGCTAAGCAGGGAAGGATATGACTTCTCTAGCAGACAAAAACAATGCATAGAGACTGTTTGTACCCCGTCGGCGACTTAGAACTCGTGTAAAGATGAATGATATGTCAGAAGTTTTGTAAGAGACAGGATCAAGTGTTTGTTAATTTGCAGAATGAATGTCTCACTCCGCAACAACGTGTGCGCCTTGTCGGAACGTCCTGGCAGATTAAAACTACATGTAGGACTCAGATTCGGGCCCTAACCTTGCCTTTCGCTGACAGCGCTTTTACTGACCTGCTCTTACTGACTAAGCTATTCAGGCACAAAGGCACCTGTCCCTGCACTAGCGAGTGCAGCCCGGTCGTTATAAGAGCCGAACATCAAATCGAACGTTATTCAGGATCAAGCCTAAACGAACCCGACACTGAACAAAGTTGGATGCTTTCCGATCTGGCGTCTCTAAGGCTAGACTTAATACATACAGGTCTGAAATTCAAAAAAGAGTTTCCCAGGAGGAACAGTAAATATTTTGCGAGGTGGTAATTTTTATTTACCGTGTGATGATACAGCGCTTGGAACAAATACATAATTTTAAGAGTATACAGTGTAAGAAATGACAATCACAGAATCAAATGTTCAAAGTATTACGCTAAATTATCTACACATTACACAAGTTCTTAGATTTCTAATCTGTTGATCCAGCTGAGCCCTTCAGGTGATGTATGGTGGATGTCATTTATTGATGCCCCAAAGGCTCGTTTCGGGCATTCACCAACAATGTGATTAATCGTTTGCAGGGCAGCTCCACAGTCACAATCTGGAGATGTTGCCCAGCCCCATTTGTGCTTTAGATATCCGCAGTTCCCTTGTCCTAATCGGATGCGGTTGATGATTCTCCACTGGCGTCTGGGGAGTGTGAAACCTGGAACTCGCGTGGAAGGCTTTACAACCAGATGACCGTTGAACACTGGCGATTCTTCCCACTGACCTCTTCATACTTCGTTGATGTTAAAGTCGGAGGCTTCAAGATGTCGTGCAGTTCGCCAAGGTGGTTTTCTTGACTTCAGACGCTGATGTTCTGCTATTAATATATCGCTTTGTACGGGTAGCTGGGGGTTCTTCTGAATGTTTCTCCAGATCTTCAGGAGAGCGTCTGATCTTCGTAGAGCTGGAGGTTGGATGTTACTTAAAACTGGTAGCCATGCAGTTTGAGTGCTACGTATGCAGCCTGTGATAAGTCGCATTGTCTGGTTGAGTTGCGCATCTATCTTCGTACAGTGAACACTGTTCATCCAAGTTGGACAACAGTATTCAGCGACAGAGTATGATAGTGCCTCAGAGCCATTTGAACCATTTTGGAGCCTCCGTGAGCACGCTGCTAGCGCGCCCGCTGGAGGAAGCGCTCCGTGCCGTGCCGAGGGCGGAGGAGGCAGTTGAGGCGAGTGTTTGGCCCTGGACGACCGTTCTGCTGCGGGACGCTCGGTCCCCTCTACGCTAAGTCTGGACGGGTCCAAAAACCTGGGGCGTGATTACACAAGAGGTCATAAATCTGTGGACAGGGGAAGCTACGAAGTTCGTCTGCGGCTGCCAATAACCTCCGGAAGGTGGTGTCGTTACTGAAAGTAACATTTTTCATCTAGTTAGTGCAACGGCCGTCGTCTGGCGGGGCCAACTCCCGGTGTTGTGGGAGCTATTAATAACTGCTTTGAGTTTGTGATCGGAAATTGCCTTGCGTGTATGTTACTGCCCTCTTACATGATCATGCATTTGTACGCCATACTGACTTAAGGCGCGCACAGTAAAGAAACAAAAAAAGAAAAATTTTTTGGCTGTGCACCTTCTACAAACCGTGGTTTTCCCATGGACGGCGTTGGCACTGTTTGGGTAAGCACGTTGTAAAATCTTAAATAACCTTGTACTTCCTGGCGGAGAGATAGAGCCAATACATTTTAAGGACGTCTGAAATGCGAGATTACGTTAATGTTCGCCAATATCTGTTGTGTTTTAATACGTAGGCATATTTAACTTTAGTCTTTATTGTGTATATATTCTTGTGTTAATGAGTTTACTCAAAAGGTTCAAATGGCTCTGAGCACTATGGGACTTAACACCTGCGGTCATCAGTCCCCTAGAACTTAGAACTACTTAAACCTAACTAACCTAAGGACATCACACACATCCATGCCCAAGGCAGGATTCGAACCTGCGACCGTAGCAGTCGCGCGGTTCCCGACTGAGCGCCTAGAACCTCGAGACCGCCGCGGCCGGCTTGAGTTTACTCCCTGTGGCATTTAAGTGCTCTATTTAATTATAGTTTCTATTTGGTAATTCGCCTAGCCACGACTGATGTTGATTGCTCGGTCTGTCTGAAATGTTGGGCCTATTGAGTAGAGACCGTTGTTGACTTGCTCTCCTCAGTTCCGAAGTCCCGTATTGATACTACGACGGTAGTTCTGCTGGAATCTCATTTGCAGAAGTTATCAATTTTTGTGAGCACAAATAAAGCTACCTTTGCCTCTGTAATTTGCGTCCGCTGGCCAGCAAGCTTTGGTTAATGATTAAATATCATAGGACATTTCGATGCCATTATGAACATCTTCATATTCAGAAAAAAAATCCCCACTAAAACTTCAACTGTCGAGCGAGGTGCCGTAGTGGCGGACTGGATCCGCATTCCGGAGGACTACGGTCGAACTCGCGCCCGGAAATCCAGATTTAGGTTTTCTGTGATTTTCCCAAATCGCTCCAGACGAATGCCGGGATGGTTCCTCTGAAAGGGTACGGTTCACTTCCTTCCCCATCCTTGACACAATTCGAGTTTCTACTCCCTCTCTATTGACCTCGATGTCTGCGGGACGCTAAACCCAGTCTTCCTTTAAAATTTCAGCTGTTTCAGAACCTAATTTAAGAACACACTGTCACACTTAAAACATCTGGTCAGTAGCTATATTCGTCCTAAGCAAAGCCATCCACTGGAAATTATTTCTGAGAAATGGGGATGCGGGATGCCAGGGGTAGCTACAGTGGATGGAGTCCAGAGATAAGGTCACAAAATCCAGCCCTCTCCCGTCTTGCACGCCTGCTTCCAGACCATTCTCCACTGAAGAATACGCCGCCCACACATTGTCTCTCGAAGCTCATTCTTGTTTCAGATACTTCCAGTTAAGATTTTTCTACGTTTCTGTTACGCTCGCACGCCAGCCAAATAAACCTGTGGCGATACGCGACACCCTTCTTCTAGTCATACATCAATTAACCTTTCCTGATTCAGCGTAGAACTTAAATATTTTCAAAACTATGTTTATCTCGGAAAAGGGACGCTCAGCTGGAGGTGGTGTTGCATGCATCGGGACCGCTGTGCACTCGTCACGGTAGGCTGATATCAGCTCTACTAAGTTTTGCACACCAAACAGCTTCCATCGTTATACTTTCAATGAAGTCTTCATCGCCATCAGCTGTACTGAAAGCAGAAGAGAAATGTGGAGTTGGCGCTTTCAACTCCGCCAACTTTAGTATTTTAGAATTTCGTTACCAGAATGAAGATTCTGCCTTCTAAATATTACTTTTGGCGTCTGAATTTTGAGTTAATGGTTTTTAGCCTTCTTTTTATAATTAAAGTGATTGTGGCCTTAAGGCGTAAGATAGTGTGGCGTATTCAGCCGATAATTAAGTTCAAGAATTTTTACTGTAATGTTTGGTCAAGAGGTTGGTCACAGAGCTCATTTCGATCAATCGGAGCTGAGTTCAGTAGAGATACGCAAAGTATTGCAAAGATAACTGTCGCGATCTAGTATGTGTCCGAGGGGACAAGCAACTTTCTACTCGTTCACAACATTTGCCTACCGGTACGCTCTTTCGTTCTGTAGATGGAATTAACCGAAGTCCGAGAGCTAATGCAGATCTGGGTAAACGATGTAAATGATTCGCATATGTTTACCTTGGAAGTATCTCCGAAAAAAACTTTCATTACATTAACAAAGTGAAATACCTAACCGATTTTAATACTGTTTACACTATCCCTTTCCATTTTAAGTTTTCCAGCGTTTCCTTCGCGCCCCTTGAGCCGCTTGCCCTCGGATGTTCCGGAGCATTTTCCCAGACTAGTTACACGCGGCAGTTTCCTTAACTAGGTTCTGATTAGTTTGCGCTTGTCCTCTTAACAGTGAGCAACAAACCTCAACAATACAGAAGTTCCTGCAGCGACCAACAACGTTGCTGGGCAACAGTTCGAGGCGCGACGACAGGCGAGCAACACGTAGGAGTCCATCCCCAGTCAGCAAAAACTCAAGAAAACAGGAGATGCAGCCAGGGCACAGAACAACAGCAGGAGTCGAAAGGTAAACTATCAACAAAAATTTGATTTCTGGCAATCCGTGGCACCCAGAATACGGTAATTTCCAAGACTGATTGCCTAACGAAGTCGCTGTGTCCAAACGATACATATCGAACGTGCAATCGTAAATCGATCATACTACTCCGGTGGCGGGCATTGTGATAAATTATTTGTGATCGTCATTTTTATCTGTTTTTCATCGTCTCCTTAGGTGCTCTAAATTACATACCTCCGCAAATTATTGTTAGTTGTTACGGAAACACAGACGATTTATTTCGTTAGTAAGTGGGATGTCTGGTGCTCTTGACGTTTCTTCGGCGGATTCTCTCGACATGGAAAAATCTAATTCCATGTTTATCCAGCGTAGAAAATTGTTCGAGTTTTTGTCGCAAATATGTAGTACTACCGGACGAGGAAAGAAGGGACTGTGCAGACTGTGGTGGCGCGAAATGTGTAAAACTTCGTAAGAACAGTTTCGATGCTGAAATACCGTTCCACTTTCATTGCGGACAGTGCGGAAAACGAACGAGTATCAGGAAGAATACATGGTTCGACAAATTATCCATCCAGACCACCGTAATGGACTTTCACATGACGACAGCACCGACGACGAATAAGGTAAGTCGTCTCCTTTGCAATGACAAGTATTTTTGTAACGCTCTTCTTTTCTCGTTACTGTAGTGACCAAAGTAAACATAGTCATAACGCCTGTCACCAAGAGTCGCATGATCAATTTACGATCGCACGTTCGATATGCATCGTTCGGATCAACCGACATCGATAGCAATCATTCTTGGAAATTTCCCAGAATACAGCGTCAAATCGACTGCACCTTCCTCCAGACACACATCATAAATACTCACGGGACTGTACTATGAATACGGAGATTTTCGATGTGGCAGTTATATTCACGATAATTTGATTTTGGGAACCAGTCAACTGCGCTGTTTATCACGGGTTGTATCTAGCAGTTGATTTTAGAGAAGCGTAGATTTTATAAATCTTATAATTATAGGAAAATCGGACTCCTACAGATTATGCACCCTCCTACGAGTTTTCCGTACTAGTTCGTTCTGGGCTGGGGTTCGTATAGATAATGGTCGACCAATCAAGTGTACCAACGTGGTATCTTGAAAAACACTTTTTCCAACACTTGTCATGAGAAATAGTACATTTTATAAAAATTATAGGCACATTTAATGCATTAAGCTGTATTTTTGTCTGGAATTTAATTTTCAGTTTAAGTCAAAGATGTCTTAAAAGGTTTGGCTGTTAATGGAATGAAATACTATTTGAAATAGATGCTTTTGCTGATAAATGCTTACATGTATTGTCTTTGTTTCAGTCTAACTCCTGTCCTCAATCCCAGTACAGTGCATCCACATATTCTTGATTTTTCATCTTTCTGTCACTGGTTCGGTGGAAGTTACACGACACTGTGCGTGAGAAGCGTAGCACTACAAGATTAATTGCTTAATGCTGTGTTTCATTTCGGTGGCATGAATTTATCAAGGAGTGATGGACAGTTCCGTCAGTTTAATGTGGCGACCGCCTATGTTCGATGTCAGATTAGATTAGATTAAATTAATACTAGTTCCATGGATCACGAATACGATATTTCGTAATGATGTGGAACGAGTCGAATTTTCCAATACATGACATAATTAAGTTAATTTAACAACATAATTAAGTTAATATAACAACTTTTTTATTTTTATTTTTTTTTCTTAATTTATATCTAAAAATTCCTCTATGGAGTAGAAGGAGTTGTCATTCAGAAATTCTTTTAATTTCTTCTTAAGTACTTGTTGGCTATCTGTCAGACTTTTGATACTATTTGGTAAGTGACCAAAGACTTTAGTGGCAGTATAATTCACCCCTTTCTGTGCCAAAGTTAGATTTAATCTTGAATAGTGAAGATCATCCTTTCTCCTAGTATTGTAGTTATGCACACTGCTATTACTTTTGAATTTGATTTGGTTGTTAATAACAAATTTCATAAGAGAGTGTATATACTGAGAAGCTACTGTGAATATCCCTAGATCCTTAAATAAACGTCTGCAGGATGATCTTGGGTGGACTCCAGCTATTATTCTGATTACACGCTTTTGTGCAATAAATACTTTATTCCTCCGTGATGAATTACCCCAAAATATAATGCCATATGCAAGCAATGAGTGAAAATAGGCATAGTAAGCTAATTTACTAAGATGTTTATCACCAAAATTTGCAATGACCCTTATTGCATAAGTAGCTGAACTCAAACGTTTCAGCAGATCATCAATGTGTTTCTTCCAATTTTATCTCTCATCAATGGACACAACTAAAAATTTTGAATATTCCACGTTAGTAGCTATATGCTTTTGATTAAGGTCTATATTTATTAATGGCGTCATACCATTTACTGTACGGAACTGTATGTACTGTGTGTTATCATAATTCAGTGAGAGTCCGTTTACAAGGAACCACTTAGTAATTTTCTGAAAGACGTTATTGACAATTTCATCAGTTAATTCTTATTTGTCAGGTGTGATTACTATACTTGTATCATCAGCAAAGAGAACTAACTTTGCCTCTTCATGAATATAGAATGGCAAGTCAGCGTGGAGTAACCACTCACAGACGACAAATGGCAACACTAGCACTGCAGGGTACTACAGCGTACCGGGAGGACGCGGAAAGTAGTGCAGCCGATGTCGTAATGCAGAAATAGAGTGATTTATCAGATGTCCAAAAGAGCAAGGTCGTTGGCTTTCGGGCCAAGTGTGGACACAGCTAAGTCTGTAAACTGTTCGCGAGCCGCCGTGGTTAAAATATACCGCGTATACCAAAATGGCGCTATCCGAAACCGGTGCCGGGGGAAACCGTGGTGCAACACTGGCCGTACATGACAAGGACGAACGACGGCTGCGGGCGAACAGGCGCGCCACTTTGAGCAGTTGATGGTCCGGATGAACCAGGGGGCTACCAACAGTGTCTCCTCAACGACCATTCAGAGAACGCCTGGTTCATGCACCCATGCTGACTACCGTTCATTGGCGACGGAGGCTGGAATCTGCACGACACCACCAGAATTGAACGTCCACTGTTTGATGAGACGTTCACTACGTGACGAGAGGTGGCCTTTCCAGATGAATCATGTTTTTTGCTCCATCGGTCAGATGACGTTGGATTGTCGGAAGGGTCGAGGCCGGAGGAGAGAGCGTTATGGTCTGGGAAATGTTTTCTTAGCGTCCCCTGGGTGATGTCGTCATTCTGGAAGGCACAATGGATGAAAAGAAGTATGGTTCAAATGGTTCAAATGGCTCTGAGCACTATGAGACTCAACTGCTGAGGTCATTAGTCCCCTAGAACTTAGAACTAGTTAAACCTAACTAACCTAAGGACATCACAAACATCCATGCCCGAGGCAGGATTCGAACCTGCGACCGTAGCGGTCTTGCGGTTCCAGAATGCAGCGCCTTTAACCGCACGGCCACTTCGGCCGGCTGAAAACAAGTATGTATCTATCTTTAGGGACTGTGTCTACCCCTAAATACAGTTTGTTTTTCCTCGGTAAGACGTCCGCACCTCGTGGTCTAGTGGCTACCGCTGCTGCCTCTGGATCACGGGGTCCCGGGTTCGATTCCCGGCCGGATTGGGGATTTTCTCTACCCGGGGACTGGGTGTCTGTGTTGGACTGAGTACAAATTGGATTGTGTAAAAGTTGGCAATTTGTACGGGCGCTGATAACCGCGGAGTTGAGCGCTCCACAAACCAGACATCATCATCATCCTCAGTAAGACGGCATCTCGTGTTTCCCCAAATCGATTTCGGCTTCCCGACCAGTGTTCGGTTTATACTGCGGAGCTTTACGCTGTTCTCCAGGCTGTCCAATACATCCGTCGCCATCAGCGGATACAGTACGTTATCTGTGCAGATTCTCTCAGCTCTCTCCTCAGTCTCCAAGCTCTGCACCCTGTCCACCCTCTGGTCCACCGGATTCAGGACTGCCTCCACTTGCTCCACTTGAGGGGCGTCTCTGTGGCTTTCCTCTGGATCCCAGGACACGTTGGTATCTGTGGAAATGAGGCGGCCGATATAGCGGCCAAGGCTGCAGTCTCTCTTCTTCAGCCAACTATTCGCACGATTCCCTTCGCCGATCTACGGAGTGTTTTATGTCGTCGTGTTGCTCTTTTATGGCACGCACATTGGTCGACACTTCCCAATAATAAATTGCGGGACGTGAAAGCTCTTCCCTGTGCTTGGACCTCTTCCTCCCGAACTCGTCGTCGGGAGGAGGTAATTTTAGCTAGACTCCGGATAGGGCACTGTCTTTGTAGCCATAGACATCTTTTAAGCGGCGATCCTCCCCGACTCTGTCCCCACTGCTCTCAACTGTGGACGGTGAGACACCTTTTACTTGAGTGCCCCTATTTTACTCCGTTACGCGCCCGTCTACAGCTGTCGCCTGATATATCTTCCATTTTAGCAGATGACACGCGATCAGCCGATTGCGTTCTCGAGTTCATTGGTGCCAGTGAGATGGCGTCAGTAATTTGAAGCTCTTTTTGGGGACAAACAACCCCCCCTTCTATAGTGGTTTTTTAAGCTTTCCTTCTGTTTTTGGTTTCCCCACTTTTTTGAGTTTTGCTCCCATTGCTGCTGGTTTCCAGTTTCGTTTTTTTAGCTTTTCCTAATTCACAGACCGGGCGCCAATGACCGTAGCAGTTTTGCGCCCTAAAACCATTTTTTTAAAAATATCGTGTTTCACAGCTTGCAGTGTTCGTGCGTGGTTCGAAGAGCCAGGATCAGTTTCGTGTACTCCCCTGACCTTCAAACTCCCCGGATTTAAACCCAGTGGGACCACCTCGATCGGGCAGTTCGCGCCACGGAGCCTCAACTGTGAAACCCAGCACAGCTGGTCACGGTACTGGAGTCTGCACGGCTCCAGATCCCTGTCGGCAGCTTCCAGAACCTCCCTGACTCTCCTACTGCACGTCTCACAGTGGCCTGCGCTGCAAACAGGCTTTTGCCAGATGGTCACACTAATGTGACTGGAAACTATACATCGCTGGCAATATCATCTGCCATCGATCGCTCTCATCGCTTCCGTCATACGCGAGCCATTTACCAAGCAATTTCAGCCGTCACTTCGAACGCCAGATGGCATGTTTAGCAGCAGTGGCACTTGATCTGCGTAAGTCGATTAATACCAGTAAAAAAGTGACACGAGACAGATGGCTGACAGATTTTGCTGTTTTTTCAGTTTGATGCACCATTTTAATTTTTCCTTATTCCTTTTTCCCTTCTTTCCTTCGGGTTCCAGGAAGATCTCTCTTCTTGGGGAACCCGGTGCATTGTCCCAGCATTGGTACGCCTCTGCAGGATGTACATATTATAGTCTCCGGCCAGCCAACAAAACCTACAGTGATGTCACCAATTGAATTGCATCCTTGTATAGGTAGCCTGTCTCTCCACACCTGATGCATTCAGAATTCGCCAAGGAAAGATTCTAATTGACGTAAGTAACCAACAAGGTGAGAAAGTACATTTGCCAAGGCTAGGAAACCACTACACAATATATCTCTTACACACAATTTTTGTCTGTCCATGTAACTTTTATCCCACTCTGCTCTATCAAATGTCACTTTATCAGTTGTGGACTATTGTAACGCAGATAACATTAACTGTTCCCTCATCCTGGTCAGGATTTCCCACAGATTCCTCGTCTACTTTTTCTTGTACTTTCTTTCATTTCGGACTTAAAGTGCAGTAATTACGATTCCATAGGCAGGTGTTAAGAGATCTCTGTGTTATCGAACCATCAGTTTCCAAAACACGTACTAATTACTTACATAAAATGGAAAATCTGCTATAGACCTCACAGATCGCATTCTGGAAAAATGTAGGAAAGCGCGAGGCAGTAATGACCTCACCACTGAAGAAACGTAAACCTAGATTTCAGATTTACAGAAAGTTTTCGACAATGTCGACTAGATATAGTCTTTTAAATTTCGAAGGTAGTGGCGGTAAAATACCAAGGAGTGAAAGGTTACCGGGAGACGAGATTGCAGTTGTAAGCCTCGAAGGACACAAAAGGGAACCGGTGGGTGAGAAACGAGTTGAAAGAAAGGAACGAAGATTAGAGTTTAACGTCCCGTCGACAGCGTTCTCATTAGAGACGGAGCACAATCTCGGATTACAAAGTCTGGGGAAGGAAATCGGCCGCGACCTTTTCAAAGAAAGCATCCCGACACTTGCCAGGAGCGATTTAGGGAAATTAACGAAATTTTAATCTGGATGGACTAACGAACAGGGATTTGAACCATCGTCCTTCCGAATGTGAGTCCAGTGCGGTAACTATTGCGCCACCTCGAACGGTGAGAAGGGAGTAAGACATGGTTGTAGACTGTCCTTGGTTATACATCCTGTCCACTGAGCAATCACTAAAGGAAACCAAGGGGAAGTTTAGAAAGATAATTAAATTTCAGAGAGAGGAAATAAAAGTATTGAGGTTTTCAGATTCCTTAGACATGGAAAAGGACTGGTAACGTCAATTGAACGGAACGGATAGTTTCTTGGAAAGATTTCAAGATGAATATCAACAAAAGTGGATATCGGCTGATAGAATGTAGTCGAATGAAATCAAATGATGCTGAGGGAATTAGATTAGTTAAGTAACTGGCTATTTCTGAAGTAGAAGGGACATTAAATGTGGAGCGGTGAGAGCAAGCAAAACATTTCTGAAAAATTAAAATTTGTTAACATATAACATTAATTTAATTCTGAAGGTATTTTTCTGGCGTGTAGCCTTGCACAGTAGTGAAAGAGTTACTAATTAGAGTTGGGGAAATGCCAGTTTGTGGCAGAACTTGAGTAAAAGATGCGATCGGTTGACAGAACATATCCTGAGGCGTGAAGCAGTCGTTAATTTGATAACGGAGCGAAGTGTTCGAGATAAAAGTCGTAGAGGGAGACCAAGACTTGAATACGTTAAGCAGCTTCAAATGGATGTAGGTGGCATGCTTTACGGAAAGATGAGACTTGCACAGGATACACTGGCGGGGAGAGTTGCATCAAACGAGTCTTCAGACTGAAGTCCGCAGAGACAAAGTTAATCTATTCACTGTATTTTAAATGTTTTGGGGTTCTTCTTCTTTAGGTATCCTTTAGTCTACGTTTCATTTTCATGCATCGCTGTGCTCCTTGTCTACGGTGTCTGGAATTTCTTCCTTAGTGACACCAGCAGAATTGACTTTTGGAGGAATTTTTCTTTTCTTACCCAGCTCAGCGTTTTACATATTCCCTGCTTTGGCTATCCATGTAGTTTCATAGGTAGAGGTTGCTTTTGTACTGGCATAAGCTGTCACCAGCACTCCAATTGGCAAAGAGGCTGCGAGAAGATCGATAGTAGGCACCAGAGCAAGTGACCGTATCAGGAGAGGAGCCAAAGACAGACTCGCAAGAAACTCGCGGCCAACGCACTCTCGACCGCCAGTACTTGGATCACTGCTACGGACCGGAGGGTCCCAGTCAGTCATCCAGTGAGTCAGCGAGTCGAGTCATCAGTCGCAACCCAGTCACTTGCAGTCGCAGGCAGAGTCTTAGTCAGGCAGCACATAGCGACCAGAGTAGTGTACACAGCAGGCTTGTACTTTACCAGCAGTGAGGCTAACGTGTAGTGTTACGGAAGAGCTTGCACCACATGACATGGACTAGCTTAAAGATAAGTAGCTTTCTGTTCTGGTTAATAAAGAGCCCTGTTAACACAAGTGTGCAGATTGTGTTGTAGAAAGAGGATACCGGCCACCAAAGAACATCCTTTCCTTTGATTCCCATGGTACAAGTCTAGAGTCGCATCGACGCGACACAAAAGCTTTCTCTTCATCTACCGTGTGTTCCTCAACCTCCATATTAAGTAAATTTCCGTTGTATTGCTCAACCTGAACTTTGTTTGACGTTTCCTTATCCTTATCTGGCGGTCGTAACTATTACGTCGTCTACGATCCTTAAAATTATTATCTGTTCACATTTCACTTCTGATCCTGATCCGGAACTTTCATTTTTCGGTTACTTTCTCGATATACAAGGTAAACAACGTTGATGCCACATAATATACGTATAGGTATATTGCAACGTATCCTGAGACACAGAATATCTATGCTACTTGGGTTGAACGCAGTTTGAGTTTACGTTTAAGTTTTATAAATAACTTGTCTGATATTTGATACTTCGCATACAATATGCTTGTTGTAGAGAGAGAGCAACAAATAAGGTATGCCATCGGCCATTCAATGTAGTGCGGAAGCAGACTAAACGTACGAATTGTTGTACCCGGCGAGGCAACTCTGTTGTTTTCAATACTACTGATTCCAATCCCAAAGAAAGCAGGTGTTGACAGATGTGAAAATTACCGAACTATCAGCTTAATAAGTCACAGCTGCAAAATACTAACACGAATTCTTTACAGACGAATGGAAAAACTAGTAGAAGCCAACCTCGGGGAAGATCAGTTTGGATTCCGTAGAAACACTGGAACACGTGAGGCAATACTGACCTTACGACTTATCTTAGAAGAAAGATTAAGGAAAGGCAAACCTACGTTTCTAGCATTTGTAGACTTAGAGAAAGCTTTTGACAATGTTGACTGGAATACTCTCTTTCAAATTCTAAAGGTGGCAGGGGTAAAATACAGGGAGCGAAAGGCTATTTACAATTTGTACAGAAACCAGATGGCAGTTATAAGAGTGGAGGGACATGAAAGGGAAGCAGTGGTTGGGAAGGGAGTAAGACAGGGTTGTAGCCTCTCCCCGATGTTGTTCAATCTGTATATTGAGCAAGCAGTAAAGGAAACAAAAGAAAAATTCGGGGTAGGTATTAAAATTCATGGAGAAGAAATAAAAACTTTGAGGTTCGCCGATGACATTGTAATTCTGTCAGAGGCAGCAAAGGACTTGGAAGAGCAGTTGAATGGAATGGACAGTGTCTTGAAAGGAGGATATAAGATGAACATCAACAAAAGCAAAACAAGGATAATGGAATGTAGTCTAATTAAGTCCGGTGATGCTGAGGGAATTAGATTAGGAAATGAGGCACTTAAAGTAGTAAAGGAGTTTTGCTATTTGGGGAGCAAAATAACTGATGATGGTCGAAGTAGAGAGGATATAAAATGTAGGCTGGCAATGGCCAGGAAAGCGTTTCTGAAGAAGAGAAATTTGTTAACATCCAGTATTGATTTAAGTGTCAGGAAGTCATTTCTGAAAGTATTCGTATGGAGTGTAGCCATGTATGGAAGTGAAACATGGACGATAAATAGTTTGGACAAGAAGAGAATAGAAGCTTTCGAAATGTGGTGCTACAGAAGAAGGCTGAAGATTAGATGGGTAGATCACATAACTAATGAGGAGGTATTGAATAGGATTGGGGAGGAGAGAAGTTTGTGGCACAACTTGATCAGAAGAAGGGATCGGTTGGTAGGACATGTTCTGAGGCATCAAGGGATCACCAATTTAGTATTGGAGGGCAGCGTGGAGGGTAAAAATCGTAGAGGGAGACCAAGAGATGAATATACTAAGCAGATTCAGAAGGATGTAGGTTGCAGTAGGTACTGGGAGATGAAAAAGCTTGCACAGGATAGAGTAGCATGGAGAGCTGCATCAAACCAGTCTCAGGACTGAAGACCACAACAACAACAACAACATGTTCTTAACTGTTCTACACTATGCAGCATAGATAAAGTTGTAGAAAGGAAGCAATTTTTTAATATAACTATCAATAATCGTCGAAATCTTAACTGTTTATTCCCATTGTCCTAAAAACCACCGATAATGACGAGTTAAGCATTCAAGACAATCAGTGAAGCGTTAATCTTTTTTTAAATAATTTCACCAGAAATAAAAATTCTCTCTTACAAAATTTAATTAGACTGTTTTTCGTCTATTTATAGGCCTAATATATAAAATTCCTCCCGAACAGGTCATGAAGGCCCAACGACACCGACCGGCCGCCGTGTCATCCTCAGGCCATGGCGTCACTGGATGGGGATGTGGAGGGGCATGTGGTCAGCACACCGGTCTACCGGCCGTATCTCAGTTTACGAGACCAGAGCCGCTACTTATCAATAAAGTATCTCCTCAGTTTGCCTCACAAGGGCTGAGTGCACCCCGCTTGGCAACAGCGCTTGGCAGACCGGATGTGCTAGCCCAGCTCGACAGTGCTTAACTTCAGTGATCTGACGGGAACCGGTGTTACCACTGCGGCAAGGCCGTTGGCCGCCTAGTATATACTTTTCATCAATTTAGATTGGTTAATAATATCTTTTACGCTGATAAACCCACTCTATGAAGTTAATTGAAGTCGTCGTAACGTTTTTGGAGCAGAGATGTAGGCTGCACTTTTGATAATTAATTTCTGGTCGGAATATTCAAGCATATACGTCTAATTCCTCTATTAACATAGTAAATAACACTTCCTTTTTTTCAGACACGGGAGTAAAACGACACTGATAAACCAACTGATCAGTTTTCAATAAGACACGCGAATGCCATTGTGGTGAGCGTACTGTAAGACCTTCGGTACACACACCATCAGATTATTTGACTTGTCGCTCTAACGAAGTAGGCGAGTGTCAGCAATATGTCTCGTGGTCTTATTGTGGCGTGTTTATCTTCTGCCGTTAGGTCAGACGATAGAAATGCCACTTGCATGCTTAGAGTAGCAGATTGACGGTGACCAAAATTGACAATCTGAAGTTCCTTTGGTCTTGGTACGTTAATCTTATTCTCACATATCTCTGATACTTGACAAGGTGTCTATACATTTATCTTCATGGCTATGTACAGGAATACGATAATCTTATTAGGCACAGACTGAAACTTGACTATAGAATGGTACAGACAAATGCACACTGGTACACACTAATGCAGACTAATGCAGACTGACTAATCGGAGGTCTGCACACTCGTTATAATACCTCGCGCGTTCAGGTATCACTGCGCGAGTGTGATCCGCGAGGAGAAAAGGTTCTACGTTAGCAGCAATCTCATTGGCTGCGTTACATATTAATACGCGGATCGGCGGAAGCAGAATTTGGTCCGTTTCTGAGACAGCGCCATCTCGTAGTGCGGAGACGGACGAGCGCTGCGCCTGCGCTGTTGTGCTTAGCGGGGCGCGCTCTAGTGGGAAAGTTGTGTACGCGCTGACTACGCGGAACTATGTACACAACAGCCATTTATTCACTGTATTTTGTAGATGTAGGTGTTCTTAGCGTAAAATGCAACGAAGTATATAAATTGTTAAATGGCGTCGAGTATCATTCACAAAATAAGCGACTTTGCCGCTGAGTTCTGTAGCTATCTCACTCGCATCAGCTCTGGCTGCGCGACTAGCGGGCGCGCGATGTGGCGAAGACGGAGTCTGGAGGAGGAGCCAGAGGATGGAGCTCGGCGAGCACCGGTCGAGTCGCGGCGCAGCACGTGACACGCCGCAGCAGAGCCGGCCTGTGGACGCGTGGAGGGTGGCGGGGCCTGGCGCGATGCAAACAAGGCACCGCGGCTGGCGTCGCATAGGGTTTGGGAGTGCGGAGCGAGAAACTGCCACTCCTAGATTCGTGGTAACATCATTGGCATATATCGTTCCTGAAGAATTCATCAGCTATTTTTCATAAAACGCCGGCCGGAGTGGCCGTGCGGTTCTAGGCGCTACAGTCTGGAACCGAGCGACCGCCGCGGTCGCAGGTTCGAATCCTGCCTCGGGCATGGATGTGTGTGATGTCCTTAGGTTAGTTAGGTTTAAGTAGTTCTAAGTTCTAGGCGACTGATGACCTGAGAAGTTAAGTCGCATAGTGCTCAGAGCCATTTGAACCATTTTTTTTTCATAAAACGTATGTTGTCGCGTGTTGAAAGGCTCAGGTTGTGAGCAATGTTGTGCGGGTTTGGCTAGAAATGTACCACTCTTGGGGCATGCGCCTTAGTTGCGTCTTAGTGGGCAAATGTAAAAATTGCGACTGAAACTAACAAGGG
Source organism: Schistocerca piceifrons (assembly GCF_021461385.2). Classification (NCBI taxonomy): domain Eukaryota; kingdom Metazoa; phylum Arthropoda; class Insecta; order Orthoptera; family Acrididae; genus Schistocerca; species Schistocerca piceifrons. Next base: position 28,351,544 of record NC_060144.1, read on the forward strand.
TCGTACATCTGGGCTAATATTGTTTTGTACCGAGTAGCCATTTCCTATGTATTTGAACTTACTGTGTCTATCTACATTTACATGGATACTCTGCAAATCACATTTAAGTGTCTGGCAGAGGGTTCATCGAACCACCTTCACAATTTTCTATTATTACAATCTCGTATAGCGCGCGAAAACAACGAACGCCTATATCTTTCCGTACGAGCTCTGATTTCCCTTATTTAATCATGATGATCGTTTCTCCCTCTGTAGGCCGGTGTCAACAAAATATTTGCGCATTCGGAGGAGAAAATTGGTGATTGAAGTTTCGTGAGAAGATTCTGCCCAACGAAAAACGCCTTTGTTTTAATTATGTCCTCCTCAAGTCCTGTATCGTTTCAGTTACGCTCTCTCCCCAATTTCGTGAGAATACAACACGTCTTTGAACTTTCTCGATGTACTCCGCAAATCCTATCTGGTAAGGATCCCACACCACGCAGAAGTATTCTAAAAGAGGACGGACAAGCGTAGTGTGGGTAGTCTCTTTACTACATCTCTTACATTTTCGAAATGTCCTGCAAATAAAACGCAGTCTTTGGTTAGCCTTCCTCACAACACTTTCTATGTGTTCCTTCCATTTTAAGTTGTTCGTAATTGTAATTCCTAGGTATTTAGTAGAATTTACGTCCTTTACATTTGACTGATTTATCGTGTAACCAAAGTTTAACAAAAATGGCTCTGAGCACTATGGGACTTCTGAGGTCATCAGTCCTCTAGAACTTAGAACTACTTAAACCTAATTAACCTAAGGACATCACACACACCCATTCCCGAGGCAGGATTCGAACCTGCGACCGGAGCGGTAGCGCAGTGCCAGACTGTAGCGCCTAGAACCGCTCGGCCACCCTGGCCGGCTGAAGTTTAACAGATTCCTTTTAGCACTCATGTGGATGACCTCACACACTTCGTTATTTATGATCAATTGCCAATTTTCGCACCATACAAATATCTTTTCTAAATCGTTTTGCAATTTGTTTTGATCTTCTGATGACTTCTAGTCGATAAACGACACTGTCATCTGCAAAAAACCTAAGTGCGCTGCTCAGATTCCCCCAAATCGTTTATATAGATAATGAACAGCAAAGGGCCTCTAACACTACTTTGCGGAAAGCCAGAAATCACTTCGGTTTTACTCTGTGATTTTCCGTCAATTATTACGGACTGTGGCCTCTGACAGGAAATCACAAATCCAGTCACATAACTGAGACGATATTCCATAAGCACGCAATTTCACTACAAGCCGCTTGTGTCGTACAGTGTCAAGAGCCTTCTGAAAATCCAGAAATACGGAATCAATGTGAAACCCTTGGCAACAGCACTCAACACTTCATCCGAGTAAAGACGTAGCTGTGTTTCACAAGAGCGATGTTTTCTAAATCCATGTTGATTTTGGTGAATAGACAGTTTTCTCAGAGGTAATTAATAATGTTCGAACTGAATATTTGTTCCAAAATTCTGCTGCACATTTACGTTAATGATATGGGTCAGTAATTTAGTGGATTACTCCTACTACCTTTCTTGAATATTGGTGTGACCTGTGCAATTTTCCAGCCTTTGGGTACGGATCTTTCGTCAAGCGAACGGTTGTATGCGATTGTTAAGTATGGAACTATTGTATCAGCATACTCTGAAAGGAACTTAATAGGTATAGTCTGGACGAGAAGACTTGCTTTTATTAAATGATTTAAGTTGCTTCCTTACTCAGAGGATATTTACATCTACGTTACCCATGTTGGCGGCTGTTCTTGGTTCGAATTCTGCAGCACTTACTTCGTCTTCTTTTGTGGAGGCATTTCGGAAGGCTGTGTTTAGTAGAATTAGAGGTTACAATATCAGTATCGCTACGACAACCCTGTGTTCACTAATCCCTGTATCGGTTTTGTTGCTCGTTAGTAACTCAGGATCATCTGTTACTAAGAGGTCAAGTGTGTTTTCACAACTGTTTACTATTCGCGTGGGTTCATGAACTAACTACTCGACATAACTTCCAGAGAATGCGTTTAGTACAATTTCGGGTGATGTTTTATGCGTACCTCCAAAATTAGCCACGTATTTTCGCCAACATATCGAGGGTAAATTAGTCACGACCAACTATAATCGTATGAGTCGGGTACGTGTTTGAAATCAAACTAAAGTTTTCTTTGAACCTTTCAGGAATTTATCATCTGAGTTGGGAGCTCGACAAAAGGCTCCAATTATTTTATTCCAATTGGCAAAAATGACCTCTGCCCATACTAACTCACAGGAACTATCTACTTCAATTTCACGGCATGTTAAAGTACTTCTAACAGCAACAAACACCCCCCCGACAACCGTGTTTAGCCCATCCTTTCGGAACACGGTCAGGTTCTTCGCAAAAATTTCGGCTGAGTTTATCTCTAGTTTCAGCCAGCTTTCATTGCCTATAACGATTTGAGCATCAGTGCTTTCTATTAGGGCTTGGAGCTCTGGAACTTTCCCAACACACCTACGACAATTTGCAACTGTTATACCTCTGGTTTCTTTATCTACATTCTTCCTGTGTCCGGCCTGCACCCTTTGTGACTGAAGCCCTTTTTGTGTTTCCCCGAGACCCTATAACCTAAAAAATCGCCCAGTCCACGCCACACAGCCCCTGCTACCCAAGTAGCTGCCTCCTGCGTATAGTGAACTCCCGATCTATTCAGCGGAACCGGATACCCAAACACCCTTTGGCGCAAGTCAAGGAATCTGTAGCCTACACGGTCGCAGAACCGTATGAGCCTCTGATTCAGACCCTTCACTCGGCTACGTACCAGAGGTCCGCAATCGGTCCTGTCGACTATGCTGCAAATGGTCAGCTCTCCTTTCATCTCGCAAGCAAGACTGGCAGCCTTTACCACTTGTGTTAGCCTCTCGAAACCAGAGAGAATCTCTTCTTATCCAAAGTGACACACGTCATTGGTACCGACGTGAGCCACCACCTGCAGTTGGCTGCATCCTGTTCTCTTGATGGCATCCGGGAGGAAACGTTCGATGCTTAAAATCATCTAAAACGCAGAGTGTCTAAAAGCCCGTTAAATGGACTGTTGTGTGGCTGTAGTGGTAGCCTTGTGGTCGTTATTTCTGATATTTTCCAAGTCGAGCGTTTGACACCCACGTAGACAGATGAACTATTTTAGCAAGGAAAATATTGCATCTGAGCTATTGGTTGATATGTGAGTGGCTTAGAGGCGTCTAGTTGAAATATTCTGTTGTTATTCTTACTGCCATCTTTAACATGTTCTGTCAGTGCTGCCATATGCGTCATTTTAGAGTAATTTGTGACAGTAAGATAATTTTTCTAGCCTCTAGTCGCACCTCTTGTTTAAAGTGTTTTAAAACCTTCCACCCATTTCAGGATTTTATTGATTATTCATTGACCTCATGTTTAATCATCAGGAAGTTCGTGCCCACACCGTTTCAGTGTGCCGTCAGCGCTGAGGCATTGGTTAATGCAAGTATTGTTTTCATGTGTTGTGTCGACCGAGGCCCATGTTTGAGGATGTCCTGTTAGACGACTAGCTTCACTAGTACTTCGAATTTAAAATCCCAAGCACTTGTCATTGCCCAGGAAAATTGTTAACCTGCTTAATTTAGTGGCGGCTAGAGCCATGAAGTTGTTTTTAAAAACTTTTTTCCGTGTTGTGTGGCCAGCGACCGGATTTACAAAAAAAAAAAAAAAAAAAAAAAAAAAAAATGGCTCTGAGCACTATGGGACTTAACTTCTTAGGTTATCAGTCCCCTAGAACTTAGAAGTACTTAAACCTAACTAACCTAAGGACATCACACACATCCATTCCCGAGGCAGGATTCGAACCTGCGACCGTAGCGGTCTCGCAGTTCCAGACTATAGCGCCTAGAACCGCTCGGCCAACCCGGCCGGCCCGGATTTACAGACTGTAGTTGCTATAGTGCAGGTTTTCCTGGAGAATCGTGCCCCAAATACTTCAGAGATTTAAGAAAATGACAGTATTACACTGCAATTCGATTTTTTTCGTTTTAAATTACGACAAATTAAGTTATTGCAAGGCACGCAGTGGTGCCGTCGAAGTACTGCCGCCTGTGGCGATTCGAGAAGTGCCGCTCCTGGTTGTACGGGTACCGATTGTTGCTGTGAAGTCCACCAGGGCGTTTTGATTGTCCGCTGTGCTGGTATATGATCCGGCCCGTGTTATGGAGCTGGTAGAAGACATACACTGAAGAGCCAAAGAAACTGGTACACCTGCCTAATATAGTGTAGGGCCCCCGCGAGCTCGCAGAAGTGCCGCAGCACGACGAGGCACGGACTCGACTAATGTCTAAAACATTGCTGGAGCGAACTGACACCATGAATGCTGCAGGGCTGTCCATAAATCCGTAAGCGTCCGAGTGGGTGGTGATTTCTTCTGAACAGCACGTTGCAAGGCATCCCAGGTATGCTCAAATGTTCATGTCTGGGGAGTTTGGTGGCCAGCGGAAGTGTTTAAACCTAGAAGAGCGTTCCTAGAGTCACTCTGCAGCAATTCTGGACATGTGGGGTGCCGCCTTGTTCTACTGGAATTGGCCAAGTCTCTCGGAAAGAGCAATGGACATGAATGGATGGAGGTTATCAGACAGCATGTTTATGTACGCGTTACCTGTCAGAGTCGTATCTAGAAGCATCAGGGGTCCCATATCACTCCGACTACACACGCCCACACCATTACAGAGCCTCCACCAGTTTGAAAAGTCCCCTGCTGACATGCAGAGTCCATGGATTCACGACGTTGTCTCCATAACCGTACACATCCATCCGCTCGATACAGTTTGAAACGAGAGTCGTCGAACCAGGCGACATGTTTCCTGTCATCAACAGTCCAATGTCGGTGTAGGCGGGGCCTAGGCGAGGCTTAAAGCTTTGTGTCGTGCAGTCATCGAGGGTACACGAGTGGGCCTTCGTCTCCGAAAGCGCAAGTCGATGATGTTTCGTTAAGTGGTTTGTATGCTGACACTTTTTGATGGCCCAGAATTGAAATCTGCAGCAATTTGCGGACGGTTTGCACTTCTGTCACGTTGAACGATTCTCTTCAGTCGTCGTTCGTCCCGTAGTTGCAGGATCTTTCTCTGGCTGCGGCGAAGCCAAGATTTGATTGTTTACCAGATTTCTGATACACGGTACACTCGTGAAACGGTCGTAACGAAAAAATCCCCACTTTATCGCTATCTCGGAGATGCTTTCTCCCATTGCTCGTGCGCCGGCTATAGCACCATGTTGAAACTCACTTAAATTCTGTTAACCTGCCATTGTAACAGCAGTAACCAATCTAACAACTGCGTCAGACACTTGTTGTCTTATATAGACATTGCCGACCGCAGCGCGGTATTCTGCCTGTTTACATGTCTCTGTATTTGAATATTCATGCCTACACCAGTTTCTTTTTCGCTTCAGTGTGTGATACGGCAACCTCCCCGTCGCGTTTGTAATGCAGTCGCTGCTGTCGTAAGAACACAGACTTACTGTGTTGCAGTTCTATCCGTGAGTGCGATAGCAGAGAGAGAAACTACTCTATCCTCCAACCACTTCTACCTGCACTACAGACATGACCGGCAGGTTGCCGTTTCGTAGGTCTCCTGCCAGCCCTGTAACACGGGCCGGATCATTTACCAACACAGCGGGCAGTCAGAACGCCCTGGTGGACCCCACAGCGACAATCGGAACCCGTGCAACCAGGAGCGGCACTTGAATCGCCACAGGCGGTACTTTTGCGCGTCCTGTAATAGTTTATCGTAATGTAAAATCAAGGAAAGTCGATGTGCAGTGTAATGCTGTCATTCTCTAAAACCTCTTAGGTATTTGGATGATCGTCTAAAAAATGTGAGGCACGATTCGTCTGTTATCACTTCTCTTCCTTGCTCATCTTGCGTACTGTAAGCTTCTCACAAAGATGTGTAAATCTTTTGTTATGTGTCAGTTCTAATTAGGTTGGAAAGCGATCAGTTTGGTGACGTGTTGGTTTGTACGCCACTACGTACAGATTTGCACGATGTAAAAAAGTCTAACCTTCCAGTCTTAATTCATTTAAGGAAGTCAGATTCATGTTGTTGCATTATATTTAACGCCCGCGCGGTCCGCCATCATCAAACGTATTTGCTAGCCAAAACAGATTTTGAACATGACTACTAAAACAAGTAACAAAATAAAGTAAACAGATCATCAGCAGAATAAGTTATAAAAAATTGAAATTATCTTATTGTGCACTCCATATTCTGTTCTTGTTGTCTGTGACGTGTCCCGACTTCCGAACAATTAGACTTCCGAGGGGATGCAGCATTACACACACATCCATGCCCGACATCTTGCGGAAATCATTAACTTTAAGTAACTCAGGGGTAGGTGACGCTATAAAAATTGAGATGCATAAATAACTATATTTTATTAAAACGGAACGGCCGGCCGTGGTGGCCGAGCGGTTCGAGGCCCTTCAGTCTAGAACCGCGCGACCGCTACGGTCGCAGGTTCGAATCCTGCCTCGGGCATGGATGTGTGTGATGTCCTTAGATTAGTTAGGTTTAAGTAGTTCTAAGTCTAGGGGACTGATGACCTCAGATGTTAAGTCCCATAGTGCTCAGAGCCAATTGAACCATTTTTAAAACGAAACGCATCTTACCTAGTCATTCTCAACCAGTGTTTTATACATGAAAGTTCGAAAGCAGGAGGAAGAGGAAGGGGAGGGGGGCTACTGGTGATAACAGAAACGTGGTGATCGCAAGTGGTAGTTCAATAGTTATGAAATACAAGTACATAAACTGACAGTTACTTCAGTATGTAACACGTATCGCAGACCTCACTGCACGTTGATAATAAGTTGCTTGGAATGTTCCCATTTGCCTGAATGCACTGCTGACGGCTTCCATACTACGCTTTAACACATCCTGCAGAATGGTGCTTATGTCACGGTGAATGACAGTATTAAATTCTCACTTGTCTGCTAACGATTGGCAAAGTCTCTTTCCACCACTTAACACGAAAGGAAGTAATGCTGGGCTGTCAAAACTGGTGAACGGGATCACCGCCTCACATAGTTAAAGCGGAATAGCACACGGTTTGGAAACATTTTCTCAAGCATTGCTGTTGCACCGTCCCGCTGAAGCCAAATACTGTTCAGCAAACTTCTTGCCTGCAATTCTAAAATGAGGAAATTTTGCAGTATTTCGCAGTAGCAATCACCCTTCAATGTTGTTACATGTCTGGTTGAAAATGGTTCAAATGGCTCTGAGCCCTACGGGACTTAACTTCTGAGGTCATCAGTCCCCTAGAACTTAGAACTACTTAAACCTAACTAACCTAAGGACACCACACACATCCATGCCCGAGGCAGGATTGGAACCTGCGACCGTAGCGGTCGCGCGGTTCCAGACTGTAGCGCCTAGTGCCGCTCGGCCACTTCGGCCGGCTTACATGTCTGGTGCCATCCTCAATAATACCACGTATCCGGCCGTAGTGGCCGAGCGGTTCTAGGCGCTACAGTCTGGAACCGCGCGACCGCTACAGTCGCAGGTTCGAATCCTGCCTCGGGCATGGATGTGTGTGATGTCCTTAGGTTAGTTAGGTTTAAGTAGTTCTAAGTTCTAGGGGACTGATGACCTCAGCACTTAAGTCCCATAGTGCTCAGAGCCATTTGAACCAATACCACGTATGCCAACAGCACACCATACCAAAACTTTTGGACTCGCCTGGGCTTTTCACGTAAAGCTCGTCGATTTCCTTGTGGAATTACTGGAAGCTTTGCTCATCAACAAACACAGTCGGAAAATGTTTTTTTCATCAGACAGAAGCAGTTGTTGGCGAAACTGATTCTCAATTAACCATTGCAAGAATGTCAGTGGAGTTGAGTCTGTTGCCTATCAGTGTCCCACAACCCTTCAACCACCTAAAGTTTGTATGGACGAGTTTCGAGTCATCCAGCAAGTAGGCCAATGAACTTCATGACAGTTACAATAACTGTGCTGAACTATGTTCAGCTGATATGTGCAATCGTTCCATGATCTCACACGTTCGAACACTTCTTCCCTGGAATGGAGACTGTCAGTTCAAAACGCCATTAGTGACCTTCCACTGTCTCACCCTCTCTGGAGAATACTGTACCCCTCCAATACAGCAAAATTGCAATTATTACTGTTTCGTCGCAATGTCCGATCGTCTTCCGTGACAGAACCAGTCCGGATAAAGGCTTTCACATCCGTAATATTCGGATCTACACAGACCACTGCCCTGTGATATTCTTACCTGCCTCCCTTGAGATGTTATTATCTCAGGATGGGTAAAAAAAAAATGGTTCAAATGGCTCTGAGCACTATGCGACTTAACTTCTAAGGTCATCAGTCGCCTCGAACTTAGAACTAATTAAACCTAACTAACCTAAGGACATCACACACATCCATGCCCGAGGCAGGATTCGAACCGGCTCCAGACTGTAGCGCCTAGAACCGCACGGCCACTCCGGCCGGCCGGATGGGTCGCTTGTAATCTCTCTATAGGTAAATTAGGGATCAGAAGCTTAAAGATTCTTCTAGCCGAGCGTATCTTGCGTAGCTCGTAGGCCAAGTAAGCTCTGCGACCTTCTTCACAGAAATCGTGTCTAACCACACACCTCTATATATCGTAAGGCTAGTGAGATTATGATTTAGACAAGTTAATTCCGCTTTAGCGGTCGAATTGTGGTCGTTGAATAACATAAATGCTTCAGAAAAATTATCGTTTGGCGTAATTACTTGAGCTGAAACCAAAGATGTTCTTATATTCGTTTATCTGTCGCTATGTGAACCAACGCTGACTTCTAACACCAAGATCTGTAAACACAGTTGTCTCTGCTAAACGTATTGAAGTTCTCAATTGCAAGAAATTATTAGTTATGTAATTTGTGTCCAATTTAGACACCTCTTGAACAATAAAACTGACAATGTATCACTGATATACCGTATCACATCACTATGTTTTAAAAATGATTCTGAGATTCACAGTTTATATCACTTCTCGTAAACTCGGTAAGTCAGAGATTAAACTCTACTTTCTTTCAGCGTCGCAAACACCTCAGTGCACAGAAAGTGGTCATCAATTTCCAAAATAATTAATTCTTTAACACATTTCTTTTTAGAAGACACAAAACGTTTTATCTTGTAACACCATACACTTATGGCTGCTACGTTAGTATTACCATGTTCACCTGCCACAAGCGTGGCTCTTCCACAACAGCTAAAATGGAACTCTGACATAGGACCGATGTTACAACATCACATTTTCGTTTATGAAGCATAATTTCCTTGTTGAGCCGCAGCATGTAAGGGAAGCTTCCGGCATCTTCTTCCTGCGCACAGCCATCGGCCCTCTAACGCCTGCGTACAGCGACTTCAACATTCCGACTCAGGTGGATGATCCCTCTGCTGCTGCTTAACTGCTGCGCCGCTCATGAGGCATAAGAAACAACAAACACACAAACTGGTAGGTTTCAAAACAGGAATTAACATTATTTATACAAACATTGTCTGTGTTATACTAAACATGAATATTCAGGCAGGCACTTGCAACTTGCCGCAGCGGCGCTAATTCATTCTGTAAAAAAACTCTGTATTAACACACCCTCCTATTTAACAATGTAATGCATGTACAGCATTAAACGCTCATTTAGTCAGGGTTGCCCACTGCCACCGTTAGATGCTAGATATGCCATCTTGTAATAAATGCTCTAGTGTAAATACTACCAGCATGTTGTTGTCACTGATACAGTTTTTTACACAGTATAACTTCATAAAGTCGCACATCTCAAGAACTGTACGTAATAGACAAAAATTGTTTGAATATTATGAATCGGTATGATTCAGTTGCTGTAGAGTGCTGGATACGAAAAATCCATTGCCTTTTTATCAGTGTTCTTCGAACATAATATTTCTGGGAACGTGTTAAAAGCAAGAGCTTGGGTGACGTTTGCCGTGACTGTATCTCGGGGTCGCCGGGACAATCTCGAAATGTCGCGACATTCCACTGGCGACGTCAGGGCAGCCAACCTTGAATGCCAGCGCCACACTGCACGGGGATCCCCCAGCAGAAAGCCTGCCTGGGTCTCTGGAGCGAAATGCCAGTCGACGCTCCCATTCTGACTGCTTTCAGGAGCCTCATTTACCCCGGAGCTAATGACAGTTCGCCAGAGTCTACTACCATTCGCTTCTACGTCTTTCAACAAGCCATCACGCACGAGAGAACGAACATAGCTTGCCAGCACTTAGAGCGCTTTTAATCAGCAGACATGTGTCGATAAAATGACAGCTATAACCGCGATACAAGACTGTGATATTTAAAAATGTTTATTTTGGGTGTTGAGGGCGCCGTTTTCGACGAAACGTGAAAACTGTAGTAGAAAAAGAAATATGGAGTGAAAGCACTCCTGGACGATAATGTCAATAACGTGAAATTAATGTAATGTAAATATGAATATACGATCTGTAACATATTGTTGTTGTTGTTGTGGTCTCCAGTCCTGAGACTGGTTTGATGCAGCTCTCCATGCTACCCTATCCTGTGCAAGCTTCTTCATCTCCCAGTACCTACTACTGCAGCCTACATCCTTCTGAATCTGCTTAGTGTATTCATCTCTTGATCTCCCTCTACGATTTTTACCCTCCACGCTGCCCTCCAGTACTAAATTGGTGATCCCTTGATGCCTCAGAACATGTCCTACCAACCGATCCCTTCTTCTAGTCAAGTTGTGCCACAAACTCCTCTTCTCCCCAATTCTATTCAATACCTCCTCATTAGTTATGTGATCTACCCATCTAATCTTCAGCATTCTTCTGTAGCACATTTCGAAAGCTTCTATTCTCTTCTTGTCCAAACTATTTATCGTCCATGTTTCACTTCCATACATGGCTACACTCCATCTGTAACATAGGCTACTGGATAACGTCTACTATAAATTTTGTTGTTGGGGGAATAGCCTGATCTAGGGAAACACTACTTTCATTATTCGGTTATTACATCAAGAGCTAAAATAACAGCGGTATATTTGTGATGAAATTGCTGCTATCTTGGACGTAGGTCAAAGCATAGTCCGATTTTTCGCATATCTTTAATCCTAAGGTTACATAAATCGACGTAGTAGATACCTATTCACGTCTCTTCAATTTATAAAAAAACTTATTGTGCTTTATCTTTGTAATAAAGAGGTATAAAAAATTGTTCCTTTTCACTCCTTTTCCGCCTACGGAAACAAATAATGAATTAATCGTCTTTCTCGCGTCACAAATTCGATCTTTGAGTGCGTCAGCAATTTCCTAGCAAGAATTTCCGTTTTTGTTCGATGTTTTCTGCTGCGAATCTCTTGGATCCTGCAAGCACCTGTTATATCCACATTCTTCTGTCAGCAAAATTATACTGTCTTGTGATCACTCCATTGCTCACGCAACTCAAGTTCCTCAGCAAAAGTAGTTCACGCGCGAGAAACAAGACTGAGAAATTGAATGACTTCGGTGGTGTTCACATCGAGGCGAGCGCCGAAGCGGAGAAGGCGCTAACATGCTTTGATGGTTCGCTAAAGGCCGACAACCAACGCAACACGACCTTGTACCTGCGAATGCGAAACGAACACGACAGAGTGCTGTTTGCCCGCGCTCGCGCCCACAGTTTACACCAGAGAGAAGCTTGTTCGATTTTGCTCGTTTGTTTATGTTACAGCGTAAACCAGGGTTTACGATCTGAAACACAGAGCGAGTTCTCGCTCTGCAATATCTTTGGCTTTGCAGCCACCGTTATCAGGTACAAGAAACTCTTCTTAGGGCAATTGAGAAGGCAGCAGTGGGAATATGACGGTATGAGGTAGAGATGACAGATGGTTTGTTCAGTATGAGTATAGTGAGAAAGACCACCTAAATTGTGGTCCTTCTCCGCGATTGGCTGCTGCGTTCGGAAATAGTGCGCCCAAATTATAATCTTCTGTTATTAATGTTACACAAACTAAACAGAGTATTTACTTGCATTTCATATTAAAGCGTCTCTTGATAGCGTGGTATCATTCTATTATTTCACAAGTGCTAATAACCAACAGAATAATAAACAGTTGCTAAATGAAAAAGCGGACGAAACACTTCGGAGATCTTCGGATCGCGCCTAACTTGGATGGCGGACGAAGTGGTCCGGCTGTCAGATCGGAGCTGGTTCGGCAGTCTCGGGGGACGACATGTTGTCTGCCGCAGTATCAGTTAAGACTTAATTTGCAATGTCTAGTTCGTAAATGTGAGAGATGGACTGACAGTCTTGGAGGGCAAACATGTTGGCTGCCACGGTCGGCGTCAGGTTAAGACTTTATTAGCAATGTGTGGTAATATGGACATGTAGTTGAGAACAGTGTGATAGTAATTACGGAAATACGCAGTTCATTTTGTTGAGGAATGGAAATTATTTATGGTTCTAAAGTGGGATGTAATTGTGCAATTTCTCGTGTTCTGATAATAAAAAACGGGTGGCATACCGTATAAACAAACTGATTAGAAATTTAATTACTTCTAAAATATGTTTCCGGTAAGAGTTCTTTACAGCCCCAAGATAACAGATTTACGACCTCCGTGCCGTTTCCTGCGCAGGGGACAACTACTATAGAAAACTGCAGGTTGGTGAGCATTAATTAAAACTTACGCATTCCACTCAGTGCGGTGGAAGTAAGTATGAACCTCGCGTGTACTGCAATTTTAGTACAAATGAGTTGAATATATATATATATATATATATATATATATATATACACTCCTGGAAATTGAAATAAGAACACCGTGAATTCATTGTCCCAGGAAGGGGAAACTTTATTGACACATTCCTGGGGTCAGATACATCACATGATCACACTGACAGAACCACAGGCACATAGACACAGGCAACAGAGCATGCACAATGTCGGCACTAGTACAGTGTATATCCACCTTTCGCAGCAATGCAGGCTGCTATTCTCCCATGGAGACGATCGTAGAGATGCTGGATGTAGTCCTGTGGAACGGCTTGCCATGCCATTTCCACCTGGCGCCTCAGTTGGACCAGCGTTCGTGCTGGACGTGCAGACCGCGTGAGACGACGCTTCATCCAGTCCCAAACATGCTCAATGGGGGACAGATCCGGAGATCTTGCTGGCCAGGGTAGTTGACTTACACCTTCTAGAGCACGTTGGGTGGCTCGGGATACATGCGGACGTGCATTGTCCTGTTGGAACAGCAAGTTCCCTTGCCGGTCTAGGAATGGTAGAATGATGGGTTCGATGACGGTTTGGATGTACCGTGCACTATTCAGTGTCCCCTCGACGATCACCAGTGGTGTACGGCCAGTGTAGGAGATCGCTCCCCACACCATGATGCCGGGTGTTGGCCCTGTGTGCCTCGGTCGTATGCAGTCCTGATTGTGGCGCTCACCTGCACGGCGCCAAACACGCATACGACCATCATTGGCACCAAGGCAGAAGCGACTCTCATCGCTGAAGACGACACGTCTCCATTCGTCCCTCCATTCACGCCTGTCGCGACACCACTGGAGACGGGCTGCACGATGTTGGGGCGTGAGCGGAAGACGGCCTAACGGTGTGCGGGACCGTAGCCCAGCTTCATGGAGACGGTTGCGAATGGTCCTCGCCGATACCCCAGGAGCAACAGTGTCCCTAATTTGCTGGGAAGTGGCGGTGCGGTCCCCTACGGCACTGCGTAGGATCCTACGGTCTTGGCGTGCATCCGTGCGTCGCTGCGGTCCGGTCCCAGGTCGACGGGCACGTGCACCTTCCGCCGACCACTGGCGACAACATCGATGTACTGTGGAGACCTCACGCCCCACGTGTTGAGCAATTCGGCGGTACGTCCACCCGGCCTCCCGCATGCCCACTATACGCCCTCGCTCAAAGTCCGTCAACTGCACATGCGGTTCACGTCCACGCTGTCGCGGCATGCTACCAGTGTTAAAGACTGCGATGGAGCTCCGTATGCCACGGCAAACTGGCTGACACTGACGGCGGCGGTGCACAAATGCTGCGCAGCTAGCGCCATTCGACGGCCAACACCGCGGTTCCTGGTGTGTCCGCTGTGCCGTGCGTGTGATCATTGCTTGTACAGCCCTCTCGCAGTGTCCGGAGCAAGTATGGTGGGTCTGACACACCGGTGTCAATGTGTTCTTTTTTCCATTTCCAGGAGTATATATATATATATATATATATATATATATATATATATATATATATATATATATATATTGCTCCCCCTCTGTCTACCTTTCTCAATTTTCCGTATCCGTAACTCCCATGTTGAAAACACTCATCACCATAAATATGCGTTGTTTCTACTCTTTGCCATCACGACTGCTTGAACTGCTGTCAAAAATTGGTCTTTTTTCTACAAACACGGCATTTGAAGTCGATGCTCTAGCTTAAATTGTCTTTTCACTACTTGCTTATCTTTGCCGAATCGTGGTAGAAGCAACACGTAAGTCCTTTGTATTGCCTACTTACAGAATGTTAGTTGAAAATTAATTATTCAACTGTTTCTTTTCTTCAGTTTAGGTGATGTACCCTATTTCAAATAATGTTTTCTGGATTACATGTATTATTTATGTTCTTTCAGAGGCCGTCTTCAAAAGGTTAGAGATGGACTGTTCAAAGATCAAAAGATTCGGACTTCATTGTTCTGTTTCGTTAAGCATTCTTTTCACCCTTAACATACCAAGCTGGTTCCTCTAGGGCCCCCAACAAGTGATTTTTAATGATACTCCAACAGTGAGACCCAATTAAGATATATACAGGGTGATTATAATTAGTTTCAAACCGCTGTAGAAATATCACTGGTCAAAAAGACGTCAAATTGCAACGGAATATTATCGGAGAAGGGGGAAAACGTGTGGCAGAAGAAAAATAGTTACAAAATACTGCTACAGATGGCGCTGTAAGCATCATAATTTAATAGTAGTTGACTACAAATGACAAATCAATCATACAGCAATGCGTGAGGTGTACGTTTGACGTTAAACAAACTGTACTACTCAGTGTGTATGGGTGTTCAGGTGTGATACTGTTAGTTACGTAAGACCATCCACCACGACAAGGTCATATCACATCGGATGGGAAAAATCGGTTTCTAACTGTCCTGAGGCCAAAAACCGCATAAAAAGCATAACTGACATCGGTTTTCAATTGACCTGAGATCAAAAACCGCATAAAAAGCATCAATCAAAATTAATTCAGGTTATTAATTTCCGGTTGACTGGCGCAAAACATGTTCAGTATGCTGTCCACCGATTTCTGCAACAAGTTGAAATCAAGAAACAGCATGTTCCACAACTGATCGAAGTGTTTCCGCGGTCACGTTCAGAATGCGTGTCTTCAATGCAGCTAACTGTGCAATCGGAACACTGAACACATGTCTCAGACAGCCCCACAGCTAGAAGTCATACGGATTAAGATCACGTGATCGGGACGGCCAGGCCATACGGAAGTGGCGGCTGATAATTCTAGCGTTTCCGAAATGGCGCTTCAGCAGCTGCTTAACTGGATTTGGAATGTGCGGAGGTGCGCCATCTTGCATAAAAATGATCCCATCCACACATCTAGGCTGTTGGAGAGCTGGAATGGCGTGGATGCGCAAAAGACACTCATAGCGCTTACCAGTGACGGCACAGGTAACAGGACCGGAAGCACCTGACTCTTCGAAAAAATATGGCGCTGTAATAAATGATGCTGTAAACGCGCACCGCACAGTGACCTTTTCAGGATGAAGTGATGATTTGCGTGTGGATTTTCCGTTGCCCATATTCGACAATTCTGTGTATTGACATATTCTGTGGGCTTCGTCTGTCCACAAAATGTTCCATGGCCAGTCAGTGTCCACTTCCTTGGGAGCAAGAAATTCTAAAGCAAAGCTCTCTCTTGCTGGCAGATCAACAGGAAGCAACTCGTGCACATGGGTAATTTTGAATCGATAGCAAAGAAGGATGTTTCGTAGGATTTTACGCACCGTGCTCCGGGTATGTCCAATGTTCTGGTAATTCTCCGTGCACGACACGTTTGCACACCACCATTCGTCTCCTCCTGCATTGCTGTGGCCACTGTATTACAGAATTAGACCTATAATACACACATTCAGAAATATTTTAAAAAATTAAAACACTTGTGGACCCGGCAGGACCCTGCTTGGTATACTACGTTATATGTTTCGATGGATTTATTTTTTGTTATTTTTCAGAATGTCAACGCGAAAAATTTACGAAGATGGCTTCCAAGCAAGTCTTAGTTGCTGTCATTCTTCGGATCCTGGATGAATGTCATTTAAGTGATCTAGAAGGGGTGTTGAATGAACCTGATGAGAAATTTATTCCAGAAGAAGATATGTCGGACTCGGAAGATAACCTTGAATTCAGAAGGAAGTGGCGTTACCAGCGAAAATTCTGACTGGGATTCCGACGAATGAGATGAGTTTGTTGCAGAGTCAGGGCGAATATGGACAAGCTGACCACCGACTCGCTGTCGTCAGTGTAACACTGTGAAAGCATCTCCCGGCTCAATGCACGCAAATGATCTTGCACCCACAACGTCCGGCGATTCCAACATGTTCTTTTATGACCAAATTGTAGATACCGTATGCACATTCACCAGTGCTAAAATGTCACGTGTTGTTCAGAATTACGTTGCAAATACTGCTCTGAACAGAATGAGGTGGAGATTGTCAAGATGTGAGCAGTTTTTGATGTGCTGCTGACTTTTGGAGCTCTTCGCTGTCTAAAGGAATCAGTTTCCGAAATGTGGACAACGGGCAAAAGTATTCGTTATGCCGTTTTCACTGCTGCCATGGCACAGGATTGTTTTGTGCATATTCTTCTGTCAACGCAACATGGCAACAATGCTTTTTTAAATTTAAATATAGTTCTAGACATCGAAAGAACCTAATCTGAGTAGCCTTTACACTGTGTAACTGTTAAATAATTTAGTTAGATGTGAATGTGTTGAGATGAATTTCTTTAGCCAGAAATTTGGTATTTTATCTTTTCCAGGGACTTTCCAATTGTGAGTAGAATTAATTGCTTGAGTGACTTCATGTTGCAAAATTATCACTTCAGGCATCCGCGGTATCATCTTGTATGTGTCTGTTTCTGCTTGTATCCACCGTGCATGCCTGTTATGTTGTACCGGGTTTGAACATATGTTGCTCCAGAAGTGTTCCATGTCTGTTATGTTTGGTGGATTGTCTATTTTAATGTGTGTGTTATCTATTGTCTGGTAAAATTTCTTTTGGTTTGTGTTGAATGTTTGGTTTTGTTTCCTTCAATTTTCACTTTTTTTGTACCTTTTAAGTCGTTTGGCCAATGCTTGTAATTTCTGCTTCTTTTCATCTAATTGCTCTATCGCTTCTTGTTGTGAGATTTTACCTAAACTTTTTCGTTTTTTTTCTGACATTTCATTTCTTATAAATTGTGTTAGCTGTCCGATGTCTTTTCTCAGTTTTCTATTCTGATCTGTAGCCTGTGTTGCCATGCTGGTTTTGTGGGTTTCTTGTGTGTGTTGGTTGGTTCTGATCTCTGCCTAGTGTGTATATTTAGTGTAGTGAGTGCTCCTATATAAACCAGTAGTTGTAACTCTTCCATAGTTGTGTTTTCATTTATTTTGTTGTGTATGATTGTGTTGATAGTCTTTATTGTTGTTTCGACTTTTGGGTTATTTGGCGGTCTATGCAAGAATGGTCTAATGTCTGTATTTGTGTCTTTGTATCCTATATAAGTCAGCTGAAATTTCTCTTCTATATCTAACATGTGTGTCAGTTCGTGTTCTATTTGTGCTTGTTCTGGTGGCTGTCTTAAGATTTCGTTTTCCTCTGATTGTTTAATTGATGCGTGTTGTTCTTTGTTTGTTTGCTCTGGGATGTTTGAGTCCATTACTGTATTTTCTTCTTCTTCTATTGCACATTATTTTGTTCCAGTATTTGTTGTACTTGTTGTTTGATGTTTTCTAATTCTGATGGGGGTATATTGTTGGTAGGCATGTTATGGGACGATATTTAGCTGGGTTTGCTGTGTCTGCTTGATCTTTAGATTTCAGATAAGTTATTCCATGTGTAAGTGTATCAATTATTACACGGATCTGATCAGCTAGTCGTTGTTCTGTTAAAAATTTTAATTCTGGGTATCTGGTAATAAATGTTGCGTATACTTGTGATCTGTATCCAGTTGTGTTGACTCCTAGGTTTGTTGCTTGGTAATAACAGAACAGGAGGTGTCGATTAACTTCATCTGACCATCTCATCCTCTGTCTTTGTTTTCCTTCTAGGGTGGTTGCAGGAAGCATATCCTGCAAAACACCTTTATTTGGATTTAAATCATTTTCCAGTTGGCTAGCAGTGTCGTTACCATTGTGGGCGGGCATAGGGTTCAGGCGTCGTCCCCGACCATGACGGCGCTTGTCCGAGTCTTCATTAGTTCTGTCCTGAACCAAGTAATCACACTAAAAGGAGGGTTAGCCCTATTAGTGGTTTGTTCTTTTCGTCGCCTTTTACGAGTGGCAGAAGATACCGGAGGCCTATTCTTTTCCCAGGCCTCCACGGCGTTATTATTATTATTATTATTTCATTTGTGTATGAACGGTTGTCTATTATGTAGAGTCTATAAAAAAGGAAATAATCATTTTTGTGTTTGTGTAATATTTATGTATCTATATTTTGCAAATAACGTCTGTGGTCGGCGAGTGTGGAAATCGAAGCAGACAATGATAACTGAAAAAATTAACAAAGATATTTATTAGCGTACTCAAGTGATTCTAAATAGAGGAGGCTTAAATGTTACTCTCTGCCTTCTTGTGGCCGTTAAAGTTTTAAGAGCCTGTGACGCTCGCTTGAATGCTTGGTTAGCTTTCTTTTGTTCCTTGTTCGAGAAAGACGCCATTGGAGGCTGATGTATAAAAAAGGTGTGTACTTTGAATTTATGTTGATCTTTGAATACAGAAATTGTTAAAAATGTTGTGGTTGGCAGGAGAGCCAACACCGTGTTGCTAGAGGAAGCCGAAAGGCACGCCTTTTAGCTCACGCAGGCTGGCGTGAGGTCTGGAACAGGACAAGGAAATTAGGATTTAGAAAAAAACGGACGTAGCTGGTGGAATACTTAACTTTAATCCATTAATGGTGAACGTCGCTCTTGGCGTTACATGATTCACAGTATCAGTAGTAACTGGTAATGGCGCCTTGCTAGGTCGTAGCAAATGACGTAGCTGAAGGCTATGCTAACTATCGTCTCGGCAAATGAGAGCGTATTTTGTCAGCGAACCATCGCTAGCAAAGTCGGCTGTACAACTGGGGCGAGTGCTAGGAAGTCTCTCTAGACCTACCGTGTGGCGGCGCTCTGTCTGCAATCACTGATAGTGGCGACACGCGGGTCCGACGTATACTAACGGACCGCGGCCGATTTAAAGGCTACCACCTAGCAAGTGTGGTGTCCGGCGGTGACAGCACAAAAAATACTTGTAATAATTTATTGCTAGCTTGTCCAGTATTTCATTCCACATTTTTCACATTTTTAGCCGTTTTCTGCATATTTAGAATTTTTCATGAAGCAGAGCTGCGCCGCGATCGCAGGAGCCGTTGCCGCGGCAAATTCAAATTAAATGAAAGCAGTTTTCCCGCAATTAAGCGGGCAGGTAATGGTACATTTTGCCCGTACGGTCTAACGCACGGCTTTCAGGGCGGGAAGGAGCGCCTGGTCCCCAGCACGAATCCGCCCGGCTGATTGGTGTCGAGGTCCGGTGAACCGGCCTGTCTGTGGATGGTTTTTAGGCGGTTTTCCATCTGCCTCGGCGAATGCAGGCCGATTCCCCTCATTCCGCCTCAGTTACACTATGTCGGCGATTGCTGCGCGAACAAGTTCTCCACGTACGCGTACACCACCATTACTCTACCACGTAAACACAGGGATTACACTCGTCTGGTGTGAGACGTTCCCTCGCGAGGGTCGACCGGGGGCCGAACCGCACAGTAACCCTGGGTTCGGTGTGGGGCGGCGGAGTGGTGAAGTGGACTGCGGTAGTCGTCGTGGGGTTGTGGACCACTGCGGCTGCGGCGGGGACGAAGCCTCTCCGTCGTTTCTAGGTCCCCGGTTAACATACAATACACACAATACAATGGTACATTAAAATTATTTCTTTCAGCTTCCCGGAGACCTCAGAGGAGAATTGTGGATTTTGTTATGTCATTTTCAGGTGGACATGGGCAAGTGCTATTACAATCTCAGTGAAGTAAGTAATTTACATAAATCAGAGTGGTAAAACTTTACTTTTGTGATATCAAAGAATGCTGTGCTGAAACCTGTTCTGGCTAATAATAATATTAAAATCAAATTTCATTTTTTGTTTCATGCTCTCGTGTTAGTCGTGGCAATCAATAGTGTTCATATGTTAAAAAATCCACCGCAGCATTTATGTTTAGCGAACATATCATACTGTAACTTCTGTACGTGTAAATAAGAGTAATTTTCAGTGCATTTCAGAGATGAAAGCAGAGGAGGACATGTTTAATTTCATGGCCGGCAGGGGTGGCCGAGCGGTTCTAGGCGCTAAAGTCTGGAACAGCGCGACCGCTACGGTCGCAGGTTCGAATCCTGCCTCGGGCATGGATGTGTGTGATGTCCTTAGGTTAGTTAGGTTTAAGTAGTTCTAAGTTCTAGGGGACTGATGACCTCAGAAGTTAAGTCCCATAGTGCTCAGAGCCATTGAACCATTTTTTTTTAAATTTCATAATTAGTTACAGTAACGATACAGTGTTCCATTTCAAACGTGCCAGATCAGGGTTATATGAAAATAGTTTGCAAAATAAAGATCACACGTCCACAGCAGGAAATCTTTGTGTTGTGCGTATCCCCACATAACAGGTCGAGGTGCACAAAGTTAAAGCTTTTAAAGTACAGAAACTAATAGTGAGAATCACAGGTTATCTTTTGTGCTCTCAAAATAAGCAATATACAGTTAATTAAAATGTTCTGCAACATAAACTGCATATAAAATCGATTGGTGCTCGCTGGAGGGACGCGCCAATCTCCAGCCTGAACTACTTCCTCCACACGCTGCAGGTTTAACGCCTTATTGGCCATCGATATACTCGACACCTTACATCATTTAAAAAGAGACAAAATTGTGGCTAGTCGGACCACACTACACGCACCAAATCAGCTACTGTCCCGTTTGTGTCGTTGGACTGTAACGTCTCTTAGCAAAAGACATATTATGTAATAAAGAGAAAACATTGTGTGTCATGTTTTGTTCTCGTATAGAATTATGTACTGATTTTTTTTTTTAGAAAATATCTGTGTCGGTGAGTACTGAAACCGCCACAGACAATACTTATTAAATATCAAACAAAGATGAGAATATGTGACTAGTATAAATATTACAGAACGAACATTAATTTCTCTGTCGTCTTCTTGGAGTTACGTGAGTAGGATAGCCTGTGACGTTATATTGTACGCTAGCGTAGCATTCTTTCGTCAAGATTGAGAGAAGGACGCCATTAGGTACTGATTTGTAAAGGTGTGTAATAATTTAATCTGTCTAAAATGTTTTGAATAGAGTTACTTAGAGAAAACTTGCATTATGATTTCTAATAAACTTGCCTGGTATTTTATCCCATCCCCTTAAGACATTTTCAGCTATTTAAATATTATCCGTTGTGCAGAGCTGCGCTACGAACGAACGAGCCGCTGCCGCGGCGCATTCAAACTGCATTAAATGAAATCTATCATACCGCAAAGAAGAGGGCAGGTAATAGTGAAGTAAAATTATTTCTTTCAGCTTCCGGACTTGCAGAGCAGAGCAGCAGATTTTATGATGTGTTTTACAGGTTGACGCGGGCTGCTGATAATATATTATTAACAGTGCAAAAAGATAATTTACCTTCATAACATAAAAGAAATCTTGCTGTGCGTAGTTCTGGTCTGGCAAACCTTATAGCAAAAACATTTTTTTCTATGACGACAGTCTCATGTTCTCATGTTCTCGTGTTAGTCGTGGTACTTATTGTTGTTTTACTGTTAACAAAAATCCACTGCAAAATTGTGATGTTGAACAATCATTGCGTACTGTAACATCAGTATTGGTAACGAAGTAATTTCCATTAACCTTTTCAATAACTATAAAGTAAGGAAGATATGTTGAACTTTATAGCGAGTTACAGTAACGAAAAAATGTTCCTTTAATAGAAAGCCAGACCCAGTATAATAAGTACACAATATATTTTGTTTTGTTGAAAATTATTGATCCAAAGAAAGTCATAGCACAGCATCACTAAAAGGTATTTCGGGGCTCTTTTCGTAGCAACATATTTTATCTCATATATTAGTTGTTACGCGAGTAATAGTAAAACAAAGCAAATAATAATAGAGCCAGCGAAAGGACCCATTGCAACCTTATATGCTGCTGCGAGCAATGGCCTTTTGCGAAGTCCCCCACTCCAAATTTCGATGGCTTGCAATTCACGTCACAGCATTCGCTCAGAAGCTGTAGAGATGGACATGAATTACTGACAGCAGCAATTCCTTTCAGGTTTTTAAGCCTGTTGTCATTGACAAGGCATGACACTTGTCTCGAACCCCTCTGTTAGTAACTTTCTGTAATCACTGTCCTTACAACCGGTTAAAAGACTGTAAGTGCTTGCGGACGCATTCGTTAGTCCGCGTTGAAACATCAGCGAATCGGGAAACTTCAGGCATGGTGTGCTCATTAGCGCGTCCAGACACGATAGCTTCCTTCTGCCATTCTGTCACGCCTACAAGTCGACCCATCTTACTCCATACCACCAACTGGCGCGCACACACACACAAACACACACACACACACACACACACACACACACACACACACACCACCTCATGGTGGTCGAGATCCAATGACTGTTAGCAGAATATGGAATCGGTGGGTTCACGAGGGTAATACGGAACGCCGTGCTGGATCCCAACGGCCTCGTATCACTAGCAGTCGAGATGACAGGCATCTTATCCGCATGGCTGTAACGGATCGTGCAGCCACGTCTCGATCCCTGTGTCAACAGATAGGGACGTGTGCAAGACAACAACCATCTGCACGAAGAGTTCGATGACGTTTGCAGCAGCATGGACTATCAGCTCGGAGACCATGGCTGCGGTTACCCTTGACGCTGCATCACAGACAGGAGCGCCTGCGATGGTGTACTCAACGACGAACCTGGGTGCACGAATGGCAAAACGTCATTTTTTCGGATGAATCCAGGTTCTGTTTACAGCATCATGATGGTCGCATCCGTGTTTGGCGACATCGCAGTGAACGCACATTGGAAGCGTGTATTCGTCATCGCCATACTGGCGTATCACCTGGCGTGATGGTATGGTGTGCCATTGGTTACACGTCTCGGTCACCTCTTGTTCGCATTGATGGCACTTTGAACAGTGGGCGCTACATTTCAGATGTGTTACGACCCGTGGCTCTACCCTTCATTCGATCCTTGCGAAGCCCTATATTTCATCAGGATAATGCACGAGCGCATGTTACAGGTCCTGTATGGGCCTTTCGGGATACAGAAAATGTTCGACTGCTGCCCTGGCCAGCACATTCTACGGATCTCTCACCAATTTGAAACGTCTGGTCAATGGTGGCCGAGCAACTGGTCGTCACAATACGCCAGTCACTACTCTTGATGAACTGTGGTATCGTGTTGAAGATGCATGGGCAGTTGTACCTGTACACGCCATCCAAGCTCTGTTTGACTCAATGCCCAGGCGTATCTAGGCCGTTATTACGGCCAGAGGTGGTTGTTCTGAGTACTGATTTCTCAGGATCTATGCACCCAAATTGCGTGAAAATGTAATAACATGTCAGTTCTAGTATAATATATGTGTCCAATGAATACCCATTTATCATCTGCATTTCTTCTTGGTGTAGCAATTTTAATGGCCAGTAGTGTAGTTATAAGTTCAAGGGGACTGATGACCTCAGATGTTAAGTCCCATAGTGCTCAGAGCCATTTGAACCATTCCTTGAGGATGATTTGGGAGACGCTCAAAATGGTTCAAATGGCTCCGAGCACTATGGGACTTAGCTTCAGAGGTCATCAGTCACCTAGAACTACTTAAACCTAACTAACCTAAGGACATCACACACATCCATGCCCGAAGCAGGATTCGAACCTGTGACTGT
Organism: Schistocerca piceifrons; assembly: GCF_021461385.2. Lineage (NCBI taxonomy): Eukaryota > Metazoa > Arthropoda > Insecta > Orthoptera > Acrididae > Schistocerca > Schistocerca piceifrons. The sequence goes on from NC_060144.1 coordinate 28,375,744, forward strand.
AGCACGGTTCCAGACTGAAGCGCCTAGAGCCGCTCGGCCACAGCGGCCGGCGGGAGACGCTCATGTTTCATAAAGTTTCCAGCAGTCTCCCGACTGGTTTGATGTGCCCTGTTGTAACTGCGACCGGGACGGTCGCGGGGGTGATATGACGGAAAGCGCGGCGAAACCCATGGAGAGGCCCGCGAACAACAACACAACGGGAGAGGACGAACACGACCAACGAAGGACAGAACGAACAATAACAAGATCGAACAACAGTCACTAGGAAACCTAACAACCATGTCCACTCATACACAAAACAAGAAAGTAGGTAAGCTGTCTAGCGCGAGGCGATGTGTCCACAGACGTACGCGAGATTAGACTGGCTGGCTGAGATTTTTTTAAGAAAAAGGTGTTAAAACGGTGACTTAAAGTGTAAAATGGCGGAAACATGCGGAAAGTTAAAACAGAAAGCAAAAGGGGTTGGTAATGTTAATAAAATACACAGGAATCAGACAAGTAACATAGTAGACACACAATTAAAAAACATGGCGACAGTCTGGTTTCTGTTCGCAAGAGATAAAAAATCACACCCAGCGACAATATGATTGCCGTTCGCAATACTTCCCAAAAGACGCAACACGGAACACTCACTGTAGAACACTGCACGAAAACGGCGGCACAAAGATATGACACTCCTGAGCCAAAGGCAGATGGGGGGGGGGGGATCTGGAGGAGGGGGAAAACAAGGAGGGAGGAGAGGAAAAAACGAAAAGGGGGGGAACCAAGGAGCTGGCTGAGCGAGAGGCAGGCGCTTAAATCAAGCCCCTACCACGCCGTAGCGGAAAGGCGAGGCAACTGTCCCCCAACTGAAGCAGCTGATCGCCGCCATTTGCAGGGATGAATCCTAGTACTGGGGTTGTGATTTGAAGTATATGAGACGCAACAAGAGCAAATTGAACCACAAATTAAACACATGTTTGTTTAAAAAAAATACTGAGTATTCGAGTCTATTTTAATAGTATACTTAAATGAATGAAGTTTCCTAATTTCTGAAATACGTCTGCATAGAGGAGCGAAACTTAAGAATGTAAGGCTCTTTCCTGACAAGGTGGAGCGAGTTTACATAGAGGTATTTGCATTAGATAATTACATGAAACTTTTAAAGTAGCAGACAGTTGTTGTTGTTGTTGTGGTCTTCAGCCCTGAGACTGGTTTGATGCAGCTCTCCATGCTACTCTATCCTGTGCAAGCTTTTTCATCTCCCAGTACCTACTGCAACCTACATCCTTCTGAATCTGCTTAGTGTATTCATCTCTTGGTCTCCCTCTACGATTTTTACCCTCCACGCTGCCCTCCAATACTAAATTGGTGATCCCTTGATGCCTCAGAACATGTCCTACCAACCGATCCCTTCTTCTGGTCAAGTTGTGCCACAAACTTCTCTTCTCCCCAATCCTATTCAATACTTCCTCATTAGTTATGTGATCTACCCATCTAATCTTCAGCATTCTTCTGTAGTATGATTATTATTTAATTCACATAATCTTCCTGTCAGGTCCTGTCTGCTTTTTGCCGACTACTGGGTACATTTTGCACGCTTACTTTTGTTTAGCACAGTATTGTCTACACTCGAATTTTGGTATGATGAATTGTAATAACCGATATGACTTTAAATACCGTAGGAATTTCATTCACACATTAGTTTTTAACACTGATAGCACCTCTGAAAGTGGTTGAGTTTGTAACATTTGACGAATATTTGACCATTTACGAAGTATAATTACCACCTGACAACTCATGTTAAGTAACTAAACGCAGTTATTCGACCTACCTCTGATTCATACTTAATATATATTTGATTAAAAATCTAAATACCTATCATGTGCCTATTTCTTCATTCAGTTCAAGTTAGTACATTAACCCTGTTAATATTTTTAGTAATTTATATGCAAATACAATATAAGTACTTGACATGCAACAAAGTACCTTTGTCTGTAATCTAACACTGCAACTTTTTCCCTATGTAGCTTGCAATTTTTGTAGCAGAAAGTTTATTAGATACAGTATAAGGTGTAAATATAGAAATCAGGTTAGGCTATCGAACAATCTGCTGTCTCCTACATTTAGCATTTGCATTAATTGGCTTTGTAAACCCTATACCTTTTTCAAATGAGTTGGAAATCCAAATACTGTCGGTATAGCATCGTCCTTCAGTTGACGTCTATTTACATAATTTTCCATGTAACAATTCTCTTCAAAATGAAGAGAGCACAGCAAATGATTTGCTGTCGGTTTGAAGTTATCTCTTCGAGTAGCAACAATCCATTTCCGATTTAGAAAATCATTTGTAAGGGGAAACCTAAACCAAAGCAAACGCTCATGATGTATTACTTCTCCATGAAAATACTATATACAAGTAATAGAAAGTAACAAACAACCAGAAATGACTGACCTGTGAAATGTAACATTGTTTCCGTCTTCGTCTTTGCTTCCATTCTTACTGTTACAATTAAAAGCAGCACATGAACGAACCATGTTTACGCACTGTTTCCCAGCAAATGGCGGCTTCAATCACGTTCAATGTGGGGACGCGACACTAGCGCCAATGCGCGGTCTAGTTTTTTTTTTTTCCTTTATTGATTTTCAATTCCCCCCGAAGGGGAAAAGACACAAGAAAAACAGGCGATAAAACGGTGACGTCAAGTGTAAAATGGCGGAAAAATGCGGAAAGTTAAAACAGAAAGCAAAAGGGGTTGGCAACGTTAGTAAAAGACACAGGAATCAGACAAGTAACATAGTACACACACAATTAAAAAAAACACAGCGACAGTCTAGTTTCTGTCCGCAAGAGATAAAAGGCACACCCAGCGACAGTATGATGGCCGTTCACAACACTTCCCAAAAAACACACCCAACACGTAACACTCACTGTAGAACACTCACTGTAGAACACTCAATGTAGAACACTGCACGAAAGTGGCGGCACAAAGATGACACTCCCGAGCCAAAGGCAGGGGGGAGGGACCTGGAGGAGGGGAAAGAACAAGGAGGGAGGAAGGGAAAAAAAACGAAAAAGGGGGGGAACCAAGGAGGGAGAGGACTAATGAAGGGGGAGAGGGGCAGACGTGAGAGGGAATGAGAGGGGGCAAAGAGAGGGGAGGTGGGGAAGAAAGAGGATGGAAGGGGGGGGGGAGAGGGAGCCCGGGAAAAAGACAGAGGAAAGGAGGGGGAGTGAGGATCAGAGTTGATAGGAGGGGTAAATGCAGGGAGAGAGGGCGTCATCCGGGAGGGGGAGTTGATGGAAGCCACCTTGGGAAAGGAGATGTAGGGTGTAGAGATGGAGGGTAGGGGGGACACAACTGTAAGGACGTGGCAGGGGGCGGGGATGGGAGAGGAGAGGAGCAGCCAGGGGGTGAGGGGGTTCAAGGCGGCGGGAGGTGTAGAGGATGCGGATATGTTCGAGGAATAGGAGCAGATGGGAGAAAGGAATGAGATCATAGAGGATCCACGTGGGGGACGGGAGGCGTATACGGAAGGCGAGGCAGAGTGCATGACGCTCAAGGATCTGGAGGGACTTATAGAATTTGGGGGGGGGGGGGCAGGTATCCAGGCAGGACTGGCATAACAGAGGATGGGACGGATTAAGGATTTGTAGGTGTGGAGGATGGTAGAGGGGTGCAACCCCCATGCCCGACCAGAGAGGAGTTTGAGGAGTCAGAGGTGGTTGTGGGCTTTGGATTGGATGGAGCGGAGATGAGGGATCCAGGTGAGGTGACGGTCAATGGTGAGGCCAAGGTAGGTGAGGGTGGGGGTGAGGCGGACAGGACGGGTGCAGACAGTAAGGGAGAAATCCAGGAGCCGGAAGGAGCGAGTGGTACGACCTACGATGATTGCCTGGGTCTTGGTAGGATTGAGTTTCAGGAGCCACTGGTTACACCATGCAGCAAAAAGGTCAAGGTGATTCTGGAGAAGGCGTTGGGACCATTGGAGGGTAGGAGCGAGGGCGAGTAATGCGGTGTCATCAGCATATTGCAAGAGGTGTATTGGAGGGTTTTTTTTTATTTAGTAAGTCTATGGCTTAAATACTCTATCGGGGGCGCCGCTATTGGCCGCTGGAACCACGTGTTCCACTGTGGCGCCCTCACACTAAAAGCGTGCCAGGAGGCGCGCGCCGCCACAGCTTACGGCGCGATGATGCCGAGACCTCTAGGGGTCTTCGACGTCCATGACGTCTGGCAGGGATTCAAATTCCGCGGTGCGCGGTACCAGATGCCCCACACAAGTTTCCTTCTCCAATGCCAGTACTAGGGTAGTGTGTATGCTCTGGTGCAGCCTGCATTGTTGGCAGATCTCCCTATTGCTATCTGTTCCCTCCCTTCCTCCTTCCCCACTCTCCCTTGTAGACCAACTGGTTAACTGGTGGGAAATTCAAAAATGGGGGATGGGACGTTGTCCTCTTGGCTCAGGCGTAATGGTACAGCCTGCATGGTTGCCAGATTTTAGGCACCCTTGTTAAGTAATTGTGTTACCAAATTACTGTAATTTATTGTACAATTAGTACAACGTATTACCCAAAAATGCCCTCCTAAGATTTGTTCCCCCACACCAAAACATAGCTACTGCAATTTCCAAGGCTCTGCAGTCACCTGACCACTATAAAACAGAGTAGTCCCATTACTATCATACCCCCAATTGGCTCAGCTATAATGACTGCGCATATTTCTTAGGATTTATGATGCTTTTATACCCAAAAGCAGAGACATTATAGCTATAATATTTCTGTTTTTAAAGTTACATACAATGGTGTAAATGTTATATATTAAAAATAGCTAAACAGCGTACCACCAGTCAAATAAGAACTCTCTAAGGGTGAACAATGTACGGCACTGTTCCCTTCCACAATGCAGCCATCAAATAAGTATTAGTGATGGCAGTAGTTGAATGTAATGGTAAATATATGTCAAAATCATTATCGATATTTTTTCATGCATGTGAGGTAATTCCAACACAACCACCTGATATGAAAATACGAATTCATCAAACAGCTTAAACAGGAGTGAAGTAAACACATTCGTATTGGCATTATGCCAGATCTATAGTTCTACCCTGTTTCGAAAATCCTCGATGTAGTGATACAAAAGTCATTATCCCTGAATGAGTGGATTCGACTATGTGATACTTCAATGCAAATTGCTGCCATGTTCAGAGGAAGTGCTCACACTCCCTCTGCGATATTAGGTCACCATACGATCTCCACAGTCGACTTTCTATGAACAGTTAAACATTTTAATAAGAAAAAGTGCACTCATCTGCAAACACAGGTCTTTAAAAATTTAATGTATGCCAGTTATGCTATCCAGCATGCTCTAGTGCTGTGGTTTCCAACCTTCTTTTTATCAACACTACAATACACAACGTATACATAGCCCCCACAGTATTTTGCGAATAATTGTTTTCATATGCCTTATATTCGGCCTATATTGCGTTCAAACCGATAGGAGCAAGATTTAATACATTGCGATAGTAGTAGCAGACTTTGGTACTTAATGAAGGCATGAATTTATACAGCGATCTAACTCTTCCTCATGCGCACTGTGCATGTGTGCATATCTCACAGTATCATTAAATAGTACTTCAACATACAGTTGCTATCGATTCAGCCTCTCTGTCACAATCAATAATGCGCTGTATAGAGCACGCAAATTCACGACACTCGAATGACGTAGATAAATGCACTGCGGTGTGTCTCAAAATGTTAACTTCAGTGTTGGAGCTCCATAGATCAGATAATCGCATAAAACTATACAATAAAATATTAATATGTCTTGTAAAACTGTTTTATATCCCTTCTCGCATCCTGCCATTCTTCTAATGTGATTTAAAAGTTCGTAAAGATGCTGAGCCAGTAATGTAGGCCTAAGCTGCATTACTTAGTGTCAGCACATTTTCTGTTCTTCGCTGTCAAAATCCAGGAGGCGGGAGTATTGTGTTGTGAGTAGAAAGACAGTAACAGGAGAAAAGGTCGGTCGAGTGAGCTTAGTGACTTCAAACATGGACGTTTCAACCCTTCTAAAGCTGTCCACGTCGTCTGTTTATAATGTGGTCCTAAAGTGGAAATGCGAAGGAACACCCACGGCTAAACCAAGAACAATTAGACTTCATGTACCGACTCGCTTACAACATCCACACTACGTCTTTGCTGGTCTTCAAGGCTCAGTTTGAAGTGGGACTCAAATGAAGAAAATTCTACTCCAGTCAAAGAGATTTCAGACTAAAGACGTGTCTGGAAACGCCCCATACAGTACTGGGTACAAAACTGACTATACCCCGTCATACGGACCAACAAGCGGGAGTGACGGTCTGGGGTGCAGGACTCCTTTGATTGTCATCCGTGGCACTCTTACAACACAGCGGTCCGTCGACGATATTCTGCATTTCAGCAAGATAATGCCACTTCCCAAATGGCGAGAGTCTGCACTGCTTGTCTCCGTGCTTGGCAAACCCGACCTTGATCAGCACGGTCGCCGGATCTTTGCCCAATGGCGAACGTTTGGTGCAATACGGGCAGGTCCCTCCATTCAGCACGGGATTTTCGTGATCTAACTCGCCAGTTGGACAGAATTTGGCATAATGACCCTCAGATGGACATCCAACAATTCTGTCAATCAGTGACAAACGGAATACCTGCTTGCATAAGAACCAGAGGTGGACCAACGCTTTATTGACTTGCCAAACTTGGGAAGCTTTTTCTCTTGAGCAAATTAACCGGTTTTTCTGAAATTGTAACCATTTGTTGGTCTGTACATATACATCATATCTACCGATTTCTGTCCCGTTCTGATAACATTTCGTGGTGCACCAAATTTTTGTTGCTTTCGTCTTAGATTGTGTTAGGTGCTCATCTACATCGTGGTCTCTCTCTCTCTCTCTCTCTCTCTCTCTCTCTCTCTCTCTCTCTCTCTCTTTCCCTCCCTCTCTCCCTCTCTCAACCTTTTGCACACACCTCTCTGTTAATTTGTAGTCAGATGGTGCTGTGGTTCTTATAGATCTCTCTTATAGCTTTCTATTAAAGTATCCAAGATGTATACAGGCACTTTGATCTGGTACTTTTTTTGCCATCAATCTTCTAACTGGTTTGATGCGGCCCGCCACGAATTCCTCTCCTGTGCTAATCTCTTCATCTCAGAGCAGCAGTTGCAACCTACGTCCTCAATTATTTGCTGGATGTATCCCAGCCTCTGTCTTCCTCTACAGTTTTGCCGTCTACAGCTCCCTCTAGTACTATGGAAGTCATCCCTCATGTCTTAGCAGATGTCCTATCATCCTGTCCCTTCCCCTTATCAGTGTTTTCCACATATTCCTTTCCTGTCCTGTTATGCGCAGAACCTCCTCATTCCTTACCTTATCAGTCCACCTAATTTTCAATATTCGTCTGTAGCACCACATCCCAAATGCTTCGATTCTCTTCTGTTCCGGTTTCCCCACAGTCCATGTTTCACTACCATACAATGCTGTACTCCAGACGCACATTCTCAGAAATTTCTTCCTCAAATTAAGGCCGATATTTGATATTAGTAGACTTCTCTTGGCCAGGAGTGCCCTTTTTGCCGTTGCTAGTCTGCTTTTGATGTCCTCCTTGCTCCGTCCGTCATTGGTTATTTTACTGCTTAGGTAGCAGAACACCTTAACTTCATCTACTTCGTGACCGTCAATCCTGATGTTAAGTTTCTCGCTGTTCTCATTTCTACTACTTCTCATTACCTCGTCTTTCTTCGATTTACTCTCAGTCCATACTCTGTATTCATTAGACTGTTCATTCCGTTCAGCAGATCATGTAATTCTTCTTCCCCTTCACTCAGGATAGCAATGTCATCAGCGAATCGTATCATTGATATCCTTTCACCTTGAATTTTAGTTCCACTTCCGAATCTTTCTTTTATTTTCCATCATTGCTTCCTTGATGTACGCATTGAACAGTAGGGGCGAAAGACTACATCCTTGTCTTACACCCTTTTAATACGAAAAGTTTGTTATTATTCCCTATTGGCTGTTGTACATATTTTATATGACCCACCTCTCCCTACATCACCCCTACTTTTCTCAGAATTTCGAGCATCTTGCACCATTTTATATTGTCGAACTCTTTTTCCAGGTCGACAAATCCTGTGAACGTGTATTGATTTTCCTTTAGTCTTGCTTCCATTACTAACCGCAACGTCAGAATTGCCTCTCTCGTGCCTTTACCTTTCCTAATGCCAAATTGATCGTCATCCAGCACATTCTCAATTTCTTTTCCCTTCTTGGGTATATTATTCTTGTCAGCAATTTGGGTGCATGAGCGGTAATTCTCGTACTTGTCAGCTCTTGTAGTCTTCGGAATTGAGTGGATGATGCATTTCCGCAAGTCAGATGGTATGTCGCCATGGTCATACATTCTACAAACCAAAGTGAATAATCGTTTCGTTGCCACTTCCCCAATGATTTTAGAAATTCTGATGGAATGTTATCCATTCCTACTACCTTATTTTATCTTAAGTCATTCAAAGCTCTGTTTAATTCTGATTCTAGTACTGGATCCCCTATCTCTTCTAAATTGACTCCTCTCTCTTCTTCTATCGCATCAGACAAATCTTCACCCTCATAGAGGCTTTCAAAGTATTATTTCTACCTATCGCACTCTCCTCTGCATTTAACAGTGGAATTCCTGTTGCACTCTAAATGTTATCAACCCTGCTTTTAGTGTCACAGAGGTTTGTTTTGACTTTCCCGTATGCTGAGTCGGTCCTTCCGACAATCATTTCTTTTCCGATGTCTTCACATTTTTCCTGCAGCCATTTCGTCTTAGCTTCCCTGCACTTCCTATTTATTTCATGCCTCAGCGACTTGTATTTCTGTATTCCTGAGTTTCTCGGAACATTTTTGCACTTCCTCCTTTCTTCGATCAAATGAAATATTTCTTCTGTTACCCACAGTTTCTTCAGTTACCTTCTTTGTACCTATGTTTTCCTTTCCAACTTCTGTGATGGCCCTTTTTAGAGATGTCCATTCCTCTTCAACTGTACTGCCTACTGCCTACTGCGCTATTCCTTATTGCTGTATCTATAGCGTTAGAGAACTTCAAACGTATCTCGTCATCCCTTAGTACTTCCGTATCCCACTTCTTTGCCTATTGATTCTTCCTGACTAATGCCTTGAACTTTAGCCTACTCTTCATCACTACTTCATTGTGATCTGAGTCTATATCTGCTCCTGGGTACGCCTTACAATCCAGTATCTGACTTCGGAATCTCTGTCTGACCATGATGTAATCTAACTGAAATCTTTCCGTAACACCTGGCCTTTTCCAAGTATACCTCCTCCGCTTGTGATTCTTGAACAGAGTATTCGCTATTACTAGCTGAAACTTGTTACAGAACTCAATTAGTCTTTCTCCTCTCTTTTCACAAGCCCATATTCTCCTGTAACCTTTTCTTCTACTCCTTCCCTTACAACTGCATGGCTATTAGATTTCGTCCCCCGTTACATATTGTATTACCCTTTCAATATCATCATATACTTTCTCTCTCTCTTCATCTACAGCTTGCGACGTCGGCTGTATACCTGAACTATCGTTGTCGGTGTTGGTTTGCCGTCGATTCTGATAAGAACATCCCTATCGCAGAACTGCTCACAGTAACACACCCTCTGCCCTACCTTCCTATTCATAACGAATCCTACTCCCGTTATACCATTTTCTGCTGCTGTTGATATTACCCTATACTCATCTGATCAGAAATTCTTGTCTTCCTTCCACTTCACTTCACTGTCCCCTACTATATCTAGATTGAGCCATTGCATTTTCCTTTTCAGATTTTCTAGTTTCCCTAACACGTTCAAGTTTCTGACATTCCACGCCCCGACTCGTAGAACGTTATCCTCCCGTTGATTATTCAGTATTTTTCTCATGGTCAACTCCCACTTGGCAGTCCCCTCCCGGAGATCCGAATAGGGGACTATTCCGGAATCTTTTGCCCACACTCGTATATTCCCAGAAGTATTGCATGTTGGATCCTGCCGAAACAATATTTCTGGACATAGGGCTGACGGATCTACTTTCTGGACCATACCTCGGATCATATATGGGTAGATCCATACCAATCATCACCCAGTCTTTTTTTCCCTTTTTTTTCACGTTAGGACCAACCTCAACCATTATCCTGGCCTTTGCACAGGTCGATCCTCCCCGAACAGTAACCCAGCCACCTTTCGGATGCCACTGCAATCTTCCTCTGGATATTACCAATGTCCTTGCCGCTGCTTATCTCTCTGGAAGGAGGGAGTGAGGAATGCATGTTGGATAGCCGACGCACAAAATAACGTAATTGTGTGTTGTGTGTGTGTGTGTGTTTTACAACAGAATAATGGTAATACTCTACCTCCCTCCCCCACCCCCCACCCCACAGCAATCCATGCACGTGGGTGTATATGTTTTATTGTTTGCTTCGGTATTTGCTGTTGGCCTTTTTGAGGAATAAGTAGTATCCCTGGCTGGGTTAAGACTCTGTATCAAAATTGGACGGTATAAAAAATAGTGACTCACACCTGGTTATGTAAGCAGTAAGAGCACATATATATATTCACACATGGAAAAATGGAAAAAAAATAGAATAATGTGGTAAATTCCGCGAATTCGGTAAAATTTGAGTACGATATGGTACGAATTAAAGTAGTCGAGAAACATTTAGACGTACTTTGCGATATCAGTATTCATACTTAGAGTGTAGCTGAATGACAACAGTGGCATAACTAGGATGGGACGAGTAGGACTGTCCCATAGAGTAGAATGTGCCTCTGAAAAGAAAAAAAAACAGGAGAAAATCAGGAAAAATTAAAATGAAAAGGAGAAGAGAAGAAGTTACTCAAATCGATCCATCGAGAGAAGTCTTTTGCTATGTTATAATTATGAAAGATTACCTACGAAATCATTCTGAGGTAAAAATATGAGAATTATTTACCTCGTGTACTCAAATCATACATCAGTCTACATTAGGATATGAACGTCAGTGGACTGAGTACAGGGTTATTACAAATGATTGAAGCGATTTCACAGCTTTACAATAACTTCATTATCTGAGATATTTTCACAATGCTTTGCACACACATACAAAAGCTCAAAACGTTTTTTTAGGCATTCACAAATGTTCGATATGTGCCCCTTTAGTGATTCAGCAGACATCAAGCCGATAATCGAGTTCCTCCCACACTCGGCGCAGCATGTCCCCATCAATGAGTTCGAAAGCATCGTTGATGCGAGCTCGCAGTTCTGGCACGTTTCTTGGTAGAGGAGATGTAAACACTGAATCTTTCACATAACCCCACAGAAAGAAATCGCATGGGGTTAAGTTGGGAGAGCGTGGAGGCCATGACATGAATTGTTGATCATGATCTCCACGACCGATCCATCGGTTTTCCAATCTCCTGTTTAAGAAATGCTTCTGCATTAGCCTTTTCCATAAGATTTTCCAAACCGTCGGCTGTGGTACATTTAGCTCCCTGCTTAGTTTATTCGTCGACTTCCGCGGGCTACGCGTGAAACTTGCCCGCACACGTTCAACAGTTTCTTCGCTCACTGCAGGCCGACCCGTTGATTTCCCCTTACAAAGGCATCCAGAAGCTTTAAACTGCGCATACCATCGCCGAATGGAGTTGGTGGATCTTTGTTGAACTTCGTCCTGAAGTGTCGTTGCACTGTTATGACTGACTGATGTGAGTGCATTTCAAGCACGACATACGCTTTCTCGGCTCCTGTCGCCATTTTGTCTCACTGCGCTCTAGAGCGCTCTGGCGGCAGAAACCTGAAGTGCGGCGTCAGCCGAACAAAACTTTATGAGTTTTTCTACGTATCTGTAGTGTGTCGTGACCATATGTCAATGAATGGAGCTACAGTGAATTTATGAAATCGCTTCAATCATTTGTAATAGCCCAGTATATAGAATGAAAGGATATTCACTGACGTTTTTCAAGGCTCTGACATAATGCGTAAGATTAAGTAATGTAACGTGCGAGGTGTACCAAGAGATGTTAGAAAAATAATCTTACCCTTTTCAGATTCAGTGTAAACCATTAGAAAGAACCAATACACCACATCAGATCTTCCAGTCTGAGAGTGTGGGCGCTGCAGCTGCATCTGACTTGTTACTAATGGCGCTGTCAGAAAAAAAGATAGAAGCTAGAGGCAGAAAATCTGCTATAGGAAGGATCGGAAAGGAAGTCGGTCGTATTCTTTTCAAAGGAACCATCGGCACATTTGGCTCAAGCGATGTGGAGAGGAGGAAAGAGGGAAATCACAGAAAACCTGAATCTAGTTGTGCTGCCGGGAATCTGTATAGTCGTCCTTCCGAATACGAGTCCAATGTGTTACCACTGGGACGTATCATTCAGTTGCTCTCAGAAATAGCTATCATTAAAAAATCATGCGACAAACTGCTCGACGGGACTTTCAAAATCTGTGAAGAGTGAGCTATTGAGTGTACAAAATCTGACAACCGAACTAAAGTAGTCGAGAAACATTCAGACGTACTTTGCGATACCGAGAGGCCGACAAAAACCCATAACTGGACTCGAAGTACAGTTTTTATCCAGTGGATGACAACTATTATTCGAGGCTAAATACTTGGTTTTAAGGAATGATCCTATGTTATGGATGTATACGCAACAAAACAACATTTTTTCTTATCTACATCTACATCTACATCTATACTCCGCGAGCCACCTTACGGTGTGTGGCGGAGGGTACTTATTGTACCACTATCTGATCCCCCCTTCCCTGTTCCATTCACGAATTGTGCGTGGGAAGAACGACTGCTTGTAAGTCTCCGTATTTGCTCTAATTTCTCGGGTCTTTTCGTTGTGATCATTACGCGAGATATATGTGGGCGGTAGTAATATGTTGCCCATCTCTTCCCGGAATGTGCTCTCTCGTAATTTCGATAATAAACCTCTCCGTATTGCGTAACGCCTTTCTTGAAGTGTCCGCCACTGGAGCTTGTTCAGCATCTCCGTAACGCTCTCGCGCTGACTAAATGTCCCCATGACGAATCGCGCTGCTTTTCACTGGATCATGTCTATCTCTTCTATTAATCCAACCTGGTAAGGGTCCCATACTGATGAGCAATACTCAAGAATCGGACGAACAAGCATTTTGTAAGCTACTTCTTTCGTCGATGAGTCACATTTTCTTAGAATTCTTCCTATGAATCTCAACCTGGCGCCTGCTTTTCCCACTATTTGTTTTATGTGATCATTCCACTTCAGATCGCTCCGGATAGTAACTCCTAAGTATTTTACGGTCGTTACCGCTTCCAATGATTTACCACCTATGGCATAATCGTACTGGAATGGATTTCTGCCCCTATGTATGCGCATTATATTACATTTATCTACGTTTAGGGAAAGCTGCCAGCTGTCGCACCATGCATTAATCCTCTGCAGGTCCTCCTGGAGTGCGTACGAGTCTTCTGATGTTGCTACTTTCTTGTAGACAACCGTGTCATCTGCAAATAGCCTCACGGAGCTACCGATGTTGTCAACTAAGTCATTTATGTATATTGTAAACAATAAAGGTCCTATCACGCTTCCCTGCGGTACTCCCGAAATTACCTCTACATCTGCAGATTTTGAACCGTTAAGAATGACATGTTGTGTTCTTTCTTCTAGGAAATCCTGAATCCAATCACAAACCTGGTCCGATATTCCGTAAGCTCGTATTTTTTTCACTAAACGTAAGTGCGGAACCGTATCAAATGCCTTCCTGAAGTCCAGGAATACGGCATCAATCTGCTCGCCAGTGTCTACGGCACTGTGAATTTCTTGGGCAAATAGGGCGAGCTGAGTTTCACATGATCTCTGTTTGCGGAATCCATGTTGGTTATGATGAAGGAGATTTGTATTATCTAAGAACGTCATAATACGAGAACACAAAACATGTTCCATTATTCTACAACAGATTGACGTAAGCGAAATAGGCCTATAATTATTCGCATCTGATTTATGACCCTTCTTGAAAATGGGAACGACCTGCGCTTTCTTCCAGTCGCTAGGTACTTTACGTTCTTCCAGCGATCTACAATAAATTGCTGATAGAAAGGGGGCAAGTTCTTTAGCATAATCACTGTAGAATCTTAAGGGTATCTCGTCTGGTCCGGATGCTTTTCCGCTACTAAGTGATAGCAGTTGTTTTTCAATTCCGATATCGTTTATTTCAATATTTTCCATTTTGGCGTCCGTGCGACGGCTGAAGTCAGGGACCGTGTTACGATTTTCCGCAGTGAAACAGTTTCGGAACACTGAATTCAGTATTTCTGCCTTTCTTCGGTCGTCCGCTGTTTCGGTGCCATCGTGGTCAACGAGTGACTGAATAGGGGATTTAGATCCGCTTACCGATTTTACATATGACCAAAACTTTTTAGGGTTCTTGTTTAGATTGTTTGCCAATGTTTTATGTTCGAATTCGTTGAATGCTTCTCTCATTGCTCTCTTTACGCTCTTTTTCGCTTCGTTCAGCTTTTCCTTATCAGCTATGATTCGACTACTCTTAAACCTATGATGAAGCTTTCTTTGTTTCCGTAGTACCTTTCGTACATGATTGTTATACCACGGTGGATCTTTCCCCTCGCTTTGGACCTTAGTCGGTACGAACTTATCTAAGGCGTACTGGACGATGTTTCTGAATTTTTTCCATTTTTGTTCCACATCCTCTTCCTCAGAAATGAACGTTTGATGGTGGTCACTCAGATATTCTGCGATTTGTGCCCTATCACTCTTGTTAAGCAAATATATTTTCCTTCCTTTCTTGGCATTTCTTATTACACTTGTAGTCATTGATGCAACCACTGACTTATGATCACTGATACCCTCTTCTACATTCACGGAGTCGAAAAGTTCCGGTCTATTTGTTGCTATGAGGTCTAAAACGTTAGCTTCACGAGTTGGTTCTCTAACTATCTGCTCGAAGTAATTCTCGGACAAGGCAGTCAGGATAATGTCACAAGAGTCTCTGTCCCTGGCTCCAGTTCTGATTGTGTGACTATCCCATTCTATACCTGGTAGATTGAAGTCTCCCCCTATTACAATAGTATGATCACGAAACTTCTTCACGACGTTCTGCAGGTTCTCTCTGAGGCGCTCAACTACTACGGTTGCTGATGCAGGTGGTCTATAGAAGCATCCGACTATCATATCTGACCCACCTTTGATACTTAACTTAACCCAGATTATTTCACATTCGCATTCGCTAATAACTTCACTGGATATTATTGAATTCTTTACTGCTATAAATACTCCTCCACCATTGGCGTTTATCCTATCCTTGCGGTATATATTCCATTCTGTGTCTAGGATTTCGTTGCTGTTCACTTCCGGTTTTAACCAACTTTCCGTTCCTAATACTATATGCGCACTATTTCCTTCAATAAGAGATACTAATTCAGGAACCTTGCCCTGGATACTCCTGCAGTTTACCAATATTACGTTAACTTTTCCTGTTTTTGGTCTCTGAGGACGGACGTTCTTTATCAACGATGATAATGTCCTCTCTGGTAAGCCGTCAGGTATTTTATCGTTTCGTCCAAGGGGGGGTCCCTCTAACCTAAAAAACCCCCGTGTGCACGCCACACGTACTCTGCTACCCTAGTAGCTGCTTCCGGTGTGTAGTGCACGCCTGACCTGTCTAGGGGGGCCCTACAGTTCTCCACCCAATAACGGAGGTCGATGAATTTGCAACCATTATAGTCGCAGAGTCGTCTGAGCCTCTGGTTTAGACCCTCCACACGGCTCCAAACCAGAGGACCGCGATCGACTCTGGGCACTATGCTGCAGATATTAAGCTCAGCTTGCACTCCGCGTGCGATGCTGGTTGTCTTCACCAAATCAGCCAGCCGCCGGAAGGAACCAAGGATGGCCTCAGAACCCAAGCGGCAGGCGTCATTCGTTCCGACATGTGCTACTATCTGCAGCCGGTCACACCCAGTGCGTTCAATAGCTGCCGGAAGGGCCTCCTCCACATTACGGACGAGACCCCCCGGCAAGCACACCGAGTGCACACTGGCATTCTTCCCCGACCTACCCGCTATTTTCCTGAGGGGCTCCATAACCCGCCTAACGTTGGAGCTCCCTATAACTAATAGGCCCGCCCTCTGTGACTGTCGGGACCTTGCCGGAGAATCGGCCACTGGCCCAACAGGCGAGGCATCCTGTGGTGGCTCGGAAACGATGTCATCACCACTAGGAAGCACCCCGTACCTGTTGGAAAGGTGTAAGGCAGCTGCCACGCGGCCAGATCCCACCTTCGCCTTTCGGCCAGGCACGCGCGAGCCCACCACTGTCCGCCATTCACCCTGGAGTGATGGCTGACCGGTAAGATGCTCACTGCCGGAAGACGCAGCGACATCAGGGGTTCCATGTGATTCCAAGGCCACCGAAGTAGGCATAGGTCTCACCACAGTTGCCCCAACGCCACTACGAGCCGACGCCTGCGCCTCGAGCTCGATGAGCCTAACAGACAAAGCCTCCACCTGCCCCCGAAGAGTGGCCAATCCTCCTTGCGTCCGCTCACAACAACCACAGTCCCTACACATGACTATGTTTACCCTACTCTATACGGTGACAAATTCCCAAGATAATCTTCTGATGAGCTACTCTGATAATCAAGAAACACTCACTGAAATACGAGACGCGAAAACTACGCTAGGTTTTCCCAGAAAAACTATTTAAAAGCTAAGCGCAGCAAATAAGTACAAAAACGCTTTATACAAACAGTACTCGCTGCTGCTCGTGCTCTCGCTCTGGCTGTCACAAGACAACTGCTGATTCAAGTGACTAGTGGCTAACGGCCGCGAAACAAACAAAAGACGGTTTTAGGGCGCTTTCTGTTCTAAACGATCAAGAAAACACTAAGAAATCTAACACGAAAACTACGTAAAGTTTTATCAAGAACTGTTAGTTACTATGCAGAGCAGATAAACACAAATAGAATCCCTTCCTTAGTGGAAGGTCGTAAACAAAATGCAAAATAAACGCTTTATACAAACAGTACTCGCTGCTGCTGGTGCTCTCGCTCTGGCTGTCACAAGACAACTGCTGATTCAAGTGACTAGTGGCTAACGGCCGCGAAACAAACAAAAGACGGTTTTAGGGCGCTTTCTGTTCTAAACGATCAAGAAAACACTAAGAAATCTAACACGAAAACTACGTAAAGTTTTATCAAGAACTGTTAGTTACTATGCAGAGCAGATAAACACAAATAGAATCCCTTCCTTAGTGGAAGGTCGTAAACAAAATGCAAAATAAACGCTTTATACAAACAGTACTCGCTGCTGCTGGTGCTCTCGCTCTGGCTGTCACAAGACAACTCTTGTGATCTTAGAAATGAAGCATATCAGTTTTTCACTGACATTTTCCCACGATATTTTTCTTCAATTTCCACCATAGCTCTCCGCCGGCCGGAGTGGCCGTGCGGTTCTAGGCGCTAGAGTCTGGAACCGAGCCACCGCTACGGTCGCAGGTTCGAATCCTGCCTCGGGCATAGATGTGTGTGATGTCCTTAGGTTAGTTCGGCTTAATTAGTTCTAAGTTCTAGGCGACTGATGACCTCAGAAGTTAAGTCGCATAGTGCTCAGAGCCATTTGAACCATAGCTAATACTGAAAAGGACTCTATTTAAAACTGTCGTGACGTATCTGACAGAACCCGCCGTTTTTGCAGAAGCTGAGAATTCTTTTGCCAAGTTAAATACATACTCCGAGACAAAAAAAGACGCACCACGATGGAATATTCCGAATGGGACGGGATCAGTATATGTGGTGGATATTTACAAAGAAGTGATTAGAATTTCAGAAACTTGCATGATTTATTCAAGATGAACAGAGGTTCACAGACAACCAACTCAATATCGCGCTGGCCCACGTCTGGCCCTTACGCAAGCTGTTACTCGGCTCGATATTGATCGATACAGTCGTTGGAGATCCTCCTGAGAGATAACGCGCCAAATTCTGTCAAATTGGCGCGTTACAGCGTCAAAATCCCGAGCTGGCTGGAGGGTGTTGCCCCCAAGCGTTCTCAGTTGGGACTCAATTCGAAGCGGGACTCATCAATGAAGAGAATTCTTCTACTCCAGTCAATGAGGCAGGCCGAAGACACGTACGAAGACGCCGCTGACAGCGGTGGGGAACCAACTTCACTGACCAGGAGTGACGGCCTGGGGTGCCACATTCATCGTAGTAGCACCGCTTTGGTTGTGATCCTCGGCACCCTTACAGTACAGCAGTACGTCGATGATATTCTACGCCTCGTTTCGTTGCCCTCCATGGCACGCCACCAGGGCTTATGTTTCAGCAAGATAACGCCCGCTCGCACACGGCGAGAGTTGCTGCTGCTCGTCTTCGTGCTTGGCCAGCAAGATGCCGGATCTCTCCTAAATTGAGAACATTTGCAGCAACATGGGCAGGGCCCTCCAACCAAGAGGTCTAAGTCGCCAGATGGACAGAACTGGGCACCGTATCTCTCAGGAAGACATCAACATCTCTGTCGATCAGTGCCAAGCCAAACAACTGCTTGCCTGAGGGCCAGGGTGGACCAACGCCTTACTAACTTGCACAATTGGTGAAGCTCTTTTCCTTGTATAAATCACCCAGTTTTTCTGAAATTGTAATCATTTGTGTGGCTGTACATGTACATCACGTCTACCGTTTTCCGTCCCATTCGGATACATCTGCGTACATAATCCGCAGGCCACCGTACGCTGCGTGACGTAGGGTACCCTTTACCGCTACTAGTCAATTCCTTTCCTGTTCCACTCGCAAACACAGCGAGGGAAAACCAACTGTCTGCATACCTCCGTATGAGCCTTAATTTCCCATTCTTTATCTTCGTGGCTCTTACGAGCAATGTATGACTCTGAGCACTATAAGACTTAACATCTGACGTCATCAGTCCTCTAGAACTTACAACTACTTAAACCTAACTAACCTAAGGACATCACACACATCCATGCCCGAAGCAGGATTCGAACCTGCGACCGTAGGCAATGTATGTTGGCGGCAGTAGAATCGTTCGGCAGTCAGCTTCAAATGCAGGTTTTCTAAATGTTTTCAATAGCTCCTGTGATTTCCAGTTGAGTTCCCGAAGAGTCTCCATAATACAGGCTGGTCCATTGATCGTGACCGGGCCAAATATCTCACGAAATAAGCATCAAACGAAAAAACTACAAAGAACGAAACTCGTCTAGCTTGAAGGGCGAAACCAAATGGCGCTATGGTTGGCCCGCTAGATGGCGCTGCCATAGGTCAAACGGATATCAACTGCGTTTTCTTAAATAGGAACCCCCATTTTTTATTACGTATTCCTGTAGCACGTAAAGAAATATGAATGTTTTAGTTGGACCACTTTTTTCGCTTTGTGATAGATGGCGCTGTAATAGTCACAAAGGCATAAGTACGTGGTATCGCGTAACATTCCGCCAGCGCGGACGGTATTTACTGCGTGATACATTACCCGTGTTAAAATGCACCGTTTACCAATTGCGGAAAAGGTCAATATCGTGTTGATGTATGGCTATTGTGATCAAAATGCTCAACGGGCGTGTGCTATATATATGCTGATCGGTATCCTGGACGACGACATCCAAGTGTCCGGACCGTTCGCCGGATAGTTACGTTATTTAAGGAAACAGGAAGTGTTCAGCCACATGTGAAACGTCAACCACGACCTGAAACAAATAATGATGCCGAAGTAGGTGTTTTAGCTGCTGTCGCGGCTAATACGCACATCAGTAGCAGACAAATTGCGCGAGAATCGGGAATCTCAAAGACGTCGGTGCTGAGAATGCTACATCAACATCGATTGCACCCGTACCATATTTCTATGCACCAGGAATTGCATGACGACGACTTTGAACGTCGTATACAGTTCTGCCACTGGGCACAAGAGAAATTACGGGACGATGACAGATTTTTTGCACGCATTCTATTTAGCGACGAAGCGTCATTCACCAACAGGGGTAACGTAAACCGGCATAATATGCACTATTGGACAACGGAAAAATCCCCAATGGCTGCGACAAGTGGAACATCAGCGACCTTGGCGGGTTAATTTGTGGTGCGGCATTATGGGACGAAGGATAATTTGCCCCCATTTTGTCGACGGCAATCTGTAAGGTGCAATGTATGCTGATTTCCTACGTAATGGTTCTACCGATGTTACTACAAGATGTTTCACTGCATGACAGAATGGCGATGTACTTCCAACATGGTGGATGTCCGGCACGTAACTCGCGTGCGGTTGAAGCGGTATTGAATAGCATATTTCATGACAGGTGGATTGGTCGTCGAAGCCCCATACCATGGTCCACATGTTCACCGGATCTGGCGTTCCCGGGTTTCTTTCTGTGGGGAAAGTTGAAGGATATTTGCTATCGTGATCCACCGACAATGCCTGACAACATGCGTCACCGCATTGTCAATGCTTGTACGAACATTACGAAAGGCGAACTACTCGCTGTTGAGAGGAATGTCGTTACACGTATTGCCAAATGCCTTGAGGTTGACGGACATCATTTTGAGCATTTATTTAATTAATGTGGTATTTACAGGTAATCACGCTGTAACAACATGCGTTCTCAGAAATGATATGTTCACAAAGGTACATGTATCACATTGGAACAACCGAAATAGAATGTTCAAACTTACCTACGATCTGTATTTTAATTTAAAAAACCTACCTCTTACCAACTGTTCGTCTAAAATTGTGAGCCATATGTTTGTGACTATCACAAAGCGAAAAAGTGGTCCAACTAAAATATTTATATTTCTTTACGTACTACACGAATATTTGATAAAAAATAGGGTTCCTACTAAAAAAAGAACGCAGTTGATATTCGTTTGACCTATGGCAGCGCCATCTAGTGGGCCAACCATAGCGCCATGTGGCTTCCCCCTTCAAGTTAGACGAGTTTCGTTCTTTGTAGTTTTTCCGTTTGATGCTTATTTCGTGAGATATTTGACCCGGTCACTATCAATGGACCACCCTGTATACCTATTCCTTTTCCTGAACCGTCTTGTGTGTGTGAATGTGAACAAATGAGCATTTGAATGTCTTTTCTATCAATTTGGGGTGGAAGTTGAGTTGATCGTCGTCTGCTAGAGTGAGGGCTGGGTGCTCGCTGCTTGGAGGGGAGAGCAGGATGACCAACTCAGGATCCTTATACCTGGCCAGAGAGGTCTATTCTTTCTGGAGATGGTATTGTTGGTTTGTCAGGTTGGTGACGGAAGCTCTCTCTGGTTTCCGTTTTCACGTGGTAGCCGGTGGAACCATTGTGCAGAGGAAGGCATTCTGATCGTGGTTACTGGTGTGTGTATACGTAGTCCTATGTTGCTCTGCTAGGAACTTCCGTTGTAAATAGCCTGAGATGTTTAAGTTCGCTTCATCTGGAATGCCATGGATCTCCTAGTGCCTTTGTGCTATGAGGTAGCAGTAATAGCTGACGATTATCCGCAATTTTTGCACTGATCGGACTTGGCTTTGTTCCAGTAGAACAGCGTGGGGCAATTCACACACCACGGAACTTTCCATGGCGCTTGAGTCAGGATAACTTGCCCATGCTTAGTGTGAAAAGCAAGTGTCATTATTTCTTCATGCGTATGCGTTTTTCAATTTCTTTACGCCTTTGATTTTTAAACTGATAGTCGTGCCTTTTATTAGAATTGTAATCGTTGTCGTTATTTGAAGAACCATCTGCTGAACCTTTCATGTATAAAAAGTTTCTTTTGGTGTGACTTTAAGTAATTACGTTTATGGCATTGTTTGTGAATTCTCGGAGTTTTTATGCAAATGCGGATTTCTGGCGGAACAAATCTATTGTGTGGGAACCACGTGAGTGTGGCATAGCTGGAAGCCTGCAGCCGGACCAGATCATTCCCCACCAATTTTACTGATACGCCTGCTATTCTGTGGTGGAAATGCATTCTCTCTGCCCACTTTTGCCGGCCACGGTGGCCGTGCGGTTCTAGGCGCTTCAGTCTGGAACCGCGTGACCGCTACAGTCGCAGGTTCGAATCCTGCCTCGGGCATGGATGTGTGTGATGTCCTTAGGTTAGTTAGGTTTAAGTAGTTCTAAGTTCTAGGGGACTGATGACCTAAGATGTTAAGTCCAATAGTGCTCAGAGCCATTTGAGCCATTTTTCTGCCGACTTTTCCTTCTTTGCATGCGAGTGCTGGTGGTGCTTTCTTGCTTGAGTCCATCTTCTGAGTCTGAACTGAGTGACGGAGTATGTGGCCATTTCCTTATTAGTACATGTCCTTTTCCTTCTGTTGAATTTTACAAGTGTTATGATCTTCTCATTAAAGAGAAGCAGGGTTTCTTCTCACTGAAGAGAAGCAGGTTACTTTTTTTAAAAAAAGATCAGGCAACCGTTTTTCTCTTATAATGTAATTGATTCCCTCCATTATTGAGTACTGTTAATTGAGTAAACCAGTGATAAGCTGTACACCATCAATGCTGTGTATTATTTCACGATCGTTAGGTTAATACCCGGTTGCAATTGTAAAGTCAATGTGAATGCTCTGTTCATTTTTATATCTTTTTCTAGTACCTTCCGCCGCGGAAGTCAAACACGCGGCAGAACAAGTGGACGTGGTCAGCCCATAGAGGGCTCCGCCTCCGCGGCGGCTATTCCGCGCAGCGAGGGCGACACCGCTAAGCCACGTGCAGACAGCGGCCAATAGCCGCTCCCTCCGGTTTCGTATATAGGGACCCGCTCTGCCCTAGTCCACACATCAGAGGGTTGGATCCCCTCAGTCGACGACGTCAGGTTGCAACGCCTGGGCTACTCTCAGGTTGTAATCTCCGTCCTCGACGGTTGTGTCTGTCTGTCTGTCTGTCTGCCTGCCTGCCTGCCCGCCGCTTCCTGCTGTAGCTGTTCGTCCGTCCGTCCGTCCAACCGTCCGTCCGTCCGTCTGTCTGTCCGCCTGCCTGCTCGCTGTCCGTCCGTCCGTCTGTTCGCCGCCGTCCGTCTGTTCGTCGCCGCCGCCACCCTGTGGCCATCCGTCTGTTCGCTGCCGCCGCCGCCAGCCGGTGCCCGCCGCCGCTGCCGCCGCCGCCGTCCTGACCCTGGTCTACGGCCATCTCCGTCTTCATCCGTCTTCGTCTTTGTCTGTCCCCGGTTTCTGTCCTTTCCTCTTCGTTCTGTTCGTTATTGTTTCTCCCTACCGTCATGTCCGCCCCCACCACCACTGCCACCGCTACCACCACCGCCATAGTTTATACTTCCCCTTCTGCCGCCTCCACCACTATCACCTGGTGTGCCCAGTGCCCCCCCCCCCCTCCTTCCGTCCCTCCTCTTCTCACTCTCCCTTCGCCCTCACTCTTTGTCGCCCCCTCTCCAGCTTCTTCCTCTCGATCTGATCCTTTCCCCCCACTCCCCCAGCCTGTCACTGCAGCTCCGGCTCGGGTGGTGGCCCGTCGGGCCGCTGTCCATGCCCAGCTCTCCCCGTCGCCACCGCCGTCATCACCGTCGCCTTCGCCTTCACCGTCACCGTCACTGTCACCATCTCCGGCGCCGACTCCGGCCCCGGGACCTGCCCCTCCCCACCACATTCCAGTTGTTCCCATCCCCCACACCTCCTCCACCGCCGTCAAGCGCCCCAGTGGCACCCCTGCCTCCTCTGCTTCCAAAAAGGCTCCGCTTCGTGCTCCTTCCCCCACCCATGATGCCATGGATGTCTCCCCGCCCGTCCCTGCCCCCTCATCCTCCTCCTCTACCCCCTCCTCCTACCGCTACCCCCCTCTCCCGTCCTGATCCCTCTCTCCTTGAAGCCCGGAACCTCACCCTCCTCCTTCGCCAGCATTGTCCTGGTGCCCCCATCTCCCTCCTCACTCCTTACCGTGATTCAGTCCTCATTTCCTCCCCCAGCCCAACCCTCCACACATACCTCCTTTCCCGCATCCCTGTCACCCGCTTTGGCCCTCATGCCTCTCTCACCCCTGCTCCTTCGCCACCTCCCTCCCGCCAACCCCAACCTCCGCGTCGCCCGCCGACTCTCACCGCCGTGATCACTCGGCATAGTCCAGTGATCACGGAGGAGGAGGTGTTGGCGGAGCTTCAGGCCCATCCCCATTTGGAGGTGCGTGCGGTCCGCCGCATCCATAACGCTGCCGGCCCCACCTGCCTTATGCGGGTTTTTTCTGAGCACGCTCCCTCCATCGACCGTCTCCTGAAGGAGGGTGCCCTCCTTATTAACCAGCGTTATAAGGTTGACCCCTCCCGTTCCCCTCCTCAATCCCTGCGCTGCCAGAGGTGTCTGCGCTATAACGCGCACCCCACAGCTGAGTGCCGCAAGGCCCCCACCTGCCCGCATTGTCGGCAAACACACTTCCTCAGGCAGTGCCCTAACCTCCAATCCCCTCCTTCCTGCAATACCTGCAATCTCCCCCATCCAACCTACTCCCAAAAGTGTAAAGCCCGACCCCCTCCGACCACTCCTGAACTCACTGTCCCTGTCCATCCCCTGGATGCCCCCACCCCTCCTGGCAATTCCCTTCATCCCCCCCCCCCCCACCGCTGAGGACATCATCAGGTTCCTTACCATAGTCCTCCAGAATGTTCATCCCTTTCAGCGCCCCCACACCCTCCAGCAGATCTCCCTTGCCGCCCGTTCCATATTCCAACTCAAGATGTACGCCACCTACTCCAACAACCAGGCCCATTTCACCTTCTCCCGCCTTGACACCCTCGTCTAAATCCCTCTCATGGCGCGACAGCAACGTATCCTTTTCAACAACACCCGCTCCCTACCTGCCAACAGGAACCTCTTCCTGCACACCCTTGCCACCCACCGCGTGGATGCCTTCCTCCTTAATGAAACCTTCCTCCAACCCCACCACACCATCCACACTTCGCCCTATCTCCTCCACCGCTCCGATAAGCCCCTCCCAAATGTGCGTGGCGGAATTGCCATTGGTCACCACCGCCAGATCCCCGTTCGGCTCCAACCTCTCCTTCCCGACCCCACCGAACACCTGATCCTTAGTCTCTTCTTCCCCGGCCTTACCGTTACCTGCGCCACCATCTATGTCCACCCCAACGCTCCTATTCCCTTCGACTTCCTCTCCCACATCGACTGTACCTTCTCCTCCTACGTGATCGCCACCGACCTCAACATCCATAGTCGTTCCGCTGCCCAGTTACGGCGGTGGCATCGGTTCCTCTCCACCCTTCAAGGCGACCTCATCCCCATCCCCCAGCACACCCGTCCCGAATCCAACTCCACTCCCGATGTTATTCTCTCCTCCCCCAACCTCCTTGGTCGCATAACGGTGGATGTCCTGGAGCCTATTGGCAGCGACCATATCCCTGTCCTCCTCACCGTTTCAGACGGTCGTCGCCCCCGTCCCGACCCTTGTACTGACCCTCCCCCTAAGTATGTCCACGACTATTCCTGAGCCGACTGGAATGCCTACCGGGATACCCTTTCCACCCAGGTCGATAGCCACCCCTTCACCTACCACCACCCTGACGATGTCACCCATGCCGCCTCCTTTCTCCAGCAGACCTTGTCTGAGGCCGTGGAGGCCCACGTCCCTACTGTCGCCATCCACCCCCACCGTCCTACCTTACCCCCACAGGCTGTTCTCCTCCTCCGTGAATCCCGTCGTCTCTACCATGCCTTCCTCCGCACGCGTGACCCGGACACACTACGATGCCACCGGCAACTCCAGCGAAACATTCGTAATTTGCTCGCGGCTAAGAAACGCCGGGACTGGCGACAGACATGCACCCGTTTAAATGCTATACTACCAATCAACTCGTCCAAGTTCTGGTCGGCCTTCCGTCGCCTTACCGGAACTAAACCCTCCCCCTATTATCCTCTTCTCCATGATGATCACCCTTTCCCTGACACCCTTAGTAAGGCCAATCACTTTGCCTCCTACCTCTCCGATGTCTTTTCCATCCCCTATGATCCCCAGTTCGATTACTCCCTCTTCCCGGATGTCTGCAATCGAACTGACACCTCCGTCCCTCCCCTCGCCCTGGGTTTCCAGTACTTGGACAACATTGCACACACAGAACTCAATGCCCCTATCACTACACAGGATCTCATTGCTACACTCCGCACAAAACGCAACACCGCTCCTGGTCACGATCGTGTCACCTACCGTCACCTTCGTGAAGCTCCTGTCTCTTTCCTCTCCACCCTGGCCAGGCTCTACAATGTAGTCCTGTCCACCGGTTACTACCCCGACCTGTGGAAAACCTCCCATATCCTCATGTTCCTTAAACCTGGCAAACCGCCGTCCGCCATCTCCTCCTACCGTCCCATCAGCCTTACCTCGGTCTTCAGCAAGGTCCTGGAATCTATCCTCACCTGACGCATCCACCAGCATCTCCGCCAGCACCGCCTCCTTCCCGTTACCCAGTGTGGCTTTCGGCCATTCTTCTCTTCTGACGACCTTCTCCTTCACCTCACTCATCTCCTTTCTGAGCAGCTTAATTCCCATCGCTCCGCAATCTTCCTCTCCCAGGACCTCGAACGTGCATATGACCGCGTATGGCATTCCGGTCTCCTCTTCAAGCTCCAAACCTTCGCCCTTCCCATTAACTACGTCCGTCTGATCGGCTCCTTTCTCTCCCGCCGTCCTTCCTATGTCACCATCCATAACACAGATTCCTACACCTTTTCCCCCCTCCGCCGGTGTGCCCCAAGGCTCCGTCCTCTCCCCCCTCCTGTATCTTTTGTACATGGTGGACATGCCGCCGCCGTCACCCCCCGTCCACTTCTCCAGTTTGCCGATGACACTGCCTTCCTTGCCCTTGCCCCCACCCTGCAACGCTCCCAACACCTTCTCCAATCCTATCTTGACCGATTCACCGCTTGGTGTAACCAGTGGTTGCTCAAGGTCAATCCTTCGAAAACCCAGGCGATCATTGTTGGCAAAACCACCCCTTCCTTCCGCCTCCTTGATTTCTATCTCACCGTCTATGGCCGTCCCATCGCCCTCACTCCCACCCTTAAGTACCTTGGCGTCACCCTCGACCGTCGCCTCTTCTGGACTCCCCATCTCCATACAATCCAAGCCAAGGCACGTTCCCGACTCCATCTCCTCAAGCTCCTTTCCGGCCGTACGTGGGGTCTGGACCCTTCCACAATCCTCCACACCTATAAATCCCTCATCCGCCTTATCCTTTGTTACGCCCATCCAGCCTGGATCTCCGCCCCCCCCTACGTTTTATAAATCCCTCCAAATCCTTGAACGCCATCCTCTCCGCCTTGCCTATCGCATCCGTCTCCCCTCCCCCACGCGGATCCTGTATGATCTCATCCCCTTCCCCCACCTCCTCCTTTTCCTTGAAGGGATACGGATCCTGTACACCTCCCGTAAACTTGATCCTCCTCACCCACTCGTATCCCCAATCCTCTCCCACCCCCGCCCACTGCCCCGCCTGTATTCCCACATCCCACCCGGTCTCCATCTCTCCACCCTCCTTACTCTCTCCCAAGGTGGCTTCCGCCAGCTCCCCCTCCCTGATGATGTCCTCCTCCCCTCCATCTACCCCTCCTATCAACTTTGACCCTGCCCCCCCCACTTCCGGTGTCCTTTCCCTTAGGCACCCTCCCTCCCTTCTCTTCCCCTCCCTTCTCTTCCCCTCCCTTCTCTTTCCTTTTCCCCCGTCCCCTCCCTCCACCCCTCTTCCCCCGGGCTTCCCCTCCCCCTTCCTCTCTCCCCCCCTCTCTCCCCTGCCTGTAGCGTCTCTGCTCTCCCCTCTCGCTCTCCCCCTGCCCCTCCTCCTCCTCCTCCTCCTCCTCCTCCTCCTCCTCTCTTGGCAGGTCCCCGGACTCGCACACGCATTGTGAACATTCGCGCGCCGGAGATCTTTGCCCTTGGTTTAGTGTCTGTGCCGTCGTGTTTGTGCATCAGTGTTTTTCGCCGTCCACGCTCCTTCGTTCACATGTGTCGTCTAACTCGTCAGTGTTTGTGCACAGTGCCGACAGTTTTCTTGTTTGTTTCGTCGAGTGTGAACGGCTTCATGTTTTTTGATTATTGTATCTACTGTTTTTTAAACCGCCAGTCTGTTACTTTTGTCTCCCTTTCTCTTTTATTGTACTGCTTATGGCTGAAGTGCGGAGTACACTTTTCCGCTGCCAGCCCACCTTGTATGGGGTGTTCAAATTACACTCCTGGAAATTGAAATAAGAACACCGTGAATTCATTGTCCCAGGTAGGGGAAACTTTATTGACACATTCCT
Source organism: Schistocerca piceifrons (assembly GCF_021461385.2). Taxonomy (NCBI): domain Eukaryota; kingdom Metazoa; phylum Arthropoda; class Insecta; order Orthoptera; family Acrididae; genus Schistocerca; species Schistocerca piceifrons. Next base: position 28,404,000 of record NC_060144.1, read on the forward strand.
GGGGTCAGATACATCACATGATCACACTGACAGAACCACAGGCACATAGACACAGGCAACAGAGCATGCACAATGTCGGCACTAGTACAGTGTAAATCCACCTTTCGCAGCAATGCAGGCTGCTATTCTCCCATGGAGACGATCGTAGAGATGCTGGATGTAGTCCTGTGGAACGGCTTGCCATGCCATTTCCACCTGGCGCCTCAGTTGGACCAGCGTTCGTGCTGGACGTGCAGACCGCGTGAGACGACGCTTCATCCAGTCCCAAACATGCTCAATCGGGGACAGATCCGGAGATCTTGCTGGCCAGGGTAGTTGACTTACACCTTCTAGAGCACGTTGGGTGGCATGGGATACATGCGGACGTGCATTGTCCTGTTGGAACAGCAAGTTCCCTTGCCGGTCTAGGAATGGTAGAACGATGGGTTCGATGACGGTTTGGATGTACCGTGCACTATTCAGTGTCCCCTCGACGATCACCAGTGGTGTACGGCCAGTGTAGGAGATCGCTCCCCACACCATGATGCCGGGTGTTGGCCCTGTGTGCCTCGGTCGTATGCAGTCCTGATTGTCGCGCTCACCTGCACGGCGCCAAACACGCATACGACCATCATTGGCACCAAGGCAGAAGCGACTCTCATCGCTGAAGACGACACGTCTCCATTCGTCCCTCCATTCACGCCTGTCGCGACACTACTGGAGGCGGGCTGCACGATGTTGGGGCGTGAGCGGAAGACGGCCTAACGGTGTGCGGGACCGTAGCCCAGCTTCACGGAGACGGTTGCGAATGGTCCTCGCCGATGCCCCAGGAGCAACAGTGTCCCTAATTTGCTGGGAAGTGGCGGTGCGGTCCCCTACGGCGCTGCGTAGGATCCTACGGTCTTGGCGTGCATCCGTGCGTCGCTGCGGTCCGGTCCCAGGTCGACGGGCACGTGCACCTTCCGCCGACCACTGGCGACAACATCGATGTACTGTGGAGACCTCACGCCCCACGTGTTGAGCAATTCGGCGGTACGTCCACCCGGCCTCCCGCATGCCCACTATACGCCCTCGCTCAAAGTCCGTCAACTGCACATACGGTTCACGTCCACGCTGTCGCGGCATGCTACCAGTGTTAAAGACTGCGATGGAGCTCCGTATGCCACGGCAAACTGGCTGACACTGACGGCGGCGGTGCACAAATGCTGCGCAGCTAGCGCCATTCGACGGCCAACACCGCGGTTCCTGGTGTGTCCGCTGTGCCGTGCGTGTGATCATTGCTTGTACAGCTCTCTCGCAGTGTCCGGAGCAAGTATGGTGGGTCTGACACACCAGTGTCAATGTGTTCTTTTTTCCATTTCCAGGAGTGTACAATAAAGAAAAAAAAAACCTAGTCCACAGACATTCAGAGGGTTGGATCCCCTGCAAAGCCTGGGCTACTCTCAGGTTGGAATCTCCGTCTTCGAAGATTGTGTCCATCTGTCTGTCTGTCTGCCCGTCTGCGTGCCGCTTCCTGCTGCAGCTGTTCGTCCGTCCGTCCGTTCGTCCGCCTGCCTGCTCGCTGTCCGTCACCGCCGCTACCACTGCTGCCTGCTGTCCGTCCGTCCGTCCGTCTGTTCCCCGCCGCCGTCGCCGCCGCCGCCTGGTCGCCGTCGTCGCCGTCCGACCCAGGTCTTTGACCGTCTTCGTCTTCCTCCGTCCTCGTCCTCCTCTGTCTTTGTCTTCGTCTGTCTCCTGTTTGTGTCCTTTCCTTTTCGTTCTGTGCGTTATTGTTTCTCCCTGACGTCATGTCCACCCCCACCACCACCGCCACCGCTACCACCACCGCCATAGTTTACACTTCCCCTTCCGCCGCCTCCACCACTATAACGTGGTGTGCCCAGTCCCACCCCCCCTCCTTCCATCCCACCTCTTCTCACTCTCCCTTCGCCCTCGCTCTTTGTCGCCCCCTCTCCAGCTTCTTCCTCCCGCTCCTCTCGATCTGATCCTTTGCCCCCACTCCCCCAGCCTGTTACCGCAGCTCCGGCTAGGGTGGTGGCCCGTCGGGCCACTGTCCATGTCCAGCTCTCGCCGTCGCCGTCGACTTCTAGATGTAGATAACCGAACAATTCCACCAATAAATACAGAAGTACAAGTATTAACAAGAGCATCAGACGTTCTACACTCATGAGCAGTACCTGCATTAGGGGTGAAAATTGACGCAACGCCAGGTCGACTAAACCAAGGAACATTTACAATAAACCGACCTGGACTGTTCTTTGGACAATGCTCAGAAATCTGTGGAGCAAACCACAGATTCATACCAATTGTAATTGAAAGAACTTCAGTAAACTTATTTATCAAGTGATTATCTAAGATAATCTAAGGAGTTAGTTAAAATATATAACATTAGAGTGTCAATCTAAAATAACTAAATAATTAGTACACCTTGAAATACGAGGGCCGTTCAGAAAGTAACCTCCGGTTGGTTTAAAAAAATACACCAAGTTAAATAAAAATATTTTAATATATACATCTTACAACTACATCTTTGCACTATTTTTCTACATAGTCTCCATAGCGATTGAGGCACTTATCGTATCTCTTCACAAGCTTTGAAATTCCTTCTGCATAAAAATCACCCGCTTGTGCCTGGAGCCAGCCTGTGACCGCATCTTTGAGCTCTTCGTCGTCATCAAACCGCTGTGACCCGAGCCATTTCTTCAAATGCATGAAGAGGTGATAATCACTTGGCGCCAGGTCTGGGCTGTAAGGTGGATGGTTGATAACGTCCCACTTGAAGGACTCAAGAAGGGCCGTTGTTCTGCAAGCAGAGTGAGGATGGGCGTTATCGTGCAAAAAAACGATACCGGAAGTCAGTATACCACGGCGTTTGTTCTGTATAGCCCGTCGTAACTTTTTTATTGTTTCACAGTACACGTCTTGATTAATGGTCGTACCACGTTCCATGAATTCAACCAACAACACCCCTTTGGCATCGCAAAACACCGTTGCCATCAGTTTTCTGGCAGAAAAATCTTGCGAGGCTTTTCTTGGTTTGGTAGGCGAATTTGAATGTGCCCACATCTTTGATTGTTCTTTTGTCTCAGGGTTCACGTACTTAATCCAGGTTTCGTCACCGGTCACGATTCTGTTTAACAATGGTTCTCCTTCGTCCTCATAACGTGACAGAAAGTCTAATGCAGAGGCCATTCTTTGAGTTTTGTGGTGGTCGGTAAGAATTTTGGGCACCCATCGTGCACAGAACTTACGGTAACCCAATCTTACTGTCACTATCTCGTACAAGAGAGTCTTAGAAATCTGTGGAAAACCAGTAGACAACTCCGACATTGAAAAACGTCGATTTTCACGAACTTTTGCATCAACTGTCTGAACGAGTTCGTCAGTCACCAATGATGGTCTACCACTCCTCTCTTCATCATGAACGTTTTCTCGTCCACTTTTAAATAAACGTACCCATTCACGGACAACTCCCTCACTCATAACTCTTGGTCCGTACACGGCACAAAGCTCACGATGAATAGCTGCTGCAGAATATCCTTTGGCTGTAAAAAACCTTATGACAGCACGCACTTCACATTTGGCGGGGTTTTCTATTGCAGCACACATTTCAAACTGCCACAAAAACTAAACTAGCGCAGGTACGACGTTCACTCGACCACGGCTTGATGCCGACTGACCTGTTGAGTGCGTGAACGCACAGAAGGCGTCGCTACTCCCCCCACAACCCGCACTGTGACCAATCGGAGGTTACTTTCTGAACCGCCCTCGTACATCAGATGACTGAAAGTAAGTAATGGTCTCTTAAACCAAAAAAAAGTAAATTAACGACTACTTCTGATGGGGAAATTTAATCCAAATCCCTCAAATATCCCCTCTCATATGATTCTCCCTATTCATTATATTTTCGACTACATTAATTTTATTTAATCAAATAAACTTTTTCTCATTTAAACCAAATCTTATTAAAAGAGCAGAAAAAAGAACAATTGATATAAAAAACTTGAATTGAAAATGATAACAAACTTACTATCAACATCTGATCCATCAACTAATATCTTCAATTTATCATTAAATTGAACTAGAACATTCTTAGGATTATTATTAATCCCATCAATGTTTTGACTTACACCATCACGAATTAATATTATTTGAAATAAACTAAACTTAACCTTACACAATGAATTTAAAACATTACTAGGATCAAAATCATTTAATGGAACAACATTCATCTTCATTTCAATTTTTATTATAATACTATTTAATAATTTCATAGGATTATTCCCTTACATCTTTACTAGAACAAGACATTTAGCATTAACATTTGCAATTGCTCTACCTATATGATTAAGATTTATGTTATTTGGATGAATTAATCATACCAATCACATATTTACACACCTTGTTCCTCAAGGAACACCACCTGCATTAATATCATTTATGGTATTAATTGAAACAATTAGAAATGTCATTCGACCAGGTATGCTAGCAGTATGACTAGCAGCAAATATAATGGCAGGACACTTACTATTAACATTACTAGGAAATACAGGACCATCCATAGCAATAAACTTAATTTCACTACTAATTATTGGACAAATACTTCTGTTAATTCTAGAATCAGCAGTAGCAATAATTCAAGCTTATGTTTTCTCGATTTTAAGAACTTTATATTCTAGAGAAGTATACTAAACCTATGTTAACAACTCACTCAAACCACCCATTCCACTTAGTAGATTACAGACCTTGACCATTAACAGGAGCAATTGGAGCAATAGTTCTAGTATCAGGATTAGCAAAATGATTTCACCTATTTAACATTAACTTATTTATAATCGGATTTGGAATTACCCTACTAACTATAATTCAATGATGACGAGATGTAGTACGAGAAGGAACATACCAAGGGCTACATACGGGATTTGTATCAATTGGATTACGATGAGTAATAATTTTATTTATTGCATCAGAAGTACTATTCTTTGTTTCATTTTTCTGAGCATTTTTTAGAAGAAGACTAGCACCTACTGTTGAACTAGGGATACTATGACCCCCAATACGAATCCAACCTTTTAATCCTATACAAATTCCATTACTTAATACAGCTATTCTTTTGGCATCAGGGGTAACAGTAACATGAGCACATCATAGTTTAATAGAATCTAATCATACTCAAGCATTACAAGGACTATTCTTCACAGTATTACTAGGACTATACTTCACTATACTTCAAGCATATGAATATTGAGAAGCACCCTTCACCATTGCAGACGCAGTTTATGGATCAACATTCTTTGTTGCAACAAGATTTCATGGTCTACATGTAATTATCGGAACAATTTTCTTATCAACATGTCTACTTCGACATTCAATAAACCAATTCTCACCAAGACACCACTTTGGGTTTGAAGCAGCAGCATGATACTGACACTTTGTAGACGTAGTATGATTATTCTTATACATCTCTATTTATTGATGAGGTAGATAATTGTTTTTCTAGTATAAATAGTACATTTGACTTCCAATCAAAAAGCTTGATATAAATCAAGAAAAACGATCCTAATTTTATCTACAAGAATTTTTATTAGATTTATTATTCCAATAATTGTTATAATCCTTGCAACAACATTGTCAAAAAAATTAATTAATGACCGAGAAAAAAGATCACCATTTGAGTGTGGATTTGACCCAAAAAGATCAGCACGAATACCATTCTCACTTCGATTCTTCTTAATTGCAGTAATTTTCTTAATTTTTGATGTAGAAATCGCACTAATCCTTCCAATTGTAATTATTTTTAAAACTTCAGACATTATAATCTGAACAGTATCAACAATATTTTTTATTATAGTATTACTAGGTGGATTATACCATGAATGAAATCAAGGAGCCTTACAATGAGCAGAATAAAGGGTTGTAGTTAACTATAACATTCGGGTTGCATTCAAAAAGTATTGATATAATCAATCAACCTTAAATAGAATAAGAAGCGAAATATTGCAGTCAGTTTCGAGCTGATAGGTTGGTAAACAAAATATCCTTATTCTTATTAATTGAAGCCAAAAAGAGATGTATTACTGTTAATAATATAATTGATCTATAAAGTTCCAATTAAGGAAATGTAAAACCAATATGAAAGCTGCTAACTTTTTATATTAGCGGTTAAACTCCGTTAACATTTCTAAAATTTATATAGTTTAAATAAAACATTACATTTTCACTGTAAAAATAATATATGTATATTTATAAATACCTAAAAGTAAAAATACTTCCTTAACATCTTCAGTGTCACGCTCTAATTATAAGCTATTTAAGTAAAAGAAAAATAATACCACCAAAATAAATATTCAAAAAATAAAAGTTAAAAGATAAATCTTAAAATTAGAATCATATCAACCCTGTATATAACCAATTAAATAAATAAATAGTCTATACAAACCTTGACCACCAAATAATTCACCTCAACCATAATCAAATGATTTAGATGAATAATAACCCGATTTTAAAGGAATATATCTAATAAACTTAGTTGAAAGAAAAGGTATAATCCACATAGAACCAGCAAATCTGACAAAGGAAAGTATACTTAAAGAAAATAAATTTTGAGAAAAATCAAAATTAGAAATAAGATAACCCAAATAAGCACCCAAAACAACTGCAGTAATAGTTAAAAACTTTAAATAACAAGGCAAGGCAATCACATGAGGAACAGGAAAAATTAACCAAGACAAAAGACTATCACCAAAAACAGCAACAAACAATAAACCAATTATACCAAACGAAATATAATATCCCTTATCATCAAAAGAAAATCTAGAATAAAAATTATTATCACCAGATATTGAATAATAAAAAAGACGAAAAGAATAAGAAGCAGTTAAACCAGTAGAAAAAAAATAAAGAAAAAAAATCAAACAATTAATTCATCTTAAACAAACCATGTCAAGAATTAAATCCTTTGAATAAAAACCTGCTAAAATGGTATACCACACAAAGACAAACTAGAAACATTAAAACAAACTGAAGTTAAAGGTATAAAATTAACAATTGAACCTATAAAACGAATATCCTGAGAATTCTTTAAATTATGAATTATTGAACCTGCACACATAAACAATAAAGCCTTAAATAAAGCACGAGCTAATAAATGAAAAAAATGCAAGTTTTGGATAACCCATAGCCAAAATTCTTATTATTAAACCAAGTTTTAAAGTAGAAAGAGCAATAATTTTCTTCAAATCAAATTCAAAATTAGCCCCCAAACCAGCCATAAATATAGTTATACAACCAATTAAAAGTAAGAATCAACCACAATTATAAGTATCTAATATTGGTCTGAAACGAATTAATAAATAAACCCCAGCAGTAAAAAGAGTAGAAGAATGAACCAAAGCAGAAACAGGAGTAGGAGCAGCTATAGCAGCAGGAAGTCAAGAAGAAAAGGGAATTTGAGCTCTTTTAGTTATAGCTGCTAAAACAATTAATATAGTAATAAGCTTTATTTCAAAAGAATTAGAAATAAAATCATAATAATAAATATAATTTCAACCACCAAAATTCAATATTCAAGCAATAGAAATTAAAACAGCAACATCACCAATACGATTAGAAAGTGCAGTTAACATACCCGCACTATAACATTTCACATTTTGGTAATAAATAACTAAACAATAAGAAACTAAACCCAAACCATCCCATCCTAATAAAATTCTAATCAAATTAGGACTAATAATTAAAAAACCTATAGAAAGAATAAACATTAAAACAATAACAATAAAACGATTTATATTTTTTTTCTCCCGATATATAATCCTCTCTATAATAAATAACCAAAGAAGAAATATATATAACAAAAGACATAAAAATAAGAGACATTCAATCCAAAATTAAAGTCATAACAACCATAGAACCATTTAAATTAAAAAGTTCTCACTCAACAAAAACTCTATAATCAATTATCAAATAATAAATACCCAAAATAAAAATTATAGTTCTAGAAAAAAATAAAGAAAAAAAACTCAAAGAACAAATAGAAAACAAATTCACGGCCTAAGATGAAAAATTCATATCATTGATTCCACAAAACAACATTTTTAATTAAAATACTTAAGCAACCTAAACAAAAAAAATACTCTCCCTTTAAATCAATGTAAAAGTAAAAGATGATATTCACGAAAATAACCAAGAGAACAAGTATAAACACCAGAATAATAATTACCATGCTGAGAATAAGAATACATATATAAAGTATAAACAGCTCTAAAAAAAGACAAAAAAATTAAAGCAAAAAATCTAAAAGAAGATCAAGACATAATTCTATTTAATAATCTAAGTTCACCTACCAAATTTAAAGAAGGAGGAGCAGCTATATTAGATGATCTCAAAAGGAATCATCATAAAGCCATTCTTGGTATCAAATTAATTATACCCTTGTTAATTAATAATCTTCGTCTACCTAAACGCTCATAAATAATATTGGATAAACAAAATAAACCAGAAGAACACAAACCATGACCAACCATTAAAGAAAGAGAACCTATACAACCTCATCAATTCATAGTCATCAATCCTCCAATAACCATTCTTATATGAGCAACAGAAGAATATGCAATTAAAGACTGTAAATCAATCTGACGAAAACAAATAAATCTAACAATAACCCCACCAGATAAACCTAAAGACAATCAAAAATAATTAAACTTTAAACCCAAATAAGAAATAACCTTCATAACACGAAAAATACCATAACCACCTAACTTTAATAAAACACCAGCAAGAATCATTCTACCTGAAATAGGGGCCTCAACATGAGCCTTAGGAAGCCATAAATGAACCAAAAATATTGGCATCTTAACTAAAAAAGCAAGAATTATAAACACATAAAATATAAAATAATAAGAACCAAAATCAACCAATAAAGGAAAATATAAAGTATTAGAAAAATCATAAACCCTAAATAAAGGCAATCTAGCAACCAGAGTATAAAAAATTAAATAAACACCAGCCTGTAAACGTTCAGGTTGATAACCTCAACCCAATATCAAAAGTAAAGTAGGAACTAATCTAGCCTAAAAAAAAAAATATAAAAAAAAGAAGACTCAATCTAGCAAATGAACAATAAAGTATAATCATTAAAATTAAGACTATAAAGACAAAAAAATTAGAATGATAAGAACTTAAATAAACTGAACCTCTAGCAGTAATTATTAAAGAACAAATTCAAAAACTAAGCAAAATCAAACTAAAAGAAAAATAATCAATACCAAAATAATATCTAATCATATTCAAATCTGCGTATGAATAAAAACAAATCATAGAAACAAAACTAGACAGAAATATTAAGGTGGCTTCCGCCAGCTCCCCCTCCCTGATGATGCCCTCCTCCCCTCCATCTACCCCTCCTACCAACTTTGATCCTCCTGCCCTCCTTCTGTGTTTGCTCCTCTGGGCACCCTCCCTCCCTTCTCTCCCTTTTCCCTCCCTCCTCCTTTTCTCCCCCCTCCTCCCCCGGGCCTCCTCTCCCCTGTCCCTCTCCTCCTGCCCTCGTCTCCTCAGCCATTGGCATCCTTTTTCTCCCCTCTCCCCCACCTCACCCCTGTTCCTCTCTTGGCAGGTCCCCGGACTCGCACACACTACGTGGATATTCGCGCGCTGGAGATCACCGCCATCAGTGTTTCATGTGTGCCGTCGTGTTTAGTGTTCAGTGTTCACCGTCACACTCCCTCGTTCACCAGTGCCATCGTCATCTTCAGTGTTCGTGCGTCGTCTCATCAGTTAGCAGTGTGGTTTATCGACATGTGTGAACGGCTCCGTGTTTGTCTCTATGTGTCTCCTGTTTTATTGCCCACCGTTCTGTAACTTGCGTCCTCTCACTGTTTTTGCTGCTTGTATATTCTATGGCTGAAGAGCAGCGTAGTGTGCTGCTGACAGCCTGCCTGTTGTACAGGCTTTAAAATAACAATAAAGTAAAAAAAAAAAAAAAAGCCCTAGTCCAGCCAGTCCGGTGCTCGCTCTGGATTTTGTTTCTACCGCGGCGGTACTACGTTCTGGTCGTTGTTCGTTGTTGACATTTGCCTGGCTCTGGTTCCGAGTGGATTTACGTTTGGTGTTTGGTGTTGTGGTTTCCACAAGTCTCCGTTGTTTATCTCTTCCTTGTTGTGTCGGTCATAGTCGGTCATGGTCGGTTGTTGTCAGTTGTCGTTGGTCTGTCGTCTGACTCGTCCTGTGTTTACCCAATGGTGCGTGCTCCACCGCCGACTGCTTCCCCGCCTGGTGGCTCTGATCCGCGGCCCAAGGCGTTCCCGCTGTTGGTTGTGGTTACTACACTTTTGACGAGTCATTGCATAAGGGCAGTAATAAAAGAGATGATGAAAATCACTAGAACAACTTAATTAAATGATCAAGGAAAAAGGGGAAACACAATTGTAGATCCCTTTTGTTTTATAAACAATTTCCAGCTCGGTCGATTCTTTTAAGAGTCAGCTTAGGTTGGTGGTGACCCTCAAATTCTGTCATGTTACTCGTAATTATAAGTTTGAATGCCCCAAGCAACATATCGATTCATGGGTCTCAGGTCAAGTTGCTAGTGCAGACTCTGTGCCAGACCTAAGCAACCTACTTAAAACTGGAGTGTGACAACTAGCAAGGAATCGCACTGCATCCCGTCCAAGTGTCTCGCACACAGAACTGAACTCTTGTCAGAATGAGTAATTGGTGACTATCAGGGAGGTTTACGCCAGGGCGGAAAACAGTAGATTACATCTACATTCTCCAACAACTCACTGAAAAACTGAGAGAACACAGTAAATAACTACAAATTTTTTGTGTTGATTTCAAGAAGGCCTATGACTACATACACCACAAGAGCCTGTTCAGTTGCCTAAGAGAGTTCAGGATGGCATAAAAACTCATCATTGTGGAAAGATCTGCTTGAGTGAAACACGCGGTAAGTGTACGTGGAAAACAGAGTAACAAGTGACTTCGAAACTCTCTTCGGTCTCAGGCAAGGAGATGGTTTACCTCTTATCCTGTTCAGTTTTTTCCATGAGACATTTAAAAATAACTTCTAATGGATCCAGTTCTAAGGGAAGAACCTAGCATATCTAGCCTATGAAGATGAAATCTGCTTAATCAGCAGCTCTAAAGAAAAGTTGAAACAAATAACCAAGGCCGCCAGAAAATATGTGCTACTTATAAATCAAGCCAAGATGGCTTACGTCATTATGACTCGTCAACAAGGTCAGGATAATGGACAACTGCAGGCACTGTGGATGGGAGACCAGTCCTACGAGAGAGTCCAAGAATTTAAGTACCTGGGGGTACTCTTCATGGAGAATTTGTCTCACGTAGTAGAAACCAATGCCAGGATCGAGGCAGGAAACCGATCCTTCTAGAGCCTAACACAGTCGCTTCAGCCCAGGTTTCTGTCTATACTGTTCAAGATCCGGCAATGTAAGACCACCCCATTGTACTATACAGGTGTGGGACATAGAGTATGCGAAATCTGGACTTCCATAAACTTTTCGTATTTGAGAAAGAAGTGCTGCGGAAGATCTTTGGTTGGATGTCAGAGGCAAACAACGGTGAATGGAGGATCGGACACAACCACGAGCTACATGAACTGTACCGAGGTGCCAATATAGCAGGAATCATTGCTGCAAGTGACTCCAGCAGGCTGGACATGTGGCCCTGATGGAGATGGCAGCTGCCACGGAAGGTCTTAGATTTTCTCCACACAGGTAGGAGACCTCTGGGAAGACCAAGGAAGAGGTGGAGGGATGCCCTCCACGAAGACCAGCAACAGTCATTGCAGATGCGGACAGATGGCGGATGGCAGCGATGGATAGCAGACATTGGATAAGGAAACTTGTAACAGGCGGAGACCGTTGTGCCTGATCGCATAAAAGTAACTAACTTCAAACGTATGTTCTTCTTTGAAACTATCTGTTCCTTCTTGTTTTGTCTTACCGAGCACAACAGACTGTATTCAGGAGGGCAATGCTTCTAATGCCCATTTGCATTTCCAGGTTTATGTTTCCCATGTTTCCCTAAATTGCTCCAGGAAAATGCCGGGATGGTCCCTCTGAGAAGGGCACTACCAATTTCCTTCCATATCCTTTCATAATCTGAGCTTTGCTCCAACTCTAAGGACTTCGCTATGGACAGGACATTAAGTTCTTATTTTCATTTTTTTTTTCCTTCGAGTATTATATTTTATTTCACTTTTGCGACTTTATTCAAGGTTGAAATTGACCAAGTTTTTACATTGTACATAAAAGATTGTCAAACTAAGAAAAGATTGGTTTGTATCTAATCAAAATGTGCCTTGTGCAGTTTGCAATGTTTCACTTATTGACAGATAAGTGAAAAATGTTTACGATTGTATTTCACTTCATCAAACTAATAATAATAATAATAATGTTGTTGTTCTTCATATAAGTATGGTTCTTCTATTGTGTAGAAAGGGTGTTTTACTAAAAATAAAGGGTGTTTTACTAAAAATTTCTTAAGCTGATGTTTCAGTTTAATTGTAGGAAGAGCCATGACTGCACTAGGCAGTGCATTAACTAATTTTATACCTGCGTACTGATGCCCATTATCATAAAGTGCTGTTCTGTGGCTGCCAATGTAAAATCTTTCTTTATTTCTAGTATTGTACTGGTGGATTTCTGAATAAGTGTTTGGGTGCAGTCTTTTCACAAGCAATATGGCTTTTAGAATGTGTGTGTTTGACAGTTAACACCTCTGTTTTTGGAAACAAGTTGCAACAAGATTCCCTATATTTTGCTCCACAGATTATTCTCACACCCCTTTTTTGGAGAATGAGTAGCTTATCTAGATTAGCTTTGGTTGCTGCCCCCCAAATTTCAATACCGTAGTTCAAGTAAGAGGAGAAAAGAGCGTAGTATGCAGTCCTTAGGACTATAGTGTCTCTACAGAACTTTCTAATAGTACTGATTGCAGATATATTTTTTGACAACTTAGTTGCTAGGGAGTCAATGTGTGTCCCATTTCAGGTTGCTTTGGATTGTTGTTGTTGTTGTTGTTGTTGTGGTCTTCAGTCCTGAGACTGGTTTGATGCAGCTCTCCATGCTACTCTATCCTGTGCAAGCTTTTTCATCTCCCAGTACCTACTGCAACCTACATCCTTCTGAATCTGCTTAGTGTATTCATCTCTTGGTCTCCCCCTACGATTTTTACCCTCCACGCTGCCCTCCAATACTAAATTGGTGATCCCTTGATGCCTCAGAACATGTCCTACCAACCGATCCCTTCTTCTGGTCAAGTTGTGCCACAAACTTCTCTTCTCCCCAATCCTATTCAATACTTCCTCATTAGTTATGTGATCTACCCATCTAATCTTCAGCATTCTTCTGTAGCACCACATTTCGAAAGCTTCTATTCTCTTCTTGTCCAAACTATTTATCGTCCATGTTTCACTTCCATACATGGCTACACTCCATACGAATACTTTCAGAAATGACTTCCTGACACTTAAATCAATACTGGATGTTAACAAATTTCTCTTCTTCAAAAACGCTTTCCTTGCCATTGCCAGCCTACATTTTATATCCTCTCTACTTCGACCATCATCAGTTATTTTGCTCCCCAAATAGCAAAACTCTTTTACTACTTTAAGTGCCTCATTTCCTAATCTAATTCCCTCTGCATCACCCGACTTAATTAGATTGGATTGTTACGACAAGGAATTTTACACTAGACTCTTTCTTTACCAATTCATTGCCAATATATAATTTAATTTCATTATTCAAATTACTTTTGTTAAACTCCATCAAACATGTTTTACTGATGCTTACATTTAAGTGGCTTTCATTAAAAAACTGAACAATTTCTTTTATCACATTATTACACTCGGCCTCTAGTTCATTACATGATTCCTTTTTACACACAATGGATGTGTCATCAGCATACAGAACAATTTTGGAATTTATAGTACAGTATTTAATAACATTTACATAGATCAAGAACAGAAGGGGGCCCAACACCGAGCCCTGGGGCATGCCATATTTTTTGCAACTGATCTCTGATTTGTAGACACCACTTACTGTTTTAAGTAGAACAAACTGTTTGCTATTGATCATATAACACTTTATTAGGTCATAAACAGTGCCTCTAATGCCCATGTTCCATAGCTTGTCTAATAGGATGTCAACATTCACACAATCAAAGGCTTTTCCAGGTCTAGGTGTACACCTGCCACATGTTCCTTGCTTTCAATATCCCCTAACACCTCTTCAATTAGTGGATCAGCTGCAGTGCTAGTTGATTTACCTTTTAGGAACCCATTTTGATTTTCGAACATCAGATTGTGTTTGTTAAGAAAGTTTATAATCCTGTTGTATATAACTTTATCAACTATTTTGGAAAAGACAGGAAGGATTGAGACTGGTCTGTAGTTTTCTATTTTGTTCTTGTCACCTTTCTTAAAAATGAGTGTTACCTGTGCTATTTTTGGTCTGTCTGGAAAGGTGCCTGATTCTATTATATTGTTGACTGCTACAGACAGAAGTACAGAGACATTTTGGCTACAGGCTTTTAAAACATTAATGTTTAGGCCATCATGCCCGGCTGAATTTGACGGTTTTAGAGAGCTAATGATGCCCATTATTTCTGCACAGTTTGTGGGGGCTAGATATATACTATGGTCACATGTGTTACCTTTAAAACTGTAGGGCATGTTTTTATGTTTGTCATTTATGGCTTCCCCTACGGAAGAAAAATATCCATTAAAAATATTTACAATTTCCAGTTGGTCTTTAACCACATTGTGGTTAACAGTAAAGTCCATACAGGATTTGTCATTGCAGGTTCTAAAACTGTTTATGACTGCCCAGATGCCAGCAGTTACGTTGTGTGAGTTTTGAAGCTTATTTGCAACGTAGTTGCTCCTCATCTGTGTGAGTAAGTCCTTATAGTGTGTTTGATATATTTTGAAGACTTTCTTTGGCTCAGGAATCTCTCTATTATTCAGCATTGCACTGTGGAGAAGTTTTAATTTTTCCTTCACTTCAGTGACATTACTATTTACCCAAATATTTTTGTTTATATTTTTTGTTTGTTTCTGCTTTGTGATTACAACTGGGCATGTGGTATCAAAGCAGTAATAGAAGTCAACAGCAAAGCTATCATATGAAAAGCTATTATTTTCAAAGCATTTTATTTGTGCTAGCATGCAGTTTAGTCTATTTATGTTGTCATTATACATTATTCTTTTAGTTACAAACTGTTGCTTTGTGACAGTGGGAGCCTCATGGAGCTCCAATTAAAGCTGTACTGCATGGTGATCTGAGATGGCTAGTTTTAAAACTGATGCACAGTGGGATAGGTGGGTCATGTTTGTTATTATGTTGTCAAGACATGTTTTACTATTGACAATTTCTCCAGTGGGTTCCCGAATGAGTGGGGTCAGTTTAAATTCATCACACAGGCAAATAAAACATGTTTTGAAATTTACCTTATTCAATTCACTTTTAGACTCAAGAGGGGAGGAGAATGGCCGGGAATGGTGCATAGAACAGCTTTCATGTTGCCAAGTATACATTCAGTTAAGGGGAGATGAGATTCGGGGGAGGGGGGTGGGGGGGGTGGGGGGGGGAGACAAATGGCTATGACGTGTGACCAACGTTTTGTTCAGTTGAGAAAAGGGATGAGTATGGGCAGGCATAAAGGAGGTGGAGGGGAGCCCACTTTGAGTATTTCCCCAGCGCCTCATTGCATGTTCCTACAGCCCTCTGAGACTGCACGGATAACTGAAAAATACAGATAATCCAAAATACATGTTGTCTGTTGGAAACTGCTCTTTCCTGTATTTCGAAAGTATTCTGCATATCACATTTGAAAGCCCAGCGTGTTACTTGTACGGGTACGTGCTGAAAAGTAATGCCTCCGAATTTATGTGACAACTACCAAAGAGTTTTAAATAAACCAAAATTGATTAACATTCTACATCTTTATTCTGCATGTCTACATATTTATTCATCGACATAGTCACCCTGTGACAAACACATTTCTCCCAACAAGAGACAAATTTGTTGATACCGTAACTATAGAATGTTTAACTCTGTTGACAGGACCACAACCTTACCTCTGCATGCACTACCTCATCACTGTCAAAGTGAAGCACTCGAAGGTGTCCACTCATTCATTACAAGCATGAACAACCCGACGTCACACATTGCTGATGTCAATATAATAATCACCATACTCGGCTTTCATTCTCATATGGATTTCAATTGGAGGCATGTTTCCTGTGGTTATAAACTCGATTACAGTATGGTGTTCCTCATACAGTGACACACACTGAGATGACAAATGTCATGGGATAGCAACATACACGTGATGGTATCGCGTACACGAGGTGACAATCTGAGCAGTTCTCTTAGGTTGTTCGCAGATGATGCTGTGATTTACCATCTAGTAAGGTCATCCGAAGACCAGTATCAGTTGCAAAGTGATTTAGAAAAGATTGCTGTATGGTGTGGCAGGTGGCAGTTGGCGCTAAATAACGAAAAGTGAGAGGTGATCCACATGAGTTCCAAAAGAAATCTGTTGGAATTTGATTACTCAATAAGTAGTACAATTCTCAAGGCTGTCAATTCAACTAAGTACCTGGGTGTAAAAATTACGAACAACTTCAGTTGGAAAGAGCACATAGACAATATTGTGGGGAAGGCGAGCCATAGGTTGCGTTTCATTGGCAGGACACTTAGAAGATGCAACAAGTCCACTAAAGAGACAGCTTACACTACATTTGTTCGTCCTCTGTTAGAATATTGCTGCGTGGTGTGGGATCCTTACCAGGTGGGATTGACGGAGGACATCAAAAGGGTGCTAAAAAGGGCAGCTCGTTTCGCATTATCGTGTAATAGGGGAGAGAGTGTGGCAGATATGATACGCGAGTTGGAATGGAAGTCATTAAAGCAAAGACGTTTTTCATCGCAGCGAGATCTATTTACGAAATTTCAGTCACCAACTTTCTCTTCCGAATGCGAAAATATTTTGTTGAGCCCAACTTACATAGGTAGGAATGATCATCAAAATAAGATAAGAGAAATCAGAGCTCGAACAGAAAGGTTTAGGTGTTCGTTTTTCCCGTGCGCTGTTTGGGAGTGGCATGGTAGGGAGATAGTATGATTGTGGTTCGATGAACCCTCTGCCAAGCACTTAAATGTGAATTGCAGAGTAATCACATAGATGTAGATGTATAAGAGGGTAGTGCATTGGTGGAGCTGCCATTTGTGCTCAGGTGATTCATGTGAAAAAGTTTCTGACATGATCATGGCAAAACGAAGAGAATTAATACTCTGAATGCGGATTGATAGTTGGAGCTAGACGCATAGGACATTCAGTTTTGGGAATCGTTCAGAAATCCAGTGTTTCGACATCCACAGTGTCAAGGTTGTCCCGAGAAAACCAAATTTCAGACAGTACCTCTCTCCGTGCATAACACAGTGGCTCATGTCCTTCACTTAACGAGCGAGAGCAGTGGTGTTGCATCGAGCTGTCAGTGCTAACAGACAAGCAACACTGCATGAAGTAACTGCGGAAATCAATGAGGGACGTACGGTGAAAATATCCGATAGGGCAGTGCGCTAAAATCTGGTGTGAATGGACTACGGTAGCAGATGACCGACACGAGTGTTTTTGCTAACACCTCGACATTGCTTGCAGTGCCGCTTGTGTGCTCGTGACCATATCATATGGATCCTAAACAACTGTAAAACCATGTCCTGGTCACTTTGAACCCCGATTTCAGTTGGTAAGAGCTGATGGTTTGGTTAGAGTGTGGTGAAGAGACCACGAAGCCACAGACACAAGATGTCAATAAGACACTGTGCAGCTTGTAGTGACTCCATAATGGTGTGGGCTGTGTTTACAAGGACTGTTGGCCTACTGGGTCCTCTGGTCCAACTGAACAGATCATTGACTGGAAATGGTTATGTTCGGCTACTTTGAGAACATTTGCAGCCATTAGTGGACCTCTCGTTCCCAAAAAACTTGGAATTTTTATGGATGACAATGTGCCATGTCTCTGGGCCACAATTATTCACAATTTGTTTGAAGAATACTCTGGACAGTTTGACTGAATCATCTGGGCACACAGATTGCCCAACATGAATCCCATTGAATATTTGAGACTTAATCATGTCAGTTCGTGCACAAAATTCTGCACCTGCAACACTTCAGCAAATATGCACAGCTATAGAGGCAGCATGGGTCAGTATTTCTGCAGGGGTCTTTCAATGACTTGTTGAGTCCATGCCACATCACATTGCAACAGTACATTGGGCAAAGTGAGGCTCGACACAATATTAGGAGGTATTCCATGACTTCTGTCACCTCAGTGTAGCTACATTACACACCACAATATTACATGTTACAATTTGGAGCCCTCTAGCAGTAGAGGGTTGTATCTTGCATCAGCAAACTGGGAAAGAAGACTAAGTAATATGCATGACATGTAATACCTCAACCAAAACTGAGAAGCGAATAAAAAATTTGAGGCCTTACTTTTCAGCACATCCTCATAGGTTATTTGCTAGAAACTGACAACTAATTTACTAAATTACACTTAAAACACACTTGCCTTTGTATCATTTGTTTTCAGTTCACATTTGAGAAATAATCGTCCATTTTATTCTTTTTTCATTCTTTTTTTACTTGACAGCCATTATTATTTTGGGGAGAATCAAAACATCGGTATAGCCAAATAAATTTTTCATTAGATGCTCTGATAACAGATCAACACACTTCAGTGCCTCGACATGCTTGATGAAGTATGACTTACATGCATAATGGTGCATTCTAAACGAAAATTTTAGCTCTAATTATAAGAGAAGACTTTCGGCTTTGTTTTTTGTTGTTCAATAATCACCTAACTATGTAGGGTTAGTCTGCAAACTGTGTAGTCAGTAGCTAGATGTATATTATTTCCTACAGCTAGGTTGATTGTGATTACTTTTTAAAAAGCTTATTCTGACTCAATTAGTATGTCTCACTTTCCAGCACATTCTACAATGAAAAATCTAAATCGTAATATGCTCATTGAGTCAATATCTGTTAGAGAGTCGGTTTTTCAGTTTTAGATATTACTTTGAGACAAATGGCAGATTGGCATGCGGACTTTTCCTTATATAGTGAAGTGCACACCATGAGTGGGCAACGTTTGGCTGACGTATTGGTGTGTCGAGTGGGTATGCAGTGCCGGGAGTTAGCAGATACATCCGAACAGCATGTGCTGCATGGTCGGGCATGGTCCACCGGCGTTGTCTTCCACTGACTGTCAATATGTTCATTAGCAAAATCTTGAGCAATGTCTGAGCAGTAGTTCAAATACCTTATATCAGGTCTAACAGCAAAGTGTCACATACTGAGAACATAACTCTCTTCTAGCATTCTGCAGAATTTGCTGTGGATGCTTGCACTGAAATGTAAGTGCCTTATACAGTTTATAGTATATATAGATTAAGATGGTATGGGCATGTTAAGAGGATGCATGGGCAGAGACTCCCCAAAATTATGGAAGAACTAAAGATGGATGAGAAAAGACCTAGAGGGCACCCAAGAACACGGTGGAAAATGGGAGTGAGAATATCTGTTGAAAGGAGAGGTGTGACCTGGCAGCAAGTGGAGGAAGAAAAGTGGTGGGAGGACCGAGCCAAATGCAGAGGACTCGTCAACACCCAGACCCGGCAGTAGCTGGAGCGGGATTCGGATATAGATAGATAGTATAGTCCACTACTCAGTCTAAATAATTAACGAAAAACTCAATGCATAATGGTTTGTGTCCAGTAGCTTGTCACCTCATGGTTTTGGCATTCATACATAATATAGAGTGGATAATTGACACTTTTGGATACTAACTGGCACATTTTGTTGCATTCTGAAATAAATATTGTAACTGCTGATCTGATAAAAACACACAAATTCCATGTCCATCATTGCTCTAACCAATGTAAAATAAAGATTTCGTAGATAAAAACAGTGCAAATGATAAAAAGTAAAGTGTGTATGATTATATTTAATGAGTAATTAGTAAATATTGTGGATATGTGCTGTAATTAATTTAATCTTATCCTTATGATCCCATTGGACTAACATATAGGTGGCTGCAGCATATTCGTAGAGTTGTCATTTGAAGCTGGTTCTTGAAACTTTGTCAGTAGACTTTCTCATTATAGTATCCCTGTTCATTCCTTTCAACATCTCAATGGCTCTCTCCCATTAGTCAAACAAACCTGTGACCATTTGTGCTGCCCTTCTCTGTACACATTCAATATCCCTAGCTAGCCCTGCTTGGTATGGTTCTCACACACTCAAATAACATTCTAAGATGGGTCACACAAGTGATTTTTAAGAAAATTACTTTGTAGACTGATTACATTTCCCTAGTATTCTACCTATGAACCAAAGTCTGCTACCTGCTTTACCCACTACTGAGCCTCTGTGATCATTCCATTTCATGTCCTTACTAAGTGTTACACCCAAGTATTTGTAGGAATTGATAGATTCCAGCAGTGATTCACTGATATTATAGTCATAGAATATTAAGCTTTTCCATTTTGCAAAGCACATAAATTTACATTTTTGAACATTTAAAGCAAGTTGCCAAGTGTTGTGTCACTTTGAAATCTTTTCAAGATCTGACTGAATAATTTTACAGCTTAATTCAGTTTGTATTTTATTGCAGATAACTGCATCATCTATGAAAAGCCTGAAATTTCTGCTAATATTGCCCACAAGATCATTAATAGACAACATGAACAACAAGAGACCCAACACACTTCGTTGGGATATACTGAAAGTTACTTCTGCATCTGTTGATGACCCTCCATCTGAGATAACATGCTACATCCTCCTACCAAGAAATTCTGAATCCAGTCACATATTTTGTCCGATACCCACATGCTAGATGTGTTGCTTTGTGAGCAGCCACAGCGCAGAAGTTAACTGCCATCCTAGAGAATGGCTGACTTCCCATCACCTTGACAGCAGCATCATTTATAGACTGAATAGCTGTTGCTTAAAATCACTGTCAACCAGCAATTTGCAGTTACTGTGGTAGTTGCTCTCGTATAGTCATGCCAAATGCTCTCCTCAATTCAGCGCAGCAAGTCAGCCAGCAGTAGTACAGTAAGTCACAATGTGTTACCACTGTTACTGGTAACACATCTCAACTCCTGTGACTTGTGTTTCCCATTTTAGAGGTTCAACTCTCACAATTACCCATCACTCTCTTTCTCCCTCTCTTTCTCTCTTTAGGGACTGGTTTTCGATTTCACTTTCTTTATTGAACTTCTGGATGTGTTTGTGTTGTGCAATACCTGGCCTAGAGCGGGAAGGTAGCTCACCTAATCACACATAATAGTGGGTGGGCAAATGTAATTGTGCGAAAGGGCTACCTCAATTCATGTTTCCTTTTGTTTTTAATACAGTTTCATGGTTTTCACTAAATACCTTGAACCTACTGCAGCTTTCCCCTACCCTTTTTATTAAGTATGTCATCAGTTGAGCAACAAACCATGACAAGTAGCTGATGAAAATAGATGCCTTTGCAGTCCGGGGACAGAAAACCAGCTGGTGAGTGGCTCTCTCACTGTCTGATAGGGAAAAGATATTATGTCATCCATCATTCATTTTAATTTCAGTCACCATTGATGTGACAACAGGCATTATCACTGTAACACTGTTATGACCAAGTAATGAAAATTTCCAGTCACTAACAAATATTAGTTAATGTATGCACCAGCACATTCCAAAGTGAGTAGGCTTTTGGGACAATTTGCTTTTGGTACAGCCTTGTTGCACAGTGTTTAGTTCATGGTCTTTATTGGACATGCTGTTCAGATTAATTACAGCATATGAGGTTATAAGGTGCTTGAAAATGTGGGTGGAATGTGTGTGCTGATGTGAATGAGAAAATATTCAAATTTCATTTCAGCTTTAATGTCACTGCTTGAGTTGTGTTGTATTGTTGGTGCATTGTTCTTAACCACCTTTACATTGTCTTGTGTGGAAACTAATTAACTGATGCTGTCTTGGTATCATAGCATACAGTGCTGATTGTTGATAAAAATGAGACATTATTTAGCTTTTCATACTGTAATTGTCCAATTTTATAAACCCATCATTATGGAAGGATTACGATTTGTGTGTAGCTTCACTGCAGTTACTTGAATATGGACACTGAAATGTAATGATTCAGAAAGGAAATAGTGAACTGTTAGAAAATGATGTATACTGAAGTGTGTGATACCCATAGGTGCAACATCTAAAACATTGCTTTCTGGTGTATTTATAAAGTGAGAAGGTAATATTGTAGAATATTGTTTTATTAAGATACATGTGGGAGCATTAGTTAAATCCTTGTCAGTTTTATCTTATTCAAAGAGTCTGAACAATGTTGAGTTAAAACATAAATTTTCTAACTGATTCATCTTGAAATTAAAACCAGATGATGTAGAAAAAATTATATTTTAAGTATACCAGGAGGGCTCACATTCTGTATGGGTTATGTGTTTGTTGAGCACAGGGCTCTGAACCATGTAGCACTGTTCTTCGTTTTTATTTTCTGTGCTGTATCATTTCTTCAACCATCATGTCAATCTGTCAAACATTATCTTCTACTGTCACTCCTGTCTTTCTGCTCAATGTAAATGTACATCTATTTTTCCATGTATTATAAAATAGCATGAAGTTCAGGTTGTTTTATGTAATACCTCATTATACAGAGATTTTTCTATGTGTTACTTACCAGGTTGTAAATGTCATTTTATGTCATTAGTTTCCAACATATTTCAATTTTGCTTTTGAAATTTAATAGTAATTATAAAGTTAGCTTCATTCATGATCCTGGATGGACTTTCATGCCCAAAAGAATAGCATTCATATAGTTTTAGATTTTGATTCTTATTATAGCCTACTTCATTTTACATAACAAAATGCTGATTTCTTACTTAAATGCAGGATATTTTCTTATTTTGTATTAATTCTTTGAAAGTAATGATGCAGAAACTTGATGTGAGCTACATGCAGTATTTTAGATTAACGGATGATTGACATTTGCTATATTTAAATTACTACTTGTTATATCAGACCTCAAGAGTGACATACACTTTTTGTATGTCATGTGATTGGAGAGCACATGTCACCAAGCTACATGGCTCTATTCCAATTTTCATTTTTCTTTGATGCATTTGTAATATGCCTCATATAGGATTGCCAGTCCTCAATAGTGGCCCTTCTAGTACCTTGCCATCTTGCTGTAATTTTTGGTTAACAACAAGTTTGAAATAATGGCTACAGCACCGTGGAGGCTGACTTGCCACTTTTCGAGATTATTATAATGATTAGTTGTCCAAAATAATTCAAACAGTACATTCATCATAAGCTGGCATGTACATTCTCCTACAAAGTACTTGAGCGGCAACATATTTTGATATCACTTTCTCTATACAGTACTGATGAAAACACAATGTGAAGTTATGACTGATAACCCCCAAACAACAAAGCAACCAACATGAAGTTAGTCATTTATATATTCACTGCACATAAAAGCTGATAAGAGAGATGTTGATGAAATGAATGCAAATCACAGTCTAACTTTCACAGACCAAATGATTGTTAATGATACAAAAATGACTTCATTTCATCAGTTATATTAATGTGGAGACATTAACTTTGCATATGACTAAAGCAGACTCAACTCAAAGAAGTTTACAAAGCTATTAATATGTAACTTAGGTGACTAAATGATGATACCAAGTTGAATGACTCCCACAGAACTGTCTTTGACACTGAGATGTCCACATGTTGATAATTAAATGGGGAATATGTGAAGCATGGTTTGGTGCCACTACTTGTAAAAATGCATAGAAACAATAAATAAAATTTATAATTATATTTTGATTTATAATGTGAAAAAGGTTGAAAGAGTGACTATGGAATTGCAATATGCAGAAGAATACTGTTGTTTTATTGTAGGTTGGACCACTGGAAAATCAACAAATTTTTGTGGACTATATTGTGAATATTATGTATATTCCCAAGGGGATTCCCAGTTCCCATCAAACATAGCTTAAAAACTTAATTTTCTAGATCATATCATTATCATGTCATGTTTTCCTCATGGCAGTGGGTACTTTAGTAATCAGAAAAATTATGGCTACAAAACTAGGTAACTGAATTTGGAAATAATCCCTAGTTAAAAACAGAATGTTCTGGGAGACAAAAACCTTGCTAATGCCTTCTGATATATGATGTTTCCGGACAAAAGTAGCAAGAATTGAAGAAATTCCAGATGGTGCACTTTGCTTCAGTCGGAACCACTTATTAGTTTACTCCAAACACCATGTCCTCACTTTTACACCAATACATAAATTAAGAATATTTACTCATAAAAATTATTTTTAGGTAGATCGGAGAGGTTATCAGTAATTTGAAAATTATGCTATGAACAAATAAAATCCCACAATAGAATAAGAAAACAGTTAACTGTGTAGCAGTTGTATATGTCATTCACAAAACTAGACAAAATAAAGAAAAAAATTATATCTGCTGTCAGGTGTGGTATAAGAACAAGAGGATGGAACTAGCATGATCTGTTGAACATTATTTCTTCATCTTTCCAGACTTCTGTCAAAGTTATCTTTATCTGTCATTGCTATACTTTCTCTGTCAGGCAATAGCAGTAATGCTGTGCTCAAACTACGTGCCTTCCAACATAGATACCAGACATACAACTGTGTCTAACAGGTTACCATGCTCCAATCATCTGTCAGAACCAGCCTACATGCCAGCAAGCTGGTACCAATCAGCATATGCACCATGTATATGCAAACAGTATGGACAATGACCTAAACATGTTGGCTGTTGTCCACAGTATCTCCTACAGCCACCACAAGAGACACCAGCCTTGCCACCAGCAGCACATGAATCAGTGTCGCGGCACTAGGTTGTCTGCATGTAATGTGCTCCAAGCAGATATCCTTCCACCTACCTATTTAAGATACCACTCAATGACTAATAGGCAGCAACCACTCAGTGTATACTGCAGGATGCTGGCCAACTCCAGTGGCTCATTTGTTGGTTCTTGCAATTAACCTCAGAGCCTTTGCTCAACACATACTCTGAGCTTTACACTGGTTGCAGCCAGCGACCCATCCATTGGACCTCATGCTCAATCTTTGAGCTACACTCACACTTCTAGAGATATTTGTAGCTATCCTCTCAGCTACTCCATCACACTGAAACCAGCTTTCCAACCATGGAATGCAGCTGCCAGAGCTACTAGAAGCTGCCAGCAGTCTTTGTCTTGCTAAACTGAGACTTGACTTATTGACAATCGACCATCCTGGATTTTGGCATCTTGGCTTGCCACTGTGATTTTATTCAGAAACTCTCCTCTCACCTTGTGGTCAAAACTATTTGTGTTCTTGTGAATTAATGCCCCAGGATAGAGAAAAGTGAATTTATGTCATTACTAACAAACCTATTGTTTGTTGTCTCGCTGGGTATAAGTTCTGCATTGAGCCTCACACAAGACACATAAACTGGCAACAAGGACAAAAGTTTGCAATGTTACATTTTAGTGATTAGCAATGAGGTATTAAGACAATTTGATTGTACTTTAATAATACTCCCAGATAAATGGTGCATATCATCTCTTTTTTCCAGGTGCGCTCACATGTGATTTTTGTATGTTCAGTACGTTCAGCACCTTATGTGTGTCATCTCAGGCTCTGTTTGTCTTACACACCATGCACCACACACAAAAACAAATACTGGAAAAGCTGGCAAGCATCACCATGGCACTGAAGGTTCCATGCCACTGCCCCTGAACTGCCTTCTGGTTGAACTGCCTCTGGGCAACACCGCTGCAACTACCCATTTCTGGCACAGCACCAGGACTCTGAAACTGCTTTTCTCCACACTTGGAACTACAGTTTCCCACACTTGAACATTTAGGTGAAGCCCACCATGCACATTCCTTGTCATGTCAGTGAGTGACCTTAGTGGTCGAATCTCGTCCGATACCCAAGGCCCAACCCTATACCTTTCGGTTTTCTACAATTCTTTTTTGTGGTCCTATGTACACAATGTGGTCAGGGACTATCACTGCTTCCCAGTCATTCCTTCATGTCCATTTTTCATTTCCACATTCTTTTGCACCTCTGTGCCCCCTCTGAGTGTGGCACATCTTCCAGTTTCCATTCACAGGTGCTTTTGCACTCCTGTATGCCCTCCAAGTCCAATCCTTTATAAAATTTTCCTCTCATTGTGCTATCACACTACTAATTGGAAGGCGATCTCACATCACACATTGCAAGTTTCTTTCACATGTCCTGATGCCACCAAACAATGTCTGCAATGACCCAGGTGCACGCTTGGTCAGCTCCTTGCCTTCCATCATCATGACGCCGCTGTCATTGTCCTCCTTGGAGGAGGAAGGAGACTGGGTCATTGCTGTTGCTTTTTTGTTTAAAGTTAATGTAAATGCTTAACTTTGCAGATAAAACCTGCAGATGAGTAGTGTATGAATAGCATTTCTCATTATTGTCAGTATCTTAACACATCTTATCACTTTTCCCTTCTTCTTGTCAATGTTCTTCAAATGCTCCTTTCCTCTCCAGTTCTTTGGAGAACCTCTTCATTTTTTACCTTATCAGTCCACCTCATTTTCCACATCATTTTATAGCACCACATGTGGAGTGCTTCAATCCTCTTCTTTTCTAGTTTTCAGCATGAGTAGATTAACACTAATTATGACTGAGCGTTAGTGTATTCTACAAAAGTTAACTGCAGTGGCTTTCTCTGCCACTTATAATGATATGAACTTAAATCCTATCTGATCCCATAAATTTAATATAGAATGCAATATATAGGTCATGGGAATGACCATATTTACAATTATTGTGAACTTTATGACATTTGTAATTTAATAGTTCACCAGGTTTAAATTAATTAGACTTAAAGGACATACAGTTTGATGCCACAATCTTATTATTTTATATAAACTACAAATTAGGGACGATTCTAGAAGCCTGAATATTTTGCAACCAACTTAAAAAGTATTTATATCATTTGTACCAAACATTTAACTCTATGAATCTTTTAAAGTTATGTCAAGGTCTTAGGGAGAATGATAGTGATAAAATCCACTGAATAATTAAAATGTAAATTAACTTTTTCTGTATTAATTGTTTGCAAACTGAAATTCACTATTTTTCAGTCTAATAATGTTTTACTATCTACATTCTGCATACATGAAATTTGTAATCATATTTTGCAGTAATGACTTCTGTATGCAAATTATCTGAAATGACAACTTTTAATTATGATTCCAATTATGCATTTATGTAACCAATAGTACATAAAATGGTGACTGTTGTTTGCTGCTTGTATGCTGGCAGTAGCACATCCCAAGACAGTGTTGTGCTAGTCATAGTTTGAGTCAGTAGTCTGTGTTATTTGTTGCTGAAAATATGTAAAGTAATTTATTTCTTTGTCTGGTGAAACTTAAATCAATAAATGAAGAGTAATTTAAAACTGTTGGCTAACTAACATATTCACAATGTGTCTAAATGACAGAGTTGCTCCTCCCACAGATGATTATAATTGTAAAACCATGATAACTGTGTATTTGCCACTCAAACTTTACCTCTGTGATGTACCAGGTGGTTATAATTAAACTGATGGTGTTCTGAGTGCTGCAGTGCAGGCTGTGTACATTGCAGGACACTGAGACATTGTAGGTATATTCATTAATCGGTGTGCTTGCGGAGTATGCTGAAAAAAATAATAGTTCCACTTTCTACCAGCAAATGAAAATATGGCACTGTAAGCAGTCAGAATGTGATGTGGGTGCAGGTAAAGGAAAGGACCAAACACATGATAACAGTCATTCTGGTATGTTTATTAGGGTACAGTCACAAGTTCCAACATGTGTTCAACATGGTCTACTGTCTCAGCAACATGCTGCATCCATAAAACAGCATGATCAGCAGTTGCTAGCAACATATTCAGAGTAATCAGAGTGCTATGACATCATATGGTATCCTTCAGATCATGAAGAGTCCAGATACATCCCTGATAGACACGATCTTCCAAACATGCCCACAACCCAAAGTCATACGGATTTAGGTCAGAGTATCTGGAAGGCAACACATCTTGAAATTGCCTGAGATTAGCAAAGGTTTCTAGAAGAAAATCTTTCAACTGGTAAGCAATATGTGGCATTGCCGTTGCATGTAAATAGTGGTATGGACACAGTTGCCTTCTTGTAAAGCTGGAATCATGTGTTGCACAAGGTCCTTATAATGTGCAGGTGTCACTCTACACCTAATAGGCCACTAAGGTGCCATCTCTAAAGAAAAATGGACTGAAAGTGAAGGAACGTGTGAAACCACACCACACAGTCATATAAGCTGAGTGCAGTGGATGTTCCTGCACAACATGTGGCAGAGTAGAACCCCATATGTGGCAGTTCTATTCATTCATGGCACCATGCAGAGTATATTGTGCCTTGTCCATCCAAGAAATATCACCCAACAATATATCATCCATTTCCATGCACGCCAAAAAATGAAGTGGAAAAATAGCCTATCTTGGGGCTTTATTTGGTGCACATTCTGAATCTTGTAGAGATATCAGTGTAAAATTCTCTGCAAAATCTTCTGAATTATTGACCAGTGGAGAGGCAGTTCTTGTGATGCAGCTCAAGCACTGGCTGAAGAATTTGAGGTATGTGCTGTGTGTTCAGCTATGGCTACGGCAACTTCAACTGCCATGGGAATTGTCCACCTCCCTTTCCTTTCTGCACCATCTAATCCACATGTTTCCTCAAATTTCTTAATCACATTCTTTAGCCGATTTATTGACATGGGGCCTCTTTGTAGCTGTTTCTGTTGGTGATATTCCTGCAATGCAGCACTGTGAATGCTGTCATTTTGATGAAAACAGCTTTATCAGCTGTGTACAGTCTTTCTTCTCAGTCGCTTCACAAAATAAATCAACATGCATTACTGAGGGACAAACAGCATACTGACATCAAAAGAGGAAACAATTCACTTTCTGACTGCTTACAGCACCATATTTTCACTTGGTAGTAGAAAGTGGACCTATTATTTTTTTCAGAATACTCCACAAGTGCACTGATTAATGATGTTCCAGCGTCCTGTGATGCATAAAACTCACACTGCAGCTCTTGGAATGCTGTGAGTAATTATAACCACTCAATACTACTTTTGCAATTGTTTCAAGATCACCTGTTGTTTTTCAAAGTTTCTTATTTGCAATGATTATGATGACGCTTAGTTCATGAAATTTCAAACAATAAATTTCACACAGCTAAAAGGTAAGGCCTGTTCAAATGAAATGGTACAAAACATCATAACAACCAAACCAGTTGAATTTGCATATGCCACTTTGGGATAACACAGAGACATCTAGGGAAGCGAAGCATGCATCTTCACTTCCCCCTAAAAAATTCCAAGCTGTACCCTCAGCAGACAAGGTAACACTCATCATCTTTTTCAATGTCCGAGGTTGGATACTCACTGAATTCCTTGAGCATGGAAAAATCATTAACAGTGATGCGTAACCTACAGAGTCTCTCACAGTACTCAAGTCTACCAAGGGCAGATAGCCTGGGCTGCTCACAGAAGGAGTGATTCTGCTCCATTTTAATGTGCATCCACACATCTCCAAGGTCACACAGAATTCAATGGCCAAGTTTAAGTGGGAGCATCTTGAGCACCCATCCTACAGGTTGGACATGTCGCCCTGCAACTTCCCTATGTTTAATCTGCTAAAACAACATATCAAAGGGAAGCAGTTAAATTTAGATGATGAACTCAAATATGCACTTGAGGACAGGCTTCTATCACAGCCTCAGGACTTCTGACAAAAGTGAATCATTCATCTCATGAAACAGTGGGATGGCTATGCTCAGGTCACCAAATATGGCACAATAGCTTCAGAAACTGTGAAATTGAGATTGCACTGTGTGCTGCACTTTTGTTAGCCAGTCAGAGCAAAGGACACATGATTTCATCAGCCCTTCACATTACCGAATTAGAGCACATGATACATGATCTAATAATCTAACCACATTTTAGATCCACGAACACACAAATGATGAAAAAGCAGTGAGCTTGGAACAGGAGTAAAGTAATATACGCAATGGGACACACCAGTTTTTCTGAAAGGCATGGAATTGCATTCACTAGTTGCACTTGCAGCATTCTCCGAAAGAAGTATTGGATCACAGTTCTGCAGGGAATGTAAAATCTAGCGAGCATGTCCTCTGCTATGTAACCCCTGAAATGTCTGGTCCTTCCACCACATTCTGGAATGATGCCACCTCTGAGGTAAAGTCACTTTCTCACATTCTGTGTATGAACGAAACGATCTTTCAAATATATGAAATTCACATTATGGTTCACTTTAAGGTGCTGAAAAGCCTCAATACCTAGAGTGTTGTATGAGGTAAAGCTAATAATTGTCACCCCAGGAAAGATATTTTCTCTTATTATCTAATCAGAACTTCCTTGTTCCAAAATTAAGCTGGTTCAAGAAAGCATTTTTTGACTGTTGCTGAATTCCACTGTACACCTACTTATGGATTTTACAGCCTGAGCTGTTTATCACCCATCTGATACCCACTCCACAACAGAAGGAAGACCAGGCAATAAACAAATGCTTAGACATGCCAAAATATGTGACAAGTCTCATGTGTGGATAACACTTGGAGATCCACATTGTGCAGAGGTTGGAAATTTTTTGGACAATTGCTCACAAAACACTGAATCAAGTACTGACCCATTGCAAATCAACCATGTGACTACCCTTCCATATTGCTCTTGGTTTCCTGCCTAATCACCCCCTTGGAAATCGTGACATATTTGGGAAAACAGGGAAATATTCATAACAAGCTAAGTTATACATTTCCCCACTGCACACCATGCTACAGGTAAGTCTCACATAATCCAGTTTTTTGCTTTTGCATTTATTGCCTTTGCCATTTCACAAACAAACTGCTACCTTCCAATCTAACGTAGACCTTGGATTACACTACAGATCAGTCTGTCAACACAACCAGAATTTTTGCTTTTACATTTATTCGCTTCACCAACTTGCAACAAAACTGCTCCATTCTAATCTAACTGAAGCCTCAGGCTATGCTACAGACAAGTCTGTCCCCACACCCAGATTATTTGCATTCACATTTGTTGGCTTAGCCAACTCACAACCAAACTGCTAGCTTACAATCTAACCTAGTTCTCAGATTACACTGCAGATAAACCTGTCACCAAAATCAGGTTCTCAACTTTACCATTTGTTGGCTTCACTGACTAACAGCCAAATTTTATCTTCCAACCTAATGTAGTCCTTGAGCTATGCTACGGGTAAGTCTGGCACCACAATCAAGTTTATTGATTTTGCATTTGTTGGCTTTGCCAACTCATGACCATCTTATTAGCTTCCAAACTAACCCAGACCTCATGCTACATTACAGAACAGTCTGTCACATTAGATAAGTAATATCAATTTATTAATCATCATAATTAACTTTACAATTACAACCACAGTACATCCACGAAGACAAGAAACAGACAGAAAAACAAACACAGAGAGAAGTATGTTTTGGAGAGAAAATAAGTCAAAATGTAATTATTAAACTGTCATTATTTCAACACTGCCTCCCCCATCCTCTGTTTAATAATTCCATTAAGTATCTGCCATTTTCACTATCCCGAACTGTACACTCATAGCAGTTTTTATTACAATATTTGCCACTTGTTCCTCGGAGCTAATGTGTTTAACATTCAGATATCCTTTGTTATACAGCTTATATATAAAATCATATTTAATATTCTCATGCTACAGTTGTTTATATTCCCACTTCCATAATAGGCATATGCATGGCTGATTATCTTCATAAACTATTGGAGTTTTTACAAATATTAAAATTCTTTAAGAAGATTCTACAGCTCAGTGTGTCTGTTGTAGCTGTTGCCAAAGCAATATATTCCTCTTCTGTTGATGACTGTAAAAAACAAGCACTTCTCCATGTATCCTAACAAACAGTATTTCAAAATACCTGGAGTATGTATCCTTTTGTAGTACTTCTGTCATTCATTTCCCCAGTCAGAATCAACATAGCAGAGAAGAGCATTTGAATTTCCCTTTTTCTGACACAGACCAATATCAAGCATTCCTTTAAAGTATTGAAGAATTTGTCACAAACTTTTCCAGCAGTATTCTGTTGCTTTACTTCGATGTCTACTAAAATAATTAACTGATGCACTTACATCTGGTCTTGAAGCTCTCATTACATACAGCACACAACCTATTAATTTTCTGTATGGTTTATTTTTAACTATGCCAACACAGGCATCTACACTGTGTTTGATTTCTATTCATGTTTTACAGTCTTCCATGTCACATCTTTACAATAAGTTTTCAAGATAAACATATTGACTATGAAAGACGTTATTGGTCCTCTGTATATTTATTCCAAGGAATGATTTTGGTTATCCAAGTTCTTGCATTCGAAAATTTGATTTTTAACTTCTTCCTAATATCAGTGATTGCTTCTATGATTTCCAGCAATTAAAACACCATCTACATACAGTCACAGGCATGTGTTACAATCATCAGTGCTTTCAACAGAGAGAAATCCATCAACTTTGGATTGTCAGAACCTGATTTTCTTCATAAAATTCTCAAATGTAGGGCTGAAAGTTCTTGGTGCCTTCTTCAGTCAATGTAAAGCTTTATTGAGTTTGCATACAACTCCTTCCTTAATCTTTACACCTTGAGCAATTTTTCGCATACATTTCTTCAGGTCAGTTCTCCACATAGGAATGCATTTTGTACTTCCACTTGTTCCATAAACAAATCATTTTAATTCACCACATTAGGAAAAGCTCTTATTGTTGTGGGATGAGCAACAGGAGCATATGTAGTCATATCCTTTTTTTCTGAGCACTTAATAACTAAATGTGCCTTATGCTTTTCAATATGTCCTGATACACAATATATCTAGGAGCAACACTTTTTACTTTGAACACACACTTACTTCAATGGCTCTTTTGTTTTCCAGAAGTGATGAATAAGTCAAAGATCCATTAGATGACAAAGAATCCAGTTCTTCCTTTACTGCTTTTGTCTGTTCTTCTTCAAGATGCCAAGCCTTCACGTCTTTAAAACTCTGAGATAAATTTACTACAAATGCTTCTCTCTTCAAGGCTAATACTGCTTAGTCCTCTCCTCATCTGCTCCAATTCTCTTAGTGCCTTACAATCATTGCAGAATCTGTACCCAACTGAGGAGATGGTCCAGCTGATATGACCAACTGTACTTGCTCCAATGGTGGGGTAAGCAGGTGTCATTCTGCTGTGCCAGGTCATGTAGGAATACGGGGCAATGAACAGGCCGATAGCGCTGCCGAGGAGGCCTGCAGAGAGCAGGATGTGGTTCAGTGTCCTATTCCCTTGCAGTTTGTCATTTCTGCACTCCACAAGAAGTGCATGGAGTTGTGGGAAGAACAATGGCTGGTGGTGATGGCCAATAAACTGCAGTTACTGAAGTTAACAACTCGGCCGTGGCATTCCTCCTGCTGGTTGCTCAGGCAGGAAGAAGTGACCCTCATGCACCTTCGGATCGTTCACTGTCCTCTCACACATAGCTTTCTATTATGGTGGAAGGATCCCCCTTTTTGTGATGCTTGTGGTGTACACATCTGTCTGCCACAATTTAACAGACTGCGTTTTCTACCGTAATGCAAGGGCAGCAGCACAAATTAATGGGGGTCTGCCCATTTTTAGCTAATGATGCGATGAGCGTATCTAGAGTTTTAAAGTTTTGTGATGTGTCTGGACTCTCGCCTAAACTTTTAGGCTGGAGGTTTTAGTATATTGCAGAGTGGCTAGCTCCTCCCTTTTTTTCCTTGCGGTCAGCCAGCCACTTCCTTCTGTTATGTTGTTTTAGCTCCTTTTCCCACTTTCTTCCTATGATGTCCATGTTTTACTGTTGAAGGCATGCTTTGTCCCATGCTTTGGTGTGGGTAGGCACATATTTTTCCACCCTTGTTACCTGTGTTTTATGTTCTGTTTTATCTTCCTGTTCTGAGTATTTTCTTGACACCCGTCTCAATCTGTTGTTGAGCGGGTGCTGAAGACCTTGCCGTCCTGCACCCATACAAACCTCTCCATCCATCCACATCTATCCTGCATAGTCCTCAAAGTGCCTAAGTCTTCTAATTACTTTATTGCTTTTCT
This sequence comes from Schistocerca piceifrons, assembly GCF_021461385.2. Taxonomy (NCBI): domain Eukaryota; kingdom Metazoa; phylum Arthropoda; class Insecta; order Orthoptera; family Acrididae; genus Schistocerca; species Schistocerca piceifrons. The sequence continues at coordinate 28,438,283 of NC_060144.1, forward strand.
GCAGAGGTTCTGCTTCCTTCGTCTCTTCTAAAGTCACGGGCTCTGAGTTATCTTCTACAGTTTGTTCAGTTTCCTCAAAGTTAGTTTAATTCTGACTTCCTTCATCTTCTGCTATGTTCTACATTATGTTGTCCATTTGAACAGTCCCCTTAAAGATCAAATCACTGCTTTCACCTTCAAACAGAAATTTATCTTCTTCAAAAATTATCTCTCTTCCAAACACTATCTCGTCTTATTTGGAACACTATAATCTGTAACAATTTGGATGATATCCAGTCACGAGACATTTTAATGACCTGTTGTCAGGCTTACTTGTCAATTCCTTTGGAATGTGCAAGTATGTAACATGCCCAGGCGCACACAATTTCTTTAAATTTGGCTTCCTTCTATAGCATAATGTTGCTATAATTTCTCCATCTAAAGCTGACGTAGGACTGAAATTAATGATAAAAACAGCTGCCAATACTGCTTCTGATCAGAACTGTTTTCAAAGTCTGTGTCCAAGAATCATACAATGAGCCTTTTCACTGATAGTATAATTTAGTTGTTCTGGCACTCCATTTTGCTGAGATGTTACCTTATGGTAAAATCAAACGGCACTCCCCCTTCTCTTCAAGACTTTCATCATTTTGTTTGATATGTATTCATGACCATTGCCACATCTAATGAACTGCAGGAAAAGTGGTCACCCTTATGGGCACTTACTAAAATAATCAGACCCATAATCAGATTGTGAAGGTATGTCTAGATCGAAGAGCTCATTGCACAAATTACTGAGAAGGAGTGTACCATCATCATTTGCCTTGAAGAGCTCCATGTAAATAATGCCAATGACCTGAATAACAGGGCAAAAATTTTGGGTTTCAAGGTAGCAACCTATGCCTTCTCTAGCACACATGGTTCACCAATCTACATAAAAGATAATCTGACTGAATTTTGTACTGAAGATGGCCTGGAAATCTTAAAACTACAACTCCAAAATATAAACATTGTTTTGTTATACAAGTCTCCTAATGTAAGATGGCCTGATAATATTACTATGCCTCACCCTGCTGTATACATAGGTGACTTCAAAGCCACCATATCTCCTTGGGATATGACCATATCTCCTTGGGATATGCATCTAACAAGGATGGTGAGACAGTGGTGGAATTGACAGAACCTAACAACCTGTGTGTACTATATGATATCGAAGACAGCAAAACTTTCCACTTAGCTAGGTGGCAGAAATACTACAATCAGGACCTCTGTTTCACATGTAGAGACCAATTTGACATCCCAGTGAACTCTTGCTGTAAAGTGTTGAACAATTTCCCCAACAGTCAGCATAAGCCTGTCTCCCTCATAATAGGCCTTCAAGTGCCAATTATTAAAATGGCTGAACTAAAATGATGGAATTTAGGAAAAGCAAACTCGGACATGTTCCATAAAGAAGTCAAATTGAACATTCAAAATGTTTCTCCTATTGTATTAAACTATTAGACATTTGTAGATATCCTGAAAGAGGCACTCAAGAAAAATATATCTTGAGATTATATGCCAGGTTGGTCGAGGGATACAGAAATATTTATAAAGACACATGAATGAACTGTAGATCCACTGATTGGAAACAAAATAATAGAATTATTAAATTCCACCAGGGCACACAGATGTGAAGAGACTATAGAAGAAATGAACTTTACACATTTCAGTAGAAAGGGGTGGCGCCTCCTCAGGCATTTGGCACTGATGCTCTCCACTGGAGAAGATGAATCACATAAACCCCAGCAAAATTGCTGATTACCTAGTGGAAATTTCAAAATCTTCATCTTCAGACAAGACATTCAACAGGGAAATAAAAAAAGGCAGTAACCCTCACAGCTCGTTCACTCCCACGCGATTCCCAATGATCACAGGCCTTCTCAATGGAAGACCTAATTTCAGCTCTGAAGCAAATGAAACTTGGAAGGCCATCTGGCCTGGATGGTGTGTTCCTTGAGTTCTTGAGAAACCTAAGTGGGTTTGCCAAACAGTGGCTGCTGAATTTCAATGAGAACCTTCAGACCGGTGACATCCCCCATCGTTTTAGAAAAACCAAAATCCTTGCTCTTCTCAAAGTAGGAAAGCCAACAGATAGTCCATCAGGCTATTAGCCCATGTGCTGTGCATGTGCTACGAATGTCTAGAGTGATTATTATATAACAGAATCTCCCCAATGATTGATAAACTAATCATGCCAGAATAGGCTGGCTTTAGAAGTGGCCGATGCTGTGCTAACAAAGTTCTTGCACTTACCTCATTTATAAAAGCTGGTAGCAACAAGGTCTTAAAAACTACATGTGCAGTTATAGATTTATCTTTGACATGTGATGCACTCTTGAAAAAGGGAATGATATACAAATTACAACAAGTAATTTCATGTCAAAAGATCACCTGATTAATCCAGAATATTCTTAGTTATAGAAGGATAGTAGTACATGTTAACGAAAGATACAGCTCTACCCATACTCTCAAAAATGGCTCACCCTAGGAGTCAGTCCTGGCACCACTTCTTTTTGATATTCATACAAATGATGTACCACTTACAGCATCAATGAAATTTATCTATGCTGACAATGTGGCACTGATAATATGACATCAAACATCAGAGGAAGAAAGTGACCAACTGACATATGGCCTAGAAATAATGCACAAATATTATCTGAAATTGTGCCTCAAACCTAGTCCTCAAAAATCAGAAGTAAGTGCTTTCCACCTTAGCAACAAGTTATCTCACAAAAAAGCAGCAGGCAGAACTCTGGGAACGGATCTGCCCAGCAGATATGGAGCCAGCTGAACCAGTTTAGATTAGGCATTGGTAGATGTCGAGACATGTTGTTCAAATGGGGCATGAAAAGCTCACCAAAGTGCAATTGTGGAGCACCGAATTAGACAATGGACCACATCCTAAATGAGTCCCTCAGCAAATAATTCCCATGTGGCATCATGGAGTGGCAATTTGCTTTTCCAGCAGCAGTTGCTTGGCTCTCTTACCTGAATATAACTTTTCAGGCTTAGGTTTCTTGCTTACTGTGTTTAATGTTTGTTTTTTACTGCAGTTATTCAGACTAGGTACACTGCATACCAAAATGTGTACATTTTAATTGTCTTAACTAATTATGTTGTATATCTATAACTATTTCATTTAAACTATCTTATGTTTTATGTAATATCTATATAATTAACATGCACCTGCTTGGGGCCTGTCATTGTCGTTATATAATGTTTTGTGTATTGTAATATTTTTGTGCTTCTCATGTGAAATAAAAAAATGGGGAACTGATGTGCTGGAAAAATTAGTTTCAGTTTTGGCCACCAGGTGCAAATCTGGCAATGTACACCATCTGTATGATGGTATTACATCCAAAATTTCATTTGACAAGCCATAATGTGAGTGAACAGTGTGGCTGCTGGGAACAGAGACCTTGCACTGTTAGTGAAACTGTTCTACATCTACAGCTACATGTACATGTACATCTATATCTATACGCTGTAAACCACTTTGAGGTATGTGGCAGAGAGTACATCCCATTGTACCAGTTATTAGGGTTTCTTCCTGTACCATTAACACATGTAATGTGGGAAAAATTATTGTTTGAATGCCTCTATGCATGCAGTAAAGATTCTAACCTTATCCTCATGAGCCCTATGTGACCAATGCATACAGGTTTGTAGTATATTCCTAAGGCAATCATTTAAAGCCAGTTCTTGAAACTTTGTTAATAAACTTTCTTGGGAAAGTTTATGTCTATCTTCAAGAGTCTTCCAGTTCAGTTACTTCAGTGTCTTTGTGACACTTTCCCATGGATTAAACAAACCTGTGACCATTTGTTCTGCCCTTCTCTTTACACATTAAACATCCCCTGTTAACCCCACCTGGTACAGGTCTGACACACTTGAGTAGTATTCTAGAATCGGTCACATGAGTCATTTGTAAGCACTCTCCTTTGCAGACTGATTGATTGCACTCTCTCAGTATTCTATAAATAAGTCTAAAATCTGATTTATCTACAACAAAACCTATCTGTCATTCCATTTCATATCCTACAGAGTGTTACACCCAGATATTTGTATGAGTTGGCCAATTCCAACAGTGAATTACTGATATTGCAGTCATAGGATACAATGTTTTTCTCATTTTGTGAAGCGCAAAATTTTACATTTCTGAACATTTAAAGCAAGTTACCAATCTCTGCACCACTTCGGAATCTAATCAAGATCTAACTACATATTTATGCTAGTACTTCATTACAGATAACTGAATCATCTGCAAAAAGCCAGATTTTACTGTTATTATTGTCTACAAGGTCATTAATATACAACACACACAGCAAGGGTCCAAACACATTTCCCTGGGGCACACTTTTACAAACGACAATGACTCTCCATCCAAGATAACATGCTGCATCCTCACTTCCAATTTCACTTGATACCCCATACGATAATACTTTTGACAGTAAGTGTAGGTGTGGTACTGAATCAAATGTTTTTCAGAAATCGAGAAATATGGCATTTACCTGATTGCCTTGATCTAAAACTTTCAGTGTGTCATGTGAGAAAAATGTGAGTTGGGTTTCAGATTATTAATGTTCCATCCTGGTTGGCATTCAGGAGGTCATTCTGTTCAAGCTATCTCATTATGTATGAGCCTAGAACATATTCTAAGATTCTACAACAAATCAATATCAAGGATATTGGACAATATTTTTGTGGATCACTTCTGCTACCCTTCTTGTAGATGGGCATGACCTGTGCCTTTTTCCAAGAACTGCGCACAGTGTTTTGTTTGAGGGAGCTACAATAGATTATAGTTAGAAGAGAGGCTAACTCAGCCACAAATTCAGTATAGGACCTGACAGGGCTTCCGTTGGTCCCTGGAGCTTCGTTCAATTTTAATGATTTCAGCTGTTTCTCAGCACCACTGACACTAATGATTATTTCATCCATCTTTTCAGGGGTTTGTAGATTAAACTGGGGCAATTCTCCTGGGTCTTACTTTGTAAAGAAACATTTGAAAATAAAGTTAAGCATTTCAGATTTTGCTTTTCTATGCTCAATTTTATTTCCTGTCTCATTCACAAAGGGCTGGACACTAACTTTGGTGCCACCAACAGCATTTACATATGACCAGACTTTCTTTGGCTTCTGTGAAAGATCCCTTGCCAATATTCCACTATGGTAGTCACTGAAGGCATCACATATTGCTCTCTTGACAGCCAAATGTGTTTCATTCAGCATCTCTCTATTTATAGTCCTCCACTTTGTTTTACACCTATTATGTAGTAATCTCTATTTCTTTAGAAGTTTTTTACAGGTTCCCTCCCATTATGAACTGTTCTACTGGGTACTTATCAATCCAATCCATGGTCAGCTATTCCTTTAAATTTGAGCCACACTTCCTCTACATGCTCTTGCCATATACTGAAAGTTTAAAGTTGCTCACTGATATATGACACCACCAATTTTTTATTTAGTTTACTGAACATATATATCTTTCTGCTTGTTTAAGTTGTCCTTCACACTTTGATAATCATTGTTGCCACAACTGCATCATGGTCACTGATACCAGTTTCGATGTGGACATCCTCAAAGACGTCAGATCTATTTGTTGCCATTAGATCCAATATATGACCATTATGAATGGGGATACTAACTACCTGTTCTAAATAGTTCTTAGAGAAGGCCTTTAATAAAGTTTCACAGGATGTATTATCATGCACAAAACTGTAATTTTTCCAATTAATTGTTCGATGATTAAAGTCTCCACTGGGGAACTTAATGTATAAGTGAACTGAGGTTTTCTCTAAAGTTTTCAGCTGGATCAAGAGATGAATCTGATGAGTGGTAAAAGGATCCAATTATTATTTGATGCCCACCCCTGATACTGAGTCTTGCCCATACAATGCCACATACAATTTCAATTTCTATCTTGGTGGATTTGAGTTTGTCTACTGCAACAAGTACACCACCTCGATTTCCCATTTGCCTATCCTTTTAATATACACTTAAATTGTCCTAAAAAATCTCACTGCTATTAATTTCAGCTTTCTGTACCTAGTATCATGTGAGCTTCACTGCTTTTTATGAGCACTCAAACTCTGGCACTTTGTTGCAAATGCTTTGGCAGTTTACCATTAGGATTTTAATACTCTCACCTGTGGGAGGCATTTCTTTTGATCTTACACTGATATTTCTGGGTTCCCCACAGCTATCATTATCTGGAGTAGGTGGAGAATCACCTTATCTAAGAAACCCTTATGTGAACCCCACACATGTTCAAGTACCTGAGTAGCAGCCTCTGATGTGCAGTGCACACCTGACCAATTTAGGGGGCTCTACAGTCCTCAAATCTATGTCGCAAGTCCAGGAAGTCACAGCCTAGCTTGTCACAGAATTTCCAAAGTCTCTGGTTCAGTCCTTCTACCCAACTCAGAACCAAAGGGCCACGATCAGTTCTGGGGACAATGCTGTAAATCATGAGCTTTGTTAAAATGCCATTTGCAAGGCTGTTCTCCTCAGCCTTCTCTGCTAGTCACTGGAATGACCTAAGAATGACCTCGGAGCCCAGACAGGCACCATTTATTCCAACGTGTGCACAATCTACTCTTGTTTGCCACCTGTTCCCACAATGGCTCCTGGAATAGCCTCTTCAACATATTGAATGAGGCCCCCAGGCATACACACTGAGTGCATCTGCTATCTCTTTCTGTCCCTTGCTGCCATTTCCCTAAGGGGTACACGGAGCAAGGTGGTGCAGTGGTTAGCACACTGGACTCGCATTCGGGAGTATGATGGTTCAGTCCTGTGTCCAGCCATCCTAAATTTCCCTAAATCACCTCAGGTAAATGCCAGGATGGTTTCTTTGAAAGGGCATGGCTGACTTCCTTCCCCATCCTTCCCTATCCAATAAGACCAATGACCCCAAATCAGACAAACCCCATCCCTAAAGGGTACCATCATTTGCCATATGTTTGAAGTGCTGATGATTAATAGACCCTACCCTTTTGTGTTTGCCTCCTCCTAACACCAGACAAAACAGGTTTCCTCAAAGCAAGTGAAGTGAGTTCCACTGGCTCAGTTCCAGTTTCAGTGAAAGGCAGTACCTCTGAATGGCAGCAGTTACTGTGCTGCATCAAGAGTATTGCCAACTGAAAGACCGAGCGAGGTGGCGCAGTGGTTAGCACACCGGACTCGCATTCGGGAGGACGACGGTTCAATCCCGTCTCCGGCCATCCTGATTTAGGTTTTCCGTGATTTCCCTAAATCGTTTCAGGCAAATGCCGGGATGGTTCCTTTGATAGGGCACGGCCAATTTCCTTCCCAATCCTTCCCTAATCCGAGCTTGCGCTCCGTCTCTAATGACCTCGTTGTCGACGGGACGTTAAACACTAACCACCACCACCACCAACAACTGAAAGACCTGAGGAAAGACCTGATATTGTTAAATGATTTGAGAAGATGATAATGAAATTCAAAAATACAGGTGAGCTTGGTGTGGCGCCTGGAAGAAGAAGGCATCCTGACCCAGTGGAAGTTATTGACAAGGCTGCTGTTGCTGTAACTGCCCATGCAGCACATGGCCACAGTAGTGCTAGTGCTTATGCAGTTTCATGAGAATTGTCCACCCTGTGGTCAACAGTATGGAAAAGTTCGTGGCCTATGTTACACTGGTACTGTCCAAGGTCCAGATGGTGCAGCAACTGTAACCTCATGATACGCAGTAACATTTGAATTTGCTCTTCGGTTTCTGGCACATTGGATAATATTCTGTGGAGTGACAAGGCACATTTTACTCCATAGGTTTCAGTGAATATACAGAACTGCTGAATTCAGGGTACTATTAAAATGTGCACAAAGAGCCATTGCACTTGCTGTAAGTGACTGTGAGGCATGGATTCACAAGTGCCTTTGTCCTCAGACTGTTCTTCTGTGAACAGAATACAACCAGAGGGCCTGTCAGGTGTCTCATGATGTCTGCACGTCATCAAGACCTCCTTGTAAAGCATGTGATTCCTGCTTTAGAAGGGTGAACGTGTGTGGAAACCACCATTTTCATGCAAGACAGGGCAACACCTTCATGTCTCTCACCCAGTGAAAGACCTGTTCAATGCAACCATTCATGATATGTTATCTCCAGAAGCTTTCCAGATGCATTGCCTGTAAGATCAATGGTCAGAATCCACGTGGATTTTGGCTCTTTGGATTTCTAAAAAAATGTGTTTATCAGGGACATGTTCAGTCTCTACCGCATCTGAAGACCCATATATAGATTCCACCAGAACTGCCACAAACAATTGCTGATCATGTCATTTCGCAGATGCAGCATCTCGTCGACCCCTCAGGTGCTCACACTGAACAGTATGTGTAAGCAGCAGTTAAGAATAAAATCAACATTATGCCTGTTTCCCATGTCCAGGTTGTAATTCATTACATATGGAAACATTTCTATACATCTTTCTTGCATTCACCTTTCCACTTTTGTACCTGGCAACCAAAATTTGAACCAGTTTTGTTACCAGCATAAATTGGTTCTATATTAAAGCATTAAAATATCTACCAAGTTTTGCTGCCATATTATAATTACAGCCCACACTGAGTCTATGTCTGTAGCTGCACATTAATTATAACCATCTGGTATGTTGGAATAAAAGGCTGGACATGCTTGAATCTTTTCTGTGAGCTATAGCTATAACATCACTCTTTCACAATTGAAACCACAGAATTTTCAAAAACTATCCAGCCATTTCTAATTTCCTCACAGACAATAAATTATTTAGTAAACTTAACACTAAAAGACCATCTTTTATTGTTATTTGAAATTTATTTCTGCAAACAATACTTTTGACATCAGGTTCTCAACCTTTCTGGCAAACAAAAATGTATCTGTTGTAGCAACCTTTATTATTATTATAGGATTTTCCAGTTCCTTCATATTCATCAAAGAAACAGATTCATTAATTAAATGTTGGGTTGTCACCAAGTCTAGAAACCACACTATTTTTCCATCTGAAAAAATTCGAGTAATAGCTGAGACAGGAAAAATTATCCAGAATGAGATTTTAACTCTGCAATGGAGTGTGCACTGATATGAAACTTCCTGGCAGATTACAACTGTGTGCTGTACCAAGACTCAAACCTGGGTTTTCATTCTGAAAACATCCCCTAGGCTGTGGCTGAGCCATGTCTCTGCAATATCCTTTCTTCCAGGAGGGCTAGTTCTGCAAGGTCCGCAAAAGAGCTTCTGTAAAGTTTGGAAGGTAGGAGATGAGGTACTGGCAGAATTGGAGCTGTGAGGATGGGGCGTGAGTAGTGCTTGGGTAGCTCAGATGATGAGCACTTGCCCTCGAAAGGCAAAGGTCCAGAGTTCGAGTCTCAGTCTGGCACACAGTTTTAATCTTCCAGGAAGTTTCAGTTTCAAGAAAAATTATTTTCACTTCCACCTATTTCTTGACAGTTTCACTACATTTGCAGAATTGTTCCTTTTATGCTTTTGTGGCTATTTAACTTTCCATTGTACCCTAATATGACCTGGTTTCCCACATATATCTAAGACTGAGATTTAGTTGTATTACACATACCTTGAGACTTGTTTGTCACTTTGTTCTTCCTTTGATCTTCCTGTGAGATAAATGTTGTTGATGAAGACAATTCACTTTATGAGCTTTTTTGTCTTTAGAATTATTACATTTTGTTTCTTCAGCTAGTAGTCTACCCCTCACAAAACTCAGTGTCACGTGATAACTTGATAATGTTTCCAGAACATTAACAACTACTTTGTATTGTGGAGGGGCTGTTAGTAACAAACTGCATGCTGTATCTGTTTCCTCAATATTAGCACTTGATGCTTATCAAAATCTGAAAAATAATTTTCAAGAGTATCATCATTTGCCTTAAACTTCATTGTCAACTGTGTCATACTTAATAAACTTTATAGCTATGTCCTTCCACTCAAACGTTTGAGTTAGTGAATTCCACAAATCATAGTCAGTTTCCTTGTCCATGGCATACTCCAAAAAACAGTCTGAAGATCTTTGGATTATTTATGACTTACACTTCTTATCATTTTCGCTGAGTTCTCTCTGATGAGCTCTCTTCTTTGCATGTTGTTCAGCTGTTTCATCCTGAGTAGCCTCTATCATTTCCATGTAGAGTTTTCCAAAAAACTCAATAATTCCAGCTCACTTAAGTGGTTCAGTCCTAAATTTCCAGTTGCTAAAGTTCATGCCATCAAACTATGGTATACTGTACCTCTCCATCTCCTGAGCCAAGACTGTGAATTATGTATTGGCTTAATTTATTTATTTATTTATTTATTTATTAGAGTTCCACCTTTATTTTTTGTACTGTAAAACATGGCACCTGGGCCCGTTATCTGTTGTTAGTGCTAGAAATTACCAGGTATTTCGATAATATCAATGTATTACTTATCATGATTACAATTACAATCACAGTACAACCATGAAACAACATAAAGACAAAAAATAGCACATATAAAAATTGTGAGAAAATAAATCAAAGCTTAATTATTGAACTGTCACTACAACAGCTGTCTTCACCAACTTACAGCCAGCATGTTACCTCCCAACCTAATCTAGACCTTGAGCTATGGTACAGATCAGCCTGTTGCCTCAATCATATTTTATTCTTTCACATTCATTAGCTTCACCAGCTCACAACCAATCTGTTACATTCTAACCTAACTGAGACCTCAGGTATGCAACAGATCAGTCTGTCATCACAAGCAGATTTTTTGCTTTCACATTCATTCACTTTGCCAACTCACAATCAAACTGCTACACTTTAATCTAATCAAGAACTCATTGTTACCTTCCAGTCTAACCTAGACTTTGGGCTATGCTGCTGATAAGTCTGTCAACACAGTCAGGTTTTTTCCCACATTTGTTGGCTTTGCCATCTCACAACTAAACTGTTACATTCTAATCTCACCAAGACCTCAGGCTATGGTACAGATCAGTCTGTCACCACAACCAGGCTTCTTGTGGCAGTTCAAGCTACGCTCTTGTGTCACAACCCAGCCACACCCTCAGAAATCTGAACATATGTGGCAGCAATTTACAGTGTACTATTACAGCCAAGCCTAACCATAACATCGGAAATTGACATATTCAGACAATAGCAGCCAAATATTTTTCAGAACAAAGAACAGAAGTATCATTGCTTCACTCATAGCAATAGAAGCTGTGCTCTTACATCACAGCCTAACTTTATCCCTGAAAAAAGTCAGGACAGGGCGAACATTAATAAAACTGACAAACTGCAGGAATCCTATGAACATGAGTCTGGAAGTGCATTGTTGCCATGGTAGATGACGACGATGATGAATGACAGTTTTTCTGGCTACATGCCATGTGTTCCTTGTGTGTTGCACGCTGTGTGATTGATACAGCATATAGTAAGCAGGAGAGGACTGGTAATGATGTCAGGAACAAGCTAAGATGGCGTTTGTGTACAGCCAAGCAGATGGAAATGGTCAAGAAACAGCACAGCTATACTGAAACAAATACTCTCAAAGACACCGACCGTATCGCAAACTTTAAGCCCATTTTCGTCATTTGTATGATCACACAAATGCCCAAAAACGTCTTGATATGTTGTGTGATGTCGGTGTTTTGGTATAGCTGTGCTGCCTCTCAACCATTTCCATTTGCTTAGCTGTACATGAACACCATCTTGCCTTGTTCCTGACATGAATACTAGACCAGTCTCTTGCTTACAGTGTGCTGCATCAATTACACAGCCTGCAACACACAAGGAACACATGGCATGTCGTCAGAAAAACTGTCGTTCATCATCGTAATCTGCCATAGCAACGATACACTTCTGGACATGTGTTCATAGGACCCTATTCCTTGATTTCCAGTCAGGAATCTGTTCCTGCAGTTTTTTGGTTTTATTAATGTTCACTCTGTACTTCTGACAATCTAAATTATGAGTACCCCTATACTGTATGCATATTAATTCATGTATGCACACCACAAAAAAGTCGTGTTGTAATTCTGTGACTAAACCATGTTCACCATGCAACCATCTTCTTTATGGCAATTCATGCTATCCTTTCATGTTTCAGCCTAACCACACCCTATGGAATCATGACTAATTTGAAAAAAAAGGGAGCAAAATATTTATGACAATGAAGAATATAAATATCACTGGCTCACTCAGCTAACCATACAACGATATGGAAACCATGACATGTTTGGGAAAAACAGCCATATATTTCTCACAAACAAGAAAAGGAGTTTGATCACTTCACTCACAGCAGTTCAAGCTGTTCACTTACATCCCAGACCAACCACATCCCTGGAAAAAAACTCTTTAAATATGTCTGCTTGTGTCTGTATGTGTGGATGGATATGTGCATGTGTGCGAGTGTATACCTGTCCTTTTTTCCCCCTAAGGTAAGTCTTTCCGCTCCCGGGATTGGAATGACTCCTTACCCTCTCCCTTAAAACCCACTTCCTTTCGTCTTCCCCTCTCCTTCCCTCTTTCCTGATGAGGCAACAGTTTGTTGTGAAAGCTTGAATTTTGTGTGTATGTTTGTGTTTGTTTGTGTGTCTCTCGACCTGCCAGCGCTTTCGTTCGGTAAGTCACCTCATCTTTGTTTTTATACATAATTTTTCCCACGTGGAATGTTTCCTTCTATTATAATAATTATAAATGTTCTTTGTTTAATGGATAGTGAAATGTTATGAGAAATTTTCATAACAAAACATTGCAAAATGTGAAACATGTGCCACTATGGTCAAATGAAACAAACGGAATTTATAGGATCATTAACTTCTTTAAATTCAGAGACAAAAATGGATTTCCAAAATATTACAAAAAATACGAAAAAGAATGAAATTTAAATAAGTGTTTCCATACAATAAATCAAGCCCATAGGCTCCCTATTGTAATACCAGATTTTCAATTTCAAATAAAACAAAGGTGAAAAAAGAATGGAATTGAAAATCTGGTCAGTCAAGATAATATTGTCACACAAGAAGCTGAGTAGCACAGTCATTATAGTGTAGTAGTTATGATACTAGACTGTTGCATGGAAGGTCGTGAGTTCAAAACTCACCTGAACTGTAAAATTTTAATTTCTATATTCGGCTTGAGTACATTCTAGAAGTATCTACAAATGGCAAGAATCATTATACTGGAATGTTCTGTAGCTGTATATATACCGTACGTGTTCTGGCCGGAGGCAGTTCGCTCTGCACTCTTGTATGTGCAAGTGCTGAATAAACCTTCGTTAAGTGAAGTTAGTGTTTGTCATTCATCTAATTACACCCTCTTCTACGTGACATTATTCTGGTGAAGACGCTGGGTATTGGAACTTGTGATAGCACACATTATCGATGACACAGTGGCTTCCATCAGGCCATGACAGAGCTGCCGTTTATGTGGCGAGAAACCCGAGTTCGAGCCATATTCAACAGATCACAATCTGTCAGAGACAGAAGAAGAAGACGTTACAATGACAGCAACTGTGTGCCACCACATGAGACATCTTTCTGGGGTCTCTGGTGATGATAGCCAAGATCCAAACAAGTGGCTGAAGGTATATGAGCGTATAGCCAAATTTAACAAATGGGATGACACCGTGTGTTTGGCTAATGTATTTTTCTACTTGGAGGACACTGCCAAGCAATGGTATGAGAACAGCGAGGAAAAGTTCACAAGCTGGGAAGTATTCCAGTCAGAACTGCGTGAGTATTTCAGCAACACATGACAGAAGTGCAAGGCTGAAGATAAATTAAATTGCAGGGCACAGCGCCAAGGAGAAACTACAGCATCCTTCATTCAAGACGTCTTGGAGCTGTGTAAAATAGTGGATCCTAGGATGGAGGAAGAAGATAAGGTTGCACATCTCATGAAGGGTGTTGCTGAGGACATGTACCAAGCCCTAATCCTGAAGGTTTTGACAGCAGATGACTTCATAAAATGGTGCCAGTATATCGAGACAATGCATCAAAAAAGAATTACACACAAGAAATTTGAATGGCTTCCAAACATCGTACTGATGTCTGTGATGGAGGACGGAACTGATTTCACAAGTGTTCTTCATCAGATAGTGAGAGAGGAAGTTCAGAAGGCACTTGGATTGCATGGCGAGCATAAAACCGAGACACTTCAAGAGGTCACAAGGGAGGAAGTGGAACAGACATTGAACCCAATCTCTCGTCCTTCATTTCCCTTTAAAACTGTGAAAAAGTCAAGACCCAGGTGAAGTTATGTTCCTACAATGCCGCATGAGGAACCTGTTTGGGCACCAAGGAAGACTGATGTCTGGAGGACCCAGGATAACCGACCAGTATGTTTTCACTGTAGATGATCAGGACGTGTGGTGTGCTATTGTTGAGAAAGGTGGTGAATATTTGATGACACCTGTAACAGAAGACAGCAGACTGATCTTAGCCAACACCAACTCTGGGACAACAAAGATGAACAAGATGATGTGGGTGCAGGACAATGCAGGTCACCATCACCACAAGCTAGCCGCTGGAGAGGATGCTCCCCAACCCACCGAACAAGGTCTCCATCACTGTTTAGAAGCTCCAGCCGATCACCTAGCCGCTGCAACTGGAAAACTAAAGGGTGCGACCTTCCTTGGAGGTGAGGACACCGAAGAGAGAGATCCTCTGCCATCAATCACTACAAAAATGAAACTATGTTGATATCCTCATGGATGGTTGATCAGCCCAAGCTCTTGTGGACTGTGGAGCATCATATTCAGTCATTTCGGAGAAATACCATCACCACTTGCATAAAACCATATTCGTCGACTACAAAACCTCTCTGCTGAAGGTGGCTAATGGGAAATATATAAAACCTACAGGAAGATGTGCCATTCATTTGGGTATAAATGGTCATACACAGCCCTTAGAATTCATCGTCTTGCAAGAGTGTAGTCATGACGTCATTCTCAGATGGAACTTTTTCAAAGCTTCTTAGGCAATTATAGATGGTGGTCACTCAAAGATTATGTTAGACGAGATGAGATACTGTGGACAGGAAGATGTGTGGGGACTGTGTGATGGCTGAAGTGATCATTCCTGCAATCAGCGCTAGAAAGGTAACTGTCATGTGTAATGTCATGCAACAAACCATGGATCTTCTAGTGGAATGTAAGAGAAGCATACCACTTAAGATTAACTTGGTCATCTCAGCCTCTGTCACCTCGTTTAAGAATGGATTTGGTGAACTGTGGATAGTTAACTGTCGCCGATAATCGCAGATCCTTCCAAAAGATATGTGTGTAGCAAATGCTGAGCCCTTAATTGCAGGACAGCTGAGTATCATAGAAACCTCGCATGCCAAGTCTGTGGGCGAAATTAGCTCTACCACTACAAGACAATATCTTCTCGCTCGACTCAGTTCCTCACTAAGGAACATCAGAAGAAGCTACTTGCCATTCATCAAGAGTTCTCTGAATGCTTCAATTCACAGGTGAAGATCAAATTAGACAAATTGATGGTGAAGCACCGGATTGGCACTGGAGACCATCACACTGGATTGGCACTGGAGACCATCAACCAATAAGCCAGAGAGCATACAATTTGTCAGCAACAGAACATCGAATAATTTGTGATGAGGTAGAGAAAGTGATGAAGAATGACATCATTCAGCTTTCACAGAGCCCATGGCCACCAACAATGGCTCTCGTCAGGAAGAAGGATGGCAGCTGACACTTTTGTGTTGATTACAGGAAGCTTAATAAGATAACTAAAGAGAACATTTATCCTCTTCCACGAATTGGTGATACACTAGATTGTCTGAAGGGGGCTAAGTTTTTATAGACCATCGACATGTACTCGGGATACTGGCAAATCGAAGTAGATGAGGCTGATCATGAGAAAACTGCATTCATCACCCCTGAGGGCCTGTATGAGTTTAAGGTAATGCTATTTGGTTTGTCTAATGCACCAGCAACTTTTCAATGGGCGATGGATAATCTTCTAAGTCACCTGAAGTGGATGATGTGTCTTTGTTATTTAGATGACATTATAGTGTTCTCAGAGACATTTGATGAACACATAAAAAGACTGAGGGCCATTCTTAAGTGTCTACCACAAGCTGGACTGAAACTTAATCCAAGAAATTGTCTCTTTGGAGCAAAAGAAATCACAATACTTGGACACCTTGTGTCAAACAAAGGTGTGCAGCGAGACCCAAAACCTACAGAATTACACACAGATGCCAGTGGCTACGGGATCAGTGCTGTTCTTGTGCAAATTTCAGATGGAAAAGAGAAGGTTATAGCCTATGCTTCTAGGACACTTACAAAAGCCGAGAGAAACTACTCAACTACAGAAAGAGAATGTCTTGCTGTGATCTGGGCCATGTCCAGATTTTAACAGTATCTCTATGGAAGGCTATTCACAGTTGTTACAGACCATCATTCAGTTGTTGGCTGACAGGTCTTAAGGATCCAAAAGGATGACTCGCCAGGTGAGCATTATGTCTTCATGAGTGTGACATTACCATAGTGTACAAAAGTGGAAGAAAACACCAAGATGCCAACTGTCTCTCTAGAAACCCTGTGCAAGACCACCAAGACGTTGATGAAGATAGTGACTGTCTCGCTGCACCCAGGATCTCTGCTGATCAGAAGAAGGGCGCCAAGATATCTCAAATTATGCATGCCTTAAATCAGTCACAGGATGTGAAAGGACAATTTAAAAGTAGATAATGGATTACTTTGCAAGAAAAACTTTGATCTGTTTAGAAAGAGGTTGCTACCAGTGATTCCTAAACACCTGCACTTAGATGTTTTACATAAATTCCATGACACCCCTATAGCCAGACGTTTAGGATTTATTAAGACATATGATAGGATCTGCAAGTGATTTTTCTCACCAGGTTTATTTAGGAGTGTCCGTCACTATGTGTGGCACTGTTGAGAGTGCCAGAGGAGAAAGGCAGTTCCTCAGAAACCAACTGGCCAACTCATACCAATTCCACCAGCCGAAACACCTTTCCAACATGTTTGGATTGACCTCCTCGGATGATTTCCAATGTCTGCTAGTTGCAATAGATGGATTATTGTTTGCACTGATTATCTGACATGCTACGCCATTACAAAAGCCATGAAAACAGCCGAAGCATTTGAGGTAGCCAAATTCATCGTGGAAGACATTGTATTAAAACACGGTGCCCCAAGGTTATTAATTATGGATTGAGGGAAAGCTTTTCAGTCGAATCTTGTGACAGAGATAAACTGTCGGTGCAACATTACTCATCACATGAATGTCTACCATCCGCAAACTATGGGGCTTACTGAATGCCTTAATAAGACCTTGGCTGACATGCTATCAATGTTTGTCAACGTCAAGCAGAGAAACTGGAATGAGGTGCTACCTTTCGTGATGTTTGCCTACAACACCGCCAAAAAGACACCACTAGATTTACACCATTTTTCCTGGTGCATGGGCGTGAGGCAACGACAACGATGGACACTGTGTTTCCATTAGATCCTGATGAAGTGGATGATGACTACATCAACCAGGTATTAATCAGAGCTGAGGAAGCTCGGCAGTTAGCTCAACTCCACATGCTGCAGGCTCAAGAAAACAATCACTGAGTGTACGACACGAGCCACCGCCCTGTTCTTTACCAGCCTGGTGACCTCGTCTGGATCTTCACTCCTGTTCAGAAAGTTGGGCTCCCTGAGAAGCTCCTCAAGCACTACTTTGGATCTTATAAGGTTGTAAGACAGTTGTGTGATGTTACTTATGAAGTTGAAGATTTCGATCCCAACAAAAGACAACAAAAGATCAGAGATATGGTCCATGTCCTACGAATGGAGTCCTACAAGGATCCTGCAAACCAGGGTAAATTCGAAGCTCCAGTGACAGCAGGCAGAAAGGTGATGAAGAATGTAGCAGAAAGGGAAGTTCTAAGAAGATCACCGCCAGGGCTAACATCAGTCATTGGAAGTCAGATTATGCAGGATGGATGACTCGTTCCCAGACTAGGAGGATGTAACACTGGAACGCTGTTCTCTTACAGAGGGAGCAATGTCACAGAAGAAGCTGAGTAGCACAGTTGCTGTAGTGTAGTAGCTATGATACTAGACTGTTGCATGGAGGGTCATGAGTTCAAAACTCACCTGAACTGTAAAATTTTAATTTGTATATTCGGTTCGAGTATATTCTAGAAGTATCCACAAATGGCAAGAATCATTGTACTGGAATGTTCTGTGGCTGTATATATACCGTATGTGTTCTGGCCAGAGGGAGTTCACTCTGTGCTCTTGTACGTGCAAGTGCTGAATAAACCTTCATTACGTGACGTAGTGTTTGTCATTCATCTACTTACACATTCTTCTACGTGACAATATTATATCATCTACTATTGAACAAAGGCCCCTGTAGAACAGAGTTGTTGTTGTTGTTGTTGTTATGGTCTTCAGTCCAGAGACTGGTTTGATGCAGCTCTCCATGCTACTCTATCCTGAGCAAGCCTCTTCATCTCCAAGTAAATACTGCAATTTACATCCTTCTGTATCTACTTGCTGTATTCATCTCTTGACTTCCCTCTATGGTTTTTACCCCCCACACTTCCCTCCGTACTAAACATTCCCTCAGAATGGGTCCTGCCGACTGATCCCTTCTTCTAGTCAGGTTGTGCCACAAACTTCTCTTCTCCCCAATTCTATTAGTTATGTGATCTAACTATCTAATCTTGAGCATTCTTCTGTAATGTCACATTTCAAAGCTCTGTTCTGTTCTTGTCTAAACTGTTTTTTGCCCATGTTTCACATCCACACATGTCTACACTCCATACAAATACTTTCAGGAAGGACTTCCTGATGCTTAAATCTACACTCAATGTTAACAAATCTCTCTTCTTCAGAAAAACTTTTCTTGCCTTTGCCAGTCTACACTTTATATCCTCCCTCCTTCAACCATCATCAGTTATTTTGCTTCCCAAATAGCAAAACTCATCCACCAGTTTAAATGTCTTGTATCCTAATCTAATTCCCTCAGCATCACCTCATTTAATTTGACAACATTCCATTATCCTCATTTTGCTTTGTTGATGTTCATCTTATATTCTTTCTTCAAGACACTGTCCATTCCATTCAACTGCTCTTCCAAGTCCTTTGCTGTCTCTGAGATAATTACAATGTCATCAGCAAACCTCAAGGTTTTTATTTCTTCTCCCTGGACTTTCATTCCTACACCAAATATTTCTTTTGGTTCCTTTACTGCTAGCTCAATGTACAGATTGAATAACATTGGGAATAGGCAACAATCCTGTCTCACTTCCTTCTCAACCACTGCTTCTCTTTTGTGCCCCTCAAATCTTATAATTGCCATCTGGTTTCTGTACAAATTGTAAATAGCCTTTTGCTCCCTGAATTTGAAAGAGAGGGTTCCAGTCAACGTTGTCAAAAGCTTTCTCTAAGTCTACAAAGGTTATAAATGTAGGTTTGCCTTTCTTTAACCTATCTTCTATGAGAAGGTGTAGAGTCAGTATTGCCTCATGTGTTTCTCCTGAATTCAAACTGATCTTTTCTGAGGTCAGCTTTTACCAGTTTTTCCATTCTTCTTCTGTAAAGAATTCATGTAAGTATTTGCTTGCTTGACTTATCAAACTGATAGTTTGGTAATTTTTACATCTGTCAGCACGTGCTTTCTTTGGAATTGAAACTATTATATTCTTCTTGAAGTCCAAGGGTATTTCATCCAAGGGTATTTCACCTATCTCATACCTCTTGCTCACTAGATCGAAGAGTTTTGTCACGGCTGGATCTCCCAATGTCATCAGTAACTCTAAAGGAATGTTGTCTACTCCTGGGGTCTTGTTTTGACTTAAGTCTTTCAATGCTTTATCAAATTCTTCATGCAATATCATATCTCCCATCTCATCTTCATCTACGTCCTCTTGCATTTCCGTTATTTTGCCCGCAAGTACATCTTCCTTGTAGAGACCCTCTATATATTCCTTCCATCTTTTTGCTTTCCCTTCTTTGCCCAGGACTGGTTTTCCATCTGAGCTCTTGATTTTCATACACATGGTTCTCCTTTCTCCAATGGTCTCTTTAATTTTCTTGTAGGCAGCGTCTATCATGACATATGCTTCTACATCCTTAGATTTGTCCTGTAGCCATTCCTGCTTAGTCATTTTGCGCTTCCTGTCAGTCTCATTTTTTATACATTTGTATTCTCTTTCACATGCTTCATTTATTGTATTTTTATATTTTCTTCTTTCATCAATTAATTTCAATACTCTTGTGTTACACAAGGATTTCTACTAGCCCTCGTCTTTTCATCTACTTGATCCTCTGCTGCCTTCACTATATCATCTCTCGAAGCTACCCATTCTTCTTCTTCTGTATTCCTTTCCCCTGTTCTTGTCAATTGTTCTCTAATGCTATCTCTGAAACTCTTGACAGCCTCTGGTTCTTTCAGTTTATCCAGGTCTCATCTCTGTAAAATCCTGCCTTTTTGCAGTTTCTTCAGTTTTAATCTGCAGCACATAATCAGTAAATTGTAGTCAGAGTCCACATCCCTCAAAATGTCTTACAATTTAAAAACTGGTTCCAAAATCTCAGTCTTACCATTATATAATCTATCTGAAATCTTTCAGTGTCTACAGGTCTCTTCCACATATACAACCTTCTTTCATGATTCTTAAACAGTGTTAGTTATGATTAAATTATACTCTCAGCAAAATTCTACCACTTGGCTTCCTCTTTCATTCCTTTCCCCCAGTCCATATTCATCCATTACTTTTCCTTCTCTTCCTTTTTCTACCATTGAATTCCAGTTCCCCTTGACTATTACATTTTCATCTCCCTTAACTATCTGAATAATTTTTTGTATCTCATCTTACATTTCCTCAATCTCTTCCTCATCTCCAGAGCTAGTTGGCATATAAACTTGTACTACTGTGGTGGCTGTGGGCTCAGCTACAATAATGTGTTCACTATGCTGTTCATAGTACCTTATCCGCATTCCTATTTTTTATTCATTATTAAACCTACTCCTGCATTACCCTTATAACCCTGTATTCACCTGACCAGAAGTGCTGTTCCTTCTGCCACCAAACTTCACCAATTCCTGCTATATCTAGCTTCAACCTATCCATTTCCCTTTTTAAATTTTCTAACCTACCTGCTTGATTAAGGGATCTGACACTCCATGTTCCGGTCCATAGAATACCAGTTTTGTTTCTCCTGATAACGACATACTCCTGGGTAGCCCCGCCTAGAGATCCAAATTGGGGACCATTTTATCTCCAGAATATTTTGCCCAAGAGGATGCCATTATCATTTAACCATACAGTAAAGCCGCAAGCCCTTGGCCAAAACTATGGCTTCGTTTCCCGTTGCTTTCAGCCGTTCACATCACCAGTACAGCAAGGTTATTTTGGTTGATGTTACAAGGCCAGATCAGTCAATCATCCAGATTGTTGCCCCTGCAACTATTGAAAAGGCTGCTGCCCCTCTTGGGGAACCACGTGTTTGTCTGACCTCTCAACTGATTATAGATTATTATTATGATTATTATTATTATTATTATTATTATTAGATCTCAGTCATATATTGTGTAGAAAGTGTTCTTAATCATCTTCTGTAGCTTCCCACAAGCAAAAATTAATTTATGCATCAGTTTACTGATATCTGCTTCTAATTAAGGAATGTTTCCAAGAAAAGTTAATGGCTACTAAATACAAACAACATAAAATAGTTGTTACATGTGGTAGTAAGGAAGACACAAGGAAAATGAGAAAACAAGTATTTAACTCATAAATAACATAAGATTAGTAACTTATACTGTTAAAACAAAAACCAATCAGGCTAGAGACCCACCTTAACAACATTATAACCGGCATACACAGAGATTAAGTAGATTACGGTGTCATCAAGGTAGGAATATCTGATCATGATGGTATATGGCTCAAAACTGACAGCATAACTTATGAGAGATTCAAAAGGCTAGCTAGCTATGCACCGAGCTAAAAGAACAATGATTGGAAGAATGAGCAACAAACTGAAATTAATCAAATGGCAGAATATACAGACCAATGAGAAAAGTACGAGGGTTAAATGAAAAGTAATGCCTCCACCTTCATTAATTGGCTTTGGATGGGAATATTTTAATAAATCAAATGCATAAATAATCCTTAGAATGTGATCTTTAATTACCAATATTACTTTTGCATGTTATCACCAACCAGCTGGATACATTTCTGCCAAAGATGAACAAGTTCTCTGAAGCTGTCATGGAAGAAGTTGACACTCTGTTTTGTGCAACCACAGTCTCACAGTTCTCTCCACGTCTTCATCAGAAGCATAATGATGTCCCCACAGGTTGTCTTTCATTATCGGGAACAGATGGAAGTCAGACAGTGCTAAATCTGGACTGTATGGAGGATGCCATACTGTTGTGGCATGTGAAGTGTGTGATCTGGCATTGTCATGCTGCAGGAAAACATTTCCCTTTTCCTTTCAAACCCTTGTTAGCTGTCATTTCAGAATGAGATTTTCACTCTGCAGTGGAGTGTGCACTCAGTAGTTCGAGTCTCGGTCCGGCACACGGTTGTAATCTGCCAGGAAGTTTCATATCAGTGCACACTCCGCTGCAGAGTGAAAATCTCATTCTGGAAACATCCCCCAGGCTGTGGCCAAGCCATGTCTCCACAATAGCCTTTCTTTCAGGAGAGCTAGTTCTGCAACGTTTGCAGGAGAGCTTCTGTAAAGTTTGGAAAGTAGGGGACAAGGTACTGGCAGAAGTGAAGCTGTGAGGATGAGGCGTGAGTCGTGCTTAGGTAGCTCAGTTGGTAGAGCACTTGCCCACGAAAGGCAAAGGTCTCGAGTTCGAGTCTCAGTCCAGCACACAGTTTTAATCTGCCAGGAAGTTTCATGTCATTTCAGAGTTTGCAGCATTGTGATGTAATGCCCTGAATTTGCTGTTGTACCACAATCAAGGAAATCAACATGGATAGCACCATCTGTGTCCCAGAACACTGTGTCCATGATTTTTCCAGCTGAGGGCTGTGTCTTGAATTTCTTTTTCTGGGCGACTCTTTGTGTCGATATTCCATAGACTGATGTTTCGTCTCCAGGTTTTAATGGTGTACCCACATTTTGTCTTCTGTCACAATTGAACGGAGAAAGGTGTCACCTTCATTCTCATAATGTGAGAGGAGTTACTGGTAAATTTCAAGTCTGTGCACTTCCATTTCAGGAGTCAGCATCCGGGGTACCCATAATGCACAGGTATTCCAATAGCCTAGCAAAGCAATAATGTGACCCACAAGTTCTTGTGAAATGCTGATTGTGCTTGCAATTTCTCTCTGAGTGATACGACAATTGTCCTGAATCAATCTGTCAACATTTTGTTTGTCAAACAGGACATCCAAATCTTTGTTTGTCATGCAGGTCAGATGTTCCCACCTCAACGTCTTTGAATGTACTTGCCCAACGATACGCAGTACTCACATTACACAAACACCATAAACTGCTTTCATTCTCTGATGAATCTCCTTTGAGATAACACCTTCTGCTGTCAAGAATTCAATGGCTGCACTTTACTTAAATCGCATTGACCAACCGTCTGCACAGGGTTCCATACTTTACATAGTAACAACACAACTGTTCAATGCTAAGGCTTCCCGCCAACTGGAGCTGTATAGAAGAGGCTACAGAACAAGCCAGTACCTGCCACATACCAATGCTGCCAACTGTTGAAGAGTTACGAAGGTGGAGGCATTACTTTTCAGCCAACCCTCGTATTAATGAATACGTCTCTACATGTTTATCTACCTTCAAATTTAATTTGCACAGTAACTGCCCTCTTGTTGCTAAACATTGCAAGACTACCAATACACACAAACCACAACAGACAAAAAGTTGATATTCATTCATTGATTCATCATGTTGCATAGACCCCATCAATGAAGAGAACTTTCAGGCACATGGAATGAGTCTTGGTAAACATAATACAAGGCAATAAAATCATAGAAGTTTCATGTTTATATTACATTAACAATAAACTGCTCATTGCTATTGGTATTCATGTCACCTACATTTAATCAAGTAAACTAGATGAGTAGCCCCAACTCTGAAAAAAAATAAAAACAAAAAAAAGAAAAAGAGCTGCTGCCTCCTCACTTGTACCGTATAGCTGCTGTTTACCTAATATTAATAGCTTAATATTTATTTTATGATATAATCTAAATGGATAGATAAAAAATCTACTCACCAAGTAGCAGCAGGAAAACACACACACACACACAAAAATGTTTAATTTTTACAAGCTTTCGGAGCCAGTGGCTTCTTCTTCTGCCAGAAGAATTGATGGGGAAGGAAGAGGCATGAAGGAAAAGAACTGGAGTGGTTTAGGAAAAGGGGTACAATTCAGAAAAGTCATCCAGAACCCCAGGTCAGGAGAAACTACCGGACAGAATGAGAAGGGAGACTGATTGTTGGGAACTGCACTGGACAAGATTTGAAAACGTGAGAGCTTGATGGTGGAAGACAGGGTAGTATGCAGGATGGAGATGACTACTATACATTCAGCATGAGTTAATAAGAGTGAAAAGCTAAGAGCATTGAATGTAACAGAGTTGGGACGGGGTGCGGCAAAAAATAGACAGGTCAGGATATGACAGACATAGAAAACTGAAGTGGAGTGAAGAAAGGAGTAGCTACTGTGAATAAATGCTGAGACAGAAGGAATTAATGTAAACTAAGTCCAGGTGGGTGGCAAGAACCAAGGACATGTTGTAGTGCTAGTTCTCAAATGGGAGTTCAGGGAAACCAGGTTCTGGGGAAATAATACAGATGGCATGTGTGGTGAAATGGGCACCAAGGTTGTGACTCTCATGCTGTGCTCCATGCTCTGAAACAGGATATTTTGTGTTGCTGGTAAACACCCTCTGCCTATACCCATTCATCCTGACTAATAGCTGGGTGGTAGTCATGCTGATGTAAAAGGCCAAATAGTGTTTACATAACAGCTGATATCACATGTTGTTTCACAGATGGCTCTCCCTTTGATAGTGTATGTTTTAGCAATTACAGGAATGGAATAGATAGTGGTAGGAGGGTGCATAGGGCAATCTTGCAGTGGGGATGGTGTAATCTTACCCTCCCACACATCACTATTAAACTTCGCATTCTTTGCACATATTTTGAAGGCTTCGAGAAGCATAAGATGTACAGAAGAATAACTTTTTATCTATCTTCTTTATCTCAT
Organism: Schistocerca piceifrons; assembly: GCF_021461385.2. Classification (NCBI taxonomy): domain Eukaryota; kingdom Metazoa; phylum Arthropoda; class Insecta; order Orthoptera; family Acrididae; genus Schistocerca; species Schistocerca piceifrons. The sequence continues at coordinate 28,463,521 of NC_060144.1, forward strand.
TGTTGTTGTCGATGGCTCAGCATCTTGTCTAGGGGTACATTCTTGCAGCTGAAATTTTTATTTTGTGGGTTCTTGATGACTAAATAACAATGAAGATTTGCCTGTATTATTCTTGAATTTTATTCTTTGTTACATCTTGCAACATCACACCATTTTTACATTTTCCACATTAAAAAAAAAAAATTACATTGTTGGTGACAAACTTGAGAAACGTCTTCTTCCATCAGAGGCATGCCCACCACTACTTAGATTCTGCAATAGTCTTATAATTCCATAAAGTTTACAAAGGAAAAGAGTTGACAAACTTTCTATTTTACCAAAGAAGAATCTTCGATAAAAGATATCATTATTTTGTAAATCAATCTAGAAATAAATTGAATAGTTAGTATGAAATTGTGCAATTAAAAATATGAGTTTTGTAATTTCAATTATTTTTAAAAGAAGAGTAATTTTAACTGTTAGTACATATCAAATGTAACACATTAATTTCTTTTTTATACATTTTAGCAAGAACTATAATACATCATATACAAAATCATTTGAATTCTTTTAGTGAAACAGCTGAGATAATTTTAACCTATGCAAGAATCAATAGTATATATGGTATCAGTTATCTCTATATAAAAAAAAGGTAATGTTAGAGGAGGGTGATTCATTGTAACAGTCACAGGGGTAAGAGCCATAGAGTAGGGAGATGCATGCAGAAGGAGCACAGGGTCTGACAAGGACATTGCGGAGATTGGAAGGGTAGCAAAAAGCTATTCTAGGTGTGGTGGGCACAATCTCAGACAGAATGGATCTCATTTCAGGACATGGTTTTAGGAAGTCATGGGCTTGTTGAAGTAGCTGATTAATACATTCAAGATCAGGATAATACTGAGTGACAGGTGGTGTGCTCTGATGTTGTTTTTTGAAGGGTTCAGCAGAACCAGGATTGGATGTGATGCCTGGGAAATTTACTTTTGAACTAGGCTTTTTGGGTAATTTCATCCAGTGAAGGCAGTGGTGAGAATGGTAGTGTACTGCTGTAAAAAGTCTGCATCCAAACAACTATGTTTACCTGAAATGCCAAGGCTGTGTGGGAGGGAACATCTGACATGGAAAGGATGGCAACTGTTAAAATGTAAGTATTGTTGTTTGTTAGTAGTTTTATGTGGATGGAAGTGTGCAGCTGGCCTTGGGTGAGAGTGAGATCAACATCAAGGAATGTGGAATCAGATTCAGAATAGGACAATGTGAAATATAACTGGGAGAAATATTTAAAAATTTCACGAATTTTAACAGGTCAGCCTGACCATGAGTCCGTATGGCAAAGATGTTATCCATGTATCCAAACCAAACTATGGGCTGAAGGCTTATGGATTGCAGGAAAGCCCCCTCCCAGATAGCCATGAAAAGGATGGCATAGGAAGGAGCCATCCTGATTCCCATGGCCGTATCCCTCATCTGTTTGTATGTCTGCCCCTCAAAGGTGAAGTAATTGTTGGTAAGTATAGAGTTGATTAAGGTGTGCAAAAAGGATGTCACAGTGGTTATTGACTGAGGAAATGTTCAGCAGCATATATGATTATAATGGTATTTTTCAGAGAAAATATTTTCTTGTATTGGTAAATAATGTGTCCTGTTTACAGTACAATATCACTTAAGCTTCATAACAAACACTGCTACTCATGACTGTAGATACCCAGACAGTTAGTAGAAAGAGTGGCTAGTGAGACATGTTTTTAATTTTCTTCTGAATTTGTTCAGGTTTCCAACAACTTGGTTTATGGTTTGACACTCACACAATCAGCATATTTATGTTAATGTCTTGTTGTATTATATCCTTAAAATAAGTTTAAAGTGTTTAAGAAGATGCTAATTGTACTTGGGGGAAAAATGAAATTCTTCATGAAAACCCATGTATTATAATGCCATATCAGCTTATTGGTTGCACATGGCAACTATATAATTTTTTTTAATTTTATGAAGTCATGTTGAGCCTCCTGCTCCTGTAAAATAATACATTTTTTATCTGAGAAATTGACTTCTCAACATCTACAGAAGTAATGGGAGCTAATCTAAAACATTGAGCTATTGTAATGTTCATTTCTACTGCAATAGAACTGTCACCTTGTAGAGCTTTTGAAATATTTGAGTCTGTAAAAATCAGGATTTTTCAATAACACCATTTCACACTTTTCCCTAAATAAGGAACCTCATTTCCCTTGCACACTCTCCAGTCTTTGCACTGCATCATCCATAATGTTCACTGATTTCACCAAAGGCTACCCTGTTTTGTGAGGCTGGCAGATCAGTTGTGGAAGGAAACCAAACACAGCCCTAATGAAATTTAAACCATTTGTCACTTCCAAAAATTTGAGAAGTTTCTTTGCTGTTACAATTGAAGATGATTCACCCTCCAACGTGATGACTGCCATAGTTATACTCATGAAATCAGAAGCATAGTACACTGTTTCTGAAATACACATCTCTCATCTTTTTATGATAATATTACGAAAAGGAAAGTTGCCATTCACAGTATAGTGGAGCTGCTGAATCACAGATAGGCACAACTAAAAGACTGTCACAGGTAATCTTTCAGCCAACAAGGCCTCTATCAAAAATAGACCACACACACACACACACACACACAAATGCACTTTGAAAGTGTCCCAGCCTTTTTCATGTATGGTACAGATCTAAGATGAAAAATTATGCATTGTTGTACTGAATTTCTTCAGGCCACAGTAACTGTAATAAATTGGTAAATAATTGTGTGGCAGTTGAATTATTAAATTTTTCTAGACATTGCTGTAAGAAGATCCATCTTCTTAAGGATTAAGGATCTAATGGTTCAACAATGATACTGACAAATAAACTGACCCATAGGGTCAAATGACTCATCAACTGAAGTCCAGATCTCTTTATTTTTTTTTTATTTTTGCTTCATCTTTAATGATTTTCATTACTTCATAACAACATTCACTTAAGTAGTTCGAGGAACTTGACTCAGTAAGTACAAATTTGTCCACATACTTTTCCAAAATCTGACTTAACATGGGACTCTGTAGTTTCCACAAAGTGATTTTGGCATAAATAACAGTTTTACATAAGCCAAATGCAAATTGCAATTTTCAATTCAGTGTTGCAGTTGTCACTGGAAGCAGAGAACTCTTCTTCCCATTACCCTTCGAAAGTGCATTTTTGTGTTTGGTTGTACTGATATGTTAAGGAATGAAATAATTATTTTTATTGTTCATTGATAGCTCACATTTTTTGCACAGAAGTATTTTACAGCCAGTAAAAAATATGTCAGATCCAAAATTATTAACGTAACTTTACAATTTACTGAATAAAGAAACACTTTATTTTGGTATGTTGGTAGCTACCTTTTACAACAAGGTCAGAATGTTGTTGTTGTTGTGATCTTCAGTCCTGAGACTGGTTTGATGCAGCTCTCCATGCTACTCTATCCTGTGCAAGCTTTTTCATCTCCCAGTACCTACTGCAACCTACATCCTTCTGAATCTTCTTAGTGTATTCATCTCTTGGTCTCCCTCTACGATTTTTACCCTCCACGCTGCCCTCCAATACTAAATTGGTGATCCCTTGATGCCTCAGAACATGTCCTACCAACCGATCCCTTCTTCTGGTCAAGTTGTGCCACAAACTTCTCTTCTCCCCAATCCTATTCAATACTTCCTCATTAGTTATGTGATCTACCCATCTAATCTTCAGCATTCTTCTGTAGCACCACATTTCGAAAGCTTCTATTCTCTTCTTGTCCAAACTATTTATCATCCATGTTTCACTTCCATACATGGCTACACTCCATACGAATACTTTCAGAAATGACTTCCTGACACTTAAGTCAATACTGGATGTTAACAAATTTCTCTTCTTCAGAAACGCTTTCCTTGCCATTGCCAGCCTACATTTTATATCCTCTCTACTTCGACCATCATCAGTTTTTTGCTCCCCAAATAGCAAAGCTCCTTTACTACTTTAAGCGCCTCATTTCCTAATCTAATTCCCTCAGCATCACCCGACTTAATTAGACTACATTCCATTACCCTTGTTTTGCTTTTGTTGATGTTCATCTTATATCCTCCTTTCAAGACACTGTCCATTCCATTCAACTGCTCTTCCAAGTCCTTTGCTGTCTCTGACAGAATTACAATGTCATCGGCGAACCTCAAAGTTTTTATTTCTTCTCCATGAATTTTAATACCTACTCCGAATTTTTCTTTTGTTTCCTTTACTGCTTGCTCAATATACAGATTGAACAACATCGGAGAGAGGCTACAACCCTGTCTTACTCCCTTCCCAACCACTGCTTCCCTTTCATGTCCCTAGACTCTTATAACTGCCATCTGGTTTCTGTACAAATTGTAAATAGCCTTTCGCTCCCTGTATTTTACCCCTGCCACCTTTAGAATTTGAAAGAGAGTATTCCAGTCAACATTATCAAAAGCTTTCTCTAAGTCTACAAATGCTAGAAACGTAGGTTTGCCTTTCCTTAATCTTTCTTCTAAGATAAGTCGTAAGGTCAGTATTGCCTCACGTGTTCCAGTGTTTCTACGGAATCCAAACTGATCTTCCCCGAGGTTGGCTTCTACTAGTTTTTCCATTCGTCTGTAAAGAATTCGTGTTAGTATTTTGCAGCTGTGACTTATTAAGCTGATAGTTCAGTAATTTTCACATCTGTCAACACCTGCTTTCTTTGGGATTGGAATTATTATATTCTTCTTGAAGTCTGAGGGTATTTCGCCTGTTTCATACATCTTGCTCACCAGATGGTAGAGTTTTGTCAGGACTGGCTCTCCCACGGCTGTCAGTAGTTCTAATGGAATATTGTCTACTCCGGGGACCTTGTTTCGACTCAGGTCTTTCAGTGCTCTGTCAAACTCTTCACGCAGTATCATATCTCCCATTTCATCTTCATCTACATCCTCTTCCATTTCCATAATATTGTTCTCAAGTATATCGCCCTTGTATAGACCCTCTATATACTCCTTCCACCTTTCTGCCTTCCCTTCTTTGCTTAGAACTGGGTTGCCATCTGAGCTCCTTATATTCATACAAGTGGTTCTCTTCTCTCCAAAGGTCTCTTTAATTTTCCTGTAGGCAGTATCTATCTTACCCCTAGTGAGAAAGCCTCTACATCCTTACATTTGTCCTCCAGCCATCCCTGCTTAGCCATTTTGCACTTCCTGTCGATCTCATTTTTGAGACGTTTGTATTCCTTTTTGTCTGCTTCATTTACTGCATTTTTATATTTTCTCCTTTCATCAATTAAATTCAATATTTCTTCTGTTACCCAAGGTTTTCTACTAGCCCTCGTCTTTTTACTTACTTGATCCTCTGCTGCCTTCACTACTTCATCCCTCAAAGCTACCCATTCTTCTTCTACTGTATTTATTTCCCCCATTCCTGTCAATTGCTCCCTTATGCTCTCCCTGAATCTCTGTACAACCTCTGGTTCTTTTAGTTTATCCAGGTCCCATCTCCTTAAATTCCCACCTTTTTGCAGTTTCTTCAGTTTTAATCTACAGGTCATAACCAATAGATTGTGGTCAGAGTCCACATCTGCCCCTGGAAATGTCTTACAATTTAAAACCTGGTTCCTAAATCTCTGTCTTACCATTATATAATCTATCTGATACCTTTTAGTATCTCCAGGGTTCTTCCATGTATACAACCTTCTTTCATGATTCTCAAACCAAGTGTTAGTTATGATTATGTTGTGCTCTGTGCAAAATTCGACCAGGCGGCTTCCTCTTTCATTTCTGTCCCCCAATCCATATTCACCTACTATGTTTCCTTCTCTCCCATTTCCTACACTCGAATTCCAGTCACCCATGACTATTAAATTTTCGTCTCCCTTCACAATCTGAATAATTTCTTTTATTTCATCATACATTTCTTCAATTTCTTCATCATCTGCAGAGCTAGTTTGCATATAGACTTGTTCTATTGTCGTAGGCGTGGGCCTAGTGTCTATCTTGGCCACAACAATGCGTTCACTGTGCTGTTTGTAGTAGCTTACCCGCATTCCTATTGTTTTATTCATTATTAAACCTACTCCTGCATTACCCCTATTTGATTTTGTGTTTATAACCCTGTAGTCACCTGACCAGAAGTCTTGTTCCTCCTGCCACCGAACTTCACTAATTCCCACTATATCTAACTTCAACCTATCCATTTCCCTTTTTAAATTTTCTAACCTACCTGCCCGATTAAGGGATCTGACATTCCACGCTCCGATCCGTAGAACGCCAGTTTTCTTTCTCCTGATAACGACATCCTCTTGAGTAGTCCCCGCCCGGAGATCCAAATGGGGGACTATTTTACCTCCGGAATATTTTACCCAAGAGGACGCCATCATCAAGTAATCATACAGTAAAGCTGCATCCCTCGGGAAAAATTACAGCTGTAGTTTCCCCTTGCTTTCAGCCGTTCGCAGTACCAGCACAGCAAGGCCGTTTTGGTTATTGTTACAAGGCCAGATCAGTCAATCATCCAGACTGTTCCCCTTGCAACTACTGAAAAGGCTGCTGCCCCTCTTCAGGAACCACACGTTTGTCTGGCCTCTCAACAGATACCCCTCTGTTGTAGGTCAGAATGAAAACTGATATAAAGAGAAATTTAGAACAATAACAAAACCCCATTTTAGCTCTGCCATTCATTCTTGCTCTTGAAGAAGGTATGAACTGATAGGAAGCCAAGTAAACACAAGCCAATACTAAAACCCTTACCTACTGCTACCTTTCTTTATAGGAACTCTCATTATTACTTTGAATAACAATGGAATTAATAATAATGAATGTGGCAAAAAGGCATTTCTTTTAGAAACTAGGTGTTTATATAAAAAAGATAGAGAAAGGCAAAACTGAGCTATGGAATTTCTCTCACAATGATGTATAGGGCTACTACAGTTGATTCATTTATTTTCAAAACTCTATATTTACCAAAATATTACATGTAAAAACATGACTGAAGCTTAAATAGAGACATAAATGCAAGGAGTTTGCATCTGGTACTCTACAAATGTTCTATAAGGGTCCCTCTGGTCACACAACAAACATTGTGATGTAGCAGAATGGGACGGTACAAAAAACAAAGAACAATATTGTATGTTTCAGAGGTGTGAAAGACAGTTGTCCCTACGGTTACACTGAATTGAAAAATCCCTTTACCAATGTATGGATGTTCATAAAGGAATATTTTGTACTTAGTGATTAAATATTTTCCTCTTTTCTTGTTCGATAATGATACATAATGGTTCTTTAAACAAAAGTTGTTCAACTTGTCAACAAATTTGAAAATAAATCCCTGGTTCACTTCATTGACATGAAATTTGGGGCTGGTTCTTCTGATAATGCAAGCATAGTCCACTGGAAGAAAAACTCTTTCCATCTTCCTTAAACACTTTTATATATTTCCGAACACTCTGTTGCATGGCATAAAGCTGTGGCCCAGTTCTGGGAATCAATGAACGATCTTCGTAAGGTGGCCACTTTGCACAAGGTAAAACAGGTACTGTGTTAATGAATGATTTTTATTTAGTGAGACACAGTTATCATAAAATAGGTAAGGTATTTTGAAATCACGTATTACAACGTAGTTGATGTACTGATGTATATTGACTCATTGGGAATCTTTCTTTCTGGTGGTTTCATCACAGAGATAAAAATGATGTTTTCCAGTCTTAGCAGATGAAATCATAAAGTTATAGACCCACAACTAACGTTTATAAAATGCCTCCCCAGAAGGAACTTTGGGGAGGGGGGTATTTTGTTGGTAGTCACAGCACAACAGCTCAGTGTCATTATTACATTGTACAGGTGCCATCTTTCATATCTTGATAAAATGAATCTACCCGACTTCAATGAAGTTGCTTGGCATCATGGAGCTCCTTCATCTCTCATCTGAGATAGAAGAGGCATTGAGTTCATTTTGTATGTAGTCACCCTTTTGATACGTGTGTGATCTTGGGTGCCCAAATCTGTTGTTTAAGTGTGTCTTGAAGTACCAAAAGTAGTAATCATATTCTACTGGAGATTCAGATTGCTTCTCCATGTACAAATGATGCATTTCTTTGATAGTGAGGTCAGCAGGCAAGTACTGTCTATTGCCATTGTCTCGTCAACTGTAATGCGATTCTCACTTAGGAAAACTATCAATGTGACAAAGAACCTTTTGCACAGTTTCATCTGGAATTTTGTTGTGTCTTGTATTATGCTTTCCCTTACCATCTTGTTTTGGTGTGATAGCTCCATGAAAAGAAAGTCGCTTTGTGATGTTTTCCACTTGTTTTCTGGATACAACATGCAGTGACACACTTTTTTACAGAGTCTTGCATTATTTTCACCGACTCAGACAGTATAAACACTTGAAAATGCCCTGGGCTTTCCTGTTCCAGTTTTTGGCATATTGTTTTAACAGGTAAACCTTTAATGCAACCAGCCAAATACACCCATGGATATGTTTAGTCATTAGGCCATTAAAAGCATTAATAATACAATGCCTTGCTTTAACATCAAATTCAATAAAACACTTGTATCTGTAACTGAAATGATTACCTGTAGTCTGGCAAGGCATTATTTTTCCAGTCATGCTCTTGCACTGCTTTTCATCAACCTTCTGCTGTTATCTTATGTTCCGTTCCCATTTATCCTTATGCGATTCTTTTTTCCTCTTCAGGGGTCCAACAACTGCATCTCTGCTCCTTGAATCTTCTTCTGAATCAGTAGACATCTCATCTTCACCTGGCTCATAGTTTTCTGAAAAGTCACAATGAAACAGTACTTCCTCTTCTGATTCACTCATGACAGAAATTGCGAAATCAAAAGATGATGAAGTCACAAAACAGATCATAAACCTGATAAAAAATATCTCTCACAGAGAACACGCAATGTCTGTCTGCTGAACACTACATAACATAACCTCCTTCCTGCTATAGTTTGGGGGAAGAACAAGGTAGCTGCCTCTGTTTTCACACAAACTCAGAGAGTACAGGCAGCTCCATCTATTGGATTTATCTGGAACTAGCAGATGGAGCTGCCTCCTCCTTGCAAAAAATGAAGCAGCCCCTCCCTCCCCCCCTTTTTTAATGTGATAGAATTTTCAACTCAGTAGAGGAAAAAGTGGAGCTGCCCCACCCCTTCCTTCTTGCACCAAAACCTTCAATTGTTGCATGTTATATAAGGACCAGTGGTGGTAGCCATGAAAAGGCAAGAATGTGTCAGTCCCACATCAGCAATTTGTAAGTTTTTGGTCAGTTTTTAGTAAAACATTATACCAATATTGTGTTAATCCTAGATGTGATTTTGGTGTATGTCTTTGTAGAATTAAATAGGTAAAACATTAACTCCAACGTGTTCATTACATCATTTTAATAGTCACTGTACCACAAAAACTGTGTTGATGCACCAAATGAGATACCTTACATGATCCATAAAGATCGATTTTTTAACTGCTGGAAAGTTAGCCACCCATTCTACAAGAAACAAATATGAAAGTTAACTATTCAAGATTTATCCCAGAAGCACTGAAACATTACAGTGTGGTCAAGATGAGCTGGGATGTAACATCATTATGTCCAAGTCGTTGCCAGGTTCATTCTATACCTCATGTAGCAACATCTTGCTAATGGTTACCGCAGCAGCACTGTTACATTCTCTGAGCTGTTTCAGTATTCGTGGCAGAGAACGAATGTAAACACAATCCTTAATGTACCCACAAAGGAAAAAGTCACAAGGCTTAGGTCGTGTGATCTGGGATGTCAAGCAAACATAACCACATCACCTTCACAACTATGCCCAATCCAGCGATGCAGAAGTTTATCATTTAGGTAGTGATAAACATAGATGTTCCAATGAGGAGGTGCCCTGTCTTGTTGGAAGATGATATTCTTGGAATTAGAAGTCAGTTAAGGAACCAACAACAACAGCAGCAGCAGCAGCAGCAGGTACCCATCGCAGTCTTCTCACAGGAGAAGAGGAGCAAATACAGCTTCATCTGTAATGCTGTACAGTAAACATTAACCTTCACTGAATCTCATTCATGTGCCACAATTTCAGAGGATTCTCATAGCATCACACTCTCCTTTGTGGCGATTAGCCTTTAAAGATAAGTGGGAAGTCTCACATATTCACATTTTTTCAAGGCACTGCACTTGTAACACCACTGGTGGGCACAATGCAAACTCATTAAGTTTATGACTCTGTTCATATATCGCTCATATTTGCACATGTAATACCTCAGAAAATATAGAACTTCAAAAAATTAATCATTTACAGCAGCCCTGTAAATCATACAGATTCATATTTAAGTTGAAGATAGGTTAAACACATTTAAAAAGGTGTTCTGCCAAAATTCCAGTCTTTGGTTACATGCTCGGTGAGCACAAGGTCCTGAGTCATGTAGCACTATTTTTTAATTTTGGTTTTCTATGCTGCATCATTCTTCATATATTCTGTTACTGAAATGAAATGATCGTATGGCATTGTTGGCCGGGAGGCCCCATGCGGGGAAGTTCGGCCGCCGTATTGCAAGTCCTTTTTAGTTGACGCCACTTGGGCGACTTGCGAGTCAATGAAGATGAAATGATGATGAACATACAACACCCAGTCATCACGAGGCAGAGAAAATCCCTGACCCCGCCGGGAATCGAACCCGGTACCCTGTGCGTAGGAAGCGAGAACGCTACCGCAAGACCACGGGCTGCGGACATTCTGTTACTATTTCAAAGTTATCACCTTCTGCCATTTGTATTCTCTCTTTACAAGGAAGTAGTATAAATGATATGTAAATTCCATTATTTAACTTCATCTTCGCATTTGTTAAGATCTAAATACAATCCCCTCATACCATGTGAAATTTTTCTGTAGTTTCTGAAACTGAAGCCACTTTTTTTTCCCCAATATGCTTGCAGTTTGATTGAAGCATAATATGCATTATGATTATGTTTTGTAATAGACTAACAGTAATGTATGCTAATGCTTTAGACCTTTTTGAATAATAATTATATCATGCTTGAAGGGCTTGTATTTTTGTTGAATTAGTTATTGGAAAATGGGGATCATATTTATTATTTTCATAGTCATTAATGCAATCAATGAGTAATCATCTATCTTGTGTTGTTAAGTTTATTGTTAGTATAAAGAGATAGGTAGAATAATATTATGTAGAGCACATTATATTAATTATCCCATTCATAACACTGTTAAACATTGGAAGAGGAAAAAAATTTTGTGTTAAGTAAGGCCATATAAAGGAACAAAAATCTTGAAAGAAGTAAGTAATATTTACCCTTGTCTTGATCTGGATGAATTAATGCTAATAAATGCATTAGGTTGAGAATGTTTTGACTAGTGATTCCCAATTTGGGAGTAATTACAACCAGAAGGGATATTTGTGTATGGAGAGGGGTGGGGGGGGGGGGGGGGGGGCAAGGGATGAGTAGGTGGCAGGGATGGGGTGGAAAACATATTTACAATTCAGTCATGAAACCAAATTGTTTTAACAAATCAGTATCACCGCATTCAAACAATGGAAACTCCAGGTAGGAATATCTACAATGTAGGAAAAGAAGACACATCAAGTCACAGACAGGTATGAGTACAATTAAAAGACCCTCACATAAATCTTTCAGCCACAGCATTCATCAGCAAAAAACACACACACACACACACACACACACACACACACACACACACACACACATGACCGCCAACTCCAGCATCTCGGGCCGGAATGCAGCTATCATGTGGAGGAGGGGGTAGGGAAGGGGAAGAGATAGTAGCACACTGGTGGGTGGTGAGGGAGAGATGAACATTGTCTGGTGAAGTATGCAGGGACTAGACCACCAACAGGCATAGTGTCAGGAGATTGTGGGGCAGGGACGTGGGCCAAAAATAGGAGCAAAAAAGGAGAGGAGTAGGGAAAGACAAGCAGGTATGTTGGCAGAGGGCTGCAAATAAACAGGGTGGGAGATGAGAATGGGGAGCAGATGATAGGATAGATGGAGTGGAAACTGTTGGGTGGAGGGTGTGGGAACAGTATGTTACCATAGGTTGAGGTCGGGATAAGAACGAGAGAGGAAAATGATGTAAGGATAACTCCTATTTGTGCAGTTCAGGAAAGCTAGTGGTGGAAGGAAGGATCCAGTTGGCTCGGGTAGTGAAGCCTCCATTGAAATCAAATGTGTTATGTTCAGCTGCATGTTGTGCCACAGGGTGGTCTACTTTGCTCTTGGCCACAGTTTGGTGGTGGCTGTTCATCCTGGTGGACATCTGGTTGGTGGTCACACTAATATAAAAAGCTGTGCAATAAATTGCAGCAGATCTGGTAAATGACATGGCTGCTTTCACAGGTGGCCCAGCCCTTGATGGGGTAGAATAAACCTGTGACAGGACTGGAATTGGAAGTGCTGGGTGGATGGATTGGGCAGGTTTTGCGCCTGGGTCTTTCACAGAGATACGATCCTTGTGGCGAGGGGCTGGGACTGGGAGCGGCATAGGAATGGACTGGGATGTTGTGGACATTGGGTGTGTGATGGGACACCACATTAGGAGGGGTTGGAAGTATCTTGGGTAGGACACCCTCATTTCAGGACACAATGATAGGTAATCAAGCTCTGACAAAGGATGTGATTCAATTGTTCCAGTCCAGGCTGGTGATGGGTGATGAAGGGGACACTACTTTGTGGCTGGTTCTTGTGGGTGTTGGGAGGATTGGAGTGTGAGGGGAAATGGCATGGGAAATGTGTTTGTGAATGAGGGTGATATTGCATGACTGTGAAGGCCAGCACACTGACCAAGGGAGTTTTTGTCACTGCAGATACACCATCCCCAGGTGGTCAGGCTATATGGGAGGGTTTTCTTGGTGTGTAAGGGATGACAGCTGTCAAAATGCAGGTACTGTTGGTGGGTTTAATGTGGAAAGAGGTGCAGATGGAGCCATCAGAGAGGAGGAGATCAGCCTCTAGGAAGGTGGCACGCTGGGTTGAGGAGGACCACGTGCAGCAGATAGCAGAGAAGGTGTTGAGGTTATGAAGGATTGGCGACAAAGAAGTGCTTCCACTGCAAGGATTGGGAGAAGAAGAGTAGGTCTTTGACAAGTACAGCATGGTTAAATTTAGGTGTAGGGCTAAAGATGAGGCCTTTGGATAGAATGGAAACTTCTGTGGAGCTGATGGTTTTGGTGGAGAGGATAACAACAGTGTTACAGGAATGTTTTGGCTCTGGATTTCACACAAAGTTGGTAGGGAGTTTTGGGAGATGTAGCAAGTTTAAAAGGTCAGATAGGCAGGGTTTAGCTACTATGATGGGTGGATGAGGAGGAACGCTGTGTGGTTACAATACGAGTTGAATAGTGGTGCCCTGGGGTGGCAGTAGGATGTCAGTAGGTTGTCAGCACTTATGGTGGTGGTGTCTGGAATGCTCCTCCAGGCGCTGGAGAGCAAGGGATTCAATTTCAGAGATGAGACGTATGAAGTAGGGACTGCAGAATAGGAGTTTCATATGGAGGGAGCAGAGGTGGCTCTGGGACAAGGAGATGTGTTTTTGCAGTACCAGGTTTGTAAGGGCCAGGGATTGACAGAAACTGAAAAAGTGTAGGTCCTTGTGAAAGGAGGATGGGACCCAGAGGAAGGAATCTTTATAGTTAGGCCATTTGGGGGTTTTCCATGGTTTAGGCAGCATTTGAGAGACAGGATGTGGGACTGGGTTTTAGCCGAGGAAAGGGATACTTTTCTGAACTGGTGCAGAAAGATGGAGCAAGGGTCCACTGTGGCAGTAATAGTATACAGGAAATAGGAATGATGCAGAGATGGGCAAAATCAGTGTTGATGGTTGTGGAAGGAGCTAGTTAAGCAAAAACATACTTAAAGATGTGTAAAAAACGTAAAGACACACAGAAACACACACGTATACATGAAACTATGCATAGATATGTAAAAATATGCACAAATATGTAAAAATGAGTGAAACCTGATAAAAATATGCACAAATAAGTTATGAACGTCCATCATAAACGTGGCAGGAAAGGAACAATGAGGTATGGGGGAGGGGGGGGGGGGGGGGGGGGGTAGGAGAGAGAGAGAGAGAAAGAGAGAGAGAGAGAGAGAGAGAGAGAGAGAGAGAGAGAGAGAGAGTGTGTGTGTGTGTGTGTGTGTGTGTGTGTGTGTGTGTTGCAATTAGTGAAGAGAGAGGGAAGGCGGTGGGTTAGGTTAGGATTAAAAGTTAGTGTGGTATGGGCAGGTGTGGAAAACAAAACACTAAAGTACATCAGAATGAGGGATGAAGTGGGATCAATAGGAATAAATATAATTATAATTATGGCAGGAAAAAATCATGGGCATTAAATGCTGCATCGACAATCCGGGCAATCACGAAGTCTATGTTGTGTGCGGATGATCTTTGATACAGTGTGGCTCGAAAGTAGATGTGCTTTGGAAGGTGGTGAATAAACACTGGAAAGAAGGGAAAGTATGTGCACTGGGAAGAGTAATGCTATACAGAAGATTAACAGATGAAAATATCACAGGGTTGTGGGATGGAAGAAAGTAGTTCGGCAAAAATAAAAAATAATGGAAACTCCAGGTAGGAATATGAACAATGCCAGAAAAGACAAGATTATTACTTACAGTAAATAAGACATGTCAAGTTGCAGACAGGTACAATTAAAAGACACTCACATAAAGTTTCCGGCCGCAGTCTTCGTCAGTGAAAGATACACACACACCATTGACACACGCACAAGCAATCACACCCGACGCACACACGACCGCCAACTCCAACATCTCAGGCCAGTATGCAGCTATTACATGGGATGCAAGCAAAAATCTGGAGGCAGGAAAGAAAGGGGAAGGGGAAGGGATATTAGTGTACAGTTGGGGAGGGGGACAAACACTGTGTGGCAGAGTGTGCAGGCACTAGATGGCCAACAGGCACAGCATAGGAGGTTGTGGGGCAGGGAGGTGGGCAAAAAAGGAGAGGAGAGGGGAAAGATGAGCAGGTACATTGGCAGAGGGCTGCAAATATACAGGTGGGAAATGAGAATGGGGAATAGATGATAGAACAGACGGGGTGGAAACTATTGGGTGGAGGGTGTGGAGACAATGTGCAACCATAGATTGAGGCCGGAATAATTACAGGAGCAGAGAATGTGATGTAAGGATAACTCCCATCTGCACAGTTCAGAAACGCTGGTGGAAAAGGGAAGGATTCATACAGTTTGGGTAGTGAAGCAACCATTGAAATCACGTGTGTAATGTCCAGCTGCTTGTTGTGCGAGAGGTTGGCCTACTTTGCTCTTGGCCACAGTTTGGTGGTGGCTGTTCACCTTGGTTGGTAGTCATACCAATATAAAAATCTGTGCAACAATTGCAACAGAATTGGTAAATGACATGGCTGTTCTCACATGACATGGCTGGCCCCTGATGGGGTAGGATAAACCTGTGACAGGACTGGCATGAGAAGTACTGGGTGGATGGATTGGGCAGGTTTTGCACCTGGGTCTTTCTCAGGGATATGATCCTCATGACAAGGGGTTGGGATTGGGATGGCACAGTGATGGACTAGGATGTTGTGGAGGTTGGGTGTGTTATGGAACACCACTTTAGAAGGGGTGGAAACCATCTTTGTTAGGATTATCCTCATTTCAGGACATGATGATAGGTAATCAACACCCTGGCAAAGTATGTGGTTCAGTTCTTCCAGTCCAGTGTGGTACTGAGTGATGATGGGGATGCTCCTTTGTGGAAGGATCTGTGTGTGCAGGGGGGGGGGGGGGGACATTTGGGGTGGGAGGGGGCTGGCATGGCAGATCTGTTTGCAGACTAGGTCTGGGGGACAGTGCCTATCTGTGAAGGCCTTGGTGAGTCCCCCTGCATACAGAGCAAGGGAGTTTTTGTCACTGCAGATATAGTGAACCTGAGTGGCCAGGCTATATGGGAGGGATTTTGTGTGTGAAAGAGATGACAGCTGTAAAAACGCAGGTACTGTTGGTGGTTGGTGGGTTTAATGTGGACAGAGGTGCAGATGGAGCTATCAGACAGGAGGAAATCAACATCTAAGAAGGTGGCAAACTGAGTTGAGGAGGATTATGTGAAGTGGATGGAAGAGGTGTTGAGGTTGTGAAGGGACAAAGATAAGGTGTCTTGGCTCTGAGTCCAGATATGAAGATATCATCAATGAACCTGAACGAGACTAGGGTTTGAAGTTTTGGGAGGCTTGGAAGGTCTTGTCTAGATAGCCCTTAAAAAGGTTGGCATAAGAGGTGCCATGTTGGTGAACACAGCTGTTCTGCACATTTGTTTATAGACTTTTCCTTCAAATGATAAGTATTTGTGTGTTAGGATAAAGCTATCAGGCTGTATGAGGAATGAGGTAGTGGGTTTGGAGTCTGGAGGACGTTGGGAAAACACAGTGGTTAGATCATGGGCATGGGGGATGTTGGTGTATAGGGAGGTGGCACCAACAGTGATGAGTAGCAATCTAGGAGGTAAAGGTTTGGGGATGTTGGTTGGTATCTTTGACATGGGAGGCTGCATTATGGGCAATTGGTTGGAGGTGTTTATCTATGAGCACTGATATTCTTTCGGTGGTGTCACAATAACCGGCCACAATTGGACATCCAGGATTGTTTGTTTGTCGCATGGCACCCCCCTAAGCTCCCTTTTATGGGGCTTCTAGAAGAGACCAACCTACCTCCCAAAGCACCAAACCCCTATTCTGGATCAAATTCATTGATGGTATCTCCATGACCTGGACTCACAGCCAAGACACTCCATCTTCGTTCCTTCTCAACCTCAACACACACTCTCCTATCCACTTCACATGGTCCTCCTGAACCTAGTGGGCGACATTCCTAGATGTTGACCTCCTCCCATCTGATGACTCCATTCCTAGATGTTGACCTCTCCCCTCTGACGGCTCCATCTGCACCTTTGTCACATTAAATGTGTCAGCCACCAACAGTACCTGTATTTTGACAGCTGTCATCCATACCACACCAAAAAATCTCTCCCATATAGCCTGGCCACCTGGAGATGGCATATCTGCAGTGCCAAAGCTCCCTTGCATAGTATGCTGATGGTTTCACTAAGGTCTTCACAGACAAACCTAGTCTGCAAACAGATCTTGCATGCTATTTCCCCCCACACCCCCAATCCTCCCACCACCCCCAAGAACCAGCCACAAAGAAGTGTCCCCTTCATCACCTAGTACCACCCCAGACAGGGACAAATGAACCACATCCTTTGCCAGGGCTTTCATTACCTGTCATTGAGCCCTAAAATAAGTGACATCCTACCCAAGATACTTCTCACCCCTCCTAAAGTGGTGTTCTGTCACACTCACAACCTCAACACTATCCTAGTTCATTCCTGTGCCACTCCCAATCCCAATCCCTTGCCACAAGGACCATATCCCATTGGAAGTCCCCCATACAAACCTGCCCAGTCAATCCGCCCAGTACTTCTCATGCCAGTCCTGTCACAGGTTTATTCTACCCTATCAGGGGCTGGGCCACCTGTGAAAGCAGCCATGTCATTTACCAGCTCTGGTGCAATGATTGCATAGCTTTTTATATTGGTATGACTATTAATCAGCTGTCCACCAGCATTAATAGCCACCGCCAAACAGTGGTCTAGAGCAAAGTAGACTACCCTACTGCACAACATGCAGCTGGATATAACTTCACCACCTGGGCCATCTGGAACCTTCCCTGCAGCTCCAGCTCTTCTGAGCTGCACAGATGGGAGTTATCCTTATAACACATTTTCCGCTCCCATAATTATCCCAGCGTCAACCTACAGTAATATATTGTCCCCCCACCTTCCGCCCAACAGTTTCCACTCCATCTATCCTCTCATCTCCTCCCCATTCTCATCTTCCACCCTGTTTATTTGCAGCCCTCTGTCAATGCACCTGCCTGCCTGTCTTTCCCCACTCCTCTCCTTCTTTGCTCCTATTTTTCTCCCACCTCCATTGCCCCACAACCTCCTGATGCTGCATCTGTTGGCAGTCTAGTCCCTGCACACTCCATCACACAGTGTTCGTCCCTCTCCCCACCTGTACACTACTATCTACTCCTTTTCCCCACCCCCTCCAGATTGCTGCTTACATCCCAGGTGAGCCGGCCGGAGTGGCCGAGCGGTTCTAGGCACTTCAGTCTGGAACCGCGCGACCGCTACAGTCGCAGGTTCGAATCCTGCCTCGGGCATGGATGTGTGTGATGTCCTTAGGTTGGTTACGTTTAAGTAGTCCTAAGTTCAAGGGGACTGATGACCTCAGAAGTTAAGTCCCATAGTGCTCAGAGCCACTTGAACCATCCCAGGTGACAGCTGCATTCCGGCCCAAGATGCTGGAGTCAGCAGCTGTGTGTGTGTGATGTGCGCTTGCTTGTGTGTGTGTGAATGATGTGTGTGTGTGTGTGTGTGTGTGTGTTTGTTTTTCACTGATGATGGCTGTGGTCAAAAGCTTTATGTGAGTGTCTTTTAATTGTTCCTGTCTGCTATTTTTTTTTTTTTTTTTTTTTTTTTTTTTCCCCCACAAGTCAGTATCACTACCTTGCTAAACTCATAATTTGTAGATGCGTAACTAATTAAAAAATTGTCAAATACGAGCATTAAGGCATGGTATGATGTTGCAAGGCCTTAGCAAATGCAATGAGTTTATTTAAAATTTGCACACAGTCAATGATAACAGCCACTTGCTTGGTGCAGCATGTCCATTATTGGCTGAATTAAATTATCACCACGCTCATTGTTTTTCTTTTGTTAGTCTTTCGCTCACCAACATAGCCAAAAGATGTGTGAAGTAAATGCATTATGTGGCTCTGATTTCACTACTTCCTTAATGTATTTCAGGCTTTTAGACAAGAAACAGAATCAGGTGAGTGAATTTTTTCCTATTCAAGTGCCAACTACTGGGTAAGAAATTGCTAAATTGCAGCACTGTGTTCCATTTACTACTGTATGTAAATATCTCAGTGGATAAGATGTAAGTAGATGTGTAACTTTTTTCTTATTTGTAGATGTGATGCCATTGAGCAGTAACCATGGAAAGATTACCATAAAATTACTTCACAGTAAGGCCAGAACTGAATTCTGGATATGTGTCAAGCCACATTTTCACTACGAATAAAAATTACGCACATGATTTCAGACGTGGGCATCATCATAGTTGCAAGCTTGTACAATAAAGGAAATTTGCAATGATGAAAATCCTTATAGAAATCTGAGACAAAATTAGTTACAATATTACCATTAACATAAAAGAAAAAAACTATAACTCTACCAGTCGACAAGGACAACACTCCAGCCCTAATGTCACCTATGAACTATAATAAAAAGACTTTCAGTCTTTTGAATTACATTGGCTGCAGACAGATGTCGATCCTGTGAATAAAATTAAGAGGAAGATGATGACTCTTCCAATGAATAAGGCTTGCTATGTAATTCTTAGTAACTAGAGTGTGTTGTTCTAGCACTGGGAATGTGTGTAGTTTATGTGGTGCCTAACTTTACAAGATATATGCTAATTAAATTTATTATTAATTAGACAATGGAAAATCTATGATGGAATGTAACAGTATTATGAAAAGGAAAGTTTCCACTCACCATATAGCGGAGACTCTAAGTCGCAGTTAGGCACAACAAAAACACTCACAAATAAAGCTTTTGGCCATATAGGCCTTCAACAATAGACTTAGTCTCTCTCTCTCTCTCTCTCACACACACACACACACACACACACACACACACACACACACAAAACTCCCACACACGACTGCAGTCTTGAGCAATTGAACCCACACAGCAAGCAGCTGCACCAGTGCATGATGGGAGTGGCTACTGAGTGGGAGTAAGGAGTAGGCTGGGGCAGGGAGGGGGAGGGATAGTATGGTGGGTGGTGGACAGCAAACTGCTGCAGGTTAGATGATGGGCAGGTGCGGGGAGGGGGGGGGGGGGTAGTGGAAAAGGAGAGAAGTAAAAAGACTGAGTGTGATGATGGAACGACAGCTGTGTAGTGCTGGAATGAGAACAGGGAAGGACTGGATGAGTGAGGATAGTGACTAATGGAGGTTGAGGCTAGGAAGGTTATGGGAACATAAGATGTAACGCAGGGAAAGTTCCCACCTCTGCAATTTAGAAAAGCTGGTGTTGGTGCGAAGAATCCATATGGCACAGGCTATGAAGCAGACATTGGAATGAAGGATGTCATTTTTAGCAGCGTGTTCAGCAACAGGCTGGTCCACTTGTTTCTTGGCTACAGTTTGTCGGTGGCCATTCATGATGACATACAGCTTGTTGGTTGTCATGCTTACATAGGATGCAGCACAGTGGTTGCAGCTTGGCTTGTAGACCACATGACTGGTTTCACAGGCAGCCCTGCCTTTGATAGGATAGGTGATATTTGTGACCGGACTGGAGTAGGTGGTGGTGGGAGGATATATGGGACAGGTCTTGCATCTACGTCTATTACAGGGGTATGAGCCATGATGTAAGGGGTTGGGAGCAGGGGTTGTGTAAGGATGGATGAGTATATTGTGTAGGTTCAATGGATGGTGGAATACCACTGTGGGAGGGGTGGGAAGGATATATCTACTCAAAGAGTGCCCAAAAAATTTCAAAGTGCAAGAGAACATCTTCACTAGACAACACATCCTTCAGTCACAGCAATGTGAAGTTCCTTTGTGTAAGAATGTTTCAAAATTTCTCTGATTTAACCAACTGGATGCAAACTTCGTTTCAAAATTGTATGGGAATTTTGAATGAATAATGAATTAACTTCTCATTAGTACTGCCGTGTAACTACACTTGAAATATACTAGAATATGTACACCTAGTAACTGTTGAAGAAAGTTGTTGACAAACATCCATTACTGGCAACCCTTCCACATTAAAAATTACATTTTCCAAAACTTCTGACAATATTTCATTTTCTAGACTACAAACATAGGCATCCCCCTGGGGTTGGTTGGGGGGGAAGGGGGGGGATTAAATAAGAGGCATGTGCCTCCTCCTTGAATTTAGATGCAGTCATTATGAAACTCTCACATATTTCATCTAACAGTTATTATCCGCTACTCTTCAGAATGCCAGGTTTAACACTATCAAGCCTGATGAGAAATTCTGTGACTTTGGTAATCAATACACATATCTTGGAGTTTTTTGTTATCACACTGTTCATGGGAAATAACACCAGTTCCTATATGTTCTCTCCAGGCCATTGGGAACATTTTAAACTCTATGGGGTTCAAACCAGTGACAAGAGCAGTCATATAGCTACTAATTCTGTAGACCAGTGATGAGGGCTCACTTGGTTCAGCCTTAGGCTGTTAAAAGTTGGTTCTACCATCCAATCTCTGGTTGGTGTTGGGAAATTTCAAACATTTATCCAGTCAAATCCTGGTCTTGTATTATAATTGCTCCAACGAGTATAAAAATGTAACCTTCAAAATAAATTTTATATAATAATTTTTTGTGAATATTAGCTTCCCTGGATGTAACCATTTGATGATGCAATTTTACGTTGTTGAATATAATAAGACTGAAATACAGTACACTATGTGATCAAAAGTATCCAGACACCCCCAAAAATATACGTTTTTCATATTAGTGATCTAAATGATTAATGGAAAATCTCATATAAAGATGTGAAAAAAATACTATCAAAGAGGTAGAGGGGCTGGCCAGTACTTACCTCAGCTCAGTACAGCTGATAGATACACAAAACAGAACAGATTTTTACATTCCTAGCTTTCAGAACTTTGTTCCTTCATCGGGGAGGAGAGAGGGGAAAGAAAGGGAAGAAGGGACAGTGGATTCAGTTACTCACAACCCAGGTTATGAAGCAACAGGGAAAGGAAAACAGGGAGGTTAGCAAGGATGGAGGCTTGGTTGTCAGAGGGAAGCCAAAGATATTCTACTGTAAGTACTGTGCCAAAGAGGCTGCATACAGAAGTAAAGAGGTATACCTCAGTGCAGCACTATGTGAAGAATGGGCTGACATTCTCCAAGAAACCTTCCAGCACCTTATTGAACAAATGCCTGTGAGAGTGGAAGCTGTCATCAAGGGTGGCCAACATCATATTGAATTCCAGCAATACCGATGGCGGTTGCCACGAACTTGTAAATCATTTTCAGCCAGGTGACCAGATATTTTTGATCACATAGTGTATGTAGATCATTTAGATATTGAAACAGTCTGCCTTAAAAGCACTAAGTGAATAATTGTCAATCATTTGAGATAAATTAGTTTTATACACTTCTCGTCAATATTCCACCCTTGAGGCATGAGATGTTTTCAAACTCAAAATAAGTTATATTGATAAAAGAAATTTTGGAATTTTGGCCCCTCTTGGATAAAATTCTGTGGATGCCCATCCATAAAAGTGTTCTGAATATCATTTAGCTGGTGTAATTCTATACTTACAATATTATTTCTCATAATTTTCACTTCATCCATTGTAACATCATGTTTAGTGCTTAATTCACTTTTTAATACATCGATTGTACAGTCTAGCTCATTATTTAAATCTTTTTGATGCTTTTTTATTCTATGTCCTCCCAATTTTGTTATTTATTTGCTCAAAATTGTTATCTTGCTTCTTAAACTGTTCCTGCATAAATGCCATTATCTATTCAAAAGCATTAATGTTCAATCCTGAAAGTTCCCCATGATCAATGCCTAGGAATGGACTGCAAATACTGCAAACATTCATTCCTCTGATTAATTTTTTCACACAATCTTTCACCACAGTAATGAAGAAGGAAAAACAAAATTCAAAGCACTTATACTTTTTTATGTTTCCTGATATCCCAAAACTTAATTTCCATTCATTTGATTTGTAACTTTCTGTGTCCATGCATTTGTTTCACTTTTGATCAATAATACTGTCAGTACCATCCTTGTGCATAATTTTGAATTTTGCTTGATATTTTGTTTTTGTGATATATAGATACCTGAAACGTAAAATTTAACTAACATAACAGTCCTGACATTTTCCCATATCTCATTGAATTTTTGTTGAGTTACTCAATTAAACAACATAGCCAAAACAGTCAAAATACCTTTAAAACATGTTTATAGCATTACAACACAGATACAACTGACACAGGTTTTGTGCCTAAAACATGATATACGACTGACCCAAAAACTGAAGCAGTACGTGCTTGATTCAGTTACCAACATTGCTCCTTGTATAGTTTTCAACAATTTCAGTTACATTATACATCGTTTCAATCAAACTTATTGGAATTTATGATTACGATTTCAATGCTCATTACAACTGGTTATGGATTTTTTTACAATTCATTGTGATGTTTCTGAAACAATTAGCATATCAAAATATTACAGTTCTCATATCAAAATTATGTGAAATGTATATCCATAACAAATTATTAATTATTTTTGTTATTTTTTTACAAATACAGTTTGGTTTTATTACCTAATATAAATCCTGTGTCTTTCCAGATATTAATACTACTTTTGTACATATGAATGATAAATGGGGCTTTTGTTTACATTATTTTTGGCACTTTTTCCATTTGTAGTTCAACATCTTTATAAATTAATTACAGTTCATCTTAAGCTGACTTATCCTCACTGATATATTACTCCAATGGCATTACAATACAAGCTCTTGCATTTGTGTAGCTTCAAGTAAACTTTATGGGAGCCTTTATATTTTATGAAGTAATAGCTTTTTCATGAGATGAGAAAACATTTTATTTTCCAAGCACAGATCAAAAACTCACAAGAATAAACAACTCGTAACCAAGCCAACTATGGCCAAAGATAAACATCTATCAGCTGCAGCTTTCACCTGCTGTTTTTGGCGCAGTGGATAAATGATGTCGCCACATCAGCCCCCCTCCTTTTGAAACCGGGTGCACCAGGTATGTGGGGAAACTTGCACTTGATTTTTCTACCAGCTCTCGTGAAAACATATGGTGCAGGCAATGGCTGCTCCTGTTCTGCACTTGCTGCTTCATTGTCCTCTTCTGAAACCGAGGGCTCAGCAAGACTCTCTGCTGTTTCTTTGGCCTCCACGTTTGAGGGTGATTTTGCAGACCGAGGAAGGAGTGTACCCTCTTTGGTGTAAGCAGGTTTAAGCTGCTCAATTGATACTGTCTCTTCTTTACCATCCTTATCAATTTTGAAGCTGTGGCTTCCTCTTGTGATTACCCTGTATGGTCTAGAATAAGGCGAAACAACTGGCGGGCGCACCGTATCATCCCTAAGCCACACATGGGACGTTGCTTCCAGGTCTTTATGTACAAACACTCTCCGGTCTCCATGTCTGACAGGGTTAGTGGGTTTGATGTTTCTCATTCTAACGCTGAGTTGTCTCGCGAATTGCATGCATAGCTCAGGGGCAAATGGCTGTGTAGATGCTGGAACGATAAATTCTCCAGGAACCCTCAATTGCTCACCATAAACCAATTCTGTGGAAGAGCATTGTAAGTCCTCCTTCATGGCCGTTCTCGATCCGAGTAGGACCAGCGGTAGTGCTTCAGGCCATGAAGTGGAACTACACATTAATGCAGCTTTGAGCGTGCGATGTAGTCGTTCTGCCATTCCATTACTAGATGGATGATAGCTTGTGGTGCATAGGTGGTTGCACCCGCACAGTAGTAAAAGTTCATTGAAAAGTTGGCTTTCAAACTGCCTTCCGCAATCTGTTGTTATGTTTAGCGGAACACCAAACCTGGAGAACCATGAATGCAACAGTGCTTTTGCAACCGACTCCGCAGAAATGTCTTGTATTAAAACTACTTCTGGCCACCTGGTAAAACGATCAATGATTGTGAGCAAATAGCGTTGTTCTGAAGAGCATGATAG
Source organism: Schistocerca piceifrons (assembly GCF_021461385.2). Taxonomy (NCBI): domain Eukaryota; kingdom Metazoa; phylum Arthropoda; class Insecta; order Orthoptera; family Acrididae; genus Schistocerca; species Schistocerca piceifrons. The sequence goes on from NC_060144.1 coordinate 28,488,366, forward strand.
CGGGCCCAGAATGTCCACATGTATATGTGAAAATCTTGCAGATGGCGTCGGGAAGTCAGCAATAGGTGCAAAGACATGTCTGCTGATTTTATTGCGCTGGCATGTTAGGCATGCACGCGCCCATGCACGACAATCTTTTTGTATTCCAGGCCACACTACTTTGGAGGAAACTAACTTGGCTGTAGCTCATACTCCTGGATGTGATAGGTTATGTAGTGCACTATAAATCTCGCGACGATATTGTTCTGGTATGTAAGGTCACTCCTTTCCTTTTGCTACATCACACCAAATTCTGTATGGAACATTTGGGACAGACACACGTCTGAGCTGCAGCGCAGTTCTCTGTTCCTCTATTAGACGGCGCAAGAAAGGATCTTCTCGTTGTTTAGATGCTAACTCAGTCCAACGAATTGAATTTAAACTGGCACAATTCCTAGACAGGCAATCTGCAACCAGGTTGTCTTTTCCTGAAATGTGACGCACGTCAGTTGTGAACTGTGCAATGTACTCGATTTGCCTGCACTGATGTGGTGAATTGAGCTCTGTGTCTCGTTGAAATATAGCTACTAACGGCTTGTGATCGGTAAAAATTGCAAAGTCCCTCCCTTCGACAGACGTGTGAAAATGCTTTATGGCTAAGTAAATAGCAAGCAACTCACGGTCAATAGCACTCCATTTTTGCTGCTGTCGAGTCAGGTTTTTAGAGAAAAATGCGAGCGGCTGCCATCTGCCATCAACTTCTTGCTGTAGCGCTGCACCCACTGCTGTTTGGCTTGCATCAACCATGAGCGTTAAAGGAGCGCTCAATCTTGGATGTCCCAGTAGTGTTGCCCAAGAAAGACATTTCTTTAAGTCATGAAAAGCTGCTTCAGCATCTGGACTCCATGGAATTTTACGAATTCCTGTTGTATTTTTACCTGCAAGTAACGTTGTGAGTGGCTCTTGGGCGGCAGCTAATTTAGGTAAGTGACGTCTGTAATAGCTGAGCATGCCTAAAAATCTGCGAAGTCCTTTGTAAGTTGTACTGCTTCAACCTGCTCAGGCAAAGGTGACAGGCCTGCTGCAGAAACCAAATATCCCAGGAACTTAACCTCGCGTTTTCCAAACGTGCACTTTGTTTCGTTAATAATTATGCCATACTCTGTCAGACAGCGGAAAAGCTGCCACAGATGTTTGACATGCTGATATTCAGAACCAGAGAATACTAAAATGTCGTCCATATAACAAAATACAAATGGTAATTCTCGAAGCACCTCATGCATGAATCTTTGCCATGTTTGGGCAGTGTTTCTGAGGCCAAATGGCATAAAATTGTACTCAAACAAACCAAATGGTGTGATAACTGCTGTTTTTTTAATGTCAGATGGAGCCATGGGAATCTGGGAAAATGCTTTGGTGCAATCAATCACACTAAATATTTTGGCATTGCTAATCGTACTGTTAAAATCAGTCACATTGGGTACTGGGTAGTGGTCGGGAATTGTGCGGGCATTGAGCGCCCTGTAGTCTCCATATACTCTCCATAAATTGTCTTTTTTATCGACCATGTGAATTGGAGATGCCCATGAACTATCAGACCTACTTACAATACCTGTTTTTAGAAGTCTGTCGAACTCAGCTCGCGCCGCGAGCAGCTTCTCTGGAGGCAGACGCCGTGGGTGGAAGGCAACGGTTTGACCTTGAGTCACGCTGATGTGGTGTTGAGTATTGTGTCTGCATTTCCTGGTTGCATTGACGGGTTCGGTAAGTGCTGGAAAGTCTTGAAGCAGTTTATGAAAAAATGATTCCTCCGACAGTGCTCTGATATTGCCTACAGTATACGAATCGTTACGGCTGTCAGGTGTCTTCCTGCATGACGCACACATGTGCGCCCCGCTTAGTTGCGCGTACGAAATCGTATCACAATATCCCAACGCAGATGACGCGGTAGAGGAGCCGAAAATCTTCGTGCGGAAAGACACGGGCACATCGTACTGCACTTGAACCGACGCGGAAGATGCAGTAGGCAATATCCCTTCTGTGGGAACTATCACCAAACGACGGTTAACCAGGTCGGGCATAAGTCGGTAGTTCCGTAAAAAGTCCGCTCCAATTATAGGACTCGGCACATCAGCAACCACAAAAGTCCATTTTGGATGGAAGTTGGAATTTAGATGTAATACCTACTGTTTCTCACCGTAGGTAGATATTCTGGAATTGTTTGCCACAGTCAGCACATGTTGCATTGTTGTCGTGAGTATATCATCTCTCTTTCTTGGATAAACACTGACTTCGGAACCTGTGTCAATCAGAAACTTCTCACCTGAAGAGAGGTCCAACACGAACAATCAGTGTGATTGGTTGACTGCAGATACCATGACGTTTTCACCTCTTTGAATCATGCTATGACACGGGCACCTATGTTGTTGTTGACGAACGTTAGCGCCCTTTAATGCCCACCTTTTAAGTTTGGGTAGCTGCAGGGTTGAATACATTGACGGGCAGTGTTACCGAAGCGTCTGTGGTACCAGCACCATTGATCTGTCAAATCCTATTGGATAGCATTTCTTTGTCTTTTCCAACTGCGACTTCATAGCTGCTGCCGGTGTGAAGTTACTTGCACGTTGAGTTTTGCCACTTGTGCTGCCAGTTGCTGTATGGTGGGTTCGGTCGATGAGCACTACTGTTGGGAAGCATTATTGCATGTTCCTGGCTCACTGACGTCAGATTCCATCACACTACACGTTCTTGGGCCTCTATCCTGGCTGTAGTTGAATTCGGAACATGCAGAAACTTCGGTTAAGGTGTTTGCGATGGTGTCTGCCTTTTCTGCTAAAACTTGCAATGGTAAGTCTGTTTCTGCTGCAATGACGGCACGGATGTTGGCAGGAAGTTTACGAAGCCATATTAGATGTAAAGACTCTTCAGATAGGAGTTCCAGGCCGGCTAATGTACGTAAGACTTTGAGTACTTGTGATGGAGTCTTGTCACCCAAATCTTCGTATGCGAAAATTTTTGGTAGTCGCAAATCTGGTGACAACGTATAATGCTGTATGAGAGCTTCCTTTAGCACAAAGTAATTTTGTTGCGACAAGGTTTCTTCTACTTGCTCTATCACTTCTAAATTTAGATGTGAAACCACTATATTAAATTTGTCAATGTTGTTAGACTCCCCACGCTGCCGAAATATGCATTCAGCCTGCGTAAACCAAAGCTGCGGGCGCGTTGGCCAGAACGCGGAAAGCTTAACATTTCCGTGTCGCGCGTAGGTACTCCTATCTTTTGCGTTAACATCTGTCGTTCCATTTTGTGGTGAATCAAAGGGCATGGACTGCGATCCTTGGTCAAACAGACTGTAGTCTTCAATCTTGATTCCACTGCCCCATGCTTTTGTCTCTGAATTCATTATTCTCGTCGGTATATATATTTTCTTTATGCTTCTGCTACGATTTTTTGGGGTCACCACTATGGGAGCCTTTATATTTTATGAAGTAACAGCTTTTTCATGAGATGTGAAAACATTTTATTTTTCAAGCACAGATCAAAAACTCACAAGAATAAACAACTCGTAACCAAGCCGACTACAGCCAAAGATAAATATCTATCAGCTGCAGCTTTCACCCGCTGTTTTTGGCGCAGTGGATAAATGATGTCGCCACAACTTGATGAGGTAGTGTCACATTCTTTATTATGATCATAGTTTATATTTTGACATACCATTATTTCTCAAACTAAAATCACAAAAGTAGGGGAAATGGGGGCAAGTTGATGAATGGGGCAAGATGACTTATCACACAGTTTGCATCTATTCTACCAGGTAGCACCACATTACAAATACCACTAGTGCTCCTCACAACAGTATACTAGAAACTCAAAAAATTGAGCTGCTCCTGCCAGTTCAGTGTGTGTTAGATGCTTGGTGTCCATATTACCTGAAATGTTATATTTTTCAAGACATTGAACATAAACTCTTGTGGCCTAACAGTTATGATATTTGGTTATTCTTTGCTATATATTAAGATCTCAGACAATATGTCTTTCACAGCCACTGCTCATTCATGTCTTAGTCTTGCTAACCCTACATTAAATTTAAGATAACTGGGGCATCATTTTGGGGTCAAGTTGCCCCAATTGCCCTCTACTGCTGTCTTTTGGTGATTATATGTTCTTCTTATTTGGGGTTGTGCTCTTCTGAGCTTTATGAGCCACAAACTGTGCTACAATAGTTTGTAAGGGGTTCTGCAACAGAATATTTTGTAGCTCTGCCATCTGCCTCATTAATTTATGGCACATGCCTTTTGAAATGTGGTGAGCAATTATGAAAAAAATGTCCACTAGTGAAGAATGAGATAAAAATAACATGGCTACTGCTGTGTTAGACATCAAAGAGGAAAGAATGAGTTGCTCAGGTGCAGCAAATGTTTATGGTATTCCCGAAGCAACACTTAGTTTCCATCTGAAGAAAAGTGATAACATAAGAATTGTTTGCACTTACATATATATATATATATATATATATATATATATATATATATATATATATATATATATATATATATATGATATCAATATAATGGAAGGAAACATTCCACGTGGGAAAAATTATATATAAAAACAAAGATGAGGTGACTTACCGAACAAAAGCGCTGGCAGGTCGATAGACACACAAACAAACACAAACACACACACAAAATTCAAGCTTTCGCAACAAACTGTTGCCTCATCAGGAAAGAGGTAAGGAGAGGGGAAGACGAAAGGAAGTGGGTTTTAAAGGAGAGGGTAAGGAGTCATTCCAATCCCGGGAGCGGAAAGACTTACCTTAGGGGGGAAAAAAAGGACAGGTATACACTCGCACACACGCACATATCCATCCACACATACAGACACAAGCAGACATATTTAAAGACAAAGAGTTTGGGCAGAGATGTCAGTCGAGGCAGAAGTGTAGAGGCAAAGAAGTTGTTGAAAGACAGGTGAGGTATGAGTGGCGGCAACTTGAAATTAGCGGAGATTGAGGCCTGGCGGATGACGAGAAGAGAGGATATACTGAAGGGCAAGTTCCCATCTCCGGAGTTCGGATAGGTTGGTGTTGGTGGGAAGTATCCAGATAACCCGGACGGTGTAACACTGTGCCAAGATGTGCTGGCTGTGCACCAAGGCATGTTTAGCCACAGGGTGATCCTCATTACCAACAAACACTGTCTGCCTGTGTCCATTCATGCGAATGGACAGTTTGTTGCTGGTCATTCCCACATAGAATGCATCACAGTGTAGGCAGGTCAGTTGGTAAATCACGTGGGTGCTTTCACACGTGGCTCTGCCTCTGATCGTGTACACCTTCCGGGTTACAGGACTGGAGTAGGTGGTGGTGGGAGGGTGCATGGGACAGGTTTTGCATCGGGGGCGGTTACAAGGATAGGAGCCAGAGGGTAGGGAAGGTGGTTTGGGGATTTCATAGGGATGAACTAACAGGTTACGGAGGTTAGGTGGACGGCGGAAAGACACTCTTGGCGGAGTGGGGAGGATTTCATGAAGGATGGATCTCATTTCAGGGCAGGATTTGAGGAAGTCGTATCCCTGCTGGAGAGCCACATTCAGAGTCTGGTCCAGTCCCGGAAAGTATCCTGTCACAAGTGGGGCACTTTTGTGGTTCTTCTGTGGGGGATTCTGGGTTTGAGGGGACGAGGAAGTGGCTCTGGTTATTTGCTTCTGTACCAGGTCGGGAGGGTAGTTGCGGGATGCGAAAGCTGTTTTCAGGTTGTTGGTGTAATGATTCAGGGATTCCGGACTGGAGCAGATTCGTTTGCCACGAAGACCTAGGCTGTAGGGAAGGGACCGTTTGATGTGGAATGGGTGGCAGCTGTCATAATGGAGGTACTGTTGCTTGTTGGTGGGTTTGATGTGGACGGACGTGTGAAGTTGGCCATTGGACAGGTGGAGGTCAACGTCAAGGAAAGTGGCATGGGATTTGGAGTAGGACCAGGTGAAACTGATGGAACCAAAGGAGTTGAGGTTGGAGAGGAAGTTCTGGAGTTCTTCTTCACTGTGAGTCCAGATCATGAAGATGTCATCAATAAATCTGTACCAAACTTTGGGTTGGCAGACTTGGGTAACCAAGAAGGCTTCCTCTAAGCGACCCATGAATAGGTTGGCATACGAGGGGGCCATCCTGGTGCCCATGGCTGTTCCCTTTAATTGTTGGTATGTCTGGCCCTCAAAAGTGAAGAAGTTGTGGGTCAGGATGAAGCTGGCTAAGGTGATGAGGAAAGAGGTTTTAGGTAGGGTGGCAGGTGATCGGCGTGAAAGGAAATGCTCCATCGCAGCGAGGCCCTGGACGTGCGGAATATTTGTGTATAAGGAAGTGGCATCAATGGTTACAAGGATGGTTTCTGGGGGTAACAGATTGGGTAAGGATTCCAGGCGTTCAAGGAAGTGGTTGGTGTCCTTGATGAAGGATGGGAGACTGCATGTAATGGGTTGAAGGTGTTGATCTACGTAGGCAGAGATGCGTTCTGTGGGGGCTTGGTAACCAGCTACAATGGGGCGGCCGGGATGATTGGGTTTGTGGATTTTAGGAAGAAGGTAGAAGGTAGGGGTGCGGGGTGTCGGTGGGGTCAGGAGGTTGATGGAGTCAGGTGAAAGGTTTTGCAGGGGGCCTAAGGTTCTGAGGATTCCTTGAAGCTCAGCCTGGACATCGGGAATGGGGTTACCTTGGCAAACTTTGTATGTGGTGTTGTCTGAAAGCTGACGCAGTCCCTCAGCCACATACTCCCGACGATCAAGTACCACGGTCGTGGAACCCTTGTCCGCCGGAAGAATGACGATGGATCGGTCAGCCTTCAGATCACGGATAGCCTGGGCTTCAGCAGTGGTGATGTTGGGTGTAGGATTAAGGTTTTTTAAGAAGGATTGAGATGCAAGGCTGGAAGTCAGAAATTCCTGGAAGGTTTGGAGAGGGTGATTTTGAGGAAGAGGAGGTGGGTCCCGCTGTGACGGAGGACGGAACTGTTCCAGGCAGGGTTCAATTTGGATGGTGTCTTGAGGAGTCGGATCATTAGGAGTAGGATTAGGATCATTTTTCTTCGTGGCAAAGTGATACTTCCAGCAGAGAGTACGGGTGTAGGACAGTAAATCTTTGACGAGGGCTGTTTGGTTGAATCTGGGAGTGGGGCTGAAGGTGAGGCCTTTGGATAGGACAGAGGTTTCGGATTGGGAGAGAGGTTTGGAGGAAAGGTTAACTACTGAATTAGGGTGTTGTGGTTCCAGATTGTGTTGATCGGAATTTTGAGGTTTTGGAGGGAGTGGAGCTGGAAGTGGGAGATTGAGTAGATGGGAGAGACTGGGTTTGTGTGCAATGAGAGGAGGTTGAGGTTTGCTGGAAAGGTTGTGAAGGGTGAGTGAGTTGCCTTTCCGGAGGTGGGAAACCAGGAGATTGGATAGTTTTTTGAGGTGGAGGGTGGCATGCTGTTCTAATTTACGGTTGGCCTGTAGGAGGATGCTCTGAACAGCCGGTGTGGATGTGGGGGAGGAAAGATTAAGGACTTTTATTAAGGATAGGAGTTGACGGGTGTGTTCATTGGCTGAGTTGATGTGTAGGTAAAGGATTAGGTGGGTGAGGGCAATGGATTGTTCAGTTTGGAACTGGTATAGGGACTGATGGAAGGAAGGGTTGCAGCCAGAGATGGGAACTTTGAGTGTGAGGCCTTTGGGGGTAATGCCAAATGTCAGACAAGCCTGAGAAAATAAAATATGCGAGCGTAATCTGGCTAGGGCGAAGGCATGTTTGCGGAGGGAATGTAAATAAAACTTAATGGGGTCATTGTGGGGGTGTTGTGAGGGTGACATGGTGTTAGAAGGTGGAAAGTGTAACCTGAGGTGAAATGAAAATGAAAATAAAAATATATGGGGAGAGATAAAGGTGAACCGGAAAGAAACTGGAGATCTGGAATGAAAAAAGGCGAAAAGGTGTTGGTTACAGCTGGGCTATGTTGGACTTGGGTTGGTAGACAACGATGTGCATAAAGGTTAGGTGGTTGTGTTGCCGCCAAAACACGTTAAAGGACGGAGAAATTCGGGAAAATTTCGAAAAAACTGCGTGTAGTATATTAAAAGGAGTGGTATTGTGGTGGCAGATTATGAAAATGAGGCTAACAATTGTCTGACGAAGAAATAATGGCGTTAAAACCTGTGGGAAGCGGCTAAAAATGATCGGTGATGTGGGAAAAACGGAAATGGAAATAAAGCGAAAGTTATTAGAACTGGCCGAAATGGTTGTTTAAAAGGTGAAAGGAGCTGTTTGTGAACTAGAAACGGTGGATATTATAGCGGCGGTAGTGCTGAAAGCGGCAAAAAAATTTTTTGGTTATGGTTTGGAAGTGGGTTACGTATTGTTGAGTATATATATAGGCGGGATAAAATAGTATAGCAGATTACGGTAAAAAGGAGAAGGTGAATACAAAGTGAAACTACTGGCAAAAACAGAAAGAGGAAAATAAGACGACAGAAAAGATTTCGAAATGGAACAGTGACAATAACAAACGTAATTGTTGGATTCAAATTAATGATATCAATATAATGGAAGGAAACATTCCACGTGGGAAAAATTATATATAAAAACAAAGATGAGGTGACTTACCGAACAAAAGCGCTGGCAGGTCGATAGACACACAAACAAACACAAACACACACACAAAATTCAAGCTTTCGCAACAAACTGTTGCCTCATCAGGAAAGAGGTAAGGAGAGGGGAAGACGAAAGGAAGTGGGTTTTAAAGGAGAGGGTAAGGAGTCATTCCAATCCCGGGAGCGGAAAGACTTACCTTAGGGGGAAAAAAAGGACAGGTATACACTCGCACACACGCACATATCCATCCACACATACAGACACAAGCAGACATATTTAAAGACAAAGAGTTTGGGCAGAGATGTCAGTCGAGGCAGAAGTGTAGAGGCAAAGAAGTTGTTGAAAGACAGGTGAGGTATGAGTGGCGGCAACTTGAAATTAGCGGAGATTGAGGCCTGGCGGATGACGAGAAGAGAGGATATACTGAAGGGCAAGTTCCCATCTCCGGAGTTCGGATAGGTTGGTGTTGGTGGGAAGTATCCAGATAACCCGGACGGTGTAACACTGTGCCAAGATGTGCTGGCTGTGCACCAAGGCATGTTTAGCCACAGGGTGATCCTCATTACCAACAAACACTGTCTGCCTGTGTCCATTCATGCGAATGGACAGTTTGTTGCTGGTCACTCCCACATAGAATGCATCACAGTGTAGGCAGGTCAGTTGGTAAATCACGTGGGTGCTTTCACACGTGGCTCTGCCTCTGATCGTGTACACCTTCCGGGTTACAGGACTGGAGTAGGTGGTGGTGGGAGGGTGCATGGGACAGGTTTTGCATCGGGGGCGGTTACAAGGATAGGAGCCAGAGGGTAGGGAAGGTGGTTTGGGGATTTCATAGGGATGAACTAACAGGTTACGGAGGTTAGGTGGACGGCGGAAAGACACTCTTGGCGGAGTGGGGAGGATTTCATGAAGGATGGATCTCATTTCAGGGCAGGATTTGAGGAAGTCGTATCCCTGCTGGAGAGCCACATTCAGAGTCTGGTCCAGTCCCGGAAAGTATCCTGTCACAAGTGGGGCACTTTTGTGGTTCTTCTGTGGGGGATTCTGGGTTTGAGGGGACGAGGAAGTGGCTCTGGTTATTTGCTTCTGTACCAGGTCGGGAGGGTAGTTGCGGGATGCGAAAGCTGTTTTCAGGTTGTTGGTGTAATGATTCAGGGATTCCGGACTGGAGCAGATTCGTTTGCCACGAAGACCTAGGCTGTAGGGAAGGGACCGTTTGATGTGGAATGGGTGGCAGCTGTCATAATGGAGGTACTGTTGCTTGTTGGTGGGTTTGATGTGGACGGACGTGTGAAGTTGGCCATTGGACAGGTGGAGGTCAACGTCAAGGAAAGTGGCATGGGATTTGGAGTAGGACCAGGTGAAACTGATGGAACCAAAGGAGTTGAGGTTGGAGAGGAAGTTCTGGAGTTCTTCTTCACTGTGAGTCCAGATCATGAAGATGTCATCAATAAATCTGTACCAAACTTTGGGTTGGCAGACTTGGGTAACCAAGAAGGCTTCCTCTAAGCGACCCATGAATAGGTTGGCATACGAGGGGGCCATCCTGGTGCCCATGGCTGTTCCCTTTAATTGTTGGTATGTCTGGCCCTCAAAAGTGAAGAAGTTGTGGGTCAGGATGAAGCTGGCTAAGGTGATGAGGAAAGAGGTTTTAGGTAGGGTGGCAGGTGATCGGCGTGAAAGGAAATGCTCCATCGCAGCGAGGCCCTGGACGTGCGGAATATTTGTGTATAAGGAAGTGGCATCAATGGTTACAAGGATGGTTTCTGGGGGTAACAGATTGGGTAAGGATTCCAGGCGTTCAAGGAAGTGGTTGGTGTCCTTGATGAAGGATGGGAGACTGCATGTAATGGGTTGAAGGTGTTGATCTACGTAGGCAGAGATGCGTTCTGTGGGGGCTTGGTAACCAGCTACAATGGGGCGGCCGGGATGATTGGGTTTGTGGATTTTAGGAAGAAGGTAGAAGGTAGGGGTGCGGGGTGTCGGTGGGGTCAGGAGGTTGATGGAGTCAGGTGAAAGGTTTTGCAGGGGGCCTAAGGTTCTGAGGATTCCTTGAAGCTCCGCCTGGACATCGGGAATGGGGTTACCTTGGCAAACTTTGTATGTGGTGTTGTCTGAAAGCTGACGCAGTCCCTCAGCCACATACTCCCGACGATCAAGTACCACGGTCGTGGAACCCTTGTCCGCCGGAAGAATGACGATGGATCGGTCAGCCTTCAGATCACGGATAGCCTGGGCTTCAGCAGTGGTGATGTTGGGTGTAGGATTAAGGTTTTTTAAGAAGGATTGAGATGCAAGGCTGGAAGTCAGAAATTCCTGGAAGGTTTGGAGAGGGTGATTTTGAGGAAGAGGAGGTGGGTCCCGCTGTGACGGAGGACGGAACTGTTCCAGGCAGGGTTCAATTTGGATGGTGTCTTGAGGAGTCGGATCATTAGGAGTAGGATTAGGATCATTTTTCTTCATGGCAAAGTGATACTTCCAGCAGAGAGTACGGGTGTAGGACAGTAAATCTTTGACGAGGGCTGTTTGGTTGAATCTGGGAGTGGGGCTGAAGGTGAGGCCTTTGGATAGGACAGAGGTTTCGGATTGGGAGAGAGGTTTGGAGGAAAGGTTAACTACTGAATTAGGGTGTTGTGGTTCCAGATTGTGTTGATCGGAATTTTGAGGTTTTGGAGGGAGTGGAGCTGGAAGTGGGAGATTGAGTAGATGGGAGAGACTGGGTTTGTGTGCAATGAGAGGAGGTTGAGGTTTGCTGGAAAGGTTGTGAAGGGTGAGTGAGTTGCCTTTCCGGAGGTGGGAAACCAGGAGATTGGATAGTTTTTTGAGGTGGAGGGTGGCATGCTGTTCTAATTTACGGTTGGCCTGTAGGAGGATGCTCTGAACAGCCGGTGTGGATGTGGGGGAGGAAAGATTAAGGACTTTTATTAAGGATAGGAGTTGACGGGTGTGTTCATTGGCTGAGTTGATGTGTAGGTAAAGGATTAGGTGGGTGAGGGCAATGGATTGTTCAGTTTGGAACTGGTATAGGGACTGATGGAAGGAAGGGTTGCAGCCAGAGATGGGAACTTTGAGTGTGAGGCCTTTGGGGGTAATGCCAAATGTCAGACAAGCCTGAGAAAATAAAATATGCGAGCGTAATCTGGCTAGGGCGAAGGCATGTTTGCGGAGGGAATGTAAATAAAACTTAATGGGGTCATTGTGGGGGTGTTGTGAGGGTGACATGGTGTTAGAAGGTGGAAAGTGTAACCTGAGGTGAAATGAAAATGAAAATAAAAATATATGGGGAGAGATAAAGGTGAACCGGAAAGAAACTGGAGATCTGGAATGAAAAAAGGCGAAAAGGTGTTGGTTACAGCTGGGCTATGTTGGACTTGGGTTGGTAGACAACGATGTGCATAAAGGTTAGGTGGTTGTGTTGCCGCCAAAACACGTTAAAGGACGGAGAAATTCGGGAAAATTTCGAAAAAACTGCGTGTAGTATATTAAAAGGAGTGGTATTGTGGTGGCAGATTATGAAAATGAGGCTAACAATTGTCTGACGAAGAAATAATGGCGTTAAAACCTGTGGGAAGCGGCTAAAAATGATCGGTGATGTGGGAAAAACGGAAATGGAAATAAAGCGAAAGTTATTAGAACTGGCCGAAATGGTTGTTTAAAAGGTGAAAGGAGCTGTTTGTGAACTAGAAACGGTGGATATTATAGCGGCGGTAGTGCTGAAAGCGGCAAAAAAATTTTTTGGTTATGGTTTGGAAGTGGGTTACGTATTGTTGAGTATATATATAGGCGGGATAAAATAGTATAGCAGATTACGGTAAAAAGGAGAAGGTGAATACAAAGTGAAACTACTGGCAAAAACAGAAAGAGGAAAATAAGACGACAGAAAAGATTTCGAAATGGAACAGTGACAATAACAAACGTAATTGTTGGATTCAAATTAATGATATCAATATAATGGAAGGAAACATTCCACGTGGGAAAAATTATATATAAAAACAAAGATGAGGTGACTTACCGAACAAAAGCGCTGGCAGGTCGATAGACACACAAACAAACACAAACACACACACAAAATTCAAGCTTTCGCAACAAACTGTTGCCTCATCAGGAAAGAGGTAAGGAGAGGGGAAGACGAAAGGAAGTGGGTTTTAAAGGAGAGGGTAAGGAGTCATTCCAATCCCGGGAGCGGAAAGACTTACCTTAGGGGGAAAAAAAGGACAGGTATACACTCGCACACACGCACATATCCATCCACACATACAGACACAAGCAGACATATTTAAAGACAAAGAGTTTGGGCAGAGATGTCAGTCGAGGCAGAAGTGTAGAGGCAAAGAAGTTGTTGAAAGACAGGTGAGGTATGAGTGGCGGCAACTTGAAATTAGCGGAGATTGAGGCCTGGCGGATATATATATGTGTGTGTGTGTGTGTGTGTGTGTGTGTGTGTGTGCTTTATTTATGTAGGCCATCTAAGACCTCAAGATATAAAATTTAAATTAAAACAACATTTATAGGAGATGCCTACACATGGCGGAAGACAGGAAGATTCAGCGAAGTATTCAACGCAGGAAACTAGATGATTTGAAGACCTATTTAACAGCCATGGACAAAATGTTTTTTGGTGCAACAAAGAAAACTTTTCAGAATGAGAGTTTGGAAGGTAGGAGACAAGGTACTGGCAGATGTAAAGCTGTGAGTACCGGGCGTGAGTCGTGCTTCGGTAGCTCAGTTGGTAGAGCACTTGCCCGCGAAAGGCAAAGGTCCCGAGTTCGAGTCTCGGTCGGGCACACAGTTTTAATCTGCCAGGAAGTTTCAAGAAAACTTTTGTCTGAATAAATTGCAGAATGATGTGAGATTTCTCCTCAGTTAAACAGCATCACATGGTGGCAGGAAAGGACTGGCTAGCAAATTTTATGAAAACACTGAAGTTCAGTATGTGGAAACCAGAGCCAACATCTGTTGCCAGATCAATGGGTTTTGAATTTCCTGCATCTGCCATTTGTAATGTAACTGAATCTGGGATTGTCCACTGTGCTTACTAAACTACCAAATGTCATTTCACCCTCAGCAACCAAGAGAGTGTCTAGTGTTGTATCAACTGAGAGAGGGAGAAATATTACTGTTATTTGTTGCATTACTGCTACTGGATGCTAATTGCCCCTTTTCTCATTTCTGCACAGAAACAGATGCTACCTGAACTTGTGGAAAAAGCATCACCAGGAACCATTGGACATATTGCACTGATAATGGGAGGAGCAATTGAACAATATTTGTCTTATTTTTGAAACATTTGAATCTTCATGTAGACTTACCAGTGTATCCTCTCTACTGCTGCTTGTTGAGAGTAATAAAATATACATAACACGGGAGGCTATCAACTTTTGCAGGGAAAATCATATTGTCATGGCTGGATTTCCACTGCTCACTACCCACTGGCTGCTACATTTATTTGTCCCCTAAAGGCCTCTTACAGTCAAGCTTGTGATAACTTCATGACTTGCCAAGGACAAGCCTCTACTGACAAAAAGATTGTTGAGCTATTCAGCACTGCTTATTTCAAATCAGCTACAGTTGTAATGCAGTTAAAGGATTCACAGTATGTGGATCGAACCCGGTGACTCCCTTGTCTTCAGTGAGGATGATTTTGTTGCAGTGAAATCCACAGATTGTGTTCTTGTTATAAACAATACTGAAACTGAAAGTGCTCCTGCTCAGGCTGCAGCATGCGAAGGCCAGCTCACAGAAACTTCTAATGAATCTCTCGATGAACATCAGACAGAACAAAATGAAAATCCAATACCATGAATGAGTGTTGCTTCAGTAAGTCAAAACAATGCTTAAATATTTGCAATTTTAAACCATTGCATGCACAAAGATCAAGTGTGACAAAACACAAAGATCACTTTATGCCAAATGCAACCGTTTTAACAAACTCAGCAATGAAACAGGTATTGGTACCATGGACTCTAAATATGGTATCTGTAACGAAAAAGGTATGCTCTCTGAAAGTTCTACACCCATGATGTTAACTCACACTTCCAAAGATAGTATAGTGCAGTGTCCTCCATGTAATGAGATCTACACTGATGCTCTATCAGAAGACTGGATAGAGTGTTGCAAATGCCATACATTATGGCATGAGGACTGCTCACACATTTGTGTGTGATTTTTACTAGTAAAAATATAGTTTCTGAGATGTTAATTTTCAACACTATAATCCTTTCATTACATACTATCAGTAATACCTAATTAGTTATGTTTAATTAACAAAAATGTATTCAGTTAGTAACCAAATTGTCACCTTGTCCCATTATCAAAGTCATCTTGCCCCAGTGCTGGGACAAAATGACACTTTTCCACTACTGTTTAAAATGGCAAATTAATTGTGATTATAATTATATAAAAATATAATAGAGGGAAACATTCCACATGGGAAAAATATATCTAAAAACAAAGATGATGTAACTTACCAAACGAAAGCACTGGCATGTTGATAGACACACAAACAAACACAAACATACACACAAAATTCAAGCTTTCGCAACCAATGGTTGCTTCATCAGGAAAGAGGGAAGGAGAGGGAAAGACGAAAGGATGTGGGTTTTAAGGGAGAGGGTAAGAAGTCATTCCAATCCCGGGAGCAGAAAGACTTACCTTACGGGGGAAAGAAGGACAGGTATACACACGTGCGCACACACACATATCCATCCGCACGTACACAGACACAAGCAGACATTTGTAAAGGCAAAAATATAAAAAATTATACAACAACGTACAGTACAAATTATGGTCGTTCTATTAATGTATAGAAAGAAAAATATTTCCCCAAAGATTGTTGTTGTTGTTGTTGTGGTCTTCAGTCCTGAGACTGGTTTGATGCAGCTCTCCATGCTACTCTATCCTGTGCAAGCTTCTTCATCTCCCAGTATACTGCAATATATTACAAATGGCTAACATCAACATTGTCACCTTGGCCCAGTCTCCCCTACATAGATTTTAATTGTAAGTTTAATAATGTACAATTCAAAAAGTACACAAAAACCTTTGTAATTGTTGCATGTTGCATAAAAACCAGCAGCGGTAGCCATATTGCTCCAGTCTTGAATCAGTTTAGTGAACAGTTAATTCATGTCAGTTTTATTCATGATATGGTATAATAACCATACCTTAAAGATATTTTCCTGCACTTTTTATGATGTTATTTGTTGGTGAACACATCACAAAATGTAGCATAACAGAACTACATTTAACTAAAACTACAATTCCAATAATAACGAAATATGTGATAAGGCTACTAAGTCACAAAGTTATGTGAATGAAATATCTTGTATCGTAACATTAATGGATTATTGTATTGATGAAATTAAGTCAACTCAAGATGTATCAAAACCAATTACAATGAACTGTAATTATTTATAAAGAATCAAACCATAAACTGAAAATATGTCAGAATCAATGTAAACAAATGTCTAATTTATCATTCGCAAAATGCATACATGAAAAAATAAAAATAAGTATGATAGAGCTAACTGTTAAGTCACAGGATCTATGTTAAAACTATCAACAAAAATAATATTTCACATACTTTCATCATGAACATTGTAATATTTCAACATGCTAACTTACTCAAAAACAAGTAAAGAGCACAGAAACAACCAAGCATCTATGGGTAGGCATGAAAGAAAAACCTTTAATCCTAACCATGACAATGTCAATGGAAAAAGATTTGAGCATCAGTAAGCTAATGAAAGCCTGCAGAATGGAACTGTTCACCCACAATTTAACCATAAACGAAGATATGATAATAGATTTAATCCCAGGTAGTGGTGCAATAGTTGAAACCAATGGCCCAATAACTATGCTCCATGGTGCAACCCAAATGCAGGGCCATTACCTTACAATAAAAATGCATATCAAAATTATTATAGAAATTCAGAGCAGACGTAAACAAAAATAAACCACACTGGCCTGAATCAAACCAGAATGTGCAAACAGTGGAGGTAACGGGTGAACACCATCCACGCCCCTCACAGCCAACAAACCACAATATGCTCCCCATTGTTGGTTGATGGGCAGAGAGGCGGCACATCTCCCGGCACCATGAAAACATAGACATGCTGCTGTACAATGACAGTTTCACTATGCAGAAAGAACTGTTAACAGAACCACGCAAATGCAAAAGCACTGCAACTGAGTTGATACAAGTGGTGATACAAGCAAAAATATGTAGCATAATTGTGAATGTGTGCTTAGACAGAGGAGCAACAGCCAGTGTCCTAAGCTATGACCTATTCAAAGCAATAAATCAGGCACAGAAACTACCCGCATATCCAGTACAAAATGTAAGGTAACTGGATCGATTGTCACAGTCCCAAGTTATTAAGCATCAAATGGAGTAGGAAATGAGAATGGGAGAATAAACCATAAAATGCTCTTTTCTTGTGGCAAAAGGATTGTCAGCAGCCCACATTCTGGGATGTGATTTACTTGAGAAAAAAAAAGACTAGAACTGACCATTTGAATGGGGAACTTAGTATAGAAAACAGTGGGAGAATAAATGAACTGGATATGATGCACAATAGAGAGATACATGCAAATACTGTCTGAGTATCTGGACAAAGATTACATGGGGCTGCAAATACCAACTTATCAGGCAAAGAATATTATTATTCAGACACTGAAGGAGAGGATACTCTTGGTAGACTGAAATTAATTAGCTCCAAGGAAAAGGAATCTTATTCTTGAATAGCAATCAGGAGAAAGATCTAACTCAGCTATTAACAGAACATCTAGATGTCTTTTCTGAAAAGGCAGGTACAATTAAAGGATACACCTGTAATATTGATATTATGCCTCATGAAACATTTTGTCACACCACATATTCAGTCTCATGGCCTAAGAAAGAAGCTGTTACTAAGGAAATATGAAAAATCATAGAGCCATCTTTTTCACCTTTGCCTAGACTTGCAAGAATGGTTAAGTCTAGAGAGTAGAAAATAAGTGAAGTTCTAGTAAATTTAACAAGATATGGACAAAATAGAAAGGCTAAAGATGGCTAGCATATGCAAAAGACTGTAAATTACCTATAGGTGATTTATTATTGTTAAAAAAAACCTTCTAAGTCATCATTCTTAATTTAAAGGAAAAAGAAGTGGCAAATGATCTATTCAGGACCTTATAAGATAGTAGACATACCACACAGTTGTAGTTATGTTTTGGCAGATGCGGAAACTAATAAGATAAAGAGATTGTACCCTTCTAAAGATTTGAAGATGTAAATTCAGTTACACACCCAGGAACAGTAGATATAGGACCTTCCTTGCTTTATTATGTCATGTTTGTGTTTAATATGCAAGTGTCTGAAGAATGGTGGTTGTAAATGTTTAGTAATAACTTCATTGCTTATGAATTGCCTAGCAAGAATGCAAAATGCACATGTGCACATAAGTCTGTACTTGACAGAGGATTACTTATTTTAAGCATATTAAGAGAAAGTGACTTCATATTTCTGTTTTGAGTTAGTGGACTGAAGTCAAAGGAAAAGAATTAAATAATGAAAGAGACCTTATTTTTAACAGAATTTTTCATTTATCTTTCAGTTTTAATTTAGCAGTCATTACTTAAAAGAACAGATTTGTGAGCATTTTTAAGTCTTTATTATTTTATGTGTAACCAGTGCTATTCATTTCTGCTAACTGTATGAGAAAAGAAGGGTGGGATACAATTATGGAGAAGGATGATCATGTGTGTGTGGCTTAGCAGCACATGAAAAGCACCATGAGTCATCTCTGATGCTATCTGGAATTCAAGTACAAAAGAGAACTCCAATTTAGATGAAGTCATGCCACTTGAGTGCATGCTTTTGCTCAGATTTTTTCATTTTTTTCATTTCATTTATTATCATCCTTTTCATCATTTACATGATATAGGAATTGTCATAATACTGTCCAGAATATGCACAGCAGAATATTACAAATTTCTATAAAACACACAAAATTAACATTATGTTGAAAATTAAAACATTGAATTAAAGCACATAAAATTAACATTATATAATATGTTGAAAAATAAAACATTGAATTAATGTGTTGTTCTTTTACATGCTCCTTTAACATGTACCATATGTGATGGATTAACATTCCATGTGGGAAAAATATATCTAAAAACAAAGATTCTGTAACTTACCAAACAAAAGCATTGGTACATTGATAGAGACAATAACAAACACAAACACACACACAAATTTCAAGCTTTCGCAACCCATGGTTGCTTCATCAGGAAAGAGGGAAGGAGAGTGAAAGACGAAAGGATGTGGGTTTTAAGGGAGAGGGTAAGGAGTCATTCCAACCCCGGGAGCGGAAAGACTTACCTTGGGGGGAAAAAGGGACAGGTATACACTCATGCAGATGGATATGTGTGTGTGTGCTTTTTAATATATACAAAGATGGTACTGTAAGTATGTTTAGCTGCATGAACAAGGGCTTGCAGTGTGTTTGTGGGGAGCTGTGTATAATAATTCTAATGGCCCTTTTCTGTAATTTAAAAACCTCTCTCAAGCGACATGTAGTTGCACCCCAGAATGTTATTCCATAGGATATAATAGAATCGAAATAAGCCATATACACTAATCTTGTACATTCTGCACTGCAAACTCTAGAAATTTTTCTCAGTGCAAAACATGCTGAATTGAGTTTTTTGGATATGTATGTGACGTGGTCTTTCCAGCTCAAGTGCTGATCTATGTACATGCCCAAAAATTTTGTAGACCAGACTTTCTCTATTTCATGGGCACTCAATGATAAATGGTGATCATCCTTCTCATTTACTTTACCATACTGTATGTAATTTGTTTTATTTAAATTGAGTGTTAACTTATTTGCGTAAAACCACTGTTGCACACTCTTCAGAACTTTTTCAGCTGTCATGAATAAGGATTTGCTGTCATCACTTATAATTATGTTTGTATCATCTGCAAATAACATAATTTTTGATGATCTGTTGGGCCTTTCAGTGTCATTTATATGTACACCTATTGCCACTTTCTTAGCATCAGAAACCCACTTTATTTTTTGCTTATTCTGAGATTAGGTGAGTTCCATAACCTGAGTTCTATCTTGGAGATAGGATTCAAACCATTTCCTCCCAATTCCTCTGATGCCTATTGCCTCCAGTTTGTCAAGGAGAATTTGATGGTCTGCTGTATCGAAGGCCTTGGAAAGATCTAGGTTGACTCCTACCACACATTTGTTTTTGTCTATATTTCTAATAATTTCTTCCATATAGGTCTGTGTAGCTGTTTCTGTGCTGTAACCTGTACGAAAACCATGTTATGAGTCTAATTTTCATCAGTTTTTCAAAAATTTTTGATAAAGATGGAAGGAGGGATATAGGTCTATAGTTTTCTACCTTATGTATATCCCCATTTTTGAATAATGGTTTAACCTTAGAAATTTTCAGCCTTTGGGGGAAAACACCTTCACTGAATGACAAATGTGCAATATGTACCAGTGATTCCAAGATTTGTGTGACGACTTTTTTTATTATTGCCACTGGCACTTCGTCCAGTCCTGCAGACATTTTGGGTTTCATACTGTTAATTACTTTCAGTATTTCATATTTATTAGTGGAACTTATTATCATGCTATTGACCACTTTTGGAGCTGTTGTTTTCTCTGCATTGGTAAAGCTCTTGCTTAATTTATCAGGTACACTTAAAAAGTAATTGTTAATGTAATGGGAAAGACTTCCTTCTTTATTTCAATGTTTTCTCTTCATTGGTAAAGCTCTTGCTTAATTTATCAGGTACACTTAAAAAGTAATTGTTAATGTAATGGGGAAGACTTGCTTCTTTATTTCAATGTTATCACTAGATTTAAGTACAATATCCTGGTCTTTAAAGCTTTTAACAATTCCCCATGTTGTCCTAAATTTATTGTCTGAATTCCTTATTAGTCTATTGTTACTTAATACTTTTGCTAGATTAATTACCCTTCTACATACCTTTTTGTAGTTACTAACACGTTTTTTGAAATTAGGTTCAGTATTGGTTTTCATTTCAGAGTTTAGTCTTTTCATAGTCCTGGAAGAGTTTTTAATGCCAGATGTGATCCAAGAATTTGTGTGTCTATGGCTAGATGAGTTGATTTTAACTAATCTCTTGGAAAGCACATTTCAAAATTTGTCATGAAAAGAGAGGAGAAAACATTTTATCCCGCATCTGTATCAGTTTGTGACAATACTTCTGCCCAAGATTGGTTAGTCAGTGTGATACCAAATTGTTTACAGTTTTCGGGAGAGAAAATTCTCTTATACATACGATGTACTGTTTTTGCATGTATTGGAACTGTGAGCACTTTAATAATAAGTGCATTATGATCAGATATTCCTAGGTCAATATTCAAAACTTCTGTATCTGGGCTTTCTATATTTGAAGATATATTGTCTATAAGACTTTCTGAAATGTTTGTTACCCTTGTAAGACTGTTTATATCAGAATATAGGTTGAAACTGTGTAGAAAATTGAGGAATTTAATTTTAAATGGACTATCTACCAACATATTGACATTAAAGTCCCCACATACAATTATTGATGACTTCTCATTATGCATGATGCTCAGTAGTTCTTCAATCTTATTTTTAAAAAATTCTGCATCTCCACATGGTGATCTATACACTGACATGACTGTTATTTTCCTATTTTTTAGATTCATTTGCACTGCTGTTGCCTCAAAATGTTTTTCTATGCTCAGAAGTTCAACTTCAGGCCTGTTTTTCACTTTAATATGTGATTTCACATAAATGCAGACACCTCCATTCTTGGCTTCCTTCCTAGAAAAGTGGCTAACCAAGGTATATGGGGGAATATTAATGTTTTCTAATTCATAATTTTTGCACCAATGCTCTTGAATACAAATACAATCAACACAATATTCACTGCCCTCAATCACGAGATCTAGAATTTTATTTTTGAGATACTGTATACTGAGGCTAAGTAATTTTAAGCTGTTGCAACTCAGTTTACAGGAACTCTTACTTGCAAATTCTGGTGTCAACAGTTTCTTCGTGTTGAGGCTGGGTACCAAAAATCCTTTAGGGATTAGATGTGGCACTTATGTCAAAATTTAACTTCATGTAGGAATTGAGGTTGGCATTTTTTTTTTTTTTTTTTTTTTAATACACACCAAGAACACTCATGGCGGTCCTAGGGAGTAATAATAAATGAGAGCATGTTATTATCTTAATCAACAAATTATAAGAGAGAATTATTGTAAAGTCAGGGCAGAATTTTGATACCAGTCCGGAGGATTAGTTGATCAGAAAACCTTGACATTGAGTGCTAAGATGTGAAAAGAAATATAAGTAAATACTTACCCTGATGCTCATGCACAGATAACTGTATCAAAATGTGAACTATTTCATATAAATGAAACTGAGTCTGAACAAATATTGTAAATTGCTAATCTATGTTAACACAAACTTTGCAAGTAAAGTGTGTCAGTAACCGGATTAATGGTTTTCTGCTAACTGTGACAGCAGATTAATAGTAATTAATGGCAGAATGAAGTGTAATATTCAGTGTTAGAAAGCACAGTGTAGACATAAGTATGTATGCAGAAAAAGACAGCAGAGACTGGAAAGACTGTGTCTGGTGATACTTTTATCTCTCTTGACAACATAGAGAACACAGTGTAAGTGCTATACAAAAACAGTGGTACTTTACTATAGTCGAAATGTGGTGCCTATGTGTTTGGAATGGGCAGAACGTATTCCAGGACAACAACGTGTCTTCGTGTCATGCACTGGATGCTGAATGAATGAGTGACATGCGTTTGTGGGGGGAAAAATGTTTTTGTGACAATGTGTAGTGCACACAGAGCCACTGTAGCTGAACACTTACAATCTGCCAATGCTGTGATGACCAAACCTTAACAAAATATTCGAGGATTCTTTAATGAATGAAGTAAGCAAAGCAACCATGTTACAAACTGTGAGGACTCTCATAATTACACAGATGCCATGTGATAGTGACTGAAACTGGTTCTGCACTTAACAATAATAGTGAATAATCATTGTATGATGTCCTATCCCACAGCAAAATTAATGTCTGCTTCTAGTCAGAATGTAATAAGGTGATGCGAATTTAATTTCAGGCACACATTCCTGATGGCTCGAACACCGCAGTGGGGGCCCGCGCCAACACGACTCCTGCTGACAGTGGTCCAGCCATGTAACTACACAACTGTGAATCCAGGTGTCATGACCTGACAGAGTGTTCTGACCAGTAGTTATACCAGTCAACAGCAATGAGTTCCAGCCGCCAAAGCTCCACTCCATGACGACCTCCAACAGCGTTTGATGAAAGCCCACGACACTTCAAGATGACAGCAGTCAACAAAAATTAATAATTCAAACACTATTATAATTAACCTATGAGAAATATTTTTTATTTATTCAAGCCATTAACAAACATTTTGAAGCTTATAACAAAATCACTAATTTGAAAATTTTATCATGAGTATGTGCCAACATTTGTGAAATTTGTGTAACCAGTTAATATCAAAAAATATCTAAATAATCAAAAGACTAAACTATAAAGCCTTTAAATTGATAAAACTCCACTTTTTCCAAAAAATGCGCTACAAAGAATGTTTGTAGTGACATTAACTGCAAAAATTTCAATTTTTTTGTGAACGCTATTCAAATTTTGTTCTATAATAACTAAAACAGATGAAGTATGAGAATTTTATGGGATAGTCAGTCTGCTCTGGTGGGGTTTTTTGGGGTTTTCCTTCAGCCCTTGTCCAAATGGAGGAGCATAAAATGCAAATAGTCTGCTGCATACCATAAAACACAGGCTATCCCCAACATTGTATCGAATTGTACAAAAACCTGTAAACAATTGTAAAGTTTTGTACCTATACAATGTTAAGGAACCATAATATAAAACTAAAGATGAAAGTGTTATGAAAAGATGATTAAATGTCTCTACATATGAACACTGCATCAAGCATGAAAATGTAACTTTATAACTGTGATAGAGAAAAATTTTATGTGCTAAAGTGAAAGAGATGCTTAGGTGGAATGCTAAGCAGACATTTGACAAGTATGCTGCTAATGTTCCAGGGGGCATTACAGCACCCCCAAACGAAAGGACAGTATAAGTGATTTTACAATTTTTCATGATTTTTTTTCCTTGTGATAAACATTGCACAGCAAAGTGAAAGCTGAATACAAAATCAAAGAATGGTCAAACACAAGTAAAAGATCTGTGCACTGAAAATTATAACTGTGTGTATGAAGTATTATTCTTGGAAAGAGTATTATGTAATA
This sequence comes from Schistocerca piceifrons, assembly GCF_021461385.2. Taxonomy (NCBI): domain Eukaryota; kingdom Metazoa; phylum Arthropoda; class Insecta; order Orthoptera; family Acrididae; genus Schistocerca; species Schistocerca piceifrons. Next base: position 28,512,295 of record NC_060144.1, read on the forward strand.
TTTTCTTTTTCTTTTTGATATAAAGAAGCATGGTCAGTAGTTGCCATCTCTCTCTTATGTTTTGTTTAATGTCAAATGCAGTCGCTGTATCTGATGAAGTGAGAGTAAATATTTCTAGCATTTTCTAAGTGCAGCACCACCAGTTAACGGAACATCACTGGTGGACAACAATATGCTGCCATTACATGGAAAATTCAACTATTGCTTTTCGCCTTTTTCAGTAAAAAGACTGTCACAAATAGTCTTCAGCCAATAAGGCCTTTGTCAAAAACACACACACACACACACACACACACACACACACACACACACACACACACACACACACACAAAAACTGCAGTCTCAAGCAACTGAAACCACACTGCCTGAGACCACGAAACCACGGTTGTCTGAGACTGCAGTCGTGTGTGTGTGTGTGTGTGTGTGTGTGTGTGTGTGTGTGTGTCTATTTTTGATGAAGGCCTTACTGGCTGCAAGCTTTATTTGTGATAGTCTTTCTGATGTGCCTATCTGCGTCACAGCATCTCCACTACATGGTGAGTATCAACTTTCCATTTCATAATATTGTTACATTCCATCCTGGATTTTCCATTGTTTGATTATATTGGAATTTTCACAGCTGACTAAGTATTAAGGAGAAAAAAAGGACATTTTACTAATAACTATATTTGCACATTCAAGAACAAAAAAATTTACAGTGAACACAACAGAATAATTAGCGCACACAAAGAGTGTTAGACAATGCCAAAGAGTTCTATTTTACACAGTGCACTTTGCGCCATCACACACGAAATATATTGTTACACAATCCCAACACCCCATCTTGAACTTATATTTTGTGTGTTGCTTCCACAAGATAAACCAAATAGTCCCACAATCTTCTCAAACTTCTCCCTTTCCAAGGGTTTGGTCAGAAGGTCAGCTAACATGTCTTCTGTGGGCAGATAGTCCACGGCAATGTTCTGTTGCTCTATGTGGTCCCGAATGAAATGGTGCCGTATATCAATATGCTTTGTCCTAACACTAGTAACATCATTCTTAGCTAGGTTTATGGCTCCCTTATTGTCACAGAAGATGGTTGTAGGTTCCTCAATTAAATTGGGTTCTATTTCACTTATTAATGTTCGTAGCCATAATGCTTCCTGTGTGGTGTAAGATAGTGCCATATACTCGGCCTCTACGGTGCTCAATGCAACAGTTTTTTGCTTTTGACAGGACCATGATGTGAGGCCCCCCATTAATTTAAAACAGCAGCCAGTGGTGGAGTATCTGTCTCCCAATTCACTCCCCCAGTCCGCATCGCTATATCCCTCTAGTTTTGTGTTACCATCTCTATGGTATTTTAATTCATAGTTTGAGGTTCCTCTTAGGTATTGGAATATCCTCTTTACAGCTTTCCAGAGCTTTTCCTTTGGGTCTCTGCAATATCTGCTCACTGCATTGGTGGCAAAAGCAATGTCGGGTCGTGACGTTTGAGACAAATATAACAGACTCCCTACTGCTTCTAAATAAGGAACATTCTTGTCACATTCCACATCAGTCTCATTTACACTTAACTTCACTCCTACTTCCATTGGAGTACTTATGGGTTTGCAATCACTCATGCCAAATTTCTTTAATATTTTTTCCGTATATGATGATTGACTTATGCTCAATTCTTGTCTTTCTTCACCCTTAGTAATCTGCATACCTAAATAACGTTTGACTTCTCCCAAATCATGCACCTTAAACTTGGTTTGCAGCTGTTTCTTGAAAATTCTCATTTGGCCTTCACTTTCAGTCAGGATAAAGAAATCGTCCACCCATATCGCCATTATTATCATTTATTCTTTTCTCCCTTTATAGTAAATGCTGAGATGTGCCTTGGATTGCTTCATATTCATATTTATTAGATTTTCATGTAGACATTGATTCCAGCAACATCCACTTTGTTTAAGTCCATAAATACTTTTTCTCAAACGCCAAATCTTTTTACTTTCTGATCTGCTTTTTATGGCTTCCCTTGGTGGAATGACATATATCTCCTCCTCCAATTTCCCATTTAAATATGCCGTTTTAACATCCATATGATGAATTATTAAATTTCGTTTTACTGCCAAGGCTAAAAGATATCTCAATGATGCATACTTGACTACAGGTGAAAAAGTTTCTTCGTAATCTACCCTTTGTTTTTGTGAATATCCTTTTACCACAAGTCTTGCTTTGTATTTTGGTGATGAGCTTTCAGGATTCTTCAAACTGAATACCCATCTTGCCTGCAGTGGTTTCTTATCTCCTGGCATATCTACCCATTCAAAGGTTTCGTTCTGATATAAAGATTCTAATTCTCTCTTCATCACTTCTTTCCATTCTTGAGAGTTTGGGCCACTCATTGCTTCTTCTGCTGTTCTTGGCTCATCATTAAAAGACTGTGCTGTATACATCTCAAAATCCGGATATGCCTTCGGTTTTGGTACACGAGAAGAATGCCTTACATTGTTTTCTTCATTTTTTTCATCCTATAACTCATTGTCATCATAAATTGTATCCATTTGTCCTTGGCTGTCGTCTTCCTCTTCTTCACTTTCTATTTCCTCATACAAGGTTTCACCTTCTGAACTAGGTGCAGTTGACTTAGTGGTTTTGCTCTCTTTTGAGTCCTTTCTATTTTCAAAGAATATTACATCTCTACTTGTGACAATCTTTTTAGTCAATACATCCATTAATCGGTAGCCCTTTGAATTTTCACAATAGCCTACAAAAATATACTTTTTAGCTTTCGGATCCCATTTTCCTCTTAGCTGTTTTGGAATATGTGCCATTGCATCACACCCAAAAACCCTTATATTGCTTAGATCAGGTTTCTTTCCTATCCATATCTCATAAGGGGTTCTATTCTTTAATGCATTTGTAGGTGATCTATTGTTCAAATATACAGCTGTTGACACTGCCTCTGCCCAAAAATCTTTGGATAATTCAGCATCAGTCATCATGCTCCTTGCTTTCTCAACAATGGTCCTATTAGCCCTCTCAGCAACCCCATTTTGAGATGGGCTGTACCTTATGGTAGTTTGACGCCTGATTCCCTTTTCTGCCAGAAGTTTCTTCAATTTCTGGTTAATATATTCTCTCCCATTATCAGACCTGATGATCTTGATCTTCTTTCCCATCCACCTTTCAACCATATTGCAATATTCCTCAAAGATATCTCTCACTTGGTCTTTAGAACTAAGAAAATAAACGTGAGTATATCGTGAGTAATCATCAATAAACATAAGAAAATAATTACTCCCACCTATGGATTCACACTCCATCGGGCCACATACATCTGTGTGGATTAACTGTAAGACTTCTGTGGATTTACTCTTACTAGTCTTGATGGGTAACCTTGCTTGTTTTCCCTTTATACATGTCTCACAAGGATCCTTGGACACACTAAAATTCTGTATTCCCTTTACCATATCCTTTATTATAGACATACTCTTTCTATTTAGATGTCCAAGCCTCCAGTGCCATAAAAAACCTTCTGCTGAATATACTGAATCACTAACATTTTTATGATTACTGTCAATGGTATCCAACTTAAAAATACCCCTTTCGTTACTTGCTGTAGCTATAACTTCACCACTCTCACTGATTACTCTTGCACCCTGCATGTCAAACGTGACTGTATTTCCTTTCTTGACAATTTCCCCTACAGACAGCAGGTTAGTTGCCACATTTTTCACATAATGAACATTGTGTGCTGTAACCATATCTGATTCACCATTTACACTTACATGTAGATCTAGTTTCCCAGCCAGGTGACACTGGAGCTTGTTGCCATCAACAGTAGATTTTCCCATATGAGTCTTATCTTTGATGTCATAAAGAAGTGATTTATCTTTAACAATATGCACAGATGCACCTGAGTCTAAAGTCCATTCCATATCACGATTACTCATCCCATCAAAAGAATAAAAACATGAGAGTGCCTTAACTTTGTTATTGGTCCCTCTCTCTGGGCTATCAGTAACATACCTCTTTTGCTGAGTGTCTGATCTTGGGCTTACTTTTTCTTTGCACTGAGATGCAATACGTCCCATCTTCTGACATTTATAGCACCTCACCGGTTTCTTCTTTTTGTTTTTTGAGTAGAGAGCAGACGCACCTTCCTTCTCCAATGTACAACAGCTTGGAGCACTCTTTACGTCCTGCAGGATCTTCACCTTAACACTGTCGCCTGTGATTGGTATACCCGAGCTTTCAAGTCCCATAATCATAGGTGCATACCTTTTGGGCAGTCCTGCCAACAGCAATGTTCCTATCCATTCGTCAGCGATCTCGAATCTGATGTTTCTCAGTCGGTTTGACGTGGTTATTATTTTGTTAACGTATTCGTCTACACTCTTACATTTGTCCAGACAAGTGGTAATTAACTCACGTAATAAGCCTACTTTTCTCATAAGACCACCATCCTCGAATGCACTTTGTAAATTGTCCCAGACTTCTTTCGCTGTAGCAGCTTTTTCAACGTGAACATAATTCACCGAATCAATCAGTAATATCAATTTTGATTTTGCTTTCCTATCCTTATTTGAATAATTCTGATCTGTGGATTTCATTGTCCCATCTACCACGTCCCATAGGTCGTCTAAACGTAAATACGCTTCTACTACGAACTTCCAGGTTGCATAGTTTTCGCGACCTATAAGTCTTTCAATCTGAGGAATTTGTGCCGCACTCGTTCTTAACAGTAACTTGCTTTTTATTGCTGTAAAGAACACCAAAAAATAATGCAGAAAAAATTGCGATTGTCTTGTAAGGATAACTTGCACTTCACGTAAATTGGAACTTTTCCAATACTTTCTCCCTACTATTTTATTGATATACTTATTCCAAATGCAGCCTGGGCCCATAACCTATTGGAATTTGCACAGCTGAATAAGTATTAAGGAGAAAAAAGGACATTTTACTAATAACTATATTTGCACATTCGAGAACAAAAAAATTTACGGCGAACACAACAGAATAATTAGCACACGCAAAGAGTGTTAGACAATGCCAAAGAGGTCTATTTTACACAGTGGACTTTGCGCCGTCACACACGAAATATATTGTTCACATAATTCCAACAGATTATCTCACTTAAGGGTGTCTATTAGAGCATCAAGATATCTCCCAGGATTTCTCAGTCTTTACAGTTTTTATATCCAAGTTACAAATAGCAGCTTTCGTCCATACTACTCAGAGGAATTAAAATAATATAAATTATGTTCATCCCTGTGAAAGTTAGAAGTGATGTTAAGTAACTTTTCAAAGACTATATTTGGAATAATATTCACTCTTACAGTTATTTTGTTCTTGTCCTAAGGAAGCCAGACCACAAGAGTAAGTTGTTTTTCACAAACATTAGGCAGGTTTGCAGTCAGATTAATACTAAACTGACCCATATGACAAGAGACAAAATAAGATGTAACTTAATAATGATCATAAGTATGTGGAGTAGTGAATTAATGATGACTGAATGAGTAATTAATTAAGAAATTTAAGCAAGGATAGAAACACAGCAGTCAATCACAATTCCATTGGTTTTTCATTGTTTTTGTATATACAGATTTAAACTATAAATAGCTGTCTTCAGTGAATTTGAGTTAGCTACCATTCAACAAACCTGCAGCAGTACATGTCACCAAATGACTTTACTGATGTACAGACAGAAGGACACTGAAGATGGCTATTTATAGCCGAAATCTGGATATGCAAGAATAATAAAAAAAACTCATCAGAATGTGAATGATTGCTGTGTTCCTATCCTTCCTTAAATTAATTTACAGTCACTGCGACAACTGTTCCTTGTGGAATCGAAGTTGTTTGGCGAAGAAATATTGTCTGTACTGAATACCAATTGAAAGTTATGTAAACACAAATGATGGCAGATAAAAATTTTGACTGTAATTAAAATAAAGAAATGGGATTGGGAGGTTGCTACAAATGGAATGTTACAATTAATGGATAAGAAAAAATGTGGACTGCCAAACATAATACAGCATCACTAACAGCAAGAACTGTAACATTACATCAACACATAAAAAAGGAACTTTATTACTGTTACAGAATTTAGTTACATACTTACTTATCATTTCTAGAGCCAGCTGTGCCACGTCACTGATGATCAATTTTCTCTATATGTTTTCTTCATTATTAACATTGTTTGTGTCATTACTATAAAACAGTGGAAAATCGAAGATGGAATAATGACAATATTATCAAAAGATTAGATGGCTACTCATTATATAGCAAACACACACACACACACACACACACACACACACACACACACACACACACGAATGACCACTATCCCACTATCTTTGGCTGCTGAGGCCAGGTGAGACTTCTCCAGATCAGAGAGTGACAAGAGTGACAATGCATAACAGTCAATGAAATGAGCCAGACATAAGTTAAGTATAAAAATAAATGTACATTTCGTACATAATACAGAAAACAAATATGAGAAACATTTTCACAGGATGTGAACTGCTTCTAAATAAAACTGGCAAGAACAGACTCTCATCAGACATAAGTAATGAAGTAATCGGCAAAAGCAAAAACTAAAGGAAGCAAGTGAATTATCCAACAAACAATTGGGAAAATTGGAGTTTCATAAGTGATGGGCAGGACAAGACATTCTGCTAAGCATTACTAAATGTCATCTCTCAGAATTATCTGGACCAGATAGTTCAAGAGCCCTCTCATAATGGAAACAGAACAGACCTAATAGCAACAAGTAGACCAGACCTCTTTGAGAATGTCCATACTGAAACTAATGAGCAAGACCCAGTTGTAGCAATAATGATTAATACAGTAAAAAGGGTAGTTAAATGAAAGATTTACATATTTAGTAGGAAGGTTTACATATTTAGTAAGTCAGATAAAGGGGCAGCTGTCTCACATCTCAGTGAGGAACTCAAAACATTTATCTTTGGACATCAGTGTGTGGGTGGACTTGGCTCAAGTATGAAAGAACAGATGACCAAACACTAGATGGATATGTACATGTATACAGAACAGTGCATGATGGGAAGAAGCTTAAATTATACGTAGCAACTGCAAAGAAACAGAGACTTATGCTTAATAGATGTGAAACAAAGTATACATCCATGGACAGAAAGCTGCTGAATGAAAGCAAGCTGTCAGAAAGCTGTCAAGTAAGCAATGCATGAAGCTTTCAGTGACTACTGTAACAGAATCTTATTGAAAGATTTCTCGCAAAACCCAAAGAGATTCTAGTCATGGATGACATGAGAACTGAAATTAATCATAGTATAACAAAAGCTAAAATACTTAGTTCCATTTACAAATATTCCATTACTAAATAAGATACAGATGTGCTATCCCAGTTTACTTCTCACACCACTGCAAAGATGAGTGATAAACAACTGTGCCAAGAGATTCAAAACAATCACAGATTACACCTGTCTACAAGGAAGGTAACAGGAAGAACGCACAAAACTAGCACTCAGTCTCATTGACATCCATCTGTTGTAGAATACTGGTACATATTCTGAGTTAAAAATAATGAGGTATTTCAGAATCACTTCCATGCCAACCAGTATGGATTATGAAAACATCAATTGGGCAAAACCAAATTTGTGCTTTTCTAGTTGTGATCAAAGCACTTATATCCTTGCTGGATCGATGGATACTTGGCCTGCATCCCATCACTCACATGAACAGCATAAACAAAATAGTTCTGTGACTGTAGCTCCGATTGTAGCAATGTGGATGCCAAGGGTGGAGCTTGCCATAGGCTAGTTTGTAAACATGTTGTTTTATCAACATGAGTATTCCAGATGCTGTATTTATTTACAAGTGGTATACACTGTCCAGTGTAATGGTGCCATCAGTGGATACTTGTGGTCTGGTAACCTGTTATTCTTAGTTATGTTGCTGAGTAGCTACAGTCTGAGGGTATGACATTTCTCACATTACATCTTAAAAAGCCACAGATCAAGGAAATCAATTACATTAAGTATTTCCTGACTTCTGAGAAGCATTTGACTCAGTACCACACAGGGTTGTGCTCTACCAAAACTATAGTTTAGTAATTTTGGAATACTACATAAATTACATACTAAATGGTAGGATTACCAGTAGTGTTTGATAGAGAATGAAACATAAATGAATGTCTTGGATAACAATCATTTGGCTGGTGTTGTAAATAATTTATTTAACACTTGGTCTTTTAGCCTAGAAGACACATCAAGTTAGATCTGCTAAATTAGAAAAAAGTATTCACTACAGTTTTGGTCAAGTTACAGTTACAATCAACAGCAAAAAATAGAGCAAATTACCTTTATGGTGAATCATGACATTAAAGTTGCAACATGGGTGGGACCAAACATTCCTTGTCTATAAATAAATGATGCAATTAGTGGATAGTCAGCTAAGTGGGATGTATAGTTCATCAAGTGTGCCAATCTGCTAATTGCATCATTTATTCATAGACAAAGAATGTTTGGTTCCATTCATGTTGCAACTTTAATGTCATGATACACAATGTAAGTAATTTGCTTTGTTTTTCACTATTGATTGTAACTATAATTTGGCCACAATTGTAACAAATGATTTTTCTAATTTAACAGCTCTAACCTGGTGATGTGGCTTCTTGGCTACAAAACCAGGCATTAAATAAATTATTTACATGAGTAGCCAAGCATTTGTTATTCTAGATCTCTACTTATGGCTGTGGTTGTTCCACATACAAGATAGTGTGTGATAACGGAATGTGTAAGAGAGAAACTGAGAACCAACAACTTCTCTTTGTTTTTTTGTTTGTTTATTGTTTTTTCACATAATTAGAACCTGTCATAATTCAATGTTTGTCCATAATGTATTAAAAAAAATGGTTCAAATGGCTCTGAGCACCATGGGACTTAACATCTGAGGTCATCAGTCCCATAGAACTTAGAACTACTTAAACCTAACTAACCTAAGGACATCCCAAACATCCATGCCCAAGGCAGGATTTGAACCTGTGACTGTAATGGTCGCACGGTTCCAGACTGAAGCGCCTAGAACCGCTCGGCCCCCCCAGCTGGCTTATTTATTTTACATCCTTACTGAATGTGAATTGCATTTTGTAAGTAATAAAAATTAGTTGATCATGTAACTTCCGCACATTTATGTAAACAAAGTAATTACTTTTTATCCTAGGTCATACACAAACATAAAAATATGTACTCTGTTCTGAATCGCATGTTCTTCATCATGACCATTGGCAGGAGTTTTCCGTAACTACTGATAAATGCAAAAGTTGTGTACGAACAACAGAAACATATTTTATGTAAGTTTAACAAAGTACTGAAGCATTGTTTAATAATTTTTATTTCATCTTTTTTATTTTTTTATTTTAGGTTTCTGTTGAAGGAATTGTGTTATCTAGCACTACACAATAAATCTGTATTGTTTCCTTTATTTTTACTATAACATCCCTCTGTTTCGTGTTACAAATCAACAAATTTGAATAAAACTTGTATTAAACATTGACAGTTTCAATTTTGCTATAAATACTGTTTGTTTTTCAGTAACAGACAGGACAATAACTATATATAACAAAAATGTTCTGTCGGTTACCGATCTCTTTAAATATCCTCACTCAGTTAATAGATGGTCCACCACTTCCACTTTGTAGGGGAATCTAGTAAGACACTGATCACATATGAAAAAAAAGAGATAGTTTTGAGGTAAAAATGCCTAATAGGTATGCAACACACCTAACATACAGGTAATGCAGATACGACCTTAACTGACAAAACTACTAGGAAAACTTCTGTAGTCTACACTTACTTATGTTAGTCCATGTGCACAGTTGCCTACAATAGTTTTACAACTCTAGTATCACATCAATGTTAATAAACATTGATGTGCAAGATTATATGATGTATTAAACAATATTTGTGACAGGACAGAAGATTTCTGATGGGCAGGATGCAGCATGTTACTTTGGATGTACTTATCAATAGACGCAAAAGTAACTTCAGGCTTGTCCCATGGAAGTGTGCTGGGACCATTTTTGGTAGCTGGCAGAAACTATTAGTAGTAACCTCAGATTTTATTCAATATGACGAAGTAATCTGTAATGAAGTACTGTCTGAAAAAACCTGCAGAAATATCACTCAGATCTTGATAAGATTTCATACTGACACAAAGATTAATTTAAAATTATGCACTTCGCAAAATGAAAATAGTTATTATTCTGTGACTACTGTAGCAATGATTTACAATCAAAATCAGTCTTCATACACAAATACTTGAGTGCAACGATTTATAGGTATATGAAATGGAACAATCAAGTAGGCTCAGTCATAAGTAAGGCACATGGTTGACTTTGGTTCATTGGCAGGATATTGGGAAAATGCAATCGATATAAAAATGAGATTCCTTACAAAACAATTGTGCATTCCTCATTAGAATACTGATAAAGTGCCTGTGACCCATGCTGTTGTAACTGCTATCGGGACGGTCAAGGGGTTGAAATGACAGAAAGCACGGCAGGACCCGTGGAGAGGCCCGCGAACAACAACACAACAGGAGAGGAGGGACACGACCAATGGAGGACAGAACGAACAACAAGATCGAACAATGGAGTCACAAGGAAACCTAACAAACACATCCACTTGTACACAGAAGAAGAAAGTAAGTAAGCTGTCTAATGCAAGGTGATGTGTCCACAGACGTACGCAAGATTAGACTGGCTGGGTGAGTGAGAGGCAGGCACTTAAGTACTCTATCGGGAGTGCCGCTATTGGCCACTGCAACCACGTGTTCCACTGTGGCACCCTCACACTAAAAGCGGGCCAGGAGGCGCGCGCCACCACAGCTTACGGCGCAATGGTGCAGAAACCTCTAGGGGTCTTCGACGTCCATGATGTCTGGCGCAGATTCAAATTCCGCGGCACGCAATACCAGATCCCTCCCCCCTGAATCTTGTACCTAGGGTCAGAAACGCTCCGGACGGTACCGAGGTGGGTGGCGGTGAGAAGAGGAACTGGGGGCATCAACCGCAATTGGCGGGGGAGGAAGGGACGCCTGAGGTATCCATGACAGCTGATCCAGAGTCCAGGGTGGGGGAGGGAGCCGCCGATACGCCCAGAGGCAGAGAGGGCCGGCGGCAGGCCCATGGGGAGACAGCAACCGGGGACAGCGACGGTGACTCGAGGACCACGTCTGTACCTGAAGGAGGTAGGGAAAGATGCGGCGGCATGAATCCCGTGGCAGCACGAGGGCGGAGCTGATTATGATGGCGGCACTCCAACCCTTTTGACATCTGCACCAATGTCACACGCCACTCATGGGCCACAACGACCGTGGTGGGTGTCCAACCTGCCTTATACCCATACTTGCGGGCCCACACAGCCGTGCCAGGGGCATACCACTGTGAGGGCCAGGAGTGGGGGTGGGAGGAGGATGGCATCAGCAAATGGAGCAGGGTCCGTGGCTGTCGCCCATGAAGGAGCTCTGCCGGACTGCATCTGTCAATTGGCGTAGTGCGATAGATGCTCAAAAACAGAGTGAGGGCCAACGTGGTTGGAGTTCTGTTGACCGCCTTAGTCAACTGGTGTTTAAAAGTGTGGACAAGCCTCTCTGCCGCACCACTGGACAAAGGATGGAAAGGGGGGCTACGGATATGTTTGATACCGTTGGCATGACGGAAATCATGAAAGGAGGACACCATGAACTGGGGACCATTATTGGAGACCAACGTGTGTGGCAGGCCCTCAATGGTGAGAACCTGGGCCAGGGCCATGAGTGTAGCCTCCATGGTGGTAGATGCCATGCGGACAACATATGGGTATTTGGAGTAGGTATCAACGATGAGTAACCACATGGACCCCAAAAACAGGCCCGCAAAATCAATATGGATGTGATCACAGGGCCAGCGAGACACAGACCAGGGTGCAAATGACTGAGGGAGGCTTGCCTGGTGACGTGCTCATACAGTGCACACACAGACCATGTGCTCAATATCGCCATTGATGCTGGGCCAATACACATGCCAGCGAGCCAAAACTTTCATACGGGACATACCCCAATGCCCGCAGTGTAACAAACTGAGCACCAGAAGCTGTAATTCCAGAGGGATGACCAGCCGGTGGGCATCCAACTCCATGGCCAACAGAAGGACATCATCGAACATGGAGAGCCTGTAGGACAGGTGGCGCCAGGGGCTGAAATCAGACTGCATCTGATGAGTAACATAGGATGGCCACCCATTGACCACGTAGTTGAGAACCTGCCACAAGACAGGGTCAGGGCAGGTAGCCGCAGCAATGTGAGCAGCCATAAGAGGCAGCCCGTCCAGCGCATCCCAGCAGGCAGAATCAATGTGAAAGCAGAGGACCTCCTGTTGGTCAAAGCCAGGATCGGGGCCAGTTGGGAGACGTGACAAAGCGTCCACATTAGCATGGTAGGTGGTGGGCTTATACCAGATGGTGTAAGCATAATTACGTAAAAACAATGCCCAGCACTGGAGATGTTGTGCCGTCCACACTGGAAGGTGAGAGTGGGGTCCGAAAAGTGTAACCAAGGGTTTATGGTGCGTCAGGAGGGTGACTTTGCCCCAAAGAGATAGGTGTGAAATTATTGGCTGGTGAACATGATTGTCAGGGCCACCTTTTCAATCTGGGAGTAGTTCCATTGTGCTGGGGTCAACATCTTAGAGCAATAAGCGATGAGCTGTTTGGAGCCATCGTCATCTCGGTGCGCAAGGATGGCCCCAATGCCATATGCCGATGCATCAGTTGCCACAACCAAGGGATGGTCCGGAGAGAAGGGAGTAAGGCAAGGGGCAGACTTCAGCATCACCTTTAAATGGAGAAAAGCCTGGTCACAGGCAGGAGTCCAAGCAAAAGGTACCCCTTTGTGATGCAAGTGATTGAGGGGTTGAGCAATGGAGGCAGCCTGGGGCAAGAACTTTAAGTAATAAGTAACCTTGCCCAAAAACACCTGCAGTTCAGATAAGTCCTTGGAACGAGGAAGGGCCTCAATGGCCGTGACATTATGACCCAAAGGGCAAATGCCATCTTTGCTAAGCCAGTGGCCTAAGTATTCCACTTCCGGTTGAAGAAAACATCACTTGTCCAGACGACAGTGTAGACAGGCAGACTGCAGAGCGTGAAATAAGGCGCCGAGGTTTTGCAGATGTTCCTGGCGGGAACGCCCGGTGTCCAAGATAACATCCAGATAATTCACATCCCATCTTCATCACCAAAACGGTATAACTGCAACAGGGATGGTCGCGGGGGTTGAAATGACAGAAAGCGTGACGGGACCTGCGGAGAGGCCTGCGAATAACAACACAATGGGAGAGGACGGACACGACCAATGAAGCACAGAACGAACAACAACAAGATCGAACAACAGAGTCACAAGGAAACCTAACAAACACGTCCATTCATACACAGAAGAAGAAAGTAAGTAAGCTGTCTAACGCGAGGCGATGTGTCCACAGAAGTACGCGAGATTGGACTGGCTGGCTGAGCGAGAGGCAGGTGCTTAAGTACGCTATCGGGGGCACTGCTATTGGCCGCTGGAACCACGTGTTCCACTGTGGCGCCCTCACACTAAAAGCGGGCCAGGAGGGGCCCACCGCCACAGCTTACAGCGTGATGGTGCAGAGACCTCTAGAGGTCTTAGACGTCCATGACATCTGGTGCGGATTCAAATTCCGCGGCGTGCGGTACCAGACATACCAAATAGGAGTAAGAGGGGATACTGAAAATATTCAATGAAGGGCATCATGAATGCTCGCAGATCTGTTTGATTCACAGATTGTCATAAAACTGCTGAAAAACTTGAACTGGCAGATGCCTGAAGATAGATATGAACTATCCCATGAAAGCATACTTACAAAATTTCGAGAACTTGTATTACATGAAGAATCTAGAGATATTCTTCAGTTACCTACATATCATTCCTGTAGATACTTTGAGGTGGAGGTCATAAATGGAGCAAGTATGAGTATTATGTTGAGGGCTGCATACATTAGGAATCAAGGTGCTGCTTTTACATCACTGTTGCAGTACCTTCCTTCCACGGTAGTTCCATGAGTACGAAAAGTCTGAGAACTATGGCACTGTGGTCACTTCTTCTCATAAACTTGTTCTCTCTTACGAAGCATGCAGGAGTGAAAGGCTAGTTGTGAATTAGTGCGGAAGTTGAGTTCATGAGTTTTAGCAAAAAGTGTACAAAATTAAGAATGTGTTCATTAGAGGAGTGATGCCTGAAATAAGTTCCATGCAGTATTTCACTCCTCAGATGAAAAATGTAGAAATTTCATCCAATGCAAACAAAATGGTTTTATTCTTGTGTATTAAACCTTCATGATGAGAAAATGTATGTGCTCCATCAAACAAAACTTGGGCACAGAGTAACATCACTCTTATGTTCCTGAAAACAAAAATCACATTATCTCTGTATTATTTTGGTCATGGTAATTTGTATTTAAGGGGTAACAGTAAGTTGTGTAGTTTATCATTCATTTCTATAACTTTTTTTAAGAGTGTTGCAAATTTATTTTAATAATCAATCACCATTTAGAGGATTCATTTCTTACTCGTGTCATGTTTTCTTGTACTGTCGGCAAAGACTCAATAATATCTCAAAAGTGTATGTTTGCCAATGTTATCATTAGATATTTTCTGAATAGGTAATGAATATTATAATGAATTTTCAATGAAAACAATCAATTTTTGACAAAATAATTTAATTGGATAGATAAAAAATCTACTCATCAAGTGGTGGCAGAACACACACATGAAAAAGGGTTGAAATTAGGCAAGCTTTTGGACCAGTGACTCTTTCTTCAGGCAAAGGGGATGAAGGGGAAGGAAGAGGGGTGAAGGAAAAGGACTGGAGAGGTCTAGGAAAAAGTATAGATGTCAGGAAAGTCATCCAGAACAGAGGGGCAGGAGAGACTTACCACACAGGATAAGAAGGAAAGAAAAAGAGAAGGAAAGAAAAATAAATTTTCAGCATCTTTGAAAAACATACACACATACAAATACAGGCAATACCACATTTCTGTGATTATACTTGCGTATTCACTCTCCTTTCTGCAGGGGTCGAGTCTGCCTGTACCTGACAACAGATTCAAGTGATGAGTTTTTGGATAAATGGGCAGTGGCCGAGACTCACAAGTTGAGTCTCTGAGCACACAGAAATGGCAAGTTTAGAGATGATGTCACAAGACTTACTGTTGAGTTTAAAGCGTGTATATGAAGCTCATTTCTGATCTCTATTGTGAAGACAGACTTAGACTAATTATAGTAAGCAAAGAGGCACCCCTCCCAAATAAAATGAAAAATAATACCTTTGTCTTTAAGAAATCACTTTTTTGTCCACGTTGTATGCTCCCTGAGACTGCTTCATCAGGTGGAAGGACCCCTTGCAGCAGAGGTTGCAGTGCAGGGTGATATTAGGTGATGTGAGAGTATGCTCCTATGTAGCTGATTCTTGGGGCTGATGAGGCCTCTGTGAGACCTTCAGGGTACTGGAAAAGGGAGTTCTTATCACGGCGAATCTGTCATTCACAGGTGACAAGGCTGTATGGGAGTGATTTTATGCTATGGAAGGGATTACAGTTGTCAAAAATGCAGGTATTGTTGGTGCTTAGTGGGTTTGATGTGGACAGAGGTATGTATGGAGTCATCAAGGAGGTGGATGTCAGCATCCAGGATGGTGGCGTGTGTCCACATTAATCCCACTAACCGCAAATAGTACTTTCATATCGATAGCTGCCATCCTTTCCACACCAAAAAATCCCTCCCATACAGCCTAGCCACTTGAGGATGTCATATCTGCAGTGATGAGTACCCCCTTGCCCAGTAAGCTGAAGGCCTCACAAAGGCCTTCACAGACTGACAAATACCACCACCCCCCACTCCCCCAAACACAGTCCACATACACAATCCTCCCACCATCCCCAAGAATCAGCTACAAAGGAGCACCTCCCTTGTCACCCATCCATTATCAACCTAGGCTGGAACAACTGAATCATACGCTCTACCACATCCTGCCCTGAAATGAAGATCATCCTATCCAAGATCCTTCCCATCCCCCCTAAAGTTGTGTTCCATCGTCCAGACAACCTACACAATAACCTGGTTCATATCATCCTGAATCATATCTCTGTGGCAGACCAAGATGCAAGATCTGCCCAATCCACCCATCCACCCATTCTACTCCAGTCCTGTGAGGATTATCCTATCCCATCAGGCACCAGGCCACCTGTGAAAGCAGGCATGTCACGTACCAATTCTGCTGCAAATACTGCACAGATTTTTATGTTGGTATGATCACCAACCAGCTGTCCACCAGAATGAATGGCCCCCACCAAACTGTTATCAAGAATAAAGTTGACCACCCAGTGGCACAACATGCAGCTGAACACAACATTCTCAATTTCAGTGGCAGCTTCACAACCAGAGTCGTCTGAATCCTTCCTTCTATCACCACTACGCAGATGGGAGTTATCATTACAAAACATCATCCACTCCCTTAATCATCCTGGCCTCAGTCTCAGGCAAACTACTGCCCCTGCATCCTCCACACAACAGTTTCCTTTTCTTCTGTCCTGTCACCCTCTTCCAATTCACATCCTCAAGTCGCCTTCAGCATGTGCACTTCCCGATGGCTGCTACAAATGTGCCACCCTTTATACCTGTCACCCCTCCATTCTGCATTCTGAGTCAGCAAACTAGCTGCTTCCCTCCGAACCACAAGCTGCCCACCCCAATCCCTCTCCCTGCCTCCCACCTCCTTCTTCCTTCACCCATCCAACCCGACACAACCACCACCACAACCAGAGCGCCTGCCGAAAAATAGCATTCACACTGTTAGTTGAGCTGTCACCATGTAGGAGCATAGGCATTTTGTGTGTGTGTGTGTGTGTGTGTGTGTGTGTGTGTGTGTGTGTGTGTGTGTGTGTGTGTGGGTGGGTGGGTGTGTATTTACCATCACAAAAATTAATTTCATTCAATTAAAATTCAATACCATACATCAAGAAATATAAAAACAAGCTGATCACTCAATACAGCTAGAGCTTGTGATAATTATGTCTTAAATTTATAATATATGCAATTTAAGCAATATGTAAACAACAAATCTTAGTTGATGAAATAATTAATGCTCTTTCAGTTTTACTGACATTTACAGTGTATTAAAAGATTGGATATTTTCATGCAGTGTCTTTTTTTGTGAAAAATTACATGTGAATGGTAAACACAGTAATCTTTACATGTATGACTAACTGAACTTTCAGCAATATTGTTGCATTCCATCCTGAATTTTCCATTGTTTCATTGAACTTTTATACATCTGATGAAAGAATTTGTTTCGATTACGGTCTGTTGTGGCAAATTTACTAGTAAATAACTTAAATGAATAAACAAACTCATTTACTTGAATATTTGCAAATGAAACAGAATGTTTATTGGGTGGTTCACTAAAACAGTATCAGTCACTTCAATATTGTCTCTCATGATCTGCAACATTACATGCCACCCCCCCCCCCCCAACCACGAATCTCCTGCATAAATTATTTGTTATTTATGCAGGAGATTTTGCCAGAGTGTGATTGTAACAAACCAGCAGAGCACAGAAAAGTAAGCCTTTACATGTAGAAATTACTTGTCACAACATTTTCTTGAGAAGAATTGTTGTTTGCATGGTGAATAAGAAAATGGTCCATAATCTGTTTTGTATTTCAGAAATCACAAACTTTACCATACAGTGGACAAAACCGTTAAATAATCTAAATATAACACAGTAGAAGTTCATTAATTAAGGATTTAATCTAATCCTTGAACTTCAGCATAAAGCAGACAACATTAACTGTTGGTGAAGTAATTCACAGTTTCACAAAAATCTTGACACTGAACAGATGAATTCTCATAATAATCATTATGTAGTCCTAGTAATGCAGAAGTCTTGACATAAACTTCATCATAACAACTTCTGCTAACTTCTTTTCCATATTATTTGAAATATTAAACTGTGTAAAATTAACTTCAGTCATAGCAAAAATTGTATTAACATTTGTAAATTTCTTTGAGTGAATTTATGTTGACACTAATTACATAGTTATAACTGACAACTCATAGAGAACTCATAGTATTGGTAGTAATAAATAATTTTAGTAGAGGGACAGAATAGAGGTGGAAGATACACTCCTGGAAATGGAAAAAAGAACACACTGACACCGGTGTGTCAGACCCACCATACTTGCTCCGGACACTGTGAGAGGGCTGTACAAGCAATGATCACACGCACGGCACAGCGGACACACCAGGAACCGCGGTGTTGGCCGTTGAATGGCGCTAGCTGCGCAGCATTTGTGCACCGCCGCCGTCAGTGTCAGCCAGTTTGCCGTGGCATACGGAGCTCCATCGCAGTCTTTAACACTGGTAGCACACCGCGACAGCGTGAACGTGAACCGTATGTGCAGTTGACGGACTTTGAGCGAGGGTGTATAGTGGGCATGCGGGAGGCCGGGTGGACGTACCGCCGAATTGCTCAACACGTGGGGCGTGAGGTCTCCACAGTACATCGATGTTGTCGCCAGTGGTCGGCGGAAGGTGCACGTGCCCGTCGACCTGGGACCGGACCGCAGCGACGCATGGATGCACGCCAAGACCGTAGGATCCTACGCAGTGCCGTAGGGGACCGCACCGCCACTTCCCAGCAAATTAGGGACACTGTTGCTCCTGGGGTATCGGCGAGGACCATTCGCAACCGTCTCCATGAAGCTGGGCTATGGTCCCGCACACCGTTAGGCCATCTTCCACTCACGCCCCAACATCGTGCAGCCCGCCTCCAGTGGTGTCGCGACGGACGTGAATGGAGGGACGAATGGAGACGTGTCGTCTTCAGCGATGAGAGTCGCTTCTGCTTGGTGCCAATGATGGTCGTATGCATGTTTGGCGTCGTGCAGGTGAGCGCCACAATCAGGACTGCATACGACCGAGGCACACAGGGCCAACACCCGGCATCATGGTGTGGGGAGCGATCTCCTACACTGGCCGTACACCACTGGTGATCGTCGAGGGGACACTGAATAGTGCACGGTACATCCAAACCGTCATCGAACCCATCGTTCTACCATTCCTAGACCGGCAAGGGAACTTGCTGTTCCAACAGGACAATGCACGTCCGCATGTATCCCGTGCCACCCAACGTGCTCTAGAAGGTGTAAGTCAACTACCCTGGCCAGCAAGATCTCCGGATCTGTCCCCCATTGAGCATGTTTGGGACTGGATGAAGCGTCGTCTCACACGGTCTGCACATCCAGCACGTACGCTGGTCCAACTGAGGCGCCAGATGGAAATGGCACGGCAAGCCGTTCCACAGGACTACATCCAGCATCTCTACGATCGTCTCCATGGGAGAATAGCAGCCTGCATTGCTGCGAAAGGTGGATATACACTGTACTAGTGCCGACATTGTGCATGCTCTGTTGCCTGTGTCTATGTGCCTGTGGTTCTGTCAGTGTGATCATGTGATGTATCTGACCCCAGGAATGTGTCAATAAAGTTTCCCCTTCCTGGGACAATGAATTCACGGTGTTCTTATTTCAATTTCCAGGAGTGTATAACACAGAAAATGAAATCTGAAACTGTAGTAGAAGACAGCAAATTTTGAAACATCCTGGCTGATTAAAACTGTGTGGTGGACCGAGACTCGAACTGAGGACCTTTGCCTTTCACGGGCAAGTGCTCTACTAACTGAGCTACCCAAGCACGACTCACGCCCCGTCCTCACAGCTTAAATTCCACCAGTACCTTGTCTTCTACCTTCTAAACTTCACAGAAGCTCTCCTGCGAACCTTGCAGAACTAGCACTACTGGAAGAAAGGATATTGCGGAGACATGGCTTAGCCCCAGACTGGGGGTTGTTTCTAGAATGAGATTTTCACTCTACAGTGGAGTGTGCGCTGATATGAAACTTCCTGGCAGATTAAAACTGTGTGTCGGACCGAGACTCGAACTCAGGATCTTTGCCTTTGGCGGGCAAGTGCTCTACCAACTGAGCTACCCAAGCACGACTCACGCCCCGTCCTCACAGCTTTAATTCTGCCAGTACCTCGTCTCCTACCTTCCAAACTTCACAGAAGCTCTCCTGCAAACCTTGCAGAACTAGCACTCCTGGAAGAAAGGATATTGCGGAGACATGGCTTAGCCACAGCCTGGGGGTTGTTTCTAGAATGAGATTTTCACTTTACAGTGGAGTGTGCGCTGATATGAAACTTCCTAGCAGATTAAAACTGTGTGCCAGACCGAGACTCGAGCTCAGGACCTTTGCCTTTTCTGGGCAAGTGCTCTACCAACTGCCAGGAAGTTTCATATCAGCGTACACTCCACTGTAGAGTAAAATCTCATTCTAGAAACAACCCCCAGGCTGTGGCTAAGCCATGTCTCCGCAATATCCTTTCTTCCAGGAGTGCTAGTTCTGCAAGGTTCACAGGAGAGCTTCTGTGAAGTTTGGAAGGTAGGAGACGAGGTACTGGCGGAATTGAGGCTGTGAGGATGGGGCGTGAGTCGTGCTTGGGTAGCTCAGTTGGTAGAGCACTTGCCCACCAAAGGCAAAGGTCCCAAATTCGAGTCTCGGTCCGGCACACAGTTTTAATCTGCCAGGAAGTTTCATATCAGTGCACACTCCGCTGTAGAGTGAAAATCTCATTCTAGAAACAGCAAATTTTGTATTGTGGGCATCCACAGCTCCAGAACTGTATCATGATCAAAAAGGCTGCTTCAGCTGCATAATAATAATTTATTTATGATCCAACCAGTTTCATGGTGTTAGAGCCACATCTTCAGGAACTCATCTGTATATAAGCTAGACAAACCATATTAACATCCTGATTTGGTTAAAATGTAGTTGAACCATATACAGAACTATCTACGAGAATAGTGTACTCACATTTCTTTCATAACTTGGTTCAGCTGATAACCAGTAGATGACCCAACATTCTCTGTCCAATTGTAACAATTTTTTTTAATTGTCCAAGAGATCCATACTCAAGTTGAAATACTGCAGAATACAGGGAGCATCCTTTGATAATGGAAGCCTAGAATAAGGAAAAACCAATAAACTAAATGATTGTGAAAGTATAAAACTAAGTTATGTATAGGTGATGAAAACCTATGTTTACCAGGTAAGACAAAATAAATCCCAAAAGCAGAGCCTGCATAACTGCACAATAAGTAACGAAAGCCACACAGCATTTTATCTAGTCTTGATTTTTGTTGCCTATAGTCCAGTAATGCAGGCTCTGTTTTTGTGATTTACTTTACCTTATTCAGTTAATGTAACAATAGTTTTATACTTTCACATCTATTTAGTTTAGTGTTTTCCTTCTTATTTCAAGCTTCCATTACTGGAATGATGCTCCCTGCATTCTGCCATATTTTAACTTGACTACCAACTCCTTGGATGGTTAAAAAACTTTTTATTACAATTGACCAGAGAACGTATGGTTATCTACTAGTTATTGCTTGAACCATTGTTCCCTGCATTCTGCCATATTTTAACTTTACTGCCAACCTCTTGGACAGTTAAAAAAATTTATTACAATTGGACACAGAATTTTGGGTCATCTACTGGTAATTGTTTGAACCAAATTATGAAATAAATGTGAGTATGCTATTTTCATAGATAGTTTTGTGTACAGTTCAACTACATGTTAACTGAAGCAGGATCATTACATGTTTTGTTCTTGTGACTCTGCTGACATGAATGAAGATGTGGCTCTAACACCATGAAATTAGATGGATCATAAATATTTGTCATAGAGCTGAATCTGTCTCTTACATCATGAAGATGTGGCTCTAACACCATGAAATTAGTTGGATCATAAATATTTGTCATAGAGCTGAATCTGTCTCTTACATCATGGTACAGTGCAAGAAGAGCTCAAGTCCCTGCACTTGCCACAGCACAGATCATACAAAGTGTGTATGTCCCTCTGGGGGTTCACATAAAATAAACTTCCACTAAAAAGCAAAATTAGTTGACAAGTTGCCACTCAACAGATAAAGAATAATGTTATTTCAAATCCTACCCAAAAGAAGTTTAGCACAATTTTCAGATTAGTAAATCAATATAATTTTACACATTTTCTAGTAAAATGTAATAAAACATAATGGCACTAACCAATTCCTAACATAATTATGACATATCAGAATTGCAAGTTTGCACAGAAAACTATAGTAAGAGAAAGACTTAGATTTTTTTTACAGTGGAGACTAATTTGTACACATTGCTTCTAATTCTTGTACAACGATCTAGCATTTTGAAATGAACTGCATTGAGTGTATGTCTTGATCATTGTTACAACCCATATCTTCTATTTTTCATAACAAGTTGATTGATTCTTGAGATCATCCATCTGGTTTTGCTTCAAATTCTCATCTTCTTGACCATTGTCCAGCATTAGCCACTTTCTGTTTTTCTGTGTCATATACACCTTTACCTTTGTGTTTACCAAGGGTGATGATATTTGCTGTGTAACTTGACAGGGAAAGGAGCTGTGACTATTGGAGATAGTGCCACAGGTTATTCCACAGTCATAATGCAACACACACATACCATATTAATCCATACAAATCTAGATGGTGATGATGGTTCAAGGGATGAGGAAATAAGTAAACTGATTATTAACTGTAAAATTGTGAACAGTTGAAATAAAGAGAAGAGAAGTGGTTGTACATAATATGTCAACAGTGTTATCTTTTGCTATTACACGAATTCAGTAATAAAATATACTGAAAAGTACATTATGATTCAGTAAGGTTGGTCTTATATTGTGTGTGATAACTGAAGTATGTGGCAAACTCAATAACAATTTACAACAGTAAAAATATGTTCACTTCTACAGCAGCAGGCCAGGTACAGTTGACAGCCAGCATGCATATGAATTATTAATGATAAATAATCCATCACTAAAAGTTTTAAGGTGTTATGTAAGTTCTTTTAAAAAAGGTTGAATTGAGTATATCGAATAATGTCTGGTTCAATCAGAGATTTAGATTCTGTATCAGTATTCATAATAACATATACTACATGTGCAATGATTATGTAATTAGTTAACTGTCAGTCAAAAGAGTAACAAAACTCCAACGAAATATGGCCTGCTATAGTACAAGTGATTGATCTGGCAGGTCAGTACTCTTCCCACACAACATGCCTGTCCTCCAGGGCAACCTATACCCATAGGCTGGGAAAAACTCATTGTTTTCTGTATCTCCATTCCTATTGGAGATAGGAGGTTATAAACCACACAGTGCTGATACTTGTAGGGCCTGCTGTCTCTCTGTCTCTGTGCCAAATTGATTGAAATCAATCCAGGGGTTTGGGAGGAGATCCCAGACCTACTCACATACACTCTGCTTTATATATAAAAACACACACACACACAAAAAAAAAAACAATGTAGGTACTCCAGTAGAAATAATGACTTTGATCTCCAATATTTTAAGATGCCATGTGCATTGTGCAGGAGAGTTTTAGGGTTTCAGTTGCTATATTTAAAATTCCTTAGTGAATGTACAAGGCCTAAGGTCAATGAATATGTAAAAATAACTACAAAAGAGTGTAAAACTATGCAGGATACACAATTACAAAGGGTGTTAATTCTCTGGTGGTAAGCATAAGGCATGAGAATGACAGAATTTTGTGCTAACATAGCTGTAGCAGTCCACAGTATCGTAGAGCAAGAGTGTTTATAATGTTAATAGCAGCTTTTATGAACTTGAATGGTGCTTTGCCTGTTGAGAATTTCCAGCCTGACATTTGTTTGAGATACTTGCATATATGAATGTGAGTTGACACTTCCACAAGGAGAGGACGTTGCATGAGGATCACATTGTTTTACTGATAACTGATCAATGTTTTAAGTACTTAGCATACCGTCCAAGTAGAAACTCTGAATTTGGGAAGTAATATTATGTTGAAAAAGGAGCATTATAATGATTTGTAAACAGTATATAAATGAGTGAGCATATTGTCAAAATACAGACTTTGTACTGGTGAACAGAGCTATACTGGCCAAAGGTGAACACTGTATTGGATAGATGACATTGTATCAGACTGCATACATTGTTGTTGTGATCTCACTCTATCCTCTGCAAGCTCCTTCATCTCCAAACAACTGCAACTTACATCCTTCTGAATCTGCTTAGTCTATTCATCTCTTGGTCTCCCTCTACAATTTTTACCCTTTACCCTTCCCTCCAGTACTAAATTGGTGATCCCATGATGCCTCAGAACATGTCCTACCAACCGATACCTTCTTCTTGTCAAGTTGTGCCACAAATTGCTCTTCTTCCCAATTCTATTCAATACCTCCTCATTATTTATGTGATCTACCCATCTAAACTTGAGCATTCTTCTGTAGCACCTCATTTCAAAAGCTTCTATTCTCTTCTTGTCTAAACTGTTTATCGTCCATGTTTCACTTCCATACATGGCTACACTCCATACAAATACTTTCAGAAAAGGCTATCTGACACTTAAATCTATACTTGATGTTAGCAATTTCTCTTCATCAGAAACACTTTCCTTGCCATTGCCAGTCTACAGTTTGTATCCTCTCTACTCTGACCATCATCAGTTAGTTTGCTCCCCAAATAACAAAACTCATTTACTACTTTAAGTGTCTCATTTCTTAATCTAATACCCTCAGCATCACCTGATATAATTCAACCACATTCCATTATTCTCATTTCGCTTTTGTTGATGTTCATCTTATATCCTCCTTTCAAGACACTGTCCATTCTGTTCAGCTGCTCTTCCAGGTCCTTTGCTGTCTCTGACAGAATTACAATGTCACTGGCAAACCTCAAAGTTTTTATTTCTTCTCCATGGATTTTAATTCCTGTTTCAATTTTTTCTTTTTTTTTTTTTTTTTTCCTTTACTGCTTCCTCAATATGCAGATAGAATAACATTGGGGATAGCTACAACACTGTCTCACTCCCTTTTCAACCACTGCTTCCTTTTCATGCCCCTTGACTCTTATGACTGCCCTCTGGTGTCTGTACAAATTGTAAATAGCCTTTTGCTCACTGTATTTTACCCCTGCCACCTCCAGAGTCTGAAAGAGAGTATTCCAGTCAACATTGTCAAAACTTTCTCTAAGTCTGCAAATGACATTGCATTAAACCAACAATATTATAATACTCAATGACATATTGTTATGATAGGTGCTGCAAATGTATAAGTCTTTTAAAACATTCATTGTAATAGGCTCAGTTGTAATTAGTCACACTCGATAACTAGTTTTTGATCATTTTTAATGATCATTTTAAGCTCTAAAAGATTCAAAGTTCTTAAAATTGTACCTGGATAAGCAGATAACATAGATGGACAATATTTAAATTTAAAATTCTTAAAATTTTACCCAATTAAACACTAGTTGTGAAAGGTCAAATTTCTTTAAAAAAATTGTCATAAGCTGTAAAATAAAAGGAAAAATACTATAGTACACTTGTGACCACATTCAATGGTATTCAGCATTTTACTGAATCCATTTTGCATCCTAGAGACTCTTGTGTTATGGATGATGGGTACTGGAGGGAGGAAGATGATAGGGGTTAAGGAATGTCACTAATAATGCCCAGTATTAAAATGTAAAAATTATCTTGTCTAAAAGATGTAATGTACATAATTTAAATCTAAGAAGCAATTTGAATAGTGCACCTAATGTGGATATATGAGCAATTTTGTTAGAACTCATAATTAAATTAAAATACTGATCTAAAATGATGAGTGCACACAGTTTTCACAAGGGGGAATCTGAAGTGTTTTTTAAGCTTGTGTACATTGGGCTCAGTCTGCCCACAGCCAAAATGTCTCTCTAGCATACTGCCTGCAAGTGCACTTGGATGCTAAGGCCGTCTTCTGCTGAGTGGGGCTTTAGCAGACTTGGAGAGTTGTTGCTGACTGAACCACCTGAGTATATCATCAAAATTCTGGAAGTACACAGAATTCTGAAGTTACACTAGAGACAGGATTTTATATGGTTCCTTCAGGTGACATCCATTTTATTTATCATTTTTCAGTTTATTTTGCTTTTTATATTTGAAGGTGATCATTAAATGTGTTATAAGCTAGTCATTAAATGTGTTATAAGCTAGTTACCAAGTGTGACTAATTGCAAACATGAATAGTACAATACATATTTTAAAAAATGATGCTGCCCTGAGAAGATAACATTGAATACAAATGTAAACTTTACTCTAAGCAGACAACATTGCATCAAACAATAAACATTGCACTGAGCAGATAAAACTGTATCAAGTAATAAATATTGCATTGGG
Source organism: Schistocerca piceifrons (assembly GCF_021461385.2). Lineage (NCBI taxonomy): Eukaryota > Metazoa > Arthropoda > Insecta > Orthoptera > Acrididae > Schistocerca > Schistocerca piceifrons. The sequence goes on from NC_060144.1 coordinate 28,538,633, forward strand.
CAGGTAACATTGCATCCACAAGAGAATGTTGACCCAATCTGTGTGTAATAGAAATTCAGACAGAAGATGCAACACTGAAAATGAGAAATTACAAAAATGCTACACCTTATGCTTGCCATACACTTCACATACAAAGAAGACATGCCTCCTGAGTGTTCATGCCAGAGTATAATCACAGAAGTGTATTATGACTCAAGATTCCCGTTATATGCATATACGTATTAGTTAACCACTTTAGTCAACTTCAGTTCACTTACATTTTTAAACCAAAATATGACACCTAACAAAGTTCTAGAATCATAAAACAGCCTTGTCCTTACTCATTGATAATTCTACTACCAAAATGGACAAAAATATTAAAGACCTAAAGCTCAGCATAGTAATGACTCATCAGCATTGCAAATCTTAAGAGCTCACAGAGTGAGTAAAAAATAGAGAGATTCTTTCACTTCTTCACATGGGCACAAATCTGTAAAAATCACTTTGACGTTGTGGAAAAGAAAAGAAATAATCAGAAAGATAAAATTAGTAAACTATACAGTAGTAAACAACTTTCAGGGCCATATCAGAAGCTAAAGTTTGTAGAACATGTGATTAATCTTTTAGACTTAGAAACAACCACACAAGAACTCAATGTACTGAACAGAAGCTTCGGATATGCTTCACTACAAAAAGTTTCTGAAAAATGGCTGGAAGCAATAAAAGTACAGCTATAAAATACATTAGGGGAGGATATCATCACTAAACATTTTGTAGCCAACAAACTGGAAAAATCTGATCTCATTTCTAATGCCTAATCACATAAAGAAAGAAACATTTAAGAGGAAAATGAATGATGATAATATTATAGCAATTAGATCAGATTGTCTTAATGAACAAAGTTTACTTTGAAACAAAGAGGAAGATTCCTATACTCTGCCAAATTCCAAAAGATGCAGAAAGACTACACACATTCTTATGAAAACGAAGTAAAAAGTGTTATTAAACTGTGTAAAGTATAATATCTGACTGGTCTCTGCTTTCAAACCAACATGAATCATATAGGTAACAGACTCTATGACCTCCCTAAGCCCCATAAAGTCCTGTAGGGCCTTCATTCTCAGCTCCAATGTTGTGATCAAAATCAAAGTTGAAACCTAGTCATGGTGTTCTTAATTCAATAGACTTAGTGAACAAGTGAAAGGGAATTTAAATCCCCCCTCCTTCCATTCCCAAGCTAGTTTCTTTTGATGTCAACTGCTTATTCACTAATATGCTGGTTAAGGAGTGCCTAAACAGTCTCACAAACTTACTTGATATATTGGGAGCTAACCTTGTTGTCAGAGATGACACAAGGAAGGAAAATTGGCGTTTGGGTGATCTGTATACGTTTTAACTTGTTCACTGTGGAGTTTTGGGGAATCTTCCACTTTTTTTACGTAGTCGTCTTTGTTCCTTAAGACAAGAGTATTCTCATTTTCTGATCTGATTTCTGTAACATTATCATCACTTATTTTCCTCTTGAAATTGTTTAAAACTTATCTTTCTTCATGTGACAGGGCAGTAGAAATGAGGTTAGTTTTTTCCAGTTTGTTAGTTAAAAGATTTTTAGTGGAGTTTTCATTAACTAAAGCACTTTCTAGGTGTATTTTTATTGCTTCCAGTTGTTTTTTGGAAATTTTTTGTGGTGGAACATATTTGGAGCCTTTTCCTAGTACAGTGAGTTATTGATTCATTGTTTTTAAGACCAAAATATTAGTCAGACAATCTGCAAACTTTAGGTTTTGAACTGGTTCTGAAAGTTGCTTACTGTTGGATAGTTCACTGATTTGAGACTTCTACTTTTTGTACATGGTATGTATAATGTCATTAACCTCCTATCTCACTTCAGTGTCCAATATATTAAACTCCACAGGATGTAAGAGGACTGAAATTTACATAAGTTTTAATTTCAGGTGTGCCCACTTACATGATCATGGTGTCTATACCACCATATCATTTCTTCTGCAATCCATATTTTTTTGTACAGCTTGTATCACCCTCTAAGAAGCAGCAGTCTTTCATTTTAGTCTAGTACAGCGAAATTTTGGAACAAGATCCTTCACAAGTGGTGCAGACATGCACGTCCCCTCATTTCACAAATGAAGCTTTGTCTGGGTACCATGGGCTCAAGCTTGACACAAGAGCAAGGGGGATATAAGTTGGTGCCCAGTGGAAGATAGTCAGTCATCTGGACTGACTAAAGGCACGAACAAGTAAGCTTGTCGAAATATCACACAATTTTTCGCTGGTGTTTTGTGCTGTTTGTGGCGAAATAACATTTTAATAAACTTTTGGAGGCATTTGCTCACTGCGTTTTTTAGAGTTTTCGGTGCATTTAAGTCATTTAGTAAATTTCATACTTTAGTTTTCAGCTGACATTTCTTACTGTTTCTAGTGAAACATTTCCGTAAAATTTTCATTCACTGTTTTAACTTCATTGAGTGTTACAGTGGCCACTTGAATTTTTGGTTTTACCTAATAAATTTTGTTAAGTTCTGTTCGTATTGGTATTAGTTGTGGTTTAGTAGTATTAATAAAAGTTATTGCTTTCTTAGTAGAGTAAGAATTTCAAGACTGCTGTTGTTAGTTCTATAAATAATTCTACTGGTGTAACTGAACTTAGGTAACATAGATGTTTAGTTTTTTTCAGTGCCTGTAAAACTTTACCATAAGTGAGAAGTGTGGGCTCTGCCACAGGTTTGTGAGTAGTGGGTTATGATGTGGGAGTTGTTCAAAATATTTTCATGGGGGGGGGGGGGGGGGGGGGGGGGGGGGGGGAAGCAGTGGGGAAGCCAGTGGGCATTCTAGTGAGATCCTCTCCTGAGAATGCAGAATCTGTAGTAGAAATAAGTTGATAGAGGAGGCAGGAGTGTAAGATCTGTGCCCTTCAGGAGCAGTTACAAGATGCAAAGGAGGAACTAAGACAGGTTGAGGAGGGTGAAGGGTGCTGGGGGAATGGGAACTGGCAGTTGGCAAGAAGGCAACTAGGAGGAGGAGGTATTCAGACAGTTGCACTTTGCGTATATGCAATAGATCTGACCAATTGTCAGAGGTGAGTGGAGCCTCTTGTACCTGTAGGTGTAGGAAACATGCAGAGTCCTCAGCCATTAGGAGGCCTAAATCAGTTGCAAAGTCTAACAGAAAGAAGAAGGTTCTGCTGCGAGGTAGTTCACATGGTAGAGGTGTGGGCCAGCAGTTGCAGGAAGTGTTGGGGTGTGAGTACCAGGTCACCAACTTTGTGAAGCCTAGTGCAGGGTTGACTTAGGTGACTGACAGCATAGAGGAGTTATGTAGGAGTTTTATGAAGGAGGATCAGGTAGTGATAGTGGGTGGAGCAGGGAATAGTCTTGAGAGGAGGGGGGAGGGGGGGGGGGGGTATGATGTAGGTGGTGATCTGATAAAGTTAGCGACTCAAACTGGTGGCACTAATTTGCATTTCGTGCAACTGTTTCAGTGTCACGATCAACTTCATATTAATGTGGCTGTTAGGCGTGTTAACATGGGGCTGGAGAAGGCACTGATGGCAGAGGGCATGGGTCACATTGCAGTGGTGCCAGTTGAGTGTAGCAGTAGATCGGGTTTCACTAGGCATGTCCTGCACCTCAATAGGTATGGGAAGGGGAGCCTGGCAAAGCTTATAGGTGACAGTGTAGTGAGTGGTGGTGGGATCACTCATGGAAAAATTCCTGTAGTAGTTGGTGTTAGAACTGCATCTTTTTTAGATTAAAGTCAGCTGACAGGTATACCTGCTTAAAGGAAGTCTCTCTAAGCAATCACCTTCAGAGTATGTCATGTTTCCAAGTAGAGAAGGAATTAGCTTATTTCATCAAAATATAAGAGATATTAGAGATAAAATTAGTGAAGTGCTTATAGGTGTTGACTCTGAAATTATTGGTATATCGGACCACCACTTAAATAATTTGACAATTCAGAGGCTTCCTTTACCAGGATTAGCTGGTTGTTTTTCAAGGATTTCCTTGCAGAGTGTGTGACATTTGCCTGCTTTATTTCTTTGTTGATTGTCCTTGGTGTTGATGTACTGAGTTGCTACACTGGCTGAAAAATGGGCTTTGTAATTTCAACACTGACTACTGTAAATAATGTAGCCGACAGCTTTACTTTCAGTATTCACAACCCTCCAACATTACACAGTTATATGGCCAGTGCACTATTGTTTAACTTTTGATAAGTCTCATTAATACATTGCAGGCAAACATCCATATACTGATACAATACTTTAAATTAAACATCTATGAGCAGTAAAAGCCTAACCACACAGTTCACTGTTCTTGTATAATAATAAGGTACATATGGAACAGACACTGTCATTGTTTTAACACATGGCCTATTGGTGTAACACTTATTTCACAGTGAAGTGGATGCATTTATGTTGATCTAACCAATACAGGTTCCTCATCTGAAACTCGTCCATGGACTGACTGTCTTGTGACCAAAAATCGGGCCCTTATATATCCTCACAATAATAGGTACTGAAACTACACATTGTTCAAAGTTAAATTTACAGAAATTACAATTAAAACTTAACTCATTAAATTAACTGAATACATCGAAAAATTGTTTCTTTTTAATAGTTTCTTCTACTATAAGAGTTAAGCCAAATTATTTCTTTAAACAATGAAATTAACATATATAGTTATGCAAACAATACTTTTGATGAAACTGAAAATTACTTTGGAATTAATTAAGGACTGGCTTTGCTAACATGTTTTCAAATAGAGCCAAATAGATCCTTTAAGAATATTATTAGTTGTTCCTCCAAATGTTTATCATTAGTACAGAATTTATATTTATTAATAAGTCGACAACAGAATTTACGTTACAAAACAATTACTGATTTCACCCTATAACAAACGAGTAACTAGGAATAGTTGAAATAAATTAGAAAATCAATTACATACATAAAACTAAGCACAAAATTAGATCTGTTGTTATGTTCTTTAAAACTGAGGGCCAACCTTCCTCTTTTATGAAAATGCAGATTATATGCACGTATGTTAATGGTTATTAGTCAAAAATGAAAAGGTGAATTTTAAGGAAGCAGATGGCAAAACAAGAGGGGATGTAAAAATATTCCAGCTTGCTCTGTCACAAGTGGGGGAGCGGCCATGTACGTAAAAAAAACAGTATTCCATTTGAGTTCATAGACATATCACGGCACTGCACTGAAAAGAAATTTGAATATTGTGCAGGGGCAGTTGAGTTTAGTGAAACTTAACGTCTAATTTTTGTTGTTTATAGATCCCCTGACTCTGACTTCAGAGCATTTCTGCTCAAGCTAGGGAGGATTCTTGATTCACTTTATAGGAAGTACCAGAAATCAGTTAGTTATATGTGGTGACTTCAATATTAATTTTGAATATGAATGTGCAAGAAAAATGATGTTGTTAGATCTCCTAAATCCATATGATACAATGCAGACTGTGTTTTTTTCCAACAGTAGCACAGGCATAGACAATATTTATATTCATTCTTCATTACTAGATGGGCATTCTGTTAGTAAAAGGGTGACTGGCCTTTCAGACCATGATGCACAAATTCCAACACTAGAAGGCTTTTTCACTCAAACAAATGTCACATATAATTACAAACTATGTAGGAAAGTAAATCCAATGGCAACAGAGAGTTTCTAAATTTTGTCAAGGAACAACAGTGGCAGGATGTTTACAGTGTCGGTAACATAGATGACAAATATAATGCTTTCCTTAACACATTTGTCATGCTCTTTGAGAGTTGCTTTCTATCAGAACATTCTGAACAGGTACTAGCAGTAAAAGGCAGCCTGGGTGGCTGACTAGTGGGATATGGATATCATGCAGAACAAAGCGGAAATAATATCAAAGCTAAAGTAGCTCATTACAGACAGTATTGTAAGGTGCTTAAAAATGTTATTAGGAAGACACAGAGTATGTGGTATGCAAATAGAATAGCTAATTCACAGGATAAAATTAAAACCATACGGTCAGTTGTGAAGGAAGTGCCTGGTCAGTAGCACAAGGTTGACGATATAAAGTCAGTTCATAGCAAAAATATTTCTGTTACTGATAAATCAGATATATGTACAGTATTTAACAATCATTTTCTGAGCATTGCTGGTGAATTAAATAAAAATTTAGTTTCTACAGGGAATTATATAACTCTTTTGGCAAATGCCTTTCCGAGATTGATGTCTGAAAAACTCCTCTGTGATACAGACAAGGGGGAGATTGAGTCAATGATTAAATCACTGGAGCCTAAGGACTCTCATGGATATGATGGAGTGCCTAGCAGAATATTAAAGTACTTTGCTGCACATCTCAGCCCTGTACTTAGCCATATTTGTAATTTTTCCTTTAGGAATGGTCAGTTTCCTGAATGATTAAAGTACTCGGTAGTAAAGCTGCTTTACAAAAGGGGAGAAAGGGATACAGTAGATAATTTTAGACCTATTTCTATGCCATCAGTGTTTGCTAAAGTAATTGGAAAGGCTGTGTATGTAAGGATAATTGAGCATTTTATATCACATAATTTGCTATCAGATGTACAGTTCGGCTTTAGAAGTCATTTAACAACTGAAAATTCTATATTCTCGTTTCTCTGTGAGGTACTGGATGGGTTAAACAAAAGGTTTCAAATGCTAGGCATATTTTTTTATTTAACTAAGGGATTTAATTGTGTTGATCACAAAATATTGCTCCAGATGTTGGACCAATACAGAATGCAGGGAATAGCTCACAACTGGTTCACCTCTTACTTCAACATACAGCAAAACGTCATTATTCACAGTGTTGAGTACCTCCTTAGTGGGGTACGATCAAATGGGGGGGTGCCCCAGGGATCAGTGTTGGGGCCACTCTTGTGCCTTATTTATATAAATGATATGCCCTCTAGTATTACAGGTAACTCTAAAATATTTCTGTTTGGTGATGACACTAGCTTGGTAGTAAAGGATGTTGTATGCAAAACTGGCTCAGTTTCGAATAGTGCAGCTCATGACATAAGTTCGTGGCTTGTAGAAAATAAAATAATGCTACATCACTGTAAGACTCAGTTTTTATAGTTTCTAATGCACAACCCAGCATTTTAATTTCACAGAAAGGGCATATGATTATGGAAACAGAACAGTTCAAATTTCTGGGTGTTCAGACAGATAGTAAATTGTCATGGAAAGCCCATGTTCAGGATCTTGTTCAAAGACTTAATGCTGCCATTTTTACTATTTGAAAGGTATCTGAACTAAGTGATTCTTCGATATGAAAATAGTGTACTTAGCTTATTTTCATTTGCTTATGTCATATGGTATTATATTTGGGGTAACTCTTCCCATTCTAAAAGGATATTTTTGGCTCAGAAATGGGCAGTTTGGGCAATAAGTGGTGTAAGTTCGCGAACCTCTTGTTGACCCCTGTTCACTAACCTGGGTATTTTGACATTGGCCTCTCAATATATATATATATTTTACTGATGTTTCTTGATAACAATATCAGCTTATTCCCAAGAATAAGCAGCTTTCACTCATTTAACACTAGGCAGAAATCCAACCTTAATTTGGATCAGACTTCCATAACTCTTGTGCAGAAAAGTGTGCAGTATACTGCTGCATCCATTTTCAATAACCTACCACAAGAATTCGAAAATCTTAGCAGTAATCCACACACTTTCAAAACGGAACTGAAGAGTTTACTCATGGGTCACTTCTCCTATTCTGTTGAGGAGTTCCTTGAAAAATTAAGCTGATTCTTATGTTATATTGCTGATTCTGTTTACTTAAATGTATGGCTTGACATTTTATTTTTATCTGTTATTACTTTTATGTTGTAATATCAGGTACTGACACATTCTATGACCTCGGAGATTTGCTCCTCAATTTGGTCCTATGGAACTTGACATGTAAATAACTAAATTTTGAAGATGCTATCTGGGTTAGTACCCAAGAACATTTTGGAAACTAGTCTTTCTTAGATTAACTGAACTTGATTGTGAACAAGTGCAAGAAATCAGTCTATTTAATAACAGATGTACTATCCAAAACAATGCTTCTGTCATCAGCAAACAATGTGAAGCTTTAATATATTAGGAACAACAACAGTGAGTGCAGAGGACCAAATGGACTCTGTGTTGTACCATGGGCAATACAGAATCCACCAAATCTTTGGACATGCCACTCAAAACATCTATAACCATCCCTGCCTTCTATCTCCAAGATTTTATTTTAATCAGTTTCCTACAGGGCCTGTGATCCCATAATGCCAAGACTTGTCTACAAGTACCTTCTGATACATACCATCAAAGACTTTTGAGAGATCACACAAGACACAAATCGGCAACTTCATACTGTTTACAGATTCTAACAAATCACTGGACAATAATAAGATAACTTGATGTTTAGAAATCTCCTTATGAAAATCAAACTCCTGACGGTCAGTGATGTTCAAGTTTCTGAGATTTGCAGTGTTCTGTTACATGTATCTTTTCAAAAACTTTAAAAAATGTTGTTGAAAGTGAAATGCTGTGATACTTTATGACTCCTCCAGCATCATGTTTTGTAAAACATGGAATGTATTTAATTCTTTGCTAAACAATTCCTTGTTGCAGTTAAATATTGCAAATATGAGCAAACGTTTTGTATATTTAATTAAATCAGATCTTCAACAGCTTGTTAGTATCATATGGCAGAACAGGTGTTACTTTGCAATGACTATGTCATCTATTTAATATCATCAACAGCACAGGGACCATTTATCATTATTTGGTTGCACAATACAGGGAAGATAAATTTCAGTATATTTGCAGCTTTGTCTACAGATCACTTGCCACCTATTTATGCAGTGACAGTTAAAAAGTATGCTTAAACTTTTCAATTTGATGTAAGTGGATAGATAAAAAATCTTCTCATCAAGCAGCTCCTTCCTCTGGGGAGGGGAAGGAAGGGAGGTGAAAGACAGGGACTGGAGAGGTTTACGAAAAGGGGTAGAATTCAGAAAAGTCACCCAGAACCCCAGGTCAGGGGAATCTTACCATAAGGGATGAGAAGGAAAATTTTTTCAGATACTTATTTGTTGTCCAGTGGATGGTTTAGATACTATGCACAGATGGTTAGACTTTTTAATTATTTAGTATAGGATATTAAATTAGAGTTTATAATGCCTTAACTTTGCAGTTTCAGTAGAATGTTTTGAAGCTTTGTATAGTTGTCTCTTTCTCTCACAGGATACTGTTATGCCCTTAGTAATTCAAGTTTTTAAAAGACTTTGTAGTTTGGCTTAATAAGTCCTTTCATGGAATACAGTTTAAAACTTGTTACTGTCTCAGTCCTGCTAGCAACTTCTGCAATATACACTGATTAGATTAGAGATTAGATTAGATTAATACTTGTTCCATAGATCATGAATACGACACTTCATAATGATGTGGAACGTGTCAGGTTAATAAAAGATGTCTGTACAAGATATTACATTACACAAAATATTGCATGACACTAATGTTTAAGTTGGTTTGTTTTTTTTTTTTTCTTAATTTATATCTAAAAATTCAGCCAATGAGTAGAAGAGTACTGTTCCTATCAGTTTCCTTGGAGCACGATCTTAACAACTCAACAGCTTTGTCATTCATTCTTCTTGCAGTTTTCCTCTATGACCTAATGGCACCAACGGGAATGAAGAATACTGAAACTGCAGGGAGGTATGTATCTACTCAGCATTGTTAAAAAGACAATATACAACTTTTTCAACCATGATACCATTGACTCTACTCTGACTGAGTGACTGAGAAAAGTGATGCAGTAGTTAGCATACTGTACTTGCATTTTGGAGGATGATGATTCAAATCCATGTCCAGCTATCCAGATTTAGGTTATGCATGATTTCCCTAAATCTGTCCAGGCAAAAATCATGAGTGGCTCCTTTGAAAAGACTTGGCCAAATCCCTTCACCAATTTTGCATCCTTGAAACTTTTTTAGCTTGTGCTCTGTCTTGAATGACCTCGATGTTGACAGGATGATCAATCCTAATTTTCCATTCTTCCTTTTTATTCTGACTGACAATCTTGATGTTAACTATGGAACTGAAACAAGCTGTAGTTGTGTTTGGAATGAATTTTGAGAATGAGGTTATAAGCATGCATAAGACAATCAAACTCTTATTATGGGGAAAATTAACAATGAAATTTACATAAAAAATTCCCTGTTATTCTTAGTTCCTACTTTTTCTAGTTAAGTACAATAAGAAGTACTCTAACTTTTAACAAATATATTACTACTACCAGAGTGTGCCCTGTATACTGCTATAATTGTCAATTTGGAATTAATTTTCAACAGCTCAACAATACAGACTTCAAAATGTAGCTCTGTGCAGAATTTTTGTACACCCATTGCTGTAAATTTTACATTGCTTTTTTTGCACAAGCAACTATCCCTCCTCTGTTGATAACTTTCTGCAACTTCACCAAGGCATTGATTATCTCTCATCCAGAACTGAAATGAGAGCCATCACAAGCAGATCCTTCCAACCCCTCCTAAAGCTGTGTACTATTGCCCACCCAATCTACAGAACATTCTGGTCCATCCCTATGCCACTCTCATTTCCAACCCTCACCACAGGGATCATAGCCCTGTGGTAGAACAAGGTACGAGACCTGTTCAGTCGACCCACCCATCACTTCTACTCCTGTCCTGTCACAGACTTATCATATCATTAGAGCCCAGGCCACCTGTGAAAGCAGCCATTTCATATACCAACTCTGCTACAGAGATTGCACAGCTTTTTATATGGGTATGATTACCAACCAGCTGTCCTCCAGGATAAATGGATGAATGGGCACCACTAAACTTTCATCAAGAACAAAGCTGACCACCCGGTAGCATAATATGCAGCTGAGCACAACATGCTCAGTTTCAATGGGTGCTTCATAACTTGAGCCATTTGGATCCTTTCCTTTATCGCCAGCTTCTCTGAACTATGCAGACAGGATTTATCCTCACAACACATCCTCTGCTTCCATAATTGTTCTGGCCTCAATCTCAGGCAACCCACTGTCCACACATTCCTGACCCAGTAGCTGTACCTTCCTCCATTCTGCCACCCCATCCAAGTTCACATTCCCATGTTGCCTTCAGCGTGTGCCACTTTCCAGCAGCTGTTGCAAATGTATGAGCCCATAAACCTGCCACCCTCCTTCCCACATTCCTAGCTGGTGAACCAGCCACTCCTCCCTCTGAGCCACTAGCTGCCCACCCTCAGTCCCTCTCCCTACCTTGTATCTCCATCTCCCTCTGTCCACCCCACATGGCACCACCTCCACCGCAACCAGTCTGCCTACCAAAAAATGGCATTGGCATATGCATTTGTATATTTGGCTCCTTTTGACCGGTTATTGCATATTTAACTAAAAACTAGTGACGATGCATATTTTCGCTCTATGTTTACAATACTTTAAGAATTTAGATGGGCAGTTTCTAGCTCAACCTAGTTTTGATGTCTCACAGATAAACCATGACCTAGAGTTGCATGCAATTGCTAACCAAGAGGTCACTGCCTAGCGAAATCATTACAGAAGAGGAACAGGAACAGGCAGGTTGAGCCAATGCTCCTTTGGATGTGCCCCCAGTTAATCCCCTATGCTGTTATACTGTATGTGGTGGCAACAATTAAATTAAACTATGCAAGCTTTTAGTCACATGTCCAACATTTCAGTTTAGCAATCTATTTACTTGTACACAGTTTAACGTGTGTATGACATGTAGTGTGTAATGTGTTGTGTGCCGTGCTGCCCAAAAAATGAAACATCATTTTGTGGCTAGCTGACCATCCTGGAACATTTACATATGATGGCATTGTTTAATATTGTTGAGTTTGAGAGAAAAACATTTCATGCAAAAAATAGACCAGCACGTCAAGAAAAGTCTTCATATTGCAGCAATGCAAAAGAAAGCACCAAAACAATAACTTCTGGCAACAGCAAGTTGCAGCAGGGGATTTGTCCAAAGGTAACTAAATAGGTTGGTTTAACATGGATCTGTGCAAACCATTCATCGCAAGCAATATTCCTCTTCACAAACTTATTGTTCATGCAAATGAAGTTGACACTCAGCGCGGTGCTTGATGGGAGCAATTGTAAATAGGAAATGCCTTTATGGTCGCTCCCATCAGCCGCCACATGAAGTGTCAACTTTGTTTGGGTGTATAGTACAACCCCTATCCTCAAAGGCTTCCTGTGCAAATATTGCTTACATCAGAATACACCAGATGAATCAACATTGCGTAAAAATTACACTCCGACAATTTATGTAAATTACGCGATGAACTCAACAACAGGATTTCAGTTGACGAAACTACAGACACTTGTCGCCATTACATTGCAAATTTAATTGTTAGTGCTTTAAAAGAAGAGCCTTCTTCTTCCTATTTATTGGCCTGCAAAGAACATGAAAAGTAAATCATTCTACGATCACCAGATTTGTGAGAGGGTATTAGAAAAACATTTCCAGAATCTTCTGCAGGTGAAAAGGTATTTGTGTTTATTTCAGATGCTGCTCCCTATACAATCAAAGCAGAAAAGCCCTCCAAGTATTTTATCCCAATTTGGTTCATGTGACACACTTTGCTCATGGAGTACATCGCCTTGCTGAAGAAGTACATTCTACGTTTGTGAATGTAAATAAACTGATTTCATTCACAAAGAAACTGTTTCTAAAGGCTCTTGCTCACATAAAGAACTACAAATAAAAATTACAAAATGTGCCTTTACCTCCCGAACCAGTGGTAACTCCTTGGGGTACGTGGGTCGAAGCTGTGTTGTTCTACAATGAACATTTCGAGGCCTTCAGAGGAGTAGTAAACAACTTCAATAGTGCAGAGGCTTTGGCAGTTCAAGGAAGCTTCTAATTATTCCATTATTAAAAAAGACATTGCTGTGATTAGCACTCATTTTTCCCATATACCTGCAAACTCGAGGTTTGGCACTGAATGAATCTACTCAGTTGATGAATAAAATTACTGTAGTGAACTCTTCATTACCGGAGCTATTCACAAGAAAACTTAAATAAAAGTTCGAAAACATTTTAAACAGTAACCCAGGCTTTGAGCCCTTGTGCCAAATTCATAGTTTTATTAATGGGACAGGTGAACTATTACCAGAAACAATAAGTACCAACATAGCACCCAAATTAAAATACTGCCCAGTTACCTTAGTTGATGTAGAACAGTCTTTTTCTGTTTATAAAAATGTTTTGAGTGATCGAAGGCACCATCTTACTACTGAACATTTGGAACGGTACTTTGTCATTTATGTTTACAGTAGTAGAAAAATGTAAAATAAATTGTAAATGATGCTTTGGACCAATAGTATTACTTAAATGTTAGTGCTGTTAAAAACAATTCATGATTCTATGTTGTTTTTTAAATAAAATATTATAGAGGTTTTGAGGGGGCCCCTCGGCATGCGATACATCTCGAAGTAGGTCCAGTACATATCGCCTGCTTTGCTGCAACCCCCTCACATCGCATTTGCTTGTTACTGACAACAATAGCATAGAAGTAACAATTCTTGAAAGATGGTATGCATCCCCATTTTGCAAATTTTTAGAAAACAAATTTTTAGATAACGATACTGGTGTAAAGGCCATGATGAGGATAATGCAAATGATGACATGAACAAGGAGCTCAAAAGACAGAACTAGAGCCAGTGAGTAGGACTCATGTGCTCTTTGAGTTCAGAGTGGACTGAGAAGAGGATAAGTGAGTGAAAAAACATCAATTTTAGTGCAAATGGTTACAGAGAGAAAGTTACTGAAATAAGTCTGGATCCTAAGATCAAAGTGTGAAGTGAATATTAGAGGAAAAGATTCAAGATTCATGAACAATTTTGTAAACAAGTATATTTTATGTGTATCTTTTTTACACGTGGAAAAGAACATTAACTGTGATATTTTGCATGTGAATAAAATCAGTTGAACTTAAAGCTTCTTTAGTCTGCAAAACAGAAATACACACTCAAAATTCTCAATTTTATGAACTTTGTTTTCATGAAGAGTAAGAAACGTACGTGTGTGTGTGTGTGTGTGTGTGTGTGTGTGTGTGTGTGTGTGTCAGGGAGGGAGGGAGTGAATCATGCAACACGATACACCTTTCTGCTAATATAATGTTTTGTAACATTGGTAATGTATATTTTTTATTATAAGATTATTGGTTTATTTCTATGGTTGGGAACACAACTTTTTATATCATGTATATTTATCGCCTTTTATTATGAAAGACTACCCAAAACTAAAATTGATTATTCAAAATCAACTAAACATAGAAATTATTTGACATAACCTATTCCATATGTATGTCATTTCTGTTGAAAAATCAGTATGAATGAGATATAAATCCTATGCATCTTTGGCTTGACTAGTAGTGGTGGTAGAGAGCTGGATGTGAGCTGTGCTGGAGAGAAGTCAAAATGCAACTTGTCCCTCATGTGCCCTTGCTGGTTATATTGTTAATGTTTCGAGAACTATGAAAAAATTGTTTTGTGGTTATTTAAATTGCAATCATGCATATGAGAGTGACTTGTATTTACACCTGAAATTTGTCATTTTGAGAGCACAACTATTCTACATTATTCACAACTTTACTGAATAAAGGAATTAAGCCAGAAAATTGAGTCCAAGGGGAACTTATTGTTCTTAAATAATGAATCCTCTCAGCAAAATTGTAACCTTTTTTTTCAGGCCAATGAGCAACAACATCATTTACAGCAACAACAGAAAGTGAGCATTGTTTTCAACTACTGACTTTTTACAATGATCACTGTCAATGAATTAGGCATTGTAACCATCTCAATCAATTCTTTGTCTGGTAATCATTGGTCGAGCTGTAGCTATACATTTCTTACATCTGTTATTTAACAATATTTCAATTATAAGCAGAAGGGCATTCCATTAGATCAGGAACAACAGGCAGCATGTTCACGAGAAGTGGAAAAACATCTAACAGGTTAATGTCACTACACCATAATAGTTATTAGATTGATTGCTTTGGTATGAATGTCATCAATCCTAATGACCAACTGAATTCAGAGCAGAAAAATGTGGTATTTGTGGAGATAGGAAGCAGGTAATGATGTGGGGCCCTGTTCATTATCACGGAACATGAACCACTAGTTGTCAGCGGTCCTCATTCTGCTGCATTTTGTCAACAATTTGATACAGCCTCTTAACTGCACTGTCATGTCTCTGAAATGTGTAATCACATCAGAGGTAATGCTTGTTCCTTCACTTGACGAATATCTCTCTCTCTCTTCCTCTCTCATTACTGAACATGTAATTTGTGCTTGGTGTTGATGTTGCAGTGTTTGCTCATGTACACTGGCAACATAAAATGTTTATTGTTTCATTCTGCTGCATAGCTTTATCACCATCTCTGCCTGGTGTTACCTGTGACTATTCCAATGTGAACTTACAAAAATTTAATATCCTCCCCTTTTCTGATCCATGAAGTCCATCTTCCAGATGGCTCCATAAAAATCTCTCTTCATATCAAGTGCACCAATCACCAACAGAACTTTCAGTTTGACAGCTGTCACCTGTTCACATCAAAAAGTTTAATGTGTACAGCCTTGACACCCACAGATGCTGTGTCTGCAGTGGAAAGTGAGAGTTGTTGAAATATACGTAGCAAACAACCTTACCACAGCCTTTATTGAAGATTATTAAGCCCATCCATAAACATGCCACCTCTTCCTCTGAAAGCCAGTAAACCTGCCACTGACCAGCACACCACTGATCCAACAATACCATTGAGACCTTGAAAAGTCAACTATGTCTTTCACCAGAGCTGTGCCTACCTTTCAACATAACGTGAGATGAAGGAGATCCTAACCACAATTATAGCCACTTCACCCAAAAGTAGTGTTCTGACACCCACACAATGTACATAATATCCTTGTCGATCATTATTCCAATCTTGCTCCCAATCCTGTATTACAAGGGTCATTGGCTGGCTGGCTCTGAGCACTATGGGACTCAACTGCTGAGGTCATTAGTCCCCTAGAACTTAGAACTAGTTAAACCTAAGTAACCTAAGGACATCACAAACAGCCATGCCCGAGGCAGGATTCGAACCTGCGACTGTAGCGGTCTTGCGGTTCCAGACTGCAGCGCCTTTAACTGCACGGCCACTTCGGCCGGCCAAGGGTCATTCCTTTGCAGTCAACCCAGGTGTCATACCTGTCCAATACACCTACCCACCATTTACCACCACAGTCTAGTCACAGACATTTCCTACCCAGTAAAAGACAGGGCCACATCTGAAAGTAGCCAAGTGATGTATCAGCTATGCTGCAAATACTGTGCTGTATTTTATACGGGCTTGATAAGCAACCATCTGTCTATTTGCATGAATTGCCACTGGCAAACTTTGGCAACCACAAACTTGATCATCCAGTAGCTAAACATGCTGTCCACAACACAAATTACTGCAACAGCTGCTTTACTACACAGGCCATTTGGATACTCTGTTCCAGCACTAGTTTCTCTGATTTGGCGGGTAGGAACTGCCTCTCCAACATACCCTGCACTCTTACAGTGGCTCTAACATAAACCTCTACTATGATGTTTCCCATTGCCTCACCTTCTCTTTTCCCTTCTCTCTTCTCTCCACACTAGTTCTTAGCAGTCCAGATCATGTACTCTTACAGCCTCCTCCCACCACTTCTCCTGCCCCTTCTCCTCCCTCCCACAATGCTACCATTCCTCCCCTCCCCCTCTCTCTCTCACACTCTCTTTCTCCACTCCTTTTCCATTCCTCTCCCTTTCTCTCTCCCTCTTCTTCATCTCCACCTTCCTCTTTTCCTCTTCTCTCTTGCCCTGCCCCCCAATCCCTATCTCCTCACCTTCCCTCTACATCTCTTATACGCAAAGAAACAGTGTACCCAGTATCCGATAATATATTTCACAAAACCTTCAATGAACAGTTTTATTTACCTTTCCATCCACCTATTTCGGATTCGTCTATGAAATGTGATTCTCTCCAGATCAAAATAATGGCCTTACCAAACAACAGTTCGTTCATCTCTCAGAAAGACGAACATTTGAGGAAAGCCGATTGTGCATGTAAAGGCTTGCAGAACGATACTTTGCTTACTAAATCAAATGATAATGTTACAGTTATAACATTGCCCAGATGAAAACTTTGCCTGCACTTTTATTGTCAACAGGGGTATGCCATTACAAAAGGCAAATGTGGGCCTATTGCCTCGGTATTCATGACGTAGGGAATGATGTTCACACGTTTTTTTGGAACAAGTCAATAGCACCTAGATATCCTCAGGAAATTGGTTCACATTTGTTGTACTATGTGAACCAATTCCTTAGCAGTTAATTATGCACTCTGATCAGTGTGGAGGTCAAAATAGGACTATTAAACTCTCACTTATGTGCCAGTACATAGTTTCCAATCCTATTTGCATAGTAAATGAAATTGATCACAAACTTTTAGTCGATGGTCATTAGTATTTACCTTGTGATCAAGATTTTCGATCGATTGAAAAACAAAAGTAGTATTTTTAAAATGTTTATGTTCCAGAACATTGGAATGAGATTATTGAGGCTACTAGGAAGAAAAAGCCTATTTTTCAACAAAAAACACTTCAAAGGAATATTACCTGCTGCAAAACATTGGTTGGTCAAACCAGAGTGGTTCAGGATTCAGTGGCTACAATTTGTGGAAAATTTGCCTTCTGATATACTTTTTAAATATTCCAATGAAACAGGTTACACGTTCACTTTATTAAATGTGTCCAAAAGGACATGGAGTTAGAACGGCTGTATCCAGAACGTAATGCAACGAGTGAACTGAAGAAGAAAGATTTACCGAGTCTACTGGATTTCATTCCAACAGTTCACCATGATTTTTATAAGAACCTGAGGACAGCTGCTGCAGAGCCTGCAAATGTGTCGTCCATGTCACATCTTGATAGTGAAGATTATGAAGTGCGATAACAGTTTGTGGAAACCATTGTTGCACTATTTCCATGACGTGTTTCTTAAAGCTGTTCAGTGATGTAAACAAACTATAGCTCCTATAAATCTAAAATAAAGGACAGTAACCTTTTTCATTCTCGCTATCTTGTAGCTACTCCAATGAGTATGTTGTATTCCATTCCTCATTGTACCTGCTTATTCTATTTGTTTCATGTATATTACTGTACTTTCTTTTATAATGTCAATGTTTTCACTCTGCAAAGTACACAATCTTGAGATACGTTTGAATCCAGAAGTAAATTAAATCCTTTTGTGAAAGAGGCTTTACAGCTAATGGAACAATGACTATCTGCTAAAAGCCACGTTATATGTAATGCAAAAGTGGACTAACCCACATAAAGATCTGGAATTTCAAAGGTCAAGATGTTAAGTTGGTTGTATAATCCACTTACGAGACCTGCAATACTGCTAAAAGCTAAAAGTTGTAACAAACCATGACCAGGTAAAGAACAGGATGTTTGCTAAATCCAGTATCTTTCTACCTTGATTATCTCTGTTGGAGGAATGTTGGGGTTAGTCCACTATTGCTCTCAGTGCCTCATATGTGCATCACATTGATTGCCAAAGCCCACCAGCAGATGCTGCAAAGGTAGAGGCCCGACAATGTGCTCACTTGCAGCCACAACCTCCACTTTTGCCTAATACAGGCTATTGGTTCTGCACGAAGAAAAATAAAACAAGACATTCAAAACATTGATCAGTATATTCTACTAAATTTCCTATACCCAGGCATCAACTCAATCAAGAAACACAAACAATGCACAGAACACCAATGATAGAGCATGTGGGCACCAGCTGCCTAGTGTCTGTCCTACATGTTAACAGTATTTGTATTCCATCCACATGGTGGGTTGCATTTTCATTACTGCTGCACAGGTCATCCTAGGTTCTACATCTGTCTCAGTGGAACTTTGTTGCAGTTTCTGTGTGCCTGAAATTGTCATTAAAAAATTTTGCTAGTTTTTGCACATTCAATCATTCCCATCTCCAATTATTTGTTATGTAACTGCCTTCACAGTTTTATGACATCAGTACTTCTTTACACACATTTATCAATCTGCTGTTTTTGAAACCACATTACAAAATGAGAAAAATAATTGGCAATTTATATGTTGTATTGACATTTCCCATGTGTAAACAGCTTTAAGGCACACACAATATGAAGATTCTTTAATGCTGCATATTCTGACTGAAGCTTTGGAAGTGGTGGCAGTGGCTTGACTCTTGTCACTGTTAAATACAGATTACTGAATCATCCATGATACACTTCCTTCCTTCCCTCCCCAAATAGACTAACAGGTCACTTTGTTAATGAAGGTTATTATACTCATCAGTTGTGCAAGACAATCCATTACTGTTGAATTTGAGCAATAACTTTATAATTATTTCCAATATCCTGCATAACACTACCAACAGATTCGGCGATTTACTACAATCATGGTGTTAAACCCAACATCTTATTTTAGGATGTATAGCTTCTCTATACAGTCTATCAAAGGCTAGTTTTGTGCAAAGTATTTAACATCACATTACAATGTATTTTATACACTTAATAACAAAATTAACAACCTAGTACTTCGGCTGTCTCACCTAAACCAGTGGAACAGCAGCAAAGTTAACTTTCCTACATTAATTTTATCTGCATGCATTTTCTTCTGACATCCTGTAATTTTAAAAATGGTATGGGGAACAAAATTAACATTCTCAGCTTAAGTAAACCAAAGGTATCCCTTTTACTTTGCAGTTGAGTATTTGCTGCAGCCAACTCAAGATTTTCCTCGTTTGTCAAGGACACTGCACTCTTAGATATCTGAACCTGTGCTAAATTCAACAAGAAATTTTTCAAAATACTTCATACAAGCCATTTATTTGAAGATGGTGTGCACATGCCTAATTCTCAATAATACACTAGAATCAGAACAAACGCAAGACCATGTAGAAAGTAGGTTTATGTATTTCTTAATTTGTCACAAAGGTTTTCAAATACAAACTTATCCTCACTGATTATACACAATTTTGACACCAACAAGTGGCAACAGGTTAAAGAAAACAATATGTACCAAACGATTTAAATACAGGTTTATTAGAAATTCAGTTCAGCAACCATTACAGTAAAAAAATTCAAAATTTAATAAATTTAATACTTTTGGCATAAAACATTTTTTTTGCAGTCAACTTTAAATTTGAGACCACTTTTCATCTATCAATATCCACCTCTCAAACGAAGTACCAAGTGAAGGGTGGATTCTTTTTGAATATTGTAGTCTGAAAGTGTGCGTCCATCTTCCAATTGTTTGCCTGCGAAGATAAGTCGCTGCTGATCTGGTGGGATGCCTTCCTTATCTTGGATCTTTGCTTTCACATTCTCTATGGTGTCAGAAGCTTCCACCTCCAGCGTAATTGTCTTGCCAGTAAGAGTCTTCACAAAAATCTGCATACCACCACGCAGCCTCAACACAAGATGCAGAGTAGATTCCTTCTGAATGTTGTAGTCAGACAGGGTTCTTCCATCTTCCAGCTGCTTACCAGCAAAGATCAGACGCTGCTGGTCTGGAGGGATGCCTTCCTTATCTTGAATCTTTGCCTTCACATTTTCAATTGTATCTGATGCCTCCACTTCCAAAGTAATTGTTTTACCAGTCAGGGTCTTCACAAAAATTTGCATACCTCCTCGAAGCCTCAGCACTAGATGTAGTGTAGATTCCTTTTGGATATTGTAGTCTGACAATGTTCTTCCATCTTCCAGCTGTTTGCCTGCAAAAATCAGACGTTGCTGATCTGGTGGAATACCTTCTTTGTCTTGAATCTTTGCCTTCACATTTTCAATTGTATCTGATGCCTCTACCTCCAATGTAATAGTTTTACCAGTCAGAGTTTTGACAAAAATTTGCATACCACCTCGTAGCCTCAGCACAAGATGCAGTGTGGATTCTTTCTGAATGTTGTAATCAGACAATGTGCGACCATCTTCAAGCTGCTTTCCTGCAAAGATCAATCTCTGTTGATCTGGTGGAATGCCTTCCTTATCCTGGATCTTTGCTTTCACATTCTCAATGGTGTCCGATGCTTCCACTTCCAATGTAATGGTTTTGCCCGTCAGGGTTTTAACAAAAATCTGCATGCCACCACGCAATCTCAGCACCAAATGCAGAGTCGATTCCTTCTGAATGTTGTAATCAGACAGGGTACGCCCATCTTCCAACTGCTTACCAGCAAAAATCAGACGTTGCTGGTCTGGTGGAATACCTTCTTTGTCCTGAATCTTTGCCTTCACGTTTTCAATAGTGTCCGATGCCTCCACTTCCAACGTAATTGTTTTACCGGTCAGGGTCTTCACAAAAATTTGCATGCCTCCTCGTAGCCTCAGCACCAGATGTAGTGTAGATTCTTTCTGTATATTGTAATCTGAAAGAGTTCTACCATCTTCAAGTTGCTTCCCAGCAAAGATAAGCCTCTGTTGGTCAGGTGGTATTCCTTCCTTATCCTGAATCTTTGCCTTAACATTCTCAATTGTATCTGAAGCTTCAACATCCAGAGTTATAGTCTTGCCTGTCAAGGTCTTCACAAAGATCTGCATACCTCCTCTGAGCCTCAGCACTAGATGTAGGGTAGATTCCTTTTGGATATTGTAGTCTGACAATGTTCTTCCATCTTCCAGCTGTTTGCCAGCAAATATCAAACGCTGTTGGTCTGGTGGGATGCCCTCTTTATCTTGTATCTTTGCTTTAACATTTTCAATGGTGTCAGAAGCTTCTACCTCCAAAGTGATTGTCTTCCCTGTCAGTGTTTTTACAAAGATCTGCATTCCTCCCCTAAGCCTGAGAACAAGATGAAGTGTAGACTCTTTTTGGATGTTGTAATCAGACAATGTACGGCCATCTTCAAGTTGTTTTCCAGCAAAAATCAGTCTCTGCTGGTCTGGTGGAATACCTTCTTTATCTTGAATCTTTGCCTTCACATTTTCGATTGTATCTGATGCCTCTACTTCCAGTGTGATGGTTTTACCAGTGAGAGTCTTCACAAAAATTTGCATACCACCTCGTAGCCTCAGCACAAGATGCAGTGTGGATTCTTTCTGAATGTTGTAATCAGACAATGTGCGACCATCTTCAAGCTGCTTTCCTGCAAAGATCAATCTCTGTTGATCTGGTGGAATGCCTTCCTTATCCTGGATCTTTGCTTTCACATTCTCAATTGTGTCCGATGCTTCCACTTCCAATGTTATGGTTTTGCCCGTCAGGGTTTTAACAAAAATCTGCATGCCACCACGCAACCTAAGCACCAGATGCAGAGTAGATTCTTTCTGAATGTTGTAGTCAGACAGGGTTCGCCCATCTTCCAGCTGCTTACCAGCAAAGATCAGACGCTGCTGGTCTGGTGGGATGCCCTCCTTGTCTTGAATTTTTGCCTTCACATTTTCAATTGTGTCCGATGCCTCCACTTCCAACGTAATTGTTTTACCAGTCAGGGTCTTCACAAAAATCTGCATACCACCACGCAACCTCAGCACCAAATGCAGAGTAGATTCCTTCTGAATGTTGTAGTCAGACAGGGTTCGCCCATCTTCCAACTGTTTACCAGCAAAGATCAGACGCTGCTGGTCTGGTGGAATACCTTCTTTGTCCTGTATCTTTGCCTTTACATTCTCAATAGTGTCTGAGGCTTCTACCTCCAGGGTAATGGTCTTTCCAGTGAGAGTCTTCACAAAAATCTGCATCCCTCCTCTAAGTCTGAGGACAAGATGAAGAGTGGATTCCTTCTGAATGTTGTAATCTGACAAGGTACGACCATCCTCCAATTGCTTTCCTGCAAATATCAGTCTCTGCTGATCAGGTGGGATTCCTTCTTTGTCTTGAATCTTTGCCTTTACATTCTCAATAGTGTCTGAGGCTTCAACTTCCAAGGTTATTGTCTTCCCTGTTAGAGTCTTCACAAAGATCTGCATACCACCTCTCAATCTCAGTACCAGATGCAATGTGGATTCTTTCTGGATATTGTAATCTGAAAGCGTTCTCCCATCTTCGAGTTGTTTTCCAGCAAAAATCAAACGTTGTTGATCAGGTGGGATACCTTCTTTATCCTGAATTTTTGCTTTTACATTTTCGATTGTATCAGATGCCTCTACTTCCAAAGTGATTGTTTTGCCAGTTAATGTTTTAACAAAGATCTGCATGCCACCTCTCAGTCTTAGTACTAAGTGAAGAGTGGATTCCTTCTGAATATTGTAATCAGACAGTGTGCGACCATCTTCCAGTTGCTTTCCAGCGAAGATCAGCCTCTGTTGGTCTGGTGGAATGCCCTCCTTATCTTGAATTTTCGCCTTGACATTTTCAATAGTATCAGATGCTTCAACCTCCAATGTTATAGTCTTGCCAGTGAGCGTTTTGACGAAAATCTGCATGCCACCCCTCAGCCTAAGGACAAGATGTAGTGTGGACTCTTTTTGAATATTGTAGTCTGACAATGTTCGGCCATCCTCCAGCTGCTTTCCAGCGAAGATCAGCCTCTGTTGGTCTGGTGGAATGCCCTCCTTATCCTGAATCTTGGCTTTTACATTCTCAATTGTGTCTGATGCCTCCACTTCAAGTGTAATAGTCTTGCCAGTCAGCGTCTTCACGAAGATCTGCATGCCTCCTCGCAACCTCAGCACAAGATGCAGGGTTGACTCTGTAAGAAATTTAAAGCACAATCACTTGCAATATTCAACCAAAGCAATTAAGTTTACCATTTTATATCCCAATTCAGTTAGAATATTTAACATTCTTCTTATACACTTCTCAGTGGCCATACAATGTTGGATTTAACTGCTTTACAGCAGTTTGGGGGAATGTAAATCAAAGATTGACATGCCACCGGCAAAGCACAGTTCATGTGAAGGACATTTTGCTGCAGGCATTACAATCTACATATGCAACATTTGCTCGAATTTTTGAACTGCTTTATGAAATTTCCTTTTGGCAAGTAACCTGGGTACTTAAAAAAGCTGCATGGTCATAATAGGTTAATAACACCACTAACATCAATGCTTTTTACCAACACCATTTGACCAAAATTTTGGCTTAACAAGCTGCACTCTAGCTTTTAACAGCATCATTGTCATGATTAGCTTAAAACTACCAACTAAAGGGCCTAGCATTGTGTTACGTTGTAAAACTACAGCATTGAACCTGCCAGACGACCAAAGTGATGCATGCTTGGAAAGAAGTTTAGCAGCCTGTAGCAGCTCTGGTCAGCATCAGGACTGCAGGGTCTGGTGGTGCAAAGAGCCAGCACCATAAACAAGGTGCTGTTCGTATCTCCCTACAAGAATCCTCCTGCATGGTTTAGTTTAGCAAAAGGCAGATAAGCTGTCGTGTGTACAGAAGAAACACTCACCCATGGTCCACAGTACATTAATACTCACAGATTTCAGACTAAGTGCAGCATTCAAGACCCATGTTCAAAGAACAGTTACAGCAAGAGGTACTGCAAATGCTTAAGATACCACCCATGAAGGGTATCTTGTGAATATGCCAAGGTGGGCAAAGCGGACTGCCTTCCTGCTATACAGTAGGGCAGCATGTTTGGGAGTATGCTGCAGGGACCGACAGACCAGAATTTTTGACAGCCTGTAAGATTCAAGTTGTGTTATGGTCCATTAAAGATAACATGGCTCTTCATGTGCCCTGTGTGTGTAGAGTGAACTGTAAATATGGCAGCATTCGTACAGACTGAACTTTCAGTTGCCAAATTCTTTAACGGAGTGTTAAGTGACAAATTATAGCAACTTAAAATAGTTTCCTAGGGGATGTTCAGCTGTGGCAAATTTGGAATTCCACTATAAAGGAGGCAGATATTTGAATAAATAATTTTAACAGACGAGAGGTGAACCATGGGACACCTTGACTATTGAGTCAAAGAAGTGCAGCTAACAACTGACAACAGCCCTTTCCACCTTCCGTTAGAAGTTCCAGTTGAATTGAGTTACATGGGCACACTGCAAATCACCTACTAGTGCCTGGCAGAGGGTTCAAATGACGTTCACAATTCTCTATTATTCCAATATCTTTATAGCATGCGGAAAGAACGTACATCTGTCTGCATGAGCTCAGATTTCTCTTAATTTACTGTGGTAACAAAACAAAATATTTTTGCATTCGGAGGAAGTGACCCATTCTCCTGTATTTCACGACAGTATAAAACGTGCTGGCCTTCTTTGAACTTTTTCAATTTACTCCGTTAGCCCTATTTGCTAAGGATCCCACACTGTGTAGCAGTATTCTAAAAGGGGACAGATAAGTGTAGTGTAGGCACTCTAGTATATCCGTTACATTTTCGAAGTGTCCTGCCAATAAAATGAAGCCTTTGGTATTAATCTCTCAATTGCTGCTGATATTTCTTTTAATTCAAGCCACGTCTGGTCTACACTTATATTATTAATTTGCCTCCAAGGGAAGCACCAAATGACTTCCCTGCTTATTGAGTAGGTATATTTTAGCTTATTTTTGGAGGATTTGGGTGTTACAATATTCAATCTTACAAGGAGCTGCCTAATTCAACTTTCCACACATGCATCACTTGGGCCCCTACAGAAAGTTCTAGATACTAGAATCTCAAATAGTAGTTTTATGTAGACATGCCACCACGAAAGACTAAACACTTAAATATTTTCTTATGGTCTATTGACACAGCACTGTGTCTGTACACCATACAGGGGCACTCAACCTAGCATTCCTGATTGCTATGTTTTACGAAGCAGTCTACCAACTGCCAAAATAACTGAGCTTGTCACAAAAGCAGTTTAAAGTATGTTGCTAATCTTTGCAAAGGGCTGTTTCTCAAAAATGGTGGCAATTGCAAATAGTAAGGTTTTCAGGTTGTAGGGTACTGTGTTTCCATTACACACAAAACTAGCGCACAATGCGAAATATCAGAAATTGGAGTAAATATTTGTAATGGACAAGGAAAAAAAAAAAAAAAATTGTAAAAATGAAATCAAGCCAAATGGCTCATTTTCCATGTGTGGCTGGCAATGCTTCGAGCTATCTACAAACACTGGTGACACGAAGTATTAACTTAAGATATTCCGAATTATTCCTGTCACCCTTGCTCATTAGTATGTAATTTTAAACACTGATCGTATGCATATCCTGACCAGTCTGGTCAATATGCAACCAATTTTGTGATTGGAGGGCATGGTGGAAAGTTACACTTAAAATCTAACATTTTAAATATTCATTTCTGCATGTGTTCAGCCCTCTGAATAGTAGATAGTA
Source organism: Schistocerca piceifrons (assembly GCF_021461385.2). Taxonomy (NCBI): domain Eukaryota; kingdom Metazoa; phylum Arthropoda; class Insecta; order Orthoptera; family Acrididae; genus Schistocerca; species Schistocerca piceifrons. Next base: position 28,564,929 of record NC_060144.1, read on the forward strand.
ACAATTACTGATAACACTTTTCTGTGCATGAGAAAATTTTGTAATCTCGTTTCAAATTTGACGTGAAGTGTCCATACAGCGCACCCTCTCCATCATAATGACCACACAAGACTGCTATACTGCTAACAATCTAGACAGATTGTATTCTAGATAACAAGCTTTAAAGAGCTTCCACAAAAATTTTGAAGATTATCTTTTGCCACAAGCACTATTTTGTTTGAGGCTGGTATTGCTTCCAACATTTATTCTCTTACGTAGAGAATGTCTAAACATTTAGATTGTTGAATTGGAAAAATCAATTTGAAAGAAGTTAACTGACGACAGAGGTTTAGAAATCTCACACCTTCCATACCAACCATTCATGAACACGTTTTTACAACAATGTATCACTGAGGGGATTGATATTACATTAAGGTAGAATCAATTATTGCAAGGTTGAGATGCACAGTCCCCTTTTAAAGATTAGCAGGGGAAAAAAAAAATAAAGCACTCCTTTTATAAGAAGGCTACAATGCAAGCTTGAACACAAAGAGCATTGAACATATGAGAGCTCGAAAGAATTTAATTGAATGTTTTGGAATAACCAGAAGGAACTTTCATGATCAGATGACCCAAATAAAATGAGTCCAACATATGTTCAGGTGCTCCGAGGAATTTTACTCCTGTCAACTCCAAAATTCAACACAAAGGAAAGCCCTCTATACAATGGCAACATAGTAACAACATCTACAAAGAAACTGCCATAATGGTGTGCAGTGAAGAGAAGCTACAGATACCCTATTTCCTATGTGCCACACATAAGAAATTCTTTAGTAGGCTTTCCTAGTCACAATCTGTGAGTAAATTACAATGGTAAGATTGTAATTTACTGCCCACTATGCTGTAAAATGTGCATTGGTATTAATGTTTGAAGGATTACTATACCAAAATTACATTTTAACCATATGAAGTACTCAGTTGGCTGTACTTACATATTAACACCTCTAAATCATTTTTTTGCAAATGCTGTCTAACAACGGCACCACTCAAGAGAACCAGTGTTCTAAATTATTTCATTTGCTCCTTGAAAGGAAGTCCTACGATATACACTATTTCTTTCAAATTTTGCAATGACCCTGGAAGTGCATTTGCATTGGGCAACATTCATTAAAGGCAACCAGAAATTAAACCAGTTTACAGTGAATGAACTGCGTATTACAAAGCCAGTGGTAATATGTGGTAATCTTAGCTTTGCAACATATGCAACAAGCTGAAAAGTTTCAATCAGAATTAAAATTTTTCCTCCAACCAAAATCCCCAGATATGACTTAGGCCTAGTTCATTTATATTCTCCAGAAGCTCATATGAAAGAAAGCCGCCCAATTCCTCTGCCCTCCTTATAACCTTTAACAGACAAAACAATGTTCAATTTCCAAACTAACTGCCAGCTGAGCCAAATTGTTAACACTACAAACCAATGTTGTCACCCATCAATTTATGTGGTTCCCATTTGTTGACAACTCAACTAACATGAACATTTTCAACTGAAGATAACACCAAGATACGAGTGCTGACAATGGGAAAACATACTGCTACCCTACTCTGTTAGTAAAGCACATAAAAACAGTTTAACAGTATTCTGTTGAACATCCAACTTAGGCTGATTTCCACTGTAAATAAAAGTTGAAGTCCTGGAAAGCTCTATACTGACTAATGTCAGACAAAACTGGGCTTAGTTGCTATTGGACACTGAAATCTTGGTTGTGGTGTTAAGACTGATCTTTAGTGCGGCATGAGCTCATAAGATATGTTACAATTGACAATTCGGTAGCAACTTGGCAAAGCCATCCAATGTGAAAGTAGAAAATATGATTGTAACAAACTAACCAGTTCGCATCATGCTGAAAAATGCAAAGGGGTTTCCAATGCGCAACTTTTAACTGAAGGCCAGTGTGGAAGGGATGATTACATTGGTGAGTACACCAAGAACTGCAAATTATTAACATTCACAGTATCTTTGGACCAACCAAAGCAATATTCAGAAATCATCACATATGTTCTGTGTATGATCTCTCAAACTGGCACCAGTGTCTTTAGCTATAGCTTCAATTACCATTACACAAACCTGTGCAAAAGATTACTGTCATATGCGACCCACATTAAATGTGTAAATTTCAGAAGTTACTGCACTGGTTGTCAATTGCAATGTCTTCTGTATCACATTGTAGAACACATCCGGAAACTTTACAAAACAGTACAGGTAACATTACATGGATGCTTATAACTTTCAAAAATTGAGGTCAAATTTTACTTTCCACAGCAGCAGCGTGAAGTGCAGTTGGCAACGACAGTGGGGTGCCAGGTATAACGTTTATATAAAAGCAAACTATTATGAAATTTTCACTTTCCGAGAATAATTTGAAGGGTGAATAAAGGTACAAGAAGTTCCGTCAACCATTGAGCAAGACCACCAATTATTTTCGTTCATGGCCGTTCGTTGCCAGTTATCAGCACGCTACGCCGCTGCTCTCTGTTAAGTAGAATTTTACCCAGATTAAAGTTTCTGAGATTACCGACATAAAGATACTTCACAGCGTTCCAACAATACAGCGCTTTACATGACTAAGCAACGCGCAATATGAATTGCTTCAGTATTCTTCACTGACCGCACAATACATACTTTGGACAACATCGCCTAACATTAAAAGCACGTACAGGTAATTTAAGCTTTCTACTTTTCGGACATCGTTTCACCCAGATTTGCCTGCACAGTTGCCCAATATCTACGTCGGCGTCATTTTTCGTAATAAAAAATGAAACTTGCAACGTAAATCTAGAGAAGCTATGCCACTTTTTTTAAGACTGTCCAGTCATTTCCACGCATGAAGTACGTAAGTCAAGCGGAGCAAATACAAGTCTTTCTCGTCTCTCTCCCTCTCGCCCCCCCCCCCCCCCCCCCCACCTCGCCAAAAAGCATTAATACCGACACATTAAGTACAGTAAGAATTTATTGCGAAAATTAATATATTCCCGCCACACCCATACAACCACAACTAATTATCTTAAAATTCAAGCAATATACGAGTAAACTGGTTTAGAACACACCCAGCCCAATAGTTGAAATGACAAATACCGATCCGCCTAAAAGTCGGAAAAGTAACGCGTACGCTGCAGATTACGCAAAACGGTACTAAAGGAAAAACACCAACACGAAACTTACCTTTCTGGATGTTGTAGTCTGACAATGTTCTGCCATCTTCCAGTTGTTTCCCAGCGAAAATCAGTCTCTGCTGGTCAGGAGGAATCCCTTCTTTGTCTTGAATTTTGGCTTTCACATTTTCAATAGTATCAGAGGCTTCAACCTCCAATGTGATTGTTTTCCCAGTCAACGTTTTAACGAAGATCTGCATGTTTCTGGAAAAAGATATGAGTTCCGTAACTATTATGCCAAGATGGCGCATGTGACATTCGAAGAGTAAAGCGTTGAAAAACAGACCAACATATACTCCTAAACGCCTTAAAATATAAATTTTAACACATTCAAATAATGCACCACTTGCAACAGAATTTCCTACGCATCCTTAGCTTACCTGACAGTATTATAAGACTGCCTTCCGATAAGGAACTGCTCTCCCAATAACACTATCAAACGATCACAGCGAACTGCTCTTGCAGTGTAATGGCTGCTGAGCTGCTGTTCCTCCTTGTATAGGCGAGCACGACGTCTCCCATTGGTCGAACTGTACTCACGTGACGCTTTCGTCTCTACTCTGCAATGACGTCAGTATCTCATACCAACATTGATACACAGATTTTCCTAACGCGGACTACAAGATTACCCTAACGTCTAACGTCACTCCGTACTTATTATGTTGGCAATGAAAATGACGAGGCGAATTGCGGTCAACTGTCAACGAACTAAATGCGTAGTAACAGACAGCACTTAACAAAAAATTATTCTGGAATATTCAGGTTATGCTACGGTGATTCGAAATTACGTTTTACTAATTTGATAAAAGCATGACACCACATACCGACATATTAGCCTCATCTTTACAGTAGCAGTTTACATTAAGCTTGTATTTCCTTGTCTCGAAGCAAAAAGGTACCCGTGCTACCAAATTACTAGTTATAATAGAGCACGCGTTGTGGTCCGAATAATCTAAATTATGCGCTGAAATTCATAGTTTAGTTTGTAATGACATTTAAAATTGGGAAATTTGTTCCAGAGTTAAATACTTCTCATTTCTTTTATTCGTTCTTTGTCATTTGATTTGTGCTCTTAATCTAGGATTTTCTCATTTCCAATCTTTTTTGGCAATTGGTTTTCGGGGTAACCGTTAACAATCTGGTAACAGTGCAAACATCAGGCCAGATTCAACAAAGAGCAAATTTCATGTTGTCTTGTTATCAGTTATATAGATAATTGTTTCATTTTTGTGAAGAAACGACGTTATTTTAATTTCTGCAGAGTGAATCGTTACTTTATAGCACTAATGATTCGGTAACATTAAACGTAGGCGAAATGTTAGATTTGTAATAAATTCAGTGTGTTTCCTCTGCTTTTTGTATTAATAAATATAACTTATATTTTTTGTAGTGTTCATTTATATAACGTACTTCCTTTAGCATTAAGAATACACACACAATTCTTCACAGTATTCGCTTTTTAGGCACACGTTTTCTAGCGTACCTCCACTTCACAAGTTTCATACTCGCTGTCGACTGATAGCTAAATGTTGTTGTTCCATGTCAAGTTTTATTTCAAGAAGAAAAATCATTTCCTCTTTTTTCTTGACAAAATGTGTACATTTTTATCAATATTTACTGATCTTGTACTATGATACCATTTGCAATTGCCAGAAGTTTAAGTTACTGCCGTTAGCAAATGCTCATTCATGTGTTCCTCATTCTCAATTAAAACATAAATTTGTATGACGTGTCATTGTCACATAGCTGTAGCAAATTTAGAAACTAATTCAAGCTTATACAATGAAGGCTTTCACGGCCGAATGTCGTAGTTGTTGATGAATCGTCGTGGTTCCTAGTTTCTTCGATCATGGTCATACAGCCCCTAAGATTCATCAACAACTAATTCAAAGCATAATAGGTACAGCTTTGAGGTTACACAGGGAAGCTTACAGCTATTCGCGCAAACCCCGGCGAGGTGGCTGATGGGAGCGACTGTAAATGGGAATTGCCTGTAATGCTAATGTCGGACAATTATATGCGGTATAAGTCTAATCCGCACCGTTACAATTGGATAGCTTCTTGTTCGCAGAACCATGAATGGCGTGAAGATAAATTGTTCACGAAATATTTTCGTATCTGCCAGAAGTTAATTGTTTGGCATCATTATTCTTGCAACTTTTTTTTATATAAATATACACATCGCAGACAACTATTCCGCAGTAGTACCGGGTAAGAATAAGGGTAAACATATTCAATAAAACACAGACAGGTCTGTACATACTACTATACTACTTACTCTAAGCGGAAACGATGGACGTAGATATCCCTTTGTAACAGTAACCTTTTCATGTGAAATTTTGAGTACCGATGCTGATCTGATTTCACAAAAAAATTTTTTAATCTCCATGTTATTCCCGGATATCTTAATTATCTATTTGAAGTTCGGAAGACTGACAAATACAGTGTCAATATAAACAATACGTTTTCATACGTACATCAATTAAACATAGTAACCAAGAAAAAATCGAGCGGTATTACACATTTTTTATCAGCCCTTGTCTTGCATTATCTGACTTAAGAACTACCGTATTACGCTACGATGAGGAAAGATGGGCATAAGTTAGTTGTATAGCCATTTTCCACGTGAAAGAGGATGACCCCATCTAATTCATATTCCCCAAGATACGTGGTGGAAGTCATTTTGTGTGCCATTGTCAATTCCCCATTTTCCTATTCCAGTCGCGTATGGTTCGCGGGAAGAATGATTGCTGGTAAATCTCCGCGTGGGCTCCAATCTCTCTTATCTTCACGGTCTTTTCGCCTGATATACGTGGCAGGAAGCAAAATATTGGTCGACTCTTGCAGGGATGTACGCTCTCGGAACTTATAATAGCAGAATATACCGTGGTGCTTACACCTCTCTTGCAGCATCTGCCACCGCAGTTGGCTGAGCATCTCCGTGACGCTTTACCGCTTACTACACGAATCTGTAACGAACCGTGCTGCTCTTCTTTGGATCTTATCGATTTCCTCTACCAACCCTATCTGATCCAGATCCCAGACTGATGAACAATATTATTTTCGCGCAGCTTATTTTCGACTTTTATTTTGCGAGATATTCGGCCAGTTATGATGGTATATTCTCGTTGTCAGTCTTGCTTTAAATTATCTACCGTGTAAAAACATCTGAACATAGCGTCCTGCCTCACTGTATATTGGTCAGCTATGTTTCAATGCCTGAAATGCGTATGATACTTTTTGCGATTTCACAGTTCCACCTGACACTCAGGAAAGCAGATACGTTTTGGTCACGCGCGGGAACTGAAAATAGCACCGAGGGCAATGCACGAAAGCACATCAGCTCTCTCATAAAACATTACAAGCGTTCCAAAAATTTTCGTTGCATTTTGTGATTGATAATTGTACAGAATATTTAGTATTCTAGTAGGACGTTGTTTTCAAATTCTTGCCAGAAGCAATAAGTGTGTGATAAAAGATGTAGGCGAGAATTGAGTATGGCATCGTCCCGTGTCTGCTGGTTAAGGTCTGAATGCCATGTTCAGTACAAAAACAAAAAAAAAAAAACAAAAAAATACCTTCTGCAGCAGAGACAGAACCCAAATGTAATGCATTATAAGGTCATCTTCATAGGTCTGTAAAAATGTTTCATAAGTTTATTCTTCTTTAAAATCAATGCTGTTGCAAGTGTACACTCCATTCCACGATAATTTTGCACTTGCTGTTACCTCCAACAGATCTGTCACTTCCAGCCGCGGTCTTCTCGTGCATTTCTTTGTTCTCCACAATGCTTAGGTTTCACAGCCATGAACCAGCACATAGTAGATTTATTTAGTATTCGATACTTTCGACAATCGCAGATACACAGCTCTGGTAAATTTACATCAAAAAATATAAACAACCGATAAAGCAAATACAACAAAAAATTAAAGAGCAATGTCCAGGTTTTCTAGTTGTTTGATTGCTTTGGACACAGCACCAACGAAGATCTTCCCCAACTTAATCTGCAGTGTAGAGTTTCGTGCTTTATCTTTTAAGTTACCTACTAATCATTCTGTTGTATACATAATTATAAGGATATAATTTCAAATCGATAACTTCAAAAATATGTCACATCCATAATCATTTCAATGATACTTACCTTTTAAATATCAAAGTAATAATACCTGCAACAAATTATTGAGTGGGTAATCTTCATTTCTCTAGGATACAATAAGTTTTTGTATTACTTATAACATTTAGTTCCGGCAGTATAACATGTCTAGTAACTGACAACTCATTTATATCAAAAATTGAAATTTTGTGTCTTGTTCCCCCTCCCTCCCCATCCCCCCCTGGATAAGTTTCTGCGGACGCCCATGAGTTTGAGAGTAACAGAGATATTCACAAGTACAACACTGGAAGTAAAAATTATCTGCATTAGTTTTTAACGAATAATCATAGTTTTGGCACAGAAAGGGGTGAAATACGCAGCTTTGAAGCTCCACGGAAATAAAATGTGTCGGGTAACAGATGTGTTTTCAAATCAAATTACAAATGTTTCTCCTTAAAAACTCCTTTACCATAGAGGAATTCTTGAAACAGAAATAATGAGTCATTTTTAAAACAAAGACCTGTAAATGTCCAGCAAGCAGCCATATAAATATTCTTTAGATGTATTTATGTTTAGGTGTGTTCTGTTGACACGGTCCACATAGTGTTTTCTATCGTGAATACGATTTACGGAACAATTAACTAACCCTGTAGAATCATTCAATTTGAGAAATTTACTGTTTCTTCCTTACCAAGGACAGTGATTTTCTTACTGACAATCGTGTACTTTCCCTAAGAGAATATCCCCTTTTTCTAGTTCTTTCTTGTCTTGCAAGTAAGGTAGTAATCAATACGAAAACTTATATTAAAGTGGATTGCTGTTCAAAATTTTTTTGAGAATTTCGTTATTGTCTACGTACTGTGTATATATATTTTTTTAAAGTTAGTGACAAGGGGGTGGAAACTTGATTGACTTACATTCAAGTTGTCTGGACGTAGCTTTCTAAAAGCTCCACCCCATGCACTTCTTCTTAAAGGAGTAAAATCGATTTACAATATGGTCGGAATACAGTGTAAGGAATTGCTTAATTCATCTTTACCGTTCTACCTCCAATCAGAACTCATTGTTTACAAAACGTGTCATATTAGTAGACATGCCATTACAGCGAGTGCTGGCAAATACCCGCCGAATAAAAATAATTTCAGTGCTGCTTTGGGCTCCCAGATGTAATCCCTGCAGCTCTGCCAATCTTCGCAGCTGACTACAACTGTTTGCTGTGCACAAGTCAAGCAGCGCTTCTGACGAAAATCTGGAGGCTAGGTGCGCTGGTGAGCTTTACCGTCAACGTGACTAAATTTCTTGAGAGACACGCCGAGCAACGACGTAGAAAGACACGGAACTGTCACTTTATCTTACTACGTAAGTAGCCTGTAAATAGGAATCGCAGGCTTCCTAGAAGAACTTCTCCCTTCACGTCTTACAAATCAAGCTCGTCTCTTGGAACCCCTGTCTCTTGTAACACTCCTGTACGAAACTCATTTCCCCTGCTCTTTGTGGAATATACGATATGTTGGACGTATTGGACACGCCTTTCTCTAGACTTTTCCATGCAATGTAGTATAAACGATATGCATCCACGTTGTTCTTGCGTGTTTTCTATTGTCAGCTACCTATTTTCCGCTAGATCCCCTTCAAGACTTTTCTTGGACTCCGCCAATGGAACTCCTCGGTTCGCCCAGTATTTTCCTGGTTACCTCCATTTCATTTTCCTCAGTGTCATAATTACGCCGTTCACTCCACTTTGTTTCCTGCTTAGCTTAGTAATTCCCAATATGCATGAGTCTACTGCTCGCCAACAAACCTTCAGCTTTTTACTGGTTCCTGCATAAAATTTCAATGTCTCGACTACCTAAATACAAAATCTCGTCAACGGGTCAATGATTTCATTATGAATTTGTAACTATTTTCTTCTCGATGTATTATAATTGATTTTCAGGCTCTCATTCACACAAGCTCTTAATTGTTGAAGTTTTTTTGGAGTAGAGAAGAAACTATGGTTGAGACAACTTCTCAGATTAAAACTGTGTGACGGACTGGGGCTCGAACCCAGAGCCTTGCCTTTCTTGGGCAGAGTTTTTACCAACTCAGTTATCCAGAGTGAGTATGGATGCAATCCACTAGGCTGTGGCTAAGCCATTTCTCCGCAATGTCCCTACTTCCAGAAGTGTTATTCCCGCAAGGAGAACCTCCTGTGAAGGTTGGAATATTGGAGAGAGATGTTAAGATGCGAGGCGAATCTTTAATCATTTCCGAATAGCTCATTCGGCAAGAGTTTTGCACGCAGAACTCAAGGGCCCGGGTTCGTATCATGGTTGAGCATTCAGTTTTAATCTGTCAGGATATTTCAAAGCAGCGCACACTCCACTTTTAGAGTGAAAGATTCGTTCTGAAAACGAAGGTGGTTCAGATGTGCTCCATTAACCCTAATACCTTGTTGTTTTCACAACTGAAGCGACAGAAAACTTCGTCCTGGATTGCTGAGATTGGGGGTGTAGACTCTCCTTGTCCAACTACTCCTTCGGTTCTAAAATTTACCTCTGCTCTGACGAAGTCGAAAACAGGAAGAATAGAGATTAGCATTTCGTGGACGATGAGATCATTAGAGACAGCATACAAGGTAGGAGGGGAGAATAAAATCGGCCATGGCCCTTCAAAGAAAACATCCCTGCATTCGCTTTAAGCGATTTCGGAAAATAATGGAAATCTATAGTAGAGCCGACGAAAGAAAATTCCTGACAGATGCAATGGGCTTGGCGCGATTGCTTCGCGCGCACACCTCAAACAATTACATAACGCGATTCTGTAGTGTCACTACGGCAACACCTCAGCTTTGCAGCTGTTTGCACTTCGCATTTGACGTCTGGCAACAGCGCTGTCGACTCTACTAGAAATCTGAATAGTGGGACGGGGATTGAAGCCACTGTACTTCTAAATACGAGTCCAGTGACATACCACTGGGCTACCTCGCACCTAATGGGTCAGTGATTTTGCTCATATTTCGTGCGAGTGTGGTACATACTTAAATGTTTGATTTAAATGTAACAGATGCTAATCTAATACGAAGTTGGTTAGGACAATACTAAGCATGGCTCTTTCGGCAGGGGCATGCCTTTGCCTATCTCCGACCATGACTTAACCCAGCCAATTATCTGGGGACATACAATTTAACGTGAACTCCGAACCACAGTGCAACTTGGCACTTTTCACAATAACAAATACCACCAGGAATGAAAGAAGTGATTCGATCGACTCCCCGACCTTTGTATTCGTAGTCTAGCACTTACCTCTGGTGTAGCAGGCAGAAATCTCTCTCGGTAACCACCATGCCGGCGCTTGGAGCGTTTTCGCGTAGCCCACTGCGTGTGAAAGGCAGGTGTCCAGGTTGGAGTCCTAGTTTTAATTTAACCGACTTTTATAATGCTACCTAGATGCAGCTAAATGGTGCGCCATATTAACCCCCAGTTACTATCGTGGGGTCATTTTTTACCCCAGCATAAACATTATCCCATTTATCTCTGGAATGACGCCTCTCTTGCGCCAAAGGTTGTACGTATTCTCTTACAAATAAATCGTTTTCAAGGAAACTTTAGTACTAGTCGTGACATTCTTAAAGAGTAATTGGTTTTTGGGGTCACTGAAGACCCCAGGATAGTACTTGCGTGCAACATAGAAAATGAATCTGCAGAAGAACGAAGCCAGGAACATGATTCCGATGTAAGTGATTGTGAAAGTGAACACACTGCTCACAATACAGACACAACAATTTCTGATTTGGATGTCTCAGGAGACGAAATCTCTGAAAAGGATCCTGGTAGTTACTACAATGGGAAAAACAGGTTCAAATAGTCATGAAACCCGCCGCCCAGTACTTCTAAATCAAGAAAATCTAATATTATTGTTCAATTACCGGGATTGATTGGACCTGCTCCGGCAATGAAAGCCTTCTACGCCATTTGAAGCATGGTCTCTGCTTATTACAGATGATATGCTGAACACTATAGTAGATCAAACAAACGTACAAATTTCTGAAGTGAGTGCAGATTATGGTGTGACTGCAACTTATGTTGATCATGTGTCTCTAGAAGAAATGCGATCTTTTCTCTGATTGATTTATCTCGCAGGTGATTGTAAATCTAATCATGAGAATGCAGACTCGCTTTTCGCTACGGAGTTAACAGTAAGACCAATATTTAGAACAACAATGTCCAAGGAACGGTTTCTTTTTCTTCTGTCTGTTATCAGATTTGATAACCGAGCAACAAGGGAACGGAGGAAATAATCAGATGACAAGTTGGCAGCTATTTCTGAATTATTTAACAAGTTTATATCCAACACCGCAGCAAATTACAGCTGTTCACAATTTGCAACCGTTAATGAAATGCTAGTCGGTTTTCGTGGACGCTGTTCTTTTTGAGTGTATATAACCCAAAAATATGGGTTAAAAATTATGTGTTTTGTGCAAAATCCCACTATCTGCTAAATGCTTTTATTTATTCAGGGAAGGTGACAACGCCAAACCCATCAAAACTAGGCATCCTAGCACAATCTGTTCTGAAGCTGGTTCAATCTACTGCTAAGACAAACAGACACGTAAGTGGAGGTAACTGGTTTACCTCTGTGGAACTGGCTAATGAATTACAAATAATTTGCCAGACATAAGTCAGTACACTTCGGAAACAGAAACGTGAAATTCTGGCAGAATTCTTGCCCAATAAATCGTATGAAGTGGGACATACAAAATTTGGTTTCACAAAGGGCTTAACAATACGCTCTAGTGTCACGAACAAAAGTTAATCAGTAGTCATGCTCTCATCAATGCACCGTGACAAGCGCATTGATCAGTATAGAGGTAAACCTGATATTATTCTAATTTACAATTCTACAAACAGGGGCGTGGATGCTCTTGATCTGGGCTGTAATGAATATTGCTATTGTTAACAGTTACGTATATGGCAGTACTCCAATCCTAATACAAAGATGTCACGATGTCAATTTATGACAGAACTGTCGACAACTCTTAACTGAAAAGCAGATGAAACAACGTACTACTGTACCAGCTCCACCAACAAGTCTGAAAACATTAATTAACCCAGCATTTCGTTTGAAGAGCAGTTCCAACCATCAAGCTCATGTAGGCCTAAAAGGCGCCAAAGATGTAACTTTTGCTCAAGAAATCATGGCAAAAAAGTGTCAGTCACTTGTTCAAGATGCAACAAATATGTCTGAAAAAACCACTCTCAGCAGAAGACATTATGTGTACAATGCAACAAAGAGTAACTTTATTACGAACAACAATATTTTAGAAATTGAAATTTTTGTTAAGCACAAAGTAATGGCCGTTAATTTCTTTACTATACATTAAAAAATTACATTTTCCCTTTCAGAGATTGATTTGGACCTTAATGAACTAGGCAGCTAGACAGATGAAGCAAGAAAGAAGAGATACTAATAAAATGAAAAATTCGTTACTTTAAAATTACCTCTGTATTGAGAATTGAAAAAATGAAGATGTGGTGTCACCGCCAGACACCACACTTGCTAGGTGGTAGCCTTTAAATCGGCCGCGGTCCATTAGTATACGTCGGACCCGCGTGTCGCCACTGTCAGTGATTGCAGACCGAGCGCCACCACACGGCAGGTCTAGAGAGACGTCCTAGCACTCGCCCCAGTTGTACAGCCGACTTTGCCAGAGATGGATCACTGACAACTACGCTCTCATTTGCCGAGACGATAGTTAGCATAGCCGTCAGCTACGTCATTTGCTACGACCTAGCAAGGCGCCATAGCATTTGATATTATTTTATTTTGTGGTTATAACATGTACCGTCAAGAGAGATGTTCTACAATTGTGGATTAAAGTTAAGTATTACATCAACTACGTACTTTATTTGCTACTATTAATTCCTTTAACTGTTCCAGACCTCACGCCAATCTGCGTGAGCTTAACGCGTGCCTTTCGGCTTCCTCTCATTGTGACTTGGCTGTCTTGCCAAGTCACAACAGAAGACATTAAAATAAACATGTTGTGCATGAATTGCTGGCTTTCTTAATCATCATATTTAGATTAAAATTGTAAACAGGTTCAAATGAATGTGTATAAAACGATTACCATAAAAAATGAGTCAAAGTAATTGGAGATACTAATAATTTTTGGGGTTACTAATGACCCCAAGATAGTAGTTGTGATAGAAACATCTGTAGTAACTCAGGATTAATTTTTAAGTATTTATCTTTTCTATCCCATTGCTTTCATCACCTACAAAGAATGTCTGTTCGCTTCCTCTAACTTTTATACGATAAGGGAAGAAAACACAGGAAAACATTTAGGACGAATGAACAACAACTACACTAAACGGCATGAAAAATACACTTCAGTATCTTACAAATAATTAGTTTAAATTTTAGTCACTTTGTGACACTAATCTACCGTTTTATAATAAGATTTTATGGTATGATCCCGTGTAGGTATCTAACAATGAAAACAGACTGTTATAAACAAATTATGCCAGGGATGCGGAAGTAAGATAAATGGACTCACAGTTCAAACCAATTTTGAGGAAGGTTATCAAGCAATTGCACCTCTGTTTCGGATTTCTACACTTCACTTCACAGACATCTCTTCGCATCTTTAAAAGCATGCATTACCTCCTCTTGCACCAATCACGGCATCCAACTTTTCAGAAAAGCTCCTGATTAATTCTGCACCGTCCTCTTTAGGAATCATCTCCCATTCTTTTAGAAGGACCTGCATAGGTCCCGTTGGGTCTCTGAATTGTGCTGACGGGCCGTTCTCTTCAACGGTCCTATACATGCTCAATAGGATTCAAATCAGAGCTTCGGGCAGGCCAAGCCATAGCAAGGCTCTCCGCTCCATCCAAGAACTCTTGTCCACTCTCGCAACATGTAGGCGTGCATTCTCATGTATTAGTGCAAAACCATCTCAAATAAATGGAAAGAAAGGCACAACATGCTCCAAAAGGATGTCCTCCACATACTGACGAGCTGTAAGGCTCCCATGTTCCACACTGACCAAATCAGTTGTTGCTTGCCCGCGCTGTCAGATAACCCCGAAAAGGTATTGTGCATGAGAGTGTGCAAGGAGAATAACTTCCCCACGGCCTTCTACAGCCCTTCTCTCTACCATCAGGCGATCACAGGCCAAATCGCGACTAATTGGCGAACAAGGCACTTGAATGTGATTTGCAGAGTATCTATGTAGATGTAGAAGACTTGCTCCCATTGTTATACTCTCCAAAAGCGATACTCCCTTGCGGAACGCGAAACTCTCTGGTGAGTTCTGGGCCTGTAGCAGGTTTTCTGAATTGATTATTGGCTTTTTCCAATCTTCTTCGGACGGTTTTCTCAGTAACATCGACCCTTCGAACATGGTGGAGTCGATTTCGTGCTTCAAAGGCGGTGGTATGAAGGTTCGGAGTAGTCGTAAAATGATCATCTTTAGCCAATATTGCTCTCCTCGGATCTGATCCTGGTTTTCATCCATAGTTACAAGTTTCTCTTACCTTCTCACGCTTTTGGAAATCGTGTAAGGTGTAGTTCTAGACACTTATGCAATGTAATGCATGCTGCAACCATCTTACACCGAAACAATAGGTTTTGCAGCATCTTCAGGGCTTAACACGTGTGACTGAAAAGAGAACAATACAACGTACAGAAGAAGTGCTACAAGGGCAGGAAACCCTTATTGCCTCAAACCTAGCGAAGCGTTTTTCAGGTTGCGCAGAAAAAAAATTGAAGTTAGTGAACTAAACAAGCAACGCTCCACTGTTTGCTCGCAAAGCATGCTCCGTCTAAAAATAAACGATAAAATGTTACACCTTGATTAAACAGATAATTACACATCATTTATTACGTTTGCGTTTTTCGTGCCGACTTGTGTAATAGGAGCAGATTAGTGTTTAACGTCCCGTCGACAACGAGGTCATTAGAGACGGAGCGCAAGCTCGGGTTAGGGAAGGATGGGGAAGGAAATCGGCCGTGCGCTTTCAAAGGAACCATCCCGGCATTTGCCTGAAGCGATTTAGGGAAATCACGGAAAACCTAAATCAGGATGGCCGGAGACGGGATTGAACCGTCGTCCTCCCGAATGCGAGTCCAGTGTGCTAACCACTGCGCCACCTCGCTCGGTGTGTGTAATAGGCACACGGGATTTACACACGGGTAACATAGCAAAAAAATAGGTCTGAGCACTATGGGAATTAACATCTGAGGTCATCAGTCCTCTAGAACTTAGAACTACTTGAACCTAAGGATATAACACACATCCATGCCCGAGGCTGGATTCGAACCTGCGACCGTAGCAGTCGCGCAGTTCCGGACGGAAGCGCCTAGAACCGCTCGCCCACTGAGACCGGCGGGTAACATAGCAGCTGTGCGCACGACACTGTCTCATTTTTCCTTGTTATATGTTCGAATTGTCGCTTAATCATTTCTATTTTTTGCCGTTTTCAATAAAAAAATGTAACGCTACTTTAAATTTCAAATAAACTACCCTAATAAAATTGTTCAAATGGCCATGAGAACTATGGCACATAACATCTGTGGTCATCAGGCCCCTAGAACTTAGAACTACTTAAACCTAACTAACCTAAGGACAGCACACACATCCATGCCCGAGGCAGGATTCGAACCTGCGGCCGTAGCGGTCACGCGGTTCAAGACTGAAGCGCCTAGAACCGCACGGCCACACCGGCCGGCAAACTATCCTAATAGGCTGTACGATAGGACCCCGCAGTTGCTCTCAGTGAGGTACTAGCCTCAGTTGTATTATAATGTATCGATCGCTCTGTACATTAACGGTGGAACAGGAAAACTCTCTATCCATCGCCTAGAAATCTCAGATTGCTCGCCCACCTTACTGCATTGGCACATTGTTTCTTATCGATGATTTCTTGCCGCAAGTGGAGTTTTCGGATAACGTTCTTTGTGTATAGATTAAGTAAAGAGTGGTAGATAAACAGCTGCTACTTAAGATGCCTAAGGAACGTGCGCACTTTGTCAATCGTATTTTTTTGCCTTTCTAAGCACAAAATCACTGATGTAATGGATTCACTGAAGTTAATTTTTTACTGCAGCCTACCTTAGAAGTATATTAGTAGCGACTTCTCTCTGTTAATTTATGTTCGGAATCATTTCACTCTTCTGAAGGTTCCCCTTCGCGGTACCGCTAGAAAATCAGGCAAATAAGTACCAAATCTAGTTCGCATACTGTCCAGGCAAACAGACAGACATATTAGTTCAGTATCAGTCTGAAGAAAGTCTGAATATGTAATGGCTACTGACCGTTGGCGTGTGCACTCAAGAGCCACTTGTCGTGATTTCTGAAAACTACACACACACCCATGCTCTAGGGAGGACTCGAACTTTCGACTGGGGGGGATGCGAACCATGGCACTGCGCCTGAGACCTCGCGGCTACCCAGCGCGGCACTTCTTGTCTTCTCTCAAATGCTGACATATGCGTTTATTGTTCAAGCATCTGTCTGCGAGGTATAGTTAATATCCAGCTCAGTGCACGGAACAAAATTCGCGAAGTCTTTATGTCCTGGTATTGACAAGACCCCTGTTTACTATCCTTGCCAGCTGTGTGGTGAAATTGCGCTGCAGCGTCACACATTCATCCGTTGTTCGTCAAAGTTTACAATTATTCATTTTCCGTCGATCTGTATGAATATCAGGTTGTGACCAATTTGCATAACTTCTTCGTGGTGCGTGTGTTTTTTTTTTTTTTTTTTTTTTTTTTTGTGGAGTTTATGTCATGAAACTTAATGTGTTCTCACAGATCGCATGGCGTACAAAAAATGGCTGGGATTGCAAGACAAAACTAACCATTCTTTGGCTAACATTGCCTGCATTTTTGTGAAAACAACTCGTATGCAAACACTGTTACGTACCATAGAGCTATTGTGAACCCAGGAAACTGGCAGCTTGAACCTGAGTACAGCTACCCACGGGAGGTTGTTGTGCAGCTCATTCCGTTATTTGTGTGTGAGACGACCTGCTTTGTAGGCCACAAGGGTCTTTTTTTTTATCTCGCTGCAAACAGGACGAGGTCTCCTAGACACCTGCATTGCAGTATTTTCGCCTGACTATATGTTTAGAGATTACAGAGCCTCTTTGCTTTAGTATCCATAATAAATACATTTATTGACTGATAGTAGTTGCAATTTTTTTGTGGGAATCACCAACTACATCCAGCTGGACTGCATGATCTTTTGACGACAGACCGCCCTAAGAATTTTCTCTCACGTTCACCTTTGTACACACATCAAAAAAAGTTTTGCGTCACCTCGGTTCCGAGAGTTCCGGAACCTGTACAGAAAATTGGAATAGAGATCAACATAAACGTCATTTCCGCCCTTTTTACTGCTAATGAAAACCACACATTGCATGTTGTACCACCATACAGCGAGACGTTCAGTGGTGGTGGTCCAGATTTCTGTGCACACCGATACCTCTAATACCCAGCAGCACGTCTTCTTACATTGACACATGCCTGTATTTGTCGTGGCATACTATCCACAAGTTCATCAAGGCACTTTTGGTCTAGATTGTCCCACTCCTCAAAGGCGATTCGGCGTAGATCCCTCAGAGTGGTTGGGGGTCACGTCGTCTTTAAACAGCCCTTTTCAATCTATCCTAGGCATGTTCGATAGGGCTCATGTCTAGAGAACATGCTGGGCACGCTAGTAGAGCGATGTTATCCTGAAGGAAGTCATTCACAAGATGTGCCTCGCAAATATGCTGCCGGTGTCGTTGCACTACCGGTCGGAGAATGGCATTCACGTGTCGTACAGCCATTACGTCGCATTCCATGACCACCAGCGGCGTACGCCGGCCCCGCATAATACCACCCCAAAACGAAATGGAACGTCCACCCTGCTGCATTCGCTGGACAGTGTGTCTAAGGCGTTCAGTCTGACCGGGTTGCCTCCAAACACGTCTCTGACGATTGTCTGATTGAAGGCATTTGTGACTCGTCGGTGGAGAGGACGTGGCGCCAATCCCGAGCGGTCCATTCAGCATGTTGTTGGGCCCATCTGTACCGCGCTGCATGGTGTCGTGGTGGCAAAGATGGACCCAGTCATGGACGTCGGGAGTGAAGGTGCGCGTCATACAGCCTATTGTGCACAGTTTGAATCGTAACACGACGTCCTGTGGCTGCACGAGAAGCATTATTCAACATGGTGGCGTTGCTATCAGGGTTCCTCCGAGCCATAATCCGTAGGAAGCGGTCATCCACTGCAGTAGCAGCCCTTGGGCGGCCTGAGCGAGGCATGTCACCGACAGTTCCTGTCTCTTTCTATCTCCTTTTGTCCGAACAACATCGCTTTGGTTCACTCCGAGACGCCTGGACATTTCCCTAGTTGAGAGCCCTACCGGGCACAAAGTAACAACGAGGACGCGATTGAACCGCAGTACTGACCGTCTAGGCGTGGTTGAACAGCACGTGCCGTGTACCTCCTTCCTGGTGGAATGGCTGGAACTGATTGGCTGCCGGATCCCCTGGCGCTGCTCATGCATGGTTGTCTACTTTTTTGGGCGGGTTTAGTGACATCTCTGAACTGTCAAAGGGACTGTGTCTGTGATACAATATCCGCAGTGAACGTCTATCTTCAGGAGTTCTGGGAACCGGGCTGATACAAAACTTTTTTTAATGCGCTATCAACACCCATTCAAGATCTTAAGACTGAATATTTTGTATCATTTTATTCGCTTTTTGAGTTGTGTTTTTTTCTGTAATTTAATTTAACCATTCTTTGCTTTGGAGCATGACTTCCTACCATAATTTTGTAAGTGTTTCATTTAAAGTGATGTACGATTGTTTGTAGAAAATGTAGTTCACAGCGCGGTATTTTTGATGAATCCTACAAACTTGTTATGTTTTCCTGTCTCAGTCTGAAAAACTATTTTTTTGTCAGACGCAGTGCCATGATTCGCGCCCCTGCCCCCCCTCCCCCCTCCCCCCCCCCCAGTCGAAAGTTCGAGTCCTCCCTCGAGCATGGGTGTGTGTGTTGTCCTTAGCGTACGTTAGTTTAAGTTAGATTAAGTAGTGTGTAAGCCTAGGGACGGATGACAGCTGTTTGGTCCCATACGAACTTACCACCACAAGACATGAAGTTGGGCGCAAAGAAGCCGATTGGAGTAATACCGAATCGCTAGACATTTGAATTGGAGTGCTGCCACTATTCGCCGATGTTGGCAGGAATAGGGAAAGCACGGCCAAACACAGCGTCAAGAAGGAAGCGATCGACCTAGAGAGACGACAGAACGTGAGCACTGAGCAGTCACCAGAGAGGGACTCAGAGACACGGAGTCATCATTATCATCGTTCCGACGTGCTTTAATGACCACAAGGACCATTAATAGGCGGCCCGCAGAAAGGGGCTGGCCTCATGGCGCCCCTTGTTTCGACTACCGCTGACCTCCGTACACCAACGAGTTCGTTTGCATCGGTGAGGGCACATTCGGCCTGGAATCTCATTGACTGGATTAGAATTGTCTTCAGTGACGACTCCCGCTTCGAAGCGGTGGAGACACCGCGGGCAGCGGTGGGATACCAACCTGTCACCCGTCATACGGCCCGCCAACCAGGAGTGATGGCCTGGGTGCCATTTCATTTTATACCAGGACCCCTTTGGTTGTCATCCGCGCCATGTTCACAGAACAACGGTACTTCGAGGGTATTCTACACCCGTTTTATTGCCCTTCATGGTAAGACCTCCTGGACTTATATTTCAGCAAGTAACGCCCGCCCACACACTGTGAGAGTTTCTACTGCTTGTCTTCGTGCTTGCTAAATCCTACGTTGGCCAGCACAGTCGCTGGATCTCTTCCAATTTGAGAACGTTTGGAACACTACGGACAGGGCCATCCAACCAGCTCCTGACTGGACACAATACGGCATCATATATACCCTCAGGAGGACATCCAACAACTCTATCAATCAATGACAAACGGAATAACTATTTGCATAAAGACAAGAGATGGACCAACGCGTTATTGGCTTCCTCAATTTGTGATGCACTTTCTTGAATAAATCATATAATTTTTCTGAAGCTGTAAAAGGAGGGCTGGGAATAAAAGAATATGTCTTATTAAATTATATAACTATGTATAGTAACAAGCTGGGAATGTTCTTGACATAATGTCCACAACGTGGTCGAGACGTTGCTTATTTAAACAGCCCATCTCTTGACGGCGGCCCTCCTGAGAAGGAAGGAAGGAGAAGGATTAGAATTTAACGTCCTGTCGACTGCGTGGTGATTAGAGGCTGGGCACAAGCTCGGACTTAGAAAGTATGATGAAGGAAACCAATCGGCTGTGCCCTTTTCAAAGGAACCACACGGCATATCCCTGGAACGACTTAGGGAAATTACGGAAAACCTAAATCTAGATGGTCGGGTGAGGATTTGAGCTGTCGTGCTCCCAAATGCGAGTCCAGTGTGTTAACTGCTGCGCTATCTCGGCTCAGTGGCCCTCCTGAGGTCATCCAGTGTCTCATAGTGGTTCCTGCGACGACGCAACGCCAGTTTTAGCTAGTTCTAAGCATGTTCAGTCTTGTTCATGTAGGCATTCGATTCAATCCTGTCCCCATGTGGGCAAAGTGGGCGCTGTAATATTATGTAACATCCCCACGAAAAGACGAATCCACTGTCGCAACATCGACTGGACAGCTTCACATTAAGTTGTAGCTTTTCACGTACTGCATAGTGCAGAGCCCCAAAATTAACCTCGACAACAATGAAAGGCCCGAAACATGACTGATCCACCTCCATGGCGAACCTGTGGGACTGCATGCCTGAGATGTGCATACCTATCTGGCCGTCTCCACGTTGTTTCTGATGGTAACCCTGCAGTCGTCGATTAAGAGAGCCAAACGCCATTGATCCAGGTTCCATTCCAGATGCTACGTTGGTCTCCTTCGCATACTACGACGCTGGGGAATTTGTACAATCGGACGCCTAGAGACTGAATTAATCCTGTGGATTGTGCACCGTCTGGGTCTACACAGCGCTCTCGGGTTGCCTCCAGAAAAGGCTGCGCCCAGTTCTGTTGCATTCTCCTAGGGGTACCCACAAGTCTTAATTTGTAGGTAGTGGTCATGAGTCAGATCTTCAATTTTTTGCTCGCGATAGAGCTGGATGTTCGAATGACGTCGCTGTGGAACACGGTAATTCGCTGGGCCATTTCCCGTGTTGACAAATATCTCTCCGTAAAGTGACAGTGCTTGAAATGACACTTCGCATCATGTTGACAGACTGAACAGTGAACTCAAACCGCTTTGTCCCGATCACGATAGGACACATAGCGCAATCTACTGAAGTGAGCTGAAAATATATGTTTACGTCTACCTCCATTACGTAGGAGGCTATATCTAGCGATTGTTTTGAGAAAGAGGCTTCCACTAATAATAATAATAAACGGCAAATGACAAGGATGCTGCATTACAAAAAATTGAGATAGTCTTGATCAACAATTTCAAGCTACTATGCAGCCCTGCAATAATGCATAGAGAAGATCACAGAGTTGTAAAATATACGCTTTGAAGACACTGTTGCTGCAATTGGTCAGGTGCAGAGTCGCAAGCTTATCCCCCTCCTACGCCTACATACCCTCTCTATACCTTCCCAGTACACATCCCACATGCTCTCATACATCAGTTCCTCTCCAATTCCACCGATATCAAAATCCTTCATATAGGAAATGTTGTTGGTATCTCATAACATCATTATTACCCACACACATTCGAGATCACACACTTCAACGTTTCATCATGTTAAAGAATATCGTTTTTATTCTTGTGCCTATATTTTCAATCATCTTAATCAAAGACTGAAGAGCTACAATATTACCGTTGCCAGATCGCACACCGTTTTGGGGAGAATGAAAACGAGTAACTACACTATTGGCCACTAAAATTGCTACACCAACAAGAAATGCAGATGATAAACGGGTATTCATTGGACAAATATATTATACTAGAACTGACATGTGATTACATTTTCACGCAGTTTGGGTGCATAGATCCTGACAAATCAGTACCCAGAACAACCACCTCTGGCCGTAATAACGGCCTTGATACGCGTGGGCATTGAATCAAACAGAGCTTGGATGGCGTGTACACGTACAGCTGCCCATGAAGCTTCAACACGATACCACAGTTCATCAAGAGTAGTGACTGGCGTATTGTGACGAGCCAGTTGCTCGGTCACCATTGACCAGACGTTTTCAATTGATGAGAGATCTGGAGAAAGTGCTGGCCAGGGCAGCAGTCGAACATTTTCTGTATCCAGAAAGGCCCGTACAGAACCTGCAACATACGGACGTGCATTATTCTGCTGAAATGTAGGTTTTCGCAGGGATCGAATGAAGGGCAGAGCCACGGGTCGTAACACATCTGAAATGTAATGTCCACTGTTCAAAGTGCCGTCAGTGCGAACAAGAGGTGACCGAGACGTGTAACCAATGGCACCCCATACCATCACGCCGAGTGATACATCAGTATGGCGATGACGAATACACACTTCCAATGTGCGTTCACTGCGATGTTGCCAAACACGGATGCGACCATCATGATGCTGTAAACAGAACCTGGATTCATCCGAAAAAAATGACGTTATGCCATTCGTGCACCCAGGCTCGTCGTTGAGTACACCATCGCAGGCGCTCCTGTCTGTGATGCAGCGTCAAGGGTAACCGCAGCCATGGTCTCCGAGCTGAGAGTCCATGCTGCCGCAAACGTCGTCGAACTGTTCGTGCATATGGTTGTTGTCTTGCAAACGTCCCCATATGTTGACTCAGGGATCGAGACGTGGCTGCACGATCCGTTACAGCCGTGTGGATAAGATGCCTGTCATCTCGACTGCTAGTGATACGAGGCCGTTGGGATCCAGCACGGCGTTCCGTATTATCCTCCTGAACACACCGATTCCATATTCTGCTGAACAGTCGTTGGATCTCGACCAACGCTAGCAGCAATGTCGCGATACGATGAACCGCAATAGCGATAGGCTACAATGCGATCTTTATCAAAGTCGGAAACGTGATGGTACACATTTCTCCTCCTTACACGACGCATCACAACAACGTTTCACCAGGCAACACCGGTCAACTGCTGTTTGTGTATGAGAAATCGGATGGAAACTTCCCTCAAGTCAGCACGTTGTAGGTGTCGCCACCGGCGCCAACCTTGGGTGAATGCTCTGAAAAGCTAATCATTTGCATATCACGGCATCTTCTTCCTGTCGGTTAAATTTCGCGTCTGTAGCACGCCATCTTCGTGGTGTAGCAATTTTAATGGCCAGTAGTGTATAACTGCGTAGGCTTCCGCGTCCAGAGCCAGTTGAGTTGACATAAAAGTCTCCTGAGTATCGTACAGCGCCATGATGTAAAAATTTTCTCCGATACAATTTTTTACATTATGATGAGATACGATACTTAGAAAACTTTTACGTCAACAGTTAACTAACTAAATAAAATTCTTCTCATGCTTGCTCTTCTTCTGACCGATGTCCCACTCGCAAACGCAGTCAGAATATACTATCACAAATAAAAACAGTTTTGTGACATTCAACAATCGGTTATGAAAAAGGGCGTCCGCAGAAATTTATCCAGAGTAGACAGGACTCTAACACTGCCAATTTTTATGTAAAAGAATTGGCCAGTTTCGAGAAGTCTCATGCCACAAACCACGTGTCGAAGATCTAGTGGAAAGGTGCTCAAAAAAATCTAGGAACTCGTTCACGGCCTGGAATCTCCCAGTCTGCTTGAGCCCACTACGTATTTCCCCCACTCACAATGGAATAATATTAGAGGAATAACAGATCCCAGGAAAGCATAAAATTAATCATTTTCCCCAACCTCCAGCTGTAAACGGAAGGGATCTCAATGTTTGGTACGACAAACAAGTAGTCTCTATCACCCACTTCCAAATGAGATGAGAAGTACAGACGTAGATGTGGTTGTGACATATGTCGACAGAAGGACATTGACCAAATATGTCAGCAGAAACCTTCAGCAGCGTTTTAAAAAGAGAAGACATTTACGCACGTCAACTATTTTTAAACATCTCTTCGAAACGGGGACGCAGCGGTACCTTGTTGTCGCTGCATTACTGGCTGACTGATATCAACATAACAGCATAGAGACAATAACATAGTGAGGTCGCTCATTCTTATTCGGGAGCAACGAGCATAAATTCTTTGTTTTTGGACAAATTCTAAACACCATGACCTGCACTTACAACTTAAATGGTATTGGGGTTGTAACTCATCGTCAGTGGCATCTGATACAGAGGATTCGAACAATTGTATGTACATCGATGTCTACAACATGACAATTGCATACATAACAGTAGAAATACAGTCTGCCAAGTAGGATCATGGTCGGGTTCATCAGTAGAAAAATGTATATGACAACAAAGTAAAACATTAGATACATCATAATTGAACCAAAAAAAAATGCAGTTACAATTAATGATACGTAATGTCACCTGCACCGTCGATATTGCTTGGCATCTTCAAAGCATGCTTGAAACCAAGTTCTCCGCGTATTCACTTGGAAGAGACCTCCAAATGTGCCCAATTTGCGTTGACAGCTGTTTCAAAGTGAATTATGCTTGCGCTTGCCGCATGTTAAGAATGGGTTTCCCGAAAAATGATTAAGAATCAATCTTCCCACTCTAGGAGTCACTTTACCGATTAAGCCAAGTTCTTCAAAGTCATCCACTTCTTTAACCAACTGACAGCGTGTTACCTACTTTTACACAAATTATTTTTATTTCCCCATATATTTAGACGCCGCGACGTAACTCGTTTTCGGACCTTTAGAGTGGATATAGAGAAACACAGCCTCAAAACGCGACGCATAAGCTGCACTCATGTCTCTTCTTGTGTATCTGTGTCAAGAATTCAAAGTAAACTAATACTTGACGGACATTGCATGAAGGATAAAGGTTCCTTTTATTGGGCTGCGAAAGAACTCAGGCGATATATTTTACCAGCTGTGTGTAATGCCGACCATGCGCTTACTCAACAAAATGTAGGTCTACTTATATTATGTATCTCTATATCAATGACATGTGTATCAGTTATAAATTCTTTGTGATATTAAACCTGATGTTCATTTAGAAAGCAAACAACCATGTGGATATCTAGAACACAATTACAACCATGTCCATATCAACATGTTAGGAAATGAAATCAGTCCTATCACACGGTACACAGGTGTATGTTACTGCTGTCAGTTCTTAGGCAGTGACATTTCTTGGTCACATTTGACATAACTGTCATATAATAGAAAAATGCAACATACAGATAGGCCAAAGAATCTGTATTATATTTCTTTCGTTATTTGTGAGATCATATTGGTATGCGCCTATGATATGCATTTATATACGTAAAATTCTTATTTGGACACTTAAGTGTGTGGGGAGAATATACACAGTTATAAAACTGAAAATTTATACAAAAAAGAAATGATGTCAACTGTCACGAACTACACATTGAACAAATTGACATTAATGCAAAATCTGTGTCAATATGTACGACGGGTTTCAACAAGTAATGCAACACTCTTTTTTGTCCGCCATTTCGGTTGAAAAAATGTAGAATTTGTTGTGGGACAGCGTGAATATTCCCGCTTCAGCCGCTATAGTTTCATGAAGTTTAGATAGGTGGCGGCACGATTGTAACCTTCAAAACGACGTCTGTAACGGTGGTGCGTTCCAAGCGGAGAGCTGTCACTGAGTTTCTTTTGGCAGAGAATCAGAGTAGCGCAGGTATTCATAGGCGCTTGCAAAATGTCTACGGAGACCCGGCAGTGAACAAAAGCACGGTGAGTCGTTGGGCGAGGCGTATGTCACGTCGCAACAAGGTCGCACAAACCTGTCCGATCTCCAGCGTGCTGTCCAGCCGCACTCAGCTGTGACTCCTGCAATGCTGGAGCGTGCGGACACTCTCATTCGAGGTGATCGACGGATTACAATCAGACACCTCGTTGCACAACTGGACGTCTCTGTTGGTAATGCTGACACACTCGTCCACAAGTTACGGTATTCAAAGGTGTACGGCCACTGGATCTCCCGCCGTCTAACAGAAGCCCATAAAGAGCAACGAAAGACCCGTGTGTGTGAAATTGCTTGTGCGTTACGGGGGAGGTTACTAAAGCAGCGAGACGCTGGTTCCGACGACGACCAGTAGAGTGGTATCATGCAGGCATACAGGCCCTCCCAGTAAGGTGGCGTAAGGCCGTCACGTTGTACGGAGATCATGTTGAAAAATAGGATTTTGTAACCAGCAAAGTGGGGAATAATATGGTGTATTGGAATTCTGAATAAAACTAACCTCCTTTCAGAAAAAATGTGTTGCATTACTTATTGAACGCTCCTCGTATAATGAGGTTGTCAGTTCTGGCTTGGATTCAATGGTGATCCAACATATCACGCCAAATAAGACAATTTTTTTTGTAGAAGATGCAGTGTTCTAGGATACTGCGGCGTCCCTAAACGTCTTGAATCAGATGACTAGCTAGCTACTCAAAGGCGACCACGCCAGTTTTCCTCACTCAGTCCGAGCTTATGTTCGTCTCTGAAGACCTTAACGCATAAGGAAGTTAACACTAACTATTCCTTATCTTTTTTGGAGATAGCATTATTTGCGAAGCAGCGTAATCTCCCTTGTACCATAGTACATGAACGACGCAGCGGCCGTTACCAAATGTGGGAACAAAGCACGATTCAGGAGACTGTAGACGTCCCTCGCACGTCGCAACCAGCGCTGTTATGGCCTCACCAAACGTGTCGTCTCTGTTATCTCTCTCCCCGACTCAGCCCACACTACTAGTAATGAAAGCATTGTTACTGGACACGCCATACACGTCCCTTTGCACAAGATATTTATGTACTCGAAAGAACACAAGATTTCTCCTAGAAATAAACGGTTTCAGTCGACACTGTCCATTTCCAGGTCTTGACGAGAAGAAGAGTATACTTCAGTGTTAACAATTGACAATATCGTTACTTACATGTAATATTGAGGTATTCCGTTCCTTTTCATCATGATTTGAAGATGAACATGTTGTGTCGATAAGTAAAACCTTTTAAAAAACCTGCAGCCACTGTTTGTGCCTCCACTATGACAAAAGTAATACTTTTTTTAGCATTTTTTAATGTGTCTTGTTTACGCTTTCGGCACGGATGTAGTGACCTCGATACAACCAAATTCTTAGTAGTATTACAGAGATAAAGTTTTTAAACTGAGCAGGTATTTTTGTATTAAGGATGAAGTGTACCTATAAAAGGTGAAAAAATTGAAAATTTTTATGACTTTATTAAAATCTATAGTCTTTTTTTAGCATTTTTTAATGTGTCTTGTTTACGCTTTCGGCACGGATGTAGTGACCTCGATACAACCAAATTCTTAGTAGTATTACAGAGATAAAGTTTTTAAACTGAGCAGGTATTTTTGTATTAAGGATGAAGTGTACCTATAAAAGGTGAAAAAATCGAAAATTTTTATGACTTTATTAAAATCTATAGTCTTTCCTGATTACGTTGATATATATTACAGGGTTTCAAATGAAAAAAGACCTATATATACCAAATTTTAAAGTTGTGGTCATGTATGCCACCATGCCTCCTTTATTTCTGTTACAGAAACCAGTATTATTTCGAAAAGAACTGTGAACTTTCTGTTTCCAGCGATTATGCGTATGATACATTGTATATGTTGGTAATAGTGCAGGTTTCTAGTGTCTGTAAATGATTATCTTTGCTAGTATTTACTTTTGTTTCGCTGAAGCAGTTTGTTCACGTGTTACTGAATGTTTGTTGTCCCTCAGAACCTCAGTGTGAACATGTTTGTTTGTTTGTCAGATTTTTTACGAGTGGCCCAGATCGTTACATTTAAAACAGCCACCTACTTTCGTAGGTTGTCCACAGATTACCACCCTGTTCACGGACTTTGCCCTAAAACACAGATTCTTGGTGTGGTTACCAAAATCAAAGGAAAGTCGTCAAATATACCATCATATGCAGTCTCTTCCTGAGCCTGTTATGAATGATATAAAACCAATTTTTAAAGACCTGAGTAACCCTGATTTGCTTAGAAAATGTCTTCATGGGAGCACTCAAAATATAAATGAAAGTTTCAACCATTGCATATGCAAGAGTTTACTCAAGAATGTTTTTGTAGGACTAAATACAATATAAGTTGGTGTAGTAGATGCAGTGATATGTTTCAATGATGGAGTGATAGGAAGGTTGGAAGCCCTGAGAATTTTAGGCATAAAATATGGCTCTAATATGGAAGATCAATTGCTTGTGTGTGACAGACAATGGGTGCATGAAGCTGAAAGATTCGCTCTTCAAGTTAACAGAGAAGCAAGAAGGGCTACAAGGAATGCCAAGAAGAAGCATGAAGATGAATGCTGCAGAATGAAAGCTATGCTTCAGGAATGTTCTGAGGCACGTTTTAATTGGACTCATATCTTCATTCGCAATTTCCTGCAAGTTGTATTTTTCAGAGTTCAGGTACAAATATTTCCTAAAGTTTATAAAGCACTACTCTAATTTTTTTCTGTAACTTGCAAGAGTCCATACAGAAAAAATAACATTTTTATTAGGAAAAAATTATAAAAATTAAAATGTAAGATGTGATATTTTTATCTTTGTAATATACGTAATAGATGGAATTAAATAAGTCTAGTACCTCAGCCATCATGATATGCATATCTGGTAAAAATTTGGTCTCCTTCAAATATATAACACTAGATTAAATGGTACCTCAATCTGAGGAAGCATTTTGGAAAAAAAATGCATCAATTTCTTTGTAATTTTTTTAATAAACGTAAGCTGGTTCAAAAATATTCAAAATACTTCTAATTTGTTTAGAACGTGTGCTGCATTACCTGATATCAACAAAAAATCTGTAAAACATATACATTATAAACAGTGCCTGAAAGAAATAGGTGTTCATTTTTACACAATTTTGAGCCGGAAAGTACCATGTATCGTTAAAGTGAGGGCTGACAAACAGTACTAACAGAAAATTTATTTCAAATTACAGCCGTCGCCTTTGACTGTTGAAGTTACTTTATTTACAAACTCTACAATTGAAAAGTCGGCTCTTGGCAAATTTTAAGCGAAGCAATGACATTCTTTAGCACAAGTCAACATTTAAAAATGTATCACATATTGTTATAACATGACCCTCTCCAAAAGTTCTATATTTAACGTTTATTCCATTCTTTGTATAAATCGTGTACAGTTTATACTAAGGAAGGCAGAATAGTTATACACTGAAGAGCCAAAGAAACTTGTACACCTGCCTGATATCGTGTAGGGCCCCCGCGAGTAGGTAGAATTGCCGCAACACGGCATGGCATGGACTCGAATGATGACTGAAGTAGTGCTGGAGGGAATTGACTCCATCAGTCCTGCAGACCTGTCCATAACTCCGTAAAGAGTACGAGGGGATGGACATCTCTTCTGAACAGCACGCTGCAAGGCATCCCAGATATGCTCAATAATGTTCATTTCTGAGGAGTTTGGTGGCCAACGGAAGTGTTTAAACTCAGACAAGTGTTCCTGGAGTCACTCTGTAGCAATTCTGGACTTGTGAGTATCACATTGTTGCCCAAGCCTGTAGGAATGCACAGTGGACATGAAGGGATGCACGTGATCAGACAGGAAGCTTACGTACGTGTCACCTGTCAGGGTCGTGTCTAGACATATCAGGCGTCCCATGTCACTCCAACTGCACATGCCACATACCATTACAGAGCCTCTACCACTTTAAACAGTCCTCTGCTGACATGCAGAGTCCATGGATTCACGAGGTTGTCTCCGTACACATCCATACACTCAATAAAATTTGAAATGGGACTAGTCGAACCAGGCAACATGTTCCCTGTCAATGTCGGTATTGATGAGCCCAGGCGAGGTGTAAGGCTTTGTGTCATATAATCATCAAGGGTACACGAGTTTGCCTTAGGCTCCAAATGCCCATATTGATGATGTTTCATTGAGTGGTTCGCCCGCTGACACCTGTTGATGGCTCAGCATTGACATCTGCAGCAGTTTGCAGAAGGTTGCTCTTCCATCATGTTGAACGATTGTCTTCAGTTATCATTGGTCCTGTCCTTGCAGGATCTTTTTTCAGTCATACCGACGTTGGAGATCTGATGTTTTACCGGATTCTTGATATTCACAGTAAGTAGGGCAAAGAGAGCACCACCCCACATTGCATTGTTGCCAAATTTATTCAAAATGGTGGCGATAGATAAGGCAGCATTGCAATGATGTCATGGCGGAAAGTTCAAATTTTGGCGGGGAAATAGGTCAATTGGGCTACCTCCACTAACCTAAAACTGTCCCCTCCCCTCCCCAAGAAAGTGGCGGTAAGTTCAAATTTTGGCAGAGAAAAAGGGCACTTGGGCTACCTCCACTAACCTAAGAAAATGGCGGGAAAAAAGGTCACTTGAGCTACCTCCACTAACCTAAATCATCCAACCTTCACCTCTTCCTTGGAATTGGCAGGAAAAGGACTCAGCCAGTGCTGGGTTGCTGGAGGGAGGAAGGAGAGTACTTTCTTTGAACAATTTATTTAGGGGTGTATTTCACATAGTTTATTTATTATAAGGATACAAAACACTCACTGTGACATGCTTGGGGTGACAATACACAGCCTACAGACACGCAAACTGCTCGTAAATTATCGAAACAATGCAGTACACTGATGTAAAGGCACGCAAACAACTCGTAAATTACCGAAATAACGCACAGCACAGCCTACAGACCTGCAAACTATTCGTAGATCACCGAAATAATGCATGTAAAATGCTCTGCAGACACACTCACTAATTGTAAACTGTCGAAATAATGCATTGCACAGCCCACAGACCCGAAAACTACCCGTAAATTACCGAAATAATTCAGTACACTAATGTACAGACACTCAGACAACTGGTAAATTGTCAAAATAATGCATGTAAAAAGGCTCTGCTAACACAATCACTAAATGTATACAGTAGAAATAATGCATTGCACAGCCAACAGAGCTGTTCACAAAATAATGCAACAGACACGTCCACTACTCGTGAAATTGTAAAAAAAATAATGCTGTATAACACTCTGCCAACACCTCACAAACATTAAACAGCCGAAAATAATGCGTTGCGCAAACACTCATTGCACGTAGAAAACGCTTTAGAACTATCATTAAGAAATTAGATCACGATGTATCACCGATCTGTTCCCTACAGAGGTCCCAACGAGCGCACATACCGATGACGCCGACCCCGCATATGTGCTTTGCAGGGCCAGCCAGATGCAAGGCAGCACCGGAGAGATGAATGCTGGGGCATGAGCCATCGCTCTCACGCCACTTCCGCCCGCAGCCAGCAGGTGAAAGTCGCCTATATTTTCAGGTATACAGATAGAATTCCTCGAGTTTTATACTAATGTCACATATCTATGTAAATAAGAGCCAAGTCTCCCTCTTGATGCGCACATGTTCACTTAACCACCATGGCTGACGTATAGCTGTGGGTCCAGAGCTGAGAGAGATGTTTGCATAGCAGCTCAGCCTGGCAGGCACAGCTAAAAGGTTCTCAGTGTTATACTGATGTCACATGTCTATGTAAATAACAGCCAAGTCTACCTCTCGGAAATCGTAAAGTGCCACAGAAGTAGGTTAACGGTCGCTTTTGTATGAGCTTTCGTGATGTCTTAGCTCGTCTGCATAGAAAGTCTTGTCCTAACAGGACCTGTTTACGAAAACAGCCCAGAATAATGTCAAATGCATTCCTCCTGATGGTCCTAATGTGGCACTCCGTCCATCACGTGCTATCCTTCCTGGAAACTGCGACATCCTGCTTTCAACATACGTCTCAGAAATGGTAAGTGTTCTCACCACTAAAAGCCTCCATCACATATGTGCGCGCTTTGGAAAACACAGTTAATCATAAAAGAATTCTTGTTGTTTGGTAAGAAAGCACTGTCTAAGCACAGACGGGAAAATCGGAACAATTACGCAAACAGAATTCGAAGCACTGTCCTGCAGAAGAGCAAAATGGCTGGAATTTTTGGTGTCCTACAGCTGCTGCAAATGTCCCAATGCCAATGGCGAATGTGGGACAGCATCCCGCCGCAGATACTTCGCCCCCATCTTGCTAGAACCAGTCCATAGAGGCTCCTATGTGCCAGCACAAAGGATGTCTTGTGGATGAATGGAGCATTCTGATCGGCTCTTACACAATTTTCCCGCTAAGCTACTGATGCTGCCGGCATGGGGGCACTGCCCACCTTTTTTTTCTGCAGACGAGACTTTTAATGGCAAAGCTATTTTGTACAAATCGCCATATTGCACTGACAGTTAGACCTTGCAAAAGTGGTCTACAGATCGTCAAATATGGGAAGACAATTGCTCAGTTACACTGCTCTGTCACTGACGATGGAAGCTTGAATATTTCAGCGTGAAACCAATCTCCAACCCAGCTATATATCACCACATATCGTATCGATGTAGTAAACACGCAATTCGTATCCTGCGCCATACAAAATCGTCACTTGTGCATCCTGCATATAGCTAGCGACCACAAGACACTGGCACATATACAGCGAAGACTGTTGTACAAAGGCTGGGTCGGTCCCCTTCAGCACAATGGCATCTCTGTTTCTGGCCCCAACCTGCTTGTTTGCTTGTTTTCTAAACCACTCTCCAGACTCTGGGATTACAAGAACATGTGTATTTTCACATTGTTTGCCTGAATATTATACCATTTCCGCGATACTTCTCGATATCAAGCACAAAGCAATATCACTTGCATAGCAGTAGTATTGCTCGCATGGTATAATTCCAAAGATATAGACTGGAAATTATTTCTCTAGAAACCTAAAACTTTTGCGAGGTGCAGTATGCTGTAAACCACTGAGTAACTCTAAACTTATCCCATCTGTGAACATCTTCAAGTGAAAACTCGGAAAAAACAGAGGAAACTGATATTTCCATTCATGAATACTGATGCCAGTGATATAACAGATTCCAAGCCATACTTATAATTTACGAAGTCAACTAAGGTGTTTCTCATGTCCAGAGAACCAACAAGCATGTGTTCCACCTGTCTTTCACCTGCTAGAAGGGCACACCACAATCTATGTTCTCTCAACCAAATTAAACGTGCAGAAGCAGTCAACCAGACAATTTACATGGGAGGGAATAATGCTCCAGTGCAAACACATGTCCATATTCAATCCTCTCAAATTTTTCCATGTGATTACGAAGACTGTCCAACACATATTAAGTATTTGTTTGCTATTCGGCCGTCTAGGGGATGACGTGGTTAAGTCAGCCACATTCCTGCATCCCAACAGGCCTTTCCATTCAGACAGCACTTGCTGTTAGCAGGAAACGTGAATAATTGCTACCACAGGATACCGCAGCTGCATGCCACACACCCCTACACAGAATCATCCTAGGAAACCAGCCACATACATATTTGATTGCTATACTTACAATTAAATATTATGATTGCTATCTCAATTGGACAACATTTGACAATGAGTGAAGTATCAGCAATACACCCTGCTGATGACTCTGGCCCTGGAAACAGAAATATCTGATCCATTGTTATGACATGACATACTTTTCCCTTTGCTATCACAATATTTCACATCAAATTCATACCTTCCATTTCCTCATATTGCAGTCATGTACACGAACAATGTTTCGGTGCTAGCCATCCCCAAAGGGTGCTGCCCCTCCACAAAACTCTTTCTCCAACTCAAAAAAGCGCTGTCTGTCAATCATTATGTGCTAACCAACAGCGTGCCAGTGGACGAACTGGGTGGAAAAGACACCACCGATGTACTGAAGTAATAAGTATCACAGTTGATAGCGCGAGCAATTTTTGCAATTTTAGAGTAATTTCAACACCAACCAATGATGCGACAGCATGTTTCTCAATTTCAGTATCATAGCTAAACCACCCTTCTCCACTTTGCGAGTATCATTGTGAATGTAGATAGATGACTGTTCAATGTGTCCATTCATTCTTGATTCTCGAACACATATATCATCAAAGTATACCAGACAGTGCTGTACATGTTTCCAACACCTCGAGCATAGTGGTTAATTTACAATCTATCTCTATTGTGATTGGGCTCACAGAGCATTCTCGCAGTCTTAGGGTAAAATTAGACACTGAAAGACCCCCTCACATTGTCACTGACCAACCTGCCCTGCAGCACTGTTACCGATTTAATCTGCAACCGAACAGAAGTAGACCGCTACACTCCCCGTCTCATGAATCAATGGAGGTTGCCGAGTCCTCACCCATCCAAGTGCAGAAGATTTCTCCAGATGCGCCCATGTTGAGGAGGTTAGCAGGTGTACAGTAATAGGTTTAAAAGTGTTGTGATGTAATAGCAGACGGTTAAGACGAACGAGAAACGTGTGGTTTTTATGCACGATGGAGCCCCAGACGGATGGAGTTCGAAGCATTTTACGTAAATCAACTATGCTGTCAAATTTAAAGTATTGTTCTAGTGTCGTGGATCATTACCAGAAGTGTATTGGTAAGAGAGAACATAAACACATGTACTCCTAAGGCTACACGGTTCTGGCCTTAAAACAGGCTATAATGTTAGATTACTTCAGTTTCTGACCTATTAGCCATGTGGAATGCAGCGCTGTTAATATTCCAATGAAAGAAATATATTATCAGCGCATGACATACATCCTTCTTGCAGGTTTCTCCATGATAAACTACAGTAATAAAGTGTAAAATGAGAAAACTACTTCCTTAAAGTATCGATTCTGTGTGATATATGCACAATTCAGCATTCCAGTATGGAGGTAGCTCAACTGACCTATTTTCCTGCCAAATTTGAACTTTCTGCCATGATGTCACTGCGACATTGCCATATCTATCGCGGCCATCTTGGATCCGCCATCCTGAATAAATTTGGCTACAACGCAACGTGGGGTGGTGCTTTCTTTGCCCTACTACTACGATATACTCGTGAAATGGTCGTACGGGAAAATTCCCACATAACACCACCTTCAAACTCACTTAAATTTTGATAACCTGCCAGAGTAGCAGCAGTAACCGATCTAACAATGGCTCCAAACACTTGTTGTCTGATATAGGCGCTGCCGACCACAGCGCCGTATTCTGCCTCTTTACATATCTCTGTATTTGAATATGCATGCCTCTACCAGTTTCTTTGTCGCTTCAGCGTATATAGAACCAACAGAGAAGGACCATGTAACGAAGGCATGTAATAAACTGTCTGATATTTTTGGATTTTGGCATATGCTAAAGCAGGAAACTGTTCCACTTCAAATGGTCAAGTTACGAAATAGTCAAAAGCCACAGTACAGTCTTCGAAAATTTGCTGTGAACCCTACCCAAAACAAGATAGAAAAAAGAACATCTGAAAGACAATTAGTTTTCCCAAGCGTTTCAACTTCGTTTCAAACGCAATTATTTTTATAACAAGACAGCTCCATATCCAGGCCCTTTGATGGAACACAACAATCAATCGACATCCGTAAATCTGTGCACTATATGTAGTACTATTCAAAATGTACTATAAAACTGATGGCTAACCGTCAAACATACCGGGTTGATACGACAGAAAAAAATACATAAAAACTGAGGTGGTTCAATATTTCCCGGTAAAGACGATTTGTCTGAGAGTAGTCCATCGTTTTGTAATTTGAGTGTTTTCCAAGGAAAGTTAGTATATGCAGCCCGCGAGTGTATCTGTGTGTGTGAGACATTATCATAGTTTGCGGATTTGACACTCTTGCCCTCCATTCAAGGCGCCCGAAGGTGAATCTATGTAGCTCCGAAGTCGAAAGCGAGTAAAAGTAACACCAATAAATCGTCCCTGAAACTAATAAGAAAATAGGAACAGAAATATGTCCCCTGAAGGGATGAAATGTAAGAACCAGTGAGATGGAAGCGACACAGATGGATAACAGTAAATAGACTGTTTATTTCAAAAGCAATCGTCATAACTGTTAATACATTATCCTATTGTGAGACAAGATGGTCAATGCCATCACGGTCAAATGTCAAATTGCCTTCGGAACCGTGATTGTTGTGCTCAGACACGCACCTCTTGTTCCAAAGCAAATCGACGGCCATCAACGTGTTTCTTCAGGGCTCATAAAGTGTGGAAATCGAAAGGGGAGGGATCTGAATGGCACGGAGGATATGTAAGGGCTTCCCAGCAAAACTTTTGCAGCCTATGAAAAAACCCTTGGGAACATGTGGGCTCGCCCTTACACATCCAAAATATACACAGTCCCGATCTCTCCTCATGCGATTTCCAGATTTTTGGAGCCCTGAAGGGAGACATTCGTAGCCGTCGATTTGCTTCAGACGATGAGGTGCACGCCTGGGTACATTGATGGGTCCGTTGGCAAAGGCAAACATTTTTCCATAAAGGCATTGGTCCTCTTGTCTCGCAGGAGGATAAATGTATTACTGCTTAAGGCAATTATTTTTGAAATAGTAAACAGTTTACTTACTCTTCCTCCATCCAGCTAATTTCCATTTGATCGCCCCTTATGGCATAATCTCACTTTCCTAGCTCTTATCCCGTAGTACCCGTGTACCAGGCCGCGCTGAAAGTAGAACACTCGTGCAATAAAAATGTTTAGTCCTTCCTTCCTAGAAGCCAGAGATAAGTCCGTACTGTATACGTGAACCTGCGAGCACAATGCAGAAGATCTCCTGGCTTTGGAGTCTGAGTTCCATCCTTGGACCATTAGCTACGCCTGTACAATACAGAAGCCTGCGATGAGAACGTGTAGGAGTCTGCCTGCCTCGTATGCACGGTTATGGTAATGAAGCGAACCGAAAAAATAAAGGATCTGATTATTCTGTAACAGCCAAACTTCAAGCATTCAAGTTCAAAAACCTGTAACTCTTCTTGACAGAATAAAACTGTTTTTAATGCTACGTACTGAGAAGAGCTTTTTGGCATGTCGATCGTTAATAACTTGTCTGTTTTTTGCGTAATATAAATTGATAAGAGTGGACAATGTTATGTCAGAAAATTTTCTTTTCATTGCAACCGTTGCAAGCCGTACTAATGATGGTAACGATGATGATAATCATACTAAACGACATCCAGTATTGTATTCTAATCTGACACTGCCATTTCTATAATTATGATGGTCTAGTTTCATACGAAGGCAATGGCGTAAACAAGATCTGAGCCGGGGGCCGGGAGAACCTACTAGTTTCGTGGAATGAGGAAGGGTGGAAATAAAGCTCAATTTCTTGCGAAATAAAACGCAAAACTAATAAGCGATTGTGTTTATTAAACACCAAACATATTAATGCTATCAATTTAAAACACACTACTGGCCATTAAAATTGCTACACGATGAAGATGACGTGCTACAGACGCGAAATTTAACGGACAGGAAGAAGATGCAGTGATATGCAAATGATTAGCTTTTCAGAGCATTCACACAAGGCTGGTGCCGGTGGCGACACCTACAACGTGCTGACATGAGCAAAGTTTCCAACCGATTTCTCACACACAAACAGCAGTTGACCGGCGTTGCCTGGTGAAACGTTGTTGTGGTGCGTCGTGTAAGGAGGAGAAACACGTACCATCACGTTTCCGACTTTGATAAAGGTCGGATTGTAGCCCATCGTGATTGCGGTTTATCGTATCGTGACATTGCTGCTCGCGTTGATCGACATCCAATGACTGTTAGCAGAATATGGAATCGGTGCGTTCAGGAGGGTAATACGGAACGCCGTGCTCGATTCCAACGGCCTCGTATCACTAGCAGACAAGATGACAGGCATCATATCCGCATGGCTGTAACGGATCGTGCAGCCACGTCTCGATCCCTGAGTCAACAGATGGGGACGTTTGAAAGACAACAACCATCTGCACGAACAGTTCGACGACGTTTGCAGCAGCATGGACAATCAGCTCGGAGACCATGGCTGCGGTTACCCTTGACACTGCATCACAGACAGGAGCGCCTCCGATGGTGTACTCGACGAACCTGGGTGTACGAATGGCAAAACGTCATTTTTTCGGATAGATCCAGGTTCTGTTTACAGCATCATGATGGTCGCATCCGTGTTTGGCGACATCGCGGTGAACGCACATTGGATGCGTGTATTCGTCATCGCCATACTGGCGTATCACCCGGCGTGATGGTAAGAGGGGCCTTTGGCTATACGTCTCGGTCACCTCTTGTTCGCGTTGGCGGCACTTTGAACAGTGATTGTTTTGACGATGGAACACATCTAAAGTGTATGTATGAATAAATCATTCCGTGTGGACTGATTCGCTGAAATGGCGATGCGCGTTTACTTCTAGATTCAGTTTTTAACCCAAAAAAGATACTATATTGTGCCTCCCAACGCATTATGTCATCGGTATTACAAAAAAAAGTGAGGCGACTGAAGAAAGTGCTACCTCACAAGCGTGTGTTTTGATTTGTTGCGTGTTGTATGTCTGGTTAAATTCAAAGACAAGAACAAAGACGGAACAAAATACAGTGATGAAAAAAAAAAAAAACAGCGATAGCAAAAAATAATTAATGAAATGAAATTTTGGGAATACATTTGTCAAGGTAAGATATTTAAGCGATTAACGTTGCAAATTCACAGGTTCACGTAAGCAAAGAAATGACCCACTGCAAAGGTGAAATGCTGGTACGTTAATAACCGGTGTAACCGCCAAAATGTCGGATGCAAGCGCAGAAACGTGCATGCATTGCGTTGTACCGATGCTGGCTGTCAGTTTGTACAATGGAGTTCCATGCTTGTTGATCTTGGTAGGTCAATACTGGAACGGTTAACGATGTTTGTGGATGACGCTGGAGTTGTCGTCCGATGATGTCCCATATGTGCTCGACTGGAGACAGATTTGATGATCGAGCAGGCCAAGGCAACGTGTTGACACCCTGTAGTGCATGATGGGATACAACAGCGGTGCGTGGGCGAGCGTAATACTGTTGGAAAACACCCCTGGAAGGCTGTTGATGAATTGCACCACAGCAAGTACACTGATGCACAAATTTGCAGTCATGGTGCGTGGGATACCATGAGAGTGCTCCTACTGTCAAACGAAAACGCATCCACACCACAGCTCTAGGTATAGGTCCAGTGTGTGAAGCACACACACAGGCTGGTTGCAGGCGCTCAAATGCCCTCCTTCCAACCAAAACACGGCCATCACAGGCACCGAGGTACAACCAGCTTTCATCAGAAAACACAACAGACCTCCACCCCGCCCTTCAACGAGCTGTCGCCTGACACCACTGAAGTAGCAAATGGCAGCGGTTTGGGGTCAGCGGCGTGTACGTTGCATGGCGTCTTGCTCGATGCCGTCCTTGAAGTAACCGATTTGTAGCAGTTCGTTGTGTCACATTGGTGCCAGCTGCTGCTGAAACTGCTGCTTCAGATGCAGTACGATGCGCAAGAGCCATACGTCGAACACGTTGGTCCTGCCTCTCTACAGTGTCATGTGGCTGTCCGAATTTCGGCGTTCTTGCGATCGTACATTCTTGTAACCACACCTGACAGCAGTCAAGTACATTGGCTACATTCTTGCCAGGTCTTTCTGCAGTATCGCATAAGGAACATCTAGCTTCACATAGCCCTATTACACGACCTCGGCCAGCCTTGTGGCAGAGCGGTTTTAGGCGCTTCAGTCCCGGAAGCGCGCTGCTGCTACGGTCGCAGGTTCGAATCCTGCCTCGGGCATGGATGTGTGTGATGTCCTTAGGTTAGTTAGGTTTAAGTATTTCTAAGTCCAGGGGAATGATGACTTCAGATGTTAAGTCCCATTGTGCTTAGAGCCATTCGATTTATACGACCTCGTTCAGTCTTAGTAAGGTGTTGATAATGGCGTCTTTTTCGCCTTAAAGGCATTCTTGACTTAACATCATCTCACAATGTCCAGTCTCAAAGGTAACTGACCCTCACAACCGTTGCAACTTGTATTCAAAGCAAACCTGCTATGCATCATCATAGTGGAGCTACTAGCACCACTCTTATGCGACTGGCGCGAAGTTTGCACAGACGTAATTTTTCACATGTAGAAACATACCTACAACTTTCGTTTACCTCGCACAACTCCTTCTTGATGATGCGGTTTTTTTCCGTCAGTGTACGTAGCAGAGAGGTCTTTCTGGTAGTACATATGGAAAAAGTTGTTTGTATATACAACGGGTAGTGTCATAAAACTAAACCTTGCTATTTTAAGGGTTAGAACTTTTTCCGCCGACCTTTCTGTTTTCTACAAAACAGGCTGGTCTCATATTTTCATATTGAGAAGATTAAGCATTAACGTATTTGTCAATAGGGAAATCACTAGACGTAAAACATTGTAATTCTTGTCTTACTCGGAGTCTTGTACTTGTCTAAACAAGAGCGTGCCTATTTTCGGCCACTGAGGTTGAATGGTCATTCTTATACTGTATTATGTTTGCATTAACTGAGTCTGTAATTTATGTCGTCTGTAGTGGAAAAGTGATTATAATCCTTAAACTGGGACATGCGCACGAGAGAGGAAACTGATATTCCATATTTTAACTAGTAGTTTTTAATGTGTGTGATAAGAAATGAATAAGGATTTATCAGATAAAAGAATTTATAGTTTAAAATCGCTTCCTGCATATTTTTCCCTAGCTTGTCTCAAACAGTTATCTCTATGTTCACCGAAATAATAATCATTGGCACAGCGAATACCAACGATAACTTTGCGCTTATAGTGGAATGCTATAAGAAGTTAACTAGTCTAATTTCGTTGCTTCTATAAGTTACAGAAACCAGATAGCAGTTATAAGAGTCGAGGGGCATGAAAGGGAAGCAGTGGTTGGGAAGGGAGTGAGACAGGGTTGTAGCCTCTCCCCGATGTTATTCAATCAGTACATTAAGCAAGCAGTAAAGGAAACAAAAGAAAAGTTCGGAGTAGGTCTTAAAATCCATGGAGAAGAAATAAAAACTTTTAGGTTCGCCGATGACATTGTAATTCTGTCAGAGACAGCAAAGGACTTGGAAGAGCAGTTGAACAGAATGGATAGTGTCTTGAAAGGAGGATATAAGATGAACATCAATAAAAGCAAAACGAGGATAATGGAATGTAGTCGAATTAAGTCGGGTGATGCTGAGGGAATTAGATTAGGAAATGAGACACTTAAAGTAGTAAAGGAGTTTTGCTATTTGGGGAGCAAAATAACTGATGATGGTCGAAGTAGAGAGGATATAAAATGGAGACTGGCAATCGCAAGGAAAGCGTTTTTGAAGAATAGAAATTTGTTAACATCGAGTATAGATTTAAGTGTCAGGAAGTCGTATCTGAAAGTATTTGTATGGAGTGTAGCCATGTATGGAAGTGAAACATGGACGACAAATAGTTTGGACAAGAAGAGAATAGAAGCTTTCGAAATGTGATGCTACAGAAGAATGCTGAAGATTAGATGGGTAGATCACATAACTAACGAGAAGGTATTGAATAGAATTGGGGAGAAGAGGAGTTTGTGGCACAACTTGACTAGAAGAAGGGACCGGTTGGTAGGACATTTTCTGAGGCCTCAAGGGATCACAAATTTGGTACTGGAGGGCAGCGTGGAAGGTAAAAATCGTAGAGGGAGACCAAGAGATGAATACACTAAGCAGATTCAGAAGGATGTAGGCTGCAGGACGTACTGGGAGATGAAGAAGCTTGCACAGGATAGAGTAGCATGGAGAGCTGCATCAAACCAGTCTCAGGACTGAAGACAACAACAATAACAACAACAACATAATGCACTAGAAAATGCCACCCCCTTGGCGCGTTGTTTTGAGCTCCGAACTGTAAGGCATCTAATAATCTAGGCTGATTCCTCTCTGCTCCAGCTGTGTGAGTTTTCAAAATATGCGTCGTGGTTGTCATCTTCGCACAAAACTCGTTGACTGAAAGCTGCCACATTTGTATTTTGAGCTTTTTAAGTATCATTACCAACTGCTAATTGTTAAATCTGATAACATATTTTCTATAACAGACTTTCACGACATTGAGTAAAAGATTATTAAACTACGACTGGAATGTCAAACTGAACTATAAATCTAAGACCAACTAGATTCTGTTTTACCAAAAATTATTTATGTGGTCTTGGCTAAACCATCAGAAAAACGAAGTTCCACCGTCAAGGATAGAATATCCCTCTATTTACACGTCAGCTAAAATAATAGCAAAAGCGGGCCAAGCCCAAATAGTATTTTTACACCTATGACAGACCTGATAGGAAAATACAGAGACGGACTGCAATACGCAAGTGATCCATGAAAGCAATGGTAGAGAGCCGTGGTTTCTCACCAAATAGTAATGAGCTTTCGGCGCATGCAATCGAAATGTCTTCATAATGAAAATGGTTTTCTGGGTCTCACTGTTACCTTCTCTTCAGTAAACCGTTTCTACCGGTGACACTGAACACAAAATTGCAGGTGCACAAAGAGACATACAAAAAAAAAATTTAGTTCCTATAACTTAGACAGATGTTATTCAGAAAACCTTTGAGGATATGACGGCACAGTGAAATTTCTCGGGATGTCAAATGAACGGCTTTGGTATCAATTAAGCATGTGTTTTGTGGGAGTTGTGTTTATAGAAACACTTTATTTTCCCAAAATAGTTTTTGTGAATTCTCGCCATCATCAAGGTTTTGCTTCGTTCTCTAACATGTTTTTTCAGAATTGGACCTCTTCATTTTTAAATGTTGTTCTAAATTTGTTTTCGCTAATATTTAGTACAGTACCTTAAACTTTTTATATTTTTTACAAGTCACTACTTTGGTGTCCCGTACTCTCACACCTCAGCCTAAGACTGTGTCCCCCTGAAATGGCGTGTAAAAATGTTCAGATGTGTGTGAAATCTTATGGGACTTAATTGCTAAGGTCATCAGTCCCTAAGCTTACACATTACTTAACCTAAATTATCCTAAGGACAAACACACACACCCATGCCCGAGGGAGGACTCGAACCTCTGCCGGGACTAGCCGCACAGTCCATGACTGCAGCGCCAAGACCGCTCGGCTAATCCCGCGCGGCGATGGCGTGTATTTGGACACACGAATTTGTCATTGTCTTTAGTTGTCCTTGCTCTCACTGTTCGATTAAATTAAAGAAACATTTTATTTATTCTACTTAAATCAGCAGGAGTAAAAGACAGCCAAATAACCTTGACCACGGTTTCGACGGATTTAAACCCATCTTCTTCAGAAGGACAGACAAACTGCACTTAATCAATTCACTCTGCTTAAATCAATCTATATTAAAATGTGCTAGTCCCTTCAACTCCATGTTATCGTCTCATTTCCGATTTTATTTTAGTGAATGGCCATTAAATAATTTAAGGATTTACGTTGACATGCACTTCACTTTCCGTTTACATAATTTACATATATATCTATACTTGTCGTATTATCGTTTAAGGCGTGGCAAATAGTAAAAACGATATATTAAGTTTCCTTCCACAAATGGGTGGGTGAGGGCAGCGTAAGATATATATAAGTGTTTGCCACCCGTTCTTACCGTAATGTAACTGTACACTCCCTGCAGGAGTGGTACGTGTAATAGGGCTGAAAAATGTTCTTAGATTCCGCCCTGAAAACAAAATATTCAAACAGGTCCCCGAGAGATACTTGACGTCTTTCTTTGGAAGCCTACTAGACGAGCACAATTTGCATTTCCGTTACTCTCTCCCCCTCCCCTTGTAACTCAGCCCATCGTGACCCCCGCCGCTCCCAGACATAGCTATTCAGCTGCATTGCCCCTCATCCCTCAATCCACCCTTCTTACCATTCCAGTACTACTTGAACTTCACGGACTTCCCACAGGCAGCATCTTCATCTACGCCATAGCGCCAGCCACACCATAATTGGCCAGTACGTGATAATCCCCCCCCCCCCCGGCCCCTCCCCCCCTAATGTCTTGGCTGCGATTACAGATTGATCTCTAGCGTAGGCCGACATTAGAGTAGGTTGGAAGGTTGCAAGTTGGCGTAGCCAACGAATGTAAATGCGAAATAAAGCTTATGGTAACAGACATTTGTACCGTAGCCTAGTGTCTGTGTTCATGCTATATTTAAGCATATAAGGTAAAGGTAAAAGGTAAAATGGCAAGATAATTTCAGATTACCTACATTAGATAATGGACAATCCTCCGACTAGTATTTTAATGAATATAACGAACATATATCGCACATAAACAACAATACATCTAAGGGTGTCCACTACATGTATTTTGAACCCACTATTTTGTTCTTCTCCACTCCACGTCACAGTGTGACGTTTTCTTAATACCATTAGGCTGAATAGCAGCTGCCAGTACGCCTCTCAGCAGTGTGGAGAACGAAATGAAGAATAAAAAAAGTTGGTAGTTCAACGCTGTTTGTCTTATACATTCGAATACCTGTAAGCATTAATCTTCATTTTGAGTGAAAGCTATTCTTATTTTACGAGATGTAGGGTGATACAGATTCTTTTTCAGCATT
The DNA here is from genome assembly GCF_021461385.2 of Schistocerca piceifrons. Classification (NCBI taxonomy): domain Eukaryota; kingdom Metazoa; phylum Arthropoda; class Insecta; order Orthoptera; family Acrididae; genus Schistocerca; species Schistocerca piceifrons. The sequence goes on from NC_060144.1 coordinate 28,609,757, forward strand.
AGTGAAGTTTGGTCTTTGTTTTTTTCAATAACTGGAATCAGTTTTTTGTTGAAAGAAGCTGTGGTAAATTATTATTACGATTGCTGATACTTGATATGATCTCGTAACTCGCGTAGCCTTATACCGACTTTTCGGCTTCGTCGTCGTTCTGGTAAGGTGTGTGGGGCATCAAATAAGAGAAGATCCGACAAGCTGCACAGAACTCTGAGCAGACGGGTGGCAGCTTTCCCCTCTGCAGACCGTAGCTTGTTTAGCAGGTCACAGCATACGCCATACTCGGCGGCCCCAATTGACCAACATCCTGCTAGCCTGCCACTTCCTCTTGTAACGGCAACAAAGCAGTGCTTGTCTCAGCAGGCCTCGCTGTTCCTTACAATGCCGCAAATACCCTGCCTTTTTGCAAATAACTGGCACTGAATACATGGTATGAAACTGCTCTACATGTGCCACGTTAGGTATCGAAGCATCTACTATCAGAGTAAAAAGTGGTCCGGAGCTTGGCGGGAGATCATTCATCATGTGTTATCAACTGCGCTAAGTGGAAGTTTTGAATGCTGTGAGTTCTATTTCTCAAGTGAAAAACCGAAAATCACAACCACAACTCACATCGACTCAAATAAGCTAAATCATACATATTCGATCATTTCTGGCGTACGAAATTTTTTCGGAAATGCAACTGCTTCCGCAAAAATAATGTTATAAAGAACACACGTTTTGACTTTTTAAAGTTTTTGAGCTAATATGAAAGCAAAGGTTGTGTTATAAAAACAGTGTTGTGTTTTATTTAACTGTCAACTAAAAAACTAACTGAAACCAAGCAATTATTGTACCAAATCAACGCCGAAAGGCAACACCTACTATTCATCTCAAGTCACACATACTTTTCGCGGGAAAACTTGCTTTTTCCTGTTGCTGAATGTTGTACGGTAAGCAATTGATCTGTATCACGCAGGTACTTGTAGAAGGTCACAAGGTGCAACAATATACATGATAAAATCACTATTAAACTCCATTACAAACTGTGATCAATTGAGGTGAAGCCACAGCAAGCAAAAACTTCTCACACAGTTTATGAATTATAACATTTTACTTAGAGATTCGCAAATAAATAAAAAAAATACTCGTGAATGGACGACTGCATTTCCTCACGGATAGCGCTAAACTGTAAACTCCGTGCTTCAAAAAATAGGATTGAATGATTAGTGTTGCAACAATATTTATTGATCCACTGACCCTATTATTTACTTTCCCACTATTTACAGTGAGGAAAGCACGTAGATCTGAACATAACAATGAATGTGTAATTAGGCGTTTCTTAGTGAGATGGATATTAAAATCACGTCGAATATTTCGTAATTTTTAGCCACTAATGCAGTTTTATTATTCATGCATCTTACGACGCAAAAAATACGGAGTTACAGTCCAAACAGCCGGCCGCGGTGGCCGTGCGGTTCTAGGCACTTCAGTCCGGAACCGAGTGACTGCTACGGTCGCAGGTTCGAATCCTGCCTCGGGCATGGATGTGTGTGATGTCCTTATGTTAGTTAGGTTTAAGTAGTTCTAAGTTCTAGGGGACTGACGACCTCAGATGTTGAGTCCCATAGTGCTCAGAGCCATTTGAACAGTCTAAACATGGAAACCCATTGGTAAGTTGAGGAAGTTTCTCAGTACTTGGACTCAATCGGGAAAATCCTTTTTACGTTTATATAGGAACATCATTCGCATGCTGAAGGCAGTCGTGCATAAAGCCCAGAAAAAAATAGTCTTAGTAACAAATTTTAATTTTTCAATAGTAATTTTTCAGTAGTACAATAATATGAAGCAAGACTCGAAGAAAAGGAAAATTACGAATTAATGAACCGCCATTCGCCTAGGAAAATCAAGGAAAGCCGAAATCTAGATGTAGATTTGTACCACGTTCTTTTCGAATTCGAGTTCATTACCTTAATCACTACATTAACTCACTTCGGCTCAGAATTCTAAGTAAGCTACGGTGTATCTACAGCCTGTTTTGTTTTCAGCTACCCCAGAAAGTACATATCACTTTAAAATGTGGTACAACACAACTTTGTATACTTAACAGAGGTATATCTCGAGGAGCGTGGCAAAAGCATTATAATTAGTGTCTAAACATCTACAGTAGTCCTTACAGCTATGCATTGTGTCTAAATTTGTCTGTTTCTGGAATTTTCTTCTAGCTTGGGATAATTCGTTGCGAACCAGAAAAAGCAGATGTTTATGACTGTGCTTTACGTAACTCTTATTTTAAGATAACTACTACAACCTACATCCATCCAAATCTGCTTATTGTATTCATCTATTGGTCTCCCTCTACGATTGCCCCCCACCCCCCTAAATCTCCTTCAGTTCCAAATTGGTGATTCCTGGCCGTTTCAGAATATGTCCTATCAATCGATCTCTTCTTTTACTCAGACTGCCACAAATTACTTTTCTCCCTAATTCTATTCAGTACCACCCCCCCAGTTAGTTACGTGATCTACCCACCTAATCTTCAGCAATCTTCTGTAGCACCAAATTTCAAAAGCTTCTATTGTCTTATTGTCTAAACTGTTTATCGTCGATGTTTCACTTACATACGTGGCTACACTCCATACCAATACTTTTAGAAAAAGACTTTCCGACATATTCTATGTTACCAAATCTCTCTTCTTGAGAAATATTTGTCTTGCCATTGCCAGTCTACATTTTGTATCCTCTCTACTTCGGCCATCATCAGTTACCTTATTGCCCAAATAGCAAACTTCTCTACTACTTTAGGTGTAAATAGCATATTAACAGTGGCTGTTTTGTTCTTTGCAAGAACCAATTTGCAAAAATTTCCTTAATGCCACCTAGAACTAGCTAGTATCCTGGCATGGCACTTAGAACGTTCTTAATAAAGTATTTATTTTCCAATTTGTCTCAGTTTTGTGGTGATGCAGTGACCAGCACAATTCAATGGTATCAGAATATCTCCTAAATTTTAGGATACATATCGTAATGTACATTCTTCTGACAAAAGTATGGTCGTATGGGGTATCAGAAGAAATATGTGACCGGATTGATAATTTCTTGGTAGCGAGGACGCAACATGTTACCTTGGATGGAAAGTCATCGAAAGATGCAGAATAACTTCGGGAGTATCGCAGGAAAGTGTATTGGGTCCCTTGCTGTTCAAGCTGCATGGTAAAGATCCTGCTGACAATATTAATAGTAACCTCAGGCTTTTCGCAGATGATGCAGTTTCCTACAGCGAAGTACAGTCTGAACGAAGCTATACAAATATTCAGTCAGACCTTGATAAGATTTCAAAGTGGTAAAATGATTGGCAACTTATTTAAATGTTCAGAAATGTAAAATTTTGCACATCACAAAACGAAAAACATAGCATCCTATGAATATAACATCAGTGAGTCAATGTTGGAATGGACTCGCAGGGGATACTGAACGTAAACAGAGAAGGGCAGCAGGAATGATCACAGTTTTGTTTGTCTTGCTGAGCGCGTGACTGAGATGTCGAAAGAACAGAACTAAAAATGGTTCAAATGGCTCTGAGCACTATGGGACTCAACTGCTGGGGTCATTAGTCCCCTAGAACTTAGAACTACTTAAACCTAACTAACCTAAGGACATCACACACATCCATGCCCGAGGCAGGATTCGAACCTGCGACCGTAGCGGTCTCGCGGTTCCAGACTGCAGCGCCAGAACCGCGCGGCCACTTCGGCCGGCAAAGAACAGAACTCCCAGGCTCTTGAAGGTACACGGAAACAATCCCGGGTAATGTCTACCGACATCAAGAACCGGATGACTGTTGGAATACGCCACAGCTTCCCCCCCCCCCCCCCATATCGTTCGCACAGGTATCGCCAGGATGATATTAGATTAATTACAGCACGGACAGGCGCATTTAAACAATCATTTTTAACGCGCTCCATACGCGAATGAGACGAGAAAGCCCTAATAACTGGTACAGTGGGACGTAACCTCTGCCATGCATTTCACAGTGATACGCCGAGTGTAGTAGATGTAGATGTCAGATGTGGCACGTAGAAGGTTTTTTTCCATTTCCACTCTTCAGTTTGCCACTGCCTGTTTTAATATATGTCCGATTAGTTTCTATACATAGCAAAGGCACGAGTATTTACGATCTCCGTTCTACGACGTAATGTGGTTTGCATTTTTATTTTTATTGTATATATGTAAGGAATATACAAGGGTCTGAGATTTCCAGTCAGTGAGATCCTTTGCTCAATGATTCACCTCTGGACACCGCTTCACAGTGGTAAAATCTAATTGTTGTATCACTTTTTTATACGTACACTGAAATCAAAACAAAGGAAAGGAAAATCACGTCAGCGTCGATTTACTCATTGATTTTGAATTAGAAAGCTCAAATATTTCAGTCTCTTGAGTCATCTAATAAGCTTTGGAACGCAGCGGAAATACGTAGGGGCCTCCACACAGCCGTACTTGGCAAGGTTCTTGGGAAACTAGTTTGCCGCTTACTTATCGCCAGCAGCTACTGTACCTTGGACAACACATTTAAAGACAGGTCTGTGTCACGTTAACTATGTACATGTTGCGCTTTTCCTTCTTCCTGTGAGTGAGGTTTTCTTTGATGTGAGTTCTTCGTTGATCTTACTCGAATCGTGTTTTTTTTCTGTAGTAGCGTTGTACAGTCCCATCTTCTACATTTAATATTTTATGTAATTACAATATTTCTAAATTACGTTTTATCTAACTTCTTAACAGTTTCATATGCAGGGAATATCCACGAAATGTGTGCACAAACAACACGTTCCATCTCACAACGTTTACCATGTATGTAATCTGCTGAATATTGTACGGTATATCCAACTGATTAACTGGTAGGCCGCTTCACCGACAAACTAAAGGCAATAACGCCGCCCAGTTAGCAAGCATTAAAGTGACGGCACAGAAGAAACAAAACAAAACTGCATAGCGAGCAATAATAATTTTAATCCTGTACGAGCAAATGCTTTGGAAAAATATAGTTTATGTATGTCGGCGTAGTTCCTCGGCTCAGAGCGCTACGTGTCCCTGGAGCGGTTGTTTTCTTGGAGCCAGCCAGGGGGCTGGCACAAGGTGAACAAAGACGAGATAACCAGCTGTTGCCGCCGAAGCCTGTGCCCTTGGCGAAGGTCAGCGCACGAGGCCACATTTCTGGGCGTTCGCCCATGCGGTCTACACTTAAAAAATAGTTTTGTAATGCATATGTTTTAATCGACTGTTTTAACTCCTAACTGAAAATACTACTGTGAAACCAGAAAGAGGTTCCGTGTAACTAAAAGTTATAAAATAAAACTGCTTAAAATATTAACCAAAACATTCCGGCAAGAATAACAAACATAACTATATGTCATTAGAGGCGACAGTGATTCTTCGACCTATCTTAGAAGATATATTTAGAGTGTTTTCAGTTTTAGAGAAAGCTTCTGACAATTTTGACTGGAATACACACTTTGAAATGCTAAAGGTAGCAGGGATAAAGCGCAGGCAGGGGGCGCAAGATTATTTACAATTTGTACAAAGCCAGAGTGCAGTTATAAGGGCCGAAGACATGAAAAGCTAGCAGTAGTTGAGAAGAGAGAGAGGCAGAGAGAGAGGGATGTACCACCTATCTTCGACGTTATTCAATCGGTACGCTGGGCCAGCAACAAAAAAACCAAGGAGAAATTTGAAAAGAGAATTGAAGTTCAGGAAGGAGAAGTAAAAAGTATCAGGATTGCCTACGACATTGTGATTCTGTCCGAGACGGTTTTCAGACAAATCCCTCCAGAAAAAGGTTTCTAAATCTTATTTTGTGTACTATGTCAATAAATTTCTTTTTGTTATTTGGCTATAGTTGATGATTGTCGAAATAGAGTGGACATAAACTGCGGGATGACAATGGCAAGAAAAGTGTTTTTGGAAAAGAGAAATTTACTGATATCGAATACAAATTTAAATTATAGAATACCTTTTCAATAGGCATTTGTCTAAAGCGTAGTCTTTCACGGAAGTGAAACGTGCACAACAAAAATTTCTGACAAGAGGAAAAGCTTTTGAGATGTGGTGTTACAGAAGCACATTGAAGATTAGTTGACTACAGCGAATAACCAATAAAAAAATACCTAACGAATCTTCATTTTGGTAATGGAAGGAAGTACGTGTGTGTGTGTGTGTGTGTGTGTGTGTGTGTGTGTATTGACGGAATCGAAGGCTTACTATAGTATGCAGGTTCAAATGGTTGTAGGTTGCAGTAGCTATATAGAGATGGAGAGGCTTGCGCCACACGGAGTGGCCGAGCGGTTCTAGGCGCTACAGTCTGGAACCGCGCGACCGCTACGGTCGCAGGTTCGAATCCTGCCTCGGGCATGGATGTGTGTGATGTCCTTAGGTTAGTTAGGTTTAAGTAGTTCTAAGTTCTAAGGGACTGATGACCACAGCAGTGAAGTCCCATAGTGCTCAGAGCCATTTGAAAAGAAGACGCTTGCTCAGGATAAACTAGCGTGGAGGGCTGCAGCAAAACATTTTTTCAGATTGAAAACCGCTACAAGACCACCTTGAACACAGGATAATTTTCAGTTGCTACACCGCGTGGATGACCTTACCACCTGAGCGGCTGCAGAGGCATTTCCAGTCACATAAAGGCATCGGTTCACAGACTGACCGTACCTGTTACCAATAACAAATCCGATTCGGTTCGTGAGCCCACTGGCAGAACCGCCGAACCACAGTTAGTTGAGTGAGGCAAGACAGAAGGGGAAAGACCAAAAAAATCTGACTTTGGCGAATTTAGGAGGAAACGACTAAAAGAAAGTATTCCCAACATTTGCACGCCCTATTTTGTAGTTAATAAATGTTATTATTCAACAGTTTTTTGTTTTATTTTGTCGGACATTGTGCTCCCTTTAGTCCATCCCTACCCCTTTGATGAAAGTAAGTGAGTTTTCCCCTTCCCCCTCCTCTACCCTTCTGACACAGGTTCTGCGTACGCTCTTGAGAGAAAAGTGGGCTGCTGAGAAGAATGCTTGCGAGAGGTGCGGCGGGGAGCAGCAAAACAGTTCTACTTGTTCCCTTTCGCCCCATACTAGCCCGTGAACTGCATTATTGGCTCTCCGAAAAATATAGCGTTACCTGTAGGCTGTCGGCCTCGTTGTGTATCATTGTTCACCAGTTATGGTCTTACACTGCCATACTGTCATTTACATCTCCATTGCCAAAGGGGAAAATTCCACCGAAACTTGGACACAGATATCACATCCACATTAAAAGCAAGAAATGGGAGAAAATCCTACCGTTGGCGATGTTTTATCTGGATAAAACGAAAAGTCTATCGTAAAGAAAAACATATTTCATTAGTTGCATATACAGTGCCAGTAGTAATAAATTATTGATAGAGCAGTCCTGGTACCATGTGCACGAACGGGAAATCAGACCGACGTTAATTCGATGGTTCAGTGCAATGAGTACGAAAGACGATTTGATATATTTAGGTAGCTAGAACCTTTTCAAGTCAGTCATGATTACAATTTTCAAGTAGTTGCATAAATGAAAACGTTTTTAGAACAGGGCGTACTATCCCGTCTAGACCACTCAATCCACACGCTACCTCATTCTTGCCACGCGCATGCTTGTCAGCAATGGACAATTACGCTTCGGAGCCCCCTCTGCACGCTGGTTATTTGTCTGATTCAGCGGCGGCGTGAGCAGTTGGGAGCGATAGCTGAAACGAGGAACTGAGAAAACAGGCTCGTGAGTCAGAGTTCTCAACGCCACGTGATGCAACGGCATCCGTCTCGAACATCAGACGGCAAAGTCTGAACCTGCCTTCTCCGTCTTCCATAGAACTCTATGCAAACTGTGTAGTCATGCACGAAACAATGCTCGTGAGAACCTTTGTCTCTGCTCAGATAAGACTTTCCACCTACAAGCACTGTGTGATAGTGGAATGGTCTAGACTTCTGAAGCCGCCATAGATAGCGTATCGCAGAGAATACTGCGCAACAAACGTTGCTGCCTTAACGCAGCAAGTAAGAAAACATATGCGGTTTTCACAACGATGAACGTCTTCATGCGTCAGTGTCTCTTCAGGTTTTGTCATTGTCAGCACTGTATCTGAGCCTGCAGACCGAAAAAATGACGCAGTTTTAAGACATTAAACTAATACGCGGAAGGGACGTGGTTCAAAACCCGCTCTGGGAAAATCCTGATCCAAGCGTTTCGTGTTTTCCATAATTTAGTTGAGATGGATATCAGTACAGTTTTCGAGATAAGGTTATGACTGATTTCTTTCTCTCCCTGTCAGTCAATGTTTAACGCAATTTATTTACAAGATGCCTGAGAATAAGATAAATCTCATTTCTGTTGGAATCGTTCCCCTAATTTGTATTTTACGAACAACATCTTTGACTTGAAGTAATTTTTAAGTCTCCAACTGTTCGTCTAGTTTGATGCTGTGCTCCATTTTCTAATCTCTACATATTACCTCCACAGTACGTTCTGTATACACAACTCTCTGCCTCCAGCTACTATTTTTCCCGTGTTGTACTCCTTCCAGCTCCAAGCTAACTTACTACTGGATGTCATAGTAGACAGCGTAGTAACCTATCCCTTCTTCTGGTAAGGGCCTTCTATAGACTTCTTTCCTCACCTTTTCTCTTTACTATGTCTTTATCTCGCGCTTTATCCGTCGACCTATTTTTCAAATGCTTCTATCCTGCCTTATAAAGAAGTAAAACACTCAGAAGTGGACGTTGAACCCAAACGAAACTTCAAAGGATGAGAGAGTACGATACGTTTTTTCACTGATAACAAAAAATGGAATCAAATTTACAAACAACTTGGCAAAATGAGCCTACCTTTCAATATGACGTTGCACCCCTCTGATCTGGATGCATGCATTGTTTGGTTAACTGGTCCTTGATATCATGAAAACTGGCACTTGGACGGAGATAACGTCTCACACATGTTCTATTGAGGGTATACCTGGTGATCTTGCAGATTAACGAAGTACCTCAATATCAGGCAGACCTGCCAAGAGACAGGTGCTATGTATGGACAACATCCTGTTGAAAAATATCACCACGTTTTTGCAATATGAGGTGACACGTGAGGATGCAGGATGTCTGTGATGTAACACTGTGATGTGAGAATTCCCTCAATTAATACCAGCCTTGACAGAAGCCATACCCAATGGTTCCCCACACCACGATACCAGAAGTAACACTGCCGTGCCTCTCTACTGACGCTGGAAAAATAGGCCCTCTCTCCAAGTCACCACCTCACTCAGCGATGGTCATCCAGGGCAGTGCAGAAGCACAATTCATCGCTCAACGCAATTCAATGCCAATCATCAGCAGTCTATGCTTCCCAGTCACGACACTACTCCAAATGCAACTGTTTGCACTCTGGTGTCTAATGGCAGCCTATGAGTGGGAGAGTAATTCTGAATGCCCCACAGCTTGATTTGACCACCCAGTCAAATGAACACCCACAATGAGACTCCGTTCAAATTCTTTCAGGTGCTGATTACACCATCTCTTGCAAGTACGTGGCTTCGGCCACCCTGTGGTAATCCGGCTTCCTATACAGGAGAATTCAACTAAGGGCTGTTTCATAGTTTGGAGATAAAGCAGGTCGTCGTTCTCCTTCCCGTCATTCTTCATCCAATGCTTAAATATAAAACACCGTGGAATCACACTCCCTTGTCACGTGGAGCGGCTGCTGCTTCGCAGTCTGTCTTGGCGAACAGTACAGGAGGAGAAAAGAGATCAGCACACATCGGTCTCATGATTGTTGATACCCGTTATCAAAATTTGCCCCCGCTTCTTTTCTGTAAATTGTGCAAGTCAATAACGCGTTGGCCCATCTGTGGGTAATGGATAAGCATTTATTCTGGTTAGCATTGACCAACAAAGCTATTGGATATCCTTCAGAGGGATATCGTGCCAAATTCTGTATATTTGGCGCGTTTTACAGCTACAAGTTCTCGACTGGGCAGAGATCTGGCGATCTGGCTGGCCAAGGTATTATCTGGCAATCACGAAGACAACCAGCAGGAACTCTTGTCATGTACAGGCGGGCTTTCTCTTGCTGACATGGCTCGTCATCAAGGGCAAGAAAATAAGCCGTAGAATATTGTCGACGTACTGACGTACTGTAAGAGTGCCGTGGATGACAGCCAAGGGGCTCTGCTATTAAAGGAAGTGGCACCCTGGTTGTCGGGCCGTATGGTGGGTGACACTCAGGTTGATATCCCACGTCTTCGGCCTGGAATCTCATCGACTGGAGTAGAACTGTCTTCATTGGTGAGTCCCGCTTCGAACTGAGGCCCAAAGTTTCTGGAGACGCCCATTCTAGCAGTGGGATACCAACCTGACTGTTGCCCGCCAAGCGGCCCGACAACCCCGAGTGATAGTTTGGCGTGCCCCCTCCCCAGTTATTATCCGCAGCATCCTCACAGCACAGCGGTGCGTCAACCGTATTCTACGCGCCATTTTGTTGCCTTTCGTGGCAAGCCATCCTAGACTTACATTTCAGCACGATAATACCCGGAGCGCACACGGCGAGAGATTGTTGCTTGCCTTCATGCTTGCCAAACCCTACCTTCGCCAGCAAGGTCGGAGGGTCTCTTCCCAGTTGAGAACGTTTGGAGCATTATGGACAGGGCGCTCCTACCAGCTCGTGATTTTGACCATCTAACGCGCCAGTTGGACAGAATTTGCCACGGTATCCCTTATGACGGCATCCGAACAACTGTGGCGACCAGTACCAAGCCGAATAATTGCTTCCATAACGGCCAGATGTGAAACAATGTGTTATTGACTTGCACAGTTTGTGAAGCTCTTTCTCTTGAATAAGTCATCCGATGTTTCTGAAAATGTAATCATTTGTTTGTCTGTAGATATACATTAACGTCTACCGATTCCCGTCCCATCCGGGATACTTCCTTCTTGGTTGAGGAGGAAATGTGTGTGAAATCTTATGGGACTTAACTGCTAAGGTCATCAGTCACTAAGCTTACACACTACTTAACCTAAATTATCCTAAGGACAAACACACACACCCATGCCCGAGGGAGGACTCGACCCTGCGCTAGGACCAGCCGCACAGTCCATGATTGCAGCGCCTTTGACCGCTCGGCTAATCCCGCGCGGCTCCTTCTTGGTGGTTGTTGTTGTTGTGGTCTTCAGTCCTGAGACTGGTTTGATGAAGCTCTCCATGCTATCTATCCTCTGCAAGCTTCTTCATCTCCCAGTACTTACTGCAACCTACATCCTTCTGAATCTGCTTAGTGTATTCATCTCTTGGTCTCCCTCTACGATTTTTACCCTCCACCCTGCCCTCCAGTGCTAAATTTGTGATCCCTTGATGCCTCAGAACATGTCCCACCAACTGGTCCCTTCTTCTAGTCAAGTTGTGACACAAACTTCTCTTCTCCCCAATTCTATTCAATACCTCCTCATTAGTTATATGATCTACCCATCTAATCTTCAGCATTCTTCTGTAGCACCACATTTCGAAAGCTTCTATTCTCTTCTTGTCCACACTATTTATCATCCATGTTTCACTTCCATACATGGCTACACTCCATACAAATACTTTCAGAAACGACTTCCTGACACTTAAATCTATACTCGATGTTAACAAATTTCTCTTCTTCAGAAACGCTTTCCTTGCCATTGCCAGTCTACATTTTATATCCTCTCTACTTCAGCCATCATCAGTTATTTTGCTCCCCAAATAGCAAAACTCCTTTACTACTTTAAGTGTCTCATTTCCTAATCTAATTCTCACAGCATCACTCGACTTAATTCGACTACATTCCATTATCCTCGTTTTGCTTTTGTTGATGTTCATCTTATATCCTCCTCTCAAGACACTGTACATTCTGTTCAACTGCTCTTCCAAGTCCTTTGCTGTCTCTGACAGAATTACAATGTCATCGGCGAACCTTAAAGTTTTTATTTCTTCTCCATGGGTTTTAATACCTACTCCGAATTTTTCTTTTGTTTCCTTCACTGCTTGCTCAATATACAGATTGAATAACATCGGGGAGAGGCTACAACCCTGTCTCACTCCCTTCCCAACCACTGCTTCTCTTTCATGTCTCTCGACTCTTATAGGTGCCATCTGGTTTCTGTACGAATTGTAAATAGCCTTTCGCTCCCTGTATTTCACCCCTGCCACCTTTAGAATTTGAAAGAGAGTATTCCAATCAACATTGTCAAAAGCTTTCTCTAAATCTACAAATGCTAGAAACGTAGGTTTGCCTTTCCTTAATCTTTCTTCTAAGATAAGTCGTAAGGTCAGTATTGCCTCACGTGTTCCAACATTTCTACGGAATCCAAACTGATCTTCCCCGAGGTCCGCTTCTACCAGTTTTTTCATTCGTCTGTAAAGAATTCGCGTTAGTATTTTGCAGCTGTGACTATGTCACTTTTAAACCTGGAATACTGAATCTAAATTCTGCTGTTACGCAAAGCAGAAAGAAAAGTTTAACGTGGTGAAACAGATGATGCATCTATTATCGACGCGAAATATTGTTTTCTAGACAGTGAGTTTTATCAGCAGCGCTGCTTCCCACGCTCGCGCGCCAGCTTTGAGACGGCCGGGTGAGCCACACCCTGGATCGATACGGTGTTCCGGCTTAATGGCCGCCGACCTCCACTGGCCGTCTCGTCAACTGTTTTAGGGCGTTTCCGACGCTCGTTTTCGAGAATGCCTGGCTGATCCCTGACCTTCTCCTCAGAAAATACGATACACAAACAGCTAAAATATAATAATACGCAGAACAAACTTTACATGATTGATGTACAGGGTGTTACATAAAGGTACGGCCAAACTTTCAGGAGACATTCCTCACACACAAAGAAAGAAAATATGTTATGTGGGCATGTGTCCGGAAACGCTTACTTTCCATGTTAGAGCTCATTTTATTACTTCTCTTCAAATCACATTAATCATGGAATGGAAACACACAGCAACAGAACGTACCAGCGTGACTTCAAACACATTGTTACAGGAAATGTTCAAAATGTCCTCCGTTAGCGAGGGTACATGCATCCACCCTCCGTCGCATGGAATCCCTGATGCGCTGATGCAGCCCTGGAGAATGGCGTAGTGTATCACAGCCGTCCACAATACGAGCACGAAGAGTCTCTACATTTGGCACCGGGGTTGCGTAGACAAGAGCTTTCAAATACCCTTATAAATGAAAATCAAGAGGGTTGAGGTCAGGAGAGCGTGGAGGCCACAGAATTGGTCCGCCTCACCCAATCCATCGGTCACCGAATCTGTTGTTGAGAAGCGTACGAACATTTCGACTGAAATGTGCAGGAGCTCCATCGTGCATGAACCACATGTTGTGGCGTACTTGTAAAGGCACATGTTCTAGCAGCACAGGTAGAGTATCCCGTATGAAATCATGGCGGTGAATCGAGGAAGTACAGTACATACTGACGAAACTAAAATGAGCTCGAACATGGAAATTAAGCGTTTCCGGACACATGTCCACATAACATCTTTTCTTTATTTGTGTGTGAGGAATGTTTCCTTAAAGTTTGGCCGTACCTTTTTGTAACACCCTGTATAGCTAGCTGGCGCTCACGATTTTCCTCTCGGAGATTGTCTTGCCGTGTCTGAAAGGGTATGTGGCTACAAAGGTGAAAATAGAAATTGCTCAATCAGGATATTAAAAATCAACTCGTGACCACGACCTAACGCTAGGAAGAAGGGCGAGGGCGACTTCAGTAATGGATAATTAAGCACCTGTTCCAAATATATTATTTTCGGTACCAGCAATTTGCCTTCTATGTTTAATCAAAAATTTTGTAATTGAGTTTTTCAAAATAGTACGAGAATCTTGCTTAATTGCGACCTTGGGCTGAATCGGAGTGGTACAATATAATTTTAATGGTATAATATAATTTTAAAAAATCTCTCTCTCAGATCTACTGTTCCACCACACTCATTAACTTTTACTGCTTTCTGACTGCTTGGCTTAAAAAGTTATAGCAACAAATAAACTAGTCTCGAAATAATGTATGCAACACATAATTTGCGTAAACTCCTCGTATAGAGGGTGCAACTAAATTCCCTTTATAGACATTGAGGACAGGTCCTTTATACGAAAACAAAGAGATAGAAGACGTGTTTCACAGGACCGAAGATGTAGAAATGCTCAGAGCTCTTAAAGTATGCATTTTAGAACCCATGTTTACTCGACATTTTTTTATGATTTAGTGTAAGAAACCTGTCCTCAAAGTCTGTAATGGGAATTACGCAGCATATTGAATGAATTGGTATACAAACTGCGATTGCGCCTCTCTTGCATCGACTCACTGCGAGAGTTACCAAACGAAGACAGACGACCTTACGCGCAATGTAAGTTGGCGGCATAGAATCGTTCGGCAGTCATTTTCAAATCCCGGTTCTCTAAATTTTCTCAAAAGCGTTTCTCGAAAAGAAAGTTACCTTCCCATTTGAATTCCCGAAGCATCTCCGTAACACTTACGTGTTGTTCAAATCTACCAGTAACAAATCTAGCAGCCCGCCTCTGAATTGCTTGGATGACTTCCTTCAGTTCGACCTGGTGCGCATCCCAAACACTCGAGTGGTACTCAAGAATAGGCCGCACCAGAGTCCTATATGCGGTCTCCTTTACAGATGGACCTCTCTGTTCTAAAATTCTCCCAATAAACCTTCCCTATCATTGTTCTCACATGCTCGATCCGCCTCATACCGCTTTGCAACCTTATGTCCAGATATTTAAACGACTTGACTGTGTCAAGCAGGCACTAGCAATACTGCATCCGAACATTACGTGTTTGATTTTCCTACTCATCCGCATTAACTTACATTTTTCCATATTTAGAGCTCCTACTGTCAGAGACAGCAAAGGACTTGGAAGAGCAGTTGAACGGAATGGATAGTGTCTTGAAAGGAGGATATAAGATGAACATCAACAAAAGCTAAACGAGGATAATGGACTGTAGTACAGTTAAGTCGGGTGATGCTGAGGGAATTAGATTAGGAAATGAGACACTTAAAGTAGTAAAGGAGTTTTGCTATTTAGGGAGTAAAATAACTGATGATGGTCGAAGTAGAGAGGATATAAAATGTAGACTGGCAATGTCAAGGAAAGCGTTTCTGAAGAAGAGAAATTTGTTAACATCGAGTATGGATTTAAGTGTCAGGAAGTCGTTTCTGAAAGTATTTGTATGGAGTGTAGCCATGTATGGAAGTGAAACATGGACGATAAATAGTTTGGACAAGAAGAGAATAGAAGCTTTCGAAATATGGTGCTACAGAAGAATGCTGAAGATTAGATGGGTAGATCACATAACTAATGAGGAGGTATTGAACAGAATTGGAGAAAAGAGGAGTTTGTGGTACAACTTGACTAGAAGAAGGGATCGGTTGGTAGGACATGTTCTGAGGCATCAAGGGATCACCAATTTAGTACTGGAGGGCAGCATGGAAGGTAAAAATCGTAGAGGGAGACCAAGAGATGAATACACTAAGCAGATTCAGTGGGATGTACGTTGCAGTAGGTACTGAGAGATGAAGAAGCTTGCACAGGATAGAGAAGCATGGAGAGTTGCATCAAACCAGTCCCAGGACTCAAGATAACAACAACAACAACCATTCATCACATCAACTGGAAATTTTGTGGCTGAGCATATATTGCCTCACAAATATCATACTAAAGCGAACCACTATCTGCATTACCGAATGTAACACGGCTGTACACTCGGGCGGGATGACGGCATAATGGTATGCCGGAAGTGGTTGCCGCTGGAATAAATCAGAGATTAAAATACAGCTGTTGGTTTATTTATTGTCTGGTTATATATATAGTGGCTGTCGCTCAATCGTCCTTGCTGGCAAGAATCGACGAAGTGAAACTTGTGTCGCGAGTGGAGAGGTGTGAAATACTACAATGGAAAGACAAAAATGTGATAAGAAATTGTGACGAATAGGGTTTTTTTTTTTTCAAGAAACCTCTTCGTTATGTTGCTTATACTCGTAAAAGGTTTGGCTTGAAATCCGAACGAAAGAATGTAGGTTAGAGGCTCCGGATGTTTAAGTTAACTCCCGACATTTTTCCGTTCGCTGACAACAATACCAGTGGCAATGTATTTTGAATTCCGAGAACAAGCTGCTTGTTTCGTACACAAACGGTAGTTGCCATAAAACTGAGCGGCCAGAAAACGTAGCTGTGAAGTCACCAGTATCTTCCCTGTCCCTGAAATCGAATAAAAGAGATTAGCCTTGGAGCTGGCCTCCATGGCTCGAAAAGAGCTGGTGGCAGACTCGTGGTCCGTCTGTGGCAACACCACAACTTCCCTGTTAATCTTGAGAAACGATATGGAATGTGACGATCTCGTAAAATCATTATTAGGGAAGGCGAATGGAAGACTCTGATTCTGGGAAAATGCGTTGCATCTGTAAAGGAAAACTCATACAAGACACATAGAGTAACATCATCATCATCATCATCATCATCTTGGACAGTTTCCAGCCACTGGCTGGGTCTGTCGGGAACACAAGCCTCTCCACCGTGTTCTGTCTTTCCACCATTCCCCCTCTTCCACCTTCGTCCAGTTCTCTCCTCTTCTCACCACACATTCCTTCACTCCCTTCACCCATCTATCTCTTGGTCTTCCTCTGGGCCTCTTCCCCTCCAGTTGCAGATCAAACATCCTCTTTGGAATTCTTCCCTCATCCATTCTCTTCATGTGTCCATACCACTGCAGTCTTGATTTTTCTATCCTGTCCTGTACTGGTTCCTCCTTTAGTCTTTCCCTCACATACAAATTTCGCACTCTGTCTCGTCTTGTTACACCCAACCTGCTCCTCTGGAACTTCATTTCACTAGCCTGTATTCTACTTTCGTCGCTTTTGTGCATTACCCATGTCTCACTTCCGTATGTCAATATGGGGACAAAGTAGGTTCGGTATATAATTCCCTTGGATTTCTGTGGCACCTCCTTGCTCCAAATAAGCCCCCTAATGCATTTGTAGAACTGCCCTGCTTTTCTGCATCTTTCATTTATTTCCATTGCGTTTCCCCCCTTACTTTCAATCACGCTTCCCAGGTACTTGAAGTTCTCTACCACTTGTAGTTTTTCCCCTCCACAAGTTATATCCACATTTGGCCTATTCTTCTTCCTTGTTGTGACGATTATTTCACTTTTCTTTGCAGAGAAATGCATTCCATATTGTGCTGCCGTTGCCTCCCATGCATCTAACTGCTCTTGCACCTCCTTCACGCAATTTCCCCATAACATCAGGTCATCGGCAAAAAGCACTGCTTTCATTTTATGATCTCCAATTGCATCTGATACTTGCTGTAGGATTTCATCCATAACAATAATAAACAATAAAGGCGAAAGTGCACTTCCCTGTCGCAGCCCATTTTCCAGCTTGAACCATGCAGTACGTTCCCTCCCCACTTTCACACAACTCTCACTTCCCTCATACATTTTTCTGACTTTTCGTGTAATCTCTTCATCTATCCCTTTTGCGTTCAGCACATCCCAGAGCTTGTCCCTACAGATACTATCATACGCCTTCTCAATATCCAAAAAGGCCATGATTAAGTCCTTCCCGTACTCATAGTGCCTTTCCTGCAGTTGCCTTACCGCAAATATGAGGTCCGTTGTTGATCTTCCCGGTCTGAAACCGTACTGCTCCTCTTGCAGTCTACTTTCAATACTGCTTCTTATTCTCTTCTCCAGCATCTTTTCATAGATTTTTCCACAGTGGCATAGCAGGGTGATTCCTCTGTAGTTCTCACATCTCCTTTTATCCCCTTTCTTGAAGATCGGGACTATAATTCCTTTCTTCCAATCCTCAGGAATTCTGTTCTCCTTCCACACCACCCTCAGCACTCTGTATAGCCACTGGGTTCCTACTTCTCCTGCTGCTCGTATCATATCCACTGTTACTTCGTCCCAACCTGGTGCCTTGCCCCCTTTCATCCTCTTTATGGCTTCTTCCACTTCATTCCAAGTTAGATCATCAATTTCCCCAATATTATAATCGTCTGCTGCCTTAGGCTCTCCATCGCTGTTAGTTACCTGCTTGGCAGCATTCAACAGATCTTCAAAGTACTCCTTCCAAATCTTTTTGAGCTCATGCATTTCCTCCACAACTCTTCCATTATTATCCATGATCCTCAGGCACTCGCTTCTGTCATTCCTCTTATTTCTTACCATGGTGTAAAGTACTTTTTTGTTCCCTTCACTGTCCTCTTCTAACATTCTTGTCCATTTTTCCATCCACTTCTTCTTCTCCGCCCTTACTATGGTCTGTGCCACTTTCTTGCTTTCCTTATATTTTACCCTAGCTTCCTCTGTTCGGGTCTGGAACCATTCTCTGAAGGCTTTGTTCTTTCGAAGTACTGCCTCTTTACATATGTTGTTCCACCATGGGGTTTCCCTACTTCTCCTCTTTGTGCTAGTTCTTCCGCACACAGTCTCAGCTGCCTCAACTAGAGCCCTCTTAAAATCGCCCCATTCTTCTTCCACTGTTCTCTGATCTTCCTTTGGCAGCTTCTTCCTGATCAGTGTCTGGTACTGGGTCCTCCGTTCATCCTCTTTCAGCATCCATGTCTTCAACCTTTTCTCCTGTATATCTGTTGCCCTCCTATCTTTTTTCTCTCTTAGGGTGGCTACCAACAGCCGATGGTCGCTGTCTAAGGCCTCAGATGGTATGACCTTAACATCTGTGAGGCTGCTCATCATCTGCCTATCCACTAGTACATAGTCTACTACTGAAGTTTGGGACCAGTCCCCACTGTACCAAGTTATTTTGTGACTACTCCTCTTCTTGTACCACGAATTTGCGATCGCCAGCCCATTCCTCTTGCAGAATTCCAGCAACAATTTTCCTTCTCTATTTCGGTTCCCCCAGCCCTCTGGTCCCATTATCTCCTCGAATCCTTTCCTGTCTGTGCCAACATGTGCATTGAGGTCCCCTATTATAATCTGATTTCCTCCATTTAGCTGCTTTTGCATGTCATCTTCAAATTCCTCCTTCTCCTTTTTTGTACACCCCACCTGTGGGGCATATGCTTGGATGATTTCAATGCTTTTTCCTTTCACCCGTACTCTGGCTTTTATCATTCGATCATTGATACCTTCCACCTCCTCCTGCAGACCCTCTCTGACCACTATTGCCACTCCATTTCTTCCCCTCTCATTCCCTATCCAGTACAGTTTACATCCTTTACTTAGTGGTTTTTCACCAACTCCTCTCCACCTAGTCTCAGCAAGTCCCAAGATGTCCAATTTCCTCTTTTCCATCATTTCTACAATTTCTTCTAACTTCCCAGTTAGAGTCCTTACGTTTAAGGTGCCCAGCCGTAAACCATCTCGTAATCCTTTTCCATTGCTTGGTCCGTTTCCTTTAAATCCGTTCCGTGATCCGAGGCATGTTCCCTTTTTGAAAGCAGTTGATTTATCCACTACTGGCTTGCTAGGCCTATCGCAGCTTCACCAGAGCCCCGTTAGCCGTCACGTTTCAGGGTTCCCATAGGGCCTTCTCAGCTACCGTAGCGGTCCTGGGGCACACGAAGTCCCCGCTGTACATCGCCCCTAAAGGCAATCCCCTACTTTGTGCCGTTGCCCATCTCCCACGACTTGGACGAGGGGTTGGACTTATGGGAGTAACCAATTCTAGAATATTGTTACAGTGTTTGTATTCCTTATCAAGTACGTCGTACGAACTGAGAAACGTCCTGCCAGGATTGTAACAGGTCTATACACTGCCTACGAAAGTGTAACAGAATTCTCGAGAAACTTATATGAATGTCCTTGGGAGAAAGTTTTCGCGAAATCCTGTTGGGTAAATTTAGAGAACGTGTATTCGAAGAAGACCGTGGACCTATAAGGCTGCCGTTATCGTATATCTCGCTTAGGAATCTGGAGAGAATAGATAAGGAGAGATTAGGGGCGCATCAAGGTTTATGGACAATTTCTCTCGCTCAAAACGCGAACACAATATGAAAGAAAATAGGTAGTCTCTGGGAATTTTTGCGATTGTTAGTCGTGTAAACAACACCGACGATCTGCACTACGGCATTGTCGGACTAAAGTTCGCGTCTTGCGAGTTGAGACGTCTTGCGAGTTGTGACATGCAGTGTAAACGGAAGCAACCTACCACTACTATCAAATAAAGGAAAACTATACTTAACACTGTCTGGACCAATGTGCAGCAAGTATTGTCTGCAGAAAATAGATGCGACAATTGCTGTCGCCGTTGCTTGCCAAGAATGAACTCTCGCCGAAACTACTACAGGTGAAAATGCTTCATCAAACTGCCCTAAGATATTTCTTCTAATTTACTGCTAGTTAAAAACCATCTCTCGTATAAATACCACCGCTAGTCATTCCTCATTGTGAAACAGACCACGAAACTGTCGCGAGTATAGATCTACATAAATATCCCTCAAACCAATGTACAGTGCACGCAGTTTTGGATGTAGGAAATGTGAAACATATAACTGGTAAAAACGAAAGTGGAGGGACCACATGCATAGATACTGCGATGTTAGCTAGAGGAAAGAGTATCCGGCATGACGCAAAACTAGCCACGCGGATGCAACGGACGCGGGTGTGTCATACCACCCACTCATTGAATAACGGACAGCGTTTAACACATTGTCGAAGTATAGTACTTTACAGAATGAGTATAGCTTACATGGACAAGGCTACGGAAAAAATAGCCTTATTCTTAATCTTCATCCTCGTGACATATTTCAAGAAAACCAGGGGAAACTTAAGACGTTATGGGCGGACCGTGACTTGAACACCGCTAAACGAGGATGCGAGTGACTGTCGATTGCGTCATTGACTCGTTAAAGACTGTACGGACCGCGTCAAGATTACATTAATGTATGATAACAATACAGCGCTAGAAAAGACATAATATTAAAATCACAATATCAGGATTGTACAATAACTCTGAGCTGCAAGTAGGGTAGTCGTTGTTCTATCAACAGAAAAGAATTTATCCACAGAGTATGGTGGACATTCCCTGAACGTTTTTGCTTGCAACAGTTACACTGGTAGGGATTAAATACTAGCAGTGCACTAACATTTACATGGTCAGCATTTGGAAGGTATCTTGATTCTTTGTCAGTCGAGAGCTTGGCCTGGGAGACTGTACTGTTTATGGGCGTTATCGTGGTGAATTTGATGTCTTTCGCCATAAGTATTGTGGTCCTGCTTCAGGTGAATGAGACAGTTGAGTACATAGTGGATATAAACAGTCATAACTGCTGGTTTAGCAAATATGATTTACAATGGCCCACATTTTTGATGTAAGTAATTTTGCTTTCTTCTGAAGCAGCAGCAGTCCATAGCTGAAGTGGTTGTGAAATAAGGGATAGTAGACAGTTAGTAGGTAATATTCTGTTACAATGCGTTTTACTTTCCTTATAGGCTAGCGGACTCGTTAAAATGTGGCTCACAAATGTAGAGTGTGCTCTTTAATTGACTAGTCGACGTAAAACTGAAAGTTTAACACTCCAACATTCAGGCAGCATATCATTCTCTGTGTTCTGTTTTCATTTATTTTCATCTAATTGCATTAAACTACTTCTTGGCCTCATCGAACATAACATCTGCTTGTTGTAGTCGTTCACGTAGGGAACAAATTTGACGTAACGGAGGCCCTAATATCGATCCTTGTTGTACACCTATGTTGCATCTTCACTTCTACATCTACATACATACTCCGCAATCCACCATACGGTGCGTGGCGGAGGGTACCTCGTACCACAACTAGCATTTTCTCTCCCTGTTCCATTCCCAAACAGAACGAGGGAAAAATGATTGCCTATATGCCTCTGTACGAGCCCTAATCTCTCTTATCTTATTTTTGTGGTCTTTCCGCGAAATGTAAGTTGGCGGCAGTAAAGTTGTACTGCAGTCAGCCTCAAATGCTGGTTCTCTAAATTTCCTCAGTAGTGATTCACGAAAAGAACGCCTCCTTTCCTCTAGAGACTCACACCCGAGTTCCTGAAGCCATTTCCGTAACACTCGAGTGATGATCAAACCTACCAGTAACAAATCTAGCAGCCCGCCTCTGAATTGCTTCTATGTCCTCCCTCAATCCGACCTGATAAGGATCCCAAACGCTCGAGCAGTACCAAGAATAGGTCGTATTAGTGTTTTATAAGCGGTCTCCTTTAAAGATGAACCACATCTTCCCAAAATTCTACCAATGAACCGAAGACGACTAGCCGCCTTCCCCACAACTGCCATTACATACTTGTCCCACTTCATATCGCTCTGCAATGTTACGCCCAAATATTTAATCGACGTGACTGTGTCAAGCGCTACACTACTAATGGAGTATTCAAACATTACAGGATTCTTTTTCCTATTCATCTGCATTAATTTAATTTATCTATATTTAGAGTTAGCTGCCATTCTTTACACCAATCACAAATCCTGTCCAAGTCATCTTGTATCCTCCTACAGCCACTCAACGACACCTTCCCGTACACCACAGCATCATCAGCAAACAGCCTATCGAAAAGATCATTTATGTAGATAGAAAACAACAGCGGATCTACCACACTTCGCATGCTACAGGTCCTTCGAACCATACGGTTTGTCTGCTCGTTAGGTACGATGCGAAATTACTTCTTTTCTAATAACATTTTGAACAGTACAATTGTCGTTGTTGTTATTGTTGTGGTCTTAAGTCCAGAGGCTGGTTTGATGCAGCTCTCCATGCTACTCTATCCTGTGCAAGCATCTTCATCTCCGAGGAACTATTGCACCCTACATCCTTCTGAATCTGTTTACTGTATTCATCTCTTGGTCTCCCTCTACGATTTTTACTCTCCACGCTGCCCTCCAATACTAAATTGGTGATTGCTTGATGCCTCATAATATGTCGTACTAACCGATCCCTTCCTCTAGTCAGTCATTGTAGTGTATAAAACATGACATTTTGAGCTTTTTTGTATGTAACGTACCGTTGGTGGCCTAATAATTGTAATTAACTAGTGCATAATCTATAAATTACGACTTCCTTTGAATAAAATTGGACTATCTGTAGGAAAATACGACGGTTTATTAATAATGTAACATTTCCCACTCCCCTCCCCCTGTAGTGCTCTGGGGTTTAGAGAAAAGAATAGAGTCAAGTGGACCGTGGCACCCGCCTGTAACATGGCTGTTGTGCGGCTGCAGTTGGCTGGGCAGGTTTCTCCAGCTGCGGGTCCGCGGCCCCACGCGCTTTCGATCGCGCTGCAGCAGCACGTCACGTGCTCAGCGCCTGGCTGCAGGACGGGCCGCGGCGTTGCCACATTGACGGTCCTGGCGGCTACAGGCGGTCTGCCCCGACGGCCTTTATCCCAAAATACTGTACTCAACCTCAAGCTGGAGGTCGCTTCCGTCCTTGTGTGGTCGACGAGAATGATCAGTTTCTTCAGCTTATGACAGCCCCGCTTCCACCCACATTTCGATGAAATCATTATCTACTGCTGATTTTTTACGCGTTTTCCACTCAATATTCGTCTTTGTCTGATATTTTTCAAAATCTGCTTCTTTCATTGTTTTCTGCGTTTCTAACTCTTGACGCATACTTCATATTTCTGGGTTTCCTCTTCTCTTTCACACATAAAAACATAGTTTAGGATTTATTTCATGCTGTATTTTGTTAGTTTTGCAATGTATCTATCACTTTTCGGGCGATTGAAGTTTGTCGCACGCACTAAGGCGATAAAATAAACCCTCGCCTTGTGGCGTTCGAGTTAAGACCTTGACATGTGTCACTGATTAGCAGTGTTAACTTCTTACGTCACGCCAACTAAACAGTTAATTAAGACAGAGATATAAACGTATTTTGGCAATCTTCATCTGCTCTACCAGACAGTTCTTCGATGAATACGTTCGAGTATAACTTACAGAATGTATAAAAAGAAAACGGACATACGTCATAAGGACAGTACAAACGAACCTGAACGGAAATATATAACCGTATGCTGTTTTCTTACATACTACTTTAAACAGACAGTAATTGGAACGATGCAAATGCGATCAACTTAAAACTACTTGTTTGTTACACAGCATTTCGCCTTACTTGTGTGTTTTAACTATCACCAATTTTCACCGAAATAAATTTTCCGAGTGTTATAAATACTGCGCGCTTCCCAACGGATATTCAAAGTACAAGTTGAATTCCTATGTGACGTTCGGCTAGCCGCTAGCGTGTTTAGCAGTAAAGAAAATGGCGCCGCACTCCTCTCCTTTGTTCCGCGTCCGCCCGCGTGCCCCAAGTCTCGACCAATCCAGAATTCAACCAGTGACGAAATGCTCAAAGTATTCGCTGCAACACCAACCATGAGATACGAATACACTCCTCTCTTGTGACTGCTAAAGCAAGACGTTTAGGGGGAGGCCGGAATATAGAAGAAACTAGCAGCTCGAAAATGCAGCTATGCTTGTAGATCAGCTTCACCTAAAATTTTCCAGATGACCCAAGAGCAATTATAATTTTAAAAACCATCTTGTTATTAATGTATTACGGTGGAAGGCAACTATTGTCATTATCTGAGTAAAAAATTTCACTGGCAGTTTGGCGACGAATAAACTTCGCTTCGGATGAAATGTATCCGCAGTTGTGAATACGAACAATATAATAATAACTGTGTAATGGAATGACGGCGATGAAAAATTGTGCGGTACCGGGCCTCGAACCCGGATTTCCCGCTTTCCACGAGCGGCCGCCTTAACTGCTTTGACTATCTGCATATGTCGTCATTTCTGCGTCACAACCTGTATTCATAGAAACGTTATGTAATTCCCGTATAGGGGTGGACATAATGGAAAGTCGCTGCCTGGTGTCGGCGGATGAATACGACGTTGCAGTGCTCGTGTTGTTAAGGACATGCATGCATCGGTCTTAACAAAAGAGGCACTGCAATAAAGTATAAAATTCGCTTGTTGAATATTTATTGCTTGTTAGGAAAGTGATGACAGACGTTGAATAAGTACATTACTCTCGTTTAATGGTCCCTGATATTCGACACGTATTTTTAAAATCATACACAATTTTTATTTGTGGTGACCAACGCCGACAAAGTCTTCCGAAACGTACGCTCACTTCGACATGTAGGTACGCCTAAGTTTCCACGTCCTTGCTCTAGACGGGCCAATCGAGCCCGACTGACAGCCGTACCATCCTCTGCCAATGACGTCATCAAAGGCTGTAAGGATGGGCTTGTGGTCAGCACACCGCTTTCCCGGTCGTCGACGGGCTCCTTGACCTTGGAACTTCGCTACAGCTAGCCTCACGTGACTAAGCGCACCCAATGTTCCACTTCTCCAACCAAGGAAAAATCTCTAGCAGTACAAGGAATCGAACTCAGGTCCTCCGCATTGTCAGAATCCGTACTGACTTCTCAGCTACGGAGTCGGACGCACGTCGACATATCCTTTTCCTTAAATAAAGAAAAAGTTCCTCATGTAACAGCAAATACTACACCACTGAAAATATAATTCGATTTTGTTCCCCAGCGCAATGAGTTATACCTATGTGTTCCTTCAAGCATTCCCAGCGAATGTATTGTTCCAATACCTTTCAAGCACAATCCTACAAGATGTTATAACAATAAGTCATCAGTGGACGAGGTCCGAAGCCTAAATATTAGAATGTTCGAACAATTTCCTACATTCACTTTACATCCGTGCTTATCGTCAGGTAATATAAATGGATATACGAAACTGAATGAATTTTATCCATAGTGGATGTTGTCGAACTCTGTGACTGTTTCTTTATGGGGTGTAGAAAATTATCTGCTACCAGTCACAATAAAAGGTTATTATTTTCACACGACCGGCTTCGGGCTTGCGCCCATCTTCAGGTGTTTATACATTCATGTACATGTTTGTACTTTTGGAGATCACTGTATAAATACAAAAAAAAATTTTTGCTGTTGACTACACAGATGCAAGTGGGACAATTGTAAGTGGTAAGGCAGCATTTGACGAAAATATATCTGTCCTTACATAAAGATGAATCACCATTATTACAGCTATGCTGTGGTGATAGTTTTGCCACTTAGTTACACACTTATGATCATTTTCACTTCCATATTCCAGTTTTACTAAGTATAGCTTCATATTACACTATTACGATGTGCACTCGTGAAATACACTATGTTTACATACAAACATGTGGGCTGTGGTCAAACATCTGCTACATCTAAGTTCTTTGACCACAGCCCACATATTTGTATTTTCACGAGTGCACATCGTAATAGTGTAATATGAAGCTATACTTAGTAAAACTGAAATATGGAAGTGAAAATGACCATAAGTGTGTAACTAAGTGGCAAAACTATCACCACAGCATAGCTGTAATAATGGTGCTTCATCTTTATGTAAGTACAGATATATTTTCGTCAAATGCTGCCTTACCACTTACAATTGTCCCACTTTTATCTGTATAGTCACCAGCAACAAATTTTTTTGTATTTATACAGTGATCTCCAAAAGTACAAACATGTACATGAATGTATAAACACCTGAAGATGGGCGCAAGCCCGAAACCGGTCGTGTGAAAATAAATAACCTTTTATTGTTATTGATAGCAGATAATTTTCTACACCCCATATATGAAATTGGTCGTGCCTCCTTTGAGCACGTATTTGTAGTATGGCTCGTTCTTTTTTGCAACATGACATAAGCACCGTCGAGATAACGACAATATTTGTTATTATTTGAGAAAACCTTTCACACACACACACACACACACACACACACACACACACACACACCCACATACACAAAGAGGGGGAGTGAGAGCGAGAGAGAGACACAGAGGTAACTGGGATTTGATACCTCGTCGGTTGTATCATTCACTACGGCTGATGTTAAGTATGAGCAACGCGAAAATTCGTTGTTAGCAATTTGCGTATGAATACATTCAGAACATAAACTCGGCTGATTTTCCCTTATTTACGACTAACACTCACTCAAGATCTCGTACAAAGAAACTGGAGCACCAGCATCTGACGAGATACTGGGCGTTCTGACATTGCTTTGGCTCTCTGACCTAGTCTACTGACCATGTGATGCCGTGACGGTTCATTCATAGCCTTGTTAATCTGACTTCTTTCCATCAGAAGACTGACTTCTAGCACAGCCTGTTACTTGGTTTACCTTTCCATTCTTTTCAGCATGCTACTCGAACAACTGTTGTAGATAAATAGCCATACGTAATGAGGTCAGAAACAGCCATACTTGTTTACGCTTTCCTACAGTTCCTGGCGGGAAAACCGGACGTAAACTTTGCCAAAAGTGCGTCTCTGCAGATGTTTATGATTTACACGTGTCGTGCTACTTCTACATTACATGCGACCACCCTTCGTCGCAAATACGACTGCAATTTAAAATTAATCTTAGAAGTGAGTCACCGTCAGACAGAGGCATTTTACACTCGTGCTTGTCAGCTGCACTAGGAAAGGAGGGGGGGGGGGGGGGCTTAAATGAGGCCATAGGCAACTATAGCATCACTTCTATTGCAAACCAACTTCTGGCGTTTCCTTTCTTTCTAAAAAGCGGGTCAACTGTTAACTGTACTGCACTTTGAATTTATTCAGATCATTTGCCGTCTATTTCTTCACTCCCAACTAACTCTTTTTCGTTACCTCTCCCTCCCCTCTTTTCTGCCGGCCGGAGTGGCCGTGCGGTTCTAGGCGCTACAGTCTGGAACCGCACGACCGCTACGGTTGCAGGTTCGAATCCTGCCTCGGGCATGGATGTGTGTGATGTCCTTAGGTTAGTTAGGTTTAAGTTGTTCTAAGTTGTAGGGGACTGATGACCGCAGCAGTTAAGTCCCATAGTGCTCAGGGCCATTTGAACCATTTTTTGAACCCTCTTTTCTCTTTGACACACACACACACACATACACATACTCATACTCATCTTCGTGCACGCGCTCCTTTGCGCGATACGTTTGCTATCCCACTTTCTCTGTATGACAACTCATTCTAAGGAGCATACTGTGTTGGGTTTAAAAAACGCATTCCGCTTTTGACTCATTCTGTTTTAAAGTTTTTGGTAATTGCAACGCTAAGGATAATTATGGCTGATACAAACTTTGCAGCAAAGATTATCTAGTTATCGCTTATTTAGCCTGACCAGATTAGGAACGGGACAGTACGAAATGATTAGGATTTCTGCAATTAGAGCCTCTAGCTAGTGCAAACAATAGAAGGTATCTCTTACTATGGAATGTACCTCATTCGATTTGTCCAAACGTCAGCAACAATGGTTCTTGGGTAACTAACAAACTAGTTCCCTTCCTTATGAAAGTTTGGATATATGGCGAAAATAACGTCATCTTTGGTCTTTCAGGTTTTCTCGACGTGACTGATTAATACTGAGCTGCCGGGTGTTCAGAAGGGGGGAGGGGGGGGGGAGAGGGAAGACATACTTCCAGGCTTCTGCCTAGGAAAGTCGGGTTTAATTTGTCAAAGTTTGAATTTATGACGAAAGTAAGACCATCTCTAGTCTCTCAGGTTTTCTCGGCGTGGTTAATTAAGCCTCAGCCCACAAGGTGAGATGGAAAACCACCCGCCCTCCCCATTTGCTTAGCGCGGACAGGGTTGCCAACTGTTAGGTTTTAGATCGGACAGTCCGGTTTTTAAATTAAAAGTGTGGTGTCCGGTCGAAAGTCCCGACCGGACGTTAAGAGCCCGGTTATCGCGCCCTCTTGAATTAGACTAAATACATACTTACTTATTAATTTTTTTATTTTTTTTACAGAAGCTAAATACTGAAAATGGAGTTAGTTAAACTTTTCAGTTTGATTGTTCTTTGATTTCAAAACTTTGCATCGGATTGCGTCATAAGTTGCGAGCATTGTGGATTTGTTGCAACGACTTACAATGTATTCTAATATAAGTTGGCGGGTTCATTTGTTCGACAAGCCTTGTCAAAGAGATCAAAGAGGCACTGTACTTTTAGTAGACCGCGGGGTCTATGTCCTCAAGCCTTTTGAAGACCGCTCCAACAATAACGAACTACGAAAGAGAGGCCAATAATAGCTTGTATTTTGTTATGACAGCTGCATGTCATTTCCACGTGGATAATAAAGCAGAGTTACAGTATCCGTTTATGTCAATTTGTTGTTCTGCACAGTTATATTACATAGCGAAAAAAACAACAAAGGAAACATGCTGTGACATTGTCCCATTTTCATTTTATTATCGTTGTTTGCAATAAAGACCTACTAATTTTAAAAGGAATACCGCTATGGGACAAATGAAACGTACCAAGTATACTCATTGTTGCGCGCAGAAGAATGATGTAGAGAAGTATTTTGTCGTGGCTGTGTGAGGTAAGCCGCACCCGGCATGCGTTTCATTTAAAATTGAAGTGCTTAAGAACGGCATTGTAGTGGCTGAGTGATACGTGTACGTATATAACATCGTATTATAGGAGCTTCTCCAATGCAGCAGGCTAAAAAAGAGCGCCATGAGTGTCATTTCAACGACAAATGGCTACAAGAAACAAACTTTTCGGGGTGACTTTCGAAACAAGATGGATACATCGGACATTGTAAAACATGCCGTGTAAGTTTTACGGTGAAATGCGACTCTGTGAATGCGGTAATGCATCATGCAAGTATCAAAATTCATATTGATAAGGTGCCGAATGTATTAAGAAACGCCACTGTTCAAAGGAATTTCGTGCTAGCGGAACTGAAGAGGAAGTGTTAGCAACGGAACTAATATTGCCGTATCATAGAGTGAAACATTATTCCAGTTACAAGAGAGCGGAAATCTCACATTTTGTCTCAAGATTCGAAACTATCATCCAGAATTCACTATAGACGGACTAAAGCTGAAGCTGTAGTAGAGAATGCATTGGCTCCACATTCTCTGCGACAAATTCTGAAAAAGTTGGTACAACTCTATTCTCGATTGCATGTAATGCTACAACAAATGAAGGAAACATGACACTACTCCAGTTGCTATGCAGTACTTCGATCAAGAAATTGGAAACATTTCAGCTGTTATAGATTTTTACGAAGACGCTGACAAAACATAAACTTCTATACCCAAGAAGCTTAAAGAGTGCACATTAAAACTCGTCTTTCAGGATTGCAACTACTGTAGTTGCTCATGGTGCGGACAACTGTTTCGTCAATTGTGGGAAAAACTCGTGTAGCCGGAAAAAAAAAGTTTGAACCAACTCATCTTATTACAAGACATTGACACATGCATACACTGCACAATACTGTGAAATATGGACTGAAACTACTGTTATACGATGTTGAACCGTTAGTGGTTAAGGTTTTTAATTAGTTTTCTTCAAGCACGAAGAAGGTGAGTGAGTGAAAGAATTTTTTTTAGTTGTTGCAGTCAGAGCTCTTCACACTATTGTGGCATGTTCCTACACACTACTGCCAAACTTACTAGGCCTATTTGGATATTCGTAGCCCATGAAAACGATCGTGAAGTGGATGATGAAGTAACGTTCCCAGAGATTTACATTTATTGTGTGCACAGTGTTATGCATTTATTTAATACAATCCTAAAATACGTGGAAAGTGATTATATGTAGATACCTAAAATATATTCTGTGTTCCTCAAGTTGCATATAGAAACAAATTAATAGACAATGAAATAATTTCTTCTGATTCAAGATCTCACAAGAACTGAAAAAATGTCCGCAATATGAAAAAGCAAAATTTATCAGAGAAGCTCAGCAGGTTTAGAAAAATGGTTTGACTCAAGTGAAGATTCATTTTTCAAGCTTCGCTCCCAATTAAATCCTGAAGAGCTCCTCAAAATGGATAACATAATTAAACTTATAGATTATTTCAACATAAATAGAAATG
Organism: Schistocerca piceifrons; assembly: GCF_021461385.2. NCBI lineage: Eukaryota > Metazoa > Arthropoda > Insecta > Orthoptera > Acrididae > Schistocerca > Schistocerca piceifrons. Next base: position 28,640,645 of record NC_060144.1, read on the forward strand.
GTGAACTATTTTCTGAAATACGTGCACTGAATGATGTCTTGCCATTCATTAAGGACTTGTCAGACTCAAACATTTCAAACAAATGGATGACATTTTTAAGAGATGCAAAGCACATAATTTGCGAAAATTGTTCAACATCTGCTAGCAGTGCCATCATTCATGCTTCCTGTTATAGCAACTAATATATATGTGTTGTGAATAATACACTACTGGCCATTAAAATTGCTACACCAAGAAGAAATGCAGATTACAAACGGGTATTCATTGAACAAATATATTATACTAGAACTGACATGTGGTTACATTTTCACGCAATCCTGAGAAATTAGTACCCAGAACAACCACCTCTGCCCGTAATAACGGCCTCGATACGCCTGGGCATTGAGTCAAACAGAGCTTGGATGGCGTGTACAGATACAGCTGCCCATGCAGCTTCAACACGATACCACAGTTCATCAAGAGTAGTGACTGGCGTATTGTGACGAGCCAGTTGCTCGTCCACCATTGACCAGACGTTTTCAATTGGTGAGAGATCTGGAGAATGTGCTGGCCACGCCAGCAGTCGAACATTTTCTGTATCCAGAAAGGCCCGTGCAGGACCTGCAACATGCGGTCGTGCATTATCCTGCTGAAATGTAGGGTTTCACAGGGATCGTATGAAGGGCAGAGCCACGGGTCGTAACACATCTGAAATGCAACGTCCACTGTTCAAAGTGCCGTCAACGCGAACAAAGGTGACCGAGACGTGTAACCAATGGCACACCATACCATCAAGCCGAGTCATACACAAGTATGGCGATGACGAATATACGCTTCCAATGTGCGTTCACCGCGATGTCGCCAAACACGGATCCGACCATAATGATACTGTAAATAGAACCTGGATTCATCCGAAAAAATGACGTTTTGCCATTCGTGCACCCAGGTTCGTCGTTGAGTACATCATCGCAGCTGCTTCTGTCTGTGATGCAGCGTCAAGGGTAACCGCAGCCACGGTCTCCGAGCTGATAATCCATGCTGCTGCAACCGTCGTCGAACTTTTCGTGCAGATGTTGTTGTCTTGCAAACGTCCCATCTGTTGACTCAGGGATCGAGACGTTGTTGCACGATCCGTTATAGCCACGCGGATAAGATGCCTGTCGCCTCGACTGCTAGTGACACGAGGCCGTTGGGATCCAGCACGGCGTTCCGTATTACCCTCCTGAACCCACCGATTCCATATTCTGCTAACAGTCATTGGATCTCGACCAACGCGAGCAGCAATGTCGCGATACGATAAACGGCAATCACGATAGGCTACAATCCGACCTTTATCAAAGTCGGAAGGGTGATGGTACGCATTTCTCCTCCTTACACGAGGCATCACAACGACGTTTCACCAGGCAACTCAAGTCTGCTGCTGTTTGTGTATGAGAAATCGGTTGGAAACTTTCCCCATGTCAGCACGTTGTAGGTGTCGCCACCGGCGCCACCCTTGCGTGAATGCTCCGAAAAGCTACTCATTTGTATGTCACAGCATCTTGTTCCTTTCGGTTAAATTTCGCGTCTTTAGCACGCCATCTTCGTGGTGTAGCAATTTTAATGGCCAGTAGTGTAATAACAATAACAGTGATATAATAACAATAATACATTTTTGAGTTGTCCGGTTTTGAGTCCAGTTGAAGATGGGAACAGTAAGTGCGCATGTGCGATGTAGTTCTTGTCGTATCTCCAGCTTGTGTATCTTTCTAGCCTGTCAAGCTCACAGTAGTGGAGACGTAGCCTGCTCCGTGGTGCGTACTACCCGGGTGGAATTCAACCCGACCTTGTTAAGACCTTCCAATCCACCTCGAGGACAGAGGGTTCATAATAAGCTTACGGGTGTTCAACCGAGTTGTTGTGTAATAAACTGAGCTGAACAACCTGAAATTCACTATTAAAACCATTCGATACAAAGCAGGCGCCCAATTAAGAAGTACGAAACACGGTTTTTTCTTTTGCTTCCTTTACTGGCTATTGGCTTCTTCGGCGTACTGTTGAAGATACCACCTTCCCAGCCCGTAGTCTTCTTGCTTAATCAAAAATAGCTAAACTCAGCTTTCTATGAAGCGTTGTTTGGCTTCATAGATTTCCAGGAACAGTTCATCAGATTTACAACTTCCTATGGAATCGAGTTTGAAATTATTTTGTGCATGTTCTAATTTAAGTATTAACAACTATGCCAACACATTGCAGAACATAAATAACGTTATTTTAAAGTCGATTCCATAGTAGTTTCTCCCAAATTTGATAAACCGCACTTCCTCATCTGTTAAACTAATAATGTTTCAGGAAGCGTTGCGTTTCGTTATTGTTGGTTACCCAGGAAGGCTGTAACTGGGTGATTGTTTACCGCAACAACACGTGATGTTCCAAAATAATCTTTGCAGCTTTGCTCACGTGTATTTCAGAAATCGGGATACGAAAAAAGTAAAGGTTTGCTGTATAATGTTCACACATAGCTCAAAGTTTTTCAATTTTAACAGAATCTTCCGTCAGTTCTTGGTAGAACAACATTATAATAAATGAAAAGCACCAGTTTGCTTTTGTTCTACAATATTACTTTTATTGCTAACCGGTTTTCGGCTTACAAGGCCATCTTCAGACATTTACTGAGTATTATCATCAAATAAGTTAAATGTTAGCAGACAACAATGGAAGAGAAGTAACACATCTAGTCTGAAGTAGAAACACACAGTAAGTATGCAATTAAATAGTAAAAACGGAACAGTACTTAAATAACAATGGAGTGTGTGCTAAAGGTTTTCATGTCAACTCCATTGGTGATAATACTCAGTAAATGTCTGATGATGGCCTTGTAAGCCGAAAACCGGTTAGCAATGAAAGTAATATTGTAGAATAAAAGCAAACTGGTGCTTTTTCAATTTTTATTTTTTTGGGAAAATTGCCACGCCACAGCAGTTTACATCTACATGGATACTCTGCAAATCACATTTAAGTGCCTGGCAGAGGGTTCATCGAACAACCTTCACAATTCTCTATTATTCCAATCTCGTACAGCGCGCGGAAAGAATGAACACCTATATCTTTCCTACGAGCTCTTATTTCCCTTATTTTGTCGTGGTGATCGTTCCGCCCTATGTAGGTCGGTGTAAACAAAATATTTTCGCATTCGGAGGAGAAAGTTGGTGATTGGAATTTCGTGAGAAGATTCTGTCGCAACGAAAAACGCCTTTCTTTTAATGATTTCCAGCCCAAATCCTGTATCATTTGTGTGACACTCTCTCCCATATTTCGCGATAATACAAAACGCGTTGCCTTTCTTTGAACTTTTTCGATGTACTCCGTCAGTCCTACCTGCTAAGGATCACACACCGCGCAGCAGTATTCGGCAGTCTCCTTAGTAGGTTTGTACATTTTCTAAGTGTCCTGCCAATAAAACGCAGTCTTTGGTTAGCCTTCCCCACATCATTTTCTATGTGTTCTTTCCAAATTAAGTTGTTCGTAATTGTAATACCTAGGTATTTAGTTGAATTTACGGCTTTTAGATTAGACTGATTTATCGTGCAACCGAAGTTTAACGAGCTCCTTTTAGTACTCATGTGGATGACCTCACACTTTTCGTTATTTAGTGTCAACTGCCACTTTTCGCACCGTTCAGATACTTTTTCTAAATCGTTTTGCAGTTTGTTTTCATCTTCTGCTGGTGCAGCGTGATGTCAGGTTGACGTGAGATACAATCTGTTTCAACATTTCCAGGCACACAATCGAAGTTATTGAGTCCTCTGCAAAGAAAAACGGTCCCACAATTAAATCGGACACCCAGATCCGGAAGAATTTCTGCACACGTTACAGAAGCACACCACCATCACATCCACCATCAAGCAGTGTTACACGGGGCTCAAAGTGGAGGTCATGAAGTGGACGAGTCCTGGGCGCCATCGAACGGGGTAGTGCAATGGTTAGCACACTGAACTCGCATTCGCGAAGACGACGGTTCAAACTGAAGAACTCGCATTCGGGAAGACGACGGTTCAAACTTATTTAGCTTTTCCGTGATTTTCCTAAATCGCGTAAGGCAGATGTCGGGTGGTTCGTTCGAAGGGCACGGCCAGTTTCCTTCCCCATCCTTCCCTAATCTGAGCTTGTGCTCCTCGTTGTCGACGGGATGTTAAACACTAATCTACCTGCTCCTTTCTGGACTCCAGAGCACGAGTGATGCAGATGTAGAACGGATACAACAGGCAGTTATCTGGAGCTCAACAAAATCAATCCACCAAGCCTCTCTATACTTCAACTACCACTAACGATGGTGCACGGGGGTGGTACATAATAGACTGAAAACTTTGTGCCTACAAGCTGCATGAGCCCCAACTTGATAACAGGCCTAGGAGCAAAGCATTTGCAACTGAGATTCGGGTGGCATCGATGATGAACCAAACTATCTTGAAAAGGAGATGTTCACGTACAAAGCTTACTTTCATGTGTCCGGGAAGGTAAAGCGGCACAATGTGACGATATGGAGCTCTGAGAACCACACCTCTGGCATAGGAATTGTGGTGTGGTCTGCTTCATGACCGCGATGTGGGACCGTTTTTCTTTGCAGAGGCATCAGTAACTTCGATTGTGTGCCTCAAAATGTTGAAACAGTTTGTATCTCACATCAACCTGACATCATGCTGCAGCAGCAGGATTATGCCCCTCCTTTCTGGACCTCGATCGTTAGGAACGCCCTGGATGACACATTTCCAGGTCGCTGGAATGACAGAAAAAAATCCATTTCCTGAACCCTCAGGTCTCCAGAGATAACCCATCAGATTTTGGGGGGGGGGGGGGCGAGTGGGGGGGGGGGCTTTGTGAAGGATTCTGGCCACCAGACCCCGGTGCGGGACCTGCAGGAATTGCGAAGTCGCATCAGAGCAACCACTGCGCACGTTAATGAAGACAAGCTAGGCTAGACGTGGAGGGAACTCCTAATGCGGATCCCACACTGCGCAGCTGTTCTCCAGAAGAAACGGACACGCGTAGTGTAGGGAGCCTCTTTACTAGACATATTGCATTTTCTTAGTGTTCTGCAAATATATCACAGTCTTTGGTTCACTTTCCCCACAACATTTTTTTGCGTGATTATTCCAATTTAAGTTATTCTTTGTTGTAATCATTGTTTCTGAAATACCCCCTACAAAACCTTTGCAAGGATCATTTTGGAACACCCTGCACATTGAAGAAGTCAATGAAGGCAGTTAGCACAAGACACCACAGCACAAAAGAACAGCTTTTTTTCGCCTCCCAAATTCTGAAGGTGGCAAGGGTAAAATACGGGGCGCGAAAGGCTATTTACAATTTGTACAGAAAGCAGATGCCAGTTATGAGTCGATGGGTATGAAAGGCAAGCAGTGGTTGGGAAGGGAGTGAGACAGGGTTGTAGCCTATCCCCGATGTTATTCAATCTGTATATTGAGCAAGCAATAAAGGAAACAAAATAAAAGTCCGGAGTAGGTATTGAAATCCATGGAGGAGATGACATTGTAATTCTGTCAAAGACAGCAAGGGACTTGGAAGAGCAGTTGAACAGAATGTACAGTGTCTTGAGAGGAGGATATAAGATGAACATCAACAAAAGCAAAACGAGGATAATGGAATGTAGACGAATTAATCCCGGTGATGCTGAGGGAATTAGATTAGGAAATGAGACACTTAAAGTAGTAAAGGAGTTTTGCTATTTAGGGAGCAAAATAACTGATGATGGTCGAAGTAGAGAGGATATAAAATGTAGGCTGGCAATGGCAAGGAAAGCGTTTCTAAAGAAGAGAAATTTGTTAACATCGAGTATGGATTTAAGTGTCAGGAAGTCGTTTCAGAAAGTATTTGTATGGAGTGTAGCCATGTATGGAAGTGAAACATGGACGATAAATAGTTTGGACAAGCAGAGAATTGAAGCTTTCGAAATATGGTGCTACAGAAGAATGCTGAAGATTAGATGGGTAGATCACAAAACTAATGAGGAGGTATTGAACAGAATTGGAGAGAAGAGAAATTTGTGGCACAACTTGACTAGAAGAATGGATCGGTTGGTAGGGCATATTCTGAGGCATCAAGGGATCACCAATTTAGTATTGGAGGGCAACGTGGAGAGTAAAAATCGTAGAGGGAGACCAAGAGATGAATAGACTAAGCAGGTTCAGAAGGATGTAGGCTGCAGTAGGTACTGGGAGATGAAGAAGCTTGCACAGAATAGAGTAGCACGGAGAGCTACATCAAACCAGTCTCAGGACTGAAGACCACAACAACAACATGTTCAATAGTACAGCAGGGAACTCAAAAAAGAGGGAGAAAGTATTCACACGCGAAGGACACCCGCACCCAATCATGTTCCATATGATTTACTTATACCCTACAGAATCTTCACTTAAAGTGTAAGATGACAACTATGACCAAAAAACAAGAAGAGCTGTTTCATGAACTTCGTTGTGTTCAAAAATGTTCAGATGTGTGTGAAATCTTACGAGACTTAACTGCTGAGGTCATTAGTCCCTAAGCTTACACACTACTTAACCTATATTATCCTAAGGACAAAGACACACACCCATGCCCGAGGGAGGACTCGAACCTCCGCCGGGACCAGCCCTTTGTTGTGTGTTAGCTCTGTTACTTTCATTTATAACACTGTACAATAGTATGTTATACGTTACAATAGTTGATAAAAAGTACATGGCGAATTAGAATGTCACAGCATTATCTCTCAAGAAAACACAAACAAATTCTGGTCATGGCAGTAGCGCCAAATCTACTGTGCACTCATGGATGAAAAAGAAACTAAAATTGAGGGTAACAAAGGAAAAACAAAAATGCTTAACTCAGTTTTGAAATGTTCTTTTACAAAGAAAATACAAATATATTGCCCCAGTTTCATTCTCGCACCACTTGGTTCAAATGGCTCTGAGCACTATGGGACTTAACATCTGATGTCATCAGTCCCCTAGAACTTAGAACTACTTAAACCTAACTAACCTAAGGACATGACACACATCCATGCCCGACGCAGGATTCGAAACTGCGACCGCAGCGGTCGCGCGGTTCCAGACTGTAGCGCCTAGAACCGCTCGGCGCGACGAGGAGTCGGCGAAGTAGACATAGAGTGTGGTAGTCACGCAATTTGTCCGGCCGCAGCCACCCTAGCTCGGAGTACGAAGCACTAACATGATCATATCGACGAATGTTGCAGGTGTAACGCACACAGACATTCATGGTTAGTTCTAGCCGTGTTTTGTTTTTCACCACTCATGCCTTGTTGAATTACATCACAATAGTGGAGGATCGGTAGAACGAGTGCTTGCACGAGCTGGCGTTTCAAGTCCTGTGGAAATACGGTCCGAAACTTTTTGAGAGCATAGAGACAAGCGGACATTTTCCGGCACACTGCGACTGTGTTCTCCGCCCAGTTGAGATGCTCATCCAAAGTTACACCCAAGTTCTTCACTGTTTTCTGATATGGTATTGGAGTACCGTCGAGCAGAATAGGAGGCACCCGTTCGCGGAAATCAGAACTTATTAATTTCTGATGGGCTATTAAGATTACTTGTGTCTTTTTTGCATTTAGTTTAAGCCCCAGGTTTTTCGCCCATGTCACTACTGAAGACAGATCATCACTCATCTGAGCGATTGCAGTGTTTCTATCTTCAGGTCTGACACTTAGGTAGAGCTGGAATGGAAAATGATATTTACAGGAGGACAGAACCGACGAAATATCGTTGACATATAAAGAAAACAAAAGTGGTCCTAAGACTGATCCTTGTGGCACTCCTGAGGAGACATGTTTCCAGGACGATTTTTCATTTACGCAGACAACACATTGCTGTCTGTATTTTAAGTAGCTTTCAAACCATCTCACTGCACTACCTGAGAAATTAATCTGTTGCATTTTTCTAAACAATATGTCAAAGTTAACAGTGTCAAAAGCTTTGCTGAAGTCTAGTAGCGTCAATATTGATGCCTTTCGGCTGTCGATGGCATATTTCAGGTCATTAGTTACTTTAATTAGAGCAGTGGTTGTGCTGTGATGTTTACAGAAACCGGATTGAAATTTGTCATACAGGCTGAATTCATGCAGGTGTTCAGTGATTTGATCATGAACAATATATTCAAGTGCTTTGGAAACAGCAGGCAGTATGCAATAGGTCGGTAATCACTGGGCAGTTGCGGGTTTTCGATCTTAGGGGTGGGTCGAATTATGCTTTTTTTTCCATGCAGTGGGGTGTATTCCGTTCACGAGGGAAAAATTAAATATGTCAGTTAAGATAGGTACTAAGATATCGGCAACATTCTTAATCATGGTTATGCTGGTACTGTCATTGCCTATCGCATCAGAAGAGATTCTCATTATTGCTTTTCTTGCCGTATTTATTGTTACGTGTTTTAGATGGAAGGTATCGTCGTTAGTTATCCAATTAGAGGATTCTTGTGGACGGTAATTATCAGCCGTGTGGGTATTCAGAGGTGCAGAGAAGAATTCATTTAACACGTTAGCTGAGACGTGAAAAGCAGTTTCCGATTTTGCCTTTCCGACCCCCAAGCTACGGAGATTCTTCCATAGAGTCGTGGCGTCAGATCGCTGCATACAAGGGAGCGACCGTGCCTGATTTTAGCATTGCGAATGCATTGTTTCACTCTGTTCCGTAGCTTTCTATATTCTTCAAAACGCTCGGATCTGCCTTGGAACGCCTGTTGGCAGCATCCCTATTACTCATCATTTGACGTAATTCAGCTGTCAGCCATGGAGCAGGAGATTTTCTTACACGGATTGTGCGCACAGGTGCATGTTTGTCATAGAGGGCAGTGAGTTTATCACCAAGTTCATTAATTTTGCCGTCGATTGTAGGTTCTCTGATTATTTGATGCCATGAGATTTCTGAGCAATCGGCTGTTAGAGCGCCAAGGTCAATGTTCCTTCAAGTTATGTAACGCGATTTGATCCTTGGGGGCTGCACAGAGTAGGCCAGGAATATTACATCATGTGCTGAGAGGCCAGGGGCCTATGTTTGACCAACATCTCTTACTTTGTCAGTCTGTTTCGTTGCGATTACGTCTATAAGAGTATGACTGTGCGCCGTTTGGTGTGTAGGTTGTAATGGAAGAATGTTCATGCTATTGCAACTAAACAATCAAATGGTTCAAATGGCTCTGAGCACTATGGGACTCAACTGCTGAGGTCATTAGTCCCCTAGAACTTAGAACTAAATAAACCTAACTAACCTAAGGACATCACAAACATCCATGCCCGAGGCAGGATTCGAACCTGCGACCGTAGCGGTCTTGCGGTTCCAGACTGCAGCGCCTTTAACCGCACGGCCACTTCGGTCGGCAACTAAACAATCTTCTTAGGTTTATTGCGGAGGGAGTGTCTCTTAGCAGGTCTACGTTCAAGTTACCCATTACGATGACATGTTCGTATTGACACTGGAGTGAATGTAATTCCGACTGGAAGGAACTCATTGAGTTTATTTTTGGCGGCTTGTACACGACGCCAGTCAAGAATTTCCGACTTTGTATATTTATTTCAATGAACATGAATTCAGCCTCTTTTTCTTCAGCAGGATTTGACGTACATAAGACTTTCGCTTTGAGATCTGTTCGTATATACGCGCCGACCCCGCCACCTCGCTTTTTTGATTTGTCTGCCCTAAGAAATGTGTACCCTGGGAGATGAATGGATGCAGAGGATATGTGTGCTTTTAACTACGTTTCAGATAACAGGATTACGTGGTAGTTTAGTTGGTTGAAGAGGAGGCTAAGTTCTTCGTAACGTGCAGGTAACGACTGGATGTTGCAGTGAGCTGCTAAAAGCTCTGACGCACTCCGCTGGGCAGCCTGGAGTAGGGTGGCACACTGGTTTGTCCCTTTGTTAGGCACTACCTGCCGCGAGGGGCACTGGCCGCTGCTTCCGCCAAGATTTTGCGCGCCCTGTTTGTGACTCCACGAGCGCCGAAAGAAAGGCGATCGCTAAAGAGATTTCCTGAGGTTGCAGGGGTGTAGAAAATGGAGTAGTGGTATTCGGTGCGAGGAGAATATGACCAAAACAGTGACGGCTGTGTGTCACTGTGTATCCTCTGTCGTAAGAGGTGAAAATGTAATTAGTGTATTTGAAACAGCTTAGGGTGGAAATAAGGAAAAGGGGAGTGATTTAAAAGGCCGATGCTGCCAGCAGAGAGAAGTAAGCTTAATAACTAATAGATTATCGCAGGAAGCTAGAGTTAAATTGAAATTTACTAAAGTGACACTGATAGTGATTTTTGTTATGAACAATTTAAACCGAAGAGTGGACCGTGTGGCTGGTCCTGGCGGAGGTTCGAGTCTTCCCTGGGGCATGGGTGTGGTGTTTGTCCTTAGGATAATTCAGGTTGAGTAGAGTGTGTAAGCTGATGACCTTAGCAGTTAAGTCCCATAAGATTTCACACACATTTGAACATTTTTTTGAAACCGAAGAGATGGGTGATTAACGAACTAAAGGAGAGACTAATAATTGCAATGGTACTATTATAGGATGGAAGAGAATAAACAGAGCAAATAAAAATAGTATTAGCAGTAACTAAAAATTAAGTAAACGTTAGAGCTACATATAGTAATATCACAAATAGAGTCCACCTTGATGCAAACGCCGTGTTATTTGTTTATTTCTTTATGATAAATGGGATAATAGGGGATAATAAAGAAATAAACAAATAACACGGTGTTTGCATCAAGGCGGACTCAATTTGTGATATTACTATTTTTCTATGCAAACATGGACCAAATGGAAGAGTTCCACGATAATATTATAGTTAGAGCTACAGGTACAAAAAATAATACAAAGTTAATACAATTACAAAAACAGTTAATTGAAGGTACAAATATGGGGATAATTAGGAAGTTAATACAATTACAAGAGAGTATATCTGAGTATATCTGAATATATGGATGTTACAGTTTGCAAATGGTGTTAAGTTTGCACTTTTGGCTCGAGTAGCTTCACTTAATACTATTCAGTTCTGTCATGTTTGTGACTGTCTCCTTTCCTGCTGCTGTCTTAAATGATTACTCGCCATCCTGAGTCCACACATTCTGAAGACCGAAATGGAATATGGCACTCTTTAAAATCTGTAGCCGTTCGTGTGTCAGATCTTCCCTTATAGTAAGCCCTGTCCTTGCTAACCTCTTCTTCTGGGTAAAGATCTCTGCCCTTTTTCGGTATGAGACAAATTTAACTATTATTGGACGAGGTTTGATAGCACCTGGTAGTTTTCGTCCCATCCGATGGCTCCTGTCAGTGCCTGCCTTAGTCACTTCAACACCTAATTTTTCACGTACAGCCTGTATAAGTAGGTTGTCTGTGTCTTCCTCCTTATATACGCATAGTGCACAGTATCAGCGGGCGTGCTGTCCGTGTGTAGAATGAGGAAGTCGTGCAATCTGAGTTCGACTGAAGGCAGACTGTGATGGTCCAGAAGCTCAGCAGGAACATTTTGAGAACTGCATGACCTGTCGGATGTTCGAGAAGTGCTGTGCTGACTGTCTTCAACACGTGGCGAAACCAAGGTGAGTCAACGTCCAGTCGTTGGGTTGGATGGCCACCCCTCATTACAGATGCCGGACGTTGTAGGTTGGCCAGACTGGTGAAACAGGCCAGGCGGCTAAATGTGGCGGAACTACATCATACTTTAATGGGCAAGGTACAAGTGTGTCTGAACACACAGTAGACCAAACACTCCTAATGACGTGCCTCCGCAGTCGACGACTCATGCATGTGCCAATACACCACGACATCGGCAACTACGACTTTTAATGAGTAGGTGACTATCGGCACTTGACGTTGGCGCAGTGGCAGAGCGTTTCAACGTCTGATGAATCCCGATACCGTCAACAAAATGCCGATGGGAGGACGCGAATCTGTCAAAGGAACAGCTCGTTGACACATGTACTATGGGTCAGAGACAAGCTGCCCGCAGCTTCGTTACGCTCTAGGGAGCATTCACCCGGGCATCCGTGGGTCCAGTGGAGCTCGTGCAAGGAACCATGACGACCAAAGAGTATTATCGTACACTGGTTGCAGACCACGTACACCCCTTCATGACGATCATGTTTCCCGATGGGAGTGGCACTTTTCGGCATGATAATGCACAAGGCCAGAAGTGTGATGAAGTGTTTCGAGGAGTGTCTACATCTACATGCATACTCCGCAAGCCACCTGACGGTGTGTGGCGGAGGGTACCTTGAGTACCTCTATCGGTTCTCCCTTCTATTCCAGTCTCGTATTGTTCGTGGAAAGAAGGATTGTCGGTATGCTTCTTTGTAGGCTCTAATCTCTGATTTTATCCTCATGGTCTCTTCGCGAGATATACGTAGGAGGGGGAAATATACTGCTTGACTTTTCGGTGAACATATGTTCTCGAAACTACAACAGAAGCCAGTACCGAGCTACTGAGCGTCTCTCCTGCAGAGTCTTCCACTGGAGTTTATGTATCATCTCCGTAACGCTTTCGCGATTACTAAATGATCCTGTAACGAAGCGCGCTGCTCTCCGTTGGACCTTCTCTATCTATTCTATCAACCATATCTGGTACGGATCCCACACTGCTGAGCAGTATTCAAGCAGTGGGCGAACAAGTGTACTCTATCCTACTTTGTTTTCGGATTGCATTTCCTTAGGATTCTTCCAATGAACCTCAGTGTGGCATCTGCTTTACCGACGATCACCATTATATGATAATTCCATTTTAAATCACTCCTAATGTGTACTCCCAGATAATTTATGGAATTAACTGCTTTCAGTTGCTGACCTGCTATATTGTAGCTAAATGATAAGGGATCTATCTTTCTATGTATTCGCAGCACATTACACTTGTCTACATTGAGATTCAATTGCCATTCCCTGCACCATGCGTCAATTCGCTGCAGATCCTCCTGCATTTCAGTACAATTTTCCATTGTTACAACCTCTCGATATACCACAGCATCATCCGCAAAAAGCCTCAGTGAACTTCCGATGTCATCCACAAGGTCATTTATGTATATTGTGAATAGCAACGGTCCTACGACACTCCCCTGCGGCACACCTGAAATCACTCTTACTTCGGAAGACTTCTCTCCATTGAGAATGACATGCTGCGTTCTGTTATCTAGCAGCCGGCCGCGGTGGCCAAGCGATTCAGTCCTGAACCGCGCGACTGCTACGGTCGCAGGTTCGAATCCTGCCTCGGGCATGGATGTGTGTGATGTCCTTAGGTTAGTTAGGTTTAAGTAGTTCTGAGTTCTAGGGGACTGATGACCTCAGATCTTAAGTCCCATAGTGCTCAGAGCCATTTGATTTGTTATCTAGCAACTCTTCAATCCAATCACACAATTGGTCTGATAGTCCATATGCTGGGGAACTGTATCAAACGCCTTGCGGAAGTCAAGAAACACGGCATCTACCTGGGAATTCGTGTCTATGGCCCTCTGAGTCTCGTGGACGAATAGCGCGAGCTGGGTTCCACACGATCTTGTTTTTTCGAAACTATGCTGATTCCTGCAGAGTAGATTTCTAGTCTCCAGAAAAGTGGCGATTTCCAATTGATGTACCGGCCCCTCCAATAAACAAGATCTAAACCTGATCGAACACATCTGCGACGTGATTGGACATCTCTTCAGAGCTCATCTTCCTCCTCCCCGGAATTTACGGGAATTAGGCGACTTGTGTGTGCAGATGTGATGCCAACTCCCTCCAGTGACCTGCCAAGGCCTCGTTGCTGTCCGTGCCAAAGTTGGACATACCGGCTATTAGGTACCTGGTCATAATGTTCTGGCTGATTAGTATTTACCACCAATGGAGACACGGCGTAAAAATCCGCTTCTTAGAAAGCACATAAAATAAACAGTAACCCACTGTTACTCATACGTAATGACATGGCTGACCTTGACCGCAGAAGACTGAAACCAAGAAGACCAGTAGTAGTAACTGCTAAAGAACTGATGAACGTAAAAATCGATGTTTCTAATGTCGAAAGAGCACTGGCAAAGGCACTGCCACAACGTCAAAGTTTCACGATGCTCTTCGTTTCAACCAATCACGCAAAGTGTGGACAACATAAAATCGAATACGTAATGGTCGTGGCACGAGTGGCAGCGCCCTCCATAAATGACTGTGGGGCGTACATAACATGTCCATGACATCCCCTGAACTACGTTGACTTTATTGTTATATGAATGTATATGTATTACAACGTACACCATACGATAAATAACAGTATATAGTCGTCCATCTGTATTTAAAATCTAGAACATATTCTGAATTCAAGCTTGCTGAGGTATCTCGAATATAATGAACTCCTCCATGCCAACTAGCATGGATTTCGAAAATATCGGTCAGGCGAAATCCAATTCGCGCTTTTTCATTTGACATCTTTTAACTTGGCATGTTGCACGTGATATAATTATCTATTATGAAACACTGTCTGGAGAAAGTTGCATAAAGATCCAGTCGGATCTTCGACAAGATTTCGAACTGGTGTAAGAACTGACAGTTTTCTTCGAATGCAGAGAAATGTAAAACAGTGCACTTCACAACACGTAGAAAACTAGCATACTATGAGTGCAATGAGTGTAACAATTTGTAGCGATATGGAATGGACTGCTCACGAAGTTGTCTCTGAAGGTGAATGATTACAAAACACATGTGCGTCCCATCTCAGGATATTGCGCAAGTCTCTGCGACTCATACCAAATAGGAATAAGAGGGGCTGTCGAACGTATTCAGCGAAGGGCAATACGAACGGTCAAAGGTTTGTTTGACGCATAGGAGAGCGTCATGGAAACTGTGACAAATCTGAATTGGCAGACACTTGGAAATAGAAAGCCTACTTACAAAGTTTCCAGAATCAGTATTAAGTAAAGAATACAGAAATACACTCTACGTATCGCACCAGCAGGGACCGCGCTCAGACGCAATTAGACAGTCACTCTTTTCCGCGCCCCATGCGCGACTGGAACGGGGAAAAAACGCTAACATGTAGTACACTTCACAATGGTTTAAGGAGTGTATAGACGCAGGTACAGAGCGTATGTAGTATCCAATGCCGCCAAAAAGCAATTACACAACACACTGTTGGTTCTGGTGCTAACAAAAAATGCTGCCAGCAATACTGTGGCTAGTACAACTACTGCAGTACAGGTTGCAGAGCAAGTCATCCGGAACAGGTCCTAGATTTCTCCAAGGGCGATGACACGGCACAACATCATCGTCTATTAACCAAGACCGGATCCTACGGAGTATCTCTGCAAACAGAGCAATGGTTCGATGAATGTTTGGCTAACATAACCATGCACGTTGTTCTAGACAGCGAATGTTCTACAGTGAATGTGCTCCAACGAAGAGTAACAGGATCTCTAATGTTGTCAGTAGACATACATGATTTATCAGATAGAATCAGCAGTACTGTCAGGTTATTCGTTGACGGTGTTGTAGCATACAGGAAAATATCATCGTTGCACTGTCGTAAGGAAATACATAAAGACTCAGCACAAAATTCCCACTTGGTGGCTCAGTGGTAAAGTGTCGGATTAAAAATCGAAAGGTCTCCTTTGATAGACATACACTTGGTCAAGCCATCCTCCAGCTTTCTTCGTCCCACCAGGAAATTTGGTTATGTCAAACTCTGCGAAATACTCGTTGACTGCGACTATCACTTCCTCATCTGATGAAAATGTCTTTCCAGCAAGTTTCAAGTTGGGAAACATGAATAGTCAGCTGGGGCTAAGTCTGGTGAATATGGTGAATGAGGAACCAATTTAAAGTCCAAGTCATGCACTTTCGCCATTATTATCGCTGATGTGTGGAATGGTGCATTATCCTGGTGAAAGAGCAGAAAAGGAACCCCTCCCGAACAGGCCATGAAGGCCCAACGGTACTGACCGGCCGCCGTGTCATCCTCAGCACACAGACGTTGCTGGATGCCGATAGGGAGGGGTATGTGGTCAGCATATCGCTCTCTCGGCCGTATGTCAGTTTCCGAGACCGGAGCTGCTACTTCTCGATCAAGTAGCTCCTCAGTTTGCCTCACAAGGGCTGGGGGAACCCGCTTGTCAACAGCGCTCGGCAGGCCGGATGGTCACCCATCCAAGTGCTAGCCCAGCCCGACAGCGCTTAACTTCGGTGATCTGACGGAAACCGGCGATACTACTGTGGCAAGGTCGTTGGCCTTTCCCAAGTAATCTATGAGGATTATTCCTTGGGAATCCCAAAAACAGCTGACTAAATAGTATTTGTTTTCTGCAGTGCACTTTCACCAGTCTTTTTCCATTGTTTTGACTCTGGTATGTAAAGATGGATCCAGATTTCATCAACAGTTACAAATCGGCGCAAAAAAATCTTGCAGACTGTGATGAAACACCATCAGACATTGTGATGAAGTGTTCTGCCAGATTGGCTTTTGGTCGAATGTGAGAAATTGTGGCACCCACCTCCCTCACAGCTTCTTCATAGCCAATCCTCCGTGCAGGACATTATGTACTCGATCAGCTGGGATGCCTACAGTCGCAGCAATCTCACGAATGTCTATTCGGGGGTCTTGCATTGCCATATCATAGATTTTGTCATTGGTTTCATTTGTGGTAACGTCAGTCGGCCGGCCGGAGCGTGCCTCGTGTTTGGTGCTCTCCGACCACGTTTAAATTCATTAATCCAAAAGAAAATGGTCTTCAATGATGGTGCAGAGTCCGCGTACACTTCATTCATTTCTACTTTGATTTCTGCACCAGTCCAACCCTTCAAGTGAAAATGTTTAATAAGAGTAGCACGAAACTTGGTTTGCTCTATTTTCAATCTGAGTCAACCAATTCAGACGTCTGTCAACAAAGAACTGCACGTTGTCATTACTGAAATTCTTTACACGAACCTTGGAATAATCAAGCTCATCAGCCATGGAGATGCAACAAAAATGTTAAATTCTTTCATGGAAATTTGCCAGACTTATCAAACCACCCTCGTATCCATCACTTATCACTTCTTTCACCTCTATCAATGTTTGTTGATGTTGAAAAGCTGCGCTGTGTTTCGGAATCCACGTTAAGCTGTGTCCCACTACAACTGGCTAAATCAGTTCAACAGTCGGACGAAGGCAACGGTATACCAAGTCCAGAATGCCCATACCAATCTTCGAATTAATGACTGCTTTACTACTACAATAACTTGCGGCTCTCTTTAAATATGGGCAAATTCAAGATAAGGCGTATAACGAGGGGAAAGTACCTGGAGTCATCTGATAACAAGATTTGTGGTGACCATTGTGAGCATGTCAGATCGTATAAGTGTTTGAGGGTAATACTAAGAAGTGATGTGAAATGGAATGACCATGTAAAATAATACGAGAGGCGAATGGAAGACTTGTTGGAAGAGTTCTGGGATATCGCATACAAGACGCTAATGCGACCAGTTCTAGAGTACTGATTTTTTAAAATTTAAGTGGCTTGATGGCAAAGTTTTTTGACCAGAATTACCGGTTTCGGCTATCCAGTAGCCATCTACCGAACCTACAGTAGAAGTAAAAGAAGAAAGCATTACTGTCTACAACATCAAGAGCTTAAAAAACAAAACAAAATTGTTACATATTTTTAACTACGATGTCTCCAGGTTTGAACTCCCTTGATATATGATGCACGCACAAAGTACAGACAATAGTAAAAGTAATCAAAAGAAGGTTAATTGATATGTTGAATTCTTAAAAATATTCTCAGTTGTATTTAAATAAGCATTTTTTTAAAATATTTGACGGTATAAAAAATCTATAGAATTCTGACAGTGTTCAGCTGATCAGCAAAATAATGAAAAATAAAATTTGACTACAGGAATTATGCAAAACCGAGTATGTTATCATGACTCTAAAATTGGTATTTATGAAGGAAAAAGATAGAACAAACTTCGAGGACTTGTACATTAATCTGTTTTACATATTACAATTTTCATTCTGGTTAGGACATTTAGGAACTGTACAATTATTTGTACTTTATGTGTGCATCTAGGACCTCCAGAATAGCATTTACATCCTACACTGACGGGGGGGGGGGGGGGGGGGGGGGTCAGGGATTTTCTCTGCCTCTTGATGGCTGGGTGTTGTGTGATGTCCTTAGGTTAGTTAGGTTTAAGTAGTTCTAAGTTCTAGGGGACTGATGACCATAGATGTTAAGTCCCATAGTGCTCAGAGCCATTTTACACTGACGGGGAAAAAGTCGCAACACCAAAAAATAATAAATGTAGTGTAATGAAATTACAGGAATACATTTGTCTACGTAACGTATTTAACTGATTAACATTACAAGACCACAGGTTAATGTAAGCGCGAGATAACTCATTACAAATGTAAAACGCAGGTACATTAATATCCGCTGTAGCCGCCAGAATGTTGAATGCAAGCACCCAAACGTGCATACATTGAATTGTACATGTATCGGATGACGGTTTATGGGATGGAGCCCCATGCCTGTTGCACCAACTCCTACAATACAGGGACGTTAATGCTGTTTGTGGATGACGCTAGAGTTGTCGTCCGATGATGTCCCACATGTGCCCGATTGGAGACAGATCTGGTGATCGAGCAGGCCAAGGCAACATGACGCTCTGTAGAGCATGTCGGTTTCCAAAAGCGATACGTGGGCGAGTGTTATCCTGTTGGAAAACACCCATGTTATG
The DNA here is from genome assembly GCF_021461385.2 of Schistocerca piceifrons. Classification (NCBI taxonomy): domain Eukaryota; kingdom Metazoa; phylum Arthropoda; class Insecta; order Orthoptera; family Acrididae; genus Schistocerca; species Schistocerca piceifrons. Next base: position 28,659,318 of record NC_060144.1, read on the forward strand.
CTCTTCGTGACTGTCAGCGCAACAGATCGAGTCACCAGATTGACGTACAAATTTGCAGTCAGGGTGCATGGGATAACCACGAGAGTCCTCCAGTTGTCATGCGGAATCACACCTCAGACAATAACTCTGGGTGCAGGTCCAGTGCGTCCAGCACTCCGACAGATTGGTTGCAGGCCTTCAAATGGCCTCCATCTAACACACGGGCTCATCACTGGCAATGAGGCACAACCAGCTTCCATCGGAAAACGTAACAGACCTCCATACAGTCCTCCAATGAGTTCTCGCTTGACACCACTGAAGTCCCTTATAGCGGTAGTTTGACGTCAGTTGAATGCACGCTACAGGGCGTCTGGCGCGGAGTTGTCCTTGAAGTAACGTATTTCTGACAGTTTGTTGTGTCACTGTTGTGCCAGCTGCTGCTCAAGTTGCTGCTGCAGATGCAGTACGATGCGGAAAAGCCATAAAGTTCTAAGGTGCCTCTTACGTGAGGAAGACATTTTACCAGTTTCAATAAATTATTGTCTCTTATTGATGTATTCACGATAGTTAGGAAGTGCTGTAGTCCGTAGTCCGCCATGAGTCGGAGAGCATTTCCCACGCTGGCTGGCTAGGTGACGAAGCGACCATATGTCGCGCGTAGTGGGATGGGGCTCGGCTCTGGACCTTAGCAACAAGCGTCAGCCTGGGAAATATACATGACGGGAAGTACCGCCATCTTGGCGCCAGAGTCACCGATTTTGTTTCTTTATATTTAATAATTAAAGTCATTTATGACAACGAGGAGCCTCTGGATGTTTAAAACCATTATCATAATTTTGCCTCGTTAAAATTCACACCCGTTCATTAACAAATGCATATCTTAGTAAGTACGAACTTGATCGGAAATCCACGAACTGTGACGAAACTAGTAAGAGATACGGACTGCGCGCCAAAGTCGGCAGTCGGCGTTAAGAGCTCTTCCTGTCTCGTTCGATGGTAGCCATGCTCTCGGTTACGAGTAGTTTGTGACATGAGTGTTCATTATTGATCTGAGTAGTTTGTGACATGAGTGTTCATTATTGATCTAATAGGAATAAAAGTGATATTACGGCATTATGAATGTTAATTTCGAGTAAATAGATACCCCAAAGTTGATCGGCAGCAGTTTCTGATAATTAGCTTCCACCGACAGAGACATCCAATGCGCCAATGAAGAATCTGCACGGAACGACATTTACGAGAGCTGCGCCGCGCACAGGTAGGAGGAAATCCGGCTACACGATCCACCAAGGCGGATCAAGGAAGGTCCGACTTAACACTCGCCAATTCCGGGTGGAAATGCTGACCAGTTATATTGTACGTCACATATACCACCATCTACGGATTCGCGGTTAAGCTGAGTAATAACAGTATCAGTTTAGAAGCGAGTGGGTCTTGCAAGGTCTTCCGTCTCGGTAGTGCCACGTGGCCGTCCGGAGCCCGGTTTTCTTGCGACCGTACATTCTCGTGACCAACTTCATGTCGCCCTATTACACGACGTCGTTCAAACCATGTTACTTGTTGATAATGGAGTCTTTGCCGCCTTCAAGGAATTCTTTAAAGGATAACTAACGCTTATGACCATTACAGCGCATATTTAAAGCAAACCCGACTTGCATCCTCATAGTGGCACTACCCCACTCTTATGCGACTGCATCTAAATTTGAACTGACATCTTCTTTCAGAAGTAGAAATACGCCTACAAACTTTCGTTTATGACGCACAGGTCCCTGATGGTCCTGCGATTATTTTTCATCAGTGTACTGGTACATGTAATGTCCGAAAGAACAGACACAACATACATATAACTAGAATGAGATTTTCAATGTGCAGCGGAGTGTGCGCTGATACAAAACTTCCTCGCAGATTAAAACTGTGTGCCGGACTGAGACTCGAACTCGAGACCTTTGCCTTTCGCGGGCAAGTGCTCTACCAACTGAGCTACCCAAGCACGACTCATGCCCCGTTCTCACAGCTTTACTTCTGCCAGTACCTCGTATCCTACCTTCCAAACTTTACAGAAGCTCTCCTGCGAACCTTGCAGAACTAGCACTCCTGAAAGAAAGGATATTGCGGAGACATGGCTTAGCCACAGCCTGGGGGATGTTTCCAGAATGAGATTTTCACTTTGCAGCGGAGTGTGCGCTGATATGAAACTTCCTGGCAGATTAAAACTGTGTGCCGGTCCGAGACCCGAACCCGGGACCTTTGCCTTTCGCGGGCAAGTGCTCTACCAACTGAGCTACCCAAGCACGACTCACGCCCCGTCCTCGCAGCTTTACTTCTGCCAGTACCTCGTCTCCTACCTTCCAAACTTTACAGAAGCTCTCCTGCGAACCTTGCAGAACTAGCACTCCTGAAAGAAAGGATATTGCGGAGACATGGCTTAGCCACAGCCTGGGGGATGTTTCCAGAATGAGATTTTCACTTTGCAGCGGAGTGTGCGCTGATATGAAACTTCCCGGCAGATTAAAACTGTGTGCCGGACCGAGACTCGAACTCGAGTCTCGGTCCAGCACACAGTTTTAATCTGCCAGGAAGTTTTACATATAACTAAACTGAGGATGGCCAAGCATCCCTCCACTGCAGATGCATACCAAGCTCTAACTCTTATGAAAGTCGCGAAATGCCGCGATTAATGGGGATAATGGGCACGAGGTATTACATCAGTAGTCCGCGCGGGATTAGCCGAGCGGCCTAGGGCGCTGGAGTCACGGGCTGTGTGGCTGTCCTCCCTCGGGCATGGATGTGTGTATTTGTCCTGAGGATAATTTAGGTTAAGTAGTGTGTAAGCTTAGGGACTGATGACTTTAGCAGTTAAGTCCCATAAGATTTCACACACACAACTACATCAGTAGTGTGTGGATAAGTTGACAGTTTGAGTCTGACGGGTGGCGTGTTACGATAGTCCGTGCAGTTGTGATGACTACTGTGTCCGGATGTCGTAGTGGTCGAAGACGGCTATAGTTGTGTGTAAAACACCACTGGACTGTGCCCGTCTGACTTCAGAAGATGAGGGATTGTGTGTGTGTTTTCAGTGTGTAAGGTTGTGTTTGGTGTTTTGTGTGCGTTATTGGTCCCTTAAGTAGCTTGCAGGGATTAATTTTAGGCATTTGTAAGGAGCTTCTGGTGGTTCGTGTCCTAAATTCTGAATGAGAATGTGGGGCGAAGTTTGTCTTGTTTCGCAAAATTTTGTGAAATTGTCCTGAGTAAGTAAATGGTGGGTTGGCCCAAAATATCTCTTATGTGTGTGTTGGGGACGTATCCGCGAGCGCCTGAGATGACACGGAAAACTTTGTCTCGGAGACGTTACAGCCGTGCTAGAACTGTGTCTGACGCCATAGACCACACTTCCGAGCCATACAATATGACCGGAAGTATGAGCTGGTGCCAGAGCAGGAGTTTGCACTGAGCGGTTAATCCGTCATCTTCCAGGAGTGGACACAGCCTACAGAAAAGTGCACAGCCTTTGTTTTTGCAGTGATGAGTTGTTTGTTCCACGTTAGGCGTCTATTTGTTTCAAGGTACAGGTAAATTGTTGAGTTTCTCCAGGTCAATTATCTGCCGTCAATGTGAGTTGACGATCAGGGAGCTTGATTTTGGGGGTGAAATTGATCGTCTGGAACATTGTGAGATTGATCTTTATCTTCCATCGATTACACCACTGTGTAATCTTGTCCAGGTGTTGTTGTAGGTGGCAGTGTATATGGAGAGGCTGTGACTACTTTTGTATATGGCAGTATCATCTGCTTACAGAGCAATCTTTCCGCTGATCTGCTTAGTAATGTCATTTGTGTGTAGGGTATAGACGACGGGACCTAAAACCGAGCCTTGTGGGACTCTTTCCGCAATCTGCCCCGTCTGGCTGGACTTGTCTCCGTTCCTTATGAAGAACTGTCGCCCTGCAAGGAAGGAGTCAATGATCCACATTATGTGTACTGGGCACTCTATCAGATCTAGATTATAAATTAGGCCATCGTGCCAAACGAGGTCAAATGCTTTATGTATGTCCAGGAACGCTGTTCCTGTTGCTTGCACTGGCCAGACAAAAGTGCTCAACCAAGCGGAGGGATTGCTGGATACAGGAATGCTCAACGCAGAATCCAAACTGTTCGGGCGTAAGGATATTGTTTTCAATCACGAATTGACGGAGGGGTGAAAGTATTATTAATTCTAGGATTTTACTGAGGCCAGTTAGGAGGGAAATGGCCTTTAGCTTTCGGGGAGGAGCAGATTATTGTTCGGTTTGGGTAGGGTAATGACCTTCGCAGTCTTCCATGTAGAGGGGAAATATGATGGCGAGAGAGCGAAGGTGGTTTAGGAATAGGATGTGGTTTCGGTCAGGACCAGGAGCCTTGTGGTTATCCTTACACGTAATGGGTACATATATTGTCGACTCGTTAATGGGCACAAATACTGTCATTAGGCGCTTGTTTCTTATCTGAGTCAACTCATCCGATAACTATTCTCTCCTGCCTATCGCTTCGGAATTGTGACTCCAATGATTTTGCCATTACATCCGCCTTTTCTTGCTCGTCGTACGCAAGACTGTTTCGCTGTGGGGTGGCTTGTTTTCTCTGGTGGGAGCTTTCGGCTGCTGGGTTATTTTTCAGTTGTACGTCTGGATAAGTCTGTTTTGGCGGAGATTAGTTTCTCCTCCCAGCAGCGGCTCCTGTGCCCTTGTAATCGTTGTTTCACTTGGTCCTCTAGACTCTGCAACCGGCGGTGGTCCGCTGGGTCGCGACAGCTTTGTCACAGCCTACGTCCCCTGCGTTTGGCGACTGTGAGGTCCCTGAAGTCATGGGGCAGATCTCTGGCGTCAGGATTGGTGATGATCCTGCGCTAACTGCGCGAGCAGAGGCGTGGAGGACGCCAGTGAATTGTTCAACGGCTCCGTCCACGTGTCCTTTCGCCTGTAGTGGGGGAATTTCCTTCATGTACTGAAATGCAGGAGGATCTGCAGCGAATTGACGCATGGTGCAGGGAATGGCAATTGAACCTCAATGTAGACAAGTGTAATGTGCTGCGAATACACAGAAAGATAGATCCCTTATCATTTAGCTACAAAATAGCAGGTCAGCAACTAGAAGCAGTTAATTCCATAAATTATCTGGAAGTACACATTAGGAGTGATTTAAAATGGAATGATCATATAAAGTTGATCGTTGGTAAAGCAGACGCCAGACTGAGATTCATTGGAAGAATCCTAAGGAAATGCAATCCGAAAACAAAGGAAGTAGGTTACAGTACACTTGTTCGCCCACTGCTTGAATACTACTCAGCAGTGTGGGATCCGTACCAGATAGGCTTGATAGAAGAGATAGAGAAGATCCAACGGAGAGCAGCGCGCTTCGTTACAGGATCATTTAGTAATCGCGAAAGTGTTACGGAGATGATAGATAAACTACAGTGAAAGACTCTGCAGCAGAGACGCTCAGTAGCTCGGTACGGGCTTTTGTTGTAGTTTCGATAACATACCTTCACCAAAGAGTCAAACAGTATATTGCTCCCTCCTACGTATATCTCGCGAAGAGACCATGAGGATAAAATCAGAGGGATTAGAGCCCACACAGAAGCATACCAACAATCCTTCTTTCCACGAACAATACGAGACTGGAATAGAAGGGAGAACCGATAGAGATACTCAAGGTACCCTCAGCCACACACCGTCAGGTGGCTTGCGGAGCATGGATGTAGATGTAGATGTAGATGTGATCTCCCACCAGATGGTTATATTTGTCCCAGTTTGTGTGTCTCAGCATCGTCTTCGACACTGGCGAGATCGGCACGACAGGACTGTGGTCGGAGTCCAGCATGTAGTGGTCAGCACGTCTGCCTGGTAAGCAGGAGACTCAAGTTCGAATCACAAATTTTCAACTTTCCCCGTTGGTTTAAACCAGTGTCCACTGGCAGCTAATGTCCCTAGTTCGTTTGTGTCTACAGGTTGGTCCATTGTTCGTGACCGGGCCAAATACCTCACGAAATAAGCGTCAAACGAAAAAACTACAAAGAACGAAACTTGTCTAACTTGAAGGGGGAAGCCAGATGGCACTATGGTTGGCCCGCTAGATGGCGCTGCCATAGGTCAAATGGATATCAACTGCGTTTTTTGAAATAGGAACCCCCATTTTTATTACATATTCGTGTAGTACGTAAAGAAATATGAATGTTTTAGTTAGACCACTTTTTTCGCTTTGTGATAGATGGTGCTGTAATAGTCACAAACATATGGCTCACAATTTTAGACGAGCAGTTGGTAACAGGTAGGTTTTTAAAATTAAAATACAGAACGTAGGTACGTTTGAATATTTTATTTCGGTTGTTCCAATGTGATACATGTACCTTTGTGAACTTATCATTTCTGAGAACGCATGCTGTTACAGCGTGGTTCAAATGGCTCTGAGCACTATGGGACTTAACATCTGTGGTCATTAGTCCCCTAGAACTTAGAACTACTTAAACCTAACTAACCTAAGGACATCACATACATCCATGCCCGAGGCAGGAATCTCAAAAATGTCGGTGTTCAGAATGCTACATCAACATCGATTGCACCCATACCATATTTCTATGCACCAGGAATTGCATGGCGACGACTTTTAACGTCGTGTAAAGTTCTGCCACTGGGCACAAGAGAAATTACGGGACGATGACAGATTTTTTGAACGCATTCTATTTAGCGACGAAGCGTCATTCACCAACAGCGGTAACGTAAACCGGCATAATATGCACTATCGGGCAGCGGAAAATCCACGATGGCTGCGACAAGTGCAACATTAGCGACCTTGGCGGGTTAATGTATGGTGCAGAATTATGGGAGGAAGGATAATTGGCCCCCATTTTATCGATGGCAATCTAAATGGTGCAATGTATGCTGATTTCCTTTGTAATGTTCTACAAGATGTTTCACTGCATGACAGAATGGCGATGTACTTCCAACATGATGGATGTCCGGCACATAGATCGCGTGCGGTTGAAGCGGTATTGAATAGCATATTTCATGACAGGTGGATTGGTCGTCGGAGCACCATACCATGGCCCGCACGTTCCCCGGATTTCTTTTTGTGGGGAAAGTTGAAGGATATTTGCTATCGTGATCCACCGACAACGCCTGACAACATGCGTCAGCGCATTGTCAATGCATGTGCGAACATTACGGAAGGCGAACTACTCGCTGTTGAGAGGAATGTCGTTACACGTATTGCCAAATGCATTGAGGTTGACGGACATCATTTTGAGCATTTATTGCACTGATGTGGTATTTACAGGTAATCACGCTGTAACCCACGCGGTTCTAGGCGCTGCAGTCTGGACCTGCGTGACCGCTACGGTCGCAGGTTCGAATCCTGCCTCGGGCATGGATGTATGTGATGTCCTTAGGTTAGTTAGGTTTACGTAGTTCTAAGTTCTAGGGGACTGATGACCTAAGATGTTAAGTACCATAGTGCTCAAAGCCATTTGAACGATTTTTTGAACCTCTTGACAGCGCTATTTAGCGGGCCAACGATAGCGCCATCTGGTTTCCCCCTTCAAGCTAAACGAGTTTCGTTATTTGTAGTTTTTTATTTGATGCTAATTTCGTGAGATATTTGGCCCGGTCACTATCAATGGGCCACCCTGTATACATATAGGTTGAAGCATGCATGGCAACTTTCGCTTGTTTTATTTTTACAACGTTACGACTCCTTGCAGCGCAGCAGAATGAGAGGTATATCGTGTTCATATCATAATGTCTCTTTTTTTTTTAATGTCGTAGAATGTAATGCTTTCTTCGTTTACTTCTGCTGTTGTTTCTGAAGACGGATATTGCATAGCCGAAACTGGTAATTCTGATCAAAAAACTTAGCGATCAAGACAATTAAATAAAAAAATATGTGCATCATATGTTCGTTTTCCAACTATAAAGTACTGTTACATCGTTTCTAGTCAGTACCAAGAAGACATGATAACAGACATCAAACAAATCCACAGGCACGATGGGATTGTACACTACTGGCCATTAACATTGCTACACCACGAAGATGACGTGCTACAGACGCGAAATTTAACCGACAGGAAGAAGATGCTGTGATATGCAAATGATTAGCTTTTCAGAGCATTCACACAAGGTTGGCGCCGGTGGCGACACCTACAACGTGCTAACATGAGGAAAGTTTCCAACCGATTTCTCATACACAAACAGCAGTTGACCGGCGTTGCATGGTGAAACGTTGTTGTGATGCCTCGTGTAAGGAGGAGAAATGCGTACCATCACGTTTCCGACTTTGATAAAGGTCGGATTGTAGCCTATCGCGATTGCGGTTTGTCGTATCGCGACATTGCTGCTCCCGTTGGTCGAGATCCGATGACCACGGCTGCGGTTACCCTTGACGCTGCATCACAGACAGGAGCGCCTGCGATGGTGTACTCAACGACGAACCTAGGTGCACGAATGGCAAAACGTCATTTTTTCGGATGAATCCAGGTACTGTTTACAGCATCAAGATGGTCGCACCCGTGTTTGGCGACATCGCGGTGAACGCACAATGGAAGCGTGTATTTTGTCATCGCCACACTGGCGTATCATCCGGCGTGATGGTATGGGGTGCCATTGGTTACACGTCTCGGTCACCTCTTGTTCGCACTGACGGCACTTTGAACAGTGGACGTTACATTTCAGATGTGTTACGACCCGTGGCTCTGCCCTTCATTCGCTCCCTGCGAAACCCTACATTTCAGCAGGATAATGCACGACCGCATGTTGCAGGTCCTGTACGGGCCTTTCGGGATACAGAACATGTTCGACTGCTGCCCTGGCCAGCACATTCTCCAGATCTCTCATCAATTGAAAACGTCTGGTCAATGGTGGCCGAGCAACTGGCTCGTCACAATACGACAGTCACTACTCTTGATGAACTGAGATATCGTGTTGAAGCTGCATGGGTAGCTGTACCTGTACACGCCATCCAATCTCTGTTTGACTCAATGTCCAAGCGTATCAAGGCTGTTATTACGGCCAGAGGTGGTTGTTCTGGGTACTGATTTCTCAGGATCTATGCACCCACATTGCGTGAAAATGTAATCACATGTCATTTCTAGTATAATATATTTGTCCAATGAATACCCGCTTATCATCTGCATTTCTTCTTTGTGTAGCAGTTTTAATGGCCAGTAGTGTAATACGCTGGTATAGCCAATATGAAAGAATAGTGTGGATGCTCGAACTCAAATAGAAATTCTTAGAAGAAAGGCGACGTAGTTATCGCGAACCCCACTGCATAAATTTAGGGAACCTGTATTCGAAGAAGACTGCTCGACTATTTTGCTTGCGCCATCGAATATCTTTTTAGCAAGCAAGAGATATGAGAGAAAAATGTGCATTCAGAGGCTGTGAGACAGTCATGTTTTCCTCGGTGAAAGCCTGAATGGGACTGGGCAGAAAACCGCTAACCATGCACTGTACAAATGGCTTGTGGCGTATATATGCAGATACAGAAATGCCATAGATGTTTCCGTTCAGCACGCCAGCTACAGTATCATCGCAGCTATTGTGGCTGAAGAGTTTGCAATTTCTGAGAAACGGAAGCCACTGCTATGGCATGCGCTTTATCAGACCACACAGCGCCCAACAGTTAAAAGACCCGTACATATTCGTTGGATTGCGTCAGTGTCGAGTCAAAGCAGCGTGCAAAGCTGTTCAAGCTAACTCACATACGAACAACATGGAGGCCATCCCGTGATGAGGTTACATTACGTGATTCAGCACCAGTTCATATTTATTTTCTTTATTGATCTTTAATTTCCTTCACATGGAAATAGGGGTGAGAGATGGCGGGGTGTTGTTTGCAGCCGTATTTAAGCTGTTATCAGCCTAATGATATTAAAAAATAGATACGTAGTTTTGCAAGCTGAAACAAATAAAGTAATTGTATTAAAATACATTAAATCATTACTCGTTTTGATGGTTTTGCTTTTTAAAAAAACCGAGACGGGCTATCATGTAGATCAGTGGGTCTCAACTTTTTTCAACACATCGCCCCCTTTTTACCTTATAACGGCGGCCAGCAATATACCCCCCCCCCCCCCCCAAATCTTTCGACATCTCGACCAGCTACCCGTCATTGCTTCGTCATATCTTCGTATACAGTTTAAACTACGATAAAATTTACGAAATATACGAAAACTATTGTTACAATTCATACATAACTGTAAGTTTACATTTGATTATATCCAAACAATATTTCTTAAATTTCAATGAAAACTTTTTAATTTTGTTTTTTCAGTGCTAAATTATTAATTATATTTATTTAATTATAAATTAAACGGCTAACACGGCTTATGGTGCACAGTTGTAGCTGCGGGTTGCCTATGCAACGGTTTCCAGGGGCAACGACTATTTGATTTCCAATATTTCATATTATTATTCACTGAATTCAAAAATTTGTGATACTGTCACGATCTACTTATTAAAACGTATAATAAGATGTTAAAAGATTTCACATAGTAAGACCAATGTATATGTCTTGGGCGGAATCACGGCGCGCAAATTACGCATTTATTAATCCAGTATTTGACAATGATAGCACTTAGTGACTTCTAACCAACTTTACACATAAGTTCAAACCTTTACGAATGTTGTCTCGCTACTAATTCCACACATAAAACAATGAAAGGAAAAACCTTACCGCTTAGTACATTTTGGCTGTTGATGTACACTGAAGCGCCAGGGAAACTGGTATAGGCATGCGTATTCAAATCTAGAGCTATGTAAACAGGCAGAATATGTTGCTGCGGCCAACAATGGCTATATAAGTGTCTTGCGCAGTTGTTAGATCGGTTACTGCTGCTACAATGGCAGGCTATCCAGATTTAAGTGTCTGAACGTGGTGTTATGGTCGGCGCCCGAGCGATGGGACGCAGCATCTCCGAGGCAGCGATGAAGTGGGGATTTACCCGAACGACCATTTGCCATTCCGCAAATTGCTACTGATTTTATTGCTGCGCCAACAAGTGTCAGCGCGCGAAACATTTGACGAAACATCATCGACATGGGCTTTCAGAGCCGAAGGCCCACTCGTGTATCCTTGCTGACTGCACGACTCAATGCTTTACAGCTCGCCTCGACCCGTCAACATCGACATTGGACTGTTGATGAGTGGAAACATGTTGCCTGGTCGGACGAGTCTCGTTTCAAACTGTATGAGCGGATGGACGTCTACGGTTATGGAGACAACCTCATGACGCCAGGTACCCTGCATGTCAGCAGGGGACGGTTCAAGTTGGTGGAGGCTCTGCAGTAGTGTGAGGCGTGTGCAGTTGGGATGATATGAGACACCCTGATACTTCTAGATACGACTCTCACGGGTGACACGTACGTTAGCATCCTGACTGATCACCTGCATCCATTCATGTCCATTGTGCATTCCGACAGACTTGGGAAATCCCAGCAGGACAATGCGACGCTCCACACGTCCAAAATTGCTACAGAGTGGCTCCAGGAACACTTCCGCTGGCCACTAAGCTCTCCAGACATGAACATTACTGAGCATATCTGCGATTCTTGCAACGTGCTGTTCAGAAGAGATCTCCACCCCTCGTACTCTTCAGGATTTACACGATATTAGGCAGACGAAACAGTTTCTTTGGCTCTTCAGTGTAGTAAAACTTTAGCATCAGTCATGACGTTTTAATTTGTTACATCTTTACCAGTAACACTATTCTAAACGGATTTTGCAGACAGTATCCACATGTACCACTGAATGTATGTGCAAAATTAATCGTTGTATGACACATAGATCAGCAGGTATAAATGTTGAGTGCATTTCAAAGCTTTTCCGAGCTTCTTCACGCTTACATGCTTAACGTCAAATAGTTAACACACTAACTCATTTTTAGGATTCCGTACCTCAACCGGTAAAAATGAAACACATATAGGATCATTTGTTCTCCATCAGTCTGTCTGTTCGACTGTTAAAAAAACCTTTTTCTCAGGAATGGGTAGACGCATCAAGCTGAAATTCATGCTACATATTAAAATCTACAGTCCCTTGGTGCCATAGTGATGTAAAAAAGGGAAGCATCTTTTAAGTCAACGCAATCGAAAGATTCGACTGCTTATGTAAAATATTTTCATATTCGCACACACACACATTCATCACGACCTACATGGTACTTGCCGTTGACCAAGAAGCATGAAATTTAGAAGAAGTACGTTTTCACACAACAATCAATGCAAAAAAGTCCGAAAATTGTTAATTTGTAATTATATCACACACAAAAAATTGTCATTTGTTATCAGACTGTGTGTATGTCCGTGTGTATGTTTTTCTTAGGACGGATAGACCTATCAAGTTGATACTTGTGTCATACACTGAAGAGCCGAAGAAACTGGTACACTTGCCCAATATCGTGTTGGGCCCTCGCAATCACGCAGAAGTGCCACAATACGACGTGGTATGGACTCGACTAGTGTCTGCTGAAGTAGTGCTGGAAGGAAATGATACCATGAATCCTGAAGGGCTGACCATGAATCCTGCAGGGCTGTCCATGAATCCATAAGAGTACGATGGGATGGAGATATCTTCTGAGCAGCACGTTACAAGGCATCCCAGATATGCTCAATAATGTTCATGTCTGGGGAATTTGGTGGCCAGGGGAAGTGTTTAAACTCAGAAGAGTGTTCCTGGAGTTCCTATAGCCGATCTGTGGCAATTCTCGACGTGTAGGGTGTCGCATTGTCCTGCTGGAGTTGCCCAAGTCTGTCGGAATGCACAATGGACGTGAAAGGATGCAGGTGATGATACAGGATGCTTACGTGCGTGTTGCCTGTCAAAGTCGTATCTAGACGTATCAGGGGTCCCATATCACTCCAACTGTACAAGCCCCGCACCATTGCAGAGCCTCCACCAGCTCTAACAGCCCTCTGCTGACGTGCAGAGTCCATGGATTCACGAGGTTGTCTCCATACCCGTACAAGTCCATCCACTCGATGCAACATGAAACGAGACTCGTCCGACCAGGCAACATGTTTCGAGTCTTTAACAGTCCAATGTCGGTGTTGACGGGCGCAGGCGAGACGTACAGTTTTGTGTCGTGCAGTCATCAAGGGTACAGTCATCAAAGATACATGAGTGGGCCTTCGGCTCCGAAAATCCACATCGATGATGTTTCGTTGAATAACTCGCACGCTATCACGTCTTGTTGATGGCCCAGCATTGAAATCAGCAGCAATTTGCGGAAGGGTTGCGCCTCTGTCACGTTGAACGATTCTCTTCAGTCGCCGGTGGTACCGTTCTTGCATGTTCTGTTTTCGGCCGCAGCGATGTCGTAGATTTGATGTTTTACCGGATTCCTGATATTCACAGTACACTTGTGGAATAGTCGTTCGGGAAAATTCCCACTCCATCGCTACCTCGGAGATGCTGTGTCTCATCGCTCGTGCGCCGACTATAACATCACGTTCAAACTCACTTCAATCTTTATAATCTGCCATTGTAGCAGCAGTAACCGATCTAACAACTGCGCCAGACACTTGTTCTCTTATATAGGCGTTATCGACCTCGGCGCCGTATTCTGCCTGTTAACGTATCTCTGTATTTGAATACGTATGCCTGTATCAGCTTCTTTGGCGCTTCAGTGTTGACTAAGTTCTATGGTCACCTGGCGATATAACAACGTTAGCTTCTAAGTCAGTGCACTCAAAAGATCCGGCCATTTATGTCAAATATTTTTATAACCTTCAGGGTACTCCCATTGACCTAGAATCTTGAAATTTGGTTAAGAAGCAACGTTTTACGGTACAACCAACGAAGAAATCCGAAAATTGTTAATTTGTAATTATACCAAACGAAAAACTCTTATCGGGCTGTTTGTGGTTCGTCTGTTGAGACCCTTTTTTCGTAAGGACAATTAGAGACATCACATTGAAATTAACATCACCTACTGAGGTCTATAGTCCTTTGGTGGTGTAAGACTGTTAACCTTTCTAAGTCAGTGCAACAAAAGATACGACTTCTGTCACATTTTTTTATACTCCCAAACTCACTCATTTAAATCTGTCGAGTACTTCCCCTTCATATAAAAGTAAGCAAGTAAACAAAAAAATCAAAAAAATTGTTAATTTATAATTATATCACACGAAAAAATATTTCTTTGTTGTTTCTAATCTCCCATGAAACCTGAAATTAAAACATTCTGGACAGTCTTGAAATCCGTATATCTTACCAGTGTCAATGTCGATAACAGACAAAAATCGTCGAGATCCTCGACTACCAGAATGGAAGAATTAAGTCTGAACGGTACCATCAATGCGCGGAAGCTCCTCACACTTGCTCTGACTTTTGAAGCTGCTGTATTAATATGGGTTTGATTCTTTAAAGAATCGGAGGTGGCGGCGGGGTAGGGAGATTTTGCTGATATTTTATAAAAATGAACATATTTTTGTAAAATTTGGTATTTTCTAACCCTTTCTCTGCTGACTTCTTTAACTGTATGTAATACGTGTGTTTCCCCAATAGAATGTGATTTCCCACATTTCGACATTGATAATAAGATTTTTATAGAAAGCAAGATCTTTGCCAGCGCTGAGACAAGATTTTTGGTTAACTTGCCTCCAGTGTTACGTTTCCTACTATGATTTTACAGCTTGAAAAACTGAATACGCTTATCCAACTTGTTCGAATCTAATTCTTCAAAGTGAACAATTAAACTGGAAGGCTTCATAGCTTTATTCGAAAATGTTTTATCACAAATGAGGCCTTATGGTACGAACAGTTCTCCATTTCTAGACGAGAGGATGTATTCGTATTTGAAGTATTCATTCGAATATTTCTTTTGATCAGCCGTTTTCTACATCTATATCATTTTGAGAAAATGCTTGCAGAATGAACTTGTCATGTCACTGACTAGACACCGCACATTTTCAGCGTGCTCCACCGAATACAAGCACAATGTAGCACAACTCACACGTAACTTCTACAGCTTCAGTATTGACGTTTCGGCGCTGCCGTGGCTCCTGCAGTCTGTCCGCGGAATTTCCAACCGTCCATTTCGTGTGCGCATACTTACTCCAAGATAGAACGACTGCTGACATTTCAGCGACTTGTGGAAGTTAAGCTATTACTTGTTAGAAAAATGTATTTAAAATCTTTTCCTATTTATATGCCTCTCTTAAGTTATTTACGTTACATTTTAAAACTGCAGCAAGTTACCGATTATGCTGCACAGACAACCAAAAGCCACGGATAATCAGTAAATAGTTTGTTTGCCGAATATGACGATTTATTGTATTAACAAAACATGCTTTACATCACATTTGAAACCCCACTGCTGTGGTTAACGCGTTACTCACTGGAAACTGACAACTTATTTGCAAAATTATACCTAAAGCAAACTGTGTTTCGTGTCATTTGTTTTCGGTTCACCTTCGGGAAAGAATCGTCTGTATTCTTCTGATTCTGTTTTCCATTAACTTTTTTCCTGAACGACGTTTGTCATTTTCGGGATGAAAATGAATTATGGAGGGATCAAAACATAAGTATAGGCAGATTAATTTTGTCCTAGCCACTCAAATGACAGGTGAACGCATTTCAGTACGTTGGTGTGTGTGGTAAACTGATAAAACGTGAGCCACATGCTTGACAATGTATTCTAAATGAAAATATTCGTTTCAATTATTTTTTAAATCATCAGATTATCCATGGATAATCCGGAACTGGATAATCCGTACTTGGATAATCGGGAGCTTGCTGTAATTGATAACAGAAACACATATTGATTTCCCCTACCACATATTAGCGTATCAATATTTACGAAATTAAATTAACGTACATGCCCGTACCCGCAGTCTTCCACCACCACCCCTCCCTTTTCCTATGCAAAAATTCAATGCGCCACCCCCTAACCGCTCCATCGTGAGCAGAAAATTTCAAATTAAAGTTGTTAATGGGATCGCCTCTGTAGCCGAATAATTAAGTTTAGAGCCACAGATTTTTTTCTGATAAAACATTCCTGAAATACTTTTCGCTCTCAATGCAAGATTAGATAGTTCTACAGAATGTACGATGTTCGGAAATTCCCGTTACAAATAGCAAGGACTTGTACGGGGTAGTGAGTACATAATATTCTCAATAGGAACCCATGTCTGAAAACCTACCGTTTCCGTTCTACGACGGTTTCAGTTCTGAAGCTTAGCTCATACACTTCTGCGAATTAGGCGTGACGCAGTATAATTATGTGATAACAAACCGAAAGGAAACACAACGAAACATCCATTTATCATTTAAGCACATTTGTTTACATTAACACTAAAATATTATGTGTTTACATTATTCCATAACACGGAAGAACCAAGCAGTACTGACGGATTACAACAGTGGCTCGATGTGGTGACCACCAACGTTTTTTACAGACATTGTACCTACGAAGCATGTTTTGGCACACACTCTCCACACTACCTGGTGTCTCCCCAGTGTCTAGTGCAGCTACCAGAACTCGTGCCACCAGATCTTCCTCTGCCTCTACTGGAGTCTCGTGAATTAAACTTTGCTTTCGACCCCACAAGAAGTAATCCATAGGAGTTAAATCCGGCGATTGCGGCGGCTACGCGGTTGGACCACTTCGGCCTATCCATCTTTGACCATATCGCCTGTTGTCACGTCTCCGAATGGCACGTGAGAAGTGAGGTGGTGCAACATGAAGCTGGAACCACATTTCATGACGGACATTCAATGGCGCAGCTTCCAAGAACGGGTCCAATACGTTTTGTAGGAAGATCAAGTATGCAGGACCATTTAGCTTGAGTGGAACCACACGTGGACGCGTTACACATCTGAACAGAAACCGTCGTAGTACGGAAATGGTATTCAAAATATTACGTATTCACTCCCCTCTACAAGTCTTAGAAGTTTGTAACGGAGACTCCCGAACCTCCTGTATAATTCAAATATTCAAATGTGTGTGAATTCCCAAGGGACCAAACTGCTTAGGTCATCGATCCCTAGACTTACACACTACTTAACCTAACTTATGCTAAGAACAACACACACACACACACACCCATACCCGAGTGAGGATTCGAACCTCCGACGGGAGGGGCCGCGCAATCCGTGTAGTGGCGCCTCAAACCGCACAGCCATTCCGCGTGGCCTTGTATAATTCAAATACAGTTGGAATCCAGAAATGTTTATGAAATAATCTATGGGATTTTGTTTAATTTTGGGACATACATAAAAGGTTTAGCACATGTTTTTTGCGGTTGATGTTTTGTCATATTAGAGTTTCTCATATACTTGCACACAGAGCTTTTGTTTCAATAAACATTAATGGTAATAAAAACATACTGATGCTGTACGGAGCAAAAATAAATAAATAAATAAATATTAGCGTCTCTGTCTTCCAGGCAGAAGGACCCGGATTCGATATCCGGGTGGTATCTCTTCAAATGTTTTCTGAACTAGGGAGGTCAGGCACGGAGCCCATTCAGCACTAGTCGGGCCAAATGAGGGCCTGCTTGGTTGAAGAAGCAGTGAGATCAGGATTTATTTACTGGCAATAACAGCCGGAGAGATTGGCGACGTGCTGATCACATGTCCCGCAACCATAGCTCGCTCCACGTACTGTCTTTAGGCAGTACTCGGAACAGGCCAAAAGGACTAATCCGTGAGTGGTGTTTATGTTTAGGTTTGCCGATAACGGAATTTTTGCGCGGTTTAAAAGATGATTAACATCCACTGCCGCAAAAGGCCGTGTTGGTACTTTTACCATTTGCAAATAATTTATGTGTGCGGACTCGGGTTCTCAGCTTACGTGACGACACAAAATAAATACCGCAACATAAAGTCTTTGTCATGAGAATTCAACTTTCCTACACAAAGCCTAATATCAAGTATTAAGTATATCTGCGAAAAATAACAATGAGTACCACTTACTCCATGTTGTTGTTGTTGTGGTCTTCAGTCCGGAGACTGGTTTGATGCAGCTCTCCATGCTACTCTATCCTCTGCAAGGTTCTTCATCTCCCAGTACCTACTGCAACCTACATCCTTCTGAATCTGTTTAGTGTATTCATTTCTTGGTCTCCCTCTACGATTTTTACTCTCCACGTTGCCCTCCAATACTAAATTGGTGATCCCTTGATGCCTCAGAATATGCCCTACCAACCGATCCATTCTTCTAGTCAAGTTGTGCCACAAATTTCTCTTCTCTCCAATTCTGTTCAATACCTCCTCATTAGTTTTGTGATCTACCCATCTAATCTTCAGCATTCTTCTGTAGCACCATATTTCGAAAGCTTCAATTCTCTGCTTGTCCAAACTATTTATCGTCCATGTTTCACTTCCATACATGGCTACACTCCATACAAATACTTTCTGAAACGACTTCCTGACACTTAAATCCATACTCGATGTTAACAAATTTCTCTTCTTTAGAAACGCTTTCCTTGCCATTGCCAGTCTACATTTTATATCCTCTCTACTTCGACCATCATCAGTTATTTTGCTCCCCAAATAGCAAAACTCCTTTACTACTTTAAGTGTCTCATTTCCTAATCTAATTCCCTCAGCATCACCCGCCTTAATTCGACTACATTCAATTATCCTCGTTTTGCTTTTGTTGATGCTCATCTTATATCTTCCTTTCAAGACACTGTCCATTCCGTTCAACTGCTCTTCCAAGTCCTTTGCTGTCTCTGACAGAATTACAATGTCATCGGCGAACCTCAAAGTTTCTATTTCTTCTCCATGGATTTTAATACCTACTCCGAATTTTTCTTTTGTTTCCTTTACTGCTTGCTCAATATACAGATTGAATAACATCGGGGAGAGGCTACAACCCTGTCTCACTCCTTTCCCAACCACTGCTTCCCTTTCATGCCCCTCGACTCTTATAACTGCCATCTGGTTTCTGTACAAATTGTAAATAGCCTTTCGCTCCCTGTATTTTACCCCTGCCACCTTCAGAATTTGAAAGAGAGTATTCCAGTTAACATTGTCAAAAGCTTTCTCTAAGTCTACAAATGCTAGAAACGTAGGTTTGCCTTTTCTTAATCTTTCTTCTAAGATAAGTCGTAAGGTCAGTATTGCCTCACGTGTTCCAACATTTCTACGGAATCCAAACTGATCTTCCCTGAGGTCCGCTTCTACCAGTTTTTCCATTCGTCTGTAAAGAATTCGCGTTAGTATTTTGCAGCCGTGGCTTATTAAACTGATAGTTCGATGATTTTCACATCTGTCAACACCTGCTTTCTTCGGGATTGGAATTATTGTATTCTTCTTGAAGTCTGAGGGTGTTTCGCCCGTCTCACACATTTTGCTCACCAGATGGTAGTGTTTTGTTAGGCCTGGCTCTCCCAAGGCTGTCACTAGTTCTAATGGAATGTTGTCTACTCCAGGGGCCTTGTTTCGACTCAGGTCTTTCAGTGCTCTGTCAAACTCGTCACGCAGTATCATATCTCTCATTTCATCTTGATCTACATTCTCTTTCATTTCTATAATATTGTCCTCAAGAACATCGCCCTTGTGTAGACTCTCTATATACTCCTTCCACCATTTACTCCATAACAAATTAAATTCAGATATCCTGTTTAAGTTATTTTTAAGTTAAGGTGTTAAAAGAATTTT
Organism: Schistocerca piceifrons; assembly: GCF_021461385.2. NCBI lineage: Eukaryota > Metazoa > Arthropoda > Insecta > Orthoptera > Acrididae > Schistocerca > Schistocerca piceifrons. The sequence continues at coordinate 28,678,934 of NC_060144.1, forward strand.
CGATTGGGTTTGAAATTACTTTTTGAACGAAACAAATACGTTGAGGTGTCTGAAGTCATGGGATACCTCCTAAAATAGTGTCGGACCTCCCTTTGCCCGGCGTAGTGCGGCAGCTCGACGTGTCATGGGCTCAACAAGTCGTTAGAAGGCCACAGTAGAAATAGTGAACCATGCTGCCGCTATACCCAACCATAACTGCAAAAGTGTTGCCTCTGCAGGAGTTTGTGCGCGATCTGAACTGTCGATTATGTCCCGCAAATGCTCGATGAGTTTCACGTCGGGCGACCTGGGTGGCCAACTGTCTAGAACGTTCTTCAAACCAATTGGAAACAATTGTGGCCCACTAACCTGGCGCATCGTTGTTTCGGAAAATAAAGACCGTGAATGGCTGTAAATTGTCTCCAAGTAGCCAAACATAACCATTTCCAGTCAATGATCGGTTCACCTGGACCACAGGAACCAGTCCATTCCACGTAAACACTATTACGGAGCCACTGCCATTTTGCCTGGTTGACAACTTGGGTCCATGTCTTCGTGGGGTCTGGACCACACTCGAACCTTACCATCAGCTCTTACCAAATCGGGATTCGTCTAACCAGGTCATGGATTTCCAGTCGTCTAGAGTCCAACCACTATGGTTACGAGCCCTGGAGAGGCGCTACAGGCAATGTCGTGCTGTTAGCAAAGGCACTCGCGTCGGACGTCTGCTGTCATAGCGCATTAACGCCAGATTTCGTCGCTCTGTCCTAACGAATACGTTCGTCTTACGTCCCACATTGATTTCTGCGGTTATTTCACGCAGTGTTGCTTGTCTGTTGCCAGTGACAACTCCACGCAAACGCCGCTGCTCTCGGTCGTTAAGTGGAGGCCATCGGCCAATCCTTTGCCCGTGGTCAGAGGAAACGAATGAAATTTGGTGTTCCCGGCAGCCGGCCGGGGTGGCCGCGCGGTTCTAGGCGCTACAATTTGGAACCGCGTGACCGCTACGGTCGCAGGTTCGAACCCTGCCTCGGGCATGGATGTGTGTGATGTCCTTAGGGTAGTTAGGTTTAAGTAGTTCTAAGTTCTACGGGACTGATGACCTTAGAAGTTAAGTCCCATAGTGCTCAGAGCCATTTGAACCATTTTTGTTCATGGCACACTCTTACGACTGTGGATCTCGGAATATTGAATTGCCTAACGATTTCCGAAATGGAATGTCCCGTGCTCCAACAACCATTCCGCGTGAATTCCCGTTGTGCGATGATAATCACATGGGAAAACTTCTCAGATAAATCACCCGAGTACAGATGACAGGCCCTCCCCCCCGTCCCTATGCTCTGCCCTTTTATACGTTTTTTAGCAGATTACCGCCATCTGTACATGTGCCGCCGGCCGCGGTGGTCTAGCGGTTCTGGGCGCTCAGTCCGGAGCCGCGCGACTGCTACGGTCGCAGGTTCGAATCCTGCCTCGGGCATGGATGTGTGCGATGTCCTTAGGTTAGGTAGGTTTAAGTAGTTCTAAGTTCTAGGGGACTGATGACAATAGATGTTAAGTCCCATAGTGCTCAGCGCCATTTGAACCATTTGTACATGTGCATACCGCTATTCATGACTTATTACCCAAGTGTAATCCGGTATCAGCCAAATGTCCGGGGCTTTCGAAGTCTTTGTCCAGGATCGGCAATTTAAGGGATTGCAGGCCTACTCTATACGAATGTCGCTAGCATTCTAGTGAGTCTCTACATATTCGAACCACACATTTACACGTACTTGCGGCTACGAGTAGCATAACATGAACCTATAGGTATCCGCCAGTTATGTGCTTCAACATTCGCGTGAAACAGTGAAGGTTCCTTGGATTGAGCCAGTTTTGGAACCGCCCTAATTTATTCAGACAGCTTACGAGCGCGGAAGGACAGCGTGCCAACGCAGGCCAGGAATAACTTCTACGAAAGATCCTCGAGGGAGAGCGTTTGAGGCATCCCAGCAGAAATAGTATCTACAAAATTCTTTGCTACCATGGCATTGCTTCTCACGGCTATTGGATGTATTTCACGAATACGAAGAAAATCAGCATCAGCGTAAAGCGATTGATTCAGAAATTATATGATTATTTTACAAATGAGTTTATGTGTTAAAATATTTGACGTTAAGCATGCAAAACTATTATGACTGACGGCAAACGCTAATTATGTTGGTTTTATTAGTTTCTGATTATTCACTGAATGAGTATAGTCTAGGTAATTTGCGCTCCGTTTTTAGAAAGCCAGTTTTACCCGCATCTCAATGTTTATGACGTAGTACCTCCTGAACTCTTGTGTCGTAGAATGATGTGATTTTGCTGGGACATTTAGTGGTGTATGTAGATACTGTCTGTAAAATATGTCACGAATAGTTAGTAGTAAAGAAGCCATCAATTAAAACGTCAAGCCCAATGCTGAAGTCTTACTGTTACAACAAAAATGCTGTAGATGATGGACTTTTTACCTTTCATTATTTTGTGAGGGCTGTCAGCGAGAAAGGTTTCGAAAAGGTTTGAAATTATGTGTTAAGTTTGTTGGCTCTCGCTAAGTATTGCCATTCTCAAATTTGGATGAATGTACGAGGTCTATTCGGAAAGTAAGGGACGATCGGTCGTGAAATGGAAACCGCAGTGGAAATCCGATGGAGATTTACACAGATGTGTGAGTCCACCTCGATACTCGATAGCTGAGTAGTCAGCGCGACGGAATGCCCGGTTGGGTCAGAGATTTTCTCCACTCAGGGACTGGATGTTGTGTTGTCTTCTTCATCATCATCATCATCATAGATATCCCCATCGACGCGCCAGTCGTCAAAGTGGCGTGAACTAAAAAGACTTGCACCAGGCAACAGGTCTACCCGACGGGAGGCCCTAGCCACTCAACACTTCATTTCATTTCATTTACACAGATGTGTTGGGCTGTGTCTCAAGTATGTCCGCAGATACCTTACATCGCTCTTCTCAATTCTGAGCACACAGTGAGAGCGTAAAGACGTCTAGAAAATAGTGTCTCCCGCCGAGTATGGGTAGCTGCCGAGAAATTTCGCCTGATTTCATGCAACCCCTTGTAACTTAACTGCCATGCAGTTCCTTCTTCGTGACAGTTCTCGGCCGCACACTGCAAGGGCAATGAGGACGATCCTGCAGCTTTTCAATGGGAAGCGTTTGATCACCCATCGTACAGCCCAGACTTGGCTCCCTCTGATTTTCATCTCTGCTCAGATGAACCGCTGGCTATGAAGACAACATTCTGACACAAAGAGCAACAGTCCGGCGTAGAAAATTGTTGGAAACCACAGGAGGCTTCCATCTGTGAAGAGGGTTTTGAGAAGTTGGTAAAATGCTACGACGTGTGTAAGTCAGAGCGGCAATATGTAGAGAAGTAGCTGGAAGATGTAGCTAACTGTTGCAAATAAAACTTGGTTTTTCACTATTGTTTCCATTTCGCGACCGATCATACCATACTTTCCGAATAGCCCTCGTAGTCGGGTAATTTGTGTGCCGTGAGCTTACGGGTCTGCAGACGTTTAATATATTAACAACACTAGTTTGTCAAATCTTCAGTATATTGAAGCGACTCTCATATCATCAATTATATTGTCAGTTGTGGACGCGATTTTACCAAGTTAAGATGACGAACACCCAAAACAGCGTATTGCAGTTATATCAGCTTTAGTTAGTAGGCGACAGAAAACAAAAGAGGAAATGGGTCTGAGAACGACTGAAACAAGAGAGACTTGTCGTATGTTAACTTACTAATTAAAATCATAAGCCGCGCGGGATTAGCCGAGCGGTCTGGGCGCTGCAGTCATAGACTGTGCGGCTGGTCCCAGCGGAGGTTCGAATTCTCCCTCGGGCATGGGTGTGTGTGTTTGTCCTTAGGTTAATTTAGTTTAAGTAGTGTGTAAGCTTAGGGACTGATGACCTTAGCAGTTAAGTCCCATAAGATTTCACACACATTTGAACATAAAATCATAAACATGGATCTGAAAGATTTCATAAATTCTTTTGGATGAAACCTGTATCTTATATATATATATATATATATATATATATATATATATATATATATATATATATATATATATATATACCTTATATATATATAAAGCAGAGAAACAAAATACGTCAATAGGGGAGGCAATCTCAGTCGACGAGAGATTAGGAGTGACTTTTAAGATTTATGGCGACAGGCACGCAATTCGAATGCTTGAAGTATACCTGTAATGCTGTAACATCAGCAAACAAGGTTAGCATAATTGTTATTTAAACCTGTGACTTGTTATATCTATCCTGAAATGATATATTCCGCTAACGTAACAATTTCTTTTAAGTTTAGTATTAATGTTGTGAGTGTGACATGTATTTCGCAGACCTCTTGCAAGTCATTGCATACAGGGTGGTCGGAAACAATCTGAAAAGCTTTGTAAGAGTGTTGCAGCGTAGGTTGTGCTGAGAGATAATTCTTAAGAAAAAATTCGACACGTTGCGTCGTTCCCGAGTTAATTAACACTACATTTAGCCAATCGGGCCGTTGCGTGCGCAAATTCAAGCAACTGGCCACAGAAGATGTCGTCAAACGTGTTCTTCATTTTTTTCCTCAAACCAAACAAGAAAGTGGTACAGAAATCGGACATGGGATGATAATCGAACTGGAGCTCAAGGCTGAGACGTCTACTGCACTATCATCTACGCTATGACAACAGACACTAATTGTATCTTGCAGGCTGCTTGAATTTGGTCGTGCAGCGAGTTGATAGGATAACCTCAATCCTAATTAACGCGGAAACAGCGCAACTTACGGAATTTTTTTCTTAACACTTATTTCTCAGCACAACGACCCCTGCAACACCCTTACAAACCTCTCCTGTATGTGTGACGTATTTTTTCAAGTACAAGCTTTTTTCTATTCTGCTCTGTAATTCAGTGAACTTATAGGCTTTTTCAAATTAATAAAGAAAGTAATACCTTAAAGAATCGTCCACTGACCACCCTCAAATGGTAGATACATCGACAATCCCTGTATCGCACTATCAAAATTGTTTTGTGTTAAAAGAATAGTTGAAAAACTGAATCTGACCAATGACATGCACAAAGGCGATCTGAAAACGTAACATGAGCACAGTAACTCCTGTGTGGCTGGATCATGAAACTCTTTCAACATCTGAACAGAAAATCTTGCCAGACCGTCATTTCTCGACCTCATGGTCATTTCTCGACCTCATGCACTGTGTACGTATTAACAATATTGATGTGAGAACATTTTTGGGCCGTCAGTACTGCTCGTCAATATTTCTAGCTTTGGCAATATGTCAATACGCATCCTCAGACGGTCAATTCATTGACGGTTTGACAATATTATTTAATGTGTAAGATCCACTTGCCGCAGCCTCAAGCCGTGTACACTGATTGTATCTTCAATGCTTAACGTATTGTGTTAAACCTTCTTAATGACTAGATTATGATAGCATTTTAAATTTTTAGTTATATTAAATACCGTAAATCAAAAATTTGTTACCCCTGGAAGCCGTTTAGAGAGGCCATTTAGTATTTAGAATGAGATTTTCACTCTGCAGCGGAGTGTGCGCTGATATGAAACTTCCTGGCAGATTAAAACTCTCCTCGCAGGAGAGCTTCTGTAAAGTTTGGAAGGTAGGAGACGAGGTACTGGCAGAAGTACAGCTGTGAGTACCGGGCGTGAGTCATGCTTGGGTAGCTCAGTTGGTAGAGCACTTGCCCGCGAAAGGCAAAGGTCCCGAGTTCGAGTCTCGGTCGGGAACACAGTTTTAATCTGCCAGGAAGTTCCATTTAGTATTTATTTATTTTGGCTTTGGGTAACATTGAGAATACAAGAAACAATAGTTACAACAGTATAAAGTTAACAGGAAAACATTGAGTTAAAGTAAAATTACAGAGTAAGCTTAGCTAAGGGTATAACCAATATACTATGGAGAATAAACGGGAAAGTTGGGACCGATATGTGAGTGAAATAGAACATGACATTCATGGAAGACAGAACAAAGCACACAAATTATGATGCACTTTAATAAACAAGAACGAGATCCTTTACAGTTAAATGTAATATCCGAAAAGGAATGGTTAAAATACTTCAAAAATCTATGGACTGATAATGAAGATGAACCAGAAATAAACACCAACACCAACGACTCTGTAGATCCGAAGCAATGAAAGAGCTACCAAATGTGATGAAAAAAATTCGTCTTGAACTAATAATATAAACATGGACCTGATTAAATATGCATCTAATCAACTAAAGCATAGATTCTTAGGTTTTATGATGGTTGCAGGTTGAGTGGACGAGTGGAATGAAGCTTTGGTAGCTATATGCACAACGTGCAAATTACCGAAAAATAAGTATACTAAATTCCTGCTACAAATTATATGCTAGAAGGAAGCAAGTATGTTAGAGGTAAAATATGCTTTCGCCAAGTTACTGTGTTTTAATCGACTAAGAAAAGGCTTTTGGCAAGATAAAACAACAAATGCCATGGGCATCACTTGCGGAATTGGGAAATTAAGTCAAATAATCGTGTAGCATTGTTGAGAAGTTCAGGCGCCAGTTGCATGTCCCAGTTCAAAAGACGCCACATTGTGCGACTTGCGTGTTGATGATGAAGAGATCAGGATGAGGCAACACAACACCCAGTCTACGAGCGGAGAAAATCTCCAGCCCGCCCGGGAATCGAACCAGAGCCCGCTGCATGGTAGGCAAGCACGTTACCACTCCGCTAAGCAGACGGACACCGAATTGGTAGTTCTTGCATATGCGATTACAGAAATTCAGCCATTATACAAAAATAATAAAATAAGGATCCGTACTGTAAGAAATGGGACAGAATCTGCCGATGTCCATCAAGCAGTCTGGGGAAAAAAAAAGTTCAAATGGTTCTGAGCACTATGGGACTCAACTGCTGTGGTCATATGTCCCCTAGAACGTAGAACTAGTTAAACCTAACTAACCTAAGGACATCACACACATCCATGCCCGTGGCAGGATTCGAACCTGCGACCGTAGCGGTCGTGCGGTTCTAGACTGTAGCGCCTTTAACCGCTCGGCCACTTCGGCCGGCAAGCAGTCTGACAAGGTTGTCCACAATCTCCCACCCTTCTTAATGATTACATTGACGATATCTTTCGTAAATATTGATTTTATTAAAATTATATATTGAAAAATGATAATTTTAGTTTTATGACGATACTGTTTGCTGATGATCAAATTATAATAGAGACTCTGAAGAAAAGGTTCAAATATCAGTACACATGTTGAAACAAATTACCACTAAATACGAAATGACAATATCGACAGATAGTACCAAACTAATGGCATTTCAAGGATTGGAACTCATCAGGGCCAAAATTGTTATACGTGGACATATAATTGAGCAAGGAAAAGAGTTTAAATATTTGGGGTTTAATTTTAAATTTCCCAAGTAAAATGATGTGGAACTAAAATTGGTGAGATTTAGTCACTACTGTCGAACTATATAACGTACATAAACATAACGTGGGGAAAGAAACATACATTAAACTCTACAAAATAATAGTGTTACCTTTGCTACTGTACGGTAACGCAAGCTGCACCCTAACATCTGATCAATTACGGCGAATCGAATCATCAGATGCCAAGTTCCTCTGCTTTGGAGCAGGATATTACGTGTTCGATCATAAAAGATATATCATATTAGACAATAAGTACGTGTTGGACCTATAACAAATATAACAGAAAAATACCGACTGAGCTGGAAAGCCAATGTCCAACGTATGCGTAATGATAGACTAACTAAAGCCAACTGGCAAAAGGAACGTAGTACATTCGCTGAAGAGATTGCGTGAACAGTTTAGAGGGGGAACAGACCAAATGACTAATCCTTGATGACAATGATGATGACGACTAAGGAGACTACATCACATACAAGCCAATTCTTACAGTTTTCATATGGAATATCTTATTCGAAGTAATTTCAGTATGTCTAGACACTGACTAGTCCGTAGTTTAAAAGTTTATTTCAGAGTAGGGACGAAGCACCTGTATGTAGGGTAAAACCCCTTGCTGACCAGCTTCCTTTCCAGTACTTCTTTGTAATATAAGTCAGAAACCCCCTCACATCAAACGTCTGAATGCTTTACAAACGAATGAATATGTTACATTTTTTATGAGAAGCAGTTAAACAAGAGAAAATTTAAAAAAAACTTGAACCTTTTGTTGGAAGTCGCCAAATTCTATCATTATTGTACACTGAACGAGTATAGTCTGGGTAATTTGGACTCCATTTTATGCGAAAGCTACTTTTTCATGCATCTCAGTATTCATATCATCGTATCTCTTGCAACTACAATATGTGTCCTACAGTGACAACATTTTGAAGGTACATTCTTTAGCATATGTGGGTATTGACTGCAAAATGTGTTGGGAATAGATTTAGTATTACAGAAGTAATAAGTTAAAACTTTATGTCTGATGCTGAAGTTTTGCTGCATGAATACCGAAAATGTAGCATGCGATTGCCTTTTTTCATTTCATCATTTTGTGGCGGGCGCCAGCGAGAAAAAGTTCCTTAAGGTTTGAAACTATGTATAAAGCTGGTTGGAAGTCACTCTTTGCTGTCATTCTAAAATACTGGATGAATATGTCAGGGTAAGTTACAGGCCGTGAATTATGCATTCTCAAGACATATGCACAGTTTCTGACTAATACTGTATTTGGGTGTTACCTTCAACACAAGATTATACCTCTTAATGAGTAGATTATGACAGCATTTTAATTTTTAATTCAGTGAGTAATTACATGAAATATGGAAATCAAATAGTTGTTATCCCCAGAAGCCGTTAGGCAGGCCACATACAACTAGGTTTGTGCACTTTGCACTGTGTTAGCCACTTAGTAATATAATGGGTGGTTATAATTTAAAAAGTGCAGCTACTCACAGAGGTACAGTGTATGCTGTAATTATCACATGACAGCGAAACTTGGTAGATATTCTAATGCGTTGACGAGCAACCGATTTATGCTGGAAAAAAATAGTTCCAATTTTGGTCACTAGGTGTAAATCAGGTGGTGTGAATGTAAGGAAGCTGTATAGAAATATTTCCATGTGTAATGGATTAGGAAAGGGACGTGTACAGAAAAGATTAAACGAGTGAGAAAGGCATAATGTTGATTTCAACTGCAGCTTACACAGTCTGTTCATTACGAGCACTGGAGACGCCGACGAGATGCTGTACAGTGCCAGATTTGCACCTGGTAGCCAAAATTGGAACGAATTTTTCCAGTGTAAATCGGTTCCGCATTAACGCATTAGCATATCTACCAAGTTTCGCTGTCGTACAGTATTACTCAAGTTGAGATAATGCAACAATCACCCATTTAATTTTCGAATGGATTTGGTGTAGAAAGTTTTATCCTGGCACCAAAAATCGCTCATAATATTGGCTAATAGCAGATGTGGAACATTTCACAGCTAGCAAAGACATAGGTAAACTGATCACCGACTTCACGAAACTGGTAAAAATACTGTCAGCACGTTACTTGTTCTGGAGAATATATGATGGTCAGTATTGCATACAGAAACTCATTAGTTCACAGAACAGCTTATTAAAATTTTTTCTTCATGCACCTCCTTTATATTGTCGTTAAACTTTAATTTGCTTACATTTTAGACGGACATATAATCATACAGATGCAAAAGAATAATATACCGGTACTGAAAAAAATCATTTGCGTTATCCTTAATTTATGGTTTCATTTACCCATCTCAGGCAATAAGAACACACAATTCTCTAGCGCAAGACTCTAAGCTACCAACACAAACGTAGCAAAACGACGACGAATTTCGATCGTGTGACTAAATTCTGATCCGTTGTCATCGCTGAATTCTAAATGTCTTGTATGCAGTCGAACGGCGTGCCCTTACCAATAATAATGTCCGATCACGAAATTTAGGTAAAGTTGCTAAACGGTATAATTCACTTACTTGACCAGGGAAAATTTCATCAGCTACGACACCCACATCTTATTTTATGTGAGTTTCAAACTTTTGGAGGGCTGAAAAACCAGTATTTCTACGAGTTATGTGAATAACGTCTACTAGAAAGGTGTTGATTAGACGTTCTGAGAGATTATTCAAATAAGTGAGAATCCTCTAGCTCAGTGATTGGTCGTCCTCTCATCACCGATAAATGTACTGGACAATCATCACAAACTTGCGCGTTGTCTTAAGGGAAGCCCAAAGGGCAAAATTCAGAGGCGCATTAACAACACTTCACGATGCCACAGTGACCAACTTGTTCCCATGCTCAAATGAGACAGTTATGACGCCGATACAGTAAGTATGTGTTAAATCTCATGTTTAATATATTACCGGACAGTGTCCATAGTACGCCGGTACACATTACAACTAATCACTGTTCCTTTACAAAAAATAGTGCAAAATATAGACTAGCGAATCAATTTATTGTCACACGTATTCTCCAAAACCTTTTTCGTTTGCATAAACGAAGTAATCGAACCCTAGCAGTCGTGCGAAGTAAGTTTTCAAAGCTCAGAGGAAATGTGTAAGCTGTTCGCTACAAGGCCAGAGACCTGCCTAAACGGGTTTCTTTGTTGTCGCGCAGTGTGACGTCACTCCCCCTACCAACAGTTTCCAACGGCGCAGAACGACTTCTGGCTGTTTCTGGCAACATCGCACTGATTACACCGGCCTTCCGTTCGAAGAACTCGTACGTGAATTGTATCATGCAAGCTTTACATCATTCGTTGTCGTACCTTTCTTAGGGATATTAACACGAATAGTCTTTCTGGGGAGATACTCTGTAACGTTGTGGAAACGATTTTTAAAAGGCGCACTGAATGGAGACGATTAGTAACGTAATTGCCTACTTTTTATGACACGAAACAATTATACATATCTCAAACGTATTAATTTGAGACACATTCACCCATTTTGTGCTACTTTCTGTCTCGTAGCTAAAGGCTTTAATGTAAGCAATGCGTCTTACACACGACCTTCTTTCGTGATACTAATGTTAGTGGTAGTATTTCGTCAATCCATAATATCTGCAGGTCCGGCTACTCAGACTGTGGGACCGTATTAGCCTATGAAAAACACAATAGATATTTAAAGACAAAAAAAAGGAAAAAAAACAATTTTCCGATTAATACCCTCGAAAAGACATTAAATTAGACATGTTCATATTTACGTATGTAATCTTTTAACGCAGTTAGTTCTAATATTAATTATTCCACAATTCTGGATGTGAATAACTGAACAAAAAGTTAAGATGATGGTAAAAGATTTTGTACCTCACGAACATCCTGATTTGCTATATTATGACAAAACTAAATGTCTTTGGTTTATTGTGACAGAGAAACTGTTGGAAGACAATACAGGATACGTATGATACCAGGCAACTACGCCAATCATGTTATTGATCGAACGCCGCGGTAAGCTCAATGACGTCATTGCAGGCGGGGCGTTGCAGTCTAGCCACAAATTTTGCTCTTGTTTGCGCGGATGTTTTATGCTACAATTTATGAAATTGTTCCTTTTGTGCGTGTATAATATTTTCAAAGTCTACAGTAAATTATTGCCCCAGATTATTCCCCTGGAGTATACATTTTCTGCCACTATAACAGTTATTTGCAGTTCATCATCATAATGTCTTGTTATGAATTAATTTCTCGTGGATGAAAGCAACAATTATATGTACATATACAATGACAGAATATGAGAGAGAGAGAGAGAGAGAAATAGGCGTTTGTAAGGAAAGGTCAAAGCATTGACAGAACAACAGAAACTATTTCCGTCAATAGAATACTGTTTTGAGGGGTCTAAAGTTATTATTTAGCTATATGACCTTCGGTGCTGCAGATATTCGTTACTAGATTTCAATTAATAGTTTTTAGTCTGGGTCTCTATTTACCCTTTAACACTACCGTGGAGCTCGTAGTCGATACACGATGCAATCATAGGGTTATTACACAATACCATTTCATATTCACTTAAAATGGTAGGTAATCAGTAACTACACGATGAGCGAAAGACCTAGCAATTTGAGATGAAATGCGGTAGAATACGGCTGTCTGCGCATCTTTGCACAAAGAAAAATTTATATTGCAAAATATAATGGCTGCACAAACTGAAGTTATTGTTTCAATGATATGTGTACAAAATGGTGTTACGAAAGGCAGAATTTTATCTTATGGCTGAATAGAAGAAGAAGCATATATAATGCGGAGCCGTTGAACAGCATTGAAAAACTGTGTATTGACTTACACACATTGTCAGTAAAAAGGTACCTGTATGAAACATTCAGAAAAACAAAGTAGTAAAAATTTCAAGCAATTTTGATTTACCGCCCAGGGAAATGAGAAATCGAAGCGAGTCAGACGACCTTTGAAAATAAACAGTAGCAGAAGGAAAGCACCTGCTAGACAACAAAAAGTAATCAGCTACCAGCTACTGGTTTTAAAAATGTAAGTTTGATACACGTTCTATTAAGTCACAGTGATATCAGGAGTATTTAAAAATTTGTATAAGAAGTGTTTCGCAACAAAAGGATTGAACTGTAATCAATCTGTCATCACTGGAGGACCAACAACAGTATCACTAAAATTTAGGAAAAATTTACTAGGAAAAGTAATGTAAACAATTATACGAACGCATTGTGGAAAAAAATGCAGGTTGATTCATGATTAAGAACTAACAAAAAGCTTTTCGCATTAGTTCCCCTTACAAGTGACGATGCGTAATCTAGTTAAAAGCGAAGATTGTAAAGTTAATAATTTCGAACTTCATTGTTTACTCATGAGGCATACTAGGACGTCGGGAGGAAGGTTTTAGTAGTGTCATTCTTTTCAGTTGGCGAAAACGTCTCGTATCTGAGAACTAGTACCGTATCTTAACATTCATTCCGATAGGAATTATAACTTATCACTTCCATTACGTTCTTGTTGCTGTTTCCTAATTCATCCACTGTAACTAAAAACAAAATTAGAAAGCAGCTTCCCTGATATCTCTTCATGTTGATTTTTTTTACTGACTGACGGTCTCATTAACTACGGTAATAATCCGACGAAGTCCTCGGTTTGCTTCCTGCGAGAAAGCTGGAGTCTTTCAGCAGAAAGGGAAATGTACCACCCTTTCGCTTTTCTGTTCACTTCTGTTGTCAGTAATTTATTTCCAGATATGTCCCCCATTTCTCATTCGTCAATGAACAATATCCACAAAAAGCAACGCCAGCATTATTTTTTTATTCTCTTAATTCCGTTTTCCTTTATTTTTGAAACAAGTCAACGTTTATTATTTTTTTTAAAGAGGAAACGATAATGATATTGGAAGTTTTTATACTTGATTGGAGTTCTAAAGCCGTATGTATGTCAGTTTTACAATACAAATACTAATTGGTGAGTTTATAGAGCAATGTATTTGTTTTGTCATTGATTGACACCGAAATCAACAAAAAGCTGTGGTTAACTGAAGTTTAACGAATGATGGCAAAGCTAAAGCGAAATAACGAATTAGTAACCAAATTTTCTGTTAAAAAGTAAATTATTCTCGTCGTGATTACCTGTATAATTAATATTATTTTTAAACAGCTTATCAACTACTTACAAACAGCTTTAGTAGATAGACTGGCGAGTGTAGGTGGTCCGTTGGACTAATTATGCTGCTAAATTTTTCAAAAATACTTACAAGAGCCCATGAGCAGATACATGTTTATGATACCGGAAATTTATCTCATCGTTATAGATATTCTCTGACGCCACAAAAAACAACGCGGTAGCAGAGAATAAAAATACTTGTTTATTTTTACGACCGCTTGCTTTGCGTAGTTATGATCAAACTACGGTATCGGTTATCAGTAAGGGGAGACAGCAAAACATTCAGTACGAACAATAATAAGAATTTCAAGAAAAATTAAAAATAAAGACTATGCCTATGCCTGCAAATGACTGAAAAGTGCTTGGCTGTGGGTACTGCTTACTTTCTTATTGCACAATCCACAAACTTATTGCACGATATACACAAGTCAGAGGAGGGGCGGAGATCAGTGTTTAACGCCGTGCCGGGAACGATGTCATTAAAGACGGAGCACAAGCTCGGATTAGAGAATGGCAGGCAGGGAAATCGGCTGTGCTCTTTCAAATGAACCATCCCGGCATTTGCCTGAAGCGATTTAGGGAAATCACAGAAAGCCCAAGTCAGGACGGCCGGACGCGGGTTTAAACCTCGCCCTCCCGAATGCGAGCCCAGTGCTAACCATTGCGCCACTTCGCTCGATAATGTACAAAAGTTTCAACCCATTCGATTCAAGCACCAGAGGAATGCGTAAATTCCTCTTCGTGAGCATCTATTTGATTTAACATCTGTAAAATAACACTGATAAAATAGGTATACAATTGCGCAGCAGGAAACGAAATTACACCCAGTTTCCAGATATAAGAAGCAAAGCAAGTAAGGATAAACTGATGCCACTGGCTGTCACTATCAGTGGTTCCTGCCTCCAAAAGTTCTAGCAAACAAATAGCTTCTAATGACACTCCTACGTCACACCCTCCTCACTTTAAAAAAATATATAAACAAGAAACCTGACCATTTTTCTAGGTACGATTATTAATTACCTTTCACTTTGATTTCTGAGCAAGGATTCTCAACAACCATAGCCATATATGGCTTTAGAGATGAAATGCTGTCAGAGCTTAACAAGAAAAATTTTCCCCATTGTTTTGGGCACCCTTGCAAATATTGTGTTTTGCTGAAGTAAAATTGTACTAAAAAAAGGATTTGGCGTTAATGGCATACATCATACAAGAATGGAATCTGACATTTCATAACATAAAGAAAAAGAATCATACTGACAGACTGTACCACTTGAGTATAACAAAACTCAAAACAGAGAAACATAAAATATGTGGTTACATAATGTTATTTATTTTTTTGTTTATACTAATTGTATACAAATTTATCGTGAAGACTGGGTGCTTTTCAACAACTAGGAAAGTTAGTTGTGGAGTAATGTTTTAGAGAACGGTTAAGTGTGCAGTAGCGTAAGGCTCTGTACTGGCTCAAATTTTTGTGCTTGTTGTTGTTGTTGTGGTCTTCAGTCCAGAGACTGGTTTGATGCAGCTCTCTCCATGCTACTCTACCCTGTGTAAGCTTCTTCATCTCCCAGTACCTACTGCAACCTACATCCTTCTGAATCTGTTTAGTGTATTCATCTCTTGGTCTCCCTCTACGATTTTTACCCTCTGTGCTGCCCTCCAATACTAAATTGGTGATCCCTTGGTGCCTCAGAATATGACCTACCAACTGATCCCTTCTTCTAGTCAGGTTGTGCCACAAATTTCTCTTCTCCCCAATTCTATTCAGTACCTCCGCATTATTTAACTGCTCTACCATCTAATCTTCAGCATCCTTCTGTAGCACCACATTTTGAAAGCTGCTATTCTCTTTTTGTCTAAACTATTTATCGTCCATGTTTCACTTCCATACATGGCTACACTTCATACAAATACATTCAGAAAAGACCTTCTGACACTTAAATCCATACTCGATGGTAACAAATTTCTCTTCTTCAGAAACGTTTTTCCTTGCCATTGGCAGCCTACAGTTTATATCCTCTCTACTTTAACCATCCTCAGTTACTTTGCTCCCCAAATAGCAAAACTCATTTACTACTTTAAGCATCTCATTTCCTAAGCTAATACTATCAGCAACACCCGACTTAATTCGACTACATTCCATTATCCTTGTTTTGCTTTTGTTTATGTGTATCTTATATCTCCCTTTCAAGACACTGTCCATTCCGTTCAGCTGCTCTTCCAGGTCCTTTGCTGTCTCTGACAGAATTACAATGTCATCAGCGAACCTCAGAGTTTTTATTTCTTCTCCACGGATTTTAATTCCTACTCCGAATTTTTCATTTGTTTCTTTTACTGCTTGCTCAATATACAGATTGAATAACATCGGAATAGACTACAACCCTGTCTCACTCCCTTCCCAACCACTGCTTCCCTTTCCAGTCCCTTGACTCTTAGAACTGCCATCTGGTTTCTGTACAAATTGTAAATAGCCTATCGCTCGATGTATTTTACCCCTGCCACCTTCAGAATTTGAAAGATTGTATTCCAGTCAACATTGTCAAAACTTTCTCTAAGCCTACAAATGCTAGAAACGTAGGTTTGCCTTTCCTTAATCTCTTTTCTAAGATAAGTCGTAGGGTCAGTATTGCCTCGCATGTTCCAACATTTCTGCGGAATCCAAACTGATCATCGCCGAGGTCAGCTTCTACCGGTTTTTCCATTTGACTGTAAAGAATTCACGTTAGTATTTTGCAGCCGTGGCTTATTAAACTGATAGTTCTGTAATTTTCACATCTGTCAACCCCTGCTTTCTTTGGGATTGGAATTATTATATTCTTTTTGAAGTCTGAGTGTATTTCCCCTGTCTCATACATCGTGCTCACAAGATGGTAGAGTTTTGTCAGGGCTGGCTCTCCCAAGGCTTTCAGTAGTTCTAACGGAATGTTGTCTACTCCCGGGGCCTTGTTTCGACTTAGATCTTTCATTGCTCTGTCAAACTCTTCACGCTTGTTATTTATAAATAAATAAAATATAATGAAAAGAATAGATTGCAACTCATCATACAGCGGAGATGCTGAGTCGTAGATAGGCACAACAAAAAGACTTGCAAAGAAGTAAGCTTTCAGCCAAAAGGCCATCATTGGAATTAGACAACATACACACGCCCATGCAAGAACAACTCATGCACACGCAACCACAGTCTCTGGCAGCTGTGTGTGTGTGTGTGTGTGTGTGTGTGTGTGTGTGTGATTACAAAATACTGCGGCAGTCCTAGGATTTTTCTGTCGTTAATTGCTTTTTTCACCTCTGGCAATGGTTTATTAATGTGAAAAACGCCAAGTTGCGCTATGGTTCAGAGTCCATGGTAAACTATGGATCCTCATATAACTGGTTGGGTAAGTCTGTTGAAAGGTCTATGGAACGTGAGGGCATAGGTCTTACCAACTCCAATAACATTATATTACATTAATACTTGTTCCATAAATCATGAATATGACAACAATTTGTAATGACATTGAACATGTCAGTTTAGTGTAACTTTTCTTTTACACGATGTAATTTTTTTTTTCTTTTTACTGCTTTATGTCAAAAAATTAGGAGTTCTCATTCAGAAATTGTTTTAGTTTGTGTCTAAATGCTGGTGGTCTATCTGTCAGACTTTTATGCTATTTGGCAAATGACCAGAGATTTTTGTGACAGCATAATTCACCCCTTTCTGTGCCAAAGTCATATTTAACCCAGAATAGTAAAGATCATCCTTTCATTTAGTGTTGTAGCTATGCAGTTTGCTATCATTTTTTAACTGGAATGGGTTATTAATAACAAATTTCATAAGTGAATATAGGTATTGTACTGTGAATATTCCAAGTTCCTTAGCAGGATCATGTGATGGTAGTGGGTGGAGTTGGAAACAGTATTGATAGGGATCAGGGCTACAGCATTGAGTGTGACCTGGTGAAAATAGCCTCAGCAACGACCCATACCAATGTTGGGCTGGTGCCTGGTTTCGTGCGGCATGATCAGCCTCAGTTGAATCGCTCTGTCAGGAGGGTAAATATGGAGTTGGATCAGTTGCGTAGGGCGGCCACTCTGTCAGACATTGGATTGGTTCCTGTCGAGGCTATTGATAGGGGGGATTTCACAAGGCATGGTCTACATCTCAATAGGAAAGGGAAGGGTAAACTGGCAGGGTTGTTAGTGAAATATATAAGGGGGGACACTAGTACTCATGGATGTATCTCTTTTTTAGGCTAATATCAGTGTCTAATGAGAAGTTCAGGCAGGCAGGTGCTAAAGAGGTCCAAAACTCACAAAATTCTCACAACAGGAGAGTAAATAATAATTTTACCATATTTAACAAAAATATTGGTGGATTAAAGAAAAAAGTAGATTCTCAGAAAAGTAAAGTAAAAACTAATGTTACCATTTTTCACCAAAATATTTTGGGATTGAAGAATAAGATAGATGAGATCCTGGTTTGTTTAGATGACATTGAATCTAATAATGTAATAGATATACTATGCCTGTCTGAGCATATGGAAAAGGTAAATGTCAGTGGTTATAAACTAGCTGCACATATGAGTAGAGAGAATAAGGTGGGAGGAGGAGTTGCCACATATGTCAAAAGTTATCACTGTGTAGAAAGCTTAGATACAAAAAAGTTTTGTCGAGAGCAACATATAAAAGCATGTGCCTGTCAACTTAAACTGAAGGAGGGCTCTTTTATAATTGTAACAGTATATAGGTCTCCTTCAGGAAACTATCATTCATTCCTGGAAAACTTGGATGCCATGTTGTGCTATCTGTCAGATAGGGGAAAGCAAATTATTATTTGTGGGGACTTCAATGTTGATTCATTGAAAGAGTGTAATAGGAAGAATGACCTGGAAGTCTTGCTCGGTTCTTTCAATTTGACATCTGTCATTGATTTTGCTATTCGGGTAGTAAAGGACAGCAGCACATTGATGGATAACACTTTTATAGACCAAGATAGGTTTAAAAACATAAATTCTTGTCCTGTTGAGAATGGGCTTTCTGATCATGATGTTCAGCTAGTTACAGTATATGACATAGCTCCATTCAGTAATTCAAAACTACCCTCCAAAGTTGTGCGTTCAATTAATGACTGAACAATTAGAAATTTCAGAGAAAATCTTCAGTAGTTAGACTGGGATGAGGTGTACAAGGAACCAGATGCTAATTTAAAATATAACTTATTTCATGATACACTTGTAAGAGAATTTGAAAACTGTTTCCCCAAGAGAGTAGTGAAATCTAATTATAAGAAACTATGCAAAAAATCTTGGCTTACTAAAGGAATAAAAATGTCTTGTAACCACAAAAGGGAACTGTATCTAACAACAAGAAAGAGTAATGACCCAGAAACAGCCAAATATTATAAAAACTACTGTGCTACATTAAGAAAGGTTATTAAAAAGTCCACAAGCATGTGCATCATGTCTGAGATTGATACCTCTGATAACAAAATCAAAACAATTTGGAATATTATTACAAGGGAGACAGGACAACCAAGAGTACTGGATGATGGCATCACCATCAAATCAAATGGAAACTTGATAAACAAGCCGGAAGTCGAAAACATTTTGAATAATCATTTTTTAAATGTTGTAGAGAAAATAGGATCTAAATGTTCATCAGAAGAAGCAAGGCAGTTAATGGAAGAGGCCTTACCCACACCATTTGATACAATGAAATTCCACCCACCTCTCCATCTGAAATTAGGAAGATGATAAACTCTCTCAAGAATAAAAGCTCACATGGGATTGATGGCATTTCCAGCAGGATAATAAAAGCTTGTTCCCAAGAAATAAGTGATATTCTTAGCCACATATGTAATAGGTCTCTGAAGCAGGGTATTTTCCCAGATAGACTGAAGTATGCCATTGTTATACCACTGCATAAAAAAGGTGATACGTCTGATGTCAACAACTACTGCCCAATCTCTCTTCTGACTGCCTTATCCAAAATTCTTGAAAAAGTAATGTGTTGTAGAGTAGCTTCACACCTTTGTAAAAATAAAGTTTTACAAAATGTCAGTTTGGTTTCCAGAAGGGTTTTTCAACAGAAAATGCTATATATACTTTCACTAATTTAATATTAAATGCTCTGAGTAACCGGAAGTCACCCGTTGGGATTTTTTGTGATCCTTCAAAGGCTTTTGATTGTGTAAATCATGGAATACTTCTAGATAAGCTCAAGTACTGTGGTATGAATGGGACAGTGCTCAAATGGTTTAAATCATACCTAACTGGAAGAGTGCAGAAAGTTGAAATAAACGGTTCACATAAAATGCAAAAAACTGGTGATTTCTCAAACTGGGGAACAATCAAGAATGGGGTACCACAAGGTTTGGTCTTGGGTCATCTGCTGTTCTTAATATATATTAATGACTTGTCATTCTATATTCACGAAGATGCAATACTGGTACTTTTTGCCGATGATACAAGTATAGCTATCACACCCGACAGACAAGAATTAACTGGCGAAATTGTAAACGATGTTTTTCAGAAAATCATTAAGTGGTTCTCTGCAAATGGGCTCTCATTAAACTTTGACAAAACACAGTATATACAGTTCCACACAGTAAATGGAATGACCCCATTAATAAATATAGACTTTGATCAGAAATTGTTAGCTAAGGTAGAATATTCAAAATTTCTAGGTGTATGCATTGACGAGGGGTTGAACTGGAAAAAACACACTGAGGATCTGCTGAAACGTTTGAGTTCAGCTACTTATGCTATTAGGGTCATTGCAAATTTTGGCAATATACATCTGAGTAAATTAGCTTACCATGCCTATTTTCATTCTCTGCTTTCATATGGCATCATATTCTGGGGTAACTCATCATTGAGTAAAAGAGTATTCATTGCACAAAAGCGTGTAATCAGAATAATTGCTGGAACTCATCCAAGATCATCCTGCAGACACTTATTTAAAGAGCTAGAAATCTTCACTGTAGCCTCACAATATATATATTCACTTATGAAATTTGTTATTAACAATCCAAACGAATTCAAAAGTAATAGCAGTGTACATGGCTACAACACTAGGAGAAAGGATGATCTTCACTACTCAAGGTTAAATCTAACTTTGGCTCAGAAGGGGGTAAATTATGCTGCCACAAAAGTCTTTGGTCACTTACCTACTAGCATCAAAAGTCTGACAGATAGACATAGAACATTTAAAAGGAAATTAAAAGAATTTCTTAATGGTGACTCCTTCTACTCATTAGATGAGTTTTTATATATAGTAAATGGGTAATTTTCCAACCTTCACAAAAAAAAAAAAAAAAAAAAAAAAAAATATTCAGTGTCATGTAATATTTTGTCTAATCTAATATCTTGTATAGACACCTTTTATTAACCTGACACATCCCACATCATTACGAAGTGTAGTATACATGATCTATGAACAAGTACTAATCTAATCTAATCTTAAATAAATGTCTGCAATGTGATTTCGGTTGTTCTCCAGCTATTATTTTGATTACATGCTTTTGTGCAATGAATACTTTGCTCTTAATCATAAATCACCTCAAAATTGTTGCCATATGAACACAGTGAATAAAAATTAGCATAGTAGGCTAATTTACTGTTATATTTATCAGCAAAATTTCAATAACCCTAGCAGCATAAGTAGCCAAAGCTAAATGTTTCAGTAGTCCATCAATGTGTTTCTTCCAATACAATTTCTCATAAAAGCACACACCCAGAAATTTTGAATATTCTACCTTAGCAACAGACTTCTGTTCAAAGTCTGTATTTATCAATGGTGTTATGCCGTTTACTGTACATAACTGTATATACCGTGTTATCTTACAATTTAGTGAGAGTCTTAGTTTTAGTTTAGTTTAGTTAGTTACGTATTCGATTGATCAATAGCACGGAAAACCGTTATGATGTGGAATGTGTCAAGTGCACAAGAAATACGGACAGGAAACAAGTTTCTTTTCTTTTTACATTATAGTGTTATACCTAAATATTTCTATTATCTATCCCATTCCCTTAAATGGCACAAAGTGCATATATTATACCTCCAGATTTATTTACTCATATTCAAGAATTCATCTTTGGTATAGAAGGAGTTGTCACGGAGGTATGATTTCAATGTGTTTTTGAAACTATTACTGCTGTCTGTCAGACATTTTATCTCATCAGGTAATTTATCAAAAAGTTTTATAGCAGCATATGTTACCCCTTTCTGTGCCAAAGATAGGTTAAGTAAAGGATAGTGTAGGTCTTTCTTTTTTCTGGTACTGTAATCATGAATGTCGCTGTTGATTTTAAACTGGTCCATGTTGTTGAGAAAAAATTTCATTACTGAGTAAATGTACTGTGAAGCAGTTGTAAGAATTCCTAACCTTTTAAACAGATGGCTACAAGATGTGCGACTAGGAACCCCACACATTATTCTAACTACTTTCTTTTGAGCAGTGAATACCTTTCGTCTAAGTGTTGAGTTGCCCCAGAATATTATTCTGTATGACATCAGAGAGTGGAAGTATGCAAAGTATGTTAGCTTACTAATTTCTAAATCCTCAAAATTGTCAATTATCCTGATTGCAAAAGTTGCTGAACCTAGTCGCTTTAAGAGATCCAAAATATGAATTTTCCAATTAAGATTCTCATCTATATGTACACCCAAAAACTTAGTATGCTCTACCCTGGCTACTGACTTCTTTTGATGTGTTATGTTTATTGAAGGAATTATACTTTTTGCAGCAGAAAATTGGATGTAGGCCTACTGTGTTTTTTCAAAGTTCAGAGCAAGCCTATTCATAGAAAACCAATTAATAACTTTTCCAAAGACCTTATTTGTATAATTTTGTATCAGTCTTTCTTTTACTGGAGTAATAATTATGCTTGTATCATCAGCAAACAGCGCCAGTTCAGCATCTTGTTTCCCATAAGAAGAGAGGTCATTCACATATATCAAGGACAGGAGGGGACCCGTGATTGAACCTTGTGGAACACCAAATGTAATTTCACCCCAGTTAGATGAAGTGGCAAACTCCTTTGAATCACTTGAAGCATATAAAGAGACATTTTGCTTCCTGTTCTGTAGATATGACTTAAACCACTCATATGCTGTTCCATTTATACCATAGAATTGTAATTTATCTAACATAATGTCATGGTTCACGCAATAAAATGCTTAGGATAAGTCACAGGATATTCATACTGGTGACATTTTACTATTTAAAGACTCTATTATTACATGGACAGTGAAACTGTATATAGCTGTCTCAGTGGAACAACATTTCTGAAATCCAAACTGTGATTTACTAATTATCCCATTACTGTTGAGATGGCTAACCACTCCTGAGTACATTACTTTTTCAAAGATTTTTGAAAATGCTGTAAGCAAGGATACTGGCCGGTAATTATTGACCTCTGTGGTTTCCCCCTTTTTACAGAGAGGCCTGACAATGGCATATTTTAACCTGTCTGGAAAAATACCCTGAGTCAGTGATGCATTACATATATGACTCAAAACATCAGCTGTAATTGCTCCACATTGTTTTAATAACTTGTTAGAGATGTCATCTACTCCAACAGAACATTTATTTTTCAAAGACTTAATAATTTTCCTTATTTCACAAGAGGTTGTTAGATGAAACTTAATCTGACTAAAATTTTTCAAAACTGACTCCTACACTTAAGAAGTGATTATTAAATACATTGGCTATCTGTGTACTGTTGGTTAAGATGGTCTCAGTCTCTTTAACAGTAATACTACCTACCCCAGGGGTTAGTTTTCCTGTCTCCCTTCTAACAACACTCCATATTGATTTGATTTTATTGCTGGAGCTGTAATTTCTTCTCTAACATGCATATTTCTTGATTTCCTTACAACTTTTATCAGTATGTTACAATAATGTTTATAGTGTAAAACTACTTCTGGATCTTTACTAGTTCTTGCTGCCTCATACAGTTTTCTTTTTCTTTCTGAAGACACTTTAATACCTGTAGTAATCAAAGGTTTCTGTGAAAAGTTTGTGTGTTACATTTAGTAATTTTCTTTGGAAAACAATGTTCAAAAAGGGATATAAATTTATCAACAAATATGCTGCATTTATCATTAGCACTTGTCTCATTATATACATCTTCCCAGTTTATATTTCGTAAACTTTCTCTGAAGTGATCTATAGGTACCGGGTTGAGCACCCTCACACTTTTACTTAATGGTTTCTGAAGTGTACACCCTGTTAAGTTTTGTAAGTTAATCAGTTGTGCATCATAGTCAGATAATCCATTTACCACAGGGAAAGAATGTGTTTGTTCTACATCCCCTTGCTGCACAAATACATTATCTATTAGAGTACTACTGTCCTGAACTATACGTGTAGGGAAATTGATCACTGATTCTAAGTTATGTGTTGTTAACAACACTTCTAGTTCACTTTTCCTAGCAGAATTGCTTAGAAAGTTAACACTGAAATCACCACAGATTAATAACTTTTTCTTATTGTCTGTCAGACAGCATAATAGCGAGTCAAACTTTTTTATGAATAGCTCCCAATCTCCTAGTGGAGACCTGTACACTGTTGTTAATATCAACATTATCTAGCTGAAGTTCGTATGCACAAACTTCAAAGTGCTGATCAACATAAAATTCGCTTACTTCAACAGTTCTGTATTTACACCCTTATTCTATGAAAATGGCAACGCCTCCTTTATCCATACTAGATCTACAAGTGTAAGATGCTAAATTATACCCATTGATACTGACATTGTCCATCCCCACGGTTACATGGTGCTCTGACAGACAAAGTATATCAATCTCATTCTTATTTTTGAGATCATCTAAACACATTTTCAGCTTATCTACTTTATTTTTTATTCCCCTGATATTTTGGTGAAGTAAGTTGATACCACCATTAGCTTTATCCCTATTTGCTGTGCATGAAGATTCTTTTCTTCTATTTTCCTTGGTTGTTGTCTGTCTGGAATTTGGCTTTAACCTAAAAAAACCTGTCTGCCTGGTCCCAGTAACCACAGGGATCACTCCTTGTGTGACTGTGGCCCGCTTTACAGTGTCTGCTAATAGAGAAGCTAACTTATCTTTCCCCTTCCTATTAAGTTGCAGGCCATGTGTAGTGTAACCCCACCTACCAATAGCATCAACTGGAACAACACTCATGTGAGACTTTGCCGGTGTCTGTAGCATCCCGTTCAGCTCAGTGTTAACATGCCTTACTGAAGTGTTTACCCAGGGCTGATCATGGTGCTGAAAAACCTCCACAAACCCCACATTCGTGTGCCCAGTTTCTGCTCCTATTTTATCCAGGTCACTCCTAATACTATATTTTGGATTCATAGCCAGGTGGTTTCCCATTCCCCCAACTAGAATTACCTGATCTTCCTTCTCAAAGTCCTTGCATAGCTGACCTAAGTGTTCTGTCACTAAGACTAGCTAAGGCTAGCACTTGGTTTCACAAAACTTGTGACCTGGTACTCTGTCCCTAATTTCTCCTGAAGCTGTTGGCCCACACCCCTCCTATGACTGCTACCTATAAGCAGAATTCTTCTTTTCCTGTTCTGGTTTGATCCCGACCTGTCTTTTTTCTTTAAGCTAGTAATCTGCTTCAAGCTACATTCAACTACATAGGGCCTAATAATTTTCTGAAAGACATTATTTACAATTTCCTCAGTTAATTCTTGTTTGTTGGGTGTGATTACTATGGTTGTACCATGAGAAAAAAGAATAAGCTGTGCATCTTCATGAATATAGAGTGGCAAGCCTCCCTTCCATGAACCATGGACCTTGCCGTTGGTGGCGAGGCTTGTGCGCCTCAGTGATACAGATAATTGTACTGTAGGTGCAGCCACAACAGAGGGTTATCTGTTGAGAGGCCAGTCAAACGTGTGGTTCCTGAAGAGGGGCAGCAGCCCTTTTGTAGTTGCAGGGGCAACAGTCTGGATGATTGACTGATCTGCCCTTGTAACATTAACCAAAATGACCTTGCTGTGCTGGAACTGTGAACAGCTGAAAGCAAGGTGAAACTACAGCCGTAATTTTTCCCAAGGGCATCCAGCATTACTGTATGGTTAAATGATGGACATCGTCTTGGTTAAAGTATTCTGGAGGTAAAATAGTCCCCCATTCGGATCTCCGGGCGGGGACTATTCAGGAGGACATTGTTATCAGGAGACACAAAACTGGCATTCTACAGATCGGAGTGTGGAATGTCAGATCCCTTAATTGGGCAGGTAGGTTAGAAAAGTTAAAAAGGGAAATGAATAGGTTAATGTTAGATATAGTGGGAATTAGTGGAGTTTGGTGGCAGGAGAAACAAGACCTTTGGCCAGGTGAATACAGGGTTATGAAAGATGATGATCCTATTATATTATAAATGGAAGCAGAAGACCCAACACAGTACTCTAATATGTGTATAGATACGAAGGTAACAACCACAGCACCTGCTCTAACTATGAAAGCTGTGCCTAAAGGACTAGTCCAAAACAAATTATGTACTCCAACAGCATCAAGAACCAATGTAATAACAAATGCAGTACAGCTCACTCCTGCTGGAACAAGCACACAGAAGTCTGAAAGCAAGATCAATAATTCGGGGAAACACTCCACTAGTCCAAGTAGTTGCAAGAATAACGGAAAAACAAGATCAGTGCAGCCTATATTGACAACTGACACACCGAAGAATGGAAAAATGAGCTTAAGACCAAAACGACCTTCAAGAGTGAACCAGGATTTTTTCTACCCCAGAACAGGAAAAATTGCAGTATAGAACTTTCAACAAATGTGCAGACAACCAACTTCTCTATGAGCAGTTCGACAAAACAGACTGTAAGTGTAACTCCTCATTAGTTATGTGATGTACCCATCTAATCTTCTTCAAACCTCCTCATTACTTATGTAATCTAACCATGAGAAGGTATTGAGTAGAATTGGGGAGAAGAGGAGCTTGTGGCACAACTTGACTAGAAGAAGGGATCGGTTGGTAGGACATGTTCTGAGGCATTGAGAGATCACCAATTTAGTATTGGAGGGCAGCGTGGAGGGCAAAAATCATAGAGGGAGACCAAGAGATGAATACACTAAGCAGATTCAGAAGGATGTAGGCTGCAGTAGGTACTGGGAGATGAAGGAGCTTGCACAGGATAGAGTAGCATGGAGAGCTGCATCAAACCAGTCTCAGGACTGAAGACCACCACAACAACAACAAGTGTAACTAAACCTAGGCTCCCATCAAATTCTTTTCAAGTTATGAATCCAAATATTCAGTCTCTAAGAAATAAATACATTGAACTAGAGGTTGCTTTAGATGAGTTTAACATTGAGTGCTTGTGTCTTTCGGACTATTGGTATAAGGAATATGAATTAAACAACATCATTATACACCCTTTTAGACTAGCTAGCTCTTACTGTAGGGAAAATGCCAGAAGTGATGGTTTCTGTATTTATACAAAAACAGGGATATAATTCAAACAGATATGTTATATTGAAAAGTTAAGTGTAGAAAAGCATTTTGAAGCAGCTGCTGTTGAGTTGTATGGTAAGCAAAGGAAAATGATGGTAATGATTGTGTAGAGGTCACCATATGGGGGTGTAGATAAAGGTTTTTCAAAACTAGAAATTATGTTAAACATTGGGTACAATGAAAAAGCTACTGTGCTTCCTTGTGGGGATTTTAACATAAATCTTATGTGCAGTAATACGGTTAAAGATAAATTTCTGAATATTTTACAGAGTTTTAACATGTTACCCCATGTAATGGATCCTACCTGAATAACACACACATCACAGACTCTCATAGATAATATATTCTCAAACCTAGATTCCAATGAGGTGGAGGTAAATAACACTGACCTTGGTTTATCTGATCAGAATCAAGTGAAAATGATGCATATAATACCTTTTCTTCTATATTCATGTCACAATTTGAAATGTGTTTCCCTAAGAAGTTAGTGAGGTCCAAGTCTTCAGAACAAAAAGCACACAAACCTTGGATAACTACAGGCATTAGGATTTCCAGTGTAACTATGAAAATACTGAACCAAGAAATTAAAACTTGCTCAGATCCACAGTTTGTAGAATATGTAAAAACATACAGAAAAATATACCGAAAGGCAATAGCAAAGGCAAAGTTGCTATATAATGACAACTTAATCAGTAACTCAGACAACAAACCACAAACTATATGGGACATTGTGAGGAATGAAACAACTACCTTGGGAGAAGAGGAAGAAATAATACTCAAAAGCAGTGAAAATTGCAATATAGAAGAGAAGGAAATGACAAACTATATTAATAACTATTTTTTAAATGTACTACATTCACTAAACTTAAACTTCACAAAAAAAAAAAAAAATAATACATGCTCCAACTTTTGTACATTCTATATTTTAATTTCTGTGTATGACAAATCCAATTGTAGACAATTTCATTTTGTATATTCTATATTGTTAATTTCTATGTATGACAAGTCCAATATTGTTTGTACAATGACACGGATGCTAAATAAATAAATAAATAGATACAAAATAAAATATGGGTAATGCAGGAGTAGGTTTAATAATGAATTAAAAAAAAGGAGCATGGGTAAGCTACTACGAACAGCATAGTGAACGCATTGTTGTAGCCAAGATAGACAAAAATCCCACGCCTACCACAGTAGTACAAGTTTATATACCAACTAGTTCTGCAGATGACAAAGAGAAACCACAGAACAAGACAAACCACAGAAAGACTAAAGTCGAAACAAGGCCCCAGGAGTAGACCACATTCCTTTAGAGCTACTGATAGCTTTGGGAAAGCCAGCCAAGACCAAACTCTTCCTGTATGAGACAGGTGAAATACTCTCAGACTTTAAGAACAATATATTAATCCCAATTCCAAAGAAAGCAAATGCTGACAGCTGTGAAAATTGCCGAACTATCAGCTTAATGAGTCACAGCTGTAAAATCCTAACATAAATCTTTTACAGAAGAATGGAAAAACTGGTAGAAGCTGACCTTAGGGAAGATCAGTTTGGATTCTGGAGAAGAGTAGGAACATATGAGATGATACTGATTCTATGACTTCTCATAGAAGATAGGTTAAGGAAAGACAAATCTATGTTTATAGCATTTGTAGACTTAGAGAAAGCTTTTGACAATGTTGAATGGAATACTCTCTTTCAAATTCTAAAGATGGCAGGTGTAGAAAATAGGAAGCAAAAGGCTATTTACAATTTGTACAGAAACCAGATGGCAGTTATAAGGGTTGAAGGATACAAAAGGGAAGCAGGGGTCGAGAAGGGAGTGAGACAGGTTTGTAGCTTATCTCTGATGTTATTCAATCTGTATATTGAGCAAGAAATCAAAACTTTGATATTTGCTGATGAAATTGTAATCCTCTCAGAGACAGCAAAGGACGAATGGACAGGATCCTGAAAGGAGGATATAAGATAAACATCAACAAAAGCAAAACAAGTATAATGGAATGTAGTCGAATTAAATCAGGTGATGGTGGGGGTATTAGATTAGGAAGTGAGACACTTGAAGTAATAAATGAGTTTTGCTATTTGGGAAGCAAAATAACTGATGATGGCTGAAGTAGGGAGGATGTAAAGTGTAGACAGGCAATGGCAAGAAAAGCATTTATGAATAAGAGAAATCTGTTAACATTGAGTACAGATTTAAGTGTCAGGTAGTCCTTTCTGAAAGTATTTGTAGAGAGTGTAGCCATTTAAGGGAGTGAGACATAGACAATAAACAGTTTAGACAAGAAGAGAATAGAAGCTTTTGAAATGTGTTGCTATAGAAGAATGTTGAAGATTAGTTGGGTAGATCACATAACTAATGGTGAGGTGCTGAATAGAACTGGGAAGAAGAGAAATTCGTGGTACAACCCGACTAAAAGAAGGGATCGGTTGGTAGGACACATTCTGAGGCATCAAAGTATGACCAATTTAATACTAGAGGGAAGCAGGGGGGAGGGGGGGGGGGGGTAGAAATCGTAGAGGGGGACCAAGAGAGGAGTACAGCAAGCAGATGTAGGTTGCAGTAGTTACTCAGTGATGGAGAGGCTTGCACAGGATAGAGTAGCATGGAGAGATGCATCACATCACACCAGTTTTTAGACTGAAGACCCAACAATTGACTCACTAGAACAAGAGAGCACAACTATTAAATTTTGCATTGACAGAACATGTATTTCCATCTGTTGATCATGTTGTGATCTTATTCAGTGAAAAGCAGACGTCTCTGGTTTCCTGGCACTTCTCAGATATTTCAGGCAATTTCTACAATTTGGGTTAAAAAATTTATTTGTTTCCAAATGTTCCAGAAGCCTTGAATTTGAATTTACCTTATAGCCCCTCTACTTGTGTGTTGATACCATTGGATTGTGACAGCCAAAAAAGATATATACATCTATAATATTGCTTCAATATTGATGAGTTAGTTGTCCAGACACTGATGTTTTTCCTATGTTTGTGGTTGCACTGGTATTCTCTAGCCTTGGTATTTGTGTTATTCTTCTCCGTGACTGTCTTTGGTGGTGTCTATGGGACTACTGCATTCAATTTTGGCATTGGCCTGTTCACATTGTATGCTTTAAATGCCTGCTGTCTACATCACAATCAAGTGACTAGGCAGGGTGGTCACTTCTGCAGGATGCTTAGGTCGCCTTGGTGTCTCGTGTGGGTCAACAATCTTCGGAGTGCTATTGGCCTGCACATTTGAGAAACTGTGCTGAAAACTGGCAGTAGTTCTTGTGTGGTCTGTTTTGTTTCCTGCTGGATTCAAATACAAAGTGTTAGGTATGTGTACAATAGGTGAGAATCATTATGCAATGCTTGGAGTAAAGTTAAAACTGGTGTGGAACATGTTCAGAAAGGTGCAAGATGGGAGATGGCAATGCGCGACTTCAACCAAGAAGTCATAAGCTGATAAACCAGTGCCAGGTCTGGCATAAGCAATGTACGAGTAGCCCCAGTTCTGACCAAATAAAAAGCAAGTGTACGGTGACGTTATAAACACAGTAATATAATGGCGCGTAAAGGAGTGCTACATACAGTATTCATATTGGTTTCCTGGTGGTAGAGTGCACTTATTTAAAGTGAGTGAATAACCAAAGAGTTTGTTCATGAGCTATTGATGGCCTCTGCTTCCGAATGGCTCAGTGTCCATACCCCTACCTCTTTAATATTGACTAATCGAATACACAGCCATACTGTTGCCCAATGATGGAATATTCTTGTTGCTACTTGTAGAGTTAGAAAAGTCTAGCCTTTGGTGTTTCTTGCATTGTATGAGCCATCCTTTGGTCGGTGATCTTCTTTTAGTTTTTTGTGTAGAGGAAGTGGAGCATTTCACAAATATGGTCAGTTTTATCATTCTTGTCTGGTGTGACTGCCTCTTTTCTTTTTGTACAGATACACTTCCTAGACTATGAAACCTCCATTTTGGAGTACTTCATAACGTCCTCTTCTGGGATTTCATTTCAGCACACATGACAATGGATCTTGGTAGGTGTAGAAGGATATGTTTCCACTGATGCAAAATTTGATAGCTGTCCTCTGTTCTTATAGTGTGTCAAATAAGTATTTACATTACCTAGTAAAAAAGTGAAGCACCTAGAAAGGGAGGAGGAAACAAAATGAAACTTCACGCTTTGAGAGTGTATGTGATGTTATTTCAGTGATTATAAAATTGAGTCAGATTTACAAAGAACTTGACAGTATCAATATGATGTTTGCCCACTCTGTCCTGGATGCACCCACTGATTCAGCTGAAATGATGGCTGACAGCTGTTGTATTCTCTTCTGGGGCTGGCTAGCTGACCCACAACTGTTGTAACTGGTTCTTGATATCTTAGATACTGGCACGTGGATGGAATTGCTGTCCAGGCTGATGCCCCACATTATACTGGGGACGGATCTAGGGATCTAGCTGACCCTGGGAGTACCTTAGCATCATGCAGACAGTTCATAGACACATGTGCCATGTGTGGATGAGCACTGTCCTGTTGAGAAATGGAACCATAATATTATCACATGAGAAGTAACATATGAGGATGTAGGATGTCCATCCATATTGTTGTGCCACTGCAGATCCCTCAATCATAATGAGCAGTCACCTGAAGCCGTATCCTATGGCTCAACACATCTTTACCTCAGGAGCAGCATGGTGGTGCCTCTCCAAAACGTTGGAGGAATAGGATCTCTCCCCAGGAGGCCGATGTACTTGCTGACAGTAATCGTCAGGAGTAGTCCGACTACAATTCATTGTGATGCCATTCATCAGCATTCCATGCTTCACAATGATGGCACCATTTCAAAAGCCGCCATTTTTGTTGTGGTGGTAATGGCAGCCTATGTACGGGATGGTGATTCCCAAGCCTGGCTGCTGCTAGTCTCTGACCAGTGGTGCAGGATGATACAGAATGTTACTAGGAGTTCATTATTTGTCCTTTGATGGCAGGTAAATTATGAAGGGGTCGTGATGTTCTTGATGCACAATGTGGTTATCCCCCCTTGCGGTGGTCAGATGTACTCAACCATAAACTTGACAATGAGTAAACCTGTCCTCATGTTCCCGTGCAGTCCAACATTGGACCACTGTCACATCTGAATGCCTCACAAATATGGATATTGCATGATCTGACCAGCCACCCAAACGGAGACCCACAATGAGGTCCCTTCCAAGTTCTGTCAGGTGCTGATAATGCTGTCTCAGACAAGTACATTTCATATCCATGTCCTTCACAGTGATCACTCAATATCTGATGCTGTTCGTATCTCTTATACACCCTACCAGGCCTGTAAAGACCCTAAACACAAGCAACCTGATGCACTTTGTTCTACTTGTCACAAAGAATTGCAGCTGTCATCATTTACATATCTGCTGATGGTGTGTATGTGAATGAAGCTACATCTGAATAATATTGCATCTCAGTACATTGCTCTTAAACATATTTTGATGATTGGTTTGAGTTCCTGGTTGACTTTCATATGGTTCCCAACATTTTCAATGGCTATTGATGGCACTTGAGAATGTTTCTTATTAGTGTTCACTTCTGATTTAGTTGGTTGATTAGAGGTATTGACTGGTTGTCACCTTCCTCTGGTAGAGCTATATACATGATGCTTGTTTCTTCCTCTTTCTTCTATTTGTTGTGTGCTTCATTATTTGAAATTCTTGTTGTTCCATGCCTTACTCTTGAAGATCTGTTGCATTTTCTTCTGAGGAAATGTTCCCTGATGGGGAGTTCTCTTTCATGGAAGCATCAGATGGTTCTTCTTCTTCACTTTCAGGGTGTTGTATGTCTTCTTCTTTGGTAATTTGTCCATTTACACTGAATGTTCCTTGTGTCCAAAGTTCTTGCAGTTGTCATTCCTGTGTACTCCCCTTTTTCAAGACTTTTTTCCAGTGGATTTTGTCTTAGGTTTCGCGTTTTACGTCTGTGTAGACGCTATTTGGAAAGGGAGCGCAGAGATGGGAATTCACCCACAAGTTCCGTCATGTTATATTTTGCCCTTTGCCTACCAGACTGTGAACTTATCATGCAGTGGCAAGGGACCTTGGATCTCTATCTTCCACTCTCTAATGCGCTACAAATCCGTTTGATCTGGATCATTGTGCTTATTATGCACTTTACACAGTCCTGTGTCAAAAGATAAGCTGCTGGCATCAAGCCTGCAACAGCAACATGCATGTGCATCAATCTTGTGACCCTTCATATAGATTGGCCATGCCTGTACCTACTTCCAATAAATGTCAATTTATTCTTGACAGAATGAAATGTCAAAACATTCCACAATGCAATTCAGATAGTGGCATTTCCACGGACCGTTAAACAGAATGGAGTGAGACTGATTTTCAGAACGAAAGTTTTGTCATTGACATTGGTTGTGGACTATGGGAGGGGGAAGGGACTGTGCTGTGATCTGCTAACATAGGAAGTTAACCTAAATTGCCCACACTTACAAATGTCAATAGTATTGGATTTCACCCATCTGCTTCTTATCAGTCTTTATTTTATTATTTTGCTTTGTTTTTGGGACATACTGGAAATGTTCCATGTCTATAATTATTTATCCAAGGAATGTCCTTCCTCAAGAGAGGCCAGATATATGAAACCAAAAACTGATTCCAATTCTCAAAAAACCCTACACTGTGTATAAAAAAGAATATCAATTGATGAAGCAATTTTCATTTTATAATCCCTTTTAACAGTCAGATCCATGCAGGAGAACAATTAACTTTATTTTTTAAAATTTTTTGGTACTTGGAAAGAAAAAAACACGCTGTATGAGATTAACAGTTTCTATGTGTTGCCATATGAACAAATCACCACATACTAGAAGGGCCTCAGTCAGAAAATATCCAGAATGGAATTAAGCACATTTTTGTACTGCATCTTTTAATGCTAGAAGGCACTTAGTTGGATGCTTCAGAAATCATGTCATGTGCAGTAAGATCTTCAGTCAGTGACTGAAGCTCTTCTAACATTTTTATGTTGCCAGACCTGCTTTTGTTATGGTACTTTTTCAAACATATTATCATGGTTTATCTGATGTGGACCAAGTTATACTTATAGTGTTTCTTGCTATATACAGTATGAGGGCTGCTCAATAAAGAATTATAATGATTTTTTTTATGGTCGTAATTTCTCGCACTAAAATTTCATCTTATGATATGTTGTTAGCTTAATGTGCAACAAACACGCCATAGTAGTTTCATTGTTGGGACTCCTGATTTCTGCCTGTGAGGAGCAGGCAAGGTCAAACATGTTCAGTATTGCTTACTGCTGCAATAGACGTAACACGTGGGAATATGCAGCTTTGAAATTCTTCTTTCGTCTCAACAAATCTTCATCTAAGGCCTATACAATTTTACAGGAGGCCTATGGAGGGTCTGTTCTTCCCTACAGCACAGCTTGAAGGTGTTTTAAATGTTTAAAGAGAGGAGACAATCAATTTCAAAGGAAGGTGGAGCCTGTGCTCCAGTTACTGCTCTTACAGAAGAAAAGATCAACACTGCTGCTGTCATTGTAAGAGAGAATCGATGAAGTACCTTAAGATCACTTAATGAAATACTGAACATTTCATTGGGTGCCACGCACAGGTTGGTGACAGAAAAATAACACATGACATGTGTTTGTGCGCTATGGGTTCCAAGACTGTTGATTCTCGAACAAAAGGACATTCGCTTGCAGGTCTGCATGCAGTTAAAGTTGATGTTAGAGGAAGATCCGGAGTTTCTTTCAATGTAATCACTGCTGATGAAATGTGGCTACATCATTTTGATCCTGAGAGCAAACAGCAAAGCTCAGTGTGGAAATCTCCTTCACCGCCAACCCCCAAAAAAGCAAAAGTGGTTGCTTTCTATTGGGAAAGTTATAGTCATCTCATTCTTTGATATTCATGGAATGGTTTATCAGCAGTTGTACCTGCACACACATCAGTATGACAGGTAACTGCTCAGAAAGATTTGTTGAACAAAAAAGTGCCAGCAGAAACACGTTACCATCAAATACTATTAAACGAAAAAATCGTGTGAGAGCAACTTGTAATAAAACTGAAAACGAGACAAAAAAGGAAACAGAGAAGAAGAAGGAAGAAATATACATATTACCGACGAGTCATGGCAAGGGACTGGTTACAATCATATCTGATATGCAGTCCAAATATAAAGTGACTGGAATTTCGAAACCTGGTGCTCCTCTACGAGAAGTGCTGAAAAACTGTGAAAGTTCCGTGAAAAACGACGTCAACTGTGTCATAATTGGAGGGGGAAATGATATCTATAAAAATGAAAGCAGCCTTGCTGTAAGAACACTGAAAGAATCGCTAGGAGAAATTTCACAGGCGAAGGTATTTGTTGTAAACATTCCCTACAGACACGACTTAACAGAAGACTCATGTGTAAACAGAGAAATCATCGCAACAGATCGGAAATTCAGGAAGATTTGTAGCGGTTTTGTGCACACAACTTTCATTGAAGCAACAAGTTCAGTAAGAGAGCATTTTACTAGACATGGACTGCACAGAAACAACCTAGGCAAGACTAGATAACAAATTTGATATTTTCTGTCTGAGTGAACATTGGGTTACTGAGAGTGTACTTCCAGTTGTCAAACTTGATAACTATAATGTCGCAAATAGTTACTGTAGAAAATTGCATATAAGAGGTGGTCTGGCAATATATATTAATCAGTCATTCAGCTGCTCCATTGTTAAGTTGGACCTAGATTATTTATGTGAGGAACAGAACTTTGAAGCCACTGGTATAGTTATGGACAGTCTTAAGTTAGTAACAGTATCCCTTTACAGGTCACCTAAGGGTATCATCAATGTATTTCTAGAAAAATTGGACATGCTGTTAGATGTACTAAGAGGGACCAGATGGTTGCATTATGACATAGTAATTGGTGGAGATCTGAATGCAGAGTTTGATATAACAACACATAAACATACTGTGACTGAGTTGAAAAACCTTCTAAGACAGTGCAATTTGCACTCAATCAATAACAGGCCCACAAGAGATAAAGCATGTCTTGACAATATTTTTGTCAACTTTAATACTACAGAAGAATCATATGATGTTACAGCGTTTCCATTTTCAGATCATGACTTTGTATCTTTAAACTATACAAGTAGGTTCTGTATTGATAATAGTAATATTCCCAAGCCTGTCCCAAAAGTTATAATCACCAGACCTGTCACAGATGACAAAATTGTTCAGCTCTGTAAGTCCCTTGCTGAGAGAGACTGGTTCGACCAATGTCATGGTGACACAAGTTATAGTCTTAGTGCTGATTTGTCAGGGAAGCTATTATTTGAGAGATTTTTTAAAATATTTCTGACACAATTTAATGACAACATCCCCATAAAGAAATGCAAATTAACTGACAAAGGTTTTACAAACAGGGCTACAAACAGACAAAATTCATGGTTCACTAAACAATTATTAAATATGAAAAACCAAGTTATGGTGTTGCACAATATATGTAGCAATCAGAAAACAGAACATGCCGGATTAGCCTATATAAACTGCAGGAATGAGTATAAAGAAGCCATCGTGGAAGCCAAAAAAGCACATAATTTCAATACCATTGATAATTCCACAAATAAGTGCAAAGCTGCATGGAAATTAATAAATGGTGTTGCTAAAGATGTACGAAGCAAAAAAATTACTATAAGTCCCCAAAAGTTCAATGATTTCTTTATTAAATCTGTTGAAGATGTAGGAAATACTGTAATCAAACCTGATATCAATTCATCAGAGTTACTTTCTAAAAATGTTGGCAGAACACCAACAGACACAGGTAAGTTTATGTTCTCCGAGGTCTCACCTAGTCATGTCCTAAGCATTGTAAAACGGATGAAATCTTCAGACAGTGTAGATATATATGACATATCCTGTAATTTACTAAAGAAAGTAATAGACTATATTGTGTACCCCTTAACATTCTGTATAAATAAATGTATATCTGATAGATATTTTCCTGAAGAACTCAAAATGGCTAGGGTAGTTCCAATATATAAAAAGGGAGATATGGACTCACCTTCCAGTTACAGACCATTCTCCATAGGCCCAGCTTTTTCTAAAATACTGGAATGTGTAACTTACCAACAGCTATCTGTCTATTTTCAGAAATTAGGAATTATTAGTGAATCTCAGTATGGTTTTAGGAAAAAGTTGTCTACTGTGGATGCTATAGACTTTGTAGTCAAATACTTACTAGATTAGATTAGATTAGATTAATACTAGTTCCATGGATCATGAATACGATATTTCGTAATGATGTGGAACGAGTCGAATTTTCCAATACATGACATAATTAGGTTAATTTAACAACATACTTAAGTTAATATAACAACTTTATTTTTTTGTGGTTTTTTTGTTTTTCTTTATTTTTTATTTTTATTTTTATTTTTTTTTAATGTTTTTGTTTTGTTTTTTTCTTTTTTTTTCCTTAATTTATATCTAAAAATTCCTCAATGGAGTAGAAGGAGTTGTCATTCAGAAATTCTTTTAATTTCTTCTTAAAAACTTGTTGGTTATCTGTCAGACTTTTGATACTATTTGGTAAGTGACCAAAGACTTTAGTGCCAGTATAATTCACCCCTTTCTGTGCCAAAGTTAGATTTAATCTTGAATAGTGAAGATCGTCCTTTCTCCTAGTATTGTAGTTATGCACACTGCTATTACTTTTGAATTGGGTTTGGTTGTTAATAACAAATTTCGTAAGAGAGTATAAATACTGAGAAGCTACTGTGAATATCCCTAGATCCTTAAATAAATGTCTGCAGGATGATCTTGGGTGGACTCCAGCTATTATTCTGATTACACGCTTTTGTGCAATAAATACTTTATTCCTCAGTGATGAATTACCCCAAAATATGATGCCATATGAAAGCAATGAGTGAAAATAGGCATAGTAAGCTAATTTACTAAGATGTTTATCACCAAAATTTGCAATGACCCTTATTGCATAAGTAGCTGAACTCAAACGTTTCAGCAGATCATCAATGTGTTTCTTCCAATTTAATCTCTCATCAATGGACATACCTAAAAATTTGGAATATTCTACCTTAGCTATATGCTTCCGATTAAGGTCTATATTTATTAATGGCGTCATACCATTCACTGTACGGAACTGTGTGTACTGTGTCTTATCAAAATTCAGTGAGAGTCCGTTTACAAGGAACCACTTAGTAATTTTCTGAAAGACAGTATTGACAATTTCATCAGTTAATTCTTGTTTCTCAGGTGTGATTACTATACTTGTATCATCAGCAAAGAGAACTAACTTTGCCTCTTCATGAATATAGAATGGCAAGTCATTAATATATAATAAGAACAACAAAGGACCCAAGACTGACCCTTGTGGAACCCCATTCTTGATAGTTCCCCAGTTTGAGGAATGTGCTGATCTTTGCATGTTACGAGAACTACTTATTTCAACTTTCTGCACTCTTCCAGTTAGGTACGAATTAAACCATTTGTGCACTGTCCCACTCATGCCACAATACTTGAGCTTGTCTAGCAGAATTTCATGATTTACACAATCAAAAGCCTTTGAGAGATCACAAAAAATCCCAATGGGTGGTGTTCGGTTATTCAGATCATTCAAAATTTGACTGGTGAAAGCATATATGGCATTTTCTGTTGAAAAACCTTTCTGGAAACCAAACTGACATTTTGTTAGTACTTCATTTTTACAGATATGTGAAGGTACTCTTGAATCAAGTGTTTGAGGATAAGGGCTATGCTCAACTCACATTTTGTGATCTAAGCAAAGCTTTTGACTGTGTAAAATATAAGCCACTCCTAGAAAAACTGGAATCCTATGGCATTAGACATAAGAGCCTTAAATTAATAAAATCATATCTTCAGAATCGTAAGCAAGTTGTTTGTGTAGGGAGAGAAATGTCGAGTATAGAACAAGTCAAGGTAGGTGTTCTGCAGGGATCTGTGCTGGGCCCCTTTTTGTTCCTGATAATGATAAATGATCTGCCGTCATTTATCAAGTCCACCACTGAGTTGTATGCAGATGATACATTTCTTCATGCTAGTGATGATTTCAATAGCCTTAAAACTTGTGCAGCAAAGACAATTGACCAAGCATCCTATTGGTTCAAGGCAAATGGATTCCTGCTGAATGAAAACAAAACACAGCAGATGGTCTGTAGTCTTAGAGACAAGCTTCTGTCAGACGATCCAAGTTATGTCAAATTTTTGGGGGTATACATTGATGATAAATTATCTTGTGGTCAACATGTCCAATATATTAGTGGTAAATTGTCAAGAGTTATTTACCTGTTAAGGCGACTTATGGATTGTGTTCCTGAAAAATATGTTAGAACATCTTATTTTTCATTCTTTCAAAGTATAATAACATATGGAATTGTTTTGTGGGGGAACTCTAGCTGTGTATATGACATATTAATACTGCAAAAAAAAGCTATTAGGATAATTACTGGTTCTGCATATAAGGCACACTGTAAACCATTGTTCTGTGAACAGAAAATAATGACTGTTATAAACTTATACATATACTATGTTCTAATTTATACGAAGAAGAAATTACCAGAAACAAAAACCAGAGAAAATGTACATAGCCACAATACAAGAAGGAATAGGTGCCTCTATATTCCTTACCACAGATTGTCAAAGTCACTCAACAGCTACGAAATCATGTGGCACAAATTATTTAATAATCTTCCTCAATCTGTTCAAGAATTACCTGAACAATTATTCAAACAAACAATTCATGACTGGCTAGTCCTTCACCCATTCTATGATATAAGAGAATTTATCGACTGTAATATAATACTATAATGTTAACAACAAACCTGTTGTTTCTTTCAAATTATTAATTGTATTTTAGTATGTATATGACGTCTATTGCTGTAATGGCTGAACAACAATAAATTTATTATTATTATTATTAGTAACTGGACAATACTACAGGGATGTCCTGGAAACATTGCAAGTCCATATCAGACCACATTTCCATGAATCAGGCTGAATGCTGTACTACGATAATGTGCGGCCGCATATTACCAATGTTGTTGCTGAATATCTAGCAAAAATCAGCGTGAACTGCATCCCTCACTCTTTCTAGTCAGGAGTTAGCCCCATGTGACTTTTTTTTTATTCCCTAACATGAAGAAACACCCTTGTGGGAGGTATTATCAATCATCAGAAGCAGTGGTGAAGGCTGCTGCAAAGGCGATTTTGAAGGACCTCTCAAAAAATGGTTTCCAGCATGTATTTAAAGACTGGCAGAAACGCTGGGACAAGTGCATCACATTCATGGGAGACTAATTTGAGAAGGACCATCAAAATTATGAGGATGAGTAAAGGTATGTTGTCAAAAAAAATTATGATCATTCTTTATTGAACAGCCCTTGTACATTGTTTGGATAATATAACAAACAAAACATGATGAAAGAAGAACTAAATACTGGAAGGAAATGGAAAGAAAATAAAAACATGTGGACTAAGAACAGAATTAAACATCCGAAGTTAAAGGAAAAGAGTGTATTGATTATAAAGAGCCAAAAGCATTGGAGAACAGTGCAGGTGAAAATGCCTTTAATATTTATTGTTATATATAGAAATTAATTAGCAAATGAAGCAATAGCTTTGTCAAC
This sequence comes from Schistocerca piceifrons, assembly GCF_021461385.2. Taxonomy (NCBI): domain Eukaryota; kingdom Metazoa; phylum Arthropoda; class Insecta; order Orthoptera; family Acrididae; genus Schistocerca; species Schistocerca piceifrons. The sequence continues at coordinate 28,719,679 of NC_060144.1, forward strand.
CATTACTTATGAAAGTGAAGCAAGGGCAACAACAAGATTCCAAGAAAGTAGAATACAGCTGCAAGAAATGAGATACCTAAGAGGAGTGGAAGGTTGTACAAGGGAACATAAAAAAAGAAATGTGGATATAAGGGAAGATTTAGGAATATATAATCTAAACAAGAAAATAAAGGAAAACAGGAGAAAATGGAAGGAACATGTAGACCGTGTGGGTGGAGGAAGATTCCTGGTAAAGGCTATCAGTTATAAATGTACTGGAGAAGAAATTTAGGAAGGCCATACAAGTTATGGAGTACCATAAGGGCAGTTTGCCTAATACATGAAATTAAGAAGAAGGTGATTAGTATTCATTATCTATAAACAGTTGCTTATTTATTTAATTATGTAACAATGATATTATTAAAATGAATTTTGATCAGAAATTTTGTCACACTCAACAGGTTAGATAGAGTCCTCCATTAGAATCTAATGTGATGAAATAATAATGATTTATGGAATAAGAATATCAATCTATTTTTATTTTAGATGCAAGAGAAAGAATCCTTTTGCAAACATACATGAAGAGAATGAGGTAGATATTTTGATAAAATTACATGACCTAGAAACTTAAGATCAGCAGCACTTATTCCACCTATCATTGATTGATGTTCATATTGTAAAACAGCAAGGAGGATGTTGCATGGAAGAACAGTCACTCATTGAAGTATCTCATCTTATTGGTGACCAGCAAATTGAGGTTTGTCTTCATTTTACGTCTTATATCCCATCACAGTATAAAGAGAGTTAAAAAATAGTGGAACTGAAGGTTTTAGAGAAAATTCCAATGGACAATAGAGGTAAGCATGTTAAACGAACCCTTCCAGCAGAAACAAGAGAAGCTACCTGGCAACAAATTGAAAGTTTTCCACTTAAAGAAAGCCATTATGCTAGTAAGGATATAAAATATTTAGATTCTAGAGTTAATATTCTAGTCATGTATAAGTTGTTTAAGGAAAAACATTTCCAGATTATAATCAGCTATTAATTTTACATGAAGAGTTGGAGGTGAAAACGAGAAACCCTTGCCTTAATGATGGTCGAAGATGATGTGTCACTGGAGAGCTAAGGGCCAAAGAAATGTATACAAGTTTACAGAAGAAGCTAAGAGGACATACGAGTCCCATGTATTTGCTTTTAGCTTTGATTGCAAATGTCCAAATTCCACAGATTGCTGTCCAGGATACATTTTATCTGCAACAGTTGACAGCTCACATATTTTGTATTCATGACATTAAAAAAATAATGCATAGTCACTGAGGTGACAAAAGTTGTTGGATAGTGATATGCACATATACAGGTGGCTGTAGTGTCACATATACAAGATAGAAAAGAGCAGTGCATTGGTGGAGGTGTCATTTGTACTCCAGTGAGTGATACGAAAAGTTTGCAAAATGATTATGGCCACCCAACAGGATTTAACAGGATTTGAATACAGAATGGTAGTTGGAGCTAGACATATGAGACATTCCGTTTCAGAAATCATTGGGGAATTCAGTATTCAGAGATCCACAGTGTCAAGAGTGTGTTCAGAACACCAAATTTCAGTCATTACCTCTGGCTTATGGACAGCATAGTGGCCGATGGCCTTTACTTAATGACCAAGTGGTGTTTGCTTAGGGTTGTCAGTGCTGACAAGCAACACTGGATGGAACAACCAAAGAAGTCAATGTGGGATGTACAATGAACATACCTGTTAGGATAGTGCAGCGAAATTTGGCATTAATGGGCTATGGCAGCATAGGACCAGTGAAAGTGCTTTTGCTAAGATCATGACATCACCTGCAGTGCCTCTCCTGGGCTTGTGACCATATCTGCTGGATCCTAGACAAATGGAAAATTGTGGCCTGGTGAGACAAGTCCCAATTTCCATTGTTAAGAGCTGATGGTAAAGTTCAAGTGTGGCGCAGACCCCATGAAGCCATGGAACCAATTAGTCATTAAGGCAAGGTGCAAGCTAGTGGTTGTTCCACAAAAGCAGCAGCCCATGATGGGGGAAGCAAACTGGGTGGTGCAGGTAAGGAGGAGGCTGGCACAGAGAGGGGGAGGAATAGCAGGGTGAGGTGGGGGACAGTAAAGTGGTGCTTGTGGAAGCATACAGGGACGAGGTGGAGAAACAGTAGGGAAGTTAGGTGCAGTCACGAGGACAGATGGTAGGCAGGGGTGATGGGGTACGGCAATGGACTAGGAGAGAAGTAAAAAGACTGTGGCTGCATTGGTGGAATAGAGGGCTGTGTAGTCAGAATGAGAACAGGGAAGGAGATAGGTGGGTAAAGGATAATGAGTAACGAAGGTTGAGGCCAGAATGGTTACGGGAATGTAAGATACATTGTAGGGAGAGTTCTCACCTGCACAGTCCAGAAAAGCTGAAGTTTATGGGAAAGATCCAGATAGCACAAGCTGTTAAGCAATCATTGAAATGAAGAAAATGCCATGTTGGGTAGCGTGCTCAGAATCTGGTTGGTCCATCTGTTTCTTGGCCACAGTTTGTCAGTGGCCATTCATGCGAACTGGCAGCCTGTTGGTCATTAGGCTGACGTAGAATGCAGCACAGCACAGCTTAGCTAGTAGATCACATGACAGCAACCTGTGAAACCAGTCATGTGATCTACAAGCTAAGCTGCAACCGCTATGCTGCATTCTACGAGGGGATGACAATTAACAAGCTGCCTGTCTACATGAATGGCCACCGACAAACTGTGGCCTAGAAACAGCTAGTCCACTCAGTTGCTGAGCAGATTATGCGAAATGACATTCTTCATTTTAATGACTGCTTCAGCCTGTGCCATCTGGATCCTTCCCACCAACACCAGCTTTTCGGAATTGCGCACTTGGGAACTCTCCCTACAAGATATCCTACACTCCCGTAACCCTTTTCACCTCAACCTTCAGTAGTCATTACCCTTTACCCTCCTATCTCCTTCCCTGTTCCTATTCCAGCCCAACATAGTCTTCTACTCCACCAAAGCACCCATAGTCTTTTTATTTCTTTCCTTTTCTGCTGCCCCTGTCCTCCGTGCCATCTGTTTAACCTCCTGACCACACCTAGCTGTCCTACCCTATCCCCACATCATCTTGTCCCTGTGTGCTCCCACAAGCAGCCCTTTACTGCTCCCACCCCACCCTGCTATCTCTCCCCCTCCCAGCCCGACTCCTACTTGCCCCACCACCCAGTTTGCTTCTCCCATCATGCGCTGCTGCTCGCGGTCTGCCCTCGGCAACGAGAGACGGTGGTCATGTGCATGTGAGTTGCATTTGTGTATGTGTGTGTGTTGTCTATTCCTGATGAAGGCCTGTGTGGCCAAAATCTTTGTTTGACAGTCTTTTTGTTGTGCCTATCTTTAAAACTTTTCATTATTTATAAACATATTAGTATTTTCTGCAATATAGCGTAAGTATATAACTTTGTTGACTTCCTCTGTGTTTGCAAGATTATTGCCTAAATTAATGCAGGCTACTAATATTTATCACTGCTGTGGATTATTAATAATTTTTTTCTGTGTGATTTTACTGTTTCTACAAAAGCTGGTTACTATTATTATCTGTTATCATTACTGTATAATTACTCAGTTTTTATCTTTGTGTATTGCTGATAAATGTATAAGAAATTGTGTTCATTCTGTATAAAACATACAATATGACATGCCTTATATCATTGTAAAATATGATCTACGGACAAAACTACAAGGTGTACAATTTGCTTCCACCATTTGCCGATAGGTCGCAACAGTGGTAAGTAATGGTTGAAAGAAACAGATCGCAGACGTCAGGCAGTTAGCTTGGACCTTGGTCAACATAACCTTATTCAAACATTAGTCGATTTGTGTCTGCATCATAAAGTTGTTCTTGATTGACGAGCCTAACTCTTGTCATTTGTGGGAGGTGTTACTGTTTTGTTTCAATATGAAGAAAACAGTGGCTGAGTCTCATCGAATGCTCTCAAGCACACATGGTAAGGACGCTATTAGTAAAAGAATGTGTTGTGAGTGGTTTCAGTGCTTCAAGAATGGTGATTTTAATGTTGTAGACTGGCATAATGGTGGAAGAGAGAATATTTTTGAAGATGCAGAATTGGAGACATTGCTAAGTGAAGACTCGTATCAAACTCAAGAAGAATTGGCACGATTAGTGGGAGTGACACAGAAAGCCATTTCAAAACTTCTCAAGGCTATGGGTATGACTCAGAAAGAAGGAACTTCGGTCCCATGTGAGCTGAAACCAAGAGATGTTGAACGGCGTTTGTGAACAGTGGCTTCAGAGGCAAAAGCGGAAGGGATTTCTGAATCGCATTGTGACCGGGGATGAAAAATGGGTTCATTACGATAACCCTCATCATCATCATCATCATTTAAGACTGATTATGCCTTTCAGCGTTCAGTCTGGAGCATAGCCCCCCTTATAAACTTCCTCCATGATCCCCTATTCAGTGCTAACATTGGTGCCCCTTCTGATGTTAAACATATTACTTCAAAATCATTCTTAACCGAATCCAGGTACCTTCTCCTTGGTCTGCCCCGACTCCTCCTACCCTCTACTGCTGAACCCATGAGTCTCTTGGGTAACCTTGCTTCTCCCATGCGTGTAACATGACCCCACCATCTAAGCCTGTTCGCCCTGACTGCTACATCTATAGAGTTCATTCCCAGTTTTTCTTTGATTTCCTCATTGTGGACACCCTCCTGCCATTGTTCCCATCTACTAGTACCTGCAATCATCCTAGCTACTTTCATATCCGTAACCTCAACCTTATTGATAAGGTAACCTGAATCCACCCAGCTTTCGCTCCCATACAACAAAGTTGGTCGAAAGATTGAACGGTGCACAGATAACTTAGTCTTGGTACTGACTTCCTTCTTGCAGAAGAGAGTAGATCGTAGCTGAGCGCTCACTGCATTAGCCTTGCTACACCTCGCTTCCAGTTCTTTCACTATGTTGCCATCCTGTGAGAATATGCATCCTAAGTACTTGTAACCGTCCACCTGTTCTAACTTTGTTCCTCCTATTTGGCACTCAATCCGTTTATATTTCTTTCCCACTGACATTACTTTCGTTTTGGAGATGCTAATCTTCATACCACAGTCCTTACATTTCTGATCTAGCTCTGAAATATTACTCTGCAAACTTTCAATCGAATCTGCCATCACAACTAAGTCATCCGCATATGCAAGACTGCTTATTTTGTGTTCACATATCTTAATCTCACCCAGCCAGTCTATTGTTTTCAACATATGATCCATAAATAATATGAACAACAGTGGAGACAGGTTGCAGCCTTGTCTTACCCCTGAAACTACTCTGAACCATGAACTCAGTTTACCGTCAACTCTAACTGCTGCCTGACTATCCATGTAAAGACCTTTAATTGCTTGCAAAAGTTTGCCTCCTATTCCATAATCTTGTAGAACAGACAATAACTTCTTCCTAGGAACCCGGTCATATGCCTTTTCTAGATCTATAAAGCATAGATACAATTCCCTGTTCCACTCATAACACTTCTCCATTATTTGTCGTAAGCTAAAGATCTGGTCCTGACAACCTCTAAGAGGCCTAAACCCACACTGATTTTCATCCAATTGCTCCTCAACTAATACTCGCACTTTCCTTTCAACAATACCTGAGAAGATTTTACCCACAACGCTGATTAAAGAGATACCTCTGTAGTTGTTACAATCTTTTCTGTTTCCATGTTTAAAGATTGGTGTGATTACTGCTTTTGTCCAGTCTGATGGAACCTGTCCCGACTCCCAGGCCATTTCAATTATCCTGTGCAGCCATTTAAGACCTGACATTCCACTGTACTTGATGAGCTCCAACTTAATTTCATCCACCCCAGCTGCTTTATTGCACTGCAATCTATTGACCATTTTCTCCACTTCCTCAAACGTGATCCTATTTCCATCAACATTCCTATCCCATTCTACCTCGAAATCTGAAACATTACTGATCGTATTTTCACCTACATTGAGCAACTCTTCAAAATATTCCCTCCATCTGCCCAAGGCATCCACAAGATTCACCAGCAGTTTTCCTGACCTGTCCAAAATACTTGTCATTTCCTTCTTACCTCCCTTTCGAAGACTGCTAATTACACTCCAGAATGGTTTTCCAGCAGCTTGACCCAATGTCTCCAACCTGTTTCCAAAGTCTTCCCAAGATTTCTTCTTGGATGCTGCAATTATCTGTTTGGCTTTGTTTCTTTCTTCAACATAACTTTCTCTGTCTACCTGAGTTCTAGTATGTAGCCATTTTTTATACGCCTTCTTTTTCCTTTTACAGGCTGCCTTGACTGTGTCATTCCACCAAGCTGTTTGTTTCCTCCTACTTTTACACACAACTGTACCAAGACATTCTTTAGCCACTTCTAGTACTGTGTCCCTGTACCTTGTCCATTCCTTTTCCAATGACTGCAATTGACTACATTCAACTAACTGGTACCTTTCTGAGATCGCTGTTATGTACTTGTGCCTGATTTCCTTATCCTGAAGTTTCTCCACTCTTATCCTCCTACATACGGACCTGACCGTCTGCACTTTCGGCCTCGCAATCCCAATTTCACTGCAGATTAAATAATGATCAGTGTCATCAAAGAATCCCCTGAATACACGTGTGTCCCTCACAGCCTTCCTGAGTTCCTGATCTGTTATTATATAGTCAATGACAGATCTGGTTCCCCTGCTTTCCCAAGTATACCGGTGAATGTTCTTATGTTTGAAAAAGGAGTTTGTGATTACTAAGCCCATACTGGCACAGAAATCCAAGAGTTGCTGCCCGTTCCTGTTGGCCTCCATATCCTCTCCAAATTTACCCATAACCTTTTCATACCCTTCTGTTCGATTTCCAATCCTGGCGTTAAAATCACCCATGAGCAGAACACTGTCCTTGTCCTTTACTCTAACAACTACATCACTGAGTGCCTCATAAAAACTATCCATCTTATCTTGATCAGTCCCTTCACAATGCGAATATACTGACACAATCCTAATTTTCTTGCTAGACACTGTCAAATCTATCCACATCAGTCGTTCGTTTACATACCTTATTGCAACTACGCTGGGTTCCATTTCTTTCCTGATGTAAAGCCCTACACCCCATTGTGCTATTCCTGCTTTGACTCCTGACAAGTAGACCTTGTATTCTCCCACTTCTTATTCTTTCTCACCCCTTACCCGAATGTCAGTAACAGCTAAAACGTCCAGCCCCATCTTACTTGCAGCCTCTGACAGCTCTACCTTCTTCCAAGAGTAGCCTCCATTGATATTAATAGCTCCCCATATCATTACCATTTGTTTGCCAAGTCGTATCTTAGGAGTCCCTGGTTTGTCAGTTAGAGGTGGGACTCCGTCACCTCCAAAGGTCCGAGGCATTTTGCTCTGATTGTTGCCAGCATCATATTTAAAGTACCAGGGAAGCAGGTTGCTGGCCTTACTTGCCCCGAGTCCCATTGGGTTTTACCCCTAACGGCTGAGGAACTAACCGGTGGATTTGGTAGTCTTTGCCGTATGAGCACAAAGGTGACCACGACTCAGAATATGTCCGAGATGCCCAGCCTTATTCCAAAGTAACTGGTATCCCGACTGTCGGGACCACTTACTTGGCCACTCATACGTTGCCCGTGGTTCATGAACTAGGACATGACTACAGGAACCCACACCATGAACCACTACGATAACCCTAAATGCAAAAAATCTTGGGGATATCCCGGCCATGCTTCCACGTTGACGGCCAAAGCGAAAATTCATGACTCCAAGATCATGTCTGCATTTGGTGGGACCAGCTTGGTGTCGTGTACTATGAGGTGTTAAAACCAAGTGAAACAATCACAGGGCTCGTTATCGAATGCAATTAATGCATTTGAGCAGAGCATTAAAAGACAAAGAGCCACAGTACAGCGAGACGCACGATAAAATGATTTTGCAGCATGACAACACTCAACCCCACGTTGCAAAAGAGGTCAAAACGTACTTGGAAACATTAAAATAGGAAGTCCTACCTTACACATTATATTCTCCAGACATTGCTCCCTCTGACTATCACCTGTTTAGATCAATGGCACATGGCCTGGATGACCAACACTTCCGATCTCATGAAGAAGTCACAAATTGGATCGATTTGTGGATCGCTTCAATATATGAACAATTTTTTCGACGTAGGATTCATGCACTGCCCAAAAGATGGGAGAAAGTAGTGGCCAGCGATGGAAAATACTTTGAATGATACATACGTAACCAGTTTGTTTCATTATAGCCTCAAATGTTGGGGAAGAAATGGCAGAAGCAAACTTGTACACCTTTTAAACTAAATCATTTTCAAATACAATCGACGGACAAAAATAAACTAAAATAAACTCTTCTTCAGTTGTCACCTGCTAAGTGGAATGCAAGAAACTGAAATTTTATTTATTTAATTCACTGCTTAAGGGTTGGTTGATATTTGAAGGAATAGAAATGGGTGGAATGCAGTGTCAAAACTTTCCACAATGAATTTCAAATGGTGCCATTCACACAGGCTGCCAAGAGAACTAAACAGGATGGGACAGAACCTGCTGTCAAGGTCACAGTATGGAAGTTTTGACATTGATGGGCAGGGGAGGGAAAGGGAGGGGGCAGTTTCATTGTCTACTAACATCAGAAGCCAACTTGGTTTTGCCACATCCCCACTTTACAGCTGTGTATTTCATTCTTTTGTGGCTTCTTAGTGTTTATTTTATTATTGTGCTTTGTATTTGTATTTATTTACTTGTCCTGTCAATCATGATTTAGTATGCAGTTTATACAAACAATATAGGATAAGTTTTTGCGATATACTGGTATTAAATATGTTCCACAAGAGAAACCAGATATCTGAAAGCAAAAAATAATTCAGGTTTTACAATAACTGAATAGAGATTACACCTGCACTCAGGGATGTAGCCAGAATTTTGTCAAAGGGAGGTTCTGATTAGTTAAAGAGGATCGTACAAAGACTCACATTTTTCATTTATTCTGAAAATTTCCGTAAAGAACAGTAAACCATTATATTTGAATTTGATCTCGGAAGTTTACACCAAGCAGAGATACAGGGTGTTCATTTTAACTGGAGACACTGAAATATCTTGAAAACAACACATCAAATAAAAAAAAAGTTATAATTCAAATTTTTTTCTCTTGGATGGGAACATCTGACATGACATGATATGCCACCACACCCCATGCGTGGCTGACAGAAGGCAACTTTGAAGTCTTCAATGGGAACCCTGTTTTTATTGCAGATTACAATTCTATGGCAAAATCTACATATGTTCTGTCTGAAACATTTTCTTCATTTTGCCACAAATGGGGCTGTAATCACAGGAGTAGAAATGGATACAGAATTGTAATTTATGACATGCTAATCAATGGCCCTTGAATATCCAGTGGCACATGGGACTTCATCTGCATGCTGTGAGGATAGGACAGGCCAGTATTTCGTAACTTGTAATTGGAAACCCCATTTGTAACATTACATTCCTCCAACATATCAAACAGGGGACTATTCAATGCGGCACCGTGGCCATGTAGCAAACTACGACGTATCATAACAGGCAGTGCCCTGTGACTGGAGCTCACATATTGTGCAGACATAGAACAATAGCAGCTCTAAATATTATAGTACTTGTGTAGTGTTTATTGCCCGGATACCTACCTATAATTTGGAGAACAGACGTGCAAGTGGATGACGAACATTGCAACCACAAAAGAAAAAACTGAAATGATCCTGATTTACAGAGGACGTAGGAGAAATTTTGAAACTGCTGTTGCCTTGTATGTCAAGTGTTTTCCAGAGAAAGCTTGCTCTCATTCATTCTTTTATAAGGTTGTGAATACCTTTATGTCTGTTGGCAGTGTAGAGACTGGCAAAAGGAAACAAAGCAAACTTCTTATGGGAGAAGCTAGTGAAATAATTATATTAGTGGCAACCCATGGATAAGCACATTGCAAATACTTCATGATTCCGGTATGTCCATATGTAATATTGTCACAATACTGCATCATCATAAGTATCATTCATACCTTATGTCACTGCGTCAAGAACTTCATGGTGCCAATTTCCATAACTGGGTACTTTGTTGATAGACATGTCAACAAATGTAAATGAACCCAACATTCTTTGCTGAGGTACTATTTTTTGATGAGTCTACAGTCACGAAGCATGGTAGCGTTAACAGACATAGCCTGAATTATTGGAGTGTAGACAAACCCCACTGGTTACAACAAGTTGACCATCAATGTCCTTGGTCGGTTAATATATGGCTTGGCATCACAGGGAACAAATTCATTGATCTATATTTTATTGAAGGCAAACTGAATGGACACAAATATCAATTGTTTTTGGAATAGGAACTACTTGCACTATTGCAGGATGTTACCCTGGATGTTCGACAATGTATGTGGTTTCAGAATGACGGTTACCCAGCACATTACGCAACTAATGCACGGGAAGTGTTAGACCTCATTTACACTAGTCAGTGGATCAGCAGAGGTAGTCCCCCTATTAATTGGTCCACTAGGTCTCTGGATCTGATGTCGCCAGATTTCTTTCTGTGGGGATAGTGTGGATATTTAAAAGATAATGTGTACTATTAAGAGCCAACAGGCTGTAAAGACACGGTTGACTGCATCAAAAATGCCTGTGCTGATATTCCTGCAGATATGCTTCCGTCCTGTGAATGGTCAGTTAAAAAGCAGAAGTTGGCAGTACTGCGATTGAACACTACTCTAATTGAAAAAGTTGAGCAGCGTTCTTCTCGAGACATGGCCACAGTGGCACATTGAGTAGTGCTCTGTTCGAAATGTTGGAGGGATACAACATTGTGAAAGGAGTTTCCAACTAGAAGTTATGAAATGCTGCCCTGTTCTACTCTCACAGCATGGAGGTGGGGTTGCACAAGCCATTGGATATTCAAGGGCCATCAAGTAGTATGTCGTAAATTATGATTGTATGCCCAGTTGTATTTCTTCGATTACAGTGCCATCTGTGGTGAAACAAAGAAAAAGCTTCAGACAAAAGTATGTAGATTTTGGTATAGAATCTTAATCTTCGTTAAAAAAACGAGGGTTCCCATTGAAAATTTCAAAGTTTCCCCCTGCCCTCTACACACGGGGTGCGATGAGGATTGAGTGTGGTATCATTGGATGTCCCCCTCTTGAGACAAACAAATTGGAATTATAACATATTTTTGATCCAGCACGTAGTTTTTGAGATATTTCAATATCTTCATTTAAAATGAACACCCTGTACAATCTTGTTACTTGGGAGTGCTGTTTGTTGGCAAACCACTTAGAAGCAGTTGTGCTCCAATCTCCTTTCACCATCCAAAATCATTTTACAATCTTTCTCTTTCAGTCTGGATATTAGCTGAGGAAATGGCCAGGAATGCACAAGCGCTAATTTTTTGGGACACTGCGATTGTTACTGACAGGGCTTTTGGAATAAAGAGATCTCTGTTTGACAGGGAAGCTGGAATAATTTTTGGTCAAAGGATCTGGAATTGTTCAACCTTGCACTTTCCCCAATTTCCTCATTTAAGTACGCATCTATCACTTTTTGCAACGTAAGAAAGATCATTTCCTGCATTAAATAATGTCTCGGTAGACAGATACACAAACGTAAATGAGGAGCATTTGGATTATTATTTATTTATCAAATGGCTTTTAGTGCCAGGAGTCTCCGAAGACATGCTTAGCTCATTTTAATGCAGTTCTTTTACTTCAAGCAGAGGGACTGCATCTTTAAGGGAATTGGAATTTGCCAGGAAAGAAAGGTGTTTGGAAGGAACTGGCTGTGGGATATAGTAAGGGAACACTCTCAGCATTTGCCTAAACTGAAAACAGGAAGCCACTGAAAATTACCTTCAAGGTTACTGGTGGATGGATTCAAACCACCTTGCCTCCTGAATCCAGGGATTGTCCGTGCAGCAGCTTAACACTTAGAGCTACCCAAAGGTGGTGGAGAATTTGGAAAAATTGGGTGTTGTAGATTGTTGTAAAATAAAATAAAATGCATCATAACAAAAACTGAATTCTCACATTGCATGTTTCTCCTTTAATTGTGCATGGTTAGTCATTTGATAGTGCATGAATAAGGGCATATTTTAAGGTTTAATAGTATATGAATTGCTGGATTCATTTATTGTAGTATAAAAAGAACATAAATAGATTTTGAACGAAAGGGGGAGGGAGGGATAATAATAATGGTTTATAATAATTTGTCCATAATAACTTTTACAGTCGTGGACATAGTCAGTCAGCACATACATGAACAATAATAATAGTTTAGTAGTAGAAATAAAGTACATATGACATTAAAAATCCTTGATGGAGTACAAACATTTAGCAATTAACAGCTGCTTTAATTTTATTTTAAATATGTTTCCTTTTAACATTTTTATGGTATTTGGCAGTCTGTTGTAAAAAAATCTTCCAGCAGAAAATGGATTATGATCGACTGCTTTTTTATTTCTGAATTTTATGTGGTAATCCTCTTTCTTCCTTGTATTATAACTATGGATATCACTATTTATTATACTGTGCTCCATATTTTCTTTTATAAACAGTATAGCCCTTAGAACATATAATGAATACACTGTTAGTATATTATACTTAATGAGGTATTCTATACATGATTGACATTTACTAATATTCGCTATTATCCTAATTGCTCTCTTCTGGGCTCTAAAAGCCCTATCCATGAATACCGTTGGTGCCCCACCCCAAATCTCAATACCGTATTGTAGGTGGGAGTGTATAATACCAAAATAGATTTGTCTTAAGACTGGTGACGCATTTTAGCAGGTAGGTATGAGACGAGATTTTTTTACACATGTAGCTGATGTGCTCCTTCCATGTAAGATGTTCATCAACTATAATACCCAGGAATTTATGTTTATCAATTGTTTTAATTGATAACTCTGGCTCAGTATCCACTTGTCTTGATTTATAACTTAGCAAAAACTCCATTAGAATTGTCTTTTCCTTATTTAATGCCAATTTATTTTTAGTCATATATTCTGTGATGAGGCTAGTGTTATTCATATTATTTTGCACTGCTAGCTGTTTTGTAGGGCCCCAGCTTACGAAGGAGGTGTTGTCGGCATAATTCACAAGGTCTGCATTTTTTGGAATTATTATATCATTGATGTACACAATGAACAGAAAAGGCCCAATAATACTTCCCTGAGGCACTCCACAGTTAAGAATTTTATAAGATGATTTTACTGTTTGTATAAGTCCCCCAGGTGTATGATACAACTTAACACATTGTCTCCTGTCAGCAAGGTACGATCTTAACAAATCTAATGCCACTCCTCTGACTCCATAAGTCTTTAACTTATGTAGAAGAATGGAGTGATTTACAGTATCAAAAGCCTTAGATAGGTCTAGAAAGGTGCCAATAACTTTGTTTCCATTATAAAGTTATCCTACCCCCATGAACCATGGACCTTGCCATTGGTAGGGAGGCTTGCGTGCCTCAGCAATACAGATGGCTGTATCGTAGGTGCAACCACAACGGAGGGGTATCTGTTGAGAGGCCAGACAAACGTGTGGCTCCTGAAGAGGGGCAGCAGCCTTTTCAGTAGTTGCAGGGGCAACAGTCTGGATGATTGACTGATCTGGCCTTCCAACAACAACCAAAACGGCCTTGATGTGCTGGTACTGCGAACAGCTGAAAGCAAGGGGAAACTACAGCCGTAATTTTTCCCGAGGGCATGCAGCTTTACTGTATGGTTAAATGATGATGGCGTCCTCTTGGGTAAAATATTCCGAAGGTAAAATGGTCCCCCATTCAGATCTCCGGGCGGGGACTACTCAAGAGGACGTCGTTATCAGGAGAAAGAAAACTGGCATTCTACGGATCGGAGTGTGAAATGTCAGATCCCTTAATCGGGCAGGTAGGTTAGAAAATTTAAAAAGGGAAATGGATAGGTTGAAGTTAGATATAGTGGGAATTAGTGAAGTTTGGTGGCAGGAGGAACAAGACTTTTGGTCAGGTGAATACAGGGTTATAAATACAAAATCAAATAGGGGTACTGCAGGAGTTGGCTTAATAATGAATAAAAAAATAGGAGTGCGGGTAAGCTACTACCAACAGCATAGTGAACGCATTATTGTGGCCAAGATAGACATGCAGCCCATGCCTACTACAGTAGTACAAGTTTATATGCCAACTAGCTCTGCAGATGGTGAAGAAATTGATGAAATGTATGATGAGATAAAAGAAATTATTCAGGTAGTGAAGGGAGATGAAAATTTAATAGTCATGGGTGACTGGAATTCGAGAGTAGGAAAAGGGAGTGAAGGAAACATAGTTGGTGAATATGGATTGGGGGAGAGAAATGAAAGAGGAAGCCGTCTGGTAGAATTTTGCACAGAGCATAACTTAACACTTGGTTCAAGAATCATAAAGGAAGGTTGTATACCTGGAAGAATCCTGGAGATTCTAAAAGGTATCAGATAGATTATATAATGGTAAGACGGAGATTTAGGAACCAGGTTTTAAATTGTAAGACATTTCCAGGGGCAGATGTGGACTCTGACCACAATCTATTGGTTATGAACTGTAGATTAAAACTGAAGAAACTGCAAAAAGGTGGGAATTTAAGGAGATGGGACCTGGATAAACTGACTAAACCAGAGGTTGTACAGAGTTTCAGGGAGAGCATAAGGGAACAATTGACAGGAATGGGGGAAAGAAATACAGTAGAAGAAGAATGGATAGCTCCGAGGGATTAAGTAGTGAAGGCAGCAGAGGATCAAGTAGGTAAAAAGACTAGGGCTAGTAGAAATCCTTGGGTAACAGAGAAATATTGAATTTAATTGATGAAAGGAGAAAATATAAAAACGCAGTAAATGAAGCAGGCAAAAGGGAATACAAACGTCTCAAAAATGAGATCGACAGGAAGTGCAAAATGGCTAAGCTGGGATGGCTAGAGGACAAATGTAAGGATGTAGAGGCTTAACTCACTAGGGGTAAGATAGGTACTGCCTACAGGAAAATTAAAGAGACCTTTGGAGGAAAGAGAGCCACTTGTATGAATATCAAGAGCTCAGATGGAAACCCAGTTCTAAGCAAAGAAGGGAAAGCAAAAA
Source organism: Schistocerca piceifrons (assembly GCF_021461385.2). NCBI lineage: Eukaryota > Metazoa > Arthropoda > Insecta > Orthoptera > Acrididae > Schistocerca > Schistocerca piceifrons. The sequence goes on from NC_060144.1 coordinate 28,734,819, forward strand.
GGTGGAAGGAGTATATAGAGGGTCTATACAAGGGCGATGTACTTGAGGACAATATTATGGAAATGGAAGAGGATGTAGGTGAAGATGAAATGGGAGATACGATACTGCGTGAAGAGTTTGACAGAGCACTGAAAGACCTAAGTCAAAACAAGGCCCCGGGAGTAGACAACATTCCATTGGAACTACTGACGGCCTTGGGAGAGCCAGTCCTGACAAAGCTCTACCATCTGGTGAGCAAGATGTATGAGACAGGTGAAATACCCTCAGACTTCAAGAAGAATATAATAATTCCAGTCCCAAAAAAAGCAGGTGTTGACAGATGTGAAAATTACCGAACTATCAGTTTAATAAGTCACAGCTGCAAAATACTAATGCGAATTCTTTACAGACGAATGGAAAAACTGGTAGAAGCCGACCTCGGCGAAGATCAGTTTGGATTCCGCAGAAATGTTGGAACACGTGAGACAATACTGACCCTATGACTTATCTTAGAAAATAGATTAAGGAAAGGCAAACCTACATTTCTAGCATTTGTAGACTTAGAGAAAGCTTTTGACAATGTTGGCTGGAATTCTTTCAAATTTTGAAGGTGGCAGGGGTAAAATACAGGGAGTGAAAGGCTATTTACAATTTGTACAGAAATCAGATGGCAGTTATAAGAGTCGAGGGGCATGAAAGGAAAGCAACGGTTGGGAAAGGAGTGAGACAGGGTTGTAGCCTGTCCCCGATGTTATTCAATCTGTATATTGAGCAAGCAGTAAAGGAAGCAAAAGAAAAGTTCGGAGTAGGTATTAAAGTCCATTGAGAAGAAACAAAAACGTTGAGGTTCACTGATGACATTGTAATTCTGTCAGAGACTTAAAGTAGTGAAGGAGTTTTGCTATTTGGGGAGCAAAATAACTGATGATGGTCGAAGTAGAGAGGGTATCAAATGTAGACTGCCGTAAGTACTTGGAGATGAAGAAGCTTGCACAGGATACAGTAGCATGGAGAGCTGCATCAAACCAGTCTGAGGACTGAAGACAACAACAACAACAACAACAACATCAAGTTTATTCAATACTGCTTGAATAAATGTGGCTATGGCTGTTATTGTTGACTTGCCCTTCCTGAAACCGTGTTGAGAACTTTTTAATATATTGATTCCATTTGATCAAGAAATAGTCTTTCCAACGACTTACGAAGTTCTGATGTCAATGAAATAGGCCTATAATTTTGTACATCAGTAGTTTTTCCCTTTTTAAGCACTGCTCTTATTTCAGTGACTTTTAACAAGTCAGGAAATGACCCCTGTCTGAAAGAGCTGTTTATTAAATGTTGCAGTGGCTTTATTAACTCATTACTGCATTCTTTCAGAAATTTTGCTGAGATGTCATCCCAGCCACTGGGTGTACTTGCTTTTAAGTTGGAAATGGTTCTCAGGATTTCCTGTTCTGTAACACACCTCAGGAAGAATGAATTACTGACATTACTGGGATTACTGGGATTTAGCACCTGCGGTGGGTTGATCACATCCTCCTTACTCATCTTACTAAATTGATCTATGAATCTCTCGCATACTTCTTTTGGGTCACTAACCAATTTTTCATTGCCCCTTAGTATTATGTTGTTACACAATGCCTTGTCATGCATAAGGGGCACTGTTGGCTCAGCCCACTGAAAAAATCTTTTAGAAATGAACAAACTACAGAATGTGCTGTCATCACACACCCTATTCACTCTCCACAAATCCCTCCCCATTGTTCTGTATCAGAACTGATTTTCATAACTGAGTACTGCTGGGTGACCAGATTGGATGATATTTTGCCATTTCAGCTACTAATGCTACATTATTGAACAAAATTTTTAAAGATATGCAAACAGTCACCATTTGGATGATATTTTTAGTGATCAACACAATTTTGGAGTGATACAGCCAAATCCAGTTGTATTTTTATGCACTAATTTTAATTTTATGTCATTTGTTATGCCTTGTGGAATACTGACATATTAGAATCTCAAAGTTCTATCAGCCTCCAAATAACAACTCCAATGCTAACATTAAACTGCTATAGATAGATAATTAGGCTATTATAATACTGCATACATAGTTTTAACTTATCATAATGGTAGTGGATGAATCAAAACTGGTTTTCCTCTTCTTTCTTGTTACAAACTTATCTATAATTAGAAACTATCACAACAATATGCAGCACAAAAACAGTAAAGAGTAACACTTACATTACATTAAAGTGGAAGTAAGAACTGAACTGATTAAAGAGAGAGACAGAGAGAGAGAGAGAGAGAGAGAGAGAGAGAGAGAGAGAGACTGAGCTCAAGCAAAGCAAACAATTGTTCTTGGGTAAAACAGGGGTGGGAGATAGCTGATGTGTAGATATGGATGTATAGATAGTTCAGATCTATTGTTGGCCTTGCTGACTATTGATAGTGCAAATTCCATTTCCATCATATGACTGAAAATCAAAAATCTTTCAATTTCACTTCATGGCAACTAGCTCTCGTGTAATTTTACGTAGTTGATGGGGGGCAGTCTGGACACCTTGGAACCCCAACCCCCCTTTGGCTTAGTCCTTGCACACTGAGAAGAAAAAGAGCATGGCGAAGCAGTTTTTATTAAAAACCTTTTTTAAGAGAAAAGTAGGTTGTATAAGAAATACTATGGTTTCTGAATTATATGCTACATAGGAAAAAAAAGACACAATTTATAAGATAAACAGGCTCTATGTATTCTCTCACAAAAGTTATTTGATGGATTCGTATGTAATCCTATACATTTTTACTGGCAAGTAAATGTTGAAAAGTTATTTCACTTCACATCAGTTACCGTACGAAATTGATCAAGAATATCCATTATGAAGTTCACTTATGCCATTAATAAACTTTATCATTTCTAGTTACTGTAGTTTGACGTTTTGTGTTACAAATGGTATCATCATAACATCACCTTTGCAGTATTGGGCTAAGCAGATTGACTTGTGTTGATGTTATTATCTGCTGTGGATGTGGTCTTCACAGCTGACTGCTGGTTAGTGTGCCTCAGTCGGGCACTGTCGGAAATGTTCATCAGCTCTTGAGGCTCGAAGTCCTTGTGCATCTGTGGAGAATCCTGTGTAGCCATTAAATTTACACAGGGAACATTATATTGTTGTTCTGCTCCCTGTCATTGTCATGGAATTTCATAAAGTCTGTCAGCCAAATACAAATTAATCTCCTTCGAATCATATTCCCTCGGCTGACCAAAGAGTGTTGTACAGCATGATACTTGGAGAGACAGCCTCTCATATGTGCTGCCACAGTTGTGAAAGTTTTTTTCCTACCAATTCTGTCTTACCATGTCGTTGAAGTAATTAAGATTTTCTGATGTTGAATTTTCCAATGGTTGGAGGAGCATGGATGATATCACTGATTACATGAGCATAGTTTGCAATTGTATTCCGTAAGGCCACAAACTTAGGTGTGTCTTCTATAATGCTATGGCTTTCTAAAATAAATTCAGGAATTTGAAGCCACAGTGCAGTATATTCTGGTTGAAAGGCCAGTAATTTAAGTATATCAGGAGGTCATAATGGAAATACATTAAAGTTCAGATTGCACTGTGATGGCATTTTCAGTCCAAGCTTGTGGCACATTCATGGTGCGGAAACAAATGTTGAATAGATCTTGTGAGGCCCAGCCGTCTGGACTGCGTATTGTGTAACGAATGGATTCGACTGGAATGGAACCAACATGTAAATATCCATATGTATTCCTTGCACTGTCATACTTTTGTCATCTGAACTGAATGCTGGTGATGAGTAATACTAAGAGTTTTGGGTGAGACATGGCTGAATAGGTCCATTTGATGTGAATGTTGTACTTATCTTTGTTCGGCATTTGTATTCTTGATAAAACGATGCTTTAGCACAACACATTCATGTTTCAGTTCTGTTCTTTGTTGTTCAGGTGGCCCAAAAATGTTTATCTTTTCACTGTGGAAGAGGTTACCCTGAAGCATCTGCACAAAGAATGGGTGTCCTCTTATATTCTCCATAGCTGGTGTAGACACTGGAGCTGTAGAGCATATTTGAAAGGTGGAGTCTAAATTTGTTGCACTTTCAGGTCTTATTTTATTGATCACTTTAGTATACTTTTATTGCATTATAATTAGATGTATGTAACAAACAAGGAAGTTCCTAGACAATAGAGTAGAACAAAAGACAAAGATAAATGATAACACACTTCACCAAAGCAAAGTGTGTTATTAATTTAAGAACTGTAATCTAAGATTAAAAGTGTTTTGTTGTTGGCTATCAGTTAAAAGTTTGGGAAAATTGCTTGCAATAAATAAGGAATTGTTGTCCTCAGCTTGTTGATGTCTTGAAAGCTCTGATTTACAACACTTCTTTTGTTTACTGTTTAAGCTTTGCTAGTGTAAGTTTATGTCATGGTCTTGCTTATGAATTTCTGCTTTTCGTTTCACAAAATCATTTTCCACACACTCCACATTGTTTTCAGAGGTTTTTTCACTTCATTTTACAAACCACTTAGATGACTGCAATTAGTATTTTTCTGATCTTGCATTTGAATTGAGGACTGTGTTTAGCTTTGTATTTATTGCTGAGCTATTTGATTGCTAGTTCACTTTTTAACTGAACAAGATTTTTTGCTAACTAGTAATTGTTAGCACAATTCTCTAACCTCTGTACCTTTTTCTCCAAAAAGTTTGTCTCACCTGCCCTTGCCGGGTTCACAATGAAACTTAATTCTCATGTCACAGCATGAATTTCACACACGTGTGTGAGTTGCATTTGCATGAGTGTGTGTACATGTGTCTGTTATTTATTTTTGACGAAAGCCTTGCTGACTGAAAGCTTATTTGTGACAGCCTTTTTGTTGTGCCTATCTGTGACTCATCATTTCTGCTATATGATGACTACCAACTTTCCTTTTCATAACAATAAAACTTACTATTAAATTCATATGCAATAAATTCTAGTTTAATACCTTTAGATCTCATCTCTAAATAACAGGTAGGTGAGTACATATTTTAACTTAAAAACTTTTAAAAAACTATATATGACAGGAAAAAGATAACTTTATTTATTTATTTATTTATTTTTTTCCGACATCTGTCTTGTGGCTGTTTTCATGGGGCGCATGAAGAGTTCCTCTTCTGTGCCAATCTTTTTACCTCAGGGTAACATTTGCAGTTTACATCCTCAATTATTTGCTGGATGTATTCCAATCTCTGTCTTGCTCTACAGTCTTTACCCTCTACTGTTCACTCCAGTAGACTGGTTCCAAACCTTTCTTAGAGCATTACCCCTGAGTGCAACCAGATATTAAATAGTACTCCTCCCTTCCCACCTTCCCCCTACAACCACTCTGCCCACCGTCACCAACTTTAGCACCTAAATAAACTTAAGAATGAAAAAGAACTTCCTTTGAACACTTTTATTTTAAAAAGAGCAAAAGATGAATGATAGTTTTGTGGGTGTTTTACAGTCACAAACTAATGAGTCAATGAGACAACTGATAATGCTTATGTTTAATAACCATTTTTATATTTGAGTTGCTTTCAGTAAGTGCACTTCATAAATCATGCTGCAGATCCATTCAGTTACTTGTTTTAACAAGAATATTGTTATTCAGTCCTGGGCATTGCAATTACTTGTTTTTATTTCCATTGCTGACATAGTCAAATAACTACTTTCACATCTATAAATCTTGGAATCCCACATTTCTTTTCCACGTGTCATGTGTCGTGTTTGGGTAGAGAGAGAGAGAGAGAGAGAGAGAGAGAGAGAGAGAGAGAGGTGAAGCAACTCCCAGTGTAATGCGAGTACTATCTGCTCCTCTTTCTCAGATAAGAAAGCTAACTAGTAAAGTGAGGGTAGGCACTTGTTACAAAACATGCTTTTCCTGTGCTACTACTTTCTCTAATGGCACTTGCTCCACTTGCATCTCCATTTAAAATGTGCCAAGTTAAACTGTATGCACTACACTTACTGTTTGTAACTCATTTGATTGCTGGATTCCTTAATTCTGAACTGGGAAATTGGAAGACTTCAGGCTGTTACTACTTTGTGTGTGCCCACTCTAATAATAATTAATAATAATAATAATACTGTGTACAGCACTATAGTAGCCCTTATGCAGGGTGTCCCAGGAGGAATGGCCAATATTCAGGTATGTGACAGGAATGATCATTTGAAGCAGAAAAGTCTAGTGAACATAGGCTCTAGCATGCATACCTTAAGAGCTACGAGCACTTCTTCATCTTAGATACTGTGAAGCAAATCTCTTCTACTGCAGGCTCCTTCTTTCCATATTTTGGGAGGAGACAGCATCAAGCAAAACAAGAAAAACTTGTTTAGTACACAGGGCTCTAGAATGCATAACTTGAAGCTCTATGGGCACTTGATCAGTGATAGAAGAGTGTGTTTGACACCAGTAAAGATGAACCAGTGCTCGTAGCCATTAGGTATGCAGTTTGCAGCCCATGTTTACTTGACTTTTTGTCTCATTTTGGTCCATACTACCTCTTCGCAAAATATGTGAAGGGGTTTGAAGTAGAAGAGATGTGCATCACAGTGTCGAAGATGAAGAAGTGCTGATAGTTCTTAAGGATGCATTTATACCCTATGTTTACTAGACTTTTTTTGCTTCAAATGATTGTTGCATTTATATCCCAGAAATTGACCATTCCTCCTAGGACACACTGCATATTGTTGTCCAACTGTCAATTAGTTTATTTATCTATTTTTAAGTGAGTAATGGAGTAATTTCTGGTCTATTGCAGAAGCTGTCTACAACTTGGAGAAGACGTTTTCATGAGATATTTAGCATTGGTTACATATCTGTCTCACTTTTACCATGATCAGTGTGTGGCACAAAGCACAAAGTATGTGTGTAGCAGGTGGACTATGTGTGAAACTTGTGATCTCCATAAACCCTAGTGATTGAGAAAAAAAATAATTATTGATATCTTACATATTCAACATTAATCTTACAAAATTGTGATAGTAGTAAAAATCCTATAAAAATAATTTACTTTAATCACTGAATCACAATCAAACCCTTTTGTTTTAATCCCTCAGAAAATTTCATTTTACCCCTGGGGATATATTACCTCTAGGTTGGGAACCACTTCTCAAGTAGCATGGAAGTATTATTTCCTATCATCCCATTCCTACTTCTTGTCAGTGTTTTCTATATATTCCTTTCTTCACTGATTCTGCAGAGGAACTCCTCATTCTGTACCTTATCAGCTCACGAAATGTCAACGTTCTTTTTGTAGCACCATAACCCAAATGCTTCAATCATTTTCTGTTTTGATTTTGCCACAGTCCATATTTCATGACCATAAAATGCTGAGTTTCAAATGTACATTTTCAGAGATTTCTTCATCAAATTCGGGCCTATGTTTGATATTAGAAGACTTTTCTTGGCCAGGAAAGCACTTTTTACCTTTGCTAGTCTGCTTTTTATGCCCTCCTTGCTCCATCCATCATGGGTTATTTTGCTGCCTGTTGTTGTTGTTGTGGTCTTCAGTCCTGAGACTGGTTTGATGCAGCTGTCCATGCTATCTATCCTGTGCAAGCTTCTTCATCTCCCAGTACCTACTGCAACCTACATCCTTCTGAATCTGCTTAGTGTATTGATCTCTTGGTCTCCCTCTACGATTTTTACCCTCCACGCTGCCCTCCAATGCTAAATTTGTGATCCCTTGATGCCTCAAAACATGTCCTACCAACCGATCCCTTCTTCTAGTCAAGTTGTGCCACAAACTTCTCTTCTCCCCAATCCTATTCAATACCTCCTCATTAATTACGTGATCCTACCCACCTTATCTTCAGCATTCTTCTGTAGCACCACATTTCGAAAGCTTCTATTCTCTTCTTGTCCAAACTGGTTATCGTCCATGCTTCACTTCCATACATGGCTACGCTCCATACAAATACTTTCAGAAACGACTTCCTGACACTTAAATCTATACTCGATGTTAACAAATTTCTCTTCTTCAGAAACGATTTCCTTGCCATTGCCAGTCTACATTTTATATCCTCTCTACTTCGACCATCATCAGTTATTTTACTCCCTAAATAGCAAAACTCCTTTACTACTTTAAGTGTCTCATTTCCTAATCTAATCCCCTCAGCATCACCCGATTTAATTTGACTACATTCCATTATCCTCGTTTTGCTTTTGTTGATGTTCATCTTATATCCTCCTTTCAAGACACTGTCCATTCCGTTCAACTGCTCTTCCAAGTCCTTTGCTGTCTCTGACAGAATTACAATGTCATCGGCGAACCTCAAAGTTTTTATTTCTTCTCCATGGATTTTAATACCTACTCCGAATTTTTCTTTTGTTTCCTTTACTGCTTGCTCAATATACAGATTGAATAACATCGGGGAGAGGCTACAACCCTGTCTCACTCCTTTCCCAACCACTGCTTCCCTTTCATGCCCCTCGACTCTTATAACTGCCATCTGGTTTCTGTACAAATTGTAAATAGCCTTTCGCTCCCTGTATTTTACCCCTGCCACCTTCAGAATTTGAAAGAGAGTATTCCAGTTAACATTGTCAAAAGCTTTCTCTAAGTCTACAAATGCTAGAAACGTAGGTTTGCCTTTTCTTAATCTTTCTTCTAAGATAAGTCGTAAGGTCAGTATTGCCTCACGTGTTCCAACATTTCTACGGAATCCAAACTGATCTTCCCTGAGGTCTGCTTCTACCAGTTTTTCCATTCGTCTGTAAAGAATTCGCGTTAGTATTTTGCAGCTGTGACTTATTAAATTGATAGTTCGGTAATTTTCACAACTGTCAACACCTGCTTTCTTTGGGATTGGAATTATTATATTCTTCTTGAAGTCTGTGGGTATTTCGCCTGTCTCATACATCTTGCTCACCAGATGGTAGAGTTTTGTCATGACTGTCTCTCCCAAGGCCATCAGTAGTTCCAATGGAATGTTGTCTACTCCCGGGGCCTTGTTTCGACTCAGGTCTTTCAGTGCTCTGTCAAACTCTTCACGCAGTATCATGTCTCCCATTTCATCGTCATCTACATCCTCTTCCATTTCCATAATATTGTCCTCAAGTACATCGACCTTGTATAAACCCTCTATATACTCCTTCCACCTTTCTGCCTTCCCTTCTTTGCTTAGAACTGGGTTGCCATCTGAGCTCTTGATATTCATACAAGTGGTTCTCTTCTCTCCAAAGGTCTCTTTAATTTTCCTGTAGGCAGTATCTATCTTACCCCTAGTGAGACAAGCCTCTACATCCTTACATTTGTCCTCTAGCCATCCCTGCTTAGCCATTTTGCACTTCCTGTCGATCTCATTTTTGAGACGTTTGTATTCCTTTTTGCCTGCTTCATTTACTGCATTTTTATATTTTCTCCTTTCATCAATTAAATTCAATATTTCTTCTGTTACCCAAGGATTTCTATTAGCCCTCATCTTTTTACCTACTTGATCCTCTGCTGCCTTCACTACTTCATCCCTCAGAGCTACCCATTCTTCTTCTACTGTATTTCTTTCCCCCATTCCTGTCAATTGTTCGCTTATGCTCTCCCTGAAACTCTGTACAACCTCTGGTTCTTTCAGTTTATCCAGGTCCCATCTCCTTAAATTCCCGCCTTTTTGCAGTTTCTTCAGTTTCAATCTGCAGTTCATAACCAATAGATTGTGGTCAGAATCCACATCTGCCCCTGGAAATGTCTTACAATTTAAAACCTGGTTCCTAAATCTCCGTCTTACCATTATGTAATCTATCTGATACCTTTTAGTATCTCCCGGATTATTCCAGGTATACAACCTTCTTTCATGGTTCTTGAACCAAGTGTTAGCTATGATTAAGTTATGCTCTGTGCAAAATTCTACAAGGCGGCTTCCTCTTTCAATTCTTCCCCCCAATCCATATTCACCTACTATGTTTCCTTCTCTCCCTTTTCCTACTGACGAATTCCAGTCACCCATGACTATTAAATTTTCGACTCCCTTCACTACCTGAATAATTTCTTTTATCTCATCATACATTTCATCAATTTCTTCATCATCTGCAGAGCTAGTTGGCATGTAAACTTGTACTACTGTAGTAGGCATGGGCGTTGTGTCTATCTTGGCCACAATAATGCGTTCATTATGCTGTTTGTAGTAGCTAACCCGCACTCCTATTTTTTTATTCATTATTAAACCTACTCCTGCATTACCCCTGCTGCCTAGATAGCAGAATTCTGTAACTTCGTGATCATCACTTGTGATATTAAGTTTCTCACTACTCTCATTTCTGTTACTTTCCATTACTTTCGTTTACTCTCAATCGATATATAATCATAAGACTGTTCACTCCATTCAGTAGATCTTGTAATTCTTCTTTACTTTTACTGACGATAGGTATGCCATCAATGAAATGTACGACTAATATATTTTCACCTTGAATTGCAATGCCACTCTTGAATTTTTCTTTTATTTCCATAAATAATTATTCAATGTATAGATTGAACAGTAAGGGCGAAAGACTACCTCCCTGTCTTACACAGTTTTCAATCGGAAAACTTTCTCTGGTATTTCAGCAGATATTTGCAATTTCATTTTTGCAATGTGTAGATAGAGGCAACCCAAGGAAATGCTGCTCAACACATCTTTCATGCGACGCCAGCATCAACGGAAAGCATGTTTGTTTCCCATTACAAACAAAATAATTTGCACTAGACTAACGTGGAACCGCTCTTTCGAATGAGCACATAAGATTCCGCTTTAAAAATAATTTTGTTTGTAATGGGAAACAAACCTACACTTTCTGCTGACACTGGGCATTGCATGAAAGACGAAATGAGCACTATTTATATGGAATAACCCGAGCTGCTCAACCCATGAACTAAATTTCAAATATCTGCTGTAACACTAGAGATTTTTCTCCTGAAATCTCTTATGAGTGACGGCCTGTGTAAGACTGTGCTCTCTCAATGAGTTCTTTCCTTTTTGTTGACTTCACACAGAATACGGCTCAAATTTCTGTGAGTAAAACGAAGGGAACTCATGTTTATTGTCTTACTTGTCACAAGTAATTTGCTGTTTATTTGGAACATTCCGCGACTTTCAATGGCGTGGTTAATAGGAACCTAACAGCACAACTTAGAGTCTAACGCAGACTGTGGCACAACTAGAGTGATTCCGCATCATACTGCAGTTGCATTTGTCAACTCTCAAGTTTTTAGTGGCGCAACTTACGAGACGCAACTTTTCTCCATGCCACAAAAAATTCAACTAGGTTGTACCACAGTCTAACATAACAGTCGCGACACTTCGCCTCGATTTTGTTGCCTACCGCGCCGGCAGCGCCCAAAGTGGCCAGTAACTTAAACTGTGAGTTCGGCGCGATCGTGAAAGCGAACAGTGGTTGCTTATTTTGATTTCTACAATGGCATTCACATGCGGGAGCGTCTGTAACGCAATAAATTGCAGCAACAACAGGAAGAAGACACCACAGCTGTCTTTTTTTAGGTTTCCTAAGGATCCTGAGAGGTATATACCATCATGTTACTGTGGCAGACCACAGCTGTCTCTTCTTAGGTTTCCTAAGGATCCTGAGAGGTATATACCATCATGTTACTAAACTGTATCGTCAGAATTCACTTGCAAACTACATGTGTGTTAATAATTAATGTTAATTTAATCCGGTATTTTTTGAAATTAAACGTGTTTTCCAGCCTCCAGCACGAGTGCAAACAAGGCTGGGCTCTGTTAAAGACAATCTCGGCCGGAGGAGACCAGGAATATATAAAATCCCGTGCCACTGTGGGAAGTCTTGTATTGGCCAGACGTGTCTTACGGTTAAAGACAGATGCGACGAACATAAACGTCACACGAGGTTGGATCAGCCAGAGAAATCTGCGTTTGCTGAACACTGCCTTGACACGAGACATGGCATGAACTATGAAGAAACCAAGATCCTCTCGTATGCTTTCACATACTGGAACTCCGTCATCAAAGAGGCGGTCGAAATACGTACAGGCAGTTACCTAATAAACAGAGACACGGGGTTTCACCTGAACAAAGCCTTGGAGCCAGCCTTGGCGGCACTAAGGAATCGTCAGCCACAGATTAGCAACTGCACCGAGTCAACACAGATGGGAAACCTTAGCGCAGATGCTTAAATCGCGCGCCAACACCTCGCGCGCGCAAACGGGTTCTGTCGCTCCCGGCCGCACTTTCCCGCGCCACCGCAGACCGAGACTCATTTCTCCAGCAGAGGGCTCTGGTATTCGACGCCGTCTACGATTGGCCTTCGATTATGTTATGACCCCGCTGGCGCCTGTGCTGTTCTAGAAAGCCAACATATAAATTGGCGAGCCTCTCAGCGACGCGACAGTAGAACCTGAAGATGGTGGGCAGTTGTCTCGCTGAAATATTGTGCGGTTTTTACAATACTATCCGGCGTAATTCCCGGGAACCTATTAAGCATGGTAATTGGATGCTTCTATAAGCCCCTGGCTCAGCAGGTGTTGTGGCAGAGCACCTGAAGGAAAATTTGGAAAATATTTCGAGTAGATTTCCCGATCATGTTATAGTTCTGGGTGGAGATTTTAATTTACCAGATATAGACTGGGAGACTCATACGTTTATAATGGGTAGGATGGACAAAGAATCCAGTGAATTTTTTTTAAAAGTACATTATCTGAAAACTACGTTGAGCAGTTAAACAGAGAACTGACTCGTGGCGATAACATATTAGACCTTGTGGTGACAAACAGACCCGAATTATTTCAAACAGTTAACTCAGGACAGGGAATCAGCGATCATAAAGCGGTTACTGCATCGATGATTTCAGCCATAAATAGAAATATCAAAAAAGGCAGGAAGATTTTTCTGTTTAGCAAAAGTGACAAAAAGCAGATTTCAGAGTACTTGACAACTCAACACAAAAGTTTTATCTCAAGTACAGATAGTGTTGAGGATCAGTGGACAAAGTTCAAAACCATCGTACAGTATGCATTAAATGGGTATGTGCCAAGCAAGATCGTATGATATGCAAAAGAGCCACCGTGGTAGAACAACGGAGTTAGAAAACTGCTACGGAAGCAATGGGAACTTTACAGCAAACATAAAAATAGCCAAAGTCTTGCACACAAACAAAAATTACACGAAGCAAAATGTAGTGTGAGGAGGGCTATGCGAGAGGCGTTCAACGAATTCGAAAGTAAAGTTCTATGTACTGACTTGGCAGAAAATACTAAGAAATTTTGGTCTTATGTCAAAGCGGTAGGTGGGCAAAAACAAAATGTCCAGACACTCTGTGACCAAAATGGTACTGAAACAGAGGATGATAGACTAAAGGCCGAAATACTAAATGTCTTTTTCTAAAGCTGTTTCACAGAGGAAGACTGCATTGTAGTTCCTTCTCTAGATTGTTGCACAGATGACAAAATGGTAGATATCGAAGTAGATGACAGAGGGATGGAAAAACAATTAAAATCGCTCTCTTGGGCTAACCTGATTATCAAATTGAGTAATAATGATGTCAGCTGCATCAATTCTTCCATTATCGTTTTCATTCAATATCGAAAGTGTGAAACCTCCTGGATCAAATCGTAGCCTCTGTAGAGCTTCTAGTCTGCCAAGATTAGCACAGTGAAACAATAAACATCACATGCTGCACCTTCGCCAGCAAACCATTACAGAGTTTACAAATGTGAGACTTGAAGGTTTTGACGAGAATGACTGTGTTACAGGCATACATTTAGACTTGTGCAGGACTTTAGACACTGTTAGCAATAAAAAAACTACTAAACAAATTGAGAAATTGTGAATGTTTAGTCAGTCTTGCCTGAAAAATAGGAAGTAAAATTTAGAGATAATTCTCATGTCTCTTGATGATAAATTTTTAGTAAAGCCATTGTGAGAGAAGAGAAATAAAACACTGACATGCCTCAGGGTAGTGTATTGAGCTCATTTCGGTTCTCAATGTATATCAGTGACATCCCAGACAGTGTGAGATATGGAAGAAAATTCTCTTCGCTGATGACAGTAACATCAAGTTCCCTGATAAAACACCAGAATTCCTCATAGAGACGACGAATGAAACCCTGAAGGATGTTTACAAGGGAGAGTATTTAACAAATTACCGTTGGTCAGAAAGAAAACAAAAAGAATGCACTTCAGCACAAAGAGGGAAAACAACTTTTTCACATTCAATGTAGATGATAAACCTATAGATCATGTAACAAACACTAAGTTTATAGGGATGAACACCGATTGTCAACGGACGTAGAATGAACACACAAAAGCAAAGCAAATCCACGCAATCTTGCCCGGATAGGCCAGTCGTTACAGACTGATCATTGTATCATCTACTGCCAAAGGCATCCGTGGATGGGGTACAGAGGGACATGGGGTCAGAACACTGCTTTCCAGGACATAGTTGGCTTTCTTCGCCTTGGAGCCGCTACTTCTAACTCAAGTAGCTACTCACTTGCCACGTAGAGGCTGAATGCAAACCATTCCATTGTTCCAACCAAGGATAAATCCCTGTCTGTACTGGGAATCTAATCTGGGTGCTCTGCGTAATAGCCAAGTATGCTGACTACTAAGCTACAGAGGCAGACAATGAACACACAAAAAATGTCATCAGCATGCTTGAACAAAACATTTGTTTAACAGCAGTTTGTAGCAGCCAAATATCTTGCGATGACAGACTCACTTCTTAGCGATGAGATTCTTTTTCTGGGGATCAAAGGCGTGAAATGTGGGCATACTTTTCAAACTGCAGAAAAGCATCATTAAATAATAACTAAGAGCAGCTGTTGGGCTCTTTTTGAAGAACTGTTTTAAAAATTGGGCATCACTATTGCACCACATATATCTATCAGTCTCTTGCACATATAAGAGAAAACATTAATAAATCTTTCACTACATATTAGTTCTATACTTAATCGTGGAATATGAGCCAGTTTGGACTTGCATTTACTTGCAAAACCTCGAAAAAGCGTTTTCTACTGGCGAATAAAATTGTATAATAAATTGTGCAAGGAACTGAGAAAGATTACTTAAATATATCTATTTAAAAAGCCAGCTATAGCATACCTCATAAATATGCCATACTATACGATTAAAGATTAATTAGATGAGTCAGAATAGGATTTAATAACCAAATAGACATCTGCAACACCTTGTCATGTTACAATAATTAGTCACTGATGATGATGATGGTTTATGGTGGAGGACGCTAGTTAGTAGACTGTGGTGCAATTTCTTGTAATACCAATAGTCGCAATGTAATGCTATTACAAGCAATTGTGCCACAGTCTATAGTATCCTGTCACTCTCTTGAACTCTATGCCTCACTCATCAGATACCACGGGGGGTCCTTAGTATATGCAGTGATACAGCGCAAAACTATGTTTGATATCTTATCTGGCGCGTAATGTGTGTAAATTAAAGAGCACTGTAGAACAGAGACACACTAAATAAGGCCATGTAATTGTTGAGAAACTGACCTGATGGAGTTTGCTCTGTCTAGTCATAATGGTTCCTTCAACAAAGCAATATCTGACCTTCTGTCCTGTTCTCATAAACATATTTATATATTTTGTGTGCATGTGAGTTGGAGCTATATTTGGTTTCATTGTTTTTTATTTTATTTTTTTATTTACTCGTCAAGTTCTGTAGGACCAAATTGAGGAGCAAGTCTCCAAGGTCATGGAACATGTCAGTACATGAAATTACAACATAAACGTAATAACAGATAAAAAGATTTTTCATGAACCTTAAAAAAGTCAGTCCATAAGTTTAAGTTCAAATGGTTCAAATGGCTCTGAGCACTATGCGACTTAACTTCTGAGGTCACCAGTTGCCTAGAACTTAGAACTAATTAAATCTAACTAACGTAAGGACATCACACACATCCATGCCTGAGGCAGGATTCGAACCTGCGACCGTAGCGGTCACTCGGTTCCAGACTGTAGCGCCTAGAACCGGAAGGCCACTCTGGCCGGCCATAAGTTTAAGTAAACGCTATCAGCAATACAATAAAAATCAGCTTAATTTTTCAAGGAACTCCTCGACACAATAGAAGCTGCTTATTCTTGGGAATAAACTAATATTGGTAACTAGAAACGACAATGAGGAATATATGTATTGAGAGGCCAATGTCAAAATACCCAGACTCGTGAACAGAGGTCAACAAGAGTTTCATGAACTAATACCATTTATTGCCTGAACCGCCGGTTTCTGAGTCAAAAATATTCTTTTAGAATGAGAAGAGTTACCCCAAAATACAATACCATACGACCATAGCGAATGAAAATAAGCAAAGTAGACGAATTTTCGTGTCGAACGATCGCTCACTTCCAATACTGTTTAAGTAGTAAAAATGGCAGTATTGAGTCTTTGAACAAGATCCTGAACGTGAGCTTTCCACGACAGCTTACTATCTATATGAACACCTAGAACTTTGAACTGTTCAGTTCCACTAATCATATGCCCATTCTGTGAAATTAAAACGTCAGATTTTGTTGAATTGTGTGTTAGAAACTGTAAAAACTGAGTCTTACTGTGATTTAGTGTTAGTTTATTTTCTACAAGCCATGAACTGAGGTCATGCACTGCACTATTTGAAGCCGAGCCAATGTTGCACACAACGTCCTTTACTACCAAGCTAGTGTAATCAGCAAACAGAGAAAAATTTTACAGTTACCCGTAATACTAGAGGGCATATCATTTATATAAATAAGGAACAGGAGTGGCCCCAACACTGATCCCTGGGGCACCCCCCACTTGACAGTACCCCACTCAGACACTATATCCCAGCCGTTATCAACATTGTGAATAATGACCTTTTGTTGCCTGTTGCTAAAGTAAGAGGTGAACCAATTGTGAGCTACTCCCTGTATTCCGCAATGGTCCAACTTCTGTAGCAATATTTTGTGATCAACACAATCAAATGCCTTAGTTAAATAAAAAAATATGCCAAGCTTTCGAAACCTTTTGTTTAACCCATCCAGTACCCCACAGAGGAAAGAGAATATAGCATTTTCAGTTTTTAAACGACTTCTAAAGCCGAACTGTACATTTGATAGCAAAATAGCAAATTGTGTGATATAAAATGATTAATTATCCTTACATACATAACCTTTTCAATAACTTATGCAAGCACTGATGGCATAGAAATAGGTCTAAATTATCTACATTATCCCTTTCTCCCTTTTAATAAAGTGGGTTTACTACTGAGTACTTTAATCGCTCAGGAAACTTACCATTCGAGCGGTCTAAGATGCTGCAGTCATGGACTGTGCGGCTGGTCCCGGCGGAGGTTCGAGTCCTCCCTCAGGCATGGGTGTGTGTGTTCGTCTTTAGGATAATTTAGGTTAAGTAGTGTGTAAGTTTAGGGACTGATGGCCTTAGCAGTTAAGTCCCATAAGATTTCACACACATTTGAACATTTGAAACAGACCATTCCTAAAGAAAAATTACAAATATGGCTAAATACAGGGCTAACATGTGCAGCACAGTACTTTAATATCCTGCTAGACACTCCTTCATAACCATGAGAGTCCTTAGGCTTCAGTGATTTAATTATTGACGCAATCTCCCTCTTGTCTGCATCACAGAGGAGTATTTCAGACATCAATCTCAGAAAGGCATTTGCCAAGAAAGTTATATGATTTCCTGTAGAAACTAAATTTTTATTTAATTCACCAGCAATGCTCAGGAAATGATTGTTAAGCATTGTACATATATCTGATTTATCAATAACAACAATATTTTCACTGTGAACTGACTTTATATCGTCGACCTTGTGCTGCTGACCAGACACTTCCTTCATAACTGACCATATGGTTTTAATTTTGTCCTGTGAATTAGCTATTCTATTCGCATACCACATACTCTTTGCCTTCCTGATAACATTTTTAAGCACCTTACAATACTGTTTGTAATGGGCAACTGTACCTTGATTGTGACTACTTCTAACATTTTGATATAATTCCATATAATTCCCACTTTGTTCTACATGATATCCTTATCCCACTAGTCAGCCACCCGGGCTGCCCATTACTGCTAGTACCCCGTTTAGAATGTTCTAATGGAAAGCAACTCTCAAAGAGCATAAGAAATGTGTTAAGGAAAGCACTGTATTTATCATTTATGTTATCAACACCATAAACATCCTGCCACTCTTGTACCTTGACAAGGTTTAAAAAACTCTCTATTGCTGTCGAATTAACTTTCCTACATAGTTTGTAATTAAATATGACATTGGTGTGAGTACAAAAGTCTTTAAGTGTTAAAATTTGTGCATCATGGTCTGAAAGGCCATTCACGCTTTTACTAAAAAAATGCCCAACTAGTAATAAAGAATGAATAAAAATATCTGTGGCTGTGCTACTGTTCCCCTGCACCCCAGTTGGAAAAAACAAAGTTTGCATCAGATCATATGAATTTAGGATATCTACCAACATCCTTTTTCTTGCACCATCATATACAAAATTTATATTGAAGTCACCACATATAACTAGTTTCTGGTATGAATGTGATAATACAGATGCTAAATAAATAAATAAATAAAATGAATCTGAGATTTATAGCTACAAATTCAGCAACCACACAGTCTTATGAGGTGCCTTTATACAGTATTTCCCAGATATACACGCTGTCGTTGTTCAGAATATGTTCTACCATTCTACAACAAAATGAATGTCAGAGATATTGGGTGGTAGTTTTGTCCATCACTTCTGCTACCATTCTAGTAGATGGTTGTGACTTTCCAACCACTTGGAACGGTGTTCATTTCGATTACAAATTTAGAATACCTGGCTTGCCATCTGCACTCCGTGAAATCTAAAATATAATCTTGTCCTAGCCAGGCCACTGATGGCACAAGCTATACTGTTGGCTGCTTGATGACTGCAGCCCAGAGGTAGCCGTGTCTAACCTCGAAGATTACGAGATATCTCGAACACAATGACCTCTTTCATTTCACTCTGCATGGATTCCGGAAGCATCAATTGTGTGAAATCCAAGTTGCACCTTGTTCATGTGGTATACTGAAACCTTTGGACCAAGGCAGTCATGTGGATGGTGTAGTTTTCGATTTCTGGAAAGTTTTTGACTTATTACCACATCTACACTTATTACCAAAAGGACGATAACATGGGTTTCAAACGAATTTTGTGACATGACTAAGGATCTTCTGATAGTGAGAACGCAACAAATTGATGGAAAGTCACCTGGAGAGGTGGCAGTAACTTCAGATATGCCCCAGGATTGTGTGCTGGGACCCATGCTGTTCATGTTGTATGTTAATGACCTTGTGAACAATATTAATAGCCACCGGAGACTTTTTGTAGATGATGCAGTTATCAATAACAAAGTACTGTCTGAAAGAAACTGCATGCATATTCAATCACATCTTGATAACATTTCAAATTGATGCAAAGATTGGCAATTTGTTTTTAATCTTCAGAAATGAATAACTGTGCCCTTCATAGAAAGAAAAAACGTAGTATCCTGTGAGTATAATATCAGTGAGTCACTGTGGGATTCGGTCAACTCAAACAAAAATTTGGGTGTGACAATTTGTATGGAAATAAAATGAAACGATCCCCTACTTTTAGTTGTTGATAAAGTAGGTGACAGACTGCTATCCTGTGGTAGAATATTAGGGAAATGCTACCAGTCTATAAACCAGACTGCATGCTAAACACTCATGTGCCCCATCTTAGAATAATGCTCAGATGTGTGGGACCAATACCAAATGTGTTGAAGAGGGGATATTGAACAGATACAAAGAAGGGCAGCGTGAGTGGTTTCAGTTTTGTTCAAGTGATGAGAGAGTGTCACGAAGATACTGAAAGCATTGAACTGACACACACTTGAATATAGATGGAAAATATCCACAAGAACTAATTAGAAGGTTGCTAGAACCAACTTTCAATCATAAATCTAAAAAGATATTACAACCCCTGCATATTGCCCCATAGAGATCGCGAAGACAAGGTAATTCTAATAATGGCGTGCACAGAAGGACTTATGTAACGAAGCTTCCAATACTCCATGTACATCTACATGTATAATCTGCAAACCACCATGGGGTGCATACTGCATGGCAGAAGGTGCATCCCTTTGTAGCAGTAATTACGGCTTCTTTCCGTTTCATTCTCTTGTAGAGCGCAGGAAGAATGAGAGTTTGAATGTCTCTGTGTGTGCAGTAATGATTTTAATCTTATCCTCACGAAGCCTGTGTGACCGATACATAGGAAATTGTAGTATATTCCTAGAGTAACCATTGAAAGCCGATTCTTGAATCTTTGTTTCCTCGAGATAGTTTATGTGTATCATCAAGAGTGTTCCAGTTTAGTTCCTTCAGTATCTCTGTGGGCTCTCCCACAGATAAAATCGACCTGTGATCATTTGTTCTGTCCTTCTGCGTGTACGTTCAATATATCCTGTTAGTCCTATCTGGTATGAGTCCCATACACTTTGGTAATATCCTAGAACCGTGATTTGAAAGTAATCTTCTTCGTAGACAGCACTTCCCCAGTGTTCTAGCAATAAACCGAAGTCTACCACCTGTTTTACCCACATATGAGCCTATGCAATCATCTCATTTCATATCCCTAGAAAGTATTAGGCCTACACATAGGCATTTGTATGAGTTGGCCGATTTCAACAGTGACTCATCGATATTATAGTCATAGGCTGCTACATTTTTATGTTTTGTGAACCGCACAATTTTACATTTTTGAACATTTAAAGCAAGGTGCCGATCTTTGCACCATATTGAAATCTCATCAAGATATGACTGAAAATTTATGCAGCTTCTCATTATATAGGTAACTGCATCATCTGAAAATCGTCTGAGGTTAGTATTAATATTGTCTGCAAGGTCATTAACACACCATGAACAGTAAGGGTCCCAACACACTTCTCTGGGGTGCACGTGAAGCTACTGCTACATCAGACGATGACTCTGCATTGAAGATAACATAATGCGGCCTCTCTACCCAAAAGTCATCAATACACTCACAAATTTCCCTTGGTGCCACACATGATTTTACTTTGACAATAAGCATTGGTGTGGTATTGAGTCAAATTCTTTTCGGACAATAAATACTGCATCTATCCGACTCCATACACGACTGGAACGAGAAAAAAAGTCTTATTAACTGGTATAATGGGGCGAACCTCAGCCACGCACTTCACTGTAGTTTGCTGAGAATGGATGTAGGTGTGGATTACCTTGATGTTTGCATCAATTTTAAAACAAAATGAAGTTGATATGTTCTTCGAGGAAAGTGTTGTATTAATGAGGATAGATCCAATGTAGCTGATGTCCTGTGTGGTGTGCCTCAGGGCTTGGTGCTTGGCCCACTGCTTTTTCTGATTATGATTAATGGTTTACCATCTAATGTAAGTTATCATTCTACGATACAACCTTTATCAACAATAACCCTGACATTGAATTGTTAAAAAATATAACAGCAAATACCAGCAGTGAAGCATCAAAATGGTTCAGAGCAAACGGTTTCTTATTAAATGAAAATAAAACACAGTTCATGTTTTTCAGCTTAAGAGATACCTTATTTCCGAATATTTCAAATAATGTTAAATTTCTTGGTATATATTTAGATAGTAAACTTAATTGGAATTACCATATTAACTATATATCTGCTAGGCTTTCTAGAGTAATCTATTTGTTGAGAAGGTTAAAAGGTTGTGTATCAGATCAGCATATTAGATCAGCATATTTTACCTTCCTTCAGAACATTATTTCTTATTGTTTACTATATGGGGAAACTGTAGCCATGTACATGATATTCTTCTACTCCAAAAAAAGTTGTAAGAATTATCACCGATTCTGGTAGACTAGATTCCTGCAAGCCATTGTTTGTGAAACTTAAAGTTATGACTGTTGTTAATCTCTCTATATATACTATTGTTCTACATAACATGAACAGTTTACCAAACCAGCAATTAAGAGAAAATATACATTCGTATAATACGAGAAACAGGAAACACATTGATGTACCTTTTCAACGTTTAACTAAGTCTTTAAAAAGCTATCATGTAATAGGTTCCAAATGTTGCAATAAATTTTCTCTTTGTAAATTCGATTGTCCTATTGAAAAGATCAAGCCAAAACTGTATGAGTGGCTGGTCGAGCATTCTTTTTATTCCCTTGATGAATTTCTTGATAGCAGTCAAAAACAAATAATATTATAAACTTTGGCTGCTCCTGATATACTATATTAATTATGTCATTAGCAGTTCTCGTTAGCTATTTGTTAGTAACTAGTAATAAGCATTAATCTGTTTTTCTCTGCACAGTTGCAAAGAGAAGTTATTATAATCTGATGTAATTTTTCTTTGTGTATAATATGTTTTCCTGTCTTGGTATTATGACTTTTTCATGTATTTTGTACTGGTACATTCTGGTTGATTTGGTTGTACTACCTCCTGTCAATTTACTATTTATAAGACTATTGTAATATTCTACCTACAACTCCTGCATATGATTTTATCTATATTTTGCAGTTTGACGTTGTCTATTGCTTCTGTAAACTTAACGAGAATAAAATCTTCTTCTTCTTATTATTATTATTAATAGATTTGTTCGGATGGGAGTGCAAACACTTTTGCGACCCCCTTCGATTGGAGAAGGTCTTGCAAAGTCGATTGTCCTTTCGATTAGACCATGATCGAGAGGCATTGACGAAGTATCGAAGAACTCGACTGTCGATTGTCGAGGGTGACACATGTTTTGAAATTTCGAAACGTGTTGCTGTGAGATGGAGAATAAATCTAAGCGATATGAAAAAATTGAATTTTTAGGGGAAGGCCAGGTACATTAATAAACACACAAATAACAGTGTAAAAAATTTCATTCTTCATTGACGGTTACTGTGTGCGATGAAAGCACGTGTATTATATCTGTCATTGCATTTCCAATTATATCTGATACTTCCACTGTTTACTATTTCAGTTTGCAACAGTTTATAAGGCGAGAGACATAGTCACTGATACAATTGTTGCCGTTAAAAAGGTAAGACATAGTTTGAAGGCATGACAATGTTTCTCGTAATCATGATCCGTCAATTTTTCGTTTCTACTCATTTTGGACCTGTGATTTTTCGTCAGTGTATTTTATTGAGCTTTATTTTTCGCCAACCGTTGTTTCATTCGTTTTGTGATCCTCTTGACTTTCTTGAGTTCATTTCTCGTCGGAATTCAACATCTTGTTTATTCTTGAAAGGATAACGCATTAGATCGTAATCATGAAAAACCCATCCAAATCTTAACTAAGAGTAGATCGTAGAAATGAAGTAATCACACGCTAATCGTTAATGTTTCTTCTGTTTGATTGCGAACACTTACTTAAAAAAAAAAAAAAAAAAAAGGGGGGGGGGGGGCAAGGCAAATCGACTGCTATATGTGGTCAATTGCATATTTCTTTGAGTTGCAGAAAACAGCTGTTTAAGTATTCCATTGAGCTAGCAGCTGTTTAAGTAATTCATTAAAATGATGTTGCTGGTTAATCGATTGATATTAATGTATTAGTTCATTTGGTAAATAATAACCAGCACACACTATGTACTGACATGCAGTATGTTAGGTTGCATCTGTGGCTTGCATGCTATACTGTGGAAAGTATATCAACCAAGTTGCGTATTTATTTATGTGTGAAAATGCGTTGTTTTACTATGTTGACCTGCGATAGTCCACTTATCTTGTAGAAAATGCCGTATAAGGACCAATCCGTTTTTTGTTTTAGAGATCCACAATGTATTAGGGTTAAGAGACGGGCTAACTAGCTACAAGGTTTTTGAGTTCCACTGACATTGATGTGTGTGTAATTTATCTTTGTAGTTGTGTGAGATTGGAATTGTTACAGTAGTTCTTGAACTTCCTTTTAAATATTTATTCTTACAAATATTTAATAACTGAGTTCAGTAGTTTTACCTTTTTTGCAACACTTCCCAGAGAGCTGCGTCAAACCAGTCTCTGGACGCAACAGCAACAGTAGGCCTTTTGACAGCCAAATATCTCTCTTTTACTGTCTCTTCCTGTTGAAAATTTAGATTGACTATAGCTAACTAGAAGAAATGATTTGTTTATAGATTATAGTTTGCCTTGTTTTGCAACATACACTCAACTGTGTCTGCTGTACTCAACATCTCCGCACCCTTGTTTTAAAGTTAACATACTACGAGTGTTTCTTGAATCTCATTTTCTGATGCATTATTAATAGGCTAATTTAATAATATTGCTATGTTCCTTCACAGATTTATATATCGTACTAAGTGTCGATATAATGTCATTTACCATATTGTTGGATGAACAGCTACTGAACCACATAAGTTGAAGTAGTCGGCTCTCATTGCTTAGTTTGAATACACTGTGCTGTTTAAGAACATCCATGAGCTTCATAAGTCACTCTAGTCTTTTATGCATCAAAAGTTGACGATCAGTTCTTGGAGATTCATCCTTGTCTCCCCTTGTTCTAACTACTAGTAAGTTCCTCTCACTCAGGGGTCTGAGTGACCTCTCCTTCCTTTTAACCTTCCTCTAACTATCCCTCTTTCCTTGCCAAGGAAGGAATGGATAGTTCTGAAAGATAAAACAGTTTTCTGTACACTCAGATGTGCCAATATTTTTTCTTTCCTTTCTCTTTTTCAGCAACAGTGACAAACTTTACAATAGCAGTTTCATTTGAAATTTGTTTTTTAAAACTGCCTAGCACCATTCCATAAAGGTAACTTTTACCCCATTCTGATGCCTACTTGATTGTCAATTCTTAAATCATTAACTGAGCATGAACATATGGCAATCATTCATTGCTGTGAAAGGGCATATGAGCATATGAGGCAATGGTGATTGTTGGACCATGTTCTTCATTCTTTAGAACTCCTGTACCATTCATAGATTCATAGTGATGATGCATATGTCTCAAGCGGTCCTTCTGTACGTCTGTTTAAGCAACTAAAATGAAAATATAACTCACCCCTCTCTCTCTCTCTCTCTCTCTCTCTCTCTCTCTCTCTCTCTCTCTCTGTGCGTGTGTGTGTGTGTGTGTGTGTGTGTGTGTGTGTGTCACATAGACAGTACTTTCACAAATGACATAAATTATTATGTTCTGCTTCAGATTAAACTTGGAAGTCGAGATGAAGCCAAGGATGGTATCAATAGGACAGCCTTGCGAGAAATCAAATTGCTTCAGGAAATTAAGCATCCTAATATAATAGACTTAATGGGTGAGTTGCGTTGCTCTGTACCTGTTACTGAGATGTTTATAAGTAATAAAATTATTTGGTTTGTTCCATTTGATTGTTGTGCATCATGTATGTTTGTGATATTGGGAATTCACTAACTTATTCTAATTTTTTTAATGTACAGTATATGTGGCATAGTACAAAACTATTAACAAGGCATAGTACAAAACTATTAACAAAAATTTCAGCAATAGTGAAACGTGTGGACACTGTATGGGCAATCTGCTGCAAATGTTAACAAACGAGAACATGGCCATCAGAGGGTGAGGAGTGGAAAGGAGAAACAAGGCCCGCCTCCCTCTCACAGGACTGGCAGCCAGTGTTCTGTGCTTCTGTAAAGGCAGAACTGACATGTAGCCATACTGATCGCCATCTCTTCTGATATTTTGAGAGCCTTGCTAGAACCTTGTGATGTATGACAATTGATCTCTACACTTACAACAAAATAAGAATAGAAAACAATGAACAATGCGTAACAAGCAGCAAAATGAAGTACACAAAACTTTCTGCAATGGCTGCTGCACAGTTGTTTGTTGAGATTTGCTGTGTCATGAACTTGGATGTCTTACATTACCATAGTTCAAAACATAGCCCACATAAACTGCCTCCTTAAAGTATCCACATATCATATACTAGTATGCAAAACTGAAGGACACAATTAACTTTCGGATAATTTGTTACTGCCACGTTACATAGCTTGCTGAAACTTGGACCACAGATAGAAATAAATGCTACAGTACAGTGACGAGGGTAACTGAAAGAAATACACAATGAGATGAACAGAAATGACAATTCAAAGACAATAATTACACTGAACTCACTGCGATTTATGATGGTTTCCTGGACATGAAAAAAGGTGGGACATGGTTCTTACCAGGGCGTACGATCACCACAGATGGCAGCACATGCTCCACAATGTGCTCCCCTGATGGCCACAAAGTTGGTAAAGAGCTGTTCCATTCCTCCAACAGTGAGTTTGACTACTGCTGGATGCATCTTGCAAATAAGAAAACCTCTTCAGCTGTATGAAAATCCTTTTTATTGGGTTCATGGCCAGTCCTGTGGCATTATACCACATCTTCAGACGAACATCTAGATATAAACACATATACATTATATTTACCCTATAGTATAAGCGCATAATTTAAAACATAATTGTGATAGAAGGTACTCGCATATCTCAGGTCATAAGATGATCAACACTTGGAATATATGGCAGACACAATATTAATCATCAATTTAGAATGGAAACAAAACCGCCAACAAGGCAGTATGTCAAAAATAAAAACTGCAATGTAACAATCCAATCCCTGGTTAATTGACAAGGCCTACAATAAAATACTGTGTGATAACCATTGAAACACGTGAACTGTGTGTATAAATAGCAAGTTAAATTTGATCAAACAGAAATAACTTGCCAAAAGCTATTACCTGGAAGTATAAGTCAACTAGTTGAAAAGATAAATAGCGAAAATCAGTGATAGATCAAATGCTAGATTTGTACTGTAGAAAGACAAGTATCTGAGATCAAAATAAGTGCTGACAGTAAGAAGGAACAGTAACTTGCTATTTACCTACATAATATCTGTATGGGTTTATTAACTGTCACAAAATATCTTAACGTATGTCTTACCAATTAATTGGGAATTGGATTGTTATGTTGCAACTTTTATTTTTAACATACCACCTTCTAAGTGATTTATTTTTCATTCTAAATTGATAATGAATGTTGTGTTCCATACATCTGTAGTGTTGGTCATCTTATTACCTAAGGTACACGAGTACTTTCTGTTACAACTATGTGTTAAATTAAACTCTTATACTAGAGAGTAAACATAATGGTTGTGTGTTTATATGTAGATGTTCACCTGAAGATGCGGTTCTAATGCCACAAAACCAGTTGAGAGTCCAATAAAAGGGATTTACTTACAGCTGAAGCGGTTTTTAATTTCCAATATGTGAATTTGCAACTCTGGTTGCTCTGACTATGTAGTCTTTTGCAACTGCTGGATGGTTGTTTGTACGTGTGGACATGCTGCAATACATCTTCCCAGTTCATCCCACACATGCTGGAAGGGAATTTAAGTTGGGGGGAGAGGGGGTGTGTTCATTTCCCAAATGCTGTCTTGTTCCAAAAGCTGCTCTGCCTGCACAGTTTGATGCATTTATGTATTGTCGTCTATAAAAATGAAGTTAGGCCAAATGCACCTCTGCCAAGCGCACACGATAAATACCACAGTGTCACGATGATGTTGGCTGGGGAGTGTATGGAGCTCAAAGATTTGGAGGTTAGTATGCCCACGCAATATTATGTCTCCCTATACTGTAGCACCTGAACCACCATTCGTTCCATTTGACTATGTTCCTAGGTATGATAGGTGTTCCGACCTTTCGCGATATGAGGGTAGTCCAGAATCAATATTGAGACTGAATCTGCTCTCATCTGTGAAGAGCATGTGACCTCATTCCTCATTTTCCAGTCCTTATATTCTTGGCAGCATTGCAAACATTGTCACTGGAACACAACATATATATTAGTCATCAGGCAAAGAGACCATATCCATGCAGTTGTCATCCACTGTGCTGCATGAAATTGCTTACCTTACAGTTCTGTTAAATGTGGTTTCAGTTGCACCTGCTGTTTGACGTGGGTTCCTTCTTGCCTGTTGCACAGTGTAGCTGTCATCTGCTGCTGTAGTTGACCGGAGTTGACTACCTCATCTCCTTCGGGCAGCAGTGCCTGTGGTTCAGAATGCTCGAGTTGCTCACGAAAACAATACTGTGAGCAATACCTAACTCCTAGGCTATACTCACACACTTAGTCCTTTTTCCAGTTTCCTGATCAGTTATTCCAGTGTGCATTTAAATGACAAAACCAGCTGAGACAAGTGTCACATAGTGAGAATTCTTGAGCGTGCAACTAGTAACATGCCAGAAAGAGTCTGCAGTGCAATGAGAAGTCTTTTCCAGTGGTGCTGGAAGACTACTGACCTTTGTCTCCAGGCGGTGGTGCAGTGCACAGCATCAGAGTGCACCATAACTGATCACCGATTGACACACCGTCTTTTCCCCTTCCTTCAACTGCCCCATGTTGTGTGTGTGTGTGTGTGTGTGTGTGTGTGTGTGTGAGGGGGGGGGGCAGGGTGCAAGCCGCATTTTTCACTATAGTCATGCCGACCTCACTCCATGTGATGTCTGGCTTTTTGTGGACGACTGGGCGACCTCTGACAACGTGCTCCTGCATTATTTTCATTCATTTCCCCTGAGTTGTTAATATGTTTGTTATTTTATCTGTCTCGTCCTTAAGTTTTTCAAAGCAGTGTAGATTTGTCTGTAATTGTTTATTTAAATGTTAATGTCATAAAGTGACATAGCCATTTTCTTGTCTATTGGCACACTTTAACACGAGTAATTATACAACATATCACTTCATTTAGTTACACATCTCCATTGTAAACTTTTCGTTCCATTAAGTAGTCCTTCAGCACCACTGGAAATCTTCTCACTTACAATGCGCTGTAGACTCTTTGTTAGACATTTTGGATAAATTCTAGTGTCAGATACCACTTGACGTCATACCTAAGGCAAAGACGCTGCATAAAGGCAATCTATGAAAGGAACAGATCACACGTGTAAAGAAGTGAATGTATAGCATGTGATAAAATTACTCTCACATTTAATGCAATTATTATTTACGCACACATTACATCCAAACAAGTTGAAGATAACGAAAATAAATAAGAACAACAATGGAAAAATATTATGTGTCACTAGAATTATCATAATTTATACAAGTGGAGGGACACAGAGAACCATTAAACTGTATTACGGTACAGAGCATGGCGAAATCATAAAATTGCATTAGTTTTAATATTAATTATTCATTCAAATGGGAGAAGTGCAGGAAAATTGGGGTTTTGGGTGGGGAGAAACTAAATTACAACAGAAAAATTAAGCAGATTGTAACTAGTATGAATTACTAACATGAAATATGGAGGCACGAATATCCTAAATCCTAAAAAAAAAAGGAGGTACATAAGTAAGGAATATTACATTTAACACACGTCCTGGAAAAATGATCTAATTGATGGGCCATCGAATAGTTGGAATCGGTAACTAGAATTGACGTATGTAGGAAGTCAATTCTAGTTACCGATTCCAATGTTTGTAGGTGTTTTGCAGTAATTCACAGATCAATCACAAGGTGAAAAAGAATATCACATTTGACACACCTGCTGAAAAGACAGATCCGGTTAATAAGCCATTGAATAGTTGGAATCGGTAACTACAACTGACCTATATATAAGGTCAATTATAGTTACTGGTTCCAATGTTACAAATTTTCTTGCAGAAGTTCAGAGAGCAATTATGAGTGCAGGAATTGTATTGTATTTGACACACATTGTGAAGAAATGATGTAATTAATCAACCATCAAATAGGAGGTCAGTTCTAGTTACCTACTCCTATACTAATAGTACTACGGAAATCCCATCACATTTCACTGCACACATCTGCTACAAAAAGTTCTAAATTATGAATGATAGAATAGTTGGAACTGTGACTTGAATTGACCTACGTAAGAGGTCTGTTGTAGTTACCAATTCCAACTATTCAACCGCAGAATGGTGGTAAGTAGAATTGAGCCATATATGGAAAAAACATGGAATGTTTGGAATCGGTAACTACAGTTGACCTATATACCTAAATTCCAGTAATCAGTTCTATGCTTTCCATGGTAAATAATACATCAATATAGGTCAGTTGTACTTATCAATTCCACAAATCATTTCTTCTCAATGTCTTATTATGTTGCAGTATTTCTGTTTTGCTGTTACTTTCTGTAACACTGCAATAAATAAATTATCATGGTAGAACAGAGAGAAAAGAAGCAATGAAAATACTGAAAGAGACCCCTGAAAACACATGTTGTAAAAATGCAGAACTTGCATACCTTGGAATCGAGAAAAGAATTCTCCTATACAGGACAAATTTACTAATCCATTTCAAAGAACATTAGCCTCCAAAGTAGTAAAGAAAACATTTCCGAAAATGAAAGTCTTTAAAAACATCATTACATCAAAAAGTGATACACAAAAACAACAGAACATTGGAACCAATAACTACACTACACGTATCTCACACCAGCGACAATAGCTCGAAAATGACAAACGATAGAATGAAAGTCAAATTGGCAGAAGTATAGCAAAAACATCGAAATGGAAAACATAAAACTGGCCACATAAAAAGGAACTTATCACATATAGACTCCCAAAGGAGTGAAAGATCGAGGCTGGCGTGAACAACAAAATAAGGACGTAACAAGAAATAACAATATTAGAAGGTCAAACTGGAACTAAATATGCAAAAACCAGAATAACTAATCAAAAAAATTAATAAGAAACACTGCCAGGCATGAAAGAGGCAGCACTCAAATCAATTTTTCCCCTTCTTTCCCCCTGGACCCAAAATTTTAATATACTAAAGACAAATAATATCACAGGTCAGTCACATAAACCCATAGGTACAAGACACAACAACCAAACACTTGCCCCACTGTTGTACCCAAAAATTATTAAAATGACAGAGAAACCCCCCCCTAGAGAAACCAAAAAAGTACCAAACCCACCGATTATGGACAAAAAAATTAGAAAACAAGAAAAAAAAAATGAAACCCACCCACAGCTAACATACAAAACAAGGCTAGTACATTTTGCTGACTATTTTCGTAAATGCTAGAAATACACAATGACCTTTAGGAATATTCTTCCTCCATCAGTATTCATCCAAATGACCTTGCAACACTGAGATCCTTCTCTTTTCCTGTCTGACAACAGATTTTAAACCCCCCCCCCCCCCCCTGCCATACCCCTTGATAGTATTTGTACATGACCCTGTCTTGTAATTTTTAAACTCAATATTTAAACACAATAATAGCCCCTGTCACCCAATGCCTTGTAGGAAGCAAACCCATATGACATTACTATTGAACCTTCTTCCATATAATCTTCAACTGAAAATGTTAACACATCTTTTGCACAGTTTGGAAGACCCTAAATACATCATCAGCATAATCTCCTACAGAAATTATAACTCCAAAAATCCAAAGCCCAACAAACTTGTGCTCACTTTCATACTTTCTGCTTCCAAAATGTGACTCACCACTTCCACTGTAAACCCCCCCCCCCCCCCCAAAAAAAAAAAACAAAAAAAAAAAAAAAAACAACAACAACAACAACAATTGATCGCTCTGTACTTTGTAAATTCCCCGCAGAATTCTCTACAAAATGAAATGTGCATTTAAAAGTAGAAAAAAAAAACCTGTATCCAGCATTTAAAACTGTTAACTGTTCTTCACCTAGGAAAGAGGGGTAGTTTAGGGAAGATTGTGAAAGAGGTACAGGTCACTCAGATCCTAGGTTGGGAGGCAGCTACCTATTGTGGCGTTGTGAGGAGGGGGGGGGGGGGGGGGGGGGGGAGGCAGACACAGATGAAGCAAAGGTGTCAGAGAGTTGGTGAAAGATAATATAATGGATAATGGATGTGATCTCCGGACTGAAACTGGCAAAGGTTTTACCACTAATGTACTATCTTTGATGTCTTGGCTGAAGTCTAGATCAGGGCCAGTGGCAGTCGTCCACTGGTGCACATCTCGTGGGTTAGTTGCAGACATGCGAAAATGAATCAGATGTGGTGGTGAAATGACTACGTAGCATACCAAGTTAGTGGATCAACGTTATTTAATTAAATCATTGTAAAAGGTAAGTAGATCAATGTTTATTAGTAACAGAGTCACAAATTTGAAATATTAATAAACATTTTTCCACCTACCTTACCCCATGATTTAATTAAGAAATTTTGAACCACTTACTCAGTGTGCTCGTGCAAATCGATTGCGTAACAACACAGAGTGGAAAAACATTTCACTGGTTTTTTGAA
This sequence comes from Schistocerca piceifrons, assembly GCF_021461385.2. Classification (NCBI taxonomy): domain Eukaryota; kingdom Metazoa; phylum Arthropoda; class Insecta; order Orthoptera; family Acrididae; genus Schistocerca; species Schistocerca piceifrons. The sequence continues at coordinate 28,767,011 of NC_060144.1, forward strand.
TATATTGCGGGTTGTGATACTGTCCTTCGTTTGCAGACACTAACACAGCTTAAGTATCTGTGACTCAAACAAGGAGCAGTTAAATATATAATCCTTGTTTACAGCAATTTTTCACCTTTTGTTTTGAATATATTACTTTGAAACATGTTGTCTGCCTGCTGCTCTCTCATTGGTTGTGTAACACAAATGGCTGACACACCTTCTGTTGTTCCCATCATCCTTCGTGGCAAGCACTGACATCATTTCTACACGAAACATGTAAGTACACCACTGACTCTATTGTAGACATTATCAGTGCTGATGCATAACTCTTTACTTTTCTCTCCCATCCTCACAACAGGTTGGACTCTCTGAATCTATGTTCTGAATGACATTGCTCTCCTTTCCAACCTTCATCAGCCTATCCCTCTTTCCTCCCTAGTGAAGAAAGTGACAGCTCCAAATTCTAGTACAGCTCATTCGACTTCAATGTGTATCAGAAGGACTTGAATTTTCACCATTCTGTCTTTCTATGATTTTAATATCAATACTTTTACATTTTGAAGGCATTTCCCTATGAATAATTAAAAAACTGGACTGTCTCAAAAAGTCTCTTTTTGCTATATAAAAATAAATTTTGTGTTTGTTGATGATGCATGCTTTGATTATTTGTTGTTATATCTTTGCAATTTTCAAGCTGCTAGGTTAGTTTCGTTATCGCTGCCGTGCTGTTAATCATGGCTGCTCTGCTATCTATTTGCAACAAAGAAGAGCAAAGTTCAGTAATCCGTTTTTTGTGGTCAGAAGGCATATCAGGGGCTGAAATTCATCGAAGACTTTTGGAACAGTACGGGAACAGTGTTTTGCTACAGTGTAGTGTCTACAAATGGATTGAAAAATTCCGAAATGGTTGCACAAGTGTTATGTATGATGAAGGAGCCGGACGACCGTTTACCGCCACAAATGAAGACACCATTGAGCATTCACGTGAAATGATTCTTGTAGTCAAACTATAAACTATTGACGAAGTGGCACATCATCTGCAAATTAGTCACGGTTCTGCCTTCGAAATCATCCACAACAAATATGGTTTTCAAAAAGTTTGTGTAAGATAGGTCCCAAAACAACTCTCACAGTTGCATAAACAAACATGCTTGGACATTTGCAAAAAAAAATTTGGATCGCTATGGTAATGAAGGGGACAACTTCTTAGACAGGATCATTACTGGTGATGAAACATGGATCCATCATTATGAGCCAGAGAGTAAGTGGCAGATTATGGAATGGAAACATCCAAATTCGCTGTGCAAGAAAAAGTTCAAGACCCAACCGTCCACAAGAAAACTGATGCTTACAGCTTTTTGGGACGCACAAGGTCCAGTACTAGAACATTGTGGGGAAAGGGGCACAACAATAAACAGTGTATGTTACAGTGAGACGCTTGCTGCCAGGCTAAAGCCTGCAATTCGAAGCAAATGTCAAAGATTGCTGTCAAAAGGTGTTCTGTTGTTACACGACAATTCCCGTCTGCATACTGCTGCCCCCACTTCTGAAATGCTCCAGAAACTCAAATTTGAAGTACTGGATCATCCTCCATATAGCACCGATCTTGCCTCTTCTGACTATCACTTGTTTGGTCCACTCAAACAGGCATTAAGGGGCCATCAATTTGCATTGGACAAAGCAGTGAAAGAAGTGGTGCATTCCTGGCTCGCAGCTCAACTGAGAACCTTCTTTTATGAGGGCATCAGGAAGTTTGTACAATGATGGATCAAGTGCATTGAAATGCAAGGAGACTATGTTGAAAAATGATGTTCTTATAAGTTACCTATTTGATTACAATAAAATTTTATAACTATTTTGTGGATAATAACTGACTTACCCTCGTAGTTTTATGATATAATTCCTAAAATTTTTGGAAGCATCTTCCTCCAAACTCATTTTATCAATAATTGTCTTTCGTTCCTTTGTTACCCAAAACTTTGAATACGGTCTTATTCGCATGTAATTAATTTTCCCTGTGACTCTGCACTGTATGTGTTGGACAATATTTGACTGAAATTGATCCCTATGACACTCTATACTTGACTGCTCTGACTTCAGATATGCATCTGTTCTCTGTAGTCAAGCAGCTCATTCTGCTCCATAGCCATACTTGCTGCAGTATCTTGGTTAATACAAGAGTTACAAAGAGTCAGCAAAAAATGGTACTATGCACCGGCCAGAGTGGCCGAGCGGTTCCAGGCGCTTCAGTCTGGAACTGCGCGACCGCTACAGTCGCAGGTTCGAATCTTGCTTCGGGCATGGATGTGTGTGATGTCCTTAGGTTAGTTAGGTTTAAGTAGTTCTAAGTTCTAGGGGGCTGATGACCTAAGATGTTAAGTCCCATAGTGTTCAGAGCCATTTGAACCATATTTGAATGGTACTATGCACCCTTCTGCATCCTACAGTTTTCTGAAAAACTAGCTTTGACACCTTGTACAGTTCATATAACAACATCGGTGTTATCACCTTGTATTCTTGTTACTAGTCTGGTACATTGTCACTTTTTTCTTGGATAAGATGATGCGTTCACTATGCTGTTTGTAGTAGTTTACCCACATTCGTATTTTCTTGTTGATGATTAGGTCACCTCGTGGATTACCTCAATCTGATTTTTTGTTGATAGCTCTGTACTCACCTGAGAATCTCTGTTTCTTCCTGCCACTGAGCTTTACTAATTCCCATTATACAGTGTGTTTGAGAAGTCCTCGTACCATAGGTCAAAACAGTGAACATGTGATGGAGTACTAACATATAAAAGTTTTGTATCCATCAGATCTCCATGTATGCCATTGTGACTTAGACCTATGTACGCCTTGACATATTATGGACCATATCTGGAGGTCTAATTTGAGCAGCTTTCTCAACACCCATGCACAATCCTCTATTATTCTTGTGCTGACATTGAGCCACATCTGACTTAATTATTCCCAAGAATGAGATGTCTGGTGCAGTAGATAGCAGGCTCCATGGTGACCATTTCTGTGGGGTTCATGTTTTCCTGTGTTCATTAAATGGCCTGTATATGACACTTCCTGAAAGAAAAGCACATTCCTCCTCATCAGGCAGAGTTGGGCCTTGTTAAAGCAACTCTGTCATTATTTGCCCTGACTGTAATGTTCGTGCACCTTTAAATATGCCACTAATTGCTCATCAAAATTGTAACTGTGTCCACTTACATCAGCCATGGGTTAAAAAATAAAACAATGCAGTACTGGACCAACTGCACAACACAATACTGACAACTATGTTTTTTGGCAGCAACTAAGTGAGGGATACCTACAAAACAACTATTTATCCCCCAGGCTGTGCTGAAGTCAACAGAGGAGGTTCTTCTTGGACACCCTATTAACTTCAATGTATCCATTTCTCTCTTTGGATACTTTCCTTACCTACTTGATTATGGAGTGTAACAATCTGCACATTGATCTATAGTGCAGTACTAGGTTCCCCCCTCCCCCCTTGATGATATCCCCCAGAGCAGTCACTGGTCAGAGATACAAGTAGTGGGGTATATTACCTCCAGAACATTTTGCTTAAGGGGATGTCATCAGTAAACCATGCAGTATGACTGTATGCCATCAGGAAATGTACAACTGTAGTTTAAACTTGCTTTCAGCTATCTACAGAACTAACAAATGTTGGCTAATGTTACAAAGGCCAGATCAGTCTGGTGTCTAGATTGCTGTCCCTCTTCAGAAACTACATATACTCTCTACAGGTACTCCTTGAGTGTGGTATAGTTACCTATGTTGTTCCTGTAGGCAAGTCTTCACACCATGATGAGGCCTGTGACTCATAAGGGAGTACAGCATTGTCACAAACAAATGTCTAACTGCTCCTGTGCAATGCAGTTATTTCAAAAATTCAAACTGAGTAGTCATTCATCTTATTTTTATTTAAAAGTGCTGATTATTATAATTAACTAACTGAACTGCAAGTTTAATCCCTTGTGTTAAACAGTTGCTTCCACATAGAATAACAATATCAGTATTTGGAACAGTAAATTTTGGTACACATGGAAAAATTACTTCGTACATTATGTAGCTTGAATTTGGTTCTACATGAATGGGTCAAGATTACAACCAGGCAAGATCCTGTCCATCACAAGTGGTATAATGCTGTGGTTTTAACAGTCAGTGACAAAGCTGCTTCACTGCACTAATTTCCAGAACAATTAGCAGCCCCCAGTTTTAATTGACAGAGAAAAAAATGTACACTTTAAAAAAAATGCACCACAAAGGAATTAATTTGAATGAGACTGTAATTGGTAGATGTGATGTGTATGTACGGACAAACAAATGATTACAATTTTAGAAAAACTGGACGATTTATTTAAGAGAAAAAGCAGATTCACAAATTTAACAAGTCAGTAATGCTTTGGTCCATCTCTGGCCTTTATGCAGGCGGCTTGGCATTTACAGTGTATTACAGGATTTTATGGGATATTACAGTATCTTGTAGATTTGAAAATATAGTATGGAGTGTAGAGATTTATTAGCATGTCTGATTGGCATACTTGCATCTACCCATCATCCATGAGGGTGGGAAAGTGGAAGGGGCATGCAATATGATCAGTGTTCATGAATAATGCATACAGACACATTTCCAAGAAAATATTAAATCACAAACTTGTGGAACTGATTCCTTTATTGAAATGCGTATGTGCATATATAAAAGACGTGGCAAAGTGTGAAAAGATATTGGTGTAAAAAAAATCTCATTTGGAATGTGGTAAGGAGAGAAAATATCATTTATAGTGAGCTGCTAAATGAGAAATACAGTAATATTCAGCTCTTATGATTACTCATTGCGCATAGGATAAACTATGTTTTAGTTGTAGCAACTGCAACAGCTTCTCCAGGAGTATGGTTACTCAGACTTATTAACTTTTCTAAGTGTTTGTGTTATTTGTCTGCTTGTGCTTATTATTTAAAAAATCCCTCATTACTGCTTTCTTTCCATCAATCCAAACTTGTTCCTTTGTTTCTTTAAGTTAAGGTAGTTATGCAGTTTTCCCCCTCCTCAAGATACATTTTCTTTACTCTACCCAGTGCTCTTCATCTTCTGAAGAAACGATTTGAGTTCTGATAGTAGATGAAATGTTAGAATTGGTTTCGTTATGATAAAGCATGGTCTGCGAAGATTTTGATCGTCAGTTCTGTTATTGTATTAACGTAAAAAAATTAATCATGTATTAGATAAATTTCCACTCAAATGAATATTTTAACTAAAAGGCTGCCTTTCAATTGAAACATACAGCTGACAGGAAATTTATCTTTTGTGTAATTAATAAAATGCAGCTTAAAGCCCGCCAAATATATCTGCAAAGATACTTTTTTCAGAGTCATACATACTTCATTTTCAAATGGGTGCTAAAGGAGAAGGAAATGTAAAATAGTTTTGTCTGTGTTGTAAAATAGAACTAACATCATATTTCTACTTTTTTTTGTCCAACCTAGTTATAGTTTTATATTCCATATAATTTACCACTTGTCTGTTAATTTCATTACTGTTTTCAGTTTGACACCTTTCGACTTCTTTGATATTTTCTTCTTTTTTATTTGAAATGTACATAAACAAGTTATCGTTATTCAACTGAGCAGCATCTGAATCAACTTGTGTCTTTGGTAACTTCCTTGCATGTCTTCATTGGGCATATATCTGGATTTTCACGTCAACTATTAATCTCAGGATTATTTCTCTTTGCATCCTTAGAAATTCTCTCTCTCTCTTTTTTTTTTTTTTTTTTTTCCATAACATGTTATCTAGAATTTTCAAACAATGTATTGATGTATGATTAGTTGGAGTAATAGTATAAAGGCATTTGCGTATCTGTGATCAATTTAGCAAGATGTTTCTTTTCTTACAGATGTATTTGGCCATAGGTCTAATGTTTCACTAGTCTTTGACTTCATGGATACTGATCTAGAAATTGTAATAAGAGATAACACTATTGTAATGACACCAGCAAATATCAAGGCATACATGCTTATGACTCTTCAGGGGTTAGAACATCTTCATTTGCACTGGATCCTACACAGGGTAAGAAAGAAATTCATAATACATGTGATCAGCATATAAAAAATTTCCAATTAAAAAGCTTCTCATTGCTGCATCATTATTTCATTAGTTGCCAGGACATTGGATTTATTGCCACAGCCTCAGACAAGTGAACTGCACTGAGTGGTTCAATTTGAGTTTTGTGTGATAATTGGTTTTTCTGTAACTGGTTTCATACTGTGTCATAAGTGTAGCTGTTGTTATATCTGTCATTACTTGGTTGAGATAATTAAGGACTGATTTGTGAAAGTTAATTTTTTTGATGCTTTTTATCTCCTTGGAAAATTATTAGATTGCTGAAAAACATAATTTGTAACATTTTTTTGCAGTTTACAAATCATCCTAAATCTTCCTACTTGTATTTGAGACTTTTTACAATAATCCTTTCCAGATTATATAGCTGTCATGATAGGACCTACTTTATATATTTCCTTGGCTGCTCCATTTTCAGAATGCAGTAAAACTCAGAAGAGTTGCAAAAACTTTCAAAATTCTCATTCTTATTGTAGTATTGTCAATTTATTTTTTCAAATGAAGAATTAATTTGCAACAATAACAGTAGGGTGTAACAACAATAATTAAAGGTCTGAATGTATATCATTTGTAGTTTTAAGATCACATTTTCACCTGCATGATCCACAGATTCTATTTTTCTCTCAATATGGTTCATGGAGGGGTCCATAAATCTTTGATGAGCAATTGCTGCTGAAATTTTTGGGATGGGTGTGTGTTTTGATGTTTTATGCCAGGATTTGGATTAAGCATTGACAAGATATTGAATAAATCAGGTTTTTATATACCGCACTTTGAATCTAGTGCAGGGTCATTATATAGATCACTGAACAAAATCACTGTTGCATCGTGTTCTGGTTTTGTTTCTGGTTGAAGAGTTGTAAGTTCCATAGTAAAATAGTGGTATCATCGGTTGATGATGCTCCCTGTACATTTGTAACTGCTTTCTTTGGCTATTGTTTCTGTTCCTAACTGCTTTCTTTGGCTATTGTTTCTGTTCCTGATGCTAAGATGTGAATAAGCAAACTTGCATTTAATTTAGGTGCAGTTGTACCATAAAATCCAGAAATGGTAAAGCTATTTGGAAGTACAGCTGCTTACAATAGGAAGAAAATAGACCAGTTCCATTTAACGTGTAAGGAAGACTTTCTATTAGCACATATTTTAAATAATTTTATGTAATTTATTCACACTGGTAGACCAAGTCAAGACTAGGAAAATAACTTGGATACCTTGCTTCACTGCATTCAGTATTCATACTACATTCACTGGAAGTACTGAGATTATTTCACGTGCAACACAGGGAAACGAAAAGAGAAGAAAATCTTTGGCATTAATACTGGAGAAATGTCTGAAATTTCCTCAAAAATAATAAATACTTCAGTCTCTTTAATTTCTGCTTCAAGTACCAAGTGTGTAAGTAAAGAATTTACCTTATTTCAGCAGTGCTAAGAATTAGCCTAGTTGGTGCATATTATAATAATGCATTTCTTTAAAATAAGTGGTTCTCCCTACCATTGAGACTTGATCAACAGAGACATATTAAAATGAATTAACCATTTTTCTCAAATAACTTTGATGTTATATAATTTTTTCCTCAGAAATTTGCCTTTGGTTGTACGTTAAAGAAATATTTCTGCCAAAGACTCCATTGATACATGTCTCTAAAGATATTCCTTTTCCCCCTGAATGTTCAAAATGCATTTATTTTGTTGTTGGAAATAATGACATTTCAGTTGTACTGGAGGCATCAGTGATATTTCAGATGCTTGTTTTGAAAATAGTTTGCTTTTCTGGCACAATTACATACAATTATATCTTATTGAAATTATGGGGAAGAAGCATATTTTATTTGTGGCTCTTTCTATTACATATTTTTCCTATTTGAATTTTGCACCCTATGCTTTCTTTTCAAATGGAAATATATTTAATCTTCTGTCTTCCAGTTTTCATCATCTGGAAATTCTTTGATCAGCAACTAATCACTTTTTAGTCTCTAAGACCCGTGAGTATACAAGCTTTCATATCTCCTGAAAATATCACAAACAAACAACATATGGCCCCCCCCACCCCCCCCCACTCCCCCGCTCTCTCCCTTAGTTCACTTTAATTCACTTTCTGGTAGTACCCTTTTTGTGTTCTTTTGTCTTGACTGCCTTGACTGTCAGCACCTGGCTCATATCGATGCTTGTTATAAAATTCACTTATTTGATGAATATAATAATGGCAATAATAATAATAATAAACCCCGTGGAGGCCCGGGAAAAGAATAGGCCTCTGGTATGTTCTGCCAGTCGTAAAAGGCGACGAAAAGCACAAACCACTAATAGGGCTAACCCTCCTTTTAGTGTGATTAGTTGGTTCAGGACAGAACTAAAGAAGCCTCGGACAAGCGCCGTCATGGTCGGGGACGACGTTTGAACCCTATGCCCGCCCACAATGGTAACGACACTGCTAGCCAACTGGAAAATGATTTAAATCCAAATAGAGGTGTTTTGCAAGATATGCTTCCTGCAACCACCCTAGAAGGAAAACAAAGACAGAGGATGAGATGGTCAGATGAAGTTAATCGACACCTCATGTTCTGTTATTACCAAGCAACAAACCTAGGGACCAACACAACTGGATACAGATCACAAGTATACACAACATTTATTATCAGATACCCAGAATTAAAATTTTTAACAGAACAACGACTAGCTGATCAGATCTGTGTAATAATCAAAAATAACAGGATACGCCAGTCAGAATTAGAAAACTCACTCATATAAATACATCGGCTACACCACTGCAATTTCATAACCACATCTACAACCCTTTAGATCACATAACATCAACAGATATGAAAAAAGTAAATTGGAGAAAGAAAACACTACATGGCAAGCACCTGTATCATCTAACACAGCCACACATCGATCAAGACGCATCCAACACATGGCTAAGAAAAGGCAATATATACAGTGAAACAGAAGGATTCATAATTGCAATACAGGATCAAACAATAAACACCAGATATTACAGTAAGCATATTATTAAAGATCCCAATACCACAACAGATAAATGCAGACTTTGCAAACAACAAATAGAAACAGTAGATCACATCACAAGCGGGTGTACAATACTAGCAAATACAGAATACCCCAGAAGACATGACAATGTAGCAAAAATAATACATCAACAGCTTGCCTTACAACATAAACTTATAAAACAACATGTTCCCACATACAAGTATGCACCACAAAATGTACTGGAGAATGATGAATACAAATTATACTGGAACAGAACCATTATAACAGATAAAACAACACCACATAACAAACAGATAAAACAACACCACATAACAAACCTGACATCATACTCACCAATAAAAAGAAGAAATTAACACAACTAATCGAAATATCCATACCCAATACAACAAATATACAAAAGAAAACAGGAGAAAAAATTGAAAAATACATCCAACTGGCTGAGGAAGTCAAGGACATGTGGCATCAAGATAAAGTTGACATTATACCAATTATACTATCAACTACAGGAGTCATACCACACAATATCCACCAGTACATCAATGCAATACAGCTACATCCAAACTTATATATACAACTACAGAAATCCGTAATTATTGATACATGTTCAATTACCCGAAAGTTCCTAAATGCAATATAACATATACCATACAGTTAAAAGGAAGTCACGCTTGATCAAGGTCCGTGTCACTTTCCATTTTTAACCAGACATAACGCCTGAGTAAAGATAGAAATAATAATAATAATAATAATAATAATTATCATTATTATCATTCTGTCTTGCTCAGAGGCCTGGTGCAAGTCTCTCATTTGGACACCACAAACCCAGTACTCTCACCAGGGGAAGGGGATCTACAGTTGAACGTTAAATCCAAACCATGTGTTCTTTCTGGGAAATCTTCACATAACTGAGAAGTGGGTAAGAGTAACATGAGATATTCCATGTTCTGACTGGGATTCGATTCTGTGATCTTTCGGTTTCCAAGCACGCTCTTTACCACACTTTACCAATAGACTACTGGAGCCAACACTCTCTTTACAAGTAGTACAGTTAAAAACACACACACACACACACACACACACACATACACACACACACACACACAGAGAGAGAGAGAGAGAGAGAGAGAGAGAGAGAGAGACAGAGACAGTACTGACACTGAGTGGAATTATGCAGCTGTTGTGGCACTGAATTTGTATCTCTGAGAAGTGTGGTTCAGATCCACTTCCAGCCATTCAGATTTAGGCTTTTTTTTGTGAAATCATGTCAGGAATGCTGATCTGCTCCCTTTGAGATATCATGAGCTATTTCCTTCCCTATCCTTGTCTAGCGTGAATTTCTCTCCTATGATCTCGACATGAATAAAATGGTAAACTTACTAACTGCCCTTCCATTCTTCTTTCGTTATCAGCATATGCAGACATTGTACTTTGGTGTTAAATTTAGCAACTATTGTTTTATCTCTGCTTACAAATGTCAAGAAGTGAGAATGTTAATATGAAACATTGTAGAAGATTAACACTGACAGCACAGTAAGGAAATGTCTAGAGGTTTGTAGTTTTTGCTGTTTGGCATTCATTTATGAGGAACTGTATAAATGTAAGGGGATGGTATTGATGCATTCAGCGAAACACAGTGAAGAACTCTAACGTTCCATTGTAATAGAACTAGGGCACAATGCTGCTTGCATTTGTACCTTACTATTTTGTGTGTCCCATGGGTCATTTTAAAAAACAGGCACTTCACAAGGCTCAACCAATGGGTTCATTCAATGTGGCAGTGGATTGCTGACGTTTTTGGGATGTAGTGGTGTTAGCTTAACTCTTTGGATTGGTAGCATGGTACAGATCTCTATAAAAACTAGGAGCATTGTAAGTAGCACACCAGTTTGTTTACACTCTGCAAATGCTATGTGGTGGGGATATTTTGTACTCAAAGTATGATAAGCTTGCTCAGTTATGCAGGCCTGTGTCTGAAGTGAGTTCTGTTTTCCCAATATTTTGGCAACTGAGTTGGAATCTGTTTGGCGTAACAAAAAGATTCCTCATGTTTTGAGTAAGCCATTGATTAGTACACACACCTAACCAAAAGACTTAATGCAGATTTTCCTATTCTGGAGAGTTTTAAGACAAGGTATTTTCGTACATTCATAATTCAGAAAATACCTGGTCTTCTTTATTTACAGATTGAGCCGTTAACATAGAGTTCCAAGTTTTTATTATTTTAACAGAAAATTGAAATCCTGAGTACACTCAAGCAACTTAAGAACAGACCTTTGAAAAAATAAACCCTCACATACATCCATTTCAGCACTGATAGTTAAGTGTTTAACCGCTACAGAATGTCCACTCCTACGGCAGAATTCCATTTTGGCCACAGTAGCTGGAGATGTTGGTCGTGCATGTGTGTGTGTGTGTGTGTGTGTGTGTGTGTGTGAGGTGTGCGTGCGTGTGCAAATGTGTTCATTTTCTTTTCTGTATAAGGCTTTAGCCAAAAGCTCAATGTGTAACTGTCTTTCCATTGAGCCTGTCTGCAAATCAACATGTCATCTTTCCAGTGAATAGCAGTCTATTCTTTTCGTAATATTATTGATACTCCGTGTACTTTCCATTGTTCAAATGCGATTAAAGTATGTTTTGAAATACAATAGCATTAGCCAATACCATAGCTCTCTCTAGGTAAAGTATTCTGTTCAAGCCAGGTTTGTGCATTCCGATTCATTGCTGACCACAGACAGCGGAAAGGATTGCTTTTTATACTGGGCTTAAAACAGAAAGACCAAACTGATGCAACAAAGTAGTCTCTTCTCTATTTGATTTTCTCAGAAACCTTGAAGTGTGCCAGCCAGAAATTGGTCCTAATGAAATGCATTTATTTTATGACTTCTGTACCACTTAAAAATGGACACCAATGCCCTTCGTGAGATAAAGAACGTTTAATGAACTGGTATATTATTTCCTTATTCTTGGTCACAGCTATATGGCTCCTGATAGTGTATGTGGTAGAGTGGAAAAAGACTACTGAAAAAAAGGAAGATATTCTTCCACATGAAATTTCCTGGCAGATTAAATGTGTGTGCCGGACTGAGACTTGAACTCGGGACCTTTGCCTTTCGCAGGCAAGTGCTCTACCAACTGAGCTACCCAAGCATGACTCACGACCCATCCTCACAGCTTCAATTCTGCCAGTACCTCGTCTCCTACATTCCAAACGTCACAGAAGCTCTCCTGCGAACCTTGAAGAAATAGCACTCCTGGAAGAAAGGATATTGCAGAGACATGGCTTAGCCACAGCCTGGGGAATGTTTCCAGAATGAGATTTTCACTCTGCAGTGGAGTGTGTGCTAATATGAAACTTCCTGGCAGATTAAAACTGTGTTCATATCAGCGCACACTCCATTGCAGAGTGAAAATCTCATTCTGGAAACATCCTCCAGCTATGGCTAAGCCATGTATCTGCAATATCCTTTCTTCCAGGAGTGCTAGTTCTGCAAGGTTTGCAGAAGACCTTCTGTGAAGTTTGGAATGTAGGAGACGAGGTACTGGCAGAATCGAATCTGTGAGGATGGGTTGTGAGTCGTGCTTGGGTAGTTCAGTTGGTAGAGCACTTGGCCGCGAAAGGCAAAGGTCCCGAGTTCGAGCCTCGGTCCGGCACACAGCAATTTTGAGGCGAATGTTTCCTGGAAGGCTTATCTCTCGGACGGGGGATCTCAACTGGCCCATACGATCACTGGACTTAGCCCCATGTGATTTTTTTCTTTGGGGTTGCCATAAGGCAAAGGTGCATTATTAACATCCCAACAACCTGGAAGACTTACAGAACAATATTGAGGCTGAAATTGCAGGCACACCAGAAGACATGCTTGAAAGAGTGCATGAGAATTTCAGAAAATGACTGTGGCAGTGTGTGGTTTGTGAAGGTAGACTGTTATAACCTTTAATCACCAATAATTGCGTGGATATTCAAACACACTTACTTAGAAACAATATCTCGTTACGTGATAACAACTCAGTATCTCTTATTCGACTGGCGTGCCGTGACATGCGGCCGGTGCCGTTCGTAGCTAGGTGGCGCTCCCGCACTGAGCCGAGTTGCGGAGCGCCTCTATCGCCGTTTGCGCGTACTGTTGTGGCGGCACTGTTAAATGTCGTGGCACTGTCACAACACTTTCCCCCCTTAAAAACCCTCACTTCCTTGGAGACATGGACAGTGGGGAGACATCCATGGCCTCTTGTGAGGCCCCGAGAAGATCCCGCGTAGAGACACCAGAGTGTGGTCGAAAATGTCCAGGACGGAAGCTCGTGCGTGGAACGTGCCTCCTGGACGAGATGATGGGTGAAAACTCCGGAGCAGCATCCAGAGGTGTCGTGGACCTGGGGGTGTGCTCCAGCAAAATGGGTCCCGGAGAAGGCGGCGTCGCGACTGGGGCCGGTTCCGGTGTACTCGGAAGCGGTAGCAACGTCGGCTGCATCAACACGTACGGTAGATCAGCAGCAGCGACAGGACTGGCTTCTCGGGCTGGTGGAGGCAAAGGAAGGGGCGGTGGCACCGGCGTGGCCACCACCCGTGGGCGCATCTGGTCGTAATGGCGAACCACCATGCCGTCGTCCGTACGTATTTCACAAAGCCGGCGGCCGCGAAGAGCCTTGACCACCCCTGGAATCCATTTAGGGCGAGATCCATACCCTCGTGCCCACACGTCGGCGCCCACCGAGTATTTTCCCGCACCAGGGGACACAGCACAAGGCCTGACAGGGTAAAGCAGGTGCAGTAGAGTGCGTGGTTGGCAGCCAGGCAAGAGTTCAGCAGGGCTGCGATCACCCAGAGGCATGAAGTGGTAAGAACTCAGAAATTGCAGCAGAGCGTCATCTGTGGAAAAATCACTAAGGAATTTTTTCATCTGGCTTTTGAAAGTGCGGACAAGGCGCTCGACCTCCCCATTCGATTGCAGATGGAAGGGCGGTGCTGTAACATGATGAATTCCGTGTCCAGTACAAAAATCACGGAAGGCCTGCGAAGAGAACTGAGGGCCATTGTTCGTGACGATCATGGATGGAAGACCTTCTAGCGCAAAGATTTTGGACAAAGCCAGCGTCGTCGCCGCAGTGGTGGGCGACGGACATCGAACAACAAACGGAAACTTCGAGAAGGCGTCAATCAACAGTAGCCAATAAGTACCGAGGAAGGGGCCGGCAAAGTCAGCGTGCACCCGTTCCCATGGCTGCGCCGGATCAGGCCACGGAGAGGGCATTGTACGAGGTGTAGCCAGTTGTTGAGCACACTGACCACACGCAGCAACCATGTGGGCGATGTCCAAATCAATACCGGGCCAATAAACGTGCCTGCGGGCCAGGGACTTAGTCCGAGAAATACCCCAATGGCCTTCATGCAACAGTTTGAGAACATCTTTGCGAAGAGAGGCTGGCACCACGACCCATGGCCAGAAGAACAACACCATCACGAACAGACAGACGAAGGCGCAAGGCATGGTAGTTGCGAAGGGGATCTGATGTCCGGCCCTTGGTCCTGTCCGGCCAACCCCATTGAACAAAACCGATCACCTGACGCAGGACCGGGTCCTGCGCAGTAGGCGACGCTACCTGTGAACCTGTAAGTGGAAAACCCTCGACCGCACGACGTTCTTCCTCATCAATGGGGGAACAGAGTAGTTCATCACGATCGAAAATCAGGTCGGGGCCCATTGGCAATCGCGACAATGCGTCAGCGTTGGCGTGCTGGGCCGTGGGGCGATAGTGAATCTCATAGTGTAAACGAGACAAGTATAAGGCCCAATGTTGCAGGCGGTGAGCTGCCTTATCCGGAAGCGACGCCAGTGGGCTGAACAGAGAGACCAGCGGCTTGTGGTCGGTGATGAGGTGAAACTTAGAACCATACAAAAAAACGCTGAACTTTTTGAGAGCATAAATGATAGCGAGCGCCTCCTTTTCGATTTGAGAGTAACGCCGTTGCGCATCGTTGAGGGTCTTGGAAGCATAGGCGATGGGTCGTTCCGACCCATCCTCATACCGATGGGTGAGAACAGCCCTTAGGCCATACAGTGACGCGTCAGTCGCCAGAACCAAGTGCTGACCCAGACGGAATGTGGCAAGACAAGGCGCCGACTGCAAATGAGCCTTCAGGTGGACAAAAGCCTGCTCACACTCGCCGGAGCAACAGAAAGGGACGTTTTTGCGTAACAGCTGATGCAGAGGATGAGCTACCGCCGCTGCGGATGGAATGAATTTGTGATAATAAACAATCTTGCCTAGAAACGCCTGAAGTTCTTTGACTGTAGACGGCCGGCATAGAGCGTTAATGGCCACAACGTGCTGACGTAGAGGACGTATACCCTCACGGGACAAGTGGAAACCCAGATACACAATGGAGGGTTGGAAGAACTGTGACTTGGCCAGATTGCACCTCAACTCAGCCGAATGCAAAACCCGAAACAGTGAACGCAAATTGCGAAGGTGCTCCTCAGTGGAGGCCCCCGTGACAACAATGCCATCCAGATAGTTTATGCAGCCGGGAACGGAAGCCGTGAGCTGTTCCAAAAACCGCTGAAAAATGGCCGGCGCGCTAGCGACGCCAAATGGTAACCGCTGGTACTGAAACAACCCACAAGGAGTGTTGATGACGAGAAATTCCTTGGAAGAAGCATCCAACGGCAACTGATAGTACGCCTCCGATAAGTCAAGTTTGGAAAAGAACTGGCCCCCAGCGAGCTTGGTAAATAACTCCTCAGGATGGGGAATAGGATAAGTGTCAATGAGGCTCTGAGTGTTGACAGTGGCTTTAAAATCACCACACAATCGCAGACTCCCGTTTGGTTTAGAAACCACTACGATTGGCGATGCCCATTCGCTGGAGGTAACAGGAAGGAGAATCCCTGAAGCTGTTATCCTGTCTATCTCAGCCTTGACAGGTGCACGCAATGCCACCGGAATAGGGTGCGCCCGGAAAAACTTAGGGGGAGCTGTAGGTTTAAGAGTAATGTGGGCTTCAAAATCCTTGGCACGACCCAGACCAGCAGAGAACACGGACGAAAATTCAGAACACAATCCATCCAGCTGTTGATACGGAATATCCTCAGATATGAGGTGCACATCATCGATGGAGAACCCGAACAACTGGAAAGCATCATAACCGAACAGGTTTTCAGTGCCCGCATGATCCACCACATAAAACGTGAGCGGCCTAACAACAGACTTGTAGGCAGTGGAAGCATCAAACTGGCCCATGATAGGAATTTTCTGTTTATTATAAGTTCTCAGATTTCGTGTAACTGGAGACAAGGGAGGGGAGCCCAACTCCAAATACATGCGAGAATTAATGAGAGTTACTGCAGAGCCAGTGTCCACTTGCATGCAAATGTCTTTATCCAGAACACGAACAATAACCAACAACTTATTTGTTTGAGAAAGCACACAGTTAACAACCATGTCCGATGCCTCGTCCTCGTCGACAGGAACTTTAGGGGACTGACACACAGAAGCAATGTGGCCTTTTTTCCTACATGAATTAGGAACGAACCTGCTTCTGTGGTTGCTGTTGTCGCTGCGAGCGTTGCGGCCCAACGCGATGTTGTTTACACGAGTGAACTGCCGCCACATCTTCGTTCTCCTGTGAAAGAGGCAAATTGTCCGTGTCGAAAGTTGACTGTACAGTGCCTACATCACACCACGCGTCTATTTGCGCGCCAGCAGCGTGAGACACTTCAAAGGATTGAGCGATGCTTAGAACTTCCGACAACGATGGGTTTGGCAGTTGTAGGGCACGTTGCCGGACTTCTTTATCAGGAGCAAGCCATAGAATAGCATCCCTAACCATTGAATCAGCATAAGACTCATGATGAGTGTCCATGATAAACTGACATTTCCTACTCAGACCATGTAGTTCCGCCGCCCAAGCCCGGTAAGATTGATGGGGCTGTTTACGACACCAGCAGAACGCCATGCGGGTGGCAACGACGTGGGTGTTTTTTCGGTAATAGTTAGACAATAAGTCACACATTTCTTGGAAGGACAGAGAGGCAGGTTCCCGCAGAGGGGCTAACTGAGATAGCAGCTGATAGATCCGTGGGGAAATCCAAGATAGAAATAACAACTTACACATAGGAGTGTCGACAACGCTGAAAGCCAAGAAGTGTTGCTGCAAACGCTTCTCATAATCCTCCCAATCTTCAGCGGCCTCGTCGTAAGGAGGGAATGGAGGCGGAGAAGAGGAATACAGACGATGAGTAAGCGACGTCGACAACGCCTGAATAGCAGCCATCAGCTGTGTTTGTTGTGCCTGTATAGCAGTCGTCAGCTGTGTTTGTTGTTCAGTGAGCGCTTGCATAAGCTGTTTCATGTCTGCCCCGTCACGAACACACAAATCCACAACACAGTGAAAATATCTGACCTCGTCACCAAAAAGTGTTATAGCCTTTAATCACCAATAATTGCGTGGATACTTAGAAACAATAGCTCGTTACGTGATAACAACTCAGTATCTCTTATTCGACTGCCGTGCCGTGACATGTGGCCGGCGCCGTTCATAGCTAGGTGGCGCTCCCGCGCTCAGCCGAGTTGCAGAGCGCCTCTATCGCCGTTTGCACGTACTGTCGTGGCGGCACTGTTAAATGTCGTGGCACTGTCACAACATAGACATTTGCCAGATACACTGTTTAAACCATGTAATTAGAAACTTCCATTATTGTCCAGTATGAGGAAAATAAAAGTGTAAGTTTCTAAGGGTTCATTTTTTATTTCATTTCCAAATCAACAATTTACCACACTCCACTGTATAGAAATGTATGATACTAAAGTGATACATTGTAGTATATTATTGTATTTCTATAAAAAATTTATTGTAGCTTTCTTTGTAAATAATGTTAAAGGTAAAAAAATCACTTTCAATGAGTATATTAACAAAACTTTTAACTTTCAATTATCAACTTAAGAAGCCCTTTGAAACTTTGTCCCCTTACTCTGATGTAAACAATGAAATGTTTAGAAAAGTGAAAGATACAATTTTAATAGTATCTACAAAAGTAGTGAAAATGTGAACTGTCTCATGAGTGTAATTTGTATTTTGGTGTGATATTTAAAAACTTCCTTTCTTCAAAAAGTTATTTTTTGTGTATTTACAGACTGTTGAATAAACATTCCTGAAGTATATTATTTTCCCTTTTTTCTTGATAGGGAGCTATGATTCACTCTCCCTGCACACAAAATCAGATCTTGATATGCGAGTATTCCCAGTTTTTATTTATGAATTGTGTTATTCATGCCAGCTAAACAATGAGACACACATGGTGAGTGACGTTGGGAAACATCGCAACTATGACAGTAAGCAGGAACAACGGAGTGTATCTGTTGGCTGACAGGTGGCAGTATGTGACTTGCAATTTTGTTGTTTTTGTTGTTGTGGTCTTCAGTTCAGAGACTGGTTCGATGCAACTCTCCATGCTACTCTATCCTGTGCAAGCTTCTTCATCTCTGAGTAACTACTGCAACCTACATCCTTCTGAATCTGCTTAGTGTATTCGTGCCTTGTTTTCCATCTACAATCTTTACCTTCTACATTTCCCTCCAATACTAAAATGATGATCTCTTGATGCCTCAGAATGTGTCCGACCAACTGATCCCTTCTTCTAGTCAAGTTGTGCCACAAATTCCTCTTCTCCCCAACTCTGTTCAGTACCACCTCATTAGTTACGTGATCTACCCATCTACTCTTCAGCATTCTTCTGTAACACCTCATTTCGAATGCTTCTGTACTCTTCTTGTCCAAACTATTTATGATCCATGTTTCACTTCCATATATGGCTACACTCCATGCAAATACTTTCAGAAAAGACTTCCTGACACTTAAATCTATGCCCGATGATAACAAATTTCTCTTCAGAAATGCTTTCCTTGCCATTGTCAGTCCACATTTTATATCCTCTCTATTTCAACCATCACCGGTTATTTTGCGCCCCAAATAGAAAAACTCATCTACTACATTAAGTGTCTCATTTCCTAATTTAATTCCCTCAGCATCACCTGCTTTAATTCGACTACATTCCATTATCCTCATTTTTCTTTTTTTGATGTTCATCATATGGGCAATGGCCTTGCAGCAGTGGATACAACGGTTCCCGCGAGATCGCCGAAGTTAAGCGCTGTGGGGCGTGGTCAGCACTTGGATGGGTGACCATCCAGGCCGCCATGTGTGGTTGCCATTTTTCGGGGTGCACTCAGCCTCGTGATGCCAACTGAGGAGCTACTCGACTGAATAGTAGCGGCTTCGGTCAAGAATACCATCATAACGACCGGGAGAGTGGTGTGCTGACCACACGCCCCTCCTATCCGCATCCTCCTCTGAGGATGACACGGCGGTCGGATGGTCCCGGTAGGCCACTCGTGACCTGAAGACGGAGTGCTAAGGGATGTTCATCATATGTCCTTTCAAGACACTGTCCATTCCGTTCAACTGCTCTTCCAGGTCCTTTGCTGTCTCTGACAGAATTGCAATGTCATTGGCAAACCTCAAAGTTTTTATTTCTTCTCCATGTATTTTAATTCCTACTCCAAAATTTTCTTTCGTTTCTCTGCTTGCTCAGTATACAGATTGAATAACATATCAGTTAGGCTAAAACCCTGTCTCACTCCCTTCTCAACCACTGCTTCCCTTTTGTGCCCCTTGACTCTTATAACTGCCATCTGGTTTCTGTACAAATGCTAGAAACATAGGTTTGTCTTTCCTTAATCTATCTTCTAAGATAAGTCTTAGGGTCAGTATTGCCTCATGTGTACCAACATTTCTACAGAATCCAAAATGATCTTCCCCGAGGTCGGCTTCTACCAGTTTTTCCATTTGTCTGTAAAGAATTCATATTAGTATTTTGCAGCCGTGACTGATTAATTAAACTCATAGTTCAGTAAGTTTCACAACTGTCAGCACTTTCTTTCTTTGGGATTGGAATTATTATACTCTTCTTTAAGTCTGATGGTATTTCGCCTGTCTCATACATCTTGCTCACCAAAAGGTAGAGTTTTGTCAGGGCTGGCTCTGCCAAGTTTATCAGTAGTTCTAATGGAATGTTGTCTACTCCTGGGGCCTTGTTTCGACTTAGATCTTACAGTGCTCTGTCAAACTCTTCACGTAATATCACATCTCCCATTTCATCTTCATCTACATCCTCTTCCATTTTCATAATATTGCCCTCAACTATATCGCCCTTGTATACACCCTCTGTATACTCCTTCCACCTTTCTGCCTTCCCTTCTTTGCTTAGCACTGGTTTTCCATCTGAGCTTTTGAGATTCATACAATTGGTTCTCTTCTCTCCAAAGATCTCTTTAATTTTCCTGTAGGCAGTATCTATCTTAACCCTGGTGATATGTGCCTCTGCATCCTTACATTTTGTGCTCTAGCCATCCCTGCTTATCTATTTTGCACTTCCTGTCGATCTCATTTTTGAGACATTTGTATTGCTTTTTGCCCGCTTTATTACAACTGCATTTTTATATTGCAATGTTAAGCAGTCATAAAATTTGATACAAAGGGCAGTGTCTGTCTGAAATTTGGTCTTTGAAAGAAATAAGACTATACACAGTATTGGACTTCTTCTGTGAGCATTTGGGTTGAGAATTGTTGTTAATAAAGGATGGAGGAGAAATCTTAATTGTAAAATATATCTTGTTTATTAATATTCACTTTGACTGTTGTGAAGAAAAAATATAAGATCTATTGGAACAGAAATCAAACAGCCTTCTGATATATAATGTTTGCTACACTGAGTGTAAAATGAAGTAAGATGTGTCATGACCCTATCGCCAGAAATATCATATGTATCCCAATATGAAGACATCCATCTTACTCACAATGGATTAAAAATCTTTCTTTAATATTACACGATAATCTACTGAACACAATGCTTAATTATTTGTTCTGTGGGGCTTGATACTCCAGTATAGCTGCCTATGTGTAGTGGCAGCGTACACATTTATAGATATTACTATTAATAAAAAACTGTACCTCTGGCCTGATATGAATTGGAAAATATTACAAGACGCCGTTTTCAGTTTATTGAGATTATTCTTTTTAATACTTTTAGCATTAAGTTACTGTTAAAAGAACTTATATGATTTTTGTTATCAGTGGTGTCACTACAATAATGAGCCTACACAAAATGGCCAGGGCAACATTTAATTATTACGTAACTGAATCATATGCGGAAAAGGTACCCGCTACTGACAAAAAACACATATTACCGTAATTAATTTCATATATATTGAACAAAATGCTATTATTAGTACAGATAATTTTATCAGTTACAGAATGTGAACAATAAGCGTCCGTCAGCTAGAACATCAGAACCGATAAGACAGTGAAACAAAAAAATACACTCATTCTTCTTCTACAAAAAGGACAAAGATCATAATACAAAGTGCTATTCTGAGAGCGCAGATCACACTTCCATTGTTGAGTATCGATAACTCATTTATACTCTTTTTTACTGGAGGCTATGCTGTAAAAGTGCACTGGAATGCCATTTGCATAGCTACATACAGTCTTGTAAATGGCATTCCATGATAGTATATTCCCGTTTATTATTGGTGTTCATCCAAACAGGTGACTGCAGACGTATTTGATGTAATAACGGTATTAATACATTCTTAGTTTATCTGCGTCCCAACAGATGACTACAGACACATGTAATTTCAATAGTTATGATGATACAGGTGCTTTATTGTAATTCTTGCACATGGATGATTTTACTCTGAAGTTGAGTACAGACTTTTTTATTACTTCTCCTCAGACTATGTTTTGTGCTCCCCCATTTGGGTGAAAGCCGCTGGGAAACCGAGGGAAAACCAGGGTAGAGCTATAAAGATTGTCCTCTTATTCAACACTTAAATACATAAATACAGAGGTAGTTAATTTCAATTCAGTTCATTGTAGAGGTTTTTATAAAATTTAGAATGTTCATTATTAATTTTCTTTCGCGGTAAGCTGGTGAATTGATGAGTTTCGCGGTAAGCTGGTGAATTGATGAGGGAGAGGGCACCGGATTTCTCTCCCATCAGCGCGTACTGCAGGTTGTGACATCACTGAAGCGAGCAATCAGTTGACGCTCAACAGCGACTAGCTGCACACAACCGCATACCGGATGTGGGTCATCTTCTACCCTCCTTGCATTTGTTCTCCAACACCTCCATAGCAAAATTTCGTGAAATTCATGAACTGCATCAGCATCAGTTCATTATAAATAAATAGATTTTCATTCCTGCAGATGGGAAAAAAACACATGATTATTAGTCCAGCTTTTTATGCTTCACCCAGTACCAGCTTATGTCATTTTGTGTATGAAGTAATTGTCCACTTGTTAATATGTACAAAGTCCACTGTATGACACTGTTCAAGTACAGTTCGTGACGCTCTTGCTGCAGCTTATATTTCAGTTTCTTATTGCTGTATGACACTGTTCAAATTCACCGTCTGTCACACATTAATGTTTGCTTCATACAGTTGCTGTGTCCCAGAGTAGCCTGTTTACACAGTCTCACTACTTCTGTCATGCACCACACTGCCTATAATGTCACGAATAGGTATCTCCAGACACACTTGCACAGATCAACTGTTCTGTTCTCTTGCACGGGCAGATTCCCATTGTTGACTTATTTCACTCTGATCATTGATTTCCTGACATCTGTTTCGATCAGCTGTGCTTCGACTGTATTAAATAATGCCCTTGGCTGAAACACACGTATTAGTTCGCCACGGTCTGTAAGCTATTCACTACATTTAACCTTAATACACTATAATAAAACCAACATCTCTGGTGTTGTACCGTTTAGACTGTTTCATGAACACTATTTATTACACTATATTCCCATGACTAATGTTACGTTTGTTCACACTGAATCCAGTTTATTGACACAATGTTCATTCGGGTCTATGCACATACAGTCACTGTTCCTCACAGTTTCTTGTGGCACATTAAATTGTTCATGAAAACTTTAACATTTTATTTACATGACAAAATACACAATGTGTTCATATGCACATTATAGCTCATTACAATGCATATTAAGTATTGGTAGTGTTAGTACCTTCCTGCTGCATGTGCTTGGCCATTTAGACCATTTTTTGGACTTTTCGACACTGGTCTTTTTTATACAACAACTCAGTTTGTCACATATTAAGATACATATAAATATATAAATGCTGAATACAGGACACCTGAATATGTCTCTGCTTCTGTGATATTTTTTAAAATCACTGTACTTGACAGTCCAGTTCACTCAAAATGTGAACGTACCTTAATGACAACCGAGCGAGGTGGCGCAGTTGCTAGCACACTGAACTCGCACTCGGGAGGGCGACGGTTCAGTCCCACTTCCAGCCATCCTGATTTAGGTTTTCCGTGATTTCCCTAAGTCGCTCCAAGCAAATGCTGGGATGGTTCCTTTGAAAGGGCATGGCCGACTTCCATCCCTGTCCTTCCCTAATCCGATGAGACTGATGACCTCGCTGACTGGTCTCCTCCCCCAAACAACTCAACCCTTAATGACATTCTATCTTCATGAATTTGGTAGATGAAACTACCTCTACTTATTGATCTTAACCCTTTCAGACCCGAAATATTTCTGGAAGAAGAAAAATTTTTATTTATGTGGTAGTGGTCTTAGGTGATTTTTTAATGATTTTAGGAGCAAGATGTATACAAAAATATGTACCCATTTCCAAAACGTACTTTGTTCACTTGGCTTCACTTTAAGGACTAAAATAACTAATTATGAAATATTCTCTATTGTAATAATTAGTAAAATGCTCATTCAATAATTTCCATGTAAAACAACAACAACAATATTCAATTATACACTGGAATATAGCGAACCATATATTCTGGTGGTCACGAGTTGCTGCGCTCTGGTACATTGACTTGCTGATATTTTTATAGTGATGCCCAACGGTTGGCAGCATTTGCGCGTGATGAAAAGGTTGAACATTTACAAGTGTGTAGCTCAGGTTTGCTTAGGGAACAAGTACTTTTGTTGCAGCTAACAGACGGTAAAAGTTAATGTACACAATTGCAGCCAGAGGGTCTGAAAGGGTTAAATTCTTTTTCATTCAGTTGATTCATGGCTTGTACTATTAGGTGTACTGTTAATAGTCATGACCAATTAACTAGTCTCTTTAAAATTCTAGATATACCATTGCATTTGTCATTACATATTTCTAACAAATTCTATCATGACGTTAAGTGCATGGAACTTTTACTACATACCAGGATAAAACTTTCATCTTGATTACACATAAATTGAAAATTCATACATGAAAAGAAATATTATCAAGCCTAAACCTACATCTATTACATGCATATATATTATTCCTAATTTTTTTTCAAATCCTTATATGGGTGTAAATCCACTGGTTTCTTATTCTCAGGATTAATTAGAAAATAACTACAGCCATAAGGTATTTTTTCACTATCTTTTGTGACCACTAGTAATGGGCTGCTATACGGTGACACTGACGGCTCAATTATTCCCCATTCTAGCATATTATGTATCTCTAGTTTCACTACCTCCTTCATCGACCATGGAACAGAGTAAGCAGTGTTACAAAATGTCTTGTGTGGTATCACATCAGTATTATATGTATAACCTCTGATGGCCCCTGCTCTCTCAGAGAATACTTCTATATGTTCCTTCAATAACGGAGATAATTGTAATTGCTGTTCTGGTGTCAGATGTGTGGATTCCTCTACTTTATCTTCTATTGTGCAGACAGGGCTTTGGTACTAAACATTCTCTCCACTGTGATGGCTGCAATCTCGCCCCCCAAAATACTGCTGCATATGCAGTATTTTTGGCAGGCTACACTTCACTTTAACATTCTGACAATACTTGGCATGTATAGCTTTAGTGCACAGAAATTCCAGTTGCACTCTTGCTGCTCCAGTCTCCAGACTGCAAATACCATGAGAGAGGTCCATATAGACATTCCTTTCCCTCAAAAACTCCCAACCCAGAATAAAGGTGACTCCCAATCCCTTTACAACCAGGAACGTGCAGTTGAATGCTCTATTTCCCATAAATACGTCCACCTGTACCTGGCTCTTTGTGGCACCCGACACTTTGCAATTCTGAACTGGCAGCACTGGCACTTTATGCAATTGGCACATTTTCCTATAGAAATCATAACTCATCACATTAACTGTAGTTCCTGTATCAGTCATGATATTGACAGGTATACTAAGAACTTTAGCCTGAACCACAGCCTGTACCAACTCACTGTCTACTGGTTACATCTCTTATCCTCTGATAAAAGTTCCTCCTTCATTCCAACACCATCGTTATATCTTAACATATTGACTACATCATGTTTCTCCCTCTGTCCCACAGCTGACAACAGAGAGCTAATTGTGGCCGTCTTTAGTTTGCCGAATCAGTTGATGTAGGACGATTGTCGTTCGTCATATCAACTATTCTCTCACTTTGATTCTGATTCTGCCAAGCTGGGTTGTTTGAAGTACCTGGTTGCCCATGTTCGTTTCTATTATTGTTATTGTTAGGATATCTCTCTGTATTATTCTGACTATCCTGTTTCAGATACCATGGCATTGCAAATCTATTCTTCCCTTGTGGCCCTGCGTCTGGCATTGGCTGTTTATTGCCACCTCCTGGGCCAAACCTTTCCTCATACCTTCGTTCCCTCCTGTATTGAGGTGAACTGTTTCCCCAAGACTGTCTATTGTTGTTACCTTTGTCATCATTTGGATGACTATTAAATGACTGGTTTTCGTTCATAGGTTTACCATTGTGTTTTTGCCCATTAGAACAGTTATTTAAATTCTTGTCTGGTACATGGTTTAGTTTTTCTCTTATATTTGGTGGAAGTCTGGTTTTTAATAGCCTGATCACATCACGATTTGAAAGTGGTTTGTCCCAATGTCACGTTTTGTTAATATATTTTTTGAAATACTTCCTTAGGCTTCCTTGTTTAGGACTATGTGCCTCTGGACTGTACACTTCTTTTCTAAGTCTTTCCTGAATACAAGGTGACCAGTATTTATTTAGAAATGCCTTCTGAAATTGTTCACAGGTGTAGCTGTTTTCAGTTGCACCTGTCGCCCATAGAGCAGCATCTCCTACTATGTGCGAAACAATAAACTGTATCTTTTGTTTCTCGTTCCATGCTCTGGGCAGTATGTTTCGAAAACTCTTTATAATTACAACCAAGTGAATATTTTTCTTGTCTATGGAGAAGGTCTGAAACTGGCGGCGGTTAATTAAACTCTCCTCCATCATTATTGATGGTACAGTGGGCACAGCCCCCACACTATTCAACATTCCACTGTTGGGACTACTCGTTCTTGCCTGCACCCCACAAATTGTACTATACGTGGCAGAGAATAATGGATTTTCGGGTGCAACATGTGAAGCAGGTACATAATTGTCCTCCATTCTCATGTTACTCACTCTTCCCTGTTCTGTATGATTTACCTGACCAGTCGAGTGAACTGCACGAATTGTACGTGTCATTTCTGTCTGTCTTTTATTGCCTATTTGTTTCAATTCTGTATTCTTTCCCCATTTCCTATCTCTCTATTTTCTACCCTCTTAGTTATGTTTTCAATATCTTCCTTCATGCTATTCTGCTCTATTTGCAGATTTTGTACATCTGTGGTTAAACTAGCTACCAAATTTGGCAATTCCTGGTACGCTTGTTTCAAACTGGCTATGTCTGCTTTCATGACATCTAAACATTTAAGCTGTTCATCTATTCTGTTTTCCCTCTCTTTTTCCTTTCTTCTCTCACTTTCTCTTTCCTCCTGCTGTCTCTCCCTTTCTAACTGCATTCTCTCTCTCTCTCTCTCTCTCCTCCTGCTGTCTCTCCCTTTTTAACTGCATTCTCTCTCTCTCTCTCTCTCTCTCTCTCTCTCTCTCTCTCTCTCTCTCTCTCTCTCCTGCTGTCTCTCCCTTTCTAACTGTATTCTTTCCCTCTCTCTATCTCTCTCCTCCTGTTGCTTTTGGAACTGATCTAACTTCATCAAAATTGCAGTCATGGTGTCGTAACCAGGCGCGGCGCATGTAACTGTTTGCTTAGTTGCGGGCGCAGTTGTTTCACCCGCAACAGTTAGCAACATGCTGCTGTCAACGCTACGCTCGATTTCTGCTCACTGATGTGCAGTTTCTATTTCATGATCTGTAATATTTTCTCATATATTTCTATTGGATGTAGATCCCATGGGGATTTCCTCCAATTCGTTATCACTACCCTCTCGTGAATCTGCTTCTATATCAACTTCTCTCCTAGTCTTGCTACGTAATCTCATGCACTCTGAACGAGGAATTATTCTATCACAATTATTTTCACACAGCAATCACCACAAAAATAATAATACAATATAAAAGTTCTAATTCTCCTCAAATTTAGAGCAAATATAAATTTTCTTGTGTTTGAATTACTATTTGCAAAACACTACCGCACGGTACGAACCATGAATATTGGCAAACTACATGACACATGAAAGCAAGAGATACTTTCAGAAGCCCTTACCTTCATTTTTATTGTCATCTTTATTCAAATCTGTTGTGGGTTACAGGTCTCCTGTTCCTCTTTAAATCGAAAATAATATTACTCATACACGTGAAACAGATTACATATACAAGCATTAATTTTCTTACAGTAATAATATTTTCTTCCCACATACATAAATTTTCTGGAACATCAAGCACCACGTTGGGCACCAGTTACTGCGTAATTTTTAAAATGAATTAAAATTGAATACTGCTTCATATAACAATAACTGTGCTGTTATTCCTATAGTATGAAATGTTTGTTTAAAGCCATGGCTAATTTTTCTCATGGCGCTATCGCCAGAATATCATATGTATCCCAATATGAAGACATCGATCTTACTCACAATGGACTAAAAATCTTTCTTTAATATTACACGATAATCCACTAAACACAATGCTTAATTATTTGTTCTGTGGGGCTTGATACTCCAGGATAGCTGCCTATGTGTAGTGGCAGCGTACACATTTATAGATTTTACTGTTGTTGTTGTTGTTGTTGTTGTTGTGGTCTTCAGTCCTGAGACTGGTTTGATGCAGCTCTCCATGCTACTCTATCCTATGCAAGCTTCTTCATCCCCCAGTACCTACTGCAGCCTACATCCTTCTAAATCTGCTTAGTGTATTCATCTCTTGGTCTCCCTCTACGATTTTTACCCTCCACGCTGTCCTCCAATACTAAATTGGTGATCCCTCAATGTCTCAGAACATGTCCTACCAACCGATCCCTTCTTCTAGTCAAGTTGTGCCACAAGCTCCTCTTCTCTCCAATTCTATTCAATACCTCCTCATTAGTTATGTGATCTACCCATCTAATCTTCAGCATTCTTCTGTAGCACCACATTTCGAAAGCTTCTATTCTCTTCTTGTCCAAACTAGTTATTGTCCACGTTTCACTTCCATACATGGCTACACTCCGTACAAATACTTTCAGAAACGACTTCCTGACACTTAAATCTATACTCGACGTTAACAAATTTCTCTTCTTCAGAAACGATTTCCTTGTCATTGCCAGTCTACATTTTATACCCTCTCTACTTCGACCATCATCAGTTATTTTACTCCCTAAATAGCAAAACTCCTTTACTACTTTAAGTGTCTCATTTCCTAATCTAATTCCCTCAGCATCACCCGATTTAATTTTACTACATTCCATTATCCTCGTTTTGCTTTTGTTGATGTTCAGCTTATATCCTCCTTTCAAGACACTGTCCATTCCATTCAACTGCTCTTCCAAGTCCTTTGCTGTCTCTGACAGAATTACAATGTCATCGGCAAACCTCAACATTTTTATTTCTTCTCAATGGACTTTAATACCTACTCGGAACTTTTCTTTTGCCTCCTTTACTGCTTGCTCAATATACAGATTGAATAACATCGGAAACACGGAAACAGGCTACAACCCTGTCTCACTCCCTTCCCAACCGCTGCTTCCCTTTCATGCCCCTCGACTCTTATAACTGCCATCTGGTTTCTGTACAAATTGTAAATAGCCTTTCGCTCCCTGTATTTTACCCCTGCCACCTTCAGAATTTGAAAGAGAGTATTCCAGTTAACATTGTCAAAAGCTTTCTCTAAGTCTACAAATGCTAGATTACTATTAATAAAAAACTGTACCTCTGGCCTGATATGAATTGGAAAATATTACAAGACGCCGTTTTCATTTTATTGAGATTATTCTTTTTAATACTTTTAGCATTAAGTGACTGTTAAAAGAACTTATATGATTTTTGTTATCAGTGGTGTCGCTACAATAATGAGCCTACACAAAATGGCCAGGGCAACATTTAATTATTACGTAACTGAATCATATGCGGGTAAGGTACCCGCTACTGACAAAAAACACATATTACCATAATTAATTTCATATATATTGAACAAAATGCTATTATTACTACAGATAATTGTATCAGTTACAGACCGTGAACAATAAGCGTTCGTCAACTAGAACATCAGGATCAATAAGACAGAGAAACAAAAAAATACGCTCATTCTTTTTCTACGAAAAGGACAAAGATCACAATACAAATTGCTATTCTGAGAGCGCAGATCACACTTCCATTGTTGAGTATTGATAACTTATTTATACTCTCTCTCTTTTTTTTTTTTTTTTAACCAGAGGCTATGCTATATCATTCACATCAGCTTTATTAACCACATTGGTGGTAAAAGATATATACCATTGCAAAAAAGGTATTTCATTTTAAATGCTTAAATAGAGCTGAAATTCACTGTATGTTTTTACTATATTATTGCACGTGACGCTCTGGCATGGAGCCAAGGATCTAATCTAAAACTGGAAACTTTTGTCTTGCAGACTTAATAAATATTTTTACTGCCAGTGACATACAATAGATGACAGTTTTATAATACTAAATTGGCACTGCTGTTTGTGATTGTTCAGCATCCGTTGAGATGTTCTTAAATCAACATATTTTCAATAAAATGACACTTCTGTTTCATGCATATTATTTCGTGTTAATTCCATGTTTTTCCTTCTCGGTCTAGATCACTTAACACTCGTGAAGCTTAAACTGGTCCTTGTAAACATCATTGTAAGTACTTGGCAACATAAATAATTTTTTGTGTGGATGACTACAGCAGCTAATAACACAGTTCAACATTGGTTATGATATTGCCTGCTTCACACGTAGTGGTTGAAGTAAATCTTTCTAGCTTTTGATGCATGGAATTTCACAGATATTGGAACCAAACAGATGAACACAAGCATGGAGATCCTTGTCGACAGTATATAACTAAACTCTCGCTCGTTGGTGTTAATCATCATCCCTCAAGGGAGTGATGAAACACTTACGTCTTCTTTACTCTGCCACCTACAGCAGACTGTTAACATTCTCATAAGCCAAAATAATAGTATTCTGTTACAATATGAAGAATGGTGATCAAGGGAGGAAGAACTTGTAGGACAAGATCATGGTGAACTGTCTTCCAGGAGTGCTATTTCTGCAAGGTTTGCAGAAGAGTTTCTGTGAAGTTTGGAAGGTAGGAGACGTGGTACTGGCAGAATCGAAGCTGTGAGGACACGTCGTGAGTCGTGCTTGGGTAGCTCAGTTGGTAGAGCGCATGCCCGCGAAAGGCAAAGGTCCCGAGTTCGAGTCTTGGTCCTGCACAGTGTTTTAATCTGTAGGGAAATTTCATATCAGCGCACACTCCACTGCAGAGAGAAAATCTCATTCTGGATAATCAGAAATACTAGAATGGCAATGGATGACCTAAAGGAAGCCATGTCAAAAAAATCAAGATAAGATTGAGTGGAATATCCAGGATGGAATAAAAACAATGTTATGAAAAGGAAGGATTGCTACTCACAATATAGCGGAGATGTTGAGTCATAGACAGGCACAACAAAAAGACTTCTAAACAAGTAAGCTTTC
Organism: Schistocerca piceifrons; assembly: GCF_021461385.2. Taxonomy (NCBI): domain Eukaryota; kingdom Metazoa; phylum Arthropoda; class Insecta; order Orthoptera; family Acrididae; genus Schistocerca; species Schistocerca piceifrons. Next base: position 28,798,092 of record NC_060144.1, read on the forward strand.
GATCAAAAGGACTGCTTCGAAGTAGACAAAACACACACACACACACACACACACACACACACACACACACACACACACACACACACACACAGCCACAACCACAATCACAGTATCTGGCTCTCAAGGCCAGACTGTGTGCATACGTACGCATTGTCTACTTCAGAGATAGGTCTTTGGCCAAAAGCTTACTTGTTTAGGAGTCTTTTTGTTGTGCCTGTCTGCAAATCAGCATCTCCACTAAGTGGTGAGTAGCAATCTGTCCTTTTTTAAAAAAATTGTCAAGATAAGATGCAAGATTCCCTGAGTGACTAAGTTAACACAGCTAAAAAGATAAACAGGACATAGTTTATAACTGAAATGTTATTTAAATGCCATGTATTGTCAGCTGCTTTATTCACATTGTCATAGACAAAACCCTTTTAAACAGCAGCTGTTAAATAATATTTTTGGAAAGAATGCTATTTCTGTCATAATGGAGGTTACTCTCTGATCGATATTCTCTTTAAAATTGTTTATTTGGTGGTATAATCATACAGAATTTCAAGAGAAATTGCCAGTTGCTGTGTTCTTCAGCTAGCTGGAGATGTCCAGTATGAAAACAGCGAAACACTGAGAGAACCACATTTTCAATCCACATTGTAAATGTAGGTGCACCTTATTCCACAAATATTTTTAATATTCGCTACTGCTCTCCCATTTTGCATCAGATTTGAATAAGAAAATACAAAAAAAGACAACGTGGGGAAAAAACCACAACATGCTGTCATGCTGACAGCAATTTTTGACATGATGACACCAACTTTTTAGGAGGAGGTAGAAAAAGATGAAAGTAAACTTTGAGTGAAGGCTCTTCTAGTTGCATTTATACAGATATAACAGTTATACAACTGAATTGTTAACTAACAGCAACGGAGTGAGATCTGTTTGGATTATATTGGTATTTTACATTTAATGTGTACAGTATCCTTATTGTTGCAGTTGTAATGGCTAATACAGATACTTACCTTTTTATCAATATATTCTTTGTAGAACATTAATATTTAATGTGATTGTTTGATATTTTGTTTAGGATTTGAAACCAAACAATCTCCTTGTGAACAGTAAGGGAGTTCTCAAGATAGGAGATTTTGGTCTCGCAAAGTTTTTTGGGTCGCCAAATCGAATGTACACGCATCAAGTGGTGACCAGATGGTACAGGTAAGTACCACAGGAATAGTGATATTCATATATAATGTTTAATAATATCATATACATAGTGAGTTAGGAGGAAAGGTACGTGTTTTGACAAGGGATAGCATTAGTGATTCTGAACAGAAAACTTGATGTGGACATGTGCCCTATTCCAAATGGTTTCCAAGATAGAACACTTGTAATGTAAATTTTTATTTATTTTATTTTTTACAATGTACCACAGTAGTATAGAGGAAGTTGAGATGAACATTTTGGTACAGATGCTTATGGTCTATCAAGTCGGAGAACTACCTCAAACTGGCCTACAAAAAGGTACTTAAGCTATAGCACACACACGTCACATGAGGTTTCCAATATTCTTGGGATTTCTTCATGCAAACTCTTAGTCCTAGACAAAAAATAAACAGGACCTTTTTTGGTTGCAAATTTAATTTACTTTGACTGTGTACCGAGACGCGCTTTCGTTGGAGTGTGTGGTTTTTGAGTTATTAATGAATTTAAATTGAATACTGCTTCATACAACAATAACTGTGCCGTTACTCCTATTGTATGAAATGTTTGTTCAAAGCCATGGCTTTGGATGTTACACGTGTTCTATCTCGGAAACCATTTGCAATAGGGCGTATGTCCATATGAAGTGTTTTTGTTCAGAATCACTAATACTATCGCGTCTCAAAGCATGTACCTTTCCTCCTGACACACCCTGTATAGCATGGTTGTAGACCATGGCTGTTATATAAAATAAATTGTTGATGGTGTACAGCAACAAGCCACAAATTGGTTTTAGGTTACTTTATTCAAAAATACCATTACTGGTTTTGAATTTTTAACAGTTGATTTTCAGACGGTTTTTCATGCTTTTATCAATACAGGTTAGAGATTGGTTTCATGTGAGTTGCCCAAGGAGAAACTATAATTTACAAACTCGAAACATGTGACCCAGATGGATGCGCTACATCCATGTAGCGATATGTCAGCACCAGGTAATCTGCATATCAGATTACAAGTAAAAAATACAGGATGGAATAATGATGATAATATGAAAAGGATAGAAGCTACTCACCCTATAGTGGAGATGCTGAGTCGCAGATAGCCACTGCAAAAAGACTGCCAAACAAAGCTTTCAGCCAAAAAGGCCTTCATCAGACTTAGACAACACACACACACACACACACACACACACACACACACACACACACACAGGTGTGCACGCACCAGAGACTATGGTCACAGGTGTGTGTGTGTGTGTGTGTGTGTGTGTGTGTGTGTGTGTGTGTGTGTGTGTGTGTGTTTTGTCTAATTCCAATGAAGGCCTTTCTGGCTTAAAGTCCTAGCCTTGGCAGCCAGGGACAGTGGTTTTGTGTATGCATGCGGATGTTGTCTGTTGTCTATTCTGATGGCCCGTTTGGCCAAAAGCTTTCTTTGACATTGTTTTTGTTGTGCCTATCTGTGATTCAGTATCTCTGCTACATGGTGAGTAGCAACTGTCCTTCCCATAAGACTGCAAGTAGATCATTATTTATTATTAGTTTTTGCAAATAATGTTAATCCTGTCCATAATCTTCGTAACACCACACTCTGTCGTCCATATATTCTGTACATCAACTCTACTGCTTGCCTCTTGCTGATGTATTCTACAATGCTTATGGAGGAAAAAGCTTTGCCATCTATATTGCAGGGTCATTACGTGTTAGACATAGAATACTATGGGACAGCCATGTGCAAATCTTGCCCGTGATTTAGTAAGTGTAAATGCACTTTGTGTTGACTTGTGGGGATGACTGCATAACATGCATGTCGAGATGGATGCGTAACTTGCACTAAAAATGACTAAATATTGACACCTGGTAGTCCATGATGCTAGCTCTCTGTACCAATATTCAGTTATTGTTTTCATGTCCAAAGGATATACAACATATCATAGTTTTCTCTGTTGTATTGCCACCACTTTTTCGAACAGCTTGTTATTCCATTAGTCAAAATATTCTGTACTATCTGTGGTTGTATTTTGTGTAATTTTCCTTATTTCCGCTCACTACCTGTTCACATCCTCCCAATTTTTAATCAGTCTTGCAATCTCACATACCTAACACCTAGGTCATAATGCCGTCCTCACATGCCTCTATGTGACATTTTTACCTGTGTAAACACATTCTGAATAGTTTTGCGATGACGACGGCGATGAGGAGAAAGCTTGATACCTGCAACTTACTCCTCATGAATATCACCGAGGGGAATGTCATGCCTACTGATTTTGCCTGTGAGAGCTATCACAGTCAACAACACTGTCACTTTCTTTTATTTAATAAGGTTTGTAATTTTGGAATTTATCTCAGGATATTGGCTCACACGCTAGTGATCAGGAATTTGTCCCACCACTTCATCTCTCCGAATCTTTTAATCACTGTGATTTGAAGTTGTTACCTCAGACCCAAGTGCTGCTGTTTGAGTATGTGTTGGTGATGATTGTGAAGGCAAAATCTAGTATGACTGACTAAAAGTACAGAGTAATAAAAAATCTGTGTGATGCCAGTATACTTAAAAAAGAACGAAGAGTGACCAAAAAAGGTAACGCTCTGTGTCACAGGTTGCTTAATTTGGCAAAAAGAGGATGTGGTTGGAGAGTACAATACTCATCAGGAAGTTATTAGGAACATTACAGTAGTTTCACAGTTACTCTCAATACTCTCGACTTGATCAGTCATGCTCTAGGCAATGAGCTATTGGGGTACTATGAGTGTGGGAAACAAGTTTGGCTTAAAGGTCTTGTATCTTAACTTACGGTTCATGTATCATATTTCCTTTTATTTGCAACAAGAGTAGATCAGGACAGTGTAAAATGTTAAGATGCCTTACTCTGTACGGTTGACGTCTCCTAAAAGACTGAACATTTTATATGGTGGCAGAAACTCGAAGTTACATATTATTTACCTCTGTGGTGAGGGACTGTATCATTACTTGCCGAAGATAGATAAATCACAGCTGCACGGGGTAGCCACACCATCTGAGGCACCTTGTCACAGTTCGCGCGACTCCTCCCGTCGGAGGTTCGAGTCCTTCCTTGGCCATGGGTTTGTGTGTTGTCCTTAGTGTAAGATAGTTTAAGTTAGAGTAAGTAGTGTGTAAGCCTAGGGACCGATGACCTCGGCAGTTTAATCCCATAGGAACTTACCACCAAATAAATCACAGCAGTAGATTGAGATGGCACTCTGGACTTTGGTTTTTGTTACTGTGTCAAGACCATACTGTTGTTCCAATGTTTGACATACTGTGCATGATATTGATTTTCCTGCTGCTGACTGCAGCACTCAATGTACTGGGCTAGCTGTTGTTCATGAATTTATCATTATACTTGTCGTAAGTTGGAGTTTGTTTCCTAAGAATTAGTTCGGCTTCTTTTAACGATTGCTTCAAAAATTCAGCGTTTCCTGAGATTGGCTGGATGATGCTTCTTGGTTGCAGTCTGACTGGTAATTTCATTCTTAACTGCCTGGCACTTGAATGTTTCCATGACTGAGAGAGTAATATAGTGAACCCCGCCTTTACTCTTTTCATTGTGGGAAAATGTAAAACGTGGGAAACAACATTTTATCTGTAAAAGTTACAGATTGGATCCCCCTTTGCATTTTTGCACTTTGTTTGATGTATACACAAATAGGCATCAAAATACTTGTTAGAGACTTGTTTATTATCTGATAAAGGTTTATTATCTAATAAAAACCAGTGGTATAACTGGAACTGGTAACTAACTGGGAAGTAGAAATGTCTGACTTAATTTGATAAAACATAATTGATGTTTTTGGAAAGCCTGCAGCTGTCATTCATTATTTAAACAATGAAGCACTGCACCAGTTACATATTTTTTCATGCTTAACATGCCGCATTTCTAGAATTTTTTCTCATTGTCAAGTGCAAATATTTACGTAAGTATATTGTGTTTTGTTTGCATGTACTCCATCTCTTGCATTGTAGCCACCTTTTTGAGGTTATCAGGTACTATGCATCCTCACTTATGTAGGAAACCACACATATGCAAACTAACACTCACATTGCTTGTTTGTGAAACATCACAAAAATATGTATGTAAATATTGCACTTGGCAATGAGAATAAATTCTTGAAACGTGTCTTGCTAAGCATGAAAAAATAAGTAATTGATGCTGTGTTTAAATAAAAACATCTGAGTAATGCAAAGTCAGTGAAGGTATCAACTAGTGCTACAAGTGGTCGAATGACGAGACATGCTAAATATGGTTCAACAAACGTGTCATACAATCACGAAGCTACGCGCGCGCATAACCATTTGGAAATGTTTGTGATTGGTTATGATATCTTCATTCGAGTAACCAAGTTACTCTGATCAGCCACCCCACCAAATAGAACTTGGCATGGCTGGAGATACAGCACCAATTGTTCCAACTTTTACCCATTTACCTCTGAGAACTGCTGAGTAGAGTGCTCCGGTGTCAAAAAATTTAAACCACGTATCATTTGTAAATATACTTGACAATCAGTGCCATGCCAATGTCATTTTACATCAGTTACATTAATTTTTTCTCCATGGGAAAATTAAAAATATATTAATCCAAAATTGTGTGCAAATTGACATTGTGGACATGGGAAATTTAACGGGAGCAATAAAAAATGTCATAAACAGCAGGAAAAAGTTTATTCCAGAAACATAAAAGCAGGGTTATACATCTCAACATTCTGTGACCAGTCTTGTGGAAAAAGCTCTGAATGCTGCTGCTGTATCCAAGTTAGGGATAAGTTTAAACTTTACACTGACACCCATGTATTTTATAAGTTCTGTTGAACAGGCTGTTTTTAAACTACCTCCAGATGCTGCCAAGGTTGTTAGGAGAAAAGCCTGTCGTTGTTGACTTGGGCACTGTATGTTGTCCTGTTGTAATTTTTATTTATTACATATTCTCTCCCCCAGGCAGCGAAGAACCTCAATCAAAATTTTGTGTTCTTGGCTGTGTATCAAAATTCTTCATTGATCAATAATATTAATTTCCATTTTTATATAGCAGTTTTGGCTTTGTACAGCATGAGAAGGAAAAGATAATAAGATAATGGAGACCAAAGATGATGGCTGTGATAAAGTTCTAATATACAGGATGATTCAAAAAGAAAGAACAGATTTCAGTTGTTTATTACAGACAAACTATGAAAGATAGAAACACACTGCACATGTTACTGAATTGTGGATGGTTCACAGTTTTACGTTTGCACAGACACTATACTGTACACTCAACATGAGCATCCTGCATTACTCGAGAAAACGCGATATGATAGACAATTTCATCCTACGCACATATCAACAGGTCCCTAATTATTGAATCGACAGCTTCAACAGCTCGATTTTTCAGCCCTTATAGAATAGCTGCCAAAAGCAATGAACAAGATGTTGTTGACCACCTCTTTTGCTCAAACCTTACGGGATGTTGTTAAGATAACACCACAGTTTAGTGTGAAAGTGAAGTGGGGTGCCGTCATGCACAAAAATGAAATCATTGGAACCTTCATAAAGTTGAAGAAACAATGAATTCTGTAGCTTGTCCAGGTATTGCATTCCTGTCACAGTATCCTCCACAAAAAAGAAGGGTCCATAAACTTTGTGAACAGAAATGGCCCACGACATGTTCAGTTTTGGTGAGTCTCTTTCACTTTCAACGACGACGTCAGGATTTTTGACCCTCAAATTCTTAGATTATGTACATTACTTTACCTGATACATGAAACATCAGTTTGTAAAAACATATGATGTGTTCAAAAAAGGTGTCCTCTGCCATATCCTGGAGAACTGAAATGCAAAATTCATACCTTCTGTTATGGTCACCAGGATGCGGTTGCTGCAATAAGTGCAACTTTTAAGGCTTTGTATGCAGGCGTTGTTTCAGAACTTGTCACACTGTTTGAGGAAGTTGAAGTTTCTGGCCTGCCCGTCTTGGGGACTTTCAAGGCCTCCACGTGACTGCATCTTGGATACGCTCAGCATTTTTGTCAGGGGTGTCTGACCAACCAGTTATCCTCCCTTTGAGTATGCCACCAGCTTCCAAGAATTGTATATGCCAGTCATAAATCTGCTTGTGCAGAGGTGGCCTTTTGCTGAATTGAAGTGGAAAGCATGTAGCACTGAAGCAATAGATTGACTTCACGCAAATTCCAACACACATTATGATTTCTCTTGTTGTGGTGTAGTAGCCATGTTGCTACAGACAGACAGCAGCCCAGCTGTGTTAAACCTTCGAACCTTCTTCTCTGTAGTCACATGCACATTGTATTTTTATCTTTTGTCTGTAATAAACAACTGAAATCTGTTCTTTCTTTTGAATCACCTGCTATTTGTCATCAGTGGCATTCTTTAAATCACCCCAGAACTTATGTATATGGTTCAAAAATATTAAATCAAATTCTTCTCTCTTAAAGCTGTCTTCATATGACTAAATAACTCACCAACCTTTTGTCATACATCCCATAAATTACTTTCTTGATTCCTGCTTATAATAAAAATTTGTGCGCAGTTTGGATCCATTCTGTGGATTTTTCATGAAAACATCGTGATAAAATCTTGTAGTAATATGTATTTTTATTATCAATGTCTTTAATACAGTGGCTGCATAGCGTAGTATAATGGTTACAGAATAGATAAATTCCAAGTTTGGGCTGGACTGTCACTGGCCAACAATGTAATCACTTTGTGCCGGGTGCCCCCCCCCCCCCCCCCCCCCCCCCCCCCCCACCACCACCACCACCACCACTCTGCCACAGCTCTCACACTTGCTTGGCACTGGACTTTTTGGATTTCTTTTGACACGAGCTTTCCTCCGACTTGCATTTCCCATGATCCTGAGTATATTTACAAGTTGTATGAGTGACATCTTTCATTATTTTTTAAGTTTCAGTTTAATACCAATTTTCACCTATATTCTGGCAAATATTTTTATTGGCTCACTTTGATTCCAGTAGTCCTCCACAAGCTCTTCACAATGACACCCAAATCACTGTCCTAGCTAAACACTACCACACATTTATAAGTTTAGCCAGTGCTAATTTATAACAATCACATTGCATGCACCTACATTGGACTGTTGTCAATCACCGGCAAAAACAAATAATGCATGACAAGCACATACAGATGTGCTCTAACCATTGTGGCTCAACCGTTGTTTACACATTATTAGTCTCATAGTTATTAGTGATCATATTTTGTAACACAAGAAAATTCGACTGATGTGTAAATGGAGATTTTCACTTCAAAATTAAATATAGTTTTTGAATGATTTTCACTTTCCATCTCCCCCATAAAAATTTGGTGTATTTTGTGTATTTACTCAGCTCAATCCATTTCTGTTAACGTAGCTATGAATTACAGTGAAAGTTGCATGGAAAAGACAGCGACACTATGTGAATGTTGCTCTGCTTCAGTACTTTACAGCTTGAGGCCAGCTATTTGACACTGTGGCCTGTCTTCAGAGGCTATTACATGAAAAGAGAAAAATAAAGTTTGCATGGTCACATAACTAACACATAATACAACTTGTAAAAGGGCTTTAACGTACATTGGGTTGGCGATTAAAGGTAGCAAATGCCACCCACAGCTTTGTCATGTGACATCACATTCACCCAAGAGTGATATTATACCAGCTGAAGGGGCTGCTTTGCATTCACGCAGGGTGGAGCCTGATATTCTTATTTTTCTAGTCGACAGAGGCAATGCTATAGTTATGTTGGAAAAGCAGAATTATGTTCAAAAGATGAAGCACATAGTATTTAATCCTGTGTATTGCGGACTCAGTGGTGACACAGCACACAAAAAGTGATTAGTGGAAAGCTAACAACCTTCTGAAGAAAAATTCATTGTTGCAAGAGACTAGCAACAGTTATAATTCTTTTTGTGCTCTCCCCCCTTTCTTACACCCTCTCTTAGATTGTTCATCCTTCTGCAGATCCACTAAGAAAGGGCTCCTCTCGGTCGGTGTGTGGATCACGTAAATAACTCATCAGATATCTTAAGTCAATTAGAGGGATTGCATCTAAATGACTCTAATATTTTAGTAAGTTTTGATGTGATCTCTCTCTTCATTCATCCTCCTCTGCCTGATTTGTTACAGTTAATTTAGGTTAGGTTTGGTGTTGAATTAACAAACCTATTTCAGTACTTTTTATTTGATTACCAGTTCTTTGAAAAGACACATGGAGTTGCCAATCTTTTTATGGAAGATTTTGAGGAAACATGCCTGGGTTGGCAGCATTGATACCTGCTTTCATTGTTTGGCTTCGTCAAAGTGAAGTTGTAAGCAGCTTTTTAGAATGTATAAATTCCGTCCACTTGAATATTCAATTCATGATAGAGGTATAAAAGGATGGCTGCCTTCCCTTCATTGATGTGTTTTGTCAGGAGAAAGGTTGATGGTACAATGGGACATGCTGTATATAATGAGGCCAACTCTCACTGATTTGTATCTTCAAGCTGATGGTTATCACCATCTGGCTCAGTGTGAAAGGGACTCTCTCTACCTAGGTTCATAGAGACCAAGCCATCGCAGATTCTGAAAGTTTGTTAGCAAAGTTATCCTCCCTTGAAGCCATGTTTCGCCAGAATGGTTAGAATGAAAGACAGATCAAGCACACACAGCGCTGTAGAGCAACTGCAAATTGGGTGAGTGATGAAAGTAATGAGGTGGCACCTAAGTCTGTGACCATTTTGCCTTACACAGGTAGCATTTCCAACAAGATTTGTTGTGGAAACACGGTGTGAAGCATGTTTTTCAAGCACAAACTAAGATTAGGGCTGTTTAGGAGTCTATAAAGGATGATGTTGGTTTGCGTAAGGCAAATGGATCAGGAGATTTAAGAAAATCATGAGTCCACAATTTCTATTTCATGGTCTGTATACCATTGTGTGTGACAGACTTCAGTACCGCAAACCCTATGTGGGATGGGTTCCTAAGACGCTGTCTGACCATCACAAAACACAGCTAATGGACACCACTGCAATGTTTCTGGGGTGCTACCATGAAGAAGATTTTTTGAATAAAATTATCACTGGGGACAAGACATCAGTAAATTTCTGAAATGAAGAAACGAGAGCATTCCAAAAAAGTGGATGTGTTCTCATTCCTGAAGTAAATCAAAGAAATGTGAGTGAATATTCTCTGTCAGAAAGTGTATGGCTACTGTGTTCTGCAATCAAGTTTTGTTGATGGAATTCATATAGTGTGACGTGACCATCACCAGCACTTTATACAGCATGACTCTTCAACATCTACAAAAGGCAATTCAGAACAAGCGAAGAGGAATGTGGTCATCAGGCATTTTCCATCTTCATGACAATGCTCGGCCACACGCTGCAGCTGAAACAAAGATACTCCTATAGCATTTTTGATGGGAAGCATTTGACCATACAGCCCATAGTTGATTCTCTCTGGTTTTCATCTCTTTGCTCACATGAAATGCCAGCTGCGGGAACAGCATTTTGGCACAGACAGTGAGCTGGATACCAGCTGGGAGAATTGGCTGAAAGTACATGTGGCTGCCTTTTATGACGAGGGTATTAGAAAGTTGGTACCACACTATTACAGACATATTAAGTCAAAGCAGTTACAATGTGGAGAAGTGTCTAGAAGGTGTAGCTAAATGTTACAAATGAAATATTTTATATTTTTGCTTTGGTTTCCATTTCACAATCGATTGGACCTTTGGGGTTGGGGGGGGGGGGGGGGGGGGGTGAAGTGAAGGTGACATAGTCCTTGTACTGTTATGCGCAGCACTTCCTGAAACATCACTTGTATTGTTTTCACTGCCTCGATCAAAATTTGACTAGCTGCTACTTCCTTTTGTAAAGGCATTATGAAGCCTGCAAAGCACAGATTAAAAAATGTATGATTTTTGACTCTGTTTTGTGAACTTACTTCCATTGCTATTAATTAATGCTAATAAAACACTGATATGAAGACTGTTAGTAAAGCAGTGAGTTATATCTTTAGTATGGTGTGATGCTCGAGTGTTGTAGGGAAACACCGCTGAAAATACTGTGCAGAACTGATTATGGCTGTTGTAAGTAAATAAAAGTGGTAGACATTTTTTCTTCATCATAGTAACTATAGTATGTTAATTTATTTCAGTTGCAATTTATTTCAGGTGTCCAGAGCTGCTGTTTGGTGCACGCATGTATGGCACTGGTGTGGACATGTGGGCCGTGGGCTGCATCTTTGCAGAACTGTTACTGAGGGTGCCCTTCCTGCCTGGCGACTCTGACCTTGATCAGCTGACACGTATTTTCCAGGTTCTTGGTTCACCAAATGAAGAGAACTGGACGGTTTGTAATGATTTTATTCTTGCAAGCTAACTTGAGCATATGTATGTACAGTACAAGCTTTGTCATATAAATTATTTTTTAATTGCTTGATTATACTGAAATATTGTGGGACAGATTTCAGTACATGCACACGTAACAGGAGGAAGAGAGACAGGCTTTTAACAAGTTTGAATATGGTTTCAAATCATCTGACCCATTTTTCAGGCAACAGTTGACTGGGAATAACAGCAGCAGAGAAAACAATGCTAGTGACAATGACACAATATCAATTTTTCTAGATTGGCATGCAGATATGTGAAGGAAGGTGACAGTAAATGATTGTGGGGCATTACTGTCATAGACTTCTATAGTTTGAAGCTCTGTTTCAGTAAGACATTTTCTTTTTCAGTCTGTCTTTATTGGCAGTATCCCTGTTTGTAGAGTACATTAAACTTGTGTTGAGAGAGTTGGACCATATCTACCTTTCTATAATAGTAGATAAATACCTTCTCATTCAGGAAATTAAGATGCACAACAGTGTAATTTGGGTCCACATGCGAGTGTTACTAAAGATGGACCAAGCTTTTGGACATATTGAGCTTGCCACTGATGATAGGTGCTTCTGGTAGTAAGCTTTGATTACAGGCTGCTGTTTACTGCATGCTCGAAGAGTATACAGAAATTTTGCATTGTGTTGAAAGAGCATGATCCATACACAACACTATGAAAGGTTTTAAAGAGAGAAGTCAAACAATGGAAAATCCAGGATGGAATGTAACAATACCAGAGAAGGAAAGTTGCTACTCACCATATAGCGAAGATGCTGAGTCAGGATAGGCACAACAAAAAAGATTCACACAATTAAAGCTTTCGGCCATAAAGGCCTTTGTCAGCAGTACACACACACACACACACACACACAACTCACACACACACACACACTCATGTAAACGCAATTTGCACACACATCTGCAGTCTCAGAGAGCTGAAACCACACTGCGAACGGCCAGCACCAGCGCATGATGGGAGTGGCGACTGGATGGGGGGTAAGGAGGAGAGGCTGTGGCAGGGAGGGGGAGGGATAGTATGGTGGGAGTGGTGGACAGTGAAGTGTTGCAGTTCAGGCGGAGGGCAGGAGAGAAGGTGCGGAGGGGGGAGGGGGTAAGTAGCGGAAAGGAGAGAAATAAAAAGAAATTAAAAGACTGGGTGTGGCGGTGAAATGACAGCTGTGTAGTGCTGGAATGGGAACAGGGAGGAGGCTGGATGGGTGAGGACAGTGACTAACAAAGGTTGAGGCCAGGAGGGTTACGGGAACATAGGATGTATTGCAGGGAAAGTTCTCACCTGCGCAATTCAGAAAAGCTGGTGTTGGTGGGAAGGATCCATGTGGCACAGGTTGTGAAGCAGTCATTGCAGGGTGTATATGACCTGAGACAACCGGGAGATCCAGGAAAAACCCGGGAATTTTTTCATCCGGGAGAAAACCGGAAAAAACCCGGGATATTTTTAGAATTCCGGGAATTTTTCATTGTTTTAGTTTTCAGTTACATTTTTGTAATTTTGACTGGTAAGAACCGATACTCTAACAAAGGATATTACTGTATCCTGCTACTGCAGAATAATACTTCAACAGTAAAACATAAACGAGAGAAAAAAGGAAAATAACTTAAATTGCAAAGGAAATGCGCCATATACAGCGACGACACACAGTGCTCATGCATGCGTCCGCCAATTGAAAATGTATAAAAGGCTTTAGGAAGACTATGCACTGCTTCATAACAACAAATTGCCTCCAATGAGCATGAAGTCGCAACTGTTTACATTCGATTTGGTTTAGCAGTTACGCGTGGGCTCATGCGCATGCACAGTTGAGTCACGTTTGAGTAGTAGATTCTCCCACTTCTGGCTACAGGAATGTGGCTGTTGGCTGTGCAAGCAGTTGCAGCAAGCAGTTAGATGCTACCGGGAAAAGGGGGCACCAACTTCATATTCTTGAGGAAAAAAACTTGTTTCCCAAAGCATCTAGCGCACGATTGCCTATCGATTATTCATATGATTTTGAAACGCTTCGCTGTTGATTTTTGAACATTTTCGAACACATTTTAAGTTGATTTCTGAATGAACCATAAGTTGATTTTTGAATGCGTGCACAGTGTACGTGATGTCACTGTCAGGGGAATCCTCGTTGCATCTAGAAATAAACTTTCTGCAGACAAAAGGGGACGGGGCTATACGAGCTGAGGGAGTAAAGCCGAACGGATGAATGCCAGTCGCTGTCTGATTATGTGGTTGATTGGGTTTGCGAATGTAATAATTACTAGCGAAATCCATAGATTCAGACTACTAGGATGGAAATAAACGACTGACAGGAATAACAGGTGAGAAAGATTATGTATTATCTTCTAGGTGTATCCAAGAAAACGAAATTTTGACAGAAAATTTTTGGTCAGATCGCTACACCAGTAAGGACCAGTAGTACAGTCCCCGGCTAGCAACCGCGTAAGTTCTATTCTGGAAGTAACGTGGAAAACGTGTTGTTCGAACACGTAATAACACCTAACCGGAAAATAATCGCAGGATAGGATAACTAAACCTGTGATTCTGGCAGGGTTAGTGAAGTTAATTGGCGAACAAATTTTGACAGTGGCGGCAATAGCTACAGAATTGGTGATGACAAGATTGTTTGTTAGAACGAGGAAGGAGAAGAAACGGGGACATCACACAAATTATGGAAGAATAAGACGATTCCAAATTTATATAAAAATTTCGTAATACTACTTTTTGATCTCATGCTTGAGAAGCTGGTGCATATGAGTGAAATGTGAGACTATTTCCTAACATAAAGCTTTTTGCTTGTAGTAGGCCTAATAGGCATTTGATATTGGTACTTGTTGGATTATATCCTGTCGTGTTATAAAAAGGCTATTTGTGCCAAAACAGTCTCGTTTATTTGGTGTGTTACAAAATTGCAGCCATATTAGAAAGGCCTATTTTGTTTTATTTAGCAGGTAGTGACAAAATAGACGTAATCAGATCGAGAAACCGTACCAGTCTTGGGTATTATTTGTATTAACAGCTTTTTCAGTATTAGATAATGACATTTCGATGTTTCATTTAGCAAACGTTTGACGAACTTTGATGAGGTAATAGATTCTTTCGCAGAAAGGAAAGCACGCCATGTAAAGCTGTAGCAAGATTAGAGAGGAAAAAATGCTAGGAGATGAGGTTTGAAGAAATGTGTAATTTCTTGCTTATCTCTTGTCAGTATTGGTTTTATATATCCTATATTTAATTTTATGTCACACAAAACAGCAAGTTATTAACTAATAGGCAATGAAGATTTCAGATTTTGTGCAGAGTTCTTGTTCTCTCGATTACAAATAATCCCATCCGCTATTAATTGCGAGATTTTTTTTAAAGAGGGGCAGGCTGTCAAACCGGCCGACTGGGAGCAGGAGAGGCACCACAGGACATTTCAATTTCCACTCTCCTGAATATAGTCTGGACGTGCGGTAGAAAAATGCTTTATGAAGAGGCGTGGCACTGCACTTTGGCATACTTAAGACCAAATAATATATCTTATATTTCCTCGAATACATTTGTTTTATGTTTCAGACTTCTCAGAAAGATGTGCGCTACAAGATGAACGTATTTTAAAATTTGATTTTTTTAGTATTGACCCGGTTCGCAAATGTAGATCCGGGGCTGATGCACAGAGCAATCTGAACTTTAGTGGGTAGTCTCCACGTGACCCGTGTTTACGTTTAGTGATTTTGCTGTTTCCCCTTCGTTTACTCTCACATAAAATGAAAACAAAAGGAATATCTGTGGCTGGGCGGGAGCTATCAAGTGAATTAAAACACATTCACATAATTATGGAAGCCTGAAATATGTCATTAGTTTCAGATTTTATTTTATTTCCACCTTTCTGACAGTCAAGCATTAATCGCCTTGCAGAACAATGAAGTTATTTTTGTCTGTTCGCTAAAGAAATTTGACTTACATTAACCTTTCCCGCAGAGGCAGTCAATGTATGTGAAACGAAATGTTTAATTCCACAGTACTGGCTAGTTTCAACTGTTCGCTGCATTTCAAGTGCACGTTTTCATTTTCTAGCACGTATAACATTATGCCATAATAAAGAACCAAACATGATATAACACAGTACTCGTGCTCCAAGAAAAGTTACATCCCGAAAACCACACTGAAAAGCTTAGTATCAGGTTGAGGTCTACTTCATTGGGAATCTGGACATACGAATGAGCCCTTTAAGTATGCACTTTAAATGTGCACAATTTAATATGGTTCACGAAATTCCGATGCTCTTGCAGTATCCTCGGAAGTCTTCTTTCTTTTGTGACATAATTTATGATCTTTCAATGTTTTACATGTACGTACATACGGGCTTCCTACGTCATGATAGCTACCCAAGCGCGGTGTCGCCTGTTATCTGCGCTCTCTGACAACTGCTGAAACGAACCTATTTCTAACAGGTCGCAGGAAAATATTGCGAATGGTGGTTTGGAAAGCATTACTTTCAAAGTAAGTATCCTTTTACGTAAGTTGAGCTATGTGCAAGAATGTACCATGAATTTATTAACTCACAGAACGTTTGACTCTCATATAAAAATCAACTCTTTGATGACGAGCCGTTTAGAAGAATTTCGAACCCTAAAGATCAGACATTTATGTCATTATTAAAAATTTTACTGGCACATTTGTGTGATATATCTTAAAGTGTAACGCGCAAAAAAGATCAAAAGTATATGCGAAAGCTTAGCTTCTCTTGCAGTTTGAGACCAATATTATATGTGAAAGCTTTGCTTTTCTTGTAACAACACGATGTATATTAATTTAAACTATTAACTTTCCCTGTTTGTGTGTTCGTGTTATGTAACAGTGATGTTGCTGTTGGCTGACTACATCACGTGTCCTATGCTCTGAATATCCATTGTCATTGGCTGGCGAGACCACGTGACATGAGCTATGACCGGCTTACAAAAGCGCGAAATCTCGATTTCAATGATTCGGAAAGTAACATGCGGTGTTTGGTGGAATTCCAATGAATACTTTCGTTATACGAAAATACGCAGCATACATGTTGCTGCACATCAAAGATATTTCCAAAACGTGTCTTTTTCCCTGAGTTTCGTTTTATAAAGTGCTGGGAAATTGTGCACCTGTGTATAAAGCCATAACCATTCAAATAATTGATAAGGGAAAATATACTGTCACCCGGGAGAAAGTGTAGTTTTAACCGGGAAATCCGGGAATTTTTTTTCCTTGTCCACGTATACACCCTGCATTGAGACGGGGATATCATGTTTGGCAGTGTGTTCAGCAACAGGGTGGTCCACTTGTTTTTTGGCTACAGTTTGTCGGTGGCCGTTCATGCGGACAGACAGCTTGTTGGTTGTCATGCCTACATAGAATGCAGCACAGTGGTTGCAGCTGAGCTTGTAAATCACATGACTGGTTTCACAGGTAACCCTGCCTTTGATGGGATAGGTGATATTAGTGACTGGACTAGAGTAGGTGGTGGTAGGAGGATGTATGGGACAGGTCTTGCATCTAAGTCAATTGCAGGGGTATGAGCCATGAGGTAAGGGATTGGGAGCAGGGGTTGTGTAAGGATGGAGGAGTATATTGTGTAGATTCGGTGGATGGTGGAATACCACGGTAGGAGGGGTGGGAAGGATAGTGGGCAGGACATTTCTCTTTTCAGGGCATGACGAGAGGTAATGGAAACCCTGGCAGAGAATGTAATTCAGTTGCTCCAGTCCCGGATGTTACTGAGTTACGAGGGGAATGCTCCTTTGTGGCCGGACTGTGGGACTTTGGGAGGTGGTGGGAGACTGGGAAGATAAGGCACGGGAGATTTATTTTTGTACAAGGATGGGAGGATAATTACGGTCAGTGAAGGCTTCAGTGAGACCCCCGGTATATTTTGAGAGGGACTGTTGTCACTGCAGATGCGACGACCACGGGGGGCTAGGCTGTACGGAAGGGACTTCTTGGTATGGAATGGGTGGGAGCTGTCGAATTGGAGGTATTGCTGGTGGTTAGTAGGTTTGATAGGAACGGAGGTACTGATGTAGCCATCTCTGAGGTGAAGGTCAACATCTAGGAAGGTGGCTTGTTGGGTTGAATGGGACCAGGTGAAGCAAATGGGGGAGAAGTAGTTGAGTTTCTGGAGGAACGTGAATAAGGTGTGCTCGCCTTCAATCCCGATATCAAAGATGTCATCAATGAATCTGAACCAGGTGAGGGGTTTAGGATTCTGGGTTTTTAAGGAGGGTTCCTCTAGATAGCCAATGCATAGGTTAGCATAGGATTGTGCCATGCAGGTGCCCATAGCTATACTGTGGATCCTGTTTGTAGTTAATGCCATCAAAGGAGAAGTAATCGTGGGTGAGGATACAGTTGGTCATGGAGACTAGTAAGGAGGTTGTTGGTTTGGAATCCATAGGGGGTCTGGAAAGGTAGTGTTTGATAGCAGTAAGGCCATGAGCATTAGGAATGTTAGTGTACAGGGAGGTGGCATCAATAGTGACGAGCAGGGCACCGTGTTGTAAAGGGACAGAAACTGTGGAGACTCGGCCGAGGAAATGGTTGGTATCTTTTATATAGGAGGATAGGTTCCGGGTAATAGGTTGAAGGTGTTGGTCTATGAGTGAAGAGATAGAGATTCTCTCAGTGGGGGGCACAGTAACTGGCCACAATGGGGCGTCCTGGTTGGTTGGGTTTGTGGACTTTAGGAAGCATGTAGAAGGTGGGAGTGCGGGGAGTGGAAGGGGTAAGCAGAGAGATGGACTCTGGGGAGGGGTTCTGGGATGGGCCTAAGGATTTGAGTAGTGACTGGAGATCCTGCTGGATTGCTGGAGTAGGATCACTGTGGCATGGTTTGTAGGTGGAAGTATCTGACAGCTGATGGAGTCCTTCTGCCACGTAATCCTTGTGGCTCTAAACAATGGTGGTGGAGCCTTTGTCAGCAGGTAGAATTATAAGGTCGGGTTCTGTTTTTAGATGGTGGACTGCAGTTCTTTCTGCAGATTTAAGGTTATTTTGTATGTTGAGGGATTTGGGGAATGATGTTGAGGCAAGGTTCGAGATTAAGAAATTCTGGAAAGTTAACAGGGGGTGGTTTGGAGGCAGTGGTTGTGGGTCACGGTTGGATGGAGGAGTGAACTGAGTTAGGCAAGGTTCAATATTGGTCTTTTGTTAAGTCTGATTGGTTGGGTTGATGGCAAAAAAGTGTTTCCACTGTAGGGACTGGGAGAAGGAGAGAAGTCTTTAACTAGTCCTGCATGGTTGGATTTGTGAGTGGGACAAAAGGTGAGGCCTTTGGAAAGGACTGATATTTCTGTGGGACTAAGGCTTCTGTAGGAAACGTTCATAACTGTGTTGCGGGTCTGTTTAGGTTCTGGGTTCTGTGTGGTGGTGGGAGGGAGTTTTGGAGTGTGGGGCAAGTGTAGTAGGTCGTCGAGACAGGGTTTGTCAGCTATGAGGGGGCATGTGGGAGGTTTGGAGGTTGTTGTAGAAGTGGTGGACACTGGTACTTCGAGGCGGGAGTAGGAAGTGAGTAGGATGGAGAGCTTTTTGAGGTGGCGTTGTGCATGTTGCTCAAGTTCCTGCAGGGCAAGAGTTTCAGTGTGAGTTATGGGTTCCAGGAATTTGAGATTACGTAGCAGGAGAATTTTGCGGATGGAGAGAAGGTACTGCAAGGATTGGGCTTGGTTGATATGGTTTTGCAGGACTATGTTGGTGAGGGCTAAGGATTGGCGGAATCTGAACATGTGGAGGTCTTTGTTGAAGGAGGGGTGGCAACCAGAGATGGGTAATTTGATGGTAAGGCCATTAGGGGGGATTTCATGAGCCAAGCAACAATGCAGGAACAGTATGTGGGACTGGGATCTGGCTAGGGATAAGGAAACTTCTCTGTATTGACACAGGTGGAAGGAGCAGGGATCCATGGTGGTGCAAAAAATGCGAAAAATTACTTAAGAAAATAGAATTACGCCCGAAAAATTACGCACAAATACACCCAAATAAGTGTGAAAAGTACGAAAAAGAGTAAATGGATACACAGGGCAGGGGGGGGGGGGAGGGGGGGGGAAGATGAAATCTGAGGAAGACGACGATAGTAGAAGGCGAAAACTCACTAAAATCGGCAAGAAGTCACAAGGGTCAAAGTAGAGAATAACTAATCAATAATAAATATATGTATATTACTGTGGGTAGCAGATTTGCGGGTAGATAAGCGTTTGAGGGCGGATAAGCGTAAGGGGGACGGCGGATGTGACTGGATGAGGTGGATTTAGTGGGTGCGAACGGGCATAGAACGGGGAAAGTATGGGGGTGGGGAGAGGTTCATAGTTGGAGATGTAAGATCATGTGGCACCGGAAAAGTGCAGGAGATAACACCCAAAAATACGGGAGCGTGATCAGTTTGAAGGTATAGGCTTCATTATATCGGTGAGAGTAATGTGGGACCTTAGCGTGGTCTTGAGGCCGTCTGTTGCTCGCGGCCAAGACGGTTGATACAGTGTGGCTCATAAGTAGAGCGTGCAGTGCTGTTTGTAGGTGACAAGAGAAATACAGGAAAGAAAAGGAAGAAAGATGGACATTGAGTATAGCGGATACAAAAGAATGTAGTTACAAAGGAAAACAGCACAGGGTTAGGATCGAAGAAAAGCTGTCAGGCAAAAATCAAACAATGGAAAATCCAGGATGCAATGTAACAATATGAGAGAAGGAAAGTTGCTACTCACCATATAGCGGAGATGCTGAGTCGCGATAGGCACAGCAAAAAGATTCACACAATTAAAGCTTTTGGCCATATGGCCTTTGTCAGCAGTAGACACACACACACACACACACACACACACACACACACACACACACGCGTAAATACAACTTGCACACACATCTGCAGTCTCAGAGAGCTGAAACCACACTGAGAACAGCAGCACCAGTGCATGATGGGAGTGGCAACTGGGTGGGGTTAAGGAGGAGGCTGTGGCGGGGGAGGGGGAGGGATAGTGTGGTGGGAGTGGCGGACAGTGAAGTGTTGCAGTTTAGATAGAGGGCAGGAGAGAAGGTGTGGAGGGGGGGGGGGGGTAATTAGCGGAAAGGAGAGAAATAAAAAGAAATTAAAAAAAATTGGGTACAGCGGTGAAATAAGGGCTGTGTAGTGCTGGAATGGGAACAGGGAGGAGGCTGGATAGGTGAGGACAATGACTAACGAAGTTTGAGGCCGGGAGGGTTATGGGAACGTAAGATGTATTGCAGGGAAAGTTCCCACCTGCGCAATTCAGAAAAGCTGGTGGGAAGGATCCATATGGCACAGGTTGAGAAGCAGTCATTGAGATGAGGGATATCATGTTTGGCAGCGTGTTCAGCAACAGGGTGGTCCACTTGTTTTTTGGCCACAGTTTGTCGGTGGCCATTCATGTGGACAGATGGCTGTAGCAGAACATGTTTACCAGGAAGGTGGTAATGAAATAAAGTAGAGCGAGACGAGCGTCATATCAAAAACCTCGCATTATTATGCATGCATGTATAGAGAGGCGATCGAGGTTGATAAACACCATAATAATTTTAGCATGAAAGACGAAGGTGTTAAACTGGATAAAATTTGGATGTCAGCGTTGCACCATATGCGTGACAATCGATTACATTCAATCGAGAATGTTGGCATTACCAGAGACACTCTCATAGCCGACGTCACGTGATCGACAGTGGCGCTTTCTGTACTGCCTATATAATCGGCACTTCCTTGAGTTCTCTTCGCAGTTCGCTGCTGTACCTCCGAGGATGTCTCCCGCAGTTGGACACGAAATGTCAGGGTCGAGTTTTATACTTCGGCCATGACCTATCAGCCCGGAAGTTTTAAGTGAAAACCAATAAGCCATCTGTCCGCATGAACAGCCACTGACAAACTGCAGCCAAAAAACAAAGTGGACCACCCTGTTGCTGAACACGCTGCCAAACATGATATCCCTCATCTCAATGACTGCTTCACAGCCTGTGCCATATGCACCCTTCCCACCAACACAAGCTTTTCTGAATTGCGCAGGTAGGAACTTTCCCTGCAATACATCCTACGTTCCCATAACCCTCCTGGCCTCAACCTTTGTTAGTCACTGTCCTCACTCATGCAGCCTCCTCCCTGTTCCCATTCCAGCACTACACAGCCGTCATTTCACCGCCACACCCAGTTTTTTAATTTCTTTTTATTTCTCTCCTTTCTGCTACTTACTCCCTCCACCCTCTGCACCTTCTCTCGTGCCCTCCGTCTAAACTGCAACACTCCACTGCCGCCACTTCCACCGTACTATCCCTCCCCCTCCCCGCCACAGCCTCCTCCTTACCCCCACCCAGTCGCCAGTCCCATCATGCGCTGGTGCTGCTGCTCGCAGTGTAGTTTCAGCTCCCTGAGACTGCAGATGTGTGTGCAAGTTGCGCTTGTGTGTGTGTGTGTGTGTGTGTGTGTGTGTGTGTGTGTGTGTGTGTCTACTGCTGACAAAGGCCTTAATGGCCAAAAGCTTTAATTGTGTGAATCTTTTTGTTGTGCCTATCGCAACTCAGCGTCTCCGCTATATGGTGAGTAGCAACTTTCCTTCTATGTTATTGTTTAAAGAGAGAATAATATTTGACAGTGATCTATGCCTCTTATGACCTTTCATGGTGACAACTGATGAACATATGGAGAGTGGTCATGCGATGATTTGCACAGTTCATGAACTGACAGGTTGTCAACTAAGAAGGCATCAACACGGGATGGGGCCAGGCAGTTGTAACAAACTAACTAAACAAACAGCACCATTGTAAACTTTGTCTCTGTCTTGCTGATATGGAAAAATAAAGGGAATTAGGTCAGTGTGAATAAGATGATGTCTTAAAGTGAAATTAATGATGAAAACTTCTAAGAAAAAATATTGTCACTTATATTCGGACCACTGAAACATGTCACTTCAAGCCACTTGACAAATGCCTTAAAGTTGGCGGTATGACTAATACACAAATGAGGAACTTGAGGTGCTTCATCTGCTGAACCAAGTACAGCACAGCAATATAAGGCAGGTCCTACATCAATAGTACTATGTTACTGGCTTCCGTGTACATAAACGTCGTGTGTTGATGTTCTACCGCTTGCTGTTAATTGTGTTGTGTCTCTGCTTTGACACAGTATTTACACTGGTGTTCAAAATTAAAGCAAACTGCTATTTCCCCGTCTGTGTCTAATTCACAATATAATCATACGAACTGTCAACAGATGTCATTATGATTGTGTTCTACACGGAATATGGCATTTCTATCAATGAACAACGATGCCAGCAATGACATCAGGGCACCTATCATGCGGGGTAATGTTTGCATGTTAGTCCCACATGGGCAATCGCTGTGTACACAGTCCAGACGTGCAGTATGGCACAGGGAAGGCTCCCCAGACACTCTGCTGTGGAGGGTCATAGGAAGAATGGAAGCAAGAGAGTCATAGACTGATGTGGACCGATAGCCTAATGTGAATCGTCTGTTGCTTCTCGGATGAGGTGATAGTTTATAGAGACCGAAACTGTATCCCCAGATCAGGAAAGGGCTGACATTGTGCGAAATCACAGAGTGAACCATTATTTGACTGTAAGGGCATGACATACCGCCTTAGTACTGCACTGCAACACTGACCCCGAAGGATCCCCTCGACATGTTGTATCGAGGCAAACAGTGTACAGAAGGCTTCAGCAGAATGGCCTTTAGTGTTGGAGATTTGCTGTCTCTTTACCTCTGGCATGTCTTCACAGAAGGGAATGTCTGGAGTGGAGCCGTCAACAAGCCATCTGGATGGTCGAACGTTGGGCCAATGTTCTTTTCACAGATGAGTCCCGATTTAGTCTTGAGAGTGATTCTCATCGAATTAGCATCTGTAGGGCACGTGTCACACTATTTCAGGACCCAAACATTGTAGAAAGAGACCGATATCGAGACGGATCCCTTATGGTGTGGGCAGGGATTATGTTGGCTGCTGGATCAACTCTTCATGAAATTGTATGGGTGAATCAGCATGATTTAACTGCTGTCATGTACCGTGAGGAGATCTTGGAATCTCATGCGTGGTTATTGTGAGGTGCTGTTGGCCCAGACTTTGTATTGATGGACGATAATGCTTGACCTAATAGAGCATGGGTGCTTGATGTTTTTTTTGAAAACATAAGACACTGCATGCATGGCATGGCCTGCTCACTCTGCCAATTTGAATCCCATAGATCACGTCTGTGATGCACTAGGGAGACGGGTTCAACACATCAGCATCCACCAAGCACTCTCCAAGACTTGGGAACAGCTCTGCAGGAAGAATTGGCATTATTGCCTCAACCTGGGATTGATGCCATCATTCACAGCATGTCTCGTCGTTGTCAGATCTTTATTGGTGCCAGAGCTGGTCACACCCCATCCTGAGCACATTAACCAGTTGTCAGAATGTGTGTGCAAATCCGTAAGTTGAAAAAAAAAATGAACATTTTTGCTTACCATTATGCATGTTGCAGTTGATAACATTATGTATTCTTTACATTGTTTCTACTTTACTGTCACGTGCTTATACTGGTTTGTGGAAAAATAAATGCAACTGTGCAAAATTTTCTTTCAATGCATTAATTTTGGACACCAGCGTAGTTATTAAAAAAAT
This sequence comes from Schistocerca piceifrons, assembly GCF_021461385.2. Classification (NCBI taxonomy): domain Eukaryota; kingdom Metazoa; phylum Arthropoda; class Insecta; order Orthoptera; family Acrididae; genus Schistocerca; species Schistocerca piceifrons. Next base: position 28,822,276 of record NC_060144.1, read on the forward strand.
GTCACCAAAAGACATACATTTACAAAGTGACAGCCCTATGTATTGTGGAGTGCCATTAAATAGCCAGGTTTTAGAATTGCTATAAAGATCGTGCCAGTTTTAGTGCAAGAAAAAGAATTTCTTTCTGTTCATGGGCAACCATCAATTCCTGCTGATAAAGCTTTAGAGCATACCTTGAAAACCCTAGGACTCAGCAAAAGAATTGTATTAAGGAAGAGAGTGATACTTCAGGACTTAAGAGATACTGAAGTAAACCGTGTGAAACAAAGCCCTCCTAGAGAGAAAAACAAGCAACCTCACCCATTTACGGATCTTGACTCATTCCAAACCAATGAAGTTAGTCGGCATATTTATGGATATTATAGAAGGAAAGAATACCCCACAACAGCGAAGTTGTTAATTTCTTTGAAAGAATCTGGACTTTTCTTAGGCAAGAAAACATAAATTAAAAAGTTAGATGCATAAGAACCGTTGTTTGAAATAGCTCATGCTGTTAAGGTTTGTAGAATCATCTTAAATAAAATTATGCAGAAGGATATCCATTCAATAGCATGTTGTTGTTGTGGTCTTCAGTCCTGAGACTGGTTTGATGCAGCTCTCCGTGCTGCTGTATCCTGTGCAAGCTTCTTCATCTCCCAGTACGTACTGCAACCTACATCCTTCTGAATCTGCTTATTGTATTCATCTCTTGGTCTCTCTCTACGATTTTTACTCTCCACACTGCCCTCCAATACTAAATTTGTGAGCCCTTGATGCCTCAGAACATGTCCTACCAACAGATCCCTTCTTCTAGTTAAGTTGTGCCACATAACTCCTCTTCTCCCCAATCCTATTCAATACCTCCTCATTAGTTATGTGATCTACCCATCTAATCTTCAGCATTCTTCTGTAGCACCATATTTCGAAAGCTTCTATTCACTTCTTGTCCAAACTATTTATCGTCCATGTTTCACTTGCATACATGGCTACACTCCATATAAATACTTTCAGAAACGACTTCCTGACACTTAAATCTATACTTGATGTTAACAAATTTCTCTTCTTCAGAAATGCTTTCCTTGCCATTGCCAGTCTACATTTTATATCCTCTCTACTTCGACCATCATCAGTTATTTTACTCCCCAAATAGCGAAACTCCTTTACTACTTTAAGTGTCTCATTCCCTAATCTAATTCCCTCAGCATCACCCGACTTAATTCGACTACATTCCATTATCCTTGTTTTGCTTTTGTTGATGTTCATCTTATATCCTCCTTTCAAGACACTGTCCATTCCGTTCAACTGCTCTTCCAAGTCCTTTGCTGTCTCTGACAGAATTACAATGTGATCAGCGAACCTTAATGTTTTTATTTCTTCTCCACGGATTTTAATACCTACTCCAAATTTTTCTTTTGTTTCCTTTATTGCTTGCTCAATATACAGATTGAATAACGTCGGGGATAGGCTACAACCCTGTCTCACTCCCTTCCCAACCACTGCTTCCCTTTCACGTCCCTTGACTCTTATCACTGCCATCTGGTTTCTGTACAAATTGTAAGTAGCCTTTCGCTCCCTGTATTTTACCCCTGCCACCTTCAGAATTTGAAAGAGAGTATTCCAATCAACATTGTCAAAAGCTTTCTCTAAGTCTACAAATGCTAGAAACGTAGGTTTGCCTTTTCTTAATCTAGCTTCTAAGATAAGTCGTAAGGTCAGTATTGCCTCACGTGTTCCAATATTTCTACGGAATCCAAACTGATCTTCCCCGAGGTCGGCTTCTACCAGTTTTTCCATTGGTCTGTAAAGAATTCGCGTTAGTATTTTGCAGCCATGACTCATTAAACTGATAGTTCAGTAATTTTCACATCTATCAACACCTGCTTTCTTTGGGATTGGGATTATTATATTCTTCTTAAAGTCTTAGGGTATTTTGCCTGTCTCATACATTTTGCTCACCAGATGGTAGAGTTTTGTCAGGACTGGCTCTCCCAAGGCTGTCAGTAGCTCTAATGGAATGTTGTCTACTCCTGGGGCCTTGTTTCGACTTAGGTCTTTCAGTGCTCTGTCAAACTCTTCATGCAATATCGTATCTCCCATTTCATCTTCATCTACATCCTCTTCCCTTTCTATAACATTGCCCTCAAGTACATCGCCCTTGTATAGTCCCTCTATATACTCCTTCAACCTTCTTTGCTTAGAACTGGGTTTCCATCTGAGCTCTTGATATTCATACAAGTGGTTCTCTTTTCTCCAAAGGTCTCTTTAATTATCCTGTAGGCAGTATCTATCTTACCCCTAGTGAGATAAGCCTCTATATCCTTACATTTGTCCTCTAGCCATGCCTGCTTAGCCATTTTGCACTTCCTGTCGATCTCATTTTTGAGACGTTTGTATTCCTTTTTGCCTGCTTCATTTACTGCACTTTTATATTTTCTCCTTTCATCAGTTAAATTCAATATTTCTTCTGTCACACAAGGATTTCTACTAGCCCTTGTCTTTTTACCTACTTGATCCTCTACTGCCTTCACTACTTCGTCCCTCAAAGCTACCCATTCTTCTTCTACTGTATTTCTTTCCCCCATTCTTGTCAATTGTTCCCTTATGCTCTGCCTGAAACTCTGTACAACCTCTGGTTTAGTCAGTTTATCCAGGTCCCAACTCCTTAAATTACCACCTTTTTGCAGTTTCTTCAGTTTTAATCTACAGTTCATAACCAATAGATTGTGGTCAGAGTCCACATCTGCCCCTGGAAATGTCTTACAATTTAAAACCTGGTTCCTAAATCTCTGTCTTACCATTATATAATCTATCTGAAACCTGTCAGTATCTCCAGGCTTCTTCCATGTATACAACCTTCTTTTATGATTATTGAACCAAGTGTTAACTGTGATAAAGTTATGCTCTGTGCAACATTCTACCAGGCGGCTTCCTCTTTCATTTCTTACCCCCAATCCATATTCACCTACTACGTTTCCTTCTCTTCCTTTTCCTACTATCACCCATGACTATTAAATTTTCGTCTCCCTTCAATATCTGAATAATTTCTTTTATCTTATCATACATTTCTTGTATTTCTTCATCATCTGCAGAGCTAGTTGGCATATAAACTTGTACTACTGTAGTAGGTGTGGGCTTCGTGTCTATCTTGGTCACAATAAAGCGTTCACTATGCTGTTTGTAGTAGCTTTCCCACACTCCTATTTTTTTATTCATTATTAAACCTACTCCTGCATTTGATTTTGTATTTATAACCCTGTATTCACCTGACCAAAAGTCTTGTTCCTCCTGCCACCGAACTTCGCTGATTCCCACTATATCTAACTTTAACCTATCCATTTCCCTTTTTAAATTTTCTAACCTACCTGCCCGATTAAGGGATTTGACATTCCATGCTCCGATGCGTAGAATGCCAGTTTTCTTTCTCCTGATAGCAGCGTCCTCTTGAGTAGTCCCCGCCCGGAGATCCGAATGGGGGACTATTTTACCTCTGGAATATTTTACCCAATAGGACGCCATCATCATTTAACCATACAGTAAAGCTGCATGCCCTCAGGAAAAATTATGGCTGTAGTTTCCCCTTACTTTCAACCGTTCGCAATACCAGCACAGTTAGGCCGTTTTGGTTAGTGTTACAAGGCTAGATCAGTCAATCATCCAGACTGTTGCCCCTGCAACTACTGAAAAGGCTGCTGCTCCTCTTCAGGAACCACACTTTTGTTTGGCCTCTCAACAGACACCCCTCCGTTGTGGTTGCACCTATAGTATGGCCATCTGTATCGCTGAAGCACACAAGCCTCCCCACCAACGGAAAGATCTATGGTTCATGGGGGGTTCAGTTGCATGGTTAGATGAAACCTGGGTCAACACTAGGTAAGAAGTTAATAAATGCTGGGCACACAGATGATACACCAAATAGCGGTCATCAGCCAAAGGGAGAGGAGCCAGATTAATTGTGGCCTGTGGAGGTTCTTCAACTGGGTTTGTGCAAGAAGCACTTTTAGTTTTCCGATCGATAAAAACCAGCGACTGCTATTGGTATACAGACTATCCAAGATTTCTGCGGTGTTTTAAAAATTTGTTGCTCTGGTGTGACTGTAATGGATAATGCACCTTATCATTCAGTGATATGAAACAAAACTTGTACAACTAGTGACTGCAAGGAAATTGTGGTGCAGTGGCAAGAGACATTGCTGCGCACATGAGTATATCAGAGCAGCTGTTAAATTCACTTTTGAAATAAAATAAGAGTATTACACCTACATGTGTTGTAGATGAAATTGCAAAACAACAGTGTCGTATGGTAATCAGTCTACTGCCATTTCAGCACAACTGAATTGGTTTGGAGCTATCTTAAGACTTACATTAGAAATAATAGCAAGTCTTTTACCATAACAGAAGTGGAAAGGCTGTTGTGTAAAGATCTTGCTGCTGTAGATACCACCTCATGGAGCAAGCAAGGTAGATCACATTGTTAAGCTTATTAGAGAATGAAGGAATAATGATTTCTCTTGATGATGATGATGATGATGATGAAGATGAAGACAGTGACAGTGACAGTGACAATGGTAGTTTTGGTGCCAAATCAGATGATAGTGATGATAGGGAATTGGTTGGAATTGCGCCATTGTTATCATAAATTGGTGAGTGTAAAGTTACAGATTTTGCTTATTTATTTTGTAAACTATTTCTTGGATTTCACGTTTTTTGTGTATTGTCCGAAGCATGTTTACAGAATTAATTCTTTCACTCTGCAACAGAGTAAGCTCCTATTTCTTTATTTTGTTCCGTGTTTGTCGATATAGTGTGTTCTTTGTTATACTTAGGTTTACATTATTGTATATTTTATATGCAGCTATTACAGTTACAATTTGGAATGATTTCTCATAGACACTGTCATTAACTTTGGTTGTTATTTATTTCATGTTTTCATATATAATCAAATGCTTTTTGTCTGTAGTTGTTTTCTCCGTTGTCAAAAACATGTTCTTTGTTATACTTTCATATATATTATTTTGTGCCGACATATTTACTCAGTGAGTATAGCCTACATTTTCCAAACAAACTTGGAAGCAATCAGCTGTGGGCATGTGCGGTGGAACCTCACAATTTCAGTATATTAAACACGTGAACATGACTCATATATTTCAGCAGCCTGGGTATAGATGCGATTGATTTGCAAGGCATAGTGCATTGTTAGTTCATACCTAATGGCCATACGATTGGGGGAGTGGGGGGAGGCAGCAAATAGTATATATAGTACATATATGAGGAGCTATCAATAGAAAGAGACCTGAAGAGTGGAAAAAATGATTTTCTTTGTTGCACCAGGACACCACATTAGTTCACAAATCACTTCTGACAACCTTTACCTGGCAAAACATTGCACAGCTGTTGTATCCCATCAATAAAACATTTTCTTCCTCCCCAACTTAAAACAGTTATTAAAAGGCCTTACCTTTCAAAGTAGAGATAACATCTAAGAAGTCTTAGTGCAAGAATTTTATGCCAGACTGAATAATGGAGGTTGGGAAGATATCCATTAATGGAAAAAAAGTTGGACAAAGGTGCACTATAGGAGGAAAGTCTTTTGAAAGAGAAAGTGTGAAAATGTAAGAAACTTGTAAAACATTTACAGCGCATGTAGATATTCCTCCCTCCCTTAGAATATCCTCGTGCAATAATGAAAGATAAATATTTGAGCACACCAATATTATGCAGCTTGTACAGATATGAAGTAGTTCCGAGCCTTCTAGCAGCAGTTTATGGTAGATCATTGGAGCAACAAAGGGTGCCAACAGTTGGGGGAAAAAATGTAGGTCATTCCTTTTTTTCAAGAAAGGTCTCTGGACAAATGCACATAATTACAGGCATATTATTAACAACCTGTTGTAGAATTATGAAAGATGTTTTATGCACCTTTTTGGTGTACAAAAATATGTCCTGTAAAACCATATATGGATTCTGTGAACAGATATCTTGTAAAATTCAGCTTGCTCTGTTCATCTTAGAGATCCCCACAGCACTATAGAAAGTGCAGCCAAGGTTGATGCTGTGTTCCTTGACTTGGGGAAGGTGCTCATTGCAGTTTTTCAGAGCTGTTTAATGAATAAAATTGGAGCTCACATAGTGGCAGACCAGATTTATGACTTGATTAATGACTTCTGTGCAGATAGAACCCTAAACTTTGTTCTTAATGGACAAAATAGATTGATTTAATTTCCGGGGTGCTCCAAGGAAATATTATAGGGCTGCTGGTTTTACTAAGCTAATAGATAACATCTAATGCTCTGAGAGAGTTTCTGTGGATGGTGCTGTTGCCTCTAGAAAAGTTGGAGTGCCAAAACAATTATTGAAAAATGCAGGAAAACCGATGAAATGGTACAGGGACTGGCAGTTGGCCCCAAATGTGAATAAATATAATATATTGTGCAAAACAAATGAAAGAGCTCCATTACTGTTAGATTACACTACTGACAATCACTGGAAATGTTAACAACCACAGAATGCGTAGTGGTAACTGTCCAGAATGATCTGTAGTGGGATGACCACATAAAAGTAGTTACAGGAAAAGCGCTGAAACGTGGAAAGAATATTAAGGAGTCTTCTCATGATTCTAAGCTTTTAATTCATCTGTAAAAGGAGTGGCTTACAAATACTTCTCTACCCAATTCTTGAGTATTGTTCATCAGTTGAGACCTATCATCAGATAGGATTAGTAGAAGAGACAGAGAGGAGCTGGTGACAAGTGACACATGTAGTCGTTCGATTATTTAGTAACGATGTGTGAGCATTATGGAGAGGGCTCAATAAACTCCAGTGGCAGACACTATGAGAGAGGCTCCATGCATCACAAAGAGGTTTATTGGTGAAATTCTTAGTGTAAACTCCGTGAAGTTCCTGTCAGCATATTACTTCCTCTCACATATGAGTTAGAAAATGACCATGATGAGAAAATGAGATAACTTGGAGTATATATGGAGGATTACGCATGATCGTTCTTCCCATGCAAGAGTCAAGAATGGAACAGGGAAGGAAGGAAATAATAACATTACAGGAAGTATCTTCTGTCATACTATAACATGACCATATCGTATTGTGGCTTGGGGAGTATGGATTTAAGTGCAGGAGGACAAGAACTAAGCCACAAAGGAAATTAAGAAGAAATTTGGTGAATGAATTAAAGTCCAGGGAAAATAAATAAAAAAAATAAAGTTTGTCAACAGCATTGTAATTCTTTCAGAGAGGGAAAAGGATTTGGCACATCACTTTAAGGGGATAGACAGTGTCTTGAAAAGAAGTTAAAGGTAAACATCAGAAAAAAGTAAAATAAGGGTAATGCAGTGTAGCAAAATTGGGGCAGCTGATGCTGACGGAATTATATTAGGAAATGAGATGGTAAAAGCAATAGGCAAATTTTACAGAGGGTGGGAGCTTAGCTTTATGTGAAGGTATAGACAGGATGAGAATAGAAGCTTTTGAAATACAGTGCTACAGAAGAGTGTTGAAGATTGGGTGAGAAGGTGAAAGTACTAATGAAGAGTACTGAATTGAAATGCAAAGAATAGAGTTAGAAGGGATAGATTTAGAGAACACATACGGAGACATCAAAGAATAGTTAATTCGATGTGGGTTTTCCAGTTCAGGTTGTGATCTGGCTGTTTTGCCCAGGATTGGACACTATTTACATATCTTTATTTGAATGGATTGTAGTAATAGATAATATAATTCTGTGAGATGAACTGCATATGCTAAATTTTGTGATAATTAATGACAATGTTGAAGTTTTGAAACATATAATTAGCTGTTGTTTTAATAAGAGGACAGGTAGTGTTTTTTATTTCTATACTTGGTTCATCCACAAAATGCCAAGTTGTTATCTTTTGACAATGCAAGAAGATTGTTAATGAATGTTAAAAACAACAAAGCACTTGATAAAGCCTGTGATTGCTTCACATTGCTACGTGATTGACGTAAAACTGATGCACCTTTCTACTGTGCAGAGGAGATTCATCTACACTTACAAAGGAATGGCTTGTAGAACAAATTTTGTCATGGTAGTTTCCTTGGGATTTGATGGAACTTGTGAAACATTTGTTGTTCAGACATGGACTTGACATGGTATGTATCAGATGATACAAATAGTGACAGTTCCCTTGAAGAAGAGTCCGGAATCCAAGTCATGCCATGTAGCAGTAAACATAGGCATTTAAGTACTAAAAGCAACCAAATCCTCACATTGTGCAGAGGCATGAATTACCAAGAATGAGAGCAATGGAAATCCAAGTAACATTCAAAGATTGGTACCAAGAGTTACCTACACATATATCAATACTCTGCAAGCCACCTGACGGAGTGTGGTGGAGGGTACTTCTGATAGCACTAACTGATCCTCCCCCTTCCCTGTTCCAGCGCAAGTTGCACTTGGGAAGAATGATTGTTGGTAAGCCTCCGTATTCGCTCTAATTTCTCGAATTTTCTCTTCATGGTCATTTTACGAGATGTATGTGGGAGGAAGTAATCCATTGTCCGACTCTTCCTGGAAAGTGCTGTCTTGAAATTTCAATAGTAAACCTCTCTGTGAGGCACTATGCATCTGTTGTAGCGTCTGCTTATGGAGTTTGTTGAGCATCTCTGTAACACTTTTGCGCCGACCAAACGACCCCACGCTGAAATGTGCCACTCTTTAATGGATCTTCTCTATCTCTTCTATCAGTTTACCTGGTAAGGGTCCGAAATTGGTGACCAATACTCAAGAATTGGTCAGACAAGTGCTTTATAGGCCACTTCCTTCATGCTGAATTCCTATGAATCTGTCTACCATCTGCTTTCCCTACTATTTTTTATGTGGTCATTCGACTTAAGTTTTCTCTGGATAGTTACTCCTGCATATTTGATTTACAGTAGATATTGTTCCCAGCAGTTTGTCATCAATAGTGTGGTTGTAAAGTAGTGGTTTTCTTTACATATGAAGGCACTATATGTTACGTTTATGTATGTTCAGGATCAACTGCCAGAGCCTGCAACATTCATCAGTCCTCTGTAGGTTATTCTACAAATCAGTATTGTCTTCTGGCATTCCTGCATTCTTATAGATAACATCATCATGTGTGAACAGTCATAAAGAGCTTCCAATAATTTCTACTATATTATTTATACATTGTAAATAGCAATGGTCCTATCATACTTCCATGTTATACTCAGGAAATTACCTTTACATTGGCGAATCTTGTTCGTTTGAGAGCAATATGGTGAGTACTATTTGCAAGGAAGTATTGAGTCCAATCACAAATCTTGTCCAATACTTGATAAGCTCATATTTTTTTCACTAAACTGCAGTGTGAGATGGTACCAAATGCTTTCTTGAAGTCAAGGAACACAACATCAACCTGAACACCATTGTCTACAGCACTATGGATCTCGTGGAGGAACAGAGCAAGCTGAGTTTCGTAAGGTCTCTGTTTGAGGAACCCATGTTGATTTTAATAGAGGAGATTTTAGTTCTCTCAAGATATCTTAATACTTGAGCACAAAACATGTTCCTTAATTCTGCAACAGATTGAGGTCAGTGGTATAGGCCTTCAATTATGTGCATCTGTCCTATGACCTTGCTTGAAAACAAGAGTGACCTGCACATTTTCCCTGTCACTAGGTACTCTTCAGTGCTCCAATGAACTATGATAACTGCTGCTAGAAGGGGAGCAAGTTCTTTTGCATAATCATTTTATGATGTTACAGGTATCTCATCTGGTACTGATGCCTTTCCACTACTAAGTGATTGTAGATGCTTTTCTGTTCTGTGATGGGCTGTCTCAGTATCTGCCATTTTGATGTTCATACGATGATTGAAAGGAGGGACTGTATTACGATCTTCCATGGTGGAATGACTTCAAACACCAAATTCAGAATATTGCCCTTCTCTCTGTTGTCTTCCATGTCAGTGCCTGTACGGTCACTGAGTGATCGAATAGGTGATTTCAAACCACTTATTGATGTAACATAAGACCAAAATCTCTTAGGATTTTAGGGGGTTCAGCTGACAAAATTTTACTTTCAAAGTCATTGAAAACTTGGCTGACTGCTCTCCTTACGCTAATTTTTTCTTCGTGCAGCAGTTGTGTCAGATAGGTTTTGACGCAACAACATGTTGGAACAGGCTGCAGTGAAAGTTATAAAATTTCATTGTAGTGGTATTATATTGCCTATAGTATACTATGAGTGAACTGTCAATTTTAATTGTTAATATGTTTTTGGAATATTAGCTGTATGTCAGTTTGAGGTAGGTATATTGGTATTTCTGCAGAAGTTGCAAAAGATTTGGAGGGCAGTATCAGTGCACACTAGATATCTTTGACTGAAAATACTCTTCTATTTGCTGTACTAGGCATAGGGCTTTTGTGGCATTAGCGTGATTTCTGCAGTGCTGCAATGTAAAGTTGATGTTTTTAAGTATTATCGTGCTTTAATATGATCGGACAATAGCAATACCACTCAGCTGTGATATCTGTATATCAGCTCTTCTGTCAATAGTGTGTGATGAATCCGTAGAAAAGTATTTTAAACTGTAAAAGTAAACTGTGCTGTCAATAAATTTATGTTTACAGGGTGTAACTGCCTTGCCAGACTATATACAGTTCAAAACATTTCCTGGAACACCTTTGAGAGACATCTTTACAGCAGCAGGTGACGACTTGTTAGACCTGCTGCAGAGCTTACTCAGCCTTGATCCATGTAAACGCTGTACATCATCGGAAGCCTTGCAGATGCCATATTTCCGGTAAGTGAATGCACCTTTAATTATCCAAATTGATGAGAATTGCTTGGTTATCTACATCTGTTACAAGGGCCACACAGTAACATTTGAAAATGGTGAATTGTCAGGGATAATAAAGTATAATTTCAACAAGTAGTCTCTGGTTTCGGCTGTCAGCAGCCATCTTCATATCTACAAGATGGACAGTATTGAAAATAAGTTTAAAATTCAAAAGTGAAACTAAGTGGATCAAAATGTCAAAATTAAAACATGTAAAATACAGTAATGTCATACCGTAAGAGGAAGCAGAAGTTCCTATCCATAGGACTTCTGCTGTGAGAGTTCCATACATAATAATTTTTTGTTGCTTAATGGCTTGGCACAAGCTTTTCTATTGGAAGGTACTCCAACCACTTGCGTTTCCCTAACCTACCCCAGTTATCGAATTGGGGAAAGGGAACCCACAGTTTAATGTGGAATTATAAACCATGTGTTGTTCCTGATGATTCCTCACATCATGAAGGCTAGATTAAAACTAAAAGTGAAAAATCCACGGTCTGACCAAGATTCGATCTCATGACCTCTTGGTTTCCAGGCGTGTGCTTTACCACCAAATCACCGTGCATGCCATGTACACTATGTGATCAAAAGTATCTGGACACCTGGCTGAAAATGACTTAAAAGTTCGTGGCGCCCTAGATCAGTAATGCTGGAATTCAGTATGGTGTTGGCCCACCCTTAGCCTTGATGATAGCTTCCACTCTCGCAAGCATATGTTCAATCAGGTGCTGGAAGGTTTCTTGTGGAATTGCACTCCATTCCTCATGGATTGCTGCACTGAGGACAGGTATCGATGTTGGTCTGTGAGGCCTGGCACGAAGTCGGCATTCCAAAACATCCCAAAGGTGTTCTATAGGACTCAGTGCAGGCCAATCCATGTTATTGTCGTTACCACTCTGCCACAGGTTGAGCATTATGAAAAGGTGCTTGGTTGTGTTGAAAGACGTGACCACCATCTCCGAATTGCTCTTTAACAGTGGGGAGTAAGAAGGTGCTTAAAACATCAATGAGGGCCTGTGCTGTGGTAGTGCCATGCAAAGCAACGAGGGGTGCAAGCCCCCTCCATGAAAAACATGACCACACCATAACAACACTGCCTCCGAATTTTACTGTTGGCACTACGCACGCTGGCAGTTCACTTGAGCATTCACTATACCTACACCCTGCCATCAGATCGCCTCATTGTGTACCGTGATTCGTCAGTCCACACAACGTTTTTCCACTGTTTGATCATCCATTGTTTACACTCCTTACACCAAGCGAGGCATCATTTGGCATTTACTGGTGTGATGTGCAGCTTATGAGCAGCCGTTCGACCATGAAATCCAAGTTTTCTCACCTCCTGCCTAACTGTCATAGTACTTGCAGTGGACCCTGATGCAGTTTGCAATTCCTGAGTGATGGTCTGGATAGATGTCTGCCTATTACACCCTCTTCAACTGTCGGCGGGTTCTGTCAGTCAACAGACGAGGTCGGCCTGTACGCTTTTGTGCTGTACGTGTCCCTTCACGTTTCCACTTCACTGTCACGTCGGAAACAGTGGACCTAGGGATGTTCAGGCGTGTGGAAATCTCGCGTTCAGACGTATGACTCAAGTGGCACCCAATCACCTGACAACGTTCAAGTCCGTGAGTTCCATAGAGTGCCCCATTCTGTGCTCTCACGATGTCTAATGACTACTAAGGTCGCTGATTTGGAGTACCTGGCAGTAGGTGGCAGCACAATGCATCTAATATGAAAAACGTATGTTTTGGGGGTGTCCGGATACTTTTGATCACATAGTGTATATACATACTTCATATACAGGATTTGATGAGTGAGGGTGCAAGTATAAAAATATGTGACATATATCCTTTGATTACATTGACTTTTGAAGCTTAAATTGTTTACACTGCCATGGGACTGTAGACTGTTGTATTTGACAAAAATTTCAACGGGACACCTCTATCCATTCCGTAGAAAAAGGGGCGTTAACAGTCAGACAGACAGACAACAAAGTGATTATATAGTACTTCTGTTTTTACAGATTCAAGTATGGAACCCTAAAAACTGCAGTTGGTTTGGGTAAGTGTAAGGAGCATCATGCATATAAAGGCCAGTCTCCTGGTTTAGCATGTAACTAACTATTCATTTCTGCTATTCCACATACATTCAAATGTTTAAACCAATTTAAAAGTGCATATGTAAGTATTTTTAGTCAGGATAACCAATAAAGTTGCATTACAAAGTCTGTAATTTGTTAACATTATGCTCACCACATTGAGGAGGCATTGAGCAACAGAAGACAGGCACATTTTAAAGCACATAGAAGTAGACCAAGATATGGGACAAAGCACTTCTTCACATTTAGAAAAAAACAGAGTTGTCTGTGGGTACTGAGACCTGACTGAGGTCATGAGTGGTGAGGGGTATGAAAACTGGATGAGATGGGGATGATGCAATATTGCCGCCTTTGGGAGTTTGCAGGAGATGGCAGGGACAGGATGGTGAGCTGCTTGGTGCAGCAATAGGGGGCTGTTGTGTGAAACAGGAGGAGGGGAGAGGCAGAAAAGGGGAAAGGAGGACTATTTGGTTGGAGAGAGGGAGGGAGACAGAAGGCATGTGTGTGTTAGGCTGGAGTGGGAGCAGGAAAGGGCTTAAGCAGGTGGAGGAGAGGGACTAGCAATGGTTGAGGCTAGGGGGTTACATGAGTGAAGGATTTGTTGCAGGGAGAGTTCCCAACAGTCCATTTCAGGAAAGCTAGTGTTGGTGGAAAGAACCCAGATGTCATGGCCTGTGAAGCAGTTGATTAAGTTGAGCACCACCTTGTTTTGTGGCATGCTTGGCTACTGGATAGTGGCTGTCTTCCAGTAATTCATTTACCTTTGTCAAACAACACAAATTTAAAACAGCACCCTTAGATGCCACAGAATCTTAATCTTTATTTCATTTCTTTGAAACTGCAGTGCACTTTCCTCCTCATTGCTATTATACATTCAGTTTTTTTGACACACCTTTGCCCACCCTCAATAAAGCCACTCTGTGTTGCAGCCACTATACTTTTTAGTTTCAGGAAACATTGCTTGATTGTTGAATACTTGCACTGTAACGGCATGCAAATGGTTGCTGCTGCTGCTACTACTACTAGTACTACTACTGTCGTCGTCGTCGTCGTCGTCGTCGTCATCTTCAGTCTAACTACTGGGTTGCTGCAGCTCTCATGTTTGTCTGTCCTGTGCGAGCCTCTGTATTTCTGAATTACTAATCTACATTAATTTCAACATACTTACTGTATTCATCTCTTGGCCTCCTGGTGCAATTTTTACCACCCACAGTTTCTTCCATTACCAAACTAACAAGTCATTGATACTGTAAGATGTCTTGTACCGCCCCCCATCTCTTCTTTTAGCCAAGTTGTGCCATAAATTTCTTCTGTCACCTGATTTGATTCAGTACTTTCTCATGGGTTATTCAACCTACTCGTATAATTTTCAGTATTCTTCTGTAGCACCACATTTCAAAAGCTTCAGCTTTCTTCTTGTTCGAATTGCTTAGTGTCCATGTTTCAGTTGTGTACAAGGCTACACTGCAAACAAATTCCTTTAAAAAGCCTTTCTAACATGTAAATTTATGTTAGATGTTAAAAAATTCCCCTTTTTCAAAACTGCTTCTCTTGCTGTAACAGTCTGTGTTTTGTATCCCCTCTATTTTGGTCATCATCAGTTATTTTTTTTTGCCCAAATAGCCAAACTGATTTATTACTTGTATTGTCTCATTTCCTAGGTCAATCCCCTCAGTATCATTTCATTTACCTCTTTTCAAAATGCTGTCAATTCCATACAACTGCTTTCCAAGTCCTTTCCACAGAATTGTGTCCTTGGCAAATGTCAAAGTTTTAATTTTTTCTCCTTCAGCTTTTATTGTTTGGTCATTGTTCAGATCAAATAACATTAGGGAGAGGCTACAACCCTCTAGGCACTCCCTTCTCAACCACAATTTACCTTTCATGTCCTTTGTCTCTTACAATGGCCGTCTGGTTTCTGTAAAAGTCGTCTATATCCTTTTGTTCTCTATATTTAGTCCCTGCTACCTTCATAATTTCACTAAATCTATGGATGCTATATTTCTCCACTCTTCTGTAAATAATTTATGTCAGTATTTTCTGAGCATGGCTAATTAAACTGATGGTTCAATAATATCACGCCTGCCAGCAACTCCGTGCTTTGAAATTGGAATTATTTCATAGAAGTTGAGGATGCTCCTCTGTCTCATGTATCTTGCATACAAGCTGGAATAGTTTTCTCATGGCTGGCTGGCTCTCTTAAGAATCTCAGTAATGCTAGGGAATGCTGTCTACTTCAGGGACCTTGTTTCAACTTCGATATTTCGTTGTTCTGTCAAATTCTTCTCTTCGCACTGTATCATATCTCCATCTGCTACATCTTCTCTTTTCATAACACTGCCTTCAAATTCCCTTGTATATGTTTCCCTTGTATATGTTGTGTCCAGGTGGATGAACATTCAAGAACACGTCAAAACTGTAGAAGGATTAAAATATAAATGTATTTATTTACAATATATTCAATATAAAGCACACTCAATTTTATATCCTGTAGTCCCTAGTCCCCTGCTCTCTCTCTCTCTCTCTCTCTCTCTCTCTCTCTCTCTCTCTCTCTCTCTCTCTCTTTCTCCCCCCCCCCCCCCCCCCCCTCCCCATGGGTACGGGATTTACAATATTCATCAGCAGTGGTAGTAGCACTAGCATTGTGCTAGGCTCATAAAGTTTCAACCGGACGTCAGCAAAGGCACCATTGTTACTGCAGTATGTCCCGTATACATATTCTTTCAACCTTACCTTCTTTGCTTAGTACTAGGATCCCATGTGAACTATTGATATTCATACAACTGCTTCTTTTTTCTCCAAAGGTCTCTAATTTTTCTGTTGGCCATGTCAGTCTTTCTCCCAGTTACGCATGCTTGTACAGTCTTGCATTTGTCTCCCAGCCGTTCCTGCTTAGCCATTTTGCATTTTCTATCAGTCTCATTTGTGAGACTATATTCCCTTTAACTTGCTTCATTTACTGGGTTTTTATATGTTCTCCTTTTGTTAATTAACCAATAAGTTATAGTTAGTCTACATGTGCCCCTGGAAATGGCTTACAGTTTTTAAATCTGGTTTTGAAGTCTCTGGCTTACAATTATATAATCAACCTGAAACTTTACGTGTCTACTGGTCTTTTCCAGTTAGACAACCTTTTGTCATGATTCTTGAACATAAGAGTTGGTGGTGGTGATTAAATGATGCTCTGTGCGAAGGTCTGCTGGGTGGCTTCCTCGTTTATTCATTTCCCCAGCCCGTGTTCTCCAAGTATTTTTCCTTCTCTTCCTTTTTCAACTACCAAATTCCAGTCCCCCATCACAATTAAATTTTCATCTACCTTCACTGTCAGAATAATTTCTTTTATCACATCATACGTTCTTTCAATATCTCCTTATCATCTGCAGATCTAGTTGGCACATATACACTTACTCCTGGGGTGAGTGTTAGCTTCATGCCTATCTTGGATACGGTATTGATTCACTATGCTGTTAATGGTAGCTTATCCACATTTTCATTTTCTTATTCATTATTAGACCTACTTGTACATCACCTTTATTTGATTTGATATTTATAGCCCTGTATCCACCTGACCAAATGTTCTGTTCTTCCTAACATTCCTATGTAATCAAGGGGTCTCACATTCCACATTCCAACCCTAGAATGCCAGTTTTGTTTTTCCTGAAGTTATCTCCCTATCAGGAAGAGTCCCTGCCCATGGATTCAAATGATGGACTCTTTTTACCTCTGGAATATTTTACCCAAGAGGATGCTATCTTCATTTAACCATTCTGTAGAACCAAATGACCTTGGGAAAAATAACGGCTTACAGGTACCTGTAATTGTGGCTGTATTACGGTATGGCTGTCTGTATTGCTGAGGCACGCAAACCACTCCACATTGACAAGATCCTTGGTTCATCTAAAATATTAATATTGGATATCTTCCTGCTAACAATGCAGTCATGTGCAGTCTGTGGACCTCCATGTAATTCATACTGTGAGGCAATGTAATAAAATGAATGAAAAGCAAAATTAATTTGTGTTTCGGATATTTACTCCTTTAAATAAACTTCATTGTTAGGTATTAACTGTGTCTGTATTAAGTCATTTCTTTCTACCTCTTACATCTTTGAGATGTTAGTTTTGAATCTTTCACTTACTTCAATTTTTTTCATTTCCTCGGTTAATGTGATATTACTGTTTGAGCAAGCATAAGGCGTCTACAGTGCCATATCTCAACAGAGTTGGGACAGTAACAAACTCCACTGCAGAGAAGGTGTATCAGAAAATATGAGATCACATTACTCCATTACTGTCCTTAATCTGAAAGTTGATCATTGATCTAATTTTGGTTAATAAATCCTTGGTGTACTTCATTATTGATAATATGTCTTGCAGCAGGAGCAATTGTGTATAGTTGGTTACATATTGTATTGGTTCACAGTTTCATGGCAGTGAATTGTTGTTCTTATTTATAACTATTTTTTCACAATGTCTCCACCTGATTCATTTAATATTTGATGGGGTTTCTCATCCTTGTTTGATGTTCATTGTTTCTCCATTTTCTTTAACAGGAACAAACCATACCCTTCACCAGGTGACCAGCTGCCTCTGCCAGCGTCCGTCAGAGGCAATGACACCAATGATTCAAGCAAACAAAATCTGAAAAGAAAATTGACTGATGGAATGCAAGGTGGTGTGTACCCTGGATATTTATTTTCTTTATTTTTGTGATATTAGATGCATTGTGGAGGACTGATTGTTGTTCCAGTACCTTTGCAAATATGTTGCGTATCATCGTCATGTATCCTGTTGTCCCTCTATGCAATATTTATTTTATTTAGAATAGCATTACCAGTATCTAAATGTTGTGGAAGCATTCATTCTCTTGCCAAAGAGTAAAACTATCATAAATGTGATTCGAACCCAAGGGCATATAATGTAAAACAATGGAAAATCCACACAGAATGTAACAGTATTATGAAAAGGATAGTTGTTACCATATAGCGGAGATGCTGAGTTACAGGAATGAGATGGAGAGAGGGCAGGGCAGCTGTTGATATTGGGAGGTGCGACGGGGCGGCGGGTGGAGGTGAGCAATGGAAAAGGAGAAAAGTAAAAAGACTGTGGGTGCAGTTGGTGGAAGAGAGGGTTATATAGTGCTGGAATGGGAACGGGGGAGGGCCTAGATGGTAAGGACAGTGACTAATAAAGGTTGAGGCGAGGAGTGTTAAGAGAATGTAGGATATATTGCAGGGAGAGTTCCTACCTGGACAGTTCAGAAAATCTGGTGTCGGTGAGAAGGATTCAGATGGCACAAGCTGTGAAGCAGTCATTGAAATGAAGAACATTGTGTTGGGTGTCATGTTCAGTAACAGGGTGGTCCAGCTGTTTCTTGGCACCAGTTTCTCTGTGACCATTCATGCAGACGGGCAGCTATATGGTTGTCATGCCCACAGAGAATGCAGCATATCTTGTAGATAACATGTGAAACCAGTAATGTGATCCACAAGCTAAGCTGCAACCACTGTGCTGCATTCTACGTGAGCAAGACAACCAGCAGGCTGTCTGTTTACATGAATGGCCACCAACAAACTGGTGCCGAGAAAAAGCTGGACTGCCCGATTGCTGAGAACACCGCCCAACATGAAGTTCTTCATTTTAGTGACTGTTTCACAGCCTGTGCCATCTGGATCCTTCCCAGCAACACCAGCTTTTCTGAACTGCCCAGATGGGAACTCTCCCTGCAATATATCCAACGTTCCCGTAGCCCTCGTGGTCTCAACCTTCGTTAGTCATTGTCCTTACCTATCTAGTCCTTTCCTGTTCCCATTCCAGCACTGCACAGCCCTGTAGTCTACTATTTCACCTCCAGTCTTTTTACTTCTCTCTCTCGTCTCCCCTCCCCTCTGCAACCGACACACCCACCAAGACCATCACCACGAAGCCTATCAAGCTATACTTTTATTTTAGTGAAGTCTGAAATAACTGATATTGGACATTTTTGCTGTAGCTTTTTTAAGAATGCCATAAAAATCCAAAACTGCTCAAGTAAAGCTGTTCAGAAAATAAAATTTTTTGCTTGAATTTATGATCACTTCAGTAGCTAGTATGAGTTCTCTTCAACATGTTCGCCATAGAGCACAGTTAAGCATGACTCTCAAAACAAACCATTTTTATTGATTTTCTGAAGATAAATAACACAGAATTAGTTACAGTGCTGTTTTAATTATTGTGAAAAGTTGGATATGGAAAGCAACATGCATTCATTTCTGATATTGATAAATATTCTAATGTATCCTTTGTATACATTCCAAATATGTACTAATATATTTCTCACTTCTTTCTTTAGGCCCCCAAGCAAAGAAGTTGGTGTTTTGAAAATGAGAGGTACCTTCAAGTAGATTTGACACTCAAATTCAATTTCAAAATGGAGCATTCAGCTGCCATTCTGGAAAATGTATTTTATATGGGATACTACTTTGCATCAGAGTCTCTTATGTAAATACCAAATTGTGAATATTTTGTATAATTAGCAGGAAACCTGCATGAACAATCATGAATTTCTGTCCTGTTTTTATGGTCATGTAAATAAAAACAGAGTTTGTTGTATGTTGCAATATTTATTGTATATATATTATTGAGGTGTTATTTTGAGCACTTACAATTTTTAATGTACTGTAAGTTATTGACCAAAATATCAGAAGAAATAACTAACTCTTTTAAAGATGGCTGCTTCATTTCATGTTAACCCATTACCTCCCAGTGATCTATTTTTAGACTCCATCGTTTTAGTTACCGGTACTAATAATGTGATAACTTACATTGAATTCCAATTATTATATTATAAACCTACACTACTAAAAGTAATTGTTGTAATTTTTCTATTTATATAATCTATATTTATCAGTTGCTTACAGTATCTATTGACTCTGATTGTGCAGGAAAAGGTTCATAGAGTAATACTGCAAGTAAATAATTTGCCATTGGTGTTTAGCAAGTGTAAAGACAAATGATTTATCTTTCGATCACTGGGAAGAAACTGCTTGCTGACACATCAGTAATAAAAGCAATGTGATAATAGCATTATGTTCTAGTAATGGAGTTGGTGAGTGAAGTTTACTTTATTCAGTGTAGCATAATAAAGTAAAGAAAATGGAAGCAAACTGTGACGTAGTGTACAGAGGCATTACAATGGATGAAGTGTTAGACATTATAAATAATGATAATGTTGAAGGACTGATTGTGAAGATAATGAAAATGTTGATGTGGTGGTTGCTCCTCTGGAGATTGATGCTTTGCCAGATGAAGGTGAGGCAGATAATGGTGCAACAGGTTCTGTGAATGTTCTAGATTTTTCGTGGCTCAGCGGAAGTTCATTTTCAAAGAACTGAAAATACATGTTTGGGAACTGTGGACAATGAAGTAATGGGTGCTGAAGATAGACAGGGCTGCCACAGGTTCTGTAAATCAGGATATATATCAAGGAATTTCTAACAGTTCAGGGGAATCAGGAAAATATCAGAGAAATTTGAGAAAACACTGGAGATATCTTGTTTTTGTCTCAGTAGATGAAATGGTTTGTTTACTGAGGTGTCATACGTCATCATTGTCTCGGCGCAGCTGAGCACATTCACCGCTTCCCTACTCCCTCATTCTTACTGCTTTTCCCCTTCCTACCACTCCCCTCAGCTTACAGTCAGTGCTGCCACCACTTCTTGTCGCTAGTGTAGCAGCATTATTGATTTTTAGAGTATTTGAACAAATTATCTGTAGCATGGATTGACTACTGTGGTCTCATTTCATCAATCACACAATATCTGTAAAGTAATAGATCTACATCTACATTTATACTCTGCAAGCCACCCAACGGTGGGTGGCGGAGGGCACCTTACGTGCCGCTGTCATTACCTCCCTTTCCTGTTCGTCGTGTATGGTTTGCAGGAAGAACGACTGCCAGAAAGCCTCCGTGCGTGCTCGAATCTCTCTAATTTTACATTCGTGATCTCCTCGGGAGGTATAAGTAGGGGGAAGCAATATATTCGATACCTCATCCAGAAACGCACCCTTTCGAAACCTGGACAGCAAGCTACACCACGATGCAGAGCGCCTCTCTTGCAGAGTCTGCCACTTGAATTTGCTAAACATCTCCGTAACACTATCACGCTTACCAAATAACCCTGTGGGTAATAACTGACAATAACAAACATAGTAGAACCATTATTTGGCGGTTGCCTACGCTGTTGGTTTAAAAACACATACCATTTGACTTGCTTTCTTCATCCAAAGCAGTTCATTATAAAAGATGTTGATGTTAGTACACTCCTGGAAATTGAAATAAGAACACTGTGAATTCATTGTCCCAGTAAGGGGAAACTTTATTGACACATTCCTGGGGTCAGATACATCACATGATCACACTGACAGAACCACAGGCACATAGACACAGGCAACAGAGCATGCACAAAGTCGGCACTAGTACAGTGTATATCCACCTTTCGCAGCAATGCAGGCTGCTATTCTCCCATGGAGACGATCGTAGAGATGCTGGATGTAGTCCTGTGGAACGGCTTGCCATGCCATTTCCACCTGGCACCTCAGTTGGACCAGCGTTCGTGCTGGACGTGCAGACCGCGTGAGACGACGCTTCATCCAGTCCCAAACATGCTCAATGGGGGACAGATCCGGAGATCTTGCTGGCCAGGGTAGTTGACTTACACCTTCTAGAGCACGTTGGGTGGCACGGGATACATGCGGACGTGCATTGTCCTGTTGGAACAGCAAATTCCCTTGCCGGTCTAGGAATGGTAGAATGATGGGTTCGATGACGGTTTGGATGTACCGTGCACTATTCAGTGTCCCCTCGACGATCACCAGTGGTGTATGGCCAGTGTAGGAGATCGCTCCCCACACCATGATGCCGGGTGTTGGCCCTGTGTGCCTCGGTCGTATGCAGTCCTGATTGTGGCGCTCACCTGCACGGCGCCAAACACGCATACGACCATCATTGGCACCAAGGCAGAAGCGACTCTCATCGCTGAAGACGACACGTCTCCATTCGTCCCTCCATTCACGCCTGTCGCGACACCACTGGAGGCGGGCTGCACGATGTTGGGGCGTGAGCGGAAGACGGCCTAACGGTGTGCGGGACCGTAGCCCAGCTTCATGGAGACGGTTGCGAATGGTCCTCGCCGATACCCCAGGAGCAACAGTGTCCCTAATCTGCTGGGAAGTGGCGGTGCGGTCCCCTACGGCACTGCGTAGGATCCTACGGTCTTGGCGTGCATCCGTGCGTCGCTGCGGTCCGGTCCCAGGTCGACGGGCACGTGCACCTTCCGCCGACCACTGGCGACAACATCGATGTACTGTGGAGACCTCACGCCCCACGTGTTGAGCAATTCGGCGATACGTCCACCCGGCCTCCCGCATGCCCACTATACGCCCTCGCTCAAAGTCCGTGAACTGCATATACGGTTCACGTCCACGCTGTCGCGGCATGCTACCAGTGTTAAAGACTGCGATGGAGCTCCGTATGCCACGGCAAACTGGCTGACACTGACGGCGGCGGTGCACAAATGCTGCGCAGCTAGCGCCATTCGACGGCCAACACCGCGGTTCCTGGTGTGTCCGCTGTGCCGTGCGTGTGATCATTGCTTGTACAGCCCTCTCGCAGTGTCCGGAGCAAGTATGGTGGGTCTGACACACAGGTGTCAATGTGTTCTTTTTTCCATTTCCAGGAGTGTATTTGAGACTTTTGCTCACATCAGGAAATGCCATCTGCTTGCAAGTTGGTATTTATTTTTTTATTTTTTTTCCTCATTTGCACTATTGTTTCTTGTACCGTAACTGCAAAGACAGATTGTCAACTTAAATCTTAACTCACGCTTGAGATCACAAAATTTGTCAGAGAAAAAGGCTAAAACGTGTTTGGAAATCAGGGAATATGCTTGGAGAAACTTGTGACAACCCTGTTAGAGTAAACTAAACAAAACGGAAGAAACTTCGCAGCCAACTGCTGACTTCAGTAAAATATATACTGCAACTCCTAAAATTAATGTTTCAAATGATGCAGCTCTAGAAGAAATGAAAAACAAAATAAAGTATCTCATGCCATTTGAAGTTGGAGAAAATATCGTGAATTTCAATAATACATTTGATTATATCATGAGAGAATCAGTGTAAAGTGATATGCAAGTCGTTATAAAAATGAATATGACTACTCTTTTGACACAGAAGAACTGAGTATATTCCTACGCTTACTACTTTTGTCATGGTACCACAGACTTCCATCAGAAACGCATTACCGGTCTGAAGATTATGACCTAGGACTGTCTCGAAATAGGTATCAGGAGATAGTCTTTAAATTCAGTTTATTGATAATGATCAAGCTCGAGACAAGAAACATGGTAGATGGTTCGAAGTTAGGCCACTAATTACAAAGATGAACAAGTCCTTCCAGCAGTTTGGTATATTTTTCAGAAATGTGAGTGCTGCTGAAACGATTGTGAAGTATTGTGGCCACAATATTCTGGATTGCTACTTACCATAAAGATGAGATGTTAAGTTGCAGACAGGCACAATCAAAAGACACTTACACATTAGCTTTCGGCCAAAGCCTTTGGCTTTGTCAGGAAAGGAAATAAATACATGTTCATTCACACAAGCAAGCACACCTCACACACATGACCACCATCTCCAGCAACTCGGACAGGAATACATTGGCATTCTGGTCTGAGCTACTAGAGATGGCAGGTTGTGTGTGTGTGTGTGTGTGTGTGTGTGTGTGTGTGTGTGTGTGTGCACGCGTGCGCGTGCGCGCGCATGTGTGCACACGCGCGTGCATGCGTTTTTGTGTGTGTGCGTGCTTGTCTGACAAAGGCTTTGGCTGAAAGCTAATGTGTAAGTGTCTTTTTATTGTGCTTGTCTACTGCTTAACATGTCATCTTCATAGTTTGCTTATGCAGTCAACTCCTTTAACAGATGTCTACAAGATGAGTATGGGTGAGCACCACGTATTACTCTTACAACACGTTTTTGAGTAATGAAGACTTAACTTTCTTAAAGATGAATTACCACAGAGCATTATTCCATATGACATTATTGAATGGAAATATGCAAAATATAGAAATGTCTACAAATTCAGACTTTTCAACATTTGTGTGTTGCAAGTCAAACAAACATACGTTTCTTTATATACATTCAATATCTTGGTTAGTCCTGTTTGGTATGGGTTCCATACTCTTGAGCAATATTCTATGATAGGTTGCACAAGTGTTTTGTAATAGATTTCATTTGTAGACTGATCGCATTTTCCTATTATCATGCCAACAAATTGAAGTATGCCAACTGGTCTACGTATGATTGAGCCCTAAAAATGGCATCCAAGTGATCTTACGAGTTGATTGGTTCCAGTTTTGACTCATTGACATTGTACTTGCAGGGTATTATGTTTTACATTGTGTGACATGCACAAATTTACGGTATGAACACGTGATGCGAATTTTCAATCTTTGCAGCATTTTGATATCTACTCAAGGACTAACTGGTTTTTTGTGTAGCTTTTTTCAGATAGTTCATGATAGGTAATTAGTTAGTTACATTGTTTGCTAACCTTGACCATTTTGCTAATATTGACTGCTGGCTCGGTAGTATTTTAACAGTAACAATCCAAATACACTTCCTGGGGAATGTCTGGAGTTACTTCTACATTTGTTGACAACACTCCATCTGAGATGATCTGCTACATCCTACCTACCAAGAAATCCTAAATTCTGTTACAAATGTTGGTTTCCTGATATGATTATATTTTTATTTCTGAGCATTTGTGTGATACTGAGTTAAAAGCTTTCCAAAAGTCAAAAAGCACTGCATCCACTTATTTGGCAGGTACTGGGTTACAGGTTTTTGTTAGAGCAATCTGCAATATATTACGATTAAGAGAGTATCAATCAGCTGCAAATTCTGTATAGAATCTGGAAGGGTTTCTGTCAGGCAATGAGACCTTGTTTAGTTTTAGCAATTCCAACTGTTTTGCAATGGCAGTTGCTTTAAAATGTAATGAGTGAACTTGTACTCCAACAAGTAATTAACATATAACCAATACTGCCAGAGAACAAAACCAAAACAAAAGAACTATACTGAATACATACTTGAGGGTGAAGAGCAAAGCTGACATTACTGTTGTTAACAAGTACCATGAGTGAATGGAATAAGTTTGTTTCCCAACAAGACACACAGCACACATTGCACCTACATTTGTGGTGGTGTGCAAACATTCTCAAATCGATACAGGCAAAGATAATGAAGATGAAATGAATGGAACTGAACAAAAGTGAAAGAGCAGTTGCAGACATTTTGCCAATGTTACCACCATTCGCTTGTATACGTGAACAAGCATTTCCATTTGTGTGAATGGATGAGAACATAAAAAATGAACATATCCTATGAATACTGGATTGTTGTTTTTGGCACTAATAATTGGAACACACGATATGATACTATACAGTTAGAGCTATAATGCTAAACTTTGTTATTGAGAGGAGCTTATTTTGCATGGTGAGTGCAGTTCCTGCTAAAGCAAGCAAAAGCAGCATTTAGATCCTGAATTTGTATGGAAGTGTGAAAACTGGGTGGAGGGAGTGCGCTCAACAATTGCAGCTCTAGCTTTCTTTTCTGCTAACTTCTAATTACAACTGAAGAGGAAATTTAAAAGCAGAACACCAATTCACAACAACATAACCTGAAGAAAGGCGAGCATTTACACACTCGTTGTTAGGAACTAGCGACATGTGCGTTATTTGTTGTTTTGTATTTCAGTAGCTGCTGTATCTCAAATAGATTTCTGATGTCTGCAGTGACATATATGAAGCATTTCAAGTATGTTTTAGGAAGATAGTGTCAATAGAATATTATTAATGAAATGTGGAATATCTATATGACCTGTTGGCAGTCTACTTGATAAAATCTGCTATATGGTTTATATATTGCTACTCACCATAAAAATGACACATTGAGTTGCAGATAGGCACAATGAAGAGACTGTTACACATTTAGATTTTTTTATCTATCCAATTAAATAATTTTAACAAACCTCCAGTATGACTTGACATTATCATCATCATCATCATCATCATCATCATCATCATTGTCCATACATCATAATCAGCTGTAGTTACCACCATCTGACATAGGCTTGCACCAGACTTCTCCATTTCTCACCCTCCCCCCCCCCCTCCCTCTCCCCGGCACATCATAAGCTTCATTATTTAAAACTCTGTTTAGTTTACCAAAAGTGCTTAGTGCCATTTTTACTCTTATGCTTATGTCTTATGCCATGAATCCTGTCATTATCTGAACCTGCCCTAAACACAAAAAGTCAACAATTAGTTCTGGGGCTTCATTGTTAATCTGGACAATCTTCTTGTCAATTTCTCCATTACAAATTTCATTTGTCTTATTGCATTTCCATATTACTTTGAAACTGACAGTGAAGTTTTTGTATTTGTTGCATAAATTCAGCTGCACCAAGTTCAACACTACACCATCATCATCATCATCTGCAATGTTTAGTTTGTTCAGACATGTGCCAAAATTCAAAGCTGCTTGGGAAATTATTAAAACAGAAATAAACTGTTATGATAAAGTATACCACATACCAACTCCACCTGATATTCTAAATGCACATTTTGTCAGCCCTCAATCAGATGACAGCATCATGGAGGATGTGAGCAAAGCAGAGACACTGCTGTCAGAAATGAACAGTTAGCAAGCATACAGCTTTCACTGGATGCGTGTAAGTGAGCTGATCATAGCTCATTAATGCTAGAGCAAGGATTACTATGGCCTCTCAAACTATGTTATTAAATATATCAGAACTCAATGTGTAATGTCACTGACTAAAATAATGAAGTTTTAAATGAAGGTATTTTTTCAGAGTGTTTAAAAATATCTATTGTTACACCAGTAGATAACTATTGACCTATATCACTTACACCCATAACATCAAAAATAATAGAATACTGCATGTATAAACAAATGAGTCAATATTTTGAACATATGATATACTTGCCTCCTCACAGTATAGCTTCATATCCAGCCTTTCTACAGTCAAAGCAGTTGTGAGCATACTAGCAAAAATATACAGTTGTGTTGAAAATAAAGATTTTATCTGTGCATTACTGTCAGACTTCAGGAAAGACAAAGCTCTTGCCTAATGCAGTCTAATTTGGACATAGAGAACAGTTAGTTAAGGTAAATAATCAAATGTCAGAATGTCTTCCAGTTGAAAGGGTGTAACTCAGAGATCTGTCCTTGGACCTTTTTTTTCATTATTTACATAAATGATTTCCCAACAGTTATTCCATATAATGCAGTGTTATATGCAGATGACGCAACACTCATCACAAATGGTACCGACCTTTAAAATGTGAGACACAGCATGGTAGTGGTAATGGAGAGGTAAACTACTTGTGTTGAGGCAAAATAACTGCAAAAGAATGATAGTAAAACTGAAGACATTGTTTTACAAAATGCATAACGCTATGCTGCTTGTGATTGTGTTATTTATTATGCTACCAGTTTCAGCTCTAAACCATCATCAACAGCAGAAAAATTACCACAGATGTATCACATGTCATACACACTTTGCCATAAGTTACCACTGAAAACCATAACTGCCAATAAAAATAAAAAATTGTGACAAGATTAAAATATAATGGCACATTGACAAAATGACATGCTATTGACCATTGCCTAAGCAAGATGAAGACATTGTATTCAGCCTGAATGCAAACTAGCATTTGTCACCTGCCTGCTGTACAAGCTGAGGAGCAGTGTCAGTAAAGAACTTCAATCATATGCATATTTTGCATTCTTCCACTCCCATCTGAGTTATGGGGTGCTGTTACGGGACAATTCCATAGGTTCAAAATTAGTGTTTCAATGGCAAAAGAAGGTGCACTGCAGGACTTATCTCATATGAATTTGAAATTTTTTTAAGAAACTAAATTTAATGACAATGCCCAGCCTTTATATTTACATCTTCCTTGTCTTTTTTAAAGAGAATCTAATTAAATTTGACCTGAGGAGGACAGTTTATGACCATAACATAAGATGTGGACATACAATCCATGTGCCATATGCTAGGCTTGCAAAGAGTCATAATAGTTACAAATATCTTAGTCCTGTCTACTTCAACAGATTACCTTGAAATGTATACACAGTGCCAGTAAATGAATTTAAAACCAGTCTTTTGAAATGGATGAAAAGTAAAGTAATTTACTCTGCTCAAGAGTTCCTCGAGTGTTTGTCAAATGATACTCTGCTCAAGAGTTCCTCGAGTATTTGTCAAATGACCCATATTTCTTATGAGAACAAACAATAAATTAACTACAAACTTCACATATGTCACATTGTGTAACTATTTTATTACTGTTTCATACACTTATTATTAATTATCTGTTTGATTACTTAGTATGTTTATCATTCATTTAACTACATAGTTCAAATATCTCGTAACTGCTCTGTTAGGAAACTTTTTGTTGTTATTGGCATTTATTTAAGTATGTAGCGTATCTCTCTTGGATTATTTTCTTATAGTTAATGACATTTGCCCATGTTTATATTATTATTATTGTTGTTATTATTTTTGTGTTAAATTTGGTGACACCAATTGCATGTGAATATGCTCAAAGATGCAAAATAAATAAATAAAACATTTGTAAAAAATAAAACATTTGAAAATGTGTTCCTGCCACTTTATCCTTGTTCAGGGTTCTCAAAACATCCTCTTAAGGCTACCATGAATAGTTTTAGTTTATGTATTCTCCTGGTGTGACTTCTCTTTTGATTCAATATTTCCCTCTGTTGCAACGATGTCTAAAGGAAGGAAGAATTGACATACATTTCTTTGGCACAATAACATAAACTGAACTGATGTGTTGTATCTCAAGCGCTGTTTGGTTGAAACTGAATCAAAAGCTTTCTGAGAATCTATGAACCCATAGTAATTCATATTCATTGTTCTAGAAGACATTTCTGAATAGTTTTATTTAGTTTTGCATATCAATCAAATTATTGAATGAAGTTGTCAAAATATTGCAAATGACCTATTCAAAATGTATGCAATTGTGGGAAAATGTCTACAGTGTATGCTTGTTGCAAGCTTTTGTAAACTTTCTTGATGGAAATCTGAAATGGCTGCAAAGCCAAATACTACTAACTGCAAAATGATTATTTACTAGTAATAGATATTAAACAACGTGCTTAATTCTGAAGCTGTCACAGGTTTATGCAATTTCATGTTTTTATTTTTAAGAAGGATGGTATATGAGTGTGCATGTCTTCTCAAAAATGTTTCTCGTGAGACTCATGACAATGTAAGCCAGGCAAATGAGAGTCTAGAAACAACAAGTTCATAAGCCTTGCAGAATGGGCCAATCGGCTGAGTCATGAATGGAGGTGTGGCCTTCTGTTCACAGTGAATAGCACACACGGTATCTAGTGCACCTCCAATGGCAAACTAAGAAAATCCTGTAATTTCATTTGAGCTATACTGAGTGTGACACTTATAATACATATTGATGGGACAAAGAGGAAATATTTCACAGATATCGCAGAAAAGTGCAATATCATATTTGCTCCCATATAATACACTCCTGGAAATGGAAAAAAGAACACATTGACACCGGTGTGTCAGACCCACCATACTTGCTCCGGACACTGCGAGAGGGCTGTACAAGCAATGATCACACGCACGGCACAGCGGACACACCAGGAACTGCGGTGTTGGCCGTCGAATGGCGCTAGCTGCGCAGCATTTGTGCACCGCCGCCGTCAGTGTCAGCCAGTTTGCTGTGGCATACGGAGCTCCATCGCAGTCTTTAACACTGGTAGCATGCCGCGACAGCGTGGACGTGAACCGTATGTGCAGTTGACGGACTTTGAGCAAGGGCGTATAGTGGGCATGCGGGAGGCCGGGTGGACGTACCGCCGAATTGCTCAACACGTGGGGCGTGAGGTCTCCACAGTACATCGATGTTGTCGCCAGTGGTCGGCGGAAGGTGCACGTGCCCGTCGACCTGGGACCGGACCGCAGCGACGCACGGATGCACGCCAAGACCGTAGGATCCTACGCAGTGCCGTAGGGGACCGCACCGCCACTTCCCAGCAGATTAGGGACACTGTTGCTCCTGGGGTATCGGCGAGGACCATTCGCAACCGTCTCCATGAAGCTGGGCTACGGTCCCGCACACCGTTAGGCCGTCTTCCGCTCACGCCCCAACATCGTGCAGCCCGCCTCCAGTGGTGTCGCGACAGGCGTGAATGGAGGGACGAATGGAGACGTGTCGTCTTCAGCGATGAGAGTCGCTTCTGCCTTGGTGCCAATGATGGTCGTATGCGTGTTTGGCGCCGTGCAGGTGAGCGCCACAATCAGGACTGCATACGACCGAGGCACACAGGGCCAACACCCGGCATCATGGTGTGGGGAGCGATCTCCTACACTGGCCATACACCACTGGTGATCGTCGAGGGGACACTGAATAGTGCACGGTACATCCAAACCGTCATCGAACCCATCGTTCTACCATTCCTAGACCGGCAAGGGAACTTGCTGTTCCAACAGGACAATGCACGTCCGCATGTATCCCGTGCCACCCAACGTGCTCTAGAAGGTGTAAGTCAACTACCCTGGCCAGAAAGATCTCCGGATCTGTCCCCCATTGAGCATGTTTGGGACTGGATGAAGCGTCGTCTCACGTGGTCTGCACGTCCAGCACGAACGCTGGTCCAACTGAGGCGCCAGGTGGAAATGGCATGGCAAGCCGTTCCACAGGACTACATCCAGCATCTCTACGATCGTCTCCATGGGAGAATAGCAGCCTGCATTGCTGCGAAAGGTGGATATACACTGTACTAGTGCCGACATTGTGCATGCTCTGTTGCCTGTGTCTATGTGCCTTGGTTCTGTCAGTGTGATCATGTGATGTATCTGACCCCAGGAATGTGTCAATAAAGTTTCCCCTTCCTGGGACAATGAATTCACGGTGTTCTTATTTCAATTTCCAGGAGTGTAGTTCAAAAGCCAACATACAATGGACATGATTCACCATTTAAAGAACGATGAAATATTTTGAGGCAGTCAGGAATCAACAAATAATTACTCTTCTTTGCAAATTACTAGTGTGGGTAGGACTATAACAACATTATGTTACTCATTTTCCATGTGTGAAAGTATTTTTATATGTGGGATAAATTCGTTTAATAATATTTCTTGCTCATGGATCCAAAGTCTTAACATACTTGTTTCTTTTTTTATTAAAACCTTGTCCATTATCGGCTCGAAAAATTTAGGATCTATTTGATGTTGGCCAATTTTGAGTTCTCAGTCATTATCAAGCCCATGATAGACTATGTGCCCCTAAGTGTGATATGTATTAAATCAGTGTTTTATGTAGTAATGTTACCTACTTCCTTACCTACCAACCTCTGCCCTATTTCATATTACTAGGTATAAAATATATTTGGGCACCTAGATATTTGTCTTGGAGCTTGTTTAGGAGATGAATCACTGTTCTAACAAGATCATGCGCCACTGATTGCAGACACTATTGTATTTATTTTACATGTAAAGTATGCAAAAAGAGGTTAAAATGAAAACATAACATCAAATAAAATAAACCTCTAGTCAGTCATGCAATTTAGATGTGCCCCAAGTATTCTAACATGTTTTTGTTTACTAGATGCTGTGATCAAATTATTGTGCTAACATGGACTGATTATATCTAGAAACTTAGCATTATGGAACAAATGAAACCTGACATTGAAGGTTGTGTGAATATGAATTACTATGACAGTATCAATGGAGAGAGAAGGCTGAAAATTAAAAGTTTTGTCAGGGTAGGTGTCACTGTAAACAGATATGTATTCTTTGGAAGATTTTATTAGTTGACTCTACCAGTTCTGATAGACTTCTATTTGCAAGTCTTTTAATGCAGGATTCTTAGGTGTTCAATAAATTTTCAACATCTACAAATTAGGAAACTGGAGTATCTTCAGCTACTTTGGAGTGTTGTATAGAAACAACAGTGCAGTATTTTTTTTGGCAGTATCCTTAAAACTATTGTCCTGTTGGAAGATAAAATGGTTTTAATCTACATTTATATTCTGTAAGTTAAGTTATGGCATCTGGTGGACCACTGATCCTACTCCAAACCTACTTTTTCCACACCTGCATGTGTTTGACTTCAATATATCAATATGTCATTCCAACACAACATACTATGCACTCACAAGAAAACACTGATTCACCTCTGTACTTTATGGATGGTATTACTTTACTTGTTTGGGCTGCAGTTCTGTATGAACTAACTTAAAAATATAAGGGAAATCAGCTAATTAAATATGTTTGATACAGGAAAAACACACCCTTAAAATAAAATAAAATAAAGAAAAGCATCAGGAGAAGATCAAATCATTACAGAATTATGGGAAAATGCAGGAGAATATCTTATTGCAAAACTCAAAGAAATTATAGATGAACTCTGGAAAACTGAAAATATCCCCACAGATTGGAAGACAGCAATCATACATCCTCTGTACCAAAAAGGAAGTAAAAAGACCCCAACAACTATCGTGGAATCTCTTTATTGTCAATAACATACTAAATTCTATTTAAAGTCCTACTAAACCGAGCAGGACCTCAGCTGGATTCAAAACTAGGCGAATATCGAGGTGAATTCAGAAAAGGTCGATCATGCATAGAACAGATCCTTGACTTGAAAAACTTGATAAAATATTTGCATAGTACTTAAAACAAAAGTTATGTCATCATGTTTGTTGACTTTAAAAAAGCATATGACAGTATAGACTGGGAATTCCTTTTTGAAGTGTTAGCAGAATTTGGACTAGATCAAAAGACAACAAACATCATAAAAGAAACACTCACAGAGGCCAAATCCAAACTAAAATTTATGGGAGATTTGAGCACAGAATTTGAAATAGACACAGAAGTATGACAAAGGGATGGACTGTCCCCAGTGGCTCTTCAATTGTGCTCTTGAAAAAGTTGTTCGAGAATGGAGAGAAACAGGTGCACCAGCACACAGACTGGGATCAAAACATAAGGGCATATAATTAGACTGTGCTGACGATACGGCACTGATCGCCCAAGACATTACCGATGCACAGGAACAGTTAGAATTATTACAAGAGCAGGCAACAAAAATAGGATTAGAAATTTCATTTGAAAAAACAAAATTTATGACTGACATCAAAGATGCACCTTCTGATCTCAAAACTGGTAATAACTACATCTCTGGAGTAAAATATTTAGGTGAACGGATTGCATAAAATTGTGATGAAAAGAAATCTGTCAGATCAAGAGTCCAGAAAATGGAGACAGCATTTAAGATAACAAGAAACATTTACAACAAAAAGAGTCTCTCATGGAACTGCAAAATACGACACTACACAACAGTAATTAAACTCGAAGCTCTCTACACATCTGAGACATTAAATCAACAACACAGAACACTAAAAGGGGAATCATAAGTGAGAGAACATAAAATAATGAGGAACATCCTAGGACCAACAACTAAAGATGGTGTGCGTTATCCAAAACCCAATGCAGAAATATATAAAAATATCTCTGAAATAACTGACACAATGCGCATGAGAAGAATCCAATTCATGGGGCATTTAGAAAGAATGGACTCAAACAGATTAATGCACAAAATCCATACATTTTTAAAGAACAAAACTACAAGACCAAACTGGTACAAACATATGGAAAAAGACCTGAGAGAATTAGGGTCTCCAAATCTGCATGACAGAAATGAAATCAGAA
Source organism: Schistocerca piceifrons (assembly GCF_021461385.2). Classification (NCBI taxonomy): domain Eukaryota; kingdom Metazoa; phylum Arthropoda; class Insecta; order Orthoptera; family Acrididae; genus Schistocerca; species Schistocerca piceifrons. The sequence continues at coordinate 28,855,989 of NC_060144.1, forward strand.
AAAATCACAAACACCCAGAGTTTTGAGGAAGAAGAGAGAAAAACTAATCAACATATGTGCTCCGCACAACAAAAACTACCCCATTCATTGCATATGAAGGAATACTGGATGAAAGGGAAGGCCAACAAATGTTGATTACACATAGTCCTAAGTGATCCATCTGCGAAGAAGAAGAAGGAAATACAGTTTCAGAAAAATTGGATGTTTTATTGAAGAGAGAGAGTTTCACAAATTGAACAGGTCAATAATGCATTGGTCCACTTATGCCCCTTATGCAAGCAGTTATTTGGTTTGGCACTGATGTCCTCCTGAGGGATATCCTGCCAAATTATGCCCAATTGGCGCGTCAGATCATCAAAGTCTCAAGCTGGTTGGAGGGCCCTGCCCATAAGGGTCCAAATGTTCTCAGTTGGAGATAGAGATTCAGCAATGTTACTGGCTAAGATAGCACTTTGCAAGCACAAAGACACACAGAAGAACTCTCACCATGTGGAAGTGAGCATTATGTTGCTAAAATGTAAGACAAGGATAGCTGGCCAGGAAGGGCAATGAAATGGGGCACAGAATATCGTTGACATAACGCTGTGCTATAAGGGTCCTGCTGATGACAACCAAAGGGATCCTGCTATGAAAATAAATGGCAGACTCCTGACTGTCAGATGATGGTCAGGTTGGTGCCCTACTAGTGTCTGGGGCATCTCCACACGTGTCTATGCTGGTCACTGGGGCTCAATTTAAACAGGACTCGTCACTGAAGACAATTCTATTCAAGTCAATGAGATTCCAGTCTGAAGAAGTGTCTGGAGATGCCCCACACAGCTGTGAGTTACCAAACTGACTGTTGTCCACCATATGGCCCAACAACAAGAAGTAATGGTTTGGGGGTGCCATGTCATTTCATAACAGGACCCCTCTGGTTGTCATCTGTGACCCCCTTACAGCACAGCGGTATGTCAACGATATTTTAAGCACTGTTTTGCTGCCCTTTATGGCAAGCCATCCTGGGCTTACATTTATCAAGATAATGCCTGCCCACAAATGACGAGTTTCTGCTGTTTTCCTTTGTGCTTGCTCTTCCTTGGCTAGAAGATCACCAGATCTCTACCAAATTGAGAATGTCTAGAGCATTATGGGGGGGAAGGCCCTCCAACAAGCTCGGGATTTTGACGATCTAATGTGCCAGTTGGGCTGAATTTGGCACGATATCCCTCTGGAGGACACCCAACAATGCTGTCAATTAATCCCAAAGTGCATGAGGGCCAGAAGTGGACCAATGCATTACTGACTTTTTCAATTTGTGAAGCTCTTTCTCTTGAATAAATAATCCAATTTCTCTAAAACTGTAATCATTTGTCTGTACATGTACAGGTTGTCCATATTTAAAGTTCCAGTTTCTAAATACTGTAGAAATGGAACCACTGCTCAGAATGATATCAAATTTGAACAGTATATTAGTGACACAGGGGGAAATGACACATACAAAAAAAAATTAGCAATAGATGGGCTGTAAGCATATGAATAATCAATGAATAATCAAACCAATCCACACATGGCACAGAGCTTTTCCTCACTTTGCATCCAAGATGCCCAACATAACTGTCTCCATGTAGGATTGCACACTGCTGATAAAGTTATTTTACATGAACAATGACTGTGCGCCAATAGTCTTGCAGAAGCTCACGTCACTCAAGCATATAAAAAAAGGCATTGGTCCAATGTCTGCTAAGGGTCAAAAAAATTTAAAAAGTCATGTTCTTTTAAGTGCAATGTGGCATAGGTAACAAACTATGGATCCAGTGTCCGTCCCAGATGCGGCTATAGAATTGCAGGAAGAGTCGAGTGACGATGCGCAAACCTGCAGTGCACAGGAAATGGCCTGAAAATTGGACATGCCTGCAAGCACAGCGCATAAAATTGTACAAAACATCCCGCATTGCTATCCAATGTTCAATGGCCATGGAACATTCTGTAGACATTCAAAGCCCATTTCCATCTCCAAGGACATGTCAATATGCAGATAATGGGCGGGAAATCTGCTTGCACATCAACAGATACCACTTCACTTTGTGATGATGACTATGTGGTGTGGGTTGATGGCATGGTTTATTGTAAGGCTGTATTTTTTCAAAGAGATGGGCCCTGTTACCTGCACTGTCACTGGTAAATACCATGAGAGTCTTTTGTGCACCAGTGTCATTCCAACCCTTCAACAGTGTGGATGTGTGGGTAGGCTCATTCATACGCAAGATGGTGCTCCTCCACATATTGTACAGCCAGTGAAGAGACAGATGCAGAGGTATTTTGGAAATGCTAGAATTATCAGCCATCATTTCCCTTCAGCGTGGCTGTCCAGATCATCTGATCTCAATCTGTGTGACTTTTGTCTGTGAGGTTATCTGAAAGATGTTGTGTTCAGTGCTCCAATTACAAAGAAAGTTGAATTGAAGGCACGCATTGCACTACGCATTCTGAACATGGCCTCTGAGACACTCTGATCTGCTGTTGAACATGCTTTTTCGCAGTTTCACCCTGTGGCAGAAAACAATGGTCAACATACTGAACATGTCTTGTGCCTGACTCACAACAATTAAAAACAGATGTCATTTTGTTTCTTATGTGATTTTTGGCCCCAGACAATTAAAAACTAATTTTCCCATCCCATGTGGATGGCCTTGTCATGGTGGATGGGCTTACCTAACTAACTGTTGACTGCTGAACTTGTCCAGTCATGCATGTTGAACAGTGCAGACGGTGTAATGTGCAACTTGAACCATAGCTGTTGCTTTGTGATTCATCTGTCATTTTTAGCTAACCTCAATTATGTTAAGACACTTACAGTGTCATCTATTGGTCAATTTTTTTTCTTTTTTTGTTCCATGCTGTTCAGATTTGACATCATTCTGAGCAGTGGTTCTCTTTCTACAGCGTTCTGAAACTGGAACTTTAGTTATGGACACCATGTACATTACACCTAATGATTTCCGTCCCAGTCACGTAATTCCTTCATGATGTGTCCATTTTTTGTGCATATCTTACAATGTATGTTTCCTTAAGGGCTGCATAAACTATGTTTATATATTATTTATTAATTTGATCTTACTGAGAATATAGCAAACTGTTTTGGTTGTCCATACATTTTTCCCTCAACTACAGAGTTTAGAACAGACCAATCAGAATAATTCAACAAAAGAGCAAATACAAATTTATTCAATGAAAAACAATAAAAAATACATTTATCAGTACTATTTAAACAATATTTTGTTTTATGTCATTTATTTGGTAAATAATCTTATTTCCATATTAAAAAGAAAAAAAGATGATGTGACTTACCAAATGAAAGAGCTGGCATGTTGATAAACACACAAACAAACACAAACATACACACAAAATTCAAGCTTTCACCCCAATGGTTGCTTCATCAGGAAAGAGGGAAGGAGAGGGAAAGACTAAAGGATGTGGGTTTTAAGGGAGAGGGTAAGGAGTCGTTCCAATCCCGGGAGTGAAAAGACTTACTTTAGGCGGAAAAAAGGACTATTTCCATATTAATTTAGAGTAGGCATTCTAATGAATATGCCAAAAATGAGGCCATTAAGCCTTATACTGACTGTCCATTTGACCTTTTTTTTTGTATGCACAAAAAGTGTGTTTGAGATCGAACAGCCAATATGTAGCTTAACTTGATACCACATTTCTAGAGAGCAGTAGCACTTAACATTAACATTCCAGATCCAGAGAGGGCAGAACTTTTGAAATGCTTTTTTTATAGCATTACAATGTCCCACACACAATTATTAATTCTCATTTCTCCTTATAAAGCACTGTTTCATTAATGAATCTGCAGTTCTATGAGGAAAAAGAGCTTACTATTTTTGTTGAATTGTTTCTACAGCATATATACCTTTTGGACAACAGCAGTGTAATTTGTTTACTCTTTATCTTTACATTTATCTATGAAGGAAACAGTAACCATGTAGTCCATTAAAATAAATTTCCATGCTTAGCTTTGATGTATCATGTATTGGAATGTGAAGACCAATGCCTTTTTGATTTAATATTGTATCATAATTTCCTAATTGCTTTGTAAAATATTAAATATTGCTAGAAAATGGAATAAGTGCTGAAAACAGTTTCATGTTTTAGTCTTCATTTTATCATTTTCCACCAGGATTAATGAAATTTGGACAGACAACTTTGATCCATTAACTGGATTTATGTAGGGTCCAAACTTTTTACATTGCTGTTGTTAAGGTCTGCAATGTGCAACCAACATTTTGTTTCAAGTCTGCTGAGCAACTCAGATCATACATTCTGTCATCAATCTCCATTGGGTCCCCTTTCAAAATATAAATCTTGCGCATTGTTTGCTAATGCCTACAGCTGACTCCAATTTAATTTGTGATCTGACGAAGAAGAAGAAGCTAAGAAAACTGCTTTCATACTATTTGGTGGCAATGTATTGTCAAAAAGTGACACATAATGCCAGTTTCGACCAGCAGCCAAACATGAGCTTTATTACAGATAGTAAAAGATGATGTGGGATTAAACAAAAGTGGAGGTGTGCTAAGTTATACTTGAATGCAGCAAAATTTATACAGGGTGTATCAAAAAGGACTTTACAACTTCGAAAATTTGTACAAAACTTAATTCATACAACTTACATACTTAATCTTGGTGTCATCTTGAAGGAAGATAGATTATGTTTTGACTCACATGGTCCACTATTACAGAATCATGACACTGCAAGTGCTAGCAGCAGAGTCAGTAAGGATAGCTCCCTTTAACAACGATGAATGTGCTTGTTATGTGTTCTGATTTAAAGAGTTGAAGTCTGCAACAGCTCTGCAATAATCTTCATACAGAGTATCGTAAAGATCCTCCCATTAAGCTTACTATTTATGAGTGGTGTAAGTGTTTTAGTGAAACTGGATGTTCAGTATGACAGAACAAATCCTTAGATTATCCCCACATGCCTCATGATGTCAAAGAGTGAATGAGAAAAAACTTTGTGAACAGTGCTTCTCGAGAGGTGGGCATTCCACACAGGACCATTTGGTGTTTTTTTTAAGAAAACAGTTGCATCTCAAACCACAGAAGTTTACAATAGTCCATGAACTAAAAAGATGCTGACAGGACTGCTTGTAAGAACTTTTATGTAGAAAGGTTACATCAGTTGGATGAAGATTTAATTGGAAAGATTACCTTCAGCGATGACCAACTTGGCAATTAAGTGGTTAAATTAATAATAGAAATGTAGGATTTGCAGTAGTGGAAACCCATGAACAACCCTGGAACATGAATGTGACAGAGCAAAATTGAATGTATTTACTGCATTGAGCAAGAGCAAAGTTTCAGACTTTTCTTTTTCCAAGAGAAAATTATCTGTGGTATAGTATACTTAGATATTCTGGAAAACTTTTTAATCCCCAAGACTGATGTTGATGACCAAGAACACAGCATACAGTTTATGCAAGATGGTGTACCACTGTGTTATGTCTCTGATATCTCAGATTGCCTAACTGTCTGCTTTCAAGTAAGGGGTTGAGCCAAGGTGTATCAATTGCATGGCCCCCTCTTATTCGCCGGACCTGACACTTCTTGACTTTTTCTTTTGGTGATTCATGAAGGACACTCTTTTTGTTTCACTCTTACCAGCTTCTCTACCAGAGAATCCACATTGCACTGAATGAGTCATACCTGACATGCTGTAGTGAGTTTGGCAAGAAATAGACTTCAGATGGGATGTGTGCCACATAACCAATGGAAGCCACATTGAATTTATTTAGGTATAAGGTAAAAAACTTTATGTATTCTGCTATAAAATGACACCAAAGCCATTTCAGTTGTAAAGTCCTTTCTGACACACCCATTTTGGACAAACATTTTACACAATGGAAGATCAATCCACGGTAAATGAGCACCATGCCCACTTACTGCACTCCAACAAATCTGCAATAGCAAAACAGTGCACTGGAAATGGACATAAAATGCATTACCAGCAAATGAAAGTCCTGGCTACCAATGATAAATTTTGGGACTGCATTTTCAAAGAAGAAATTGAAATTTGTGTGACTGATAATTTAATCAACAGAGGTAATGGCTACCCACAGAGCAAGGCATGGGAGCCAATACTAAGCTCCATCAGAGTAAAATGTGACACCTGGATGCAGGCGGAAAGCAACTGAGACTCTTTCCATAGTTGCAGCTGCACCCAACCCTGCCACCGAAACAGTGGAGGGCCAGCAGCATGGGGCTAGTGAGGTCTGAATTCTGCACTGGCGACTATCAGTACCATGAGCCCACAGCAAACACATTATTCCATCAGCCCCAACTGATAATGGGGCAATGGTTGTCCACCAAAATATTATTGACTTTTGATGATCAGTCGTGGCAGTACACCTAAGAATCATGGAAGCTCACTTCTTACTGTGCCACACTTGTTACTGTCTGGTGACAAAAAGATATTAGTGAAATTCTTTCCTTATACAGCTTGCTGAAATACAAAGACGTTCATGAAAACTGACAATGGATGGGAGAGCAGTGTGCTAACCATGTACCCCTCCATGCCCATACCCGGTTACACTGTGGGCTGAAGATGACATTGTGATCGATAAGTACCATTGGGCCTTCCAGGCCTGTTCAGGCAGATTTTTTTTTTTTCCTTAATGTCTGCTTGTGTCTGTGTATGTGCGGATGGATATGTGTGTGTATGCGAGTGTATACCTGTCCTTTTTTCCCCCTAAGGTAAGTCTTTCCGCACCCGGGACTGGAATGACTCCTTACCCTCTCCCTTAAAACCCACATTCTTTCGTCTTTCCCTCTCCTTCCCTCTTTCCTGATGAAGCAACCGTTGGTTGCGAAAGCTTTAAGTTTGTGTGTATATTTGTGTTTGTTTGTGTGTCTATTAACCTGCCAGCACTTTCGTTTGGTAAGTCACATCATCTTTGTTTATAGAGGGAAACATTCCATGTGGGAAAAATATATCTAAAAACAAAGAAGATGTGACTTACCAAATGAAAGCGCTGGCAGGTTGATAGACACACAAACAAACACAAACATACACACAAAATCAAGCTTTTGCAACCAACGGTTGCTTCATCAGGAAAGAGGGAAGGAGAGGGAAAGACGAAAGGATGTGGGTTTTAAGGGAGAGGGTAAGGAGTCATTCCATTCCCGGGAGCGGAAAGACTTACCTTAGGGGGAAAAAGAACAGGTATACACTTGCACACACACACATATTCATCCGCACATACACAGACACAAGCAGACATTTGTAAAGGCAAAGAGTTTTTCCCACGTGGAATGTTTCCCTCTATTTTATATAAAATAGAGGGAAACATTCCACGTAGGAAAAATATATCTAAAAACAAAGATGATGTGACTTACCAAATGAAAGTGCTGGCAGGTCGACAGACACACAAACGAACACAAACATATACACAAAATTCAAGCTTTCGCAACATACTGTTGCCTCATCAGGAAAGAGGGAAGGAGAGGGAAAGACGAAAGGATGTGGGTTTTAAGGGAGAGAGTAAGGAGTCATTCCAATCCCGGGAGCGGAAAGACTTACCTTAGGGGGAAAAAAGGACGGGTATACACTCGTACACACACATATCCATCCACACATATACAGACACAAGCAGACATATTTAAAGACAAAGAGTTTGGCCAGAGATGTCAGTCGAGGCAGAAGCGCAGAGGCAGAGATGTTGTTGAATGACAGGTGAGGTATGAGTGGCGGCAACTTGAAATTAGCGGAGATTGAGGCCTGGTGGATAACGGGAAGAGAGGATATATTGAAGAGCAAGTTCCCATCTCCGGAGTTCGGATAGGTTGGTGTTAGTGGGAAGTATCCAGGTAATCCGGACGGTGTAACACTGCGCCAAGATGTGCTGGCCGTGCACCAAGGCATGTTTAGCCACAGGGTGATCCTCATTACCAACAAACACTGTCTGCCTGTGTCCATTCATGCGAATGGACAGTTTGTTGCTGGTCATTCCCACATAGAATGCATCTCAGTGTAGGCAGGTCAGTTGGTAGATCACGTGGGTGCTTTCACACGTGGCTCTGCCTTTGATCGTGTACACCTTCTGGGTTACAGGACTGGAGTAGGTGGTGGTGGGAGGATGCATGGGACAGGTTTTACACCGGGGGCAGTTACAAGGGTAGGAGCCAGAGGGTAGGGAAGGTGGTTTGGGGATTTCATAGGGATGAACTAAGAGATTACGAAGGTTAGGTGGATGGTGGAAAGACACTCTTGGTGGAGTGGGGAGGATTTCATGAAGGATGGATCTCATTGCAGGGCAGGATTTGAGGAAGTCGTATCCCTGCTGGAGAGCCACATTCAAAATCTGATCCAGTCCCAGAAAGTATCCTGTCACAAGTGGGGCACTTTTGTGGTTCTTCTGTGGGAGGTTCTGGGTTTGAGAGGATGAGGAAGTGGCTCTGGTTATTTGCTTCTGTACCAGGTCGGGATGGTAGTTGCGGGATGCGAAAGCTGTTGTCAGGTTGTTGGTGTAATGCTTCAGGGATTCCGGACTGGAGCAAATTCGTTTGCCACGAAGACCTAGGCTGTAGGGAAGGGACCGTTTGATGTGGAATGGGTGGCAGCTGTCGTAATGGAGGTACTGTTGCTTGTTGGTGGGTTTGATGTGGACGGACGTGTGAAGCTGGCCATTGGACAGGTGGAGGTCAACATCAAGGAAAGTGGCATGGGATTTGGAGTAGGACCAGGTGAATCTGATGGAACCAAAGGAGTTGAGGTTGGAGAGGAAATTCTGGAGTTCTTCTTCACTGTGAGTCCAGATCATGAAGATGTCATAAATAATTCTGTACCAAACTTTGGGTTGGCAGGCCTGGGTAACCAAGAAGGCTTCCTCTAAGCGACCCATGAATAGATTGGCGTATGAAGGGGCCATCCTGGTACCCACGGCTGTTCCCTTTAATTGTTGGTATGTCTGGTCTTCAAAAGTGAAGAAGTTGTGGGTCAGGATGAAGCTGGCTAAGGTAATGAGGAAAGAGGTTTTAGGTAGGGTGGCAGGTGATCGGCGTGAAAGGAAGTGCTCCATTGCAGCGAGGCCCTGGACGTGTGGGATATTTGTGTATAAGGAAGTGGCATCAATCGTTACAAGGATGGTTTATGGGGGTAACGGATTGGGTAAGGATTCCAGGCGTTCGAGAAAGTTGTTGGTGTCTTTGATGAAGGATGGGAGACTGTATGTAATGGGTTAAAGGTGTTGATCTACGTAGGCAGAGATACGTCCTGTGGGGGCTTGGTAACCAGCTACAATGGGGCAGCCGGGATGAATGGGTTTGTGAATTTTAGGAAGAAGGTAGAAGGTAGGGGTGCGGGGTGTCGGTGGGGTCACGAGGTTGATGGAGTCAGGTGAAAGGTTTTGTAGGGGGTCTAAGGTTCTGAGGATTCCTTGAAGCTCCGCCTGGACATCAGGAATGGGATTACCTTGGCAAACTTTGTATGTGGTGTTGTCTGAAATCTGACGCAGTCCCTCAGCCACATACTCCCGACGATCAAGTACCACGGTCATGGAACCCTTGTCCGCCGGAAGAATGACGATGGACCGGTCAGCCTTCAGATCACGGATAGCCTGGGCTTCAGCAGTGGTGATGTTGGGAGTAGGATTAATCTGAAGGCTGACCGGTCCATTGTCATTCTTCCGGCGGACAAGGGTTCCACGACCGTGGTACTTGATCGTCGGGAGTATGTGGCTGAGGGACTGTGTCAGATTTCAGACAACACCACATACAAAGTTTGCCAAGGTAATCCCATTCCTGATGTCCAGGCGGAGCTTCAAGGAGTCCTCAGAACCTTAGGCCCCCTACAAAACCTTTCACCTGACTCCATCAACCTCCTGACCCCACCGACACCCCGCACCCCTACCTTCTACCTTCTTCCTAAAATTCACAAACCCAATCATCCCGGCCGCCCCAGTGTAGCTGGTTACCAAGCCCCCACAGAACGTATCTCTGCCTACGTAGATCAACACCTTCAACCCATTACATGCAGTCTCCCATCCTTCATCAAAGACACCAACCACTTTCTTGAACGCCTGGAATCCTTACCCTATCCGTTACCCCCAGAAACCATCCTTGTAACCATTGATGCCACTTCCTTATACACCAATATCCCGCACGTCCAGGGCCTCGCTGCGATGGAGCACTTCCTTTCACGCCGATCACCTGCCACCCTACCTAAAACCTCTTTCCTCATTACCTTAGCCAGCTTCATCCTGACCCACAACTTCTTCACTTTTGAAGACCAGACATACCAACAATTAAAGGGAACAGCCATGGGTACCAGGATGGCCCCTTCGTACGCCAACCTATTCATGGGTCACTTAGAGGAAGCTTTCTTGGTTACCCAGGCCTGCCAACTCAAAGTTTGGTACAGATTTATTGATGACATCTTCATGATCTGGACTCACAGTGAAGAAGAACTCCAGAATTTCCTCTCCAACCTCAACTCCTTTGGTTCCATCAGATTCACCTGGTCCTACTCCAAATCCCATGCCACTTTCCTTGATGTTGACCTCCACCTGTCCAATGGCCAGCTTCACACGTCCATCCACATCAAACCCACCAACAAGCAACAGTACCTCCATTACGACAGCTGCCACCCATTCCACATCAAACGGTCCCTTCCCTACAGCCTAGGTCTTCGTGGCAAACGAATCTGCTCCAGTCCGGAATCCCTGAAGCATTACACCAACAACCTGACAACAGCTTTCGCATCCCGCAACTACCCTCCCGACCTGGTACAGAAGCAAATAACCAGAGCCACTTCCTCATCCTCTCAAACCCAGAACCTCCCACAGAAGAACCACAAAAGTGCCCCATTTGTGACAGGATACTTTCTGGGACTGGATCAGATTCTGAATGTGGCTCTCCAGCAGGGATACGACTTCCTCAAATCCTGCCCTGAAATGAGATCCATCCTTCATGAAATCCTCCCCCCTCAACCAAGAGTGTCTTTCCGCCGTCCACCTAACCTTCGTAACCTCTTAGTTCATCCCTATGAAATCCCCAAACCACCTTCCCTACCCTCTGGCTCCTACCCTTGTAACTGCCCCTGGTGTAAAACCTGTCCCATGTACTCTCCCACCACCACCTACTCCAGTCCTGTAACCCGGAAGGTGTACACGATCAAAGGCAGAGCCACGTGTGAAAGCACCCACGTGATCTACCAACTGACCTGCCTACACTGTGATGCATTCTATGTGGGAATGACCAGCATAAAACTGTCCATTCGCATGAATGGACACATGCAGACAGTGTTTGTTGGTAAAGAGGATCACCCTGTGGCTAAACATGCCTTGGTGCACGGCCAGCACATCTTGGCGCAGTGTTACACCGTCCGGGTTATCTTGATACTTCCCACTAACACCAACCTATCCGAACTCCGGAGATTGGAACTTGCTCTTCAATATATCCTCTCTTCCCGTTATCCACCAGGCCTCACTCTCCGCTAATTTCAAGTTGCCGCCACTCATACCTCACCTGTCATTCAACAACATACTTTGCCTCTGCACTTCTGCCTCGACTGACATCTCTGGCCAAACTCTTTGTCTTTAAATATGTCTGCTTGTGTCTGTATATGTGTGGATGGATATATGTGTGTGTGTGTGAGTGTATACCCGTCCTTTTTCCCCCCTAAGGTAAGTCTTTCCGCTCCTGGGATTGGAATGACTCCTTACCATCTCCCTTAAAACCCACATCCTTTCATCTTTCCCTCTCCTTTCCTCTTTCCTGATGAGGCAACAGTTTGTTGCGAAACGGTGAATTTTGTGTGTATGTTTGTGTTTGTTTGTGTGTCTATCGACCTGCCAGCGCTTTTGTTCGGTAAGTCACCTCATCTTTGTTTTTTTATATATATATATATATATATATATATATATATATATATATATATATATATATATATATATAAAAAGAAAGATGATGAAACTTACCAAACAAAAGCGCTGGCAGGTCGATAGACACACAAACAAACACAAACATACACACAAAATTCTAGCTTTCGCAACCAATGGTTGCCTCGTCAGGAAAGAGGGAAGGAGAAGTTGGTTGCGAAAGCTAGAATTTTGTGTGTATGTTTGTGTTTGTTTGTGTGTCTATCGACCTGCCAGCGCTTTTGTTTGGTAAGTTTCATCATCTTTCTTTTTAGATATATTTTTCCCACGTGGAATGTTTCCCTCTATTATATATATATATATATATATATATATATATATATATATATATATATATCTAAAAAGAAAGATGATGAAACTTACCAAACAAAAGCGCTGGCAGGTCGACAGACACACAAACAAACACAAACATACACACAAAATTCTAGCTTTCGCAACCAATGGTTGCCTCGTCAGGAAAGAGGGAAGGAGAAGGAAAGACAAAAGGATATGGGTTTTAAGGGAGAGGGTAAGGAGTCATTCCAATCCCGGGAGCGGAAAGACTTACCTTAGGATGGATATGTGTGTGTGTGCGAGTGTATACCTGTCCTTTTTTCCCCCTAAGGTAAGTCTTTCCGCTCCCGGGATTGGAATGACTCCTTACCCTCTCCCTTAAAACCCATATCCTTTTGTCTTTCCTTCTCCTTCCCTCTTTCCTGACGAGGCAACCATTGGTTGCGAAAGCTAGAATTTTGTGTGTATGTTTGTGTTTGTTTGTGTGTCTGTCGACCTGCCAGCGCTTTTGTTTGGTAAGTTTCATCATCTTTCTTTTTAGATATATTTTTCCCACGTGGAATGTTTCCCTCTATATATATATATATATATATATATATATATATATATATATATATGTGTGGATGGATATGTGTGTGTGTGCGAGTGTATACCTGTCCTTTTTTCCCCCTAAGGTAAGTCTTTCCGCTCCCGGGATTGGAATGACTCCTTACCCTCTCCCTTAAAACCCATATCCTTTTGTCTTTCCTTCTCCTTCCCTCTTTCCTGACGAGGCAACCATTGGTTGCGAAAGCTAGAATTTTGTGTGTATGTTTGTGTTTGTTTGTGTGTCTATCGACCTGCCAGCGCTTTTGTTTGGTAAGTTTCATCATCTTTCTTTTTAAATTCTGATGTGAAATACATTCCATTTTTTCACACAAAATTTCAGCTGTAGTGCAAAATGTGTCACAGGCACCTTACCACAATAAACTCTCAGCTGCCCCCCATTGATGGCTAGTGGCCAAGATATATTACCTCAGAGTTAAGTATCATTGTCATCCAGTAGAAACAAATTTCATTTTGCAAACTTCAATCACAGGTACAGTCAACACTTTTTGCAAATATTTCTTGTGCATGTTTGTAACAACTGTTCATGAGCTATATGACCATTTAGGGTCCTATAAAAGCAGGATCTGATGATTATGATTCTTCTGGCAATATATGAGCAGCGTCATATCTTAATTTAAGCTAAAGCCCTGACTGAGTCTAGGTATCAGATAATTTTTATTTGTTCACAAATTCTAACGTTCTTCGGATGACAAGAGACAGTGTGGTATTGGGTTCCAAGGCTCACACGTCTCTTAAGTCAGTTAACTTGCATATTGTGTGTAGCTGATCCTCTTCTCTGGGTAATCACCTACATCAATCTCCCAAAATCTTCTTCTCCAAAGACTATAGCAGATTAAAGGAATTTATTAAACTACTTCTCTATCCTTCAAATAATATGGGTACTTGTAGAATACTTTTCAGTTCAATCACTTTATATTTTCAACTTCCACAGACAATAACGTCTGCAAGCTAACTTAGTCCTTAAACTTTAGACTGTTTACACATAGTCAAATATCATTGGTTTGATAACCAAATAATTTATGAACATCATACATGTCTTGCTTCATTAACAGCCAAGACATGAAGTAAGTTAAAAGTCTCTAGTCTTAAGCGAGTCCAATATGTGAATGTACATAGAAATCTATATTCAATTGTTCATTAGTCTTTTTACAATCAACACAGACGTTAAAGAGCACAGAATACTACATAAACTTTTCTTGTTCTTCTCTACCCACACACGGAAACACTGTGGACCGTACAGCAGGTACTTGTCTGCCGCTGGGTCCATCTTTTTCTTGTAAGTGTTTTTTTACCTGCACACTCAAATAGGTGATGTGCAGTAGGGTGTATTTGTTTCTGCCACTCACCTCTAAAATATTGGGTGTTCGAAATGGTGGAAGGCCAAGTGGTTCTAGAATTTACTCCGAAGTTCTCGAAGTACTACAAAATGTAGCTGCTGCCAGTGTGATGAAGGTGACCAACATCACTTAATTATAATATATCAGCAGTGTTAATCATTCAATAACTTAATATAAAAACTAAATTTATCTTGTCGGGGTTTCACAACTACTGGACCAGGTATTCAAGTTTAGTGATGCTTTCTGGGAATTGACTGAGGACATTGCCTGGTAAATTGTTCCATTCTTTTACTACTCTACCAGCATACCTTATTTTATATTAATGGAATTTCCTTTCTCTTACATAACCCTTCAGTGACCAATCTATGTCTTATGCCTTCCCATGCACCCTCATTCACATATGCATGGTAAATTCCCCCAAGTCTTTCCCATTTCAAATTTTTTAATCATTTCCATGACACTACTTGTCCTCCTGCAATTTCGTATAACATACCTGGTTATCCTGCATTGCACTTCTATCTTCTTTGAGAGGTATCTTTGCTCTTGATCTCTTATCCCTGCAGCATATTCCAACTGTGGCCTTACAAGGCACATGAAGGCTATTCCTTTGTATCCTTACTTGCACCGTTCAGAATTCTCATTAACATATGAAAAGGCTTTGAAACTCAATGTGGGTCTCTTTTTTTTTAAGTTCTGACAGCAGCTGGTTGTGTTTGGTCGCTGTACAGAATGAGAATACTGTCAGAGTGAGAACAACTTGTAAACAACATGTTATACTAGTGGGTCACTTAACCAAGTAAAAGTTGAAGGGCAGTTAAGGGATCTTGAAATCTAAGTCAAGTCTGAATATAACAGATTTTAATTGTTCTTTATGATGCTTGCAATTCATGTAAAAGGCCATGCTTTTCAGAAGATTTGAAATTTATAAAGCAAAAAAATAAGAGCCAGCAGAAAAGCTCAATGGGCAGAGCAAATTTGTACCAGTGCCTACTTTGCTTTGTTTGACAATGTTCTACTTTAATCAGTGAAAGCCTCTCTCATATGTATCTTGCATTTGTCTTTACCTAGTATAGAATGCTTTATATATTTACTTTGTTTTCTTAAACTGAGGATATAACTCTCACATTTTCTTGTCCCTTCTCTGTTCATGTAATATACTTTATTAACTAGATAATCTTTTTAATGGACTGGTACCATGTTTTATTATTCTTTCCTTGGAATAGTGTGTCACAGGGTATGAGGGGCCCTCTGCTGGTTAAGTTCCTCTGACCACTTGTTGTCTATGCGGTATTCTGGTGGTCACACTATAGTGAAACAAGCGCTGAATCGTTTGTGAGATACAGAGACAAGCGAGTGTGCCGGAACTTACCCCAGTTCACTGCTAGTAGCGCCACATCAACATAACGCATCTGCATGTAGTGCACAAGTATTGCACCATAATTAATTTCTTTCATAAGAAGTCATTTGTCAGGAAATATTTTTTTAGAAATTTGTGGTATGTTCATATGAGACCAAACTGCTAAGATCATCAGTCCCAAGGCTTAGACACCACTTAATCTAACTTAAACTAACTTACGCAAATGACAACACACACAAACCCATGCCCCAGGGAGGACTCGAACCTCTGACGGGGGGAGCTGCACGAACTGTGGCAAGGTGCCTCAGACCTCATGGCTACCATTCGTGGCTCATTTGTCAGGAAATGCTTTGTGGTGGTCAACTGACATAATGATAAAATGCAAAACTCTTTCTGAATTTAAATCTGCATGTCTTAAGGAGTACTGGTCACACAACAAACAAAATAGTGTCTTAAGAGAGTTTTGGAGTGGTAAAAAGTTGGCTCCAGGACGTGAGCCAGTGAAAAAGTTCTCTTGAAAATGAGTTTTAAGACTGTCACATCTGACAGAAAAGAGGAAACCAGAAATGATTATTATGGGTCTAAGGTAAGCTGCCTTGGTACTGGCAGAAAAGAATCATTTCCACACATAGGGAGAATGTGGATAGGTTCATGGAGTATTTAGAGTGAGTATAAAGAGTAGCTGCTGCTGAGGACCAGATACAAAATAATAACAGGTCTTCTAATAAACATGTAAATAACAGAAATAATGACAGCAGGAACGTGAATGTTAGAAGTGTGGAGGTTCGCAAGATGAAGTCTAATTATCATAATCATGGCTGTGGTAGAGGAAGAGAGGGTAGACAGCCACCACACTTTTGCAACAGTTATTATGACAAAAGTAGAAATGTAAATACTGTACAGCTGAGACAAGGCAGAGAGCAAAATGCTACCCTATCTAATAGTGTATCAAATGAACATAGCAGGCCACGTGCGGGAAACTAAATCCCGTCTATGAGGAAACTGGCACTCACAAAGCAGGAACAGTAACACAGCTAGTAATAAAAATGCAGACCACACTCAGTTAACACATGCAAACAGAAATCACGGATAATGAAATAGGAACAGACAGTACCAGTGATGTGTTAAACTGCTCTCATAATATAGTTGACAGCATTTTGGACACTAGAAAAACAGGTCAAGGAAGAGAAAGAAGACACTATAGTTAATAGGGAGGAAGAAATTAGTGGGTTTGAATCTAACAGGGATGAATATGAAACAAAGGCTTACATCATTGACAATGATGGCAATCTGAAGAGTAAAGTTGCAGTAGAGGAAGTAGAGTCAGTTTTGCAAAGTTTTAAAGTGGAGGTACTGATGATTGAAGCAGGTTGCAATAATAATGAGGTCAAGGAACCTGATAGCTGTATTGACTTGCCACAAACTGTAAAAACTGACTACAGTATAATAGGTAGCAATGCTGTGCAGGGACACAGCTGCTCAGAGGTAGAGAATAGTTTAATGATTAATGGAAAATCTCATATACAGATGTGAAACAAATACTAACAAAGAGATAGAGGGGCTGGCCAGTACTTACCTCAGCTCAGTACAGCCGATAGATACACAAAAAACAGAACAGAAAATTTACGTTCCTAGCTTTCGGAACTTTGTTCCTTCATCAGGGAGGAGAGGGGGGAAAAAAGGGAAGAAGGGAAAGTGGATTCAGTTACTCACAACCCAGGTTATGAAGCAACAGGGAAAGGTAAGCAGGGAGGGTAGCAAGGATGGAGGCATGGTTGTCAGAGGGAAGCCAAAGATATTCTACTGTAAGTACTGTGCCAGCTTCAAACCAAAGAGGATGCATACAGAAGTAAATAGGTATATAGTATAAGGATAAACACAACTATGTAGGATGAAAAGATGTGTGAATGGCTAAGAGGAAAGGGAAAGAGGAGAAGACTGAAGACTAAATGGGAGTGAGGTTGGTTAACGGAGGTTCAGTCCAGGGGGACATCCCGCCATCCCCACAGGAAGATACTGAATTCGGTAGTAAGGTGTAAGATGCTTATGTGGAAGAGAACTGTATCCCAAAAGAAGTAGATGCAAAGGCATGGCCAGCAAATCAAATTTCTAGTAAAAGAACGTTGGATAGAAAAGAAGGCATGATGCACAAGCTTTCCCTACTAGTTTTATCATTGATTAGCTAGTAGCAGTAAAAACTAAAGAAATACCTAAAAGCAAGAAGTTTATGCAGGGGAATCAAGGACCATTCAGGATGATAACAAAGTGATTTAAAAATAACAGTAACTGTGTAGGGTGTCTGCCACTCTTTGGCGGACACACAGTTTGGCGAACTGTGCGGTCCCAGCTGGATGAATTTTTTTTTCTTTTTCAAGTTTTGTTCTCCTCTTCTGTTCTGTGTGTACTAGTTGCTGTAGGGAGTCAGCCACTCATTGGTGGATACACAGTTTGGCGTATGGTGCAATCCCAGCTGGATGAAACTTTATTTCTTTTTGAAGTTTCATTCCCTTCTTCTGTGCTATCGTAGTAAGTAAAGAATATATGTCCTCATGTTGTATATAGGCTGTTAGGTTGTAATGGCTTCCTAGTGAATAAGAATGATTTCCAAACATGACTATACTCGAATGATGACTTACAAAAGGATGTGACAGGTAGTTTGCAGGAGTAAATTCAAAAGGTTTAAAATAACAAGCAGTAATTTTTGTGCACCAATAATAAGAAAAGCATGGCTAAAATAAATAAAAATCAGATCCATAAAATGGGTTAGTAACTACAAAAATAGAGAGACACTTTGCATTAAGAGAAATTATTGAAGATGGAAATTCCTAAAATCTGATCCAACAGACACTGCATAAAGTAATGATTTTGAATTGGGAATAAGGTTGTCTGAAGGTAAGAAAGGGTAAGAATGTAGTGCCCCTAGAAGCAAGCCGTAATGTTATTAATATTAATTAAAGGAGATGTGTGGAAGTTGTGTGAGGATCACACCAAATGTATAAATAAACAATGAGGTCAGTAGGCTGATGAAGAGAAAAGGAGAAAGAAGTGTCGAAATAAGTTATAAATAAAAGAAACAACATATATGGTTAAATGGTAGAAAATTGATGAGTAATTTCCCTCATGTCTCATAAAAAGAGGTCTGAGAAACGCTTAATCTTGCTTAAGACAGATGGTAAATTTAAGTGATGAAAATAGACAACAGAATCCTACAAATATGTTGAGAAATGCAGATTTATTTATTGATTTGGTCCTGTTGGTTACATATTGTACAACCAGTGTACAAGTGATATAGGACAAGTCAATTGATACAATACAGTAGTACATGAACATTTATACATCACATTGCACAGACATTTGTTTATTTACCAAGAACAATTACTTGCATGCAGTATTAAAGTCTGCATTATGGCAAAACAGTTTAAGTGACTGTTTAAAATAGTAGAATAAGTGATAGTGCATATTTTTATGCTACTGACATATATCAGCAGGTAAATTTGCTTCATTGTCATAGTTTGGATTAAATACAAATTTTAACTGCATTCCTTAAGAAGAGGTTTAAGTAAATGCTCAAGAGTGTGGGATACATAGTTCACATTTTCTCGTAATGACATAGATAAATTTAGATTTTATCACCATAATTTCAGTTAAACTACAAGTAACAGCATCACACTTTTTCTTTAAGGGAGTGTGTTTCTTAGGCAGTTTCCCCCACTCTTATACCTTATAACTCTAAGTATTCATTCATTTTATAGAAAGTTTGTTCGATGAGGAATAATTTTAGTTTCCTTTTGAAAACCTGTACATTATTTATTTCCTTTTTTATATTGATAGAGAGCTTATTGAAAGCTTTATACCTGACTCAGTAACTCCCCTGTGTACTGCAGTGAGAGTTGCAGAGCCTTGGTGAAAATTTTACACCTGTCTTGTGCCATGGTTGTGGATGTCACAATTTTTCTGAAACAATTCCCTTTTTTGGCTACAAATAACATCAGTGAGTATATATACTGACCTGTGATGGTAAGTATCCTGAGAGATTTGAAGATACCTCTGCAAGATGCTCCATTAGGGCCCCCATATATAAGTGTCACTGCTCGTTTATGTATTCTGAAGGCTTTTTCAACACCTGCAGCATTTCCCCAGAAGATTATGCCATAGGAAAGAACAGAATGGAAATACGCAAAATATGACAACAACATTATTTCTCTATCCACTAACTGGTGGAGAACTCTTAGTGCAAAAAACCATGAGCTAAGTTTCTTGACCAGCTGATCAATTTGTTCTTTTCATCTTAGGTGACTGTGCATCTGGATACCTAAGAACTCTGTATGTGGGGTTTCATTAATTTTGTGATTGTTGACATGTATTTCAGGAACTTTATTTTTTTTATTTTTTGCCAGAAACTGCATCATATTGGTTTTTGAAAGATTTAAGGTTAGGCTATTCGCAGTGGACCATTTGTATACTTCAGCAGAGACTGTCATGGCTGTATCCTGCAATGTGGAGTTGGGTCCTTTTATGAGGATACTTGTATTGTCAGCAAACATTACTACTTTTGCTCTGTTATTAATTGTGATTGGTAGGTCATTAATGTAGATCAGGAAAATTAGTGGCCCAAGAATAGAGCCCTGCAGGACTCCATACTTTATATTTCCCCAGTGTGATTGTAATGCTGTACCTGTCCCCCTTAAGACAACCCTTTGCTTCCTGTTCTGTAAGTATGCTTCTATCCAAGTCAAAAATTTGTCTTTAATGCCAAAATGTGGAAGCTTTTTTAAGAGTGTGTTGTGATCTACAGAATAAAATGCCTTGGCAAGGTCACAAAACATCGCCATTGGATACCTTTGTAATTTAGTTCACCTAAAATTTCATCTGTTAGGTTAAACATAGCTCTGTCTGTGGAGGAACCCTTACGAAAGCTGAACTGTGTAGGAGCCAGTAACCCATTTTGTGTAGTGTGACTATAAATCCTATCATACATTATTCTCTTAAATACCTTTGCGAACACTGGCAGCAGAGAGATATGCCGATAGTTGGATATTTCATCCCTCGCTCCACTTCTGTGGATTGGCATCACTACTGCATGTTTTAATCTATCTGGGAACAAACCAGTTTCCATAGACTGGTTGCACAAATAGCACAATATATCACTGATTTAAGTCTGCACATGATTTTAATATCCTACTTGATATGCCACCATATCCACAGGAATCTGAGTTTTTGAGTAATTTTATGGTTTTTTCAATTTCTTTAGGAGTTGTACTTCTGAAATGAAGTGCTACTTTAGATGTTGTTTGCATGTCATTAAGTAGTTCAATAGCTTCTGTGTGAGACTGTTTCTTATGGTTCACTGTTTTTTCAGATATAGTGAGAAAAAAATTGTTGAAATCTCAGGCTGCAACTTTCTAGTTATTATTGTCAGGTTTTATGTTTCTATTTGTCTCACTTTTTATGATGTGCCATATGGTTTTTATTTTATTGTTTGAGTTGCTAATTTTTTGTGCATAGTGCCTTCTTGATTACACTTGTTAGAATTTTATAGTATTTCTTGTAATGCAACTTTACTGTTGGGTCTGTACTAGTCCTCTGTTGTACATACAAATTTCTCTTTTTGTTACATGATGCCAGTAGTTAGTCACTCTTTCCTTTTACTACAGGTTGGTTTGATTTTAATCTATCTTGGGGGGAAAGAAGTTTCAAAATGTTTAAGGAATAAGTTCAGGAAAGAGTTGAACTTCTCATTCAATGTGTCGGCCTGGTAGACTGCCTCCCATTGTTCATGGCATAAACTATTTCTGAACAAGCAAGTAGATTCACCATTTATTGTTCTAACATTTTTAACTTGGCTACAATGGCCATGTGCTGTTTTTGCTGGCAAGTTTTAGGGTTGGCATTTGACCATCGTGATCAGACAGACCATTTGTTACTGCCCGTGTCATCGCTTCATTGTAATTTGTGGACTCTAGGAACAGATTATCAATCAGGGTCTTGTTGTGCCCATAGACTCTCGTTGGGAATGAGATCATGGGGAGCAGATTGAAGGTTGACAGTAGTGATTCTAACAGTTTATGATTGTTATTTTTTGTGAGTAAGTTTATGTTAAAGTTACCACATACGGTGACATTACTACTGTTTCTATAAAGTTTAGTAAGAACAAAGAATTGATATGTTATAATAAAAACAGCTTTTTCATGATGTGCACAATAAAGCAAAGTAAGTGCTGTCAAACAAATGACTTCTTTAGCACACTACTCTGTACAATAATTGAGCCAAATGGAGGTAAAACTTACAAAGGTTACTCAATCTTCTAAGTTAAAGCAACATCTCAAGTAATACAATAAATCACAAATTAGCCCAAAAAGTAACTATTTAAGAACATAAATGCAACTTGAATGCATAAAAGCTATGAATTATGATAAAAAGGAAAACATAAATGCAAAGTTGTGTTTCAGGTTAAATTATGAAGTAAAACGTCTCAGTTTTTTTTTCTTCTTCTTGGATGTAACTTGTTGCCAATTTTCATTCTGGAAATGCCTCCGTTACTAGAACTATTTCCAGAAAATAGAATATAAAATGTTCCTTGTCCTCCCTTGGATGTGAAGTTGAGGACAGAAGCTTAGGCTATGTTATCTGTTTCTCAGGGACATGGAGGCTTCACGAAAGGCATCCTACAAGCTGTATAGGAAAAGGACGCAAGGTCAATGTGGTCTTCAGGAAAGTATCCCCTTTCCTTTTCATAATAAAATAGAATGAAAAAGTAAACTCCCACCCACACTTGTAATCATTTAGTGAAAGTGTCGTACGGACACTTACATTGGTGCCTGCGATTGTGATGAAAAACGTGAGTACTGAATAGTGAAAAAAAAAAATTTTGATTTTGTAGGGAGCACATTGTGCTCATGTGGGAGCGATCTATATGCTTGTAAAAACATAAACAGGTAGCCAAGATCGCAGGAAGATCCGATGATGGCGGCTTTAGTTTTGCCGAAACTGGTAATCATGGAATTAAAAAAATTCCTGCGATCTTGGCTACCAGTTTATTGTTTTACTAAATTGTAATTACTGAAAATTTTATTTCATGTTTCTATGTAATTTATGTAGATGATTTGTAAAAGTCCATTATGTTATGTTTTTTATGTGTATATAAGGATGATTATTTTGTATGTGTAGTATTAAGGAATTTTCTAAAAATCAATTTCATTTAAAAGAGGTCAGCTAGAATAATATCCCTTGTTTCTAATATTTAATTTTGTTAAAAATTTTTTTTTCACAAAACTAAATAGGGGGTGATGTACTGAAACAAGCACTGTATTGTTTGTGAGGTACAGAGGCGAGCGAGTGTGCCGGGACTCACCCCAGTTCACTGCTAGTAGCACCACGTCACCGTAACACGTCTACATGTAGCGCACAAGTATTGCACCATAATTAAGAGTAAAATTAAAACTTTGTCAACGTATACTTTAATGTAAAAATGTTTTAAATGTCAAGTCTTAGAGTGATTAGATCAACAGTTTTCCTAAATACATCGTTTTATGAAAAGATAAGTGGCACTAAATAATACAGCTAGAAAGCCATATATTGGTCATAATGTGCAGGTGCATGTCAAAATTAACTGGTGCAAATCTCAACATGATAAAATAAAAATTGTAGGGGAAATTTGGGAGGTTTGACCATATGGGAGGTTCAACCCACCCTAGTTTTATTATCTTTGGAACACAGAAATGTGATGGCATCCAGTGGTAAGTGTTAAGGTTATCTTTAGAAAGAAACATACGCAAAGTAAGCCATTTTGTGAGACAGTGCAGCAACAGCTAATGTTTATTTGTTTACTGTGAACAAACTGAATATTTCTCATTTCACTCGTAAGCCTGCAGGTAAGTCAAATGAATATTAATGAGAATGGGATTAAATGCATTTTATTCATTGTTTATTACTCTTTCATTTCATGTAAAAATTCTGTAAATATTTTGAAATGTTTTATTGCTTATACTGCACTTTTGTGAAGAGGATATGCCAAGGGAGGTTTGACCCAAAATTTTAAGGGAGGTTTGACCCAATAGTTATATCCAATTTACTGCAGTTTTAACGATATTCTGTTTCTTTTCTTCATGATGCCCTTTATTTGGAAACCAGGCAGAAGGTTTCCCCTGAAAGAATGAAAGGAGCTGTTATGCAAGTTATTGAAAGAGGTGAAAGCATCAGAAAGGCTACAAAAGATTTCAATTTGAACAGAAAGACATTGGGAAGATATGTTGAGAAAGTAAGATCTGGCCAGGAAATGAACTTTCGAGCAAACCATGTGTCTAATCAAATATTTACAATGGACCAGGAAGCTGATCTAATGAATTACTTGATTCAGGCCAGTAAGTTAAACTATGGTTTAACACCAATTCAAGCTAGAATTTTTTTCTTTTTTTTCTTTTCTTTTTAATATGCTGCTGCCCTTAATTTAGCCAATCACAGTTTCAACTATCCAAACAACTGGAAACATAATGAAGCAAGTTATGATTTGCTCCATGGTTTCATGCTACGGAACAAGACAAGAAATTATCCCTACGAACTCCACAAGCTACAAGCCTTGGTAGAGCAACAGCTTTTAACACAACAACAGTGAAGGAATTTTTTTGATAATTTAAGTAACATTTTTGACAAACATGCCTTTGGTCCTGAAAACATTTATAATGTACGAGGGTTATTCCAAAAGTAAGGTCCGATTGATTGCCAAATTGAAACCACAGTGAACATCAGAAATGTTTTACTTGTAACAATTAGCTACACCTTTCAGCTACTTCTCTACGTAGTCGCCGTTCTGACTTAGACTTTTGTCATAGCGTTGTACCAACTTTTCAATAGCCTCATCATAGAAGGCAGCCGCCAGTGCTTTCCGCCAATTCTCCACGCTGGCCTACACCTCGTTGTCTGTGTCAAAATGTTGTCTTCAAAGACAGCGGTTCATGTGACCAGAGATGAAACTCAGGGGGAGACAATTGCGGACTGTATTGTGGGTAATCTAACATTTCCATTTGAAAACGATGCAGGAGCATCTTCATTGCCCCTGCAGAATGCGGCTGAGAATTGTCGTGAAGACGAAACAGCACGACAGTTATGTAATGTTGGCTGCATAGCTTCAGGCGAAATTTCTCACCAGGCCCTCGTACTTGGCGGCAGACACTATTTTCTAGACATCTTTACGCACTCACTGCGAGCTCAGAAATGAGAAGAGCGACGTGATGCTAACTGGGGTTATACTAGAGACACTACCCAACACATCTGTGCAAAGCTTTATCGGAGTTTCATAGTCGTTTCCATTTCGCGACCGATCGGACCTTACTTTTGGAATAACCCTCGTATATGAGACTGGAGTCAGCACAGTCCAACGATGAGGGAAGATAATTGCCAGTAAGGGAGAGAAACAAGTTTCAAAGGTCACCTCGTCAGAAAGAGGAACATTAGTGACAATTTGTTGTGCTGTTAGTGCTATTGTTACAGCCTTGCCACCCCTATTTGTGCTCCCTAGAAAAAGAGTGAGTGATTTAATGAAAGTTGGTGCTCCTCCAGGATCAGAGTTCTGCTGCCATGACAGTGGATGGATGACTGGTGAGAATTTAGAGAAATTTTTGTTTCATTTCATTTCATCAGATTCTCTAAAACATCTACTGATCACCCAACATTAATTATACTTGATAATCACGACTCACACATCACTCCAAAAGGTCTAATGATTGTCAAGTATAATGGAATAACACTACTGACTCTTAAAATAATTGAAAAGCCACCATCGCTTCAATATCGTTTACTAGATGACCGGTTTCAGCGCTCAGAAGGTGCCATCATTGGATCTGTGAAGGTGTAACATAGCAGGTTTGAGGGAGGGCTTACATGAGTTAACTTTATAAATCACAATTTTTACAGAACCACATACCTGAAACGTGGATTAACATTTATAAAACCATATGGACATCATGGCACAGGAGGCACACCGTCTGATAAACGCCATTGTCAAAACCAATTCCATGTGCCTATGCACGTTTTCGTAGTTGATTTGTACCTTGCTCATAACGAATGTATAGATGGTGAGAGATGTTCTAGCAAGTTGATACATTCTTTCTTAGCGCTTACAATATCTAAGACCATAGTGCCTAGACAGGTAAAGCCCAGCATACAGGATTTAATTGCTCGTCACATTGTACCTAAGTCATGTTATGAACAGCTTTCTGTGTGCATATTCCTGACGTCCTTATATGAATAAAGGTAAATTACAATATGTAATTTTGTAAGGCGCTAATGGGTAATGTCTGTGCCTCAGATGCTTTTACTTTGTAATTGATGTACTCTGGAGTGATTATAGTATGTACAGGAAATGTAAGCTCAAATGTGGGCTTTGCATGGGTATGTGACAAGCTGTTATAGTAAAGTTTTGTTTTAGTAGTTATGTGTGGTTATACCGTGGAACTGTGTGTGCGCTGCTTGAAGCACTATCTGGTGGCCGGTTGTGAACCGCTAGAATCACAGCAGGTAAGCCTGCACGGAATAGGGCAGTGATGATGCCGACCGGTGTTAGGCGAGCAGTGGTAGTTTCATCTGGTGACTTCAGTTTTATATTTTATGGAAAGAATGACCATGACAGCAATTTTTTAATTATTTTTTATTGGTTGTGACAATGGCATTTATCAGATGGTCTGCCTCATGTGCCATGATGTCCATATGGTTTTATAAATGTTAATCCACGTTTCAGGTATTTGGTTCTGCAACAATTGTAATGTATATAGTTAACTCATGTAAGCCCTCCCTCAAACGTGTTATGTTATACCTTGACAGATCCAATGATGGCACCTTCAGAGTGCCTAAACCATTCATCTAGTAAATGATATTTAAGTGATTGTGGCTTTTCAATTATTTTAAAAACAGAGTGATCGCCCCACGACACACCATGTGTTCACTGCAAAAAACTACTAACTCTGCCACCTCATACTAGCCATAGACTGCAGCCCTTAGACAGGACCATATTTGGTCCTTTTAAAACATTCTATAATAAAGCAGCTGATGACTATATGTGCATTCATCCTTGGGAGACAGTATCTATATGTACAATTCCTAGCTTGGCTGGAATAGCGTTTCCTCATGTATGTAACCCAGTTAATATCCAAAAAGGGTTTGCTTGCACTGGTATTTGGCCATTTAACACCAACATTTTTACAGAGGATGTTTTTTTAGGGTCATATGTTTCAGGCAGACCGTACGTGAGTGGAGACATTCCTTCTATAGAAGAGGTAGCAGTGCCATCCACTTCTAAGGAGGTTAATGAAAATGCATCAGTTCCAACAGTGGGTCATCTGACAGCAGCCAATTCTATGGAGAATCATCCAATTGCATCCACTTCTACAGAGGACATTGGAGTAGCACCAACTTCTGTGGAGAGTAATATAATTGAGTTAACGTGTTTGAGGGACCAAGCAGTAGATCCTGCATCTAAATCTTTTGTTGAAACTTGTTTTGGGGAATCTAGCCAGAGTGCTAAAAAAATATCTTTTCATACTACCAAGGAGGTTTGACCCATATGTTAGTCACGAATAAAAATTGATCTAAAGTTACTTGTGTAGGATGGAGAACATTTTTATGAAACTGGTACATACAGTAAATATTCAGAAATTATAATCCATTAGTAGACAAAAATCAAAGAAAAACATACTTACAACATGTTTTATAAAAAATGGGCCAAACCTCCCCCAGTTTCCCCTAATCAGAATCCACATTTTAAGAAAAATTGAAGGCCCTAAATATGAAACTTAGAAATGTGGAAATTGGTATGAGGCTTCAGTTCAACCTAAAAATAATAACTACGTGACCCCATTAAGCTACCTCTAACAGTTTTCAAGTAATTTAAGGAAAACTAAATTTGGAACTAAAACGTCCTTAACTGGAGTAGATTAAGTATCTGTAATTTTAATGCTAGAAAATTTTGGTTACAG
The DNA here is from genome assembly GCF_021461385.2 of Schistocerca piceifrons. Lineage (NCBI taxonomy): Eukaryota > Metazoa > Arthropoda > Insecta > Orthoptera > Acrididae > Schistocerca > Schistocerca piceifrons. The sequence goes on from NC_060144.1 coordinate 28,883,455, forward strand.
CACATGATAAAACCAATTAAATAATAGAGCTATAACAAGTTATAGGACCATAATGTTAATAACAACCATACAAGGCCTCCTAAAGTTATAGTTTAGAGGTAATGATCTACTGTCAGTTCTGTTCTAAAAATTCTAGAAGGCAAAATTTTTGTGCAAGCGAGGTGAAACTTTTTCTGTGATTTCAACCAACTTACCAACATGCACACAAAAATTAAGAAGATTCTAAATTAATTCATAACTTTGTTATTAAATATTGTTTGAACAAGAAAGCGGCCATTTAGAGACTTCTGCTGTGTGCATAAGGCAGATGACAGCAAGTGTTCCCTTGGCTGTCTGCTGTGCCATGTATATAAATACAGCCCGAGAGGCAAAATCATGTTTCACTTCGCACCCAGCCACTGTAAGATCAGTGTCTGTCAACTGCCGGAGTACGTGCTGCCTCAGATGACGTCACAGACAGGCTCTTTCAAAATGTGGATTTTTAGTAATAATTGATAATGAACTCACGAGGACTGTACACCATCCTGGATAGCTTAGATTTTCACTAAAGTAACTGTTTGTGTGCTGTCCATGATATTTACAAATCCGCATGGCAAGTGGTGACAATTATCTTCCACTTTTGTGGCAAGCATTTATTTGGAGTATCAGGAGTCAGGGCGAAAGACAATTTGGTAGGAACTTACCGTAGAGGTCACCTCTGACCTAGTTATTGTGCTGTTTAGGATAGAGAGATTTACTGCCAATATGAACATAATGAATACTTCATGTTGTGCATGAGAACCTTTACTAAATATATGTATCAATTAGAACACCAAATCTTCATTTATAATAATAGTCCTGATCTCACTAAGCAAACAGAGAATAACAACATTTCTTACAGTGGGATGGACAAGAATGTGGACATGCAGACTGGAAACTATGGTCAGTATGCTCTCCATCGCTGAATGGCTGAACACAAAAATAGTTGCCAGGCTCACATAGAAAGGTGGCAAACAATATTTTACAGTATTTCCAAAACCCTTGAACTATTACTCTAATTGAACCCGCCGCCCCACAACGCTGGCAGACCGCATCGATTACTTATTACAATCTGGTTTTATTGCTTTGGCTTCTGTCTCTATTTGTTTTATCATTTTTATATTGTTCTGTGAATTCCATACACTTGCTTAAATATGGCATATTTTTAGCTAAAATTCGCCACAAGTGCATATCAGAATTATTTTCACTCAACTGTTTCCTTCTTAACAATCTGTCTTTGCTTTTTATTCCTGTAATGACTTATTCACCTGGTGGGCCTATTACAGACTTTAATGATTACCTTCTTATTTTTATTCCATATTGCATGATTATATGATTGCAGAATATGCATATGCCTGCAGTAGCAACATCTGAAGAGCTTGCGACACAAACATTTTGTGGCTACTGGGTCACAGTTCATTTTGAACAGAAGCGCTGTTAAAAAAAATGACTCTAGTATATATGAAATTTAATTTGTGTGTGACAATGCTGAACTGATTTTGTGTTATTTTTTGATGATACCACAATGTCTCCATTATACTAGAACATGGTTTTTAAAACAGGTATTCCTCATCATATTTAAAGTGCACGATTTTCCCATGTACGTCAGTAATACTTTTCATTATTGCGTATTTTATTGTTTTAAGCTGTACACAATCCACTAGTTGTGTTTGTGTCCTTTCCATGTTTTGCTGCAGATCTGAAGATGGTTACTGCTGACTGAAACCAGTAGTCTGAGGACCTAACAATTTGCGATCATAGACAAAAATAGAGAGATCAATCCACATAAAACAGACAAACTTTCCTAAAATCTCAAAAGAAATTACACAAAATACACTAACAATATTAGGGAGTGGGGGGGGTGGGGGAGTGATTGGTTCAAAAATTGCTCTGAGCACTATGGGACTCAACATCTGAGGTCATCAGTCCCCTAGAACTTAGAACTACTTAAACCTAACTAACCTAAGGACATCACACATCCATGCCCGAGGCAGGATTCGAACCTGCGACCGTAGCAGTCGCGCGGTTCCGGACTGCATGCCTAGAACTGCTAGACCACCGCGGCCGGCGGGGGAGTGATTATAGCAAATTATAAGTAAGACTGTATTGAGAGAATGCACAAGATATCCTTATCTTGGCAGCTCACAAATTCAGAGTTAACGAGACAAATGAAACCAATTATAATCAAATACGCAACACAAGCTGTGCAGCAGAACAAGCAAGTTGTGACCTGCTCAAAATACAGTTCTCACTGCTGCAACTGCGACACTTGCATTTCCCCCAAAATAAGCAATGGTGCGCCAATCAGCACCAGATGACAAGTGGGAGATGAATGAATATCCTTGAAACTTTCTTCTTTATATAATCTCCCCCTCCCCCCCCCCCCCCCCCCCCCCCCCCCCCCCCCGCCCTCCCTCCGTCTTGGCTCTTCTGTGATGTCTGCAGCCGGTGGTAGGGGAAGTGCGGCACCATGTGGTGGGGGAAGCGCAGTACTCTGCAACGGGTCATAGGTTGCAGTCTTTCCCCGGCCACGGCCATGTGTGGAACTCTGCTGCCTTGGTGACAATGCATCTTCTGCTTCAGGTGTCCTGACAGGAGCAGACTGTCATTGTGTTTTAATCATACTCAAGGCTGGATCCCAGGCCTTGCTTAGCTGGAAATTGCTGTCTTTATTTATTAGCGTGTCACGCAAACAGATCTCCACTTCTTTTTTGAGGATACAGTCCCAGAAGGTGTTCAATTGCTGTTACACCTTTCCCATCATAGTTCATGTAATGTCCATGTGAGATGGAGTGCTCTGCCATGGCAGACTTGGTTGGCTATTGCATCTCTCCTGCACTGTCCAGATGGTCTGGCCTATATACATTTTCCTGCACTGGCAAAGGATGCGGTAAACTCCCAATTTCCATCCCGTCTCCGGCCATCCTGATTTAGGTTTCCTGTGATTTCCCTAGATCATTTCAGGCAAATGCCGGGATGGTTTCTTTGAAAGGGCACGGCCAATTTCCTTCCCTAATCCGAACTTGTGCTCTGTCTCTAATGACCTCATTGTTGACAGGACATTAAACACTAATCTCCTCCCTCCCAATTTCCATAGTCCTTGACTAATCCTAGTAACATCTTCATTTTGGATGGAGGGCAAAACACGGAGTATTCTGTCGATCTTTGTTGAAGTTTTTGAGACGTATGGTTTGTCTTCATCCTCAGAAGGCTGCAATCTCGGCTTCTTCGCTCCAAAAGAGCATTTTATCTGGTGGTTGTTCTAACCGTTCATGTGGAACACGGCCTGTAAGTGCTGTAATTCAGCTGTTAGGCTGTCACACTCCAAGATTTTGCGAGCTCTGTGGACGAGTGTGCACAGGACACCCTCTCGCTGTGAAGGAGCATGGCAGATGGAGGCAAGCAGGTACAAATCTGTGAGTGTTGGCTTATGTAGACACTGTGTCCTAGTGCCATCTGGTCTTTCCTTGATGAGCACATCTGGAAAGCTGGTTGTTTTCTTCTACCTCCATTGTGAACTTGATATTCTGGTGCAGTGAGTTCAGATGCTGCAGAAAGTCTTGAAGGCGATGTCGTCCATGCGACAAGATAACAAATGTATCGTCTACATATTGTAAAAAGCAAGAGGGCTTGTAGACTGCCGACTTGAGAGCTGCTTCTTCAAAAGCCTCCATAAACATATTGGTCACTACTGGTGATAGCGGACAGCCCATTGCTGCTCCATCTGTTTGTTCGTAGTAATTCCTGTCGAACAGAAAGTAAATTAGAAAACTTTTGTTACAGTTGGTCTGAGTTTTTCCCTTATGAGTCTTAGAGTGTCTCTAAGAGGGACCCTAGTAAAGAGGGATACTATGTCAAAGCTCACCATTAGGTCTTCTTGGGCCAGTTTGGAGTTCTGGGGCTGTGGACCACTTGGAAGTGCCAAGGAGCAGGCTGTGGGGGTAAAGATTATATAAAGTCAGCATCCATCAGAGGTCAATCAGACTCCAGGAAAACCTGAACATGGCAAGAAGTCAGCTTGCTGAAATATCACGCCTATTGGACGATGCCATCCAGCTGAATACCCGAGAAATTTTCAAGACTTAGCCAATCTCTTCATGCTGAGCGCGATGGTGGGGGCAAATCATTCGATTGGATACACAAAAAATTTTGGAGTGAAAGGAATCAATTTTCTTACTCTTTCTTCAGGTGGTGCCATGACATCCCATCCTTTAACAACTGTACAGAAATTGCAAAAATGTTATGCTCAATAACAGCAGTGGTGGCAGGATGGTCTCTGCCCTCGGTAAGGGCAAGTGCCAGCTTTTTTTCTTTTTCCGAGTCATCGTTCTCCTGACTGGTTTGATGTGGGCTGCTACAAATTCCTCTTCTGTGTCAACCTCTTCATATCAGAGTAGCGCTTGCAACCTATGTCCTCAATTATTTGCTGAATGTATTCCAATCTCTGTCTCCCTCTACAGTTTTTGCCCTCTATAACACCCTCTTGTACCACAGTAGTCATGCCCTGATTTTTTAACAGATGTCCTGTCATCTTGTCCCTTCTTCTTGTCACTATTTTCCAAATACAGTGGAACTTCAATTTTACATTCTCCGATTTTACGTTTTTCATGGTTCTACACCAAAAATTTGTAGTCCCTGTGAAAAGCCCATAAGATCAGTGCTAAAACTTGCCTGATTTTACATCTATTCCTAGTAAGGTTTACCTTGATTCTAAGTTCTTACTCAACATCTTGCTTGACTTCATCCTGTTTTCTTCCTATTGATATTTGATGTGAATGAATGAGTTATAAGTGGCACAAAAGACAGCTGGTTCACACCACAGGTGATGGCAGAGTTGAGGGAATATTTTAAGCTGTTGTGGAGAGGGGAGATGTGAGAAAGGAAATGCTGATGTAATCCATGATAGATGTTGCCAACACAACTTGCAACATTTAGCTTCACTGTGCAATTATGATACAACTACTGAAAAGCAACAATATCAATCATCAACCTTTTAAACTCAAACACTGAGTCTCAAAGAATACGTTTGGTCATAATTGAGGAAGCGTTGCCCATTTCCAGCTAGTGAACTCTTATTGGCTGGCAACTTGTTAAGTCATCCAATATAGCCAGCGCAGCTACCACACCAAACTAACACACAGAAAATGAAATACTGAAAATATACTTTTTGTGCAGATAAGGTGTTATGATAGAGATTTCACATGGAAATATAACAAAAGTTTAGCAATAGCCCATTTTAAAGACTTTCGTGTATCTGATGTGCTGCAGTTGCAACAACTATGTACAGTACTCATGTACATACTTCGCACCATACACACACCAAACATAGTGGATCACATAGGCTGGCAGCAGTGATAGAGGGCATGAAGTGAAACTGTAGCACCTGAGCTTTCTTTCAAATTTACATTTTACACAGTGTACAGAAATGCAATGAGCTGGCTTCTAATAAGCATGTAATGTCAATTGGTATAGTAAACTAATTTTTTCACTTCTCTGTTTCTCTTATCAAGCCTAAAACAACACTTTTAATAGTGGTAAGCATATGAAGTGTGGCTCATAAGAAAAGCATTAAAGAATAACAGCAATGGTGACAAAGTATGTCATTAAGCAGATGTTCGCATTTATGCTTATACAAGATTGGTTTGAAAAGTTCTCGGAATCACCACGAGAGGTCAGCAATAGTGCAACGAGTTGTGATATTCATTGGACTGTTGCCTGTAAACACATGCCATGTCAGTGATCTTGGAAGAGAGCTGTGGTGGTGTCGTGGCTCTGTTGTTGTTCCCATGTAGTGCTTTGTGAAGATGGAAAAAAATCAAGATTCGAGCAGTGATTTAATACTTCATAAAGAAAGGTATGAAAGCAAAGGACATTCATGACAATTTCCAGAATACACTGGGGAACTCTGCTCCTTCATATTCAACTGTTGCCAAGTGGACAAATGAATTTAAATTTGGTTGGGAGCGCTTAGATGATGATCTGTGCAGTGGTCAGCCAAGATGTGTCACTACTCCAGAAATCATTGCAAAAGTGCACAAAATGGTCATGGAGAATCACCGACTGAAAGTGTGTGAAATTGCTCACACTTTTGCCAGCCTTCTGCTCTACATAAACTTCAACTACTACAGCCTTATGGTCACTTACAACCTCAATTATGTTCATTTTCTGACTTATATCACCAGGCTTTATCTGCAAAAAGTCTAGTAAATTATTACTACTTGTATTTTCTGTAACAAATTCCTCATAGCTCCCTTCCAAGGTCAGTCTCTTTGCTACAATTTGATTCCAGCCCTGTGAGTTCACTTTTCTTCCCAATATACTCCTCACCTGTTGAGGTGTGCCAATTATTACATTTCTACCCTTCTTTTCAGCCAAGTTTCCACAATTCAACAATCAACTATACTGTCATCCCATTCGCCACTCTATACATCTATTACACCTAACTCTGTCTCAATAAGTGCTGAGCCATACATCTTGCATTTGACTGACATTGTTGCCTTGCATATGCTTCTCACACTAAAATTGCTTTGCTTCATATTCTGATGTAATCTGCTTCAGTTTTGACTGGATATATCAGGTTTTCTAATTTCCCCACCTCCAGTTCCTCTATTCCTCCTGAATACATGGTTTATCTTACAAAAATTCTATGTCATCAATATCCTCCATCAGCTAGGATTCTACACCTATCACATCATCATGTTCAATTCCTCCAACTAATATACTGAATTCTATTTCTTTCCTGATTATGCTCCTGCTGTTTACTGGGAGGCATCTCAGTGCCCTCTTGTTTGACCTATACTCTGACGCTAATTTTACTCATGGTTCTAAACACATGTTCAAATTTCCATCCCCTTCACTAATCATTATTTCCCCATGTGCATTCATAAAAATTTTACTGCAAGTTTTACAGCATGACCTATTCGAGTGCAGGCCAAGTGTGCCAGGCAATTATCACTAATCAACTTACTTAGGTCTAACAACACTGCACCTGAAGGGTCACGCTAATCTCTCACACAATCATTTGTCACTATAGCTGACATATTCATTACGGGATAATTCAGTAATGGTATTGATATTTACAAAATTTTTGTATACTTTTTATTTTTCAGTCCCAGTTGCACAACTTTTGCCATATAACTAGCTTCGCTCTTCTTGGATCATCATCAAATCTATGTAGTTGCATCAGCAACACATTATGTCTGTACCAGAACTTTAGTACTCTGATGTGTAATCCTGATACAGACACAACACACTGCTGACACAACTACACAAATCTGAAGATTTTTCAGGAAGACTGAGACTAATCACACAGTAAAAACTGTGCGACTGAGACTGAGAAACAAACAATATATTAAATTTTTTAAGAGTCATTTATCCTGTCTATACACTGATCAGCCGGAAGATTATGACCACCTACCCAATAGCTAGTATGTCCACCATTGTCACGGATAACAAAGGTGACCCATTGTGGTACGGAAGCAATGAGGCCTTGGTAGGTCACTGGAGGGAGTTGGCACCTAATTTCCATAAATTCCAGGAAGACAGAGATGACCTCTGACGTCACGTTCAGTCACATCCCAGATGTGTTTGATCGGGTTCAGATATGGTGAGTTGGGGTGCATCACATCAACTGAAACTCACCAACGTGTTCCTTGAACCACTCCATTACACTCCTGATCTTGTGAAATGGTGCATTATCTTGTGGAAAAATGCCACTGCTGTCAGGAAACATGATCATCATGAAGGGGTTTACATGGTCTGCAATCAGTATGCGGAACACCTTGGCCATCATTGTACCTTGCACAAGCTCCACTGGACCCATGGATGCCCACGTGAATGTTTGCCAGAATATAATGGAGCTGCCACCAAGGAGTTGTTCCCATGGAAGATGATGGGTTCATGCCCTCCCCTCGGTATGATAAGTAAGGTATCAGGATTCATCAGACCATGCAATGCTCTGCGATTGTGCCAACGTCCACTGCCAATGGTCATGTGCTCATTTCAGTCATAGATGTTGTGGTGTTAACATTGGCACATGCATGGATCACTGGTTGCAGAGGCCTATCATTGGGAGTGTTCAGTGCACAGTGGGTTCAGACACACTTTTACTTTGCCCAGCATGAAAGTCTGGTATCAGTTCCACCACAGCCTGTCCTGTTTTACCCGTCTGCCCAGCCTACAACATCCGAAATATGTAACGACTCTTGGCCGCCCAATCCAATGATGTCTGGACAAGGTTTCACCTTAATTTTGCCATGTGTTGAACACACTTACCACAGCACTCCTCAAAAACCCAAGAAGTCATGCAGTTTCCAAAATGCTCATGCCAAGCCTCCAGGCCATCATAATCTGCTATTGGTCAAACTCAGATTAATCAAGCATCTTCCAGATTCTATGCAAGGGCAGGACACTCATGGATACTACATGCACCCTGTGCTTGTCTGACTAGCAGTCATTCCTAGTCAGGTGACACTGCTATTGCCTGGATGGGTTTATATCGATAATAGGTCCGTGTTCGTAGCATTCTGGCTGATCAGTTTATAGCTGCCACTAACTATTGTTCTATGTACAATTCCACTTATCACAATCTTGGTTCCTAGCAAAACCTTTTTTGCTATTCCCATAATGATCCTATTTCACTAATCACCTCACCTTCACTGTAGCTGTGTTGATGAGCGCCCCCCCCCCCTCCCCCCTGCATATACAAAGACACCTTTATAACTTCCATTGCTCTGAATCGGATTATCCTCTGCTGAGCTTTGTTTAGCATTTATACGACTTGTCATCTTGTAGCCATAATGACTTGATTCTCAAAGTCTCTCCTCAATAGTACCACTCTTGACCACCACAAAAGATGGGATGGTGTTTGCTCAAAGTTGTACACGACAACTCAATTTCGTTTGAACTAACACACGCATCTGTTCTTCACTAAGATAGACTATTAGTAATAGTAACCAGTTTGTCATCTAAGAAAATCTATAAGCACATTGAAACAGAACACCACTTACAATTAAAGTTAATTGTTCTACTGTGGCACAAAACAGTTCATATTTACATGAAAATGTCACAGTTCTCACTTGACACTGTTCTTTAGTAACTTACTAGAGAAAAAATGCTCTGTGGTAATTAAATGAAATCTGTCTATAATGAAATTATGTCCAAGAATCACTAGTTTTGATGACATAACATTCCCCACTTACTAAACACAGTTCAATAAATATTTTCATTAATTTGGGCTATAGAAATCACTCGACAGTCTTTAATGTGTAAAATTCTTAAATTTCACAGTTGTCAGTGCATGTATTTTCATGTAAAGAATGCACATGATTGTGGCAGGGGCCAACATCAAATGTGCATCCAACATAGATCTTACTCGTGGGCTGTCTAACTGTGAACTGACAATTTTGGGCATAAGAATAAACTTATTCCAGAAACTACATTAGACTCCAAAAATTGGCTAGTCTGGATTTTCCTGTATTTGGATGACCTACAAGAACCAATGTGATTCTGGCTTATAGAAAATGTTGCTGGTTAGAAATTTAGAAAAATACCTGGATGTTATTATTCTTACACAACATGAATCCCTTTGCTTACATGTAGGAGTGCCATATTGCAGACGATACTAAATTTCAAGAAATACCTAATTAGTGAATTAATTAATTGATGCTTTATTGTCATCTGGTATAGAAAAAATTAAAGTAATAAAAATATGTAGTCAAGGTTTGGAATATAACAATGGTTATGACAAAATGCGAGATGGAAAATGGGGCTGCTTATGAGTCTGAATGCTAAATATCTCATCAATTCATAAGTTTCTAATAATTTAAAGAACCTTACAGGAAAGTTGTAATGCTCAGTTTTCTGTTTATATATGGGTCAGTATACAGAATTACACTGATTGGCTCTCAAAGTTTTCCCTGTACTGAATTATAGCACTAACTACAAATTAATTGCAACTTTTAATAAACATGCTCTATAGACCACCCAAAAGGAATATCTGAACAAATTTAAATAGGGAAAGCTTAATTACATTTTTGGAATATCAATACAAATGCCGCATATTACTTAAAAAACAGTATTAAAAATACATCAGAAAATTAAAGGCAAAAGTCGGTTTAATAGCAGACTTTGAAAACTATACTGATAGGTTAGAGTCACAATGCCTGTATCACAAAAAGACTGCTTATCTGATGTGTTATCATCTCAGGACATACATCTATTTCACTGCGTGGCACCATGATGGCTTTCAAAAGACAAGTGGCGAGTAACAGAAACTTGTTTTTGACACTTTGTTCTTTCTTTGTGGCTACCTCTCCTGTTTGTGTTAGCAGTGTATACATTAGTCCATTCGTATAAGTTTGTTGATTTCACATAGTTCGTTTTTTTTTTTTTGCTTCCTTTAGAGTGTTTCTCACACACTGCAAAATATTTTGATGGCTGTTTTCTAGGTACATTCACTTGCACACCCAACTGCTTCCGTATACTGTTGCTTACTAGTATAATTATATATGTTTGTCAGGTTCACTAGTCTGACTCATCTGGACACGTTATGTTGCACTATCTGCATCAATAGCTGTGCATTCTCAGTATGACAAACTCTGTATAGACATGTTCCACTATTATGTTTAATTTGTGGTATGCAGGTTTGCCTCCTTTTATATTTTATTCTATGGTTTTATTAATTTCATTTCTTGTCAATTTCATTATACCTTTTTATTATTATTTTTATTTCTTGACAATTGCATTATATATTGCATGCCTTGCTTTTATTGTTTACTCTGTACTAGGCATATCTTAGCTAATGCCATGCGTAAGGTGGTTTAGTGCTATTAGTAGTTGGTGGCATTTCGGAGGAAACGTGGATTTGCATCTGTGTTTCTGGTTATGATTTCTTTGGTGGTTCCAGTGGCAGCCACTCCCTGACATGTGTGTGTCCACAAGAGTCTCGTCACGGTTCACATGGCAGTCTGCTGACCAATCCTGCTGGGCTTCATTTTAATTTCTTAAGTGCACACCTCGTGTTGTCATTTGCACTTGGTTCATACCAAATAGGCTGGTAGTGTGTGCTCGTTTGCTGTTTTACATTCATGTTTTTTTCAATAGGTCCCATTTGCTGGTTTTGGTACTGGCTGACTCAAGAGTACCCTTCCATGCCCCACTTGAACAGGATCTCACACACTACTTGATAAATTTGCTGGATTTTTTTCATGAGAGGTCCGTCTTTCTCATATGCAATCAAGGTATAACCCGATGTTCACATTTCTATGAGCCCTTCTAACATTAATTAATGTTATGAAGAATCCCTCTTAGTTTTCCTTTTTATAAGCACCTGAAGATGGGATTTACAGCCTGAAACCTGGGTCATGTGCATGATTTTATCCAAATAAAGAGTTTATCAAGAATAACATGAGAAGATTTATTCATCGCAACAGATTAAGCTTAATATTTACCTCAATGTGTGTAACATTTTGATGTCTGAATTCTTGGTTGCATACACTTATACACTGAGTAGGTTTGGAATTAAATTGCTTTCCACTTGAAAGTCTCATATTTTCTTTTTTTAGTAATGCAAGTTCCTTCTTAAGGATTTCAATGTCGCTGTTAAGTAGAGTTGGCTTTTTTTTTAAATTTACAGCTATCTTCAGCTTAAACATTATGAGATGGCCACAAAACTTGTCATTTATATATTTTCAGCTTTCTTCTGCACACATTTTGTGCCACAGGAAGTTGCATTTCCACAACAGGAGGCCTTTTAAAACACGTTTCTTGCATTCCTTTCATGATGAATTAGTTGGCGTATGATGGGGTTCTAAGGCTCAATTCACACAGGAATGGTGTGCCACAGATGTCTGATGACAATGAGGTTCTGTTCCGCACTACTTCTACATTAACAATTGAAGCAATTCACACAGAACTGTTGTGGTGAAGACACGTCGCTCCGTGGCATGTACCATGTCTGTTTATAGCCACGAGTGCTGCACCGAAGTGATGACTAGCATGGTGCTCCTTTCATTAGTTTTAAGTCAAACTGATGTGCCTCAAAAAATTTGTTTTGCATAGTTGAAGCAAAGGTACATTTGTCTCTGGAGATAGTTTTTCAGTGAAACATTTACTTTTCACATAAAAAATTAAAAATCACTGTCTTGGAATTCACACACATTCTCTACTACACAATCTCGCTCATTTGAGTTTGAGGAAACTAATCAGTATGTAAAAAATGATTCTTCCATGTCTTATAGCCCAAAACCACAGCTCAATAGTGAACTGATTTTATTTTTATAATTTTGATATTTCGCAAATATGTAAACCAATGAGCATATTTTAAAAAGTCTGCAGTCACTGGTAAGTTTATATTTGGTGGGTTTTAGGACATATATTGTTGCATAGAAAATATATAAAACGTATTGAAATTGTTTTTAATGATGGAAGGAGAGTGATACATCTTTTCAGTCCCGAGTAAATAAGTGATATAAATTGATGTTTGGTTACGAGGAGCTACGACATGCAACACTTGACATATTATGGTCGCACACTACACAAATTTTTGGTTTGAACTTCTCTTTTGTATGTGGTTTATGAAGTCAGTTACAGTCATATTTTAACTTAATATTACTTTAGGAATTATTTTCATTTTAAAACTACAGGTAGAAAACCACAAATCCAGCAGCAGAGTTAGTGTAGACAAGAAAAACTTATGTATACAGTATACAGCTAACAAGTTCATTAATGGCACATTCAATAACCGCTTTTGTTTACATATTGCCAAACAAATGGCATGTATCCCAGAGAGCAATGAATGAGAAATAGGATTTTCCTATTGCTGCAGCTAAAGTACTGTGTATTCTGGATATTTTATGCCTACTTATTTTATGTTTACATATTTGTTAGGTAAAACATTATTTTTGCATATATCTTGAAAAATAACACAAGTACTTGTTCTTTTTCAGAAACTAGCACTATCTTTTTTTTATTTTCATGGACAAACAATGTTGAATCTGTGTAGTTACAACATTGTGCTGCTAAAACACTGTGTTATTTATTCCAGAAATAGAAACTTTATTTTGAGAAAGTACAAAAACCCAAGTCAGAACACACAAGGTTTACTACATTAAAAATCTTCACAAGCAGTAGCAGCGGAAGGCAGAGAAAAATTTAACATTATTGCTGTTGCAATTACACTAAACATGTACAGTCAAGCATTACATTCTCTGTCCTCAACCAATTGGTTTTGCCAGACAGACATGTAAATCTACTATTCGCTTTGTACTTGTTCACAGAAATTCCATCTTTTGGTTGGCATATACTGACAAATGTCAAGTAAGGACTTTTCCTAGGCACTTTTTACTGGCAGAATTTTATCACACAAGATACATAAACTAATGTTATCTAGTGGAAGATTTCTTTTCCCAGTACCTCCTGGCTTGTCTGCAATGCTTTGACGAATCCATGGTTGCTGAGAATTAACCATTCTCCTTCCCCTTAGTGTTGTAAGGTAGTCAGATGAAACGTGTAGCCAGACATATAAGTTATATAGAATGAGCCTCTGTGCAACCTGAGAAGTAGTGTGTTAAGATCTCTGAAATACTTTGGTTTCATCTTGCACAGAAGGAATCCATAGCCTTTGATGTTGGAAATGACTGGAAACCAGTTTTCTGGGTGAAAGGATATTTTGTTCCTCTCTATAAGGGCAAAATCTATGTCACATGGTAGTAAAGGTAAGCCATGTAACAAGGAATTTAAGTTCTACAAACAGATGACCATATTTTGGAGAAGTGTTCCAACATTTTGAGCATCTCTCGCACAATCAGCAATATTTAGGCTTATGTTCAAATGAATATCATATGAAAAATAAGAAATAGGATCAAAATGTTCCAGTTTTATTGCCTTTTTCTGAATGCTATCTTTCTCATTATTTACTGCAATAAGCAAACACTTTTGAGACATTCTGTAAAAATGCTGGAGACATGTGGGATGTGTGTTCAGCTTTTTCATTACGTTGAATTTGCCATTTTCTTCCTTTTTTTTTCAACCATAACAGATGTACCCAATATCTTCTTTGCTGCTCAAGATTTGTGAGTTACAAAAGTTCCACTGAATCAATATATCCATATGAACAACACATTCTGATCCATTTGTAGCACAACCATCTCACAGCTTTGTGACAGCACCACTTCAGTGTGAGTTGTCACATCCCAACTGCATCCCATGTGGGAATTGAGCCTAAGGATTTGTGTTTCCGTTTATGCACCAAAGACAATTTTTATGATATCCAAGCAAGCATTACAATTTAAGATGATGCAAAACAATGTGGAAAAGATAGGGATGTAGTTAGCTGCTTTATCATTTTCACAAATGTATGCTCAGAATTTGCATCTCCTGATGCTGCCAAATATTTTGCGACCTTGAGGACACAGGAGTAGATGACATGTGACTAGGTACAACAATTCCTGATCTATTTTTATTGCCAAAATACTGTGATGGCAATTCTGCTGAGGCATCCAGCAGGTAAACCAATCCAAAACATCTAGAATATGCTTTAGGTCAAAATCAGGGGAAAGTTGGGTCACTACATTATCAGGCTATTTGAGTGTTGGGGGGCAAATGATTTGCAATACTGCAACCAAGGAAGCTTTAAGTTCAAACCATGTACTTTGCTGCACTATTCCCCTACATGTTGAACTCGCACTGTCAAGCAGATCTCTGATGTGGCAATAGGACGATGAGTATTTGGAACTGACAAGAAACAAGCTATGGACAGCAAAGCCAAGAACACAGCTGCAGCATACTATCCTGCAATCATATGGTTACATTCATAAGACTTCATTCTGTGCATTTTAATTTTGTAATGCCTCTAATGGTATGACTCTGGGTACCCTAATATGAAAAACAATCAATCATTACAGTAAACTGTTTGTTACATTAAATTTGTTGTCACAACTGCTCACTAGAATGTGCAGGATACACAGATGAGGGTTGGGGATGGGGTGGAGATGATGGTGGGTGGGCGTGGGAGGGGGGAGGGAGAAAAATTTCTATTTGATTTTCTGAAGCCTTATCTTGTCTGCAAAAATGTATACAAAACATCACTTTATATGAAACATACAATATACTGTTTCATACTCATATTTTTTCCACTAAGGAACACAATTATACAATATGAAATATCATTAGTCAATCACTATACAAACGACAAGGTTTTCTAATCATCTTGATCAAATTTCACTCCTAATATGTGTCTCAGTTTGTCTTCTAATTCAGCCAGAAGTAAACTCTCTGCATGAGTCATTTTGGCACTCTCCAACAACCCTGAAACATAATATATCAGAATAAAATGGTTAACTTCTGTGGATTTGGAGACCTGAAATATAATGTAACATTCACATACTAAAATGCAAGTAATTAGCAAAAGACAATTTTATAGAAGAACTGAACAGCAAGAGGTGCGTGAAGAATGGGGAGACGTTTTTGACATATGTATTTTAGTTTTCAGGACAGAGGTGATGGGTAGCCTCCTCTTCCAACCTTTTATAGAGGATGGGAGGATTGTGGGAAGGAGGTTCCACTTTAACATGTACATATTACTATTTAACATTAAAAAACAACAATCTAAGAACTACACCTTTGTTGTTGTTGTTGTTGTTATTGTTGTTGTTGTCTTCAGTCTAGAGACTGGTTTGATGCAGCTATCCATGCTACTATATCTGTGCAAGCTGCTTCATCTCCAAGTAACTACTGCAACCTACATCCTTCTGAATCTGTTCAGTGTATTCAAGCCTTGGTCTCCCTCTACGATTTTCACCCTCCGCACTTCCCTCCAATACTAAACTGATGATCCGTTGATGCCTGAGAACATGTCCTACCAACCGATCCCTTCTAGTCAAGCAGTCCCACAAATTCCTCTTCTGCCCAATTCTATTCAGTACCTCCTCATCAGTTACATGATCTACCCATCCAATCTTCAGCATTCTTCTGTAGCACCACATTTCAAAAGCTTCTATTCTCTTCTTGTCTAAACTATTTATTGTCCACATTTCATTTCCATACATGGCTACACTCCATACAAATACTTTCAGAAAAGTCTTCCTGACACTTAAATGTATACTTGATGTAAACAAATTTCTCTTCATCAGAAATGCTTTCCTTGCCATTGCCAGTCTACATTTTATATCCTCTCTACTTCGACCATCATCAGTTATTTTTCTCCCCGAACAGCAAAACTCATCTACTACTTTAAATGTCTCATTTCCTAATCTAATTCCCTAGCATCACCTGATTTAATTCGACTACATTCCATTATCCTCGTTTTGCTTTTGTTGATGTTCATCTTATATCCTCCTTTCAAGACACTGACCATTCCATTCAAGTGCTCTTCCACGTCCTTTGCTCTCTGACAATGACCGTGTCATTGACAGACCTCAAAGTTTTTATTTCTTCTCCGTGGATTTTAATTCCTACTCCAAATTTTTCTTCTGTTTTCTTTAGTGGTTGCTCAATACACAGATTGAATAACATCAGAGATAGGCTACAACATTGTCTCACTCCCTTCTCAGCCCCTCAACTCTTGTAACTGCCATCTGGTTTCTGTACACCTTACTCATTACAATTTAAAACTGGAAGATCATCTCCTCTCACCCCCTGCATCTGACACCACCTCACTCACAGCAGTAACTGTAGGGCAGTGTATTTGAGCAAATGCACATGTTTTGTGTCACTTAGTTCCAAAGGAAAATATTGTCAGAACGCTTGGCTACATTTTCAGACTTGTTTAAATGACTAAGTTACTTATCAGTTCAACTGTATGGTGAAAGAATACTGTTACTCATTGCAGTTTTTGTATTCCACCAAGAACTTTCCATATTACATTGAAATTACAGATGTTTCATAATAAATGCTAGCTATTGCAAAACTCCCTATGTACAGTAAGGACATATCCTCATGGCATGAAGTTCATTAGTAACTCTCATGTGTAAATAGCATTTCTTACAGACTGTCAGATATGAATATTTTTTAAAATATTAAAAACTAATATGTCTAACCATTTTTTGTCACTTGGCATGTACATACCTACAAGTGCTAAGAGAGAGCAAATATTTACAACTATATACTCCCAATAAGTTGTTTAGAGTGATATTCTGAGATGATATCTCAAATTGGATAAAATTTGTGTGCAATGACTTCACTTCTCTACCCAAACTGTCAGCCAGTCCATTCCCTATGACACCCACATGACTTGGGACCCAGATAATAATTGAGCAAGGAGTATGACTAAGGTTATGGAGGAAGTCATGGATAGCAGATATCACAGGATGACAGGAGTAACATCGGTCAATAGAGATTGCTCATTGAGTCACTACATACTAAACTGTGGTTGAGGGAGGTCTCTTGAATAAAACGTATGGCTCTGTTAATGGCTATCATCAGCTCCGCCATAAAAACACTACACATTCCTGGCAACAAATGTTCTTCACCAGTGGAAGATGTAAAAGCATTTCTTGTTCTAGCTACAATTTTAGAGTTGTCAGTGTAAGTAACAGTTGCACCCTGACAGTCCTGAAGAAATGAAAGGAATAAACACTAGCAGGTCATAAAGGTAACTTCAACTTTAGGTACTCTAAATAGATAGGCCCTTATTTGTGGCCTGGGTACTAATCACCCTAATTTGTGGCCTTGGTACTAATCACTGACTGACTTGGGGGGGGGGGGGGGGAGGAGGGACACTGGAAGCATATCCTAAGGGGGCTATGAGGAGGGCCTTGAGGCACTTTCCAACTAGTAATACCATCCAAGGGCAAGTTGTAGGGGGTCAGAGTAGCCCTTGCCTGCAAAAAGAATTTCATAAATTGGATGATCAGAAAAGTGTGGAATGGTGACTGAATAAGTGAGCAAGAGATGGTATCATCTGAACTGAGGAGGGAAGATCCCTGCTTTGGCAAGGAGACTGCCTACAGGACAAGGGCAGGACTAGTCCAGAATTTTATTCAACGATGATGGACTAGGTCCAATAATATCAAAGACAAATGGTCCACAGAGCCATAAATTAGGCAACTATAATCCAAAGGAGATGAGACCAGAGCACAGTAAATATGGAGGAGAGTAGCATGGTATCCAACCCAAGAGATGTGAGCAAGAAAGCAGAGAGACTTGAGTTTTCACATGCAACTGGTCTTTAGTTGATGAATATGGGGCAGCCACATCAGCTTTTTTTTTACGAAAGAAGGTTCTCAGAAATCAGGAGTGTGCAACAACATCCAAGCACTGGATATGCAAGTACAAGTTTGGGTCAGAATAGAGTATGGGAAGATGACAGAACGCATGACTCACTTGTTCATCAAAGATAATCTGAAGCCAAGGGAAAAGGCCTGAGTGAAGACTTTTTGGATGGCCCCCGGAGCTGGCATTTAGCCAAGGCTCCAGATTAGGAACTATATCAAATGCAAATGTCATCCACATATAGCACCAGGTTGACCACTGACCCAATGGACGCCACTAACCCATTGATGGCAATGAGGATGAGTAACACTGGGCAAGGAGCCCTGTGGGATGCTGTTCTCTTGGATTCATGGGGAACTGAATGATGTACGAACTAAAAAAAAAAACGGGGGTGGGGGGAGGGGGAAGAAAAGACAAAAAAGAGACAAAAAAATCAGGAGGGAGCCTCATGTGGTGTCTTCTGCCTTATGTAAGTCAAAACAGAGGGCAATGAGTTGTTGGCAACACAGCCAGCTTGCTATTTCAAACATAAGCAGATTGTCAACTGTGGATCTTCTCTACCATAAACTACAATGTTATGGAGACTAACAGCTCTACAATTTGTGAACCCAGTATAATGGTTGGGTATCATCCTCTGACTGTTTGAAAAGAACGGTTGGGAAGTTAAGTGGTCAGTAGCTGTTGAGTTAACACTCAGGTTTTGTATCAGCTAATTATTAATTAAATCATAGCTTGGGGCAGTATTGTGTGAATAGTCAAGAGCCTGAAGCACTTTCCAGTCAGTGAAAGGTTCATTACATAGCTCAGTGTGACACAGGGTAGAGGATAGTAAGATGACTTCAACTTGTCTTATGCGTTTGAAAGGTAGTTCGGTAAGAAGACAATGCCAACACTGTCACAAGGTGGATCAGAAGGTGTTCAACAAGGATCAAAACATCAGTAGAAATATCACCATGATTGAAGAGACCCAGACAGTTGTTGATCTCCAGCAGCCAAAAAGACTACACAGTTTAGTCCACACCTGGGATGGAGAGATACAAAGAGATATATTCTTAAGTATGAGACATTGTGCTGCCAGTATTCCTTCTTACTGTGTTTAATTTGAGAGATACTTAGTGTGGAGCCACTTAAAAGTGATGAGAGTGGCCTGTGAAGGATGCTGGAGGGGCCTCCAATGGTCCTGAATATTGCAACGTCTTTGGTCCACCATGGCATTTCAGTGATGCAGGTGATCACGTTGGACATGTCTCCCATAATCTCGCTGATGTAATCTGACAGGTATGCAATTACCAGTTTGGCCTTCGAAGAGCCTGACACGATAACTGGTCTGTCGGGTGATGACAATGAAATTACAGGATCACCAGCAACATGGTCACTGTCATGAAAATTGTTGTATGGAAACTGCTGTAGCAAAGCCAAGAGATTGGGCAAAGAGATCATAAGAGTGATAGCTGAAAAGGTGCCATGGGTGGTACTGAAGTGGATAGGAGTACCATCACTAAGGGGACAAATAAAGATCAGAAAGAAGCTGGACAATCAGAAGGCCTCTACAAGACAATGAGGTACTTCCCCCACACGGGGTAGTGTCTACTGAATTTTTCAAGTATTAGAAAAGGTAAGCACCCTGGATAGGGGTAAATAAACATTACAATTGGTGATCATTAAGGCCATTTACACTCTCACTGCTATTCCTTCTGATGTGGTACAGAGGAGAGTCCACTCACTGACAACACGTGTGTGTACCAATGTACAGACCTCTCCAGAGGCTCTTTCAGGGCCAGTATGTTTCTGACAGAATGCAAGGTAACCTCCAAGAGATGGGGAATGCTCAATGAAATGTGGTTCTTGGAGACCTACAGGTATCACAGAACAGGAGTAAATTAGTGTTGTAGTTCTGGCAGGTGACAGTAATGTCCACTGCATCCCCAATGAATTATCACATTATGGGTGTCCTCGTTACGTGTGATGGGCTCAAAAGGATAGGTCACACACCAGGATCACTGTATGTAACCAATGGAGGTGGAAGAACAATGAACATTGATTCAGAGGCTGGTGGAGTAAGGAGGATCTGGAGCCTCCGGGGTCACTGGGGTAGCCTTCTCCTGAGAGTTGTTCTTTCTCTCTTTCACTGCTTTTGGTGAATTGAGTCTTGTGAGACCTTATTTTGTGTGGCTGTAGGAACCAAAGAGGAGTGAGCAACCATGAGACCCACAGTCCATGCCACCTTCAGCCACTGGAAAACGATGCTTCTCCAACCAGATGCGGGCAGTCGAGGTTCCTACAGATGGTGCTGGATGAACCATGAGAGGGGAGAGCCTATTGTTCCCAGGGTGTAATTTAATTGTGTGACTACTGAAAGTCCATGTTGAGGAAATAGATATGTTAGGTACTGTCAACAACCTGGCCACAGTAGTGGCAAAAGTCAGTATCATTGAGACAGGATAGAATCACGTTTTTCTGAGCTTCAAACCAAGAGGGACAATCAAGACCTCCAGTTCTCGGACTTTGCATTCTTTAATTAGGGTAGTATACTTTGGGGATGGTGATAATTTCCACAACTGTCTGCAGACAGATAGCAGTGCACAAAGTAAGTTTTCATGAAGTGGCCAACCAGTCTTTACCAACTGGGTTGTATGTACAACAGGAAGACATAAAACTTCAAGAGTTGGGATTTGAAGCATCACATCAGGGGTGGGAAATACAGCTTCACATCACAGCTGTAAACATGATTTGGATCTTATGATGAAGCAAATC
Organism: Schistocerca piceifrons; assembly: GCF_021461385.2. Classification (NCBI taxonomy): domain Eukaryota; kingdom Metazoa; phylum Arthropoda; class Insecta; order Orthoptera; family Acrididae; genus Schistocerca; species Schistocerca piceifrons. The sequence continues at coordinate 28,904,437 of NC_060144.1, forward strand.
TCACTCAAAACTGAGAACGAATGCTCTAAGTGTCAACCTTGTTGCATGACAGTCTCAACATGCTGAACAGATTCTACATTTCAAGTGTTTTTGTGTTTCTTCATCTGTCAGTAGTGCTAAGTCCTGGTGTAAAATTATACCCATACCATTACACTCTTATGGGATGTTACAGTAACAGGTACATCAACCTTTTTGCAAGGTAGTAACATCCAACACTGGGTAATGTTCAGTGTTTTAATTAAGCTGGAAACACTTCATTATTTACTAAGAGAAGAGAGTTCTCCAAATATGTTTTCAATATCCCTCTCAAAAAATATTGGCTTAATAGAGAGAAAGGATCCTCCACATGTCTAACTGAAAACCAGGAAATGAGAGAAACAAGTTTCTGGAAGCCAGTTATTTTGCTTTCCTCCCTGATATGACTAAGGAAGGAAAAGTCCCTAAAATCATAATGATCTTCACTGAAGAATTCATGTCTTCATGAAGAGATTGCCAATAGCTTAGGTCATTTCACTGTGCCATATAACCCCTACTCCAAACGAAGGCTTTCCCCACGGTTGCCAGAACAATGGCTTGATGGCCACTGTGTGGAGTCTTGGTGCCCCCAAATGGACAAACACCTACTCTTCAGCATGCACAGTGAGGTAAAAGTTAGGGCATGAATGGTTATGTTCCCTGCGTAGTCAGTATGCTACCACCACATGGGTACCTGATGAGGTTTCACATGGACTGGCTGCAATGCTGGTTATTGGATGACCTCGCCCATATGGACAGCACTTCTCTAAAACGTTTTGGAAACGTGGAGGTCAGACACATATAGGGATCAAACATAGGTGGTATAAAGTTATGAAACAAAGTGAGAAAATCCATAATCAACATACAATGAGCAAACAGGGAATCTGTCCTAGAGAAAACGTCTTAGAAAATATATAAATGATTAATGGAAAATCTCATATAAAGATGTGAAACAAATACTAACAAAGAGATAGAGGGGCTGGCCAGCTCAGTACAGCCGATACATACACACAAAACAGAACAGAAAATTTACGTTCCTAGCTTTCGGAACTTTGTTCCTTCGTCAGGGAGGAGAGAGGGGAAAGAAAGGGAAGAAGGGAAAGTGGATTCAGTTACTCACAACCCAGGTTATGAAGCAACAGGGAAAGGTAAACAGGGAGGGTAGCAAGGATGGAGGCATGGTTGACAGAGGGAAGCCAAAGATATTCTACTGTAAGTACTGTGCCAGCTTCAAACCAAAGAGGATGCATACAGAAGTAAATAGGTATATAGTATAAGGATAAACACAACTATGTAGGATGAAAAGATGTGTGAATGGCTAAAGAGGAAGGGGAAAGAGGAGAAGACTGAAGACTAAATGGGAGTGAGGTTGGTTAACGGAGGTTCAGTCCAGGTGGATGGCGGGATGAAAGGATGTGTTGGAGTGCAAGTTCCCATCTCCGCAGTTCCGAGGGACAGGTGTTGGGTGGGAGAAGAGAAATGGCACGTACGGTGTAGCAGATTCCTAGGTCCCTAGAATTATGCTGGAGGGCATGCTCTGCTACTGGGTATAGGACATCTCCTAGGTGGACAGTTCGTCTGTGTCCGTTCATGCGCTCAGCCAGTTTAGTTGTTGTCATACCGAAGCAAAAGGCTGTGCAGTGCAGGAATGTCAGCTGATAAATAACATGTATTGTTTCACATGTGGCCCTGCCTTGAAATGTGTAAGTTTTACCAGTAGCAGGGCTGGAGTAGGTGGTTGTGGGGGGGCTGCATGGGGCAAGTTTTGCAGTGGGGTCGGTTACAGGGGTAGGAACCACTGGGTAGAGAAGGTAGTCTGGGAATATTGTAGGGTTTGACAAGGATGTTACTTAGGAGGTTGGGGGGGGGGGGGGGGGAGGGGGCGACAAAAGGCAACTCTGGGTGGTGTGGGGAGAATTTTGTCAAGGGATGTTCTCATTTCAGGGCTTGACTTGAAAAAGTCATATCCCTGGCGGAGTAATTTGTTGATGTATTCGAGGCCAGGATAATATTGGGTGACAAGGGGGATGCTTCTGTGTGGTCTGGGGGCAGGAACATTGTTGTTGGACGGGGAGGAATGTATTGCTCGGGAGATCTGTTTGTGGACAAGGTCTGCAGGATAGTTGTGGGAGAGGAAAGCACTGGTCAGGTTATTGGTGTAATTGTTGAGGGATTCGTCACTGGAGCATATACGTTTGCCACGAATACCTAGGCTGTAGGGAAGGGAGCATTTGATGTGGAATGGATGGCAGCTATCAAAGTGAAGGTACTGTTGTTTGTTTGTGGGTTTGATATGGACAGAGGTGTGGATGTGAGCTTCAGCAAGATGAAGGTCTACATCCAGGAAGGTGGCTTGGGTTTTGGAGAAGGACCAGGTGAAATTCAGATTCGAAAAGGAGTTGAGGTTATGGAGGAAAATAAGGAGTGTTTCTTCACCATGAGTCCAGACCACAAAGATGGCATCTATAAACCTATACCAGGCCAGGGGAAGCAGCTGTTGGGTCTTCAGGAAAGCCTCCTCCATGCGGCCCATGAAGAGGTTGGCATAGGACGGAGCCATCCTGGTTCCCATGGCCGTTCCCCTGATTTGTTTGTAGGTCTGACCTTCAAAAGTGAAGTAATTATGGGTGAGGATGAAGTTGGTAAGTGTGATAAGGAACGAGGTTTTTGGAAGATCTTCAGGTGGGTGTTGGGAGAGGTAGTGTTCAGGGACAGAGAGACCATGGGTATGTGGGATGTTTGTGTAAAGGGATGTAGCATCTATGGTGGCAAGAAAGCCTTCAGGTGGGAGAGGAGTGGGAATGGATTTGAGGCATTCTAGGAAGTGGTTTGTGTCTTTGATGTAGGATGGGAGTCTGCAGGTGATAGGTTGGAGGTCTTGGTCTACCAAAGCTGAGATATGTTCTGTTGGGGCTTTGAAGCCTGCTACAATGGGACGGCACACTCAAAACAAGCCTGTATTGCTTGTAAAAAAGGAAAACTATTACTGTTTGTAAACTGGATAATTTGGTTTCTGTAACCTTTTCTATAATTTTTGATGAGTTATTTTGTTATGACTTGTGAATTGTTATTGGGCATTTTGAGACTCTCCTGATAAGTTCTACCATATAACACCACTTTTATGTTCCCAGAATTAACATTTTCCCACCATTCACAACATTTTTTTATCAGTCCCATCAAATTTACTATGCCCACAGTGTTAATTTGCACCCAATTTTGCATCAACATATTTATCATTTTCCTGTGATTTATGCATTACGAAAAAATGTTTGTGGAGAAAAAATGACACTGGCATGCTGTTGGCCATCCAATAGTGTTTACAAATATTACGTGATTAAATTTCTTGACACCACTGCACTCCACTCGGCAGATATGAACCGGTAAACATGTAAAAGTTGGAACAATTCGTGCCTTGTCTCCCGCAGCTGCCAAGCTCAACTTGGCGTAGCACATAATGGAAGTAACCAGGTTCGTTCGAATGAAGATATCATGACCAATCACAATCATTTCCAAACTATCTCTACTGTGCAAATGCAGTTTTGTGATTGTTGTGATCATCATGACACCTTTGTCGAACCATATTTAGTGTGTTTCGGTGTAAGGCCACTTGGAGCGCTAGTTGACACCATCATTCACTTTGCGATGCTAAAATGTTTTTAGTTTAAACACAGCATGGGTTACGTATTTTATTCATGCTGAGCAAAATGTGTTTCAAGAATTTATTTGCTGCAGCCTACACCCAACTGTTTCCCCTTCTTTAGTCCTGCCCTCTCCCAATTAATGTCCCCAAGATGCTTTCAGTGTGGGCCACTTCCCACTGGCCACTACAACTCTACTACTTGCCAACCCTCCCTCCCACATTCCTAATTGACAAACTAACCTCCCTCTGAGATGCTAGTCTCTCACTAACAGTCCCTCTCCCTCTCTCCACCCCACTCTACATTACGCCCGCCACAACCAACCCACCTACCATGAAACAGAAATGGCACTGTCGGTCTATCTGGCACCATGTAGGGGCACAGGTGTTTGGTGTTTTTTTTTTTTTTTTTTTGTGGTTTTAGGGCGCAAAACTTCTATGGTCATTAGCGCCCAGCCCGTGACGTAGAAAACAGGAAAAAAACGAAATTTAAAATCAACAGCAATGGGAACAAAGTCATAAAATTTGAGAAACTAAAGGCAGAAGGAATGCTTAAAAATCCACTATAGAAAGGGGTTGGTTGTCCCCCAAAAAAAAAGGCTTCAAATGACTGACGTCATTTCACTGTCACTAATAAACTGTAGAACGCGGTCAGCTGAGCGCGTGTCATCTGCTAAAATCGACGATAGATCAGGCGATAGCTGTAGACGGGAGCGTAACGGATTAAAATAGGGGCATTCAATTAAAAGGTGTCTGACCGTCCACGACTGAGAGCAGTGGGGACAGAGTGGGGGAGGATCACCGCTTAAAAGATGTCGATGACTAAAAAGACAGTGCCCTATCCGGAGTCTAGCTAAAATTACCTCCTCCCGACGACGCGATCGGGAGGAAGAGGGCCATGCGCAAGGAAGGGCTTTCACTTCCCGCAATTTATTATGGGGAAGTGTTGACCAATGCGCATGCCATAAATGAGCAACTTGGCGACATAAACCGCTCCGTAGGTCGGTAAACGGAAGAGGCTGAATAGCTGGCCGAGGAAGAGAGACTGCAGCCTTGGCCGCTATATCGGCCGCCTCATTTCCACAGATACCAGCGTGTCCTGGGAGCCAGAGGAACGCCACTGAGACGCCCCCCAGGTGGAGCAAGCGCAGACAGTCCTGAATCCGGTGGACCAGAGGGTGCATAGGGTAAAGAGCTTGGAGACTTAGGAGAGAGCTGAGAGAATCTGAGCAGATTACGTACTGTATCCGCTGATGGCGGCGGATGTAGTGGACAGCCTGGAGAATAGCGTAAAGCTCCGCAGTATAAACCGAACACTGGTCGGGAAGCCGAAAGTGATTTGGGGTGTCGCCAACAATATTGGCACTCCCTACACCTAACGATGTTTTCGAGCCATCGGTGTAAATAAATGTGGCTTCCGTCATTTGTGCACATAGAGCAGCAAATGCCCGACGGTAAACAAGTGTAGGGGTACCATCCTTGGGAAATTGACATAGGTCTCTGAGCAAGTCGATCCGGGGACGGAGCCAAGGCGGTGCTGTACCCCAAGTTGTCAAGAAGGTTTTAGGAAAGCGGAAGGAAAGAGAATGGAGCAGTTGACGGAAGCGGACTCCCGGGGGTAGTAGGGAGGAGGAGCGGCCTGCATACCCGACATCAAGGGAGGCGTCGAAAAAAAGGTCATGGGCTGGATTAGCAGGCATGGAAGACAAATGGCTAGCATAACGACTCAGAAGGACTGCCCGCCGATTGGATAGCGGAGGTTCAGCAGTCTCAGCATAAAGGCTTTCCACAGGGCTGGTGTAAAAAGCTCCAGACACTAAACGTAATCCACGGTGGTGGATAGAGTCGAGACGCCGAAGAATAGACGGCCGAGCAGAGGAGTAGACTATGCTTCCATAATCCAATTTCGAGCGCACTAAGGCGCGATAGAGGCGGAGAAGGACCACTCGGTCCGCTCCCCAGGAGGTACCATTCAGGACACGGAGGGTGTTAAGGGAACGCAGACAGCGAGCCGAAAGATAGGAAACGTGGGAGGACCAGCACAGTTTTCTGTCAAACATAAGACCCAAGAATTTAGCGACATCGGAGAACGGAAGGTTGACAGGACCTAGATGTAAGGAGGGCGGAAGAAACTCCTTACGTCGCCAAAAATTAACACAAACGGTCTTACTGGGTGAGAAACGGAAGCCGGTTTCGATGCTCCACGAGTGGAGGCGATCGAGACATCCTTGAAGACGTCTTTCAAGCAGGCTGGTCCGTTGAGAGCTGTAGTAGATTGCAAAATCGTCCACAAAGAGGGAGCCCGAGACAATCCATAATTGGATTAATGGCAATGGCAAACAGTACAACACTCAGCACGGAGCCCTGGGGTACCCCGTTTTCTTGGGAGAAAATACGGGATAGAGTAGTGTTCACCCGCACCCTAAATGTGCGCTCTGCCATAAATTCGCGAAGAAAAAGGGGCAGCCGGCCTCGAAAGCCCCAGGAGAACAGTGTGCGGAGGATGCCTGTCCTCCAACAGGTATCGTATGCTCTCTCCAGATCAAAAAATATTGCTACCGTTTGGCGTTTCCGGAGGAAATTGTTCATGATATAAGTGGAGAGAGCAACAAGATGGTCAACGGCAGAACGATGTTGTCGGAATCCGCATTGGGCTGGTGTTAAAAGACTGCGGGATTCCAGCCACCAAGCTAAACGGTAATTCACCATACGCTCCAAAACCTTACAGACACTACTCGTGAGAGAAATGGGGCGATAGCTAGAGGGGAGATGTTTGTCCTTTCCAGGTTTCGGAACGGGAACGACAATAGCTTCCCGCCATCGCCTGGGGAAGGTACTGTCGGTCCAAATTCGATTATAAAGGCGAAGGAGGTAGCGCAGGCTATGGGTTGATAAATGCAGCAACATTTGGACATGGATACCATCCGGTCCTGGGGCGGAGGAGCGAGAAGAAGAGCGTGCATGTTGGAGTTCGCGCATGGAGAAAACAGTATTGTAGCTTTCGCGATTTTGAGAGGAGAAAGCAAGATGTCGCACTTCCGCTGCACGTTTCTTCGGGAGAAACGCTGGCGGGTAATTTGAAGAGCTCGAAATCTCAGCAAAGTGCTGACCCAATGAGTTAGAAATTGCGATGGGGTCCACTAAGGTATCATGCGCGACAGTGAGCCCAGAGACCGGGGAGAAACTAGGCGCACCTGAGAACCGTCGAAGCCGACTCCAAACTTCCGAGGAGGGAGTGAAGGTGTTAAATGAGCTAATAAAGAATTGCCAGCTTGCCTTCTTGCTATCGCGGATGACGCGACGGCATCGCGCACGGAGCTGCTTATATCGGATACAGTTGGCCAAAGTTGGATGGTGACGGAAAATGCGAAGAGCACGTCGCCGCTCACGTATTGCGTCACGGCATGCCTCGTTCCACCAAGGAACTGGGGGGCGCCGGGGCAATTCGGAGGTGCGTGGTATTGAACGTTCCGCAGCTGTGAGAATAACGTCGGTAAAATGTGTGACCTCATCGTCGACGCTGGGAAAGCGACGGTCATCGAATGTCGCTAGAGACGAAAAAAGTGTCCAATCGGCTTGGGCAAACTTCCAGCGTCGCGAGCGCAGATATGGCAGTTGAGGCTGCAGTCGAAGAACACATGGAAAGTGGTCACTCGAGTGTGTATCATCAAGGGCGAACCATTCGAAGCGCCGGGCTAGCGGAACAGTACCGACCGCAAGGTCCAAATGAGATAAATTTGCCGTGGAGGCAGACAAAAACGTGGGGACCCCAGTGTTGAGGCAGACTAGATCCGCTTGGTGGAAGACGTCTAGCAATAGTGAGCCACGTGGACAAGGATGTGGAGATCCCCAAAGCAGGTGGTGGGCATTGAAGTCCCCAACCAGCAAATAGGGGGGTGGAAGCTGATCAAGAAGATGAAGGAGATCAGCTCGTGCCAGTGGTGTAGACGATGGAATGTATACCGTACATAGAGAGAACGTGTATCCAGAAAGGGAAAGACGGACGGCGACAGCTTGGAAGGAACTGTTTAAGGGGATTGGGTGATAATGGAGAGTATCACGGAGCAGAATCATGAGTCCTCCATGGGCTGGAGTGCCTTCAACAGAGGGGAGGTCATATCGGACGGACTGAAAATGAGGGAGAACAAAGCGGTCATGGGGACGCAGCTTTGTTTCCTGAAGACAGAAGATGACCGGCGAGTAGGATCGTAAGAGGATCGACAATTCATCCCGATTGGCGCGAATGCCGCGGATATTCCAGTGGATAATGGACATAGGGCGAACAGAAAATGGAGAAACGTGACCAAGGGTGCTGTCAACTCAACGACTGCTCAGAGCTTGCGACCGACAGCATGGAATGGCATTAAGTCGAAGGCAGAAGATCCTGATCCATAGGTTGGTCAGGAGCAGCTCCTGCCACCAACGATCGGCCAGTTGACCGGCCACCAGCAGTGCGCCTCGGCGACACGGAAGATGGCCGAGGGCGATTTCCGCCAGGTGGTGCTGTAGTTGGGACACGCCTTGGCGGAGAAGGAGAGGAACTGTGTTTCTTCGTAGCCTTCTTGGAGGTATGATGTTTAGATGAAGGAGGAACCGATGGTTGTGAAGATGCAGTACGTAAAAACTCTTCACGAGAATGCTCTTTTTTCGAAGACTTGGCGTCTGACTTTTGGGCTAGAGATTTAGCAGAACCCGACGAAGGGTGAGCCATAGAGTGGGCAGGCGAAAGTGGTGAGGTTGAACGGGCGATCTTTGCGCTGGCCGATCTGACGACCGTGGTACTAAATGTGAGGTCGCAAGTCTGCGTGGCCGCCTCCTTTGTTGGCCGAGGAGAAGCAAGGACAGTGCTGTATTTTCCTTTCTGAGGCACGGTGGGCTGTCGACTGGCGAGTAACTTTCGAGCAGCAAAGGTCGACACCTTTTCCTTCACTCTTATTTCCTGGATGAGCTTTTCATCCTTAAAAACGGGGCAATCTCGAGAGGAAGCAGCGTGGTCACCCATACAGTTGATGCAGTGTGGGGATGGAGGTGGACAAGCACCCTCATGGGCATCCTTGCCACACGTAACACATTTGGCCGGATTGGAACAGGACTGGCTGGTGTGATTGAACCGCTGACATCGATAGCAACGCGTAGGGTTTGGGACATAAGGGCGAACGGAAATTATCTCATAGACTGCTTTGATTTTTGATGGGAGTTGAACTTTGTCAAATGTCAAGAAGACAGTGCGGGTTGGAATGATGTTCGAGTCAACCCTTTTCATAACCCGACGAACAGCTGTGACGCCCTGGTCAGACAGGTAGTGCTGAATTTCTTCGTCAGACAATCCATCGAGGGAGCGTGTATAAACGACTCCACGCGAGGAATTTAAGGTATGGTGCGGTTCCACCCGGACAGGGAAGGTGTGGAGCAGAGAAGTACGCAGCAATTTTTGAGCCTGGAGGGCACTGTGTGTTTCTAACAACAGGGTACCATTCCGTAATCTGGAACAAGACTTTACAGGACCCGCAATTGCGTCGACACCTTTCTGAATAATGAAAGGGTTGACCGTGGAAAAGTCGTGACCTTCGTCAGACCGAGAAACAACAAGGAACTGTGGCAACGATGGAAGAACCGTCTGTGGCTGAGACTCAGTGAACTTACGTTTGTGAGCAGACATAGTGGAAGGTGAGGAAACCATTGCGGAAGAATCCCCCATGATTACCGGCGTCTCCGATGGCGCGCTCCTCCCTTGTGGGGGCCCTCACCGAGGGCACACCCGCCTTAGGTGATTGTTCACACCTCAGGTCACACCTCCCGACAAACGGACGGAGGGACCAATCGGCACTTTCGGAAGGTATCAGCTCGGGTAATCACCCCTCCCTGGGCCTGGCCTTTACCAGGGGGTACGTACGTGTCCTACCTGTCTACCCGGGGCGGGGAATTACGCGTTACCCCGTCACCGGCTACGCATGGAAGTGCGTGGGTCGGCCTTCAGACACGCACAGGGAGGAAGAAAGAGAAAGGGAAAGGAAAGAAGAGGGGGTCTCAAACACCGCAGCGGAGAAAAGGGTAAAGAGAAGAGGTAAGGAAAGGAGAAGGACAAAGGAAGGAAGAAGACATACAAGCAAGGAAGAAGAAGAATGCGGTACATTTACAAGCGTCCGTCTCCGGACGTAGGCGCAAACCATACTCCCAGAGGGGGAGAAAGTGAAGGAAAGAGCCAGAGGTGAGGGGGGGGGGGGGGGGGTGAAGACAGGGGATGGGGAAGGATGCGGAAAGGGAAGGTATGCAGCCCGGAAAGGAAGGAAGGCCACATTAGCTCGGGGCCCCGTGCTCGCTACGCACGTATCCACAAAAGAGTTGTGGAGTTGTGGATCCCCTGGGGGGAGGGGCACAGGTGTGTGTGTGTGTGTGTGTGTGTGTGTGTGTGTGTGTGTGTGTGTGTGTGAGTGAGTGAGTGAGTGAGAGAGAGAGAGAGAGAGAGAGAGAGAGAGAGAGAGAGAGAGAGGATTCAGGTGTGTATTTGTGTACTCTAGCAAGTTTTCCTGCTTTTGTGTGTGCCTATCTGCAGCACATTTTTAATAAGTTTGTTTAGCTGAAATATCTCTATTCCTGGGAGAACATCAGATTTGCAGTTTTGATTTTTCAGTATTTCTGAGCACTGAATCATTGATCACTAAAGTCATTTTTGATATCTTGTATGTCTGTTTTTTAAAGTTAGATTGTTTCCTTGTATTTGATGGCAGTCCATTTATTTTTCATTGTTTCTTCCACACACACACACACACACACACACACACACACACACACACACACACAAACATTTTTTTCCTCTCCTCAGTTTCTTATTTTCTTTTTTTAAGAACTTTTCTTTTAAGTGGTTCATTATCATTATTTAGTACGCAAACTTTCATTTTCTGTGTTTATAATTTTTAGAGATCATGAACACTGTCACAACATGTGTACAATGAATCATAATCTATGAATTTCAGGTTTACCGACTTCACAGGAGAGACTGAGAAAATGTTACTTCATACCACCACCCATTGCACGCTCACCTATCCAGTGTACACATGAAGAAATAATAAAATTAAAGAGATTAGAGCAACTGCAATAGTGTGCAGGCTATTGTTATTCCTCTCCCAAGGATATTCGCCAAATTCCTTCAACATCTATTTTCTATCTATGCAAAGTCTGATAATTCTTTTTTCTATTTTGAGGACCTGATCAGTTATTTCATTTTTATTTTGGAACAGCCTCACACGAATTCTTTACAGATGAATGGAAAAACTGGTAGAAGCGGACCTCGGGGAAGATCAGTTTGGATTCCGTAGAAATGTTGGAACACGTGAGGCAATACTAACCTTACGACTTATCTTAGAAGAAAGATTAAGAAAAGGCAAACCTACGTTTCTAGCCTTTGTAGACTTAGAGAAAGCTTTTGGCAACGTTAACTGGAATACTCTCTTTCAAATTCTGAAGGTGGTAGGGGTAAAATACAAGGAGCGAAAGGCAATTTACAATTTGTACAGAAACCAGATGGCAGTTGTAAGAGTCGAGGGGCATGAAAGGGAAGCAGTGGTTGGAAAAGGAGTGAGACAGGGTTGTAGCCTCTCCCTGATGTTATTCAATCTGTATATTGAGCAAGCAGTAAATGAGGTTCGCCGATGACATTGTAATTCTGTCAGAGACAGCAAAGGACTTGGAAGAGCAGTTGAACGGAATGGACAGTGTCTTGAAAGAAGGATATAAGATGAACATCAACAAAAGCAAAACGAGGATAATGGAATGTAGTCAAATTAAATCGGGTGATGCTGAGAGGATTAGATTAAGAAATGAGACACTTAAAGTAGTAAAGGAGTTTTGCTATTTAGGGAGTAAAATAACTGATGATGGTCGAAGTAGAGAGGATATAAAATGTAGACTGGCAATGGGAAGGAAATCGTTTCTGAAGAAGAGCAATTTGTTAACATCTAGTATAGATTTAAGTGTCAGGAAGTCGTTTCTGAAAGTATTTGTATGGAGCGTAGCCATGTATGGAAGTGAAACATGGACAATAACCAGTTTGGACAAGAAGAGAATAGAAGCTTTCGAAATGTGGTGCTACAGAAGAATGCTGAAGATAAGGTGGGTAGATCATGTAACTAATGAGGAGGTATTGAATAGGATTGGGGAGAAGAGAAGTTTGTGGCACAACTTGACTACAAGAAGGGATCGGTTAGTAGGACATGTTTTGAGGCATCAAGGGATCACAAATTTAGCATTGGAGGGCAGCGTGGAGGGTAAAAATCGTAGAGGGAGACCAAGAGATCAATCCACTAAGCAGATTCAGAAGGATGTAGGTTGCAGTAGGTACTGGGAGATGAAGAAGCTTGCTCAGGGTAGAGTATCATGGAGAGCTGCATCAAACCAGTCTCAGGACTGAAGACCACAACAACGACAACAACAACAACAACACAAGCTGATGCTGCTTTTGAGATAGTTACCATTTTATATTGTTGGATTTCAATATCTCTTATCAATCATTTCTTATCCCATGTTCACAAGGCGAAAATTTCTTTATTCTTTATTTTACTGATTCTATTTTTGATGTTACTGTCTTGCTTAGGCTGTGTATGATGATTTCTTCCAGGTATTTAAATTACAGCACTATGTTATTTATCTGATTTATCGAGATGTTAAGCAATCCTTTTGTTGCTTCTTGGTAAAGCAATATAATTATTATAAATGAAAAGGCACAATATTGTGTATATTCTACAGAAAGGTTGGGCAACCAGTGGCCCACGGACTGGATCCAGTCTGCGATTGGTTTCAATCTGGAAGAAATTCACAAAGCTATTCCTAATTATTTATAGACTGGGATTGCCTATCTCAATGCCGTATTTTGTTTTCCTAGTCTCTGTCTTGTTAACATTAGTAAATAGTTATTGTCCACAGTGGACATATTAAAAACTATAATTGGTGAAACTGAAGGTAATCTATAATGAATTAGCTGCAACCAGTTGTTTTCATAGATGTTAATTTTTCCATGATCACATTTGCAGATTCCTGGGAACTCATCTTCAGTTGTCTACATTTGTTTATGTTTCATCAAGAAAGTTCCTTTACTAAAAGTGTTGAAGAATTTTGTGAGGGAATTTTTAAGGCAGCTAATGGAAAATGTCTTAAGTAAGCTACAAATGAAACAGTCTACAAGGAAACAGAACCGGTAATGAGTACAATCAGGAAGAAACGCATTCCGGGGTAATTTTCTGTTGTACACCTTTCTTGCTAAACAAAAGTGTCCTGTTGACTTAACTTTTTGTTTCAAAGACTACTGCAAAAGACTGATAATTGTGCTGTAGTGTCACATTTCATCTTGCCAACTGATGAGATTTACAATGTTCCTGACCAATTCTGGATGAGTAACATCTTTTTCAATGTTGTTTATAAATATTGTAACTTCTTTGACATTTGATAGCCAGTTAATGTCTGATGATGGTGTTGCAAGCTGAAAATGGTTAACTAAATAGATTAATCTTGTAGAATTGGCATGGGTGACCTTTGGTGATCTACAGGCTTGTTTCATATTCTTAGGTAAGCTTGCAGGCCAACCATGCACATGTAGCAATAGCAGTGCTCCTAGTCATAAAGGTAAAACTTTGGCATGTGCGATTTTAATTTTTTAGGGGTAACGCACTGATATGAATGACACCCTTTCATGACATGCCATGCCAACAAGTTATGCCTTAGAACAGACTTTTTGAGTACATGCATTTTACGTTCACTCGATCTTTGGGTGTTCACATTAACTAACAAGTCATGTACAATGTATATTTATATAATAGAGGGAAACATTCCACGCAGGAAAAATATATCTAAAAACAAAGATGATGTGACTTACCATACGAAAGCGCTGGCAGGTCGATAGACACACAATCATACACACAAAATTCTAGCTTTCGCAACCAACGGTTGCTTCATCAGCAAAGAGGGAAGGAGAGGGAAAGACGAAAGGATGTGGGTTTTAAGGGAGAGGGTAAGGAGTCATTCCAATCTCGGGAGCGGAAAGACTTACCTTAGGGGGAAAAAAAGGACAGGTATACACTCGACCACACACACCCATATCTAACCACACATACACAGACACAAGCAGACATTTGTAAAGGCAAAGAGATTCGGCAGAGATGTCAGTCGAGCAGAAGTACAGGGGCAAAGATGTTGTTGAAAGACAGGTGAGGCATGAGCGGCGGCAACTTGAAATTAGCGGAGGTTGAGGCCTGGCGGATAACGAGAAGAGAGGATATACTGAAGGGCAAGTTCTCATCTCTGGAGTTCTGACAGGTTAGTGTTAGTGGGAACTATCCAGATAACCCGGACGGTGTAACACTGTGCCAAGATGTGCTGGCCGTGCACCAAGGCATGTTTAGCCACAGGGTGATCCTCATTACCAACAAACACTGTCTGCCTGTGACCATTCATGCGAATGGACAGTTTGTTGTTGGTCATTCCCACATAGAAAGCTTCACAGTGTAGCCAGGTCAGTTGGTAAATCACATGGGTGCTTTCACACGTGGCTCTGCCTTTGATCGTGTACACCTTCCGGGTTACAGGACTGGAGTAGGTGGTGGTGGTGGGAGGGTGCATGGGACAGGTTTTACACCGGGGGTGGTTACAAGGATAGGAGCCAGAGGGTAGGGAAGGTGGTTTGGGGATTCATAGGGATGAACTAAGAGGTTACGAAGGTTAGATGGACGGCGGAAAGACACTCTTGGTGGAGTGGGGAGGATTTCATGAAGGATGGATCTCATTTCAGGGCAGGATTTGAGGAAGTCGTATCCCTGCTGGAGAGCCACATTCAGAGTCTGATCCAGTCCCGGAAAGTATCCTGTCACAAGTGGGCCACTTTTGTGGTTCTTCTGTGGGAGTTTCTGGGTTTGAGGGGATGAGGAAGTGGCTCTGGTTATTTGCTTCTGTACCAGGTCGGGAGGGTAGCTGCGGGATGCGAAAGCTGTTTTCAGGTTGTTGGTGTAATGGTTCAGGGATTCCAGACTGGAGCAGATTCATTTGCCACGAAGACCTAGGCTGTAGGGAATGGACCGTTTGATGTGGAATTGGTGGCAGCTGTCGTAATGGAGGTACTGTTGCTTGTTGGTGGGTTTGATGTGGACGGATGTGTCAGTGGGGTGAGGTGGTTGATGGTGTCAGGTGAAAGGTTTTGTAGGGGGCCTAAGGTTCTGAGGATTCCTTGAAGCTCCGCCTGGACATCAGGAATGGGATTACCTTGACAAACTTTGTATGTGGTGTTTTCTGAAAGCTGACGCAGTCCCTCAGCCACATACTCCCGACGATCAAGTACCACGGTCGTGGAACCCTTGTCCGCCGGAAGAATGACGATGGATCGGTCAGCCTTCAGATCACGGATAGCTTGGGCTTCAGCAGTGGTGATGTTGGGAGTAGGATTAAGGTTTTTTAAGAAGGATTGAGAAGCAAGGCTGGAAGTCAGAAATTCCTGGAAGGTTTGGAGAGGGTGATTTTGAGGAAGAGGAGGTGGGTCCCGCTGTGACGGAGGACGGAACTGTTCCAGGCAGGGTTCAATCTGGATAGTGTCTTGGGGAGTTGGATCATTAGGAGTAGGATTAGGATCATTTTTCTTCGTGGCAAAGTGATATTTCCAGCAGAGAGTATGAGTGTAGGACAGTAAATCTTTGATGAGGGCTGTTTGGTTGAATCTGGGAGTGGGGCTGAAGGTGAGGCCTTTGGATAGGGAGGAGGTTTCGGATTGAGAGAGAGGTTTGGAGGAAAGGTTAACTACTGAATTGGGGTGTTGTGGTTACAGATTGTGTTGATTGGAATTTTGAGGTTTTGGAGGGAGTGGAGCTGGAAGTGGGAGATTGAGTAGATGGGAGAGACTGGGTTTGTGTGCAATGAGAGGAGGTTGAGGTTTGCTGGAAAGGTTGTGAAGGGTGAGTGAGTTGCCTTTCCGGAGGTGGGAAACCAGCTTCACACATCCGTCCACATCAAACCCACCAACAAGCAACAGTACCTCCATTACGACAGCTGCCACCCATTCCACATCAAACGGTCCCTTCCCTACAGCCTAGGTCTTCGTGGCAAACGAATCTGCTCCAGTCCGGAATCCCTGAACCATTACACCAACAACCTGAAAACAGCTCTCGCATCCCGCAACTACCCTCCCAACCTGGTACAGAAGCAAATAACCAGAGCCACTTCATCATCCCCTCAAATCCAGAACCTCCCACAGAAGAACCACAAAAGTGCCCCACTTGTGACAGGATACTTTCCGGGACTGGATCAGACTCTGAATGTGGCTCTCCAGCAGGGATACGACTTCCTCAAATCCTGCCCTGCAATGAGATCCATCCTTCATGAAATCCTCCCCACTCCACCAAGAGTGTCTTTCCGCCGTCCACCTAACCTTCGTAACCTCTTAGTTCATCCCTATGAAATCCCCAAACCACCTTCCCTACCCTCTGGCTCCTACCCTTGTAACCACCCCCGGTGTAAAACCTGTCCCATGCACCCTCCCACCACCACCACCTACTCCAGTCCTGTAACCCGGAAGGTGTACACAATCAAAGGCAGAGCCACGTGTGAAAGCACCCATGTGATTTACCAACTGACCTGCCTACACTGTGAAGCTTTCTGTGTGGGAATGACCAGCAACAAACTGTCCATTCACATGAATGGACACAGGCAGACAGTGTTTGTTGGTAATGAGGATCACCCTGTGGCTAAACATGCCTTGGTGCACAGGCAGCACATCTTGGCACAGTGTTACACCGTCCTGGTTATCTGGATACTTCCCACTAAAACCAACCTGTCAGAACTCCGGAGATGGGAACTTGCCCTTCAGTATATGCTCTCTTCTCGTTATCCACCAGGCCTCAACCTCCGCTAATTTCAAGTTGCCGCCACTCATACCTCACCTGTCTTTCAACAACATCTTTGCCCTGTACTTCTGCCTCGACTGACATCTCTGCCGAATCTCTTTGCCTTCACAAATGTCTGCTTGTGTCTGTGTCTGTGTGGTTAGATATGGGTGTGTGGTCGAGTGTATACCTGTCCTTTTTTCCCCCTAAGGTAAGTCTTTCCGCTCCCAGGATTGGAATGACTCCTTACCCTCTCCCTTAAAACCCACATCCTTTCGTCTTTCCCTCTCCTTCCCTCTTTGCTGATGAAGCAACCGTTGGTTGCGAAAGCTAGAATTTTGCGTGTATGATTGTGTGTCTATCGACCTGCCAGCACTTTCGTATGGTAAGTCACATCATCTTTGTTTTTAGATATATTTTTCCTGCGTGGAATGTTTCCCTCTATTATATAAATATACATTGTACATGACTTGTTAATTAATGTGAACACCTGAAGATTGAGTGAACGTAAAATGCATGTACTCAAAAAGTCTGTTCTAAGGCATAACTTGTTAGCATGGCATGGCATGAAAGGGTGTCATTCATATCAGTGGGTTACCCCTAAAAAATTAAAATCGCACATGCCAAAGTTTTACGTTTATGCACTAGGAGCACTGCTATTGCTACATGTGAATAGTTGGCCTGCAAACTTAACTAAGTATATGAAACAAGCCTGTAGATCACCAAAGGTCGCCCATGCCAATTCTACAAGATTAATCTATTTAGTTAACCATTTTCAGCTTGCAACACCATCATCAGACATTAACTGGCTATCAAATGTCAAAGAAGTTACACTATTTATAAACAACATTGAAAAAGATGTTACTCATCCAGAATTAGTCAGAAACATAGTAAATGTCATCAGTTGGCAAGATGAAATGTGACACTACAGCACAATTATCAGTCTTTTGCAATAGTCTTTGAAACAAAGAGTTAAGTCAACAGGACACTTTTGTTTAGCAAAAAAGGTGTACAACAGAAAATTACCCTGAAGTACATCACCAGGAAGTCAAGAGGAACATCTGCCACTGCAAATAAAGCCATAGATTATAAAGGCAGGCAGTGTTTTTCAAGTTTAGCATTAATATTTTTCCTAGTTTTCTCCCTTTATATTTATTTTCTGTTCACCTTTTTATTTTTTCATTGCATTACCACTGCACTGTCAAAGATGACATTTACAGCATGTTCATGCTTCAATCTAGATGAGTAATAACTTTTCCAGTATAGTTTACATATATTGTAACTTCTTTGGCAACAATAGTCGGTTAAAATCTGACAATAGCCTTTTAAGCTAAAAACTGACTAACTAAATAAATTTATCCTGAAGGACATACATGATATTGTGCATTTCGTTTATAGTTAAGGAGACAGTTTACGCACAGGGGTTTCATGGGCATAATATCAGTTTCCTCAAATGATACCTGTAATTTGGACATGAAATGTTTCCACATCCAAGGATATATGAGGTATATCATCAGCATCTGTTATTACTGAGGGTTTTGCTTCAATTTTACTTTCGTTAACTCTTCATGATGTAATCCTCCACGGTATTCTCCAATTTGAGATTCTAAACTGCTTTTGATTTGGTTGTAAATTATGTTTGAGAATACTCTGTACACACTGTTCAGAAAGGTTACTCCTCTATAATTATCTTGGCTAGTTTTTATTTCCTTCTTTAAATATTGTATGAATCATTTTCAAGGCCTAGGCTGCAGAAATTTCTTTGTGACTCACATTTGAATTAGATGTTGATGGAAATTTACAATCACAGGTTTTACATTTTCCACTAGTACTCTAACTGTGGTTTCTGCCTCACTGATAACTGGAGGGTTTATTTGATCATCATTTCAGCTCATCTTCATCGATGCACAAGTCACGTATGTGGCATCAAACATAAAGACTTAGACCAGGCAGTCATACAACACCAGACACGGTCTCCTGGCCAATAATGCTATATGCACATTTTTTTGAATCATGATCAAAGTTCGCTGTATTCATCAGTGTTTTTTAGTTCTAAATTTGATTCTTTTGACTTCAGGTCTTGATGGTTTATCCAGTCTTGGTCACATTATTCACTTCACCATCTGTATTTCTTTCTTTCTGGGATTTATTGGGGCTAACTCTTCTGCTGCGATTAATTTAGTAGTCAACTCTTTTAGTGTTGATGGATCTTCCTAATAATTTCATGTAGTGCTCCATATTTTAATCAACATATTTGAGCCAAATTTTCTCTCTTTTTATTGGAGGGTCTTTCCCTTTTTGTTGGTGTCAGTTTTCTGTTTTTACAATTTAATGGTCTGATCCTGAATCTACTACCCTCAAGAATCTTACACTGTGAATTTACCAGCGGTGGAATTTCTCCATCCAGACTTGGTCCAGCTGCCATTCACACTTTACAAGGTTTTGATATTTTGACGTCTTTAATTTGTGGAGTTTCCTTTTAAAATATTTTAATTTAGGAAAAAGATTACGTACTCTACACATTTCAATCATTCTTTAACCATTTTTATTGGTCCATTTATATTGATCCCTCTGCTAGGTAGTATAATAATATATTATCACACATAAAATGTAAGTTACTAGTAACATATGTGTGTAGTAGTAAAACAGGGATTAAAATGCTTAACATTATAAAACAAACCTGCATACGAAGTATTCTCTCCATCAGGCAATATACATCATAAAATGACCACATATCAGCAGCGTATATGAGTATTAAGAGATAAACAGGCATGAAGATAAAAAAGGGTTTAATTCTACCTAGTTCAAGATTAAAATAGCAAACCAAAGTACAGATTTTAAAAAGAAAGTTGCATGATTGACTCGTAAATGGTGTGCCATTCTCTTTCAAAGTAATAATGTAGCATAAAACATCTCTTTCAAAGTAGTAATGCAGGAAATAAAAAAAAAAAAAATCAGAATATTGTTGTGACTGTGTCACAGTTTCTTTGCAATGTGATGTGGAAGAGTCAAGATATGAGCAATTGGTAACATGTCCTTTTCATATTGGTTTCTACATACAACACATAAGTACAAGCACTGTTAATGTTTTTTCTTTGAATGTGTTTGCTGTTTGGGCAGCATACATGTACACTACACTTATTTACAGTCAAAGACATGAAAAGTATGTTTTCATGTAGGTACTGTTCTGTCTTTAGGAAGCAAATGTTTCATTTTAGGTTGTTACTTTTATTGAAGAAACTTACTTCTACCCACATATTAGAACAAATTCTATGTAATGAAAATGATATTTTGGTCTAATCTGATAAAATGAACATCATATGTAATTATAACTGCACTGAAAGCAAATAATAGGAAAACAGGAGTACTTTGAGCTGAATAGAAAGGCATTGTTAATTAAATATTTTCTCTGTTACAAGAAAGGCAATAGTAGGGAAAAAAGGAGGATGAGAGGGGGAGGGAGGAGGCAGGGGCAGAGAAGGGGGGAAGGAGGGAAGGAGAGTGAGAGGGGGAGGAAAGGAGAGGGGGAGGAAAGGAGAGAGGGGGAGGGAGGGAGAGAGGGAGAGGGAGGGAGAGGGAGGGAGGGAGGGAGGGAGGGAGGGAGGGAGGGAGGGAGAGTCCTTGACAGAATCAAAATCAGTTTTAAAACCTGTATTCCTAGACATACAAGACACAGAAAATAAGGCACAGCTAGTAACTATTTCTCACTACCTCTATGCACCTTGTTTATCCAAACTAGAGTTTGGATAAACTTTTCTTTCCATCCAGCATCAGTTTACTTTATTTAATTCACTTTCAATAAATTATTTTTAATTTAAAAGAATTAGAAGTTCACTTATGGTTCTCAGTCAGTGTATTTTTCAGCACTTATTCAATAATTCCTGTTTTGCTGGCTGCTAATTGAGCATACTTAACAAATATGGAAAGAGTTTCATATGCTACTCCTTGTACAACAAAATCACAATCAGTACCAAATTTAACAGCTAAAACATTAGAAAGAAAAGTATGGAGTCAGGATCTGTTTTAGAATTTCACCAATAAATTTGTAAATTTATCCTACCTTCTTTCAGGCACTTTCGAACTTCCATAGCTTCATAACGTAAACCTGCACTGTTGTTGAAATTAAAAGGTTTTGATGCTGTTGGCAAAATGAAATCATAGTTCTTTTCTGGTGTTGATAAACTTGTAGGACACCAGAAGCTCGGCAACTGCACACACAATGGAAAACTATTATTATCACTGGAAATTATATAAATGTTTTGTAACACATATTTACCATTTAGCTACATAAAATATGACACTGACTAATTTGGATGCTCAGGCAGGGAGTGAATGAAGAAAAAAAAAGACAGTAATGTTTAAAACAAACAAATTTATCATACTGGTTGTGTCTGGAAGGGAATACAATGAGTAATTTTGGGAAATCAGAAAACTAATATAAATCAGTGTGAGTCAACTTGCAACTGACTCATTATTTTTCCAAGATAAGTTTAGTTTTGAACACTGTGTTGTCTTGTTTTGCTTCACATAATTTGGATTGAGTTTTCTGGGTTCCATTAAAGATAGATAATTTTATAAGAGCAAGCTTTCCTTTCATCAGTTCTCTTAAGAAAAATATAAAACATAGTTACATCATAAGCAGAAAACGGCACACAACAAGTACTTCAAACAATCCTTTCCTATCATACAAAACAATCTTCATTTTGTAGTGCCACCATCGTTTAAGACAGGGAAAGTTAGTTTTGTGCAATATTCTGAGCACAAGTTAGAGCCAGGTGTGGGCCGGATTGCAGTGAGTTACTCATACCAACAGTTGCGAAGTAGAAAAGAGGCCACAGGGCCATCAGAGTGCTGAAAGAGTATACGTAGTGGTTTTGCATGTCGCAAATCACAGGCAGAAGGGGCCCACTGGCCAACCTAATGTGTTATGAGTACGTGACACGAAGTGGCGCGTATGGCAAAACAGAGGCGCACAACCGCGTACAAATAGGTGCGGGTTTCTAACAAGATTCATTCAAGTGTGGCAGCTCTCCTGGATGGCGGGGTGTGTCACACCACCAACTACATGCAGAAGCAGATGGGGCGCCTGTGTTCAAAAACCACGGTGGGTCGCTGGTTCGACCCTCTGAGGTCAGCGCGGGGTCCGTAGCCAGCCTGGACTGTCGTGTTGACTTCAACACATGCCGGAGGCATCCCGAGGTGAGGGCCGCAGATTTGGATGCCAGATTGCAGGCGCTTGTTGTCACCGTGATCGCAGACATGCCAGCGAGGGAACATGGTGCGCACCATCTAGCAGTTGTCAGCAGGCCACTCGGCGGCTCCTCGTAGTGGTGCTGAGGCAATGAGGATGGCGACAGCTGAGTCGGCAGCCAGTGCATCATAATGCCATTGGAACTCCGCAGCTGGCCAAGGCCGGCTTGACACAGCATTGCATTGCACGGGCCGCTGGGGTGCTTCCTCAGCATTGCGGGGCCCTGTGACACAGACCAAGGTATACATGGGCACTGTGGTTGGAAAACATAAGTCACTTGGAAAGCTCGGACGAGTCTAATACGGTGACTTCTACCTCTTCCCGCTACATTTTGTGTCAGAATAGCGTCTGTCCAGTACGACGTTCAAGACCACCGCCTGCATTACAGTCACAAGTTGTTATGAGTTTTGACAAGTTTTCTTTTGAGTGTTGGATATTTTCTTTCTTGTTTGTGTTTTTAGTATGGCCTGCCAGGAGCCACATTTTAGATGTTTTGCGTGGGTATATTATTATTATTATTATTATTATTATTATTATTATTAGTAGTAGTAGTAGTAGTAGTAGTAGTTTGAGAATAGTGTATGTGGGGCAGTAAGATTTATTTTTATTATTATTATTTTTTTTTCGTGGTGTTTAATTACTTTTGTATTGGTTTGAGTATGATGTTACAGAGTATGATGATACCGAGGAGTAAGGAGTTGGGTTATTCTTGTACTTAAATGTTTTGTTTCGGAACTAACTGGGAACGAAAACAACACAATAGCAGGGTCAGGGAGGCGAGGTGTGTCGGAACCAGAAGTGGTACGGATTTTGTTGGAAAAAGTAGCACAATTGACAGCAGACAATACATAGTTGAGAAATGAATTAACATCTAGAAGTGAGTGGGAAACCGCACCTGATCAGTCGTCGTTGCCTAGAGTGCAGGGGACTGATCCAGCTGCTGCGAGTTTGATTATTCCATTTTCTGGCAAGGTACCTGAGGATGTGCGTTCGTTTGTGGAGGACTTGGAGACTTCAGTGGTGATGGATGGTTGGTCTCATGAGCAGTTGTTACATATAGCCAAGATTAGATTAATGGGTGAAACAAATACATATTATGGTGTTCTGAGGCCTTAAGGAATGCAGGACAGTTTAAGCAGTTAAAGGAAGGGCTTTTACAAAGGCACAAAAAACAGAATAGCACTTGGTACTTTGGAGAGAGGTTAAGTAAAATGCCAAAGAGGCAGGGGGAGACGATAGAGAAATTTACAGACAGGTTAAGGGAAATTAATGAGTATACTCACGAGTTTGGTCAGAGCGATGAAGCGAATGATGTTCTGTTGCAGGAGGCCGAGCAAAGGGCACTTTATGTATTTTTGAGAGGGTTACCGGCACATATGCCATGGAAATTGCGTGAACGGATTTCGAAAGCTTTGTATTCGGTCATTCAGCTGTCAATTCAACGTGAGGAAATAGATGTGGTAACAGGGGTACGCAAGAGGCAAACAGTGTTTGCAGCAGGTGTGAAATGTTTTAAGTGTGGTTTTATGGGACATGTGCACAGGCAATGTACCCAGTCACCGAGGAATAAAGGAAGGGGTGGAAATCGGCAGCGGGGAGGATGGAGAAGTGGAGATAGGAGAGGTGGACAAGCGTTAAATGGCAGAGGGGGCCCAAGACCCACCTAAGGTAGTTCTCGTTTAATTTCAATGCTACGAATACGTATACAGAGGTGGAATGTTCAGTGGTAGGATCCAAAGGAACTAAAAAGTTTAAGATTTTGTTGGACACAGGGGTGCAAGTGTCAGTGGCTACTAGGAATATAATGAGACGAAGGAAGCTAGACCCACCACGTTATAGGTTGCGCGGAGTAGGGGGTAAGGAGGTCACGCCTTTGGGGTCGGTGACAGTTGACTTTCGAATAGAGAAAGTCCAATTTAATGCATGCATGGAGGTAGTACCATGGGTAAGCGAGGTCTATGACATGATCTTAGCAATAGATTTCTTGCATCAACATCATGCCAAAATTGACCTTGGACAATGAACAGTGGAACTTGGTGGAATGTTATTTCAGCTAGGGAAAACTGTTGTCAATGCAGAGCTGTCGCGAGGGGCATTCAACATAATGAACAAACCAATTGAACGGTGTACATTAGCATTAAGGCTTAATTCGCATGAGTGTGTGTCTAGTGCCACTGGGAAATCGCTTTGGGGAGGTGTGGGGAGGTGTAGAGTAAAATCTACCTGTGGGTACAGTATGTGTTATTGAACCATTACAGGATAATGAAGTTTTGGGTCCATTGGGTTGTTTTGTGAAATGTAGTATTGTACATGTACAACGGGCGAGTAGTTCGCATGAACGTTGATAATTTTAGAGCTGTAGATGAGAATTTGAGGAAAGGAATTTTAGTAGCATATCTGGATGTGCCAGATGATGAAGACTGGTGTTTGAGAGGTAGGTGAAGCGATCAACCACTAGCTGCTGATAGAACTGCATTGCGTGACAAAATTAAGCATTTGAAAGGAGGAGAAAGAGAGCATATGGAAGAATTATTCTGGGAATTTAAGGATTTGTTTTTTCCACAAGGGCCGTTACCAGCAACTTCATCATTTCAACATAGGATACCAACATTGAATTAAGCACCTGTTTACTGTAAACCATAAAGAATACCGAGGTATTTGCAGCCGATTGTGGAGGATTTCATTGATCAGCAGGTTGCGGACGGTATTATAGAGCATAGTAATAGTTGCTGGGGAGTGGGCACTGTCGTTGTGCCTAAAAAATCTATGGATGGAACTAAGAAACACACGTTCTGTTGTGACTACTGATACCTCAATAATAAGACAGTAACAAACACATATCCCATTCCAAACATATCGGAGACTTTGGATCATTTAGGACAGTGCCAGTACTTTTCTACGATGGATTTGACAAACGGTTATCATCAGTTAGAGGTGGCTCCAGAGGATCGTCCAAAAACTGTTTTCTCTACTCCTGGAGGCTATTGCCAGTACATTAGAATGCCATTCGGTTTGAAAAACACTCTGGCAACTTTTCAGAGGTTGATAGACAGTGTCTTGAGCGGTTTGAAACCATGACAGTGTCTGGTCTATTTGAATGACATGATAGTGTTTTCAAGTAGTATGAAGCAACATAGACAGTGGTTAAGGGAAGTCTTTATGACGTTAAGAGCAGCTCATTTGACGTTGAGTCTGGAGAAGTGTCATTTTGCATTAGAAGAAGTAAACTATTTGGGTCATATTATCAGTAAGGACGGAGTGCAAACAGATCCGAGGTTGGTACAGGCTGTAAGGGATTTTCGGGAACCGAAAACAGTTAAGGATGTGCAGTCATTCATCAGAATTTGCAATTTCTATTGACATTTTGTGAAGGGTTTTGCAGATTTAGCACAGCCGTTGACACGATTGTTACAGAGGGGTATGAAATTTGAGTGGACAGAAGAGTCTCAGAAAGCATTTGACAAACTGAAAGAAGTGCTAACATCAAGTCCGGTTCTTGTGTTTCCAGATTTTCAAAAGGAGTTTATACTAGCATATGATGCATTGAATCAAGCATTATGGTGTGTTCTTAGTCAGGAAATTGATGGGAAAGAACATCCTGTAGCCTATGCATCTAGGCAGTTGAATGCAGCAGAGAGGAATTACTCAACAACTGAGAGGGATATGGTTAGTGTAATCTATGAAATCACATATTTTAAATGTTCTTTATATGTGAGAAGATTTTGGGTAGTGACAGATCATGCTGCATTGAAGTGGTTGTTGGGGTTGAAGGATCTGTCCGTCAGGCTCGCTAGAAGGCCTTTAAGGTTTAGTGAATTTGACTATGACGTGGTGCACAAGCCTCGGAAGAAGCACGGTAATGCGGAGGCACTGAGTAGGTAGGTGGCAAAAGTAGAAGTCATAGGTTATGACGTAGCGGTATGGCAAGAATTACAGGACGCGGACAACAATTTTATATAGTATCAGACACAGCCACAATTTAATATGTATGATGGTCTTCTGTGCAGGGAAACGAAGTTAGGGCCAAGGGTAGCAGTGCTAGCAAAGTTGAGGGAAGATGTTTTAAAGGAAGCACATGATCACGTATTATCTGGTTATGGAGGTGTAGAGCGATGAATAGGAGAGTGGTGGAGAGGTATTAGTGGAGAGGTAGGAAAGTGGATGTGGATCAGTATGTCAAGAATTGTGCACCATGTGCGTACAGAGCAGATTTGAGCCGGAAATAGGTACAGCTACAACGATTACCAGAAGCGACATGTCCATTTTTCTTGCTGGGGACTGATGTCTTACGACCTATCATGCGAACACCATCAGGGAACAGATTCGTTCTGAAAATAATAGACCATTTTCAATGTATGTGGAGATAGTGGCTGTGCCAAATCAACAGGCAGCACTGGTCGCACATGTGTTAGTAAACAAGTGGATTTTGAGGGTTTGGTGTACTGGAAACAATAATTACTGATGAAGGAACCAACTTCAGGTCAGACTTAATGAAGGAACTGTGTAAATTGTAGAGCGTAAAGAAGTTGAGGATGAGCGCATTGCATCCACAGGCAAATGCAAGGACAGAGCGCGTGCACAGAACAATCGGGAAGATGTTGAGTTTTTACGTGGATTCTCATCACCATCAGTGGGACGAGTATTTGAAGTATATTGTACGAGCATACAATGCAAAACTCCATACAAATACCGGTTTGTCTCCATATGAGGTAGTGTACGGGCGAAAAATGCCGTCGCTGTTTGATTTGGTGAAGTTACAGAAAGGAAGGACCGGGGAATCTGTACCTCAATTTGCAAGGACAATTCAGGATGTTTGGAAACAGGTACAAAAGGCGAATACAAAGGCTTTGGAAAGGCAGGAAGACGCAGTAAAGCAGGAAGGAAGTTCACCGCAAAATAGAATGGGGCAATGGGTAATGCTGTCCAGCTCCTATACGCAAAAAGGGAAAACGAAGAAGTTCCTCACGAGGTACCAAGGGCCATACCAAGTTGTTGAAACCACATCCCCCGTTAATGTTAAGCTTCAGCTGCTAACTAGAACAACAATAGTACAAATTGGGTGGTTTGTGATTCCAGGTGTGTCACAGGAAGCAAAGAGGAAGAAAAAGAGAGTGAAGAGAGGTGCTAAGCACAGAGAAAACCAGGAAGATAGAGTACGGCATGAAGTACCATATGCTTTGCAATCCAGAAAGTAGTAGAGTATTTGTAGTTTTCTTTTTTTTTTCCGTGTTGTGTAGCATTGGGTTTGCGTAAAGTAATTAGACATTGTAGTTTCACATGTTGTATGTATTTTCAAATATAGCTTGCTGCGGACAGCAGTCCTTTTGAAGAGGGAGTAAGGGTGATGGCAATCCCTGTCCTCAGGTAATTGAAAATGGAAGTGTAGTGTCTGACATGTGTGGAGTGTTGTTGGAGGAGAAATAAATGCGTCTGAGTGAATTTTGTGACAAAGCTGTAATAAATATGTGTTGAACGATGTCAGAGTCATATGATTCCCTGTTTAAATTTTTAGTTATCGACTGTGCTGGGTCAGGAATGTCTTGTTTATTGCACCAGTTCATATAATGTAAATTTAAGGATGAAAGTAGTCACGCAATCGGTGCTGAGTTTGGATAAAAAATAGTGAATGTTGGAGGAAAATCTGTGAAGCTACAAATACGGGAAACGTGCACGGTGTAGTTATTTTTAGCCAGAGGGGAAAGGAACAGAATGTCCAGGGGACATCGTGGAGCAAAAGTTGCGCTTGCAACAGGTTGGGATGCATTGAATCTTCTCCACCTACGAGAATTTGGTAGTAGTAGCAAGTTGTTTTGAGCGGGGAGTATTTGCAGAAGTGAAACGTATAGAGCTTGAGGGGAGCAGAATTTTAATCACTGGAACTAAGTGTGACATAATAGGACCAACCTTCCACCTGCCAGTGTCAGTTTCAGGAGTCATGCAATTGAATGTTATGGCAGCCACAGTTGTACTGGCCAGAAGCCACTTTTAGAGTTTTTTCCAAGGCAGAATCTGACCTTGTTAAACCAAACTCTGGAACCAGGTCTGTTGAGATCCATAAACCAGTTCATTTTAGAGCAAGAGGAGTGCATATCAGCCAAACAGCTTGTGCAACATGTCGCTCAGTGCAGGGAAAGATAAAGGCAAATAAAGATCATTTTGAGCACCTCTGTGCCAAGTGTCATTGCAGCCTTAACTTTGTTATGTGTTGTTTTCTTTCTGATCAGGTGGAGAGCTCATTCCAAGAGGGAACCAAGGGTAGTCCAAGTCCCAGTGGATTGGATACTGATGGCACGAGACAAGTAGGTAAGGGGTTGATCGAGCAGTGGTTGTCCAGTAAGGAATTTTTACGTTTTGTTTCATGTCATGGTTTTAAGGGGCACTAGACCACATTTAAGTTTTCTAATAGTAAGAAAATATGTCATAGGTGCCAATCCAAACAAGTTGGGAGATAGTTAGGGGTCAACCCAGGGACCGGGTCTTTCTGAAGAGGGGAATAATGTAGCAGCACCACCGTTTCAGATAGCGAAAGTTAGTTTTGGGCAATAATCTGAGCACAAGTTACAGCCAGGTGTCGGATTGCAGTGAGTTACGCATACCAACAGTTGCGAAGTAGAATAGAGGCCACAGGGCCGTCAAATTTCTGAAAGAGTACACATAGCAGTTTTGCATGTTGCAAATCACAGGCAGAAGGGGACCACTCGCCAACCTAGCGTGTTATGAGTACGTGACGCGAAGCAGTGCATATGGCAAAACAACGGTGCACGCCCGCGTATAAATAGGTGCAGGTTTCTAACGAGATTCATTCAAGTGTGGCAGCTCTCCTGGATGGCGGGGTGTGTCACACCACCAGCTACATGCAACAGCAGATGGGGCACTAATGTTCCAGTCCACAGTGGGTCGCTGGTTCGACTCTTTGAGGCCAACGAGGGGTCTGTAGCCAGCCAGCAGCGGGCCACTCCACGGCTCACTACTGCGGGCAGTCGTCCTGGCTTCCAACACACGCCGGAGGCATCCCGAGGCGAGGACCGCAGATTCAGATGCTAGATCATACGCACTTCTTGTTGCTGCGATCTCAGCCACGTCGGCGAGGGAACACAGCATGGGCCATCTTGCAGTTGTCAGTGGGCCACTCGGTGGCTCCTCAGAGTGGCACTGAGGTGACGAGGAAGGGGACAGCAGAGTCAGCAGCTGGCGCATCCTGATGTCATCGGAACTCCACAGCTGGCCAAGGCCGGCTCAACACAGTATTGCATTGCATGGGCTACTGGGGGGCTTCCTCAGCACTGCGGGGCCCTGTGACGCAGACCGAGGTGCATGAGAGCACTGTGGTTGGAAAACATAAGTCACTTGGAAAGCTCGGACGAGCCTTAATATTGTGCCTTCTACCTCTTCCTGCTACATTTGGTCATCCTGATTTATTCGGTGGCAGGAGCTCTGACTACAATTTTTAATATATTGCTTCATTAATAAATATAGAACTGTCTGCCCTCAAACCAAAAAGTTTCACATAATAAATTAATAAATAGTAATAATAATAATTCTGTCGTAGTTAGTTCTGAGACTGTTCCAGTGCTAGTGTGATCCTTTGTCACTTGGTCGATTTATTAAAAACAGGTTTGTATGTTCAGTATGGCGAATTAAGAAAACTGCACACACCAAGTACTGACAATTCTCAATTCTCATACACACTTGCCACCCTTTTACACCAGAAGATGCTCATTCCCACATCCCACAGGCCACATATATGAAACTGAGCAGTCATTTTTGAATGCAGAAGATCACACACACATGTAAAGACTAACAGTATTCTCTTCATATAGCTTGCTCTCCTATCAGATGACAAATAATCACACTACAATTCTCTCTCTGCCCCCTCTCCTTCACAATACTCTCCTATGTAATGTCTCTATCTATCCTTTGTCACTCCCACTGGCAATTGCCTTTTCACACATTCACAGATCGTGGGCAAGAGAGCTCATCTGCAAGACCTGTTCCTTATACTCAGAAGCAGGTTCCCTTGTAAAAGCAACTGTGTCATAACTTTCATTTTCATGACCACGAGTCAGTTATATATTAGCCATTGCCAAGGTCTGTTTCATGCAAGCATGTTGTTCAGTAATATACAGTTAACTTCAACAACTGCCTTCTACAACTGCTTCATAATTCACAACCTGCAAGTCGTCGTCCACACTGGCACTACTTTCACAACAATCTCTGCCCACTGCAGTTAGATTGCAACACTGGGAGTATTTTCTGTGCATTTAAGTAGTTCTGTGAAAATATCCATTTACTCCTTCATGTAGTCTTTGAAGAAGTAAATGCAGAAATAAAAATGAGTAGGAGGAAGAGGATATTCAGACTATCCAATTTCATACCTTTTATAATTTCTAGTAACCCTATTTTGTAAGCAGAATAAAACAGCAATGAAGAAATGTCTCCTCCATAAAACCTACACTTAAACTGCAGTTAATTAGACTTATGTTTAATTCTACAGCCTAGCCTCCAAATAAGTAGCTGTAACGATAATCAAGTGTTATCAACAGAGTTCACCTCTGCCACTGTCAGGTGGAAAATGACAGCCATAGCCTTGCTGCTATACAGCTGCAGTGCTGGCTGTGAAGTCACTGGTGCTCATTTCCTCACCAAATATGGCAGTGATTTTGTCCCATGTCCGTTGCACCCACTTCACCATCACGACGGCCAGGTTCCAAGCTATGCTGAGACGCAAACCACGACCCTTACTGTTGGTGTTTTCAGATATTTTTATTCCTACTTCTTTTATAATGCTATTTCAGGATCTGTTTGTCCTCATGACGACAGAAGTTTCATCGAAGATAATCCTGGGCTGATTTTCTGAATCATGTTCTGCCATGGCTGATTTTTTCAGATAGCATAGGGGTAAACACCTCATCTTCCACCTGGATTTGCTCTACAGTGTGTACTGTTTGCCTGACAGAAGTGACAGTGACATGGTATCTTTTACACTCCTGGCATTCTGAGCCCTAGATAATACTTCACAGTCCTCATTAGCTGTCATATTTTTGCTGTGGGCCTGAACACTGATGAACTGCTCTCTTTCCTCAGAGGCTGGCTAATCTTTCTTGATACAGTGTCGCAGAAAGGCAAAAATGCACGTTTCTTGCTACCTTCTTTAGTGGTATTTCCCTGTGCATATCACCAGAAATGGCATGTGATGCTTGGCGACTACTGTGGCCGTTTTCCTGGAAGAATCTTCGGATATGGTTTAGTTCTAGTGGTACTGGCAGATGATGTGTCATTGATGTAACAATAAAAGCAACTTGGCTTAGTTTGTGCCGTGTCAAAGGTGATGTCTTTAAATTCACCTCTTTGTCCCACTGTAAAAACCACTAAGTCCCCAACTCATAGACTGGAAAAATATTTGGCTAGCCTCCTTACACCTTATATGGGTCACTGTGTACATCACATCAAAAACACCAATGAGTTTATCAGTTGAATTATGCATCTTTGTTTTGGGGAAAGTGAAATAACAGTCAGCTTTGATGTGGTCTCTCTATTTATGTGCATTCCTGTCAGAGACTGTATAGATCTCTTCTCCTACTTGTTTGATAGTACGATTGTGATATTGTTTAAGCACACATTGACACTGTCATATTTCTTATATGGTGGCATGAACAGGGAGAGTTCTCAAAACACTTGGATGGCATTCACAACCACATCAGGTTTATGTAGAGAGAGATGCATTTCTTGACATCCTTGTTCAACAAAAACTCAATGGGCACCTCAGCCACAGTGTCTACAGGAAACCCATACACAGAGATTGGTATCTGCACTCTGAGCCACCACCATCTGACATATGTAGCATTACAAACACCATCATACATCATGCTAAAGTCATCCCAGACACAGAAAACCTGCCACTAGAACTAAGTCACATCTGAAAAGTCTTCTGGGCAAATGGCTACAGTCACTGCCATGTATCACAGCCCATTTCTGGTGATATGCACAGGGAAACTCCACCAAAGAAGAGAGCATGAAATGTGCTTTTTTGTCTTTCTGTTGCACAGTGTCGAGAAAGATCAGCAGACAGCTGAAGACAGACAACAGTTTATTAGTATTCAGACCCCCACCAAGAACATGACAGTTAATGAGGCCTGTGAAGGAGACCTAGGGGTCAGAACACCATAGGAGATACTATGTCAGTGTGGCTGCTACAATGTCAGGCAAACATTACACACTGCAGAAGAAGTCAGATGCAACATGAGGCGCTTATGCCTATGTTATCAGGAAAAATCAGCCTTGGGAGAACACACTTTAGAAGATCGAAACTGGATTATCTTCGACAAAACTTCTGTCATCATGAGGACAGAAAGATTCTGGGATAGCATCATAAAAGAAGCTACAGAAATAAAAATATCTGAAAACACCATCTCAGCTCAGCCTGGTACTTGGCCATCACAACTGCAAGTCAATGATAGTCATTTAACTCTTGACAATGGCTGAGGAGAGCTCAATCAAAAGCTCATGGGATTTTAACCACTTCCTTTAAATTTTTAATACCCCCTAATACAGTGCTTTGGGAAACTTATTTTGAAGAGCAATTTTAGAAAGATATCTGAGGAACACCCTATCCAGTCTGTCAATAAAACTGACAGTCCTCTTAAGTTTCACTTTCCTAAATCACTCCATACAATTCGAATAATTGTCGGTATGGTCCGAGGAAAAAGGCCAAAGGAAATTCACTTATCAGCCAACAGAGCTAGTGCTTATTCGCTAGTGATTGAAATAGTGACAGGAATCTAAGTTCCAAGTCGCTGTGTGCTACTCCCATCACCACTTTCCAGTAATGGAAAGGCACTAGAAAGCTATGGAGCAAAATCCCATACAATGACTGTGTTTGTGCACACAAATTACCCAATAAATTCTCACATAGTTACAGAAATATAAAGATTTTTAAAAAGAATGAAACCAGAGCTTTGGAAAGCTCATTCTGAAGACTAATGTCACAGAAATCTGAGGAGTATCCTATAAAACTGTAGTAAGTAAAATCACCAACAGTTCTTTCTGCATTACAGAACAAAGACTGAAGGTCGACAACTTATTGGAAATCCTCAGTGGATGTCTTAATGGCAGTTTTACTTCCCAATGACAATTCTGATGAGACAGAACTGCAACTAGGAAATCCTTACTGAAACAATAAAGAGCAATTTTGATTTGTTCACAAAGTATCTTCAACAATAAAGAAAATGTGATAGGTCCAAATGCAATTCATGTTAAGTTTACTACAAGTCTCTACCAATTACATAATTCACAATTTGCAGTACTCATCTCACTGTAGTGCAGGATTTCTTCCACAGGAAGCAAGCCCAGGTAAATATTCTTAAGAAAAGGGAAGACCCAAGCTCTTATAGGTCGTTAAGATTTTGAAGTGAGTAAGGAAAAATACAATACAAGCTATTGCATGGCATGTGAAAGAGTACAAAAATCTCTTAGGATTTAGAGAAGATAAACGTAACTAAGGATACCGTACCTCAATTGTTAAAACTGGCCAACATTTGATTGGACGAGTTATAAAATTGGTGTAATGGTACAGGCAGCCTCCAAAAGCCTGCCTCATGGTCAAGACTGAGGCAAATAGTGCATCAAAAATGACACTCTGACTGATGACTGCAAGTGTATTATGTCCAAATTAGAATTTTGGAAAAGTGATAAAAAACTTATAATGGAGGAATTTCCACATGGTGTTATATGCAGACCATCTTTCAGGGCCATAAGCTTAGAAACACTGTTAAAGAATGAATATGGTGAATCCAAGAATAGTGCTTGATGGGAATTCCACAACAATGTGGGATGTCACAACAGCCCTGCATAGCGTGTGTTAAGGAAATAAAATAGCCACAAGAGCTGTTTAACATTCCACAGGAAAACTGTTACAAATATTAAAAAAATGTTTCGTTAATCAGCTCTAAACATCACACACAAAATTGCAACAGTTATCTCATGATAAGTTTTATCTGCCCTAAGAACCAAAGAATATACCAAAGCAGTTTCAGCTAGCTCTCTCTTGGAGAACAAGGAAAGAAAAGTTAGCTTAAACAAACCATAAATTTATAAGAATGTGGCCTAGATCTTCTAATCAAACAGTGCTGGTTATCAGTAGCAGGAAGGAGGAAGAAAAAAAAAAAGATAGAAGGAGACATCAGAGCAAACATACAAATAAAAAAAAATGTAGCCGGAGAGAAATAAAGATGCAAGACCACATTAATTGCAGTTGAATTTACTAGCAGAATGTGACAATGGAACAAGCAGCAAGACACTGTACGTTATTGTGAAATATACATAAACTGGTCGAGCGTGGATGTGGGAAATGGAAATTAATCTTCCAGGAAAATGCCTCTGACAAAAAATTAATCTAATGTAGAAGGCAACAAATTTTAAATGGTACCTATGATTTCCTTAACAGAATGACAATAAACTTTAAGACTGTGTGAATTAACTCCTGAAGGAAGTCGTCATGGGCTGTAGTTGCTCATGTTCTCCAACTCTTTAATCCCTTGTAAAAAGTTGGAGAATATGAGCTATTACAGCTTTTATGATTCCTAAAGCTGCTCTTTCTAACATATGGCAGGGGGATACCAAATTTTTTTTAGAGGCAAAGAAGGACACACATGAAAAGCAACTTCAATGCCAGCAGGAGAGCTGAACACATCTTTGTATAAGATGGAAATGTAAGAGCAAAAAATTACTTAGTTATTCCAAATACAGAGCAAACACTATAGACTTTCACTTAATAATTTTGCAGATTCCACAAATGCCTGTACCAGTGCAAGAGTGTGCAAGTCAGACCTTAAGTATTTGTAAAACATATACAGGATGGCTATATGTTTACTACCACATAACAGTAGTTTTATCTTTTGTACAGTAATACATGAACATTGTGTACACTCAGCTTTTTTCTGATTGATGATGAAGTATATTGTTTTGTAAAATATGAAGAAAGGAAAGAACAGCTTAACCTTAATGACACTTGCCAGACAAGAAGCACAAAGCAAGGGAAAGAAAAAGATGTGTTCTGTAAGGGTATCATCACTAAGCAGTTTATAATAATAATAATAATAAATTGCCTATAAATATCTAGAATACAGACAAAAAATAGGAATAGATACCCAGAATTAAAATTTTTAACAGAACAACGACTAGCTGATCAGATCCGTGTAATAATAAAAAATAACAGGATACCCCAGTCAGAATTAGAAAACATCAAACAACAAGTACAACAAATACTGGAACAAAATAATGTGCAATCAGAAGAAGAAGAAAATACAGTAATGGACTCAAACATCCCAGAGCAAACAAACAAAGAACAACACGCAAATACTAACAAAGAGATAGAGGGGCTGGCCAGTACTTACCTCAGCTCAGTACAGCCGATAGATACACATAAAACAGAATTGAAAATTTACGTTCCTAGCTTTCGGAACAAATGTTCCTTCATCGGGGAGGAGAGAGGGGAAGAAGGGAAAGGAGATTCATTTACTCACAACCCAGGTTATGAAGCAACAGGGAAAGGAAAATAGGGAGGGTAGCAAGGATGGAGGCATGGTTGTCAGAGGAAAGCCAAAGATAATCTACTGTAAGTACTGTGCCAGCTTCAAACCAAAGAGGATGCATACAGAAGTAAAGAGGTATATACACTCCTGGAAATGGAAAAAAAAACACATTGACACCGGTGTGTCAGACCCACCATACTTGCTCCGGACACTGCGAGAGGGCTGTACAAGGAATGACCACACGCACGGCACAGCGGACACACCAAGAACCGCGGTGTTGGCCGTCGAATGGCGCTAGCTGCGCAGCATTTGTGCACCGCCGCCGTCAGTGTCAGCCAGTTTGCCGTGGCATACGGAACTCCATCGCAGTCTTTAACACTGGTAGCATGCCGCGACAGCGTGGACGTGAACCGTATGTGCACTTGACGGACTTTGAGCGAGGGCGTATAGTGGGCATGCGGGAGGCCGGGTGGACGTACCGCCGAATTGCTCAACACGTGGGGCGTGAGGTCTCCACAGTACATCGATGTTGTCGCCAGTGGTCGGCGGAAGGTGCACGTGCCCGTCGACCTGGGACCGGACCGCAGCGACGCACGGATGCACGCCAAGACCGTAGGATCCTACGCAGTGCCGTAGGGGACCGCACCGCCACTTCCCAGCAAATTAGGGACACTGTTGCTCCTGGGGTATCGGCGAGGACCATTCGCAACCGTCTCCATGAAGCTGGGCTACGGTCCCGCACACCGTTAGACCGTCTTCCGCTCACGCCCCAACATCGTGCAGCCCGCCTCCAGTGGTGTCGCGACAGGCATGAATGGAGGGACGAATGGAGACGTGTCGTCTTCAGCGATGAGAGTCGCTTCTGCCTTGGTGCCAATGATGGTCGTATGCGTGTTTGGCGCCGTGCAGGTGAGCGCCACATTCAGGACTGCATACGACCGAGGCACACAGGGCCAACACCCGGCATCATGGTGTGGGGAGCGATCTCCTACACTGGCCGTACACCACTGGTGATCGTCCAGGGGACACTGAATAGTGCACGGTACATCCAAACCGTCATCGAACCCATCGTTCTACCATTCCTAGACCGGCAAGGGAACTTGCTGTTCCAACAGGACAATGCACGTCCGCATGTATCCCGTGCCACCCAACGTGCTCTAGAAGGTGTAAGTCAACTACCCTGGCCAGCAAGATCTCCGGATCTGTCCCCCATTGAGCATGTTTGGGACTGGATGAAGCGTCGTCTCACGCGGTCTGCACGTCCAGCACGAACGCTGGTCCAACTGAGGCGCCAGGTGGAAATGGCATGGCAAGCCGTTCCACAGGACTACATCCAGCATCTCTACGATCGTCTCCATGGGAGAATAGCAGCCTGCATTGCTGCGAAAGGTGGATATACACTGTACTAGTGCCGACATTGTGCATGCTCTGTTGCCTGTGTCTATGTGCCTGTGGTTCTGTCAGTGTGACCATGTGATGTATCTGACCCCAGGAATGTGTCAATAAAGTTTCCCCTTCCTGGGACAATGAATTCACGGTGTTCTTATTTCAATTTCCAGGAGTGTAGTATAAAGATAAACACAACTATGTAGGATGAAAAGACGCGTGAATGGCTAGAGGAAAGGGAAAGAGGAGAAGACTGAAGAGTGAATGGGAGTGAGGTGGTTTAACGTAGGTTCAGTCCAGGGGGATGGCGGGATGAAAGGATGTGTTGGAGTGCAAGTTCCCA
Source organism: Schistocerca piceifrons (assembly GCF_021461385.2). Classification (NCBI taxonomy): domain Eukaryota; kingdom Metazoa; phylum Arthropoda; class Insecta; order Orthoptera; family Acrididae; genus Schistocerca; species Schistocerca piceifrons. The sequence continues at coordinate 28,941,452 of NC_060144.1, forward strand.
TCTCCGCAGTTCAGAGGGACTGGTGTTGGGTGGGAGAAGCCAAATGGCACATACGGTGTAGCAGGTTCGTAGGTCCCCAGAATTATGCTGGAGGGCATGCTCCGCTACTGGGTATTGGGCATCTCCTAGACAGACAGTTCGTCTGTGTCCGTTCATGCGCTCAGCCAGTTTAGTTGTTGTCATGCCGATGTAAAAGGCTGTGCAGTACAGGCATGTCAGTTGATAAATGACATGTGTAGTTTCACACGTAGCCCTGCCTTGAATTGTGTATGTTTTACCAGTAGCGGGGCTGGAGTAGGTGGTTTTGGGGGGATGCATGGGGCAGGTTTTGCAGCGGGGTCGGTTACAGGGGTAGGAACCGCTGGGTAGAGAAGGTAGTCTGGGAATGTTGTAGGGTTTAACAAGGATGTTACGGAGGTTAGGGGGGCGACGAAAGGCAACTCTGGGTGGTGTGGGGAGAATTTTGTCAAGGGATGATCTCATTTCAGGGGTTGACTTGAAAAGTCATATCCCTGGCGGAGTAATTTGTTGATGTTTTCGAGGCCAGGATAATATTGGGTGACAAGGGGGATGCTTCTGTGTGGTCTGGGGGTAGGAACATTGTTGTTGGACGAGGAGGAATGTATTGCTCGGGAAATATATTTGTGGACAAGGTCTGCTGGATAGTTGCGGGAGAGGAAAGCACTGGTCAGGTTATTGGTGTAATTGTTGAGGGATTCTTCACTGGAGCAGATACGTTTGCCACGAATACCTAGGCTGTAGGGAAGGGAGCGTTTGATGTGGAAAGGATGGCAGCCATCAAAGTGAAGGTACTGTTGTTTGTTTGTGGGTTTGATATGGACAGAGGTGTGGATGTGAGCTTCAACAAGATGAAGGTCAACATCCAGGAAGGTGGCTTGGGTTTTGGAGACGGACCAGGTGAAATTCAGATTCGAAAAGGAGTTGAGGTTATGGAGGAAATTAAGGAGTGTTTCTTCACCATGAGTCCAGACCACAAAGATGTCATCTATAAACCTATACCCGGCCAGGGGAAGCAGCTGTTGGGTCTTCAGGAAAGCCTCCTCCATGCGACCCATGAAGAGGTTGGCATAGGACGGAGCCATCCTGGTTCCCATGGCCGTTCCCCTGATTTGTTTGTAGGTCTGGTCTTCGAAAGTGAAGTAATTATGGGTGAGGATGAAGTTGGTAAGTGTGATAAGGAACGAGGTTTTTGGAAGATCTTCGGGTGGGCGTTGGGAGAGGTAGTGCTCAAGGGCAGAGAGACCATGGGTATGTGGGATGTTTGTGTAAAGGGATGTAGCATCTATGGTGACAAGAAAGGTTTCAGGTGGGAGAGGAGTGGGAATGGATTTGAGGTGTTCTAGGAAGTGGTTTGTGTCTTTGATGTAGGATGGGAGTCTGCGGGTGATAGGTTGTAGGTGCTGGTCTACCAGAGCTGAGATACGTTCGGTTGGGGCTTTGAAGCCTGCTACAATGGGACGGCCAGGATGGTTCTCTCTGTGGATTTTGGGTAATAGGTAGAAGGTAGGGGTACATGGCTCAGGTGGAGTGAGTAAGTCTGTGGAAGCCGTTGTGAGGCCTTGTGAGGGACCTTGGATTTTTAGGATTTTTTGCAGCTCAGTCTGGATGGAGGGAATGGGGTCCTGGGTAACAGCTTTGTAGGTTGAGGTGTCAGAGAGTTGACGCAGTCCTTCTGCCACATACTCCACACGGTCAAGTACGACAGTTGTGGAGCCTTTATCCGCCGGGAGGATGACAATAGAGCGGTCTATTTTCAGCTCCTTAATGGCACGGTATTCAGCTGGGGTGATGTTGGGGGTTGTCGGGATGTTCTTCAAGAAGGACTGGGAGGCAACACTGGATGTGAGGAATTCCTGAAATGTCTGCAAGGGATGGTTTTGGGGGAGGGGAGGAGGATCCCTTTGAGAAGGCAGTCGGAACTGTTCTAGACAGGGTTCAACAATGGGTCTAGTATTTGGGGGCTGTGTTTGGGTAGTGAAGTGATATTTCCAGTTGAGGTTCCGGGTGAATGAGAGGAGATCTTTAACCAGGGCAGTGTGGTTGAATTTAGGTGTGGGGCTAAAGGTTAAGCCTTTTGATAGAACAGATGTCTCTGGAGGAGAGAGGGATCTGGATGAGAGGTTTAGGACTGAATTGGGACTGGTGATATGTGGCATTTGACTGTGGTTATAGTTGAGATTTGGTCTGTGTGGGGTATGTGCTGGGATGGGGAGATTGAGTAGGGTGGCTAGGCTAGGTTTGTTGGCTATGAGGGGGGTTTGTTGAAGGTTCTGTTGTGGTTGGTGTTTGTGAGGGATAGGGAGAGGGACCCCACTTCTTAGGTGTTGCACTAACACTGTGGATAGTTTTTTCAGGTGGTGTGTGGCATGGAACTCAAGTTTGCAGCTGGCTTCTAGGATGATGTTCCTGAGTGTGTTCTCCAAGCAAGGGTTTGAGAGGTGGAGGACTTTGAAGAGAGATAGGAGCTGTTGGGAGTGGTGGTTACATGAAGTAGTGTAGAGATTCAGGACAAGTTGGGTAAGGGCTAAGGATTGAAGGTTCTGGAAGTCCAGGAGAGACTGGTGGAAGGAGGAATTGCACCCGGAGATGGGAACTTTTAAGGTAAGCACTTTAGGGGTAATTCCAAAGGTTAAGCAGGACCGGAGGAAAAGTATGTGGGATTGCAGTTTGGCTACGGTGAATGCATGTTTCCGGAATGAATGTAAATAATGTGGTATAGGATTAGGGTACATAGTGGGTAACTGGTGGGTAGGGAAATTAAATAACTAAAGTTGAAACAGTAATCATAAGAAGGAATAAAACACGGAGGGAAGGACGAGAAGGAAAGAAATTGTGTTGGTAATGTTCAATACCAAAGGAAGACCACTAAATAAGAAAAATACGGAAAAAGTTGACCAGGCCAAGCAAGTATGTCCAGATCAGGGGAAAAGAACACACGTTGCTCAAAAACAGAGATAGCGAGTGACGAAAAAAGATCGCGCGTGCCGCAAAAGCGATCGCGCTTCCCTACAGCCTAGGTATTCGTGGCAAACGTATCTGCTCCAGTGACGAATCCCTCAACAATTACACCAATAACCTGACCAGTGCTTTTCTCTCCCGCAACTATCCTGCAGACCTTGTCCACAAACAGATTTCCCGAGCAATACATTCCTCCCCGTCCAACAACAATGTTCCTACCCATAGACCACACAGAAGCATCCCCCTTGTCACCCAATATTATCCTGGCCTCGAAAACATCAACAAATTACTCCGCCAGGGATATGACTTTTCAAGTCAACCCCTGAAATGAGATCATCCCTTGACAAAATTCTCCCCACACCACCCAGAGTTGCCTTTCATCGCCCCCCTAACCTCCGTAACATCCTTGTTAAACCCTACAACATTCCCAGACTACCTTCTCTACCCAGCGGTTCCTACCCCTGTAACCGACCCCGCTGCAAAACCTGCCCCATGCAGCCCCCCACAACCACCTACTCCAGCCCCACTACTGGTAAAACATACACAATTCAAGGCAGGGCTACGTGTGAAACTACACATGTCATTTATCAACTGACATGCCTGCACTGCACAGCCTTTTACATCGGCATGACAACAACTAAACTGGCTGAGCACATGAACGGACACAGACGAACTGTCTGCCTAGGAGATGCCCAATACCCAGTAGCGGAGCATGCCCTCCAGCATAATTCTAGGGACCTACGGACCTGCTACACCGTATGTGCCATTTGGCTTCTCCCACCCAACACCAGTCCCTCTGAACTGCGGAGATGGGAACTTGCACTCCAACACATCCTTTCATCCCGCCATCCCCCTGGACTGAACCTATGTTAAACCACCTCACTCCCATTCACTCTTCAGTCTTCTCCTCTTTCCCTTTCCTCTAGCCATTCACGTGTCTTTTCATCCTACATAGTTGTGTTTATCCTTATACTATATACCTATTTACTTCTGTATGCATCCTCTTTGGTTTGAAGCTGGCACAGTACTTACAGTAGAATATCTTTGGCTTCCCTCTGACAACCATGCCTCCATCCTTGCTACCCTCCCTATTTTCCTTTCCCTGTTGCTTCATAACATAGGTTGTGAGTAACTGAATCTCCTTTCCCTTCTTCCCTTTCTTTCCCCTCTCTCCTCCCCGATGAAGGAACATTTGTTCCGAAAGCTAGGAACGTAAATTTTCAGTTCTGTTTTATGTGTATCTATCGGCTGTACTGAGCTGAGGTAAGTACTGGCCAGCCCCTCTATCTCTTTGTTAGTATTTGTTTCACATCTTTATATGAGATTTTCCATTAATCATTTAAAGAACAACACGCATCAATTAAACAGTCAGAGGAAAACGAAATCTTAAGACAGCCACCAGAACAAGCACAAATAGAACACGAAGTGACACACATGTTAGATATGAAAGAAAAATTTCAGCTGACATATATAGAATACAAAGACACAAATACAGATATTAGACCATTCTTGCATAGACCGCCAAATAACCCACAAGTCGAAACAACAATAAAAACTATCAACACAATCATACACAACAAAATAAATGGAAACACAACTATGGAAGAGTTACAACTACTGGTTTATATAGGAGCACTCACTACACTAAATATACACACTAGGCAGAGATCAGAACCAACCAACACACAGAAGAAACCCACAAAACCAGCATGGCAACACAGGCTACAGATCAGAATAGAAAAACTGAGAAAAGACATCGGATAGCTAACACAATTTATAAGAAATGAAATGTCAGGGGGAAAAAAAAAAACGAAAAAGGTTAGCTAAAATCTCACAACAAGAAGTGATAGAGCAATTAGGTGAAAAGAAGCAGAAATTACAAGCATTGGCCAAACGACTTAGAAGATACAAAAAAAGTGAAAATAGAAGGAAACAAAACCAAACATTCAACACAAATCAAAAGAAATTTTACCAGACAATAGATAACACACACATTAAGATAGACAATCCACCAAACATAACAGACATGGAACACTTCTGGAGCAACATATGGTCAAACCCGGTACAACATAACAGGCATGCACGGTGGATACAAGCAGAAACAGATACATACAAGATGATACCACAAATGCCTGAAGTGATAATTTTGCAACATGAAGTCACCCAAGCAATCAATTCTACTCACAATTGGAAAGCCCGTGGAAAAGATAAAATAGCAAATTTCTGGCTAAAGAAATTCACCTCAACACATTCACATCTGTGTGGATGGATATGTGTGTGTGTGCGCGAGTGTATACCCGTCCTTTTTTCCCCCTAAGGTAAGTCTTTCCGCTCCCGGGATTGGAATGACTCCTTACCCTCTCCCTTAAAACCCACTTCCTTTCGTCTTTCCCTCTCCTTCCCTCTTTCTTGATGAGGCAACAGTTTGTTGCGAAAGCTTGAATTTTGTGTGTATGTATGTGTCTGTTTGTGTTTCTATCGACCTGCCAGCACTTTCGTATGGTAAGTCACATCATCTTTGTTTTTAAATGTAAATTATTTAACAGTTACATTGCAGACCCATACACATTCCCTGATACACCTACACATGGAATAACTTATCTGAAACCTATAGATCAAGCAGACACAGCAAACCCAGCTAAATATCGCCCCATAACATGCCTACCCACAATATACAAAATATTAACTTCAGTCATTACACAGAAATTAATGACACATACAACACAGAACAAAATTATAAATGAAGAACAAAAAGGCTGTTGCAAAGGAGCACGAGGATATAAAGAGCAACTGATAATAGATGCAGAGGTGACATATCAAGCTAAAACTAAACAAAGGTCGCTACACTATGCATACATTGATTACCAAAAAGCTTTTGATAGTGTACCCCATTCATGGTTACTACAAATATTGGAAATATACAAAGTAGATCCTAAATTGATACAGTTCCTAAACATAGTAATGAAAAATTGGAAAACCACAATTAATATCCAAACAAATTCAAATAATATCACATCACAGCCAATACAGATTAAGCGTGGAATATACCAAGGAGACTCATTAAGTCCTTTCTGGTACTGCCCTGCTCTGAACCCACTATCCAACATGCTAAATAATACAAATTATGGATACAATATTACTGGAACATACCCACACAAAATCACACATCTGCTATACATGAATGGTCTACTACTGGCAGCAACAAATCAACAACTCAACCAATTACTAAAGATAACAGAAGTATTCAGCAATGATATAAATATGGCTTTTGGAACAGACAAATGTAAGAAATATAGCATAGTCAAGGGAAAACACACTAAACAAGAAGATTACATATTGGATAACCACAGCGACTGCATAGAAGCGATGGAAAAAACAGATGCCTATAAATATCTAGGATACAGACAAAAAATAGGAATAGATTGTGGTGTCACCGCCAGACACCACACTTGCTAGGTGGTAGCTTAAATCGGCCGCGGTCCATTTAGTACCTGTCGGGCTCGCGTGTCGCCACTGTGTGATCGCAGACCGAGCGCCACCACAAGGCAGGTCTCGAGATACGGACGAGCACTCGCCCCAGTTGTACGGACGACATTGCTAGCAACAATACGGACAAAGCCTTCCTCTCATTTGCCGAGAGACAGTTAGAATAGCCTTCTGCTAAGTCCATGGCTACGACCTAGCAAGGCGCCATTAGCCTTACCTAGTTTGAGAGTGTGGCGTAACTAGCTTGTTACGCCACAAATATTAAAGAAGAACTAAAAGAAAAATATAGACAAAGACTAACAAAAATACTGAAAACAGAATTTACAGCAAGAAACAAGACAAAAGCTATAAATACTTATGCTATACCAATATTGACCTACTCATTTGGAGTAGTGAAATGGAGTAACACAGACCTAGAAGCACTCAATACACTTACACGATCACAATGCCACAAATATAGAATACATCACATACATTCAGCAACTGAAAGATTCACATTAAGCAGAAAGGAAGGAGGAAGGGGATTTATCGACATAAAAAACCTACATTATGGACAGGTAGACAATTTAAGAAAATTCTTTATAGAACGAGCAGAAACTAGCAAAATACACAAAGTAATCACTCATATAAATACATCGACTACACCACGGCAATTTCATAACCACTTCTACAACCCTCTAGATCACATAACATCAACAGATACGAAGAAAGTAAATTGGAAAAAGAAAACACTACATGGCAAGCACCCGTATCATCTAACACAGCCACACATCAATCAAGACGCATCCAACACATGGCTAAGAAAAGGCAATATATACAGTGAGACAGAAGGATTCATGATTGCAATACAGGATCAAACAATAAACACCAGATATTACAGCAAGCATATTATTAAAGATCCCAATACCACAACAGATAAATGCAGACTTTGCAAACAACAAATAGAAACAGTAGATCACATCACAAGCGGATGTACAATACTAGCAAATACAGAATACCCCAGAAGATATGACAATGTAGCAAAAATAATACATCAACAGCTTGCCTTACAACATAAACTTATAAAACAACATGTTCCCACATACAAGTATGCACCACAAAATGTACTGGAGAACGATGAATACAAATTATACTGGAACAGAACCATTATAACAGATAAAACAACACCACATAACAAACCTGACATCATACTCACCAATAAAAAGAAGAAATTAACACAACTAATCGAAATATCCATACCCAATACAACAAATATACAAAAGAAAACAGGAGAAAAAATTGAAAAATACATCCAACTGGCTGAGGAAGTCAAGGACATGTGGCATCAGGATAAAGTTGACATGATACCAATTATACTATCAACTACAGGAGTCATACCACACAATATCCACCAGTACATCAATGCAATACAGCTACATCCAAACTTATATACACAACTACAGAAATCTGTAATTATTGACACTTGTTCAATTACCCAAAAGTTCCTAAACGCAATGTAATGTATACCGTACAGTTAAAAGGAAGTCACGCTTGATCAAGGTCCGCGTCACCTTCCATTTTTAACCATACATAACGTCTGAGACAAGAAAGAAATAATAATAATAAATAATAAAATTATTATTATTATTATTTATATTGCTAAGTAAGTAGAACACTTAAATAAAAAGGTGGATATTTGTGAGTGCAGTCAATGTAAAAAAGAATAGAAAAACATTCCTAGTAAAATTACGTTTCCTTCGGTATTGGAAAATTGTAGATCTGTATACTGAACATAAGGGGGAAAATAGTAAACTGCTTTTCCCAGTAAATTTATTATTGCCAACACTCATGTCCCATGCTTCATTATTCTTTTCTGTAATTAACATTTCTCTCCTTTTGCTCTTTTCATTTACAGACTATAATTACAGAGGCAGTTTATGGTAATGTAGCTCATAACTCAGACATCTGATGCTGTAGCTGCATGAATTACACATTGAATCAAATAACAAATTTAAGTTTCATTTGAAGGTAAACAATTATTTTTACATTTTGTTCAGTTGCCCCCCTCCCACCACACACACACACACACACACACACACACACACACACACACACACACGAGAGAGAGAGAGAGAGAGAGAGAGAGAGAGAGAGAGAGAGAGAGTTGCTTTTCACAATATAGTAGGGTTATCAATAACAAGTACTTCAATACTTTGCGATTCACAGCTTCAGGTGTGTAGTGATACAAATGATTGACCCATGGAAACTGCTTCACTTAAAAAAAAAAAAAAAAAAAAAAAAAAAAAAAAGTTATTTTTTACACTATAATAAAAGTACTTACTTTTATACTGCCTTTGGTCCCAACTATGTAAGCTTCATTTGGAAGAGTTACACGAGCATTTGAACTAAGAACTGCAGTTTTACCACCTTCATATTTTAAAACACAGGCCATGTTCCTGTCACATCCATTTTCATTTAACTCCCCTGCAGCTACAATCTCTTTCGGATGCACAGGTCCAAATATGAATAAAGCAAACTGCAGACAATAAACTCCCAGGTCAAGGATGCTGCCACCCCCAAATTCTCGCAGTCTGAGAACAAGAATTAATTATCAATCAGTTAAATACTTAGTGGCAGAAGTGACTTAAATTATTTCAAAATATAGTAAGTAAAAACAACTCCAAGAGCGGAAATTACTATTGCAGCTGATGTTTAAAGACTTATAAGCTACATTTTAAATGTCTGTTTCTAATGCATCTATTGTTTTATTTACTGATCAAATGCAGAAAGTGATATTTAACACTCAAATCAGGCAGGAGATTAGCATCCATTAACCAACAGCCAAAACAGAAGCAGTTACAGCACAGATGGCAGGTGCACACATAAAGCACTAGGGAGAAATTCAATGACTATTGGACTTTTACAAGCATTTAATCAGCAGGAGCAATAGACAAGAACTATATACACTACCTGCCAAAAAAAGGTGATTTCTCAGAAGGCACAGTTAGATATCAATGCGACTTTGTATATATACACACACACATCATCGCCAGATGTGCAAATGATTAAGAGCTGCAGTTCTCTATGAGAAGTAGAATGGCCACTGGAGTGCATTAGTGTTGTTACCAGACTGGTCGGGCATATAAGTGGCATAAACAGTATCAGATGTTGAGTGATCACTGTGAAGGACACATATGCTGTGTGCTCGTGTGAGAATGTTATGAGCACCTGACAATGTTGGAAATGGTCCACACCGCCGGTCTCCAGTTGGCTGGCTGGTAAAATTTTGTGATATCCAAATTTGTGGCCTGATGTTCAGCTGCATGGGAACATTAAGGAGGTCTGTTCCTTGTCAAGGTTCTGGTTGACCACATCTAAACCCTACAAGGGAAGCTCATCATATTGTGCACCAAGAACATCTTAATTGCTTCACATCTGTGCCTGCCATCCAAGACCATGTAGTGGATTCTCTGCAACATTTTGTGTCATCCTATACGACTGGTCAGATACTAGCCTCAGCCAGACTAGCGCATTACCATCACATGCATAGGCTGTCGTTAAGCCCACAACACAAACAGTTGAGTGTCTGCACCTGGTAGCTGAGTGGTCAGTGCGACAGAATGTCAATCCTAAGGGCCCGGGTTTGATTCCCAGCTGGGTCGGAGATTTTCTCCACTCAGGGACTGGGTGTAGTGTTGTCCTAATCATCATCATTTCATCCCCATCGACGCGCAAGTTGCCGAAGTGGCGTCAAATTGGAAGACTTGCACCCAGTGAACGGTCTATCAGACAGGACGCCCTAGTCATATGACATTTACATTTAACAGCTGAGTATGGAATAGTGCCGTGACTGGAAAGCACAAACTGCTGGTTGATGGTGTCACATTGCATTCAGGGATGAATCGCTGTTTTGCATATCCTTGATGACCATCATCATGAGTATGGTGGCAATCAGGGGAGAGATCCTATTCTTGCAATGTTTCGCAGAGGTACAGCAGTGATACTCCCGGTGTCACAGTGTGGGAAGCCATCTACTATGACTTCTTGTCACAGCTGGTAGTAACTGAAACAACACTGATGGCACAAAGTGTCACAGGCATCCTGTGTCCTCGTGTGTTGCCTCTCCTGTGACAGCATCGTTGTGCCATGCTCATCCACTCATGACGTGTGCTGCTACAATCTGTCTGCATGACATTGAAGTACTCCAGTGGCCAGCAAGATTCACAGATCTATCTCTGATAGAACATGGGTCAGACCAGCATGGATGTCAACTCTCAGTGCCAGTATCCCAGATATCATGGATCACTTACAACAATTGCTGGCCAGCTTGCCTGAGGAAAGAATATGACTTTATGAGCTCTTCCCAACTGAATCACAGCATGCGCCCCGGACAGAGGGGGTACTCTATTCTTTCACACATCCTCTCAACCCATGAAGTTTCATTGCCTCCTCCCCTTCTGGGTGCTTCACTTTTCTTTGATGGGCAGTGTATACGTATGCAAAATCACTCCAAAATCTTATAATCTCGAGAAATAATTGCAGTGAGAGATATCATTATTAAAGGAATGATACAATGAACCTGTGAATATTAAAGGTAGATGCATGCTCTGCAACACAAATGAGGATATTGTTCTCTGTTACACTGCACTGTTAATTTGCTGTCTTTCTTCTAGCACCATTGTTTCACAATTTTGCATATGAGAGAACAACTTCTGTAAATTGTGGGGGGTTCCTGCTATTTACATTTTTTACCCTTACAGTGTTGTCTATTTCTACTCTTTTTTTCCCCCTCCCTCTTCCTCCTCATCCATGCATAACCATGTGGGCTGTGACTCTCCTCTTCCATAATCAAAGCTTGTGTTTTCTATCTTTCACATTTATGTAAGTATGTTCCCTTTCCTGATTTGAGTCTTGCCTTGTCTCCATTAGTAATCTCATTCACTCCTTCCATCACCTCTTACTCAGAACTGCCAGAGGGAGCATTTAGTTTTCAAATGTCATCTGATGCAAATGTTTTACCATTGATCTTCCCATCATCTTGTTCCCATATGTCTCTCCTCACCTGAGAAAGGAAGACGTAGTACACTGCATCAATAACAATGTCATGAGATGGAACATAACATGAATTGGACATGAAAGCAGCAGTGTACCGACACTGCCAGTGTTCTTTCCAAAGAAATCATCCCAACATTCTCCTTCAAGTGACCTTTGGGAACAATAAATTTAGCTGTTTGTATACAAATTTTAACCCAGATCTATCAAGAGGTGTTCAGTACCTTACCCATGGTATCATCACATTCAGTTCTGTGGGATTTTTCTGTACAAACCATAATCAGCCTCTCTGGTAATGCATTAGTGCATGACTCTTTGGTAGAACAATTTCGCATTTGCAAATAAAAACCAGATATTCAGCAGTATTTACTTGTCTTGCCAACTGGTTTTGTTGCTCACAAAACATTCTTAACACAATAAGTTACTGTTCTCATAAAAGACAATAGCGTGCTGGCGAACAACTTTGGAAAAAGATGGTCAAAATATGTTGTCATAAACAAAAGGACAAAAGTTAACTTTGGCAATGAAACCAAAACACAGTGAAAACCATAAAAATAAAGAGTTAAATTTAAAGAGAGATTTGTACACAATATTAAAACCAAACCATGAAAACCTGAAAATCGAGAAAGGAGAAATGCACAATACAGGGTCTAACAAAAAGGTATGGCCAGACTTCCATAAAACATTTCTGATACATAGAGGTAAAAAATATGTTACATGAACATGGGTATGGAAATGCTTTATGTCAATGTTAGAGCTCAGTTTCTATAACTCCTCATCATATTACTCAAGGGAAACACACAAGAGAAGAATGTATTAGCACATTATGAAACACCTTCCTAAAGGAAATGTTCAGTGTTGAATGAACTGCTCACAGAAGTGTACCCGTGCACTAAAATCACTGGTGACACTGCCTGAAAATGCTGTACATGGTATGGATACAGCAGGGGGACAGGGGAGGCGGGTTGAGTGAAAGTGGTAAGTGTAGCCATATGATAGAGAGAATTTAGTGACGTTATTGTGAGAGGGATCCTACTAAGCTAAGTTTTATCATTTCAAATTAAATTGGTGACTTGTAACACGTGATTATTTATCTCATAGGTTTTGAACTGATTTAGTTTTTAAATTTTGTTTGAAAAGAGGAGGACATGGGCTGTGTTCTTTCAAGTAGCTCCTCTCTTGTTGCTGGACAAAGGGACTCTTTGCCCCAAAGCTAGGAAGAAGAAGGGTGATTAGGATGCAAGTTATACAATATGTAAAACATTTACTAATTTTTGCAAATAAGCCCCAATAAACACACATAAGTATCCAATGAAGAATTGCTTCAATTTGGCTCATGAAAATTAATTGAAGGGATGGAAAGCAACTTTTTCAATAAGTATTCTTTATGAAATCCACATCACTCTTTGATCAAAAGTACTCACACACCTAACAGCAAGTGTTAATTTGGGGTGTGTCCACACTTCACCTTTATGACAGCTTGAACTCTTCTGGGGACACTTTCAACGAGGTGTCAAAGTCTTTGGAGGATAATGACAGCCCATTCTTCCTCAAGTACTCAAACAAGAGTAGAGAGTGATCTTAGAGGATGCAGGGATCTGAGTGAAGCCAAGTACTTAAACAAGAGTAGAGAGTGATGTTAGAGGATGCGGGGCTCTGAGTGAAGCCAATGTCCTCATCCCAATTCCTCTTGGTACAGGTTGGGACTCTAAGCCTGGGATCTGGTGTGAAGCTGATGTTCTAACTCATCCCAAAGATGCTCCACTGGACTCAGGTCAGCACTCTCTGATCAGGCTGGTCCATTTGAGGAAAGTTACTGTCCACAAACCATTGCTTCACAAATGCTGCTTTATGTCAGCGTGAATTCTCATACCGATATAAACAATCATTGTCTCTGAACTGTTCCTCTACTGAAAGCAGAACATAATGCTGTAAAATGTGTTCATATTCTTCTGCATTTAGCAGTTTCTTAAGTGCAATAAAGGTTTGACCTTAATCATGAAAAACACCCCCATATTCCATAAAATCTTCTCAGTTTTCAAGCCACATCAATTCGAATAAAATTCTCACGCTTTTGATAGCCATCTCTGCTGTTGTCAGGAATAAATGCAGTGATTGCTGGGGCTGGCACAGTTTTCCGCTTATATAGCCATAATGGGAGCCTCTGGCACCAATTAGAGATGGCCAAAATGAGTCGTGCATGGAAGCTGATTGTGCAGCTCGTAGCAGCACTGGCCTGCCATGGGACCGAGTGACTTCAGGTGATGCAAGGGGCCGGTGCCCCATTTAAAACTGCTGCTCTCTCCCTACTACAAGTGTCAAGCATTCATCTTCGTTGCTTCCTTTCAGCATCCAAAGCCTGCCCCCCTGAGTGTGTATCCTGGTCTCTGCTAAAATTGTAGCTGTTCATTCTAATCTCCACTGCCTCTTTTATAACAGAATCCCAATATGTTGATGCATGAGCCATGACTCTTGTGCTTCCAACTATATTTTGTGTCTGTTTTACAAGCTATGGCCAACTTGTCAAGCTCCCTTCGTTTAATATGTCGCTTGTGCTCAGTACAACACACTTCAACTGTGCAAACTGTCTGACCTACATAAATGCTGCTGCATCGCAAGGGACACCATACACACTGGGCATATGAAGAGCTATGTCATCTTTAATCGGGTGCAGCATATCTCTTATCCTGGTGGAGAGCTGAAACACTGGTTTTAGTCAATGTCTTTGCAGTAAACAAACTTGCTGCCCCTTGCACAGTATGGCAGAAAAGCAGCCGGCTTGGCCTCTTTTGCTGATTCACAAGGAGTCCTCCTCTGGTGGCAGCAAAGCATTTCCAATGTCTCTTTTGCTATAATCATTCTCTTTGAACATGTCTCTCATGTGTTGCAATTCAGACTGCTCTGTGTATTAATATGTTCATGAATGATTTCTTGCGTTCAGCATGGTGAAAACTACTGGCATTCAAGTATCGGTCAGTGTGCATAGGTTTCCCAAACACTGAGCGACCAAGCTGGCCTCCTGCCTTCCACTCAACTAAACGGTAGCCTGCTATCTTTCTCCATCTCAATTGTAAGTTTAATGTTGGGATGGACACTGGTCATGTGATCGATGAACTGCTGCAATGTATTTTCACCATGAGGTCCTATCAGGAAGGTATCGAAAGGAAGCAACAACAAATGTTTGATGCTTGTAGCAGGGTGGGTGTAGCAGTTTCGAACATGGCGCTTGCCTCTCGCACCACCTGACATCACTTGGTTCCGTGACAGGCCAAAGCTGCTACACTCTACTCAACCAACTTCCATACACTTACCATTTCAGCCTCTGTTTCTGTGCCACATACCACTGTTGTGGCTATATAAGCAGAAAACTATGCCAGCCCCAGCGGACAGTGGTTTTACTCCTGACACAGGTGATGGAGATGTCTATCAAATGATAAAGAATTTTATTCAAATTGATGCAGCTTGAAAACTGAGAAGATTTTATTAAAAAATGCCGCGGACACATACCCCCATATGTAACACTTACTTCACCACACAGGACAGCATGTAACTTTCTCCAGGCATTTGCCAACCCAAACCCTTAGACTGGAGATTTTTTTAAAACCATTCTCGGCAATGCTCAACAATGTGGTACACAAGGTCTGCCTAGTGTTGGATTGGCTGTGGTTTTTCCTTTGCATTTCCCCCTCACAATCACATCACCAACAGTGGATTTGAGTAGCAGGAGAACAGTTGAAATGTCACAGATGGATTAGTTGCTTAGGTGGCATCCGATGACTAGTCCACATTGGAAGTCACTGAGCACTCTTTTCTAACAACATAATACTCCTTGTCTCCTTTCATACTACCAGATCTACCTTACACAAGCGTGTCCAGATACTTTTGATCGGATAGTACATATAACCCAAATGGTGAAAGGTTAACAATGGAAGTGGCATGGAGAGGGCATATGTAAAAATTACAAAACTGAACCGATAATTCTGGGAAGAACACAAACCAAATTAAGGTTAATGGCCTGGCTTTTAAAGATGAGTATGGTTTGACCTTTGCAGACATGTTTGCAGTACTCCCAGGAAATGTAACAGAAGCACTTACTCAAATCTTTAGGAAGAATAAGGAACTTCAGACAAAAAAGCGTAACAAACATTAGTAATGCACAAAAATAAGATGGTAAATAGGTAAAGTAGAATAAGTTAGTAATTTTAAATATCTTGCACAGAATCCACACAGCAGAATGGAACTACAAAAATTTGCAATACATTTACGAATTACTACAATGGAAAGAGCATATGATTCAACAAAAAATATAACAAGAAATGCCTGTCTATAAAAACAAAATTTAAACAATGTACCACAGAGGTAAACCAGAATTTAAATGCTTAACAATGAACTAAAAGCTGAGCAGGTTACAGTTGCTTTAAAGACATTATTTGGGTTGGGGAGGGGAGGGGGAGGTGCTACACAAACTACAGATTTTCCTTTCCCCACTATCGAATTTTAGTCCCTGCATCAAAATTATATTTTCCACTACCTTAATTATCTGAATTACTTCTTTTATTGCCTCACACATTCTTTCAATTTTTTGTCACCTGTGGTGCTAGTTCATAAAAAAACTTACTACTGTGGTGGGTGTTAGCTTTGTTCCTATCTAGGCTATGATAATGCATTCAATGTGCTGTTCATGTTAGCTTACTCGCATTCCTATTTTCTTACTCATCATTACACCTGCTCCTGTATTACCACTGCACTGAGAAATAACCAACAGAAGAGTAGCATGACTCACACAAGCCAGCTTAGACGAAGATAAATTTGGATTCTAGAGGAATGTAGGACCGTCCACGGTAATACAACAAACCTAATGACTTATCTTAGGAGATAGAGAAACCTACATTTATAGCATTTTATGTGGAGGAAGGCAGAGAAGCAGAAGCCTTAAAAAATCTTGTCTGAAATACACACTACAAAATTCTGTTATCATGGCAGTTGTATCCCAGTGTTATTCAACCTGTTCATAAAGCAAGCAACAAAGGAAACCAAGGATAAGTTTAGAAAAGGAATTAAAGTTATAGGAGAAGAAATAAAAACAGGGAAGCATGATAGGACTACTCTTGTTCTCAATAAACATAAACGATCTGATGGACAGGGCGAGCAGCAATCTGTTACTGTTTGCTGATGATTCAGTAATATTCAGGAAAGCGATTGTAGAAGGATGCAGAATGGCAGACAGGATTTCTATTTGGTATGATAAATAGCAGCTTGCTCTAAATACAGAAAAATTTAAGTTAATACAGATGAGTAGGAAAAACAATGCTTTAATGTTCAAACGCAATATTAGTGGTATGGTGCTCAATACAGTCATGTTGATGAAATATCTATGTGTAATGCTGCAAAGTGATATGAAATGGAATGAGTATGTAAGGATAGAAAGTGAATGGTTGACTTATGGTTATTAGGATAGTTTTAGGAGAGCAGCTCTTTTACATTGGAGGCTGTGTACAGGACATCTTGTGCAACCCTTTCCTGAATACAGCTTAAGTGTTTGCCATCCACATCAGGTTAGATTACAGGGATCATTTGAGCAATTCGCAGGCATGCTGCTAGATTTGTTAACACTAGGTTCAATCAACACGCGATTGTGATGAAGATGCTTCATGAACTCAGATAGGAATCTATGGAGAGAAGGTGGCACTCTCTTCGTGAAACACTGGGAAAATTTGAAAACAGGCATTTACAGCTGACTGCAGAGTGAGTCTGCTGCTGCCATTGTACATTTTGCCTATGGACTGTTAAGATGAGAAGAGAAATCGGAGCTTATATGAAGGCATATAGTCAGTTGTTCTTCACTCGCTCCATTTGCAAACGGAATAGGAAAGAAAAAGACTAGTCGTGGTACACAGTACCCTCCGCCACACACCACACAGTGGCTTGTGGAGTATGTATGTATGTGTAGGTATTATGAACAAAACAAAAGTAAAAGAAGAGTAACAACTGTAGTTTACTCAAATCAGGTGATGCTGAAAGAAATACATTAGGAAATGTGGCACTAAAAGCAGAAGAAGAAGTAGTACAATTATGGTAGACTGTGGAGAGGGGTTGCATTGGGTGTGTTGAGAGAGAGGGAAAAATAGGTGGGGAGCAGGAGATAGGGTCAGAGAAGGGTGGCTGATAGCTCACGGGCTGTAGAGACAAAAAAACCTGAGATGAGATGACAGGCAGCATAAAATAGCTAGAGGACAAATGCAAGGCAGTAGAGGGATGCATCAGTAGGGGAAAGAGAGATGCCGCATACAAGAAAATTAAAGAGATTTCCAGAGGAAAAGGAGCAGCTGTATGAATATTAAGTTTGTAGATGGCAAGCACGTACTAAGCAAGAGGAGGCATATAGGAAGTTGTTCTTCCCTCACTCTATTTGCAAGTGGAACAGGAAAGGAAATGACTAGTAGACAAGGTACTCTCCACCATGCACCATATGGTGGCTTGCATAGTGTGTATCTACATGTAGATGAAAGAGAAAGGTTGAAGGAGCATACAGAAGGCTATACAAAGGAAATGAAATTAAAGACTTTTTATGGAAAGAGAAGAGGAATTAGATGAATACAAGATGAAGATAATTATGGTACTCTGAGAAGAATCTGACATAGCTCTGAAGGACCTAAGTTGGAACAAGGCCCTTGAAGTAGATGACATCCCTTATAACTACTAAGATACTTGAGAGAGCCGGCCATGACCGAACTATTTCACATTGTGTGTAAAGCATACGAAAGAGGCGAAATACCTTCAGACATCAAGAGCAATAAAATAATTGTAATTAGAAAGAAGGCACATGGTGACATGTGGATATTTCTGAACTATCAATTTAAAAAGGTATGGTCACAAAATACTGGCACAAATGATTTACAGAAGAATAAAAATACTGCTAGAAGCCAACTTCAGGAAAATCTGTTTAAGTTGCAGAGAAATGTAGAAACACATGAGGCCATGTTGACCTACCTAGGAAAATGGGTTAAAGAAAGGTAGATCTATGTTTATAGCATTTGTAGAATGAGAGAAATGCTTTTGACAATGTTGACTGAAATAACTGTTTTGAAATACAGAAGGTAGCAGGGATATAAAACAGTAAGCAAAAAATTATTTACAATTTGTACAGAAACCAGAGTGCAACCTCCACAATATCCTAGGTCATTCCTATGCCACTCCCTCTCTCAATCTCCTGCCACAGGGATCATACCCCTGTGGAAGACCCAGATGCAAAATCTGCCCAATCCACCCACTCAGCACCACTTACTCCAGTCCTGTCACAGGCTTATCCTACCCCATCAGAGCCTGGGCCACTTGTAAATGCTGCCATGTTATATAACCAGATCTGCTGCAACCAATACACAGCATTTTACATTGATATGACAACCAACCAGCTGTCAACTAAAATGAATGGCCACTGTCAAACTGTTGCCAAAAACAAGATGGACCACGCAGTAGCACATCCTGCAGCAGAGAACAATATGCAGTATTTCAATGGCTGTTTCACAACCCTTGCCATCTGGATCCTTCCCAACACCACCATCAGCTTTTCTGAGCTGCGAAGATGGGAGATATCCTTTGCTCCCGCACGGATGTGAAATGTGGACAATAAGCAGTTCACACAAGAAGAGAATTTGAAGTTTTTGAAAGGTGTTGCCAGAGAAGAATGCTGAAGATTATATAGGTAGATGAAGTAGCTAGTGAGGAGAAACTGAATGAAACTGAGGAAAAATTAAATTCATGACTGCTCAACTAATAGAAGGGATGGGTTGAAGAGATGCATCCTGAGGTATCAAGAAGTAATCAATTCGGTAATGGAGGCGAGTGTGAAGTGTAAAGATTGTACAGGCCGACCAAGAGATGGGCATTAGAATCTCCCAAAAGTAGGAAAGGTTTAGCGAGTTGATCAATCAGTGCTGCTAAAACATTCAAGGGTACTGCACCATCTGGAGGAAGATATACATTGCAGACAGTTATTTTCTGCGTCGTCCTTATTCTGACAGCCACAGCTTCAAGAGTGGTTTGAAGGGGCACATGTCCATTACAGACTGAGTTTAGGACAAAAACGCGAACTCCACCTGACACTCGATTATAGTCGCTACAGTTCGTGGAATATCCCTTATAGCCGTGGGGGGTAGGTGTCCGCATTGCTGGGAACCAGGTTTCCTGGAGAGCAAATCAGATAGCAGGTGTCAAACTTAACAGTTGCTGTGGAAAAACTGCCACAATTCCACTGGAGAAAGACATCGTGAGACTGGGAAGGCATGGAACATTGAATGAGGCAGTTTACACCTCAGAGTCACCTGCTTCCACCGATTTATTTCCTGAGCAGTCTATATCCATTGTGTCTGAGGTTCTGCCGGGATCTAGGTCCTCAGCGGATGCCAAAATCTCCATCCCATCCTCAGCCGCAGAGCTTGTAGGTAGCGGTGGTGTAGGAGCCACCGCAATTTCCTTGGTCTCAGGAGTTTTGTTTTGGATTTCTCTCACTGCTCCTTGGGTTTCCCTGGCTGGGAATACTTCACTGGCTCAGTCTCCAGGACCGAGGATGAGTGTGAAGCCATATGACCGGCTGCTTTTGGACTCTTCAGCCACTGGTGGGTGTCGTCTTTTCCACTAGAAGAAACCTGGGAAGGGAGTGACCCAAGGGACCCCTTCCTAGTGAGAGAAGCCGAAGAAGACTTACACTCCTTCCGGCTTAGAAGTGGGGACGGATGTCCGTGATGGTTGGGGAAAGGGGGGGGGGGTATTGCTCCTGAAGTAGGTGGTGCAGGAGCAACAGGAAGAGAAATGCCCCCACCATCAAGGGGGCAGATGTAGTCTTTCGACTCTGAGAGGTGACCTGGGTTGGCAGAGCTGAAGGTGCCAGAACTGTTGTGGCAGCAGCATAAGACAATGTCAGGCACAGGATGCAGGCATTCAAATTTTCTCTTAGCCTCAGTGCAGGTCAGTCTGTCCAGGGTCTTGTACTCCATCATTTTCCTTTCTTTCTGGAGAATCCTGGAGTCAGGCGAGCAAGGCGAATGATGCTCTCCGCAGTTGACACAGATGAGAGGCGGGGAACATGTAGTATTGGGATGTGATGGGCATTCAAAATCTTGGCACGTGACACTGGAAGTACACCGGGAAGACATATGGCCGAACTTCCAGCACTTAAAGCACCGCATCAGGGGAGGGATATAGGGCTTTACATCACACCGGTAGACCATCACCTTGACCTTCTCGGGCAAAACATCGCATTGGTATGATAGCAATAGTTTGGCGGCTTCTGGATACAGGCTCTGAACTGGGATAGTGTAAAAGGTGCCAGTGGCCAAATGGATACCATGAAGGTAGATTGTACTGAGACTGTGGAAGATGGATGGACATGTAGATGCATAACAAAACACCCATAATCTAGTTTCAAAAGGACAAGGTATCAGTAGAAACGGAGGAGGGTGATCCAATCTGCTCCACAGGAAGAACCACAGAGGTCATCTACACCACAGAGGGACTGGTACAGCAGGTGACCAGGTAAGACATGAGGGAGGACCAAGAAAGTTTCCTATAAAGCATGAGCTCCTGGAATTTCAAAGTTTCAAGGAACGGAAGAGTAATAGGCCCAAGACATAAAGACGGTGGAAGAGAAATCCTTTGTGCGACCAGAAATTCATACATAATGATTTTGTCAGTGGAAAAGCAAAAGCCATTGTCGATGCTTCACAAGTAAAGACGATCAAGACAACACTGAAGACAAGTCCATGGAGAACTGCAATAGATAGCACAATCATCAATGGGAAAGGGGGCCAGAGGTGCCCGGTGGGAGACAGGCCATAATAGGGTTAATAGTGACAGCAAAGACAACGATGCTCAGGACAGAACCCTGAGGTACACTGTTTCCACAGATAAAGCAGTCCAACAAGGCAGAACCCACACGTACCTTGAAAACCCAGTCTTTTAAAAATTCCTGATGGAAACAGGGCAGGCGGCCTCGGAAGCCCCATGTGTACAGAGTATGGAGGGTACCACACCTCCAGCAGGTGTCACAGGCTTTCTGCAAATCAAAACGCACAGCCACAGTCTGGTATTTCTGCAGAAAACCTTTAATGACATGACTTGACAAAGTGATGTGATGGTCAACTCCAGAACAGCACTCTCACAATCCACACTGTGCAGTGGTTAGTAAACTGCAAGACTTGAGCCACCATATCAGCCGGGCATGAATCATATGTTCCATCACTTTGCAAACACAGCTGATGAGACTATGGGGCGACATCTAGAAGGAAGGTGTTTGTTCTTACTGGGCTTACGTATGGTTACGACAGCGGCTTCATGCCAGAGTCTGGGGAGCGTGCCCTCTTCCCAGATGCGACTGTACGTATGAAGGAGAAAGTGCTTGCCCACAATAGAATGGTGCTACAACACGTGAGCGTGAGCATCATCCGAGACTGGGGTGGAGGATTGGGATGAAGTAAGAAAATTATCTAGCTCCCTCATAGTAAAAGTGTCGTAGCAGCACTCACGATTCTGAGAAGAGAAGGGTATCGCCCAAGCTGCCTCCGCTCATTTTCGATGGAGGAAGACAGGGTGATAGTGGGTGGAGCTCGAAATCTCTGCAAAATAGCGGCCCAAGGTGTTGGAAATAGCAGTAGGGTCCACATCATCCGCTACAGTCAGGTCGGCAATTGGGGAATGGATCTCGATCCCAGTGAGTCGTTGGAGGTTGACCCACATGACGCAAGTGGAACTGTTAAACGAACTAGTAAATGAAATCCAGCTAGCTTTTTTGTTATCCTGAAGAACATGACAACACTGCACACACAACTGTTTACAACAAATACAGTTTGCCATGATAGAACAATGGTTAAAAATGCAGAGAGCATGTCTCCATGTCACGGCATGCCTCAGTCCACCAAGAGACGGGATATGGTGTGGTAAAGATGAAGTGCAGGGAATGGAATGTTCTGTGGCAGTAAGGTAAGGTATTCTAGCTGGTAAGGTATTCTAAGGTATTCTAACTGATCATCACAAATGGGGGAAAGTTGTTTGTCGCAGAGGCCAGTGAGGAGCAAAGCCTCCAATTGGCCTTGAAAAGCTGCCATTTGGGTTTGCACATAAGTGAGTAGGATTCAGCAAACTGATAGCACAAAGGAAAAGATCTCTCGAGTATGTGTCAGAGGGAATGGACCTCTCAAGATGATGGGCAAGCTGGGCAGTGCAGAAGGAGAGGTCCAAAAAGAAATAGGTGTGCTAGGAGTCTGAATGGGAACATGGGTGTTCCAGTGTTAAGGCAGATGAGAAGGTCAGCCAAGAGGACATCTCTCTGACAGGTTCTGGGAGAGCCCCAGAGGGGGGAAGGTGCACATTTAAGTCACTGAGCACCAAGAAGGGGTCAGGGAGTTGCTCAACAAGCTGGAAGAAGTCTGCCCTGGTAACAACAAATGACAGAAAAATTTAAATGGTACAAAGGGAATTGGTGAAGTGGGAAGGACAATGTGGACTGCAAGAGATTGCAGCCAGGTGTTCAGGGAGAATGTTAGACTATGAATGTCATACCAAATGAGATGGAATTCCATCCGCGGGTGGAAGGTCAAAGCGGACCGGAAAGAAATGTGAGAGATCAAAGCAGTTGGAAGGATACAATTTTGTTTCTTGGAGGCAGAGAACAAGTGGATTTTGCGATTCCAAGAGCAGCTGTAATTCCTCCTTATTGTACTGAAGGCCACGAATGTTCCATTGGAGAAGAGTCACGACAAGGAAAGAGGAGGAGAGAGAAAAGGAAGGGGTATCATCTTGACAGGTGCTAAGTGCCTGCCTCCGAAGATTCTCTGCTACAGGGAGCAGAGGCTGGAAGATCCTGTTCCATGAGATCTATGGAGGCATCACAGTTCTCCTTTGGTTGGTTTGCGGAGTCCAGGGCAGGAAAATGGTTGTTGGTGCATAATGGCAACACAGAGGCCAACTGGGTGAGGGTATCACGTGGCAACATTGTTGAAAAGGATCTTCGAGTTGGTGAAGGAGAAGACAGTTTGCCCTTGTTTTTTTACTTCTTGCAGCCTTTGTGGCTGGCAGATAATGATTTAGTTGTTTGCTAGCTGGAGGGATGTAAAAAGTCTTCGCTGGAGTATTTCTTCTGCCCTTTCTGGCCTGCCAGTTGTGTAGCAGGTGATTTTGCTGTGAGGCAAACATTTGGTGGCTTGTTGCGCAGCTGGAGGAGAAGGAGATGTGGATGCTACCACGACAATGAGCAACTTTTCAACCATGGTGTTGAATGCATGGTCATGTCCTTCGTGGAGTGATATGTAGCAAGAATAGTACTGTAAGTCCTGGATGGTAAAACACAGGGTTTCCGACCAGCTAATAACTTCAGAGTGACAGGGTAAGGCACTTTTCCTTCACACAGATCTCCCGGATGGCCCACACATTGAGATATATGGGCAATCTCTGGAGCAGGCTGGACAGCACGTCAAGTCCGGACAGTGATAACTTCATAGCCTGCTTTGATCTTTGATGGAAGCACTACTCTATCAAATGTGAGAAAAAGAGTGAGTGACGGCACTAAGGCTGCATCTACCTTATTCATCATCTAATGGATTGCAATGATGCCCTGATCAGACAGGTAAGTTTAAATTTCCGCTTTGGTCAGACCATCGAGCAGCCTAGTGTAAATAACACCACACGAAGAATTCAGCTTTCAATGGGCCTCAACACTAACAGGACAGCCGTGGAAGAGTGAAGCTGCAACAGACGATGGACTTGAAAATCACATTTGGTCTCTAGAAGCGAGAACAGGATTTCACAGGGCCTGCAACTGCATCAACACCTTCATAAATAATACACAGATTAACAGTAGTGAAGGACTGACCACCTCTGGAACATAATACCGCAAGGAATGCAGCTGGGAGAGTCTTTGAATCTTTAGCCTCATTCCGTTTACATTACGAGACATAGACTGAGATGGTGATTGGCTCATTGTGAAAAAATCCCCCATGATTGCCAGTGTCTCCGACGGGGCACTCATTCCAGCTGGCGGGGGTAGGGCACTCTCAAAGAGGGCTCAACCACCTTAGGTGATTGTTCACACCTCAACCACCTTAGGTGATTGTTCACACCTCAGGTCACATCTCCCAAACTCCTGAGAGAGGGGCAATTGGGAAGATAACAGCTCCAGCAGTCACCCTTCCCTGGGTCTGGCCTGTACCAAGGGTGTGTGCGAACCATACCTGCTGACCTGCGACTGGTGTTAAATGCATGAGCCAGCCTTCAGGTGTGCACAGGGAGGGAGAAGAAACAAAGAGAAATGTCAAACACTGAGGGGGAGGCGATGGAGAACGAAGAAAGCAAGAAAAGCGGATGAGGGACTATACCAATGCTGGGCTATTGAAACTGTAACATGTATTCCCAAAAATATCCAAGACATTTTCCCCAACTCCAAGGGAGGGGAAAAGAATACAAGGAGTAGCGACAGGCAGCATGGGAAGGGAAGAGGTTCTGCAAAGGCTAGCACCCTGTGGTAGCCAAGCCTGAACTCCCCCAAGAGTGGTGAGCCCCTTGTGGGGAGAGATAGAGAGCTTGCATAAAACCACCATTCAGACTGTAGATGATGACGACAACGATGATGACAACAAACAACAGCACTCCAAACAAAGCATTATGTAATATTAAACAGAACATTGTGATATATTTATACAAATGCATAGTAAAAATCTGTTTAATATGAAGATTGGAGTTACGTGTGATTTACATCCACAATTCCAAATACTCTGATGAGTATAGGAGTGTCTACTGAAACATTCCTGTACTTAGTTTCTGAATTCCTGGGGAATTCAATTTCCAGCCTCATGCCTGCACATACCCTTATTTTAACCTGTTGCATAAAAATGTAAAATTGCCTAGATTACGATGCACAGTCTATCTTCTTTCTGTGTAGTGATTAATTCGAGGACTGATGTCAGTAGATCTCCACTCCACACATCTTTCCAGTTTCCTCCATTTCTCCATAGGTCCTACATCCCACATATTTCAAAATTTGGCCTATCTGCCTTACTTGTGGTCTTCCTTTAGATTTCTTTCCACTAACAAATCCCTCTATTATTGCATTGTTGTATTCAGGAGTCCCTCATGCCTCATCAGATAGCAAGTCTGAAAACTGACTTCCCTAGGCTTCTCTTCTCACCCCTTCTTTTAAGGAGCTCTCTGTTTGTAAAAATGTTCATTTACTTTAACTAGAGCATGCATATAACACATCTTAAATGATGATGTTTTTTCTCTATATGGAAATTATTTTTACTTCTGTATTGCGATTATAATTGCTTTCAGTATAGTAAATGTTACGGCAGCTCTGGGCTGCTGAGTGCGCGCGCGTGTGTGCGTGTTTGCAATTACACTAGAAAAAGGGAGTAGCTTGAAGACCTGCAATCTCTGTGCTGTTACATGCACCTACGCAAAAATAATATAAAAAAAACTTTTGAATTTGCTCTTTCTTAAAAACTTTATGTCATGTCATTGCATTAAAATGTCACATTTTTGACATACGACAGAATGTGGAGCTGGTATGTTGTCCCATATTAAGCTTCTTAAAACAATGGTTGATATTTTTTAAAAATAGAAAAACTAACTTCACTTTTCACATATTGTTGAATTTTACTGCCATTTACTACAGCAGCAGCAGCAGCAGCAGCAGCAGCAGGAGTAGGAGTAGGAGCAATAGTAGTAGTTTTATTCACCCGTATTCAACTTTTTCCTGGTACACAAGTATCAGTAACACATGCCACATGAGCATTCCATATCATGTATGTTGTGAGTCATCTTAACTTTCTTTTTCCAGAAGCTCTTGCATGTATTTCCATAAAACGTATTTTAGCTAAACACTTAATTCATTTACTTTTCTAAAACAATATAAATTTGCAATTGATGCAATCGAGACACATCTAATGGAAACACACATTTTATATATACTCAAAGTTCTGTATCTATATCAAACAACTTTGCAGCTTGTAATTCTTTGGCACAGTCAGTATAGTATGTTTATATCGTTGGGAGAAGAGGAAGAAGTGAAACTGAATATGAAAGGTAAATTTGAACTAGTTCTGTTACAAAGTATGTTACCAAAGTTCAACATTGTATATCCTGTGCCCTAGAACAAGTGGAGAACTTTTCAATGAAATTAAATGTTATGCCTGTTGTGCAGTAATAAACAAAACAAGAGTACTGAGTCAAGTTAAAGGTTGGTATTAACACAAGCAATGGACAGCAGGGTGACTGGATTTAAATGCACTGACATAACAGTTATATTGCTGCAAACTCACTAAAATTTAAATTATTGCTATGAATGTGTTTCACGGCACCCTGGCAATCTGAGTTGTGGCCTTATGTATAAATGGTATTGTTCACAAACAACTGAGGTAAGTTATGTAGGTCTTCAAGTCACATGGTAAGTACTGTAAGACACCAACGGAGAAGGTCACCACTCTAAAGTAAAAAATGGCAATGGGAGCAATTAACAAGTCAAACACAATGAAATGAAAAAGAAAAGAAGAATGTATAACTAAAGAAACTTCACACTAGAATCAAAAAATTGACACTGGAGGAGATTCTCAATAAAAGACAATATATGACACTAGAAGACTCAACATATGGAGGATGGGTGAATCAAATGCATAAATGCAAAACAGTGGGAAAATAATGACAGGAACAAGGCAGAAAGGACTGAGGCTGTGACATCAAGACAGACGGCTATAGCAAAGCTTCATTTAACCTAGACCAAGGTAGTTATTGGGAAGTAAGTATGTGCTAATAACCAAGTTCCCATACAGGAAGTTTTGAAGTAGCGATTACCTGGGTTTTCCCCACATACCTCTATAATAAGTAGTTTCTTCTCCCCCATTTATACTTTTTACCTTCATTTTCTCAATTTTTGTGTATCATATTTGTTTATTTCTATTGTAATGTATTGTATTGTATATTTATTGGTCCCGCGAATCATACACTGTACAGGGGTACATAATGATATAGGACAAGTCAAATAATTTGCAATAAAGTGTAACAGAAAAAACTGTTGTATGGTTTTCAGTATATAGCAATATAACATATGGGAATAACATTTCACAAATACACAAATAAATTTTACACGCACACATTTCATACCTTTGGCCTTGATTATACAGACACACACATACATGTAATAGACCACATATAATACACTGATAAATCTACATGTACACATTTTGGCCTTAATTGTATAAACTAAATTTTTCGCATATTTAAATTGTAGATAAAAATTCATCAACACTATAGCAGCAATTCTGTAGCAAGTAGTCACTCACTGCAGTTTTGAATTTATGCATGCCAGTTATTGCCCTAATTTCTTTAGGTAGTTTGTTATACAGTTTTTTTCCTGCTTGCAAGGGTCCTTTTTGTTTTAGTGTTGTATGTGAAAACTGCATATGTAAATCTTGATTATTCCTTGTGTTGTATGAATGGATATTTTGGTTTTTTGGAGCAATCTTGCTATTTTCATCTACGATTTTTCTTATAAACATTATTGTTTCTAGGATATATAGGCATGGTAATGGAAGAATATGAAGCTTTTTAAATGAGGGTTTGCATGAAGATCGAGGTGCTGAGCCTTCCATGGCTCTTATAATTCTTTTTTGTGCAATAAAACAGCTTTTGCTGGGTGGTGAATTTCCCCAGCAAATTAAACCATATTTTAGTAGTGATTCTGCTTGGGCATAGTACACATTTCTTATGGCTTGCATAGATGTGCATCCAGCAAGAATTTTTATACTATAGCAAATAGTATTTAATTTACTACATAGGTGTTGTTTGTGTTTCTGGCATCTTAGGTCATCTTGGATCCAAACTCCCAAAAATTTGGTGCTATTTACAATTTCAAGTCTTTTGCCTGACAGTTCTGTGGTTGTATTTAAAGGCTGTTTATTCTGCACCGTGTGTAGACGCACAGTGTTTGTTTTATGTGTGTTTATTATTAAGTTGTTCATTGCGAACCATTCTGATACATACATTTTGGAACTCTTCTGGGGTCTTTCCTTTGATACGTATATTTGTATCATCGGCATATTTAATGTATTTATAGTTAGGGCTGGATGGTTCCAGGTCATTTGCAAACTTACTTTCCCCTCGTGTGTGTTTTTTTTCTTGGAAGCCTCTATCTGCTTTAGAGGCTATACTCGGATGACAAATAGAGAAGGCCTTCCAAGTAAGGGAAGTAAGCAAAAATTAAATACCTCACAGAGATCAAAAGGTATGGGAGTGTCTGATCCAGAATGGCTGAATGCCAACAATGTCTTCAACCCAAATTAGAAACAGCTGGTAGGAAACTTGCATGAATGTTAGCCATTCCATGCTTTATCCCAAATCTAAGCAACTAATGATAGCATAGAAGCTGCCATCCCTAGAAACATAAGCCTTATATAAACAATAAAAGATATTATCAGATACTAATTAAAGCATATGATTTAATTAGAATGGGTAAAATAAAGTTCTGTGTCTACCTTATACGCTCCAAGTCTTCTATAGGAAACCCAAAATTTGCCATCACTTGAATGACTTCACCTATGCTACCTGATTCTATTTCTTTCTTCAGCATGCTATATGCAGGGAAGAAACGAGACCAGACTGCTTCCATCATAAATAACCCTTTCCGCTTTGCTAATGATATCAACTCAGTTGTTTCTTTTAAGTTCAAAGTCAACGGCTTTTCACAGAGTATAGGCTTTCCATTATTCAACATCAGTTTTCCAACTTCAAGATGCTGTGACTGGATGGTTCCAATGTAAATCACATCTACAAAAATAACAACAAAGGAATTTTTATTGGATATATCTATTTAAAATGGGTCAAATGACACAAAATTGAAAAAGTTTTTGTCAAGAAAATTATAAATAATCTATTATCTCTCCCATTTAAAGTAAAGAAGTAGTTTTCATGTTTAAGATAATGTCAATCTCAAAATGAATAGTTAAAACCATAGTACACTGGAACAATCAATACAATGAAAGAATATACACAATATTTCTAAAATCCCCTTCTAAATACTAAGGATATGCACAAGGAAACTATGTAAGCAATGATTCAAATAGGTAGCCATGCTGGAGAAAAACAGCTTCCAAGCCTCTGGCACAAACATTTAAAATAACGGGAAAAAAACCTTTTACACAGTGTAGAATATATTGTGTGAGGGTGATATGTAACAAATTAAACCTATTTGCCAGACTGTAAGATGAACCTGAATCTCTACCTTCAGCAGGCAGTGAGCTACCAATTATGCCATTCAGCCATGCCTCACAGGCCAATTGGAAGCTTCAGTCTGTCAACAGCTGCTTGATTCCCCTTCCAGACTTAGCAGCGAGTCGCCTAGGCAAAAATGAGCTTTGAGATGGTCCTTGTGTGTTGTGATATTTCAACTGCCAGCATATTTTCCACAAAAGGAAGAGATCGTGGCTTGTATCCCTTTACAACACACAGTATTAACTACACAGATATGATTAATGTGAAACAATGCTTTCCACTCTTCCACATTAGTTGGGGGCAGCAGTAATTACATTTTGTAATCAATTAATTAATGTGGTATGGCATAAATAGGTGCTAAGGCAAACACAATCCACAGTATTCACCTCCCCCCCCCCCCGTCTCTGTCTTGTGTGTGCGTGTGCACGCGCGTGTTGGGAGGGGTGGGGTGGGGGTTGTTTTCTCACAGGCAGTCTGCTTTCTGTTCTGGTTCTACCACAGTGCACAGGGCATTGTTAACACATTAATTGGTTACATATTTAAAAATTACCAGTTACAGTAACTTACAGTATCCCCTTAGCCCATGTGGGAGTTACCGATTTATGGCGTATGGTATGGAAACATTACACCTTTACACACAAACTGATTATCTCTCCAGAACACTATACAAATGCTTTTAATCTCTAGCTGGAATTTTGAAACATAGTGTATACTAGTTTATAGTCAATGACACTGTGTACAGAAGAGAGTGCATTAACCGTATGGGGGAGGAGGTGGAGGTGGAGGAGGAGGAAGAGATGTTTGTAAATATAAAAGGACTCAACTATGTGGTTATTAGCCCCTTGATCCTCTCATGGCATCTGAAGATGTAGGTACAAGCCTTCTTTTCCCTCTCTTTGTTTGATAGCAGTAAGAGTATCATATATTTTGCACTAGGTACATGAAGGGGTAACTACCCTACTAAAATTCAGCTGTCAAAAATAAAATTAAGATCTCATGGTAAAAGTTAAAATGGCAACCAAGTATATGTAGCTAGTCTATTGTAATTCAGAAATAGAAATAGAGATGGTTTGTCACCCGTGGTAGGTTCTCGTGAGAAGAACAGACTGGGTGGTGCCTCGGGGCTAAACCAGGAGGGAGAAGTCCATCCTCCCACCTCCACCATTAGGCCAACATACAATGATGTTGCCTCTAAATTTTGCTGTAATATCCACACTTTTTTAGGAAGTGTAGCACACGGCTTACAGCTGTTTCATCATGTGCTGTAATCTGACAGACGGTGTCCTAGGTCTATTTGACATGACAGATCTTTGGTAGCTGGATAATTTTTTAGGATATGGTAAATCAGTGTTTCTATACAGATGCATTGTGGGGTTGCTTCTTGGCTTAGTAGAAATTCATTAGTTATTTTGGTATGTCCACTGCCAAGGTGGTCTAAGACAGTGTTTGATGATCTTTATAGTCGAGTCGGCATAAGTTAATACATGACAGTCGCAGAGGCTGGGTGTGGTAGCTATGCATACCTACTTCAATCAGGCACAGTAATGTGATTTTGTAAATGTCTCTGTGACAACGCCTCAGTGTTGTCACAGCCTATTGATTTCGCCAGCAGCTGTTGGCACTTCACAGCTGAAAGTGGTAACATTGCTGCAAGCTGTCAAGGATCTTCTTACGCCATCTCAACTATAGTTTACTGAATTGTGTACTATATTGCCATTTGTCTTCACATTTCTTCAGAATGTGGTACCTAACGTGTGTCGTTAAGACAGCAGTTTGAGTATCACTTTGAGTATTTAAATTCCCATTGCTTCTTTGGCTAGTTTGTCAGTCAACTCATTACCTGGAATGTCGATGTGACTCAGTGTCCAGCCTAACATCAACTACAGGCAGCTATATAGAAGATAAGAAAAGGCTGCAAAACCATGGATACAATTTCTCACCAACTAAAACAAGCATCATGCAGTTTTGTAGATTATGGTCTGCCCATCCCTGTATAGAACTATTTCTCCAAAATGCAGGAAGCAGTGGACCAGTACCATTTTGGAGGACTTCTTTTTGATGATAAACTTACATGGTTACCATATATAAGGCAACTAACAACTTCCTGCAAGAAGGAACACTGTACACTATTTCCTTGGTAACAGGTTCCTGAGATGTGCTTCAAAAAGTTTTGTTAAAATTTTATAAAGCACTCATTTTATCCAGTTTGGACAATGGCAGCATTGTTTAGGGGTCAACAGCATTATTAAGCATATGTTAGTCCCTGTGCAGCATCATTTTGATAAACATCATGCAAACAGTGCAAAAAATATGAAATTAAGACTCCCATTTAACTGTTAAATTATTTCTGAGCCACAATACTAACATAATACTTACTGCTTATTCTAAATAGGTACAAAGGAACAGTTTATTGTAATTGTTTTCTTGGGCAATACACTACTACATCATGTCAGGCGAATTGGTTAAAGCTTAGTTTCTAATGAGCAACCTTTGTCTACATCTGGACTGCAATGTAATGAGTTAGTAGCATCCAGTATTTTGCTAGATGTTACTGAGAATTTTGACTGACTGAAGGAAACAATACTAGTCTTCAGTTTTCAACACCAGGCAGGTCATACAATAAGTACATCTTAACCACCTGCAGCCTTTGGTCTGTCTATATGCTGGGAGATATTCCACAGTTCACATGTAGATGCAATAAATGTCAAACTGTGTACCCACTGATCAGTCAAAGTGTATTATTCAGAGCAAAATCTACATACAAAGTAAGTTACAATACATGACATTTACATCAGGTTGCTGAGTAGTAGAAAATCGCATAATTATTCCAGTTTCACTTTGCAACCATTATTTTTCGTTTCCATCTCCTGAAGACTTGATTTGATGAATTTTGCAGCCAACTGTCACATTCCATTCCACTCTTATTACTTAAGGCAAATGTCCAAGTTTATTCTTGCAAACAATGTGTATTTTGTTTTAGCATACAAGACTGAGAACCACGACTAGTAACAGTAGTTTCCACCATGATCTAAGAAAGGGAAAATGAGAGAAACCGTCTAAAGTCTGGGGACAATTAACTTATACAGGGTGATTCAAATGTAAGAACAGATTTCAGTTGTTTATTGTAGAGAAACTATGAAAGATAAACAGATTGTGCATGTCATTGAATAGAAGAAGGTTCAAAGTTTTATGTTTGCACAGACACTATGCTATACACTCAACATGAGCACCATATGTAGCTTGAGGAACATCAAAATGGTAATCCATTCCATTGCAAACGTGCATCAACAGGTCTCTATTTACTGTTTCAACAGCTTCAACAATTCAGTTTCTAATGAAGGGACTGTATGAACTTCCCCCACTCTGATTTGCTTCATACTGACAGGCTGTGTAGGGGACAACTAGGACTTCAACATATCAATGAGAGGCAAAAAAAAAAAAACCTTTTGACTCCACCTGTCTGAGATAACCTTGTAAGTCCAGTAACCAGTAGCTCCATTATCAAAAAGAGATGTGAAAGTGCATGGCTTTCTCTAATCTATCAACAACTAGGATTCTACTACATACAGTAGTTACACATGTAGCAACCTTATCTGTATCACTTCATATTATTTTTTAAGAAACCACTTTTCTTTTTCTTTCTTTCTTGGGGCCTTGGTACCATGTCACACGTGGTTGGCCATGTTACTATTGATTTGGCAGTGTTAGTTGCAGAGGGTGGCCGGGTGCTCTTCCTGCCACAACCCCCTCCTGCAAAAATTTAAAAACTCGAGGTGTGAGATTTTCATTGCCTACCAGCAATACGTAAATAGCAGGATGTAGTTCTAAACCATTTTGGAGAAAACTGAATTTCAACATTTTACACATGTTTCGTATGATCACTAGCAATCAAGGATTCTGCAGCTGAGCAAGTAGGCACTTAGTTTCATAAACATGAGGTCTGTGGATCAAATCTCGTTTCTGGTACTCTATTTTTTTTTTTTTTTTTTTTTTTTAAATTTCATTCCCACATTATTCCAACAACAGATATGAATCGTATGAATTGAAACTGCATGATGTCTAAGCACCAGTTATGAATGAAACTCAAGTTTTTTCAGTCAATATTTCCAGGCTGAGAGGCCGTGGTCAATGCATAAAACAGCTTCCTGATGTTTTGTCTCCAATTGCGGGAGACATCAACTGAGGTAAAACAGCTCCTGCCACTAAGGCTTAAGGGGGCTCTCACATTTATAGAGCAAACTGAGGGCGCCACCATATGTCATGTGATGCCATATTTGAACAAAAATAATGAACTGTCATTCTGTTGGCACAAAGTCAGCATCTATATTTTATCTAACTTAAATCTCCTCCTCTTCTATTAGTGGCAGTAGCTGTTGTACCTCTGAAGATGTCTCCCACAGTTGGATTAATTAATTACTTAATTGAGAGGGGTTATGGGACCAAGCGGCAAGGTCATCAGTCCCGCAATTCCAAAGTTAGTCGCAGAAGAAAGAGAGTCCACTAAAAGTGAATGGATCCAGTCACAGGAGTCAAATTATAAAATAATGAACATTAAACACACACAGTAAAGGCATAAAAGGTGAGACCAAATCTAAAAACTGGAAACAAGGGGGCAGTCATGGGGTCACAGACCGAGAAGACTAAAAGAAGTCCCAACCACAACTAACCAGCCCCTGCTCCAAGAGTAAAGTATCTGGAAATAAAAACCACTTTCACAGAGGAAACTGAGGACCAGTTCAAACATCTGTGGATCATCTGCTAATGTTAAATTTAAGGAATCAGGAAGACTATACTTAAAATGAAGGATCGAAAGAGGGGGACATTCCACCAATATGTGAGATATCATCACTCTGGCTCCACATTGTGGGGTTGGGTAATAACGTAGGAGGAAACAATGGGTGAATTGGGTATGACCGATGTGGACTCCTTCCGAGAGGAGTGGAAGGAAAAGCACCAAACTGCAGTAGACTCCTTGATTGTGCGGAGTTTATTACTATGAGCAGTAGCGCTCCAGATGTCATTCCACTTTTGGGAAAAGAGAGATTTGGTGTAGATCTGCATACCCACAGCTGGAATCATGAAAGGAAATGGAGGTAAGTATCTGCTTCTCTAGCCAAACAGTCAGCCAGTTCATTCCCTGGGATGCCCACAAGACTTGGGACCCAGAGAAAGATGACTGAACAGGTGGAATGCTCACGGGCAGAAGAGACTGAAGGATGATGAGAGTAGCATCGGCCGATAGCCTGCTCGCTGTGCATGGAGTCTGAACAAATTAAAACACTGTAGAGGGAGGCCTGAGAAACAAGGAGGAGGGCCCTGTGAATGGCTAGGAGCTCTGCTGTGAACACACTACATGATCCTGGCAATAAATGATGTTCAAAGCCAGTAGGAGGCATGAAAGCGTATCCCACTTTATTGATTGTCGTAGAACCGTTAGTGTAAAATGTGGTGGCACACTGGAACTCTGCAAGGATGACACATACAAGACACCGTAAAACCATAGGAGCGACAGAAATCTGATCCTGGAATAGATCGGACCTAATCTATGGTCTAGGCACCATCCGTGGGGAGGTATGGGAGGAAAGATACGGGGTGCAGCTCAGTGAGTGGAGATGAAGATCCTGAGAGGGGGAAGTGAGACGCATACCAACCAGCAATCCCACCCATGGGTGGCTGTTAGGAGGGACACATCCCTCGTTGGCAAAGAGTACAGGGTACAAAGAATCATCAAGGAATTGGCAAATGGTGATTGCGTAAGAAACAAGGAGTTGGCTCCTTCGTATGTGTGGAGGCGGAATCCCCACTTCTGTGAGGAGACTATCAACAGGACTAGTGCGAAAGGCACCAATAGCCAGATGCAGCCTGCAATGACGGACAGGGTCAAGCAGTTTCAAAGTGGACGGAGCTGCTGAGCCATAAACCTGACTACTATAATCTAGTCTGGACAAGACCAGAGCACGGTAAAGATGGAGAAGAGTGGAACGGTCTGCACCCCAAGATGTGTGGGTTAGGAGATGGAGAGAATTAAGCTTCCGCATACATGTAGTCTTTAGGTGGCGAATGTGGGGCAACCATGTCAGCTTGTTATCAAAAATAAGTCCCAAGAAACGGGACTGTGCTATAGCATTGAGGAACTGGTCACCTAAATAAAGCTCTGCATCAGGGTGTACTGCGGGCCAATGACAAAAATGCATAACCCGCATTTCGGAGGGAGAAAACTGGAATCCATGGCAGATGGCCCATGCAGCTGCCCATCAGATGGCGCCTTGATCCTGGCTCTCAGTAGATGCTACCGAGTGGGAGCTGCACCAGATGCAAAAATCATCGACGTACATGCTGAGATAACCAGAGGTCCAACAGAGGTCATGAGCCCATTGATGGCAATGAGGAAGAGTGTGACACTTAGCACAGAACCCTGTGAGATACTGTTCTGAATCTGAGAGGTGCTGAGTGAAGTGCCAACTCGAATCCAGAAGAGCCGGCGAGATAAAAACTTGCAGATAAAAATCAGAAGGGGACCATGGAAGCCCCAGTCATGGAGAGTAACTAAAATGTGAAGGTGCCAAGCCATGTAGTATGCCTTATGTGGGTCAAAGAAAACAGTGACAAGGTGTCAGCGAAGAGTAAAGGCCTGTCAGATGGCTGATTCCAATCTGAGTAAACAACTAGTTGGAGAGTGTTCTGCCCAGAAGCCACATCGATATGGGGACAATAGGCCCTGAGGTTTGAGTATCCAACATAATCTGAAGCTGACCATCCTCTTGAGCAGTTTACAAAGTACATTCGTCAGGCTAATTAGGCGATAGCTGTCGAGAGACATTGGGTTCTTCCCGGGCTTAAGGATGGGGATAACTAGACTGTTTCCCCATTGTAAAGGAAAAGCATCCAGGAGCCAAATGCAATTGAAGACCCTGAGGAGATGTTCCCTCTGGTGAACTACACTGTCTCGCCACCGTGACGGAAAAGCACCCACGAGCCAAATGTGATTGAAGACCCTGAGGAGATGTTGCCTCTGGGGAATGTCGAAGTGTTGGATCATCTGGTTGTGGATGTAATCCGGGCCTGGGGCTGTGTCTCAGGAAGAGGTGAGAGCCTGCAACAATTACCATTCATTGAAGGGTGCATTATAGAGCTCAGCATGGTGCAGGATTAAACAGAGTGAGGTCTACTACGGTATATTGATAATTTTCACTTATGGACCGTCTGACAGCAACTGAATAAAACACAATTTTAGTGCCATACGCGTTTCGCCTTTATTTTCTGCAAGGCATCATCAGTGGCAGGTTGCGTAGACAGTTTCTTACATATTACACTCCTGTTGCATTTTTGGTGTTGTTCTTCTTCCTATGAGTGCCAATTTGCTGTTTAGTCGGCAACAGAAACCAAAACATTGCATTAAAACAAGCATTCAGTGCATAGTGCTGTGGAATGCGGAAAAAACAGCAAATTGGCGCTCATAGGAAGAAGAACAACACCAAAAATGCAACAGGAGCGTAATATGTAAGAAACTGTCTACGCAACCTGCCACTGATGATGCCTTGCAGAAAATAAAGGCGAAACGCGTATGGCACTAAAATTGTGTTTTATTCAGTTGCTGTCAGACGGTCCATAAGTGAAAATTATCAATATACCGTAGTATTACGCGCAACTGAGGAGGACAGGACCACAAAAGTTGAAGAGTGAGGTCTGTTCAACTCTGCATTTCTGCCGGAGAAAGGGAGCAGGATAGGAAGATGACGCCGATGCCATCACAAAGTGTGTCATGAGGTGTTTTGTGAGGACCAATGGATCAGTGCACAGAGCACCTTGGAGGTTAAGACCCTGAACAGTTCACTGTCACAGAGCTTGGAGCAAACCTGCAATGAGGAGGCACACATCCCCAGGGAGGAAACATAGTGCTCCCGGCATTCCTTTTTACTCTGCTTAATAAGATAACGAGCCTTAGCATGGAGATGCTTCAAAGCGAGGAAGTTGGTCTGTGAAGGGTGTCGCTGAAATCACTGTAGTGCCCATCAGTGGTCCTGGACAGTGACGGCGACATCCTTTGTCCACCATGGTACCGGTCAACGATGAGGGGGACCTGTGGATCAGGGAAAAGCAGTGCCAGCAGCATGAAGAATACTGGCAGAGAAGCACTGTAAGACTACATCAATGTAACTAAAGAGAGAGGTGTCATAGTGCACAGTAGATGTATATGAAGGCCAACTGGCACTGCAGAATACCCAACATGGTGGCCTGCGCGCCTGGCGGCAGCGGGGGAACATAGGCTCACAGGAAAGTGGTCACTTGTCACAAAGGTCAACATGGGATGACCAATGTAAGGGAGTCACGAGGGCAGGGAAGGAGATTGTGAGATCGATAGCAGAGTAGGTGCCATGAACGGCACTGAAGTGGGTAGGGGAACCATCATTGAGGACACACAAATTGAAGTACGTGATAAGTTGGTCATTTAGGAGACCCCTACCCATTGAAGTGACATGCCCCCCACAGTGGGTGATAGGCATTGAAGTCCCGAAGGAGGAGAAACGGGACAGGAGTTGCTAGATTAAGATAAACAGTTCAGCGAAAGGAAGTGGTCTACCTGGAGGGAGGTAGACATTGCACATGGTGATTGCCAGAGTTGTTTGCACTCAAACCACTATTGCTTCCAAATTGTTACATAGGGGTATCCAGCCACTAATGACATGGAGCAAACCGAAGTGTAGACCCCACCAGATTCTATCCTGGGGCTGGCACGGTTCCAACAGAACACTCGATAACCACAAAATGTTGGAGCGGTCATAATGGAAATGTGTTTCTTGAAGAACAAGACAGAACGCGGAAGAGGACAAGACAAAATGTTGCATTTCTGGTAGGTGACAATAGTATCGGTTGCAATTCCACTGGATGATCATGTTGCGAGAGTCCGAGTTAGACGTAAAGAAGCTGAGAGGAGGTTATGTCACTTGGTCAGTAGTCATCAACAAGGATGGGGTGACATCCATAAATAAAATGTCAGACTCAAGTTGCGAGGGGGGAGATGGCACCTCTGGGGGCACTGGGGATGCCTTGTCTAGGGATTTATGTTTTTTTTCCTTCTCTTTCAGAGCTGGAGGAGGGCAGGGCACAGAGGGAGTACAGGCATCTGCAAGACCTGGAACCGAAAGAGAGCGGGCAACCTTGGGGTGCACAGACGGTGCATCTCGTGGCTGAGTGGTGGTAGGAGTCTGCTGGCCTGACAGATGGCAGGGAGAGGAGTCCCAGGAGGGACCCTGATCACCAGCAGGTGCCGAAGAAGGGGGCCACTTCTTTGGCCAGGGAGGAGGAGCGGCTCCAGGATGGGAGGTCATGGGAACTGCAGGGGAGGGGGGGAGGGGGAGGGGGGATGGGGGGGGGGGAGGGAGGAGGGATGGCGTAACGAAGAGGTAGGAGAAGGAAATGAAGTAACAGAGACAAAAGTTGAAAATAGTGACAATGGATGGAGTCTCTCATACTGCATAGGTGGAGGGACGTACAGCTTCACGTCACATCTGTAGCACATAACCTTTACCTTCTCTGGGAGGGTATCCTTCTCAAAAGCCAGAATGAAGGCGCCAGTATCAGAGCTGTTGTCTCTGTGACCCTTCTGCACACGTCAAACAAAATGACACCACGCCACTCCAGATTAGCCCGGAGTTCCTCATCAGTTTGCAGGATGAGGTACCTACGAAAAATCACTGCCTGGACCATATTCAGAGATTGGTGAGGAGTAATAGACTGTGGAACATTGCCAAGATTGGCTGTGGATTGGGTAGCAGAAGAAGCTTTGATCAGCATCGAGTCTGACTGCATCTTACTAAGACACTCCACTTCACCAAACTTGTCCTCGACATTTTCCATGAAAAACAATGGCTTTGTGGTGGTGAATGTGTCCCCTTCTGTCCTAGTACGGACGAGGTAATGAGGAAAGGGATTCATCCCAAGACAGTGAGCCTGGCCCCCCTCCCATGGTGTAGCCAGGGAAGGGAAGGTTGCCAGGTCATGCAGAGCAGCATTCAATGAGCCTTCACAGGGTGTATACGTGGGGACAAAGAAAAAAAATTCCCAGATTTCTCCTGAATTTCCCAATTAAAAATACACGTTCTCCCAGGTGAAAATACACTTTTTCTGTGTCAAGTGACAGTATACTCTTCCTCGGCAATGTAAAACTCATCAATCGTTTGAATGTTTATGGTTTTATATACCGACGTAGAATTTCCCGGCACTTTATAAAACGAAACTCCCGGGGCGGTGGGCATGTATGCTGCATATTTTCGTATTACGATGGTATAAATTTGAATTCCACCAAACACCGCATGTCACTTTCTGAAGCACTGAAATCGAGATTGTGATTTTTTTGTAAGCCTGTCATAGCTCATGTCACTTGATCTCGCCCGCTGCTGACAGCATACGTCAGCCAATAGCAAGATCTTCTAAATGATCGTCCTCAAAGAGTTGATTTTTATATGAGAGCGATTTGTGATCTAAGAAATTCATCGTACATTCTCGCACATAGTTCGTCTTGTGCAAAAGGAAATTTGCTTTGAATGTAGCGCTTTTCAAACCACCATTCGCAATATTTTCCCACAACCTGTTAGAAATAGGTTCGAAACTTCCTGGCAGATTAAAACTGTGTGCCCGACCGAGACTCGAACTAGGGACCTTTGCCTTTCGCGGGCAAGTGCTCTACCAACTGAGCTACCGAAGCACGACTCACGCCCGGTACTCACAGCTTTACTTCTGCCAGTACCTCGTCTCCTACTTTCCAAACTTTACAGAAGCTCTCCTGCGAACCTTGCAGAACTAGCACTCCTGAAAGAAAGGATATTGCGGAGACATGGCTTAGCCACAGCCTGGGGGATGTTTCCAGAATGAGATTTTCACTCTGCAGCGGAGTGTGCGTGATATGAAACTTCCTGGCAGATTAAAACTGTGTGCCTGACCGAGACTCGAACTCGGGACCTTTGCCTTTCGCGGGCTAGTGCTCTACCAACTGAGCTACCGAAGCACGACTCACGCCCGGTACTCACAGCTTTACTTCTGCCAGTACCTCATTCTGGAGAAATAGGTTCGTTTCAGCAGTTGCAAGACAGCGCCAGATAACAGACGTCACCGCGCTTGCGCAGTTACGATGATGCAGGAAACCCATATGTTCATACGTGTAAAACATTAAA
This sequence comes from Schistocerca piceifrons, assembly GCF_021461385.2. Classification (NCBI taxonomy): domain Eukaryota; kingdom Metazoa; phylum Arthropoda; class Insecta; order Orthoptera; family Acrididae; genus Schistocerca; species Schistocerca piceifrons. The sequence goes on from NC_060144.1 coordinate 28,982,368, forward strand.
AGATTTTATATTATGTCATAAAAGAAACAAGACATCAGAGAATACTTCAAGAGCATCGGAATTTCGTGAACCATACTAAAATGCGTAATTCGGCTTAAACTGCACATTCGTATGTCCATATTCGGATGTAAATTTTCTTGGAGTACCAGTGCAGTATTATCTCATGTTTGGTTCTTTATTATGGTATAATGCCATAAACGCACTTGAAATGCAGCAAACAGTTGAAACCAGCCAAGAGTTTAATTTCAAACACTTCGTTTCAAATAAATTGACTGCCTCAACAGAAAAGATTAATAAAAGCCAAATCTCTTTAGCAAACCGACAAAAATAACTTCATTGTTCTGCAAGGCGATTAATGCTTGACTGTTAGAAAAGTGGAAATAAAATCTGAAACTAATAAGATATTTTAGCCTTCCGTTACTAAGCGAACGTATTTTAATTCATTTGATAGCTCCCGGCCACAAAAATCCATTTCATCATCATTTAACGTGAGAGCAATAAATGAAGATGAAACAACAAAATCACTCAACGTAAACACGGGTCACGCAGAGACGACCCACCTCCCCACCACAACTCGGACTGCTCTGTGCATCAGAGCCCAGATTTACTATATTTCTGAACCGGGGCATATTAGGTACAGCCACACTGCTGTAACCAGAAGCGGGAGAAGGTACTACTCATATGCGACTAAACTGCACATGCGCAAGAGCCCGCCTGCAACAACTCAAACGACTCTAATTTAAACAGTTGTCATGTCAAGCTCATCAGAGGCAATTCGTTGTTATGAAGCATTGCATAGTCTTCCTAAGCTCTGTTGGCAGATGCTTGTATAAGCACTGTGTTTTGTTGTTGTATACGGCGCATTTCCTTTGCAACTTAAGTTTTATTTTAGTTTTTTTTCTCTTGTTCAGGTTTTGTTGCTTCAGTATTATTCTGCAGTAGTTGTATACAGTAATATCCTTTGTTAGATTATTGGTTCTTACCAGTCAAAATCACAAAAATTTAACTGAAAACCAAAACAATGAAAAATTCCCGGAATTCTAAACAATTCCCGGGTTTTTCCCGGTTTTCTCCCGGATGAAAAAATTCCCGGGTTTTTCCCAGATCTCCCGGTTGTCCCGGGTCGTATATACCCTGCTTCACCATTCGAAGAGATGGCTGTTTGAGAATGGCCAGATTTTTGCAGCTTGATATGCTTCATGTGCCAAGCATCCACCCTGATATCACCCACTTCAATCGGGGGCTCTGCCCATGGGTGCCACCCAGCCACAGTAAGGGCTGTCTGGCACGGTGGCCATTGCTGGGAGTTCCAACACTCCAGGAAGATTGCAACCCCTCCTTGGCATACATGGGGAGGGAACATTTCAGGTATTAGTGTGATCCCAGTCCCACCACACAGACTGGTTACGTGTGCTGGTGACCTAGCAGGGTGGAAGGGGACTGCAGCAGGGAAGTGAGAGGAGAAGGGAAGGGGGAGAAATCCATACTTTAGATGCTAGGGAGGAAGTTCTTCCCCAAATGGCTCACACTAAAAACAAGAAAAGTTGAAGTGGAGGTCAAACCTCAAGGGGGGACCTAAACGCCAAAAAGGATGAAAGAACAGGCAAAAGGAATAAAATTGCAACCAATACAGGAGACCAGGTGGATAGTCAGGTCAACATAAATCAGAACACAGAGAGAGGGGAAGGAGGGAGCAACAGGGAAGGAGCGAGGATAGTGAGGGAGGGCAGGGCGCCACACAAAAGAACTGTGAGCCCCCCTGGGGAGGTTCCACAGTTGGAGATGAAACGTCAGCAAGCACTTTTGTACATCTGCCATGGCCTCTCAGCCTGAAATCTTTAGCTGAAAACAACACTGGCTATGAAAACCTGTGGCATTTATGCCACATCCCTGCCCATGTTTATTACATTTTTGTTGCTTTGTTTTAATGCACAGTATAGGAAGATTTTGTTACAGGAGGCTAGCAAGTACGTAGGATCACAAAGCAGACTCATCAAACAACTTGCCAGGTGGTCACATAGCGAAAGAACAGCTGGGCAAGCAAGAGCCGTATCGTACTGTAGCAGAAAGAGAGAGTGAATTCACCTGCAACGCTCGACAACAAGTGGTGAATCTTTTATTATTTATATTTATTGTTTAAATGTTAATATGCAGCTACAACTGTGCTAATACATTACTTGCACAGACTACTTGTTAATAATAATTTCAATATTACTCAGTTCCTGAGAAAATAAGAATTACAACTTCTAGTTACTGTCAGTGCTTATTCATGGAAAGAATGGGCCAATTACTGCTTAGATAGCTCACTACCGGTCTATGATCAGTTTCTGAGCAGGTAATACATGAATCTGTGTATAAAATCTGATCTCATGTAAAGACAGAACAGTTTGTTAAAAAATTACCTCGGATGATGTACTTGTGCGACGTTATGTTAATCCAAGGCAGTCTACAATCAGTTTTTGAGGTGGCAACACATGATCTGGGGTGTGAAATGCAGCTCAGTATAAAAACAGAATTAACTGTTAAAGCTACCCCGGAAAACATATTTGTGCAATCTCATGTTGATTCTGAGATTGTATGAAGCGTTTTTGTGACATCTGCAGTTCTCTGAAAATAATGATCAATGACTGGGAGTCTTGTTATGAATATTAGTGACAGACTGGCTATAGAAATCATTTTACTAATATTGCAATTAATGAAATAAAACAAAATTAGTTGGCATCCTAACATGTTACAATTCTTATTATGCTTTGCATCTAAACCTATGCACTTGTCACATTATTATGCACTGTTTATGGCACAAGTGTTAGAGCTTGTGACCAAAGGAGAAGAAACCAAGCAGGATGCTGTATTTAGAAGATATGAGGTAAGCAAGCTGCTGCCAACTGTGCTATGGAAAATGACTGTGGATATTTCTTGCTCAAATCCACCACATTTCATAATCCTGGCACACCTTTAAGGTGGAAAGTTTCATTTACTGTAACCCACTGTGTAGCTTACGGAGGTCAAATCTGTGTTCACCGTGAGACTACATTTTGCCATTGACCCTAATATTTGTTACGCTTGGCATCCCTGGTGTGGAAAAATAGCTTTAAACAGTGGTTAAATTTAATAAGATGCATTAAACCCTCAATGTTCAGTACAGCCTCTGCAGAGTGGATATGTCAATTTTGGGTTTGCAGCTGGAGGGACTGCACAAGAAAAAAAGCTCAACAACTGTGTACCTCATTTTCCTGTTATGCTGCCGGAAAACTGCAACAGTTCTGAAATTTCTGAAGGTGAGGAGAATGTTTCACTTGGCACAAGTGAACTGTATTTACAACCGCATGGAACTAGTGATGCTACAGGAGCAGATCCACCAGATGCGGTGAGAACTGGTGGCAACTAGCAGTATGCTGTTGTATCTCCATCTACATATTCTGTATATCAGCAGTGTAATGCAGTGTTGCGACTAGAACAAGGTGGATGATTTAACATTCAGGACTGTGGAACTCAATGCAGAACTGTCAACTAGTAGGCAGAAGAATAAGTTTGATGGCTTGCAGAAAGGCAGACGTGAAACATCAGTTGCTGTGACTTCTTGAATGGTTATTAACTTGTGTGGGAGAGAATTAACTGAAGAAGAAAGTTCAGTTCTGAGGAATGGAGGTACTTGCAGTGACAGTTCTTGCGACTCCAGGTAGTATTGCACCACAATTGGTAAGCTGAGCTCAAAACATTTGTAGTGTAGTGACTGTATGGGTTGGCAGTACAAACTACACTGAGGTCCACCAGGGACCACAGTTGCCAACCTGTGGGTATCACATGTGTGGTTAGTGACTGGTCAATATCTCATTAAATACTAAAGCACTGAGCTATGGGGGATAGTTCTCTCCAGTACGCCAAGTCATGTACAGTCTCCAGTTACTGCCAAGTCTACAAGTTGCAGTGTCTGTCAGTCGTCTCCAAGACTTAGGCTCCATAGGCCAGCTTTGGACTCTGCTTCGGCATCACTCAGAGCCACAGTGACAGGACTTTAATATTTGAAAGGTCTGGTAATAACTTAAAATGCCTAAATGTGCTCGGCATTTCACAAGAAGAAGTATCATTTAAGTTTAGTATTTCTTCATACTTAATAAATATTATTTTATTACTAATTGTTGGTAATCTTTCTGATTGAAGATAACCTACGCTGTCCTCCCACAATCCCAACAGTAATTTTGCAGCAATGCCACTAAACATTCCCACAGAGGACATTATAACAAATGTGGAGGCAGGAATCCATCTTATCACTACAATACAGTGTGAAATTAAGACAGAAATAGTCTGGATATTATGCAAAGCAAAGCCGCATAACAGTAATGTGTGTCTAGTGGAAAAGAAAGTGGTAAGGGAGGTCAATTCGGCTAAGGGCATGAATGTACTTACAGCGCCAAGGGTAATGCCATAGTTTTGATGAATAGCAAAGATTACCACAAGAAGATTAGTGACCTTTTGGATCCCACTGCTTATAAAAAACTCTGGAAGGATCTTACAATGAAAGTTTTGAGAACCACCAATCAACTGGTAAAACAGTCTTCTTTTTCATCAGATGATAAAAAACAACTCTGCAGAATGGAAGCTTATCCACACAGACTGTATGAACTGCCAAAGGTGCATAAGCCAAAGGTTCCTCTCAGACTAACTGTGAGTGTCACAGTATCTTCCACTCATCAGGTGGCTCGATATCTCTTCTCTTTGATGCAGCTGTATACTGGTAGAATTGACATTAAAAACACTGTGCATTTCACTGAAAAACTGAAGGAAAATGTCAGCCCAAGTAATATTCTTGTCAGGTTTGATGTAGCATCCCAGTTTACTATGGTTCCTGTAAACAAAGCTGCTTCATACATAGCAGATTTTTTCTGACTGCTTTACCATAACTTATTTCCAGTACAACAATGAATTTTACGGACAAATTAATAGGGTGGCTATGGATAGCCCTCTTAGTGCAGCTGTTGCCCAGTTATTTATGAAGTTCTTTGAACAGCAGGCACTGCAGATAACCAGTAAAAGACCGGCTAAGTGGCATACTGCTATGTGGACAATACATTTGTATTATGGATTCATGATGAGGAGGAGGAGCTGGGCGTCTTCTTGGTGCATCTTAACAATATTAACCCAAATATACAGTTTAAGATGGAGAAATAGAGCAATGGTCAAGTTAATTTTCTGGATGTATCTGTAATCAAACAGGTGGATGGAACTCTGGGCCATAAGGTATACAGAATGGACACACACTGATCGATACATTCACAAGGAATCAAACCGTCATCCTAGACAAAAACGAGTTGTCATTAAAACATTGGTGGATAGAGCCAACAAAATCTGTGAGCCATATTTGCAAGATGAATTAAATCACTTATTGTCAGCCTTCAAGAAATATGGGTATGCTAGTAAGGAGATTGATCGAGCAGTCCAACAAAGAAGATAGGAAGCCAGAAGTACTGAGCAATAAGGACTGCCACCTGGAAAAGTTTTTCCCCTGTTCATTAATAAAATTATGGATTGCATAGGGAAAGTTTCGGTCAAATGTGGTGTCAAAATAACCTTTAGAATACCAAGAAGATTAATGGATATTTAAGAATGACAGAAGATGCATGACAACCCCTAGCAATACCTGGGATATATAAAATACCGTGCAATTGCAGACAATTGTATACTGGAACTATGAAAAGAAGTGTCAATAAATGCATAGGCGAACACAAAAAGAACTTTCATCTGGGGCATATCGAAAAATATCCCATAACAGAACATGTTTTTCGAGATGGGAACCACGAAATTATATACATTATCATGCGTGCATGTTTCGAAAGGCAATAGAAATTTATAAGCAACTTAATAATTTTAACAGAAAAGAAGAAGGTCTGAAGTTGGACAAAATATGGATGTTGACTTTGTGCCAACAGAATGACAATATATTATTTTTAATAGCAACGCTATCCACAGAGAGTCACACTGTCAGTGTCATATGACATATGGTGGTGCCTTTTATAAATGTGAAGCCCATTAAGCTTAGTGGAGGCAGCTGTTTTACCTCAGAAGAAGTCTTCTGAAGTTGGAGACAAAAGTCAGGAAGCAGTTTTATACATCGACCACGGCCTCTCAGCCTGGAAGTTTTAACTGAAGAAGATGCTGGCCATGAAAGCCTACATTGTATGAGTAACCCAAGTTTATTTTGCAATAGACAAACTGAAAAAACAACACATGCAAAGATTCAGTGTTCATTAGAAGTGCTGTACACTGCAATAATTATTGTTTCTCATGTTTCTATGATCAGCACCATCCTGATTTGTACAATGCTCCATTGGTCACACTTTACACTTGCCCCACACATAGATAAAATAATACAAATAAAATGACTACACTACTTGATTGAAAGTTCTTGTACATTCAATTTTTTTCCAATCTCATTATGAACATTTTTTCTCAGGATAAAGATTCTGAAAATAATAAATGAATCATTGAATAATGACAGTTTGCACAGTCAAAAAAAGCGCAGGCAGGAATATTTCATCCACTTCGGACTTATTGAGTACTAGTGACCATAAAGAATACGTAAAGAAACTTAAATTTTTCAAACTTTGTTTTCTCGTCTCGAACATGGCTGAGACTTGCATCTTCCTGTGTGTACATGTTGCAGTCATAGTCATGCCCTGCACATCCTGTCAATATGAATCAAATCAGTGAGGGTAACTTCATACGGTCCCCTTGTCAGCTCTTATGTGTAGTTGAAATTGGTGGGACAAAGACTGTCTTATGTACCCTTGTACCTAACCCCCCCCCCCCCCCCCACACAGAAAGAAATTTACAAAGTGTGAGGGCTTGTGACTTGGGTGGCCAAAAGCAATTAATGAGATCTTGTTGTCAACCTCCTCCAATCTAAAGTTTTGGAATGGTGGTGTTCAGATAACACCGTATCTCAAGGTGAAAGTGAGACATGGTGCCATCATGCATAAATATGGAATCATTGGAATGTTCGTGACATTCAGAAAGCAACCAATTGGGCAACATGTCCAGATATGACATTCCTGTCTGCTTCCTCTGGCAAAAAGAAAGGTCTATAAACTTTGTGAACAGAAAAGGTACAAAACACATTCAGGTTCAGTGAATCTCTCATGTTCGACGATAATGCCAGAATTTTGTGTCCCCCAAATTCTTACATTGTGACAATTTACTTTACCTAATAGATGAAATATTGACTTGTCCAAAAAGATGAGTCATCCAAGGAAAGTGTCCTCTGGCATACCCTGGAGAACCTAAATGCAAAATTTGTACCTTCTGTTATGGTCACTGGGACGCAACTGCTACAATAACAGTAACTTGTAAGGCTTCATATGCAGGCGTCCTTTCAGAAATGCCACACTGTTGTGTGATGAAGTTAAAGTACTTGGGCTTGCCCAGCTTGCAGACACCCGAGGGCTCCATGTGAATGCATCTCGGATATGCTTGACATTTCCGTCAGTCGTGCATGGCCAACCAGTGCTCTTGCCTTTGCATATGCTACCAACTTCCAAGAATTTTCAATGCCAGTCATAAATCTGCTTGACAGAGTTGGCTTCTTTCTGAATCAATGACAGAATGCTTGTTGCACTTGAATAATGGATTGACTTCATGCAAATTCTAATATAACAAAATGGTTTCTTTTGTCGTTTAGTCACCATGTTGCTAAAAGCAAACAACAGTGCAGCTGTGTCAAAACTTTGAATCTTTCTTTATCCTGTGATATGTGTAATGTGTTTTATCTTTTATAGTTTTTCTGTAACAAATAATTGAATTCTGTTCTTCTTTTTTTTCTTTTTGTATCATTTGGTATATTGACTGCACTTCAATCTTTCCCTCTCCTCAACAGTAATGCTTTGGTATTTATCTCTGTTTAATAAGCATTAATCCATGTTTCACCCAGATGAGCTTCTCACCATTTGCACTCCCATACAATTGAAGTCTGAAGTAACATTTCATCCAAGTAAGCTTTTGGCCATTTGCATTCCAATATGAAGTAACACAGTTGTCAGGGGACATATTTTACCCTCCATATATCCATGTAAATAGAGAGAGCTATGGAATGACTGACTATGCATGGAAAATTTGGAAAAGCACATAACACAACATTATACTGTACTATATATATTGTACAGTATTTAAATTGAAAGAACATTACACATAAAACATCTAAAAACTTACCAAATACAGAAACTAGATAAACATCACTCAAATGATTACCAACAATAACACTATAGAAATTACAAATAAAATACTATGTTACACAACATTTACTGTAAAATACATGACACCATCATCTGCTTTACCACTCATTTCATACAGCAGCAATAATGCCTTTGTCACCTATCATCTCTAGTTTTGGTTCCTAGTTGACAATGAGTGTCCAGTCGTTTTGGTCTTTTAGATCAATATTGCACTAGAGAACATCATAAGCAGACTGGATATCTTTGCTGCCATTACACTCATTGCAGCATTTTCATGAACCGAACATTTGGCCCAGCAATTCTTAAGGGGTCAGACTGATGTTTCGCTACACCTGCCCTACAGTGTTCAAATTTAGAGATTTCAAGAATATTTCCATTTCCTCATTTGAATCTGTTGTTGTTAGGCAGTAACAAATTTATTATTTTTAGGATGCGTTATATCCAAATCTGCAGTGTATCACATTTTTATTGCACTTCAATTTTTCATAAAATTCTCAGGTGACATTTTATAAAAAGAATAGAGTTAGTTACCACATAGAGAAGTGGTTGAGCTGCAGACACAATGGAAAGACTTTTAAACATTTAAGCTTTCAGACAAAAGAGTCCTCCTTGTGAAATAGGAAAAAACATGCACGCGCAAGCACAAACACAAACACTGTTTCCGGCTACTGGGGCCTCAATGTCTCCTTTATGTGCTGAGTAGCAATCTATTCTTTGCTTATTATTATTATCTCATCCTGGACTTCGTTGTTTAACATTACTTTTTCACAGACTTTGTAGTTCCTTATATTACTCAGAATGCCAAGATATTATTATTATTATTATTATTTTTTAAATACGCTGCACAACAGAATTAAAGGATCATATTTCCCTTTGCGACGCTAAAGTTTGAAAAGTGGGTCAACAGTATGTATAACCTTCCCTTGTAATGGGCAAGAGTATGGCACACTGCAACATCACCCTCGGGCTTGACAATGTTTGAAACAGCAAGGTGTCGACATAAGAAAGAAAGGCCACAGCTCAGATGTTCTGTGACCCGTAAGGTGGATTAATGTTATCACATTGGCACCAAATTTCATCACAATTCTGCCCACTGTCTCTGTGGATGTGTCACACAGTCAGTAGGTTGTCACACCTCCTCTTACCCACATTTCACCCTTCCTCTTGATGCCTCTGTGATCAAGATCAGAATTGCGATGCCTGGCATTGAAATCACATGGTTTTCTTATCAGTGGCCAGGAAAATATTCCTGATGTATTGCCGCTCTGAACAGGTACAGAAAGGCCGCAGAGTGTTGCATAAATGACACCACTGGAACCACACCTTTCACTGGGGCATTGTGTCCCATACATTTCACGGTCGAAAATGACAGTTTTCAGTGCGTTGAGCAACTGGAAGATGTTCTTCACAACTTCTGAAACTGCTGACATCCTTTAATGTTTCAATTCCTCTCCATGGACATTGTGGGCCTGCACGCTCATCAAACTTTATCACACCCATCTGGAGCGCAGCACGATCCAAATTTTTGCTCTTGTGTACACATTGGAACCACTGAGGACTGTTCAAAGCTGTTTGATGAAATTTGAAAGTGATCTGAAGCTGTTAAAGCTGTTTCTGCTTTCTCAGCACTTCTATTTTGTGTTGTCCTGTGGCATGATCACAGCGGATGCACAGTGACACATGCATAAATAAAATGGCGAAGGGTCCCTCTGGGACCCATCAGTTCGGCAAAACCCTCAGAGGCACCCGCTCACCTTCATTGTGAATTTTAAAAATGTACCTGCACAGTCAGAACCAATGACAAAGTCCAAGGCACTTGCTGGCTGGCAACCTTCCTTTGACATATTCCAATTCCAGGTGGCCTACTATCAGGTGCAAGAGCAACAGTTTAGTGGTGAAAGGCCAGCAGTGTAACCCATCTGCAGGAGCCTGAGAATCTCATCACGGGTTCTGTCTGCACAGGTACATTTTTAAAATTCACAATAAAGACGGGCAGGTTCCACCGAGGGTTTTGGTGAATGGGGAGGTCTTGGAGGAACCTTTGCAATTTTATTCACGCATGTTTCCATGTTGCATCTCCCTGTGATCATGCTACAGGAGGACACAAAATAGGAGCACTGAGGAAGTATAAGCACCCTACGTAGGCACCCTTCACTTCTTCAGATCATGTTCAAATTACAATAAATTGTTCTGAATGGTACAAAGTGGTTCCAGTCTCTACACGAGGGCAAAAACTGCAGTAACGCTATGCTGCAAATGAGTGAGATAACATTCAATGGGGGGACAGCCCCAAAACGTGTGTACAGAAAGTTTGAAATGCCTGAAGGTGTCAGCAGTGTCAAAGGTTTTGAAGAATATCTTCCTGTTGCTCATCACACTGATAACTGTCATTTTCGACTGTGAAATGTTTCATTAATGCCATTTATGCCACCGCCTGCAGCATTTTTGTACAGATTCTGAGCAGTGTTGTGTCTGGAAGCTTTTCCTCGGTCACTCAAAAGAAAATCACGTGATTTCAATGTTAGGCATGGCAGTTCTGATCTCTGTTGCAGAGGCGTCAAAAGAAATGATGAAATGTGGGTAAGAGGGGGTGTAATGACATTCCGGTCATGCGACATATTCACAGTGGCATTGGGCAGAATTGTGGCAAAATTTTGTAGTAACCTGTTATTCGTTAAGCTACCTTACACACCACATGAACTTCTGAGCTGTGGCCTTTCTTGTACAACACCTTGTGGTTTGAAGCATTGCTGAAACTGAGGCTGACATCAGGAGGTTGCCAAGCCTTTGCATCATTACAGGGGATAGTTGTATGCTCCTCTGAGCCAAATTTCAAACTTAAGCACTGCAATGGGTGGGAATTATGGGGTTTTGAAAATGTGATCCTTTAATTCTGTTGCTCAGTGTAGTTTTCATTCCTTGCACTGAGGAAAAACAGGTCTTGGGTAGAACCAGGAGAGTGAAGATATTTTCAATTTATTTATTGGACAACATTTCCAAGACAAAATATGAAGGCCAACTTTGGGTATGGATGTTCCTGCTCACGTCGTCTAATTTGTTCCCATTTTATGTAGTACATCAGTTTAGTTTGTTGAGAAAAGGATATCCAGTCATCATTGCAACAGATGATAAAATTATTCACAGGCTGCTATTTCAGTAGATTTTAGCACCACTCTTACAAACATTTTGCTCTCAGGATCGCTTGTGACACAATGAGACAGCTGGCACACTCAGGCCCTCTGTAACTTCTACACTCAGTTGTCATAGACCTGCTTCTGATTCTAGTTTCAACTACTCTGACAGCAGAGAGTACTCTTTTGTGAAACATGTTATAGTACATGATATAGATTTATTTTTCTATATCAGCAATCAAGTCATTTGGATCTCCAATTGCAACAACTTTCTGTTGATGCAGGGTGAAAGTTTAGAACACAGTTCACATTAGTCTCTTCTATTGTTACCATTTATTCATCTGTTCCAATTCCTTCTCAATGTTTCCTTTCTCTGTTCACATCTGCTTACTAATTTACTGTTTGTCTTCTACCATTCATTCAATTATCAATCCGATACATAGCTCTTCCATCCTTTTCCTTTCCTCCTGCCTCACTACAGGTGTATCCCTCTCAACCTGATGTCTGAGTTACCTGCCCTTCCCTTTCAACCTTCCCCAACTTAACCCTTTGCCCTCCCCAAAGATGGAAATAATAATTCTAAAAGTTAGGATCTTGCTGTCACCTTTACGTGTGTGTATTTTGTGTGTGTCTACTGGCTATACTAAACATTTTGCCTTCAGAAGGTAAGTACTGAGTAGCAATTTTGTTTCATTATTTATTAGTGATCTGTCTTTCACAGAAAGAACTATGTAAACATCGTTGAGGAATGGATAAGTACATAGGCAAAACATTTAACACAGTAGCCCAGTATCACCTGATTTTGTTTGTAATAGTTACTCTCCAACCAGTCGGCTATTCCAAATGTATTATTATTATCCTTTTATTTAAATCTGGGCGATTTCATCACATGATGATTTGATGAAATTTACCCAAAAAGACATTCTTTCAATCTGAAGAGGTACATGCAGTAAAACGTTGTGACAAGATTTTTAACAGTGACATGCATGCATACTAAGGATGTTCCTTAATTTAAAAGTAACCAACAAGTACTTAACACTGAAGGGTGAAAATAGTTGGAGACATAGCTATACCTGTACATAAAAATTCATCTATTTTTAATTACATGAATATCAGGATTCACAAGTAAATTAGTCTGAATGATTGTGGCAGTAATACAATGAAATACAGATAGATTTCTTAAGCAGTTCTTTACTGCAGTGTAAGAGAAACCCCTGTAATGATAATTTCACTTACCAATATTGGGATCTTTCGCAAGTTCTTCGTATGAACCATATGCAGTTGGAATAGAATGGTGCTTTGCAAAATCTTGAGCTCTCTTCAGCTCCCTAGCAGCAACAGCCACTACTCTATGCTCTTCCTGTGGTAGAGTGCTCAGTGCAGTAACAAAATCATGACTGATTTTGCCAGCACTGGCAATTCCCCATTTGGTTGCCATCTGTAAATGTTAAAATTTGCAATTATTTAAATGGCACATATATCACAAAGAGAAAAAAAAATCACTAAAATCTGGAACACACTGTCAGTGATCCATCAAAGACTCCTTACAATAGCTGACTGAATAAGAGTTTACACAGAGAAGGAAATGTAGATTGTGGGTTAATTTCTGTGTAAAGTTAATTATTCACTACAATGTACATAATTTAAGAGACAGTAAGGCAATTTATTGTAAGTGAAACCTGCATGCTTTATTAAGCTAAGGACAATTCTCTAAATATTGATCCTGTAGAGACCGCAGAGGCACGGTTAGACTAATTACAGTGTGCATACAGGCACTGAAGCAATCATTCTTTTGGCTTGAACGGAATGGAAAGAGCCCTAATAAGAGGTACAATGGAAAGTACAATCAGACAATGGAAACTCCACGTTGGAAGATAGATTGCTACTTACCATAAAGATGACACGTTAAGTTGCAGAGAGGCACAACTAAGACAGGCACATTAGATTTTGGCCACAGCCTTCACACAAAAAAAAAAAACACCAACAGCTTAGACCAGAATGCAGCTGTCATGTGGAATGGAAGCAGCAATCTGGTAGGAGCAAGGAATGGGAAGGGGAAGAGGTAGCAGTGTATGGGTGGGGGGAGAGAGCAGTGCTGTCCAGTCGACTATGCAGGAACTAGACTGCCAGCAGATGTTGCGTCAAGCATTGGGAGACTATGGGGCAGGGAGGTGGTGTGGGAAAGCAGAGCAAAAAAGGAGAGGAGCTGGGAAAGATGATGGAAGTGTTGGCAGAGGGAGCACACAAAGTGTGTGGGAGATGAGAATAGGAAGGTGTTATGACAGCATGGGTGGAATCTATTAGGTGAAGGGTGTGGGAAGAGGACATTATCGTAGGTTGAGGCTGGGATCAGATAATGGATAACCTTACAACACATTCTCCACTCCCAAAATCATTCCACCCTCAACGTACAGAAACATATTGCCCCCAACACCCTCCACCTAACAGTTTACACACCTTCTGTCCTATTACCTCCTTCTCATTCCTAATATCCACCCTTTTTGTGTCCCACCATCTGCCAATGCACTCTCCCACCTTTCCCCATTCCTCTCCTTTTTCATTCTGTTCATCCTCCCTTTCCCCATCTCCTTGCCCCACAACCTCCTGATGCTCAACCTCTTGGCAGTCTAGTCCCTGCATACTCTGCTGGACAGCACTGTTCTCTCACCACACATGTACACTGCTATCCCTTACCCTTCCCTGCCCCCTCCAAATTGCTGCTTCCATTATACGAGACAGCTGCATTCGGGTCCGAGCTGCCAGAGATGACGGTCACATGTGCGTGAGGTGTGCTTGCTTTTGTGAATGAATGTGTGTGTGTTTCTCTTTCTTTTTCTGATGAAGGCTGTGGCTGAAAGCCAATGTGCAAGTGTGTCTTAATTGTGCCTGTCTACAACTTAACATGTCATCTTTAAGCTGAGTTGCAATCTACATTTTCTTTACAATGGAAGGTACCCTCTGCCACACTCTTCACAGTGGTTTACAGAGCATAAATGAACAGGATGGGCACAACAAAACTGGCCCAGAAATTTTTTTTAACATGACTGGGGCAGGACTGACCCTTGTTAATGAGCATCATTGTTTTTATTCATTACAGAGCCCTTTTCGTGCCATTTTTCCACCACATTTTGCACTGCATGGTCTATCAAAACACTTCCAGAGTTTACACCTTATACAACCAGTTCCACATACGTTTCCCAAGAGTTGTGCTCTGCATAACACTTGATAATGAATATGCTTTTTTTTGTGTTGTATTCAACTAGTCTCTCATTCACTGAAACATAATGACACAGCGCAGTACTTGAGACAGAGGATGTGGGAGATGTGCAGTCATATGACAGCAACAGACTGATGCGTCAAAATGATGGTTTCCAGAATTTTTTGTTATTGGTCAAAGTCATTTCTTTGACAGTCTTATAAATATTTTCTGAGGCAGCTTTATTTTTCCCTGCTCGGTAGATAATGATGAGAATAAAAGGAATGGTTTAATTTATTTTAAAGGGTTATTTACATTCTTGACAATTATAAACTCTTTTTTGCTGTCATTCTACCCATTAGCTTTCAGTAGTAGTGTGGCATTATCTGGTATTTAATATATATATAAGGTCAATATTACTTGTCCAACAGAAAAAAGTTTCAATTATAATGTCAGCACATTAAAAAAGATGGATAAGAAAATCTTCTGCAGCCAAGATCGCTTGGTATTTTTATTTTATTTCACAATGACCGGTTTCGACAGAACCTTACTGTCATCAGCAGATCTGTGGAACTTCATATTAACATGCACGTATGGCACTAAAACAATCACAACGCTTTTCACTCACTGTACTGGTGGCATGTGTGCATCTTAACAACAAATTCTGAAGAGCTGATGAAGACAGCAAGACCCTGTTGAGATTGGCCATCGTGAAATAAAAATACCAAATGGTTTTGGCTGCACAAGATTTTCCTATCCACCAATGACAGATAGCTCCCTACAAACATGTGCAACCTATATAAAGCATAAGAAATTATTTTTGCACTAAATTAACTTCTTAGATAATTGTATAGCTTTCTTTTTTTCCCCTCCCTGGATAGTTCTTCATTAAGGTTAGGAGAACTTCTCAATTGTTATTGTCCCCTCTTAGAATCAGAGACTACTGAATTTGGAATTATGTTATACCACAACCAAAAATAGGCCTATTTAAATTAATATCTGAAGAAATTTGAAGGAAAGGAGGAAGATGAGTTAAATGCCCTGTCAATGATGTTGCCACTACAGACAAAGTGCAAGCTGTGGTTGAGAGAAGATGGTGAAGGAAAATGGCTGTGCTGTTCCAAGGGAACCATGCTCAACATTGGTCCCAGTAAGACAGTCATCCCTCTAAATCGTGGCTGTGGTGACAGACTCATTATTGATCTATACCAAAGACTGAGATCTATGCTACATTAGAAGGTGACAACCTGGTTATTAATTAGTGAAGGAGAAATTAAGATTGTGCTCCAAGATTGTCCTGCAGTGTTGCCCAAGGACTATTTAACACACTTTCCTTCGTAAATAAATTTAAAAAAATATATATATTATAACAGACAAATGACCAATAACTTAAGTATTATGATGAATGTCACATAGCTACATACAACATATGCTAACTACAAATTTGGTGAAACGAGAGCCACTATGTAACTATTATTCTGACATTCACCCTAATTGATTTAGGAAAAGTACAGAAAACTTAAAACTGAATAGCAGATGGGGATCTGAATTGCCATCCTTGTGAATAATATTCCAGTGTCCTGCCACTGCACTATCTTGCTAAGAGAAGCAAATGGAAAACAGAGCAGGATTTAGAGAAACGTTTGATATGAGTCGTTGGCTTTGACCAGTGATATAGGAAACATGCAACAAATGCTGGAATCAATGTGGTGACTATAACAAAATGGGCAAAGCTACAGATCTGTCTATCATTACAACTAGGTTTCCTGTTTGTATCAGAACTGCCTTCACCAACTTACAACCAGTCAGCTGTCAACCTAACTTATACCTTGAGCTAAGCTATAGATCAATGTGTCACTGCAAACAGTTCTTTTTCCACACTTGTTGGCTTCAGCAACTAACAACAAAACTGTGAATATATGTACCGAAAGGTGATGTGACAGCAGCCATTAACATTACGTCATTGGCCAAAGCCAAACTCTTATCAAACAAAACTCTTGAACCATTGAAGCAAAAGTTTTCACGAACAGTAGAAACATTAACTGTTAATTCATTTTTGGTGTCAACAGTACATCAAAATTCATTGTATAGAAAATAGATAGGCCTACCACAAAATCTCTGAGTGTCTTTGCAGTTAAATCTCAACAAAAATTCACATTCCTTCAAACACACAAACAAATTATTTTAGCTATGCCTTGAACAAGAGAAGCAACTAAATCAGGTTTGTACTAAGTTTAGAAGTGTGATTAATGATGGATTCACCAAGATGCTAGTGGCATTGTGTTTACATTTGTGGTCTTTTCTTGTGCTCAAATATGTGTTACATCCACAAAGTTTCCTGTTGTGAACAGCCGGAGAACTGTGTGTTACCGGTATGTAAAAGATTTTGCATAGCACAGCTTAATATTTCATGACTCAACTTACACATACCTGGATGGGCCATACTCACTACTTACTTAATACAAATTAATGAAAAATGTTAACATTTGTGCTGTTATTTCTTCCTACAATTTCCTAAAAAATTATTCACCTGTAGAACAAGAGAGCTCATGAAGCAGGAAAATTATAGGTTTTAAAGTTAGAAGAAACCTTTTGAGTGAATAAGCTATCATTGAGCAAGTAACAAAATTGTTTTTGTCACTTCATTTTCGCCCATACAACTTTAAAGATGAAAATGATCACCTTTTTACTGTTTTTTTTTTTTTATAATTGGGTCATTATTATTCCTTCTCAACAGTAACAGATTATAAAATATTTATATTTACATGCAATGTCAACTTTACTGTGGAATAAATAAGTAGCTATTTACTGCTTAGTTTTATACCCCTCTAGATTAAGTAATAGGCCCTTTATGTACAGTAAATAATTATACTGGTGTTTCATTGAGCCCTCAGCGCAATTTTCATATTATATAGTAGCCATATTTTTGTGTAATGTAAAGGATATTTACCCAGAGTTTATTTCATACATTATAGTGATATTAGGCAAAATATGACAACTCTGGTCTTCTATGTGCACACTTCTACATGTTTTTTTTCATTTGAAATACATCCTACTTGGTATCTTCTAAAACGGAGGACCATTCAAACATCATCCATGGAAAATATAGTTCAAACTAAAGATTTGCGACTACCGTGCAATACCACAATCGGCGGTCGTTAAGTATGTGCGCAACGTATAATCTCTAATATGAGAAAAGAAACTTACTGCTACATAATTTCTTACTTGTTAGAAGGAATTAGTCTCACTCCAGGGCGAGAGCAATCTGCGTTTACAACAGAGAATTTTAGCCTTGTAGCTAACTATTTAAATCAGTAGCAGACGCTGGTATCATTCGTTATATAATGGAAGCGTATAATATTCCACGATGATAAACTTTGACCCAATAGTTCTCTATCCAAGTACGAATGCAAATTTCTTGGACTGTAAGAGCAACAGTCTGCCTTCGCTAGAAGAAACTGTGGCTAACTGACTTAGCGAACACAAGCCGATTGTACAATTTCCGGCAGACGCTGGCGAACTGTACCATTAAATACCAGTATTAAATTCACGTTTTCCCTTCTTCTAAAATACAGGACCGATGGTGTATTTGCGACACACTCATTTCTCATTCCAAGCTCATACCCGGCCGCGAACGAGAACCTTCTCTAACGAATAGCGTTATTCCATATTACGGCAGCAGCTTCATTGTACCACAGTTGCAGCTTATAACATTAGAGTAGTTTATTTCATTCTAATTGATTGGATTAGCTGGCCTGAGTATTAATAGCATAATGATACTGTTAAAACAGTACCAGTAGGCATGTAGATCAAATTTTCTATGATTTCCATATCTTTTACACTGGCTTGTTCCATATTCCTCAAGAGTCCTTCTTGACAGTACCTATGAGCATGGTATTCACTGTAATAGATTATGTGATAGGGTATTATTTGCAATTAACTCCATGTAATGACAAATCAATAATTTTACAGAAATCTTAATTGTAATGGACCCACATCCATGCATTCACAAGTCACAGGACGCCACATTTGCTCAATAACAAGTCTTCAAACTTTTCAACACACCACAAATGACTGTCAACGCTGTGAAGTGCCATAGTCATTTAGCCAACGGAACTGTAGGTGGCTCTGTTGTACTTCAACATTGCACCCTTAACACTAATTAAAGTAACAAAACCAATAAAAGGAATATTTAGGTGTCCACTTCAGCGGCGATAAACATTCGAATCTATCAACTTTGTCATCAGTCTTCTAAAAACCGACAATATGAAAGTACCAGCACATAAATCCGTTCTTTGCTTTCCTTTATAAACATTAATGCCGGTTACAATTGACCGTCCGTGACAATACATTGCCAATTTTAAAGCAACAGTGAAGAGTGATATATATATATATATATATATATATAATATATATATATATATATATATATATATATATATATATATTTTAAGGCGAGAAGGGAGTAATAAATGTGGTTCTTCGATGACATTTCAAACTGTGCATCGCGTGGCTTGCAGAGTGTAAACGTAGGTGTATATGAGTAGTGCATCCAGTAGAGTATGTATTAATAACGTGTTGAACGATGAACCCGGACTCGGTCACCCGAGCTACCGATAAATCTGTTCAGGCAATACTATAAAAGCGTGACGGGAAAGCACAAGGGACCTGTGATACGTTACGTCGACTCTGGAGAAAGTTCCTATTTGTGAGGAAACAATTCCCATCGCTCTCCATGTCAACAGGTCGTTCCGTTGCGTAACATACACAAACCATCTGTAACACAGTAATGACGGGCCCCGCGCTGGCAAGACTCCAGCAGCCTCACTGCTCTGTTTTTCGTCGGATCGTAAGTTATCCAATAGCACAAAGCAGTAATGTTGCACAAGATTACGTGAACAGAGGGGAGAATCCCGGGGGGGGGGGATACAAGGCCTACTCCCCACAACCACACTTCTCTCTTCTTAATCTTTAATCCTTATAAAAAAAAAATCTTAAGCAACATAACTTTAAGACTTTGGAAATTCGAAAGTCTGCTCGTTATTGTTTTTGTTTGCTCTAGAGAATTTAGTAATAAGTGACACACAAGTTCTACGAGCTCAGGCGTCCCCGGCTCTCGAAGAGATTTCTGGATTCAGCTCTGTATGAAAATGAAAGTAATGGGCCATTGGTATACAACTGTGTGTGCTTTCGTAGGTTTGGAGACTACGCTGGGCCCATTTCTCGTTCCTTAAACCGCTTATCACACATTACAAATTGAAAAGTTTTATTGAATTATTACCAACTTCCACCACAATATTGTCCTCAGAGATTGTTGAAAGAGATGGCCTAAACAGTTGTTTGTTGGTATAGGTACTTTTTAACGTTGCTAAGTGAAACAGGCGTACAGAAAGAATTCGCGAAATGTATTCGTAGTTGCAAATACGAACAACCATTTGCATAAAGGAATGACGACAATGAAAATTTGACCAAACCGGGACTCCAACCCGGATTTACCGTTTTACGTGAGCGGTCGCCTTAATCACATTTGCTATCAGTGCACGACACACGGCCAGGGCCAGACTTATGTATGGCGTCGTTCCAGCGTCACAACCTGTATTCGAACACACATTAAGTAGTTCCTGCAAGGGGAGGACGTTTTTAATTGAAATTTGCTGTCTGGTATCGGGTGATGATAAACGATACAGCAGTGCCTGAGTTGTTAAAGAATGTGGCTACGTTCCTTCGGACATTAAAGCGTGTCCGGAGCAACATTACATCGTTCTTGACAAGAAAGGCACTGCGATTTAGTAAAAAGAATTCCTTGATTTAACGTTCGGGATACTCTAGCTCTCTTAGTGCTGTTTCTGCGATTCCACTGTACGTTCCTTTTTCAGCTAGTTAGCCTTTATATGGTTGTCAATCGTAATTCAAAGTATTTCTGTAAAGTTTACATGCGTTTTTTAATGTTTAACCTAATCGGATGCGCTGGTGTGCGGCAGTGAATACTGCCACTCGGGTGGCAATAGCATCACACGATATTCCCGCTCTGAACTCGCCCTCGTTGTATATCGTAATTAAGAAATATTCATGGAGAAATTAAAGTGTTTTATGAATTCAAAAACACTTTGTATTAAGCAGGCAATATGTACAACGTCCCCCCCCCCCCCCCCCCCCATGAACCATGGACCTTGCCGTTGGTGGGGAGGCTTGCGTGCCTCAGCGATACAGATAGCCGTACCGTAGGTGCAACCACAACGGAGGGGTATCTGTTGAGAGGCCAGACAAACGTGTGGTTCCTGAAGAGGGGCAGCAGCCTTTTCAGTAGTTGCAAGGGCAACAGTCTGGATGATTGACGAATCTGGCCTTGTAACAATAACCAAAACGGCCTTGCTGTGCTGGTACTGCGAACGGCTGAAAGCAAGGGGAAACTACAGCCGTAATTTTTCCCGAGGGCATGCAGCTTTACTGTATGATTACGTGATGATGGCGTCCTCTTGGGTAAAATATTCCGGAGGTAAAATAGTCCCCCATTCGGATCTCCGGGCGGGGACTACTCAAGATGATGTCGTTATCAGGAGAAAGAAAACTGGCGTTCTACGGATCGGAGCGTGGAATGTCAGATCCCTTAATCGGGCAGGTAGGTTAGAAAATTTAAAAAGGGAAATGGATAGGTTGAAGTTAGATATAGTGGGAATTAGTGAAGTTCGGTGGCAGGAGGAACAAGACTTCTGGTCAGGTGACTACAGGGTTATAAACACAAAATCAAATAGGGGTAATGCAGGAGTAGGTTTAATAATAAATAGGAAAATAGGAATGCGGGTAAGCTACTACAAACAGCATAGTGAACGCATTATTGTGGCCAAGATAGATACGAAGCCCACGCCTACTACAGTAGTACAAGTTTATATGCCAACTAGCTCTGCAGATGACGAAGAAATTGAAGAAATGTATGATGAAATAAAAGAAATTCTTCAGATTGTGAAGGGAGACGAAAATTTAATAGTCATGGGTGACTGGAATTCGAGTGTAGGAAAAGGGAGAGATGGAAACATAGTAGGTGAATATGGATTGGGGGACAGAAATGAAAGAGGAAGCCGCCTGGTCGAATTTTGCACAGAGCACAACATAATCATAACTAACACTTGGTTTAAGAATCATGAAAGAAGGTTGTATACATGGAAGAACCCTGGAGATACTAAAAGGTATCAGATAGATTATATAATGGTAAGACAGAGATTTAGGAACCAGGTTTTAAATTGTAAGACATTTCCAGGGGCAGATGTGGACTCTGACCACAATCTATTGGTTATGACCTGTAGATTAAAACTGAAGAAACTGCAAAAAGGTGGGAATTTAAGGAGATGGGACCTGGATAAACTAAAAGAACCAGAGGTTGTACAGAGTTTCAGGGAGAGCATAAGGGAGCAATTGACAGGAATGGGGGAAATAAATACAGTAGAAGAAGAATGGGTAGCTTTGACGGATGAAGTAGTGAAGGCAGCAGAGGATCAAGTAGGTAAAAAGACGAGGGCTAGTAGAAATCCTTGGGTAACAGAAGAAATATTGAATTTAATTGATGAAAGGAGAAAATATAAAAATGCAGTAAGTGAAACAGGCAAAAAGGAATACAAACGTCTCAAAAATGAGATCGACAGGAAGTGCAAAATGGCTAAGCAGGGATGGCTAGAGGACAAATGTAAGGATGTAGAGGCCTATCTCACTAGGGGTAAGATAGATACCGCCTACAGGAAAATTAAAAAGACCTTTGGAGATAAGAGAACGACTTGTATGAATATCAAGAGCTCAGATGGAAACCCAGTTCTAAGCAAAGAATGGAAAGCAGAAAGGTGGAAGGAGTATATAGAGGGTCTATACAAGGGCGATGTACTTGAGGACAATATTATGGAAATGGAAGAGGATGTAGATGAAGATGAAATGGGAGATATGATACTACGTGAAGAGTTTGACACAGCACTGAAAGACCTGAGTCGAAACAAGGCCCCCGGAGTAGACAATATTCCATTGGAACTACTGACGGCCGTGGGAGAGCCAGTCCTGACAAAACTCTACCATCTGGTGAGCAAGATGTATGAAACAGGCGAAATACCCTCAGACTTCAAGAAGAATATAATAATTCCAATCCCAAAGAAAGCAGGTGTTGACAGATGTGAAAATTACCGAACTATCAGCTTAATAAGTCACAGCTGCAAAATACTAACACGAATTCTTTACAGACGAATGGAAAAACTAGTAGAAGCCAACCTCGGGGAAGTTCAGTTTGGATTCCGTAGAAACACTGGAACACGTGAGGCAATACTGACCTTACGACTTATCTTAGAAGAAAGATTAAGGAAAGGCAAACCTACGTTTCTAGCATTTGTAGACATAGAGAAAGCTTTTGACAATGTTGACTGGAATACTCTCTTTCAAATTCTAAAGGTGGCAGGGGTAAAATACAGGGAGCGAAAGGCTATTTACAATTTGTACAGAAACCAGATGGCAGTTATAAGAGTCGAGGGACATGAAAGGGAAGCAGTGGTTGGGAAGGGAGTAAGACAGGGTTGTAGCCTCTCCCCGATGTTGTTCAATCTGTATATTGAGCAAGCAGTAAAGGAAACAAAAGTAAAATTCGGAGTAGGTATTAAAATTCATGGAGAAGAAATAAAAACTTTGAGGTTCGCCGATGACATTGTAATTCTGTCAGAGACAGCAAAGGACTTGGAAGAGCAGTTGAATGGAATGGACAGTGTCTTGAAAGGGGGATATAAGATGAACATCAACAAAAGCAAAACAAGGATAATGGAATGTAGTCTAATTAAGTCGGGTGATGCTGAGGGAATTAGATTAGGGAATGAGGCACTTAAAGTAGTAAAGGAGTTTTGCTATTTGGGGAGCAAAATAACTGATGATGGTCGAAGTAGAGAGAATATAAAATGTAGACTGGCAATGGCAAGGAAAGCGTTTCTGAAGAAGAGAAATTTGTTAACATCCAGTATTGATTTAAGTGTCAGGAAGTCATTTCTGAAAGTATTCGTATGGAGTGTAGCCATGTATGGAAGTGAAACATGGACGATAAATAGTTTGGACAAGAAGAGAATAGAAGCTTTCGAAATGTGGTGCTACAGAAGAATGCTGAAGATTAGATGGGTAGATCACATAACTAATGAGGAAGTATTGAATAGGATCGGGGAGAAGAGAAGTTTGTGGCACAACTTGAACAGAAGAAGGGATTGGTTGGTAGGACATGTTCTGAGGCATCAAGGGATCACCAATTTAGTATTGGAGGGCAGCGTGGAGGGTAAAAATCGTAGAGGGAGACCAAGAGATGAATACACTAAGCAGATTCAGAAGGATGTAGGTTGCAGTAGGTACTGGGAGATGAAAAAGCTTGCACAGGATAGAGTAGCATGGAGAGCTGCATCAAACCAGTATCAGGACTGAAGACCACAACAACAACATGTACAACGTGATCTTGAAAAAAAAATCGTTTAAAAATGATAATAATACGAAATTTAAAAAAATGTGATGTTTTGTTTTACACGGTCAGATATGACAGAAAACCTGTTAACAGGGACGTCACGAATTTAGAGACCTATTTCGACATCTACCGATCAAAAGCTGGATGATAGACTGTTTCCTTATACTGATCATGAATTCACACATTTCACACCCCCTGCCTACTGACACTAACCTGTTACTGCAAGGTTATAGCGATGTTCGATGCAAGTTTTTTGACCTCATTATTTACGATTGATAAGCATAAGGGAAGTAATATAAATGGATCAAATGGCTCTGAGCACTATGGGACTTTACATCTGAGGTCATCAGTCCGCTAGAACTTGGAACTACTTAACCTAACTAACATAAGGACATCACACACATCCATACCCGAGGCAGGATTCGTACCTGCGACCGTAGCCGTCGCGCGGTGCCAGACTGAAGCGCTTAGAACCGCTCGGCAACATTGGCAGGCCAAGTAATATATTAAATAAGACGTGCTACTGGTCACAGGACCAGAACCGCCACTCCTCGGAGAACAATATGGACATATTGATATCTTGCATCATAAAAATAAAACACATAATAGACTGTAGCATATGATTACTAGCACGATCAGGGGACTGTAGAAATTGTCACTTTTTTAAAAAAAGAAAAGAAAAGTGAGAATCGCCGGGAAGCTTAAGCTGTATGACCAGAATTGTCTTCAGCTCTGTTATTTCAAAAGTGATGATGGTAGGATATTCCTCACACATCCTTGAGTGTGTGTGTTCGCCCATACATATCGTAGGTTCAGCCTGTATTTATGCCGGCCGCTGTGGCCGAGCGGTTCTACGCGCTTCAATCTGGAACTTCGCAATCGCTACGGTCGCAGGTTCGAATCCTGCCTCGGGCATGGATGTGTGTGATGTCCTTAGATTAGTTAGGTTTAAGTAGTTCTAAGTTCTAGGGGACTGATGACCTCATGTTAAGTCCCATAGTGCTCAGAGCCATTTGAACCAGCCCGTATTCAACCATATGTAGAAAAAAGCTAACGTCTTTTGCAGTTACTTGAAACACTTTTGAAATCTGAAGCCATCCTGCATCATAACAATGAATGGAAACACGACAAAATATATTCCAAACACTGAGGCATGTTCACACGTGACTTATCCAGTAGGTGGTAATATTATAGGTCAATATCTACTAACGGTATTACAAAAAAAATAAATATATTGGTGTTTCAAGGTACACCTCAGTAGCGGATTTCTGAAATACTTCTATTTCCGACATTAGATTTAGATCACATGGTAAAGATGGGACCAAGAGGAATGTTCGACCGATGCAAGTCGTCAGCTTTGGCCATTGACGTATTGTTAATAGCTGCTGTCACGTCACCTTTTGGCGCATATATTGACAGTTTTGCTGATAGTTGGCGAAGCCGACGAATTTGAGAGCAAAAAAAAATAAATCTAGTTGCGGTGACACATTGATTTTTAGTTTAGCCCGGACACAGGTTAGATTGGAAAGTGACAGCTTGGTTGTGAGTTGGTGAAGCCAACGAATGCGATACTAAGAAATTCTGGTTGTGGTTACAGACTGATCTGTACCTTAGCCCGTTTGATAAATCGCCAATAACCACGTAATAGTCACTATATTATTTACGGCATTTGTTGCAAGTTTCCTGTGTCACTGCATAAACGTTTTTAAAAACATACAAAAATAATTTAGCTGTGAAATTATTAATTACTGTACAAGAAATTATGGGGAATCTAAGAATATAGCTATTGGATACTAACGTAATGCAGTGGCAGTTATGGTGCTTTAAACAGTTTCATACCGTTAAAGACTAAAGAAAGCCATTAGCCACCAAAGTTTTTTTTTTTAAAATTTGAGCAACAAACCTCTTTATAGCTTCCTTCTTTGAGCCTCCATCGCATTTTCGGGACACTAGAGTAAAATCATCCACATTTAGACTGTAAAGTTCTGAAAAATTAGACTTTCTGACATTTTTTCCTGAGTGATCAATGCAACATTGACCAGCATCATCATTGCTGGCCCCAACCGTTTTTCAATAAATATATAATATTGATAGCTATTCCGAATTACTCCATCTTAGACATGGATTATAAAAAAAGAACTTTAAACAAAGCTGGTGAGACAACAATGAATTATTACTGTGACGTCATCAGCAAACGGTTAGGCTATGCTCACATCTTCGTCAAAATTACCAGGGATTTTATAGTTTGGCTTGTGGAAAAGAAGTTTACAACGGTATATTTTCAGGTCTAAAATAGTCAACAACACAAACGATATCTAGAAGACAGTAACTTCATTCATTTACTTACATTTCTTGCTAGGACTACTGCTCATCGTCTGATTGTTCAGAACAACGAGTTAAAGTTTCATAGAGTGGCTGAGATACTAGTTACAGCGCTCCTAGCGGCAACCAACGCTAACTCGGCCGCCATGTTCTCCTTAGTCAAAACATTAGGAAAGCGTTACTGTTGTTTGTGTTCGAAGTGTGTCAGCTGTTGTGATATTACTGCAATATTTAACTTTTCTAGTTGACTTTTTTGTTACAAAATATAAAGTCAACATGCCTGCAGTGTGTTCAGCGTTCAACTGCACAAATCGCAGCGATAAAACAACAAATATTTCATATTATAAGTAAGTATATTAGTACCGAAATACGACACATGTTTTTTAATATTTATTAAAGAGTCATTTGCATTGGAACTGTAATTATGCTTAAGACAAATGCAGGAAAGTAGTTTATTTATCGTTGATTACAGATTTCCCTTAAAAGATAAGGAAATTACGAAAAGATGGGTTATAAATATGAAGCGAGAAAACTGGTTTCCTACTACAGCCAGTTACCTCTGTTCAGCTCATTTTGAAGAGAAATATATGTACCACACAAATGTCCAGAGGCGCCTTTTGTGAAAAGCAGGACCTACTATCTTTAACTTTCCACCACATTTACAAAAGCAAGATAAAGTATTACGACCACAACCCAGAAAGTGATCTTTCGACAATTTGCAAGATAGTGCTGTTACAGTGACATCATTAGCACAAAGTAAGTCAATAATTTAATTTTACTCCGTGTTCTTATTACTCTGAATTACATACTTGCTATTATAATCTTATGGTGTAACTCTGTTATAAACTTATTATGTAACTGCATTCTTTCAGTGCCTGTCGGACCCACATCTGTTTCTGCTGACCACAATTACTGTCTACCAAGCCCTAAGAAGTTGAAAACACAATATAACAGAGTACAAGCAGAGAATGTGAGACTAAAGAAGCGGATAAAGCAAATGAAGCAACTTAGTGTACGACACAAAAGAAGAATAGTGCAGTTACAGACTTTAGTTGCTGGTTTGAGAAGAAGGCTATGTAGTTCAGTTTCTGATATGTTAAACAGTCAACATGTAGTTGGTTTGTTGAAGGAGCTATTGGAACTTCAGTGCAGTGCTAAAGTATGCCATTATTCTCAGCAAATAAGGAAATTTGCCCTCACCCTACACTTTTATTCTGCCAAGGCATAGCGACAAAAATATCGCATTTCTGCGCCCGTTACTGTTTCTAATAGTTAACCACAGCATGTTTAGAAGTTTCACCGTAATATTCTGGTGGTACCTGCTCTAATTGCATTAATTTATGGGCAACAAGTAACGTTATAGTGGATGGACAGACTTATTTGAGTTGACTTGTAGTGTTATCTACATCGAAAAGTTTAGCCATATTTCGACAAAAACATCCCTTTTTGCTGTCAGTGTACACTGAAATCACTGCTGTCTATTGCTTTTTTTAGAAAAAATAAAGCTAGTATGGGCTATTTCAAGTAAGTCAAACGCATTTACAAGGGGGCGGGACACAGCAGACGAATGCCTTGACTAAAGAAAACATGGCGGCCAGAACTTCAATTTGCTTCAAACATGGCGGACCTATAGCCACTCTATGAAATTTTAACTCGTTGGTTCAGAATCACAAGCAAAACCAACAATTACATTACTAAACACATCATGACGCCAACATTAAAAACAAGATAACTGCAAATCGTCTTAAACCACCCTGCTGTTTCAGTAACCCCATTCACGGTACTGACTTTTACATCGCAATCAAAAGAAGACAATTGATCTTATTATTGTGGTATCAACGTTCGATACCACACTTGTTAGGGGTTGCAGCTATCGACCGGGGCCCATAATAGATATCGCTCGACCCGCGAGTCGCAACTAGCGCCGCTCCGCGGCTTGTGACAAGTATCTAGCGAGCTCTCGTCCACTCTTGCTCGGGACGTCAACTACACTCCTGGAAATGGAAAAAAGAACACATTGACACCGGTGTGTCAGACCCACCATACTTGCTCCGGACACTGCGAGAGGGCTGTACAAGCAATGATCACACGCACGGCACAGCGGACACACCAGGAACCGCGGTGTTGGCCGTCGAATGGCGCTAGCTGCGCAGCATTTGTGCACCGCCGCCGTCAGTGTCGGCCAGTTTGCCGTGGCATACGGAGCTCCATCGCAGTCTTTAACACTGGTAGCATGCCGCGACAGCGTGGACGTGAACCGTATATGCAGTTCACGGACTTTGAGCGAGGGCATATAGTGGGCATGCGGGAGGCCGGGTGGACGTACCGCCGAATTGCTCAACACGTGGGGCGTGAGGTCTCCACAGTACATCGATGTTGTCGCCAGTGGTCGGCGGAAGGTGCACGTGCCCGTCGACCTGGGACCGGACCGCAGCGACGCACGGCTGCACGCCAAGACCGTAGGATCCTACGCAGTGCCGTAGGGGACCGCACCGCCACTTCCCAGCAAATTAGGGACACTGTTGCTCCTGGGGTATCGGCGAGGACCATTCGCAACCGTCTCCATGAAGCTGGGCTACGGTCCCGCACACCGTTAGGCCGTCTTCCGCTCACGCCCGAACATCGTGCAGCCCGCCTCCAGTGGTGTCGCGACAGGCGTGAATGGAGGGACGAATGGAGACGTGTCGTCTTCAGCGATGAGAGTCGCTTCTGCCTTGGTGCCAATGATGGTCGTATGCGTGTTTGGCGCCGTGCAGGTGAGCGCCACAATCAGGACTGCGTACGACAGAGGCACACAGGGCCAACACCCGGCATCATGGTGTGGGGAGCGATCTCCTACACTGGCCGTACACCACTGGTGATCGTCGAGGGGACACTGAATAGTGCACGGTACATCCAAACCGTCATCGAACCCATCGGTCTACCATTCCTAGACCGGCAAGGGAACTTGCGGTTCCAACAGGACAATGCACGTCCGCATGTATCCCGTGCCACCCAACGTGCTCTAGAAGGTGTAAGTCAACTACCCTGGCCAGCAAGATCTCCGGATCTGTCCCCCATTGAGCATGTTTGGGATTGGATGAAGCGTCGTCTCACGCGGTCTGCACGTCCAGCACGAACGCTGGTCCAACTGAGGCGCCATGTGGAAATGGCATGGCAAGCCGTTCCACAGGACTACATCCAGCATCTCTACGATCGTCTCCATGGGAGAATAGCAGCCTGCATTGCTGCGAAAGGTGGATATACACTGTACTAGTGCCGACATTGTGCATGCTCTGTTGCCTGTGTCTATGTGCCTGTGGTTCTGTCAGTGTGATCATGTGATGTATCTGACCCCAGGAATGTGTCAATAAAGTTTCCCCTTCCTGGGACAATGAATTCACGGTGTTCTTATTTCAATTTCCAGGAGTGTAGTAATGTAGCATAGCCTTCAGCTGATAGGAAGCAACCTCTAACAAGGCGCTCAGTCAAGCATGGCATAAGCAATGCCTCTCTAGATATATTTGTAATTATATGTATGCAGCATATGAAGAAGCCTGTAACAAAATTTAAGTACAAAATACGTTTCTATTCAGCATTGGCCACCTGTCATCATAACAACTGACGACGAGAATCGTAACAATTACAAAACCTAAATTCAGTTGCGAATTATCTGCGCACTTGCACACGGAACGTCATTTGTTATTCAATGAACATAGATGCAACTTGTCGGAGATTTTCTCCGCTCAGGGACTGGGCGTTGTGTTGTCCGTATCATTATTTCATCCCCATCGACATGGAAGTCGCCGAAGTGGCGTCAACTCGAAAGACTTGCACCAGGCGGACGGTCTACCCGACGGGAGGCCCTAGCCACACGGCATTTCCGTTTCCATTCAAGGAGGCCAATGAAGCTTATTTAATTCGAAAGGTACTATACCATAGACGTGCACAAAGAAAAAAATCGTGTGTACGTAGCCCTTAAGAGTGGTACAAGGAAGTAGATGCTTTCATCTTCATAACTCTGACGACACCGTCTCCATCACGCATTAAAATCTCCAATACGTGACTAGCTGCTTTACTGGTCGATACATTTAAATATGCACTGAAGGTAATTGCACATAATTTTGGCAGTTACAATCGCGGTTTGATGAATTTAAAGTGCAGATTTCGTAATGTAACTTGTTTCGCGTCAGAGGTTACTGTATGTGGCAGAGCGGCACTGTATTGTGATAGGGACAAGTTAACTTGTCAGCGTTAACAGAAAATGTCTTTTTCAACGCAATTTATCATTGACGCACTTCAAATTATCCTAGAATTCACGATAAATCAAAGAATTAGAATTATTAACATTCGTAGCTTCAATACAGCACTTGCTGCAGTCACTTCTGAGGCCAAAATTCAGTCACAGTTTTATGTGAAGTGCAGCACTTTAAGAACACATTTTGTATTATTGGTCAGATCCGATGACTTCTGCGCATGGTCGTTTACCATGTTACGCGCAATTATATTTTTGTGATGTCGACACTACCGTTAGCTATAGACTGAATAAACAATCAGCTCAACTGTGTACTACCGATAACAACGAAACGCATGAAACCGCTATTGGATTAGAACACGCTAATCCTTTTGTGCGATCTTTCACTGCGATGAAAGATTGTTGTGCAAGAGTGGAAAATGAAAACAGAGGGATTTTATATGATTGTTATCATTAAGAAAAAATTAGACCTTCAGCGTGAAATGATGCAGTTCAAACTGATGTGTCCGCTATTTTTACCACAGCTGGTGATGAGCCACTATTCGAAAGAAATAAGGCGTGATTTTTTAAATACTGATACAGTCAGAACCATCTTGGTTTTAGATTCCTCACTGGGTCCATTAGCATATCCATTATCATTACGTAATGGAGACACTGGATGACATGCTAATTTGTTCCGTAATACACCAAATGTGCCCACTGTGAGACAGCCTGGAAATACAGTTATTATGCTGCAATATGCATGCTGTCGCCTTTCAATTAGAGATGATTTCAGCCTTTTACATCAGTCACAAAAATTATTTTTGCAGTAGATTGTTGATATGTATGTGCACAATTGGTCGAATTTCGACCACGGACAATACTAGTATGTAGAAATGTATTGATTCGAGCATATAATCGTCTAACAGGACATCTCGGCGTCGCCTCCGTCTTCACATCCTTACCGGATGGGGCAAAACGATAAAGATACGTCTAGTAACGCTGAAATAACTCTGATGATAAAAAAAACAGTAAAAGTTACTTTTTGTAAGAATTTTAGCTTTGTCATCTTTTGACGCTATCTCACCACCAAATAATTCCCTTATCTCATGCATGCACTTGTTTTTGTACTGGCTTCCGCGTGCAAATATGCGCATGTTACTTCTGAGCAGGTCAACAATCAATAGTAGATACAAGACTTTTTCTTGGTCAGGATGTCGGTCGGATATGACGGATGACGGGGTTGTGCATTAAGCTGTCTTCGGTCGAAGATTTAATCATTTGACCGAAAAATCGCTAAAAAGACCTTGAAACTTACTAGCACCCGTTGTTTTGGACCGAAGCAGAAGCCATCCTCACATCGACAAATTAGCCCTTTCTCTTCCATACAGCACTAATGTTGTGTACAGTGTGTTAACTGTAAGACGGCCGAGATGTGAGGGGAGTGCGGGGAGAGGAGGAAGCAAGCATTGGATGGCGAGGGGAGGGGAGCCGTTGGGGGGGGTGGGGTGGGGGGGACAAGGCACGCCTACCAGTTGCAGTGCCGGCACTACAAATTGCGCGTCATGCTTACACGAAAGCAGACGAAAGGCTTGGAAGTAAAACTTGCTTTAAATGTTGTTCGTAAACGAAACTGAAATCGTCATGTACATTAAAATCTATATATATATATATATATATATATATATATATATATATATATATATATATATATATGTTTGTCTACTATGCGCTCACAAGCCATTCATCCGATTACAATGAAACTTTGGTGAGTTGTTCTCCGAACGCCCAAAAAGAGTAATAGACAATGTATCAGCAATCAGGTCACTGTAGCATGCGTAGCGCAATTCATTAGGTAAAGGCTTTGTCATGCAGTGGACCTGGGTTTGATTCCAACTGCTCGTGATTTTTTTTTTCATTTTATTTCATTCCCCGCAATGTTAAACCATTAATTATAAAATTTAAGTATACTTAAACAGGTCATAAAGTATAACATTTACGAAAATTTTTCTTGCTGACACCCCCCACAAAATAACGAAAGGAAAAAAGGTTGTCGCTTACTACATTTTCTCAGTACATACCGTAAATCTGCCGCAGTAGGCATGACGTTTTAATGTATTATTTCGTTACTATTAACTCTAATCGCAACATATTTCGCATACAGTATCCACATATATCAGTAAATGCGCCGGCAAATTTATGTCTCTGTACGACATACAATTCAGGAGATATGACGTGGTAAACATCGAGATGCGTGGAAAAGTGCCGCGTCAGGCATGACGTTTTGTTCTACACTCCTGGAAATTGAAATAAGAACACCGTGAATTAATTGTCCCAGGAAGGGGAAACTTTATTGACACATTCCTGGGGTCAGATACATCACATGATCACACTGACAGAACCACAGGCACATAGATACAGGCAACAGAGCATGCACAATGTCGGCACTAGTACAGTGTATATTCACCTTTCGCAGCAATGCAGGCTGCTATTATCCCATGGAGACGATCGTAGAGATGCTGGATGGAGTCCTGTGGAACGGCTTGCCATGCCATTTCCACCTGGCGCCTCAGTTGGACCAGCGTTCGTGCTGGACGTGCAGACCGCGTGAGACGACGCTTCATCCAGTCCCAAACATGCTCAATGGGGGACAGATCCGGAGATCTTGCTGGCCAGGGTAGTTGACTTACACCTTCTAGAGCACGTTGGGTGGCACGGGATACATGCGGACGTGCATTGTCCTGTTGGAACAGCAAGTTCCCTTGCCGGTCTAGGAACGGTAGAACGATGGGTTCGATGACGGTTTGGATGTACCGTGCACTATTCAGTGTCCCTTCGACGATCACCAGTGGTGTACGGCCAGTGTAGGAGATCGCTCCCCACACCATGATGCCGGGTGTTGGCCCTGTGTGCCTCGGTCGTATGCAGTCCCGATTGTGGCGCTCACCTGCACGGCGCCAAACACGCATACGACCATCATTGGCACCAAGGCAGAAGAGACTCTCATCGCTGAAGACGACACGTCTCCATTCGTCCCTCCATTCACGCCTGTCGCGACACCACTGGAGGCGGGCTGCACGATGTTGGGGCGTGAGCGGAAGACGGCCTAACGGTGTGCGGGACCGTAGCCCAGCTTCATGGAGACAGTTGCGAATGGTCCTCGCCGATACCCCAGGAGCAACAGTGTCCCTAATTTGCTGGGAAGTGGCGGTGCGGTCCCCTACGGCACTGCGTAGGATCCTACGGTCTTGGCGTGCATCCGTGCGTCGCTGCGGTCCGGTCCCAGGTCGACGGGCACGTGCACCTTCCGCCGACCACTGGCGACAACATCGATGTACTGTGGAGACCTCACGCCCCACGTGTTGAGCAATTCGGCGGTACGTCCACCCGGCCTCCCGCATGCCCACTACACGCCCTCGCTCAAAGTCCGTCAACTGCACATACGGTTCACGTCCACGCTGTCGCGGCATGCTACCAGTGTTAAAGACTGCGATGGAGCTCCGTATGCCACGGCAAACTGGCCGACACTGACGGCGGCGGTGCACAAATGCTGCGCAGCTAGCGCCATTCGACGGCCAACACCGCGGTTCCTGGTGTGTCCGCTGTGCCGTGCGTGTGATCATTGCTTGTACAGCCCTCTCGCAGTGTCCGGAGCAAGTATGGTGGGTCTGACACACCGGTGTCAATGTGTTCTTTTTTCCATTTCCAGGAGTGTATTATTTCTTCACTACTAACACAATTCGCAACACGTTTCGCAAACATGTTAAAAAAAGCAACTGCCTCTTCACTCATTTTGATAATGTTTAGCACAACTACACAATAAAAACACGCAGAACAGTACAGCGCAAAACAATAACGAAGCAGACGACAATGGCTACCTTGTACAACACATTGAGCTACGTAATGTTGGCAGCAGTCGAAACTGCGTGACTACCGAAGCCTCCCGACGTTTACGGACTTCTACCGATTCAGGACTAGGGAGAGGTCTGCCATCTAAAAGTTTACACACTGTACATAGTTCCGCGTAGTCAGCGCATACACAACTTTCCCACTAGAGCGCGCCGCGCTAAGCACAACAGCGCAGGCGCAGCGCTCGTCCGTCTCCGCACTACGAGATGGCGCTGTCATAGAGACGGACCAAATTCTGCTTCCGCCGATCCACATATTAATATGTAATGCAGCCAATAAGATTGTTGCTAACGTAGAACCTTTTCTCCTCGCGGATCACACTCTCGCAGTGATACATGAACGCACGAGGTACTATAACGAGTGTACAGACCTCCGATTAGTCAGTCTGCATTTGTCTGCACCAGTCTCTAGTCAAGTTTCAGTCTGCACCTAATAAGATTACCATATTATGTACATAGCCATGAAGATAAATGTAGAGACATTTTTGTCAAGTACCAGAGATATATGTGAGAATAAGATTAACGTAGCCATACCAAAGGAACTTCAGACTGTCAATTGTAAATAGGATCCAGAACCAAGTTATGTAATTTTTATGCTTGTTATTATTTTAATAAATGTGTGTGAAACTTAATAAAGTTTAAAGTTGGTCACCGTCAATCTGCTACTCTAAGCATGCAAGTGGCATTTCTAACGGCAGAAGATAAACACGCCACGATAAGACCACGAGACATATTGCTGACACTCGCCTACTTCGTTAGAGCGACAAGTCAAATAATCTGATGGTGTGTGTACCGAAGGTCTTACAGTACGCACACCACAACTACTGAGTAAACTAATTCATTCAGCATGGGTAATGTGTTCTCTCCTAAGATTGAGATCAGCATCATGACAACCAGCTTTGAAATAACGCAGTTTTCTTATGCATGGCCGAGGAAAACATTTCAGACACACCGCCGTTCAGAATCGAAAAGAAAAGGCTTCAGGGGATGGCATAATGGGTGTCAATCTGTGATTAAAAGAGCAATCTTTGACCGTAAAGCAATAACGCTGCGAGAAGCATCAGATTTCTGAGAGATGTTGGCGATTATCAAAATTCTATTTGAAGCCTGGAGACCACTCCCAAGAAACGATCGAACAACAGTTTTGGCGTTCGCTCAGTGTTCTGCTAAATACGTGAAAGGGTGAACAACCATTTCCAATAGTTAAAAAAAGGGCGTACGTACATTTATGGAGATACGTAAAGACTTCCATCGAACACCACTAGAATCTTGCAATAACAGCAAATCTCTTGCCTCATGTCAGCGTAAGCAAGCAGAAGGTGTGAAATTCGTAAATTTCGTGATCAATGTACGGTAACAATCTCTGGTTGTGATTGGTAGAGGCTGGAAGAGGTTCCTATTTAGGTTCGTGCTGTTGCTGTTTTCTGTTGTTGTGGTCTTCAGTCCTGAGACTGGTTTGATGCTGCTCTCCATGCTACTCTATCCTGTGCAATCTTCTTCAGCTCCCAGTACTTACTGCAACCTACATCCTTCTGAATCTGTTTAGTGTATTCATCTCTTGGTCTCCCTCTACGATTTTTACCCTCCACTCTGCCCTCCAATGCTAAATTTGTGATCCCCTGATGCCTCAGAACATGTCCTACCAGCCGGTCCCTTCTTCTTGTCAAATTGTGCCACAAACTCCTCTTCTCCCCAATTCTATTCAATACCTCCTCATTAGTTATGTGATCTATCCATCTAATCTTCAGCAATCTTCTGTAGCACCACATTTCGAAAGCTTCTATTCTCTTCTTGTCCAAACTATTTATCGTCCATGTTTCACTTCCATACATGGCTACACTCGTTACAAGTACTTTCAGAAACGACTTCCAGACACTTAAATCTATACTCGATGTTAACAAATTTCTTCAGAAAGGCGTTCCTTGCCATTGCCAGTCTACATTTTATATCATCAGTTATTTTGCTGCCCAAATAGCAAAACTCCTTTACTACTTTAAGTGTCTCATTTCCTAATCTAATTCCCTCAGCATCACCCGCCTTAATTCGACTACATTCCATTATCCTCGTTTTGTTTTTGTTAATGTTCATCTTATATCCTCCTTTCAAGACACTATCCATTCCGTTCAACTGCTCTTCCAAGTCTTTTGCCGTCTCTGACAGAATTACAATGTCATCGGCGAACCTCAAAGTTTTTAATTTTTCTCCATGGATTTTGATACCTACTCTGAACTTTTCTTTTGTTTCCTTTACTGCTTGCTCAATATACTGATTGAATAACATCAGAGAGAGGCTACAACCCTGTCTCACTCCCTTCCCAACCACTGCTTCCGTTTCATGCCCCTCGACTCTTATAACTACCATCTGGTTTCTGTACAAATTGTAAATAGCCTTTCACTCCCTGTATTTTACCCCTGCCACCTTTAGAATTTGAAAGTGAGTATTCCAGTCAACATTGTCAAAAGCTTTCTCTATTTCTACAAATGCTAGAAACGTAGGTTTGCCTTTCCTTTATCTTTCTTTTAAGATAAGTCATAAGGTCAGTATTGCCTCACGGAAACCAAACTGATCTTCCCCGAGGTCGGCTTATACCAGTTTTTCCATTCGTCTGTTAGTATTTTGCAGCTGTGACATATTAAACTGATAGTTCGGTAATTTTCACACCTGTCAACACCTGCTTTCTTTTTGGGATTGTAATTATTATATTCTTCTTGAAGTCTGCGGGTATTTCGCCTGTCTCATACATCTTGCTCACTACTGTTTACTAGTTTCCTGTTAAATCTGACTGCGACGAATGGAAATGAGCGTATGGCGTCAGTGGCTGGGTGTTCCCAGACGGGAAGTTCGACCGCCAAGTGCGCCGGTACGGTGACTCAGCGTGTTCGGTCAGAGGGTTAGGTGCCCTCTGTAATAAAAAAACTGAGTTAATGGGTCAATGACGAACTGAAACGGGTGTCTTGCGACGTCCGCCCCGAGCAGATACAACGAACGAAAACCAACAAAATGAGATTAACAAAAAAAAAAGTGCAAGTCTTATTGATTGCGACGCCACATTGGGCGACTTGCGCGTCGACAATGAAATGATGATGAGGTCAGCACACCACACAGTCCCTGAAGGGGGAAAATCTCCCGGGAATCGAACCCGGGCCCCCGTGCGTGGCAATCCAGCGCGCTGACCGTTCACCTATTTTTTTTTTTTTTTTTTTTTGTGCTCTACCGTCTTTATTTTTTCTTTTTTTTTTTTTTTTCTTTTCAGGCTTTCCGGCACACCGGCCCTTTTTTTTATGTAAGTGCTCTACTAAGTGTTTTTTTTAAGAAAACAAATAAAAACCTCTTGTTGGGTATAAAAATAAAAGACGACGTTCTTCATAAATAACACAATATCCTGTGAAAACGTAAAACATAAAAGGTAGCTATATTTCCGCAATGGCCTTCTTTTGTATTTGTATGTTTTTTGTGAACATAAATGAGTATACAGTCTTCTCACCATCAGCAGCATTTTTTTTTTTTTTTTTTTTTTTTTTTTTTTTTTGGGAGCACAAGAGAAAGAAAACAAATAGGGTGCAGATAGAGAGCTATGTGTGAAAAGGATAAACATGTGTAAGGAGAAAAAAAAACTTAGAAGAGGAGGAGAAAAGAGAACTGAAATAAAATAGGAATACTTTCCGCGCCATGCTCCACTTTGGCGCGCCAGCAGAACAAAATGCATTCTATCATTGACCATTGAAGGGGAACGTGGGATTGTCCAGCCTTGGCTGGCACGGTTCGTTGAGATTCCAGCTTTGAGGCGGGTTGGTGAAAATGCTCTGTAAATAGTTCGCGAAAGTGGCCCGATAGTGTCGATGCCGGCGAAGGGTGTGGTGATGTACTTGGAGGCGTGTCCAAAAGTCCACCGGATCGACGATGTCGTCTCGGAAGAGGTAGTTGACAGCCATGCCACTGATCCATGTGATGGCGTGCCACTTAGCCGATGGAAAGTAGGTCGTGTCGGGATATATCATCATAGTGGGAGAAACGTGATGTGGTGGTACTCGGAGGTAGAAAGCCACAATCTTCTGTACGAGGGTCCAGACAGCTGCTGCTGGCCCACACTCAAAACGATGTAAATCTGTATCTTCGACATTGCACTTGAGGCACAGGGGTGAGTCCACCAGTGCGATGCGATGCAGTTTCTGTCTTGTAGTATACTTGCCGTTGACGAGAAGGTACCACAGAGAGGTGGTGTCAGTGGTGTGATATGGTTGGTGGATCGTTTTCCAAACTGTAGGCCATGAAACCTGGGGGTGACGTGTTTCGACGGGGTTGCGGGGTGGAGACTTTCGGAGAAGGCGGTAGATGTCGCGGGTGGTCGTCTTCCTGGTCCTGGGGAGCTCGGTGCATATGTAGCTGTACTCCAAAAAGAAACGGCCGATATGTGACATCGGAGGTGGGATGTGTGCCAAAGACGTCGGTGGGCGCCTCGAAACAGGCGCGAGCTCGGTGGTCAACATTCCAGTAAAACTAGCATTTTGGTTTATCCATAACCGGAGCATAGTATTGGTGTAAAGTGCCGTTGTCCTGGCTCTCACATTAACCAGATCGAGGCCACCATCCCGCTTCGGTAAGGTGAGAGCTTCGTACTGGACTTTGAAGATGTGTCCAGAACAAATGAAATATCCGAATGCCGCCTGTAACCTGGCCGCCATTGTCGCAGTGATGGGCAGAATCTGCGCTGTATGGGGTATCCGAGCTGCCAGATGGGTATTGACGAAGGTGACTCTCTGGCACATATTCAGCGGGCGTAGTATGTGATTTTGTATGGTGGCCCGGATGCGTTGCAGCAGCGCCCGAAAATTGATCGCCGAGGTGCGGCGAATGTCTCGCGTGTACACCAATCCGAGACAACGAATGGTGTCCACCAGTTGAAATGGAACTACGCTGTCTGCGGGAAGGCCGCGGCCGATCTTCATGGCGCATGATTTTGCCACGTTCATAGCGCTCCCTGCCCCTGCACTGTAACGGGTAATCCACTGCATCGCAGCTTGTACGTCGGCCGCTGAACGTACGACGAGGGCCAAGTCGTCCGCGTAAGCTCGGCAGCGGAACATATGATCCCGGAGTGGAATACCTGTCAAACGTCGCCGTAATCCGCAAATGAGTGGTTCCATCGCAATGGCATAAAGTACCGTCGACAAAGGGCAACCCTGCCGTACTGAGCGTTCAATCCGTATAGGTTCTGTAAGTCTGCCGTTGACGAGAAGTCTGGACGTTGCTCCACGAAGGAGCCGCATAATCACTTGCGTGAACGTCGGGGGAATTGCCATTCGGTCCATCACTGCGTCGAGGAATGCATGATTGACGCGGTCAAACGCTTGTTTGAAGTCGATGGAGATTAAAGCGCCTGGCAGTCGCGAGTGTGTTGCCACAGCGATCACATCTCGATATTCACTGAGGGCCGTCTGTATATTACGATCGCCGCCTAAGGATGTTTGTTCGTGGGAAACAATGTCCCGTAAGACATGTTTGAGTCGCACTGCTAGAAGGCGTGTGAAAATCTTGAAGTCCGAATTGAGTAACGTGATCGGCCGATAACTGTCGAGTCGTGTTCCTCCTGCGGGTTTCGGGACTGGTACAAGTAAGCCTTCCATGAACATTGGTGGCGGGTTCGCCGCGCCGGACAAAAGTTCCCAGTACATGTCCCTCCATCGTGGCATCATCAAATCTTGGAAGGTTCTGTAAAATTCGAGAGGTAAACCATCCGGGCCGGGAGATCGATTCAGAGACCCCTTGGCCACAGCGCCTTGGACGTCGTCGGTGGTCACTTCAGCAGTCAGGAGGGTTGCAGCTGCTGCGTTTAGAGTACCAAGTGTCTCATGGGCAACCTCAGCAATGGCCTCTGCACCGGCAGGTACTTCTTGATAGAAAAGTCGATAGTGCGTTGTGAATGCATCCGCAATGGTAGCTTGCGAAGTCAGCCGTCGTCCATCAGGTAAGTCTAAAGTTGTCATTAAAGCCTGTCGGCGTCGACGAACATTTTGAACAATATGATGCATAGAAGGTTCTTCACCATTAATCCTGTCTTGGCTGCGGGCTCGTACAATGGCTCCCTCTAGACGGCATCTGGTCAAGGATAAAATCTTTGCCTTGATGCGTTGAGCTTCTTTGAGGCGATCCGGGGATGGAGGATGATCCATGAGTTCACGTAGAGCGCTATAGTAGAAATCAGTTGTATGGTGATTCCACCTGGCTTTGGCTCTGCCATAGTGTGTCAATGTGCGTCGGATGGCCGGTTTGGCGCACAGCAACCACCACTGCAGTGTGGTCTCGTAACGCATAATGCGCTGAACACAGGTGTGCCACGTGTCGGTGACCTGTTGTCGACACTCAGGGTCCCGCAGTAGCGCGACATTGAGTTTCCAAGGTCCTGCACTGCGCCATATAGATTGTCGACGTAGGTTCATGGTACAGATATAGATGTCATGATCCGAAAAGGCAGATGGCCAACGTTCCGCGTCGAGGAGAACTGATTTTAGAGCGTTAGAGATGTATATTCTATCAAGTCGGCTGGCGGAGTGGCTCGTGATGTGTGTATACCCCGGGCGGTCGCCGTGTACCACTCGCCAAGTGTCGAGGAGACGAAGGCGGCGGACGAGGAAGCGAAGTTCGGGACATGTGTTGAAATGGGGGTATTGGTCTGTGCGCTCGAGAACACAGTTGAAATCTCCGCCTACGATGAGATGATCGTATCGACCGAGGAATAAAGGCGTGATATCTTCTGCGTAAAACTGGGAGCGATCCCTCCGTTTGTCAGTGCCCGATGGGGCGTAGAGATTTATGATTTTGAGTCCTTCAACTGTTATGGCCACCCCTCGCGCTGATGGGAGGTATGCGACATCGGAAACTGCAATTCCTTCTCGGAGGAGGATGGCTGCGCCTGTGTGTTCCATAGCTGCAGGGGCGGCGTACGTCTCATATCCATAACACCCAGTCCAAGTCGCTGTCCTCAGTTCTTGCAACAGGGCGATGTCGATGTCCGCTGCTCTGAGCGTGTCACGGAGCAGTTGAAGTTTAGCGTGGGAGCCGATATGGTTAGTATTGATAGTAGCTATTCGGTACGCCTGATGGGAGATCCGTGCTGTTGATAGGTTCGTAGCTGGTGAAGATTGTTGTGGTGGATGCTGGAAGTCCATAGAAGTCGCAGGATTCGTCGTAGAAACTTCCCCCATTTTAGTTTTGGTCTAACGGCGAAACAGATCTCATTTCCGCATCAGATGGAGGCGGGAAATCCGTGTCATCCGCCCATGAAAGGTGTCCGACAGGTTTGACATCGGCGAGAGGTGGCAGCGCTGGCCGAGTCGGCTCAATGGCGTCGGTGACAACAGGCGTG
Organism: Schistocerca piceifrons; assembly: GCF_021461385.2. Classification (NCBI taxonomy): domain Eukaryota; kingdom Metazoa; phylum Arthropoda; class Insecta; order Orthoptera; family Acrididae; genus Schistocerca; species Schistocerca piceifrons. Next base: position 29,024,186 of record NC_060144.1, read on the forward strand.
CTATGTTCCATGGCTTCTGGGCGCGGGGCTTGCGCACGATCTCTGTCGGACGGTTCACCGTCTTGTGGATGACGCGTCTCCGTGGCAGAGGAGAAAGTGTTATCGTGTTCTCCGTCGGAGTGATGTGGCATCTCTTCGTCCTGCGGAGGGGGCTCAATGGTCGAGTCTGATGTCTTGCGGCGTTTTTTTCGTCGTTTGGGTGACTTCTGCTTTCGGCAATGAGTTTCGGTGTCTGAGGAAGGAAGAGATTCACGTCGTTCCGGTACAAAAGCCGCGGGTGCTATGATGCGGTCTTCATTCTCCAGAACACTCACACTGGTATCCTTGTGATCTTCTATCGTGGGTGTGTCCGGCTGTTGGACATGTTCACGGGCGGCATCGCCGGTGTCAAGGTGCTGGGACGCCTCCGGGCGTATCGGACCAGAGAGCCGCTCGTGAACGGCGCCTTGTGAGGGCTGGACGTGCAGTGTCGCCGCATAGGTGACTGGAAGGGTGGTCGTGGTTCTGTCGGTGTTCGTATCGTCGGGCCTTAGTTGTGTGATGCGGCGTTGCAGGCATTCATTACGGACGTGGCCTTCTTTGCCACAACCGGAACATGTTCGAGGTTGTCCTTCGTAAATGACCACCGCACGGCAGCCGCCGATAGAAATGTACGATGGAACGTGCCGTTTGAGATCGATTCGGACTTGTCTCACACCATTAAGCACCGGATACGTCGTAAACTGTGCCCATGTCTCGGCTACGTGGCTCTGGACTTTTCCGAACGGGCTTAGAGCCGCGATGACTTCATCTTCAGTCACCTCGAAAGGCAGTTCGAATACACGGATCGTCCGAAGGCCAAGTCCTGCATGGTCGACATCCACAGGCCCGACGTTTCCGTCGGAGTGGCGAAATTTTAGTCCATGTCGCGTCCTTTGAATGATCTCGTTGCAGGCAGCGTCGGAAGTCATCTTAACATAAACGACGCTGCTAATGATCGATAGGTGTATGCCGATGAGTTCGTCACGCGGGATCTTCACGTCTTCGCGTAGGAAGCGTTCGACGGCCAGTGCTTTGGGTCGTGCGTATTCGTTTGAGAAGGTGAACTCAAGAGTGTTCTTCCTGTAAGAGTTGGCCATTACAGCTTGTTCGACTGAGAAGCGCTGTGACGAGGAAGTAAACAAAACACTCCGCGCGCGCAGCGGCGTGGACGGCCGAGCGCGGTGCGCACTGCTGCCCTGCCGAACGCAGACTGACCTATTGGGGCGGACTGACTGCGAGAAACAAAAGTATTATATTTTTCTAATTTTATAATGATTGTTTTTAAACGATTTTTTTTTCAAAATCGCACTCAAGGTGTTTTTAAATACATAAAACAGTTTAGCCTCTCCAGAATTACTTCTGAATTATCAGGTTTAATGAACCCGTCTCCGTAGCCAAGTACGCGCACGAAGTCGACATATCCATGTGACGCTATGAGTCCTACAGCGCGTGTCACGACATTCTGTTCCGTCCAGGGGATGGAATAGAGGTTACCTTGCCCTTCCCACTTTGTAAAAGCAAGAGAAAGAACACCCTGTTCGCTCGGCTAGTTTCAGTGGATAAAATGCCTATGTATGTAGTCGTCGCAGACTTCTTATTTCAGTTTTATGGTCAACAGCCTTAATATTCATACAAGTCAATCTAATAATTAAATTAGTAAAACAAAATTTTATTAGACGTTATCTTCATGTTCTACGTGGAAATAAAATAACACATTTAAAAATATTAGTACGTATTGCCCAAAGGCGTTAGATGCCTATATGCGATTATACGATGGAGACACAACGATCGGTACTATGGGCCTCGCGTTTCTTTAAATCGGCCCTGCCAAGTGTACCGTGATTCTTACGCAATAGTACGTCACGAAAACCGCCCACGGCAAGGCACGATATTGAATGTACGACAGTAATCTAACAACAGTTGTTTACGTTATTTGGGGTAGTATCTTATGGTGGGTACACCTCAATCAGTGCAGTGAGAAAAACAGAGAGAACTACACTATTACATGCATTATACAGACAGTCCCTCCAATGTACTGTAGGCCTACGAACTATGCACCACGCTACATGCTCAAGAATTGGTTCCCAAGCTACAATATTGGCAGAACCTGACGATTTATGAGAAAACTATAGTCAATAGTAATGGAAATGAGTTAAGCGCGAATCCAGGGTTCGGTTTGGGTGATCGAGGGGGGGTGGGGTGATACGTTGCAGCTTTTTACTATATAGGCGCTCTACTTTTTACTGTTCCCCCTACTGTTCCTCCTCCCGCCGCATTCCTTTATAAGATACCATCATATCCACATGCAACGTACGTCAGAAGAGATGCCTAGAATTTTAATAATAACGAAAATAAAGGACAAAATGTTTTAATTTAATCATAATAACTTTTTTAGGTCAGTGATTAGTAGTAATTTTGCTCATGGGGGTGGCGAAATTATGACTCCTATTACATGTCCCCCCCTCCCCCTCCTCCCCACCATTATATCTGCGGCTGAAATGAAATTGGAATTTAACGTTGAGTTTCTGACGAATATTTCTCTCTGCTAATGACTAATTTGGGTCAGACCATATACCCATGATTCTCCATCTTGATATGATCTATGAAACATACCATGTCTATGGATGCATAACATGAAAAATGGAGCAAAGAATCAACTGAATGCTATTATATTCATCTTTAGAACTTCTAAATTCTAAACTCTCTTCATCCTAACATTTGTTTCACGACAGTAGAGGAAAAAATGGCGAAGTTCCTTCTCTAGTTGTAAGTAGTTATGAAGGGTGAATACAAGGGCAGGTAAATATTAGGAAACACATCACTTTCAGTGACTGAAATAAGTTTAGAGGCACTGAGAAAAGTTGCAGGATCTCGATAGCCTGCAGTAGGTTATTATTACTTGTTCTAAAACATTCCATTCTTATCACATCTGGTATCAGGTTACACGCTTGGGCAAGGTCCTGTCCTCCCGTGAAAGGGCCAGGAATTGATCAACGTCACCCAGACGAATCCCTCCAGGCAAGTGCGTGATAGTAGCTACGTGACATAAAATTGGTGGGAAGCGCCAACATGTCTCTCCTAGCCAATGGGGTCACAATTAATTGGCAGAAGACTCTCCACCTCCCCCTGGATCAATGAGATCAGCCCCCCTCATGTTATCTTTCGTAACTGGGAAGACTTGAGTGGGAGAGATTCACTCTGGAGCTGAGTAGCAAAGGGAGAGGATCAGGCTGTGTCTATTTATTAATAGCAAATTACGTTATGTCGTTTCACTTGGGTGCTATTTCTTAATAACGGTTTAATATTTCGTCATTCAAAGTACCGTGAGAGGCCACACTCTGCCGGATACGTAAATACTCAGAAGTATTGGGGCAAGGTGGGCTCTGGCACAAAGTACCGTTATCCAAGACGGAGGCGATGACTTCATCCAAGATAACGGCTGTGACGTCATCCAAAATGGCAATTATGGCAGGAAGTTTGAATTTTGGTGGGAAGGTAAGTCAACTGGGCTACCTCCACTAACCTAACCCCCCTCCCCTCCCTTCCCCCAGAAAATGGCGGGAAGATCAAATTCCAACAGGATAATGTATCACACCACAGTTACCTCTGCTAATCTGCTAACCTAAGAAAATGGAACGAAAGAAAACTCACTTAGGCTACCTCCACTAACCTAAGTCTTCCGACTGCCACTCCATCCTAGGAATTGGCGCCAAGTGTGATTTTTGGCAGGAAGATATGTCAATTGTGCTATCTCTACTAACATAAGAAAGTGGCGGGAAAGAAATGGCAATTGGGCCACCTCCACTAACCAAAGTCACCCGACCGCCACCTCCTCCTATGGTTAATTGGGCATAGGACTCGAACTGTGCTGAATATAAGTCTTTATTATTTTGCATGCACTATTTTATCTAAACATTTAGAGGCGCTACCACCATCCAGTGTGATCGCCAAGGGGTCTGGTCTCCAACTGACCTAGTACACAGTACCACCACCAGAGGGTTTGTCATCCCTCCTGTGATATAATCCAAGATGGTGGAGGTAATGGCGGGAAACAGTGAGGTCGCCATGGGGTCCAGACTCCAACTTACCTAGTACACATTACCACTGCCAGAGGGCGTTCTCAGCCCTCCTGTGACATAATCCAAGATGGTGGGGAGAAATGGCGGGAAACAGTGTGGTCACCATGGGGTCCAGACTCCAACTGACCTAGTACACAGTACCACCACCAGAGGGTGCTCTCATCTGTGATGAAATCCAAGATCGCTGCCATGACGTCAGCTGATGACGCAAGTACCGTTATCGAAGATGTCGGGAAACAGTGTGTTCACCACGAGGTCTGGATCTAGTACACAGTACCACCACCAGAGAGCACTGTCGTCTGTTCTGTGACGTAATCCGAGATGATGGTGCAGGGTGGGGGAAATGGCGGGAGAAGGACTCTGTCTGTTCTGGACATAAGTCTTTATTTTGCAGACACTATCTCCACCATGAGATCTATAGTCCAACTGACCTAATAGACAGTATTGCCGCCAGAGGGTGCTGTCATCCCTCCTTTGATGTAATCCAAGATGATGGTCTAGAGGGGGAAAATGGTGTGAAAATGACTTAGCCTGTGCTGGGAAGGAATGTACTTTATTTATTTTGGAACAATTTATTTAGCGATCACAGCCCACAGACCTGTAAACTACTCCTAAATAACGCTCTGCAGACATGCAAACAACTCCTAAATTACCGAAATAATTTCAGTACAGACGTGCAAACTCCTCGTAAATAACGCAGTACACAGATGTGCAGAACGAAATCAACTCATAAACTGTCCAAATAGCGCATAGCAAAGTCTACAGACCTGCTCGCAGAATAATGCAACAGACACGCAATCAACATGTGCAAGCACCGTCCGTCGCCCCCTGTCCACTGGACTGCATAGGAGGATAGCGGCACCCCCCACGACGTGACGCGGCTGTCAGCTGTCAGATACGCACAAGTTCCTGTTCGGTCCCACAAGCATGAGGCGGCAATATACCTTTCATACTTTGTGCCTGAGAAATTCCTCTTGAAATACGTGTTCACCTATGCACCGTCACTGACGCGACTGGACGGGAGCAAAGACCTATTTCTGGAGCGTGCTCTTGCTGCTGCGAGCTACCGCCAGATGCAAGCCAGTGCAAGCTATTGTTTTCACACCGCTGCTACCTACAGTGAGCAGGTGAAAGTTGCTTCTATTTTCGAGTATCCAGTTAGACTCCTCCGAGTGTTATGCTAAAGTCACAGAACTTCAACGCATGTTCACACCGTTCCCATATGCGAGACACCTCAGCGCAGCACATGTGTTTTACTATTGCTGATGCAATACCTGAGGATGCTGATGTCACTGAATAGAATGGGGCACATTGTTCCTAGCGCGACATACGATACATGTCTAACCGTGCTTAACTGCGCAGTGTGACTGACTCAAGGCGCAAAGTGCATGCACGTAGCTACAAACCATCACAAGCACATCTAACAAGGTTACCAACCTTATAGTCATGTCACATGGATATGTAAATAATAAGAACCATGTCGACCTCTCGGAAACTGTATAGCATCCCAGAAATAGTTAATGCTCGCTTTCTTGATGTCTCAGCTTGCATGCATGGAAATGTCAGAGGTTCTGTGATATATACACTGAGTTATAAGCGATGACTAATTGAAAAGGATCAACCACATACTTGTGTAAGATCACGGCCACAAGTGAATCATATTTCTGGCACTCTCATATCTCTAAACGAGTCGCCTTTCTCAATCCTATGTGCTACAGTAAAATTCCAAAGTAGTTTTAGTCAGTCTCTACACAATCTGCAACTGCTCCCATTTCTGCAGCTTTGCGCATGTGATCGTTCCAATTTAAGTCAGAACTGAGCAGGCTGGAGAACGCCATATCCAGCATCTTCTGCCACCCGTGTAGAAACAGAATTACCTAAGTTAGTGCAACAGGACTGTGTTTTGACCATTTGATGGAAATGAGCAGATTGCGGTGCGTCTCCAAACTAGATACAGATACTACAGTCCAAAGTAGATCCACATCCATTCACATCTATCAGCTCAACATGCTATTATCGTTATTCTGTAGCATACAACAGAGAAAAATTACGAACTATAAAAGCTCCACATCCAATATAGAACTCACCTAGCTGCCGTTGCAGGCACTATGACGCATAGCTGCGATGTGGATCCAGTGCAGAGAGGGAGTTGTTGCGATGCTTCCCAGAATAGCATCCCTAACGGGACACCCCATCATTCATCGAATTTACCTGTCAAACTGCGAGACGATCCTATTTAATATACAGCTTTTGATCCATTGCACAAGGCAGTTAAAGGTTTCATCACCCATTCTGTAGGACACCCCCCATGACCATGGACCTTGCCGTTGGTGGGGAGGCTTGCGTGCCTCAGCGATACAGAGGGCCGTACCGTAGGTGCAACCACAACGGAGGGGTATCTGTTGAGAGGCCAGACAAACATGTGGTTCCTGAAGAGGGGCAGCAGCCTTTTCAGTAGTTGCAGGGGCAACAGTCTGGATGATTGACTGATCTGGCCTTGTAACATTAACCAAAACGGCTGGTATTGCGAACGGCTGAAAGCAAGGGGAAACTATGGCCGTAATTTTTCCCGAGGACATGCAGCTTTACTGTATGATTAAATGATGATGGCGTCCTCTTGGGTAAAATATTCCGGAGGTAAAATAGTCCCCCATTCGGATCTCCGGGAGGGGACTACTCAAGAGGACGTCGTTATCAGGAGAAAGAAAACTGGCATTCTACGGATCGGAGCGTGGAATGTCAGATCCCTTAATTGGGCAGGTAGGTTAGAAAATTTAAAAAGGGAAATGGATAGGTTAAAGCTAGATATAGTGGGAATTAGTGAAGTTCGATGGCAGGAGGAACAAGACTTTTGTTCAGGTGATTACAGAGTTATAAATACAAAATCAAATAGGGGTAATGCATGAGTAGGTTTAATAATGAATAAAAAAATAGGAGTGCGGGTTAGCTACTACAAACAGCATAGTGAACGCATTAATGTGGCCAAGATAGACACAAAGCCCATGCCTACTACAGTGGTACAAGTTTATATGCCAACTAGCTCTGCAGATGATGAAGAAATTGATGAAATGTATGACGAGATAAAAGAAATTATTCAGGTAGTGAAGGGAGACGAAAATTTAATAGTCACGGGTGACTGGAATTCGTCAATAGGAAAAGGGAGAGAAGGAAACATAGCAGATGAATATGGATTGGGGGGGAAGAAATGAAAGAGGAAGCCGCCTTGTAGAATTTTGCACAGAGCATAACTTAATCATAGCTAACACTTGGTTCAAGAATCATAAAGGAAGGTTGTATACCTAGAAGAATCCTGGAGATTCTAAAAGGTATCAGATAGATTATATAATGGTAAGACAGAGATTTAGGAACCAGGTTTTAAATTGTAAGACATTTCCAGGGGCAGATGTGGATTCTGACCACAATCTATTGGTTATGAACTGCAGATTGAAACTGAAGAAACTGCAAAAAGGTGGGAATTTAAGGAGATGGGACCTGGATAAACTGGCTAAACCAGAGGTTGTACAGAGTTTCAGGGAGAGCATAAGGGAACAATTGACAGGATTGGGGGGACGAAATACAGTAGATGAAGAATGGGTAGCTCTGAGGGATGAAGTAGTGAAGGCAGCAGAGGATCAAGTAGGTAAAAAGACGAGGGCTAATAGAAATCCTTGGGTAACAGAAGAAATATTGAATTTAATTGATGAAAGGAGAAAATATAAAAATGCAGTAAATGAAGCAGGCAAAAAGGAATACAAACGTCTCAAAAATGAGATCGACAGGAAGTGCAAAATGGCTAAGCAGGGATGGCTAGAGGACAAATGTAAGGATGTAGAGGCCTATCTCACTAGGGGTAAGATAGATACCGCCTACAGGAAAATTAAAGAGACCTTTGGAGATAAGAGAACGACTTGTATGAATATCAAGAGCTCAGATGGAAACCCAGTTCTAAGCAAAGAAGGGAAGGCAGAAAGGTGGAAGGAGTATATAGAGGGTTTATACAAGGGCGATGTACTTGAGGACAATATTATTGGAATGGAAGAGGATGTAGATGAAGATGAAATGGGAGATAAGATACTGCGTGAAGAGTTTGACAGAGCACTGAAAGACCTGAGTCGAAACAAGGCCCCCGGAGTAGACAACATTCCATTAGACCTGCTGATGGCCTTGGGAGAGCCAGTCATGACAAAACTCTACCATCTGGTGAGCGAGATGTATGAGACAGGCGAAATACCCACATACTTCAAGAAGAATATAATAATTCCAATCCCAAAGAAAGCAGGTGTTGACAGATGTGAAAATTACCGAACTATCAGTTTAATAAGTCACCGCTGCAAAATACTAACGCGAATTCTTTACAGACGAATGGAAAAACTTGTAGAAGCGGACCTCGGGGAAGATCAGTTTGGATTCCGTAGAAATGTTGGAACACGTGAGGCAATACTAACCTTACGACTTATCTTAGAAGAAGGATTAAGAAAAGGCAAACCTACGTTTCTAGCATTTGTGGACTTAGAGAAAGCTTTTGACAACGTTAACTGGAATACTCTCTTTCAAATTCTGAAGGTGGCAGGAGTAAAATACAGGGAGCGAAAGGCTATTTACAATTTGTACAGAAACCAGATGGCAGTTATAAGAGTCGAGGGGCATGAAAGGGAAGCAGTGGTTGGGAAGGGAGTGAGACAGGGTTGTAGCCTCTCCCCGATGTTATTCAATCTGTATATTGAGCAAGCAGTAAAGCAAACAAAAGAAAAATTCGGAGTAGGTATTAAAATTCATGGAGAAGAAGTAAAAACTTTGAGGTTCGCCGATGACATTGTAATTCTGTCAGAGACAGCAAAGGACTTGGAAGAGCAGTTGAACGGAATGGACAGTGTCTTGAAAGGAGGATATCAGATGAACATCAACAAAAGATAATAGAATGTAGTCAAATTAAATCGGGTGATGCTGAGGGGATTAGATTAGGAAATTAGACACTTAAAGTAGTAAAGGAGTTTTGCTATTTATGGAGCAAAATAACTGAGGATGGTCGAAGTAGAGAGGATATAAAATGTAGACTGGCAATGGCAAGGAAATCGTTTCTGAAGAAGAGAAATTTGTTAACATTGAGTATAGATTTAAGTGTCAGGAAGTCGTTTCTGAAAGTATTTGTATGGAGTGTAGCCATGTATGGAAGTGAAACATGGACGATAACCAGTTTGGACAAGAAGAGAATAAAAGCTTTCGAAATGTGGTGCTAGGGAAGAATGCTGAAGATAAGGTGGGTAGATCACGTAACTAATGAGGAGATATTGAATAGAATAGGAGAGAAGAGGAGTTTGTGGCACAACTTGACTAGAAGAAGGGATCGGTTGGTAGGACACGTTCTGAGGCATCAGGGGATCACAAATTTAGCATTGGAGGGCAGCGTGGAGGGTAAAAATCGTAGAGGGAGACCAAGAGATCAATATGTAATGCTTATAATTAGACTACATTTACAATGTCTTTTCCACCCCATCCGTCCACTGGCACGCTTTTGGTTACCACATAATGGTTGAATGACATCGCTTGTTTGAGTTGGAGAAAAGGTTTGGTGAATGGACAACACCTTCTTAGGTGGATAGCAGCGAAACTGTGATCGCGTACTTGACTGCAATATGATGAATCAGTCGAAACGGAACGTAGAGTCATCTGCTATTCCATGACTATGACAGATGATACTAAAATGTAGACTTTCACGGCCGGAAATGTCATGTCCATTATAATTATTTGGGCTGTTATGCTGTGGTCGGTCGGAATTCTGTGTCAATTCCCAACGTTTCGTCCCTGCATGCGGGGGACATCTTCAAGGGGGACTGTAGCTCGATGGAAGGTCCAACACACCCACTGGTTCGCTACTGACTGCCGCTAGAGTCCGTGTCCGCGCGCTCCCACGTCGAGGCGTGACGTAACGTGTTTTGTAAACGTCAGTGCAATTGGACATAGGGGGCTTCCCATAGCCACGTCATCGGTTTGTTCATAAAACTGTTCACTCCACTTGAAGTATGTGGTCGTCAAACAACACTTAAACAGTTCTGAAATACCGGCAGGAAAAATTCGATCCAGCTGTTTCAATACATCATTAAGTGAAACCATGGTAAACAGCGACACCAGATCGAAGCTGACCAATATGTCCTCCGGTTGGACCACTGTGCCATTCAATCTGCTGATGAAATGTGTCGAATTCTTTATATAAGAGCCCGAACGGCCCACATGTGGTTTTAGCAGCGTAGTCAAAAACTTGGCCAACGAGTAGGTGGGCGAACCAATGGCGCTTAGTATCGGTCTTAACGACACATTTTCTTTATGAATTTTGGGCAATCCACAAAGCCTCGGTGGTAGGGCAACCGAATTGCAGAGACCTTTCTGTACACTCTCTTCAATGGAGGACTTTTTTATTAACCGCGACACAGTTCTAAGAATGTTGTTAGTGGGGTCCTTATTCAGCTTCCTATATGCTTGCAGAGCATAAGGGAACAATTGACAGGAATGGGGGAAATAAATACAGTAGAAGAAGAATCGGTAGCTTTGAGGGATGAAGTAGTGAAGGCAGCAGAGGATCAAGTAGGTAAAAAGACGAGGGCTAGTAGAAATCCTTGGGTAACAGAAGAAATATTGAATTTAATTGATGAAAGGAGAAAATATAAAAATGCAGTAAGTGAAACAGGCAAAAAGGAATACAAACGTCTCAAAAATGATATCGACAGGAAGTGCAAAATGGCTAAGCAGGGATGGCTAGAGGACAAATGTAAGGATGTAGAGGCCTATCTCACTAGGGGTAAGATAGATACCGCCTACAGGAAAATTAAAGAGACCTTTGCAGATAAGAGAACGACTTGTATGAATATCAAGAGCTCAGATGGAAACCCAGTTCTAAGCAAAGAAGGGAAAGCAGAAAGGTGGGAGGAGTATATAGAGGGTCTATACAAGGGCGATGTACTTGAGGACAATATTATGGAAATGGAAAAGGATGTAGATGAAGATGAAATGGGAGATACGATACTGCGTGAAGAGTTTGACAGAGCACTGAAAGACCTGAGTCGAAACAAGGCCCCCGGAGTAGACAATATTCCATTGGAACTACTGACGGCCGTGGGAGAGCCAGTCCTGACAAAACTCTACCATCTGGTGAGCAAGATGTATGAAACAGGCGAAATACCCTCAGACTTCAAGAAGAATATAATAATTCCAATCCCAAAGAAAGCAGGTGTTGACAGATGTGAAAATTACCGAACTATCAGCTTAATAAGTCACAGCTGCAAAATACTAACACGAATTCTTTACAGACGAATGGAAAAACTAGTAGAAGCCAACCTCGGGGAAGATCAGTTTGGATTCCGTAGAAATACTGGAACACGTGAGGCAATACTGACCTTACGACTTATCTTAGAAGAAAGATTAAGGAAAGGCAAACCTACGTTTCTAGCATTTGTAGACTTAGAGAAAGCTTTTGACAATGTTGACTGGAATACTCTCTTTCAAATTCTAAAGGTGGCAGGGGTAAAATACAGGGAGCGAAAGGCTATTTACAATTTGTACAGAAACCAGATGGCAGTTATAAGAGTCGAGGGACATGAAAGGGAAGCAGTGGTTGGGAAGGGAGTAAGACAGGGTTGTAGCCTGTCCCCGATGTTGTTCAATCTGTATATTGAGCAAGCAGTAAAGGAAACAAAAGAAAAATTCGGAGTGGGTATTAAAATTCATGGAGAAGAAATAAAAACTTTGAGGTTCGCCGATGACATTGTAATTCTGTCAGAGACAGCAAAGGACTTGGAAGAGCAGTTGAATGGAATGGACAGTGTCTTGAAAGGAGGATATAAGATGAACATAAACAAAAGCAAAACAAGGATAATGGAATGTAGTCTAATTAAGTCGGGTGATGCTGAGGGAATTAGATTAGGAAATGAGGCACTTAAAGTAGTAAAGGAGTTTTGCTATTTGGGGAGCAAAATAACTGATGATGGTCGAAGTAGAGAGGATATAAAATGTAGGCTGGCAATGGCGAGGAAAGCGTTTCTGAAGAAGAGAAATTTGTTAACATCCAGTATTGATTTAAGTGTCAGGAAGTCATTTCTGAAAGTATTCGTATGGAGTGTAGCCATGTATGGAAGTGAAACATGGACGATAAATAGTTTGGACAAGAAGAGAATAGAAGCTTTCGAAATGTGGTGCTACAGAAGAATGCTGAAGATTAGATGGGTAGATCACATAACTAATGAGGAAGTATTGAATAGGATTGGGGAGAAGAGAAGTTTGTGGCACAACTTGACCAGAAGAAGGGATCGGTTGGTAGGACATGTTCTGAGGCATCAAGGGATCACCAATTTAGTATTGGAGGGCAGCGTGGAGGGTAAAAATCGTCGGGGGAGACCAAGAGATGAATACACTAAGCAGATTCAGAAGGATGTAGGTTGCAGTAAGTACTGGGAGATGAAAAAGCTTGCACAGGATAGAGTAGCATGGAGAGCTGCATCAAACCAGTCTCAGGACTGAAGACCACAACAACAACAACAACATATGCTTGCAGATCCAGTAGACCAGCAATTTTACTCTGATAGTCGGCCACATCCATAACCACCGTTGTGCTTACTTTGTCAGTTGGGAGAATCAAAATACTATCGTCGTCATTAAGGAGTTTTAAGGCTCTTCTCTCACCCAGAAGAGAAGATGGTAGTAACGCGCGCTGCCCTAAATAGAGGTCTGTGAGTGCTTTGACAGCTGACGGCCGCGCCGACCGTACATGCAATCATGTCATCATCGGTGTCTAGCGGATAGGAATTTCTCAGGTGTTACGTATGAATGGGGGTGCCACCACCTCATGCTTGTGGAAGCCGAGCAGGGGCCTGTGTGCGGTTTGACATCTGACTGATGCGTCACTTATTGCTACCACCTGTGTACTCTACTGGACAGGGGGTGGTGGACTATGCTTGCACGCGTTGATTGCATTATTTCGCGAGCGGCTCTGTAGGCCATGCTATGCGCTATTTGGACAGTTTACGAGTAGTGAGCGTGTCTACACATCAGTTTGAAGAATTATTTAGGAGCAGTTTGCTCTTGTGTAATGAAATAACGAGTTGGTTGCGTGTCTGCGGGCTGTGCAACATGGCCCCAGGCACATCAGGATGGATCTTTTGTATCAGTGTGATAGATATACTCTATCGTTCAATAAATTGTTTCAATCCTTACTCTCCCCAGCAGCCCAGAGCAGGCTGAGTAGTTGTGCCACCATTTTCCCTAACCATCTTAGTTTACGTCAGGAAACGGACGAAAGCGTCATCTGCTGGTGGTACTGAGTACTAGACCTCATGGAGGACACACTGTTTGCCGCCATCATGGATAACTATACTTGAGTCATCAGTTGGTGTCGCGGTGGCGTCCTCTGGCGGCGACGAAATGTTAAGCCAGTTGGGATCTGGAGCTCGTGGTGAACCCACTAGGTGGCGCCATCTTAGATTACGGTACTTGCATCATCACCTGATGCCACTACAGCGTCCTCTAGTGGCTTCAATATGAACTAAGACGGTTGGGCTATGGACGCAGTGGCGAATACACTTGGTGGTGGTGCTGCCTCTAATTGTTTAAATAGAGACTGGTGTATGGTTTCAACAGTTGACGATTAGGAAGCAGACTGTTTTAGAAGGATTATTATTTTGACAATTTAGGAGTTGTTCGGCTATCTGGACATAAATGTATTGCATTACTTATGAGTGGTTCACATGTCTGTAGGTTGTGCAATGCATTATTTTTTATGGTTTACTATTAGCAAGAGTGTGTGTAGATCCTTATACTTGAGTTATGTAGGAGTAATTTGCATGTCTGTATGCTGTGGCGCATGTCAGAGCGTGTGTTCTGTGATACATATACTCCAGCCCTAAATAAACTGCTCTCAAATAAATAAAGTACACTCCTTCCTCTCTCCATCAGCCTAGTGCAGGCTGAGTTCTTTTACCAGCAACCCCTAGGAAGAGGTTGCGCCCTGGGGACTTAGGTTAGTGGAGGTGAGCTTTGTTTGCAACAATTTTCTTAGGTTGGTAGTGAAAGCCCAAGCGACCTTTCTTTTCTGTCAGAATACAATCTTGGCGCTGGTTCCTAGGAAGAGGTGGCGGTCTGGAGCTTGAAAAGTAGATGAAACTAGGTAGTTGAAAGTACAGTGATCACCTTTTCCTACCTATATGAAGTCGAAACACGTGACTAATGCCGTAGCCAATAGGAGTGCAGCATTGTAGGTGTGTGGGGTGCTAGTCTACCGTATCTTCCTTCGCCGTCTGCGTTGTCGTGGTTACCGTGAGACACCGTTATACCAAGAGGAAAGGCGCGTCGATCTTAGAGCATGAGATATGATGACCTTAAGCCATAGACAACACACAACGGTCACGGTAGCACCTGATTCCAGAATAGCTGCATTAGTTAAGATCTACGAACTATCCCCTGTTGACCAGGTCCCCAAAACTTAACTCGTAACGAGATCCCTTCAAAGCAAATTGTCATAACGATCGTCTATAAAGGCTTCGTACAACGAGAATAAATGTTACGGTTTATGGAATAATAACAGATACGACCAAACTGTCTTGTCTCTTCTGCTTTATTTAACATAACTTCGTTCACAGTTTCATTTCGCATTCACCACTCATTCACCGAAACCCTTTGATGAACAGTTTTGGTTGCATAACACCAACAGTCAATGATCATGATACAGCTTTTCTCCTTTTCATAAATTGAAGCCCGCTCTCCGTGATATAATAAAAAAAAACCGATCTCAATACCGCGTACCTCGTGAGACGCGAATATACTTATCCTGGAATTGACCGCCCTGTAGGTGTACTCAATTTAATGACCACACTTCACTGTCGGCTATTTCGCGTAACTGAATGTCCATTTGTTAATCTGATTATACACTGTAGCTATTTAAAATTCGCCCCTATATTTTTCACAACGCACAATTAGCACTTCGTTACTGGTTTTCTTTTTTTTCTTCTAAGAGTAAACGGAAAAAAAAGACGCCGTATCATCGGCTTAGTCGATATAAAGCAAAACACCTTAATATGCCCAATTTTACCTCTTCTTATAGGATCGGCTACCTTAATCATTAATTTATTACATATTATTTCCAATAACGCTAAACAGGTATCGCCGTTATATTTTAATTGTATTCAAAAGCATGTTACTACTATTATGACCGACCAAATCATAACAAATTGCGCGGCGTGCGTTTTTAACGATAACTTTACGCTATTCAAGTTCCGTTACAGCTGTCTTGACTCGTAATGTTACACTAGGTCATGAATGGACACCGCATTGAGAGTGGGAAACTGTGGAACCTGTCATTTCATCATTAAATATTGAAATTGTAAATTGAATTATTCAGTATGATTAAAATTGAAATGGAATTAAGTACTTAGGTAATTGATAGGTTAGATGCACAATGTGGGTGTTACTTTAGTTAGCATATTTATAGAAGACTATGCCTGGTGCATGTATGGAGGTGGCGGCCAAGGGTGTGTGACGTAGGCGGTCGGAAGCCAATGGACCGGTGGCATGGCATGTGTCTGGTTATAACTCGTGCGCGCGATAGAGAGCAGACGATCTTGTGTCATCACGTGACTTCACGGTAGCATCCTCTGGTGGGCACGATATGAACTAAGTCAGTTGGGCTATGGAGCTCAAAGTGAACACAGTGGGTGCCGTTATCTTGAATACCAGTACTTGCGTCATGATCTGACGTCAGGAGAGCGCTCTCTGGCGGCAGCAATATGAACTAAGAGCTGGCCGGTGTGGCCGAGCAGTTCTAGGCGCTTCAGTCAGGAACCGCGTGACCGTTACAGACGCAGGTTCGAATCCTGCCTCGGGCACGGATGTGTGTGATGTCCTTAGGTTAGTTAGGTTTAAGTAGTTCTAACTTCTAGGGGACTGATGACCTCCGATGTTAAGTCCCATAGTGCTCAGAGCCATTTGAACCATTTTGAACTAAGCCACTTGAGCTCTGGAGCTCGTGGTGGATACATCGGGTGCAGCCATCTTGAATGACAGTACTTGCATCATCACATGACGTCGGGAGAGCGCCCTCTGCTGGCACTGACATGAACTAAACCAGTTGGATTCCAGACTCAGTGGCTAAAAGACCTGCTTGTAATTCATTAAATAATAAAGACAAGTCCTTTTTTCCCGCCATTTTCCTAGGTGTGACGCATTATCTTGTTGGATTTGAAGTTCCCGCCATTTTTCTGGGGGAGTGGTGGGGTGGCACTTTCCCGCCAAAATTCAAAGTTCCCGACAAAATCCGCCATCTTGGATGGAGTCATCGCTGTCATCTTGGATGGCGTCATCACCACCATCTTGGATGACGTCATCGCCGCCATCTTGGACAGCGGTACTGTGTCCCAAAATCACCCTTGTTTCAATACTTACAGATACTACAGTCCGAAGCAGATCTGCGTCCATTCACATCTATCAGCTCAACATGGTATTATCGTTGTTCTGTATGAATCAACAGAGAAAAATTACGTACTATAAAAGCTCCAATAACTTCATCCAATATAGAACTCACCTAGGCACCGATGCTGGCCCGATGATGCATAGCTGCGGTGGGGGTCCAGTGCGGAGAGAGAGATATCGCAATGCTTCCCAGAAATGCACAGGCTGCATTCCTCATAGCAATTCTAATGGGACAGCCCATTTATCACTGAATTCACCCGTCAAACTGCTGCTGCTGCTGTTGGTGTGGGACGATCCTATTAAATATACAGGTATTGATCCACTGCAGAGGCTAGTTTACAGTTTCATCACCTGTATTGTAGGAGGATGATTGTATCCCATGGACTATACCGTAAATCGCAAGAGACGCTCCCTGTGGCTCTGTCTCATTGTTTGAAACTTTATTTTTTTCTGTGGTAGCATGCTTTGTACACTGCTGTACATTTTGTTTTTCTGCCACAACTACAAGTTATGTGTCAGGTTCTAAACTGACATTAAGACGTTCTGCTCCATGGCCTCTCACAGAAAACTAGACATCGCACAGTGGAAATCATACTGCTACTGCGGCTAACATAACATGGCACACACAGTGAATGATTCTAAATAAAAGACAGTTACAGCACAAGGAAAGTGGATGAGTTTGGTCGCGTTGTGGAGAGTTTCCAAACTACAGTCCGAAGGTGATCCATGAGCTCTACATTTAAACTCATCAGTCATAGTGATGGAATAGCAGATTACTCTATTCCATTTTGACTGATTCATCATATTGCAGTCATGTACGTGATCACTGTTTCGGTGTTATACGCCCCAGAAGATGTTATCCCTCCACAAAAACCCTTTCTCCAACTCAAACAAGCGGTCTCAGTCAATCATTAGCTGCTATCCAACAGCGTGCCAGTGGATGGATGGGAAGGAAAAGACACCATCGATGTACTCTAATACTAAGCATCACTGTTGATAGTGTGAACAATTTTACCAATTTTAGAGTAATTTCAACATGGACCAATGATGTGACAGCATGTTTCCCAATTTCAGTATAATAGCTAAACCACCCCTTCTCCACTTTGCGAGTATCATTACGTATGTGGATAGATGATTGTACAGTTTGTCCATTCATTGTTAATTCTCGAACACATACACCATCAAAGTATATCAGACAGCGCTATACAAATTTCTAACACGTCGTGCATAGGGATTAACTTACTATCTATCTATCTGCGTATGGGGGTCACAGAGCATTCTCGCTGTCTTAGGGTAAAATTAAAGAGTGAAAGACCCCCTCACACTGTCATTGACCAACCCGCTGTGCAGCACAGTTACCGATTTAATCTGCAACCAACCAGCAGTAGACCTCTAATTTCCATCTCATGTCAATGAATGGAGCTTGCCCAGTCCTCACCCATCCAAGTGCACAAGATTTCTTGATATGCCCCCATGTTGAGTTGGTTAGTACTTTTATCGATGTATAGTAACAGATTTAAAAGTGTCGCAGTGTAATAGCATATGGTTAAGAAGAACAAGAAACGAATGATTTTTATGCGCAGTGGATCTGCAGATGGATGGAGTTCGTAGCATTCTTACATAAATCAACCAAGCTATCAATTTTAAAATATTATTCCAGAGTCTACGATCAGTACCTGGAAGGCACTGGTAAGAGCGAACATAAACTCACACACTCCTAAGTCTATATTGTTCTGCACTTAAAACGGGCTATAACGCCAGATCACTTGTGTTTCTGATCTATCAGTCATATGGAATGGAGCGCTGTTAATATTCCAATGTAAGAAATATATTTCAAGCGGCTGACATACATCCTTCTTCACAGTTTCTCTACGATAAACTATGATATTGAACCATAAAACGAAAAAAACTACTTCCTTAAGACATTGGCTCTGTGTGATATGAGTACGAGGTGCATTCAAGTTCTAAGGCCTCCGATTTTTTTTTTCTCGGGACTGGAAAGAGATAGAAACATGCACATTGTTTTAAAATGAGGCCGCGTTCATTGTCAATACGTCCCAGAGATGGCAGCACCGTACGGCAGATGGAATTTTACCGCCAGCGGCGAGAATGAGAACCGTTTTAAATACTTAAAATGGCAACGTTTTCCTTACTTGAACAGCGTGCAATCATTCGTTTTCTGAATTTGCGTGGTGTGAAACCAATTGAAATTCATCGACAGTTGAAGGAGACATGTGGTGATGGAGCTATGGATGTGTCGAAAGTGCGTTCATGGGTGCGACAGTTTAATGAAGGCAGAGCATCGTGTGATAACAAACCGAAACAACCTCTGGCTCGCACAAGCCAGTCTGACGACATGATTGAGAAAGTGGAGAGAATTGTTTTGGGGGATCGCCGAATGACTGTTGAACAGATCGCCTCCAGAGTTGGCATTTCTGTGGGTTCTGTGCACACAATCATGCATGACGACCCGAAAATGCGAAAAGTGTCATCCAGGTGGGTGCCCGAATGCTGATGGACGACCACATGGCCACCCGTGTGGCATGTTGCCAAGCAATGTTGACGCGCAATGACAGCATGAATGGGACTTTCTTTTCGTCGGTTGTGACAATGGATGAGACGTGGATGCCATTTTTCAATCCAGAAACAAAGCGCCAGTCAGCTCAATGGAAGCACACAGATTCACCGCCACCAAAAAAATTTCGGGTAACCGCCAGTGCTGAAAAAATGATGGTGTCCATGTTCTGGGACAGCGAGAGCGTAATCCTTACCCATTGCGTTCCAAAGGGCACTACGGTAACAGGTGCATCCTACGAAAATGTTTTGAAGAACAAATTCCTTCCTGCACTGCAACAAAAACGTCCGGGAAGGGCTGCGCGTGTGCTGTTTCACCAAGACAACGCACCTGCACATCGAGCTAACGTTATGCAACAGTTTCTTCATGATAACAACTTTGAAGTGATTCCTCACGCTCCCTACTCACCTGACCTGGCTCCTAGTGACTTTTGGCTTTTTCTAACAATGAAAGACACTCTCCCTGGCCGCACATTCACCAGCCGTGCTGCTATTGCCTCAGCAATTTTCCAGTGGTCAAAACAGACTCCTAAAGAAGCCTTCGCCGCTGCCATGGAATCATGGCGTCAGCGTTGTGAAAAATGTGTACGTCTGCAGGGCGATTACGTCGAGAAGTAACGCCAGTTTCATCGATTTCAGGTGAGTAGTTAATTAGAAAAAAAAAAAACGGAAGCCTTAGAACTTGAATGCACCTCGTACAATATAGCTTTCCGGAGATGTACAGCGCCCACTGTTCACATCCCATCACAGGTCGGAAATTATACTGTGCCTGCATCAGCCCTATATAAAATGATCGTTAGTAACGACGAATACCTCTTACAAGGAAACAGATAAACGCATAGCAGCAACGTCCAACATGGGTAAATTACAAGTCATACCGTCACTAACTCTGTAAACAGCACATCTGTCAGGCAAATATATACACGGGGATTGTAGCATCTCACAAGCACCTATCTCTAACTTAGTTATGAAGTTGAAGTCTTGAATTTACAACCAAGATGCGACAGGGGCATGGAGTATATTGCATAAATCATAGTTCGTTTAGAGGAATGCGTCACATTTCATCACACATGAGATGGAAGTCCTCTGATGACCGAAAGGTTTACTGTTAACTATCGCAATTAGACAATGCTTTAAACAACATACAGAACACATGGATGTGTACGAGTAGAACTCATGCTATGTCACACGACTGATGCATCCTGACAGAACAGTGGAAAAACTGACCTGTAGCTACGTCTTCCTCTATAGAAGGCATCATCAGTCCACTTTTAAATCGTATTCACGAGTGGAAATTTCAGTTTTCTCAATTTTTTTCGAGTTTCCGAATAAATGACTTTGCAGACATGACAAGTTTCTAGTTTGTCAGTGGTTTACAGCACAAACTCACCTGACTAAAGTTTTGGGTTTCTAGAGAAACAATTTCCATTCTATATCTTCAGAATTATATCGTGCAAGCAGTACTGCTATGCAAGCGATATTGTTATGTGTTTGATATCGAGAAGTACTACGGAAATGGTATGATATTCTAGCAAGCCATGCGAAATTATATATGTTCTTGTAATCCCAGAGTCTGGAGATGGATGTAGAAAAGCGAGCAACCAAGCAAGCAGATGCAGATCAGTCTTTAGCTATATGTATGAATGATGTAAAAAGGCTGACATTGTATGGCGCAGTATTCGAATTGCATATTTACTAAATCGATACAGTACGCGGTCATATATGGATGAGTCAGAGATTGGTTTCACGTTCTAATATTCAAGCTCCTGTCTTTGGTGGGAGAGCAGTGTAATTTAGTAAGAGTCTTTTCGTATTTGACGATATGTAGGGTAGTTTGTGAGGTTTAGTTGCCAGTGCAATATGGCGACTGTGTAAAATAATCGTTGAAAGTCTGGTCTGCATAAAGAAAAAAAAAGTTGGATGGTGCTTCCACACCGGCGGCATCAGTAATTCAGAGGGTAAATTCGATAAGAGCTAATCACACTGCTCCAGTCATTTCAGAAGACATCCTTTGTGCTGGGATAAAGGGGTCTTTACATAGTGGTGAGAACATTTGTGTATGTTGAAAGCAGGAAGAGTACGACGTGATGGACGGGGTGATAGGACCATCAGGAGGAATGCATTCGGCGTTTTTCCACGCTATTTGCGTAAACAGGTTCTGTTAGGACTAGGATATCTATGCATACAAGGTGAGAGATCATAAAAGCTCCAACGAAGGTGACCGTTAACTATTTCTCAGACACTATACAATTTTCGAGAGGTCGACTTGGCCCTTATGTTACATAGTCATGTGACATCAGAATAACATTGAGAACCTTTTAGATGGTGAGTCGCCACATTTTGCAGCAAGGTGTCAATCACACTAGGGTAGTAGGTAAGCACAGCTGGATGCAGCTCATATGTTCCATTAGTATCACTAGGGAGAAAGCAGCCTATGCTATTATAGGACAGATTTCAATAGTGCGATCTGTGACGTCAGTATCTGTAGGTATAGCATCAGCAACGGTTAACACACATCCCGCCCAGAGGCGTTTCGCATATGGGATCGGTGTGAGCATGCCTTGGAGTTCTGTGGCGAGGTGGACAGGAGTGTGTGCTGTACCTCACGTGATTGGCGAGGATGTGGCGCTGGAGGAGGAGATGCTGCAGAATCGGGCTGCTGCGAGCAGCCTGGCTCCTGCAGGCCTAACCCACTAGCCTGAAGAAGGGTGGCCCATGGACACCAGAGCGATGTTGTGGTGGCCGCAGCCAGTATGGGGCTGGGGCCGGGGACAGTGGCAGTGTATGGTGTCGAGTGGAGGGATGTGTTTTTTATCAGCGATCTTTTGTTTTAACTGTATTCCATCGATTTCACCGACCAATAGGATGCTGCAAATTAAAAGAAACTATCCCATACATGTGAATAATATCTATTTAATTAATTTTCATAATTTTTTATATCAATGTGGTGTTAGTGGTACAATAGTTAAGAGGAGGGTGCACATGAGTGGGTGAAATGAAGCAGCACAGCAGGTTAAGTGCAGAACACTAGGTTAATTTGCATAATTTTTATGTAAAACACATTACAATTGTTTAAGGGGGTGGGTGACAAAGAAGAATGCGCCAGAAATGACGTTCAAATGCATGTGAAATTCGAAAAGTGTACCAGAAAATGGTGGGAGAACATAACTAATTACTCAATTTGGTATCAAAGGCGGTAGAATAGTTTAACTAAATGTGGGTGACATGGAAAACCACTTAACAGAACAATAGGTTAAGTGACAACAAAGGGCCAAACATTAGGTTAAGACCCCTAGAGTACAGTGCCGAACATTAGGTTATGTAACATGTTTGCTCGATGTAGTTCCTTCTCACAAGACCTACATGTTTCGAAACAGCAGAGAATCATGAGCAAGAGAAATCCAACCCCCACAAATTGATTTCTTTATAAATAAACAATATACCCTTGAATTTCCTCTTATGAGACCCTTCCTCTCCATCACCATTCCACCACCTTGGATTACACCACAGAACAGACGACAGTGCCCTCTGGTGGCAGTACTGTGTACTAGGTCTGGACCTTGTGGTTAACACATTGGATGGAAGTACTGCCTCTAATTGTTTAAAGAAATAGTGCATGCAAAATAAAGACTTATGTCCAGCACAGGTCGAGTACTCTTCCCGTCATTTCCTAGAGCGAGGTGGTGGTCGGATGACTTAGGTTAGTGGAGGTAGCCCAACTGCCATTTCTTTCCTGCCATTTTCTTAGGTTAGTAGAGGTAGCCCAATTGACCCATCTTCCCTCCGAAATTCAAGCTTCCAGCCAGTTTCTAGGAAGAGGTGGCAGTCGGATCACTGAGGTTAGTGGAGGTAGCCCATGTGACTTATCTTCCTGCCATTTCATTAGGTTAGTAGAGGTTGAATTGTCCTGATGGAATCTGAACTTCCTGCCATGGGGGCTTGGCAGGGGGGTGTGGCACTTTCCCACCAGAGAGGTTAATTAATTCACGAATTTCACTAAGTAGTCAATCAATTGATAAGAGTGAGAGGGGGTGCTTATTCCAACAACTGAGACCTGAAAGTGTACCTGTAGCAGCGTGGGGGAGAGGGTTGGGGGAGGGGGTGGAGGGAACAATAGGTTAAGTGCCTATCAATCAAAACGAAAGGGGGGTGACATGGAAAAGCACTTAACAGAACAATAGGTTATGTCAGTCAAAGGAGAACAATAGATTAAGTACCTGTCAATCAAAGGAGACCAATAGGTTAACCCCTGAGTGCATACCTGCCCCAGATGTAGGTCGCAGGTTCGTATCCTGCCTTGTGTATCGATGTGTGTGATGTCCTTAGGGTAGTTAGGTTTAAGTAGTTCTAAGTTCTAGGGGACTGATGACCTCAGATGTTAAGTCTCATAGTCCTCAGAGCCATTTGAACCATTTGAACCACCCTTCTTCCTTTTTCTCTGGACCAACGAGTAACAAGATCCCACTCCTCCCCCAACCATCATGCTATTAAAACTTGTGCTTATGTATAGGCGATCCTATTTTCAGTCAGCCAGCACTCGCAGGTAGAATGACGCGTAATTATACTTAAGATATCTAAACAAAATAAAGCCTGCAATATTATTAGTATGGGCGACATTACTGTAAGTTTCGTATATGAACTAAGGGAAAATTCGAGTATTTACATCGCTATTAACGTAATTTTGGCTGATCCATACAATTCCAGACACACGCTGCACAGCTACCAAACTGCAGCATTTTTTAAAAAAATTATTCCTACCATAACTTATCTGTGCACAAATATTCAGTGACATCGGACATACATGTATTCTGTTACAGTGCAAAGCCAAGGCATTACTACTAAGCTACCATAACACGATATTTATACAAATAAGCCCTGCAATATATTTAGTTTGTTGCGGTACTATGACACTCTTAAATATAGTCCTGAAAGAACAATGAATGTGGACGAGAGCCACCAGGGACCCCAGGCAGAATAAAAAGACATGTAACTCTCGCAATATTAGTGTGCAATGTCGCTATAAGACTCGTAAACAGACGCAGAAATAATCCGAAATATGTATGTCCTCGCCACACACAAATCTGATTTGAGTAATGGCCACAGTGCAGCAAAAATAAGCTGCTTCTACGTACAAAGTCATAGACTCACAGAGGTGACAATACCTCTCTTGCTGTACTACTAATACGAGCTTATAAAGCTGAAGAGTTCGCGAATTATCTGCCAGTAAGCATATTCTCCAAACACCAATTATTACAATCAACCTACGACCAACGTGGTTTAAATTGCAAGCATCACACACACAATCATTGCTTCAAAAATCGGGCTGCACATCCCTCATAACAATAGAATCACCACCATTTCTTCGTGATTCCTGCGACCATTAAAAAGCTCAAAGCAGCCCAGAGGTGTCGAAACAACGGTACTCTCAGCGTACGTTAAACAGCTAGTCTCTCGGTCCATAGCCTCAAGGTGTGGGCATTGGCTGACGGCAACCGGAGGAATTGGCCTACGTAAACTGATTGACGGGGAATCATTGACCTGCATGTGTGGCCAGAGTTAACGGTCAAGAAATTCTTCCCCACCAAAGCACACAGATCTTCATAGCGCGGTCCATTGGCTGCTCTGCTCTGCAGTTGTTACTCAAACGAGATCTGAGCAGCTACCACACGCTAGTAACCACGTCTCTAATTGCAAGAAGCATTTTGATAAGGCTACCAGCGTGTCACTTGGCGAGAGCACGAAGCATTCGGCTGGAGCTGTATGAATAATAACACAGACTAAATTAATTTTTGTTACTTGTTTGAGCCACTGGATTTACACATAGTCTTATCATCCAAAAATGCATTATTTAGTAGCAGAAATACACCCCACTAGTACTCAAGAATCACAAGAGGAGGAGGTATAGTTGGAAAAGGCCGGGAGATACGGGAAGATTTCAATTAGATTACATTATGCTCAGACAGAGATTCCGAAATCAGATACTGGATTGTACCCAGGAGCAGATATAGACTCAGATCACAATATAGTAGTGATGAAGAGTAGGCTGAAGTTCAAGACATTAGTCAGGAAGAATCTATACGCAAAGAAGTGGGATACGAAAGTACTAAGGAATGACGAGATACGTTTGAAGTTCTCTAACGCTATAGATACAGAAATAAGGAATAGCGCAGTAGGCAGTACAGTTGAAGAGGAATGGGCATCTCTAAAAAGGGCCATCACAGAAGTTGGGAAGGAAAACATATGTACAAAGAAGGTAGCTGCGAAGAAACCATGGGTAACAGAAGAAATACTTCAGTTGATTGATGAAAGGAGGAAGTACAAACATGTTCCGGGAAAATCAGGAATACAGAAATACAAGTCGTTGAGGAATGAAATAAATAGGAAGTGCAGGGAAGCTAAGACGAAATGGCTGCAGGAAAAATGTGAAGACATCGGAAAAGATATGATAGTCGGAAGGACAGACTCAGCATACAGGAAAGTCAAAACAACCTTTGGTGGCATTAAAAGCAACGGTGGTAACATTAAGAGTGCAACGGGAATTCCACTGCTAAATGCAGAGGAGAGAGCAGATAGGTGGAAAGAATACATTGAAAGCCTCTATGAGGGTGAAGATTTGTCTGATGTGATAGAAGAAGAAACACGAGTCGATTTAGAAGAGATAGGGGATCCAGTATTAGAATCGGAATTTAAAAGAGCTTTGCAGGACTTACGGTCAAATAAGGCAGAGGGGATAGATAACATTCCATCAGAATTTCTAAAATCATTGGGGGAAGTGGTAACAAAACGACTATTCACGTTGGTGTGCAGAATATATGAGTCTGGCGATATACCATCTGACTTTCGGAAAAGCATCATCCACACAATTCCGAAGACGGCAAGAGCTGACAAGTGCGGGAATTATCGCACAATCAGCTTAACAGCTCATGCATCGAAGCTGCTTGCAAGAATAATATACAGAAGAATGGAAAAGAAAACTGAGAACGCGCTAGGTGACGATCAGTTTGGCTTTAGGAAAAGCAAAGGGACGAGAGTGGCAATTCTGACGTTACGGCTAATAATGGAAGCGAGGCTACAGAAAAATCAAGACACTTTCATAGGATTTGTCGACCTGGAAAAATCGTTCGACAATATAAAATGGTGCAAGCTGTTCGAGATTCTGAAAAAAGCAGGGGTAAGCTATAGGGAGAGACGGGTCATATACAATATGTACAACAACCAAGAGGGAATAATAAGAGTGGACGATCAAGAACGAAGTGCTCGTATTAAGAAGGGTGTAAGACAAGGCTGTAGCCTTTCGCCCCTACTCTTCAGTCTGTACATCGAGGAAGCAGTGATGGAAATAAAAGAAAGGTTCAGGAGTGGAATTAAAATACATGGTGAAAGGATATCAATGATACGATTCGCTGATGACATTGCTATCCTGAGTGAAAGTGAAGAAGAATTAAATGATCTGCTGAGCGGAATGAACAGTCTAATGAGTACACAGAATGGTTTGAGAGTAAATCGGAGAAAGACGAAGGTAATGAGAAGTAGTAGAAACGAGAACAGCGAGAAACTTAACATCAGGATTGATGGTCACGAAGTCAATGAAGTTAAGGAATTCTGCTACCTAGGCAGTAAAATAACCAATGACGGACGGAGCAAGAAGGACATCAAAAGCAGACTCGCTATGGCAAAAAAGGCATTTCTGGCCAAGAGAAGTCTACTAATATCAAATACCGGCCTTAATTTGAGGAAGAAATTTCTGAGGGTGTACGTCTGGAGTACAGCATTGTATGGTAGTGAAACATGGACTGTGGGAAAACCGGAACGGAAGAGAATCGAAGCATTTGAGATGTGGTGCTATAGACGAATGTTGAAAATTACGTGGACTGATAAGGTAAGGAATGAGGAGGTTCTACGCAGAATCGGAGAGGAAAGGAATATGTGGAAAACACTGATAAGGAGAAGGGACAAGATGATAGGACATCTGCTAAGACATGAGGGAATGACTTCCATGGTACTAGAGGGAGCTGTACAGGGCAAACACTGCAGAGGAAGACAGAGATTGGAACACGTCAAGCAACTAACTGAGGACGTAGGTTGCAAGTGCTACTCTGAGATGAAGAGGTTAGCACAGGAAAGGAATTCGTGGCGGGCCGCATCAAACCAGTCAGTAGACTGATGACAAAAAAAGTACTCATTACAATAATGATTCAAAAGGCTCTAAGCACTATGGGACTTGACATCTGAGGTCATTAGTCCCCTAGACTTAGAACTATTTAAACCTAACTAACCTAAGGACATCACACACATCCATGCCCGAGGCAGGATTCGAACCTGCGACAGTAGCAACAGGACTGAAGCGCCTAGATCAGCTCGGCCACAGCGGCCAGCCATTACAATAATGTCTGTAGACGTAAAGAGTTGGACGTTAAGATTTTAGCACGAATCCACTTCTCTCCTGGGTCGCGTATGTCATGAGATCTTCGACAGTGTCCCGTCTACAGCATAGTCATTGATGATAAAGTACAAATCAGCTAATATCAAAGTCAAGTTCTGACCCTGATGCTGCAAAGAGGAGATGCCTGTAGATAAGATATTACTAAATCTTTTTATCATTCTCTTCTATGGTGGTAAATGCGACATCTTGTTTGGAGAAATGCCTGTGATCCTTGCATGTGATATTTTCCTCTGCTGGGAGTAATTTGTTTAGGGATCATACGTTTAAGATAGGGTGCGAGGTAATTATATTCCATGTCTATTAACCAGACCTGGCATGGGTTTCACACAGATGAGCAATGTGGTTTTATAAGCTTGCTGGTCACACTTGGTAGTAGTAACATACATGTCATCAAGTAGAAGACTTTTACGAAAAAAAAATCAATAACATGATGCTGAAATTGTTACCATCAGGTTCAGACAACACTCTAGTATTACACGAACTCAAATCAAAAATGCTCTTCTCGTCAAAACACTATTAAGAAGTGACATTCTTAGCCAGTGTACATCTCATGTAAGATAAGAGAAATTACGGACTTATAAACGCTTTCCTCTCTGGCAATGTTTTCGTGAGTGGCACACGGTGTGTGTGTGTGTGTGTGTGTGTGTGTGTTTGTGTGTGTATGTTTTAGAAAAAGAGACATCATGTCGGCGTGATTCTCTGACAAGCAGTAAGTGATTTAGAGTTCGGACAATCATTTAAAAAACGCAAAGAATCTGTGTCTAATAAAAGTTCAGAAATATGCCTATGTAAGTTCTGGATAGTCAGTAAAATAGGCTTCTACGGAAATAGTTTTCATGATATGTATATAGCCCACATCCATTAATCAAATCTGGTAAGTGTCTGTCGATTAGATCCTACGTTTTGTTGTAACATACCACGAATATCCTAAACATGTTATGTACGTGACAGATAATTACAGATCCGAAGGCTAATCGTAGGTATTTAAATACAACACCATAATGACCTTAGCACTGCGTGGTGGAACAGTAACACATGTGGAAAGGCTATGTTTCTGCTAGCCATAGCTGTGAGTGTATGATAAAGCATGTTTTCCTATCTTGGTTCTACAGGAAATAACGACTGCAGATGAAATTATCTCAATCCTCTGAGAGAGTAACTTTGAATTCCACCATCAGATTGGCTACAAACCACTTGCCGGTATTGTTAGTGGAATCGATTTCCACATTAAAATTATAGTTATACGGCACATGGATTTTTATAAATCATTCTAGTAGGTTCTGATCAACTTCTTTTAGGTTGAGTATGGAGGTATGGTATTCCATCCTGCCATTACCGAATAATCCTTTAAAATTACAGTCTTCCTCAACATATACATATTCAGCAGACAATATAACACTTTTGTATTCTAATTGTGGTAGCCATGGTCAACAACATCTGAGCTAGTATTACTTCCCCAGTTGACAAATAGCAGAACAGTCCCAGGATAAACATTGGAATGCAGCTTAGCATGGCAATATGACTACCAACAGCAAATGCTTTTTTGCTAATGATGATTATTCACGCTAGTGGCATAAAACCATCGGGTAAAGGACATGATAACACTACTGGTTATGTGATTCTCTGCTCATGCATTCTATACATGACTGGATTTGCTATCGAATTACATTATTTTGGGTCCTGCGTATGCCTCAGAACCAATGGGGTCGAACGTGAATCCAGCAGTCACAAGCAATATGCACACAAGATGGCAGCACTTTCGGTTATATCCTGTCAGTGCGGATGTATTTAAGTTCCTTTACGTGCGCTGCAACGTGAATAACTCAAGGATAGGGGTAGGGTGTTTGTGATTTTTTCTTATGTATGCGTGATGTTACCCAAAACTCATACTAATGGAGAAAATCCACTTTAAAGACACCCAGACCTCTTTGTAGCAAGAGAGTAATCGCGTATTTTTAAAATAATAATAACGTATGCCCGTAAAATGTTAAACTGAGAATGGAGACAAGAGGTCACAGGATGACAGATACAACTATCGGGCGACCCTGGCGCTTCAGCTGAGAGTAACCTACCGAAACAGACCTGGCAATGAGATATGAACCGGTATCTACACTGACTGTCAATTCGGCCATCCATGGCCGGTGTGAGTTCACTCTCCTCCAAGAAATTCCATCTTATATGTATCAAAAGCAGCAAATTTCCCACATCTGAACCTGATGGGGGAGCAATCGAAAAATAAAGATTAAACTTGTGATAAATGGGCTTTAAAAATTAGACAAACACCAAGCAATACTATTAGAAACCGATCTAAATTATGCTATCCACGTTGTCCACAAGCCTATTTTTATCCTCT
The DNA here is from genome assembly GCF_021461385.2 of Schistocerca piceifrons. Taxonomy (NCBI): domain Eukaryota; kingdom Metazoa; phylum Arthropoda; class Insecta; order Orthoptera; family Acrididae; genus Schistocerca; species Schistocerca piceifrons. The sequence continues at coordinate 29,054,103 of NC_060144.1, forward strand.
ATCAGCGAACTTATCATTTAATCTGTAGCAACGTCAATATGCAGTCAGTATGTTTCGGTTCAGGAACTATACTGCTTTACACTGGATCCAAATATTTTTACAATTCCAATTACATGTGACTTGCAACGCAAATTAATTGGGATAGGGGACTGTCACAGCATGCAGAATGAAATAACATTACCGATTCATCACGCTCACACAGGACTAGTGAGAGTATCACAATTCTGTCCCATCACCATGCGTCTCAAGAACGCACCATCGTGCCACTATTAACTCGTGTGTGATGTGACTTCTTCTCTCAAATCTACTTGTTACAGCCGCTCTCTTTTACGATTACTCCATCTCTACATTGATTTTTGCATTTATTTCCAGAAATGTGTAGGACATCATTCCTCTACCTTCCTCCCTCTGTATAAATAACAAAATTATTTTTCCAAGGGGTGTATGACGGACTGTATTTCTCAGCCTTCAGCGCAGATGTTTGTCAATTCGGAGGCAGATGGTGCTATGATTCTAATAGGTCTCTTTTCTTTGTAGGCTTCTATGAAAGTATCCAAGATGTCTCCAGGCAGTTTCATCTAGTGCGTATGTTACAAAACTACACTCTAAGCATAAATACAGATATTCTGATGCTCTATTGGTTACATCACCAGGTGTGTCTTGCTGTTTTTTTTTTTTTGTATCATTCACCAATGATACAGAAGTCCCAACCCAGCTAAGGTATCTACAAACTATCTCTAAGATGCTTCCACATGAACATCAGTTGCTGTAGAGGTAGTGTGTTGACGATATTCTGTTACACACAAACACACACACACACGTGCACAGAGAACAGTTATGCTATTTCATGTGTTGGATCCCCGTGGGAATCCCCCAGCCCCTCTTCCCACACTGATGACAGAGCGCCATCTGGAGGCGTCGTCATCATGGGCAGCAGTGGCTGCGTCCCAGGGTGTGTTTGGAGTTGCATCTCAAAGTCGGACCTGCCTGCGGTGGATGAAACATATTGCTGACAGTGGATCCACAACACATTATGCCTGGGAATATTATTAGTTGTGAATCGAGCATGCGCTATATCTGGCGGGTGGAGGAGGCGGTGATGGGTGGATCCACATGCACGAAGTCCAGGACAATGGTTAGGGTGAATCCACCTAGTAAAAAAAAAAAAAAAAAAAAGTCTGAGGTACTGTTCGGTATGGATTCACAAATTTATGAGCCAAAGCATCATGGAATATTGTTAGGGCTGGATCCATCAATGCTACTTCTGGGAATATTGTTCAGGCTGGATCCAGCATGCCGTACATCTGGGAATATTGTGCATCTTCATATTTTCGCAGCGCAAAAACTCATCCATAAAATTTCGGGCGTGCAGACGCATAAATTTTTCTTCTTCTCCTAATATTTCGGATGAATACAGTCCAGCCATCTTAAGATGGCTGACGGTATTCAGCTGAAATATTAGAAGGAGAAGACGAATTTATACGGCTGCGTGCCCGAAATTTTATGGATCATCTGGGAATATTGTTTGGGGTAGATGCACCTGCACAAAGTCTGGGGTAACGCTTGGGTAGAATCCATGCGCATAATACAGGGTGATTCACGGATAATGTTCGATATGTATCCACCATCGTGTGATCTGAGGGAAGGGCGTAGCCCTCTAACGGTGGATCCTCCTACATTATGTCTGGCGCTGCTGACTCCCCCCTACCACCACTAATGCCGCCCAGACGATGACGGCCAAAGAAGGCTCCAACGTCAGCGTGGGGGGAGGGTTTTGGGGACCTTGCAGGAGGCCAAGACACTAACACTTACGATGCTGGTCTTGTACGTCGCTACCACTACCTGTGGACTGGCTAAAATATGTGTTTTTTTTTTAAGTTATAAATCGTGTGCACAAATATGTAATTGGAACTCAAAAACTTTACGTTTATTATACTTTTTACTTTAAATCGCATATTGTAGCATTTCTAGAGTCAAATCTGAATCCACAGATGAAACTTCAATTTAATAATAATTATTGCAGAGAAAAACTGTAAAGAACTTCAGGTATTAAAATACATATGCGCCAGGAAGCAAACAAGTCCTCTTTCTGTTTAGATTGAAATTGACTGTAAAACAAGTTTGAAAAAAAACTCAGAAAACACAAGAAAAAAAAGCAAAATTTTGCGTTCATAGTGGGTACAATATGAATATGACACAAACTGAAACGTAGAGAGATACATACCCAACATTGCACTCACTGGAATCATATGTTCGGACTGATTTCCTGATTTACCTGCAGGAGAATCCTCCATAACAACACAATCTGCGAGAATGATGAAATAAACTTGTAATCTGAATCATCATTAAATATTTCATTCTGATCATCTATTGAATCATTAAGGACTTCGAAAATACGCTACTGGCTATTAAAACTGCTACACCACGAAGATGACATGATACAACGCGAAATTTAACCGACAGGAAGAAGACGCTGTGATATGCAAATGATTAGCTTTTCAGAGCATTCACAAAAGGTTGGTGCCGGTGGCGACACCTACAACGTGCTGACATGAGGAAAGTTTCCAACCGATTTCTCATACACCAGCAGCAGTTGACCGGCGTTGCCTGGTGAAACGTTGTTGTGATGCCTCGTGTAAGGAGGAGAAACGCGTACCATCGCGTTTCCGACTTTGATGAAGGTCGGATTGTAGGCTATCGCGATTGACATGTTCCACACCCAGGAGGAATCCCTCTTTTATGGGTCTATAGAATGAATAATTAATCTAATCTAATCTAATTGCAGTTTATCGTACAGCGACATTGCTGCTCGCGTTGGTCGACATCCAATGACTGTTAGCAGAATGAGGAGTCGGTGGGTTCAGGAGGGTAATACGGAACGCCGTGTTGGATCCCAACGGCCTCGTATCACTAGCAGTCGAGATGACAGGCATCTTATCCGCATGGCTGTAACGGATCGTGCAGCCACGTCTAGATCCCTGAGTCAACAGATGGGGTCGTTTGCAAGACAACAACCATCTGCACGAACAGTTCGACGACGTTTGCAGCAGCATGGACTATCAGCTGGGAGACCATGGCTGCGGTTACCCTTGACGCTGCATTACAGACAGGAGCGCCTGCGATGGTGTACTCAACGACGAACGTGTAGCATCATGATGGTCGCATCCGTGTTTGGCGACATCGCGGTGAACGCACAGTAAAAGCGTGTATTCGTCATCGCCATACTGGCGTATCACGCGGTATGATGGTATAGGATGCCACTGGTTAGACGTCTCGGTCACCTCTTGTTCGCATTGACGGCACTTTAAACAGAGGACGTAACATTTCAGATGTGTTACAACCAGTGGCTCTACCCTTCATTCGATCCCTGCGAAACCCTACATTTCAGCAGAATAACGCACGACCGCATGTTGCAGGTCCTGTACGGGACTTTCTGGTTACAGAAAATGTACGACTGCTGCCCTGGCCAGCACATTCTCCAGATCTCTCACCAATTGAAAACCTCTGGTCAATGGTGGCCGAGCAACTGGCTCGTCACAAAACGCCAGTCACTACTCTTGATGAACTCTGGTATCGTGGTGAAGCTGCATGGGCAGCTGTACCTGCACACACCATCCAAACTCTGTATGACTCAATGCCCAGGCGTATCAAGGCCGTTATTACGGCCAGAAGTGGTTGTTCTGGGTACTGATTTCTCAGGATCTATGCAACCAAATTCCGTGAAAATGTAATCACATGTCAGTTCTAATCTGCGAGAATAATGAAATAAACTTGTAATCTGAATCATCATCAAATACTTCATTCTCATCATCTATTGAATCATCAAGGACTTTGAAAATAATTCATTTGAGACGCGTCATCACTTCAGTGCACATTTTGGACACAAAATCGACACAAAATCACACAAACAGAGAGAACTTGAACACCAACTAATGCCTACGAGACAAGAGATGATAACAAATGTTTCAAAAACGACAAATTTTTCCAATGGTACCGCTACTACCATCTAATGGAAACTACCAAGGCTGTAGACCTGACAGACGTTAGCGGGAGTCGGAAATATGCGTTTGTCAGCGTGGAAGATCATCTTAACTGGTGTGACACAGTATTACGTCCGCCGCACATCCCCATTTCCAGGAAGCGCTGTAATTTTACGTCAGCCACAAGCTAAGTACTATGTAGCGTGATTACTGTGGTATGTGTTTGTATGTGGGGGAAGGGAGGGACTGTCTGCAACAGAATAACGTCAACACTCTATCCCTAAAGCTATCCATGTACATACAAGTGTGTCTGATCGATAGTTCATAGAAACACTCGCTAGGTTAGGACTCTGTACCGAAGTTGGATGGTATAAAAACAGTAAGTAATCTAAACTGGTGATGTGAGCAATAAGAGCATCTATACACTTCTACATTTACATAAGGAATGTGGTAAAATATGAAGCAATATCGAAAAAATCGGTAAAATCTGGATACGACATGGTCATACAGAATATCTGTAATCGTACTTAGTGTATAGACGAAACTTTTAGTGACATGAGCACTAGATCAAACTACCTGGAAACATCTTGGATACTTTCCTAGAAAGTTACAAGGAAGTAGGAACTGTTAGAATCATATCACTATCTGACTCCAAACTGACAGACATCCGCGCTAGAGGATGAGAGATCTGCCTTCAAATTGACAGACATCTGCGTTAGAGGATGAGAGATCTGCCTCAAAATTGACAGACATCTGCGCTAGAGGATGAGAGATACAGTCCGTCGTAGACCACTTGGAAAAAAATAATTTTGTTATTTATATAGAGGGAGGAAGGTATAGGAATGATATCACACATATTCGTAGAAATAAAACAAAATCATTATAGAGATTCGGTAAAGAGAGGGACTATAACAAGTAGATATGAGAGAGACACATGGTCACAAGACCAAATTTTCATTCTCCCACTAGAACTGTGTGTGCATGATGAACTAGCAATGTTATTTTATTCTGCATGCTGTGGCAGTTTCAAGCCGAATTAATGTGTGTTCCAAGTTACATGTATCTGCAATCGTAAAAATATTTGGAAACAGTGTAAAGTGGCATGATTCCTGAACCGAAACATATTGATTGCATATTCTATATCTACATTTATACTCCGCAAACCACCCAACGGTGTGTGGCGGAGGGCACTTTACGTGCCACTGTCATTACTTCCCTTTCCTGTTCCAGTTGCGTCTGGTTGGCGGGAAAAACGACTGCCGGAAAGCCTCCGTGCGCGCTCGAATCTCTCTAATTTTACATTCATGATCTCCTCGGGAAGTATAAGTAGGAGGAAGCAATATATTCGATACCTCATCCAGAAACGCACCCTCTCGAAACCTGGACAGCGGGCTACACAGCGATGCAGAGCGCCTCTCTTGCAGAGTCTGCCACTCGAGTTTGCTAAACATCTCCGTAACGCTATCACGCTTACCAAATAACCCTGTGACGAAACGCGCCGCTCTTCTTTGGATCTTCTCTATCTCCTCCGTCAACCCGATCTGGTATGGAGCCGACACTGATGAGCAATACTCAAGTATAGGTCGAACGAGTGTTTTGTAAGCCACCTCCTTTGTTGATGGACTACATTTTCTAAGGACTTTCCCAATGAATCTTAACCAGCCACCAGCCTTACCAACAATTAATTTTATATGATCATTCCACTTCAAATCGTTCCGTACGTATACTCCCTGATATTTTACAGAAGTAACTGCTACCAGTGTTTGTTCCGCTATCATATAATCATACAATGATGAGCTACGGATCGGAGCGTGGAATGTCAGATCACTTAACCGGGCAGGTAGATTAGAAAATTTAAAAAGGAAAATGGATAAGTTTAAGGTTAGACATAGTGGGAATTACTGAAGTTCAGTGGCAGGAGGAACAAGACTTCTGGTCAAGTGAATAAAGGTTTATAAATACAAAATCAAATAGGGGTAATGCAGGAGTAGGTTTAATAATGAATAAAAAATAGGAGTGCGGGTAAGCTACTACAAACAGCATAGTGAACGCATTATTGTGGCCAAGATAGACACGAAGCCCACGCCTACCATAGTAGTACAAGTTTATAAGCCAACTAGCTCTGCAGATGACGAAGAAATTGATGAAATGTATGATGAGATAAAAGAAATTATTCGGGTAGTGAAGGGAGACGAAAATTTAATATTAATGGTGGACTGGAATTCGATAGTAGGAAAAGGAAGAGAAGGAAACGTAGTAAGTGAATATGGAATGGGGGTAAGGAATGAAAGAGGAAACCGCTTGGTAGAGTTTTGCACAGAGCATAACTTAATCATAGCTAACATTTGCTTCAAGAATAATGAAAGAAGGTTGTTTACATGGACGAGGCCTGGAGATACTCGAAGGTTTCAGGTAGATTATATAATGGTAAGGCAGATATTTAGGAACCAGGTTTTAAATTGTAAGACATTTCCAGCGGCAGATGTGGACTCTGACCACAATCTATTGCTTATGAACTACAGATTAAAACTGAAGAAACTGCAAAAAGGTGGGAATTTAAGCAGATGAAACCTGGATGAACTGACAGAACCAGAGGTTGTAGAGAGTTTCAGGGAGAGCATTAGGGAACGATTGACAAGAATGGGGGAAAGAAATACAGAAGAAGAAGAATGGGTAGCTTTGAGAGATGAAATAGTGAAGGCAGAAGTGGATCAAGCAGGTAAAAAGACAAGGGCTAGTAGAAATCCTTGGGTAACAAAAGAAATATTGAATTTAATTGATGAAAGGAGACAATGTAAAAATGCAGTAAATGATGTAGGCAAAAAGGAATACAAACGTTTCAAAAATGAGATCTACCGGAAGTGCAAAATTGTTATGCAGGGATGGCTAGAGGACAAATGTAAGGATGTAGATGCCACTAGAGGTAATATACACTCCTGGAAATTGAAATAAGAACACCGTGAATTCATTGTCCCAGGAAGGGGAAACTTTATTGACACATTCCTGGGGTCAGATACATCACATGATCACACTGACAGAACCACAGGCACATAGACACAGGCAACAGAGCATGCACAATTTCGGCACTAGTACAGTGTATATCCACCTTTCGCAGCAATGCAGGCTGCTATTCTCCCATGGAGACGATCGTAGAGATGCTGGATGTAGTCCTGTGGAACGGCTTGCCATGCCATTTCCACCTGGCGCCTCAGTTGGACCAGCGTTCGTGCTGGACGTGCAGACCGCGTGAGACGACGCTTCATCCAGTCCCAAACATGCTCAATGGGGGACAGATCCGGAGATCTCGCTGGCCAGGGTAGTTGACTTACACCTTCTAGAGCACGTTGGTGGCACGGGATACATGCGGACGTGCATTGTCCTGTTGGGACAGCAAGTTCCCTTGCCGGTCTAGGAATGGTAGAACGATGGGTTCGATGACGGTTTGGATGTACCGTGCACTATTCAGTGTCCCCTCGACGATCACCAGTGGTGTACGGCCAGTGTAGGAGATCGCTCCCCACACCATGATGCCGGGTGTTGGCCCTGTGTGCCTCGGTCGTATGCAGTCCTGATTGTGGCGCTCACCTGCACGGCGCCAAACACGCATACGACCATCATTGGCACCAGGGCAGAAGCGACTCTCATCGCTGAAGACGACACGTCTCCATTCGTCCCTCCATTCACGCCTGTCGCGACACCACTGGAGGCGGGCTGCACGATGTTGGGGTGTGAGCGGAAGACGGCCTAACGGTGTGCGGGACCGTAGCCCAGCTTCATGGAGACGGTTCCGAATGGTCCTTGCCGATACCCCAGGAGCAACAGTGTCCCTAATTTGCTGGGAAGTGGCGGTGCGGTCCCCTACGGCACTGCGTAGGATCCTACGGTCTTGGCGTGCATCCGTGCATCGCTGCGGTCCGGTCCCAGGTCGACGGGCACGTGCACCTACCGCCGACCACTGGCGACAACATCGATGTACTGTGGAGACCTCAGGCCCCACGTGTTGAGCAATTCGGCGGTACGTCCACCCGGCCTCCCGCATGCCCACTATACGCCCTCGCTCAAAGTCCGTCAACTGCACATACGGTTCACGTCCACGCTGTCGCGGCATGCTACCAGTAAAGACTGCGATGGAGCTCCGTATGCCACGGCAAACTGGCTGACACTGACGGCGGCGGTGCACAAATGCTGCGCAGCTAGCGCCATTCGACGGCCAACACCGCGGTTCCTGGTGTGTCCGCTGTGCCGTGCGTGTGATCATTGCTTGTACAGCCCTCTCGCAGTGTCCGGAGCAAGTATGGTGGGTCTGACACACCGGTGTAAATGTGTTCTTTTTTCCATTTCCAGGAGTGTAGATACTGCTCACAGGAAAATAAAGAGACATTTGGAGAAAAGAGAACCACTTGTATGAATATCAAGAGCTCAGTTGGAAACCCAGTTCTAAGCAAAGAAGGGAAAGCAGAAAGGTGGAAGGAGCATACAGAGGGTCTACACAAGGGCGATGTTCTTGAGGACAATATTATGGAAATGGAAGAGGATGTAGATGAAGATGAAATGGGAGATATGTTACTGCGTGAAGAGTTTGACTGAAAGACCTAAGTCGAAACAAGGCCCCGGGAGTAAACATTTCATTAGAACTACTGATAGCCTTGGGAGAGCCAGCCCTCACAAAAGTCTACTATCTGGTGAGCAAGATGTATGGGACAGGCGAAATACCCTCAGACTTCAAGAAGAATATAATAATTCCAATCACAAAGAAAGCTGGTGTTGTGTTTAGCAAGTCACCGCTGCAAAATACTAACACGAATTCTTTACAGACGAATGGAAAAACTAGTAGAAGCCGACCTCGGGGAAGATCAGATTGGATTCCGTAGACATGTTGGAACACGTGAGGCAATGCTGATCCTACAACTTATCTTAGAAAATAGATTAAGGAAAGGCAAACCTATCTTTCTAGCATTTTAGACTTAGAGAAAGCTTTTGACAATGTTGACTGGGATACTCTCTTTCAAATTCTGAAGGTGGCAGGGGTAAAATACAGGGAGCGAAAGGCTATTTACAATTTCTACAGAAACCAGATGGCAGTTATAAGAGTCGAGGGGCATGAAAGGGAAGCAGTGGTTGGGAAGGGAGTGAGACAGGGTTGTAGCCTCTCTCCGATGTTATTCAATCTGTTTATTGAGCAAGCAGAAAAGGAAACGAAAGAAAAATTGAGAGTAGGAATTAAAATCCATAGAGAAGAAATAAAAACTTTGAGGTTTGCCGATGACTTTGTTATTCTGTCAGAGACAGCAAACGACCTGAACTGCAGTTGAACGGAATGGACGTTATCTTGAAAGGAAGTTATAAGATGAACGTTAACAAAAGCAAAACGAGGATAATGGAATGTAGTCGAATTAAATCGGGTGATGCTGAGGAAATTAGATTAGGAAATGAGACACTTAAAGTAGAAAATTAGTTTTGCTATTTGTGGAGTAAAATAACTGAGGATGGTCGAAGTAGGGAGGATATAAAATGTAGACTTGCAATGGCATGGAAAGCGTTTCTGAAGAAGAAAAATTTGTTAACATCGAGTATAGATTTAAGTGTCAGGAAGTCGTTTCTGAAAGTATTTGTATGGAGTGTAGCCATGTATGGAAGTGAAACGTGGACGATAAATAGTTTAGACAAGAAGAGAATAGAAGCTTGCGAAATGTGGTCCTACAGAAGAATGCTGAAGATTATATGGATAGATCACATAACTAATGAGGAGGTATTGAATAGGATTGGGGAGAAGAGAAGTTTGTGGCACAACTTGACTAGAAGAAGGAATCCGTTGGTAGGACATGTTCTGTGGCATCAAGGTATTCACCGATTTAGTATTGGGGGGCAGCGTGGAGGGTAAAAATCGTAGAGGGAGACCAAGAGACATTAAGCAGGTTCAGAAGGATGTAGGTTGCAGTAGATACTGCGAGATGAAGAAGCTTGCACAGGATAGAGTAGCATGGAGAGCTGCATCAAACCAGTCTCTGGACTGAAGACCACAACAACAACACGACATCTCAAATGCCGCGATTCTTTTCTATTCGGGTTTTCCCACAGTCCCTGTTTCAGAACCATAATATGCTGTGCTCGAGTCGAATATTCTTAGAAATTTGTTCCTCAAATTAACGCGTATATTTGATGCTAGGAGACTTCTCTCGGCCAGGAAGGCCCGTATCCCAGTGCTAGTCTGCGTTTTGTGTCCTCCTCACTCCATCCATGAAGGGTTATTTTGCAGGCTAGGTAGCAGAATTCCTTAACTTCGTCTAGTGTGTGATCCCCAATTCTGATGTTAGGTCTCTCGCTGCTCTCATTCCTGCTACTTCTCATTACTTCCGTCTTTCGTCGATTTACTTTCAATTCATATTCCGTACTCGTTAGAGTCTTCGTTACATTCAACAGATCATGTAATTTTTCTTTGCTTTCCCTGAGGATAGCAAAGTCATCAATGAATCTTAATATCGATATCCTTTCACCTCCAATTTTAATCCCCCTCTTGAAACTTACTTTTATTTCCATAGTTGCTTTTTCGATGTACAGATTAAACAGTCGGAGCGAAAGACCACATTTGACACCGTTTTGTTCTGTGCACTTCGTTCTTGGTCCCCCAGTCTTATTGTTCTCTCTTGGTTCTTGGCCACATTGTATATCACCCCCTCTCCCTAGAACTTAACCCTACTGGTTGACAAATCCTATGAATGTTTCTCAGTCGCTTCCATTGTCAAGACAACCGTCCGAACTGCCTATCTGACGCCTTTACCTTTTCTAAAGCCAAACTGACCTCTGTCTAACACATATTCAGTTTTCTTTTTCATTCCTGTGTATATTATTCTTGTCACCAGCTTCTATGCATGAGCTGTTGATTGTGCGATGATTTTTGTACTTGGCGGCTCTTGCTATCTTCGAATTGTGTGGATGATGTTTTCCCGAAAGCCTGAAACTTTCTAGCTAGTCTCACACATTCTACATACCAACGTGAAGCCGTTTTGTATCTATTTGCCCAGTTATTTTAGAAATTCCGATGGAATGGAATCTATCCCTTCTGCCTTATTTGATCTTAAGTCGTCCAAAGCTCTTTTAAATTCTGATTCTGACTCGGTTTTCCTAGTCTCTTCTGTGCCAACTCCTGTTTCTTCTTCTACAACGCCATCGGGAAGTCCACCCCCTTACAAAGGCCTTCAGTGTACCCCTCCCGTCTATTCGCTTTCTCCTCTGCGTTTATCAGTGGAATTCCCATTGCACTCTTAATATTACAGCCCTTGCTTTTAATTTCACTAAAGGCTGTTTTGACTTTTCTGTCTGCTGAGTCAGTCCTTCCATCAATCATTCCTTTTTCGACTTATTCACATTTCTCATGCAGTCATTTCACCTTAGCTTCGCTGCGCTTCCTGTTTATTTCATTCCTAAGTGACTTGTATTTCTGAATTTCTATGAACGTTTTTGTACTTCCTTCTTTCGTCAATCAATTGAAGTATTTCTTTTGTTACCCATAGATTCTTTGCAGTTACCTTCCTTCTGCCTACTTTTTCTTTCCAGCTTCTGCGATTGCCCTTTTTAGAGGTCTCAGTTCCTCTTCAAATAAACTACCGACTGAGCTATTCGTTATTGCAGTATCTGCAGCCTCAGAGGACTTCCAGCATATCTCTTTGATCCTTAGTGTTTCCGTATCCATTTTTTTTGTGCATTGATCCTTCCTGACTAGTGTTTTAAACTTCAGCCTACTCTTAACAAATTACAAAATTATTATCTGAGTCTATATTTGGTCCTGGGTATGCCTTACAATCCAGTATCTGATTTCAGAATCTCTGCCTAACCATATGGTAATCTAACTGAAATCTTCCCGTATCTCCCGGCCTCTTACAAGTATACCTTTGCCCCTTGTGATTCTTGAACGAAGTATTCGCCATTATTAGATTAATTTATTGCCCCATAACAATTTCTTCTACTTCTTCCCCTACAATCACATTAAAGTCCCCTATGACTATACGATTTTTATCTCCATTTATGTACTGAATTGCTGTTGTGGTCTTCAGTCCGAAGACTGGTTTGATGAAGCTCTATGGTACTCTATCCTCTGGGAGCCTCTTCATCTCCGAATAACTACAGCAACCTAGCTGCTTACTGTTTTCATCCCTTGGTCTCCCTCTACGATTTATACCCCTCACACTTTCCTCCAACATTAGACTGGTGATCCCTTGATGTCTCTGAATTTGTCCTATCAGCCGAACCCTTCTTTCGGTCGAGTTATGCCACAAATTTCTTGTCTTCCCGGTTCTATTCAGTACCTCCTCATTATTTACCTGATCTAACCATTTAATCTTCAACATTCTTATGTAGCATCAGATTTCGAAAGCTTCTATTCTCTTTCTGTCTAAACTGTTTATCGTCCATGTCTCACTTCCATACATGGATACACTCCAGACAAATACTTTCAAAAAAGACTTTCCGACTCTTAAACCTAAATTCGATGTTAACAAATTTCCCTTAATCAGCAATGCTTTTCTTGCCATTGTCACTCTACATTTTATTTTGCTGCTCAAATAGCAAAACTTATCTACTACTTTAAGTGTCTCCGTTTCCTAATCTAATTCTCTTAGCATCACCTGATTTATATCGACTATATCCATTATCCTTGTTTTGCTTTTGTTGACGCTCATCTTATACTCTGTTTACAAGACAATTTCCACTCCCTTCAACTGCTCTTCCAATTACTTTGCTGTCTCGTCAGAATTACAATGCCATCGGCAAACTTCTTTTCCCTGAACTTCAGTTCCTACTCCAAATTTTTCTTTTGTTTCCCTTACTGCTTGTTCAGTATACAGACTGAATAACATCGGGAAGATGCTACAACCCTGTTTCGCTCCCTTCTACATCTGTATCTGCATCTACATAGTGAAGTGTTTCAGGTTGGCTTGGGCTGCGTGGTGGTTTGTTGTACTTCACCTCATGCACCGCACCTAAATAAGTTGCTACCTGAACACTTACTTTTTATGTTGCTTACTGAATATTCGGTCGCCATTAAGTATTATTAATCAGGGTACAGCTAGTCGGTGCCCTGAATCCGTGTGCCTTCTTCCTCCAACTTGGCTCATACTTCACCTCCTTACAGGTTGCATATAAATCTGCTGAAAATTAATTTCTCTTTCTCATTCATTCCACCACATAAATAAGAAATGGGATGCAACTCACCTTCTTATATTATCTTCAAAATTATAACTCAATACATGATAAATGACAACTACAAAAAATGTTCAAATGTGTGTGAAATCTTAAGGGACTTAACTGCTAAGGTCATCAGTCCCTAAGCTTACACACTACTTAACCTAAAGTATCCTAAGGACAAACACACACACACCCATGCCCGAGGGAGGAGTCGAACCTCCGCCGGGACCAGCCGCACAGTCCATGACTGTAGCGCCTAGACCGCTCGGAAATGACAGCTACCAACTCGTATACTGCCCCTCTGTACTACGTACATAACACATCTGATATTCAACTTGATAATTAACTATTAGAACACACTTATTGTCTTTGACATTTTGCGTTATTAGATTTCATGGAGCTCTTTGCCCCTTACCGCCTGCTCTATCTCCACCTCAGCAGGTAGGGTTCTCTGACTGCTATCCACTTCTGGATCGTTAGCTCTGGTATTATAGTTCAATTCTTTTATCTTGGCGGCTCGTGCATGCCCGCCCAGACGCTGGAGATTGCTGCGTTGCCAGTTGCACACGACGCACGCGCCAATAGAAGCAGCGCCATAGTATAGCATAGTTCGCAAGCTTACGTGTAGGGGGGAGCGCGCAGTTCATGAAGTAAAGCCACCACGGCCGCATTAACCCTTTCGCTGCTACAAAGACGTGCTCCCTGCATTCCGCGCTGTGGGCGATTTTGTCACTGCACTGCTCGCCTGTGCAGACACATTGTGTTCCGACTGCTTTGACACTCTTTATCATTCGATTCCACAAAAACTATTTGGCTCAAAAATTAGATTTTTACCTATCTTCTTGACTGATACCTTCCCCCCATAAATGACTTAATTTTGTTTCGATGTTCAACGCAGTTATTATGCAGCATTAAATATAGTAAACCTTTGCACGAAATTTTGAAGAGTTTGCAGAGGTAAAAGTCCATAGAGTATACTTTCCGTATGGTCGATTTTAGTTGCCACGATGTTGAGAATGAAATGTGGACAAGATACCTATATATTTCATTTAATTTAAGTACCACATAAGTGTCGTATGTAATATTGAGAAATATTCCACCTTTCGCGACTGTAACAAAAGTTTTACTTACACTGGGCACGTTTGGCTTTATTTTAAAGCACTTTAATCAATCAAAAGGAAGTAGACAAAATACATTAAACAAAACTGTGGACTTACAAAAACATTAGGACTTGAATATACCGTCTGTCAGTGAAGTGCTCAGAGCTATGTCAGATATAATTTTGTGTGTGGCTATGTCAGATATAATTTTGTGTGTGGCACACACAAACAGCATTTATTTGCTAAAACACTGATGAGCCAACACAAACGTTGAATATTGTGCTACCGCAACACAAAACTACGAAAGGTGACTCGGCAATGGAGGACACAAAATACAGTCCTCTTATGATGCTTCAAAAGAGAGAAACGCGTCTGGTCTAAATAAGTCGCTTATTACAGTTGCAGAAGAGGGATATATTTCAATACCATTGGTAAAACTGCGACTGTGGAACAAAAACAAGAAATAGAAGATGAATACCATTGTGTATGTGCCATACCTTTCACCGATGGAAGTGCTTTAAAATAAAGCCAAACGCGCCGTGTGTATATAAAACTTTTATTACAGTCGCGAAAGACGGAATATTTCTCAATATTACATACGACACCTATGTGGTACTTAAATTAAATGAGATATTGTTATACAGTAAATATTATATGAAATTTAGGTATCTTGTCCACATTTCATTCTCAACATTGTGGCAACTAAAATCGACCACACGGAAAGTATACGTTATGGACTTTTACCTCTGCAAACTCTTCAAAATTTCGTGCAATGGTTTACTACATTTAATGCTGCACATCAAAACAAAATTAAGTCATTTATGGGGGGAAGGTATCAGGCAAGAAGACGTGTAAAAATCAAATTTTTTGGCCAAATAGTTTTTGAGAAATCGAATGATAAGTGTGTCAAAGCAGTGGGAACACCATGTGTCTGCACAGGCGAGAAGTGCAGTGATGACAAAATCGCGCACAGCGCGGAATGCGAGGAGCACGTCTCTGCAGCAGCGAAAAAGTTAATGAAGAGGCAAAGCACTAGAAATTTAATTCAAACGAATAAAATTCGTGAAGTAAGGCACTCCAATATTGTTTTTAAATAAAGAAAATATTAAACACCACACAAGGTTTGAACTCATAACCTTTTACTTGGCAGCCCAACACCTTAACCGTACCGCTACCTCAGCTCATCAAACAGGGTAACTCCATAAGGACTCTAACACCTCACGCAACTACTTATAAACACTGTTGGTATGACTATGAATTACTCACGCTTCGTCGAAGTACAATAGGAAATAAACAATTACCGCTGTTCTTTATTGCGAAAAAGCAGTTCGTGAGATTGAAACAAACACCTTTCCTTGCTATCGCCTGAATTAGGAGTCTTATTGCTTGTTTGGTTTAATTAATTAATAGAATATGAAGCAATTGGTGTAAAGAATGCTTTTTCCAAACTTTCTGTAAAAGAAAGTCTGCTATCAAGACATTGCTTTTGTTCTATTACTTTATTTATGACTGAACGTTTCTAAAACTGAAGACACTCGTCCGTGCTCTGCACTGCTGTCGAGATCTGGCAACGTCGTTCTCTGTTCATTGGCTGACTGTGTTTTGTGACGTCAGATGCGCAGAACGAACCTGAACTCGGCCGCCAAGATACATGACGCGCACTTTAGCACCTACGGTTTAAAAGACTTCCCAATAGTGGTGTGTTCACCACTTATCGACTACTCTGTCACGAACATCTTTTCTCTGGCATATGTATTTAAGGACATGATACCTCTCACCCGAGGAATGGGACGTATCCCTGGCAATAGATACTCCGAGGGGCACCGTAAGGTGCGTGGCGCAGGGTACCATGTACCACTACTAGTCATTCGCTCCACTGTTCCACCCGCAAACAGAGCGAGGGAAAAACTACTGTCTTTATACCTCCGTATGAGCGCTAATTTCTCGTATCTTATCTTCTCATTCCTTACGCGCAATATATGTTGGTGACAGTAGAATCGTTCGGCACTTAGCGTCAGTTGTCGGTTCTCTAAATTTTCTCAGTAGTGTTCCTCGAAAAGAACGTCGCCTTCCCTTCAAGGATTCCCATTTGAGTTCCGAAGCACCTCTGTAACACATGTTGTTCGAACCTACCGGTAACAAAACTAGCAGCCCGCCTCTGAATTGCTACGATGCTTTCCTTTAGTCCGAACTGGTATGGATCCCAAACTCTCGAGCAGTTCTCAGGAATATGCTGCTTTCTTTTCGTGTCCATCGACTCTTGTAACTGCCATCTGCTTTGTGTACAAATTGTAATTAGCCTTTCGCTCCCTGTATTTTACCCCACCACCTTTAGAATTTGAAAGAGAGTATTCCAGTGAACATTGTCAAAAGTTTTCTCTAAGTCTACAAATGCTATAAATGTAAGTTTGCCTTTCCTTCACCTATCTTCTGAGGTAAGTCATAGGGTCAGTATTGCCTCGCGTGTTCCTACATTTCTCTGGATTCCAAACTGATCTTCCCCGAGGTAGGCGTTTACCAGTTTTTCCATTCTTCTGTAGGGAATTCGTGTTAGTATTCGGCAACCATGGCTTATTATTTTCACAGCTGTCAGCAACTCCTTTCTGAACTACCCGTTCAGTGTCCTCCTATACTTCCTCTATCTCATCTTCTGCGTACGACGTGGGCATGTACACCTGAACTATTGTTGTCGCTGCACTTGGACAGGAGCCAACACTGTTGTAGACAATGATCCAGACAGCACAGATGTTAGAAGCTGTAATAATACTACCTGAAGCAATGCATGAAAACACTTTTAAATCTGAATTTTCCCCTACATTAAGAATACGTTATTTGCTACTAACTTTCCGATTCAATCACAAAACTAGTTTGATGTTCCATATTTCATTCATATGGCGACAGTGCAGAACTGTATCGAACATGTTATCAACCTAAACAGGTGAATGTACTAGCATCCGGGGTTCTACGCGTCTGCTGGGTTGTGGAACATTGAGGTAAATTGGACTGTGCTAATAGTTCCCTGATGATTCTGCATGACAGAAGCACTTGATAGGTTTTCGAAGGTATATAGCGTCAGGTGTTAAGGAAATTCACGTTCGATTACGGTTTGGAAATTCTTATTTCCCGTCATCCCGAAAGAAAAGCATGCTAACCTCAAAGAGATGAGTTCGTAGTTAGGTGGTGTGACCTGCAGACTAAAACTGAAGAAACTGCAAAAAGGCAGGAATTCACCGAGATGGGACCTGGATAAACTGAAAGAACCAGGCGTTGTAGAGAGTTCCAGAAGGAGCATTAGGGAACAGGGTAAAGAGGTACAATAGAAGAAGTATAGCTTTGAGAGATGAAATAGTGAAGCCAGCAGAGGATCAAGTAGGTAAGAAGGCGAGGGGTAGTAGAAATCCTTGTGTAGCACAAGAAATATTGAATTTAATCGATAAAAGAAAAAAATAGAAAAATCCAATAAATGAAGTAGGCGAAAGGGAATACAAAAAAAAACTAGTTCGATAGGAAGTGCAAAAAGACTAAGCAGGAATGCCTGGAGAACAAATGTAAGGATATAAAAGCACACACAGGAAAATTAACAGACCTTTGGAGGAAAGAGAACCACCTGGATGACTAGCAAGAACTCAGATGGAAAATCACTCTTAAGCAAAGAAGGGAAAGCGGAAAGATGGAAGGAGTATATAGAGAGTGTATACAAGGAAGATATACATGAGAGCGTTATTGCGGAAATGAAAGAGGACATAGATGAAGATGAGAATGGAAATATGATACTACATGACGAATTTGACAAAGCACTGAAAGACGTAATGGAAACAAGGCCCCAGTAGTAGGCAACATTCTGTTAGAGCTACAGATAACCTTAGGAGAGCCAGCCGTGACAAAACTCTTCCGTCTGGTGAACAAGATGTATGAGACAGGCGAAACAAATGGCTCCGAGCACTATGGGACTTAACATCTATGGTCATCAGTCTCCTAGAACTCAGAACTACTTAAACCTAACTAACCTAAGGACATCACACACATCCATGCCCGAGGCGGGATTCGAACCTGCGACCGTAGCAGTCGCGCGGCTCCGGACTGAGCGCCTAGAACCGCTAGACCACCGCGGCCGGCTTCAGGCGAAACATCCTCAGGCTTCAAGAACAATATAATAATCCCAATTTCTAAGAAAACAGGTGCTGACAGATGTGATAATTACCAGACTATCAGTTTAATAAGTCACCGTTGCAAAATACTAACACGAGTCCTTTACAGAAAAATCGAAAAACTGGTAGAAGCTGACCTGCGGGAAGATCAGTTTGAATTCAGGAAAAAAGTAGGAACATGAGAGGCAATACTGACCCTACGCCTTCTCAAAAAAGGTAGGTCAAGAGAAGGCAAACCTACGTTTCTAGCATTTGTAGACTTACAGAAAGCTTTTGGCAATGTTGACTGGAATGTACTCTTCCAAATTCTGAAGGTGGCAGGGGTAAAATACATCGAGCGAAAGGCTAATTACAATTTGTACAGAAACCAGATGGTAGTTATAAGAATCGAGGGGCACGAAAAGGAAGCAGTGGTTGAGAAGGGAGTGTGAAGGGGCTGTAGCCTATCCCCGATGTTATTCAATCTGTATATTGAGCATGCAGTAGAGGAAACAAAAGAAAAAACTGGAATAGGAATTAACATCCAGGGGGAAGAAATAAAAACTTTTAAGTTTGCTGATGACGTTGTAATTCTGCCAGAGATAGCTAAGGACTTGGAACAGCAGTTGAACATAATGGACAGTGTCTTGAAACGAGGATATAAGATGAACATCAACAAAATCAAAATGCAGATAACGTAATGTAGTCAAATTAAATTGGGTGATGCTGAGGGAATTAGATTAGGAAATGAGATACTTAAAGTAGTAAATGAGTTTTGTTATTGTGGAGCAAAATAACTGATGATGATGGTTGAAGTAGAGAGGATGTAAAATGTAGACTGGCAACGGCAAGGAAAGTGGAAGAAGAGAAATTTGTTAACATCGAGTATAGATGTAAGTGTCAGGAATTTTTTCTGAAAGTATTTGTGTGGAAGTGAAATATGGACAATAAACAGTTCAGACAAGAACAGAATAGAAGCTTTCGAATTGTGCTGCTGCAGGAGAATGCTGAAGATTAGATGGGTAGATCACATAACTAGTGAGGAGGTACTTAATAGAATTGGGGAGAAGAGAAATTTTGTGGCAGAACCTGACAAGAAGAAGGGATCGGTTGGTAGGACATGTTCTGGGGCTTCAAGGGATCACCAGTTTAGTACCGTAGGGAAGCGTGAAGGATAAAAATTGTAGAGGGAGACCAAGAAATGAGTACACTAAGCAAATTCAAAAGGATGTAGGTTGCAGTAGTTACTCGGTGTCTTTGAATATCACTTCAACAACAGGTGGTATACGAGCTAAGAAACCGTCTGCTAGCAGCAGAATTCATAGCGTGAACGAATGGGTTGTTTAAAACAACCTTACAATCCGTGAATCTATATTTCACAATAGAATCAGCTGGACAATACTACCCAGATATTCCACTGGATTTCTAAGTCGGACGTGAAAATATCACGAGCAAAGTGGTGTCTGTTATGCAAAAAGACAGCCAGAGTTTCAGCTAAGATGGACATTTACTTAGTCAGTGACCGGTTTTGGGCTATACCCATTCTCAAACCAACCTTATTGCGAAACCGGGCACCGACTAAATAAACATGCATTTTAGAAGCAACTCTGACTGTCTCTTTTTGCATCACAATCTAAAATGAGTTGCTGTTTCATAATACCCAGCACGCTGGAGCGATGCAAAGTGGTATCGTTTCAACAGATATCGGAAACGTAAATGATTTACTACCATTTCTTGAAAAATGGAAATTACTACTGTACCGGTATACATTACAATGTCGATGTTGTGTTCTCTAGGTGTGGTTTTATACTTTTTAACACGAATATTGCACAGACAACACTGAATTTGACGTTGAATACAGCAAATATAGTACCGAAATCACTGAAATTAGTACTCACCGTTAAGGACAACATGCTATTTGCCAGAAACTCTTCAGTCCAGCAATAAATCCGACATGATATTCCAAACTTTGCTCTTATGGAAACATCTCGGAGCTGTACTGAAAGCCGACCCAGAGACACGAACTTTGTGTTTCAACAGATACTTTACGTCATAGGAGAGAGGTTTGAGATATGTCCGCCATTGACTCCTCACAGTGTTCCATGTTGCAACGCGCAAGCCGCATAGGTTCACGGCACTTGGATGTTCTAAAGTTACTTGACAGAGATCTTCTAATTCAGGAAGACGCACAGTCGCTCCTCAATTGCTCCATATGTTAGTAGAATTGGAAACGGAATGAGTAGCAGTGATATAAAACGCACTCTTCAGCGTGTTGTACGTGGCTTGCAGGGTACATATAGTCGCTTTTCTAGCGTTTGTAGCTTAGCAGAAGCAGAGCGAACGTCTTTAGCTTGGAATAATATGCTAAGTTCGCCTGTTTAGCCGTATGTTAAACTCCAGTCATTCCTCGTATAAACAGAAGTCAGTCTAGTATTCAGACAATTTTAAGCGACTCCTGATATAAATCATAAGTATTTTACGTTGTAGATAATACATCCAACATCTGCAGCTGATTTATTATGGTACTGTATTCTGTGGTTTGGCATCGTGTGGACCTGTGAGTCATACGAGCTCCATGTCACCGTCGCGAGAGTTGATCTGTGACATTGTTTTTCTTAGGGCAGTGAAAGCATGAGACGGAGAAGTGCTGTTTGTGATTTCGGTCACTCAATATTTCTAAGGTCGAAGTTTTGATGATAAATGTCGCAGGTTTGCAATCGCAGATTGTTGGTAGCGCAGGACACCCACTCAAAAATTCTGCAGAAGATGTGCAGTTAGTTAAGTGTCAGGGGTATATAGCGCATGCCTCCCAAGCACTCCCAAACATTTCTGATGAAGGCAGTGACTCCTTCAACAACACGCTTGCGTTGGAATCCTTTTGTTGGACAAGGCTGCGAAGTAAACCAGATGTGACGGGGAAGTTACTTTTGGAAGTTTGATACAGCGTTTTACAATTGGACGTTCCCTGCAATTCGTTCGCACATAATTGAATCACCCTGCAGCCAATAGCATGCAGTTAACATAGCGGTGGTACCATGACTATACGTAGTAGACTACATGAAAGTGAACTATATAGGGTGGTCCACTGACAGTGACCGGGCCAAATACCTCACGAAATAAGCATCAAACGAAAAAAACTACAAAGAACGAAACTCGTCTAGCTTGAAGGGGGAAACCAGATGGCGCTATGGTTGGCCAGCTAGATGGCGCTGCCATAGGTCAAACGGATATCAACTGCGTTTTTCTAACAATAGGAACCCCCCCTTTTTTACTACATATTCGTGTAGTACGTAAAGAAATATGAATGTTTTAGTTGGACCACTTTTTTCGCTTTGTGATAGATGGCGCTGTAATAGTCACAAACGTATAAGTACGTGGTATCACGTGACATTCCGCCAGTGCGGACGGTATTTGCTTCGTGATACATTATCCGTGTTTAAATGGACCGCTTACCAATTGCGGATAATGTCGATATCGTGTTGATGAATGGCTATTGTGATCAAAATGCCCAACGGGCGTGTGGTATCTATGCTGCTCGGTATCGTGGACGACATCATCCAAGTGTCCGGACCGTTCGCCGGATAGTTAAGTTATTTAAGGAAACAGGAAGTGTTCAGCCACATGTGAAACGTCAACCACGACCTGCAACAAATGATGAAGCCCAAGTAGGTCTTTTAGCTGCTGTCGCGGCTAATCCGCACATCAGTAGCAGACAAATTGCGCGAGAATCGGGAATCTCAAAAACGACTGTGTTGAGAATGCTACATCAACATCGACTGCACCCGTACCATATTTCTATGCACCAGGAATTGCATGGCGACGACTTTGAACGTCGTGTGCAGTTCTGCCACTAGGCACAAGAGAAATTACGGGACGATGACAGATTTTTTTGCACGCGTTCTATTTAGCGACGAAGCGTCATTCACTAACAGCGGCCGGCGGAAGTGGCCGAGCGGTTCTAGCCGCTTCAAACTGGAACCACGTGACCGCTACGGTCGCAGGTTCGAATCCTGCCTCGGGCGTGGATGTGTGTCATGTTCGTAGGTTAGTTAGGTTTAAGTAGTTCTAAGTTCTAGGGGACTGAAGACCTCAGAAGTTAAGTCACATAGTGCTCTGAACCATTTTTGAACCAACAGCGGTAACGTAAACCGGCATAATATGCACTATTGGGCAACGGAAAATCCACGATGGCTGCGACAAATGGAACATCAGCGACATTGGCGGGTTAATATATGGTGCGGCATTATGGGAGGAAGGATAATTGGCACCCATTTTATCGATGGCAATCTAAATGGTGCAATGTATGCTGATTTGCTACGTAATGTTCTATCGATGTTACTACAAGAGGTTTCACTGCATGATAGAATGGCGATCTATTTCCAACATGATGGATGCCCGGCACATAGCTCGCGTGCTGTTGAAGCGGTATTGAATAGCAGATTTCATGACAGGTGGACTGGTCGTCGAAGCACAAGACCATGGCCCGCACGTTCACCGTATCTGACATCCGCGGATTTCTTTCTGCGGGGAAAGTTAAAGGATATTTGCTATCGTGATCCACCGACAAAGCCTGACAATATGCGTCAGCGCATTGACAATGCATGTGCGAACATTACGGAAGGCGAACTACTCGCTGTTGAGAGGAATGTCGTTACACGTATTGCTAAATGTATTGAGGTTGACGGACATCATTTTGAGCATTTATTGCGTTAATGTGGTATTTACAGGTAATCACGCTGTAACAGAATGCGTTCTCAGAAATGATAAGTTCACAAAGGTACATGTATCACACTGGTACAACCGAAATAAAATGTTCAAACGTACCTACGTTCTCTATTTTAATTTAAAAAACCTACCTGTTACCAACTGTTCGTGTAAATTGTGAGCCATATGTTTGTGACTATTACAGCGCCATCTATCACGAAGCGAAAAAAGTTGTCCAACTAAAACATCCATATTCCTTAACGTACTACACGAATATGTAATAAAAATGGGGGTTCCTATTTTTTTTAAAAAAAGTAGTTGATATCCATTTGACCTATGGCAGCGCCACCTAGCGGGTCGACCATAGCGCCATCTGGTTTCCCCCTCAAGCTAGACAAGCTTCGTTCTTTGTAGTTTTTTCGTTTGACGCTTATTTCGCGAGATATTTGGCCCGGTCACGATCAATGGACCACCCCGTATACTCTTTCAAACGAAAATAGCACACTTCAAGCCTCTTACCTCAGATTCTCACCCTTCCAGAAGACAGAACACAGTTCGCTACACTGGACTGCGAGTATCCCTCATCTCAGTGGACATAAACGACAAACAACTGTTCCAAGGCATTTCTAAATCATTTCTGATGAATACCAGTGTCAGTAGCTTTGGTCTGCAGTAGAAAAATTGAGTCCTATACGATAGTCAATTATGATGGTGTTTGTAGTACCTTAGCTTATCGACATTGCCGGAGCCGGAGATTAGAAGATCCCTGCGGGCACCGCGAGTGGTACTCTGAACATCGCCATCAATGAAGAACATCAAGGTCGCTTACCAATGAAAACTTCCAGGACGGATCGTGCAGCCACGTCTCGATCCCTGAGTCAACAGATGGGGACGTTTGCAAGACAACAACCATCTGCACGAACAGTTCGACGACGTTTGCAGCAGCATGGACTATCAGCTCGGAGACCACGGCTGCGGTTACCCTTGACGCTGCATCACAGACAGGAGCGCCTGCGATGGTATACTCAACGAATGCACGAATGGCAAAACGTCATTTTTTTCGGATGAATCCAGGTTCTGTTTACAGCATCATGATGGTCGCATCCGTGTTTGGCGACATCGCGATGAACGCACATTGGAAGCGTGTATTCAAATGGTTCAAATGGCTCTGAGCACTATGGGACTCAACTGCTGAGGTCATTAGTCCCCTAGAACTTAGAACTAGTTAAACCTAACTAACCTAAGGACATCACAAACATCCATGCCCGAGGCAGGATTCGAACCTGCGACCGTAGCGGTCTTGCGGTTCCAGACTGCAGCGCCTTTAACCGCACGGCCACTTCGGCCGGCCGGAAGCGTGTATTCGTCATCGGCGTGATGGTATGGGGTGCCATTGGTTACACGCCTCAGTGACCTCTTGTTCGCATTGATGGCACTTTGAACAGTGTACGTTACATTTCATATGTGTTACGACCCGTGGCTCTACCCTCCATTCGATCTTTGATAAACCCTACATTTCACCAGGATACTGCACGACCGCATGTTGCAGGTCCTGTACGGGCCTTTCTGGATACAGAAAATGTTCGACTGCTGCCCTGGCCAGCACATTGTCCAGATCTCTCACCAATTGAAAACGTCTGGTCAATGGTGGCCGAGCAACTGGCTCGTCACAATACGCGAGTCACTTCTCTTGATGAACTGTGGTATCGTGTTTGAAGCTGCATGGGCAGCTGTACCTGTACACGCCATCCAATATCTGTTTGACTCAATGCGCAGGCGTATCAAGGCCGTTATTACGGCCAAAGGTGGTTGTTCTGGGTACTGATTCCTCGAGATCTATGCACCCAAATTGCGTGAAAATGTAATCACATGTCAGTTCTAGTATAATATATGTGTCCAATGAATACTCTTTGATCACATGCGTTTCTTCTTGGTGTAGTAATTTTAATGGCCGGTAATGTAGTTAGCTCTACCGCCATACACTCGTTGTACTTGTTAGAAGCACGCCCGTGTCGAGCCTCTGCTCGTATTAACGCGCGTCTGCCACAAATTGTCGACAGTGAGGCAGTTCTTCTGCACAAGTTGACAAAATTATATTTGTTTAAAGAGCACTCGTGTCAACTAATCTTTTGCTTGCATGTCCAGATTTCTACGGCGACAGATCCTTTGGTCACCTTCCACATATCATTAGCAGCGAGGACGTAACATTTGGCTTCTCGGAACATAGCAGTCGCGTTGTGGAATCTACGAAGCTACTTCGTTTTATTTCCTTTGTCGCCCGTTTTCTATAGCTTTGTGGACATTTTTGTTTGAGTTTTTACCATTTGTGGTTGTGGATGTTTCTGTTTCAGATCCGTGCTTGCGATTTTTGTTCAGTTTGCTTGTTTGTGCTGCCACATAGTGATTTACCTTTAGCATTTTTCGCATGCCTGCCGCACACTTAGAAGGTGCTACAATTGCAAGCGCATTTGGTATCTATGTTCGATCTAACACAGCTTCATTCAGGGTGTTTCAAAAATGACCTGTATATTTGACACGGCAATAAAAACTAAACGAGCAGCGATAGAAATACACCGTTTGTTGCAATATGCTTGGGACAACAGTACATTTTCAGGCGGACAAACTTTCGAAATTACAGTAGTTACAATTTTCAACAACAGATGGCGCTGCAAGTGATGTGAAAGATATAGAAGACAACGCAGTCTGTGGGTGCGCCATTCTGTACGTCGTCTTTCTGCTGTAAGCGTGTGCTGTTCACAACGTGCAAGTGTGCTGTGGACAACATTGTTTATTCCTTAGAACAGAGGATTTTTCTGGTGTTGGAATTCCACCGCCTAGAACACAGTGTTGTTGCAACAAGACGAAGTTTTCAACGGAGGTTTAATGTAACCAAAGGACCGAAAAGCGATACAATGAAGGATCTGTTTGAAAAATTTCAACGGACTGGGAACGTGACGGATGAACGTGCTGGAAAGGTAGGGCGACCGCGTACGGCAACCACAGAGGGCAACGCGCAGCTAGTGCAGCAGGTGATCCAGCAGCGGTCTCGGGTTTCCGTTCGCCGTGTTGCAGCTGCGGTCCAAATGACGCCAACGTCCACGTATCGTCTCATGCGCCAGAGTTTACACCTCTATCCATACAAAATTCAAACGCGGCAACCCCTCAGCGCCGCTACGAGAGACATTCGCTAACGATATAGTGCACAAGATTGATGACGGCGATATGCATGTGGGCAGCATTTGGTTTACTGACGAAGCTTATTTTTACCTGGACGGCTTCGTCAATAAACAGAACTGGCGCATATGGGGAACCGAAAAGCCCCATGTTGCAGTCCCATCGTCCCTGCATCCTCAAAAAGTACTGGTCTGGGCCGCCATTTCTTCCAAAGGAATCATTGGCCCATTTTTCAGATCCGAAACGATTACTGCATCACGCTATCTGGACATTCTTCGTGAATTTGTGGCGGTACAAACTGCCGTAGACGACACTGCGAACACCTCGTGGTTTATGCAAGATGGTGCCCGGCCACATCGCACGGCCGACGTCTTTAATTTCCTGAATGAATATTTCGATGATTGTGTGATTGCTTTGGGCTATCCGAAACATACAGGAGGCGGCGTGGATTGGCCTCCCTATTCGCCAGACATGAACCCCCGTGACTTCTTTCTGTGGGGACACTTGAAAGACCAGGTGTACCGCCAGAATCCAGAAACAATTGAACAGCTGAAGCAGTACATCTCATCTGCATGTGAAGCCATTCCGCCAGACACGTTGTCAAAGGTTTCGGGTAATTTCATTCAGAGACTACGCCACATTATTGCTACGCATGGTGGATATGTGGAAAATATCGTACTATAGAGTTTCCCAGACCGCAGCGCCATCTGTTGTTGACAATTGTAACTACTGTAATTTCGAAAGTTTGTCTGCCTGAAAATGTACTGTTGTCCCAAGCATATTGCAACAAACGGTGTATTTCTATCGCTGCTCGTTTAGTTTGTATTGCCGTTTCAAATATACCGGTCATTTTTGAAACACGCTGTAAGTTACAGACGTAGCTTACTGAGGCGATCGTCAGAGGCTTCATTCAAATGCACATTGCAGCCAGAGAGAACCACTTTCAGTCGCCACCAACTACGGCAGCGTCACAACTTACGCAGCCATCATTTGCGCCTCCGCTGCGCCCTTTGAAGAGGTTAAAGAAGACTGGGTTGAGTACTTGGCCCAGTCTGAAGCTCGTCTACCTGCACGCCAGATGCCAGGTATGTGTCATTACACAGGACGTGCTGAAAATCCTCCTCCAGTTTGCGGCCAGAATTTTTGAATTATGAAAAATTCACGCTTTGAATAGATACTATGATCAGAAAGTCCGTATGGTGGCTGCCAGTTTAAATTTTTGTGACTAAAGAAGCAGTCAGGGCAGACTTAGAGAGAGTGGATGACAGATTTACAAGGGCTTACATATGCAGTGTAAGTTTAAATATACGTTTGGCAAGTATTATAGTGACCTCATGATATGTGAAGCCATTACTGAGATCGTGGCTGAAAAAAAGGGAAAAGATCACAAGTTTCCCGACCCTTCCTTGCTACAGGTTTCCAAATCATTGACTGTCGAGACTCCTGTGACAGTGCCGTAGCGTTATCAGTCCGTCACGTTTGAACTGTACCGCCTAGAAATAGCATCGCGCGGCCACGTAAACAGGCCGTTTCTAAGGCCGGTATTACACTATCAAATTTCGTTTTCAAAGATTTGATCAAAGATGTGATCAAATATTCCGTCAAATATATTTGACAAGGATCTTTGACGTAGCGCTAGAAGGGGTATTACACTGTCATATTTTTCGTCAAAGTTCAAGATGACTGACAACAACAACTTGTTATTAACCGCAGCAGTTGCATGTACCACAATTGCACTATGTGCACATGCGGAAGAGAAGCGGGGGAAAAAAAGAAAACATACTTGGGTGAAGCCGTGGGTTTTACGACGACACGATAAAAGCATTCAACAAAACTTGTTACGTGAGCTTATAGTGGAGGACGTCAAGTCGTACATCAATTACTTAAGAATGGATGAGCATACATTTCTGTAAGTGTATCCTCATATCACAAAGCACAATATTCACTTAAGGATTGCTACATCTGCAGAAGACAGGCTCACTGTAACACATTTGATTCCTTGCTACAGGAGAGGGTTAGGGTATGTTAGATTAGATTAGGTCAGGTCAGGTCTCCAATCTTCTTTATCTATTTTTGTATTCAGGGTGCATCGCGTTGTAAAGCACCTAATCAGCTTCATACATCTCTATTAATTTTGTAGTTGTCGGCACACACCAATTGCATTTACCGGCAATGTTCATAAAAACACTACAGACGACAGAACGCTGCAGCGATGCTAGCGCTCCATGTGGTAAGATGTCACATTGCAGTGAACAGAAGACAAGCGACTTCTTCGATCAAATCTACAGCGAGGCTCTAGATTTGATCAAATATTGGACGACATTTGACTACGTTCCCTATTACACTATAAAATATCTTTGACAAATTTGACAGTGTAATATCGGCGTAAGTCAAGCGCACAGCGGCCCACTCGGACTCAGCAAAACCAGCCACGAAAACAGACATGACGGCAAGGTACCGGCGTCAAATGTTGCCCGCGCTGCTCTTTGGCGCATAAGCGTCACTTACGCCCATCACGAAACGCAACTTGTTTTTCACGTGGTAAGAATGGACTTGTTCAAGCTGTATGCTTACATAAACGGAAGGCTCCCTCTCCTGACACATGCACATATAAGCCAAACTTTACTGCACATGCTGTGCATTCTGAACCAAACTAAGTTTCTACTGTGGAACAGAAATGTGGTGGTTCTCAGTTCAAGAAATCAGTAGCCTCTTCTTCAGTGCAACGCCGCTCACTGTGGACACGTTGTGATAGGTGGCCAAACCATTCAGATGCAATCGATTTCTTTGCTCGGTTGCAATACTTATGATATTGTCAAGCCCAAACTGCAGAAATCTCACACTACCCTTACAGCAAATAATGGGAAAGACATTCTAGTGATAGGTTCTTGCAGCCTTCCTGCCATACACCAGAATTTCCAAATGACCGTGTCATTTCAGGTTTTGCGTTTACGGAACAGTGCAAATATATTTGGCCTTAACTTGTTTGATTCGTTTGGGTTGTATGTGGTAGACAGTTGTTCCCTTTCATACGAACGACTTTTCGACTCAAAAACAATTTACGCAGTGATCATTGCCTAATTCATTTTGATCCTTCCAAACCTGTAGTCTCGGCAGTGGCTGGCTCTTCGTACGGCACTGGTGCTGTACTCTCTCACAGGAGTGGTTCAGCGGACAGATCAATAGCCTTCGCCTGCAAACAGCTCAACAACACTCAGAGCAGCTATTTGCAAACAAAGAATGAGGATCTTGCCATCATCTGTGGTCTGAATAAATTTCATCAATATTTGTATAGAAGAAAGTTCTACTTGGTCACTGACCACAAGAGTTTGCAGTCACTTTTGAAACCAGCCATGCCTATCCCTCATTTTATCCCACTACCAATGTACAGGCCCACATACAAGCATGCCAATACACATACGCTTTCGCATCTTCCTTTGGGACCAGTTGCTGACTTTGACGCTTCAGAAGCATCTTGTTGCTACACTGATGCACAGGACTCAGGCACACTGGAGCAGTGTCCATTAGATCACTGGAAGATCGCTCAGACCACGACAGTTGCTCAGGACTTGCAGATGCTGTTGTCCTACGTCCACAATGGTTGGCCTCGCACTGTGAAACAAATTGTCAGCCTGGTTGTTTGCTGATACTTTATGTGGTGGCATGACTTATCTGTGCCCCAAGATGTCCTACTACTAGGCACTGAATCTGAACAATAGTGTATGATGATTCTAAAAGTACTCCAGTGATACGTTCCTAGTTTTCTTCATCAGAGTCCACACAAAATAATTAGCAAGCCAATATTGCACTTGGTTTGGCACGGACTCGCAAATAGAGCAGATGACAGCTAAGTGCCACACTTGTGCAGAACACCAGGCAGCCTGTCCTCAACAATTCTTTGATTAGTCAGAGCCTGAAGCGCCTTGGCAGCACTTGCATTTGGATTTTGTTGCACACTACCAGTACACTCATTTGCTGACTGTTATCGGCACAATAGCAAGTCTCCTCTTGCTACTCTATGACGGCATCTTGTACTCTTCAAGCCTTGCAGTATGTGAGAGGACAAGTTACTCTCTCTCCTATTTTTCACATACAGAAAATTATTAAGGATTTTATTACAACCTGACGCACCTTGAGCGAGACTCCAGAAAGTTAACAGCCTGAGCAGACATTGATGGAGCCTAGTAGGGAGCTGAAAGCTTGAGGTATTTTTATGATTCTTAGCTCGTAGAAGTGGCTTGTTGGGAGTTGTAAGCAGTTGGTGGCTAGCCCATCCCTTAGTAAATTTTGCCGAACAGGTCCACAGCCATACGGGGCAGCCCCTTGTCAGGACAGGGCTCCAGCAGAACAATGCCACAATACCTGCCACGGTGCCAGCAGAAGCCTGGGCAAGGGCGATGGTCTAAAGGAAAGCATATACACAGGGGAGACGTAAACCAGGCATTTTGTGGAGAGCCACATGTAATAAAAATTCACACGTTTTCATGTTCGCCGATAATGAAAGAAGGCCTGTGAGCCACTTCCCTCAGCCACCCCTGTCATGTAAAAGAACTCTGGCATCTGAGAAGCGTTTAGGGATGGAATCTTTATTACACCTCATAGCTAGGACTAACAAGTTCTAAAGCACAGGCGATTTAGATAAGGATCTTTGAGATTGTATCTGTTTGCTTGTTACCATGGGAAGACAAACGACTTCTGAGTAATCTTTTCCCTCTCTGTGAAGACTTAAAGAGGCCAGTAATTGGCAGTTTCTTTTTCTCTTGCCATGGTTCGACATGAGTTTGTGCTGTCGTCTGGGAGGGGAGATTTAGCGCCTCTAGAGCCTTGTGATTGACTCAAGACGGTGTGAGGGCGGTGTCGTTGGTGCGCTTTGCGGGAAAACGGAATTTTTTTCTCGATTTGTGGGAAGCACCCGGTGGGGGACTTTGGTCTGGTGAGGACTTCTGGTCGAAGCTGTGGCATGTGTGGTTGGTACTTGGGACCTGTGCTGAGACTGACTTCATTTGCAAGTAGTTTAGACTGGGGAGCTTGTAGTGAAGTTCTTCTAACTGCATCGTCAGTGTGACAGCAAACGTCTCGGGACTACTCATTTGTGAAGGGCACACATATTCGTTTTTGGGTTACCAGATTTGACGTTTGGCATCCTTGTGTACTCTGTCGTATAAGTGAGCCAAATTGGTTCTTGGTATGACCAGCAAACGGGTGTGTCACAGACTGAAATCTACCGTGATTTCAGGGCTCTGGTAGAGAGTAAATTGCGATCCATCTGCCTGATCGCTAGACTGTGAGATTTTGTATTTCTTTCGCTTTTAGGGACAGAGTACTTGACTCACTGATTCCCTAGTTAAACTGTCTCTGCCAACCAGGCGCCAACCAGTGGAGTGTTCAATCATCTGTTAGTAGTTCAGGGAATTCAATCTGTTACTTGTTTAGTATAATTCATGTCTCGTTTGGTAAAATAAATGTTGTTAGTACACTAATTTTTTCCAACATTCTCAATCAATTAAATAGTCCAAATACACTCCTGGAAATGGAAAAAAGAACACATTGACACCGGTGTGTCAGACCCACCATACTTGCTCCGGACACTGCGAGAGGGCTGTACAAGCAATGATCACACGCACGGCACAGCGGACACACCAGGAACCGCGGTGTTGGTCGTCGAATGGCGCTAGCTGCGCAGCATTTGTGCACCGCCGCCGTCAGTGTCAGCCAGTTTGCCGTGGCATACGGAGCTCCATCGAAGTCTTTAACACTGGTAGCATGCCGCGACAGCGTGGACGTGAACCGTATGTGCAGTTGACGGACTTTGAGCGAGGGCGTATAGTGGGCATGCGGGAGGCCGGGTGGACGTACCGCCGAATTGCTCAACACGTGGGGCGTGAGGTCTCCACAGTACATCGATGTTGTCGCCAGTGGTCGGCGGAAGGTGCACGTGCCCGTCGACCTGGGACCGGACCGCAGCGACGCACGGATGCACGCCAAGACCGTAGGATCCTACGCAGTGCCGTAGGGGACCGCACCGCCACTTCCCAGCAAATTAGGGACACTGTTGCTCCTGGGGTATCGGCGAGGACCATTCGCAACCGTCTCCATGAAGCTGGGCTACGGTCCCGCACACCGTTAGGCCGTCTTCCGCTCACGCCCCAACATCGTGCAGCCCGCCTCCAGTGGTGTCGCGACAGGCGTGAATGGAGGGACGAATGGAGGCGTGTCGTCTTCAGCGATGAGAGTCGCTTCTGCCTTGGTGCCAATGATGGTCGTATGCGTGTTTGGCGCCGTGCAGGTGAGCGCCACAATCAGGACTGCATACGACCGAGGCACACAGGGCCAACACCCGGCATCATGGTGTGGGGAGTGATCTCCTACACTGGCCGTACACCACTGGTGATCGTCGAGGGGACACTGAATAGTGCACGGTACATCCAAACCGTCATCGAACCCATCGTTCTACCATTCCTAGACCGGCAAGGGAACTTGCTGTTCCAACAGGACAATGC
Organism: Schistocerca piceifrons; assembly: GCF_021461385.2. Lineage (NCBI taxonomy): Eukaryota > Metazoa > Arthropoda > Insecta > Orthoptera > Acrididae > Schistocerca > Schistocerca piceifrons. The sequence continues at coordinate 29,086,868 of NC_060144.1, forward strand.
ACGTCCGCATGTATCCCGTGCCACCCAACGTGCTCTAGAAGGTGTAAGTCAACTACCCTGGCCAGCAAGATCTCCGGATCTGTCCCCCATTGAGCATGTTTGGGACTGGATGAAGCGTCGTCTCACGCGGTCTGCACGTCCAGCACGAACGCTGGTCCAACTGAGGCGCCAGGTGGAAATGGCATGGCAAGCCGTTCCACAGGACTACATCCAGCATCTCTACGATCGTCTCCATGGGAGAATAGCAGCCTGCATTACTGCGAAAGGTGGATATACACTGTACTAGTGCCGACATTGTGCATGCTCTGTTCCCTGTGTCTATGTACCTGTGGTTCTGTCAGTGTGATCATGTGATGTATCTGACCCCAGGAATATGTCAATAAAGTTTCCCCTTCCTGGGACAATGAATTCACGGTGTTCTTATTTCAATTTCCAGGAGTGTAGATTACCTTTCAAGTCCATGTTTTCCCTTGAGAGTCTGCCAGAGTTGCTTGTGACTGGCAATTGACGTCAATTTGTGTCTGCAGAATTTGAGGACTTCCGTGCAGTCAACGGGATTCGTTACATGACCAGTGCAGCTTTTCGTCCACAAACCTACGGAGAAGCAGAATGCTTCGTTCGCGCTTTTAAGCGGCAGATGGATAAACTATGTACCCAACACACACGGGACCAATTTTTCCTGCTCGTCTTGTCTTCCTACCGTTCCCAACCTCGCAACGGCGCATCACCGGCGAAGTTGCTCCATGGACAGCGCCATCGCATCTTACTCTAGTTGTCGCATCTAATGCAGCGGCCGGCGGCTACTCCGCTCGTTCTGGCACAGTGTCAAACTAATGACCCTGTTTTTTCCAAGTCATACAGCGCTCGGTCCCTCCATGAACCATCGACCTCGCCGTTGGTGGGGAGGCTTGCATGCTTCAGCGATACAGATAGCCGTACCGTAGGTGCAACCACAACGGAGGGGTATCTGTTGAGAGGCCAGACAAACGTGTGGTCCCTGAAGAGGGCAGCAGCCTTTTCAGTAGTTGCAGGGGCAACAGTCTGGATGACTGACTGATCTGGCCTTGTAACACTAACCAAAACGGCCTTGCTGTGCCGGTACTGCGAATGGCTGAAAGCAAGGGGAAACTACAGCAGTAATTTTTCCCGAGGGCATGCAGCTTCACTGTATGGTTAAATGATGATGGCGTCCTCTTGGGTAAAATATTCCGTAGGTAAAATAGTCCCCCATTCGGATCTCCGGGAGGGGACTACTCAGGAGGACGTTGTTATCAGGAGAAAGAAAACTGGCGTTCTACGGGTCGGAGCGTGGAATGTGAGATCCCTTAATCGGGCAGCTAGGTTAGAAAACTTAAAAATGGAAATGGATAGGTTAAATTTAGATATAGTGGGTATTAGTGGAGTTCGGTGGCAGGATGAACAAGGCTTCTGGTCAGGCGAATACAGGGTTATAGATACAAAAGCAAATAGGGGTAGTGCAGGAGTAGGTTTAATAATGAATAAAAAAAATAGGGATGCGGGTAAGTTACTACAAACAGCATAGTGAAGGCGTTATTGTGGCCAAGATAGATACGAAGCCCATGCCTACCACAGTAGTACAAGTTTATATGCCAACTAGCTCCGCAGATGAAGAAGACATTGATGAAATGTATGATGAGATAAAAGAAATTATTCAGATTGTGAAGGGAGACGAAGATTGAATATTCATGGTGGACTGGAATTCAATAGTGGGAAAAGGAACAGAAGGAAATGTAGTAGGTGAATATGGAATGGGGTTAAGGAATGAAAGAGGAAGCCGCCTGGTAGAATTTTGCACAGAGCATAACTTAATCATATGTAACACTTGCTTCAAGAATCATAAAAGAAGATTGTATACATGGAAGAAGCTTGGAGATACTGGAAAGCGTCAGATAGATTATATAATGGTAAGACAGAGATTTAGGAACCAGGATTTATATTGTAAGACATTTGTAGGGACAGATGTGGACTCTGACCACAATCTATTGTTTATGAACTGTAGATTAAAACTGAAGAAACTACAAAAAGGTGGGAATTAAAGGAGATGGGACCTGGATAAACTGAAAGGACCAGAGGTTGTAGAGAGTTTCAGGGAGAGCATTAGGGAACGATTGACAAGAATGGGGGAAAGAAATAAAGTAGAAGAAGAATGGGTAGCTTTGAGGGATGAAATAGTGAAAGCAGCAGAGGATCAAGTAGATAAAAAGACGAGAGCTGATAGAAATCCTTGGGTAACAGAAGAGATATTGAATTTGATTGCTCAAAGGAGAAAGAATAAAAATGCAATACATGAACCAGGCAAAAAAGAATTCAAACGTCTCTAAAATGAGATTGACAAGAAGTGCAAAATTGCTAAGCGGAATTGGCTAGAGGACAAATGTAAGGATGTAGAAGCATGTATCACTAGGGGAAAGATAGATACTGACTACAGGAAAATTAAAGAGACCTTTGGACAAAAAAGAAGCACTTGCATGAATATCAAGAGCTCAGATGGAAACCCAGTTCTAAGCTAAGAAGGGAAAGCATAAAGGTGGAAGGAGTATATAGAGGGTCTATGCAAGGGCGATGTTCTAGAGGACAATATTATGGAAATGGAAGAGGAGGTAGAAGAAGATGAAATGGGAGATATGATACCGCGCGAAGAGTTTGACAGAGCACTGAAAGACCTGAGTCGAAACAAGGCTCCGAGAGTAGACAATGTTGTGGATTGGCAAGAGAGCCAACCCACTATGAGAGGAAGCCGAAAGGCACGCGTTTTAGCTCACGCAGGCTGGCGTGAGGTCTGCAACAGGACAAGGAAGTGAGACTAGCAAAAAAAGGACGTAGCTGTGGAATACTTAACTTTAATCCATAATTGGTGAACATCGCTCTTGACGGTACATGTTTTACAGCATCAGTAGTAACTGGTAATGGCGCCTTGCTAGGTCGTAGCAAATGACGTAGCTGAAGGCTATGCTAACTATCATCTCACCACAGACAACATTCCATTAGAACTAATGATAGCCTTGGGAGAGCCAGTCCTGACAAAACTCTACCATCTGGTGAGCAAGATGTGTGAGACAGGCGAAATACGCTCAGACTTCAAAAGGCAATATAATAATTCCAATATCAAAGAAAGCAGATGCTGACAGATGTGAAAATTACCGAACTATCGGTTTAATAAGCCACGGCTTATACTAACACGAGACGAATGGAAAAACTGGTAGAAGCTGACCTCGGGGAAGATGAGTTTGGATTCAGTAGAAATGTTGGAACATGTGAGGCAATACTGACCCTACGATTTATCTTAGAGAATAGATTAAGGAAAGACAAACATACATTTCTAGCATTTGTAGACTTAGGGAAAGCTTTTGAAAATGTTGATTGGAATACTCTATTTCAAATTCTAAATGTGGAAGGGGTAAAATACAGGAAGCGAAAGGCTATTTACAATTTGTATAGAAACCAGATGGCAGTTATAAGAGTCGAGGGGCATGAAAGGGAAGCAGTGGTTGTGAAGGGAGTGAGACAGGTTTGTAGCCTATATCCGATGTTATTAAACCTGTATATTGAGCAAGCAGTAAAGGAAACAAAAGAAAAATTCAGAGTAGGAATTAAAATCCATGGAGAAGAAATAAAAACTCCGAGGTTCGCCGATGATATTGTAATTCTGTCAGAGACAGCGAAGGACTTGGAAGAGCAGCTGAACGGAATGGACAGTGTCCTGAAAGGAGGATATAAGATGAACATCAACAAAAGCAAAACGAGGATAATGGAATGCAATCGAATTAAATCGGGTGATGCTGCGGGAATTAGATTAGGCGATAAGACGCTTAAACTAGTAAAGGAGTTTTGCTATTTGGGGAGCAAAATAACTCATGATGGTGGAAGTAGAGAGGATATGAAATGTAGACTGGCAATGGCAAGGAAAGCGTTTCTGAAGAAGAGAAATTTGTTAACATCGAGTATAGATTTAAATGTCAGGAAGTCGTTTCTGAAAGTATTTGTATGGAGTGTGGCCATGTATGGAAGTGAAACATGGACGATAAATAGTTTAGACAAGAAGAGAATAGAAGCTTTCGAAATGTGGTGCTATAGAAGAATGTTGAAGATTAGATGGGTAGACCACGTAACTAATGAGGAAGTATTGAATAGAATTGGGGAGAAGAGGAGTTTGTGGCACAACTTGACAAGAAGAAGGGACCGGTTGGTAGGACATGTTCTGAGGCATCAAGGGATCACAAATTTAGCATTGGAGGGCAGAGTAGAGGGTAAAAATCGTAGAGGGAGACCAAGAGATGAATATACTAAGCAGATTCAGAAGGATGTGGGCTGCTGTAGGTACTGGGAGATGAAGAAGCTTGGACATTATAGAATAGCATGGAGAGCTGCATCAAACCAGTCTCAGGACTGAAAACAACAACAACAAACACAGCGCTCGGAAGCGCTGCAAACGCGGCATTGTTGCATAGTTGCTTGACAGCTGCATATTTTTAATACAAGGTCTCAAGGCGAATGCTGGAGTGCGGACAGGAGCTCAGCACCAGCCAAAGTTTCGGTTCCTGTCTTCTCAACACGTCCTGCAACCACGTGCCTGGGTGTCACTTGTGTCATACGTCTGTGCGTGAGGTTTCCACACTCGTAAACATCCCTAGGTCCGCTGTTTCCCATGTGATAGTGAAGTGGAAACGTGAAGGGACATGTACAGCACAAAAGCATACAGGCCGACCTCGTCTGTTGACTGACAGAGACCGCCGACAGTTGAAGAGTGTCATACTGCGTAATAGGCAGACATCTGTCCAGACCATCACACATTAATTCCAAACTGCATCACGATCCACTGTAAGTACTATGACAGTTAGGTGGGAAGTGAGAAAACTTGGATTTCATGGTCGAGCGGCTACTCATAAGCCACACATCACGCAGGTAAATGCCAAACGACACCTTGTTTGGTGTAAGGAGCGTAAACATTGGACGACTGAACAGTTTTAAAACGTTGTGTGGATTGACGAACCACGGTTCACAATGTGGCGACCCGATGGCAGGGTGTGGGTATGGCGAATGTCGGGTGAACGTTATCTGCCATCTGCGAGCGTGTGTAGTGCCAATAGTAAAATCCGGAGGTAGTGGTGTTATGGTGTGGTCGTGTTTTTCATGGAGGGGATTGCACGCCTTGTTGTTTTGCGTGGCACTATCACAGCACAGGCTTAAATTGATATTTTAAGCACCTTCTTGCTTCCCAGTATTGAAGAGCGATTCGGGGTTGGCGATTGCATTTTTCAACATGATCGAGCACCTGTTCATAATGCTCAGCCTGTGGCGGAGTGGTTACACGACACTAACATCCCTATAATGGACTGGCCTGCGCAGAGTCCTTACCTGAATGTTATAGAACACCTTTGGGATGTTTTAGAAAGCCGACTTCAGAAGAAGTTTTTGCTGTGAATTTCCACCATGTTGTTAGCAAGTGACATTCCAGCACTGTAAACCACTTTGAAGAAGCATGTTATTTATAGTCTACACAGCGCTATATCGTTAACCTACAGGTAGAATCAGCATAGACATATCTAAACGAGAGGCAGATTCCGTTAGCTGTTTATGGCCATCTTACCTCCACACCAGTACTATACAAGATATTCTCTCGCCTGAAATGACAGTAAACCACTTAGCACGAAAATAGTACAAAGGACGTTCAAAAAGTTTAGCACAGTTGTCTCTAATTGTTTTATTTTTTGCAGGAGGAGAATGAAATTTTTTGTGAACATACTTGGAACATTTAGCTATAAGTTGGTATATAAAAGTATTTTCTTTTATTTACAAGTGAGCCATAATGGACCGGGAAGTAGATGTCAGATTGCGACAACGGTCAGTGATGGAGTTCCTCTTCGACACCGGCGATGACTCTTCCACATCGATTCACAGGGAGTTGCTCCCTGTTTGTGGGGAGACACAGTGGATCGCAGCAGTATCCAGCGGAGCAGTGAGTGATGTGAATAAGGAGACCACTGATCAAATCATCCAAAATGACAGTTGTGTGACGACACAACAGCTTGCTGAAATGACTCGTTTGTCATTGGGTAGTTGGGTATCACTGATACAGTCAGTAGAGTACAGAAAAATCTGTGCATGTTGGGTGCCGAGATTATTGACAAGAGAAATGAAAACGATAAGGAAGCATGTGTGCGAGGGCCTCATGAAGACCTTTACTGAAGAGTGGAAACAGTGTTTTGACGGCGTCGTTAACCAGGATGAAACATGGTTGTTTTTGTCCGCACCTGAGAGCAAAACCCAATCCATGGAGTGGCGTTATCCGGGTTCCCCTCGGAAGAAGAAACCAAGACTTTCACGAACAAGCAGGCCAAAAGGTGATGGCCTCCATCTTCTGGGATCAGTGTGGTGTCATTTTCATTGACTTTTTGGAACCTGGCTCCACAATTAACCGGGACTATTACTGTTTGTCACTGGACAAACTGCAACGTGCCATCAAGACCCACAGACCACACCTTCAGGGTCAGTTCATCAGACTACACCATGACAATGCCAAACCCCATAAAGCCGTTATGACGCAGGAGAAAATCAGGAAAATGGGTTGGAAAATTGTTCCTCATCCTCCCTACAGTCCGGACTTGGCTCCGTCTGATTTTTACCTCTTTGGTCGTCTGAAGGCCCACCTGCGCGCCGGCCGTGGTGGCCGAGCGGTTCTAGGCGCTACAGGCTGGAACCGCGCGACCGCTACGGTCGCAGGTTCGAATCCTGCCTCGGGCATGGATGTGTGTGATGTCCTTAGGTTAGTTAGGTTTAAGTAGTTCTAAGTTCTAGGGGACTGATGACCTCATAAGTTGAGTCCCATAGTGCTCAGAGCCATTTGAAACCCACCTGCGCGGTAAAACATTTGATAGTGAGAAAGACCTTATTTCCTGTGTCAAGCGATGGTGTAAATGTCAATCCCCAGAATTTTACCAAAGTGCATTTACATCATGGAAAGAGCGTTGGGCCAGACGCGTCACAGTTGATGGAGGCTACATTGAGTAGGCTCAATGTATAGCCAAATGTTCCGAGTATGTTCACAAAAAATTTCATTCTCCTCCTGCAAAAAATTAAAAAAATTAGAGATGACTGTGCAAAACTTTTTGAACGCCCTTTGTATTTCTATGACGTTATCTTAAAAGTACTGACGAGCACGGACCTGTCTTATATCTTACACTGTAATGACAGCATAAATCAGTCACTGACAAGCACACTTTAACGTGTAAGTTAGATCAACAGAAGTTACATGCGTGCCTCGTAAATGCTACACAACAAATCTTTAAGTATTTTGAGAAATAATAATACCTGGCACTGTTACGGTACGTGTACTGTCATGAAACAAAAGGTCTAAGAGCTAGATTTTCTGGTAGTGCTTCTCGTAGTTTCTGACAGCAAGTGACCTTTGCGGGATATCTTCCTATCACATACCTGCAGCGGTGGGAAGTCTCTGCAACACTTTCGACTGTCAAAAGGGTAGATTTCCGACGAGATAACTAATAGATGTTTGAAATCGTAAGAAAAATAAGCATTGGCTATAGGAAGAGAGTAATAAATAACATGTAGAAGAGCATATTGGAATGAAAGTACAAGAGAGGGATGGTTGGATTGACAACGGGTAAGACGGTAAAAGTCCTACTAACATATAGTTGATCACGTACATCGAAGAAGAACTGAGAGCTACTGCTATATTCCAGCCAGTTCCTCCATCAGCACATCAGTTTTAACATCAGGCAACTCCAGTTCATGTAGACCGATTGCGGGTCTATTAGATGCCTACTTGCTGATTTTACATAGTATTCCTCCTGCTACCACACTGTAACCCTCATATCGGAGAAATAGTTTGCAGTCTTGAAGCCGTCTCTCACAGAGATGACTTTGCAGAAGAATTTACCACAGATATAGCTGTTAAAGATATCACCCATCTTCCAAGAACTTGCCAGTTGCATGCGTCGTCTTACCACGAAACTGAAGGCTGTTAGTCACTTAAGAGCAAATCAAGCATAGATGACTAATCACAGTCGATACATATAATTCCATTTGTAAATGATTGTGATTTGTCATATATGCCGGCCGCGGTGGCCGTGCGGTTCTGGCGCTGCAGTCCGGAACCGCGGGACTGCTACGGTCGCAGGTTCGAATCCTGCCTCGGGCATGGGTGTGTGTGATGTCCTTAGGTTAGTTCGGTTTACGTAGTTCTAAGTTCTAGGGGACATATGACCTAAGATGTTGAGTCCCATAGTGCTCAGAGCCATTTGAACCATTTTTTTTGTCATATATGCTTCTTCTACTCTAAAATGTCAAACAGCCTTCAACGTCTTGTTAGAACAAGAAGTCCACCTAACAAGTGCTCTGAAATGTACGTGGTGTCTTTAGCAACGAATTACGTGATAAACGCTTCAAGTTTATCTCTGTGAGAACCAGCGTCAAGACAGTGTGGTAGCAGGAGGAAGGCCGGGTAAAATCAGCAAGAAAGCATCTATAAGATCCTTGAATCCATACTCATATTATAAATGCAAAAGTAACACTGTCTGTTACGCTTTGACTACTAAACCGCTGAACCTATTTTGATACAATTTGGTAAGGAGACAGCTTGAGCGCCGAGGAAGAACATACGCTACTTTAGAAAGTGCGTAGTACAACATATTTATTGATTTGAAGAATACAACGCGAAATAAGGAACAATAATTCGTCTTTGAGAAAGCTATTGACTGTTTGGTTTTTGAACATTATCATATTTGTGAAAATGCTTTTGTTGTTTGATGTACTCTACGTAACACGATTCAATGTTATCAATACAATGCTTATTGAATTCTCAACATGTTTAATCCATATTTCCATACTAATATTATTAATTGCGTAAGTAACTCTCTATGTTATGTTTTCACGACTCTACCGCTGAACCGATTCCCATGGTATTGGATACGATAGCATGGTCCCTGGGGAGGACCTTAGGCTACTTTAGAAAGTTGTATGTTTTTGGGTATTATTAACATTTTTAAATATGGTATAAGTGAGTGGCGCGATGGTCGTTGGCTCTTAGTGTCTATAGATTATTCCGTGACAGTCCAAATCCAATGTTATTGTCGTCTTGGTTTACAGTATTGAGTTCCTACACCGCCTGGCATAGCTGGAGAGTTTTGATTGAGATACAACAAGAATATCGGATGGCAAGCGCGAGGATCATATTTAAAACTATTACTACTGATTTACCGTGGACTTCGAAGAAGCTCAAGCTGCGGAAGTTACTAAAATACAAGAAAAGTCTGAGCAATTTCATGTCCGCCGGAACTTGGATGCAGTACGTCTGGCCGCCTTGAGAGCTACAGAGACATTAGAACCATCAGAAGCACGTTGCATTTTCGACGTCTGAAGACACACAACGACAGCGTCATTTAAAGGCTCTACGACAAACCGACAATCGTACCTCTACGCGTGGAACGTGGGAGGCTGGATTTGATTATGATCTATTAACTATGTTAATTATAAATTAGTCATCATAGGGTGATGGATCAAAAATGTAGGCACCATAACGCATTAAAATGGAAGAAACATGGTCGTCGTCAGGGCTAAAACTGTTTTAGCCCTGACGACGACCATGGAGATAGTGGTCGAAAGCTTGGAGTTTTATCCTGAATTGTCGCGGCGTGTACACCGAGAAATTTTTATTTAAGAAATACGTCGCGAAAGACTTCGTAGCCACGGAAGGAAGAAACGGTTGACATACGTTGCTTTCGTGGCAATATCTCACCTCCAGTATTAGGTGAAGCAGAGAAAGCCAGAAAAACTCTACTTCTGTACAAATGTAATGAATCGAGGCATTCTTTTAAGTATAATTAGAAAATATAATGCATGTTTTCATATTCGACATACCAAACATAACAAACACATTCATTATGTACCTACATACTGACAATGAATACTTTTTTATACATACGTCTCCATAACAATATGTACACAGACATCTTGTAATATTAATTACGTACTTACTCACACCAGTCATCATAACAAAACTACAGATACGTGAGTGACGCAGCGGGTAATGGCTAGTGTACCATACAAATTGTGGAATGTTTCGAATAGGGTAGTTTAGAATGCCTCCGACTCCTTTCGTACACTGCACATAAAGCATTTGGATGTTTCGTATCAAACCCAAAAATTTCTGTCAGCCTTATGTAGATTTACCCACTTAAGATTCCAATCTGCTGGCATCTATGACAACCCTTCTTGCGTGTATAATGTGGTTAAGTCCTTCCAGCGACATAAGACGTCTCCGTCAACCAGTTTCACACATACGGGATGACTTTGCTTTATAAGCACCGCTGCTTGCTCTTGTGTAAGACACTTACGTATTGTTCGATATACGCTTCCAAGTTGCATGTCGTCCTCGATTGTAAATCTATGACAGTCTCTCTTCATCTAGTACGCAGCAGGGCATGAATTTCACCATTCACAAAGACTAATCGGCACGTCTAGATCATTGCAACCCATAATTATGAGACTGTCACGTTTCTTTTACTAACTACAAACTACGAACTTGGAAAACCTAGTATATAGACAGTGATTACTTTAGGTGGGATACAAACAGCTGGAAAACATTTTCAACGCTAAATTCCTTGAGTCCGACACAAAACAGAAATAAGAAGTTATATTTATTTCAGTGTCGTTTACACTAACAAATACAAAATTACAAACCTTACCCAAAAATGCATTAGTTCCGGACGAGACAGCGCATAGCGGTGACATCTAGTGGCTCGATATGATAACTATATTTTGATCGCCTGCTAGCACGTAATACACGCATGAAAAGAAGTATGAGATATCTTGGGCCCAAGAAGGCATTTAATGAATCATAGGTTTGGAATCTTGGCATAAAGGAAATATTTTTGCTGTGGAATAAACAATTTCATTCGTCAGAGAACTGAATGTGAGACTATATCGCTACTTACAATCGACGTCTTACAAAAGTTATTTAATCACTCTGCAGTTTCACATTCTTTTTCGATGACAGAGATGCACAAGAGATGTTTATTTTATTTACATATGCTTCAATCAGCACCTAAAAGTATTTCTTAGCCAATAAGAGTAAACAATTATCAGAGACACCCTCTATAGCAGCACACTGGTCCATGGACCAATTTCTAACTTCACAATTGCTTTCCAATGAAAAATTACTAAAATGACTCCTGAAAATGTCATACATTGTAGAAGACAAAAATTTTGCACACTCATTGGGCAAAAAACATTTTGCTTTTTTCATACCCGTACTTTTTTGCAGATGTATGAAAGCACGAGTCATGATAATTTTGTTCAGTTTATATTAACACTTTCGCTGCGGCTGGCGCTTATAAGCGTCACAACAAGCCACGAGCCAGTGCGGCTGACGCTCATAAGCGACTGCCTTCACTGTGGGATTACTCAGTCTAGTTGCAGCGTCTAAGCTAGCATCAAAGCGTGTAAACTTTTGTTTTGTGTGATCAGTTATCGAACGTATATTTTTCTTAATGGCATCTAATGAACCAACACCTGGAACTTCCAATGTGAAAAGGAGCAGAAAAAGTGTTAAATTGACAGAGGAACAGTTACTTAGTGTACTACACGACAGTGATTTTCTGTGTGGAGAGGACGAGGCATACCACGGAGATTGTCATTTAGAGGCTGCAGAACTGCAGAGTGATGATAGCGAGTAAGCACAGCTTTCGAATCGATTTCGTGACAGTACCGAATCTGACGACAATACGGATCACGACGATTGTGTGGAAATCGACGACGAAAAAGAGCCCCCACCTGTCACACGGAGATATACAGGTGAGTCCTGGCATAAAGAACCACATAATATGCAGTATCATACATTTACGAAGGAAGAAGTTTTGCAAATTCATCCTGCTGGCAATTCTCCTATGGATTTCTTCAGATTATTGGTAACAAACGAATTGTTGCAACTTGTAGTTGACGAAGCGAACGATAACGCGGTCAACATATTACTGAGCGAAAATACAAAAGAAGGATCTAGGATCTGTAAACGGAAACCTCTAAGTATAGGCGAATTACTAGTTTTCCTGGGTGTTTCGTTACATATGAGTAACGTTAAATATCCGCGATTACAAGACTACTGGAAGAAAGAACCGCTGTTTGAGAATAGATGAAAAGCGATGAGTATAAGCAGAGACCGGTATTTGATCATATTACGCTCTCTGCATTTTGCAAAAAATCTACTTCCAAGAAACCCGAAACCAGACGATCGTTTATATAAAATACGACCTGTATTGGATTATTTTAACACGAGAATGTCTCAAATGTATTACCCGGGAAGAGATTTATCAATAGATGAATCAATGATTCTTTGGAGGGGAAGGTTGTCATTTAGACAATACATAAAAAGGAAACGTAATAAATATGGCATTAAGGTGTACATGCTCAACAATCCAGACGGTTTCATAAATAAGTGCGCTGTATGCACGCGAAGTACTGGAGATATAGGGGGGGGGGGGATATGTCACGCTGAAAAGGTCGTTTTGCATTTGATGGCAGAAAAGCTGCATGTTGGTCATCACATTTACTTGGACAATTATTATAACAGTTTCATTTAGCTACAATTAGCTACATTTAGCTGAAATTAAATAGGAAATATACCCCCGTAGACGTTGTATCGGAAAAACTTGGGAGAGGAGACATAATTACGCGGTATTCTAATGGAGTTATGATTGGAAAATGGAAGGATCGACGAGAGGTTTCCTAAATTTCCACAGAACATGTAAATGTTATGGAGAAAGTGACGAATGCGTGCCATCAAGTAGTCACGAAACCTTTGCCTATTATTAGGTACAATGCGTGTATGTCTGGGACTGACAAACAAGATCAGATGTTATCGTATTATTTGTGTGAACGAAAGACTATCCGCTGGTCGAAAAAACTATTCTTTCATGTCATTGACACGCTAGTTTTCAATTCTCTATATCTGTACAACAAATACTCAGGAAATAAAATGACGCTGTACGATTACAGAATGAGCAATATAAAGGACTTCCTTCCACCAATGGACGTTCCACGAAGTGTGAACCAGAAAAATCACAAACACACGTTGTGCAAAAGCGGGAAGCTACTGCAGGGAAGAAGCGAGTTATGAGGAAGCGGTGTAAGGAGTGCGCAGAACAAGGCAAGCGCACTCATACACCATACGAGTGTACAACCTGCCCAGACAAACCTGGATACTGGTTGAACTGCTGTATAATTTCCCATAAGTAGCAAAAACGCGATAATATCGGGGAAATTCCGATTATCAAAGACAACTTCTTTTATTTCTTTTGACATTGCATGGTTTCTTTTTATGACGTGAAAATAAGAAATTTTTTTCACGAGTACTCAGAAAATGAGGTTTTCTTTTGTGTTAAGTCGACTTATTTCTTATTGCGTTGTAAAGCACTCACTTCAGTTTTTTGCGAAAGAATTTGTTGTGCTAAATTTGTTTTAATAGCACCGCAATTGAAGTGATGGGGGACACGAGAGAAGCCTCCACGTAGGGTGTGTTTCGCTTACTAATTTCTACACGTCCGGGCTTCCCCTGGGCGTCTATGATAAATGTAACGACTAATTCTCTCATACCAGGAGCAAACACTCTACTAAATTGACGACCTCTACCAGAGTCAATCTTAAAAATGCGCATTTGAAGTAAATATAATTTCAAATGAATCCAGTTTCCTTTTTTTCCTTCTTAAGAATTTGCACCTTTCCAGACGGATAACTTCTGGCGAGATCTCGAGGCCGAGGTATACCACTGGTTCACATATTCCGACGCGGCCTGCGATACAGACTCCGGTTGCCTGCATCGCCTATATTGCTTCTCTGGTAGCTGTTGGTTGCTTGCAGGCCACTGAGTACTGGTTCAAATGGCTCTGAGCACTATGCGACTTAACTTCTGAGGTCATCAGTCGCCTAGAACTTAGAACTAATTAAACCTAACTAACCTAAGGACATCACACACATCCATGCCCGAGGCAGGATTCGAACCTGCGACCGTAGCGGTCGCTCGGACCCAGACTGTAGCGCGTAGAACCGCACGGCCACTCCGGCCGGCCACTGAGTATTTCCTTGCCGGCGGCCGGTCATACTTTACTCTAAACCTGTGGACCGCTCTCCGAAATCTTACTGGTAGGAACGAGAACGTATTCCTGCATTCCATGATTGACTTCTCCACCTCCTGTCTCTGCTGCAGGCTCAACCATGGGTTATCGTGAATACTCTAAGTCAGGGCTTCCCAACCTGTGGTCCACGGGCCCCTTAGGGGTCCGCCGGCTCTTTCTAGAGGGTCCGGGCCACCTTTCACCAAATCGTGTAAAATAATGAGTAAAATTATTGAATAAAAATGTGAAAATCAAATTAATCACTATTTTTTCCGTGTAAAAAACATGTGTACTTTTACTTCAGGTCGTATCCCCAAGTAGCCTGTGTGGTTCCTAAGTGAGAACGTATACACAGTTTAGTGCCGGAAAATGCGGCTTCTCTAATCGACTGTTTAGCAGCAATACGGGGGTCGTTTGTGCGCTGGCTCACGGCGCTGGATGCGATGAAACCTTTTACGCATGCGCGGAGCGAGCTTTGTCAACCAATCACAGTGCTCGCTGGCACGTATGCGGCCCCAGGCATCATTAAATGTTAAACTTGCATTGTCAGTGCACTACCTGTTTCATAAGTCGATTTTTGTCCAGTTTATTACTTCTAACATGGATCGGTGGCTGAAGTCAGGATCATTGAAGAAGGGTTCAGTTTCTCCATCGCCTCCACAACAAGCGAAGTTTCCAGTTGAAATGAATGAGGAGGGAGGACGACCAAAGGAAGACTTTACATACATTTGAACATTTTTCTTCGGATTTCACGAAAAACCACACACACACACACACACACACACACACACACACACACACACACACACACACACGACTGTTACGAAATTTGCATGCTCCTTACACAACAGTAGCCAAATAGTGGAAGTGAACAGACCATAAGCGACAGCTTGTCAACAGCGAACAGTTTGGACATAACGTCGATTGCTCTTGGAGGAAGAAAGCTCCATCGTGTGAAATTTCAATTACTAAGTAATTTTAATCGGGCTATAGTGTGTTGAACAAAGGGAGTAAATCCACTAGTAAGTGTCTGGATACAGTGGGAATTCAAATTGTGTCGTTAATTTCAAGTTGTTTTCATTCATCTCTAAACCAAAGACTTGATACTTCGGGGGGGAGGGGGGCGGGAAGGGGGGAGGGGGGGTCATTGGGAACATGCGTTAAGAAGCTTTCAGTTCCCATGGGTTTCGCTCTGAAATTTGAAGTTACTGTGCTCTTGAATGGCTAGGCGTCCGCCATGGACTTTCGACTGAAGAAGGGATCCAGCTGAAAAGGTTGGGAAGCCCTGCTCTAAGCACTCCCATTAGATCGAACTCTGCGCTATCGATGCACACCACTGGCTGGTCGTCTGTACACAGCGCGCCATCTACCGTGTCCCTTGTTTCTGAGTGCGAAGTGATCAATTTATCTCGCCACTTCGATGCATGAAAACACCTGCAGTCCTACGAAAACCGTCTCACTTTTGCACATTTTACTACCGTGGACCGAACAACATTGTCTTCCACTGCTGGCGAGTGGGCGTTAGTTCTTCTCTGCCGCGCTTTGTAGAGCTCTTTTATCACTGTGCATTCGCTTTCGCATTCTACATTCCACATCAGCTCCTCTGTTGCTGTGGAGGCTTCACCTTCAACCTCTTCACTGTTTCCCGTGCGCTTGTCGTCACGGCATTTGACTGTCGTCTCTCTATACGTATTATTAAGTTTCTTTTGGAGCGTGTCTTTCGTACTCGGATGGGTGGCTTGTGGTACATGTGAGAGGGTCTCTAACCCACGACCAGTCGCATCATGTACGCCAGATTCTCTTTCGTCGGCTGTGTGCGTGGAATTGTCATCACGACTTGCAGATGGAAAACTAACTTCATCTGGAACCCCTGCTCTCTCTAATAAATCACCTTTCAGCTCCCGTGGCCCACCAATGAGAATTTTCTCGCCCTCCTCTCATTTTAGTAAATTAATTGCGCCCGTCGTGCCCACTGTTCCCCAGGCGACGGGATCATTGAACTAACTGACTAGGGTTTTACTGGTTCGGTCAATGATCACTACTCTGCATCGAGCTGCATTCCCCTGGAAGCCGCTTCTTCCGTCGCTTAGTGACGCCAGGTCCTGCTTCTCTACCTTCTTCCTCTTCACTCCAAAAGCCGGAATTAGTGAGATTCCTTTTAGGGCTATCTCAACTAATTTAGTAGCACTTTCTACCAGTTTTGCATATAAAGACATCGAAAGTGTTGTCACTTTCGGCCCAGAATCCAGAAATGCTTTCGTCTTAATTCGATTATTTCGAATACTTTAAGAACATTATTAGTTATACTATGCTTTTTATTATTATTATTTTATTTTATTATTAGTTATACTATGCTTTTTAAAATCACAAAATTATGTTGGAATTTTTTATATTAAAAAATGGCTCTGAGCACTATGGGACTTAACATCTGTGGTCATCAGTCCCCTAGAACTTAGAACTATTTAAACCTAACTAACCTAAGGACATCACACACATCCATGCCCGAGGCAGGATTCGAACCTGCGACCGTAGCAGTTACACGGTTCCGGACTGAGCGCCTAGAACCGCTAGTTTTATTTTCCTTGTTTGGCGATAGTTACCTTTTAATATACAGGGTGATTCAAAAAGAATACCACAACTTTAAAAATGTGTATTTAATGAAAGAAACATAATATAACCTTCTGTTATACATCATTACAAAGAGTATTTAAAAAGGTTTTTTTTCACTCAAAAACAAGTTCAGAGATGTTCAATATGGCCCCCTCCAGACACTCGAGCAATATCAACCCGATACTCCAACTCGTTCCACACTCTCTGTAGCATATCAGGCGTAACAGTTTGGATAGCTGCTGTTATTTCTCGTTTCAAATCATCAATGGTGGCTGGGAGAGGTGGCCGAAACACCATATCCTTAACATATCCCCATAAGAAAAAATCGCAGGGAGTAAGATCAGGGCTTCTTGGAGGCCAGTGATGAAGTGCTCTGTCACGGGCTGCCTGGCGGCCGATCCATCGCCTTGGGTAGTTGACGTTCAGGTTTCATAACTAACCTTTTTCGTAGGACTCTCCATACAGTTGATTGTGGAATTTGCAGCTCTCTGCCAGCTCTGCGAGTGGATTTTCCTGGGCTGCAAACAAATGCTTGCTGGATGCGTGCTACATTTTCATCACTCGTTCTCGGCCGTCCAGAACTTTTCCCTTTGCACAAACACCCATTCTCTGTAAACTGTTTATACCAACGTTTAATACACCATCTATCAGGAGGTTTAACATCATACTTCGTTCGAAATGCACGCCGAACAACTGTCGTCGATTCACTTCTGCCGTACTCAATAACACAAAAAGCTTTCTGTTGAGCGGTCGCCATCTTAGCATCAACTGACGCTGACGCCTAGTCAACAGCGCCTCAAGCGAACAAATGAAGAACTAAATGAAACTTTATAGCTCCCTTAATTCGCCGACAGATAGTGCTTAGCTCTGCCTTTTGTCGTTGCAGAGTTTTAAATTCCTAAAGTTGTGGTATTCTTTTTGAATCACCCTGTACATTCAGTAATGAGTTAAATAATTATTATGGTAGTAAGCAGGTTAACTGAAAACGAGTAGTGTGAATCATGATAGTGTTACGGTGCTGTGGGCACACTTAGTATTTGTCCTGGTGCGTGAACTTTCAGGTAAAGTCTGGCGCCGGCGGGCCAGCCATGGAGGTAGATGGCGCTACATACTTAAGCTGTAAAGTTGTTTTGAAGCCAGTGGGCGGGGCATGCCGCCATCTTGGATCCCCTAAAACATTAGCAGACGAGTGTTTAAAATTGCTTCTTGTTCGTTATTTCTGTCTTGTGCACGCAATTTTTATTTTATATAGTAAATGTTACACTATTTTAGTGAACAACACAGCATAAGGAACGCAACTTCAAACGTTTTTCTGGTCTTAAATGCGTATTCGACACAGTAATACGACACGAAAATATGACGCTTGTGGCCTCAGTACTGTAGTTCCTTTTTGTTTATACACTTCGAATAACCGAGATGAGAAGTATGTGCTATGAAAAGCGTGCTTTCTTAATTCATTTCTGTTCACTTTCATTGTGTTTGTGTCGATAATTGATAAAGCCAGAACTCCAAAAGCAATGATTTATAGTTTAGAGGCACCGATTTGTATTCGTTGCATTTTCAAGTCAAATGCAAATTTTAAATGTTCAAGTTTGCAAGAAACTTAACTTATTTCCTTTGGTGTCCCATAGATGTATGCAGGGATGATATAAACAAGACAGCTGTCATGTCAACAAAGTGAAAGATTCGTTAAATTATGAAGGAAAAGAACGGAATTTAAGATTGTCAAGCCCACTGTAGTTTACACATCTGCTTTGTTCATAAATTGTACCTACCAAGTGACATTCATTGTGGTAAATAGCAGCAATTTACAGGGTAACACGACAGCACAGTGCTTAATGTAATGATCTAAATAGCCTGGACTTAGATAGGGAACTTTGCTTTAACAAATATGTAACCCTTTAAGTACTTATAATTTAACCACCGTAACAGGTGTTCCACACGTCTTACTGAAGATTTAACTAACTACACGTAGTTACATTACTTTTATGTTAAATTATCGCATTTTGAAACATTAGTCTCCATTTCGAGGATATTTCTTGCCAGGACTTTTCAGTTGCTTGGGAATAACCAAACGCTGAAAACCAAGTGTATTGCTCACCTCCAGAGAGCTCTTCGTGTTGGATTGATAGGAAATCTGAAGCCAAATCACAGAAATAAAACCATACTGTAAAACTTTACAGTGCATCAGAATTTCAAGTATATATAAGGAAATAGCGCTTAAATAAGTCCACTTACGAATGAAATGTGATTTGTTTAAACTTTAGACTACAATCAGAACGATTAGTACACCCGTAAGCGACGCAAGCCGGCATTTTTTATCAAAACACTTCACAACTACACGGAATCAAACCACCAGAAGCGAATGTTTTGGGGTAGCTAACATGGCGGATCTTCACTTGGGTTGGCTTCAAGTTTGTGACGTCATGACAACTCCTCTTATTTTTACCTCCATGGGGCCAGCGCTGCGGCTGCGGCAACATCAAAAGGACTGGAGCAGAAGCGCCTGGAACCCTCCGCCTCGCGTTGCCTTGACGCTCCGAGACATTACGACACTGCGGCTATGCGAAGCCCACCCTGCTGTCGCAGTGTGGATAGTTTCGTTCAGTGCATGCTGCAGACGTGTTTAGTGTTCCGACTTTAGTGTCTAGTGGACTGTTTTATATGACTGTATTTTATTCGTTTACTTTAGTTTCTTAGTGTATTGTGCAGTGGATGAATTTGTCACCAAAAAGGCGCGCTTGGAAGTTGATGATACTGCAAGTCAATCTCCAACAATTATTGTGTCGTCAATTGCTTCGTCGTCTTCAGGCGAAAACCGTTCACAGCCGAAACCTGGACGGGCTGGTAAGGGAAGATCATTTCAGAAATCTTGGTTGATCAAATATACATGGCTAGAATATGAAGCATCTACCGAAAAAGTTTTTTTCAAAACCTGCAGAGAGGCAGATGCTAAAAATCTATTACAATTTTCTTAAAAAAAAAAGAAGATACATTTACTTCCGTAGGGTTTTCTAACTGGAAAAAAGCTTTGGAAAACTTCTGTCTTCATGAAAATACGTTTACGCATGAAGAATGTATTCTGAAATTAAGTTCTATCACTAACCGAATTGTGCCCTCCCAATTGAATGAACAGTTAGATAGTGATATGAAGAGAGGCCGTTTAGCTCTTGAGACAATTTTTACTACCCTGCAATTTCTATGCCAACAAGGACTAGCAATTAGAGGACACGAAGATGTAAACTCAAATTCTTTTCAGTTGTTCGAACTCCGAAAGAATGACGTACCTGAGTTTAAACAATGGTTTGGGCGTTCGGGTTATAAGTGGACGTCCCACGAATATTCAAAACGAGATCATTGATCTACTAGGGAGGTCTGTGTTGAGAAAGGTATTGGCTTCAATCAAGAAGACTGAACATTTTTCTATTATGGTTGACGAAACAAGTGATTCTTCGATTCATGAACAAGTGTCATTTTGTATTCGTACTGTCGATGATTCCTTAAATCATCAACGAAGACTTTATTGGCTTATACGAGACCCCCAACACTGAATCACAAACTCTGTTTTGTATTTTAAAAGACGATTTTGCTCGTGTTTATTTGTCAATGTATAACTTAAGAGGACAGTGCTGTGATGGTGCCTCGAATATGAGAGGTGAGTTCAAAGGACTAAAAAAGTTAGTTTTGGATATACAACCAAAAGGATGTTATGTGCAGTGCACTACTTACAGTTTAAACTTGGCAATTGTACACAGTCTCTGCCTTCTTACGTCTATGAGGGATATTATGGCTTTAGCCAAGGACTTAATAAAGAACGTAAGGGGGTTCAACAAAACAATGGGACTTTTCAGAAGCATATGCTGCGAGGGCGCCAATGACCAAGCTGGTCTACGACCCCTTTGCCCGTCTCGAAGGACTATGCGAGCTTCTAGTATCTTGAGAACACTGAAAAACTTTGAAGAACTTCTAGAGTTTTTGAAACATTTTCTGCACGGGACAAAACAGAGGCAGGGTACAAATGTGCAGGCTACCTTGTGTCAGTGTTACAATTCAAGACTTATTTCTTTTTACGCCTTTATTGCCATGCAATGGACCCAGTAGAGGATGTCAATGAAAAAATTCAATGCCTTCATCTAAGTGTTGATGATCTGGAAAAAATATATGAAGGTTTGATTTGTAATTTGTATATTGAATGGAAGGCGTGATAGTTTTGAACACTTTTAGGAATTGTGTTTAAAGGAAAAACCTTCAGAAGTTAATGATCCTTCGCTTTCTCGGAATCGAAATATACCAAAGAAGTATGAAAACAACGAAGCCAGCTCACCGCATACTTTCAAAACCCCAAAGGAATACTACAAAGCTATTTACATTGAAGTTTGTGAAACGGTGCAGTCTTTTATTACTGAGCGGTTTGTTTCAGCTGGACTCACACAGGTTATTGCAGTTGAACAAGAGTGTTTGGAGGGACTGCGGTCACACTTGAATATGTTACCCGATATCGCTAATAAAAAACAACTGGTCTTAAAAAACATGCGTAATGTAAGAAAGTACATTACACTAGAGCCTGCAGTTGGAGAAATGTTATGTGAAGTAGTGAAGTGCATTAAGCTTCTCCACGTAGTTCCAATCACGACAGCAACAGCAGACGGTCATTTAGCGTCCATAGACGTCTGAAGTCATATTTCCGATCAACAATGGGACAGAAGCGAATGAACTACTTGGCTGTTCTTCATGCCCACTGAGATGTTTTGGATGAATTGGATATTCGACCAGTCATCAACGACTTGATATTCAGTAATCCAGTCAGACGGTCGAAATTTGCACCTTTCTAAAGACAGTCTGCCCTAATAATGGCATTTAGAGCAATATTAAAAATCTTCATAAAATAGATAATTAAATACATCCATAATGTTAAATTTTCAGTTTCGAAATATTAGTTCTACTTTAGTACTCATTACTATATTACTATAGTACTGTATTAGTTCTTTTCTAATACTTAAATATTTTTAGGGTGTAAGACCCAATTAAAACCCGTTATTTACATACTTTTTGACTGAAAGTATTAGGCATACTGTATTAACTTTATTAATTGTATTAAAGCATTAACTCTGAGATATTGTTTTCATTTAATGAACCCTGGGTCTTACACAAAGTAAGCTTAAATTAGTTATTTCACTTATTAATCAAAGTGCTATTACTGTGTGACATCAATATTTTAGGTTTTACTCTTTCAATGATAGTTTAGGATCTATTTAAATATAATTTCAGTCTTTTCAGAGCTATATATTCACTGCTCTGTAATAGTCTATAAGCGTGATTATTACTGTAAATTAGATTAGCTTTTGATTTTTTTTTTTCAAAGCCAAAAAATTTATCAGGCATGTCGAGTTTCCCGTAGTGTCGAGTTATCCAGAGTCCAGTTTTCGGGATTCTAATGTTGATCATATAACTCTAAAATGCTTTAAAAACTTTAAAACTCGCTATTTTTCATCTAAAATTTAGAAAATTTCCCGGGAGCAAGATCCCCAGTATGGGCCCCCACTATTTTTTATAAGCCAGCGCCCCTGGTGATGGCCCTTCTCTACTGTGGCGTCCCCTGCGGTATCTCACTTTCTTTGGTAATTCACTTGTATGATCTCACGCTCCTCTGCCTGATGAGAGGCCAGAGGTGATGAACCTCCGTTATTCTCACAGTCTCTCTTTCATTATGCGATGCTTACACGCAGTTCAAGTGGCGTCTGTGGTTTGGCACTTCGTTCCTGCCCTGGTGTGAACAATGGTGTCCGTCTCGCTCTCGCCTACTCTTCTTCTTTCCTTTGTCCGTTATTGCGCCAGTTCTGCCCGTCATTGGACTGCACAAACCCTTGTAGCGCCCTATTGTCTGTCCTCATTGCGTTGGCGTGTGCCGTCCTTTGTTTCTCCTGCTCTGCGATGCCGTCCAAGGACCTTAAAGTAGCGAGGAATTGTTCTCTCGACAGTGGACCGACAAGTCGTACGTGAACGGGGAAACGTGAGCGCATGGCGCTACACGATTTCTCCCGTCATTTCGTCGTCCAAGTATCCCATCAGAACGACAAAGTGACCAGCGTATGTTGTGATGGACTGGCGTAATTGTGGCGCATACTGTCCTAGATATACAGGGTGGTCCATTGATAGTGACCGGGCCAAATATCTCACGAAAAAAGCATCAAACGAAAGAACCACAAAGACCGAAACTCGTCTAGCTTGAAGTGGGAAACCAGATGGCGCTATGGTTGGTCAGCTAGATGGCGCTGCCATAGGTCAAACGGATATCAACTGCCTTTTTTTTCTTTTTAAAATAGGAACCTCCATTTTTATTACATATTCGTGCAGTACGTAAAGAAATAAGAATGTTTTAGTTGGACCACTTTTTTCGCTTTGTGATAGATGGCGCTGTAATAGTCACAAACGTATAAGTAGGCGGTATCACGTAACATTCTACCAGTGCGGACGGTATTTGCTTCGTGATACATTACCCGTTTTAAAATGGACCGTTTATCGATTGCGGAAAAGATCGATATCGTGTTGATGCATGGCTATTGTGATCAAAATGCCTAACGGGCGTGTGCTATGTATGCTGCTCGGTATCCTGGACGACATCATCCAAGTGTCCGGACCGTTCGCCGGATAGTTACGTTATTAAAGGAAACTAAAGTGTTCAGCCACATGTGAAACGTCGGCCACGACCTGCAACAAATGATGATGCACAAGTAGGTGTATTAGCTGCTGTCGCGGCTAATCCACACATCAGTAGCAGACAAATTGCACGAGAATCGGGAATCTCAAAAACGTCGGTGTTAAGAATGCTACATTGACATCGATTACACCCGTACCATATTTCTATACACTAGGAATTGCATGGCAACGACTTTGAACGTCGAGTACAGTTCTGCCACTGGGCACAAGAGAATTTACGGGACGATGACAGATTATTTGCACGCGTTCTATTTAGCGACGAAGCGTCATTCACCAACAGCGGGAACGTAAACCGGCATAATATGCACTACTGGGCAACGGAAAATCCACGATGGTTGCGACAAATGTAACATCAGCGACCTTGGCGGGTTAATGTATGGTGCGGCGCCGGCCGGAGTGGCCGTGCGGTTCTAGGCGCTACAGTCTGGATCCGAGCGACCGCTACGGTCGCAGGTTCGAATCCTGCCTCGGGCATGGATGTGTGTGATGTTCTTAGGTTAGTTAGGTTTAATTAGTTCTAAGTTCTAGGCGACTGATGACCTCAGAAGTTAAGTCGCATAGTGCTCACAGCCATTTGAACCAGGCATATGGTGCGGCATTATGGGAGGTAGGATAATTGGCCACCATTTTATCGATGGCAATCTAAATGGTGCAATGTATGCTGTTTTCCTACGTAACGTTCTACCGATGTTACTACAAGATGTTTCACTGCATGACAGAATGGCGATGTACTTCCAACATGATGGATGTGCGGCGCATATCTCGCGTGCGTCACATGCGTCAGCGCATTGTCAATGTATGTGCGAACATTACGGAAGGCGAACTACTCGCTGTTGAGAGGAATGTCGTTACACGTATTGCCAATGCATTGAGGTTGACGGACATCATTTTGAGCATTTATTGCACTGATGTGGTATTTGCAGATAATCACGCTGTAACAGCATGCGTTCTTAGAAATGATAAGTTCACAAAGGTACATTTATCACATTGGAACAACCGAAATAAAATGTTCAAACGTACCTACGTTCTGTTTTTTATTTTAAAAAACCTACCTGTTACCAACTGTTCGTCTACAATTGTGAGCCATATGTTTGTAACTATTACAGAGCCATCTATCACAAAGTGACAAAAGTGGTCCAACTAAAACATTCATATTTCTTTACGTACTATACGAATATATAATAAAAATGGGGGTACCTATTTAAAAAAAACGGAGTTGATATCCGTTTGACATATGGCAGCGCCATCTAGCGGGCCAACCATAGCGTCAAGCTAGACAAGTTTCGTTCTTTGTAGCTTTTTCGTTTGACGCTTATTTCGTGAGATATTTGGCCCAGTCACGATCAATGGACCACCCTGTATACTCATCTTTGCACTTGTTTGTGCAGCCAGGTTGCAGCATGTTGCCAGAAACTTAGCGCAGAAAACATTGTAACTACTGTTCTCGCGAATTGTGAAGTCAAACTAGGCACCTTCCTGCTGGTAGAGCGTCTGCCGTGCGACGAATAAAGCATTATATTCCTGCACTTTTTTCGCACCAAGATACGCATATAACTTCTTTAGATATGCCTTCTGGTGGGTACTGCGTGTTCGGCCGAAAATAGGCAGTGGTAAGTCTACCCCGTGCATCAGGAATGCATGACCTGCGTTACAGAGACATTACCTTGCTCGAGGACTGATACTCGTGTTTGTGTTTCCTTGGACGATATGCTTTCCTCCTCTATGGTGTATATGGGCACAGACACGTCTGTCATCTCCGCTTTTACCCGCGTTTCTAAGTTGTCAACTTTCGTTTCACACGCTTTCCTCACATTGTCCAGGCTGTTAGTGACCTCCGTCTGTATCTTTTCGTGCCTAACCTCAGCGATCTGGCAATCAAGTTTTTGACTGCAAAGTTTTAGCTCAGTTTCCACTATTTCAAACCGTATTTTATTCTCCTCACTCATGACTGTTAACTGTGATGTGTAGTTGTCTAATATCTCGAGAATTCGATCCAGTGGACTCTGCCTTTTTTCAGCCCAGTATCGGACCACGTCCAGGGCTTCTTTCTTATCCAGCCACAGGTTCCCGAGGTTGCACGTGTAGGGACAGTTTGGACAGGCCAGGGGGTGTTCCATGTCTTACAAAGCACCATAATCGCATTTGTCTTCATCTACATTACCACCACCCCTCCTGGTCACGGTTGTTTTCACTGGGACCATCCTTGATCTTACAAAGTTCAGGGTCTCCATGTTTTCTAGTTTGTTCTGGAGCCGCCAGGCCCTACCTGGTTGGTTCAAATGGCTCTGCGCACTATGGGACTCAACTGCTGTGGTCATCAGTCCCCTAGAACTTAGAACTACTTAAACCTAACTAACCTAAGGACATCACACACATCCATGCCCGAGGCAGGATTCGAACCTGCGACCGTAGCAGTCGCGCGGTTCCGGACTGCGCGCCTGGAACCGCGAGACCACCGCGGCCGGCGGCCCTACCTGTACTGGTGGATAGTCAGGTGGTGGTTCTTCAGTGGCTGTATTTAAGAACATTTTACGGGATCTCAGTGGTCAAGGTTCGCACTCAATACCAAAGAGAGGATGTCGATCGCTGATGGTTTGTCTGAGCCTCTCCAGAAATTCGTGAGATGTTCTTCAGAGACATGTTTCATTAAGGCTTATGTCGATTTTCATTGCATAGGTTGATCTGGTCTACAGCCAGCAGGCACATTCAGCTGTAGAGTTGCATAGAGCTTGGGTAGTGGTTCACAGCATAATAAGTTTTGCTCCACATTTCCTATTTACGAGTTTTCACAAAATATTATTTCTAGAGGCCACCTTCTGACGGATCTTTTCAAGTGGTGTCTATATGTCAGATATCTATGCAACATCAAAACCACATTGGTCTGTTTATCTGTGCGTTCCAGTGTCGTGTTATTCCATGAAACACTGACTTTCGCTTTGCTTGCCGAGATCTAAAGTGGGAAGCGCTTATTTGAACTATTAGATTAACAGGAGTTATTTTGATAGTATTCTGACAAATCTCTGGGTGCTTTCTTCAGTTTCTGCTCTACGTCTTCGAAAGTCCTCCCCTGAGCTGTGAATATCAGGTCGTCTGCATATAGGGAATGTTAGGTTGATTAGGTGTTGGCTGGTCGTTAATGTACATGTTAAAATGAGAGGGTTGCTGGGTTCCTTAAACGGGCCAGTCCATTTCTTCGGTTTTTCCATCGGCTCTTTTTTTCCATCGAGGACGACGTAAAATTGACTCAATGATCTTGACCACGTGGTAATCTCTGAGTATGTTATAGAGTTTCCGAAAGAGCAACCTGTGCCTTACTGTAATGTATGCAGAGCTGAGGTCGATCAATTTTAGCCGTGTAGTTCTTTTGTCTTTCTGTCAGGTACAGAATTTGAGTGGTAGTTGATTTGCCATGCCTAAAACGAGCTTAGTGAGGGATAAGTCTCAGATCGATAGAGTCTGCCATATGGTTCAAAATGAGTCTCTCATACAATTTGTGTACGTGACAAAGAAGTGATATAGGTCGGCAGTTATTTCGCAAGTCTGGTTCCTTCTCAGGCTTCAGCAGCACTACTATCCTTGCCTTTATCCGCATCTTTAGGATCTTCGTGGCCATGGCTGAAGAACCACAGAATCCACATTTTTGGCGTCTGCGTACTGGTGCATTTTTACTTTTTGGTGTCTTGTATTGGATTTTCCATTCAAGAGAAATTGATGGGCCAATTGGTTGGGTGTTGCCTCAGCAGACTAACTGGAGCCTTTTGGGTCACCATTGAGCTTTTTGCTAAGATTCCAGGCTATTTTACTGCTTCGTGTCATGTCCATCCTCTGCAATGTCCCAATCAGTCTATTTTGCATTGCTTCACGTAGCATTTCCATAAGTGCTGTACCGCTTGTCATACTTTCTTCATTAAAAGGCTTTCTGATAAACACTCAAAGGGGAGAAAAAACGACATACCACGAAGGAATTATCCCAATGGGAGGGAAATCGATAGATATGATGAACATACACAGGCAATCAAATGATTACAATTTCGGAAAAATTGGATGATTTGTTTAAAGAGAAAGAGCTCCACAAACTTAGCACGTCAATACCGCGTTGGTCCACCTCTGGCCCTTACGCAAGCGATTATTTGTCTTGGCATTAAATTGACTGAGTTGTTGGACGTCCTCCTGAGGGATATACTGCCAAACCTGTCCAACTGGCGCTTTAGATCGTCAGAATCCCGAGATGGTTAAAGGGCCCTGCTCATAATGCTCCAAACGTTCTGAACAGAGATACGGCAACGTTGCTGGCCAAAGTATGGTTTGGCAAGCATGAAGACAAGCAATAGAAACTCTCGCCGTGTGCGTGCGGGCATTGTCTTGCTGAAACGTAAGTCCAGGATGGCTTGACATGAAGGGCAAAAAAATGGGGTGTAGAATATCGTCGATATACCGCTGTGCTGTAAGGGTGACATGGATGACAAAGGGCTCCTGCTATGAAAAGAAATTGCACCCCAGACCATCACTCCCAGCTGTTGGATTGTATGGTGGGTGACAGTCAGGTTGGTATCCCACTGCTGTTTGGGGCATCTCCAGACATGTCTTCGTTGGTCACCATGGCTCATTTCTAAGTAGGATTCATCAGTTCTACTCCAGTCAATAAGATTACAGGCCAAAGATGTATCTGGAGACACTCTGGTCAATGGTGGGAAATCAAATTTAATGGCAAGAATGCCGTGGTCAGCAACCATTGGTGGATTCTGGATAGAATCTACCAGAGGCTGATGATCTGTTTAGATGGTCAGAATGTGCCCTCAACATCATCTCTGAACTGGCATTCTACTCTATACACTGTCAACAATTCCCGTTGTTGGAGAACGATAGGTGCGCGATGATAGTGGGTATACCAACTTTGTAGGCTGAGAAAGACAGTCTTTGATTTGCTCAAATGCCTGCTGGATTTGAGGGGTCCATTTAGTATCTCACTTGTCTGTTGTGTACTTGCTCGCTAACACATTCATCAGCTCGTTTAGGGCATCAAAATTTGAGTCATAATGTTCTTCACGTTCATGTTGAGAAGACTGATATATCATCAAATAATCGTAGCAAAGGGAAAATTTATTTAAAAAAAAGTCTATGGACATCTGCCAAGTCTGTGCTCCATTTTTGTGTCTGCATGGCTTGTAAAAGAATTAATGAACTCCAAAAGGGGTGATAGTGGCTGTCTTTGGTATATCTTCTTGATTCATGGGAATCTGAAAATAAGTCTTCCTATAGTCCAAGACGCTAGCTAAATTATGAGTAAAGTCCTGAAAATTCGGGATTGGATAAATGTCTGGGATTGTATGGGCGTTAAGAACCCGATATTCGCCACTCAAACTGTATGAACCATCGTCTCTTGATATCAGGTAAATGGGCGAGGCCCAAGGACTATCGGACCGTCTGACGATATCGGCTTGTAATATCTCATGTATAACCAACTTGGCCACACGCACTTTATCCATGCCTTGTGCCGAACTGGAGGGCCTGGTGTGATGTTCGTTTTATGAACAGTTTCATTGCGGACAGCACTCTGCCTGAACAGCACATACACTACTGGCCATTAAAATTGCTGCACCAAGAAGAAATGTAGATGATAAACGGGTATTCATTGGACAAATACAGGGTGATTCAAAAAGAATCCCACAACTTTAGTTATTTAAAACTCTGCAACGACAAAAGGCAGAGCTGAGCACTATCTGTCGGCGAATTAAGGGAGCTATAAAGTTTCATTTAGTTGTACATTTGTTCGCTTGAGGCGCTGTTGACTAGGCGTCAGCGTCAGTTGATGCTAAGATGGCGACCGTTCAACAGAAAGCTTTTTTTGTTATTGAGTACGGCAGAAGTGAATCGACGACAGTTGTTCGGCGTGCATTTCGAACGAAGTATGATGTTAAACCTCCTGATAGATGGTGTATTAAACGTTGGTATAAACAGTTTACAGAGAATGGGTGTTTGTGCAAAGGGAAAAGTTCTGGACGGCCGAGAACGAGTGATGAAAATGTAGCACACATCCAGCAAGCATTTGTTCGCAGCCCAGGAAAATCGACTCGCAGAGCTAGCAGAGAGCTGCAAATTCCACAATCAACTGTATGGAGAATCCTACGAAAAAGGTTAGTTATGAAACCTTATCGTCTGAAATTGATTCAAGCACTGTCTGCAGCTGATAAGATTGAAAGAATCGATTTCTGTGATTTTATCCTTGCTCAAATGGAAACAGATGAATCTTTCGTTTCAAAGATTGTGTTTAGTGATGAAGCAACTTTCCTCACTAACGCGAAAGTCAACCGTCACAATGTCTGTATATGGGGCACTGAGAATCCGCGGGAAACAACTCAGTATGAACGTGACTCGCCTAAGGTGAACGTTTTCTGTGCCATTTCAGCCAATAAAGTTTTTGGTCCCTTTTTCTTCGAAGGTGCTACTGTAACTGGACTACAGTATCTGGAGATGTTAGAGAATTGGCTGTTCCCTCAGCTCGAACAAGAAGCACAACAATTCATATTTCAGCAGGATGGAGCGCCACCACATTGGCACTTATCTGTCCGTAACTACTTGAATGTCAACTACCCGAGGCGATGGATCGGCCGCCAGGCAGCCCGTGACAGAGCACTTCATCACTGGCCTCCAAGAAGCCCTGATCTTACCCCCTGCGATTTTTTCTTATGGGGGTAAGTTAAGGATATGGTGTTTCGGCCACCTCTCCCAGCCACCATTGATGATTTGAAACGAGAAATAACAGCAGCTATCCAAACTGTTATGCCTGATATGCTACAGAGAGTGTGGAACGAGTTGGAGTATCGGGTTGATATTGCTCGAGTGTCTGGAGGGGGCCATATTGAACATCTCTGAACTTGTTTTTGAGTGAAAAAAAAAACCTTTTTAAATACTCTTTGTAATGATGTATAACAGAAGGTTATATTATGTTTCTTTCATTAAATACACATTTTTAAAGTTGTGGTATTCTTTTTGAATCACCCTGTATATTATTCTAGAACTGACATGTGATTACACTGTCACGCAATTTGGGTGGATAGATCCTGAGAAATCAGTACCCAGAACAACCACCTCTGGCCGTAATAACGGCCTTGATACGCCTAGGCATTGAGCCAAACAGAGCGTGGATGGCGTGTACAAGTACAGCTGCCCATGCAGCTTCAACACGATACCACAGTTCATCAAGAGTAGTGACTGGCGTATTGTGATGAGCCAGTTGCTCGGGCACCATTGACGAGACGTTTTCAATTGGTGAGAGATCTGGTGAATGTGCTGGTCAGGGCAGCAGTCGTACATTTTCTGTATCCAGAAAGGCCCGTACAGGACCTGCAAGATGCGGT
This sequence comes from Schistocerca piceifrons, assembly GCF_021461385.2. NCBI lineage: Eukaryota > Metazoa > Arthropoda > Insecta > Orthoptera > Acrididae > Schistocerca > Schistocerca piceifrons. The sequence continues at coordinate 29,117,694 of NC_060144.1, forward strand.
CGTGCATTATACTGCTAAAATGTAGGTTTTCGCGGGGATAGAATGAAGGGTAGTGCCACGGGTCGTAACATAACTGAAATGTAACGTCCACTGTTAAAAGTGCTGTCAGTGCGAACAAGAGGTGACCGAGACATGTAACCAATGGCATCCCATACCACCACGTCGGGTGATACGCCAGTATGGCGATGACGAATACACGCTTCCAATGTGCGTTCACCGCGATGTCGCCAAACACGGATGCGACCATCATGATGCTGTAAACAGAACCTGGATTCATCCGAAAAAATGACGTTTTGCCATCCGCGCACCCAGGTTCGTCGTTGAGTACACCATTGCAGGTGCTCCTGTCTGTGATGCAGCGTCAAGGGTAACCGCAGCCATGGTCTCCGAGCTGGTAGTCCATGCTGCTACAAACGTCGTCGAACTGTTCGTGCAGATGGTTGTTGTCTTGCAAACGTCCCCATGTGTTGACTTAGGGATCGAGACGTGGCTGCACGATCCGTTACAGCCAGGAGGATAAGATGCCTGTCATCTCGACTGCTAGTGATACGAGGCCGTTGGGATCCAGCACGGCGTTCCGTATTACCCTCCTGAACCCACCGACTCCATATTCTGCTAACAGTAATTGGATCTCGACCAACGCGAGCAGCCATGTCGCGATACGATAAACCGCATTGGAGATAGGCTACAATCCGACCTTTATCAAAGTCGGAAAAGTGATGGTACGCATTTCTCCTCCTTACATGAGACATCAGAACAACGTTTCACCAGGGAACGCCGGTCAACTGCTGTTTGTGTATGAGAAATCGGTTGGAAACTTTCCTCATGTCAGCACGTTGTAGGTGTCGCCACCGGCGCCAACCTTGTGTGAATGTTCTGAAAAGCTAATCATTTGCATATCACAGCATCTTCTTCCTGTCGGTTAAATTTCGCGTATGTAGCACGTCATCTTCGTGGTGTAGCAATTTTGATGGCCAATAGTGTATATATCTAGAGGGGTGGGGAAAACACATACAGTAGGATTATGGGCACCGGGAGAAGGGTACACTGTACTAAGCTGCGGTGGCGATGGTACAGATGTTGCATGCTTCTCCAATCAGATGTGTGTGTGTGTGTGTGTGCATCTCTAGCCAGCTGCCCACGCCCGCTGTCTCATTTGTGCTAATATTGTCGAAATTATGCTATTCTCGAGCGAGATGTATGAGGTACTGAACATGCGGCAGTAAGGTCGTGAACTTGAACACACACAGAGTAGTTCTCTTCGCATAGCGGAAGTGTTTGTTGTTTTATGTCGATAAAGAGCTGGGTGATGACAGACAGTCTTGGAAGTTCTGTTGGCCTTGATTGTATGTCTTGCCTGAACGAATAGTTTGTGAGCTGGTGATCGGGAGGCGGCTGCATGGGTGGCGACAGAGCGCCGGTGATTTTGGTTAAAGACATCCGCTGCTGTGATACAAAAAGAGTTCCACGTGCCAGAAGGAGGCGGGGGGGGGGGGGGGGGGTGTAAATGTTTGAGGAAATTATCCACTAGTATGGGCTCCTAGATGTTGGTGATGAAAAACGGTCACAGGAACATGTCTTCTAAAACCAGGTCCACGGTTCGAGATGTGGTTCCATGTACTGCAACACGTTTGGGATAAAAATAAGCAAATATATGTGTCGGCTTATTCGGAAAGTCTCGACTGTTTCTGAAAAAACGACGCCAAAGTTTTTGAGGTACTTCATGTGCCTTTTAGTGAGTAATTAGTTCCACCGTAGCGGTGGCACAGTGGTTCGCAAACTTTTGCGCCCTGCCTTCGAAACCCGATTATTATTTTTATTTTTGTTTTTCATTTATCTACCCATGCCTGTAGAAGATTACTACACGAATGTTTTCCAGTGTGTCTTTATTTGCCTACTAATTCCATGTCTAGCTAACGAATTAAAAAGAAAAAATAAATGAACGAGAAAATTATTTGAAATTGTTTTCGGTGAAATTCCTGTAGTGTCTCTTGAATCATAATCAGTTTCACGCGCCAGTTTTCGGCAAATTGATCCGTTGTGAGTGGTTTGCCACGAAATTATTGCCAATGCATGAGATTTTTAGTAGTATTAACGATTCCTATTTCCCGAGAGAGATTCATACGACGAAATGTCAGTGTGGCAAACCTGCCTTCGCACGATGTTCCCGGAGTTCAGAATTTATATGTTTCGAATGTTTCTTCAATCAGTCTCATCCAAGGGAATGCACCAAATCTTCCTGAAGAATAAACATAAGAATAAAATATGCTACTTAATATAAGAATTGATATAAGAAAGAAACACAAGAATATGAGAATTTAGAGAGATTATAGCCCATGAAAATACCATACACACATTTACTATATAATAAATATATGACAATTATCGTGAAACCCAGTTGTAATTTGACAATTAATATAACACCCTTGTACTTCCTAACTTGATAAGAAAGATTCGTGCATTAATCTTCTACTGACATTGGTAGATAAATGAAAAAAAAACTAAAACAAATAAAAACAATTAACGAGTTTCCTACATCAGGCGCAAAATTGACTGGCCACGACGCCAGCCACTGAAATTATCGTTTGCCAAATTCATGTAAGGTACCTCGAAAACTGTGAGCGTTGTTTTCTCAGAAAATATCCAGCATCTACGGATAAGCCAAGACAACTATTCGCTTATTTTGACTCCTCTTCCACTGAGCGAAGTTTCTGGGAAATCTGGATATAGCATTTGCCGAGTTCTCCTCGTTAGCGATTGGTCGTCATCAGTAGTGTACATCCATCTGGTGTTGTAAGGCCACTGGAAATATATCCTACTTATTTCGTCATTAAATGTAAATGTAAATGTCGTGTGACTAGGGCCACCCGTCAGGTAGACCGTTTGCCGGGTGCAAGTCTTGCGATTTGACGCCACTTCGGCGACTTGCGCGTCGATGGGGATGAAATGATGATGATTAGGACAACACGACACCCAGTCCCTGAGCGGAGAAAATCTCCGACCCAGCCGGGAATCGAACCCGGGCCACTATGATTGACATTCTGTCGCGCTGACCACTTTTTTTTCTTTCATTTTGTTCGGTATTGTTCGTTGCGTTTGGTCTGGGCGGATGTCGCAAGACAACCGTTCAAGTTGATAGTTGATCCCTTTTTACTCAGTTTTTTGTTACAGAGGGCGAGCAGCCCTCTGACCGAATACGCTGAGCTACCGTGCCGACAACCACTCAACTGCCGGGGCGGACATTTCGTCATTGATCTTGTGCGAAAGATGCATTGAGGCACACTTAACCATTGGAAGTCTATAGGGTGGTTGCTGATCACCAAGGTAAATATTGTTATTTCACACTGTCAGGGCATATTTTTTAAAGACAGTGACAAACTTAAACCCATCGTAATTTCTCTTCTTTTTCTTTCCTCCATCGTATTTTGTAATTTAACAGGGATGAGCTGCTAATGAATCTGCTAAAACGTTATAAGTTTGTAAAATTATTGTTTTCTCTGAGAAGTTACTGTATCGTCATGCACTATCAAATGATTCTTTCGTTAGACGACAGAGTCACGCTCTACGAACAATGTAACGAAACCTCACAGTCGAGGAGTTAATAATAATTGCCAGTAGGGAGCAGCAGTGGAACCAGAGAGAATTTTGAAGTGAATTTTTCGACCTGCACACGTAACAGTGATGAGCACACGAATTTTTTTTTTAATTTTATTTTTTATAAAAGAGTGATGTTAGTTTCTTCTAGAAAAACAGACTTTAGAAACAGAAATGTACAGTAGAAAAAACTGGAAAGATGTTACGGAAAGAGAAATATAGCTGGTAATGTGATATAAAACGTGAAAATTGTTTCGTAGGTTTACTATATTTATTTACATGTGAAAATTTAAAACGCCATAAATTTTAGTCAGTAATAAATTTTACATGATGTGCATTCATTTGTGTTTTAATGAAGACCCACCTAGTAATTAATACATCAAGTAAACTGAAATCTTATTCTTTTTAAGTATGGAACTTTGCTACTTTTCATACCAATGTACTCTGAGTCCGATGAGCCGGCCGGAGAGGCTATGTGGTTCTAGGCGCTACAGTCTGGAGCCGAGCGACCACTACGGATGCAGGTTCAAATCCTGCCTCGGGCATGGATGTGTGTGATGTCCTTAGGTTGGTTAGGTGTAATTAGTTCTAAGTTCTAGGCGACTGATGACCTCAGAAGTTAAGTCGCATAGTGCTCAGAGCCATTTTTTTTTTTGTCCGATGAGTCGTTGTAGGTATGATGTGTAGTATAGGTGGGCTGTGAATAATAGTTCCATCACATGGCACTTTCATGAACGAACATTTAGAGAGGATTCCAGTGCAGCCTTGATTTCATACATTGTATGTGTAAACATACCCCCATGAACCATGTACCTTGCCGTTGGTGGGGATGCTTGCGTGCCTCAGCGATACAGATGGCCGTACCGTAGGTGCAACCACAACGGAGGGGTATCTGTTGAGAGGCCAGACAAACGTGTGGTTCCTGAAGAGGGGCAGCAGCCTTTTCAGTAGTTGCAAGGGCAACAGTCTGGATAATTGACTGACCTGGCCTTGCAACACTAACCAAAACGGCCTTGCTGTGCTGGTACTGTGAATGGCTGAAAGCAAGGGGAAACTACAGCCGTAATTTTTCCCGTGGGCATGCAGCTTTACTGTATGGTTAAATGATGATGGCGTCCTCTTGGGTAAAATATTCAGGAGGTAAAATAGTCCCCCATTCCGATCTCCGGGCGGAGACTACTCAAGAGGACATCGTTATCAGGAGAAAGAAAACTGGCGTTCTACGGATCGGAGCGTGGAATGTCAGATCCCTTAATCGAGCAGGTAGGTTAGAAACTTTAAAAAGGGAAATGTATAGGTTGAAGTTAGATATAGTAGGAATTAGTGAAGTTCGGTGGCAGGAGGAACAAGACTTTTGGTCAGGTGAATACAGGGTTATAAATACAAAATCAAATAGGGGTAGTGCAGGAGTAGGTTTAATAATGAATAAAAAAATAGGAATGCGGGTAAGCTACTACCAACAGCATAGTGAACGCATTATTGTGCCCAAGATAGACACGAAGCCCATGCCTACTACAGTAGTACAAGTTTATAAGCCAACTAGTTCCGCAGAGGATGAAGAAATTGATGAAATGTATGATGAGATAAAAGAAATTATTCAGGTAGTGAAGGGAGACAAAAATTTAATAGACATGGGTGACTGGAATTCGAGAGTAGGAAAAGGGAGAGAAGGAAACATAGTGGGTGAATATGGATTTGGGGTAAAACATGAAAGAGGAAGCCGTGTGGTAGAACTTTGCACAGAGCATAACTTAATCACAGCTAACATTTGGTTCAGGAAACATAAAAGAAGGTTGTATACATGGAAGAACCCTGGAGTACCAAAGAAGGTGTCAGATAGATTATATAATAGTAAGAGAGAGATTTAGGAACCATGTTTTAAATTGTAAGACATTTCCAGGGGCAGATGTGGACTCTGACCACAATCTATTGGTTATGAACTATAGATTAAAACTGAAGACACTGCAAAAAGGTGGGAATTTAAGGAGATGGGACCTGGATAAACTGACTAAACCAAAGGTTGTACAGAGTTTCAGGGAGAGCATAAGGGCACAATTGACAGGAATGGGGGAAAGAAATACAATAGAAGAAGAATGGGTAGCTCTGAGTGATGAAGTAGTGAAGGCGGCAGACGATCAAGTAGGTAAAAAGATAAGGGCTAGTAGAAATCCTTGGGTAACAGAACAAATATTGAATTTAATTGATGAAAGGAGAGAATATAAAAACGCAGTAAATGAAGCAGGCAAAAAGGAATACAAACGTCTCAAAAATGAGATCGACAGGAAGTGCAAAATGGCTAAGCAGGGACGGCTAGAGGACAAATGTAAGGATGTAGAGGCTTATGTCACTAGGGGTAAGATAGATACTGCCTACAGGAAAATTAAAGAGACCTTTGGAGAAAAGAGAGCCACTTGTATGAGTATCAAGAGCTCAGATGGAAACCCAGTTCTAAGCAAAGTAGGGAAAGCAGAAAGGAGGGTCTATGCAAGGGCGATGTACTTGAGGACAATATTATGGAAATGGAAGAGGATGTAGCTGAAGATGAAATGGGAGATACGATACTGCGTGAAGAGTTTGCAGAGCACTGAAAGACCTGAGTCGAAACAAGGGCCCGGGAGTAGAAAACATTCCATTGAAACTACTGATGGCCTTGGGAGAGCCATTCCTGACAAAACTCTACTACCTGGTGAGCAAGATGTATGAGACAGGTGAAATACCCTCAGACTTCAAGAAGAATATAACAACTCCAATCCCAAAGAAAGCAGGTGTTGATAGATGTGAAAATTACCGAACTATCAGTTTAATAAGTCACAGCTGCAAAATACTAACGCGAATCTTTACAGACGAATGGAAAAACTGGTAGAAGCCGACCTCGGGGAAGATCAGTTTGGATTCCGCAGCAATGTTGGAACACGTGAGGCATTACTGACCCTATGACTTATCTTAGAAAATAGATCAAGGAAAGGCAAACCTACATTTCTAGCATTTGTAGACTTAGAGAAAGCTTTTGACAATATTGACTGGAATACTCTATTTCAAATTCTAAAGGTGGCAGGGGTAAAATACAGGGAGCGAAAGGCTATTTACAATTTGTACAGAAACCAGATGGCAGTTATAAGAGTCGAGGGGCATGAAAGGGAAGCAGCGGTTGGGAAGGGAGTGAGATAGGGTTGTAGCCTGTCCCAGATGTTATTCAATCTGTATATTGAGGTAGCAGTAAAGGAAACAAAAGAAAAACCCGGAGTAGGTATTAAAGTCCATGGAGAAGAAATAAAAACGTTGAGGTTCACCGATGAAATTGTATTTCTGTCAGAGACAGCAAAAGACTTGGAAGAGCAGTTGAACGGAATGGACAGTGTCTTGAAAGGAGGGTATAAGATGAACATCAACAAAAGCAAAACGAGGATAATGGAATGTAGTCGAATTAAGTCGCGTGATGCTGAGAGAATTAGATTAGGAAATGAGACACTTAAAGTAGTAAAGGTGTTTTGCTATTTGGGGAGCAAAATAACTGATGATGGTCGAAGCAGAGAAAATATGAAATGTAGACTGGCTATGGCAAGGGAAGCGTTTCTGGAGAGCAGCATCAAACCAGTCTCAGGTCTGAAGACAACAACAACAACAACAACATGTGTAAATAGTACAGTGTTACAGTAATTTGGTGTTTACATCTGAGTGTGCAGAGTCGCGGTGGCTTGGTTAATCGATGTACTTTTGTTTGATTTCACCTATTTAAACAGAGTGTAAATCATTGTTGACAATGTACTTTAAGAGGATTCTTGGAGATAAGTGTTTTTTCTCATCAGCGTATATGTTACACGGCTCATTTTGAAAAAAAGGTACTGTTCTAATAATGGAAGCAGTTTCAACTTTGGGAATTGTTTTTCATGATTCGGAAAACACTTTTCGTTCAAAAGTTCAACAAACTGAATCTGGGGAAAGTCTTGAAACCTTCTTTCCATCTGAACAATTTGCAAATCCAGTATCTCATAAGTTAGTGCCCTGAGAGATGTCTTTTGACTGTCACAGAATGATAAGTTGCCATTCAAACACAAGCTGCATTTAATGCATTCATCAACGAATGTTTCCGTTCTTAACTGTCGTAAGGTTCTCAAAACAGTTCTTATTTCGTAGTGGCAGAATGTTATACTGACAGATTGTGACTGAAGAACATTGAAGAGATGATCAACATAAACAAAGCACCCTCGTAGAAGCAAAGGAAGTAGACAAACATAGGATCATCCATCCGTCGTTTCATTCCCACAGCACAGCTCAAAGATTCTGGGTCTCACTGAGAGTCTGTATCATCAAATACATAATTAAAAACACTATATAGCCCTGAGAAATTACTAGATGTTGTTGAAACTGCCCTGGAACGAAAGTTCCAGCGAGTGTTGCTTGCATGTGGCAGTTTAAATCCTTTGTCAGTTAGCAATACAGTTCGTTTTGAGGATTTCCAGAAAAACGAATGGAATACAGTAAGATCACTTACAAACATGCGTACTTGTATGGTTTTGGAGGCATGTAACAGTACCAAATTCAGTTGGTGTGTGTAAGAATGAATAAACAGCGCATAGTGACAGAACTGCTTCAATTGTTGTAGTCCTCTTTCTCTGCCTGCCATTACTGAAGCGCCATCATATGTTTGAGTAACTACTTTTCCTTCCACATTCCATTCTTTCAATACTGCGTGAATAATGTTTGACAAACCTTCAGCAGTTTTATCTCCAGAAACATCGTAAAATCCAACGAATCTTTCCTAAAAAAAATGGCTCTGAGCACTATGGGACTTAACATCTGTGGTCATCAGTCCCCTAGAACTTAGAACTACTTCTAACTAACCTAAGGACATCACACACATCCATGCCCGATGCAGGATTCGAACCTGCGACCGTAGCTGTCACGCGGTTCCAGACTGAAGCGCCTAGAACCGCACGGCCAAACCGGCCGGCAATCTTTCCTCAATTTTGTCTGCAATACAGTACCTGAATATTATACTGATTTGACTCTTGCATGACACGTCTAACGTTTCATAAGCCTGAATCGAAATCAAACTGCAGTTCTGAATTTCAGATTTTATTTTCTCATTAACTGCCAGAGTTATGATTTCTATTACATCATTTTGTATATCTGGAGTTCCTTTAAAGGTTGAAGATGATGACAGATGCTCTCGGATTAACTGCTCTCCTTGAGCTAGTAAATCTAACAATCGCAGATAGTTACCTTTGTTGCTGGAGGATTCGTCTTCTCGATGGCCGCGAAAGGCTAGATCTTGTTTACAAAGTAATACAATTATCTGAATAAGACGAGCCAATACTCTCCTGCTGGATGCAAAGTGTTTGTCGTATTTTATTGCTATCAGACGAGCGGCTTCAGAAAGGGCGTTGTCATTCTACTTTAGCCCAATAACTGAAATGGTTCTTTGTTCTGCAGGCGACATTTTGATACCTGATGCTTTTGTGCTTTCCTATCAAAGTCCTTTATTGTACAAATGCCCTCATTGCATAATTCCTTTTCACCACCAAACAGAAGACTGTTGCAGTCTGGATGATTGACTGATCTGGCCTTGTAACACTAACCAAAACGCCCTTGCTGTGCTGGTACTGTGAACGGCTGAAAGCAAGGGGAAACTACAGCTGTACTTTTTCCCGAGGGCATGCAGCTTTACTGTATGGTTAAATGATGATGGCGTCCCCTTGGGTAAAATATTCCGGAGGTAAAATAGTCCCCCATTCGGATCTCCGGGCGGGGACTACTCAAGAGGACATCGTTATCAGGAGAAAGAAAACTGGCGTTCTACGGATCGGAGCGTGGAATGTCAGATCCATTAATCGGGCAGGTAGGTTAGAAAATTTAAAAAGGGAAATGGATAGGTTAAAGTTAGATATTGTGGGAATTAGTGAAGTTTGGTGGCAGGAGGAACAAGACTTTTGGTCAGGTGAATACAGGGTTATAAATACAAAATCAAATAGGGGCAATGCAGGAGTGGATTTAATAATGAATAAAAAAAATAGGAATGCGGGTAAGCTACTACAAACAGCATAGTGAACGCATTATTTTGGACAAGATACACACGAAGCCCATGCCTACTACAGTGGTACAAGTTTATATGCCAACTGGCTCTGCAGATGATGAAGAAATTGAAAAAATGTATGATGAGATAAAAGAGATTATTCAGGTAGTGAAGGGAGACGAAAATTTAATAGTCATGGGTGACTGGAATTCGAGAGTAGGAAAAGGGAGAGAAGGAAACATAGTGGGTGAATATGGATTGCGGGAGAGAAATGAAAGAGGAAGCCGTCTGGTAGAATTTTGCACAGAGCATAGCTTATAGTTAACACTTGGTTCAAGAATCATAAAAGAAGGTTGTATACATGGAAGATTCCTGGAGATACTAGAAGGTGTCAGATAGATTATATAATGGTAAGACAGAGATTTAGGAACCAGGTTTTAAATTGAAAGACATTTCCAGAGGCAGATGTGGATTCTGACCACAATCTATTGGTTATGACCTGTAGATTAAAACTGAAGAAACTGCAAAAAGGTGGGAATTTAAGGAGACGGGACCTGGATAAACTGACTAAACCAGAGGTTGTACAGAGTTTCAGGGAGAGCATAAGGGAACAATTGACAGGATTGGGGGGAAGAAATACAGTAGAAGAAGAATAGGTAGCTCTGAGGGATGAAGTAGTGAAGGCAGCAGACGATCAAGTAGGTAAAAAGACAAGGGCTAGTAGAAATCCTTGGGTAACAGAACAAATATTGAATTTAATTGATGAAAGGAGAAAGTATAAAAACGCAGTAAATGAACCAGGCAAAAAGGAATACAAACGTCTCAAAAATGAGATCGACAGGAAGTGCAAAATGGCTAAGCAGGGATGGCTAGAGGGCAAATGTAAGGATGTAGAGGCTTATCTCACTAGGGGTAAGATAGATATTGCCTACAGGAAAATTAAAGAGACCTTTGGAGAAAAGAGAGCCACTTGTATGAATATCAAGAGATCGGTTGGAAACCCAGTTCTAAGCAAAGAAGGGAAAGCAGAAAGGTGGAAGGAGTATATAGATGGTCTATACAAGGGCGATGTACTTGAGGACAATATTATGGAAATTGAAGAGGATGTAGATGAAGATGAAATGTGAGACATGAGACTGCGTGAAGAGTTTGACAGAGCACTGAAAGACCTGAGTCGAAACAAGGGCCCGGGAGAAGACAACATTCCATTGGAACTACTGACGGCCTTGGGAGAGCCAGTCCTGACAAAACTCTAGCATCTGGTGAGCAAGATGTATGAGATAGGCGAAATACCCTCAGACTTCAAGAATATAATAATTCCAATCCGAAAGAAAGCAGGTGTTGACAGATGTGTAAATTACCGAACTATCAGTTTAATAAGTCACGGCTGCAAAATACTAACACAAATTCTTTACAGACGAATAGAAAAACTGGTAGAAGCCGACCTCGGGGAAGTTCAGTTTGGATTCCATAGAAATGTTGGAACATGTGAGGCAATACTGACCATACAACTTATCTTAGAAGATAGATTAAGGAAAGGCAAACCTACATTTCTGGCATTTGTAGACTTAGAGAAAGCTTTTGACAACGTTGACTGGAATACACTCTTTCAAATTCTGAGGGTGGCAGGGGTAAAATACAGGGAGCAAAAGGCTATTTACATTTTGTACAGAAACCAGATGGTAGTTATAAGAATCGAGGGGCTCGAAAAGGAAGCAGTGGTTGAGAAGGGAGTGAGGCAGGGTTGTAGCCTATCCCCGAAGTTATTCAATCTGTATATTGAGCAAGCAGTAAAGGACACAAAAGAAGAAATTGGAACAGGAATAAAGTCCAGGGAGAAGAAATAAAAACTTTGAAGTTTGCTAATGGCATCATAATTCTGCCAGAGACCGCTAAGGACTTGGAACAGCAGTTGAACAGAATGGACAGTGTCTTGAAAAGAGGATAAAAAATGGTTCAAATGGCTCTGAGCACTATGGGACTTAACTGCTGTGGTCATAAGTCCCCTAGAACTTAGAACTACTTAAACCTAACTAACCTAAGAACAGCACACAACACCCAGCCATCACGAGGCACAGAAAATCCCAGACCCCGCCGGGAATCGAACCCGGGAACCTGGGCGTTGGAAGCGAGAACGCTACCGCACGACCACGAGATGCGGGCGAAAAGAGGATATAAGATGAACATCAACAAAAGCAAAACAAGCATAATCTGATGTAGTCGAATTAAATCATGTGATGTTGAGGGAATTAAATTAGGAAACGAGACACCTAAAGCAGGAAATGAGTTTCGCTATATGGGCAGCACAATAACTGCTGATGGTCGAAGTATGGAGGACATAAAATGTAGACTAGCAATGGCAAAAAAAGTGTTTCTGAAGAAGAGAAATTTGTTAACATCGAGTATAGATTTAAGTGTCTGGAATTTTTTCTGAAAGTATTTGTATGGAGTGTAGCCATGCATGGAAGTGAAACGTGGACGATAAATAGTTTAGACAAGAAGAGAATAGAAGCTTTCGAAATGTGGTGCTACAGAAGAATGCTGAAGATTAGATGGGTAGATCACATAACTAATGAGGAGGTATTGAATAGAATTGGGGAGAAGAGAAATTTGTGGCACAACTTGACTAGAAGAAGGGATCGGTTGGTAGGACATGTTCTGAGGCATCAAGGGATCACCAATTTAGTATTGGAGGGCAGCGTGGAGGGTAAAAACCGTAGAGGGAGACAAAGAAATGAATACACTAAGGAGATTCAGAAGGATGTAGTTTGCAGTAGGTACTGGGAGATGATGAAGCTTGCACAGGATAGAGTAGCATGGAGAGCTGCAGCAAACAAGTCTCTGGACTGAAGACCACAACAACAACATGGTGATGTTCTCTGTATGTTTCAATGAAACCTAAGATGTCTTTCAGTAATAGTTAAATAATGTCTTATAGACTTAAATCATAATTTCAGTCAACATCAACTGTCACACTTGCAATATTTCACTGTTAGATGCTATATAATTTGCATAATGTCATTTGTATGCTCACGACTTAAAGTAACCTGTATTACATTTTTGTCACATACAAATCTCTCTATCACACCCGTCTCAGATTTAGTTGTAAGGTGGCCCAGTGGATAACCTGTCAAAAACTGAACACAGATCAAGCATGAAAACAGGATGAGGGTGTACTGAACTGTGAAAAAAGGAGGAAAATAGAAACAGTGAATGGTCCTAGCTTAAGATGTGCAACATCAAGTGAATTTGAATAGCCACAGTTACGAAGGGGGAGATCCGTGGTAAAATCTCCCTAGTGGCGCCTTTTCTTTTTAACTGACGTGTCTGTTGGCTGTATTCAAATTTGTGTCTGTGTAATAGTGTAATGTCCATTTACAACAGGGAGGTAAAGGAAGATGTATGTACACCCTATTTGTTCTACACAAGTACCACATGTTATGATGCTTGCATTCCATTTTGGAAGCTTTGACTCTTAAATTCTTTTGTTGTAACATACTTCACACCAGTTTATTTGTTGTTTTATTTCTGTGAGAAGTCTATGTGGCACCTTGCCTGCTCTTGCTATTCATCACATTTACTTGTGATGGTAATATATTCTTACCACATGTATCTTATTCTATAAGTAAGACTACGGAAGGAGAACGAATACATCACTGACTGGACACGAAGTAAATAATTTTGCGGATAAAAAATTTGGGCACAAGGGAGCTTGAATGCAGATCTCAACAATTTTCTAGTCCAAAACCATGACGGCACAAACACGACACTTTAGTTCTTGCAGTTCACTTAATGTTGCATGTCTTGAGCTTGACCATTCACTGTTTCTATCTTGCTTTGTTTTTCACAATTCAGTACACCTCCTTCCTGTTTTTGTGCTTGATCTACGTTCAGTTTTTGATGGGATATCCACTGGGCTATTTTACCACTAAATCTCAGGGGTTTGCAAGTGTGCAATGGGGAGTTTCCATTGTCAGTAATGCACTTAACGCAAACCCATTTGGTTCACCTCTAACTTCAGTTTTCAATGCTTATTGTTCATCTTATTAGTAGTAACCAATTTAATGTCCATTCATTTTTTTATGCCTATCATTTCAGTGACACGGCATTATATGTATCACGTCTTTCAGTAAGCAATAGCTATTACAGCTTACCAGAAAAGTTTTTGGTTGCTCTTCTACTTGAAACAGGAAGAAATTGTAACATAATTAAAGAGGAATGGCTTGGATTGTAAAACCATATGAATAGATCTTCTGCCACCTTTGTATAGTATGCACATATTTGCAAGAGAGTAAATATACAATGAGGCTAGAAGCCTAGCCGATAACTTAGTATTAAACACTAACTCTAAGCAATTAGTAACTGCACTAGCATCCATTCCTCATTATGTTGGTATTATTGTACTTGTTAAGTCTGCTGGCACAGATAATGCATAACATCAACATTAGGTCAGTTCGTATTTATTCCAGTTGTCTGGAGGAGAGAGTTATCCTACGGTTGAACACAGCGTGACTGTTCTGCATCCATCCCTTTTATACCATGCCATGCTGCACATTTTAGTGTTTTACATGAGTGCCATGAACATTTTTGATAGGGGCTAGTTTTTTTTAAAGTAGGATAACTACCAATCAAAATTCTATTGTAAGTGGTGAGGTGGGTTGGAGGGAGGGAGGGAGAGGGGTGTGTGTGTGTGTGTGTGTTGGGGGGGGGGGGGTGTAAGTTATGGAAGGTTATAAGCTGTCTGGCTTGCCTAATTCCATTTATACTAAATTTAACTCCCCCTCATCACGACTGGTGATAGGTAGGACATTTTTGTTGCATCTACTTAAAAGTCTCATTACATTGGTTTATTACCAGGAAACATATTTTATAAAATTTCAGTGGTCTCGTCAGTAATGGGTCTAATAGTTACAATCTGCGAATACGTGACAAATGTACAGCCTGCACACTGCTCTGAATGCGGCAGGTATGTTGTGAACACTCAAAGTTGCTTGCTGGCTTGAACATATCAAGTGGCCACTGGTTCTTTTCACTAAGTCAGAGTTGGCGGCCTGCTGCAAGACTTCCCACTTGAGATGCTATGACACCATAATATGTGGTGGAAAAGTACAAGTCTGGGAATGTGGTTTGGCCTACAGAAATTCAGAAGTGTTAAACTACTCTCTCTGATTCATCCATTGCTGCCTGACATGTCAGAAATTTCTAGGACAAACTAGTGAGGAAGATGTGCTCTGATTGGCCCACCCACCACTGACGACATTCTGGGGTGGGGATTTGTTAAACATGGCATTGACATGCTATGAGTAATGTTTTTCCTGATCGGTGTTTATGGCCAGATTGGCACAAACTGGTGAGTTGGGAGTTGGTGAAAGAGGAAGGGATACTTTTGGTTTGATGGTGGATGGAGATAGGTTACTGGTTCGAGTTGTCACAGTGCTTGGAGGCGTCTGACTCCTGAAGAGCGAGATTCTGATTCTCCATCACGACCACATTCCTCTGACTTACCACCAAAGCAAATTGGTGAGAGTATACAACAGCATGGCTGACTAGATGGAGGTTAATGTTTTTGCCACAGCTCTGCAAAATCTGATTCATACCATAGTATTGTTTGATGTGGTATTCAGTTGACAACTGGAGTTTCCAACTTAATCATTGGACTGTATTAGATTAATGATTTAATATGCAAGTAGGATACGGTAGCCATTCCTCCGCTTGCCTATCTTGTTAGCTGTTGTCAGCAATTAACTTTGATTTTTTGTAGAATGTTGATATCAATAGTTTGTCATTAGTTAATACAATAAATAATCGGTTTATGTTTCATTTGCATTTTTATCTCAAGGAGCATGTAGTTCCCTTCAATCCACTGAATTATTCTACTGATTGAATTCATATTTTTATAGGAGGATTATTACAATTTCCCACCTCATGATTCTATGTTATGGCATTGAAAGATAGTGATTCTGTTGTGTAATGTACAGTTAATGTGGAGTCTTAAGGGGAATAAGTCGCAGTCTGGGTAACTTCGTTAGTCGGATAGGTTTCACAGTTTCACACACAATGGGATATTGCATAATGTGGCGTACCCTGCTCAGTCTTCGTTCTTTGGGATATTCTGCAGGCACTCTGACTTTTTCCGTGAGCTGAGCTGTGGGTATCATTTGTGTGTGTGTGTGTGTGTGTGTGTGTGTGTGTGTGTGTGTGTGAGAGAGAGAGAGAGAGAGAGAGAGAGAGAGAGAGAGAGAAGGCTACCGAGATCATCGTATTATTGTTATGAGGTATCTTTTAGGGCATCAGTTATTAGGCAGTTCTAATGCATTATGCTGCATATTTGGTAAATTAGTACATTAGTATTCTGCATGCACAATTACACACAGTAAGGCATGGGAACAAATTACTATGATAGAAGCTGACACAAGGCAAATACAGATGACAGTCAGTCTGACAGTGTCGCCAAAATGGGGGAAAATCATTCCTGTGGTACAGGCAGTCTCACATGAGGTAGTCGATCATGTGACTGAATGGCATCAGATCCAAGCTGAGACCAAAATCCACCACTGTGGTGATGGCACAGACAAGGACGATGATGAGGTCGCATTACAGCCAAATTTATGCATATCCTCACACAAAAAAGGGTGACAAATGAAAGGAGTGGGGATGATTTGTTCACAATCTTAAAGAAAATGGAAGCAAAGGCAGTAAAGAGGGGATAAGAATTAAAGACAACACTAAAAAATGAGGTAAAAGAGGCAGATGATTGGGCAAAACTGAGAGGAAAACGAAGTGGAAAACAGGGCAGTGAAGAGAGAACAACAGTGGGAACATGTAGTGATCGAGGAGTTTAAATCAGAAGTGAAAGAGGAAGGCAGAAAGACCTGAACACTAGCTCCACAAGCCTTGAAGTTGTCCACAAGAAGCTAAATACTTAGCAGCAATAGTGGTCAGAGAGATGAAGATGGCTCACATGGTGATCGAGATGTTAAGAGAGCACAGTCACAAGATAAAGCAAGGAACAGATAAGGTAAACGTGAAATGCATCACCCATTATGACAAAATTGCGAATAATTTTACAAAATTACGGGAGCATGTGGAACAAATATCATGACACAACAGAACGACAAGTGGTATAAACAACAGCACACCACCACCCAGAACTGACGAGCACCTCAGCAGTGTGGTGAATCCTTCAGCAAGCAATGCAGGCATTATGAGTTCGGAATCAGCACCAGACAGTTTGTCTGAAAAAACATTATGCAGTTGTAGATGACACATTCAACTGTGTCAGTCAGAAAATTCCAGAATTACAGAGAAAATAGGAATACCCTACACCCAAAGACCTTCAGTTCTCAGTCTGACATCTCACTACGTCCACAGTAGCCACTCAAGAGCAAGTTAGATTTTGTATGAGGGCACCTGGAGTGAAGTGTCACAGAAAGAATGCATGTGATCATGGCAACATGCTCATCATAAAAGGAATTTATGGGTGCGTTCAAGGCCTCTCAGTGAAGAGAGCAAAAGTGAAAGCAGCCACTGTAGGCAATGTAACAAAAGACAGATGAGGTTAGACTTCAAGTGTCAGGGACACACATTAACAGTGAATTTTATGGTGGTACCAAAATTAGCAACTGACCTCGCATAAAAGTAGATTTCTTAAAAGAACAACAAGCCATACTCTATTTCAGGAGAGGTATTGTGACATTAAAAAAAGGGCAAGGACATCCAGTTGCCTTTCGAAGAACAAGCTATTCATGCCCAAATCTTTGCAAACTGTCTGAAGTTTGGCTACATGCAGGAACGCTCTGCAAAAACCGGGGAGGACTTGTATGATTACTGTCACCAATAAGCATAGAAAGACGAGAGTATGCAAGAGATCACAAATAAAATTGACGAAAGGATTGAGCACAAACCATGTCCAATGGCATGATAAGGATGAGCTGTGCGACATACTTCACTCCAACATGGAGGTATCTACAATGAAAGTGAGAGTCATAATGATTTATATTATGTATTTAAGGTTAAAGACCACAACAAGTTGTTTATCGCTCCATATCCAATACCACTGGTGTAAAAGAAGAAAGTAGAAATTGAAATACAATGGATGGTCAATGATGGAGTAGCTGAACAGGCTGTGTTCACACTTAACAGCCCTCTCCATGTGGTTGAGAATAAAGACTGGTTGATACAACTGGTACTTGATTCACAATCAATCAATAGGATCATCGCGCCAAAGACATATCGACCAGTGAAACTCAAAGAGTTGCTGCAAAAATTTATAGGGGTGAAAGTATTCTCCTCCACTGACCTCTGCTTGAGCTTTTGGCAAGTGAAGTTGCATCCTGCAAGTAGGAAGAAAATGGTATTTCTTGCATTTGCTCTTTGTCCTGAACATTTCCTCATCTGCCCCACTACCATGCTTCAGTAAGGCAACTCCTGTGTGAAATTCTATTGTAAGGTTATGTACTAAAACGATAACTATAGTACATAACCTCCTCCACCCCCTCCCCCACCAGTCATCACCACTGGCGAAAGGTTGGATATTTCAGTTGCATCTATTTAAAAGTCTCATTACATTGATTTATTACCTGGAAATGTATTTTATAAAATTTCAGTGGTCTTCAGTAAAGGAGCTAATAATTTCAGTCTGTGAATATATGATAAATGCACAGCCTGTACACTGCTCTGCATGCAGCAGGTGTGTTGTGGGCACTCAAAGCTGTGTGCTGCCTTGTGCGTCTCAAGTGGCCACCAACAGAATCTCATGGAACCTACCAGTCCTTTTTGCGAAGTCAGGATTAGCGGCCTGTGGCACAACTCACTTCTTGAGATGGCCGAGGGCAACAGTTTGTAGCGCTTGCTGAGACACCACAATTTACTGCAGAAAAGTGCAAGTCTGGGACTGTGGTTTGACCTCCAGAAATTCAGAAGTGTTAAAGTACAGTCTGCTTCACCCACCATCGCCTGACATCAGACAGGAGTTTTTAGGACAAACTAGCACGGAAGATGTGCTTTGATTGGCCCACGATTCATGACATTCCGTGGTGGGGATTTGTTGAAGGTGGCATTGACACATTATTGGCAGAAAAGAGTAACATTTTTCCTGCTTGGTGTTTACAGCCAGTTTGGCACAAACTGCCAAATTGGGAGTTGGGTGAAGAGAAGGGGACACTCACGATCAGATGGTGGATTGCCGGGCTGGTGGTTTAAGACGTGATGACACTTGTAGGCATCCAATTCTTGCTGAGTAATATTCTGATTCTCCACTAAGACCATGGTCCTATGGCTTACTGCCACAGCAGATTGGTGAGGGTATACAGCAGCACAGCTGACTAGGTGGAGGTTAATGTTTATATAGGAAGCATGCTGTTGCCACAGCTCTGCTAAATCCAGTTCATGCTTTAGTATCATTTGACGTGGTATTCAGTCGATCACTAGGGTTTCAAACTTAATCATTGGGTTGTATTGGATTAATGATTTAATGTGCAGGTAGAATGCAGTATCCAACCCAGCATTTGCCAGCCAGTGTGGCCGAGTGGTTTTAGGCACTTCAGTCTGGAACAGCACGACCGCTGTGGTCACAGGTTCGAATCCTGCCTCGGGCATGGAGGTGTGTGATGTCTTTAGGTTAGTTAGGTTTAAGTAGTTCTAGGGGACCGATGACCTCAGATGTTAAGTCCCATAGTGCTCCGAGCCAACTTGCCTGTTTTGTTAGTCGTCGTCCACAATTAACTTTTTTTCTGTAGAATGTTGATATCAGTACTTTGTAATTGGTTAATATAATAATCAGTTTATGTTTCATTTGCATTTTTATTTGAAAGAGTGTGTAGTTCCTTCCAAACCACTGATTTATTCTGTTGATTGGATGGATATTTATATAGTAAGCAAATTGCAATTTCACACCTTATGATTCTATGTTAGAGCATTTCAAGATAGTGATTCCATTGCATAATGTATAGTTAACATGGAGTCTTAAGAATAGTGTGACAGTCTGAGTAAGTGATTACTCTGATAGATTTCAAAGTTTCTCACACCAAAGGGTATTGCAACATGACCACTGTTTCCAGGACGTAATTTTATTTTGAATTCTAATTAAAATTGTGGCCAATCTGGTTATTCGAAGCCTACTGTAAGAATGGTAATTATAAAGACAGCAAAACAACAACAGAGTTAATCAAAGTGACTAGTCTGGAACCCAGTGACAGGTGCAGGTTGCCTAGGTAAACAGTCTCCATATGCAACAAACATTTTATTTTCAATATAATGGAAGGAAACATTCCACGTGGGAAAAATTATATATAAAAACAAAGATGAGGTGACTTACCGAACAAAAGCGCTGGCAGGTCGATAGACACACAAACAAACACAAACATACACATACAAGCATGTCTGCTTGTGTCTGTATGTGTGGATGGATATGTGCGTGTGTGCGAGTGTATACCTGTCCTTTTTTCCCCCTAAGGTAAGTCTTTCCGCTCCCGGGATTGGAATGACTCCTTACCCTCTCCCTTAAAACCCACTTCCTTTCGTCTTCCCCTCTCCTTCCCTCTTTCCTGATGAGGCAACAGTTTGTTGCGAAAGCTTGAATTTTGTGTGTATGTTTGTGTTTGTTTGTGTGTCTATCGACCTGCCAGCGCTTTTGTTCGGTAAGTCACCTCATCTTTGTTTTTATATATAAACATTTTATTTTATTTGAGGTGATTATTAACTGAATTTAAAAATTTTAAATGCTGCCATAATCTACTCACTAACAGGTTATCACCTGCCGAAATCTGTTGTGTTGAACGTTACAGGTCATATTATCACCTCAACTCATTACCAATCACCTGAGTGGTTATAGATGGATAAAAAATTATTATTATGTGTTTTATTATTTTATAATTTTTTGTGTATAAAAAACTGTAGAGAGCTGGTGAGTGAATGAAGCTACCACTCATTCAATGACTAGTGTTTCCTGCCTCACAGTGGTATGTGCAGCATGGAGTTTGCACCACACTGCTGCTGGCTGCTATGACTGAAAATGATGGCAGGAAATCACAACGGGTCGATTATTAAAAGAAAATGGTTGCATAGTTCAATTGTTCGTTCTGAATGGTTTTCATGATCTTAATGAGCAGTGCCACTTGGGCAGAGCACCGGTTTAGACATTGCACTAGTTTAGTAATCTGGCCAAGGAAACATATTATTCCAGGGATAGATGGGTTTGACATTGCAAAGTATGATTAGTCAATTAGTCAACTGCTTAATTTCACTTATGTGCAGTCTTGTGGTGACACACAGTCAGGGCAAATTTTCTTGGATAAAATTAGCCCAGGTTCCACCCAATAATTTGATTCGGTTGGGATTCTCTAATTAGAATCTTCTGCAGAACTTTGAGATCTTGTTCAGCGCAGTGTTGTACTTGGGAGCATTAAATAGTTAGTTTGTGGTCTTGCGTAATTTAGACTCATACCCTATGTATGTTAATAAGGCAGTAGACTGCTTATGGTATTCGGTTGACCATTTGTATGGTATTGACTTTAGTTCGAATTTTGTTCCGTATTTGAGGTTTGTTGATCTGGGGGAGGGGACCAAACAACAAGGTCATCGGTCCCATCAGATTAGGGAACCATTCTGGCATTTGCCTGCAGTGATTTAGGGAAATCATGGAAAACCTAAAGCAGGATCGCCAGTCACAGGTTTGAATCATCATCCTCCCGATGTGAGTCCAGTGTGCTAACCACTGAGCCACCTCGGTCAGTCATATTTAAAGAATGGTAGTACTGTACAGAAGCCTCTCAAGTGGAAGACCAGTTTTTGTTTGTATGTGAAAAGGGTAGTATGAGTCTGAAAAGAGCACTGAGTACCTTAAGTCAGCTAAAGTGTATCATCATCATTTTGTAGTCTCTATCCAAATTTGGTTATGCAATGTAACAGTGGTGGTGCAAATTTTTTTGCCCAAAAGAGAACACAATTGAGACCCAAAATGACAACAGGGGTTTTTGTAACAGGGATCATTAACTTGGAACCATGAACAGCATCTTTATTCTCTTCCGAGAATTCACTGTCAAGTGGCCAAACTTCAGTAACATTAGAGGGATTGAGTTGTATCCAGATGCCAATATCTGAACAGGATTAGCTATCCTTCCTCGTGTTGAATATAGGGTCAAAGTGACGGTGACACTAACTGCTATTGTTTGTTAGGCAAGATTGTTAATAGGACCTGGGGTACACCAGGCCTCAAGCACAGCTTGATACATAACTGAAAATTAAGTAATAGGCTCACTTTGTAAACATTAAAATTGGATTTCCTGGCTTGTGATTTTCCCCGTTAAAATCAATTATGATGCTTGTCTTGGAAGATCATAGTGAGAGAAGAGGGAAAAAGTTAATTTTTTTTTTTTCAAAACACTGAGCAGAATCCTGACCTGAGTCCTACAGAAAACCTTTGGGATGTTTTGGAATGCTGACTTTGTGCCAGGCCCCACCAACTGACATCGATACCTTTCCTCAGAGCAGCACTCCGTGAAGACTGGGCTGCCATTCCCCAAGAAACCTTCCAGCACGTGACTGAACTTACGACTGCGAGAATGGAAGCTGTCATCAAGGCTAAGGGTGGGCCAACACCATATTAAATTCCAGCGTTACCGATGGAGGGTGCCAAGAACTTTTAAGTAACTTTCAACCAGGTGTCTGGATACTTTTGATCACATAGTGTATCTACATGTCACATGTTAATACACGTAACCAGTCACAGATGTGCCAGAAAAATTCCACGCAGATATGGAGATGAGAATTATCAGAAAAAGGGAAACATTCGAGGAAGATGCCTCAGTTTTAAACTAGTACATGCAGCTGTATTTAGGATGGTTATGTAAACAAAATCACACACATGTCACCAAATGATGTGCCATCATATTGATGTTCAGAAAAATGCAATGAAAGATATGCTATTATGGAGTCAAAAGGACTAATTTCAACAAGTGTGGCTGCCCATGAATGCTCACTTTCTGCTGTGTAAGCAAATAAAATTACTTTACTCTGATCAGTTTACCACCTGAAGATGAAGAGTAACCATCAAAATACTTTGTGCTTATCAAGTAAAATGACTGGTGCAGAAACATCTCTACTTTCTAATTTGACTTTACAGCAGCTACATCAAAATAGTCCATTTTGGATGAGAATGTGTAAAAATTGGTGAATAATTTCAAATAATATATTTAATAATCTAAATTCCGAAATTGTGCAATTGAGGAACAAAAAAGCACTGGCTCATGTAATATGTAAGAAGCCACTTACACCTTGTCAACAGGTTCTTTATAGAAGAAAAATGTTAGTTTTGAAGCTCTTTTTATGATGTATAAAACTGAAAAAGTTGACACCAGGGTGGCTACTCACACTTCGGGCTTCCAGATGTGAGGAGGAAGATGGTGTCTAGAAGCTCCTGCTGCTGAGCAGGAGGAGGGGGGGGGGGGGGGGGGAGGGGTTTTTCTTTCTTTTCTCACAGCTGAGATATACTAATTGTAAACAACAGTTCAACCACAGGTTTTAAACACAGATATTTTATAGGCAATAATATTCATGTAATTACCACACTTCGTAATATTAAGTATTTTAAAATCTGTGATTTATAATTTATAAAACTCAGTCAGTGCTCAGTATTACATGAGGTTTTATGAAGTTCCTGAAATTCCCCAGGATTTCCCAGATTTTTCAACTTAAAATGTAATTTCCTGAGTATTCCCTGTTTTCCACAAGACCACCACCCTGAACACTGTCAAGATGAACTGTTTGGATAGAATACTGAATTCTGGGCAAGCAGTCTAACAACAGTACCAACGACATTAATGTGGGTGAAACAGTTAAATGTCAAATGGACAACGTGAAGCTCCTGCTGCAGACAAGGAAACCTGCTAATATCTGGTGTGCAAAATTCGAGAATCAAACAGGAGAGGGGGGTGGGGGTATATGACACTGGTAAATGTGGGACATTCTCCCAGACACAAGAAGTGTGGTGATTTGGGGAATACAGAGGTAAATGAAAAACTACTGACCTGAGCTATAAATCTGAATGCATAACTTTGATGCAGATTACAAAAAAAATTACCATTTGATTTTAATTTAGTTTTACCTCTTGAAGGGTGGGCATGTGGCAACCCCCCCCCCCTCCCCCCCCCCCCCCCCAAGCAAATTCACCCTTGGTCCAAATACGCAGATCTGAATGATTTGACTAATTCTAAAAAATACATTCAATGGTAGTTCATAGAAGCCTTATACACATTACCAAAGTGTATTTGTGCAAATAGAGAAGAGGCAAACAATGGAAAGTCCAGAATGCAATGAAAACAAGCTGTTCAGAAACAGATATCTTGTGCCTCCTCTTTCCAGTCCTCTACCCCCATCTACATACCTACCATCCAGCCACAAAGGAGCACTCCTCTACTGGCTCAGTACCACCCAGGACTGGAGCAACTGAATGCCACTCTCTGCTGGTGCTTCAACTACCTATTGTGCCCTGGAATGAGAAATATGCTCCCCACTACCCTCTACACCTCTCCCACAGTGGTATATCTGCTGTCCACCAAATCTATGCAATATCCTAGTCCCTCCCTACTCTACCCTTGCTCCCAAACCTTTGCCTCAGTCTTTTTTTCCTGCAACAGACAGATGCAAAAGCTGTCCCATACATCCTCCCAATGCCACCTACTCCAGTCATGTCGCAGACATCTCCTACTCCATCAAAGGTAGGGCTACCTGCGAAAGCAAATATGTGATCTACAAAGTAAGCTGCAACCACTGTACCACTTCCTACATGGGCCTGACAACAAACACACTGTCTGTGCACATGAATGGCTGCTTCCAAACTGTGGTCAAGAGAGAGCTGGACCTTCCAGTTGTTGAACACGCTGCCTATCATGATGTGCTTCACTTCAACGATTGCTTCACAGCCTGCATCATCTGGATTCTACCTACCAGCATTAGCTTTTCTCAACTGTGCAGGTGGGAACTCTCCCTACAACATATAGTTTGCTCCCCTGGCCTCAACCTTTGCTACTCCCATAATTAGTCTTCTCATTGTGCCCGCTCGACACAACATCTCTTGTTGTAAGTAACAATAAAGGTATTTGACAACATTATTTAATTGGATAGATAAAAAAATCTACTCAAGTGGCGGCAGAACACACAAATAAAAAGACTGTTGTAATTGGCAAGCTTTTGGAAGTTTGTTTTAGGGTCTCATTCTTAGACATACCGTGCAGTCTTGCAAAGACAGTTTGAAACACATGCTTGTATCTGGAAACTTCAAGTTATGAGCTATGCCCAGGAAGCACAGTGTAAGATAATTGATTTTTCTGTTGTGGTTGACTAAAATGAACATTTCAGAGATCCCATTCTTACATAAACTGATAATCTGAGAAAGAACATCAACACTTCTCCACAACCTTCACATGCCACAAAAAATCCTTACTAGAACAATAACTGGTATTTTCAAGAAAATAAGGCATAGTTACATTTTACTTCTAATTTAAGTTTTCAAAATACTGATGGATTAAAATAATTACTTTTTTACATACTTATTGTTGATATTTTGTGACACACATTTATTGCAACAATACATAATTTATTAGCAAAAATGTAAAATAGTAATGTTTATATACACCAAGGAAATTTGTTTAAATACATTTCTCTTATATAAGTTATCATTCATACTAGTACAAAATACTTCTGAGCAGTTATTATATTTAGTGACAGTCAGCAGTTCATACTCCTCATAAATGCAGAGGCCATGAGAATAACACTGTACAAATACTGTAAATGACACACGGTTCCATGAAGGACAGATCACAGTTCTCCTTAAAGGTACACAAAAAACAAACCAATAAATAAACTGGACAGTCAATAAATTTATGAAGACAACAAAGACTGAGAAAAGGTCACATACTGTTCTATTTTTCCAGTGTGATTGATGAAATGATCACATTACACAAAGTGTGAGAGATGAAAAGTGTTCATGATTACAGAAGACGACATGTGCCTATTATCTTTGACTGACCCATGAATTCAACATTTAGTGCTTCCTCAGATGTTCAAAATAAAAGGTTTGTCTGATACGTTAAGTGATAAAACTTTCTACTCATACAACTCGTATTTCACTCCCAATATTTTCCTCAGTTCATCTTCCAATTCTGCCAACAGTATGCTCTCATCATGTGTTATTTTAGGACTCTCCAACAGTCCTGTAACATATCAAATGACATGGTTATAATTTCTACATGTACAACAAGTTGTTTGATAATGCACAAACTGCATTTAAAATATAAGAAGCATTATGGTGTTCAGTATCAAATCCAAAATGTTAAGAACAAAGCCTTTGTTCCAAATTGCAGCATCTTAACTGTTGCTCCAACTACTTAAAACACAGGTAAAAGGATGAATATTTGCGCAGAAAGTCATCTCAGTTTCACTCACAATACAGACAAATAATGAAAGTACAAGAAATGCAACATTATACAGAGACAATCCTCTTAAATATTTAAAAAGTAATCTCAATTTGCCTTGCTATATCTCTACGAACCCAACAATTTATATAAAAGTTACAGAGGATTTTATTACAGGAAAGCAAAATGTCAGAATCATTTTAATATTGGAACTTGTGCAATAAAAATAAAATACAGCAAGAAGGAGACAGCAACAACACTCCATGCCCTGAGTTGAAATTTAACAGCTAGAGTCAATAATTTTGAAGCATTTACAGAATACTGAGCGTGTAAAAGACACATCAAAGCAAAATTTACATATATTATAAAACAAAAACACAAAAAAGGCACAAGATGAAACAAAAAGTGCAGAAGAGAGATGGTGAAAACAAAAAAGGGCAGAAGAAAGATCACATAAAAATGGAAAAAAACTGCATTAAACGAAGGCTTTAAAAGGAAATGAACATTGATTAAAAACGTAAAGAAAGCAAGAAGTGAAAAAGCAGGAGGCAATGACAACATTACATAATGTGAGGTTTGGTACTACGAAAATAAGATGCGGGACATGTGAATCGGTGAAGAAGAATGGAATGAAAGCTGATACAATGTGGGCCACTTTATGGTAACTTGAAGTCAGTACACTAGAATTTGTTGCAATCAGTTGCATTAATGATATAAAAACAGACACACTGCAATCTACATGGATCTGAAACAGCTACAGCAATATTGTTCTGCCACCAGGCATTTCCCACAAACATGCAGACCGATAGTGTCTGTATGTATCTGCTTTTGTTTTGACTGACTGAACAGATTCCTCTACAAATGCCATTAGAATTTTAATGTTATATAAGCATACAATCAAATAGAAGTGTTGATTAATAATTTGCCTCTTTCATTATTACTTTACTGTCAAACTGAACATTATCAGGAATAACGATTCTGTAAGTATGTCTCTCCCTGTCTTTTTGCAGGCAAAGGTCCCAGATTTGAATCCCAGTCTGACAGACAGTTTTAATCAGTGTAAAGATGGCTGATTGCTGGGAGAGAGAGAGGCAGCAGGTGCACAAGATAGGAATCTGACATCTATGAGTTCATTCTGGTCACAGATGGGAAAATGGTATGCAACATATGGTGGTGTGGAGAGGTGGCTTGGCAGGGAGAGATAGAATAAAGAGGTAGGCTGTGAGGAAGAAGATGTAGATGCAGGATGAGTTAACTTATAGACATGGGGCAGGGGAGGTGCTGCATGTGGGGCAGCATGGGGTCAGGACAACTACTAGACCAAAGAATGTTTTGAAGAGAAAACTTTCAGCCATATAATTCAGAGAAGCTGGTATTGCAAGGAATGGTATGGATGACACAAGCTATGAAGTGGGCTTTGAAATTGAGCATGTTGTGCTCAGTAGCATGTTAAATCCCTGGATTGCCAACTCTGGTTGGCGGTGGTCATACATTCAAGTGGACAACTAGTTGGTAGTCATGCCCACATAAAATGCTGTGCAGAAATTACAGCAAAACAGGTACATGACATGACTGCTTCCACAGGCGGCCCTGTCTCTTGACAGAATAGGATAAGCCTGAGATGGGACCGGTGTGCGTGTATTGGACAAGTTTTACATAGGGAGCAAGAATGTGTAAGGATGGCGTAGGATGTTGTGTAGATTGGGTGGGGTGTGTAATACCACTCTAGGAGGAGTGGGGAGGATTGTAAGTGGGTGTTTCTCATTTCTGAGCACAATGATAAGTAGTTGAGGCTATGTGAAGGATATTGTTCAGTTGTTCCTATCCGCGATGATACTGGGAGATGATCTAGTACTTCTTTGCAGCTTGCTCCTGGGGTTGTTTGGAGTGGGAGGGGGGCAGGATGGTTCCTGTCAGTGAAAGCCTTACTAAGACCTTCCTCATCATGGACAATGGATTGCTTGACACTGCAGATGTGCCATCTGTGTGTGTGGCCAGACTATAGGCAATGATATTTTGGTGTGGAAGGGATAGCATCTGTCAAAATTCAGATATTGTTGATAGTTAATAGTATATGGACAATGGTTTGTATGGAGCTATCTGAGTGATGGAGGTCAACATCCAGGAATGTGAAGTGGATGGGAGAGGTGTTGAGGCTGTGGAGGAATGAGGATAGAACATCTTGGCCCTGAGTCCAGATCATGAGCTGAACCTGACTAGAAATATTTTCTCTAGGTGGTCCATAGGCAGGTTGGCATAGGAGGATGCCAAGCAGGTGTGCATGAGCATGCTGTATATTTGTTTGTTATTTTCTCCTCAAAGGAGAAGTTGTTACATGTGAGGATTAATTAGTTAGGTGCGTAAAGAATGAGGTGATTGGTTTGAGGATGTAATAACGCTGAGGGGAGGTAGTGTTCAACAATGCAAGGCCATCCACATGGAGGAGGATAATGATGTATACAGAGATGGTGTTAACAATGACAAGTACTGATCTAGATATCAAAAATGAGATGGGGACAGTTGAGAGTCGGCGAAGGAAGTGTGACATGCCTTTGATATTGGAATCTAGGCTGTGGGCAATGGGTTGGAGGTATTGGTTAACAAGAGCTGAGATCCTTTTGGGCTGAGCATTGTAACCAGCTACAATGGAGTATCCAGGACCATTATATTTATGGTGAAGTTCTGCCTTGCCTGTCTGTCTAGTGAAGGCTTAGTGTCTCCACCATCTGGTGATCTGTTGCCTTTATTACTCAATTATTTATAGTCCACCGAGGATTTTCCATTCCTATATGTTCGTAAATGAGTACTTTCAAATATGCTCGAGTGTGTCATGCTAATTGTAACTTACTAAAATCAACTGACAAGTGGCAAAAACTGTTCACATATACAGACTTCAATCTTGTTTATCTCACCTAGCCATCCTCATTTGGGTCTTCCCAAACCAGTCCAAGCAAATGACTGTACTTACTAACCTGCCACGGTCAACAGCTTCCACTTTCCTTACCCATTATACTGTATGATTAAATGATGATGGCGTCCTCTTGGGTAAAATATTCCGGAGGTAAAATAGTCCCCCATTCGGATCTCCGGGCGGGGACTACTCAAGAGGACGTCGTTATCAGGAGAAAGAAAACTGGCGTTCTACGGATCGGAGCGTGGAATGTCAGATCCCTTAATCGGGCAGGTAGGTTAGAAAATTTAAAAAGGAAAATGGATAGGTTAAAGTTAGATATAGTGGGAATTAGTGAAGTTCGGTGGCAGGAGGAACAAGACTTTTGGTCAGGTGATTACAGGGTTATAAATAAAAAATCAAATAGGGGTAATGCAGGAGTAGGTTTAATAATGAATAAAAAAATAGGAGTGCGGGTTAGCTACTACAAACAGCATAGTGAACGCATTATTGTGGCCAAGATAGACACAAAGCCCATGCCTACTAGAGTAGTACAAGTTTATATGCCAACTAGCTCTGCAGATAATGAAGAAATAGATGAAATGTATGACGAGATAAAAGAAATTATTCAGGTAGTGAAGGGTGACGAAAATTTAATAGTCATGGGTGACTGGAATTCGTCAGTAGGAAAAGGGAGAGAAGGAAACATAGTTGGTGAATATGGATTGGGGGGAAGAAATGAAAGAGGAAGCCGCCTTGTAGAATTTTGCACAGAGCATAACTTAATCATAGCTAACACTTGGTTCAAGAATCATAAAAGAAGGTTGTATA
This sequence comes from Schistocerca piceifrons, assembly GCF_021461385.2. Classification (NCBI taxonomy): domain Eukaryota; kingdom Metazoa; phylum Arthropoda; class Insecta; order Orthoptera; family Acrididae; genus Schistocerca; species Schistocerca piceifrons. Next base: position 29,147,431 of record NC_060144.1, read on the forward strand.
CCTGGAAGAATCCTGGAGATACTAAAAGGTATCAGATAGATTATATAATGGTAAGACAGAGATTTAGGAACCAGGTTTTAAATTGTAAGACATTTCCAGGGGCAGATGTGGATTCTGACCACAATCTATTGGTTATGAACTGCAGATTGAAACTGAAGAAACTGCAAAAAGGTGGGAGTCTAAGGAGATGGGACCTGGATAAATTGAAAGAACCAGAGGTTGTAGAGAGTTTCAGGGAGAGCATAAGGGAACAATTGACAGGAATGGGGGAAAGAAATACAGTAGAAGAATGGGTAGCTCTGAGAGATGAAGTAGTGAAGGCAGCAGACGATCAAGTAGGTAAAAAGGTGAGGGCTAATAGAAATCCTTGGGTAACAGAAGAAATATTGAATTTAATTGATGAAAGGAGAAAATATAAAAATGCAGTAAATGAAGCAGGCAAAAAGGAATACAAACGTCTCAAAAATGAGATCGACAGGAAGTGCAAAATGGCTAAGCAGGGATGGCTAGAGGACAAATGTAAGGATGTAGAGGCTTGTCTCACTAGGGGTAAGATAGATACTGCCTACAGGAAAATTAAAGAGACCTTTGGAGAGAAGAGAACCACTTGTACGAATATCAAGAGCTCAGATGGAAACCCAGTTCTAAGCAAAGAAGGGAAGGCAGAAAGATGGAAGGAGTATATAGAGGGTTTATACAAGGGCAATGTACTTGAGGACAATATTATGGAAATGGAAGAGGATGTAGATGAAGACGAAATGGGAGATAAGATACTGCATGAAGAGTTTGACAGAGCACTGAAAGACCTGAGTCAAAACAAGGCCCCGGGAGTAGACAACATCCCATTCGAACTACTGATGGCCTTGGGAGAGCCAGTCTTGACAGAACTCTACCATCTGGTGAGCAAGATGTATGAGACAGGCGAAATACCCACAGACTTCAAGAAGAATATAATAATTCCAATCCCAAAGAAAGCAGGTGTTGACAGATGTGAAAATTACCGAACTAGCAGTTGGATAAGTCACAGCTGCAAAATACTAACGCGAATTCTTTACAGACAAATGGAAAAACTGGTAGAAGCGGACCTCAGGGAAGTTCAGTTTGGATTCCGAAGAAATGTTGGAACACGTGAGGCAATACTAACCTTACGACTTATCTTAGAAGAAAGATTAAGAAAAGGCAAACCTACGTTTCTAGCATTTGTAGACTTAGAGAAAGCTTTTGACAATGTTAACTGGAATACTCTCTTTCAAATTCTGAAGGTGGCAGGTATAAAATACAGGGAGCGAAAGGCTATTTACAATTTGTACAGAAATCAGATGGCAGTTATAAGAGTCAAGGGGCATGAAAGGGAAGCAGTGGTTGGGAAAGGAGTGAGACAGGGTTGTAGCCTCTCCCCGATGTTATTCAATCTGTATATTGAGCAAGCAGTAAAGGAAACAAAAGAAAAATTCGGAGTAGGTATTAAAATTCATGGAGAAGAAGTAAAAACTTTGAGGTTCGCCGATGACATTGTAATTCTGTCAGAGACAGCAAAGGACTTGGAAGAGCAGTTGAACGGAATGGACAGTGTCTTGAAAGGAGGATATAAGATGAACATCAACAAAAACAAAATGAGGATAATAGACTGTAGTCAAATTAAATCGGGTGATGCTGAGGGAATTAGATTAGGAAATGAGACACTTAAAGTAGTAAAGGAGTTTTGCTATTTAGGGAGTAAAATAACTGATGATGGTCGAAGTAGAGAGGATATAAAATGTAGACTGGCAATGGCAAGGAAATCGTTTCTGAAGAAGAGAAATTTGTTAATACCGAGTATAGATTTAAGTGTCAGGAAGTCGTTTCTGAAAGTATTTGTATGGAGTGTAGCCATGTATGGAAGTGAAACATGGACGATAAATAGTTTGGACAAGAAGAGAATAGAAGCTTTCGAAATGTGGTGCTACAGAAGAATGCTGAAGATAAGGTGGGTAGATCACGTAACTAATGAGGAGGTATTGAATAGGATTGGGGAGAAGAGAAGTTTGTGGCACAACTTGACTAGAAGAAGGGATAGGTTGGTAGGACATGTTCTGAGGCATCAACGGATCACCAATTTAGTATTGGAGGGCAGCGTGGAGGGTAAAAATCGTAGAGGGAGACCGAGAGATGAATACACTAAACAGATTCAGAAGGATGTAGGTTGCAGTAGGTACTGGGAGATGAAGAAGCTTGCACAGGATAGAGTAGCAAGGAGAGCTGCATCAAACCAGTCTCAGGACTGAAGACCACAACAACAACAACAACAACAACAACAACAACCCATTATAAAGATATGCAAAATGAAGCAAATTATTACACCATACTATTGATGGTAGTGTTGTAGCTGTTAATTTTGTCTTGGAATTTCATAGTTCATTGTGTTACTATCTTTATCTACATACAAACTATTATGAAGTGCTTGGCAAAGGATCCTTCCCATTGTACATGTTGTCAGGGATTTCCATTTCTGTTCACATAAGGAGCACAGGAAGAATGAGTGTTTAAATGCTTCTGTGTATGGTGAAATCATAATTGTGATACCTTCTTTCAAAAACGTTATGCTGTTTCTGTGACCTTATGTAATTGACACTGAATAAAAATGTACTTCTTCTATCTCATAAAATCATATCACTCCTTTCAAACCTTCCACTAAACAAAGGTATGTAATTAAGTTTGTAAATACATGTTTATAAAACTGATGAGACTCTAGCAAGAACAAAGGATGTATTTTGTCTGCAGTCCACTTATACAAGGACAAGAAGCCGAGAACTAAGATGCAGAGTGTCACCCATGCCATAAGCAAGCCACAGGGCATGTTAACAAATGAATTCTAGACTCAAAAAAGAAGAGGGGGAGGGAAGAATTTCGCTAAGCATGAATCTGAGCTCTACCTGACCAAGATAGGCAGATATGCAAGTGTAGTGCACAGAACTAATATGGACAACCTGCCACTAATATCAGGAAAGAATGGAGACAACTGTGAGATGATGAGAGAAAACTGCAAATGAGAACTGGACTATGAAATTATAAAAACAGATTAACTCTTTCACTGCTGTAGATGTGTATGCATGTCCTGTTCCAATGTTCCCCAGGTGCTGTGGACATGGATAAGCACGCCTCTAGGGTTTTCCTACTGTGCTATTGACATCTGTGTGCGTCCTGAGCTGGCAAACTCTCATTGCTGCGGACAAGTTACTTCCGTATCTCAGTAAATAAAATAAGTTTTGAGTATTGACCATACAAAATGTGTGTTTCTTTGTGCACTATAATTTTCAAAAAAACCTAGTTTCTATATCTTGAACCATTTATGAAATATGACTATTGTTGTGACCAATATTGTTAAAAGGATGGCTCCTATTCACCATATAGTGGGGATGTTGACCTGCAGATAGGTATAACAAAAAGACTGTCAAAGTAAACTTTTGGCCAACAAGGCCTTCATCAAAAATAGATGAAACACACACACACACACACACACACACACACACACACACACACACACACACACACACACACACAAACCACAGTCTCTGGCTGCTGTTATAACCACTTTATTACAGATTTGCAGAGACAGAAATGGGTGTATCATGCACAACAGTCTGTTGGGTATGAAAATCAATTACTTGAGAATAAAATGAGATATGATTCTACTCCCAATATTAAATAAAATTTCAGTATCTTATCTACATTTTGTATACTGCAATGTATGAGGTAAAATCAGCCATACACAGTTTATGCACTGCATACTTACCTCAGCAAACTCTTTAAAATTTCATGCAATATTTTACTTCATTTGATGCAGCAGAGTAACCATGACATATAATGAATAGAAATTTAGTTATTTATTGTGTGAAGATATCTGACACTAAGATGTGCAAAAATCAAATTTTTTCAGTGAATAGCTTTCTTCAAACCTGACGATAAGTATCTCAGAGCGGCTGGAATGCCATTTGGTGAGCAGTGCATACTGGGAGTGCTTACACTGGGAGATGATAGACATTAAAAAATCTAAAATTCATGCATGGGAAAGATAAAATTTTACTTGCTCACTCAATTGTACGCACATTCCTCAAAATATCCATTCACAGTCACATGGGAAGATAAAAAATTTAAAATTATTAATATAGTCTTGCTTAAAATATTCAGTTCAGGACAATAAAACTAATGATAAAAAGCTAATTCAATAGCTTGTGGCTAGCTCATCATTTGCCAAATAAATGGGTATGTTCGCCATCCTAAAGTACACTAAAATCTCGACCCTGACAATCCAGGGAGAAGCAGTGAAAGGAGAGAAGGTAACCAAATCACTGTAGAGTCGGGGCACTGAACAGTTGATATACACATAACAAGACTGAAATTGATGCTAAGGTGTCAGACACTATTCCTCAGAGCTAACAGATCAACAAAAACAAACGCACACACAAATGGGATAGTGTGTGATTTTTTGACAATGGTGCAGTTATTAGATTTAATGAGATAAACTATACCTCAGGCGAGTTACTGTGGTTTTCTATTTAGAATGCTACATTACAATGCTCAAAACCTTGTTCTTCCCAGAACCTTGATGACACATGTGTGCAATGAGGAAAGTATGGTTTCAACAGATTGGTACAATTGCATACACAGCTTATAATTCAATGGCTGTCTTGGACTACAACCATACCATATGCACTCGTTTGTCTCCTAGGTACCTCGTGACTTGCTAAGTGCTTGGATGCTCTGAGGCCACACCAGAGCATTGATGCCAGTCACTACAGGTGTGTTGCTCACTTGTACCACTGAAATGTATCTTCCAGTGTTGAGTCAGAAAATGCTTCTGGCAGAAAGTATTTCTTTGAAATATGAATTATTACGGAAATTATGAACTGTGTACATAGTATTAGTTGTGAGAGATGTGACTGTGCTGAATTCATGTTGTACAAAGAACTATAGCAGTTCCCAGACAAACTTTTGCTTACTACAAATAACTGTAACATCATTGGACATCCCTCTCACAGCTATTACAGAAAAACTACAGAAACAAAATACTAATTATAGAGCTAGTATATCTCCTGAGGTGAATCTAGTTGTAACATTAGGATCAATAAACATATTTTCAGTACATTCATTTTACTTCTTACAGAAGTTGTTCAGATGAATGCATATTACATATTGAGTTAGTAAGAAGAAACTTTCTAAAACTTTATTTACATTTCCAAGAAATTGAAGACAGGATAAAGAAATCTGGCATGATGACACACTTATTTGAAAAATAATGAGAGAGACTACAACAAAGTCATTTGAAGTACGATTGTTGTAAGTGGTTAAATTAAGTGGCTGTTCTTCATCCTATGTTAACTGAAATAGTGTAGAGGGAAACATTCCACGTTTGTGTGTGTGTGTGTGTGTGTGTGTGTGTGTGTGTGTGTGTGTGTGTGTGTTTGTATGTGTGTCTATCAACATGCCAACGCTTTTGTTTCGTAAGTTAGATTCCATGACTTACCAAACGGGAAAGTGCTGGTAGATAGACACAATAAAAAAAAAACACAAACACACACACAAAATTTCAAGCTTTCGCAACCAACGGTTGCTTCGTCAGGAAAGAGGGAAGGAGAGGGAAAGACGAAAGGATGTGGGTTTTAAGGGAGAGGGTTAGGAGTCATTCCAATCCCGGGAGCGGAAAGACTTACCTTAGGGGGAAAAAAGGACAGGTATATACACACACACACACACACACACACACACACACACACACACATATCCATCCACACATATACAGACACAAGCAGACATATTTAAAGGCAAAGAGTTTGGGCAGAGATGTTAGTCGAGGCGGAAGTGCAGAGGCAAAGATGTTGTTGAATGACAGGTGAGGTATGAGTGGCGGCAACTTGAAATTAGCGAAGGTTGAGACCTGGTGGATAACGGGAAGAGAGGATATATTAAAGGGCAAGTTCCCATCTCCGGAGTTCGGATAGGTTGGTGTTAATGGAAAGTATCCAGATAACCCGGACGGTGTAACACTGTGCCAAGATGTGCTGGCCGTGCACCAAGGCATGTTTAGCCACAGGGTGATCCTCATTACCAACAAACACTGTCTGCCTGTGTCCATTCATGCGAATGGACAGTTTGTTGCTGGTCATTCCCACATAGAAAGCTTCACAGTGTAGGCAGGTCAGTTGGTAAATCACATGGGTGCTTTCACACGTGGCTCTGCCTTTGATCGTGTAAACCTTCCGGGTTACAGGACTGGAGTAGGTGGTGGTGGGAGTGTGCATGGGACAGGTTTTACACCGGGGGCGGTTACAAGAGTAGGAGCCAGAGGGTAGGGAAGGTGGTTTGGGGATTTCATAGGGATGAACCAAGAGGTTACGAAGGTTAGGTGGACGGCGGAAAGACACTCTTGGTGGGGTGGGGAGGATTTCATGAAGGATGGATCTCATTTCGGGGCAGGATTTGAGGAACTCTTATCCCTGCTGGAGATCCACATTCAGAGTCTGATCCAGTCCCGGAAAGTATCCTATCACAAGTGGGGCACTTTTGTGGTTCTTCTGTGGGAGGTTCTGGGTTTGAGGGGATGAGGAAGTGGCTCTGGTTATTTGCTTCTGTACCAGGTCGGGAGGGTAGCTGCGGGATGCGATAGCTGTTTTCAGGTTGTTGGTGTAATGGTTCAGGGATTCCGGACTGGAGCAGATTCATTTGCCACGAAGACCTAGGCTGTGGGGAAGGGACCGTTTGATGTGGAATGGGTGGCAGCTGTCATAATGGAGGTACTGTTGCTTGTTGGTGGGTTTGATGTGGACAGACGTGTGAAGCTGGCCATTGGACAGATGGAGGTCAACGTCAAGGAAAGTGGCATGGGATCTGGACTAGGACCAGGTGAATCTAATGGAACCAAAGGAGTTGAGGTTGGAGAGGAAATTCTGGAGTTGTTCTTCACTGTGAGTTCAGATCATGAAGATGTCATCAATAAATCTGTACCAAACTTTGGGTTGGCAGGCCTGGGTAACCAAGAAGGCTTCCTCTAAGGAACCCATGAACAGGTTGGCGTACGAGGGGGCCATCCTGGTGCCCATGGCGGTTCCCTTTAATTGTTGGTATGTCTGACCTTCAAAAGTGAAGAAGTTGTGAGTCAGGATGAAGCTGGCTAAGGTGATGAGGAAAGAGGTTTTAGGTAGGGTGGCAGGTGATCAAAGTGAAAGGAAGTGCTCCATCGCAGCAAGGCCCTGGACGTGCGGAATATTTGTGTATAAGGACGTGGCATCAATGGTTACAAGGATGGTTTTCAGGGGTAACAGACTGGGTAAGGATTCCAGGCGTTAGAGAAAGTGGTTGGTGTCTTTGATGAAGGATGGGAGACTGCATGTAATGGGTTGAAGGTGTTGATCTACATAGGCAGAGATACATTCTGTGGGGGCTTGGTAACCAGCTATAATGCGAAGGAGGTAACGCAGACTATGGGTTGATAAATGCAGCAACATTTGGATGTGGATACCATCCGGTCCTGGGGCGGAGGAGCGATAAGAATAGAGTGCTTGTTGGAGTTTCTGCATGGAGAAAACAGTATTATAGCTTTTGCGATTTTGAGAGAAGAAAGCAAGAGGTTGCACTTCCGCTGCACGTTTCTTCGGGAGAAACGCTGGCGGGTAATTTGAAGAGCTCGAAATCACAGCAAAGTGTTTACCCAAGGAGTTAGAAATTCCGACGGGGTCCACTAACGTATCACGCGCGACAGTGAGCCCAGAGACTGGGGAGAAACTAGGCGCGCCAGATAACCGTCGAATTAGACTCCAAACTTCCGAGGAGGGAGTGAAGTTGTTAAATGAGCTAGTAAAGAATTTCCAGCTTGCCTTCTTGCTATCGCGGATGACGCGACGGTATCGCGCACGAACTGCTTATAGCGGATACAGTTGGCCAAAGTAGGATGGTGGCGGAAAACACGAAGAGCACGTTGCCGCTCACGTATTGCGTCACGGCATGCCTCGTTCCACCAAGGAACTGGGGGGCGCCGGGGCAATTCGGAGGTGCGTGGTATTGAACGTTCCGCAGCTGTAAGAATAACGTCGGTAAGATGTGTGACCTCATCGTCGATGCTAGGAAAGTGACGGTCATCGAATGTCGCTAGAGACGAAAAAAGTGTCCAATCGGCTTGGGCAAACTTCCAGCGTCGCGGGCGCATATATGGCAGTTGAGGCTGCAGTCTAAAGACACATGGAAAGTGGTCACTTGAGTGTGTATCATCAAGGGCGAACCATTCGAAGCGCCGAGCTAGCGGAACGGTACCGACCGAAAAGTCCAAGTGAGAGACATTTGTCGTGGAGGCAGACAAAAATGTAGGGACTCCAGTGTTGAGGCAAACTAGATCCGCTTGGTGGAAGACGTCTAGCAATAGTGAGCCATGTGGACAAGGATGTGGAGATCCCCAAAGCGGGTGGTGGGCATTGAAGTCCCCAACCAGCAAATAGGGGGGTGGAAGCTGACCAAGAAGATGAAGGAGATCAGCTCGTGCCATTGGTGTGGACGATGGAATGTATACAGTACAAAGAGAAAAGGTATATCCAGAAAGGGAAAGACAGACAGCGACAGCTTGGAAGGAAGTGTTTAAGTGGATTGGGTGATAATGGAGAGTATCATGGAGAAGAATCATGAGTCCTCCATGGGCTGGAGTGCCTTCAACAGAGGGGAGATCAAATCGGATGGACTGAAAATGCAGGAGAACAAAGCGGTCATGGGGACGCAGCTTTGTTTCCTGAAGACAGAAGATGACCAGTGAGTAGGATCGTAAGAGGATCGACAATTCATCCCGATTGGCTCGAATGCTGCAGATATTCCAGTGGATAATGGACATAGGGGGAACAGAAAATGAAGGCATGTGACCAAGGTTGCCGTCAACTCAACGACTGCTCAGAGCTTGCGACCGACAGCATGGAATGGCATTCAGCCGAAGGCAGAAGATCATGATACATAGGTTGTTCAGGAGCAGCTCCTGCCACCAGCGATCGGCCAGTTGATCGGCCGCCAGCAGTGCGCCTCGGCGACACGGAAGACAGCCGAGGGCGATTTCCGCCAGGTGGTGCTGTAGATGGGACACGCCTTGGCGGAGAAGGAGATGAACTGGGCTTCTTATTAGCCTTCTTGGAAATACGATGTTTAGATGAAGGAGGAACTGATGGTTGTGAAGTTGGGGTACGTAAAAAATCTTCATGAGTATGCTCTTTTTTCGAAGTCTTGGTGTCTGACTTTTGGGCTCGAGATTTAGCAGAACCCGATGAAGGGTGATCCATAGAGTGGGCAGGCGAAAGTGGTGAGGTTGAACGGGCGATCTTTGCGCTGGCCGATCTGACGACCGTGGTACTAAAGGTGAAGTCGCAAGTTTGCGTGGCCGCCTCCTTTGTTGGCCGAGGAGAAGCAAGGATAGTGCTGTATTTTCCTGTCTGAGGCACGGTGGGCTGTCGACTGGCGAATAATTTTCGAGCAGCAAAGGTCGACACCTTTTCCTTCACTCTTATTTCCTGGATGAGCTTTTCGTCCTTAAAAATGGGGCAATCTCGAGCGGAAGCAGTGTGGTCACCCATACAGTTGATGCAGCGAGGGGATGGAGGTGGACAAGCACCCTCATGGGCATCCTTGCCACACGTAACACATTTGGCCGGATTGGAACAGGACTGACTGGTGTGATTGAACCGCTGACACAGATAGCAACGCGTAGGGTTTGGGACGTAAGGGCAAATGGAAATTATCTCATAGCCTGCTTTGATTTTCGATGGGAGTTGAACTTTGTCAAATGTCAAGAAGACAGTGCGGGTTGGAATAATGTTCGTGTCAACCCTTTTCATAACTCTATGAACAGCCGTTACGCCCTGGTCAGGCAGGTAGTGCTGAATTTCTTTGTCAGACAATCCATCGAGGGAGCGTGTATAAACAACTCCACGCGAGGAATTTAAAGTGCGGTGTGCTTCAACCTGCACAGGGAAGGTGTGGAGCAGTGAAGTATGCAGCAATTTTTGTGCCTGGAGGGCACTGACTGTTTCTAACAACAAGGTGCCATTCCGTAATCTGGAACAAGACTTTACAGGACCTGCAATTGCGTCGACACCTTTCTGAATAATGAAAGGGTTGACCGTGGAGAAGTCGTGACCTTCGTCAGACCGAGAAACAACAAGGAACTGTGGCAACAATGGAAGAACTGTCTGTGGCTGAGACTCAGTGAACTTACGTTGTGAGCAGACATAGTGGAAGGTGAGGAAACTATTGCGGAAGAATCCCCCATGATTACCAGCGTCTCCGATGGCACGCTCCTCCCTTGTGGGGGCCCTCTCTGAGAGCACTCCCGCCTTAGGTGATTGTTCACACCTCAGGTCACACCTCCCGACAAACAGATGGAGGGACCAATGGGCACTTTCGGAAGGTATCAGCTTGGGTAATCACCCCTCCCTGGGCCTGGCCGTTACCAGGGGGTACGTACGTGTCCTACCTGTCTGCCCAGGGCGGGGAATTACGCGTTACCCCGTCACCGGCTACGCATGGAAATGCGTGGGTCGGCCTTCAGACACACACAGGGAGGAAAAAAGAGAAAGGGAAAGGAAAGAAGAGGGGTCTCAAACTCCGCAGTGGAGAAAAGCGTAAAGAGAAGGACAAAGGAAGGATGAAGACATACAAGCAGAGAAGGCGAAGAATGCGTTACATTTACGAGCGTCCGTCTCCGGACGTAGGTACAAACCATACTCCCAGAGGGGGAGAAAGGGAAGGAAAGAGCCAGAGGTGAGGGGAGGGGGGGGGGGGGGGGGGGCGAAGATCGGGGATAGGGAAGGATGCGGAAAAGGAAGGTATGCAGCCCGGAATGGAAGGAGGGCCACATTAGCTCGGGGTCCCGTGCTCGCTACGCACGTACCCACAAAAGCGTTGTGGACCCCCTGGGGGGAACTCGAGGGATGACCAAAGTGTATCATCATAATTAGAATGTATTCTTAAACATCCTATGGGTGACCTTTCTGCATTGTGTTTAATCACTCACATAACAGTGGTCCCCTTTGACATGGCAATCTCACAGTAAACAGAACAATTGTTTGAAGACACTACCACAACCTCTGCATTTCTATTAAGTCTCAAAAAGCAAATATAATGAAAATGTTAGTTGTTCTATACTCGATACGGCATAAAAAAACCTCTTTGAATGTAGAGCTTTAAAGTACATTTACAAGTGCAACATACCAAATAAACAATGATAGCTGATAAATTGTCTTAGCAAAATATTGCCACACTAATTAACATACATGCTATAAACTTATGCACTTATCTAATAAATAATTTGTGGTACAGGTAAAGACCATGACCAGGCATTTAAGTGGATGACATTAACAAAAAAATAACTACCACTCCATTTACAATGTCAGAAATTGGCTTCAAAAATCAAAAGGCAAGTACACCTAAAATGAGCCTTTTATATTCTAGTTGAAACACAACTTTGATAAAATGAAGCAGTTTTTCCATTTCATGTTATCAACTTCAAAATCTTGTTTCTTAGAAGCTAAACACAGTTACATATATATTTGCCTGCCTATATGTGGTTTCATAAAAAATGGCAAAACAATCCTGAAAACTTATGGAAACTTTCTTTTGTGTGAAGTGCTTAAAATATATCATACCTTCTCTCAGGCATCGCCTAACTTCCATAGCCTCGTAGCGTAGCCCTGCACTGTTTATGAAATTAAATGCCTTTGATGCTGTTGGAAGAATAAAATCAGATGTCTTGTCTGGTGCTGCCACTCTTGTAGGGCACCAGAAATTTGGTATCTGTACAAATAACATCAAACAAATTAAGTAATCTGATTTCAAGCATAGTGATGGAAACATTTTAACACAAGGGGTGCAGTTACAGTGTATTTCCTAAAACGTCATACAAAGTCCAACTTACATGGTTGTTAAAAACTGTGGTTTACTAACAACACAAGAGTAGCCTGTGAGGCAATTCTACAAATCATTAAAACACTCCATAAAATATTCACAGTCAAGGCATTGTCTTAGTTAACTATGACAGTGTTAAAATATTCAATTCACTGCCTAATAATATCCAAGACACAAGAAGTTATATTTCCTTCTCAGAATGGATGGAAGAGGTTACTTTGAAAAATACTGGTAGTTTACACTGAAGACAGTGAATATACAGGAGCTATAATAATTATCAACTGCAATATACTACATAGTCAGGACACCATAGATCCATCAGGTGTACCCTCCCGAGACGATGGAAGGAACATGCTTTGACATTATTTTAGCTCCATACTAATGTCCAAGGCAAACAAAATATGTACAACCGTGAAAGAAATATTCAGAATCTGCCCTCCTGCTCACGAAAGAGACAGCTATTAACTACTCATATCTAAGTTCTAAATAAAGATTAAGCAAGAGGCATTAGTTGCATGTATAAATTTGACACCCAAGATAAAGAAGTACTTTGTAAAGAGGTTTTTCATTTCATGAATATATGGCAAATCAAATGACAAGGTGGAAAGTCATTCAAGAGAAAAACTTGCAAAGCTGACACTGTGACAGTGGAAGTATTAAACCTGTCTCTTAGTATATAGAAATCACTAACTGTCAATGGTTGCAGCTCAATGGAAGCACACTATGGATGGCAATGCAACACAGCAGATTACAACTGAATCACAGCAGCCACACTTCCAGCAAAGAGCACCTGTCTGGTTGATTGGTTTAAAAGGGGGGGAAAGGGATCAAACTGCAAGGTCATTGGTCCCTTGTTCCCCATAGAACAATTAGTCAAGGGAAAGAAGGAAACAAAGACAACGTACGGCACAGTAAAAGGAGAAAGGAAGAACCAGAAGAAGACAGGAGGACAACAAACACTACAATGGACAAAACAGGACATGAAAACCACAGAGACACGCAAGAAACAGGGAGAAGAGATTAAAAACAAGAAAGCAGAGTACCATGGCTGGCTGACCATAAGAATAGAAAAGGAGAACAACACTCTGCAACACATTAAAACCTCCGCCCTAAAAGCCCTAGGGTTGAGGACACAAAAGGATGAAGGACACGTGCTAAAACTCAGATCAAACTATAAAACGTAAAACTAAAGCTGCTGTTGAGGCATTCTTGCCCAACACCGAAGGTAGGGTGCTGGGAAAGTTAAAAGTCCACCGCAGAATGGCTAAAAGTGGGCAGTCCAGCAAGAGGTGGACAACTGTCATTTGGGAGCCACAGTGACACTGATGTGGGTCCTTGCAATGAAGGAGGTAGCCATGTGTGAGCCACATATGGCCAATGCAGAGCCGACAAAGGACAACAGATTCACTGCGAGAAGCACGCAGGGACGGCTTCCAGACATTTGCAGTCTCCTTAATGACACCCAGTTTGTTGCGCATACTGTTATGCCACTTCGTCTCCCAAAGCCTAAACACCTTGCGGCGTAAGACACAACGCAGTTCAGAGATGCCATCTCCAGGAGTGATTTCCATGTGGCCTGTTTGGCCAGCCTGTCAGCAAGTTTGTTGCCTGGGATTCTGATGTGATCTGAGGTCCACACAAACAACACTGGAAAATTTGGAAATTTGTGCTAAGTCCTATGGGACCAAACTGCTGAGGTCATCGGTCCCTAAGCTTACCACTACCTAATCTAACTTAAACTAACTTATGCTAAAGACAAGCACATGCACATTCATGCCCGAGAGAGGATGAGATGATGATTGATGATGATTGGTTTGTGGGGCACTCAACTGCACGGTTATCAGCACCTATAAAAATTCTGTACCTTCGCTCAGCCCAATCTCGCCACTTTCACAAATGATGATGAAATGATGAGGACAACACGAACACCCAGTCATCTCGAGGCAGGCTCGGGAAGTGAGAATGCGACCGTGAGACCACGGGCTGCAGACCCGAGGGAGGACTTGAACCTCTGACAGGGGCAGATGCACGAACCGTGACAAGGTGTCTCAGACTGCCCAACTACCCTACGTGACAAACACCACTGAATCACTGGACCGTTCCAGGCCAAAGATGGACCTCTAGATGTTTGCTACACAAGGATGGCGAGGGTAGCGCTGGTCGACAGCTTGTAAGCTGCTCAGGGAGTCAGAACAGAGAAGAAACAACTAACCAGAACAAGAACAGATGTACTGATGTGCACAAAATATGGCCACAAGCTCTGCAGTGAATACACTGCAGTCAGCGGGCAAGGAATGCTGTTCAATATTGCCTCTGTGGACACAGGTGAAGCCAACATTACCATCAGCCATCGAGCCGTCTGTGTAAGCAACTTCAGAACCCCATAACACATCAAGAATCAACAGGAAGTGACAGCGGAGAGTGGTGGGGTTAATGGAATCCTTAGGGCCATGCAAAAGGTCCAGACGAAGCTTCGGCCGAAGTGTACACCATGGAGGTGTATGTGAATGGATCTCAAGTTAAGAGAGAAGGGATCGCACACGAACCGCAGTCGTGAGCCCTGACTTGGGCCGCCGATGCGGGAGATTAGCTGCCACGGATGGGAAAAGGAGATGGTAATTCGGACGCCCATGAGAACTACAAATGTGAGCAACATAGCTGGAAGTTGTACATGTCGGGTCTGCAGTGGAGGGACTCCTGCCTCCACCAGGACACTGGTCACTGGACTCTTTCTAAAAGCTCCCGTCACTAGGCGAACACTACAGTGGTGCACTGGGTCGAGTAAATGCAATGCTGAGGCTGCCGCCGAACCACAAACCAGACTCCCATTGTCAAGACAAGATTGAACAATGGCTCTGTAGAGTTGCAGCAGCGTAGAGCAGTCTGCACCCCAGTTGGTGTTGCTCAGGCAGCGGAGAGCATTGAGGTGCTGCCAGCAATCCTGCTTAAGCAGACTAAAGTGAGGTAGCCAAGTCAATCGGGCATAAAAAACCTGTCCTCAGAATCAATACGTCTCCACTACAGTGAGTGGATCATCATTAAGATAAAGTTCAGGTTCCAGATCAATGGTACCACTAAGCAACACCAGTACTGGAGGAGTAATACGAAATGCAGAACTCATCCGCATACAGAGAAGGGGAGACCAACAGCCCTACAGCTGCTGCTAGACTGTTAATAACCACTAAAAATACAGACACACTCAATACGGAGCCCTGAGGAACGCCATTCTCCTGAATACGGGGGAGGGAACTACGGGAGGCACCAACTTGGACACAGAAAGTACGGAGCAACAGGAAGTTTTGGATAAAAATCAGGAGTGAGGCCTGGAGACCCCATGCATACAATGTGGCAAGGATATGATGCCATCAAGTTGTGTCGTATGCTTAATGTAAGTAAAAAAAGACAGCAACCAGATGTTGATGTCTGGAAAAGGCTATTTGGATGGCAGACTCGAGGGACACAAGATAATCAGTTGTAAAGTGACTCTGGTGGAAGCCGCCAGGACATGGAGCCAGTAGGCCACGTGACTCCAGGATCCAACCCGACTGCTGACACACCATATGTTCCAGCAGCTAACAATGAATATTGGTGAGACTGATGGGCCGATAGCTATCCACATCAAGCAGATTTTTACCGGGTTTTAGCACTGGAATGATGGTGCTCTCCCACCATTGTAACGGAAAGATGCCATCGCTCCAGATCTGGTTGAAGGTGACGAGAAGATATTGCTTATAGTCAGACAAGGGTTGTTTAATCATCTGACTGTGGATCCAATCCGGCCCGGGAGCTGTGTCAGGGCAATGTGCAAGGGCACTGAGGAACTCCCACTCCGTAAATGGGGTATTATAGGGTTCACTGTGGCATGTAGTGAACGAGAGGACTTTCCTTTCCATGCACCGTATGAGGGTGCGAAAGGCTGGGGGGCTAGTTCTCCGACACAGAGGCTGAGCATAGTGCTCAGTAAAGTGCACGGCAATCACGTTTGCGTCGGTAGAGAGCACGCCATTGATGTTAATGTCAGGGACACCTGTTGGGGGTCTGGTACCCAAAAGGACGTCTGATGTTCATCCAGACTTGGGAAGGTGACGTATGGCATCCAATGGTCGACACGTACCTCACCCAACACCCCTGTTTCCGTCGTTTCATAAGCACGCGAACGCGGCCATGGAGCCGCTTGAAGGCTATTAAGTGTTCTAGGGAAAGATGCCATTTATGTCGCTGTAGAGCTTGCCGATGCTCTTTAATTGCCTCAGCGACTTCCAGTTACCACCAAGGGTCTGTCTTTCGCCGGGGGCACCCCAGAGAATGAAGGATCATGTTTTCTGCTGCAGAAAGTTTTGTTGTAGTGACCTGCTCAATCACGACATTAATGGCACCATGTGGGGGAGACTCAATGGTGACAGCAGAGGTGAAGGCTACCCAGTCTGCCTTGTTTAAAGCCCACCTGGGTAGGTGTCCATGGGTATGACGCTGGGGGAGTGACAGGAAGATGGGAAAGTGGCCACTACCACACAGGTCATCATGTGCTCTCCAGTGGATAGATGGGAGGAGTCCTGGGCTGCAAATTGATAAATCAATGGCCGAGTAACTACCGTTACCCAGACTGAGATGTGTGGCGGCCCAAGTATTTAAGAGGCAGAAGTCGATTCGGGACAGTAACTTTTCGACATCTCTGCCACGGCCAGTAAGCATGGTGCTACCCTGTAAGGGGTTATGGGCGATAAAATCTTCCAAAAGTAGGAAAGGTTTAGAGAGTTGATCAGTCAGTGCAGCCAACATGTTCGGGGGTACCGCACAATCTGGAGGGAGATATACATTGCAGACAGTTATTTCCTGCATCGTCTGTATCCTGACAGCCACAGCTTCAAGAGGAGTTTGAAGGGGCACAGGTTCACTACATACCGAGTTCAGGACGTAAACGCGAACTCCACCCGACACACTATTATATGGTTCTTGTAATATTCCCTGTGGAGGACAGGGGTCCACATTGCCGGGAACCAGGTTTCCTAGAGGGCAATGCAGAAAATGCAGGTGGGTCATTCCAAGTCAAGTATCCCAGTTTATAAGATGATCCCAGCTCAATCATCTTCAATTTTGATGAAATTTGTACAGGCTGTACCTGAGGGCCCTACATGAACTTATGCAAAGTTTCAGGCTCGCCTGTAACTTGGTTGAGGTGCTAGAGCCATTTTCGTGAAGACCACTTTTACAGACACCGAAAAGTTGTTAAGAAATCGTCAAGTTTGGCTTTCCACTGTTCCTAATGTAAAAGAGCTAGACTCTTGCTTCTGGGTATAATGGTACAACTTTGTGTGCTCTACACACAAATGTTGCAAATGAAGTTCAGAAAGCAATGAATTTGGCATTATCTCAGTTCAAAGTGGGCAACAAATCATGTCAGGAGAAATTTTCACCATAGTTTAACGAGACGTAAGTAGTGGAGAAACTGTGCTATGGACCTGGTCTTTTGCCAAACTATTGTCTGTGTGGGTGTTTAGTATATCACAAATTTTGGCCTGGCTTGTGTGTTTAATTACTGTGCTACCATCCCGTAAATTTGCTAAAAAACATGAATTTATCATAATATACCCGTGTTCAAAGTCATGTACCTCAAGACGGACACCTACCACATTACATTCATTAACACCATTCAACAGAGCACATTTTATTCTATTAGAAAAACTTATTTTCATCTTGGTGTCTCTTTGGGTAAGGTGCAAAAAATTCGCCTAAACTACTGACTTTTTTGGTAATTTGGAAAATCCTTGCACTGGTCCATGGTGGCTATGTCACTACCAATCTCAAGACTGGTAACGCCATCACCAAGGGGCCACGCCCGATAGCCATGCAAGGTCAGCCATGGGTGGATTTCTTTACTGCAGGTTCCCAAGCCTGAAAGTGGGTGTCTAGCACGTTCCCAAGCTGGAATGCAAATATCTAGCAGGTTCCCAAGTCTGAATGTGGATATATAGCGCGTTCCCAAGCCTTTTTTGGGTCTCTGTGGTTCCCAATTCTTCAATTGTTAAATGTTTTAAATTTTTTGCTGATGTCCAAAACTATTGCTTCCAGCAAACTGTATCGTCGCCCCATCACTGAAGCAGCTGGGACTGGATGACTGCAATCATCTGTTGTTCTGCGATCCAGCATATGTCTCTACTAGTAGGCCAATGAAATGATTGAGCAGCTCCATGAGGATGTATGAAATTAATCAAGGCATCTTTTTCTTCACATGAAACCTCACAGATATTTCCTATCCACCATTTTCCATCATAAGCACAAGTAATATAATGGCCAGGCTGTAGTTCCTAATGGCAACATGTTTAGTAGCAACTTCAGCATGTCGGTTAACATTTGCTATGAAGGACATTGTATCATTTGATGCTCTGTGAATCTTAAGTCGCTTTTCATCAACTGACACAAAATGGTGGTGGTCTCTTGTACCAGACACTGTACATCCATCCTCAAAATGTTTCTCTTGATCAATTTTTGCATATTCAATAATTTCTTTTTTAATATAAATAAATTCAATGCCATGAACTTTTTTTGTAATATTCAAACAGATCAGTTGGTGTTCAGATTTGGTTGTCAATTGGGTGTTGAAGACTAGCTCTTGCTACTAAACGCTTTACTGTGCCCCCAATTCCGTCACATGGTGATTTCCCATGGCTTGTTCTGAAAAACTTCCATTCTGCAGTAATGCCAAAATCTTTTTGATAATGGCAAAGATTTAGGAAGCTCTTAAAATATTTGTACTGTGTTGCAGAACTGTCACTAAAATAATGAATATGCTTAATTTCTTTAAAAATGCACTTGAGGGATTTGATAAAGTACATTAAAAACACATGCATTGCAACTGTGTCATGTTGGAGGCAATCACTGATTATGCAGTAGCTGACACTCTTTAGGTCTTCATTACCTTTGTAGTAAATGACAAATGGACGTATTGTAGCTTGACTATTTTCCCAATGGAATCCCTGCACTGCGTCTTGGACATTAAAGGAATACTTTTCTGTGAAATCCATTAATATAATCAATTCTCCTCGTTTGAGACCTTCTTTAGTGAACTGCAAATGCTTGCTCTGATGCTTTGCAATGTAGTGGTGAGTAGAAAGGGCCAACAGTTTTGTAACTAATAGTTAATGAATTCTTCAGCCGTCATTTCTCTGGTTTCAAGTGTGTATCTATCAGTGTGAGTCCATTGTTTGAACTGAATCGTATTGTCAGGATCAATATCTGCAAAAGCGCTTTCCAAATATTCATTTAGAGCTTCTGTTCCTGGACATACTTCACAGCGATGAAGCATGCAATCCTTTGTTTCCAAATTACAGACAATTTTGCTCAGTAAAATTTTGTAATCTTCTTTTATTTGGCTATTATAATCTTCTTTTATTGGGCTATGTGCCAACATTAGTTTCATATTGTGATGTATTGTGCAGACACAAACTGAATGTCAACCAGCTGTGCCTACAGTCACACACAACTTTGGCCTTAATTCACAAAAATTGGAAAATCCAATTTCCGGTCTTCTTTTAAGCTGCTCAGTAATAAGTATTTCTGTTTTTTAACCTTTTCTCCATCTATCCTTACAGTAATACAGTCCTTTTTTCCTGGGTAAATCGAACTAAACTCTTCATCATAAAAATGTTCTATCACTCTTACGTTCACATCCTCCGAAAGCTTTTTCCCACATTTACCATTGAGCTGTGCCAATATTCCCCGTTCAGCTTTTAACTTTCTAGCCTTCCTTACCATTCTTTCTGAAACACAAAATTCTTCCATAGCCTTTTGATAGACTAGCTTTGGGGAACTAAGGTCAAAATTTGAATTTTCTCGTTATTATTTGGTATATGTAATTTTTCCTTCAATTCTTGGATCAGCTCAATGTAATCTGAACAAGTCAAGCATTGCTTGCTTATGGATGGTTGCTCCAATTCACTGGGATCAAGTCCTCCCACTTCTGCAATTTTCTTAATAATTGCACCTTCAACTTCATGTATTTTGCTCTTTGCATATCCTTTTGTAATCCTTGCACCAATTCATTGAAATGTTAATGGTGATATTCCAACAGATGTTAAGCTTGTATTAAAATTGTGACCAACATTAGTCTAATCATCTTCATCCGACTGATATGTATCGTCCATTTGTGAATATTTCAGTGTAATTCTTTTCTACAGGAAGGGCACATTTTTAGCCTGGTTTAATATCAGACATGGTTATCCATTTTAGTAGGTCAGGTGCTACTATGTTGATTGAGCACAAGCTTTTTCGTGCAGTGTGGTTTTTCTTGCCAAATGGGTTGCAGCATGATCTTTGCAAAAATTCAAATCTTTTTAGGAGTAAAGCTTCATGATGATGGAAGCATAGTTTAGTATTTTCAGTAGAGTGTAAACCACTCCGTCTAGTAAGTAATTCTTGTTCTTCTAAGGAAAGTTGCTTTACAGCTTTCAGTCCTTTCAAGGCACTATATGTTGTTAAATGGCATGGGGAATCAGTATTTCCGAAACTGCATATATTAACTTGTTCTTCCATTTTAGCAACAACTTGATATGCTTCAGACACTAAAATCTAATTGTCGAGTCCTAAATAAAGAAAAGAAATAAAATTAATAAGCATTCAGCTTCCCCAAAATTATGTAGCAATCTCTAGTACAGTTAAGTGGTTAAATTTAGCAGTGAACTTGTCACAAACAGGTTTAAAAACACTGAATAAACAGCAAAATGAATATTTAAACAGTGAAGACATGAGCAACAAAATTCCAAATTTTAGGCGACATTTTTGCACCTTACCCAAAGAGAAACCAAAATGAAAATAAGTTTTTCTAATAGAATGAAATGCGCTCTGTTGAATGGTGTTAATGAATGTAATGTGGTAGGTGTCCATTTTGAGATACATGACTGAACACAGGTATATTTTGATACATTCATGTTTTTTAGCAAATTTACAGGATGGTAGCAGAGTAATTAAACACACAAGCCAGGCCAAAATTTGTGATATACTAAACACCCGGACAGACGGTAGTTTGGCAAAAGACCAGGTCCATAGCACACTTTCTCCACTACTTATGCCTCGTTAAACTATGGTGAAAATTTCTCGTGACATGATTTGTTGCCCACTTTGAACTGAGATTATGCCAAATGTATTGCTTTCTGAACTCTACTTGCAACATTTATAAGTAGAGCACACAAAGTTGTACCACTACACCCAGAAGCAAGAGTCTAGCTGTTTTACATTAGGAACAGTGGAATGCCAAACTTGACGATTTCTTAACAACTTTTCGGTGTCTGTAAAAGTGGTCTTCACGAATATGGCTCTAGTACCTCAACCAAGTTACGGGTGAGCCTGAAACTTTGCATAAGTTCATGCAGGGACCTCAGGTACATCCTGTACAAATTTCATCAAAATTGAAGATGGTCGAGATGGGAGCCCTAAGACACTTCACATGGAATGACCCAGGTGTAAAGCTTAACAGTTGCCATAGCTCAGTCAGGTGGTGGAAAAAAAAAATCGCTGCAATTCCACCGGAGGATGACGTGATCGTGAGACTGGGAAGGCACGAAACACTCAATGAGGTAGTCTACGCCTCAGGGTCACCTGCTGCCACTGACTTATTTCCTGAACAGGCTATATCCATTGTGTCTGAGGGTCTGGCAAGAACCAGGTCCTCAGCAGACGCCACAATCTTCATCTCGCCCTCAGACACAAAGCTCGTAGGCAGCGGTGTTGTGGGTGCCACCGTAATTCCCTTGGTCTTGGAGGTCTTCTTTCTGGATTTCTCTCGATGATCTTTGGGTTTCTCTGGCTGGGACGGTTTCACTGTTTCAGTCTGCAGGACTGAGCACGATCGTGTAGCCCTACGACCAGCTGCTTTTGGGCACTTCAACCACTGGCGGGTGTTATCTTTCCCACTAGCAGAAATGTGGGAAGGGAGTAACTCAAGGGACCCCTTCATAGAGAGAGGAGCCAAAGAAGACTTACGCTGCTTCAGCCGAGAAGTGGGGACTGGTGTCCCCGATGGTTGGGGGGACAGTGTTCCTGAGGTAGGTGGTGTGGGAGCAACAGGGAAGGGGGCAGGTGTAGGCTTCCGGCTCTGAGAGCCGACTGGAACTCGCGGAACTGATGGGGCTACAACTGTTCTCGTAGCAGCGGCATAAAAGAGGAGGTCATAGCCACAGGATGTAGGTGCTCAAATTTCCTCTTGGTCTTAATGTCAGTCAGTTGGTCCAGGGTCTTGTATTCCATGATTTTCCTTTCTTGCTGTAAAATCCTGCAATCTGGTGAGCAAGGTGAATGATGCTCTCCGCAGTTGACACAGGTGGGTCGGGTTTGGGGAAGGAGACCAAACAGCGAGGTCATCAGTCTCATCGGATTAGGGAAGTATCGGGAAGGAAGTCGGCCGAGCCCTTTCAGAGGAACCGTCCCGGCATCTGCCTGGAGTGATTGAGGGAAATCACGGAAAACGTAACTCAGGATGGCTGGATGCGGGATTGAACCGTCATCCTCCCGAATGCGAGTCCAGTGTGACGTAGATGGGAGGCGAGGCACACGGAGTATTGGGATGGGATGGGATGGACGTTCACAATCTCGACATGTGATGCTGGAAGTATAGCAGGAACGCATATGGCCGAACTACCAGCGCTTAAAGCACCGCATTGGGGGAGGGATATATGGCTTGACATCACAGAGGTAGACCATCACGTTGACCTTCTCGGGTAATGTGTCAGCCTCGGAAACTAAGATGAAGGCATTGGTGGGAACCTGATTGTCCCTTGGACCCAGATGGACGCGCCAGATGAAATGAACTCCTCGTCACTCTAAGATGGCGTGCAGCTCGTTGCCAGACTGCAAAAGAAGGTCCCTGTGGAATATTATACACTGGACCATATTTACGCCTGTATGAGGCGTGATGGTAACGGAAACATCCCGTAGC
Organism: Schistocerca piceifrons; assembly: GCF_021461385.2. Classification (NCBI taxonomy): domain Eukaryota; kingdom Metazoa; phylum Arthropoda; class Insecta; order Orthoptera; family Acrididae; genus Schistocerca; species Schistocerca piceifrons. Next base: position 29,170,262 of record NC_060144.1, read on the forward strand.
TTGTCACAAGCAAGTAATGCCCGTGACTGGGCAGAGGATGCTGTTTTTATCAAGACTGCCCTGACCGCATTTTGGACAAGCCCTCCATCTCCCCAAACTTGTCCTCTAAATGCTCTACAAAAAACTGAGGCTTCGTTGAGACAAAGGAGTCCCCATCAGCTCTCGTACATATGAGGTACCAGGGCGAAGAAGGTTCACCGCCATCCTTAGCCTGGTGTTCCTCCCATGGTGTGGCCAGGGAGGGGAACAATTTAGGATCATACTTCCTTGCATTGTACTGAGACTTGGAATACTTAGAGACTGCTGGCATTTGATCACCAGCAAGTGATGATGTGGTATGCTCCATCGCATGTCATCCACCCTGATGCCACCTACTCAGAGCAGGGCCCCTCCTCATGGGCACACCCAGCCGCAGCAAAGGCCACGTGGCAGGATGGCCATTGCCGGGCGTCCCGTTGCCCCAAGTGTGACAGGCATTTACTCTGTGGCATACGTCGGGAGTTAACGGCGCAGGCATCAGCAGAGCGATCCCTACATAGTCAGGAGGCTACAACCAACAGGGTACAAGGCGGCCCTGCCACAACGGACTGGCTACCGCGCTGGATATGAGATGCAAAGAATTCCATGGTCCTCATTGGCGCACAAGACGACACTGCATAGTGGGTGGAGGAAAACACAGCCAGGAAGGTGCTCTCGCTCAAGAGATGGAGGATGAGCAGGACTGCAATGCCACGACGAGAAAGTGGGCTAAAAATCTCAATGCACCACATAAGACGCCCTTTCCCAACTGGCTCGCTCTTTGGGAAAATTTTGAAAAATGGAGGTCAAACCCTACAGGGGACCATCACATAAAGACTGAAAGGTGTGACACTCCTTTTAGTTGCCTCTTACAACAGACAGGAATACCTCAGGCCTATTCTAACCCCAGGGCCTGCAGGGGTGGGCACCTAGGGTGGATGCTGGTCACTATAGTGTACTGGCAGGGAAACTCTGCAGAGTTGCCAGAGTCACCTCTGCCATCCCAATTAGTTAGCTGTGTAAGCCACTAATGGATTATGACAATTAGCAGCATATGAATAGGTCATAAGGATTGCTACCAGCAATAACTGGATGGTAATCACTGGTTCCAACATAGGAGTTACTGCTGCCATCTCCACCACTGCTGCGTAACAACCAAGCAGCAATGTGGTTGACAGAGGCTACCAACCAACATCCCAAGCCATCTAGTCCGCCCCTGACGTGCTTCCCCTTGGCACAGCTAGGACAAAGGTGGAGGATTTCAGTTCCACATGTTATCTACAGGTTTGTGAGTTCTCATGTCCCAGCCAGGCACTGATGACAATGAAACATGTATTGAGGGTGCCACACTTGCTTACATGGCACCACTGTACATGCAGCACTGTCCAGTGGGTGGGGCCTATTTTGTTTGAAGACACTTAAGGGGACACATTAAAAAGAGAGTCCTTAGTGCATGCTGCTTAATGTTCTCTTTCTTTGTATGCACAGTGCCTTTTACGAGAATTATTTAAACAGACCTAGTCATTCTTTCTAGATATCCTTTGATACTTTTGCTTTCAGTTGAGCTGCTGGCACTGTGAACTCTTATGTTCAGCTACTTCATAAAACTAGATCAGATATGCTCTGGTTGGATGCTACTTTAGATGATAAGAGCCTGCAAGATATAAAACATGCCTGTCTTTCAATACTACTTCATGCTACTGTAGAATGCAATGAAATTACATACCTTTAAACTGCCTTTGGTCCCCACTATAAATCCTTCATTAGGGAGATACGTTCGAGCATTTGTACTCAGCACTGCTGTTTTACCACCTTCATATGTTAATACACAGGCCATGCTATCATCACATCCAAATTCATTCAAGTGTCCAAGAGCAACAATATTTTTTGGGTGTACAGGACCAAATACAAATATAGCGAGCTGTAGGCAATAAACTGCCAAATCAAGTACAGTACCACGACCAAGCTCCTTTGATCTACAATGAAAAATAATTAAATGTGTTATTAATTTGCACCACACTGGCAATGTGTTAGATGTATTTCAGAATCATATAAATAAACAAAGGTAATCTGCACTCTTACAAGAACTTCAACCATTAAGATGAAGAATTAGTGAACATTGTATGAGAGAGTATTTCTATTTATGGTCTCCACTTTGGTGTAAATGATGTTTGACAAGTTCTGAATGGTTGTTGGCTTGATAGCGTATGCTTTAGATTTTGTTTGCTACTACAGAGTTCACCTTTGGCATGTTAGTGTACAAGATGTCCTGAAAGCAGCTAAGTGCTCAATGCAAGCATTTTTGCCTGTGTGTTTACTTATTATGTTTACTAGCTGAGTTCTGGTATTTCATTACTGTGTGTGTGACATGAATTGGTTTCAAAACCCCGAACAATATTAAGAAAAGGAAAGTTGCTATTCACCATATAGTGGAGATGCTGAGTCGCAGATAGTCATAACAAAAACTGCTTTTTGTTGCACCTATCTGCGACTCAGCATCTCCGCTATATGGTGAGTAGCAACTTTCCTTTTAGTAATATTGTTACATTCCATCTTGTATTTTCCATTGTTTGATTTCAAAAACCTAAGTAATTTCAACTCAAATTCAAACTTGTTTTTGTGTTAATTGTATCAAAGCTCATAAACGTCATGATATATTTAGCATTTTGACCACTGCGTGTTACATAAAACATTTCATAACATACCATCAGTTGAAATCTATATATGTGCTACATATAATTTTACTAGTAGTAACCTAATAAAGAAAAAGGGTTCGCCCAAAATTTTAGTGTATATCTACATGTATCATCAGTATTATCAAATATTTTTGCAAATTTTTGAAAGAAATGAGTGCTGCACATAAGATAGTTCAAAAGAAGTCAATGTTTATGAGTTACTGTTACTGTAGCATACATTATAACTAACAGCCATGTAACTGGCTCTTTTTACTGATCACCAGATTTGCTGCAGATGTATTCAAAACTTTAGAGAAAACCTCAGTTTTGCTATAATCAATCTTCCCTAATTATAGTATCTTCATTGGATGGATCATCCAACACTCAACTGGGACAATTACAGTTTTGTAAGTAGCGAGGATGACAAAAATCCTATGAAACATTGCTAAATGCCTTCCCTGAAAACTACCTAGAATGGATAGTTCAGAAGTCTACTCCACGATGGCAACAGGAGACCCAACCTCTTTGGGCAGATCCACACAAACTGAAATTAGTAACCATGAGACAGTTATAGCAACAATGATTACCAAAGTGTGAAGGGGGGCTAAAACAAGTAAAAAGATTTAAACGTTTTGCTAACTAGATAAAGAGGTGGTAGAGTCATCATTTAGCTCTGGACAAGAGCAAGTAGGAGAACTGTTGCTCAAGTTTAAATGAAAAGTTGACTATGCACTGTTCAGATGTGTATATAGTACAAGAGTTCATGAATGGGAGGGACATTCTACGATAAACAGTCACTATAAAGAAACTTAAAAAATAACAGACTACTACACAATAGATGTAAAATACAGCATGTGGCTATAAATAGGGAAATGCAATGCATGAATCCTTCAACAATTGCTGTAGCAGAAAATGCAAAAGATGCAACACTGTTTGCCCAAATATCAGGTGCTACATTGAATTTTCTGTGCACAGCTTCCAGAAATAACAAACACCTAACCCAGTTTTCACAACAATTTCCTGATGTCAAGCAAAAATACTGAAATCAGTAGTTTTCAAATGTTTCTTTACAGAGGAAAATCCTGTGTCCATCTTAATTCTCACACTACAGCAGCAAAGACGATAGACACAGACATTAGTGTCAATATTGTTGCAAAACAGCTGAAATTATTAAAACCAAGTAAAGCTCCAGGGTCTGATGGAACCTCTATCAGATTCCACACTGAATTTGTGGCTGACTTAGCTTCTTTTTAAACCTTAACGTACTGTAGATCCCACAAACAAAAAACTATGCCTGGAAGTTTGAAGAAAGCTCAGGTGACATCTATCTACAAGAAGGGCAGCAGAAGTGATGATGTTAGGTTTGTGGAGTGCTCAACTGCATGGTTATCAGTGCCTGTACAAATTCCCAACCTTTGCTCAGTCCAAACTTTCCACTCTCATGAATGATGAGTACAATACAAACGCCCAGTCATCGAGACAGGTGAAAATCCCTGACCCCGCCGGGAACTGAACCTGGGACCTCCTGCTCGGGAAGTGAGAACGTGACCACGAGCTGCAGACAGCAGCAGAAATGATCTTTTAAACTACTGCCCAACATCACTGATGTCCATCTGTTGTAGAATCCTACAACATACAATGAGTTATCTGTAACAGAATGACCTCCATGCGAACCAGCATGAATTCTGAAACATTGACCGTGCAAAACCCAACTTGAACTTTTCTCACACATCATCATGAAGGCCATATGCCAAGGCAATCAGTTGTGGGCTGTATTTCTTGACATTCAAAAAGAATCTGACAGTAATACACCACAGTTTGTTAATTAACCATCATTATATGGGATATAGAACAAAATTTGGGACTGAATTGAGGATTTCTTAAAGGAGGATGCAACAGGTTTTTTTGCATGGACAGTCATCGGCAGAAACAGAAGTAAATTTAGGCATGCACCACAAGACTGTATTGGGACCCTTGCTGTTCATGTCACATATTGACAACCTTGCAGATAACATTAATAGTAACCCCAGACCTTTCACTGATTGTGTAGTGGTTATTTATAACAAAATACTGTCTGAAAAAAGGCCTTACAAATATTCAGCATTGATAAGATTTGTCAGTGGTGCAAAGATTGGCAACCTGTTTTAAAATGAAATTGAATGATCACACAGGCTCAGCCATACATAAAGCAAATAGCATAATATGGTTTATTGGTAGAATAGTATGGAAATGCAATCAGTCTACAAAGAAGATTGTTTACAAATAATTTGTGTGACACATCCTAGTATTTTGCTCAACTGATGGGACACATACCAAAAAGGACTAACAGGGGATATTGAACATATACACAGAAGGGCAACATGAATGGTTGCAGGTTCATTTGATCTGTGGGAGAGTGTCACAGAGATGTTCAAGTAAGTGAACTGGCAGACTCTTCATGACAGATGCAAACTATCCCATGAAAGCCTAGTCACAAAGTGTCAAGAACCATTTTTAAGTGATGACTCTTCAAATATACTACTGCTCCCTCAGGAATCGCAAAACATGCTAATACTATTTATAATTGAATGGAACAGGAACAAGCTGTACTAATTGTTATGATAGGAAGTACTTTATGCCAAGTACTTCATAGTCATCTGCTGGATATGGATGTAAATGTAGATTTGAGGGAACAAAATCCCACGTTGATAAAGTGGGAAAATGGGGATAAAGTGGGAAAATGGGGTGGCCATTTAACATTACCACATTAAGAAACACGGCACTCTGGAGACATTCAGCATAAGGTCCCATGGGTGTTCTGGCCGTGTAAGCAATTGTTCCATCCTGTTGGAACCACACCTACAAATGGATCATCATGTGGCTCACTTATAGCACTACAAATTGTTGCAACACAGCGAACTGATAAGACAGAGCATCGCCTGCTCCATTCTTAAAACAATAGTGTAAAAAATATTTTGCTCAGACATGCCACACCACACAGTAACTTTGGCATTATGAAGTGATGACGCTTGAAATTGTTAAGGGTATATAGGGGCAATACTTTAAGGTTGATTGTCTGCGTAGCGCAAAAATGAAAAGTGGTCTCCTCACATATCATGAAATTTTTTGAGAGAATCAGCTTAGGCGTTTGTTATCTTTAGAAGCTACGTACATAAAATGCAATGTACCTCCAGATCTCCAGGCAAAACCTGTTGAGTCACTTGCAACTTATCTTTTGTGGGCTCCATTTAGTATCCACACACAACATCTATCCTCCAGTCTTGCTGGAAGAGATAGTTAAAGACCTCACCAACAAAGTGATCTTGCTGGAGTTACCTTGATAGTAGCTCTCACTGCTGCAAAGTTATCTGGACTGTGAACTATACGAGGACTACCAGGAAAACTGATGTTTTAAGCAGAAGCTGTTTACCTGAACTGCTAGGCTCAACTTATAAGTGCCTTCTACTACAAAATTGGTCCCATCCACCTGATGTCAGAGTGTCCACAAAACAAATTCTGTATTATTATGAAACTATTATCACATTTGAAAGATGTTTCAATTGCAAAAGCATGATGTGCATTCATCCAATGCTTCAAATGCATTGGTTACAGGTGGGTCGCAAACCAACACAACTGCCAAGGTGGATAAAATCTGCTTTCAATAACAGTGCTTAAATATTAGCAGTCTACAAAGCTGTGACTACTGCTGGAATAACACGGTCTTTCAAATAATGTACACTGACATGAAGTTCAAATTCTTTATGTTTAAATATAATGTTCAAAATGGGTTAATGTTTCTATCACACATTGTACAACATTCTAGAACAATGTTTCTTGACCTTTCTCAGATCCATTACCCCTGAACAAGACTGCATGTCAACTAATATCCTAACAAAGCTTAGTACACAACTAACTGCTAGATCAAAGGAAAAAAATTAACACCACTAATTCTGAAGCTATGAAATACAACTAAAATTTAGTTAATGTTCAAACAAATATAGCTCCTACGCTTTTGCAGCTTTTTTAATGAGCAAGGAAATGGTGACCACTTGGGACATTTGGTAATGTCCATTTCTCCTTTTTCTGTATTATCAGTTTGATCTCAGCCAACGTACATCACTCGAAAATCTACTAACACATATCTTAGTTGTGGCATATAGAATCCATATACTTGAAGGTTTAATAGATTTTCACCAAAAACCTTTCACGAAACTTGTTACCACTTGTCAATCTATTTTTGGTATGTTGTCCTTGCAGAGACCAAGGAATTGGATTTTGACTTGAATTTCACATTCTCGATCATAAACGCTTTGTGCTTTTACCCCTTACAAAATTTCATAATATATTCAAGGGGGTATTTAACACCAGACTGGTAACCATTGTACTATAACATTTAATTTAATAATCCAACAATCAACATTTTGTAATGATGTGTCTTTCTTTAGAAAGACTGTATCTTCTCAAAGTAAGTTAATAACACTTCATAAAGTCGCTAAGTTTCTGTGTTGAGTTTCACTGAATGGCAAACACAGACACAACATGTTCTATCCAAGTCTTACATCAATTGCCCAGTGTAATATGCTGTATCAGCATTGGTAAATGCAAGTACACAACATTTATAAAAGCAGACAATTTCTGACATGGAGCTTGAGCATACACTACATCTAATAAGCAGGGAAATCAAACACTTTAAAATACTGGAGTGATGAAAATTTCATAGAAACAAAGTTCTGCTGGCTTCTGCATAAGAATACTCTCTGAAATACTTGTGCACCCAAGATTTATTTGCCAATTTTTATCCTATTAGGTCCTACGGTATCTCATCCAGGGTTAGCCAAAGGATATTTTTAACCTTTAAAATGCCACCAGAGTGATCTGACACGTTAGCTCATTAATTTAGTATTGGCTATTGTCACAGGGTGTAAGAGTAGCAATATTGACACACCACTACAACATATATTTCCTAACAGGATCAGATTTTAATAATGAAAGCTAATTCAAAACAAAGTGCTACATATGATATGGAAAGGTGATTGAGTGAGTTGAACTGAACTTTGATTAACTAATGTACAGTATTCTCTTGAGTCAATTTTGAATTAAAAAAAGCCTTAAAAATTCAAAATGTAAGCAATGAATTTATAACAATTCTAATCTATTTTTTAGTCTCAGTAGCACATTTTTTGATACAGGACATGTTTTGATCCTCTCTGAATCATTTTCAGATCTATTTATTTGCACCAGAAACATGTCAGATCTATGTCAGAACATTATATCGGAGTACTGTACACCAAAATGAGGTTCTGATCAATGACAAATGAGAATTGTTTTACAGTTGTTCTCTTGTGATAAATATGTTGGCTATAGTGTGCACAATAAACCTAAGATTTTTAAATTTTAGGCTGAGGCTTTCACATGCAGCTTTCTGGGAGGACCCGTAGGAGAGGTGGGACGGGTGGTGGGAAAGACAACGCACAATGTTCAAAACAACTGCTAAAACTGTTTATTTAACTATGCAATTAACACTTAATAATAATAAAAGGTACCAGCAGTAAGGATAACAATATTTTTACCTTGGGCGGTCTTCCTTCTCCAAAGGAACACCAAAATTCGCTATGACCTGGACAATGTCACCCAATGTACCTGCATTCATTTCCCTCCTAAGCATGGCATAAGCAGGAAAACAACGGGACCAAACTGCTTCCATTAAAAATAGCTTCTTCTCTCTTGCCAATGCAATGAGTTCTTTTGTTTGCTTAGAGTTAATAGTGAGTGGCTTTTCACAAAGTATAGGTTTTCCATTCTCCAACATCAATTTTCCAACATGGTAATGTTGTGGATGTATTGCTCCAATGTACACAACATCTAAAAAAAAAAAAATGACAGAACAATTTGATGCATTTAACTATACAAAATGAGTCTGATGGGTTGTCGAATATTTCTGCAAAACATCTTAAAATACACAAACTACCTCAGCAGTGGGTCAGATCTGAAACCAACTGCTGAATCTCTCTCAAATGTAGAATGGTGCACATCCTATAAACAATTCACCTTAAGCTACTATCTTTAGGAGAGATAGGAGGGAAAAACTGAACTATGAAATTAAGAAATTATAAATGGAAACCCGGCTTAAGCTCAAGAAGATTCAGGTCATTGAAATCAACAAATTCCGGAAGACAAAAAATTACTGCCTTGTGTTCAGATATCCTTTCTTAGTTTTTGTGCCGGATGAGCACCTCACACTTTTGTTGAGCACATAAACACATAAGACAATACCTGTGTAACAAGTTCAGTACATCTACACAAGATGTTGGTTGTCGCAATGTGGTATCTCCCAGTACCTACTACAACCTACATCCTTCTGAATCTGTTTAGTGTATTCATCTCTTGGTCTCCCTCTACAATTTTTACCCTCCACACTGCCCTCCAATACTAAATTGGTGATCCCTTGATGCCTCAGAACATGTACTACCAACCGATCCCTCCTTCTAGTCAGGTTGTGCCACAAATTTCTCTTCCCCCCAATTCTATTCAGTACTTCCTCATTAGATACGTGATCTACCCATCTAATTTTCAGCATTCTTCTGTAGCACCATATATGGAAAGCTTCTATTCTCTTCTTGTCTAAACTATTTATGGTCCACATTTCACTTCCATACATGGCTACACTCTGTACAAATACTTTCAGAAATCACTTCCTGATACTTAAATCTATACTCGATGTTAACAAATTTCTCTTTTTCAGAAACGCATTCCTTGCCATAGCCAGTCTACATTTTGTATCCTCTCTGCTCTGACCATCATCAATTAGTTTGCTCCCCAAACAACAAAATTCATTTACTACTTTAAGTGTCTCATTTCCTAATCTAATTCCCCCAGCATCACCTGATTTAATTCGACTACATTCCAGTCTCCTCTCTTGCTTTTCCTCCTTTCAAGACACTGTCCTTTCCATTAAACTGCTCTTCCAGGTCCTTTGCTGTGTCTAACAGAATTACAATGTCATCTGCAAACCTCAAAGTTTTTATGTCTTCTCCATGGATTTTAATTCATACTCTGAATTATCTTTTGTTTCCTTTACTGCTTGCTCAATATACAGACTGAACAATGTTGGATAGGCTACAACCCTGTCTCACTCCCTTCCCAAGCACTGCTTCCCTTTCATACCCTTCGACTCATAACTGCCATCTGCTTTCTGTACAAATTGTAAACAGCCTTTTGCTCCCTGTATTTTACCCCTGCCACTTTCAGAATTTGAAAGAGAGTATTCCAGTCAACAGTGTCAAAAACTTTCTCTACGTCTACAAATGCAAGAAACCTGGGTTTACCTTTCCTCAATCTATCTTAGAGGATAAGTTGTAGGGCCAGTATTGCCTCGTGTGATCCAACATTTCTATGGAATCCACACTGATCTTCCCCAAGATTGGCTTCTACCAGTTTTTCCATCCGTCTGTAAAGAATTCGTGTCAGTATTTTGCAGCCGTGACTTATTAAACTGATAGTTTGGCAATTTTCACACCTGTCAACACCTGCTTTCTTTGGGATTGGAATTATTTTATTCTTCTTGAAGTCTGAGAGTATTTCGCCTGTCTCTTACATCTTGCTCACCAGATGATAGAGTTTTGTCAGGGCTGGTTCTCCCAAGGCTATCAGTAGTTTTAATGGAATGTTGTCTACTCCCAGGACCTTGTTTCAACTTAAGAATTTCAGTGCTCTGTCAGACTCTTCACACAGTATCATATCTCCCACTTCATATTCATCTACGTCCTCTTCAATTTCCGTAATATTGTCCTCAAGTACATCGCTCTTTGATAGACCCTCTGTATACTCCTTCCACCTTTCTGCTTTTCCTTCTTTGCTTAGGACTGGTTTTCCATCTGAGCTCTTGCTACTCATACATTCTTCTTCTACCGTATTTCTTTCCCCTGTATTTGCTGAAACTTTCTACAACCTCCTTTACCCACATCCCATCTCCTTAAATTCCTACCTTTTTGCAGTTCCTACAGTTTTAATCTACAGTTCGTAACCAACAGATTGTGGTCAGAGTCCACATCTGCCCCTGGAAATATCTTTCAATTTAAAACATGGTTCCTAAATCTCTGCCTTACCATTATATAATCTATCTCAAATCTTCCAGTGTCTCCAGACCTCTTCCATGTATACAACCTTCTTCCATGAATCTTGAACCAAGTGTTAGCTATGATTAAGTTATGCTCTGTGCAAAATTCTACAAGGCGGCTCCCTCTTTCATTCCTTACCCTCGGTCCATATTCACCTACTACTTCTCTTCCTTTTCCTACTGTTGAATTCCAGTCCCCCCATGACTATTAAATTTTCATCTCCCTTCACTATCTGAAATTTTTTTTTTTTAATCTCATCATACATTTCGTCAATCTCTTTGTCATGTTGTTGTTGTTGTTGTGGTCTTCAGTCCTGAGACTGGTTTGATGCAGCTCTCCATGCTACTCTATCCTGTGCAAGCTTCTTCATCTCCCAGTACCTACTGCAACCTACATCCTTCTGAATCTGCTTAGTGTATTGATCTCTTGGTCTCCCTCTACGATTTTTACCCTCCACGCTGCCCTCCAATGCTAAATTTGTGATCCCTTGATGCCTCAAAACATGTCCTACCAACCGATCCCTTCTTCTAGTCAAGTTGTGCCACAAACTTCTCTTCTCCCCAATCCTATTCAATAGCTCCTCTTTGTCATCTGCGGAGCTAATTGGCATATAAACTTGAACTTGTGTCTATCTTGGCTACAATACTGCGTTCACTATGTTGTTCATAGTAGCTTACCCACAATCCTATTTTTTTTTATTAATCATTAAACCTACTCATGCATTACCCCTATTTGATTTTGTATTTATAAACCTGTATTCACCTAACCAGAAGTCTTGTTCCTCCTGCCACCCAACATCACTAATTCCCACTATAACTAACTTTAACCTAGCCATTTCCCTTTCTAAATTTTCTAACCGACCTGCCTGATTAAGGTATCTGACATTCCACACTCCGATCTGTAGAACACCAGTTTTCTATCTCCTGAGTGGTCCCTGCCCAGAGATCCGAGGACGCAGTCATCACTTAACCAAACGGTAAAGCTGCATGCCCTCGGGAAAAATTACAGCTGTAGTTTACCCTTGCTTTCAGCAACGTACACTATAGATTTACAGGAAATGTTGATAATTTTGTTAGGTACGGTACTTAATGTGCGTTTTGTTTTGTATTATACTATACAAAACATTTTAAATGGAAAAGTGTACATAAATTTCACCTGAAAAACTCTTTCCTTGATTATAAACTTACTTTATAACTTATATACTTAAGATAGTGATGTGAAACTGATACCATCTGCTTAAAAACCAATGTTTATTTTTCCCAAATGTCATTTTAAGTTTCTGCAGTATAGTGTAGTGCTCAGAAAACTAGAAAGGTTTTCCAATGACAAAAGCTGCTTTCTCTCTCCTCTGTTAGGGTGAGACCAGGTTACTACAACCAATGTAACAGATTTCAGGCACCATAAGAAAAAAAGAACAGAATGTTGAGGTATGATAATTAAAAGTGATACAACATGCTCCCTACCTTTGAGATGTGTGCATGGAAATAGTACTGCGACATAGTTGAAACTGATACCATCATGGCACATCCCTCTTCCATTTGTGTCTCAATCTGCCTTAGTTTACTACTGAGTATTTTTCATTTAGTCCCACCAATATCATGGTTAGTATAAGCACTTAGCATTGCATTAATCTTAAATTTCTTAAGAAATTAATAAAAGATTTGCAACTGTTAAAAAAGGTGACTAACAATAATACAATAAATATAAACTTATGGCACAAAGTCTGGTACCACGTGCCATGGAATTTGAATCCCCGCCAGACATCATGGACGTCGAAGACCCCTAGAGGTCCCTGCACCATCGTGCCGTAAGCTGTGGCGGCGTGTGCCTCTTTGCCCGCATTTAGTGTGAGGGCGCCACAGTGGAACACATGGTTCCACCGGCCAATAGTGGTGCCCCCGATAGAGTACATAAGTGCCTGTCTCTCGCTCAGCCAGCCAGTGTAACCTTGCGTACGTCTCTGGACACATCGCCTCACCTTAGACCGCTTATTTACTTTCTTGTTGTGTGTACGAGTGGACGTGGTTGTTAGGTTTTCTTGTGACTCAGTTGTTTCGATCTTTTCGATGTTTGTTCTGTCCTTCTTTGGTCATATCCCTCCTCTTCCGTTGTGTTGTTGTTCGCGGGCCACTCCGCTGGTCCCACAGTGCTTTCCGTTACTTCAACCCCGCGACTGCTCCAGTCACCATTACAACACAAAGTGTTTCCTTAACATTAGAAAGAAGTCAGTGACCAAGTCCCAAGCAACCAGTAACTCTAAGAAGTGATACACACTCTGGAAACTGAGACTTCTTGGCAGATTAAAACTGTGTGCTGGATCGAGACTTCAATTTGGGGCCTTTGCATTTCGCAGTAGACTGGTACAGGACTTGCCTGCAAAATGCAAAGGTCCCAAGTTCCAAGTCTCGATCCAGCACACAGTTATAATCTGCCAGCAAGTTTCAGATGGCACACACACTGCTGCAATGTAAAAATTTCATTCTGAAAACCCTGAAAACTAATGATATTGCGAAGAAACTCTGTCTCTGAGCAACTGAATGACTGGAACTATGGCAAACATTGAATAAAGATAGTAAGAAGTTTAACATGCCAATTTCCTCATGATAAATTTGTTGCAAAAAGAACGAAACAGAAGTTTCACCATGGGTTTGTAAAGAAAGAAGCAATTGTGGAGTTGAGTACATTTGCTAGCAAGCAGAGTTTTCAATTACACAAAGGATTTACTACTGCCATTCAATAAACACTGCTCCACAATTTTTGTCTCAGTTCATGCTTGTCCTTAGGCATTAGAGTTTGATGACAATATAAAAAAAATATTCCTTTTTACATGTACTATTTTTCTACGTATTCCCATCATGTTTTTGTGGCCTTACATCAGCATTGCTTGAGAGCATGTAATTCCTTGTCAGTATACTTTCTTTTCTTGTGCTTGCATCTATGTTTTCACTGCATGAAATACACTCTCATCATCTTTGAAGTGTATTCTACATAGAGAATCCTTCAGAGCACAAACAGTTTGAATGTTCTTGTTGCCAGGTCTAGGCCACAGGTTGGATGAGGCAATGATGTTCAACCCAATTCTGCAGTGTGTTTCCTGGTTCTGAGGCTTCCGTGTGGGCATACATGGTTGTGTTGAGGCACGATTTTGTTTAGATTCTTGTCACACTCAACACTTCAGAAATGGTTCTTGAATTTGTTCTGTCTTCATACATGCCTCTGAATTAATGGTTGACCCCTTTGGCAACACATCCACCAGAATGACCTCAGCACTATCCCAAAACACTGTCACCATGACTGCCAGCAGAGGGAGGTGCCTTAAAATGGTGCCACTCTGTTTTATGGATGCTGAACAGGCAGGTTTTCAGCACTCTTACACTCATTAAAGCAAACGAATGCAAATAGAACCTTTAAAATTCTTGCATACCAATGAACTAAAATTGACCACACAATCAACCCATCTCAAATACACTTGCACAATTCACAAAAGTGTAAAACTCAAACCACATTCATTTGAACATTACTTAAAATAGATGGTAGATCCATTGGTAAATCTGCCGCGGCTCGCTGGTCAGAACATAAAACACTGTCCAATAAAATGTTATGAAAGGAAAGTTGCTACTCACCATATAGCGGAGATGGTGAGTCACAGACAGGCACAACAAAAATTACATTACATTCTCTGATAGGGTTTCGAGTTCCCCTCATCGTGCCCCGAAATGAGAAATGTCCTACCCACTATGCCCCCCCCCCCCCCCCCCCAAAAAAAGCGCTATTCCACCGTCCACCGAACCTACACAATATATTTGTCCATCCCTACACAAACCCTGCTCCCAACCCCTACCTCATGGCTCATATCCCTGTATAACAGACCTAGATGCAAGACCTGTCCAATACATCCTGCAACCATCACCTACTCCAGTCCAGTCACAAACATCCCCTATCCCATCAAAGGCAGGGCTACCTGTGAAACCAGTCATATGATCTACAAGGTAAATTGCAACCACTGTGCTGCATTCTATGTGGGTATGACAACCAACAAGCTGTCTGTCTGCATGACTGGCCACCGACAAACTGTGGCCAAGAAACAAGTGGACCACCCTGTTGCACAGCACGCCACCCAACACGACATCCTTCTTTTCAATGACTGCTTCACAGCCCGTGCCATATGGATCCTTCCCATCAACACCAGCTTTTCCGAATTGTGCAGGTGGGAACTTTCCCTGCAATATATCCTACATTCCTGTAACCCTCCTGGCCTCAACCTTTGTTAGTCATTGTCCTCACCCATTCAGCCCCTTTCCTGTTCCCATTCCAGCACTACACAGCCCTCATTCCACCATCACACCCAGTCTTTTTACTTCTCTCTGTTTCCACTACTCACTACCCCCCTCCCCCCCTCTCCTTCCATCTAACCACCCAACTGCACATATCTGCCCTACCCTGTCTCCATCTCATCCCTGTGTGCTTCCCACCAGCAAGTGTCCCCCGCCCTACCCTAGTGTGTGTGTGTGTGTGTGTGTGTGTGTGTGTGTGTGTGTGTGTGTGTGTGTGGGGGGGGGGGGGGGGGGGGAGGGGATCTATTTTTGACAAAGGCCTTTGTGACAGTCTTTTTGTTGTGCCTGTCTGCAACTCCGCATCTCTGCTATATGATGAGTAGCTACTTTCCTTTCATAATATTGTTACATTCCATCCTGGACTTTCCACTGTTTGATTTTTGTACAATAAAATGGGACACACAGGGATCTATTTGCCATAAGCACCAAACATTGGACAGTCCTCTCGTTGGAGCAAGAAGCCATGCATCATGGGGCTGTGGCCTATGCAAAGACAAGGAAGGAGAACCTTGTCTCATTGATGTGGCTGAAAGGATGTACACCATGGTCACACTGTGGGCTGTATTAGTCAGAGCTTATTGTTACTCAAGCCACTCAATTTCCCACTGATGCAAGACACTGGATCTCAACAGTGAAGCTATAGCATGCAGAGGAATGGCACACTGAAATAGCTGAGGATCACGACATGCCTCCTTGGATGCTAGATCCACCTTTTTGTACCCATGTGCCCTGGTACCCAGCAGAAAGACATCATCTTCCCCAATCATTGTAGTTGGAGGAGGGCATCCTGTATGTTCTGGACTACTTTATCTGCTGTGTACAAACACTGTAGAGAGTGAGGGGCACTCAGAGTCTCTGAACAGATAAGAAATTTAGCACTGGAAGAACATCTCATCTGCTCCAGTGCCCGCAAGATCACATATAATTCTGCATGGAAGACAGCAAGGCTTGAGTCATATGGACCTTAAGGACACAATCCCAGAAAACAACAGAGCAATGAATGAACACCTGTAAGGACAGCTATACAGTTGTGGTGCTCATATAAATTGTCAGAAAATATTGCATTAAAAACAGAAGCAGGAGTGCACAGTAGCAGATGGTTAAAACCCTGGAATTTAGGCTGGACTTGCTCTACTCCAAGTGACTCCAGCACATGAATCCCAAACGGCCTTGTTGCTCGCGCACAATGGGTGAATAGGTGCAACAGAGGGGTATACCGATGCCTCTTCTTTAGTCTTTTTCTTCTTCTTGTTTATCCTGGCTTCTTGAGATGCCTTGTGAAGAGATACGATACAACAAGTTCCGTAGTGGTATCGGACAATCATGAAGTTACACAACAGTTCATAATTTAACTTTTGAAACTGCCAGTTTATTGGCATTTATGGAAAGAAAAACACACTCATGCTTTCATGCGGTCAGTAAACTTCCTGTAACATTTTGTGTGTGTAATGGGCCGTACTTCGTTGCAAATCATTCTAATGAATTAATTAAGCTGCTTTACAGTGTTGTTAGGCAATGTAATCAACATGGTGATGTGTGTTTCAATTAAAACTGGACAACGATATTTTGAATAAACTTTCAGTTCACTTTTTGGTCAAACATCAGCACTTTTCTCAAAATTAATTTCTAACTTCATGTATTAAGTCAAAACACATTTGCAACTATTACACACGATTTATTGGACAGCTCGATCAGCACTGGCGTGTACTGTATTCCAAACTGAGCGCACAGGTTTCACTTTTCCCTAACGGGCTAAATGACTCTTTTGTGATAATGTGATGTGTCTATCTCATGTAAAGTTTAAATGAAACTGGATTCAGGTCAAGCTCACAAAATAAAATTCACCACATAGGTCAGCGAAATGTACACGCGCACTTTTAGCACCCGAAGTGATAACTCCTCTCAGAGTAAAAGCCACATATAAATTCACACTTTTTTTTATGCATACAAAATTCAAAATACCTTTATATTAAACAAATAAATTATGGTATTTAATTACTAACTAAACATTTCTGATTCTGAATAAACTTCAAGAACTTTAGTTTCATAATCAATAAAATTTTATCGCCTGAGAGAAATTATTAGTTTGCTAAGACGGATCCAGATTACAGTCAAGTTGTGTCTGGATGATGTCACAAATCGACACTTGTTTGGAATGAACGAAATACCTGTATTGAAAAATACTGTCTGTTGAGTAATTTACTGACTTTCATAACAAATTTGGTACCCCTCGCATCGCTACACTGCCCCCCCAATCTGTAATGTCACAATAAGATCGAAGACGTTACAGGATTCACTGAAGCGTGCTAGGGTTGTGTACTGTGCTGTTATAGCTTAGTTCAGCCACCCCAGGATTCATACCACACTTTGTAACACACACTTTACATTAAATTTTACACCAATAATTGTAAATGGGGGCCTGGGGGCCTAACAGAAATTGCCCATTTAAATGAATCTCCAAAAGTCAATGAATTTGTTTGAATTTCACTTTCTGACATGATGCACTTCACACTGGCTACACAACACTTTACTATTTGGTGAGAATCCCTTTCAACTGGCTGCACAAGGCGGGGATTGCAGCCAGTTCTGATGGAAAATGGATAGAACTGCGACCTCCACCGAGCCGTATATGAAGCTATAGACAGCTAGGTTGTCTTCTTCTTTCTTGCTTTTCAAACGAGACGCATACAGTGTTGGGTCGAATGACGTATCAGCTGGTAACATCATCTCTGCTTCTCCACCATGTGCCTTCCGATTCTCTCTGGAGCAAGTGTGTCTTTGCCTGATATTGTTTTGTCAACAGAAAAACTAAGTGAATGCGCAATTCTTCCAGTTATTCAGCGAATGTGTTCCATAATTTGTTTAATAAAGATTATTTCCTTGAAATGTGGATTACAGCATTTGTTGTTTGTTTCACAGCTTGAAGTTGCTTACTGCAGGTTAGGAATCTTCTCATCGATGTGTGTATCATATCTACACTTTTTAAGCGCCCATACCACAGCTAGTACCTCTAATTCTGTGGTACATATGCCCTTTCACCTTTAGAGAGCATTCTACTTGCAAATCCTGTAATCTTAATGGTATTCATATCTTGCGGATCATCCATTTGGAAAAGTGTAGTGCCTAGGCCTGTTTCAGAAGCATCAGTGGCAATGCAAAAATCGTGTTCAAGTTTCGGATGATGTAACAATGGGGTGTAGTCAGGGGTCCATTTCCACATGATGTTCTTTCGTAATAACTGTAATAAACATTCTTGTCTGATTAATTGATTACGCAAAAATTGGTTAAAAAAATGAGGCTAATCCCATGAAAGATTTTAATTCTTTTTTATTTTTAGGATAGGGACACTCTGTGATAGCACTCATTTTCTTAGGATTTGGCATAAAGCAGTCCAGTATAATTATATGTAATAGGAACTTCAGTTGACTTCTGGAAAATGATTTCATTAAATTTACTGTTACTCCATACTCAACAAATTTCGCAAATACTTTTTCAAGCAGATCAAGATGCTCCTACCACGTCTCGGTAGTGATCAATAAGTCTTCCACATACAAGGTAACTATCGAACAAATCTCGTCCAAGTACAGTGTCTAGCACCGATATAAATACACCTCCACTAATGTTTAGTCCAAATGGCATAACAGTGAATTGGAGACTTCTGCCCATAAAAGTAAAAGCAATATACTTTCAAGATTCAATAGAGATTTTTGTTTGCCAGAATGAACTTCTCATATCAAGGGATGTCAGGAAGCGGGTACCACAGAATTTCTGAATTAACTCATCCAAATTCTCAGGTCTCGTCTGTACCGGTATAATAATTTTGTTTATTTCTCTGGCATCTGGAACTAATCTGATGATGTCATTCGCTTTGGGGATTGCCAAGAAAGGGCTACAATATTCAGAATGAGAGGGCTCTATAGTTCCCCACCCTAACATTTTGTTAATTTCTTTCTTGACTGCCTCTCTCTTTGACCAAGGAACAGGATAGGAAGTGCGACAAAAAGATTGGTGTGGATACGTCTTAATGCAGTATTGAAAACATTTGATTATTCCAGAACGTTTGCTAAATACGGGCAGATAATTACTTAACAAGCAACAAAAATCTTCTCGTTGACTTGCAGATAGGTATTCAGATTTGGAGATTTTCTCCTCGAGTGTAACTTGACTTATTTCTTCTCCAGTATATTCAATATAGAAAATATCACCAACTAAATAACAGTCAATACCAATATAGCTAACCATTAACTTCATGCAATACTGATCCAGGACTATTTTGCCCTTTATCATAGAGACTGTCAAAATGTCACCTTCAGAGTCCAAGGTACATGTTCCTTCTTTTAAATTGATGACTGCTCCAGCATTACACAAAAAATCTAGACCCTAAACACATGGTACGGTCATTCTTGGAACAATTAAAAAGGTACTTTCTATTAAGTCCCCCCACATTATAATGTTGACTCATGCCTGCTTTGAGACCTTTTGCGCTTTCACACTAAATGCTTCAGGTACAGTACATCCAGTAACAGGAAATGTAAGCACTTTTACTCCTCGACTTATTTGTTTAAAACAACCTTGCGTCATTACGCTAATAGTTGCTCCAGTATCAATCAAAATTTCAACATCAATACCATTTATTACTGCTTGAACTACTGCCTGCATTATTCATCCACACTTATTTGAAATGTAAGCTGTTTCATCAATCAGTTCCTCCCTTAGATCCAAATCATCATTATACCTCAGTACATTCACTTTAAAATAATGCCTTCCCTTCTCATCCTCTCCAGTCATCCTAGGAAGGCTTTCGGTGACAGGTTCTAGTTTAATCTTTCGGTAGATGTCATATTCAGTGGTTCATGTACTTCAACAATACATACAGTGTGGTCGGAATTTGGTAGTTGTTCCCTTCGCGACTTCATTGGTCCGTTACCAGGTGGTATCGGTCCTTGTGGTTGTTGTGCTTGTTGAGTTATATTTGCATCTACGCATCAAACTTCAGGTGTTGATGGGTCTTTCCAAGACTGTATACTACCAGGATTGTCTTCTGGGTATATATCACGTCTGCGTGAATTACCATACTGACTATCCGAATCATTCTGCCTGCATTTGTGATTTGGTTTTCCCGCATTAATCTGATTCACCTAATTATTATTATTTCCATAGGTTTCTTTAGTATAACAGGTGTTACGTTTATATTGATTATTATTATTATTATTATTATTATTATTGACTTTACTATAGCCATAAGATGTCACTTGTCCTCCTGCGTGTAGTATAGGTTTAGTATTTCTATCTCTGTTGTCATTATTGTCATTATTATTATTATTATTATTATTATTATTATTATTATTATTATTATTCATTCTTTCTTTACTTTCTCAGACGTTAAGTCTGGTTAAAAATGGGAAGTGACGCGGACCTTGATCAAGCGTCACTTCCTTTTAACTGTATGGTATGTGTTATATTGCATTTAGGAACTTTCGGGTAATTGAACATGTATCAATAATTACAGATTTCTGTAGTTGTATATATAGGTTTGGATGTAGCTGTATTGCAGTGATGAACTGGTGGATATTGTGTGGTATGACTCCTGTAGTTGATAGTATAATTGGTATAATGTCAACTTTATCCTGATGCCACATGTCCTTGACTTCCTCAGCCAGTTGGATGTATTTTTCAATTTTTTCTCCTGTTTTCTTTTGTATATTTGTTGTATTGGGTATGGATATTTCGATTAGTTGTGTTAATTTCTTCTTTTTATTGGTGAGTATGATGTAAGGTTTGTTATGTGGTGTTGTTTTATCTGTTATAATGGTTCTGTTCCAGTATAATTTGTATTCATCATTCTCCAGTACATTTTGTGGTGCATACTTGTATGTGGGAACATGTTGTTTTATAAGTTTATGTTGTAAGGCAAGCTGTTGATGTATTATTTTTGCTACATTGTCATGTCTTCTGGGGTATTCTGTATTTGCTAGTATTGTACATCCACTTGTGATGTGATCTACTGTTTCTATTTGTTGTTTGCAAAGTCTGCATTTATCTGTTGTGGTATTGGGATCTTTAATAATAAGCTTGCTGTAATATCTGGCGTTTATTGTTTGATCCTGTATTGCAATCATGAATCCTTCCGTCTCACTGTATATATTGCCTTTTCTTAGCCATGTGTTGGATGCGTCTTGATCGATGTGTGGCTGTGTTAGATGATACGGGTGCTTGCCATGTAGTGTTTTCTTTTTCCAATTTACTTTCTTCGTGTCTGTTGATGTTATGTGATCTAAAGGGTTGTAGAAGTGGTTATGAAATTGCAGTGGTGTAGTCGATGTATTTATATGAGTGATTGCTTTGTGTATTTTGCTAGTTTCTGCTCGTTCTATAAAGAATTTTCTTAAATTGTCTACCTGTCCATTATGTAGGTTTTTTATGTCGATAGATCCTTCCTTTCTGCTTAATGTGAATCTTTCAGTTGCTGAATGTATGTGATGTATTCTATATTTGTGGCATAGTGATCGTGTAAGTGTATTGAGTGCTTCTAGGTCTATGTTACTCCATTTCACTACTCCAAATGAGTAGGTCAATATTGGTATAGCATAAGTATTTATAGCTTTTGTCTTGTTTCTTGCTGTCAATTCTGTTTTCAGTATTTTTGTTAGTCTTTGTCTATATTTTTCTTTTAGTTCTTCTTTAATATTTGTATTATCTATTCCTATTTTTTGTCTGTATCCTAGATATTTATAGGCATCTGTTTTTTCCATCGCTTCTATGCAGTCACTGTGGTTATCCAATATGTAATCTTCTTGTTTAGTGTGTTTTCCCTTGACTATGCTATTTTTCTTACATTTGTCTGTTCCAAAAGCCATATTTATATCATTGCTGAATACTTCTGTTATCTTTAGTAATTGGTTGAGTTGTTGATTTGTTGCTGCCAGTAGTTTTAGATCATCCATGTATAGCAGATGTGTGATTTTGTGTGGGTATGTTCCAGTAATATTGTATCCATAATTTGTATTATTTAGCATGTTGGATAGTGGGTTCAGAGCAGGGCAGTACCAGAAAGGACTTAATGAGTCTCCTTGGTATATTCCACGCTTAATCTGTATTGGCTGTGATGTGATATTATTTGAATTTGTTTGGATATTAATTGTGGTTTTCCAATTTTTCATTACTATGTTTAGGAACTGTATCAATTTAGGATCTACTTTGTATATTTCCAATATTTGTAGTAACCATGAGTAGGGTACCCTATCAAAAGCTTTTTGGTAATCAATGTATGCATAGTGTAGCGACCTTTGTTTAGTTTTAGCTTGATATGTCACCTCTGCATCTATTATCAGTTGCACTTTACATCCTCGTGCTCCTTTGCAACAGCCTTTTTGTTCTTCATTTATAATTTTGTTCTGTGTTGTATGTGTCATTAATTTCTGTGTAATGACTGAAGTTAATATTTTGTAGATTGTTGGTAGGCATGTTATGGGGCGATATTTAGCTGGGTTTGCTGTGTCTGCTTGATCTTTAGGTTTCAGATAAGTTATTGCATGTGTAAGTGTATCAGGGAATGTGTATGGGTCTGCAATGTAACTGTTAAATAATTTATATCTAAAAAGAAAGATGATGAAACTTACCAGACAAAAGCGCTGGCAGGTCGATAGACACACAAACAAACACAAACATACACACAAAATTCTAGCTTTCGCAACCAATGGTTGCCTCGTCAGGAAAGAGGGAAGGAGAAGGAAAGACAAAAGGATATGGGTTTTAAGGGAGAGGGTAAGGAGTCATTCCAATCCCGGGAGCGGAAAGACTTACCTTAGGGGGAAAAAAGGACAGGTATACACTCGCACACACACACATATCCATCCACACATACACAGACATAAATAATTTAGTTAGATGTGAATGTGTTGAGGTGAATTTCTTTAGCCAGAAATTTGCTACTTTATCTTTTCCACGGGCTTTCCAATTGTGAGTAGAATTGATTGCTTGGGTGACTTCATGTTGCAAAATTATCACTTCAGGCATTTGTGGTATCATCTTGTACGTATCTGTTTCTGCTTGTATCCACCGTGCATGCCTGTTATGTTGTACCGGGTTTGACCATATGTTGCTCCAGAAGTGTTCCATGTCTTCTATGTTTGGTAGATTGTCTATTATAATGTGTGTTTTATCTATTGTCTGGTAAAATTTCTTTTGGTTTGTGTTGAATTTGTGGTTTTGTTTCCTTCTATTTTCAATTTTTTTGTATCTTCTAAGTCGTTTGGCCAATGCTTGTAATTTCTGCTTCTTTTCATCTAATTGCTCTATCACTTCTTGTTGTGAGATTTTACCTAACCTTTTTCGTTTTTTTTCTGACATTTCATTTCTTATAAATTGTGTTAGCTGTCCGATGTCTTTTCTCAGTCTTTCTATTCTGATCTGTAGCCTGTGTTGCCATGCTGGTTTTGTGGGTTTCTTCTGTGTGTTGGTTGGTTCTGATCTCTGCCTAGTGTGTATATTTAGTGTAGTGAGTGCTCCTATATAAACCAGTAGTTTTAACTCTTCCATAGTTGTGTTTTCATTTATTTTGTTGTGTATGATTGTGTTGATAGTTTTTATTGTTGTTTCGACTTGTGGGTTATTTGGCGGTCTATGCAAGAATGGTCTAATGTCTGTATTTGTGTGCTTTGTATTCTATATATGTCAGCTGAAATTTTTCTTCTATATCTAACATGTGTGTCACTTCGTGTTCTATTTGTGCTTGTTCTGGTGCCTGTCTTAAGATTTCGTTTTCCTCTGACTGTTTAATTGATGCGTGTTGTTCTTGGTTTGTTTGCTCTGGGATGTTTGAGTCCATTACTGTATTTTTTTCTTCTTCTTCTTCTGATTGCACATTATTTTGTTCCAGTATTTGTTGTACTTGTTGTTTGATGTTTTCTAATTCTGACTGGGGTATCCTGTTATTTTTTATTATTACACGGATCTGATCAGCTAGTCGTTGTTCTGTTAAAAATTTTAATTCTGGGTATCTGGTAATAAATGTTGTGTATACTTGTGATCTGTATCCAGTTGTGTTGGTTCCTAGGTTTGTTGCTTTATTATTATTATTATTATTATTATTATTATTATTATTATTATTATTATTACGTTGTGAGGTAGACATTTGATTATTATTCCATACTTGGGCATCTTCTAGTATCATATTGACCGAATCGACCACGGACAGGAACTGTTCCATGTCATAGGGACATTTGTAAGTTTCTAACGTATATGAATAGGTTATCTTCCTTTAAATACGTATCACTTCTCTATGGGAAGTAGGATCACTCCAGTACCTCGTTTTATTAATGTACTTCTTGAAATACTGTCTTAATGGATCTTTATTTACCATAATAAAATTCCGGTTGATACACCACCTTTCGTAGCCTCTTGTGTTTGCTGCTCGACCAGTACTTCGCTAGGAAAAGTTGTTCAAACTCCGCACGTGTTTTACAATTCTCACTTGCTTCTGCAGCCCACAGTGCTGCTTCACCTTTGATCTTGGGACACGATAAATTAAAGTCTATTATCATGTTCACACCAACTGCGAGGAAAAATACGCTTAAAATTGTTGATGAAAATTTTTGGATGGATGTCATCTTTTTCAGTCGAAAAGGTAGGAAACTGTCTGCTTTTGAATATGCTTGTCTAAACCTTTAAAGACGACAAGTACCCCCTTTGGACAAAAGTGTCGTTTTCATTTCCATAACAGTCACAAAATTTATTGGGTGGATTCCCACAACAGTTACATTTTACTTCACTACAGGATTTATTATTCCTAAGCCTGTCTTCGAATAGTGGTCTTTAGTCAAAACATTTCGTGAAGATTTTTGTTCTAATTCTGACAATTTACAATTTGTTTCACTATGCCACTTAGGTTAACTGTTCAATTACTTTATCTTTAATAGCCTGAAACTTTTCCTTAACTACCTCAGCTTATTTCAACTCAAGAGTGGTATTGACTCTCTTCGATTTCCTTATTTTTAACTTCTCCACTCAGAAAGATTATCATCTAATTTTTTAGTTTGGTCCTTTAAATATGCATTAAGTCCAAACACATTTGCAACTATAATACACGATTTACTGGACAGCTCAATCACACACTGGTGTGTAACGTATTTCAAATCGAGTGCGCAGGTTTCACTTTTCTCTAATGGGCTTAACGACTCTTTTGTAATAATGTGATGTGTCTATCTCATGTAAAGTTTAAATGAAACTGAATTTACTCTCCATTCGGGTCAAGATCACAAAATAAAATTCACCACATAGGTCTGCGAAATGTACACGCGCACTTTTAGCACCCTAAGTGATAACTCGTCTCAGAGTAAAAGCCACACACAAATTCACACTTTTTTTATGCATACAAAATTCAAAATACCTTTACATTAAACAAATAAATTATGGCATTAATTCTGAATAAACTTCAAGAACTTGTATTTCATAATCAATAAAATTTTATCGCCTGAGAGAAATTATTAGTTTGCTAAAACAGATCCAGATTACAGTCAAGTTGTGTCTGGATGATGTCACAAATCGACACTTGTTTGGAATGAACGAAATACCTGTACTGAAAAATACTGTCTGTTGAGTAATTTACTGACTCTTATAACAAATTTGGCACACCTTGCATTGCTACAGGGAGACATGTAACAGTATGGTATACGGGTGACAAGTGGCAACTGATGGCTTGCTGTTGCAACACTGGAGAAGGAACAGAAAACCGCAACATTGTCCACAAATAAGAAGCACTTTACAGGACTCCTTACTGTGCACATTATACTGTTTGTGGCTATGGCCAAGAGGGTACCACTGGAAACACTGCTCTGAGGGACATCATTCTCCTGCTCAAAATGATCGGACAGTGTGTTACCAACCAAGATCCTAAAAAACTGCTGAGACGGGAAAGATCGTATGAAGTTGGGGAGGTGGTCACAAAAGTCCCATAGATGCAGCTGTACAAGAATACAGTGTCTGAAAGTAGTATGGTACACCTTATGGATACCAAAGAATATGCCGATACAGCGATGTTTACATAGGAAAGCTTGCTGAATAGCTGCTTCCAGCAAAGCCAGACTGTTGACTGAAATCTCCAGAATCCACACTGAGAATGGCTAATGAATTTTCTGGTCTCTAACAACCATACCAGATGACAATTAACCATTCGTTCCAGGATCCTTCCTACACAGCTCATTAAGGAGATACTCTGATAACCAAGGGTTTTCCTGGTTTAAGGAAACATATCAAAATTGCCTCTCTCCACGAGCTGGAGAAATGACCTGAGTGCCATATCACATTAAAGCATTAGATGAGTATTTACTTTTTGACACTGCTGCCAAATGTCAAAGCACACAGTACCAGGTTTGATTGTGACTGGGTGCAGTTTCATGAGTCTCAGACAGTGCTGATTCCACTTCCAACATGGAGAAAAGGCAGTTGTAAGACTCAGAATTGTGGGAGCTGAAGTCCAGTTGCACGGTAGCGGTGAAATGCTGGATCTTGGCTGGCACTGGCAGTAGTTTTCACAAAATGCTCTGCCAGCGTCTGAGCGATGTCTCCAGGCATTGTTTGGTGACACCCCTGTTTTAGCATTGCTGCTATTGGTAAATGACTGTGTTTACTGGAAATCCTCTGGATGGCTTCCCATACTTAAGCAGAACAAGGAGAACAATTGATAAGAGTCTAGGAACGCTTCCTATGACCTTTTCTTGCTCTCCTCAATTACCCGTCAAGCCTTGGCTCTTGTGACTAGAGAGACTATGAGGTTGTCTGCTATCGGGCAGAATTTGAACCATCAAAGAGCTGCATACCTCTTCCACATTGCTGGACGGGACTCCTCTGTCCACCAAGGTGCAGGTTGCCTCCAAAGACGACTTGAGGACTTTGTGATTGATAGGTCAGTGGCATCAAAGACCACTTGTGTGATATGGTCCACCCATCCCTGGACGTTTTCGCAGTGTGTAAACACACCCTACTGGCTGAATAGCACCCATTTAGCCTTGCTGACCATCCATTTTGGTAGCTTCTCTTCAGGGAATGCTCCATCTAGTATGTGAATGCAGAGTGGGAAATGATCAATAGAATGCAGTTCATCAATGAACTCCCACTGAACTGAGGGCTGGAGAGCAGTAAGAGAGGTACATGGCTGAGAATGACCCAGTAGTAGTACAGAAATGAGTGTGAATACCTGGGCTGAGGATGTACAGCTCATAAGAAAAATGAGGCTTTCCAAAACCAAACCCCAAAGGCAAGTAGAGGTCGATCCCCACAAGACATGATGGGCACTGAAGTCCCCAGTAGGAAAAATTGTCATGAGAGTTGATTCACAAGATCTATTAGGGCCTCAGAGTCTATTGCTTCTTGCAATAGAGGTAGGTATAGCAAGGAAATAGTGATCCTCTGACACACATGAATTTCAACAACTGCTTGCAGGTCAGTAGCCAGGGGGAGAGTAGCAGAGTGATGCACATTATTGACAAACACAGCAACCTCTCCCTTGGCACTGTCCTCAGGTCATCCTTTCGGCGAAGGGCACAGCACTGTAGCACAGGGGGGTCAATGGCTTTAAAATGTGTTTCTTCTAAACACAGGTACAGGGGGGCATAGCAGTGCTAGCAGTTTCAGTTCCTCTATGTGTGTCATGAACCCAATAATGTTCCACTGTAATATGGAAACCATCTATTGTGGGGTTGTACTTTCGCCCTATATTTCCATTGGGGAGGGCATTCCTTAATGGCTGTGGGCTCATTCCTCGGGCAAAATGATTGGCCCAGACCGACATCAAGGCCCATCAGCTCTATACCGAAGAGTCAAGAGAGATGTCCGATAGGATGACATTGACATCATTGGACTGTTTACTTTCCAACTCCATCAGTGGTGGATGGTTGGCCTTTGATTTTTTGCCATGGGTAGGCTTCAGAGCCAAAACTGCAGCAGTAGTAGTTGTAGTGGTAGTGGCAGCACAGGACAGTGGACCAGAGAACCTTTTGAGGACCTGGGTGCTCTGCAATGTTAGCAACCACAGACTCGTCTGATGTTTTGAGAGGAATTGTAGGCTGTGAAGTAATTGCAGCAGCACAAGTGCACTGACAAATACAGGTACTAGTGCTAACACAAACTACCTCTGTTTGTGTAGCAGCATTGGTTTTCTGTACTGGCTGATTAACAACCAAAGCACAGGAGGTAGCAAATGCTGGGGGATGCATGGCCTTATAAATCTGGTCTGCAAGAATAATGGCTTCAGCAGGATTCCCATGTCAGGAGCAGTGGTTGTAATGGGATGTCTCAAATGTGGCCAATCAAGTACCTTACTTTCTGCACTTCCTGATGTTTTAACTCTCTCTATCCATCGCCCAGCAGTGCTCCTATCAACTGTGTCATTACCATACACTGCACACAAACACTTATGGATGTTCATCATGGATTCTTTTCCTGCAACCAAGAATTTAATTACAGCAAGTTGCTTGGAACAAGTGTCTTATGTAGACGCCATTTTGATGTTAACTATGGCTCTCTCGTATGTCAGAATTGTTCAAAACTTCACACACACACACACACACACACACACACACACACACACACACACACACAGAGAGAGAGAGAGAGAGAGAGAGAGAGAGAGAGAGAGAGAGAGATATCAAATTTGAAGCAAATAAAAGGACGTTTTCTTATGTATGTTAATGGTCGGGAAGAAAAATGGGGTGGAGTTATTTATTGAATGACCCTCGCAGTTTAGCATTTTTCTCTGCCTTTTTTGTGGAGAAATGAGTATTATCTGGGTATTTAACTATGTTTACTACTGTTGGCTAACTTATTCTACATGCATATCTGTTGAGCATCAGTGTACCACAAGTTGACTTTAGTGTAATTTGATAACCAAAAACAAGTGGAGCAGTGGACTTAAAGATTGTATCTAGTGACTGGGTTGGTGTTACATTCCAAGTTGTACATATGAACACACAGTACAGATGGATAGGGACTGCAACTGTTGAGTGTGGATACAAGGGGAATTGGTCACTAGCTGGAAACAATCTGAAGCTGTGTTGCCCATAGCTGTTGCTCTGGGCCATGGTGGTGCAGAGGAAACCGAGATGAATGTACTGACACCTCCAGTGCCTATGGAGCACCCAGAATCCTTAGCCACAAATAATCCAGGGCCGATAGAGAGCATCATGACTGATACAGGGATTAGTGATCACAAGGTCGTTGTAGCTAGGCTCAATACCGTTTTTCCAAATCCACCAGAAACAAACGCAAAATAATTTTATTTAAAAAAGCAGATAAAGTGTCACTAGAAGCCTTCCTAAGAGACAATCTCCATTCCTTCCTGACTGACTATGTAAATGTAGACGAGATGTGGCTCAAATTCAAAGATATAGTAGCAACAGCAATTGAGAGATTCATACCTCATAAATTGGTAAGAGATGGAACTGTTCCCCCGTGGTACACAAAACAGGTCCGAACGCTGTTGCAGAGGCAATGGAGAAAGCATGCGAAGTTCAGAAGAACGTGAAATCCCGAAGATTGGCTAAAATTTACAGACGCGCGAAATTTGGCATGGACTTCAATGCGAGATGCCTTTAATAGGTTCCACAACGAAACATTGTCTCGAAATTTGGTAGAACATCCGAAGAAATTCTGGTCGTATTTAAAGTACACAAGCGGCAAGACGCAGTGAATACCTTTGCTGTGCAGTGCCGATGGCACTGTTACCGACGACTGTACCGCTAAAGCGGAGTTATTGAACACAGTTTTCCGAAATTCCTTCACCAGGGAAGACGAATGGAATATTCCAGAATTTGAAACACGAACAGCTGCTAGCATGAGTTTCTTAGAAGTAGATACCTTAAGGGTTGCCAAGCAACTCAAATCGCTTGATACGGGCAAGTCTTCAGGTCCAGATTGTATACCGATTAGGTTCCTTTCAGATTACGCTGATACAATAGCTCCCTACTTAGCAATCATATACAACCGCTCGCTCACCAATAGATCTGTACTTACAGATTGGAAAATTGCGCAGGTTGCACCAGTGTTTAAGAAGGGTAGTAGGAGTAATCCATCGAACTACAGACCTATATCACTGACGTCGGTTTGCAGTAGGGTTTTGGAGCATATACTGTATTCAAACATTATAAATCACCTCGAAGGGAACGATCTATTGATACGTAATCAGCATGGTTTCAGAAAACATCGTTCTTGTGCAACGCAGCTAGCTCTTTATTTGCACGAAGTAAAGGCCGCTATCAACAGGGGATCTCAAGTTGATTCCGTATTTCTAGATTTCTGGAAAGCTTTTGACACCGTTCCTCACAAGCAACTTCTAATCAAGCTGCGGGCCTATGGGGTATCGTCTCAGTTGTGCGACTGGATTCATGATTTCCTGTCAGGAAGTTCGCAGTTCGTAGTAATAGACGGCAAATCATCAAGTAAAACTGAAGTGATATCAGGTGTTCCCCAGGGAAGCGTCCTGGGACCTCTGCTGTTCCTGGTCTATATAAATGACCTGGGTGACAATCTGAGCAGTTCTCTTAGGTTGTTCGCAGATAATGCTGTAATTTACCGTCTAGTAAGGTCATCCGAAGACCAGTATCAGTTGCAAAGCGATTTAGAAAAGATTGCTGTATGGTGTGGCAGGTGGCAGTTGACGCTAAATAACGAAAAGTGTGAGGTGATCCACGTGAGTTCCAAAAAAAATCCGTTGGAATTCGATTACTTGATAAATAGTACAATTCTCAAGGCTGTCAATTCAACTAAGTACCTGGGTGTAAAACTTACGAACAACTTCAGTTGGAAAGACCACATAGATAATATTGTGGGGAAGGCGAGCCAAAGGTTGCGTTTCATTGGCAGGACACTTAGAAGATGCAACAAGTCCACTAAAGAGACAGCTTACACTACACTTGTTCGTCCTCTGTTAGAATATTGCTGCGCGGTGTGGGATCCTTACCAGGTGGGATTGACGGAGGACATCGAAAGTGTGCAAAAAAGGGCAGTTCGTTTTGTATTATCACGTAATAGGGGAGAGAGTGTGGCAGATATGATACGCGAATTGGGATGGAAGTCAAGAAGCAAAGACTTTTTTGTTGCGGCGAGATCTATTTACGAAATTTCAGTCACCAACTTTCTCTTCCGAATGCGAAAATATTTTGTTGAGCCCAACCTACATAGGTAGGAATGATCATCAAATTTAAGAGAAATCAGAGCTCGAACAGAATGGTTTAGGTGTTCGTTTTTCCCGCGCGCTGTTCGGGAGTGGAATGGTAGAGAGATAGTATGATTTTGGTTCGATGAACCCTCTGCCAAGCACTTAGATGTGAATTGCAGAGTAGTCATGTAGATGTAGATGTATTGCAGCAGCTTCTGATTCTCTCATCCTGGCCTGTCAACACTCACCTGATGATGAATGGTGAACAGTGGTGAGTATGCAAATCTTTGGGCAGAAGATGAAAGTAGTTGTTGGCTACACAGTTGCTCCAGTACACCTTAAAAACAGATTTGAGGCATTGGCCACTGCTGAAATACATCTAGGCCAGCAAGGGATGCCATGTTGGAATTGGAGCCAATCAAACTGAAAAGTCCCTTTATGGCAATAGTTAGCATGTCAGGAAGGAAGAACAGTGTCCACTGTTAGCATGGCAGAAGGTTAGTCCAAGATATGGAGCAGTGACTGAGTGCACTGGGTGTACCTGACTGCAAATCATGGTTCATGCTGCACAAATGAAGGCTGGCAACTAGGTTCAGAGGTCGCCCTTGGTTCCTAAATTTGTGGCTGGCTGCTTGGGTGAAAAGAGCTAGCCACGCATGCAGGATTAGCACTGTGTAGTACTGTCAGAACAGTTTACAGTCCTCTGGTTTGGGTATGAGTGGAAAGCTTAAACAAAAGGTTCTGACATTGCTATGATGTCTTGGATGCAGATTTCTTGACCTCTGCTATTGTGCTATTGCATGGAGTATTGTAAGATCCCTCTTATTAGACCAGGTGTGCACTATATGCAAAAAATGGTTCAAATGGCTCTGAGCACTATGGGACTCAACTGCTGAGGTCATTAGTCCCCTAGAACTTAGAACTAGTTAAACCTAACTAACCTAAGGACATCACAAACATCCATGCCCGAGGCAGGATTCGAACCTGCGACCGTAGCGGTCTTGCGGTTCCAGACTGCAGCGCCTTTAACCGCACGGCCACTTCGGCCGGCTGCACTATATGCAGGAAGGAGCTACTGGAGTAGCAAAGTATGTAGGACATGCACATGTGGTTTTTCAATATAAATACATCATTGCACAATGAGGTATATTCTGATTTCAGACACAGAAGACTATAAATCCCATTAATTAAAGAAAGGAGAAAGGAAATCGGAGAAAGGAAACTTTACATAAGTATCAGTTAACTTAAGAACATCTATGGAAAGTTTCCAGAACTAGCCTTACTTATAAATGGCACTAATGTTCTCATAGCACTAGGGGCAAAAATCTGGCTGAAACCACATGTTATAGCAATGACATTCTAAATTCTGATGAGTGTATATTGAAAAGATAGGTGAACACTGGTTGTTGAGGGAATTGTAGCCATAAATAATACAATAACATTTAGCGAGGTTAGTTTAGATTTTGAATGCAAAATAATTTGGGTGAAGATAAACAGTACAAAGGAAAGGGAGGAAGCTGTTTTGGCTTAGCAAGTGTGACAAGAAGCAGATTACCACAGTGGTCAACACAAAACATTCATTTCTCATATTAAAAAGGTTGAGTATCAATGGACGAAGTTTAAAGCAATAATGTACAATATGCTTGGACTGAAAAGTGCCGAACAAAGTTGTGAGGGATGGGGAAGCCCAGCTGTGGTTTGACGGTCATGTCAGAAAGCTACTCTGAAAGCAAAGAGAGATTCAATGGAATTTTAAATGTAGCCAAAGCCTCACAGAGAGGGAGGAAGAAAAGGAAACTGAATGAAGGCAAATTTAGCATAAGGAGAGCTATGTGCGATGCATTCAATGAATGTAAAAGTAGGGTTCTACCTACCAATTTGACCGTTAAATCCTAAGAAATTTTGGTCTTGTGTTAAATTACTAAATGAATCAAAGTCATCTGTCCAGATACATGGTGACCATAATGACACTGAAATGGAGGGTGACAGAGAGAAGATCCAAACCACCACAGTCCTTTTTCCACAACTGTTTCATTGAGGAAGATACACCACAGTTCCTCCCTTAAATCATTGCATGAATGTCAAAATGGCAGATAATGAAAAATGTGACTACATAATACAAAATCAATTGAAATCACTCCAGAGAGGTAAGGTGACGGAACCTGAAGTTGCTGAAGGAGCAAAGCATAGCCAGTGACTGGAGAGATATGCAGGTCATTCCTGTTTACAGGAAGAGTTATTGAACAGACACACTAAACTATAGGCCCACATTGCTGATGTCAGTGCATTTTAGAATTTTGGAAAACTTCTCATGCTCCCACACTGTGACCTTTCTCGAGACCAACGTGGATTCTGAAAAAAAAAAAAAAACCACAACTCGGCTTGTTCTGTTCATTCATGAGACTCAGAAGGCAGATATCAGCACCTGGGTTCATGGTGTGTTCCTTGAAATCCAGAAGGCACTCTCAGTTCCAAATGGTCTCCTAATGAATAAAATATTAGCCTATAGAATATTATACCAGTTTTGTGACTGAAGAGTTCCTAGCAAATGGAACATAGGTTGCCATTACTAACAAAGAGAAATCTTTGGACATAAAAGTAACTTCAGGCATACTCCAAGTGAGTGTTTTAAGACAGGTGCTGCAACCAACTCTCTTGTGTATGTCCACTGCCCAGATTCCAGTCAGACAGTACTGTTTGCGTCATATGGCTTTTTACCCCTGAGACTGACTTCTAGCATTTAGCATACCGTTTAAAGTAGATTACGTACATATTTCTGATGTCTGAACTGGTGTTCTATGAAACATACATTTCCTTGCTGTTTTGGAAGGTTAATACGTTACTATTAAGATTAACTCTATAAATCATTTAAATTTATTTGGGAATCTATATCACGTGGGATTCTATAGCATCTATTGTTAAACTGTTTGCCACATACCGATTATCTTCAAGCCCCCAATTAGCGTGCGTGTGATATGATCAAATGTTGCAGTCCCTAAAAAAGTTTTCATCTTTTCCACATCTTTGTGCAAGAAGAAACAAGTACTGACTCTGTAAACACAATATCATTGTTGTCTCAGCCTCAGTTTTGTTTCATTTATGGATTGTGTAATATGATTCATTGCTTTCTATGGCAATAAGACTCTAGCCATGGAATAAAAAGTCCTACCACGCCATGTCTAACAAAATTGTTTCATGCACACAATCTTGGATCTTTGCAAGAAGCGTCAACAGTTTTTTTTAATTATTTGTCAGTCTTACTAAGTGAAATCAAATGTAGATCGTTTTGTAGAACACCATTAGTCATGGCAAAACTCAGAAGCAGTTAGCAAGTTACTGCCATGGTGACCCTATAACATAAGCCTTTATTCGCTCTCCCTCCCTCTCTCCAGAAATTGTAAGGTGTGATTAGAGTTTTGTGTCTACTTGCTTACTTCCACTTTTTCAAGTGAGCAGGTGAGGCACATGTTTCTGTCTTTCAGAAAATTTATCTTCAGTCATTTGACAATTAGAATCACTGTCATCGTTTTAATATGATGGTTAACACAATGGGTAATACCTAACAGCTAAGTCAGAGGAACCAAAGCTCTTGTGCCACATTTAGTAGCTGTACAATCCAAGGAAGTTGCCCAGAAAGTCCATTAAAAGACTAGTAAGCCACAGATAAATAAAAGGATTAAAATTTAATATAAGAGGAAAAGGGAAATTTAAATAGAGGTCAGAATAAGTTAAGATCCGATGTTACTTACCTTCTACAAAAAGTACTGTAATATTTTAAGTAAAGTCCTTAAACTTTCCAGAAATATGCACACCCTAACAAAAATTAATAATGCAGACAGTATAATTAAAACTATAAGGGATATCATGAAAGGGGAGACAGGACAACCACAAAAGTTAAACTAAATGACAATGTTGTGACTGATAATTCACAACTGGCAAGTATTTTTAACACTCACTTTCTAACTGCGGTAACAGGAAGACGATAAAACAGGTCAATTGACGATGCAAGAGAAAATAACATTAAAATCACCAGTCTACAAAAATTTAAGCAACTTTAAATAGCACCAAACATCCTTCACAGAAACTAATAGAATTACAAAATTTTTAAAAACAAAATCTCATATGCTGTTGATAGAATTTCAAACAGAATTCTGAAAAGCTGTTCTAATTCAATAAGTAATGTCCTTAGTGATATATGCAATGCATCATTGACTCAGGGTATTTTTCCAGGATGTTTAAAATATGCAATTGTTAACCTTCTTTACAAGAAAGATGACAAGAAGTAAGTAAGTAATTATCATCTGATTTCCTTACTAATGTCTTTTTCCAAAATATTCAAAAAGTGATGAGCTCTAGAGTGGTCTCACAGTTAAGTAGAATTAATTTACTTGGATTCCAGAAGAGCTACTCAACTGAGAATACAATTCTACATTCATTAATCAAATATCCTGAGCCTTAAATAATAAAATATCACCAGTTGGAATTTTTTGTGATCTTTCCCGTTGAAGATGATTGCAAAGATCATATTACTCTCTTGGAAAAAACTTAAGCTTTGTGGAACTGATGGCTTTACGCACAATTGGTTTGAATCATACTTGACAAACAAAATGCAAAAAATTGCGCTGAATAATTCAAACAATGTTGAAAGTAGAGAAAATTTTTGTGACTGGGAAGAAATCACAAGGTTCAATTTTTGGTCCAGCCCTGTTCCCTAGATATGTAAATGATGTCCCCTTAACATTCAGCAAGCACAACATACTTTTTTCACACAATACTAGTGTTATAAAAAACACAATTACAGAGAAAGCAACAGAAGAGATTGCTAATTGCTGTGGTGCCCAGGAGCACCAGCCAAAAAACGCAAAACGGCTATAATGCTTGTGTTACAGAAAGCAATGCTCACTCGGTCCATAGCAGCCATAAGGGATTTTCAAGTATACCACCAGCAGGCGCTCTCAGAGCTGTGGACCCCCAGGTACCTCACACGTAGCAGCAAGAGGTCCTGGTCTCATCGCAAGACCATGACTACATCCGTTCACGAGTTATTATGGGGGCGGCACATCTCTTCTGGAGAACAGTTATTGAAGGAAATCCAAGGACCACCACAAGCAGTTCCCATCGACGAGAACTGGCTGATCCATGCACCAACTGTTTGCAGTCTCTCAATTAAGCCCTTGGTGACATGCCATCGATAAAGACAAGTTAACGCTAAGAAATAGGCTTCTGCACTGGAAAACAGATCTTCAGGTGTTGGTTATTTCAGTGTTTATTTCCGGCTCCAGGGAGTTAGTTGAAATCAAATCCACAGAATTGCATTTTGGTTGTATTTGCAGGAGAGGTGGTGTTAATTTGTAATTATAAATTGCAACGAGCAGTTTCTTTCATTTTTGGAAGGTAAAAAGAAGCTATTGCACTCCTACTGGGATTTTCTTTCAATTAGGAACCATAAACAGATTTTGCAGTGGCGATGAGGATTTTACTGAACTGATTAGAGTATGTGTGCCACGTTCCAGGTAGATCAGGAACAAATAATGTCCCTGCCACCGAACGTAGACATTACACATCCAGATGTTCTTGCTTTGAAGGTGCCCCTACAGATACTGCGGAGCCTGGGGTCCAGCTATGCTCAGGTGCATCGGCACGACTGCCCTTTCAACCCTTTGACAGGAAAATTGAGCCTTGGGCCTGCTACAAAGCCCGATTAGAACATAATTTTGCAGTTTACAACGTCTGTGGCAATCAGCAGCAGCGCGCTTTCTAATGGCCAATGTGGGACCCGCAACCTACCAGTTGCTACAACAGTTACATCTCCCAGCAAATGGCTCTGAGCACTATGGGACTTAACTGCTGAGGTCATCAGTCACATCTCCCAGCAACCACACTTAGTGAAGAAAAGCTTAGCCGATTACTTTGACATTCAGACACACATTACTGCAGCACAACACACGATTTTTAACTAGGGTCTCTCCCAGGAATGCTGGTTACGATGTGTTAACGAACAATGCAAGCTCCCTTATGCATCAGCTCTGGTCCACAACATGATTTTAGTTCATACACCTGACGAAGTCTCTGGCAGGATCTCTTGAAGATCAAAGATCTGTCACTCGACTCATGTTTTCACATCATTCAGGCTCTTGAGCAATCAGTCAGAGCAGCAGCTTCCATCCAAGATCCAGCTCTGGTATTTGTCTTCCATCATGAACTGGAAGCATAGCAGCAGCAGTTGGTGTCAAAGTCCGAAAAAGACCGTCCAGGACATGTCGTTTCAAACAATTTCCATCTTGTAAATAATGTTTTGTTACCCATCCGCAACACCAATGCCGTTTCCATAAGGCAACGTGTACAGCCTGCGGTAAGTCCAGCCACAAAGATGAAGTTTGTCACTCATCCACTTCCATGTCCATGGACTGGGCACAGGATGACACCAGGGGGATCCTTCCCATCCAAATTTTCCAGATGTGCCACTGGTACATGCTATACTCCCACATTCTAATCAGCTGCTGTCAAAACAGGTTGAGCTAGTAAGCAAACCAGTCACTTTCCAAACTGATACATGGTCATCGACTACAATAATCAACAGATCCCCTCCACTGCGCCACTTCACAACAAAGTTATGTAGTTTTAGTAATGACCTCATTTCCATGGCAAGATGCTTTCGGATTAGACTCCGTCTTTGCGCCACAGTAACCACAGCGAGGATTCTGGAAGTTGCGTCCCCTGCAGCCTGTACACTGCTTGGCCAAGACTTATTCCATATCTTGTGCTTTGAGATCTACAACACCTCTGAAACTGTCCACACCCTGGGCCTCTGACCCCACACCACTGACCTTCTAGTGAAATTTGGGCCACTGTTCCAGAAGTCATCGGTGGGGGTTTCGAGATTCCAGGCACATACTGAATTACCCACTACGGTCAAAAAATTTTTAAGGCCTGCTGTGTTGAGTTTGTTCTTTGGGATTAGCTTCAACTGGAATTTCAATGCCTCCAGGACAAGGGCGTCTTCATTTCAGTCACGCATAGCCAATGGGCTTCCCTCATCACGATTGTGGAAAAACTGTTGGGTGCTGTCCAAATTTGTGGTAACTTCAAGGACACTGTGAACACCTAGTCCTTAGATGCTGCATATCCCATTCCCAAGCATGAGGACATTGTTTCCTGTCTCACTGGGGAGAGCATGAGGGGGATGGGGGAGGGTTATGGTGTTCATTAAAATCTATCTTCAGGATCCTTATCACCAGCTCCCATTGGACACCAACTCCCAGCAGATTGCAGTCATAAACATTCCTTTGGGATTGTTACAATATATGCAGCTTCCATTCGGCATTGCCAGTGCCCCAGCAATCTTCCATATGTACTTGTTAAGGATGTCCCAGAGACAATAAGCTACCTCGGTGATATTCTGGTCACTGGAAAGAATACAGCAGATCTCGTCCGGAATCTCAACAAGCTCTTCTCCACATTCACAGCGGCGGTCCTTGACAAATGTTCTTTTTTCATCCGCCAGGTTGAGTATTTATGCAGGGTGTATACGTGGACAAGGAAAAAAAATTCCTCGATTTTTCCCGGTTAAAAATACACGTTCTCCCGAGTGACAGTATATTTCTTCTTATCAATCCTTTGAATGGTTATGGTTTTATATGCGGGCGTACAATTCCCCGGCACTTTAGAAAACGAAACTCAGGGAAAAAAGACACGTTTTGGAAATATCTTTATGTGCAGCTACATGTACGCCGCGTATTTTCGTATTACGAAAGTATACATTGGAATTCCACCAAACACTGCATGTTATTTTCCGAATCACTGAAACTGAGATTTCGATGCGCTTTTGTAAGCGTTTGTAGCTCATGTCACGTGATCTCGCCAGCCGATGACAGCGGATATTCAGAGCATAGGGCACGTAATGAAGTCAGCCAACAGCAGCATCATTGTTAAATAGCACGAACACACAAACAGGGAAAGTTAATAGTTTAAATTAATATACATAGTGTTGCTACAAGAAAAGAAAAGCTTTCACATACGATACTGGCCTCAAACTGCAAGAGAAGCTAAGCTTTCGCATATACTGTTGATCTTTTATGCGCGTGTTACACTTAAAGATATATCA
Source organism: Schistocerca piceifrons (assembly GCF_021461385.2). Taxonomy (NCBI): domain Eukaryota; kingdom Metazoa; phylum Arthropoda; class Insecta; order Orthoptera; family Acrididae; genus Schistocerca; species Schistocerca piceifrons. The sequence continues at coordinate 29,209,639 of NC_060144.1, forward strand.
CACAAATGTGCCGGTAAAATTTTTAATAATGACAGAAATGTCTGATCTTCAGGGTTTGAAATTCTTCCAAATGGCTCGTCATCAAAGAGTTGATTTTCAAACGAGAGTCTAACGCTCTGTGGTTTAATAAATTCATGGTACATTCTTGCACATAGCTCAACTTAGGTAAAAGGATATTTACTTTGAAAGTAACGCTTTTCAAACCACTATTCGCAATATTTTCCCACGACCTGTTAGAAATAGGTTCGTTTCAGCAATTGCCAGAGAGTGCAGATAACAGGTGACACCGCGCTTGGGTAGGTATCATGACGTAGGAAGCCTGTATGTAGGTACGTGTAAAATATTAAAAGATCATACATTATGGCATAAAAGACAAGACATCAGAGGATACTGCAAGAGCATCGGAATTTCGTGAATCATATTAAAGTGTGCACATTTTAAGTGCATACCTAAAGGGCACATTCGTAAGTCCAGATTCCCAATGAAGTAGACCTCGACCTGATATTAAGCTTTTCAGTGTGGTTTTTGGGATGTAAATTTTCTTGGAGCACCAGTACTGTATTATATCATATTTGGTTCTTTATTATGACATAAAGGTGAAAATAAAATAAAATCTGAAACTAATGACATATTTCAGCCTTCCGTAATTATGTGAATGTGTTTTAATTCACTTGATAGCTCCCGGCCACAGATATCCGTTTTGTTTTCATTTGACGTGAGAGTAAGTGAAGGGCAAGCAGCAAAATCACTAAACATGGGTCACGTGGAGACTACCCACTATTACTCAGACTGCTCTGTGCATCAGACCTGGAACTACGACATTTGCGAAGCAGGTCAATACTAAAAAAAAAATAGAATTTTCAAAACATGTTCATCTTGTTGCGCACATCTTTCTGAAAAGTCTGAAACATAAAACATATGTATTCGAGGAAATGTAAGACATATTATTTGGTCTTAAGTATGACAAAGTGCAGTGCAAACTATATTCAGGGGAGTGGAAATTGAAATGTCCTGTGGTGCCTCTCCTGCTCCCAGTCGGCCGGTTTGACAGCCTGCCCTCTTAAAAAAAAATCTCGAAATTAATAGCGGATGGGATTACTTGTAATAGAGAGAACAACAACGCTTCAGAAAATCTTAAGTCTTTATTGCCTATTAGTTAATAACTTGCTATTTTGTGCGACAAAATTAAATATAGGATACATAAAACCAATACTGACCAGAGATACGCAAGAAATTATCCATTTCTTCAAAACTTAGCTCCTAGCATTTTTTTCTCTCTTATCTTGCTACAGCTTTACATGACGTGCTTTTCTTTCTACGAAAGAATCTATTACCTCATCAAAGTTCGTCGAACGATTTGCTACATGAAAAATCGAAATGTCGTTATCTAATACTGAAAAAGTTGTTAATACAAATAATACCCAAGACTGGTGTGGTTTCTCGATCTGATTACGTTTATTTTGTCACTGTCTGCTAGATAAAACAAAATAGGCCTTTCTAATATGGCAACAATTTTGTAACACACCAAATAAACTAGACTGTTTTGGCACAAATGGCCATTTTTATAACACAACAGAATATAGCTCACAAAGTACCAATATCAAATGCCTATTAGGCCTACAACAAGCAAAAAGTTTTATGTTAGGAAATAGTTTCACATTTCATTCATATGCACCAGCTTCTCAAGCACGAGATCGAAAAGTATTATTACGAAATTTTTATAAAAATTTGGAATCGTCTTATTCTTCCATAATTTGTGTGATGTCCCCATTTCTTCTCCTTCCTCGGTCTAACAATCTTGTCATCAATTCGGTAGCTATTGGTGCCACTGTCAAAATTTGTTCGCTGATCAACTTCACTAACCCTGCCAGAATCACATGTTTAGTTATCCCGCGATTATTTTCCGGTTATGCGTTATTACGTGTTCGAACAACGTTTTCCGCGTTACTTCCAGAATAGAACATATCGGCTAGCCGGGGACTGTACTACTGGTCCTTACTAGTGTAGCGATCTGTCAAAATTTCATTTTCTTGGATACACCGAGAAGATAATACGTAATCTTTCTCACCTGTTATTCCTGTCAGTCGTTTATTTCCATTCTGGTAGTCTGAATCTATGGATTTCGCTAGTAATTATAACAATGCTGATCATTCGCAAACCCAATCAACCACATAATCAGACAGCGATTGTCATTCATCCGTTCAGCTTTACTCCCTCAGCTCGTATAGCCCCGCCCCCTTTTGTCTGCGAAAATTTATTTCTAGATGTGACGAGGATTCTTCTGACAGAGACATCACGTACACAATGCATGCATTCAAAAGTCAACTTATGATTCAGTCAGAAATCAACTTAAAATGTTGTTACAAAACCAACAGGGAAGCATTTCAAAACCATATGAATAATCGATAGACAAACGTTCACTGGATGCTAGGCGTTTTGTGAAACAAATTTTTTTCCTCAAGAATATGAATTTGATGCCCCCTTTTGCTGGTCGAATCTAGCAGCTTGCTGCGACTGCTTGTACAGCCAACAGCCACATTCCTGCAGCCAGAAGCGGGAGAATCTACTACTCAAACGTGACTCAACTGCGAATGCGCACAAGCCCGCTCGTAACTCTAAAACGAATCCAATATAAACAGTTGTGACTTCACGCTCATTGGAGGCAATTTGTTGTTATGAAGCACTGCATAGTCTTCCTAAAGCTTTTGGCACATTTTCAATTGGCACACACTTGCATGAGCACTGTGTTGTTGTTGTATATGGCACATTTCCTATGCAATTTAAGTTATTTTGGTTTTCTTTTTTCGTTTATGTTTTATTGTTGAAGTATTATTCTGCAGTAGTGGGATACAGTAAAATCCTTTGTTCCTTTGTTTGAGATTCAGTTCTTACCAGTCAAAATTACAAAACTTTAACTGTAAATTAAAACAATGATAAATTCCCGGAATTCTAAAAATATCCCAGGTTTTTCCTGGTTTTCTCCTGGATGAAAAAATTCCCGGGTTTTTCCCGGATCTCTCGGTTGTCCCGGGTCGTATACACCCTGTTATGACATATCTTCACCGCGTCCGGCATACGGCATATGCTGCAGCACGTGTCTGTCAACCAACAATTACTGGCTTCCACAGATGCGTACCAGCTAGACTCTGAACTACTATATATGGTTCACTTTCCCATGCCGTGACCATTGTGGAGCTACTACACCACTTGCTCCATAAGAACGTGCCATGGATGTAGCCTTCCCAATATGATATTTTCCATGATCTGAAGTAGGCCCTCTTCCAGCCTACTTGCCTAATGGCATACAATCCAACGAAACCACTGGCGTTAACGGCTGATGCTTCTGACTACAATATCCGCACAGTTTCGTCCCACACTGGGAATGGCATGGAGCGATCCATCGTATTTGTATCCAAGACTCTCATGGCAACACAGAGGAGCCACAGCCAAATAGAAAAGGAAGATTTGGCCATCATCTTTGGCATCAAACGCTTCCATGATTACATCTATGACTGCCATTTCACACTCGTGAGAGATCATAAATCTATACTGCACCTCTTCTAGTCTTCAGCAACAATACCGACCCACATGGCACAGTGGCTGGAATGGGTGCTCTGTTTCTCTCAGGATTTGCCAGTGATATTTAATATCGCCCTAATGCTGTCCATACCAATGCCAACTTCCTATCACAATTACCTGTTGGTCACAATCCGGAATTCAGTGAGACTCCAGAAGTATGTTTTCATGTGTACAGTGAGGCTGCAGATGTCTTAGCCCATCTCCCAATTGACACACATCTCATGGGACAACACATGCTGAATGATCCTGTCCTCCAGGAGGTCTTGTGTTATACAACACAAGGATGGGCCACGGACATTAAACATCTCACATATCAGACTCCAAGCCTTCTGGACCAGGCTGCATGAGGCGTCATCCTTGCATTGTGTCGTGTTGTGTTGTGTTACGTTGATAAGGGTGCCTTGGGCCGTGCTCAGGTACTCACTCCCAGCACACACTGGTATAATGTTCTTTGGCTTTTCTGTGATGACCACTTGTGAACCATTCTGAAAAAGTGCCTCACCTGGCAATACATCTACTGGAGGGGTATCAATGCAAAATATTGCCAGAACGGTGAAGGAGTGTTGCACAATTCAAAGCAAGCAAGCGGCGGCCCCATCCTGCCTCGGTAGGTGTTTTCCATTACACACCCATGGTGCCACGATCCCTCCTTGGTCATATCTCCATATCTCCATTTGGATTTTGCTGGCCCATTCCTCAGCTCTATGTGGCCCCTGGTTGCGGATGTGAGCAGTGGATCCCCTTAGTGTTTTGCATACAGTCCACAACTTCAGTAACAATGATCCAGGTGCTGTTCTGCTTGTTTGCCCTCGAAGGCATCCCAAAATCCGTGGTCGCTGACAATGGCCCCCAATTTACACCGTCAGAGTTTTGGGACTTCTGTACCTCAAATGTTATACTACTAGAACAGTGCCTTAACCATTTTGGATTAATGGATGGCATTGGTTTTCTCTGCAGGATCCAATGTAGGTGCAGCTATACGAACAAGATCATCAGCAGTGGCAGACTACACATGTGATTGTCAAAGTCCAGCTGCTGCAAGAATGCCACTGTTGCCGGCATATCAATCAAGTCCAGGCCTGTCACAGATCCAATGTAACAATGGACACACTAACTCCTTCTTCAGTTCCAGATTTCCACAATAAGACCTCCCAAGGCCAGATGCAGTTCATTGTGACACTCATCCTACGCTAACAGGGGTAGATCCAGTTCTGACCTCCCATCCCAAAGGTGGCGAAGACTCCAACACTGTCAAGACCTCTGAGGCCTACCGTGCCTCGACACACCAATAGGCAAGAGGACTGTACGGTACCAAGGGGCACCAGCCACAACATGCATGACAGCTGTGATGCACGTGCGTGTCGCAGAAAGCATTGTTCACATGGTCTGTAGCAGCCACACAGAATTTTCAAGTACATCACCAGGAGGCATACCAATAACTAAGTGCCTACATCTGGTCACGATATACTAGGGGGCAGAATGTCTTTTTCGAGAGAATAGGTATTAAGGGAAACTCAGGGACCACTGCGGACAGTTCCCATCAATGAGAGGTGACCGATTCATGCATTAACTGCTTGCAGTTCCCTCAATTAAGCTCTCTCTATCATGCCATCAATGACAACAATTTAACACTGACAAGTAAGCTTTGGTGTTGGAAAACAGCTCTTTGAGTGATGGTCATTTCAGTGTTTAGTTATGGCTCCACAGAGTTAGCTGAGGCCCAGGGTGTATACGTGGATAAGGAAAAAAAATTACCAGATTTTTCCTGGGTATTCCAGTTAAAAAATATGCTTTTTCCTGGGCAGAAATACACTTTTTCTGTGCCAAGTGACAGTAGGTTTTCCGTCGGAACTGTAAAACTTATCAATCCTTTGAAAAGTTAACATTTTACACATTGGCGTAGAACTTCACAGCACTTTAGGGGGAGAGACAATAAAAATAAATAAATAAATAAGTAAATAAATAAAAAAAATTAAAAAAGGGAGGGGGGGGAGAGAAGTTTTGGAAAGACCATTGATGTGCAGCAACATATATGCTCCATATTTTCATATTTGAATTGCACCAAACACAGTACATTAGTTTCCGGAGCATTGAAATCGAGATTGTGATTCCCTTTTATAAGCCAATCACATCTCATGCCACATGATCTCGCCAGTCAATGACAGCAGATATTCAGAACATATGTCGTGTATTGTAGTCAGCCAATAGCAAGATCACTGTTAAGTAGCATGAACACACAAAGAGGAAAAGCTAATGATGTACATTAATACAGATAGTGTAGCTACAAGAAAAACTAAGCTTTTGCATATAATATTGCTCTTTAAGATTAATAAGCTACAAGAGAAGCTGGTGTACATTGATACAGCTAATGTACCTACAAGAAAGACTAAGCTTTCACATGTAATATTGTTCTTTAAGATTAATAAGCTACAATAGAAGCTAAGCTTTCACACGTAATATTGGTCTTTTTTTGCATGTGTTACACTTTAAGATGCATAACACAAATGTGCCAGTCAAATTTACAATAATGACATAAATATCTGATCTTCTGGACTCTAAATTCTTGTATGTATAATGCATTAAGAGAGCTTACATTAGGCCATAAACGAAACGGGACATCACCAGGAGGCATACCAATAGCTACAGACCATCAGGTACCTCGCCAGGCAACAGTAAGAGGTCTTGATCACATCGAAAGATCATGCCTACATCCGGTCACAAGTTACTAGGGGGCAGCATGTCTCTTTCGGAAGAATAGGTATCAATGGAAACCCAGGGACCACTGCAGACAGTTCCCGTCAATAAGAGCATCGGAATTTCCTAAACCATACTAAAATGCATAATTCGGCTTTAAGTGCACAATGGTTTGTCCGGATTCAAAATTAAGTAGGTCCCACCTGGTATTATGCTTTTCAGTGTGGTTTTTGGGATATACATTTTCTTGGAGTACTAGTAGTGTACTATCTCATGTTTGATTCTTCATTATGGCATAATGCCATACATGGCAGAAGATGAAAGCGTGCACTTTAAATTCAGCGAACAATTGGAACTAGCCAAGATTGTGGAATGAAACATTTTGTTTCAAATAAATTGATTGCCTAAGTGGAAAAGATTAATATAGCCAATTTTCTTTAGCAAACTGACAAAAATGACTTCACTGTTCTGCAAGGCGATTAATGCTCGACTGCCAAAAACTTGGAAATAAAATAAAATCAGAAAACTGAAACTAATAAGATATTTTTGCCTTCTGTAATTATGTGAAAGTATTTTAATTCGCTTGATAGCACCCAGCCACAGAAATCCATTTTGTTTTCATTTGACGTGGGAGCTGTAAACGAAAAGGAAACAGTGAAATCAGTTAACGCAAACACGGGTCATGTGGAGACTAACCCCCTCCCCACTACAACTGAGACAACTCTGCACATGCACGAATCTGGCAGCCAGGGTGCGTGAGAAAAATTTTTCTCGTTAGCATCTGGCTGCTTCCTGCCACTGCCGATACAGTTAACAGCCACACTTCAAGTAGCCGGAAATGGCTCATATGCGAGTCAACTGCGCATGCACCATGAGCCCGCTGGCAACTGCTCACAGGGAACTAATGTAAACAGTTGTGACGTTACGCTCATAGAAAGGAGTTTACTGTTACAAAGTATTACATAGTCTTCGCCCTAAGGCCTTTGACACATTTCTGCTGTTTGCAGACGCTTGTGCATGCATGGTGTTTTGTTGCTGTAAATGGGGCATTTCCTTTGTAAATAAAGTTTTATTTTTTCTCTCATTTATGTTTTATTGCTGCAGTGTTATTCTCCAGTAGCAGGATACAGTAATGTTCTTTGCTATACTAACAATTCTTACCAATAAAAATTACAAAAATTTGACTGAAAACTAAAGAAATGAAAAATTCCCAGGTTTTTTCCTGGTTTTCTCCTGGATGAAATAATTCCTGGATTTTATTTTGGCTGTAACTGCAGGGGAGGCAGTTTTAATTTGTAATTATAAATTGTGACAATTTTGGTTTTCAGAATAACATAAAGAAGCTATAGTACTCCATTCAATTAGGAATAATAGATTTTGTGCTAATAATGTTTTTCAAAGAATTATTAAATGGTTCTCTGAAAATGGACTCTCCCTTACTTTTGAGAAAACACACTATATACATTTCTGCACAACGGTCATACCAACAATTAGTGAAATGGGTAGAATGCTTCAATTTACATATTGATGTAAACTTGAACTGGAAGAAGCAAATTACTGAGCTCCTCAAACAATTCTCTTCAGCTACTTTTGCTCCACAAATGATTACTAGTCTTGGAACCAAACAAATCAACTTCCTGACATATTTTACGTATTTCCACCCAATAATATCTTATGGAATAATTTTCTGGGATAGCTCATCAGTTATAAAGAAAGTACTGATTGCACGAAAGTGAGCACTCAGGACTAAAAAATAATATGTTCATTAATGTTAGGGTAGACATCCTGTAAACTGATTTGCCGCACATCACAAATGTGGCTGCCAATATTTGCTACACCAAGTACAGGGTGTATACACAGACAAGGAAAAAAAATTCCCAGATTTCCCGGTTAAAAATACGCTTTCTCCCGAGTGAAAACACACTTTTTCCGTGTTAAGCGACGGTATATTTTCCCTCGGAACTACAAAACTTATCAGTCCATTGAATGGTTATGGTTTTATATACGGGCGTAGAATTTCCCAGCACTTTAGGAAACAAAACTTAGGGAAAAAGACATGTATTGGAAATATCTTTGATGTACAGCAACATGTACACTGCGTATTTTCGTATTACGAAAGTATACATAGGATCACCACCAAACACCGCGTGTTACTTTCTGAATCATTGAAATCAAGATTGCGATGCGCTTTTGTAAGCTAGTCTTAGCTCATGCCACGTGATCTCGCAAGCCGATGACAGCAGGTATTCAGAGCATAGGACAAGTGATGTAGTCAGCTAACAGCAACATCACTGTTAAGTAGCACAAATACACAAACAGGGAAAGTTAATAGTTTAAATATATACATAGTTCTGTTACAAGAAAAGCAAAGCTTTCACACATAAAATTGGTCTCTAAGGTTAATAAACTGCAAGAGAAGCTAAGCTTTTGCATGTAATGTTGATCTTTTTGCGCGTGTTACACTTTAAGATATATCATACAAATATACCAGTAAAATTTTTAATAATGACATAAATGATCTTCAGGGTTCGAAATTCTTCTAAATGACTCGTCATCAAAGAATTGATTTTTAAATCAACGCTCTTTGATTTAAGAAATTCATGGTACATTCTAGCACATAGTTCAACTTACGTAAATGGTTATTTACTTTGAAAGTAACGCATTTCAAACCACCATTTGCAATATTTTCCCGAGACCTGTTAGAAATAGGTTGATTTCAGCAATTGCCAGAGAGCACAGATAACAGGCGACACCGCGCTTGTGCAGCTACCATGACATACAAAGCCCGTATGTAAATACATGTAAAACATTAGAAGATCATACATTGTCACAAAAGAAATAAGACATCATTGGAATTTTGTGAACCATACTAAAATGTGCACTTTTAAAGTGCATTCTTAAAGTGCACATTCGTACGTCCAGATTCCCAATGAAGTAGACCTCGGCCTGATATTAAGCTTTTCAGTGTGGTTTTTGGGATGTACATTTTCTTGGAGCACCAGTTCATTGGAAGAATCCTAAGGAAATGCAATACGAAAACAAAGGAAGTAGGTTACAGTACACTTGTTCGCCCACTGCTTGAATACTGCTCAGCAGTGTGGGATCCATACCAGATAGGGTTGATAGAAGAGACAGAGAAGATCCAGCGGAGAGCAGCGCACTTCGTTACAGGATCATTTAGTAATCGCGAAACCGTTACAGAGATGATAGATAAACTCCAGTGGAAGACTCTGCAGGAGAGACGCTCAATAGCTCGGTACGGGCTTTTGTTAAAGTTTCGAGAACATACCTTCACCAAAGAGTCAAGCAGTATATTGCTCCCTCCTACGTATATCTCGCGAAGAGACCATGAGGATAAAATCAGAGAGATTAGAGCCCACACAGAAGCATACAGACAATCCTTCTTTCCACGAACAATACGAGACTGGAATAGACGGGAGAACCGATAGAGGTACTCAGGGTACCCTCCGCCACACACCGTCAGGTGGCTTGCGGAGTATGGATGTAGATGTAGATGTATTATACCATATTTGATTCTTTATTGTGGCACAATGCCATACGTGCTAGAAGATGAAAACGTGCACTTGAAATGCAGCGAACAGTTGAAACTAGTCAGTACTGTGGAATTAAACATTTCGTCTCAAATACATTGACTGCCTCTGCAGTGAAGGTCAATAAAAGTTAAATTTCTTCAGTAAACAGACAAAAATAACTTCAGTGTTCTGCAAGGCGAGTAATGCTGGACTGTCAGAAAGGTGGAAATAAAATCAAATCTGAAACTAATAATATATTTTAGCCTTCCGTAATTATGTTAATGTATTTTAATTCACTTGACAGCTCCCGACCACATATATCCATTTTGTTTTCATTTGACGTGAGAGTAAACAAAGGGGAAACAGCAAAATCACTAAACGTAAACATGGGTCACGCGGAGACTACCCACTATTACTCAGACTGCTCTGTGCATCAGCCCCGGATCTATGATATTTGCGAACCGGGTCAATACTTAAAAAAAAAATTGAGTTTTCAAAAATATGTTCATCTTGTAGTGCACATTTTTCTGAAAAGTCTGAAGCATAAAACGTGTGTTCGAGGAAGTGTAAAACAAGCTATTTGGTCTTAAGTGTGCCAAAGTGCAGTGACACGCCTCTTCATACAATGTTGTTCTATAGCATGTCACTGTATTTTGCTCTGTGGAACTGAAACGTGTAGATTTTGTAATGGATGCCATCAAACCTACACAGGACAGTAGAAATTCAAATGTCCTGTGTTGCCTCTCCTGCTCCTAGTCGGCTCGTTTGACAGCCCGCCCCTCTTTTTTTTTTTAAATCTAGTAATTAAAAGCGAATGGGATTATTTGTAATCGGGAGAACAAGAACTCTTCAGAAAATGTGCACTCTTCATTGTCTATTAGCTAATAACTTGCTGTTTTGTGTGACAAAATTAAATATAGGATACATAAAACCAATAACGACAAGAGACAAGCAAGAAAGTGCACATTTCTTCAATCCTCAGCTCCTAGCATTTTTTTTCTCTCTAAGCTTGCTACAGCTTTACATGGCGTGCTTTCCTTTCTGCAACACTATGTTACTTCATCGAAGTTCGTCAAATGTTTTGCTACACGAAAAATCAAAATGCCGTTACCAAATACTGAAAAAGCTATTAATACAAATAATACTCAAGACTGGTGTTGTTTCTCGATCTGATTACGTCTATTTTGTCACTGTCTGCTAGATAAAACAAAATAGGCCTTTCTAATATTGCAGAAAGTTTGTAACACACACCAAATAAACGAGACTGTTTTGGCACAAATGGTCATTTTTATAACATGACAGAATAATTCACGAAGTACCAATCTCAGATACCTATAAGGCCTAATACAAGCAAAAAGCTTTATGTTAGGAAATATTTTTACATTTCATTCATACGCACCAGTTTCTCAAGCACGAGATCGAAAAGCAGTATTACAAAAATTATATAAAATTTGGAATCGTCTTATTCTTCCATAATTTGTGTGATGTCCCTGTTTCTTCTCCTTCCTCGTTCTAACAACCTTGTCATCAATAATTCAAAATGGCTCTGAGCATTATGGGACTTAACTTCTGAGGTCATCAGTCCCCTAGAACTTAGAACTACTTAAACCTAACTAACCTATGGACATCACAAACACCCATGCCCGAGGCAGGAGTCGAACCTGCGACCGTAGCGGTTGTGCGGTTCCAGACTGTAGCGGCTAGAACCGCTCTGCCACCCCGGCCGGCCATCAAGAATTCTGTAGCTATTCTGCCACTGTCAAAATTTGTTTGCTGATTAACTTCACAAATCCTTTGGTAGAGTATCGGTTCTTACCAGTCAAAATTACAAAAATTTACTGAAAAACTAAAACAATGAAAAATTCCTGGAATCCTACAAAAATTTCTGGGTTTTTCCCGGTTTTCTCCCGGATGAAAAAATTCCCGGGTTTTTCCCGGATCTCCCAGTTGTCCCGGGTCGTATACACCCTGAAGTAGCTTCATTCAAATGATCTATGGAACATGTAACTAACAAGTTACAAGCTACTTGGTACAGCAAATATTGGTAGCCACATTTGCTGTTTTTGTAAGAAGTAAGTTACAGTTAATTATTGACTATTAACAAGCATACAGAGTAAATTCCCAATAGCAGATTTCTCTTCATGTATACTTTGAAGCATTCAATATTGCAGAAAAGTCTTCCTCTATGAAGGAACATACAGAACACAATGTATTTACATTTATAGGAACTTGGCTTATAAATGGTAAAGATGGCACTTTGTAACAATATTGAAATAGGCATGCACACTCACCAACATTTGGGTCTTTCGCAAGCTCTTCATAGGATCCATACACAGAAGGTATTTTGTGATGATTTCCAAATATCTGTGCTCTTTCAAACTCCCTGGCAGCTACAGCTACTACTTTGTGCTCATCATGAGACAATGTGTTCAAGGCAACAACAAAATCATGGCTGATTCTGCCTGCACTTGCAATTCCCCACTTTGTTGCCATCTACAAATGACAATATGTTACATTATAAACTGAGAGTTCCCTAAAAGATACATATAATAGAAACAAAACTAAGTACTCTTAGCTTGGTGAAATTACAAGAGTAAAACTAAACTGGATAAAACACTAAGATTTTTTTGAGACACTTATCAATAGTGTCTTTTATTACAACATACTTGATTTACTTTTGATTAATTTCAAGGAATTTTACACTAGTATGGCCAAATTTATCACTCTTCAACCCGATAAGAATTCGTAAAATTTGTTTGTAATGGATAAGCTTAATCTTTGTATGTTTCCCCTCCCTTATCAAATGTGTATCCCGCTGCGGTGAAGGTAGCTTGTGTGCCTCAATGATACAGACAGACATACCATACATGCAACGACATCAGAGCGGTATCTGTAGAGAGGCCACACAAACGTGTTTCTTGATGAGGGGTTGTGGCCTTTTCAATAGTTGCAGAGGCAACAGTGTAGATGACTGACTGATCTGGCTTTGTAACATTAGCCAACATGGCCTTGCTGTGCTGATACTGTGAATGGCAAAGCGAGGGGACACTACAGTTGCTACTTTTGTCAAGGGCATGTAACTCTACTTTATGGTTAAATTATAACAACCACCTCTTAGGTAAACTATTCTGGAGGTAAAAAATTCCCCCATTCAGATCTATGGGCAGGAACTATGTAGGAGGATGTTATCAGGAAAAACAAAACTGGCATTCTATGGTTTGGAGCAGATCAAATGTTACATCTCTTAAATGGGTACACGGATTAAACAGTTTAAAATGGTATATGGATAGGCTGAAGTTAGATATAGTGCGAATTAGTGAAGGGCAATGGCAGGAAGAACAAGATTTCTTGTCAGCTCAGTACAGGGTTATCAACACACGGGAAGCATCAACCACAGTAGCGGAGTACGTATGGCGTGACATGCACATGGGGCTTTTTTAGGTAAGAGAAACCCTCCCTTGGGATCACAGGTTATTTGCCTGATACATTAGTCCCCAATGTCCTCAGAGAATGTTCGTCCGCACAGATCAGAGACAGAAAAGGTTAATATGATTTTAGTAGACTGCAGGGGCATCCAAGGAAAGGTCTCAAATTACTATTACTTATTAAAGATTATAATGCACAGATAGTATCAGGAACAGAAAGTTGGTGGAAACCAGATGTTAAAGACAATGGAACCATACATTCGGATTGGAATATTTATCGTAAGGATAGTTTAGTCACCAATGGTGGCAGTGTGTTTATTGCAGTAAAGAGTTCGATAAAATCTAGCGAGGTATCACGGAATCCGATTGTGAATTAATCTGGATGAAGTATCAAAGATCAGTCAAAAATGATAATCAGATGCTTTTATAGACCACCTGGGTTTAGAGCTCTAGCAGTAGAGCGCTTCAGACAGAACTTGGAGAATATTGCAAAAAAATTTCCTGCTCATGCAGTTGTAATAGGGGGTGACTTCAACTTGCGAGGTATAGATTAGGAGTGTCATGCTATCACAACTAGTGCCACGGACAGGGATTCATGTGGCATTGTTCTGGATGTCTTGTCTGAAAATTACTTTGAGTAGATAGAGAACCAACTCGTGAGGGTAAAATCTTAGACCTCCTGGCAACAAACAGAGCTGAAATTACTGAATCAGTTAACATAGAGGAAGGTATCAGTGATCCAAGGCTGTGATAGCATCTATAGCAATCGGTCTTACAAAGAAAGGTAGGAAGATAATTTTGCTTAGCAAGAGTGACAGGGTACAAATTTCAGAGTATCTGAGCAGTCAGCATCAAATATTTGTGATGAGGATGAAGAAGTGGAGAACAAATGGAAAAAAATTCAAAGGCATTGTGAAATATACTGTTGGCAAGTGTGTTCCAAGTAAGGTCTTAAGGGATGGGAAAGACCCATCGTGGTTTAATAGCTGTGTTATGAAACTAATATTCTGACGGAATGTTATCTATCCCTTCTGCCTTATTTGATCATAAGTCCTCCAGAACTCTCTTAAATTCTGATTCTAATACTAGATCCCCTATCTCTTCTAAATCGACTCCTGTTTCTTCTTCTGTCACATCAGACAAATATTCTTCCTCATAGAGGTTTTCAGTGTATTCTTTCCATCTATCTGCTCTCTCCTCTGCATTTAACAGTGGAGTTATCGTTACACTCTTAATGTTATCACACCTGCTCTTAATGTCACCGAAGGTTGTTTTGACTTTCCTGTATGCTGAGTTTGTCCTTCCGACAATCATTTCTTTTTCGATGTCTTCACATTTTTCCTGCAGCCATTTCATCTTAGCTTCCATGCACTTCCTATTTATTTCATTTCTCAGTGACTAGTATTTCTGTATTCCTGAGTTTCCCGGAACATTTTTGTACTTCCACCTTTCATCGATCAATTGATTTATTTCTTCTGTTACCCCATGGTTTCTTCACTGTTACCTTCTTTGTACCTATGTTTTCCTTGCCAACTTCTGTGATGGCCCTTTTTAGAGATGTCCACTCCTCTTCAACTGTACTGCCTACTGAGCTATTCCTTACTGCTGTTATCTATGTTGTTGTTGTTGTGGTCTTCAGTCCTGAGACTGGTTTGATGCAGCTCTCCATGCTACTCTATCCTGTGCAAGCTTTTTCATCTCCCAGTACCTACTGCAACCTACATCCTTCTGAATCTGCTTAGTGTATTCATCTCTTGGTCTCCCTCTACGATTTTTACCCTCCACGCTGCCCTCCAATACTAAATTGGTGATCCCTTGATGCCTCAGAACATGTCCTACCAACCAATCCCTTCTTCTGGTCAAGTTGTGCCACAAACTTCTCTCCTCCCCAATCCTATTCAATACCTCCTCATTAGTTATGTGATCTACCCATCTAATCTTCAGCATTCTTCTGCAGCACCACATTTCAAAAGCTTCTATTCTCTTCTTGTCCAAACTATTTATCGTCCATGTTTCACTTCCATACATGGCTACACTCCATACGAATACTTTCAGAAATGACTTCCTGACACTTAAATCAATACTGGATGTTAACAAATTTCTCTTCTCCAGAAACGCTTTCCTGGCCATTGCCAGCCTACATTTTATATCCTCTCTACTTCGACCATCATCAGTTATTTTGCTCCCCAAATAGCAAAACTCCTTTACTACTTTAAGTGTCTCATTTCCTAATCTAATTCTCTCAGCATCACCGGACTTAATTAGACTACATTCCATTATCCTTGTTTTGCTTTTGTTGATGTTCATCTTATATCCTCCTTTCAAGACACTGTCCATTCCATTCAACTGCTCTTCCAAGTCCTTTGCTGTCTCTGACAGAATTACAATGTCATTGGCGAACCTCAAAGTTTTTATTTCTTCTCCATGAATTTTAATACCTACCCCGAATTTTTCTTTTGTTTCCTTTACTGCTTGCTCAATATACAGATTGAACAACATCGGGGAGAGGCTACAACCCTGTCTTACTCCCTTCCCAACCACTGCTTCCCTTTCATGTCCCTCGACTCTTATAACTGCCATCTGGTTTCTGTACAAATTGTAAATAGCCTTTCGCTCCCTGTATTTTACCCCTGCCACCTTTAGAATTTGAAAGAGAGTATTCCAGTCAACATTGTCAAAAGCTTTCTCTAAGTCTACAAATGCTAGAAACGTAGGTTTGCCTTTCCTTAATCTTTCTTCTAAGATAAGTCGTAAGGTCAGTATTGCCTCACGTGTTCCAGTGTTTCTACGGAATCCAAACTGATCTTCCCCGAGGTTGGCTTCTACTAGTTTTTCCATTCGTCTGTAAAGAATTCGTGTTAGTATTTTGCAGCTGTGACTTATTAAGCTGATAGTTCGGTAATTTTCACATCTGTCAACACCTGCTTTCTTTGGGATTGGAATTATTATATTCTTCTTGAAGTCTGAGGGTATTTCGCCTGTTTCATACATCTTGCTCACCAGATGGTAGAGTTTTGTCAGGACTGGCTCTCCCACGGCCGTCAGTAGTTCCAATGGAATATTGTCTACTCCAGGGGCCTTGTTTCGACTCAGGTCTTTCAGTGCTCTGTCAAACTCTTCACGCAGTATCGTATCTCCCATTTCATCTTCATCTACATCCTCCTCCATTTCCATAATATTGTCCTCAAGTACATCGCCCTTGTATAGACCCTCTATATACTCCTTCCACCTTTCTGCTTTCCCTTCTTTGCTTAGAACTGGGTTTCCATCTGAGCTCTTGATATTCATACAAGTGGTTCTCTTATCTCCAAAGGTCTCTTTAATTTTCCTGTAGGCGGTATCTATCTTACCCCTAGTGAGATAAGCCTCTACATCCTTACATTTGTCCTCTAGCCATCCCTGCTTAGCCATTTTGCACTTCCTGTCGATCTCATTTTTGAGACGTTTGTATTCCTTTTTGCCTGTTTCACTTACTGCATTTTTATATTTTCTCCTTTCATCAATTAAATTCAATATTTCTTCTGTTACCCAAGGATTTCTACTAGCCCTCGTCTTTTTACCTATTTGATCCTCTGCTGCCTTCACTACTTCATCCCTCAAAGCTACCCATTCTTCTTCTACTGTATTTATTTCCCCCATTCCTGTCAATTGCTCCCTTATGCTCTCCCTGAAATCTATAGCCTAAGAGAACTTCAACTGTATCTCGTCATTCCTTAGTACTTCCATATCCCACTTCTTTGTGTATTGATTCTTCCTGATTGTTTTAAATTTCAGCCTACTCTTCATCACTATTACATTGTGATCTGAGTCTACATATGCTCCTGGGTACACCCTACAATCCAGTATCTGATTTAGGAATGTCTGTCTGACTTAAAAACAAACGTAAAGCTGCCTGGAACATAGTCAAAAGTGAGATAAACATGGGGAAAGAAGAAATCATTAACCCAATTACTTGCAACACTCTCAACAAACACTTCATAAATTCAGTAAATGCCCATGTACCAAAAAGTGATGACTGAACTGATGCAGAAGTTTTTCTTTCACAATCACAGAATAAAAGAGAGAAAAGTTTTAACTGGAGTAGAATATAACTGCTGCAGATATAAATAACTCTGTAAACAAGTTGAACAACTCTAGAACAGAAGACTGCAATGGATTCAGTAACTTTGTAAGAAAGGAAATTAGAACTCCTCTACTCTACCTTGCAAATAAAATCCTTGATGATGGCATTTTCCCCGATTGCCTTAAAATTACGGTTACACTCCTCATATACAAAAAGGGTGACAGAGAAATGCCAGATAACTATAGACCAATATCAGTTGTCCCTACACTAGCCAAAATCATAGAGAGCTGCTCACAAACACAGATTTACACGTATTTTGAGAGCAATAAATTACTTAATGACAGCCAGTTTGGATTTAGAACTAATCAGTCGACCATAAAAGCTATTGAAAGCCTGATAACTGAAATCCACGACACTTTTGAAAGGAAACTGACCACCTGTGCAACACTCATAGACTTAAGCAAAGCATTTGATTCAGTATCACATGAGATAATTATTTAAAAAAAAATACTATTATGGTACTGCAGACAAACCACTTGATTTGATTAAGTCATACCTAAATAACAGGCAACAGTGTATGTGAACAATGAAAGGTCAGATCTAATGAAAATTAAAAGAGGAATTCCACAGGGCTCCATTCTTGGATGATGATTATTAGTGTTTTAGGGCGCACAACAACGAGGTTATCAGCGCCCGTCGTTCTTGGACCCTTCCTCTTTATTATCTACGTTAATGATTTCTCAAACTACACAGCCTGCAAAAATGTTTTATATGCTGATGGTATGACCATGATCTCCAAAGGTGGTAAACAAAAAATAATGATCTTTTTGAAAAATGTAGGGTGTGGTGTATTGCTAACCAGTTCTGTATAAACAACACAAAAACATAAGAAATTTATTTTAATCTGAAGGTACAGAAAACAGAGAATCACCGTGTCAAACTACTGGGACAAGGAATAGACCAAAAACTCTCAAGGGATGACCATATAAGCTATCTGACGGGCAAACTTGCACACACAATATTCCTGCTATATAAATTAAGATATTCTGTCCGTAAAAGTTTATTGATGCATTGCTACTATGCATTCTTTCAGTCACAGCTACAATACAGGATTCAGTTATGGGGTAATTCACCAGGCACTAACTGTGTCTTCAAATGGCAAAAACAAGCAATTAGATGTATACAAGGATTGGGTCCAACAGAAACATGTAAGGAGCACTTCAGCATATTACATAATGACACTCCCAAGTCTCTATATGTATAACTGCTTAATATACGTAAAAGAAAATGTACAACAATTTACACAGAGAATGAATTTACATTTGCACAGCAATCGAAACAACTGCATCCTTGATATACAGCATTCTAGGCTGTCACTGACACACAACAGTCACAAACACCTAAGTCTAAAGTTATATAATAAACTGCCACAGTCCGTCAAAACCCTAACCCTTTTTAAATTTAAGCATACTACTCAACTTGGAAGTAATTTGGAAGGAATGCATAAACAAAGAGATAATGTAACTACCATTAACTAAACGCGTAAAACCGTATAATTAATTCTTGAACGTAAACTGTATAATGATTATTGCTGAAATTGTCTGATTAGTAAGAAGTTTATGTATTTATAAGTATTTATGTATATGTAAAATGATGATATGAGTAAATGTACAAATTGTTGTTGTTGTTGTGGTCTTCAGTCCTGAGACTGGTTTGATGCAGCTCTCCATGCTACTCTATCCTGTGCAAGCTTCTTCATCTCCCAGTACCTACTGCAACCTACATCCTTCTGAATCTGCTTAGTGTATTCATCTCTTGGTCTCCCCCTACGATTTTTACCCTCCACGCTGCCCTCCAATACTAAATTGGTGATCCCTTGATGCCTCAGAACATGTCCTACCAACCGATCCCTTCTTCTGGTCAAGTTGTGCCACAAACTTCTCTTCTCCCCAATCCTATTCAATACTTCCTCATTAGTTATGTGATCTACCCATCTAATCTTCAGCATTCTTCTGTAGCACCACATTTCAAAAGCTTCTATTCTCTTCTTGTCCAAACTATTTACCGTCCATGTTTCACTTCCATACATGGCTACACTCCATACAAATACTTTCAGAAATAACTTCCTGACACTTAAATCTATACTCGATGTTAACAAATTTCTCTTCTTCAGAAACGCTTTCCTTGACATTGCCAGTCTACATTTTATATTCTCTCTACTTCGTCCATCATCAGTTATTTTGCTCCCCAAATAGCAAAACTCCTTTACTACTTTAAGTGTCTCATTTCCTAATCTAATACCCTCAGCATCACCCGACTTGACTACATTCCATTATCCTCGTTTTGCTTTTGTTGATGTTCATCTTATATCCTCCCTTCAAGACACCATCCATTCCGTTCAACTGCTCTTCCAAGTCCTTTGCTGTCTCTGACAGAATTACAATGTCATCGGCGAACCTCAAAGTTTTTATTTCTTCTCCATGGATTTTAATACCTACTCCAAATTCTTCTTTTGTTTCCTTTACTGCTTGCTCAATATAGAGATTGAATAACATCGGGGAGAGGCTACAACCCTGTCTTACTCCCTTCCCAACCACTGCTTTTACAGCGATCCAGAGACTGAGTGTTAGGAGATTTTAAAAAATAGTTACACATTTGTGCATTCTTAGACGGATAGTTAACATTGAAATTTAACAATTTTGGTTCTTTCAAATAACTTTAATGTATAGCGAAGTAGGTTTGATCAGTGATAATTAAATGTCGGCTTGGTAATAATTAACCATTTTCCGCTAATAGTGATAATCTCGTGTTCAAAAGCTAACGCCGGGAAAGAATTCAGTAAAAATATTTAACAAAAAATCCACTGCATTTAGAAAATGTGTGCCAAGGCCGAATGATGTAAAGAATTTAATTTTCAACCAAATATTCTTAATCAGTTAATATGAGTTCACATAATTTTTAAATGTACGTAATTCTTTTGAAAGTGAAAATTTTTATTACCACACGTAAATAAGAGAGAGGTTCTACAACAAAGTTCGCACGCAAAGAAAGTAAGGTAAAGAAAATTAACTTAAAAGCAAATTTTATTCTTTAACGAAATTTAAACAGCAATTTCGTACAAATTACTACCAACTAAAAAGATGTATGTGCATGAATGTAAAATGTAAAAATTAGTAACAACTATACTTTTATAAAATCCGTAAAATGTATTTTGACACAGCCAATTGTGTGGTAAACATGCTGAACAGCTAATAAACAAACATATGAAACATGATGTAATCTAACTGAAATCTTCCCATATCACCCAGTCTTTTCCACGTATACCTCCTCCTCTTTTGATTTCTGAACATAATATTTGCTATTACTAGTTGAAATTTGTTACAAAACTCAATTGGTCTTTCTCCTCTCTCATTCCTTGTCCCAAACCCATATTCTCCTGCAACCTTTTCTTCTACTTCTTCCCCTACAACTGCATTCCAGTCCCCCATGACTATTAGATTTTCATCCCCCTTTACATACTGTATTACCCTTTCAATATCCTTATGCACTTTCTCTATCTCTTCATCTTCAGCTTGTGACATTGGCATGTATACTTGAACTATCGTTGTCAGTGTTGGTTTGCTGTCGATTCTGATAAAAACAACCCCGTCACTGAACTGTTCACAGTAACACACTTTCTGCCCTACCTTCCAGTTCATAACAAATCCTACTCCCGTTATACCATTTTCTGCTTCTGTTGATATTACCCTATACTCACCTGACCAGAAATCCTTGTCTTCTTTCCACTTCACTTCACTGACCCCTGCTATAGCTAGACTGAGACTTTGCATTTCCCTTTTCAGATTTTCTAGTTTCCCTGCCACGTTCAAGCTTTTGACATTCCACACCCCGACTTGTACAATGTTATCCTTTCGCTGGCTATTCAATCTTTTTCTCGTGGTAACATCCCCCTTGGCAGCCCCCTCCCGGTGATCCGAATGGGGAACTACTCCGGAATATTTTGCCAATGGAGAGATCATCATGACACTTCAATTACAGGCAACATGTCCTGTGAATACGTGTTATATGTCCTCAATGCAATGGTTTCCATTGCCTTCTGCACCCTCATGCTGTTGATCATTGCTGATTCTTCTGCCTTTAGGGGCAGTTTCCTACCCCAAGGTTAAGAGAGTGCCCTGATCCTCTGTCCACTCCTCCACCCTCTTTGACAAGGCAGCTGCCAGAATGAGGGTGACTTCTTATGCCGGAAGTCTTGCGCTGCAAATACTGATTATTAATCAAAATTTAAGCAGCGGCAGGATTTGAACCCAGGACTGAAGACATTTTGATTACGAATGAAAGACGCTAACCCTAGACCAAAGGGTCTTACAGTGACCATACTGGCCCAAAATGGAAGATCGAAGACAGGAGGCCAAAATACTGAATTTCGTCCTCTGAAACTGTTTCGACACAGAAGATCGTAACACTGTTCCTCCTCTCAATAGTGGTATGAATGTCGAAAGGGCAGATATTGAGATAACTGATTGCAGAATAGAAAAACAACTACAATTGCTTAGTAGTGGAAAGGTATCAGGACCAGATGAGATACTTGTAAGATTCTCTAAAGATTATGCGAAAGGAGAAGGTGTAGAGTTCAGAAAAGTCACGAAGAACCCTGGGTCAAGGGAGACTTACAGTCCGTAAGTCTCTTCTGACCCGAGATTCTGGGTATCTTTTCCGAACTCTACCTCTTTTCCTAAACCTCTCCAGTTTCTTTCCCTTCACCCCTTCTTCTGGAAGAAGGAGCCAATGGCTCCAAAAACTTGCACAAGCAAAGCCTGCGTGTGTTTTCCTGCCACTGCTTGGTGAGTAGATTTCTTTATCTACCCAACGTATACATTATACCAGTCAATGGATATACCAAATAAGAAGTGTCAGATCAGGTGATCATGGTGGCTGTGGAACTGGTTGACCTGTACCAACAGGTGAACCAGTTCCACAGCCACCATGGTTGTCTGATGTGACACTCCTTATTTTCTGTGGTGCAGTATGAAGAGTATGGAGTATGGTACACATATAACATCAACAGAAGGGTCATTCCATGTAAACGAGGAATCATTATCAAAAAATTAATTTTTCTGTGGAAATATTTTCCCCTGTTACATATGTAGGTTGGGCATTGAATTTTGTTGGCAAGATTGATTTTTTCCCTCCAAAACCTACTATTTACTTGTGGGAGCCATTGTTTTTAAGGCTATATTGTTGAGTTTGTTCATGCAGAAGATTTGATCAATTTCAAGGAAAGAAAAAAATCATGAAATTTGTAATAATTCTTTTGGTTTATGTATCACTTTAAAGTGCATAACTTCTTCTTCTTTTTGGTATATTTTTTAGAAGCAAACAATTTATGCATGATAAATACAAAAACATTTATATAACCTAACCCAAAAGTGTAACATGAGTTACCAAATGCCAATTTTTTAACGATTTTCACAAAATACATTAAAGTGTAGAAACTTATATGCCATGCTGTCCTTCACATAAGTGTACCCGATAATTTGGTGTCTCAAATAAATTTCCTCCTGGAAGCCTTCTCCTGGTATAGGATATTTAATTCACGTAATGTGAGTTACCTTTATTTATGTAACATGAGTTACCAGAATGTTTGTAGGATTAATTATAATTTTGAGCAGTCAGATTGGTTCTCAATTACATACAACACAACTAACAATATATTTCAACATATTTAATGTATATTTATCTCCAAATCCCATCTCTCTCTCTCTCTCTCTCTATTCGTTTAGTCGGTTCCGACTCTTCGTGACCCCATGAACCAAATCACGCCACTTTTTCCTGTCTTGCACTTTCTCCCGTAGACCTTCCAGGTTGGAACACATTGCTTCTGTGATGCCATCGATCCATCTCATCCTCTAATGTCCTCTTCTTCTAATTCCTTCAATCTTCCTTCCAAATCCCATAGGGAATAGCTATTTCTACTTTACAACAATTTGCAATTTTTGCAGAATGCCTGTAAGTGCAGCTGAAAAGATGAGGAGAAGAAGAAGGCAGAAATTGAAAGATGAAGGCAGATATGAAGAGTGTAAAATCAAACACAAGGAAACTATGAGAAAATTCCAGAAAAAGAAGCAGGAATAGGAAAAATTTTTGAGTAAAAGAGAACAAGAAAGGACTGCTGCAGACAGGAAACGGAATATTAAAGAAAGAGTTGCCAAGTACATGAAGCGGCTAAAGGAAGCATCTTCAGCTACACCAAGTAGTTCTGCCTCTCCACCATATAAAAATATGGTCTTCATTGGGAAAAGCCATATCGAAAGAGAAACGTGTACTTCCAGCATCACCCACAAAACAAAAATGTGTTATTAGAAGGTTGTATCATACATTTGTTGAACCTTTAGAAGTAGAAGGAATCTCTAAACAAAAAATAAGTGATGAAATACTAAGTGCAGTAAGCAAATCTTATGAAAGGGATGACATTAGCAGACAGGCCCCTGGACGCAAAGATGTTGTGACTGTAAATGATGAGAAAGGTAAGAGTAACTTGCTAGTACGACACTGGATGTTTCCTTTGAAAGAAACCCATGCAATGTTTTGTAAAGAAAATGGCAAAGTGGTTGGTAAAAGTAAATTCGCAGAATTAGTACCCAAACATGTCATGCTTGCCAATAAACTTCCACACAATGTGTGTGTAATAACACTGTTTACGTTTACGTAGCACTTCACTTAGCATAGACTGGGACTGTGTCCTAGGCATGGCTGATGTTAACTGACTGGGCATGGCCCGTGCTGCCTGAGTTGTTGTTGTAACACCGGCAGAGGTCGCGTCCGAATTCTCGTGTGCCCTCTGGTGGACAGGACTCTACTTGCGGCAACTACCGTCCATGACGCGCTGTGCCGATGTGCGCCTCCCATGATCTTTCTGGTGGCTACTGCACTCCTCCTCCTTCGGGGGGTGAAGCCACTGTGATCCACTGCGTCGGAAGGTGGAGCGTCGGGCAGGAGCGATGACCTCCACATCCATTGGAAGGCCGGAGTCGAGGGGATCTGCCAACCCTCGAGCCGGAACGTTTGAATACGGCTGGAAGTGACCCACACGAAGAGGCCCCCGTCGTCCCACCACCGGAGCCCGGGACAGAACGAGTGACAAGCTGTCGAACTCCCGATCCAGTTCCACCTCGGGAGGAGCAAGACCCAGTGGCGGGGACGATGGGGAAGGGACCACCACAGGTGAACCAGCCTCCTGAGAAACCGGGCCTGCGAGGGGGGCCGGTTCTCGCTGGGGCATCTCAAACGATGGCGATGCCGGTGCTGGAGCTACTGAAGACTGCCAAGGCTGAGAACCATCGCAGTGCAGCAGAGTCACAGCAGGGAGAGGCGGTAACGTCCCCTGAGAAACCAACACGTGTGCCGGCAATGGCGAAGCCGGTGTCCGAGAGGTCGGAGGGTGGGTGCCCAAACGTGGACGTAGCTGATTTTGGTGACGACGTACCACCCGGTCCCCCGCCTGCAAGGTATAGAGCCGGCGGCCGGAATTCTGTCTACACGCCGTGCGGGAGCGGCCGTAACGGCCGGATTGTACCGCTCGCACGTCGTCCACCCCGAACACAGTGAACGCGGACGCGCCGCCCTGAACCGCCGCGACATCGCACCACAATTCCAGCTGTTGACCTGCGGCATGAGAGACTTCATACGATTGAGCAATGGACAGGACTTCCTCAAGGGAAGGGTCTTCTAACTGCAGGGCCTGTTGCCGGACCTCCCTATCAGGGGCCGAACGAACAATGACGTCGCGTACCATAACGTGGGCATACGACTCTCGCGACTGCTCCGTGACAAAATGACACTTGCGACTAAGACCGTGCAGGGTAGCAGCCCTAACCCGGTAAGACTGATGGAGCTGTTTCTTGCATTGATAGAACTCGACCCCAGCCGCCACAACATGCGTGCGGCGGCAATAATATGAAGACAGCAATGAACACAATGCGTCAAAAGACAAGGACGAGGGTTCCTGCAACGGCCCTAGCTTGATACAGCGAGGGAGATATCCAAGACAAGAAGAGAGCACGACATACCTCCACATCGGCAACATGAAACGCCTGGAAATGCTGCCGAAGGCGATGTTCATATGCGTCCCAATCCTCTGCCGTCTCGTCACACGGTGGAAAGGGAGGAGGGAACGGCGCTGGAGCAGACTGCGTGGAGAGCAACACCGGAAGCACTTGTTTCATGGTGGCCATGAGCTCTGTCTGCTGCTCGACCAAAACCCGCACTAAATCCTCCATGCCGTGGAGAAGCTGCAAAACCGGAACAACGACCCAACACGCGAAAGAACGACCCTACTCGTCGCCAATTGTGTAATAACACTGTTCACGTTTACGTAGCACTTCACTTAGCATAGACCGGGACTGTGTCCTAGGCATGGCCGATGTTAACTGACTGGACACGGCCCGTGCTGCCTCAGTTGTTGTTGTTGTTGTTGTTGTTACGCCGGCAGAGGTCGTGTCCGGATTCTCGCATGCCCTTTGGTGGACGGGACTCTACTTGCGCCTCCCGCGATCTTTCTGGTGGCTACTGCAGTGTGTCTCTGCAGATATCATGAGAATTTCATCTGTGCAGTTAACTCTCTTCATAGCATAGTACCTCAAATAGCTAAGTACACCAGTAACTGGCCAGAATTTTGTGTGTGTGCAGAGCCTACAGCCGATTGTTGGTTGGGAAAGTGCATGAAATGTAAAGATTTATTGGCAGCTAAACTTCTTGATTTATGTACTGGTGTACAAGAGTATGGCCTGAAGTGGTATGTGTGGCAGGAGAGTGATGGCAGAATTTTGGAAGTAGAGGAAGAAGGTAAATTACAGAATCTTATTGATCATATTCTTACAATGGGACCTAAATTTTTAGAGCACTGCTACTTTAAGAGAGAACAATCAAAGAACTATCAGAGTGATAAGGAATCACTGCCTTCTGCGATGCTAACTGCCATGATGTAAATCGATATTTCTGAAAATTTTACATGTGCAAGTCAAGATGATATACAAAGTGCACATTGGCAGCAGAATCAAATTAGTATTTTTACTGTCATGATTTGGCATTCAGGTACTTCTCACCCCTATGTGTTGGTAGCTGATAATCTGAATCACACAAAGAACACTGTCATTACCTATGTTGATAGACTTCTTGAAGAACTACCAGAACATATTAGGTAAGTTACAATCTGGTCAGATGATCCTGCTTCCCAGTTTAAAAACAGATATATTGCAGAGACTATAAAAGTTCCTCCCCCCCCCCCCCCCCTCCCCCCATGGACCATGGACCTTGCCGTTGGTGGGGAGGCTTGCATGCCTCAACGATACAGATAGCTGTACCATAGATGCAACCACAATGGAGGGGTATCTGTTGAGAGGCCAGACAAACGTATGGTTCCTAAAGAGGGGCAGCAGCCTTTTCAGTAGTTGCAGGGGCAACAGTCTGGATGATTGGCTGATCTGGCCTTGTAACGCTAACCAAAACAGCCTTGCTGTTGTGGTACTGCGAACGGCTGAAAGCATGGGGAAACTACAGCCGTAATTTTTCCAAAGGGCATGCAGCTTTACTGTATGATTAAATGATGATGGCATCCTCTTGGGTAAAATATTCCGGAGGTAAAATAGTCCCCCATTCTGATCTCCGGGCGGGGACTACTCAAGAGGACGTCGTCATCAGGAGAAAGAAAACTGGTGTTCTACGGATTGGAGCGTGGAATGTCAGATCCCTTAATTGGGCAGGTACGTTAGAAAATTTAAAAAGGGAAATGGATAGGTTAAAGTTAGATATAGTGGGAATTAGTGAAGTTTGGTGGCAGGAGGAACAAGACTTTTGGTCAGGTGAACACAGGGTTCTAAACACAAAATCAAATAGGGGTAATGCAGGAGTAGGTTTAATAATGAAAAAAAGAAATAGGAGTGCAGGTAAGCTACTACAAACAGCATAGTGAACACATTATTGTGGCCAAGATAGACACGAAGCCCATGCCTACGACAGTAGTACAAGTTTATATGCCAACTAGCTCTGCAGATGATGAAGAAATTTATGAAACGTATGATGAGATAAAAGAAATTATTCAGGTAGTGAAGAGGACGAAAATTTAACAGTCATGGGTGACTGGAATTCAACAGTAGGAAAAGGAAGAGAAGGAAACATAGTACGTGAATATGGAGTAGTGCTAAGAAATGAAAGAGGAAGCCGCCTGATAGAATTTTGCACAGAGCATAACTTAATCATAGCTAACACTTGGTTCAAGAATCATGAAAGAAGGTTGTATGCATGGAAGAACCCTGGAGATACTAGAAGGTTTCAGATAGATTATATAATGGTAAGACAGAGATTTAGGAACCAGGTTTTAAATTGTAAGACATTTCCAGGGGCAGATGTGGACTCTGACCACAATCTATTGGTTATGACCTGTAGATTAAAACTGAAGAAACTGCAAAAAGGTGGGAATTTAACGAGATGGGCCCTGATAAACTGACTAAACCAGAGGTTGTACAGAGTTTCAGGGAGAGCATAAGGGAACAATTGACAGGAATGGGGGAAAGAAATACAGTACAAGAAGAATGGGTAGCTCTGAGGGATGAAGTAGTGAAGGCAGCAGAGGATCAAGTAGGTAAAAAGACGACGGCTAGTAGAAATCCTTGGGTAACAGAAGAGATACTGAATTTAATTGATGAAATGAGAAAATACAAAAATGCAGTGAATGAAGCAGGCAAAAAGGAATACAAACGTCTCAAAAATGAGATCGACAGGAAGTACAAAATGGCTAAGCAGGGATGGCTAGAGGACAATGTCAGGATGTAGAGGCTTATCTCATGACATGAGGGGTAAGATAGATACTACCTACAGAAAAATTAAAGAGACCTTTGGAGAAAAGAGAACCACTTGCAGGAATATCGAGAGTTTAGATGGAAACCCAGTTCTAAGCAAAGAAGGGAAAGCAGAAAGATGGAAGGAGTATATAGAGGGTCTATACAGGGGCAATGTTCTTGAGGACAATATTGTGGAAATGGAAGAGGATGTAGATGACGATGAAATGGGAGATATGATACTGCGTGAAGAGTTTGACAGAGCACTGAAAGATCTAAGTCGAAACAAGGCCCTGGGAGTAGACAACATTCCATTAGAATTACAGCCAGCCTTGGGAGAACCAGTCCTGACAAAACTCTACCGTGTGGCGAGCAAGATGTGTGAGACAGGCGAAATTCCCTCAGACTTCAAGAAGAATATAATAATTCCAATCCCAAAGAAAGCAAGTGTTGATAGATGTGAAAATTACCAAACTATCAGTTTAAGAAGTCACAGCTGCAAAATACTTTCGCGAATTCTTGACAGACGAATGGAGAAACTGGTAGAAGCTGACCTCAGGGAAGATCAGTTTGGATTCTGTAGAAATGTTGGAACACGTGAGGCAATACTGACCCTACGACTTTTCTTAGAAAATAGATTAAGGAAACGCAAACCTACGTTTCTAGCATTTGTAGACTTAGAGAAAGCTTTTGACAATGTTGACTGGAATACTCTCTTTCAAATTCTGAAGGTGGCAGGGGTAAAATACAGGGAGCGAAAGGCTATTTACAATTTGTACAGAAACCAGATGGTAGTTATAAGAGTCGAGGGGCATGAAAGGGAAGCAGTGGTTGGGAAGGGAGTGAGACAGGGTTGTAGCCTGTCCCCGATGTTATTCAATCTGTATATTGAGCAAGCAGTAAAGGAAACGAAAGAAAAAGTTGGAGTAGGTATTAAAATCCAGGGAGAAGAAATAAAATCTTTGAGGTTGCCGATGACATTGTAATTCTGTCAGAGACAGCAAAGGACTTGGAAGAGCAGTTGAACGGAATTGACAGTGTCTTGAAAGGAGACGAACATAAACAAAAGCAAAACGAGGATAATGGAATGTAGTCGAATTAAGTCGGGTGATGCTGAGGGAATTAGATTAGGAAATGAGTCACTTAAAGTAGTAAAGGAGTTTTGCTATTTGGGGAGCAAAATAACTGATGATGGTCGAAGTAGAGAGGGTATAAAATGTAGACTGGCAATGGCAATGAAAGCGTTTCTGAGGAAGAGAAATTTGTTAACATCGAGTATAGATTTAAGTGTCAGGAAGTCATTTCTGAAATTATGTGTATGGAGTGTAGCCATGTATGGAAGTGAAACATGGACAATAAATAGTTTGGACAAGAAGAGAATAGAAGCTTTCGAAATGTGCTGCTACAGAAGAATTCTGAAGATTAGATGGGTAGATCACAAAAGTAATGAGGAGGTATTGAATAGAATTGGGGAGAAGAGGAGTTTGTGGCACAACTTGACTAGAAGAAGGGAACGGTTGGTAGGACATGTTCTGAGGCATCGAGGGATCACCAATTTAGTACTGGAGTGCAGCGTGGAGGGTAAAAATCGTAGAGGAAGACCAAGAGATGAATACACTAAGCAGATTGAGAAGGATGTAGGCTGCAGTAGGTACTGGGAGATAATGAAGCTTGCACAGGATAGAGTAGCATGGAGAGCTGTATCAAACCAGTCTCAGGACTGAAGACCACCACCACAACAACAACAACAACAACAACAACAACTACAACATAAAAGTTCTAAGCAAGATTCATGCCAAAAGAATATCATGGAAGTATTTTGCAACTTCTCATGGGAAGGGGCCAATGGATGGAATTGGTAGGGCTGTCAAACGCCAAGTTTGGTCTCGTGTGAAAAGCAGGAAATGTGTTGTAAATAATGCAACAGATTTTGTAAAAGCGTTGTTGAATTCTTCTTCTAATGTGACAACAGTTTTTATGGGTGAAGAAGACTTTAGCCAAAGAAGCAAAAAACTACATCTCTCGGCCTTAATCGAGAACTGCAAGCCTTTCTTGAACATTTCTAAAATTCATCACTTGGAACTCTATAACAATGAAGTTGTAGGACACACCACTTTATCTGCTGCAGAGGAAAACGATAACAGAACAGAAAAATCACTAGATATACAAGTAGATGACTGGGTGGTGGCAAAATATGACAATTCATATTTTCCAGGTAATGTTACTAAAATTGAAAATGGTGAGTTTATAGTTGATGTTATGATGAAAGATGGGAAGCTTTGGAAGTGGTGTGAAATTAACAATGAGATATACTACACTTAAGACAAGCTTGTCAGAAAAGTGGTACCCTCCAAGTGTAAATTCCCATGTGTGTGGTTTTTTTTTTTTTTCAAGTTTGACTTATCTGTGACAATGTAACGTGAGTTACCGTATGTCGTAATGTGATTTGTGTGTTCAATATGTTTTAATATTTATTTTATTAAGGATTAAATGTTTGGAACTTTGTTAAAATACTTATAAGATCTACTGGTATTGTGTGTAAAACTTACAAGAAATGTTCACATAAAACAGAGCAGACTTTAGTATTTTATTTATCATATAGTGATGTAACAATTATTGTGATATAGGTTTATAGAGCATTTTGTATAAAGTATGTTTTGAGGTATAAAAATATTTAATAGAAACATTTCCTTCTGTTAATTGCCCAAAACTTTAATATAAACATCACTTAGTAACGTGAGTTACCATGGAATGACCCAGAAGACCTTAACGGTAGGATCCACAAAGCAACTGAAATACATCAAAGATAGAGGCAAATACTGTCTCATGTGCGTGAGGCTCAGCACTGCTGATGTAGACTCGACATTGATGTAGGAGATACACAGTTCGAAGCCTATTTTTAATGAAAACAGTTCGATGTTCTACTCATGTTGGGTTTATTTACATAATGTGCAACACACACCCATCTGAGACTCTGATGCCCTCCAGTGCCGAAGCCGTGTGTTTCCAGATATGGGTTCCTTCTTGAAAACTGATTAGTGTGCCTTCCTGCACAATATACTATGTGTTGTTATCTTTTTTGGGATACCTTGTATACATAATATAAGGGTGGTCCATTGATAGTGACCGGGCCAAATATCTCACGAAATAAGCATCAAACGAAAAAACTACAAAGAACAAAACTCGTCTAGCTTGAAGGGGGAAACCAGATGGCGCTATGGTTGGCCTCCTAAATGGTGCTGCCATAGGTCAAACGGATATAAACTGCATTTTTTAAAATAGAAACCCTCATTTTTTATTACATATTCATGTATTACGTAAAGAAATATGAATGTTTTAGTTGGACCACTTTTTTCGCTTTGTGATAGATGGGGCTGTAATAGTCACAAACGTATAAGTACGTGGTATCACGTAACATTCCGCCAGTGCGGATGGTATTTGCTTCATGATACATTATCCATGTTAAAATGGACTGTTTACCAATTGCAGAAAAGGTCGATATCAAGTTGATGTATGGCTATTGTGACCAAAATGCCCAATGGGCATGCTATGTACGCTGCTCGGTATCCTGGACGACATCATCCAAGTGTCCGGACCGTTCGCCAGATATTTATGTTATTTAAGGAAACAGAAAATGTTCAGCCACATTTGAAACGTCAACGACGACCTGCAACAAAATAATGATGCCCAAGTAGGTGTTTTAGCTGCTGTCGCGGCTAATCCGCACATGAGTAGCAGACAAATTGCGCCAGAATCAGGAATCTAAAAAAAGTCGGTGTCGAGAATGCTACATCAACATCGATTGCACCCGTACCATATTTATATGCACCAGGAATTGCATGCCGACGACTTTGAACTTCGTGTACAGTTTTGCCACTGGGCACACGAGAAATTATGGGAAGATGACATATTTTTTGCATGCATGCACGAAGCGTCATTCACCAACAATGGCATAATATGCACTATTGGGCAACGGAAAATCCACGATGGCTGTGACAAGTGGAACATCAGCAACATTGGCGGGTTAATGTATGGATGCGGCATTATGGGAGGAAGGATAATTGGCCCCCATTTCATCGATGGCTATCTAAATGGTGCAATGTATGCTGATTTCCTACGTAATGTTCTACTGATGTTACGGATTTCTTTCTGTGGGGAAAGTTGAAGGATATTTGCTACTGTGATCCACCGACAACGCCTGACAACATGCGTCAGTGCATTGTCAATGCATGTGCGAACATTATGGAAGGCGAACTACTCGCTGTTGAGAGGAATGTCGTTACACTTATTGCCAAATGCATTGAGGCTGATGGACATAATTCTGAGCATTTATTGCATTAATGTGGTATTTACAGGTAATCACGTTGTAACAGCATGCGTTCTCAGAAATGATAAGTTCACAAAGATACATGTATTACATTGGAACAACCGAAATAAAATGTTCAAACGTATCTATGTTCTGTATTTTAATTTAAAAAACCTACCTGTTACCAACTGTTCGTCTAAAATCTTGAGCCATACGTCTGTGACTATTACAGTGCCATCTATCACAAAGCTAAAAAAAATGGTCCAACAAAAACATTAATATTTCTTTACGTACTACACGAATATGTAATAAAAAATGGGGGTTCCTATTTAAAAAAACACAGTTGATATCCGTTTGACCTATGGCAGCGCCATCTAGTGGGCCAACCATAGCGCCATCTGGTTTCCCCCTTCAAGCTAGACAAGTTTTGTTCTTTGTGGTTTTTTGTTTGATGCTTATTTCGTGAGTTATTCGGCCTGGTCATGATCAATGGACCACCCTGTATGTCAATGCGTAGATATGCTTGTTCTTAAACTGTATATATTCACATCATGTGACAGAAAAGTCATGGTTGGATGACTAGATCATGGGTTCTTCGCTCACTTGTGACTGGCTGAATAGACCGTGTCACCTGTACTCACTGTGAATGGCTGACAGAAACAAATCAAGCAGCAACCATCCTGATTTCAATCCTTACAAAGTTAGTACGTTGAGTCTGGTGGCTGTCAAATTTATGCTAGTAAGTTATGAAATTATGCAGTTCTAGTGTACTGCATTAAAGATCTCTCCAAAATGCGTAATTTTGGGTATGGTATGTTGTGCTACTGTGGAAGAAAGTGAGGTTACAGTATATAAAAACTTCACCAGAAGCAGCTGTATGAATATCAACAGCTCCGGTGGCAGACCAGTACTAATCAAGGAAGATATAAAAGCTGAAAGAAATATGTAGTGTGTCTGTATAGGGGAAACAAATATGGGACAATATTATAAAAAAGAGGGGAGGAAGAAGGTGAAGATGAGATGGGAAATGTGATACTGTGAAAATCTAAGAGGGAATTGAAAGACTTAGGTGGAAACAAGGACCTTGTAGTAGATGACATTCCTTTTTAATCAGGGAGAGACTTGGGAGAGCCAGTCATAACAGCACTATTCCACTTTGTGTGCATGATATAAGAGATAGAGGACATACCTTCAGACTTCACGAATGTAAAAATTCCAGTTCCAAAGAAGGTACTTGCTACCAGGTTTGAATACTATTGAACCATCAACTTAACAAATCATGGCTGCAAAATACTGACACAAATTATTTACAGAAGAACAGAAAAAATGGTAGAAGCAGACCTTGGGGAAGATCAGTTTGGGCTCCCGAGATATGTAGAAAAACATGAGACAATACTGACCTAATGTCTTATCTGAGAAGATTGGTAGAAGAAAGGTAAACCTTTGTAGCATTTGTAGATTTAGAGAAAGTTTTTGACGATACTGACTGGACTACACGCTGAAATTTTTAAAGTAGCACGGATAAAACACAGGGAGCAAATATTTATTTACGTCTTGTACAGTACACAGACTGCCATTACCAAAGTCCATCAACATGAAAGGAAAGTAGTAACTGAGAAAGGAGTGGGACAGTATTGTATCCCAAATGTTATTCAATCTGAATATTTAACAAGCAGTAAAGGAAACCATGCAGAAATTTAGAAAGGGAATTGAAGTTCAGGAGGAAGAAATAAAAACTTTGATGTTGGTATTGTAATTGTCAGAGATGGCAAAGGAATTGGAAAAGCAGTTGAATAGAATGGAAAGAGAATATAAGATGAACATCAACAAATGTTAAACAAGAGTAATGGAACATAGCCAAGTTAAATTAGGTGTTGTTGAGGGAATTAGACACACACAGTATTAGAAGGTTGCTATTTGGGCCCCAACATAAGTGATGTGGGCCAAAGTAAAGAGGATGTAAATTACAGCCAGGAAAAAGCAACAAAAGCATTTCTAAAAAAGAAAAATTTGTGAACAGTCAATATAAATTTAAGTGTTAGGAAGTCCTTTCTGAAAGTATTTCTGTGGACTGTAGCCTTGTACATGACAAACATGTACAATAAGCTGTTCAAACAAGAAGAGAATATAAGCTTTTGAAATGTGGTGCTGTAAATTCTGAAGATTAGATGGGTAGATTGAACAACTAAAGAGATGGTTCTGAATGAAACTGGGAGAAAAAAAGAAATTTATGGCACAAACTGACTAATCGAGGCATCAAGGAATGGCCACTTTGGGAATTGAAGGATGTGTGGTGGATAAAAATTTTAGAGCATGACCTGGTCACGAATATTGTAAGGAGGCTCAAATGGATGTAGACTGCAGCAGTAATTCAGGTTTTCACAAGATAAATTAGAGTGGGGATCTGCATAAAACCTAAGCTGAAAACATGGTGAACAGTATAAATTAATACTACAAAACACACACAATACCGTGTTTTTTTATTCATAATTGAGAAACTGATCTACCAAGAATCAAGGGACCCATACCTGGGGTGGAGGGGGAGGGGGGGAGGAGTGCTTGCCGTCCCCTCCCCACAGACACAGGAAAACATATAGTGTAGTTAAGTGTTTTTCAAGAAAATGATTTAGAAGTTGGTGTTAGGTATGTCTTTAACTGAGTTGTAACTTTCAGTTTTTCTTATGTCTGTCTATAAGAAGCCATTCACCTTTCAAAACATTAATACTACCTACAGGTAGAGCCCACCCCCCTCCCCGCCACCCTCTAAAAACTATCATATGGACACCCTTACCAAGAAGAGATGGAAGAATTATTTAACATAATATAAAAAGTTTCCAATGAAGTATGTGCCATGAATATTGTTCAGTCTACAGAAAAGTTTGATAATTACAAAGTATGAGCATCTAAAAATTAAAAATATCTGCACAATTTATAATTACACTAAATTTCTTTAGGTACTGGTAATTAATTCAATGCCCATCTAAACAAATGGAAAAATATTCCAAGTAAATAATTTGGTAGCAAATTCTATGCATCCACAGACAAAATCTTATTTTCAAAAGGCAAACTTTATCAGTATGTGTATAACTGTTCTATTTACGTTAACCAACTAATATATTTTAGAAAATTCTAATACATATCAGTCGACAGTGGGCAAAGATTCCCATTTGACGTTATAATTGTTCCACAATTTTCAATTCTGTGCCAGGGATATTTTTACTCAGGATGACACATTTTTGAGTGTTGTTATTTTTGAACTGTAATATCTTGTTACTACTGTCATGTTTCATAGGGCAGTAGGCCTACAGTGAATGTGTTGAGAACAAGTATGTGGCCACGCATTTTTTCTGAAAGGCACCTGTGAGTGCACACACTTATTTTATCTCATGAAACTATTCTCAGATATGGCAGAAAGACAGATGAACAGATAGTTAATCAAACAGACGCTTCTTGTCCAACTTTAGTAACAGTGTCAGTTTTCTATTCAATAACATGGAATGGGGATTAATGTGTGTTGAAGATCCACTAGTATTGTCCACATATATAAAGAAATTATGAAATTTATTATTGTTTACTAAGTACATGAACGTTACAGTTACATTATAACACTAGATAAAAACAAAAATATAGCCGGTGCTAATGTATCAGTGGAACTTTGACCAATCATGGAACAACGGTTCATGTAGTCAACAATACTGATAACCAACTATAAATTTTTGTGTGTCAGCAGTGATAGTAAAATATGCTACAAGTCTGGAAAACGAAGTCTACCACCATTGTCCTAATTTATGGATTCCGACACCACAGTTCTGAACCAGAGTGTAACATCAGAAAGATTAATTTCCATTAGAGTACATTTCAACCGTTGGTTTTTCTTAGCAAGTATGCATTCAACTAACATGATTACTACAAATCTAACTTCGCATATAACACGCAATATTTCGGAATACACTATTATGGACCAGCACTTTCTTGCGTTTACCCCCTCAGACATCAAAACGGAATGAGATGAATTTACTCCTAGTAAAACACGATAATCACTGCTGAAAATCAGTCGGCCTACACGTCGAGCACATGAAATACGAAAAACTAACAAGGGCAATGAAATTGGTTTTGGGTTAATTTTGCGTTTCTTTAAGCTGGCAGCAAGGTGTGTGAAGAACAGAATGACGTTAGTACTCACGGACAGCTGTACGAATATACTATGGAAGCACGTTACAACAAACCTACATAATGCAACTAGCCCTATAGTGAAATCCGATGAACTTAATTTTCTCTAGTCGCAGCTAGATGTTTGCAGCGAGAAGGTGTCTTAAATTCAAACAATGTACGGCTAACCTGCATGTAGGCATCCCATACAATAATTCATTTTTCACAGTAATAGAAATTCTTAAATTCATAACAGATGGGCTAAATCGCTCATACATTAAATGAATATCATATAGCTGTTTCAAACCTTACATGCGACTACAGCTTAACACTTCTTTTTTGCGACAAACAACAACTACCAACACAGCATGAGAATTGTTTGCAAAATTAACAAATTCTGAGAATCGAATATTACTGTCAGTTTAAAGGTTATGTAATTATGTCGATAAAACTGTAGTCCCTAATTTCGGACACATGGAAATTAGATCTTCCATGAGCTGGTATTACTCAAATCCAGAACATTTACCACTGCTGAAAATGATTTCCTCTACCAGCACTTGCATGTCATAAAGCAACAGCTAAAATATTTCTACAGTTAATATTTAACTGCAACGCAGTTGTTACATCAATTCGTTGTCTATGGTTGGCGTCACTGTTGCAGCTAATCGATCTTAAAAACCAAACATCGACATAATTCGAAGAATGGTACGCGGTATATATGAAACTGATTATGAACCGTACATACAAGTAGCCAGTATTTTAATTATTTCAAAAAGTAGAAGACGATAGAATCCAACTTAAAAGGATGTCTGAAACTTGTAGGAATACTGAGAAATAGAATTTTGAGGCGTACAATATTAACTATATTGATTTTGAAATTGTAGTGAAAGATATAAAATAACATGCCAATTACATGTTTTTATGTTTTCCGAAATGCTGTAGGATATCTTAAGTACATATATATTAGATCATCTCTAATTCCAAGAGTGTCCTTCAGAAAAAGAGAAATTCGTTGATATCGAATATAAATTTAAGTATTAGGAAGTCTTTTTCCGAAGGTATTTGCCTATCATGTAGCTGTGTACAGAAGTGAAAAGCGGACAATAAACAGTTCAAATAAACTAAAACAGAAACTTTTGAAATTTGGTGCAACAGAGAATCGCTGATCGTTGGACGGGGAGGCCAGATAACTAAGAGGTGTTTAATTTTATTGCAGAGAATAGAAATTTATGACAGGACTAAAAGGTGAACAGTAAATCTGCATGTACATACATACTATGCGAATTACTATGAAGTGTATGTTAGAGAGCACTTACCAAGGTATCACAAGTTAAGATTTCCAATCCCAGTTGCGCAGGGGGAAAGATTGCTTAAATGCCTCTGTCTGTATTGTAATTAGTCAAATTATCTCTTCCCATTCCTATGGGAACAATTCACAGGCAGTGATGAGTATCTCTAGATTCTTTGATATATATTAGATCTGGATGCTTTTTAAGTAGGATTTCTTTCAATAGTTGCTGTCTTCAAGAGACTGCCAGTTTAGATTTTCAAACATTCCTGTAAAATTGTATCATGAGTCAAACAACCATGTGCCCATTTGTGCTGCACTTCTTTGTATATGTTCAGTATCCTCTATTTATATCATCTTGTATGATTCCTACATACCTGAGCAATAATCTAAGATGGGATGCAAAGTGATTTCTAAGCTGTATCATTTGTAGACTCACTGCATTTTCTCAGGGCACTATCAGAGAACTATGACTGAGCTTGTAAGGTCATTCCATTTTATATTAGTACTGTTGACCTTCAGACAGGATTGCTGGCATACTTTGCATACTTTCACTCAGTACTGTCCTAGGACACAATCTTCTGAGGCAATGCAGCTAAGGTCAATAAAGTTTTATTCTAGAGTAGTGTGGAATAAGAATTTTTTCAACAGTTAATAAATGAACATCATGCAGAAGTGTCTTTGGGGGTCCAGGGATCCTGATATTCTGACACTTACATGCCAATATTCCATATGGTATTTGTGGCTAATAATAAGAATGAATTTAGGATTATCTGTAAATTTCACAACCATAATATTACAAGTAAAAAGAATTTCTGTATAGAATATGCATCTCTACTGTGGTTGAGAACAGAATTTTACATGCAAGGGTGAATGTCTATGACAGGTTGTTGAGTTGTTGCTTTGATGCAGTTCTCCATACTAGTCCATCCGGTGCAGGACTCTTCATCTCTGAATAATTACTTCAACCTACACCAATAAGACATTTTTTGTAACAGCACATATCAAAAGCTTCTGTTCTTTGCTTGTTTGAACTGATGTTTATTGCTCACATTTCGCTTATTGTATTTTATCTAAGTTCAGTAATTGTCCATTTACAGAGAGCTATTAATTTTCAAGTAAATATTATTTACAATTTCAAGTGTTGAAGTTACTCAAATAGGCTTAATTATAATACTTGCATAGCCAACAAAGAGAACTATTTCTGAGTCTTGAATCTATGATGGAAGATCATTTACATACAACAAGATCAAGAGTAGGCCCAATATTCATCCCTTTGGTACACCGGTAGTGATTATTTCTCACTCAGAAGATGCGGTTTTATTGATTGCACTTCCTGATTTTCTTAATGCAACACTTTGCATCATTTTTGTTATACAGACGGAAAACAAGTTATCTCTTGTACCATAATGTGTAGACAATGGAAACTCCAGGATGGACTGTAGTAATATTATGGAAAGGATAGTTGCCTATCACCACATAGCAGTGATGTTGAGTTGCAGATAGACACAACAAAAAGACTGTCACAAAATGAGCTTTTGGCCACCAAGGCCTTTCGCAAAAACACACACACACACACACACACACACACACACACACACACACACACACACACACACTCTCTCTCTCTCTCTCTCTCTCTCTCTCCCTCTCTCTCTCTCTCTCTCTCTCTCATGCAAATGCAACTCACACACGCATGACCACAGTCTCTAGCAGCTGAAGTCAGAAGGGTCTTGGTGGCTGAAAGCTCATTTTGTTACAGTCTTTTTGTTGTGTCTATCTGCTAGTCAGCATCTCTGCTATATGGTGAGCAACAACTATCCTTTTCATAATACAGTAGAGCGTCGATTATCCGAAGTAATTGGGGGACATGGGTGTTTGGAAAACTGGTCTGTTCAGATAATCGAACTGTACATTTTTATTTGCCAAAAAGAAGTACTGTACAGTAAATTTATTCATAAAAACAGGCATCTCTTTTAGTATTACAAAGTAACATACAAAGGCAACTTCAGTAGGAATATATAGTGTGACACAGTTTATTAAACAAAAATATATACATATTACATACGCATTTTGCATGAACAATACACACAGTATACAAAATTAACATTTAAAAAAGTCCTTTATTTTGGTCTGTCTAAGCAAACCTACACACTTATGAGCAGCTAAAAAAAAAATGGCTCTGAGCACTATGCGACTTAACTTCTGAGGTCATCAGTCGCCTAGAACTCAGAATTAATTAAACCTAACTAACCTAAGGACATCACACACATGCATGCCCGAGGCAGGATTCAAACCTGTGACCGTAGCGGTCGCTTGGTTCCAGACTGTAGCGCCCAGAACCGCACGGCCACTCTGGCTGGCACGAGCAGCTAAGTCACGTCCTTTTTTCATTACAGATATCTGAAACTGGTCACTTTCATTTTGGGTTTCAAACCATCGCAAGGCAGTATGTAATCAAGTGAACGCCTCACAAGCTGTTGGTATACTTTCATCTGCACTTTCTGGAGCACTGATTGATGAGATGCTGGCGGCATCATCTTTATCAGTGATGACGTTTACAATCTCACTGTCCTGCATGATTTGGTGTCCTGGATCTGCATCATCAATATTCATCCATTCATGAACGTCTTCTTCATCACATTCGTGGCAATCTATTTCTTTTAGCATACCGAGAATTTTGGACATATCGTTCTGTTTGTCATTTTCAATCATACCTTGTGAATTTTCTTCTGCTGCTACTTCTACTGCCAGTGCCAAGCCAACAGAAGTGTGCTGATTGTTGAAACACAGCGACTGGCGGCTTGGCTGGTCAGCAGAGCCTTGTGAAGGCCCCATTAGAAACAATGTTCCGCCAGCGGTGGCCCAGTGCGGCGACGACTGTGGGAAACTTGGTTTTAAGTGAGGGGGATGATGGACGGTAGGGTGGGAGAGTAACAGGTGCGAGTGAGTACACAATTCGGTTAAGCGGTCATTCGGTTGACTGACGTTCGGCTAATCAACACTCTACTGTACCACAATGTTTGAACTTCTCTAGGAGAATAGAGCATATTGCACAATGAAATTCTTTCGACAAGTCACAAAAAATACCTGTTGGCAATATTTTGTAATTTAAATTATGTGTAATCTGATTTGTGAGGTATTCTGCACAGAGTCAACTTTGAAATCCAAATTGAGACCAACTAAGTATCTTCTTTTGAGAGAGGTGTGTTATGGTCCTTGCATGCATAATGTTCTCCAGTACCTTCAAGAAGGAGATGAGTACTGAGACTGGTTAGTTATTAACATCTGACTTACTACCTTTCTTGTAAGAGGTCTGATAGTGGTGTATTTCAGTATGTCTGGAAATATCCTCTGTGGTAATGATGTGTTGTAAATGTGACTGAATACATTGTGTATCTTAGCACCAGTACTTTACTTGAGATATTGTCAACTCCATGGAAGTTTTGAATTTTGAGAAAGTTTATTGTGTTCTTAGTTTCTTTGGCAGTGCATGGAATAATCATAATTTGCCAGAATGAATGAGGAATTTCCCCTTGCAAATATTCTATCACTTTATCCCATGAATAGCCCATGGCAATCTTCTGAGCTGCTTCAAGGAAGTGATTATTAAACACATTAGCAATATTTTTTATTTGGCTGTTTTCTTTAAAAACATAGTCTTCACATTTCTAAATCAGATTTAGCTGTTGCCATTCAGATTTAATTTTATTATTTGAATTATTGATTTCACTCATTATAAAGAATTTTTTTAATTTCTTAATCACTTTCTTTAACTCAGCACAGTATTACTTATAATATGTAATTAGTTCTGCTCTTTTGTTTGTCCTAACCATTTCAAAGAATTTTCTTTTCTTAGGACATAATATCTTGATTTGCTTCGGAATCCAGGGCTTTCTTGGGTAAGCAACTCTAACAATTTATAGAAACCCAGTTGTAAATTCATTAAATTTGGAATTAACATTTGTCACATCTCATTCATTGACTGTGTACTGTAAGAACGAGAACATTCAGGGATGTGGAATAAGTCAAGGTATACATCAGCACAATACAAGAACATAATAGAAACTTAGTCTGTAGACTATATAAACAATAAGTTTTACTGTGCTGCTTAGCATTATCTTAACTTATGCTATCTAAACTGAACTGAGTAAATCAGTAAGAAAGTTGCTAGTCTCAAAAAAGCTTCTGCTTTCTTAGTTTTACAATATAGTTTCTGTTTATCTGCTATTAATAACTTATCATTTACTAGAATACAATGCTATTTTTCAAACAAAAAATTTTCTAACATCTGTAAATACTGAGTCCTATGTACAGTACTTTAATTGTCACGCAGCTTTATAACAAACGCTACTAACTGCCCTGTAGTTAACAGAACTTTTGGATCTTCGAACCTAGATATTAAGATAGTTTGTGGAAAAGATGGCTAGCTAGATATATTTTAATTTTAATTAACTGGTACAGATTTCCAGTTTCTTGCTTGTGTTAGAGAGGGGCTTGTTGAAAGTCTTCCCATGAGAGTACATAACTCCATTGTCAGTGCTAGACGAGTAGGCAAAGTCCACATGAAAATTATTTTTATGTCTTATATTGTGGCTGTGTAAACCAAAGTTCAGCTGAAAATGATTTTTATCATGGGCAACAAAACCATCAAGGAGTAAATATTTTGGGGTGTGACTGTAAGAATTCCAAAGTCCTTAACATGGCTTCTGCAAGTTATACAATTATCTACTTTATACAATATTATTACTGCTCACTTTTACTGAATAAACCCTGTACTATAAGAATCAGAATAGACTGTTATTCACAATGTAGAGGAGCCCTAGAGCAGTGGACAGGTACATTTAAAAGTAGACTGTTGGATAAACTATCAGACAAAGTTCTTCGTCAGATCGAGTAGCACACACCTCACACACATGCATGGGCACTGTCGTCTCCAGGCACTTACAATAACAATTATTTTGAATAAAGACATTTCCTCAGTTACTTATGTTTCAGAGAAGATAAGATGTTCAGTGCAAGAAGGATACAAAGTTGTTCATGCATGTTATAGTAGTCCCAAAACAAATAATTAATTGAACTATAAACTTTGAACATTTTCCTTAAAGAAAATGTTTATACAGGAACTAGAAGAACTGGCAGTTATGCTACCACAGTCTGCAGCAGTAATGTTGCAGCTAGATCAGATGACTGGATTGTAGGCAAGTCTTTCAGGTCAGTGAAAAGCTTCAGGAGATGTACTTAACCTGATAGTTTTAATCTAGCTGTGTCCAATAGCTACAGCACTTTGGGGACTGAGGACAAAAGCATTCATACAACCCAAGAAATTCAGAAATAGTCTGACAATATAGGGCATAAGTTGAGAGCTAAGTGCAAGTATAAATTTTTTAAGAAGAATAAGAAAGTCTTACTGCTGGGTAGAAGTCACAAGGGGGGGAATGTCAGACATGAAGTGATTACCAGGTAACTAGTATTTTTAAGTTAAGAGCAGGGCTTAGACGTGTCATATGTGAATTAGGCTCTTTGGGAAATGATGTCGAAAAAGAAGATCACGTAATAATAGCGAGGGGTTGACATACTGCTTCCTTAAGTTTTCTACCATTGTTAAACTATGAAATATTTAATCAACAATAACTTTCATTTATTCTGCTTGGTGTTTATATTTCACTGCAATTGCTATAAGTTATATACATGTCATGCAAAGTTGGGAATGAACATTTCCCTTTTATGTTAACTGCTGTGAAGTCTAATTTCAGTTCTTCTGTGAAGTGAAAATGAAGTTGGATGGTCCTCAGGTTTTAATATTATTAAATCAAATATGTCATCTCTGGGGTTTATTTTACAATTACAAGGAAATGACAATGTGAGCCAAATTAGTTTGCCAAACAAAGTAAACAAACTGAAATAATACCAAAGCATCTGGTCACAAAAATATTTATGTTTTTAAAAATTCCTATCTTTGTTATGTATTAAGGTGTAGTTAATTTTATTACTAGTTTACAACATTTTAACAGTCTTGATGTCATGACTACTTTAACAATCTCACTTAAATTTCTTTGCATCACAGTTTTTTTAC
The DNA here is from genome assembly GCF_021461385.2 of Schistocerca piceifrons. NCBI lineage: Eukaryota > Metazoa > Arthropoda > Insecta > Orthoptera > Acrididae > Schistocerca > Schistocerca piceifrons. The sequence goes on from NC_060144.1 coordinate 29,253,587, forward strand.
AAATATGAGCTTTTAGTTACAAATTTGTGATGTTTTTATTTGAATTTCATTTGCTTTCATATTGTGGAAAACTACAAATTATTTGTTAATATTCTCTTTCATAGCTCGTTGTTGGCTGCAGCTTCATTCCGAGAATGCATAACTTCTTACTGCACAGGGAAGGATTCTGACTCAGCTTAAAAGGATGTGTTTCCAATGACTGAGCAGGCCAATCCTGCCATAAAACATGCACTCATATGAATTACAGTGAATGGTTGTAGGAGGATGGGGTTTTAATTGATGGAGCTTTATTACTTGTTGCTTGGCCTCTTCATACCTGCAGTGTACAGTGTGCATATAGTTTTCCTCCACAGTAAGCAGTCCAAGGCACATTCTTCCCATGGTTGTATGTTTAAACCAGTCATCTTCATGATGTGTTTCTGATGGTTGTCAAAACACTTAAGAGGGGCTGCATGAGGTCTAAGGCCAAAGCAGAGTACTCCATAAAAAATTTAGAGGGGAAGCCTGGTATCAGTCATGCAGTGAACATAGCCTAATCATCTCATCTGATGAGGGATGGTGGTTGCCTCAATGCTGTGCTTTTTCCAGAACTATAGTAGTGGTCACATAGCCCTCCAACTTAATGCCCAACATGTATCTCATTTTCGGTTAGTGGAAGTGCTCTAGTTTTTTGATATCACAGCGATAGAGTGTCAAGTTTCACAGCCATGTAGTAGCACAGAAATGACAACAGCTCTGCACAACAGGATTTCAATACACATCATTAGGTCTTTATTCATGAAGACTCTGCACATTAAACATCTGGATGCTGCATGAGCAACTCCCATTCTTTTATTGACATCCTGTTCACAGGGACACCATTCAGACAAGATGCTTTCAAGATATGAAAAGCGATCAACATGTTCCAGTATTGTTTCTAAGATGAAGATATTGAACTCAGGGAGTGTTATTCCTGGGGCAGTTTGTGTGAGTACCTTCATTTTTTTCACATTGTTGATAGGACTAAAGTGATCACATGCAGTTTTAAAGCGGTCAACTGACTATTGTAACTTTGCAGGTTTTGAAGCAGAAATGTGGTGTCATCAGGTAACCTGTGTCCTTTTTTGTGAATAAAGTCTTGCCAGACTGAAGAGACCTCTATCAAAACAAAACTTCATCTTCATGCGTTGCTTGTTTGCAGATGATTCATACAACCTGGCACCCATGTACACTGCAAAGAGCATTGAAGCGAGCACATAGATTTGTTTCAAACCCTGAGTGGTTGAGAACAAAACTGATGCAGAGTTAACATGAAGGGCCCACCCAGATATGCCATCATGGAAAGCTTGAACAAATTCCACATAGCATTCAGGACAAAGTGTTTCATGCCAGAGCTGGCTTTTTCCAAGTCATAGAACACTAAATGTAGAGACCTCTGTTGCTCTCTGCATTTTTTCTGGAGTCGTCTAGCACAGAAACATCATATCTGTTGGGCCTCTGAAGGTTCAGAAGCCACAATGAAATTCAGGTAAAATTGTCTCTCAAATGATTTGGAGTTGATTTAATAGAATTCTTGTAAGAACTTTATCTGCAGCTGGAAACAGCAATATACCATGGTAGTTCCCAAATACATTGTGATCACCTTTCTTGAGGATAGTGATGGTGGCAGTATTCTTCAAATCATCAGGTGCTTCCCGAGTTTCCCAAACTAAGAGGATGAGTGTAAAACGGCTAGTCTTCAAGAATATACCTCCATTTTGTATCCATTCCAGAATGATGTTATCAAGACCAAGAGCCTTTTTCGATATTAGGTATACAACAACTTAACATCACGTAAAATTCCTTTCCAGTCACTAGTCTACAAAGGAAATAATTTATAGAAAGTGCCACAGTTAACATGATGCAAACAATTTGTTGCCCCTTTCATTGATATTTTTATCATACATTATTAGTTTTACCTATTATGATTCTTAATTACAGACTTAAACAAAATGCTCAAATTACCAACCAAAAGTGTCTATTTTCTATTCACGATTGTATATCAATGCCATGAAATGAGAAGTTACAATATTTATAAAAGCGAATATATTGTCGCAGGAGAAGCTGAGTAGTACTGTGGTGTAGCAGTTATGATACTAAACTGTTGAATGGAGGGTCATGAGTTTAAAACCCACATGGACTGTACCATTTTAATTTCTATATTTGGTTCAAGTACATTCTAGAGGTATCCACAAATATCAAGAATCATTGTACTGGAATGTTCTGTAGCTGTATATATACTGTATGTGTTCTGGTCGGCGGCAGTTCGCTCCGCACTCTTGTATGTGCAAGTGCTGAATAAACCTTTGTTAAGTGAAGTTAGTGTTCATCATTCATCTAAGTACACCTTCTTCTATGTGACATTATTCTGATGGAGGCACTGGGTACTGGAACTTGTGATAGCGCACATTATCGACGACACAGTAGCTCCCATCAGGCCACGACAGAGCCACAGGTTACTTGGTGAGAAACCCGAGTTCAAGCCATATTCAACAGATCGCAATCTACCAGAGACAGCAGAAGAAGAGGATGTTATGATGACACCAACTGTGTGCCACCACATGAGACATCCTTCTGGGTTCTCTGGAGACGATGGCCAAGATCCAAACAAGTGGCTGAAGGTATATCAGTGTATGGCCAAATATGGGATGACACCGTGTGTTTGGCTAACATATTTTTCTACTTGAAGGGCACTGCCAAACAATGATATGAGATCAATGAGGAGAAGTTCACAAGCTGGGAAGTATTCCAGGCAGAACTGCGCAAGTATTTCAGCGACACACAATGACAGAAGTGCAAGGCTGATGATAAATTAAAGTGTAGGGCATAGCATCCATGAGAAACTACAGCATCCAAGATTCAAGATGTCTTGCAGCTTTGTAAAATAGTGGATCCTAGAATGAAGGAGGAAGATAACGTTGCACATCTCATGAAGGGTGTTGCTGAGGACATGTATCGAGCCCTACTTCTGAAGGAGGTTTCGACAGCAGATGACTTCATAAAATGGTGCCAGTATATGGAGACAATGCATCAAATAAAGAATTACACGCAAGAGATTTGAGCAGCTTCCAAACATCGTATTCATGTCTGTGATGTAGGAAGCAAATGATTTCACAAGTGTTCTTCATCAGATAGTGAGAGAGGAAATTGAGAAGGCACTTGGATTGCATGGCGAGCGAAAAACTGAGACACTTCAAGAGGTCTTAAGGGAGGAAGTGGAACAGACATTGAACCCAATCCGTCGTCCTTCATTTCCCTTTAAAATGGTGAAAAAGTCGAGACCCAGGCAGAGTTATGTTCCTACAATTCTGCATGAGGAACCTGTTTGGGCAGAAGGAAGACTGACATCTGGAGGACCCAGGATAACCAATCAGTATGTTTCCACTGCGGATGACTGGGACATGTGGTGCGCTATTGTTGAGAAAGGTGGTGGATATTTGATGATGCCTGCACCAGAAGACAGCAGACAGATCTTAGCCGACGCCAACTCTGGGACGATGAAGATGAACAACAAGATGTAGGTGCAGGACGACGTAGGTCACCATCACCGCACGCTAGCCACTGGAGAGGATGCTCTCCAACACACCAATCAAGGTCTCCACCACTGTTTAGAAGCTCCAGCCAATCACTTAGCCACCACAACCTGGAGAACTAAAGTGTGGACCTTCCTTGGAGGTGAGGGTGCTGAAGAGAAAAATCCTCCGCCATTGATCACTACTAAAATGATAGGAAACTACGTCAATATCCTCATGGATGGCTGACCAGCCCAAGCTCTTGTGGCATCTGGAGCATCATATTCAGTCATTTTGGAGAAGTACCATCGCCAGTTGCAGAAAACTGTATTTGTCAACAACAAAACATCTCTGCTGAAGGTAGCTAATGGGAAATATGTAAAACCTACCGGAAGATGTACCATTCATGTGGTCCTTAGAATTCGTCATCTTACAAGAGCGTAGTCATGACATAATTCTCGGATGGGACTTTTTGAAAGCTTCTCAGACCATTATAGATTGTGGTCGCTTGAAGATTATGCTAGATGAGATAAGACACTGTGGACAGGAAGATGCGTATCTGAGTGTGTGGAGACTATGTATGCTGGGTGAAGTGATCATTCCTGCAGTCAGTACTAGAAAGGTAACTGTTACGTGTCATGCCATGCATCAACCCATGGATCTTGTAGTGGAATGTAAGAGAAGCATATCACTGAAGAATAACTTGGTCATTCCAGCCTCTATCGTCTCATTTAAGAATGGATTCAGTGAATTATGGATAGTTAACCGTTACCATGAACCGCAAATCGTTCCAAGATGCATGTGCATAGCAAACACTGAGCCGTTAATTGAAGAACAGCTGAGCGTCATAGAAACCTTTCATGCCAAGTCTGTGGGCGAAATTAGTGCTACCACTATGAGACAAGATCTTCTAGCTCGACTATCACCAGATCTCATGAAGGAACAACAGAAGAAGCTACTTGCCATTCTTCAAGAGTTCTCTGAATGCTTCAATACACAGGTGAAGAGGAAACTAGACAAATTGATGGTGAAGCACCAGATTAGCACTGGAGACCATCAACCAATAAGCCAGAGAGCATACCGTGTGTCAGCAATGGAACATCAAATAATTCACGACGATGTAGAGAAAATGATGAAGAATGACATCATTCAGCCTTCTCAGAGCCCGTGATCATCACCAGTGGTCCTTGACAGCAAGAAGGATGGCAGTTGGCACTTTTGTGTTGATTACAGGAAGCTTAATAAGATAACTAAAAATGACGTTTACCCTCTTCCACAAACTGACGATACTCTAGATTGTCTGAAGGGGGCTGAGTTTTTCTTGACCATGGACATGTACTCGGGATACTGGAAAATCGAAGTAGATGAGGCTGATCGTGAAAAAACTGCATTCATCACCCCTGAGGGCCTGTATGAGTTTAAGGTAATGGTGTTCAGTTTGTGTAATGCGCCAGCAACTTTTGAACAGATGATCAATAGCCTTCTACATTGCCTGAAGTGGACAATGTGTCTTTGTTATTTAGATGACATTATAGTGTTCTCAGAGACATTTGATGAACATATAAAAAGGCTGAGGGCCATTCTTAAGTGTCTCCAACAAGGTGGACTGAAACTTAATCCAAGAAAGTGTCTCTTTGGAGCAAAAGAAATCAAAATACTTGGACACCTTGTGTGAAATGAAGGTGTGCGGCCAGATCCAGAAAAGGTGAGATCTATAATGGAATTTCCTATTCCTAAAAGTATTAGAGATGTGAGGAGCTTCCTTGGATTATGTTCTTATTACCGTCATTTTATCAAAGACTTTTGTATCAAAGCCAGGCCACTCCAAGAGTTGTTAAAAGCTGATGCTAAATTTATCTGGGGTGGTGCTCAACAAGATTCTTTCGATGTGCTGTGAAAAGCTCTGATGACTGACCACGTATTTGGTCTGTATGATGAGAGAGCACTACAAAACTACACACAGATGCCAGTGGGTATGGGCTCGGTGCTGTTCTGATGCAAATTTCAGATGGAAAAGAGAAGGTTACAGCCTATGCTTCTAGGACACTTACAAAAGATGAGAGAAACTACTCAATTACAGAAAGAGAATGTCTTGCTGTGATCTGGGCCATGTGCAAATTTCGACAGTATCTCTCTGGAAGGCCATTCATAGTTGTTGGTTGACAGGTCTTAAGATTCCAAGAGGACAACTCACCAGTTGCCGAAGTGGCTTCAAATCGAAAGACTTGCACCCAGCGAACAGTTTACCCGACGGGAGGCCGTAGTCACACATTTACACCATAGTGTACAAAAGTGGAACAAAAGACCAAGATGCTGACTGTCTCTCAAGAAACCCTGTGCAAGACCATGAAGACTGATGAAGATAGTGACTGTCTCGCTGCACTCCACGATCTCTCTGCTGAGCAGAAGGAGGACGGCAAGATATCTCAAATTATGCTTGCCTTAAATTGGTCAGAGGATGTGAAAGGACAATTTAAGGCAGTTAATGGATTACTTTGTAAGAAAAACTTTGATCCATTTGGAAAGAGGTGGCTACCAGTGACTCCTAAACACATGCTCTTATATGTTCTACAGAAATTCCATGACACACCTGAGGCCAGATATTTAGGATTTGTTAAGACCTACAATACAATCTGCAAGAAATTTTTCTGGCCAGGTTTATTTAGGAGTGTCCGTCACAATGTGTCACACTGTCAGGAGTGCCAGAGGAGAAAGGCAGTTCCTCAGAAACCACCTGGCCGACTCAAACAATTCCACTAGCCAAAATGGCTTTCCAGCGTTTTGAGATTGAACTCCTCGGACGATTTCCAATGCCTGCTAGTGGCGAGAGATGGATTATTGTTTGCACTGGTTATCTGACATGCTGTGCCATTACACAAACCATGAAAACAGCCGAAGCATCCGAGGTAGCCAAATTCATCGTGGAAGATGTTGTATTAAAACATGGTGCCCCAATGTTATTAATTGCAGATCAAGGGAAAGTTTTTCAATTGAATCTTGTGACAGAGACAAACATTACTCATCACACGACAACTGCCTACCATCCGCAAACTGACAGGCTTACTGAACGCCTTAATAAGACTTTGGCCGATATGCTATCAATGTTTGTCAATGTTGAGCAGAGCAACTAGGATGAGGTTCTACATTTCATGATATTTGCCTACAACACTGCCAAACAAGACAGCACAGGATTTACACCATTTTTCCTGGTGCATGGGTGTGAAGTGACTACAACGATGGTCACTGTGTTTCCGTTACATCCTGATAATGTGGACAACAACTACATTGGCAAGGTGTTAACCAGAGCTGAGGAAACTCAGCAGTTAGCTCGACTCCGCACGCTGCAGGCTCAAGAAAATGATCGCTGAAGGTATAATGTGAGCCACGGCCCTGTTGTCTACCAGCCTGGTGACCTCGTCTGGATCTTCACTCCTATTTGGACAGTTGGTATCTCTGAGTAGCTCCTCAGGTACTACTCTGGACTTTATAAGATTGTAAGACAGTTGTCTGATGTTACTTATGAAGCTGAAGATTTCGACCCTGACACAAGATGACGACAGATCAGGGATACGGTCCACGTCCTTTGAATGAAGCCCCATAACGATCCTGCAACCCAGGATAAATTCGAAGCTCCAGCGACAGGCAACAAGCAGAAAGATGATGAAGAGTGTAGCAGCAAAAGAAGTTCTAAGAAGATTACCACCAGGGTGAGAATCAGTCATCAGGAGTCAGAGTATGCAGGACCGATGACTTGTTCCTGGACTAGGAGGACGTAACATCAAGATGCTGTTCTCTTAAGGAGGAAGCAATGTCGGAGAAGAAGCTGAGTAGTACCATGGTGTATTGGTTATGATACTAAACTGTTGAGGGTTGTGAGTTCAAAACTCACCTGGACTGTACCATTTTAATTTCTATATTCAGTTCGGGTACATTCTAGAAGTGTCCAGAAATGTTAGGAATCATTGTACTGGAGTGTTTTGTAGCTGTATATATATTGTATGTGTTCTGGCTGGAGGCAGTTTGCTGCGTGCTCTTGTATGTGCAAGTGCTGAATAAACAATTGTTAAGTGAAGTTAGTGTTCATCATTCATCTAAGTACACCTTCTTCTACATGACAATATCAAGGTTTTCATCAAAGATTGTGACTGATAATTTGTAATGGAGTGTCTAAGACAGTTACAGTTCAAGCTGCGTGTAACATTCTGGGATGCCATGGACTCACTTACAGGACTAGGGAGGAAGACAGATTTGAGGCACATTTATGAAACACATGACAAGGGACTCAGGAAGGTTTGTTGTGTCTCTACCATTTTGTGGTGGTACAGGTTAAGTAGGAGGATGCCACATGCACATTGCTTAGAATACTCCTCACATTAGCATGAAGATTGTGTTATTCTTTGAGTGATATGATAAGCTTGTAACATGGCAGATGAGAAGATAACGCTACAAAATTATGGATGCCAGGGATGGTGATCATTCCGATACACCGATCGCATATGAAACAGATATTTCTGTAGATAACTGCTAACATGTTCAACCTCGTTTCCACTTGGATGTGAGTACATAATTACTTTGTGGTCAGGTAGACATGTTTTTGACTTGCAGTTCATTATTTTACATAAATTTACTTTTATAGAAAAGTCCGAAAAGACTGACAAGTCATCAGTTTCTGAAATTGCTTCTTTTATTTGTATATCCTAGAAATGACAGATGAATATTGTTGAAAGATAAAACAAAATTCATGTACATTATAGTACAATTAATAATTATGCAGTTAAAACATAATTAAGAGCTATTCTGGCCTGACTGTTTGCAGAACATGTTTTGTTAATTTTCAGATTGAAAATATACACTGACCAGTACCAAAATTATGTCCTCTATTTTATGAAGTATTATGCTCTATCAATCTTTTTTAAAAAATTAAAGATTCAATTACGTTATCATTCTAACATTGCCTCATAAGATATTGATTGCTATATTCATATCCATGTTTGAACTGATGTGGCCACAGTGGCAGCAGCAGTGGCAGTTGATGGTTCTTGGAGTTGTGTGTTTAGTTTTAGGTAATTCAAGATCAAGCATTGTTTAATTTGTGAAATTATGAAAAGTTATGCTATGATTTTGGAATGTGCAAATGAACAGTGTTGTTACAATTTGGTGCTACTTCAATTAATAAACAGAAGATAAAACACATTCAGCTGCCTCATTATGGTATTAATTATGTATCCAGGCAACTATTAATTCAATCCGCAAAGCTAAGTACAATGTTACTGGGAAAACACGCAAGGGAGAAGGTCATTCACACATAAATGTGATTGATGCAGCTCTCCTCATTCAATTGCAACATACATAGTCCTTCTGAATGCCTCTGATATGCACTACTAGTTGCCAGAAGGACCCAGTCTGACCCAAGCAGTATTCATTCTATCCCACTGATTTCCATTGTGTTCACTGGGTCTTTGTTTTTTAGGATAAATTCATCCACAAGACAGATCTGGCCTTGGCAACCAGAGAAATTCATCATGTGCATGTGAGCTGTGCTTGCATGAGTGTGTGTGTTGTCTAATTCTGATGAAGGCCTGTTTGACCGAAAGCTTTGTTTGACAGTCTTTTTGTTGTGCTGATCTGTGACTCAGCATCTCCACTATGTAGTGGGTAGCAACTACCCTTTTCATAATGTTATAATATTCCATCTTGGATTTTCCATTGTTAGACAGAACTGTAGAGTAGATATAATTACAATTTATTCAGATCTTAGTAAAACAAAATACTACAGCATACTACAGCTTGGACAAAGCCAAAGATATTATAGCATATGTATTTATTATCCTCTCTCAACAAATTAGAAGCATTACCAATAAAAAGCGCAAACTTTTCATACTCACACAGGAAAATGAAAGAATTGATGGAATTTAATCAGACTTGTTCTGCAGGAAAATGAAAGAATTGATGAAATGAAACCAGACTTGCTCTGCATATCAGAGTATCACCTGCAAATCACTGAAACTGAGCTAATAAGAAGAAAAAGGGATGGCTCTACATGCAAAAATTGGAATTAATTCCAAGCCCTTCAGGTTAACTAATATTGTGTGTCACCATTAATATTTGTGAACAGATTTATGTCATGTAAGTAGAAAGAGAGAACAGTTATATTTAGATCTCTTAGCAGGGACAACAAGGTTTTCTTGGTCTTGCATTGTACATTGATTCCATTATCATTCCACAACCAGATGTAGAGTCATCATTATAAAAATCATTGGCAAGAATATTTGCTGCTGTCTCACATATAATTGTTTTTGGCTGATACTACTGAAGAGATGCTTCTCTACAATATACATTGGCAAGCTTGATATTCATCAACTCGAAGAACTTGTCTATACATGTTATCTACACTAGCTGCAAGTAAAACACACTGGTGCAGAACAGCAGAATTACAGGTCTAACAAGCTGGTCAGTAAAATGTCATTATTGGACTTGGTGGAACGTTCAGACAAGTTTGTTGTCAAGGACATGGATCCAAATTACTTGATAATAATATGATGAAGCATGCAGTAAGGGCTGGCTGTCATTGAGGGTTCTTTGGTTCCATGTCGCCCAACACTTTGTACTAATCATAACATTTGTGTAACCATCTTTGTGTTTAGGATGCCTGGTGAACCTTTGTTCTACACAAGAAAAATATCTTGCTGCTATGCAAAAGGTAACCTGTATCATCACAAAATGGTAGACACACAACAAACCTTCCTGAGAAATCCCTTGTCATGTATTTCACAAATGTGCCTCAAACCTGTCTTCCTCCTTAGTTCTATAAGTGAATCAGTGCTCCTAGATTCCAAAACTTTTCAAGATAGTTTTAGCATCAGTGTTGGTTTTAGCAAAGCTTGAGACTACCAGCTAGTGACAAACATGCACATAAAGTAGATTGTTATTGGAATGACACAAACCAACCCAGCTCTGTCTCTTTGAGGATGAGATTTTCTACAGAGCAACTATAATCACTGAATATAAGGATAAAATTCTACACTTAACAGAACATAATTCCTTCAAGGAAATTAGAACTCTGGATCAGTTAACTTGACATTGTTCTATGTACTGCAATCAATCCTTTGTTCTACTAACAGTTATCTTTGGAAAAAAACAGGTTTGTCACAGTCACTCTGAAATCATTTATTTATGAACCAGCTTGCACAGAACACCAGTACTTTTCTTGCAAAAGAGTGGCTGCTTTTCTCAGAAGTACACTGCCCTGTCCCCTTGAAATATGATACAAAATACTATTATCTTGGACTGTCCTTCAGTGTGCAGAAACTCAACTTATCTCGTCGACCATGTGAGGCTCTGAATTTAGGATCCATGTTATTTTGACAGTCTTTCACTGTAATGCTTTGAATCTACTGAACATCAGCGCAGACTGGCACTCAATTTACAATTGGAAACCCTGCAGCAGCTTTTGTAACAAAAGATACGCTGTTACGCTTTAAAATGTTCTTGTACTTGCTTACTGGAATCCATTGCACTTACTGAAAATGTGTGACTGACGGCACATAAACACAGAAGATTTTTCTTTGTAGCTCTGTCATGACTGCAAAAATTTCCTATTGACAACTGTAGGGTACCAAGCACATTTTGTAAATTTCATTATTTTTTGGGACTTATTACTTCCTCCCACACGTTTTTGGAAATGACCCCGATGAGAAATTAAGGGCTAATAATGAGACTTACTGACACTCTTTCTTCCCTTGTGCCATTCAAGAGTGGGACAGGGAAGGGAGGAGATAGATTAGTGGTGTTACACACTGTCAGGTGGCTTGCGGAGTACTGATGTCAATGTGTCTGACAATTTTTTTTCTACAAGGTTAATATTCTTGTCAAGTTGCTAGCATTTCCACAAAAGACAATTCCATATCTCATGACTGCCTCAAAGTAGCTGTTGTACTCTATTTTTTGTGTCTGTACTGGTTACATTGGCTAAGACTGACATAGCAAATATCAGGCTGTTTGATTTATTTTACGGGTAGTCAGTATGTGAGGACCATGATAGTTTTCTGCCAAATTGCTTTCCTAAGAATTTAACATGTTCAGCTTCATTTAACTCCTGACCCCTGTGCATAATATGAATATAATTTTTTCAGACTGTTTTAGAATTGCTCTACCTAATTCTCAGGACAAGCTGTAGTCAAAAGTTTTATTGTTATTGTTATTTATTTATTTACATTTTCTTTGGGTGGGGCCATCGTAATGATGGCTTTTGCAAGCGTCAGACTTAATACTATGGTTATATTTATACTTATAAAATACACCATATTCTGTAGCTGTTGCTTCTTATGTCTATTTTTTACATTTATCACATTACAACTGATATGCTAATGCCTTATGTTACAATCACTATCTTAAAATTCATTAAAAGAATATAAACATTTTTCTATTAGAAAAGATTTTAATTTTGTTTTAAAAACATTTCCCGTGTACGTTCTTAGAGAGTTTGGTAGCTCGTTATACCAAATCAAACCACTGATATATGGACTTCTATCAGTCATTTTTAATGTTGTTCTGTTACGGAAATAGTTACACTTTGTTCTAGTATTGTGATCATGTACATCACTGCCTTTGATAGCTTCTGTTGGTTGACTTATAAAATATACAACTATTTTGAAGATGTGCAGAGAATATATTGTCAGATATTTGTGCTGCACAAACACTTCACGGCATGAATCTCTATGTCCCATCCCATGTATGTGTCTTATTGCTCTTTTCTGTAGTAGTAGTATTTTTATATGTACATCAGCTGCACAGCCCCGTAGTTCAATTCCGTAATTGAGAAAGGGGTAAAGTGTTCCATAATATACTAATTTCAGTGCTTGGCTAGGAACTATCTTTGCGAGCTGGCTAAGGAGATATATGGCACTACTGGATTTTCCGCATATGAAATTAATGTGGCATGTCCACCGCAAATTTTCATCAACATATACACCCAGGAATTTACAGTTACCATTTTCTGTTGCAGAGATATTACACACACTATTCATCTTGTTATGATGAGAACTGCCTGTTTTAAAAGTCAGTAGTTGAGATTTGGTGACATTCACCTTGGGTCCCTGATCACTGAAGTATTTTGTTACTTCTGTTACACCACTAGTAGCAAGAGATTCTAGCTCTTTAGATTCGCTCCCATAGAATAAGATTGACGTGTCATCTGCATAGCTTACAATATGGGAGTTAATGGGTTGTGCAATGTCGTTAATATATATAAGGAAGAGAAAGGGTCCAAGGATTGAGCCCTGTGGTACACCTTGTCATACAGGTTCACTGGTGGACTGGGAGTTCATGATTTTATTAACTAGTCTGTATGACAATTTAGGGCTTTGCTTACAGTTCAACAGGTACATGGTTAGAAGATTCATGGCTTGATCCCCAATACTATAAGATTTTTGCTTTTTAAGAAGTACCCTATGGTTTGCTGAATCAAATGCTCTTGTCAGGTCCAAAAATATACTTGCAGTCTGCATCTTCTGGTCCAACAGACAGTAAACTTCTTGGCTGAACTGTGTAACTGCTGTGGTTGTACTTAGCTCTTTTCTGAAGCCATGCTGTGAATCTACAAGCAGTTTATGTTTAGTGAAAAAGGCACTTAGCTGAGAAAGGATAATGCTTTCGAATATCTTACTAAAAGTGGGAATTAATGATATTGGTCTATAGTTGGAGACTTCTACCTTACTTCCCTTTTTATACACTGGTTTCACTACACTCATTTTTAGAACCGTTGGATACATGTTTTCTGTAATGCTGCAGTTAATCAGGTGAGTAAGAGGTTTAGAAATTTCTTTTAAGCATGCTTTAGTAATAGCACTGGATACGCCATCCCATCCAGATGAAAATTTTTTCTTTAGCAGGTATATTGCCCTGCGAACCTCCTGCTCATTCACTTCCACAAATTCAAATTTTGTACACTGGGTGAGACGGCATCTGATCTCTATCTAATGTAGTAGTTATTAAAAATATTACATATAGTATCTGGGTTTTTTATGCTGAGTGGCTCCATGTTCATCTTGTTAGGACCTTTTCGGTATTTGTTAATCAGTTTCCAAGATGCTTTGCTTATGTTGTCAGACTGTTCTATTGTTTTGCTGTTAATCTGCTTCCTTAAATTGAAAATTTCAGTTTTAAAAGTTTGCTTGGCCATATTGTATTTTTCCTTGAAAACCTGCATAGTAGTAGCTTTATAAAGCTGGTTTAGATCATTTACTTGCTGCCTGAGCCTAATCAGATTTGTTGGGAGTTTTAGTCTAGGATTACTTCCATTTTGACAGTGTTTAACTACCTTCTGGATTTCTCTGACTGGACAACTATATTCATAATGACGCAATAGGGTTGAGTAGAATTCATTCCATTTCTCATCCGACCCTTTTACCTGGTACACAGAATCCCACTTCTCATTCGCTAGTTTGTCTTTAAGGGCATTAATATTTGAGGCATTCAGCATTCGTTTCTGTAGCACAATTTTTGTTATTTTAGGCACAACTGAATTTTTGTATTCTATCACCTGACAGAAGTGGTCAGAAAAATAAAATCTAAGTTACTGTAATTTACCTTATCTATAACATCTTTGTTGATTATAGCATAATCTATTCTAGTGGAACATGTGTCTGTCACTCTGGTGTCAAGAGTTCACTATATTTGCAAGGTTGTATGAAGTCAGTACATCACTGAGTTTCAAGTTTACTATACTATTTGAGTTTGCATCTATATTAAAGTCACCTAATATAGTAAGGTCATTAGAACAGGCCTGATCAACAACACTGCTAAGTTTATCCATAAACAGCATTACATCAGCATTTCGTGGCCTATATACTCCAATCACTTTATGCTTTGGTAACTTAAGATCATTACTGTGGAGTACAATACCTGTCATTTCAATTGATCCTTCTTTGGTGTGGTGTTCGAAAAAGGAAATTTTTTTAGCTTCTACATCGTTGTTAACATAAATTGCCACACCACCACCTTTATGGTTTTGCCTACAATAACTACTTGCTAGTAAGTAACCTTCTAATCTATAGAATATTATTTCACTGCATTTTAGCCCATGTTCTGTTATTACTAGTACATGTGGCAAGTGTTCCTCTATGGATACTTGTAGAATGTCTAGTTTGTTTCTGAGATATTGCACATTTAGGTGCATTAACTTTAAGGGTGTTATCCTTTCTTGTTTATTTACCATTTTGCACGAATCAAAATTGTTTGAGTTAAACTTTTTATGACATTTTGCATACACCGGTGTTTTGGAACTGACCTGCAATGAATGAGCACTTACATCACAGCCTGGCTTTTCTTTGTGCACACAGGACTCAGTCATATCCGAAATACATCCCTGAAAACTATTATTACGGTCCTTTATTCTAAGAAAGTCTCACTGTTGTAGCCCAGAGCAAGTGGAGCTTTCTCCACACTGTCTTTCTCGCACAGCTTGCTTATGTGGGAAACTAGCTTTGCCTTCCCTTTCCTATTTAAGTGGAATCCATGTTTTGTATGTTCATCACGACTCATCTTACTTAAGTCTATCAAATGTACATGGCTAAATTTATCACACAGTTTCTTTAGCTCGGAATTGTAGTGTCGAATCTCTTTGTTTACACACGACCACAGTGGTAAATCATGTTGCACTGGCACATTTGTGATGACAATGTTCGTTTGAAATAGTTTTGGTAATATGTTACGGAAGCCTTGCAGGGCTGTCTTGCTTTCGTTTTTGTATACATTGTTGCCGCCGCCAGTAATCACAACGTGAGCATCTTTGCCCAATTGACTTGTTTCTGTTGTAATATTCTCCACCACTGCATTTAACATTGCGCCAGGTTTGATTTTCGCGAAAATTGAATGCTTTGAAGGCATACTTTCGCGAAAACGTTTGGATAGATCTTTTCCACGACTGTTGGCATACAGAAGAAACTCTATTACCTCAAGTATTGTAATATCCTCTAGTCTGACATTAAATAGCAGAACTCTTATACTTGTCAAAGACATAACACACTTCAAGAATAAAGCAAAAGCAATTTAGAACATTGTTACACAAGAAACAAATAAAAACAGTTACCCAAATAGAACTGAACCCCAGAAAATAGTTCTGGCAGAATAGTGACCTTTCAAATCATTAGCCATCAAATCCAATATATATTTCCCCACAACAGCAGCAGACGTTTCACCTACTGATAAATAGCCAAATATAAATTTACTTCTGCAGACTCTGCATGCACCACTAACAAATATTAGTTTTGAATGTCACTATAATTCTGCTGGCTGTGATAGTGTTTGCAGCAAAATACTAAAATGTCATGCTGAGTTGATACAATTAGCTTTGAACAATCTTCATAATCAATCAATACATCAGGGCTTACTTACTGGTAGATTTAAATAAATATGTTGCAGTAATGACCATCTATAAATCTAGGGTTATGCTAGTCCCCTCTAATTATGGACCTATTTGAGGAAATGGCCTGTGGTACAATACTGGCTCATTTAACCTGTCAACAGTTTGCCACTCATAAAGGATCATCCATAGAGAAAGCAATATAAGACCTCATAAATGGACTGCTAGCAGAACTAAACAAGAAATATTTTATCCTGCTGGTACATTTCATGGTTTTGCCAAAGCCTTTTATTATGTTGATCACAAAATTCTTTTTGGCAAACTAAAATGTTACAGTGTAAATGGCATCTCTCTTATGTGAATGGAGTTTTATTTTCATAACAAAAAGCAGAGGGCCTCACTGACTGATTGTTTACAGGCATGAAACTAACCTCGGAATAAGGGATCATAACAGGATCGGTACTGGGGCCACTCTTGTTCTTAACCTACATAAATGATCTTCAAATGAGTTTATTGGGCAGCTGAAAAACTTTAATGTCTGCTGATGACACAAGGAAAGATTTCAACTCGGTTTTGGCAGACATATGTCCTATGATATCTGAACAGATCTAAAAGTGGCTCAAAGCTAATAGTTTCAAGCCTCAATCTCAATAACACAAAGTGCACTTTCAAAGACCTTACTAAGGATGTAGCAACTATCATGATAGATCAACGATTCCTTTCTCAAATCTCAATAGGTTCTTTAACGACACACTCCCTGAAGTTAGATGTCTGTATCAGAACCTTAGTATGGTCATAATCCACTCTGTGCAATTCTGATAGGCAGTGTGCCTTGTTAGGCTGCTGCATTCCAATGTGCCATTGACGTTTATCGCAACAATCTGCAAGAGTAAGCACCATCTAATTTGTGTATGTCATACGAAATTGGCAGGGAATCTGGTAAGACTCCAGACTTCCCTAGTCTAAGGTCATCTTGACACAACCAAACAGTGCCCATATTTTATGTGGTGGGTGGAAAACAGTCTTCAGTTGGTGTTACCAATGTGCCATTGACGTTTATCGCAACAATCTGCAAGAGGAAGCACCATCTAATTTGTGTATGTCATACGAAATTGGCAGGGAATCTGGTAAGACTCCAGACTTCCCTAGTCTAAGGTCATCCTTGACACAACCAAACAGTGCCCATATTTTATTTGGTGGGTGGAAAACAGTCTTCAGTTGGTGTTACCAGAGCATTCATCATTTTTTTTCCAGCTGATGTGCTACAAAATGGAATAAATGCAATCCATCAAAAAATGTCAACATCATATTGCCAAATCTGTGGATCTTGTTGAGTGCCTTAAAAACTTTCAGTCTAAGGGATCTGACATTCTTGTGAGTGTTGACATTGTTTCTCCTTTCACCAGACTGGTTTTACAAGAATCCTTCTAACTTATTGGCCAGGTATTTGACACAAGGCATGTTTTGATGCTGACATACTTCCTTTATGAAGGTGGTTACTATGAGTAGAGGGTTGGAGTACCCAAGGGGAGTCCTCTTTCAACAGGTCATCAACATGTCTTGGGAACAGTTCAAGTAGAAAGCCCTAAAATCATCCCAACAGAAACCTACCTGTTTTCACTATATGTTCATGACACCTTCATTATATGGCCACATGGGAGTGACAAGCTAATGGATCTCATCATAGATTTCAATTCCATACACTAGAGCATCCATTGTACTGTAGAACTCAAAGTAGATGGAATGCTCCCATTTCTGGATGCCTAGTTAGAACAAATAGCAGATGACAGGTTGTGCTACTGTGTGTACTGTAAGAAGATGCACACCAACCTATACTTACATGTGTACAGCTGCCTCCATCCAGTGCAGAGGAAGAGGGTGCTCCAAACATTCAAACATAAGACTTGCACTCTCTCTTACAATAAGAGTCTCAACCGAGAACTTCAATACCTGAGGACAGTATTCTGGAAGGACTACACAGAGCCACAAATTCTGAGGATGCTATGTCCTGCACTGACTGTATCGCAGGTGGAAATGGAAGAGGAATGTTGAAGGATGCAGCCATTGCATTTAATCCATTTCGTGGTTTATTATCTGGAAAGACAGGATGAATACTCCGGAAACACAAACCGAAGACAGTCCTCTGGTCATCAGCTAAAACATGTACGCTGCTTGGTAGTGTCAAGGATGGCATCAGGCTATGCAAGTCTGGGGTTTACCAGATTCCCTGCCAATGTGGTATAATGTACATAGGTCAGACGGAGAGATGGTGCACACTGCTGAAAATCACAGCTGTGAACACCAATGGCACACCAGACTGCAGCAGTTTCATAAGTTGGCAATCATAGGACACTCCCTATTAGAACTGGATGGAATGGATTGCGACTATAACAATGGTCTGATACAGATGTTGAACTTCTGGAGTTATGTGATGTAAGATTCAATATAGATTAAAGTATGGAAGCTGCTGATCGAAAATGATAGTGGCTACATCCGTAGCAGGGCCTGGGAAACTGCACTTAGTCTGAGTAAGAAGAGGAAGGAGATAGGCCACAATGAACTGACTTTGGGGTAGACAAAGCAACAGCAGAGATACTGCCAACAGCCATTCCTGGTCATGAATCTCAGAAGGAGCATGTATTGGCAGGAGTAGCGGAGAGAAAATGCTGGACACACGCTGGCAACTAAGTGTGGACCACACTCTGAGAACCAGGTCAGAGGGACAGGGGAAGGAGATATAAGCCCTGTGTCATCTCCTACCCAAACAATTCATCAAAACACCTGGTGATGACAACATAGTTGCTTCTCAGAAACTTGAGGACAAAGTAACTTTCACACAATATGTCTCTGCCAAGTAACATAGCCCCATGAAACTTGAACAATACATAGAAAGAATGGCTACAATATAGTATGCAAGGTAACTGAAGGAAATATGCCATGAGATGAACAGACATGACACTTTTATTCAAAGACCATAATTACATTGAAGCCACTGCGATTTAGGATAGTCTCCTGAACATTACAAAAAGTGGAACATGGTTCTTAATAGGGTGCATGATCACAATGGATGGCAATGCATGTTCTGCAATGCACTCTTATTCCATACATAAGGTTGGTAAGGAGTTCTTGTGGTAGGGCATTCCATTTCTCCACCAGTGCTGTTGACATCTGCTGGAAGGTAGTTGGTTCATGTCGATGTGCTGTGATATGTCTTGTCAATGAATCCCACACCTGCTCAATGGGATTTAGGTTGGGGGTTGGACATGCCACCCCATTTGCTAAATAACCTCCATTCCAAGAGATACTCCCATCTGTGGCACTGCTCAACGATGTCACACATTGTCATCCATAAAAACGAAGTCAAGACCAAATTTACCCCTGAAAAGTCACACCTTGGAAAGGAGTACAGTGTCAGAATAACATTGACCGGTGAATGTACCATGTTCACAGATTTGGAGGTCAATAAGTCTATGTAGCATTATGCCTCCCGAAACCATAACACCTGGGCCATTAAAATAATAATGTTTGACACTATTCCTGGGGGTATTCCCAACTCTCATATTGTGAGGGTACATCTTTGAGGGATGAAGTAGTGAAGGCAGCAGAGGATCAAGTAGGCAAAAAGACGAGGGCTAGTAGAAATCCTTGGGTAACAGAAGAAATATTGAATTTGATTGATGAAAGGAGAAAATATAAAAATGCAGTAAGTGAAACAGGCAAAAAGGAATACAAACGTCTCAAAAATGAGATCGACAGGAAGTGCAAAATGGCTAAGCAGGGATGGCTAGAGGACAAATGTAAGGATGTAGAGGCCTATCTCACTAGGGGTAAGATAGATACCGCCTACAGGAAAATTAAAGAGACCTTTGGAGAAAGGAGAAACACTTGTATGAATATCAAGAGCTCAGATGGAAACCCAGTTCTAAGCAAAGAAGGGAAAGCAGAAAGGTGGAAGGAGTATATAGAGGGTCTATACAAGGGCGATGTACTTGAGGACAATATTATGGAAATGGAAGAGGATGTAGATGAAGATGAAATGGGAGATACGATACTGCGTGAAGAGTTTGACAGAGCACTGAAAGACCTGAGTCGAAACAAGGCCCCCGGAGTAGACAACATTCCATTGGAACTACTGATGGCCTTGGGAGAGCCAGTCCTGACAAAACTCTACCATCTGGTGAGCAAGATGTATGAAACAGGCGAAATACCCTCAGACTTCAAGAAGAATATAATAATTCCAATCCCAAAGAAAGCAGGTGCTGACAGATGTGAAAATTACCGAACTATCAGCTTAATAAGTCACAGCTGCAAAATACTAACACGAATTCTTTACAGACGAATGGAAAAACTAGTAGAAGCCAACCTCGGGGAAGATCAGTTTGGATTCCGTAGAAACACTGGAACACGTGAGGCAATACTGACCTTACGACTTATCTTAGAAGAAAGATTAAGGAAAGGCAAACCTACATTTCTAGCATTTGTAGACTTAGAGAAAGCTTTTGACAATGTTGACTGGAATACTCTCTTTCAAATTCTAAAGGTGGCAGGGGTAAAATACAGGGAGCGAAAGGCTATTTACAATTTGTACAGAAACCAGATGGCAGTTATAAGAGTCGAGGGACATGAAAGGGAAGCAGTTGTTGGGAAGGGAGTAAGACAGGGTTGTAGCCTCTCCCCGATGTTGTTCAATCTGTATATTGAGCAAGCAGTAAAGGAAACAAAAGAAAAATTCGGAGTAGGTATTAAAATTCATGGAGAAGAAATAAAAACTTTGAGGTTCGCCGATGACATTGTAATTCTGTCAGAGACAGCAAAGGACTTGGAAGAGCAGTTGAATGGAATGGACAGTGTCTTGAAAGGAGGATATAAGATGAACATCAACAAAAGCAAAACAAGGATAATGGAATGTAGTCTAATTAAGTCGGGTGATGCTGAGGGAGTTAGATTAGGAAATGAGGCACTTAAAGTAGTAAAGGAGTTTTGCTATTTGGGGAGCAAAATAACTGATGATGGTCGAAGTAGAGAGGATATAAAATGTAGGCTGGCAATGGCAAGGAAAGCGTTTCTGAAGAAGAGAAATTTGTTAACATCCAGTATTGATTTAAGTGTCAGGAAGTCATTTCTGAAAGTATTCGTATGGAGTGTAGCCATGTATGGAAGTGAAACATGGACGATAAATAGTTTGGACAAGAAGAGAATAGAAGCTTTCGAAATGTGGTGCTACAGAAGAATGCTGAAGATTAGATGGGTAGATCACATAACTAATGAGGAAGTACTGAATAGGATTGGGGAGAAGAGAAGTTTGTGGCACAACTTGACCAGAAGAAGGGATCGGTTGGTAGGACATGTTCTGAGGCATCAAGGGATCACCAATTTAGTATTGGAGGGCAGCGTGGAGGGTAAAAATCGTAGAGGGAGACCAAGAGATGAATACACTAAGCAGATTCAGAAGGATGTAGGTTGCAGTAGGTACTGGGAGATGAAAAAGCTTGCACAGGATAGAGTAGCATGGAGAGATGCATCAAACCAGTCTCAGGACTGAAGACCACAACAACAACAACACATCCATCATTGTCGAAAATTGTCATTTTGGTGGTCCAAGTGTTATTTTGTGGGGAGGCATGAGGGTACTAACCTCCAATGTTAATGTAACACTATACTTCTTCTCCATGTGAGTCTTTCAGGGACACCTTCAGTCCTGGCTTCATTTTTATGGATGACAATGCTCAACTGCATTAAACAACATAGGAGGAGGGACGGTTCTTGGCATGAGAGTATATTTGGCCAATTGACTGGCATGCTCATTCCCGTGACTAAAATCCCATTGAGCATGTGTGGGATGCACTGAAGAGGTGTATTGCATGTGCTAACTACCATCTAGCTGTTGTCAACAGTGCTGATGGAGGAATGAAAAGCCCTACCACAAAAACTCCTTACCAACCTCATGGTCAACTGAGGAGCATGTTGCAGAGCATGCATTGCTGTTCTTTTCTGATCACAAGCACTATTATGAAGAATGTCCCACCTTCTGTAATGTCTAGGGAACCATAATGAATTAGTGTGATTATTGTTTTGAATAAACGTGTCATTTCTGTTCATCTCACTGCATGTTTCTTTCAGTTACATTCTGCAGTACACTGTAGCACTTCTTTCTGGAGTAACATTTTAAATATTTCACATAAAGTATGTGAAACATTTATGGTTGACGATACAAAATCCTAATTATGTTGGTTTCATTAATTTTGGCTATTAAGAACTATTTACATTTTTCTGAAGAGCTAGTTTTCTACCAAACTATGTGTTTACAATGAAATATTCTTGTGGGTGGCTTCAGTAGGGCATGTGTATACCTTCTGCAAAATTAGTAGCAAACAGAGTTAGCACTAAAGAAATAATAAATCAAATCATCGTGCCTAATGTGGCAGTTTTATTGCATGAAAAGTAAAATGGTGGTAAGCAATAAACTTTTTTTCCTTTTATTGGGGGTGTCAGTGAGAAAAAGTTTTGTAAAGATTTGAAATTATGTGTAAAATTTGTTGGAAGTCAATCAGTGCTCTCATTCTCAAATACACAATAAACGTACTCTGGATAATTTGTTCATGGTGAGTTATGCTGCCTCAAGACATATACACAGTTTCTAACTGTAATACTTGATTTATTGTGTTAAATTTTTAATGAAAGATTATATGTCTTAATAAGTAGATTGTGACAGCATTTTATTTTGTTTGCTAATGATATGAAACACTTGTTACCTCTGGAAACAATTAGACAGGCAACCTTAAACTCGGTCCGAGTACCATGGCAAGTGGAGTTTTTCTATCTTCCTATGGACCATATGGGGAATCCTGTATTTAAGCCAAAATGAGAAGCAGTCAACCAGAAAAATAAGTCAGTATTCTATCACACCCCAAAAACTTTTGAAAAGACTGAATGGAGCCAAATGAGACTTAACCAGACATAATGCATTTATTTTCAGTTTTGTAGAGGGATGCTACTGCAGCATATTTATCAGAAAAAATGCCTTACATCATTGACTGATTATAAAAATAGTATAAGGGGTGGCCTATTAAGTCAGCACAAAATTTCCATTCTTTGCTAGAAACATCATAGCAAATGGAATTATCACTCCTCAATGACCAGTTTAGTTTTGTAGTCTTCTTAGACGTTGTATCTTTTTAAAACTAATGTATGTTGGAGTGTACCCAGTATCTGATGAAATGTCTAGTAAATCTGTATCATTAGCTTTATAAACGGATACAATTTTTGCTGTCTCTGTGACAAAGTATTCACTGAATCTGCTGGCCACTGATTTCAATGTGTTATCATTTCCACTGCAGTTATTTTCGAGGCTGTGAATTTCATTCAGGTCTCTGCCTATCTTTATTTCTTGTTCAATTATATTTCAAATTCCTATTGCTTTATTCTTGGAGTGTTCTATTGTTTGTGAATAATACAAATATTTTCATTTTTCGATAAGAGCTTTCATAATACGAGTTATATTCAGCAAATAAGTGTACTATGACCATTATAGAATGAGATTTTTTGTGGAATGGCAACACTGTCTAGTAGAGGGGGATCCCCCGATCAGGGCAACCATTGCAGGAAAATAGTAGATGTACTCTCACATTGTAGAGGCAACTTGTGTGGAAGAAGTTGGTATAAAATCCTGTCATGTGTGAGCCATGTGCTATGATCCACTTCCTACCTGCGGAAGGAATAACATCTGCCAAAATTTTTTTGCAAATCAAAATTGTACACTACTGGCGGTTATGGAGTTTCAACTTTTGAGTAAAGTTTGTCCTATGGATTAAGTACAGCTCTCTCTTTCTTAATTTCTGTACTACAGAGTGTTCTCTATAACAAGATGGCTCTTCATTCTTCTGTTAACTCTGGCAGCTTTTCCACTTTCTTGTTTTGGAAACTTTAGGAGCTTTCATAATATGAGGCATATTCAACAAGTAAGTGTACTGTGACCATTACAGAATGAGTTTTTTTGTGAGATGGCAACACTGACTAGTAGAGGGGGGTTCCCTGATCAGAGCAACCATTGCAGGAAAATAGTAGTATGTACTCTCACATTGTAGAGGCAACTTGCGTGGAAGATGTTGGTAAAAAATCCTGTCATGTGTGAGCCATGTGCTATGATCCACTTCCTACTTGTGGAAGGAACAACATCTGCCACAATTTTTTTGGAAGTTGAAACAGTTTACAGCAAAGGTGTTAGGAATATAATGAGTGTTTTTAAGTGGTATAGGGAGTTTGGTGGAGGCAGAACAAATGTTCATGATGAACCAGGGAGTTGCAAGACCTTTCATTTTGACTGATGAGGTGATGCAAAAAATAGAGGAAACTGTTTGTGAAGATCACTGATTGACAGTGGATGAAATTTCTGCAATATTTCTACCACTCTCCAGTACTCTCTTATGTGAGACACTCACAAAAACACTGGGATACCAGAAAAATAAGCACAAGATGGGTCCCAAAACAGCTGATAGAGCAACACAAGAACAATAAGTGTTAACAGTGCCCTTCAATTTCTTGAGCAACTTGAATTGGAAGGTGAGTATTTTCTGAGCTCTACTGTGAGTGTAAATGAAACCTGGTTGGAACATTACATGCCTGAGACAAAAAGACAGTTATCACAGTGGCATCACGCCAATTCCCCATTTACCAAAAAATTCAAAACCACAATTTTGGGCAAAAAAAATCATAACCTCAGTGTCTTGGGACCGAAAAGGCACAATTTTCGCCCAGTTTCTGCCTCGGGGCAATTTCTGCTTCAGGGGGAGAGCATCAATGCAAAATGATGTTGTAAGACCCTAAAGAAACTCAAAAGGAGCATTCAAACAAAATGAGGGGAATGCTGATGAGAAGTGTGTGCTTGTTGCATGATAACACCTGCCCCCCACACAGCCTTAGCCACTAAGGCACTCTTGGACTCATTTGATTGGGATGTTTTGAACCAAACCCCATATACTCATTTGATTGGGATGTTTTGAACCAAACCCCATATACCCCAACTTAGTGCCTTCGGATTATCATATTTTCACCTTCCCAAAGGTAGACATGAATGTAATTAAATTTTCAACTCATGAGTGGGTGCACAAAGAGGTTATGAAGTGGAGAAAGGAGCTGGTAGGAGAGATCTTCGAGGAGGCTATAAAGAAGCTTGTGCTATGGCTCACCACGCACATTAAATTGGACAATGATTATGTGAAAAAATAATCAACAAGTGTATCAAAAATATTTTGTAATTTTTCTCAAACATACTATTTGTAAAAAAAGAATATATAAATGTCTAGTACACTTACTTTCTGAAAATACCTTATACACAATGACTGCCTGTTACTTCTACATTTGTGTTGTGTCTATTCTGTGAAAATGCACATCATAAGATGTTTGCAGGAATTTCTTATCATCATAACACCCTATGCTGTCTTTATTGTACATCTTTTGTCAACCATGATCTTTCTCAAGTTGTATGATTGATTCAATTTGTATAATGTGGCTGATGGTTAAAATTTTTTGCTTGTCTATGTATGAAAGGCAAACCTACGTTTCTAGCATTTGTAGACATAGAGAAATCTTTTGACAATGTTGACTGGAATACTCTCTTTCAAATTCCAAAGGTGGCAGGGGTAAAATACAGGGAGCGAAAGGCTATTTACAATTTGTACAGAAACCAGATGGCAGTTATAAGAGTCGAGGGGCACAAAAGGGAAGCAGTGGTTGGGAAGGGAGTGAGACAGGGTTGTAGCCTATCCCCAATGTTATTCAATCTGTATATCGAGCGAGCACTAAAGTAAACAAAAGAAAAGTTTGGAGTAGGTATTAAAATCCATGGAGAAGAAATAAAAACTTTGAGGTTCGCCGATGACATTGTAATTCTGTCAGAGACAGCAAAGGACTTGGAAGAGCAGTTGAGCGGAATGGACAGTGTCTTGAAAGGAGAGTATAAGATGAACATCAACAAAAGCAAAACGAGGATAATGGAATGTAGTCGAATTAAGTTGGGTGATGCTGAGGGAATTAGATTAGGAAATGAGACTCTTACAGTAGTAAAGGAGTTTTGCTATTTGGGCAGCAAAATAACTGATGATGGTCGAAGTAGAGAGGATATAAAATGTAGACTGGCAATGACAAGGAAAACGTTTCTGAAGAAGAAAAATTTGTTAGCATTGAGTATAGATTTAAATGCCAGGAAGTCGTTTCTGAAAGTGTTTGTATGGAGTGTAGCCATGTATGGAAGTCAAACACGGACGATAAATAGTTTAGAGAAGAAGAGAATAGAAGCTTTCAAAATGTGGTGCTACAGAAGAATGCTGAAGATTAGATAGGTAGATCACATAACTAATGAGGAGGTATTGAATAGAATTGGGGAGGAGTTTGTGGCACAACTTGACTAGAAGAAGGGATCGGTTGGTAGGACATGTTCCGAGACATCGAGGGATCACCAATTTAGTATTGGAGGGCAGCGTGGAGGGTAAAAATCGTAGAGGGAGACCAAGAGATGAATACACTAAGCAGATTCAGAAGGATGTAGGCTGCAGTAGGTACTGGGAGATGAAGAAGCTTGCACAGGATAGAGTAGCATGGAGAGCTGCATCAAACCAGTCTCAGGACTGAAGACCACAACAACAACAATGTATAGTCCCTTTCTGTCTTAGTATTTTGCTAGGAAGATTGCCTTCTGATCAGATAATGTATTGGCAACCACTTTCACCATGAATGCAAATCAAATAATGCAATTCCTCAAATAAAATTAATTTGTAATTGACTGATTGCAGTGACGAGCACAGCACTAGGCTTGCAGCCAGACATGCTTGGGAAAGCTCTGCACGTACCTATAAATCAGGCAACACAGTGATCATGTGGCATTCAAGAAAGATCTGATTGGCTAGTGGCTGGCACCCATCACTTGACATGTCAAAATGTCAACTATAAATTTATTTTAATATAAGTATGCTGCAATGTACATGACTGCAATGATGCTGTAGTTTATCTAAAGTAAACATATTAAGCATGTAATATTTCAATAAGTGATATATGTAAGGCATTTGATTACAAAAATTTACCTACTTATCTGACTGAATATGATTATTGTCAAGGGGTTTTTCAAGAGTTACAGATCATATTTTTCAAACTACAGAATGAGACAATGACTTGATGCACTAGTAGACTTGTATTATCAAAATTTTCCAAGTCATGTTTACATTCATGAATATAATTTGTTTCGTTTCAACTGCATATTTGCTCAACTAATATTCCATGGCAAACACTCTCATAACTTTATGTAATTGTGAATGGCTAACAACAACTGTCATGAATAACTTAATGACGACTGATTAACTTGACCTTACGCCATTCTTATATAAAAATTTAAAATGCACAATATTAAATTCATTATTAGACCTCATGCTTTATCAATGTTATTATGAGAAATTATATGTTCACAAAAACTTGACTGTGTCAGTAAGTTCTACATTACAGATATAAACATTTGAAGTTATTTGTTTCCTTAGACAATTCGTTTTTTATACAAAATTGTCCAAAATATTAATGTATAACAGTTGCTATTATACTATACAAATTTCTATTAAATTACATAATTATAACATTTATACATCTTCCAATACAATTAGTTGCTTTGTACATTATGTTATACATTAATAACTGTAGGTATGTTTACAATTTCAGTAACAAGTTTTGTTTTTTGATAGTGTTTTTCTGAACTTGCTGTATGATAATATTCTATATTTTATGCAGAAACTGTTACACAATTGAATTACTATTTTTTTAAAACTCAACTTTATTGTTTTAAATGAATGGAGATGCATAAATACACTATTTCAGTTTATCCAGATTCATGGTTTTGTTACTAAAATAGTACATTCAACTTTGATACACAGACAACATTCAAGCATTCAAAAGAATGTTAAATACTGAATAAAAAATGTGAGAGGAATAAATGCAGTCATAGGTGAATATAACATAATATTCAATATAATGTATTGAGAAGTGTATTAGAAGGTGTTATTGCATACTCCAGTACTAAAACTAAATCTGTTGCATTATAACACATCATCTTGCTGCCTACTCATGGGTTCACCTGAGAGGATAGGCAATTTTCCTTAGTTTTGTCAGTAATATAACATATCTAGTCAGAGTTAGTTGGTTGCTAGGAAACTCCCATACTGTAGTACGTGTCAACAAATTAACAAGTGTTATGAGTTTCATATCAGTGGAAAGTTGGTTGGAAGTTACATACGATCACCTTCTCGAGAATTAAAATTATTTTTATTTGGTATGAATGTTACTATAGATCATGTTTTGTTGCTGCTATGTTTCTCCATCTGAGGTATTTCTTTTGGGCATAGTGTGGGACAAGAGCAGTTGATCTGCACTTGTCATTGGCACAAGCATGGCAAAGAGACCTCTATGCCATACACTGCTCCAAGGAACATCGATGACCCAAATGTCCAAGGGACAGTTAGAAGAAGAAACTGAAGCCATTAGGGATGACATAGAGAATCCAGTATTAAGAGACAGAATTTAAAAGAGCTCTGGAAGACTTGAAATCAAATAAAGTGGAGGGGGTAGACAACATTCCATCAGAATTACTATAAACATTGAGGAAGATGGCAATCAAATGACTATACAGACTGGTATGTAGAATCTATGAGACTGGCAACATATCATCAGTTTTGGACAAATGTCATTCACATAAATCCAAAGATAGCAAGGGTAGTTAAGGGCAAAAACTACTGCACAATCAGTGTAATGGCGCATGCATCTAGGCTGGTGACAACAATACTATACAGAAGAATGAAACATCACGGAATAACTTCCATGACACTAGAGGAAGCTGATGTTATTTGCAATGGAATTCATTTTTATCAATTAAATTTTGGACTCAGTCCAAGTCAGAGTCACTGTACGTTAAGAGAAAAATAAATTATGCATTTTTCTACAAGTTATTGGGCTACTCCTTTAGTAGAGTTGCAAATTAACAAATAACTAAGAAGTATCTTTTGGTAGTCTGACAACTTTTACTAAATACAGAAGTGTTTGACAGTTATGGTCTCACTCACACTGACTTTTAACCCCTTTCCATAAATGCTCATGAAAGTAGCATGAGAATAACTGACCAGATTCACCTCATCCAAGATGTTCACTCCCAGGTGCCAGGCCATAACAATTGTGGTGTCACTGCCAGACACCACACTTGCCAGTTGGTAGCCTTTAAATCGGCCGCAGTCCGTTAGTAAACGTCGGACCCGCGTGTCGCCACTATCAGTGATTGCAGACCGAGCGCCACCACACGGCAGGTCTAGTCTAGAGAGACTCCCTAGCACTCGCCCCAGTTGTACAGCTGACTTTGCTAGCGATGGTTCACTGACTACATACACTCTCATTTGCCGAGACAACAGTTTAGCATAGTCTTCAGCTACGTCATTTGCTACAACCTAGCAAGGCGCCATATTCAGTTGCTATATGTCTTCTGAACAGATAAGATTGTGAATCATGTACCGTCAAAAGCGACGTTCCTCATTAATGGATTAAAGTTAAGTATCAAACTAATTATGTCCGATTTCTGAACTCTCATTCCTTGTCATGTTCCAGACCTCGTGCCAGTATAGTTCTTCCCTCCTCACACCAGCCTGCGTGAGCTAAGACACGTGCATTTCGGCCTCCTCTCTTAACATGGTGTTGGCTCTTCAGCCAACACAACAACAATTTACTCTTTGTCAAAGTCTCTTTATCTGTGGCTTTACCCACTTACATCATGTATCATCACTTGCACAATTCCCAATTTGCCCCTGCTCCGCTAAAATACTTACCTTACCACCTCATGTGTCTGTAGTGACATCACGCTGCATTCAGTCTTGAGGTGGGCAGCAGTCATAACGTTTTGGCTTGTCCGTTAAGGCAATTATTTTGTTTGAGTAATACCAGAAAAGCGAAGCATATATGAATGTACAAATAGGAGATAAACAGCAACTATTTTATTTAATATAACTGAGGAAGCAGCAGAATTTTTTCAAAGTAGGAGCTTTCATTTTAATTGATTAGATTATATGCAGCTGTTACACATAAAATAACATTAATCACTGTTGTGACAGTTTATTATTAATGCAATGTACACATTAAGATTCTCTGATTTGCTTGTGTGTTGTAAATATATGACTATCTGTTCCATGACCTTGAATGTTCTCGTTCTTGGTGATATTTGCACAATGCAATGAGTGAAGAAACTAATAAATGAATGAGCAAATGTAAAAGAAAGAGTTAGTGATTAACATAGGTTATAATAACTGCTTCAATTTAGTGCTTAATCTATCTTCACCAATTGTAAGTATATTTGTTCAAACAATCAGCAACCACCTGCACAGAAGAAATTTTATGACTTTAGCAGTCTCAGACACCTAGAGCACTTCTTCATAAGGTTAGGACCATTGCATTAGTAATGAGCATCAAAAATAAGCTGTTGTGTGCAGCATGGTACTGTATTCTTATGGATAACAGTACATTCTAATTGTGTGAAGAAGGGTAGTAGGTGCCTGAAACCGATAAAGAAATAAAATTTCTTATGTGTAACTGCTACACTTTGTTAATGTGTACTTTAGCTTGTTCTATATCCTTCAGGCCTCACCTTCATGATGGGATCAACGCAGCACAATGAATAAATGGATAAAAGAAAGAATGAACTTAATAATCATTTTGTGAACATAAATGCACAAAATATGAACACACTTATAGAAATATGGTAAAATACTATTAATGATGAAGAAATACAATAACAGAATTTGCTTTAAAGATCTGTTAACAATGTTGAGGACTGCAACTGCTCTTTGAGAGAACAGGGAACATTTTGTAGTATATATTAACAAAATAACTTCTAGTCATTACACAGACTCAGTGTATTCCATTCTTGCTATGATTGACCCTTCTTTTCCTCTTATAGGCCTTCTGAATGTTTTGTTGAGCTTGTCATGATTTCCTCTCTTGTATCAATCACTTCTTCTCAAGCAGCACTTACACAAATCATCCTCGATTATTTGTTGTATTTGTTCCAATCTTTATCTTCTCATAAAATTTTTGTCCTGTACCTCACTCTCTACGGCTTTAACAATGAGAGACCTTAAGAGAGAAAGTTTGCAAATAGCCTTGAAAATCAATTATAATAAAACTAAAATAATGTGTATCAATGCATAAAAAGAAAATTTACAAATTAAGAATGAAGTCATAGAACCAGGTGACGTACTTTTTGGTTAGAGTAATTTAAGGCAATGGCTGGAAAAAAAGAGTAAGAATTGTTGGAAGTGCTTTGACAAACTAAATACGGTTTCAAAATCTATGCTTTCAGTGTATTTGAAAATGAAAATTTACAATCAGTAGGGAAAAAAACAGATCATGTAACAGACTGAAATGGAAGACATAATTTGTAATGAAAATGTAAATCAATGGTTCACAGACTAAGGTAGCCCTTTGCTGGATAAGAAAAAAAAAGAGACAAAGATTAATAGTAAGTGGCTCAAAAAAATCAGAAGCTACATAGTTCCATTTAGCTGAAAACAATAATCCTTGATAAAGCTGGGAGAGCCTTCACCTAGTTATGAATGTCACAATGGCTAATTGGTGTAAAGGTTATGATGATGATGATGGTGATGGTGACAACAATAAATGAATGTTACAGTTGATAAGGTGTATATAGGTTCATTATGTATAATTCATGATTAACTATGTCTATACATTAAATTTAAAACTAAATTTCAAAGAGACAGAATGACTGCCAAGTCCTTACCTTCATGAGTTAACATTCCAAGTACTGCTGATAGTCTTCTATAAAGTGAAAGAAACTTGTAGCATTCTGAACTATTAGTTTCTTCCCTGGGAGAGGTTAGAAATAAGCAGTAGATTGTCTATACCCTAGAATGAAAGGGACAGATCTGTTGTGATGACGAGGGAAAGTAAAGATGAAGGGAAAGGCAGCAGAGAGAGATAAGAAGTTAAAGTACATGAATAAACCCCAAGGTAACTGCAGTGCAAAGATGACAAAAAGACCGAGTGAGAAGTAAAGTTGGATTAAGAAGAAGGGAAATGAGAAGTGAAACGAATAGTGAAATTGAAAACTGTAAGGAAATTGAAAATGTAGTTGGTGAAACTCAAACATGGTCAGGGGCAGGGGGAGAGAAGGGTAGCACTAAGATAAAAAAGTAATAAGGGGAAACCAAGTAAATAAGAAGAAAAATAAAAATTTATAAAAAATAATAATAAACATGAAAGAAAGAGAAGAGAGTATTGCATGTCAATTGAGGTTAAATCCCAGAGGGTGGCAAGATGCAAGGAAGTGTTGGAGAGAAGGTTCTCACCTCTGGAGTTCAGGGAAAATAGTGTTGCGTGGAAGATCAAATAGCCCATATGGTGTATCAGGCAGTCAGATACCTTGATTAATGCCGTAGAACATCCTCAGCAACTGGTACTGGCTGTCCCCAACGTGAACATTTCTTCTGTATTCATTCATGTGCTCAAACAGTTTAGTGGTGACTTTTCCTGCATAATACACAGTGCAGTGAATACATTTTAATTGGTGAAGAATATCTGCTTTTTCACATGCTCATCTGCATTTGAGATAGTAGGATTTACCAAGGTAAGGCAAGAGCAGGTGGATGCAGGTTTTACTGTGGGAATGATTACAGAGGTAGGAACTTTGGGATTGGGATACTTGTCCAAGGCTGTCATATGATTGGTGGAAGACTCAGATAGGGTACTAACTGCCTTGGTGAAACACAAAGTCTGCAGACTCCAAAGGGATTGAAGGCAAGAAACTGCAGTCTTAAGTACAGGCATCGTTTAACAGCCCCTGCAGTATGCCAAATGCGTTTTCACTACAGTATCATTAATGTGCAGGGCCTGTGATCTAAAGTATGCTATCTGTAAATTGTCACTCCTCATTTGCTGGTAGTTTCATAAATCTGTCGACTCTTAATAGTTTTTCAGACACTGCTCATATTGGAAAAAAATTGTGGTAAGGTCTTATGGGACCAAACTGCTGAGGTCACACACTACTTAAACTAACTTACACTAAGGACAATACACACACCCATACCCAAGGGAGGACTCGAACCTCTGACAGGGGGAGCCGCGTGGACTGTGTCAAGGTGCCTCAGACCCCGTGCAGCTCATATTGGAAATGCCCATCCTCATCTAGTGATTAGGAACTTGGGGAATCCAAAACGGTCTTTGACTGGGAAACTTTTTTATTTTATGACAATTTTCAATCTGTTAGATCAGCATCAGATACATTTATCTTCTTAAACTAGTAAATAAAACACACAAAGCTCGTAGGCAAGATAAGCACAATCAAAAGACAGAAAAACATGACAGTACTCACCCGTAGTATATGTCATTATCAGCAAACCAGACTGTTTTTGTATCATTTGATGGTCCCCACCCTGGGTACAAGTTTTTAAAGTTTAGTTTACTTATTACTTAGACAGACAAATCTGATGTTGGTCTAACACTGTCCTCAGAGTCTTTTGCAATGGTATACTTCAATAAAACCTTCTCAGTTTACAAGCCATGTCACTTCAAATAAAACACTTGAGCTTTCAACAGCTACCTCCACCATCATCACTGGGAGTTAAAATCACAAACTGCTGGGGCTCACATGTTTTTCTGCTTACATAGATGAAATAGTAGTGTCTTGAACCTTCCAGAGAGGGCAGAAGTAATGCATGAACAGAAGGCAAGCTCTGTCCCACTGTGGACCCAGTGACATCAGGTAGCACAAAGGGCCGGCGTCATATCTGAAATGCTGCTCCCACATCCCTACATCTTCATTTTTGCTCAGTTTTCTGTACTACAACAAATGGTATGAGATGACAGATGGCGCAACCATGAGATCCGCACTGTCTCCAGCTGTCATGAATGTCTTCATGGAGTGCTTTGAAGAGCAAGCTCTCAACTCTGTGAAGTTGTGTCCACTTTGCTTCCTATGGCATGTTACAAATCTTATTGATATGTCCTCATGGTGAAAATGAACTGCAGCGGTTCATCAGACACATGAATGGTGCCCATCCCAACATTAAATTTACTGCTGAGATGGGGAGGGATGGCAAACATCCATTCTTGGATGTTAAATTGAGGATGGTTTGGTCATTCAGTGTACATGAAATCTAAGCACACTGATCGGTACCTTAATGCCAATATTTTTACCACTCTGTATGCATTAAGTGGTCCTGAACACTTTAGTATCCAAGGCAAAGATTATTTCTTATGATGACCACTTAGAGTCTGAATTTCAGCATCTGAAGCATGTGGTCAGCGAAAATGGTCACAGCAAGGGAGAAACTGCAAAAGCTATTGGGTGCCACAAAAGTTGCCCTGTGATTCAGCAGGAGAGGCAGAGCTGGCTGCACTCCTTCCATGCTGTGGGGCAATGGTTGGCAATATGGGATGCATGCTGAAGGGACATGGACGTAGACCAGTGTGCTGGTCTGCCTCCAAGACATAAGATATGTTATGCCCCATTAAAGACAACAAGGTGTTTGAGATCATGGTATGTATGGTGTCCTGTATGAGTATGGTAGCATTTACGAAGACAAACTATTCACACTGTTGCTCAGCAGTGTGCAGAGCAGCCGTGTGATATTAAATAAAGGGAACTTGAGAAGTTGACCATCGCTGAACATTGCCATGGATGTAAACTACAATTTGAAAATAGGGGAGTTTTGACTCAAAAATCATCATATTGGGATTCTGTTACAAAAGAAGCAGCTGAAAGTAGAATAAACAGCAATAACTTTAACAGAGACAGGGTAACACACTTAGCAGGTCATGGGGGTGGGCTTTGGACATTGAGAAAAAGCAAAAGGCAGTGGGAACAGCAGTTTCAAATGTGGTGCAGGCACCTCATGCCACCTGATGTCACTTGGTCCCACAGCAGGATGGAGCTGCTATGAACTACCTAACTTTCCTTTCACACATGTATCACTTTGGCCCTCTCTGGGAGATTCCATATGATGCTATTTCATAAGCAGAACACTGTGCCAGCCCTGGCAGTCAGTGATTTTAACTCATGATGATGGTGGTGGTGGTGGTGGTGGTGGTGGTGAAGACTGTTATTGAAAGCTCAAGCGTTTTATTTGAAGTGATGTGGCTTGTAGACAGAAGACTTTATTGATGATCTAAGAAATCAAAAAACAGTTTTTCTCGCAACTTTTTTGTGAAAGCTGGCATCTCTTTTCAACTTATGCCATAGGTTGTTCGAACCTGATCTGAAATGCAGAAAATGGCAGACATCAGAAGATGAATAACTGCTACTACACTGAACCATTACTGCACAAAACACCAGCTCCTCTCTTGGCTATGTGTTATTTTCAACTGAAGTAATTTTATGCATTTCTGATCAACTTCCTTCCAGAGTTGCATCACTGAAAGAAATAGCATTCACTGGAGATACGGTGCTTACTAATTTGTGGCAAACCATACTCACTAAGTTACACTCTAAATCACTATGGTCTTTACTGCCAGATACACTCTCAGAGGTGATTAATCATATGTGGTACTGTGCCATCCATATATCAAGGACATCTCCATTGTGACATCTGTGTTCCTGGAGTTCTAGTGCTAGCTACAGAACAATATACCCACTACATAGCCTCTGCAAGAAAGTTTTGTCACTTCTGTATAATGGTCACAGGGGCATCACACGAATGAAACTTTAGTGAGCCTTGATGTTCACTGGCCATTGATAAGAATATTGAACTCCTCTAAGATAATTGGATAAAATGATATGAATCAATACAAGAAGAGTTCTCTCTGTCTATAACTGGAAAACTGGCAGAAGATAAAAGAAGTTATGATATTCCTTTTCCTCCATAGTTGGATACCCAAAGACTCCAACCAATTAATTGCTACAAGTGTGGCATCTATGAAGCCTTTCCAGATACCCATAAATTCTCTTTTTGACAGTTGTTGAAAATGTGCTCCAGTGTTTGTTTCAAGGTTCCACAGCTGCAGCATTCATCATTGGTAATTCCCCATTTGTGTAGCATTGCTTTGGTCATGGCATGACCAGTTCTCATATGGATGAGGGAGCTCCATATTTTTCTTGTTTGGTTCACACCCTGGAGTTGGGTCATTGGATCTATAGTATCTAACTGTTTATGACCTTGGAAGGATGTCACTGAGTTCTCCATTCATCTCTTAGATTATATCTTTCTGGGGCAAATTGGCCAGTGTTTACCCAGATTGGTTTTCTAGATTACCGTATTTACTCGAATCTAAGCCGCACTCGAATCTAAGCCGCACCTGAAAAATGAGACTCGAAATAAAGGAAAAAAAAATTCCCGAATCTAAGCCGCACTCGAATCTAAGCCGCACCTGAAAAATGAGACTCGAAATAAAGGAAAAAAAAATTCCCGAATCTAAGCCGCACCTGAAATTTGCGACTCGAAATTCAAGGGGAGAGAAAAGTTTTAGGCCGCACCTCCAAATCGAAACAAAGTTGGTCCATTGTAATATGAGACACAATTTACGTCGAATGAATGACGATACAGCGACAGTAGTTTGGTTCGAGTCGTAAGCTTAGCAGTTTACCAGGTAGCCATTGCTATGCGTCAGGCGCTCCGTCCGTATTTATGCGAGTACCATTCCTTTTTCACGTGCTCTGTCTGGTTTGAATCGATTGCTTATTTTGCTTTGATCTGATAAGTGCCGTTTTCTTTGTTATAGGTGTTCACACGTCATCCTAAGCTAAAAATGCATTACTGTACTGTCATGCATTGTTTGTCGCATTCTGACAGTGCGTGTTTATGGCCTGTCGCAGCTCGCGGCACGGCTTGCTTTTGCTTTAAAAAAAAAAAAAAAAAAAAAAAAAAAAAAAAAAAAAAAAAAAAAAAAAAAAAAAAAAGAGAGAGAGAGAGAGAGAGAGAGAGAGAGAGAGAGAGAGAGAGAGAGAGAGGGGGCAATCGTCTCATTAGCGAAACAATGGCAAGAGACTGCTATTTGTTGTTACTTACACTGCTGCTTTGTTTGATAATGATCAACAAGAACCAAATAATAGACTGCGTATTTCAGAACATGTTCTGAACGAGAGTTCGGCGAAAATTTTTCTCCGTTTGAAAATCTTTGCGGCCGCTTCTGTAGTACATCAAATTCTGCACAGAAATTAGAATCATCTTAGATTTAAAAATCTGGTCAGTTGCCATACTTCATTTCTGACTGTATTACATTTGGCATAAGAATAATACGAATATAAACATGACACGATACGTATATTCTTCCGCGTTTGCTGTTGTCTCACTCTAGTTTCGTAGTTTATTAGGCAGGATTTAAATGAGATAGCAGCAAACGCGAAAGAATACATGGCAAAATGTTTATATTCGATTATTCTTATGGTGAAGAGAATACTGCATGTGATTCACATTTCATCAGGTTCCTATTAGCAACCAACTCTTCTCACTGGTAGGAAAAAATTCAGAACGTAGAGTTGGCCATATTGACAAACATCCTAAACAGTTTTGCCAGTCGGATTTTCGTAGTACATTGAAATTCTGCTACATTCGAAGATGAACAATACGGAATTTGTACTTACTTCGTTGGATAATGTACGAAAATGCAGTGGTTGAAACTCGGGGCGGAGAAAAAAAAAGCTCGTCTTCCACCTTTCTTTTTTTTTTAATTTATTTACTGACGCAGAGGTTTTGGCGAAAGTATTTATCTTTGTGCCTACAAAGCATACCTGTGTAGCGCTACATATATTCGACAGCAGAAGTTATAGTTATAGCGGCACCTACCAACATTTTTCAGAACTTCCGCTTGCTTTGCATTCGATTCTAAGCCGCAGGCGGTTTTTTGGATTACAAAAATCGGAAAAAAGTGCGGCTTAGATTCGAGTAAATACGGTACAATCAAGTATTTGGTAAGTTGTTCAATGTTTCATGAAATGGTAAGTCTCTGGGTGTTTTAAGTTTCACCCATTCATGTGTTACTAAGCAGATTTGGAAGAGCAATATTAGTGAGTACTCATGGCCATGGTGTTGGTGTGAGTTCTTGTCATAATTCATCACATCCATCAGAGGATGAAGAATGTGTGGGGGACAGCAGGGCTGTCAAAAACCATCGTTTTGGTATGGTGTACTAAGTTCCGCATTGGTTGTGATTCAACATGCACGTCCCCATATCATAAATGTCATAACACAGAGGTTACACCGACTCAGGTGTGAGACAGTCAAGCACCTGCCCTATAGGCTTGACTTCTCCCCATGCAGTTATGAAATATAGCATAACAGTTAATTAGCAACTACTCGTTTACGATTCTCAGTGATCTCTGGTGCTGCAGTAGCTATAAAAGAATTTATGAGTATTTGCTCCACCAAAACTTGCTGAGGTCTTGGCAGTGTGGCTATTTAATTTGGTAGTGCCAAAAGAAATTCCAAGAAATTCAGGTTGATATGATGTCTCTCTTTCAGAATTACACTTTCATTGAGTAAAACTAACAAAACTGGCTCACAAAAATCCGTTGGAAAACTGAGACCCTGACAACTCATTTGCCACTGCTTGTATATATATTTCCAACAACCCCTGCTTACACCATCCATTATTCGAAACAGAAAATTTGTCGATTACAGTCAAAAACTTGCTGGTGTATACCAACTGACCACATCCAGTTATGCAATAATTTGTTCCTCTCGCACAGCAACATAAAGTTTTGCATGGGGTTTTACTTTTTGGTTTGAAATTCATAAAATATGTTCAATAACAATGCTTTTTATTAAGTTGTTTATATCATGAAGATTATAAGTTGGAAAATGTTCCTAACTTTTGCGTGAGTTTATTCCATAAATACTAATGAAAAGCTAATTTCACTTCTCCTAAAAGGTATTCTAGAATTATAAAATCAGAATTGTTTATGTTTTATATTCGAGTACTGATTAAAAAATCAAACTTGAGCAGAGAGATATGTATGCTTGCTAAAGTTCAAATGAAGTTAATGATACTATGTGGTTTAGTATAGCAAAATTGAATTCTAAAAGACCAGATAAATGAAATAAGATAGTTGTTGTTGTTGTGGTCTTCAGTCCTGAGACTGGTTTGATGCAGCTCTCCATGCTACTCTATCCTGTGCAAGCTTTTTCATCTCCCAGTACCTACTGCAACCTACATCCTTCTGAATCTGCTTAGTGTATTCGTCTCTTGGTCTCCCTCTACGATTTTTACCCTCCATGCTGCCCTCCAATACTAAATTGGTGATCCCTTGATGCCTCAGAACATGTCCTACCAACCGATCCCTTCTTCTGGTCAAGTTGTGCCACAAACTTCTCTTCTCCCCAATCCTATTCAATACTTCCTCATTAGTTATGTGATCTACCCATCTAATCTTCAGCATTCTTCTGTAGCACCACATTTCGAAAGCTTCTATTCTCTTCTTGTCCAAACTATTTATCGTCCATGTTTCACTCCCATACATGGCTACACTCCATACAAATACTTTCAGAAATGACTTCCTGACATTTAAATCAATACTGGATGTTAACAAATTTCTCTTCTTCAGAAACGCTTTCCTTGCCATTGCCAGCCTACATTTTATATCCTCTCTACTTCGACCATCATCAGTTATTTTGGTCCCCAAATAGCAAAACTCCTTTACCACTTTGTGTCTCATTTCCTAATCTAATTCCCTCAGCATCACCCGACTTAATTCGACTACATTCCATTATCCTCGTTTTGTTTTTGTTGATGTTCATCTTATATCCTCCTTTCAAGACACTGTCCATTCCATTCAACTGCTCTTCCAAGTCCTTTGCTGCCTCTGACAGAATTACAATGTCATCGGCGAACCTCAAAGTTTTTATTTCTTCTCCATGGATTTTAATACCTACTCTGAACTTTTCTTTTGTTTCCTTTATTGCTTGCTCAATATACAGATTGAATAACATCGGGGATAGGCTACAACCCTGTCTCACTCCCTTCCCAACCACTGCTTCCCTTTCATACCCCTCGACTCTTATAACTGCCATCTGCTTTCTGTACAAATTGTAAATAGCCTTTCGCTCTCTGTATTTTACCCCTGCCACCTTCAGAATTTGAAAGAGAGTATTCCAATCAACATTGTCAAAAGCTTTCTCTAAGTCTACAAATGCTAGAAACGTAGGTTTGCCTTTCCTTAATCTTTCTTCTAAGATAAGTCGTAAGGTCAGTATTGCCTCACGTGTTCCAGTGTTTCTACGGAATCCAAACTGATCTTCCCCGAGGTTGGCTTCTACTAGTTTTTCCATTCGTCTGTAAAGAATTCGTGTTAGTATTTTGCAGCTGTGACTTATTAAACTGATAGTTCGGTAATTTTCACATCTGTCAACACCTGCTTTCTTTGGGATTGGAATTATTATATTCTTCTTGAAGTCTGAGGGTATTTCGCCTGTTTCATACATCTTGCTCACCAGATGGTAGAGTTTTGTCAGGACTGGCTCTCCCACGGCCGTCAGTAGTTCCAATGGAATATTGTCTACTCCGGGGGCCTTGTTTCGACTCAGGTCTTTCAGTGCTCTGTCAAACTCTTCACGCAGTATCATATCTCCCATTTCATCTTCATCTACATCCTCTTCCATTTCCATAATATTGTCCTCAAGTACATCGCCCTTGTATAGACCCTCTATATACTCCTTCCACCTTTCTGCTTTCCCTTCTTTGCTTAGAACTGGGTTTCCATCTGAGCTCTTGATATTCATACAAGTCGTTCTCTTATCTCCAAAGGTCTCTTTAATTTTCCTGTAGGCGGTATCTATCTTACCCCTAGTGAGATAGGCCTCTACATCCTTACATTTGTCCTCTAGCCATCCCTGCTTAGCCATTTTGCACTTCCTGTCGATCTCATTTTTGAGACGTTTGTATTCCTTTTTGCCTGTTTCACTTACTGCATTTTTATATTTTCTCCTTTCATCAATTAAATTCAATATTTCTTCTGTTACCCAAGGATTTCTACTAGCCCTCGTCTTTTTACCTACTTGATCCTCTGCTGCCTTCACTACTTCATCCCTCAAAGCTACCCATTCTTCTTCTACTGTATTTATTTCCCCCATTCCTGTCAATTGCTCCCTTATGCTCTCCCTGAATCTCTGTACAACCTCTGGTTCTTTTAGTTTATCCAGGTCCCATCTCCTTAAATTCCCACCTTTTTGCAGTTTCTTCAGTTTTAATCTACAGGTCATAACCAATAGATTGTGGTCAGAGTCCACATCTGCCCCTGGAAATGTCTTACAATTTAAAACCTGGTTCCTAAATCTCTGTCTTACCATTATATAATCTATCTGATACCTTTTAGTATCTCCAGGGTTCTTCCATGTATACAACCTTCTTTCATGATTCTTAAACCAAGTGTTAGTTATGATTATGTTGTGCTCTGTGCAAAATTCGACCAGGCGGCTTCCTCTTTCATTTCTGTCCCCCAATCCATATTCACCTACTACGTTTCCTTCTCTCCCTTTTCCTACACTCGAATTCCAGTCACCCATGACTATTAAATTTTCGTCTCCCTTCACAATCTGAATAATTTCTTTTATTTCATCATACATTTCTTCAATTTCTTCGTCATCTGCAGAGCTAGTTGGCATATAAACTTGTACTACTGTAGTAGGCGTGGGCTTCGTATCTATCTTGGCCACAATAATGCGTTCACTATGCTGTTTGTAGTAGCTTACCTGCACTCCTATTTCTTTTTTTCATTATTAAACCTACTCCTGCCTTACCCCTATTTGATTTTGTGTTTATAACCCTGTAGTCACCTGACCAGAAGTCTTGTTCCTCCTGCCACCGAACTTCACTAATTCCCACTATATCTAACTTCAACCTATCCATTTCCCTTTTTAAATTTTCTAACCTACCTGCCCGATTAAGGGATCTGACATTCCACGCTCCGATCCGTAGAACGCCAGTTTTCTTTCTCCTGATAACGACATCCTCTTGAGTAGTCCCCGCCCGGAGATCCGAATGGGGGACTATTTTACCTCCGGAATATTTTACCCAAGAGGACGCCATCATCATGTAATCATACAGTAAAGCTGCATGCCCTCGGGAAAAATTACGGCTGTAGTTTCCCCTTGCTTTCAGCCGTTCGCAGTACCAGCACAGCAAGGCTGTTTTGGTTATTGTTACAAGGCCAGATCAGTCAATCATCCAGACTGTTGCCCTTGCAACTACTGAAAAGGCTGCTGCCCCTCTTCAGGAACCACATGTTTGTCTGGCCTCTCAACAGATATCCCTCCGTTGTGGTTGCACCTACGGTACGGCTATCTGTATCGCTGAGGCACGCAAGCCTCCCCACCAACGGCAAGGTCCATGGTTCATGGGGGGATAAGATAGTTACAAAACTTATATAAGCCTATAAATGGCAGCCTGATACCTGAGGCCAACACTTCATGTTATACTTACCATAATGATGATATATTGCTATGTTTCAACACTACTCCCCCTCCCCAGACTATTGTAGATGAGTATCAGATATGATACTCTGTCAAAAATTACACTTCAATCAATTGCCAGAAACAAAGTACAAAGATCTCCAAAAACTACCAATCAGCAAAACATGAAGTTGACTTCAGTGATCATCAAATGTTACAGTGAGTGTACCTGATCAGATATGCAGAAACTATGAACACATGCTCAAGCATAGCTTAGCACAAAGATTCAAATTTAAACCTTGTCCATTTCCACATAATTTGAAAATGAAGTAAATAAATCAATTACACAAAATTATAAAAAAATACACTCCTCTGTGTTATATACTTGTTCAATGCTTGAGAAGATACCAGTCCACTTGTAGTACTACTACCTTCCAGATTCTTTATATTACTCTGTTGCACCCAGCACACAGTCTGTGTGTTCAGTTATTTCTGCAAAAACATATAGTTGACTTTTAGTCACTATTTACCACCTGACATACACAACATAGTGAACTAGGAACCAGAACAGGAAACAGTTACATACAGTTGATGCTTGAATACCCAGATACACAATGTG
Organism: Schistocerca piceifrons; assembly: GCF_021461385.2. Classification (NCBI taxonomy): domain Eukaryota; kingdom Metazoa; phylum Arthropoda; class Insecta; order Orthoptera; family Acrididae; genus Schistocerca; species Schistocerca piceifrons. The sequence continues at coordinate 29,296,499 of NC_060144.1, forward strand.
ATCAAAAATATCCAGACACCTGGCTGAAAATGACTTACAAGTTTGTGGTGCCCTCCATCGGTAATGCTGGAATTCATTATGGTGTTGATAACAGCTTCCACTCTCACAGACATACATTCAATCAGGTGTTGGATTGCATCTTTCAGCACGATCAAGCGGCTGTTCATAATGCACGGCCTGTGGCAGAGTGGTCACACAACAATAACATCCCTGTAATGGACTGGCCTGCACAGAGTCCTGACCTGAATCCTATAGAACACCTTTAGGTTTTTTTCGAATGCCAATGAGGTCGGCCTGTACGCTTTCGTGCTGTACATGTCCTTCCATGTTTCCACTTCACTGTCACATCAGAAACAGTGGACCTAGGGATGTTTAGGAGTGTGGAAATCTTGCATACAGAGGTATGACACAAGTGACACCCAACCACCTGACCACGTTCGAAGTCTGTGAGTTCTGCGGAAGGCCCATCTGCTCTCTCACAATGTCTAATGACTACTGTGGTCGCTGATATGGAGTACCTGGAAGTAGGTGGCAGCACAATGCAGCTAATACGAAAAATGTATGTTTTTGGGGGCGTCCAGATACTTTTGACCATATAGTCTATAGCGATTACATTCAATAGTCTCAAATTTGATTATTATTACACAAATGTGGTTTTGTAGATGGTAGCTTTCTAGCTAGATAAGTTTTGGTCAATTTTATCAATACAGGTGCCTGTGTGGTAACATGACAATTCTTAAATATCACCTCCAAGACAGAATTAAAGTTAGAATAGTTTGTAGATAGCACAATAGTTTGTGCTTTCATTGACATAAGTAATTTTCAGTTTCTTTTCATGTTTGCATATTCATTTTGACATAACACGTGCTATCTCTGCTAAGCTGTCCGTAACTCACAAAACATCAAAATATTAAGTAATAAAATTTTTTGTTCAGAAGGAGGAAATGCAGTTCAAGCATATGCTTTTGTGCTAGTGTCCCCCATATGTCAGCAAGTGTGTTTTCATAAAGTAATGAATTAACAATTAATAAATTCCTTCCTTCAGCTTCTCAGTACTGTACAACTATGATCACCTGAGGTACGGAATACTGCACAGACACATGCCTTCGTGCAAGTATTCCCTACACTGATATGTGATAAAACTTCATATAATGAAAAATCAATATGTTCTGTGTGCAAATTATGTAAATGACAGTTATTAATCCATTCAGATGTGTCTCTAGAAGTGATAGCTTATATGCAAATTCTTTTCAGTCAACTCCTTTTCCGATCTAAGAATGTTATGTTACAGTAGCTCAACAACTATCATTTACCAAACTAATGCTCCTCTCAAATTCCATAAATGTACTGTGTAAATAGCATTCATTGTGTCTTCAGTACAAATAGTCCTTTGACATAACATGCATAAAGCGTACTCATCATGTCTCATTAGCAGACTTGCATTTCAACAGCTCTGTGATCTCCCATAAATTATTCACAGAAGGTTTGCAATTAAAAACCTCTCAAAACGCAATAAAAGTGAAATGTTTGTACTCAAATGCATTTCTCGACAAACAAGTAAGCTCAAGTATAAGTTTACAAGTGTGCCACTGAGGCTGTGTGTCTTTACAACAGCAAAATGTGAAATACCGGTGTAGTAAAGTACCATAAAACACACCAAAACTCTCCAATCATCCTGGTCCCTGACCATTAATCTTACAATATGTGAACAACACATTTATACAACAAGAAAGTGGGAATGAACATATCTGACAAGAACATTGACAAAATGACTTCACAAACTGCAGTGACTCACATCACTCAGACAATCTGTCCTGTGTGCCAGGTGGTTATAATTAAACTTTCCCTATTTCACACATTATAACACAGAAACTAATTACCATGTGAGGTCCAAACTTGGTAGCATTAATGTCCTTGATGACATGGGGATGAGAAATAATGTAGAATCAGTTCAGTTGAAACCCTTTAAATGTGCCGCTACAGTACATCATACCATTACATACTGGTACGATTAGTGCTACAAAATGGGCTCAACATGGTGCCCATCAGTGCCCGGAAGAGTCTGAAAGCACAGAATTGAATTCTGCACAGCAGAACAAAGCTTGTCCGTAGGTATGATGGCTACCTCTCTAGATATGCTGCACTTTAGATCAGCACAATCAGCTGATAATTCGATCATTTCGAAATGTGTTTCAGAGAAGCAGTTGAACTTCACGAGTGGTGTGTGGTAGGATCTCATCTTGCATGAACACTGTTGAGTTCAATGCATCTCTTTCCTGTAGGGTGGTATGACATGCTGGTGAAGCATATCAAAGTAACGCTGGCCAATCATACTGCACGTTTCTGGTCCTTGAGCGCCAACCTATTCAACAAAGGGGTCGACAGAAGCGTCCGATCCCACGCGTCGACTTTGACCCGTGACGTAAGGGTGTTGTCGTGTGTGACGTCATGACGGCGTGGAGTTTGGTTTGTGAGTGTGGTGTGTTTGTAGACGTCGTCGTGTTGTGGTTTGTTGTGCTCTCTGGTGGTATGTTCAGGGTTTTCGTTTGTGTGGTGTAATGGGCTCAGTTTGCTTTTGCTCATTACCCAGAATTCTTCGAGTGTCGGCTGTGTTTCTAGTGGAATTCGTTTCAATGAGTTAACGATTCTGTGTGAAGATTAATTTAGTGTTGTTCGCTGTACATCATGTGGTAATTTTAGTAAAATTAATCGGTTGTTGTTTTTGTTCAGGAATGGATATGATGGATAAAATTAACAGTGTACAGGTCACGGGAAGTGTTCGATCTCAATGTGTGTCTGCGTATGTTGATATTGGTATCGGGAGATGTTTTTGATCTATATAGGCCAAGGGAAGTGTTTGATCCTAATTTATGGGATCAGGAGCTGCTGTTGAGCTATATAGGTCAAGGGAAATGTCCCATTCCAGATGATATTGTGTTTAGTGGTATTTGGGGAGTTTTGTGATGTCGGTTTTTTTCGTCATTTTGTGTGGTTTTGTATGGGTGTGGGTGTCTAAATTTGTTTATATTTAGTTTGCCCCCACCTAAAAACACCCCATTTCCCGCGCTTGTCCCATTAGTGTCATTAGGCTTTTTGTGGAAAGTGTGTGTGTTTGTTTTTCACTGTATTTTAGTCCTCATGATGTGTACATACTGACTTTATATGCGCCATATTGGAATCGTGGTTTATGGTCGTTTCCGCCATATTTGTGACGTCATGGGTCAAAGCAGATGGGCAGGATTGGACGCTTCCGTATTTCCCAACAAAGAATGGGCCAATGTTGAATGTTGCTGTGAAGCCACACCATATGGTGACACGTTCACCATACAGAGGAACCTCATGCACAGTGACTGGATGAGAAGATCACCTCACCCGTCAGAGAAAAATGAGCTTTGTCTGTCCATATGATGGCCCAGGGCCAGCCCTCATCAACTTCAATCCTTGCGAGAAAGTGGAGAGCGAAGTCAACATGTCATTGTGTGTCCTGTGATGGGAGCTGCTGTGCTATATGGATCTTGTATGGATATCATTTGAGAATGGTTTGAAGGACATTCCGTAAAGTGGACCACAGGATCTTCCAGCTGTCGTGGCACAGTGAGCACAATGCCTGACGATCGGGAATTGTGCACAGTGTTGTCTGCCATAGCAACAGTGATCTCATCAACCAAGTATGGTGCAACTGGTCATCAGTTTCTTCCCGAAGTGACGCCCAGTTCTCCAGTTGATTTGCACTTCTTCATCATGCTTTGCACAGCAGATGGAGAAAGAGGACCATTCCATAATCCTTTCAGCTGGCCATATTCTTGAAGTGCAGCTGCAGCACTACTGTTGTTTTCATAATAGAGCTTCGCCAATAATGCCCTGCTCCTTTTGTCCAAGCTCATGTTGACACGTCAATAAGTGCACTGCGACTGGTCAGCTATGTGAAACTATGAATCATGAAGACTGATCAGGGTACCTGGTGGCCATAGTTGGAACTGGATGGTGGTGCTGTGATGCATGGAAATTGTGCAACCCAATGTGCTACCAAGTTTGGTACTTGTACAGTAATTAACTTTCTGTGTTATAATGTGTTAAATAGGAAAAGTTTAATTATAGCCATCCATTATTACTCAATATGTCATGATTGGCTCTTCAACCTAGAATACTGCACAATTTGTGGCAAAAGTAATGAATTCACACCTCGATAAAAGAAAGCAAGCACACTTGAGTATCAACATGGTGTGCCAGAGGGATCAAAATTAAGACCTCTTCTGTTCCTGGTACAATTAAATGACTTACCGGATGATACAAATGTAAAGACATATGTATGCAGATAATACTACGTATTTGAAGACCTTGTCAAAAGAATGAATTTGGTGAAAGAAAGGGTAGCATCCTGGTTCAGTGCCATCGGTTTACTATTAAATATAAATAAGACACAGAATATGTGGTTCAGTCTATCAAATACCACAAAAATAGAAAAACAAAGTGCAAAATTTTTCAGCACTTCACTTGACAATAAACTAACATGGAGTACTCATGCAGAACAAGTAACAGTTACGTTGCCAGGAAGAATTTACTTTCTGAAGAGATTGATGCCATGTGTTACTTTTAAATATGTAAATACAGTGTATTTTGCCTTTTTTAATCTATTTTAAAATACAGATTAATGCTCTGGGGAAATAGCAAAAAAATAAGTGAAATTCTTGTAATAATGGTATTAGCAGATAGCAGACTCATTGCAAGCCTTAGTTCACTAAGTCTAATATTTTAAATGTAATTGATTTATTTATTCGAGAAACTGTTGATTACATACTCAACCAACTACCAGATTTAAATGTAACAAATCAAAAGCCATGATTATAATTCAAGAACGACTACTACTCTGCTTTTACCACAAAACAGACAAGCAAAAACAAACAATAGTTACACCTACATGACAGTCAAAATATATAACAAGCTGTGTAAACATGTCACAAACATGGCAGTCAAATCATTTAAGGAAGAACTGCACAGCTTCTTACTAACAAACATGTTTTATTCTTTAGAAGAATTTTTTGAAATGCCAAATACAACAATATAAACATGTAATTTTAAATATTAATAAGTAAATGTACTGATGAAGTCTACTGCATTTACAAATGCTAAATGACTTATAAAGAATCTGAATTTGTATCAATTCTGTAGGTGTACCATAAAACAAAGATAATTCATATTTTGCCTAACATTCGTTATCAGAAACTGGTTGCAAAGCTCCTACAGGCATATTGGGTTTCTCTAAATTACCCTCATGTCTCTTTCCACCACATTGATGTAGTTTATTGCAAATCTCCTCTACTTTCTCAACAACGTTAACATTATTATCCATATTTCTGTAATGACTGCAAACAACTTTTAAAAACTCATCATCAAAGAAAGTCAACCTTTCCTCACCTTTACTCTCCGTGCTCCCTGCTTTACTAACATCCACCTGTATTATCTGATCATCTTGTTCCACCATATCTATTATATCCATATTTGCATCATCTATTCCCTTTAAAATATAATTTTTAATTTCCACATAAATCATCCCATCTAACTCACAATTAGAAGTAATCTCACTTCATCATCAGTGCCATCTACATAATAATCACTTACAACATCAAAATCTCTCTCAGCATTATTCTTACAAATCACAGAAACATCACCAATCTCCTCAGTCTCACAGATCATAGAATCATTATCAATGTCCTCAGCCTCACCACTGCAATTAACCCTCTCTGCTTCCCCTTTTGGCACGAGATTACCAGACTCACTAGTTTCAACATCAGAATGAATACATTCACTCACACTTCCATAATTTCATTACTTATAAGGTTCTTTATACCATGAAGATCAAAGTTGGCATGATCATCAACACTTTCACCCCTCACATTTTTACTATTCTCTTGACTATATAAATTATTAAAAGTCACCCAGTTTACATTGATATCTGTGCCTAGTTTCTAAATTTCTTCTATTGTATTCATCAAACTTCATTGCCTCCAGAATTTTCTATCGAAACATAATCTGCCCACCTGCCGAGTCCCCCTACTATTGAATCTGTGGGATCTCATATCGCTTTCTCTGGTCCTCTTGTGTTTTGCTGATTCCAATGATTTTCCCTTGCCCCAAACTGTCACGCTTTTGTTGAGACTATCTTCAGTCACCCTGACCATTGCCTCTGCTGTTTTGTCCCAAGTTATGACATTCCCTATTCTCTCTCTCCCATGGTATAATGCTCATATCTATTTCTCTGTTTCTATTCCTATCTCTATCACTCCACTGATTTCATCTCCCATGATAAACATTTCTGAAGTTATTTCCATCTGCAAGTCCCCACTGCACTCTAGCCTGAAGTCTATTTTTCAAAGTATCAATCTGAGTAAGTTCAGCAAATGGTTTGTTTAATTAAAAAAATCTCTTAAATTGTTTTTTCAAAAAATGCTTCCATGCATTTCTCCCCATCTCTATAAATTGGCCCAATCAAAAATTCACTCTTTACTCTTGCTACCATTCCCCATCCTAAAACTTCTTTAGAAATTTGATTTTTAGATCAGCAGTCATACTACTTACAATGTTCTCTCTACACTGGTGTAAAAAATCAACATGGTGAATTTTACTGTCACCTGGAAATTGCCTAAGTGAGAAGTTACCTCAAAAGCCAGCGCAATTACTGCTAAAGCTTTTACCTCAAGAATTTTCCTGCAGCTGAATAAATTTCTCATTCACGTTTCTAACTACATGCATCTATATTGATAGTTACAGGGATATTTTTTTTCCCATTGGTGATTTTGGAGTGTAACACTATTGCTCTGTTCTCACAATGGTCTTCTAACCTTTCAAATTTAAAGTCTAGGTCTGACTTCCTGTTATTTACTGCATTTTTTTTGTACATCACAATTATCTATTATGCTTTACTGTACAACTATGAGACTGTGTTTGACATGAGCAATTTCTGCATTGAGTTCTGTTTCAAGAGTAGTTTCCACAGTCTCAACTCTAGCATTAATCTGTTTCCACCCCATTTTTAAGCTTTGCGATCTCCTCTTGTTTGTGATTCTTGTATTCTCTCTCTCTCTCTCTCTCTCTCTCTCTCTCTCTCTCACACACACACACACACACACACACACACATTTGTATGTACACTCAAACACCCAACTACATTAATACACTATATCTTTTAACCTATCCATTTCCCATTTTAAATTTTCTAACCTGCCTACCCGATTAAGCGATGTGACATTCCATGCTCCGATCCACAGAATGCCAGTTTTCTTTCTCCTAATAACGACGTCCTCCTGAGTAGTCCCCACCCGGAGATCCAAATGGGGGACTATTTTACCTTCAGAATATTTTACTCAGCAGGATTTAACCACACAGTAGAGCTGCATACCCTCGGAAAAAATTACGGCTACAGTTTCCCCTTGATGCCAGTCATCGCAGTACCAGCACAGCAAGGCTGTTTTGGTGGATGTTGCAAGGTCAGATCAGTCAGTCATCCATATTGTTGTCCCTGCAACTACTGAAAAGGCTGCTGCCCCTCTTCAGGAACAGCACATCTGTCTGGCCTGTCAACAGATACGCCCCCATTGTGGTTGCACCCATGGTACAGCTATCTGTATCACTGAGGCACACAAGCCACCTCATCAACGGCAAGGTCCATGGTTGGGGGGGGGGGGGGGGGCGAGGGGGGGAGGCAGTAAAGTATACGGTTGGATATAGTGGAAAAATTCAGAAATGCACAATATTTCTAAATAAGTTCACATTACTGATGGAACGAAACATATAAGCAAATAACATGGAAATTCAAAAGTACCATACACATTTAAAAATGTATTACTAATGTAACAATACCAGAGAAGGAAAGTTGCTACTGACCATATAGCGGAGATGCTGAGACATGAACGGCACAACAAAAAGATTCATACAGTTATAGAAAGACGTTAAAGGTGACAAGAGGAACATAACTTCTGATCAGGTGAATACAGGGTTATAAATACAAAATCAAATAGGGGTAATGCAGAGGTAGGTTTAATAGTGAATAACAAAATAAGAACACAGGTAAGCTACTATAAACAGCATACTGAATGTATTATTGTAGCCAAGATAGACATGAAGTCCACACCAACCACAGCAGTACAAGTTTATATGCCAACTAGCTCTGCAGATGAGGAGGAGATTGAGGAAATGTACGATGAGATAATAGAAATTATTCAGATAGTTAAGGAAGGTGAAAATTTAATAGTCATGGAGGACTGGAATTCGATAGTCAGAAAAGGAAGAGAGGAAAAAGTAGTAGGTGAATGTGGACTGGGGGAAAGGAATGAAAGAGGAAGCTGTATTGTAGAATTTTGCACAGAGCATAATTTAATCATAGCTAACACTTTGTTTAAGAATCATGAAAGAAGGTTGTAAACGTGGAAGAGACATGGAGATACCAGAAGGTTTCAGATTAATTCAATAATGATAAGACAGATTTTGGAACCAGGTTTTAAACTGTACAACATTTTCAGGGGCAGATGTGGATTCTGACCACAATTTAATGCTTACGAACTGCAGATTAAAGCTGAAGTAATTACGAAATGACGGCAGTTTAAGGAGATGGGACCTGGATAAACTGAAAGAACCAGAGTTTGTAGAAAGTTTTAGAGGGAGTGTTAGGGAATGACTGACTAAGGGAATGGAATACAGTAGAAGAAGAATGGGTAGCTTTGTGAGATGAAAGAGTGAAGGTAACAGAGGATCAGTTAGGTAACACAAGAGATATTGAATTTAATCAATGAAAGGATAAAATATTAAAATGCAGTAAATGAGCCAGGCAAAAGGGAATATAAACGTCTACAAAATGAGATCGACAGGAAGTACAAAATGGCTAAGCAGGAAAGGCCAGAGGGCAAATGTAAGGATGTGGAAGTATATATCACTAATGGTATGATAGATGCTATATATAGGAAAATTAAAGAGACCTTTGGAGAATAGAGAACCATCTGTATGAAAATCAAGAGCTCGGACAGAAAACCAGTCCTAAACAAAGAAGGGAAAGCATAAAGTTGGAAGGAGTATACAGAGTGTCTATACAAGGGAGATGTACTTGAGGGCAAGATTATGGACATGGAAGAGGACGTAGAGAAAGATGAGGAGGGAGATATGACACTGAGTGAAGAATTTGACAAAGCATTGAAAGACTTACTTCAAAACAAGGCCCCAGTAGTAGACAACATTCCACTACAGGTACTGACAGCCTTCTGTAAACCAGACATGACAAAACTCTTCCACTTGGTGAGCAAGATGTATGAGACAGGCGAAATACCTGCAGACTTCAAGAAGCATATAGTAATTCCAATTCCAGAGAAAGAAGGTGCTGACAGGTGTGAAAATTACCAAACTCTCGGTTTAATAAGTCATGGTTGCAAATCGTTTAGAGAGAGAAGAATGGAAAAACTGGTAGAAGCCGACCTCAGAGAAGATCAGTTTGGATTCTGGAGATATGTAGGAATGTGTGAGGCAATACTGACCCTACGACTTCTCATAGAAGAGGGGTTAAGGAAAGGCAAACCTATGTTTATAGCATTTGTAGAATTAGAGAGCTGTTGACTGGAATACTCTCGTTCTAATTCTAAAGGTGGCAGGTGTAAAATACAGGGAGTGAAAGGCTATTTACAACTGCACAGAAACCGGATGACAATAGTAAGGTTGAGGGATGTGAAATGGAAGCAGTTGTTGAGAAAGGAGTGAGACAGGATTGCAGCCTATCCCCAATTTTATTCAATCTGTATATTGAGCAAACAGTAAAGGAAACAAAAGAAATATTTAGAGTGGGATTAAAGTCCAGCGAGAAAAAATAAAAACCTTGACGATTGCTGATGATGTAATTCTGCCAGAGACTGCAAAAGGCCTTGGAAGAGCAGTTGTATGGAATGGACAGTGTTTTGAAAGGAGGATATAAGATGAGCGTCGACAAAAGCAAAACTAGGTTAACGGAATGTACTCCAATTAAATCAGGTGATGCTGAGTGAATTACGAGGGTTGTTTGAAAAGTTCTCGAAACGTGATAGAAAAAGTACATACATCACTGAAACTTATTTTATTTTTCATTGTAGTCTCCTTGTATATTAATGCACTTGATCCAACGATGTTCCAGTGTCTTGATCACATCTCGACAATGAGTTTTCTCTGGGCCTGCAAAATAATAGTTCTTCGTTTGAAATGAATCTTCGTCCACCAAGAAAAATTTCCAGTTTTGGGAAGATATGGAAGTCCGACGGAGCCATATCAGGTGAATAAGGCAGGTGTGGCAACAATTCATACCTGATTCGTGTAATTTTGCCTTGGCGACAGCACATGTTCTTGATCCAGTGTCAAGAGTCGCGGCACACATCTTTCTGATAATTTTTTCATTTCTAATTCTTCAGTTAAAATGTGATATACCTTTTCAGATGATATCTGGCAAGTGTGAGCAATTTCACGCACTTCCAATTGGCGATCCTCCATGACCATTTTGTGCACTTTTGCAACGATTTCTGGAGTAGTGGCACATCTTGGCTGACCACTGTGTGGATCATCATCTACTCTCTCCCGACCAAACGTAAACTCATTTGTCCTCTTGGCAACAGTGTATTCTGGAAATTGGCATGAATGTCCTTTGTTTTTACACTTTTCTTTACGAAACACTTAATCACTGTTCGAATCTCGATTTTTCCTATCTTCGCAAATCACTACATGGGAACAACACAGAACCGAATCACCGCCACAGCTCTCTTCCAAGAGCACTGACGTGTCATTTGTTTACCTGCAATAGTCGAATGAATATCAAGTGAACACCTCGTTGCGCTAGCGCTGACCTCTCGTGGTGATTCCGAGAACTTTCAAACGACCCTCGTGGATTAGGAAATGAGATGCTTAAAGTATTTGATGAGTTTTGCCATTTGGGCAAAAGTAGGAGAATATAAAATGTAGACTGGCAAAGGCAAGAAAAGAGTTTCTGAAGAAGAGCAATTTGTTAACATCGAGCATAGATTAAAGGGTCTGGAAGTCCTTTCTGAAAGTATATGTATGGAGTGCAGCCATGTATGGAAGTGAAACGAGGACGATAAATAGTGCAGACAAGAAGAGAATAGAGGCTTTCGAAATGTGGTACTACAGAAGAATGCTGAAGATTAGATGGATAGATCATGTGACTAATAAGGAGGTACTGAATAGAATTAGGAAGAAGAGGAATTTGTGGCACAACTTGACCAGAAGAAGCGATCGGTTGCTGGGACATGTTTTGAGGCATCAAGGAATCATCAGTTTAGTACTGAGGGAAATGTGGAGGGTAAATATCGTAGAGGGAGACCAAGAGATGAATACAGTACCAAAATTTTGAATGATGTAGGTTGTGGTAGTTACTCGGAGATGAAGAGGCTTGCAGAGGATGGAGCAGAATGGACAACTGGATCAAACAAGACCACAACAATCATTTTAGCAATGTATCATCTCATCTCCATTTTTGACTTGCCCAGTATCATCAAGTGCTTCTCTACACACAACATATTATCTACAGGGTAAATAAAGCAACAAAAAATTGTACAACTCTCCTGCTTGAATCTGTAACTTCAGTTTCGTTAAAACCAAGGAAGGTTGAACAAGCACTCACATTAACACTTCCTACTGCCTCGGTGTCACGAATCTGATTCTGTGTTGCCTCACTGTTTACGTCGATTTCACTTTCATTATCGGCGATGTTGTTGTTTAAATTCGCAACATTGTTGCTGTTCCTGATTTTCTACTGGCACACTGTCTTGGTTACTATTGTTCGCCATATCTTTAAACAAACACAGTTCTAAACACGTGGAATGAAAATTTCAGTCCTCACACTAAAATTCTAGTCTTCACACGTAATTTTTAGCAGACAGAAAAATACTGAACAGCCAAAGTACTTATCGCAATTATCCGCGACGATGTAGTTCCATACTACAAACGTCATTTCCTTCATTGTGTCCACTTTTTAACTGTCGTCTCTATAATCTGATTTATTCTAAATTAATATATATGGCCCATTTCAGATCTCCACCCCAGGGCTTTCTTTTAAATTGTCCATTGTATCAGCGTTCATTATTGCAAGAATCAACCTGGAACAAAAAATTCTGTTAGCAAACCTCATTAGCAGCGCAGCTCCCAGCCCCACCTCCATCTCAATGGTAACATACCAGTGGCAGGGCGTAACAGTTCATCACCAAGTACTCATCTTAGCTTGTCAGCAATCTCCAGTGCTGTAGTAACTACAAAAGAATTGGCGAGTATCTGCTCAACCAAAACGTGCTGCAACTTCCTAAGTTCTTGGCAGTGTAACTAATGATTTGGTAGCGCCAAGAGAAATTTCAAGACGTTCTGGTCGATACGAAGTCTTTCTTTCATAATTACGTATTTATTACGTGAAACTGACAAAACTGGTTCAGAAAAATCCGTCAGAAAGCTGAGACCCTGCCAGCTCATTCGCCACTGCTAATATATATACATCCAAAAATCACTGCTTACGTCATGTTTTAATAGAAACAGAAAATTTATGGATTACAAGAAAGAACTTGATGGTATATACCGACTGGCCTCATCCAGCTGCGCATTAATTTGTTCAAAATGGCTCTAAGCAATATGGGACTTAACATCTGTGGTCATCAGTCCCCTAGACTTAGAACTAGTTAAACCTAACTAACCTAAGGACATCACACACATCCATGCCCGAAGCAGGATTCCATCCTGCGACCGTAGCACCAGCGCGGTTCCGGACTGAGGCGCCTAGAACCGCTCGGTCACAGCGGCCGGCCATTAATTTGTTCTTCTCACATAGTAACATACAGTTTTACACTGCTTTTAGCTTTTAGAATTGAAATTCATAAAATGTGTTCGATAACAATGCTTTTTCAGGTCATCATGGTCATCGAGGTCATTAGTTGGAAAATGTTCCTAAATTTGCAAATGAAAACGTAATTTCACTTCTCCAAGAAAATATTCTGTATTTACAAAATCAGAATTATTTATGTTTAACGTTGAAGAATCGATTAGTAACAGTCATGCAGCAGAGATGTCTGTATACTTGCTAAAAGACCTGTAGATAAACGTCTGCATTCGGTACTCAGTAACGAATATTTTGGCTGACTCGACGTTCCGAATCGTTACTCATAAATTTGCTTCGTTACTCGCAGCTATCGATACGATCTCTGTAGCGGAAACCAACAAAGAACATGCATATATTGGAATGCGACAACGACGAATGCGATACGAAACGTACGGCGTTGCCACTATATTCAGCATGCGGGATGGAACTCGTTACCATAATTTGCGTCCGTGTCGGCTTGCTTGGTTGTAGTCTGCCGTTTTCGGAAGATTTAACGATGCACGCGCATTGGCAGTTTAGAGAATATGATTTGAGTTGTACAAGCTTTGTTGTCGTGTATATTTAGTTTCATTTAAAATATTCTTTTTGGAATTTCAATATTCTGTGTCATTATTTATGGTGAAGTGAGTAATTTATATATACCTCCTTGAACGAATTTTAAGCGTGTAGATCTATGATTGAGATGGTTGTCATTAGTTATAACATATTTTAGATCTTACTTCATCCGTGTTTGCAGATTAATCTTCGATGCTCTCCAGGCGCCTTTAACGCAAACACAGCGTTCTTAAATTTTTTACCTGCAGATGTTTCAGTTTAGTGGTTATTATTTGTGTTTTGATCTCGTCTAGTATAAAAAAGTTGTGGTCTTCAAATGCTATACTTTTTCGCTCATGTCGATATTATTTTAATTGCTAATGCCACAAAACACCGCTCAATAGTCCTGCTATGATCGATCACACTGGCGGCAATGGAAAATAGACGACAGTCGTCACAAAATTCCATTTGTTCCAGGAGTGAACTTCGGGCCAAGCTTCCAAGACAGAGTGCAGAAACAATACTTAGCATTCTTGACCCTTTTGTCGACCTATGACCCTTGTGTCAATCATGACGATTGTTTAATAGTTCTGTATTGCTGTTTTCAGTGCAAGAAGTGGAACCTTTTTTTTACCGAGGTTACCGATGGCTTGGCAAAGTTTGATCGTTGCCATGCCTTATATTAAGTGAAAGGTGATTCTATGTTGTTGTTGTGGTCTTCAGTCCTGAGACTGGTTTGATGCAGCTCTCCATGCTACTCTATCCTGTGCAAGTTTCTTCATCTCCCAGTACCTACTGCAATCTACATCCTTCTGAATCTGCTTAGTGTATTCATCTCTTGGTCTCCCTCTACGATTTTTACCCTCCACGCTGCCCTCCAATACTAAATTGGTGACCCCTTGATGCCTCAGAACATGTCCTACCAACCGATCCCGTCTTCTGGTCAAGTTGTGCCAGAAACTTCTCTTCTCCCCAATCCTATTCAATACTTCCTCATTAGTTATGTGATCTACCCATCTAATCTTCAGCATTCTTCTGTAGCACCAAATTTCGAATGCTTCTATTCTCTTCTTGTCCAAACTATTTATCGTCCATGTTTCACTTCCATACATGGCTACACTCCATACAAATACTTTCAGAAATGACTTCCTGACACTTAAATCTATACTCGATGTTAACAAATTTCTCTTCTTCAGAAACGCTTTCCTTGCCATTGCCAGTCTACATTTTATATCCTCTCTACTTTGACCATCATCAGTTATTTTGGTCCCCAAATAGCAAAACTCCTTTACTACTTTGTGTCTCATTTCCTAATCTAATTCCCTCAGCATCACCCGACTTAATTCGACTACATTCCATTATCCTCGTTTTGTTTTTGTTGATGTTCATCTTATATCCTCCTTTCAAGACACTGTCCATTCCATTCAACTGCTCTTCCAAGTCCTTTGCTGCCTCTGACAGAATTACAATGTCATCGGCGAACCTCAAAGTTTTTATTTCTTCTCCATGGATTTTAATACCTACTCTGAACTTTTCTTTTGTTTCCTTTATTGCTTGCTCAATATACAGATTGAATAACATCGGGGATAGGCTACAACCCTGTCTCACTCCCTTCCCAACCACTGCTTCCCTTTCATACCCCTCGACTCTTATAACTGCCATCTGCTTTCTGTACAAATTGTAAATAGCCTTTCGCTCTCTGTATTTTACCCCTGCCACCTTCAGAATTTGAAAGAGAGTATTCCAATCAACATTGTCAAAAGCTTTCTCTAAGTCTACAAATGCTAGAAACGTAGGTTTGCCTTTCCTTAATCTTTCTTCTAAGATAAGTCGTAAGGTCAGTATTGCCTCACGTGTTCCAACATTTCTACGGAATCCAAACTGATGTTCCCCGAGGTCGGCTTCTATCAGTTTTTCCATTCGTCTGTAAAGAATTCGCGTTAGTATTTTGCAGCTGTGATTTATTAAACTGATAGTTCGGTAATTTCACAGCTGTCAACACCTGCTTTCTTTGGGATTGGAATTATTATATTCTTCTTGAAGTCTGAGGGTATTTCGCCTGTTTCATACATCTTGCTCACCAGATGGTAGAGTTTTGTCAGGACTGGCTCTCCCAAGGCCGTCAGTAGTTCCAATGGAATGTTATCTAGTCCGGGGGCCTTGTTTCGACTCAGGTCTTTCAGTGCTCTGTCAAACTCTTCACGCAGTATCGTATCTCCCATTTCATCTTCATCTACATCCTCTTCCATTTCCATAATATTGTCCTCAAGCACATCGCCCTTGTATAGACCCTCTATATACTCCTTCCACCTTTCTGCTTTCCCTTCTTTACTTAGAACTGGGTTTCCATCTGAGCTCTTGATATTCATACAAGTCGTTCTCTTTTCTCTAAAGGTCTCTTTAATTTTTCTGTAGGCAGTATCTATCTTACTCCTAGTGAGATAAGCCTCTACATCCTTACATTTGTCCTCTAGCCATCCCTGCTTAGCCATTTTGCACTTCCTGTCGATCTCATTTTTGAGACGTTTGTATTCCTTTTTGCCTGCTTCATTTACTGCATTTTTACATTTTCTCCTTTCATGAATTAAATTCAATATTTCTTCTGTTACCCAAGGATTTCTACTAGGTCTCGTCTTTTTACCTACTTGATCCTCTGCTGCCTTCACTACTTCATCCCTCAAAGCTACCCATTCTTCGTCTACTGTATTTCTTTCCCCCATTCCTGTCAATTGTTCCCTTATGCTCTCCCTGAAACTCTGTACAACCTCTGGTTCTTTCAGTTTATCCAGGTCCCATCTCCTTAAATTCCCACCTTTTTGCAGTTTCTTCAGTTTTAATCTACAGGTCGTAACCAATAGATTGTGGTCAGAGTCCACATCAGCCCCTGGAAATGTCTTACAATTTAAAACCTGGTTCCTAAATCTCTGTCTTACCATTATATAATCTATCTGATACCTTTTAGTATCTCCAGGGTTCTTCCATGTATACAACCTTCTTTCATGATTCTTAAACCAAGTGTTAGCTATGATCATTTCTTAGCACCAATCCATATTCAACGACTATGTTTCCTTCTCTCCCTTTTCCTACACTCGAATTCCAGTCACCCATGACTATTAAATTTTCGTCTCCCTTCACAATCTGAATAATTTCTTTTATTTCATCATACATTTCTTCAATTTCTTCGTCATCTGCAGAGCTAGTTGGCATATAAACTTGTACTACTGTAGTAGGTGTGGGCTTCGTATCTATCTTGGCCACAATAATGCGTTCACTATGCTGTTTGTAGTAGCTTACCCGCATTCCTATTTTCCTATTCATTATTAAACCTACTCCTGCATTACCCCTATTTGATTTTGTGTTTTGAACCCTGTAGTCACCTGACCAGAAGTCTTGTTCCTCCTGCCACCGAACTTCACTATTTCCCATTATATCTAACTTCAACCTATCCATTTCCCTTTTTAAATTTTCTAACCTACCTGCCCGATTAAGGGATCTGACATTCCACGCTCCGATCCGTAGAACGCCAGTTTTCTTTCTCCTGATAACGACATCCTCTTGAGTAGTCCCCGCCCGGAGATCCGAATGGGGGACTATTTTACCTCCGGAATATTTTACCCAAGAGGACGCCATCATCATTTAATCATACAGTAAAGCTGCATGCCCTCGGGAAAAATTCTATATCAAATGTGAAAAAATATCTTATAAAAAATATCGATCATCATACGAGACTGTACTTACAATTTCACCAGATCCACTAGGGCCCACCAGATTCCAAGATTTTCGAGATTTTTCTTCTGAAATGCCAATTTCGTCTACATCAAAATCTCAAGTTTCTTCATTAAAACCTCAGCCTCAACAACAACAAAACCATTGCCACATTTATCATTTGTTTATTATGTTGATTATTTGCAAAAACACTTCCCAATAGAAGAAAAATTCGTGTACACGTAACTTGCCAGACCGGAAACGATATGTATCGCTTTGAGCACCTTCTTCCAAGTTACTGAAGTCTGGTTTAAAATATGTTCATAGATACGATTAAAATATTTTTTATATAATAGTGATCCTGCTTTGAAATGAAGCACATTTGTCTTTGTGACTGTAGGCTTTCCCGGCGTATACTGCTGATGAAGGTTTCTCGGGTCTCCAGCCGGGTGGTAGAGTTGATATATCAACGCTACCACCTGCCTGGAGACTCCAGAAACCTTCAACTTTTTTTTTGTTTTTAGCTTACATAGTTGATTGAAGAACTGAGAACATTAATCTCATTTCGCTTATCTGTTATTTAAAATACACATGTAGCATCTTGCATTTGTAAAAATTTGTGTTTAACTTCCACATTAAATAATTAAAACTGACTGTTTTTTTGTTTTTATTTCATTACTAAACCCGCTTCAAACGGATTCAAGTATAAAAAATACATTAAAGTACTACGATATAATCGTATGAATGCGATTGGATTCCATAGGAGTTTCACGGTATTATCGGTAACGTAAGTAACGAGTACTGTTGCTTTTAGTAACGGATCTACACGGATAGACTTTTCTTCGTTACTTTCACAGCTCTGCTTGCTGAAGTCGGAACGAAGTCAATGACAGAATATGATTCAGTATAATAAATTGGGTTCTTATAGACCAGATACACGAAATAAGATTGTTACAAAATTTATATAAGCCTATAACTGTGGCAGCCTGATACGTGAGGTCAGCGCTTCATGTCATACTTATCCTAACGATCATATACTGATATGTTTCAATTATCACTCCTTCTCCCTTTATTATCACTCCTCCTCCCTTAAAGAAGGCCTTGAAATGTCGACAATTCCTGTCCGACGAGAATTTGCAGCAGGCAGTTAAAGGACTTCTTCATACGGCAGGAGACGGTATTATACGAAACGGGTATCTTCAACCTGATGTCTGATTGGCATACCGATTAAGGACTGATCGGTCTTCGAATGGAAACCTTTTGATCGCCGTTAATACAGAGTGATTGAAAACTCCTGTCACATGCTTCTAGGGGTTGTGAGGAGGGGGGGAGGGGACTTAGTACATGAAGTTTTGCTAAGGAACCGACGTCTCGAAATGTAAAATCAGTTTGAGGATCGGATCGCTTTCATACAGCGCGCTTCACGATACTCATACAGCGGATACAAGGAGCTGTGACCTGTCTGCCAGAGGAGTAGATGGCATGGGCAATATTTCGAGTGCTTGTCCTTGGGTTCTTTTTTAAGTGATGAAGGCTGTCCTCTTCAATGTAGAGATTGCAGCAAGTCCGTGGAGCACCACAGCAACCCTCCTAGTTTCGAATGTATCAATTTGTAGCAGCAGTTGTTGTAGCTAGATGAAAGGGTTTTGTGAGCTCATAATTACAACAGGGACTGACGATCCCCTCCCCCCACCCCCTCCCGCCGATTTGAGCTTGTGTGCATATCATGTCAGATCACCGAAGTTAAGCGCTGTCGGCCTGGTCTAGCACTTGGATGGGTGACCATCCGGTCTGCCGAGCGCTGTTGGCAAGTGGGGTGCGCTCAGCCCCCCTTGTGAGGCAAACTGAGGAGCTACTTGACTGAGAATTAGCGGCTCCGATCTCGTAAACTGACATACGGCCGGGAGAGCGGTGTGCTGACCACGTACCCCTTCCTATCGGCATCCTGCAACGCCTGTGGGCTGAGGATAACAAGGCGCAAGGTGGCCGGTCGGTACCTTTGGGCCTTCATGGCCTGCTCGGGAGGAGTTGTTGTGTTTTTTTTTTTTTTTTTTTTTTTAGCATCTCATGAAATGAGAGATTTGAAAATGACCCGATCTTCAAGCTTATTTTGTACCCTAACGGTACATTTCCGGACATGGGTTTCTTATCAGAACTTAAACTTCCAAGTCCTTTTACAAGCCATAGAAACTAGCAATAGGAGTTTTGAATCACCCTGTATACCATGATGGCTTTATACACGTAGGAGTTCCTCCTCATTTCAGTGTTAATGTTCGTAGGCATCTAAATAATGGATTCCGTGACACATGTATAGGTAGCAGTGGACCAAAAACCCACAAAAACGACCTAGACTTTTTTTGTGGGGTAATTTTTAAGCTCTTGTGTACAGAACACCAGTACGAGACGTACAGAGTCTATGTGGTGATTGTGGAAGACTGTGAAACAATATACAATTCTCCAAGAAAACATCAGCACATCAGGTATTAAATGCGACGTCGGGTTGATGCATGTACCGGGTGATCAAAAAGTCAGTATAAATTTGAAAACTTAATAAACCACGGAATAATGTAGATAGAGAGGTAAAAATTGACACACATGCTTAGAATGACATGAGGTTTTCTAGAACAAAAAAAAAAGTATTGCTAGACGCGTGAAAGATCTCTTGCGCGCGTCGTTTGGTGATGATCGTGTGCTCAGCCACCACTTTCGTCATGCTTGGCCTCCCAGGTCCCCAGACCTCAGTCCGTGCGATTATTGGCTTTGGGGTTACCTGAAGTCGCAAGTGTATCGTGATCGACCGACATCTCTAGGGATGCTGAAAGACAACATCCGACGCCAATGCCTCACCATACCTTCGGACATGCTTTACAGTGCTGTTCACAACATTATTCCTCGACTACAGCTATTGTTGAGGAATGATGGTGGACATATTGAGCATTTCCTGTAAAGAACCTCATCTTTGCTTTGTCTTACTTTGTTACGCTAATTATTGCTATTCTGATCAGATGAAGCGCCATCTGTCGGACATTTTTTGAACGCTTGTATGTTTTTGGTTCTAATAGAACCCCATGTCATTCCAAGCATGTGTGTCAATTTGTACCTCTCTACCTACATTTTTCTGTGATTTATTGAGTTTTCAATTTTATACTGATTTTTTGATCACCCGGTATATTTGCTAACGGAGTGCGTTTTGAACATTTCACACTGTGCTGATACGTTTTTTTCCTGTGTGTTTCCGATGGTTAATGTGTTCAAGTGTTGTAGAAACTTAGCTACAACATGGGAATAAAGCATTTCTGGAGCCATATCCATAGTGATACTTTCGCCGGTGGCCACTTTCGCCAACTTCCAACACCTGCAGCTGAGGATGAGGGAACAGTCGGACCTCACTCAGCGGCCGGGAGAGACGCCGACATGGGGGGCTTTCTGCAGCCACGCAGGGAGTAGGCTGGCGATTATCCTCACCTCGCTTATGACTGGAAACCTTGCAAAGAGCCTGGCGCATAATGAAACACGTGCAGATAACTGTGAACACCTGCAGGCACTAAAATAAAGCATAGACACAGAAGCGCGAAGAATACACTTGTGGAAGCGTGTGAACCCTCTGGCTGGCAACAGCCATTTCGACCGGACTTAAAAACCGAGAACGTGTCAAAAAATCATGCACTCCCTACAGTCTCTGCGATGGAGAGCAGACACAAAGCTCCAAGAATCGCACAGGGATGCACGTGAAACTTTTTTTAAAAAAAAAGTCTTGTGGACATTAAGGGGGCTGGTTATACGAGGGTAATCCCAAAAGTAAGGTCTCCTATTTTTTATAACTACATAGACGTGTTTATTTCTACAATGGTTTACATCATTTTATTGCTTGAACATTTAGCTATTTTTCGACATAATCAGCATTTCTGTAGATGCATTTTTGTAGACGCTGTGGCAGTTTTTGTATGCCTATGTAATACCAGCTCGCCGCCATGCTGTTTCGAAAGGTATAAACCTCTTCTTTCACCTCGTCGTCAGAGCTGAATCACTGGGACCACAATTAACGCTGACAGGTACTGTGAGGCTCTTGAAAAAACTCAAATGGGCAATTCAGAACCGGAGAAGAGGAATGTTGAGCAAGGGCGTACACATTCTTCATTACAATGCTCGCCCACACATCGTTCGGCAAACCGTTGCTCTCCTGCAAACAGTTTCAGTGGAACATAATCACCCACACACCCTATAGCCCTGACTTGGCGCCCAGTGACTATCACCTGTTCCATAGGTTAAAAGAACATTTGGCAGGAAAGAGATTCAGCTCCGACGACGAGGTGAAAGAAGAGGTTCATAACTTTCTGAACAGCATGGCGGCGAGTTGGTATGACATGGGCATACAAAAATGCATCGACAGAAATGGTGATTATGTCGAAAAATAGCTAAATGTTCAAATTGTAAACTGATGTAAACCATTGTAGAAATAAACAGGCCTATGTACTAATAAAAAATAGGAGACCTTACTTTTGGGATTACCCTCGTAAGTCCCGAAAGTCAGCATATTTTTAGACGAAGCACAAATATGAGACTGTCCAGGCGTCACACAGAGATAGCCGTTACAAAGTAGTGTTATGTGGCTGCTTTTCACAGCCACTAAGAAATGCAGAAAAATCATCGGAACAATGTGCGACCAGTGCTGGAACCTCGTGACAGTGGAAACGTGAGAAAGACGCAAATTCTCCAGTGACACACCAACCCAAGCAAGAAACAAAGGTTCCACCCTGCACTAGGTGGCGCAGTCGTAAAAAGACAAGCCATTGGGCGGCATTGCAAGTTTAGTCCACCAATGACATGGCCGGGAAGCGAAAAAATTCTTAGCAGAGTAATGGAAATGAGGTGACAGTTGTTGAGGCAGTGCAGAAGCAAG
The DNA here is from genome assembly GCF_021461385.2 of Schistocerca piceifrons. Classification (NCBI taxonomy): domain Eukaryota; kingdom Metazoa; phylum Arthropoda; class Insecta; order Orthoptera; family Acrididae; genus Schistocerca; species Schistocerca piceifrons. Next base: position 29,318,515 of record NC_060144.1, read on the forward strand.
ACATGGAGACTCTTGCATCCATCAGCTACTTTGAATCTGATTCTTACTGCCACCCTAATGTTCATCGTTACTTTGTGACTCTTCTCGAGTTCCATGTTAAGTGGACGAAACAGAATTTCCTTGCCCGACACCCGCCTCCCGAGACCGCGATAAAGCTGCTGCGACCACGAAACCCCAGGCGACCTGTCAACGTGGAGAGCGGTGCGGGCCCTCGCTACACAGCCGGGGTGGGTGCCGCACCGTACAGACCCGGCGCCTGTCGTCGACATCAGCACACGACGAACGACTCGGAGAATGGTGAGGTGATTGATTCCCCCTTCCCATTAACAACTGAGTCGTATCCACGCCCAGTCAAATCGGCCTTGAGATTTGTAATTTTATGTGGAAAAAATACTGTAATAAAAGCTAATATTTCATATTTTAATCATCTAAGCAATCTGTTCCATTCGCCTATCAATTCCTTAATCTCATAACCTCCTGCTGCTTGATTTCACTTCTTTATTGATGTCAATTATTGGCTCCCAACGTGCCGCAATCTCATTAGGAATTTGCTTACTGTGTCATATCACAGGATTTAGAATGGATTAAGTACGAGTTTGACACCCAGCGTGGAGCAATATAATTACAAGAATAAAAATGGCTTTAAAAAGGCTGGCAGCAGCGTAATAGGCCGCTCTACTCCTACAGAATAGTTAAAAAAACAGAATGAAAATATAACATACAATAAAAACAGGCGATAAAACAGTAACTTAAAAAAACTGTAAAATGGAGGAAAGTTGTGGAAGTTAAAATATAAAAACATGGGGTTGATGATGTGAATGAAGACACACAGTAAGTAGACAAGCACAATTAAAAATCATAGCGACAGTCTGGTCTCTGTTCGCAAGAGTTAGAAAACACACCTAGTGACAGTAAGGTGTCTGTTCGCAACACTGGAAGGGGATGCACAACACTGAATACTCGCTTAAAACTGCGCTAAAGAGGAGACACGACGGCAGATGGGGGGGGGGGGGGGAGAGGACCTGGACTGATGTGGGGGAGAAAGGGGGGAGGAGAGCAAAATAAAAGAGGGGGAAGTCGATGCAGGGAGAGGACACATAAAAGGGGGGGGGGGGGGGGCAGGCCAGACACAGGAAGGTGTGGGGAAGGCAAGAGGAGGGGAAAGCAAAAGGACTCGGGGGGAGAGAATGGAGTCAAAGAGAAGGTAGGTGGGGAAAAAACAGGATAGAAGGGGGGAGGGAGGGAGCCAGGGAAACAGACAAAGGGAGGGAGGGGGAGGTGAGGGTCAGAGTTGATAGGAGGGATAAATGGAGGGAGAGAGGGCTTCATCTGGGGGGGTTATCTTGCAATTTTTTTTTCTTTATTGTAATTTCATTCGCCTAAGGCGCAGTCCACTGCTCTTCAGCCAATTTGCTTTACAAAAATACAGAAGGGTGATTACATAAAAAGGGGGATAAAAAGAGGCACACGAAAAAACACGGTAAGTGGAGATGATGGGAGTTAAAATTTACACTAAGATGGGGTCATGCACTAGGGGATAGTTAAAAAGTCGACATAAAGTTAAAAGAAACAGCTGGCAAATCAAAGTGCACTTTAAAAAAACTGGAGGCAAACACAAGTTTTAAGTCGGTCACAGGATAAAAATCACACAGAGCACGGCATTTAAAAAAAACCACTGGAAACGATGGAGCACTCATGAAGAATAAAAATCGCTGGTAGGGACCTGCGGAGGGACTGGAGGCTGGAGAGGGGGGAAAAAGAGGGGAGAAAGGTGCGGTGGTGGGCTGGGGGGGGGAGAGGAAAAAATGGGGGTAGGAGGCACACCAAGAGGCAGAAGATGGGCAGGGTTGGAGATGAAGAGGGAAGACAAGGCAGGGGGGAGTGCAGAGACGCTGAAGGGGAGCACAGGAGAGGGAGGGGGTGTAGGAGGGGGGAAGCCGCTCAGGAGGTGGGAGGGGGAGGAGAGGGAGCCCTGAGGAGGAGGGAGGAGGAAGGTGGGGGTAGAGTTGGTAGGAGGGGGGGTACACGTCGAGGCGAAGTTCGTCATCCAGGAGCGGTGGGTGCTGGAAGTTGCGTTGCGAAAGGAGGCGGAGGATGTGGAGATGGGGAGAGGGCGGGATATTTTGCAAAATTACACAGTGTATAAATGAAGCCCCTATACTGAACCGCCATATGACAACAAAACCTTTAAGACGTAATAGATACCCCTTGATACAAGACAAACATACAATTTTTACAAGGTTGTCAAGTAACGTCAAAAGGACATAGGTTTTATAATACCGCACACCAAAATAAGCTTTCACCTAAACATGTGTGCTACTAACAGCTGAGTGAAGTGGCTGGAGGCCGTTCTCACTTAAGAGAACTAGTTGGCGCTAGGTAGTGTACGCTTCGTGGCGCTGCCGTCATGGCTGATACGTCATTGCAAATAGCAGTAATATGATCAATTGCAGAATTTATACATTTTTTTGAAAAGAGTAAATTTTGTTGAAGACTCAAGGCTGCTTGAATAGAAGGCACAATGAGAACAGAGACAACTTTGAGGTAACATGCTTTTTCATTAATCATATTTATTTTAAACGTGAGACTAAGACCTGTGTCATGATTCTTCTCCAACCGAGAGCTGAATTTAGATACCAAGCTCCGGCTGTATCACTCCGTTGTCCTACCCTCAGTAACATATGGTTCCCCTGCGTGGGCCACGATCAATAAGTCCTGGATGCTGACACTCCAGCGCCTACAGAATATAGTTCTCAGGTGGAGTCTTCCCCTCCGCTCACCAGGATAGTAACTCTGCATGAGGAGACACATACGGCCCTTCTCAAGGCGACCATTCGCCGTAAGGCTTGCCAACTATACAGCAAAGTGGACGCCCTACGTGAGACGGTCGCTGGACTACAAACCATCGGCACCTGGGCGCTGGCACCGACACCCCGTCTCGCTCACCATCCTGGAGGACTCGGGTTCGGGCTATGACTGGAGGAGGATATTAATGTTTAACGTCTCGTCGACAACGAGGTCATTAGAGACGGAGCGCAAGCTCGGGTGAGGGAAGGATGGGGAAGGAAATCGGCCGTGCCCTTTCAAAGGAACCATCCCGGCATTTGCCTGAAGCGATTTAGGGAAATCACGGAAAACCTAAATCAGGATGGCCGGAGACGGGATTGAACCGTCGTCCTCCCGAATGCGAGTCCAGTGTGCTAACCACGGCTATGACTGACGATAGGCCCAATGCGACCAGGTTTTTCTGTCCGTTTCGTACACTCACTAGCAGTGGCCTGTTCTCGTCTAGCCACTTTTTTCCTCCACCTTCGAGTTGGCGCATTACTTCACCCCTGCTCTGTACTTTGACCGTCGGAGGGTGGCACGGAACTTAAAGTTCCACGGCCACACCTTAAAATTGCTCGGCTGTTATTCAACCGTTGCTTCGGGTCTCCCCTCACTTGTCCACCGAGACAGTTGGACCGGATCTGAACCGGCAACGCTGTGTAATAGTAAACTGCCAAAAAAGAAAACAAAAACCGTGTCTTGAGATAAAAAGTGCGGAATGAACCATAAAGCGTACAACTGTGTCGCTGCCATCATTACAAATAACAATAATATTATCAGTTACAAAATTTATACATTTTTTGTGAAATAGTATATAATTTTTTATTTTTTATTTTTTAGAGTTATGGCCAGCGTGAATTAATGACAGCATGAGAGCATAGAAAACTTTAACGTGACATGCTTTTTCATTACTCATATTTACGTAAAACATCAGACTGAAACCTGTATCATCAGATAAAAAATACAGAATGAACCATAAAGCGTACAGATGTGGCTCTGCCGTCATGGCTGATATGTCATTATAAACAGCAATAATATCATCAATCAAAAACTTTGTACAATTTTTCTTGAACAGTAAATCTTTTTTTTTTAATACGAGATGAGGCGTGCTTGAATTAATGGTAAAATGAAATGTCGTGTGACGAGGCCCTCCCGTCGGGTAGACCGCTCGCCTGGTGCGAGTCTTTCGATTTGACGCCACTTCGGCGACTTGCGTGTCGATGGGGATGAAATGATGATGATTAGGACAACACAACACCCAGTCCCTGAGCGGAGAAAATCTCCGACCCAGCCGGGAATCGAACCCGGGCCCTTTGGATTGACAGTCTGTCGCGCTGACCACTTTTTTTTTTTTTAATCTCATTTTGTTCGCTTCTGTTCGTTGCATCTGCTCGAGGCGGACGTCGTAAGACATCCTTTTATGTTCGTTGTTGGTCGATTGACTCAGTTTTTTTTTTTTTTTTTTTTTTTTTTTTTTTTTTTTTTTTTTTTTTTTTAACAGAGGGCAGCTAACCCCCTGCCCGAACACGCTGGGCTACCGTGCCGGCAACCACTCAGCTACCGGGGGCGGACTGAATTAATGGTACCGTGAGAACAGAGACAACTTTGAAGTGACATGATTTTTGATTCAGCACATTTACGCGAAAATGAAACTAAAACCTGTATTATGAGATAAACAATACAAAATGAGCCATAAAACGTACAGATGACCAGTAACTAACCGAAAGATGAATGAAAATGCCAGGTTTTTGTACGTAATGTCCATGTCATCCACGGAGAAGGACATAAGGAGGCTGGACGCACTGACGTAAACACGTCGGCTCGGATTTCATGGAACGCACGGAGAAAGCTGGCTGCAGCCTCCACGGATCAGATGTCCAGCGCCCAGTTTGCAGGGGCTGGGAAGAACAAGGGAATGCTCTGCCGCTCTGGCCAGAAACGTGAGGAGGCTGTGTGCCGGCGCGGAGGACCCGCTGGGGAAGCTAACCAGCTTACCATTTATTCTGAAACTGACAGGCTGCGACGTGCATTAAATCGGATTCAGAGCCAACAGTTTCATCACGGTGCCAATAAAGAGTGACAGCCACCAACATTTCGCTCATCGTGACAATCGCACATGACTTATTTCAGTGTTCACGTTAAAGAGCTATCGACACTACATAAGCGAGACTATTTAATAATTTCTAGAAATATACTGTCGTAAAAGCACAATGAAGGACCGATTTGGTTTGATGAGCACTGTGATAGGGACATTAAATAGATAGCATTGTACGATACGATGCAATGAAAGCGTGCAAAATCAAAAATTCGAGAAACGGGACATGTGCTGTACGAGGCCAGTGAAAGGAGACACGGTTATAAACATGAAGGTGATCGGTGATTTGAATGTGTATTTTGCCTGTCGGCCTTTGCATTCCTACGGCACCAGGCTACGCTCCTATAACGAGCGACAGGAGTATTTTGTTGCTTTGATTCATAGGGTCAGCCAGAACGATGAAACAATACCAGCAAAATTGTGCACAGTTGTTAGGCATGCACCTCGTGCATGGAGAAATGCATAACAATGACCTTGCGAAAGGGCAGCTCACATTAGCGTCCGCAGAAATTTATCCAAAAGCCGACAGAATCCTAAAATTACACTCTTTAAGTAACTGATTCGGGTAATTTGAGACTGTATTGAGTTCTAAGAGCTTAATTTGACAGGATGTTCATGAGACGTATTGTATCTCAAGCGCTTGGCAGTTAACTCAATATGTTTTTTGAAGATTACTTTTATACCTAAAAGGCAAGCATACTAGTAATCACATGTATTTAAAATGTGATTGAAGCCAACGAGTTACAAAATAAAGCTCGAAAATATTTGCAAAATATTTTTGTATTCGTACGTGAGTAGTGGCAGACTGATACTGAAAATTAAAAATCAGAAATATATAACAACGTGAGATCCATTGAAGAAATCTCATTGGACATTAACAAAAATAAGCAACAGAAATAGCACCTTTTGATGCTTCTTCTACAAGGGGAGGGTTTCAGGCGCGGCCAAGCGATTCGGCTCATATGTGGCAGATTTCTTGTGTACAACCTAAAACCGTTGATTCTAAGACATTTTTGCTCAAGAACCCCGCTTCTTTGAGAAAACTACCGCCTTCAACCAAGAATTGACGGGACCGATAGCATTTTTCATTGAGTATTTATCATCAGCTTATAGAGGGCCCGCAAACGCATATTTTTCTAGAAATCAGGAAACAAATTTTGTCGACTGCCGCACATATATATATTTGTGTTTAACAGGCCATGTCCTGACTAACTCATCATCACAGCCGAAACCGCTAAGGATAGAAACTTGAAATTTGGAGAGATGTTGACCTTATACTGTAGGTGTCGTTTAAGAAGAGATTTTTGGAAACAGAGGATGAAAGGTTTTTTGAAAATATGTCGCTACTTAGGCAATTTTGAAGCTAGACCTACGGAAATTGGTATTTGGTTTTTCGGTCAGAAATAAAGGAATACTTGTTTCAGCATTTTTAAGAAATTTAAGCCCAATGGGCTGAAATAATGGGTGAAAGTCTTTTTGAAAATAAATCATTATTAAAGGACTACTAAAGTATTTTTAAAGCTACATCTATGAAAACTGGCGTTTGAGTTCTCGGTTACAAATAAACACTTTTTCCACTATTTTTGATAATTGAATTCCTGTGGGGGTGAAACAGTGGACGATTTTTTTATGGAAATATTTCATTGTGTAAGCATTTTTGAAACTAAATCTATGAAAATTTGTATTGGGCTTCTCTGCAAGAAATAAAAAAAATGCGTTTCACTGTTTTCGGGAATTCAACCTCTAAGACGGAGAAATAGGGGGTGAAATGTTTCGTGAAAATTTCTCACTATGAAAGCATTTTTAAAGCTAAATCGTTGAAAATTGGTCTTCGGCTTCTCGGTTGGAGATGAAAAAATATCTGTTTGACTGTTCTTAGAAATTCTACACCTGAAATAGGGCCAGACTCATTCACTGACTCATCATGGCCTATCCCAAATTGCCAAGGATACAAACTTGAAATTTGGAGAGACGTAGATCTTATACTGTAGATATCGTTTAAAAAAGAATTGTTCGAAATTCCACTCGTAAGGTGATGAACAGGAAATGAAAGGTTTCTTGAAAAGGAACTGCTGAAGCATTTTTAAAGTTACATCCATGAAAATTGGTATATGACTTCTCGTTTAGAAAAAAAATACGTGTTTCAATGTTTTTGGAAATTCAACCCCCTTAGCGAGTGAATAGGCGATAAAAAGTTGTATGAAATTATTTAATTAAGAAAGCATTTTCAAATCTAAATCAATGAAAATTTTTTTTTGGTTTCTCTGTCAGAAATAAAAAATATGTTTCACTGTTTTTGGAAATTCAGCACCTATGAGGGTGGAACAGAGGGTGAGAACTTTCAAGAAAAAAATTACGTTATATTAAAAAATTTTTCAGAACTAAATCTATGAAAATTAGCATTTTATTTCTCGGTTAGATATAAAGAAATATGTGTTAGGGGATGAAAGTTTCTATGGGCAAGAACACAAAGTCATGATTAACAAACACCTTGGACTTCAGCTACCAGAATCGTCTTTTGGTTAGAAGTACATCCGGAAAAGATCATGATTCTGTGGCCTTAATTAGAGTGAAAAATTTAGAAAGAACAACATAAAATTTTTGATTAAAGAAAACCAAAAACACACTGTGCAGACCATACAGTCTAGGCGAGCGAAGCAGCTGGCGCTAAGATAATGTGCCCGTAATATGAGTTGTTCAACGAAAGCGCCGCTGGTGTAGCGACCTAGGCATCCGGCTGCGAAGCGGAGGAATTGCGTTCGACTTCCAGCTGCGTTCTGCAGATTTATTAAAAATTTCTGTTTTCTCCCGTTTCGAAATTGGTAGGCATGGGAGGGTTAATAAAGTAAGTAAAGCAACACGGTAATAACTAGGTATGCCGATAAATTTCTCAAACGACTGTCCTTGTTGCTTTACAGTGACTCTTTCACTCACTCTTGTTACATGTCCTCAGTTTCCTTCGAACAGCTAATTGGATGATACTTGTCATATAAACAACTGAAGTAAATATGTATACTCGCGGTACCAATAACATCTAAACAATGCTGTCCTCGCGCAATTACATTGTTCTTTGTTTACGTTTAAAACTACATCCACATCAGCACAGATACTTTGAAAGCCACCGTACGATGCGTGGCGGAGGGTACCCTGTACCACTACAATTCCTTTCGGAGATTGCTTTTGATGCATATCACGCATACGTCAACATTGTCTGAAAAATCGCTGCTGTAAGTTAATCACGAACAGTCCTGTGAATCGTTATTGATTCCGCTCGGTTGGGCAATTCCGGCTTCGTTTCCAGAAATAGACCGTGATTTTGAAGCCTGGAAATAAAGTTTTTAACTTGACGACAAAACTAGTAATTGCCTGGCATAAAGATGCGCAGTTTAGTGGTAATTCTTCTTCTGTGCAAGTCGATTTACCCTCGTCGTCATCGATAATCACGATACCATAAGTGACGATCTCAGTTTGTCCATCCCAGGAATCCAATACCAGACAAAATTTGTTACCGGCAACGTTTAGTTTTAAAAGTTTCTCAAATTAATCATTAGTTTCTTATAAGCACAGAAATATTCAAGCAAAAATTTTCCAGACGCTGTGGTGTAACATTGCGCGGTGTACTAATGATGTTATTTTATGTACACTACCAACTGTGACAAGGATTAGTTCTGCTGCCCTGTAAGATAACGTTTGTCGAATGCTCGTCTTCACAATAATCTTATTCGTAATTGTCTTCATAACATGGGGCTTAAAATTTAAATTCTTTGCTAATCCAAGTCGTGTGCGAAATTTACTTGCCTATTTTGTTATAATCCCCTATTGATTTAATTACCTTATTAACCCTCGTAGTCCTATCAGCTTCGATGCGGAAAAAAATACTATTGAAAATAGAAACAACTGCAGAATGCAGCAGGGTATTTAAGACAGGTTCTCTGTTTCACAGCCACATGCCTTGGGCGCTACGCCAGCGAAGCTTTTGTTAAACAGCGCATGCCTTAGAGGTTGAAAAAGTTTCTTTCCTCGATTTCCCAGAAAATATGGGTTTGCGGACTCCATTTATGTTGATGGGAAGCGGTCAATTTTAAATTATCTATCGATTGTGCGTCATAAACTTTAGTGGTAGTTTTCTCAAAAACGGGGGGTTTTGAGCCAAAATATCTTAAAGTCTTTTATTGTAAGTTGTGCTCAAGCGACTTCCCAAAATATGAATCGAATCGGTTGGCCGTGTGTGAGGCCTTTCCCTTGTAAGTGGAGAGCCAGGAAATAAACGCAAAAGAACACTGATTGAACTTGGATATCATATTTTTTTCCTGACAAATCTTCCATCTGATCATGCTGATGAATTTATTTCGTTGTTGCCATGACTTGTATTTTTTATTTTGTTTGCCACAGTAAAAGTTTAACAGGATGTGTTTTGAAAGCTACATATTTGTGGGTTATTTGGGTAAAATGTAACCCAGGGCCAGAATTCGACAAGTCGGATGTGACAAATCTTCGAAAATAACTCTCTAATTGACTAGTAGAGCCGTCTTAACAACCGAGGTCTGAACCAATGCAATATTCGTCTCCCCAGTTTAATACAAACGTTATCGTACAGTCATCTCAGATGGACTGCACAGTTGGTAACACAGTGCCTACGTACTGGTCTGTGTTGAAAAGATTGGGAACTGTACAGTATCTCGGCAACTTCCTCTAAAGGTCCGCTTCCGCCCCGACTGAAAAACAGCGCCGAAATCGACGCCGCGCCTAGGAGACGTGCTGACAACCGAGCAAACCCAAGTTACGTAGTGCTTGCTACAGCCACAATGCTTTCGTTTCACTCGGTATTGCTAAATCTAGGGTCCAGCAGCAACAGAGACAACCATTTCTAGAAAAAGATGGAACTTCTATAACAAATAAAGAGTCTATATTCCAGGAGGGGGGGGGGGGGGGGGTAAGTGCCCCCTCTTGCTCCCCTAGCGAAGCGAATTCGGGACTCGTAATGTGTGAGTCGCAGCAATAGCTGCTGTCAGCTGTTCGCTGGAAGTGTTTAAAAGTGGTTTCAAGAGATCCGGAGTCAGCGATCATTTTCAGTAATCAGCCAACTTAACATTCATTTCAGAGCATTGATCGCAACTTGAAGAGCGGAAGAACTACAACCTCGTCTCTAGGTGCTGACCGGAAGCCTATAACGAATGTCTCCGTGTACGCACAGACGTAACGGACAATGAGAGGTGAGTACACATGCTTTGCTGAGGCGACATAGGCGTCGAAGTAACCCGTTTATAACTAAGGAATCCTGATAGTTCATATGACACAGCAGAAGCTCAATAATGATAGGTATACAGATTGAGCATAAAGAAAAATGTCAAATCAAAACACTTTCAACCGTCTAAAGTTCCACTTTTATTTTGCTACCAATTTCAGCATTACACTGCGCCATCTCCAGGGCCCTTAACCGACGTATCGGAAGATCCCACCTCTTGTACAATCGAAATTCGGGCTAGTACACAGTCACTTGTATCGTAGACTTGTTTTTAACAAAACTAACCCAATATCAGTTGCAAACTCTTAACAACCTACGACTGAACCAATACAGACCTCGTCTGCTCAGTTTCATACGTTGCTGTGCAGTCATCTCAAATGACACGTCTATCAGGGAGCCAGAAGGTGGCGTAGTGTAACGTTGAAACCGGTAGCAATATAAAATACGACTGGAATTTTAAATGACTGAAGTGATTTGACATTTTTTATTGAAGAGCCGAGGCCCCGCAACTGTTCTGTTTAAAGATGGTCTTCCAGAGACTTGAGCATAAGAACTTTCCCCGATTGTAAATGTTTGTTTCTAAGAAACTATGCTTCACTGCAAAACACAATTAAAGGATCATTTTTTCGAAACGTCATAATTGTCTCTCATTGCTATGTAGAAGTTTGAAATTTCCCTCAAAGATGGCTACAGCCTTCGTGTCGTCACATCCAAAAAAGAGGTAAGATTTCAGAGGTTCGTGTGAGGTATAAGGTAAGTTAATGAGTGGTATGATCCAACATCAATTCGGCTTCAGAACTGTCAGATCAATAGATGATGCCATCAACCAGGCCCTATGCATAGTTAATACTACAACACAGAAATACGCCATGGCAGTAATGATTGTCATCACCGGGGCATTCGATAATCTCTGGTGGCCCGCAATGTTTCAGAGGTTAAGACATCTGGAGGTACCGCAGTCACTGTACAACAGTTTCGTAGACTACTGTAAAGACCAAGTAGTCGATTGGCAGATGGACAGCCGGAAAGTAATTAAAAGAATTACCAAAGGCTGTCCTCAATGGTCGATCTGCGGCCCCATCTTCTGGGACATACCAATCGAACCCCTCCTACAACTTCTAGATGGGGATGACAGGTCAGACGAAACTGTCGCCTATGCAGATGACCTATTAGTTGTACTCACTGCGAACAACAGAGCCCAGTTAGAAGAGAAATCCAGTGGAATACTACAAACACTTATACAATGGTGTCACAACAATAAACTCAGTATAGCCGAAAACAAAACAATATACACATTACTGAAAGGATTACTCCAAAGGAATCCTTCTGTTAAAATTGGGGACACAAATATCAAACGAGCACACGTTACGCGCCATCTTGGGGTACACATAGATGAAAAAGTGAATTTCCACGAACACATGAGGCTAACAACAGACAAAGCAGAAAAAATACTACACAAACTGCTGAGGCTAAATTCAAAACAGTACAGACTACCTCTGCCAGTCATACGTGCATACCACTGTACGCTCTTCGAATCAGTACTGAGCTTCGCAGCTAGCACGTGGGCACATAGACTGAACCTGGTCATCAACAAAACATCGGTCAGACGAGGGCAGAGAAGTGTCCTACTTAGGCTATCTGGAGCCTTCGGCACCACCTCAGTGGATGCACTGTGTGTGGCGCTCAGAGTATGCCCCACGGATATCACGATCAAATACAGAGCTGCAAGGTACTGGTTAAAGGTGGGAGAATAGATAAGGTACACACAATAACTGGTGTGCCGATAGATACGACACGTCACCTTAGAAGTTGGCGTTTGGATACATGGCTAGGTCAGTGGGATGTAAGTGATAGGGGACGTAGACTGCACGACTTCCTCCCTGACATAAGGGAGTGGCTGAGAATAAAACATATCGATCCCAGCCGCGGTGTATTACATTTCTTAACCGGACGCGTACCTCGTCCCACGCATTTAAACCGCGTCAGTCTGAGGCAGACATCTACATGCGCATAGGGGGAAGAAGGTCCCCAGAACACTCTGTCTTTTTCTGCAGGCAGTACGCGAAAAATAGACATACACTACAGATTACACAGAAACAGACATAGATATATACACAGCAATACGAGACGAAGAACAATGGGCACAATTAAACCTACTGACAAACAGTATTTCAAAAACAACACATGAAGAGTGCATGCGGACACGACATAACAGAGATGTCTATGTGCAACGTAACAACAATCTCCAGAGGGTGGACAGCGATACCCACAGTGACAGCGAAAACAGTGACAATGAGGAGGAACAGGAGGAGGAAAACGAGATGTGACAATAATAAGGTGCTGGAGATCTAACCAAGAAATCAGCAAATGCTGTACACGTATGGGCACCTAAAGTTAATACATAGGATTAGTAATACATAGGATTAGCAATACTATTTCTCCACTAACAACCATTTATGCGTGTGTGTGTGTGTGTGTGTGTGCGTGTGCGTGTGTGTGTGTGTGTGTGTCTTAGGCGCGCCATAAAGGGCATCCGGGTACCACTCCTTTCCTTGGGATCTTGATTCCCACATATTTCGCTGTGGAACACGACAGCAACATGAGCAACAGGACGACGTTCTTGACAACATTTGGCACTGCTAACGCCCGTAGGACGTTTCAGTCCTTCTCTAAGGACATTGTGGGCCAGAAACCCCACTGAACGTGTAACTGCTGTGTAACTGCAGTTTTTTGCTCTGGTGTACAGGGTGGAACCAATAGGGACCGTTCAAAAGTATTCGACGAAACTTGGACGCTGTCTGAAACAGCGAAGGGTGCCCGTGTTTTTATACCCTCCTGGTTCACGCCCTCCTGTGTCGTGATCACGGAAGGCTACGAATTGATACGTGGTAGAATAAAACGTCAAAGGGTCCCTCTAAGACCCCGCTCCTCCCCCCCCCCCCCTCCCCGGCCCCACGTCCCACCCCCCACAGTTCGGCAACACCCTTGATGCTACCCACCCGCATTTGTTGAGCACTTTAAAAAGTACCTACACAGAGAGAGAGAGAGACTGCAATGGAGTCCTAGGTGCTTTCAGACAGGCAACTCTTTGACACCCCTCCGATTCTGCGTGCCTACTAGTGGGCGCAAGAGCAGCAGGACTCTTGTTACAGTTTGACTCAGTACAGGCACATTTTCTGTGGTGTCACCGCCAGACACCACACTTGGTAGGTGGTAGCCTTTAAATCGGCCGCGGTCCGTTAGTATACGTCGGACCCGTATGTCGCCACTGTCAGTGATTGCAGACCGAGCGCCGCCACACGGCAGGTCTAGTCTAGAGAGACTCCCTAGCACTCGCCCCAGTTGTACAGCCGACTTTGCTAGCGATGGTTCACTGTCTACATACGTTCTCATTTGCAGAGACGACAGTTTAGCATAGCTACGTCGTTTGCTACGACCTAGCAAGGCGCCATATTCAGTTACTATGAATGTATTCTGAACAGACAATATTGTGAATCATGTACCGTCAAGAGCGACGTTCATCATAAATGGATTAAAGTTAAGTATCAAACTAATTACGTCCGCTTTCTGAATTCTCATTCCTTGTCATGTTCCAGACCTCACGTCAGTATAGTTCTTCCCTCCTCACGCCAGCCTGCGTGAGCTAAAACGCGTGCATTTCGGCCTCCATTCGTAAGAGTGTGTTGGCAGAAGAGCCATTTTCAGAGTACTCAAACAAAGTGAGTGGATGGCATCGCGGGCGTTGCCAACTAGGGGGGGGGGGAGGGGGTCTTAGAGGGGCCCTTTGTTGTGATACTCATTGATGTGTGAATATCGAACCCCTCTCTGATCACGTCACAGCAGGGTGCGAAACAGGAGCGCTGAATGAGCATAAGCACCCTTTACTGCTTCAGATCACGTTCAGATTTCGTCGAACCGTTTTGACCTGTCGCTATTGGATGCACCATGCATATCACGGAAAACTGTGGTCGCACAGCACTCCAAAGGGTTTGCTGGCCCACGACGTCCTTAGAGAATCATTGAATCGTCCATGGGGAGTCATCTGTGCCATAGGTTGTCTAGAATGTCGTCTTGTTGCTCATCACACTGCGAACTGCCGTGTTCGACCTCGAAATGAGTAGGAACAAAGGCCCCAGGTAGAGGAGTGGTTCCATTGACGCCCTTTATGCCATTCCTCGAGGTCTTTCCGCGTCGACTATAGCGGCGGTGGGTCTGAAATGTTTTCCTCGGCCACCCACAAGAAAACCGCATGATTTTTATGCTAGGCATCGTGGTTCTGAAATACGTAGCAGAGGAGTCAAAAGAAGGGGTTAATTGTGGGTAACAGGGGGTGTGCCGACCTTCCCATCGTGTGACGTATCCACGGTGGCGTTGGGCAGAATGGCGGTGAAATTTAGTGCCAATATGACGTCATTAACCTACATTACACCTCACATGAACTTTTGAGATCTGGCCTTTTTTCCACATGTGTCGACACCTTCCTGTTTGAAGCATCACGAAGTCTGAAACTGACCTCGCAGGGATCCACGCTTTCGCACAGTTACAGTTAAGTTTGTAATCACCTTTGAGGCAAATTTCAAACTTCTTCCTGAGGCTGGGAGATAATTACGGCGTTTCGAATAAGAAAAAAAACTCTGTGTGACTGCATTGAAAGTTTCAAATAACAGCTTTTGCTTTTTAGAAGTCAGCTTCAAGGAGGAAATTTAGACAATTTTTCCTCTCTGAAATCGTTGAAATCAGGTACTTATGAACACGTCAGTGAGTACACAAATGCGTTACAGCCATCGCACAAAGAATTTGAAGATAGATTTGAAGAAATAAAACGAGTAAAACCTGCACTCAAAGTTTTTATGACGCCTCTTTCAGTGCACCCAGAGGATGGCCCATCAAGTCTGCAAGTTGAGTTGATAAAACTACAGTGCGATTCAGTTTTAACAGACCGCTATTACCATTACAATGGGTGATTTGATTTCATTTTGTAAAGGTGTTGATCAACAAGAAATCGCGAGGATTCATGCCCTTGTCCTGAAATATGTTTGGAACAACATTCGTTTGCGAACAAATGTTTTCAGCTACGAATAAGAAACAGGGTCAAGTTTGATGCTTCGTTGAAAGTTACACTTGGAATTGCAACTACCAACACGCTCGTTCCAAATGTCGGAAAATTAGTGGCTTCAGCGCAATGCCAAAGATAAACAAATAATGTTGTAAATTAGTGCAAAATAAGGAGCGCAATAAAATTATTCTGTCTGTACAAACACTTGCCATTATTATTATTGTTATTATTATTATTCGTTTTAATACCTGTACTCTGCCAGACGTGCACTGATTTGCGATGCCCCATTCACCAAACAACGAGACGACTCTCGCCTCCCTAAGCGCTGCCACAGCACGCTCCTCTCCTGGCACTGCCACAACAGTGCTGCCTCTGCCTCCCTCGCCTCCCTCCACCCCACCGGCGTTAAGGCAGAGCACCGGTGCTTCTGCTGGTGGCGGCGGGTGCTCGAGAAGCGCCTGAGTTGTCGTCGTTTTATATCAGTAAGGCAACGGCCTTGCCGCAGTGGATACACCGGTTCCCGTGAGATCACCGAAGTTAAGCGCTGTCGGGCGTGATCGGCACTTGGATGGGTGACCATTCAGGCCGCTATGCGCTGTTGTCATTTCTCGGGGTACACTCAGCCTCGTGATGCCAATTGAGGAGGTACTCGACCGATTAGTAGCGGCTTCGGCCAAGAATACCATCATAACGACCGGGACCGGGAGAGCGGTGTGCTGACCCCACGCCCCTCCTATCCGCATCCTCAGCTGAGGATGACACGGCGGTCGGATGGTCCCGGTAGGCCACTCGTGGCCTGAAGACTGAGTAGTTTCTTAGTATTAGTTATTCCTATCACTGAATCACCTGCACAATGGCGACACTGCAAAATGGAGGCCTTTAACGTATATTGGAAACAACAAAGGACGGGACGTAGAACCTTGTGACACACTTTGTCTGACTGCTTTACATTCAAAGTGTCTGCAGTTATGTGAATGTGACACACACAGCTTCTGCACTGCTGGTACCCAGGCTTTGAGCAAAGTGTATGTCTTTAGGAAAAGCAGTGAGAATCTGTGTGGAAGCAGCCGTGAGCTCAAGAGTGGACTGTGCCTGCTGGTAGCACTCGGGGCCTTCACAGGACTTAGTGCCACAGCCCAGCCCTGTCGACGCGCCGTCCGAGCCTTCTACCGCCAACGCTGAATTGGTAGTGGGACTTGGGGCCACTGCACACTCCGCCGTCTGACTGCTGCCACAGGGCAGCCTGTCATACCCCGCTCGCATCCACTTTCACGTGCCGCCGCAGTGATGCGGGTGGAACGACGGGCTGTGCGGACTCCATGTCGCCGAGGAAAGTAGAGCGCTGCTGACATCAATGGCTGTGGCCTCTGACGGCTGCCGGCCTACCACGGGTCTGCTGTCGGCAATGCAGGACACCAGCTCACCAGCCAGGGCGGAAGCTGCCGCCCATACGTCAGCTGCGGCCAGGAACAACAGAGAGATTTGTGGACAACATGGTTGTGGAGATGAAGCAGCGATTAGTATGATTAATCAATTATTCAAAAACAGTCTTCATCGCATTTATTATTATTATAGCGCCAGCCGGTATCAACCCAACATAGGGGTCATCTTCTGGGCGTTTACGCCATTGGTCGACTGCTGGTGGTGTCGTTCCTGTCTACTATAGTTTCCTGCCGGTATGTAGACAGGAGTGACACCACCAGCAGTCGACCAATAGTGTCTACATAACGGCAGGAAACTATAGTAGACAGGAATGACACCACCAGCAGTCGACCAATGGTGTAAACGCTCAGAAGATGACTCCTAAGTCGGGTTGAAACCGGTTGGCGGTATAATGATAATAAATGCGATTAAGACTGTTTTTGAATAATTGACAACAGAGAGAGGCGTGGTCCTCTCACTACTTCATGTATCGAAGTCAATGAATGTCATCCTCAACCGTAAACCGTGTCTTCACCGGGGCCACCAGTCCACACCACTCACCACCGCAGCGGTGCCAGTATCGCCACGATCAGCAGCGGAGGGTGTGCTGCCTCCGACGTCTCAGTCGCAGACTACGGTGCCATCATTTGGAGTTGAGTTGATAAAACTACAGTGCGATTCAATTTTAACAGACCGCTATTACCATTTTTGTTCTTGCACGGTGGTAGTCAGGGTGTCGACGTTTAGGGGGCGTGATTGCATGAGGGTTACGTTTATAAAACCTGAGGAAACTGTGGGCTTATCTCATACTAAGGGGAGTCGTTAGCACCTGTGCGTCGTACAGAGGCAATTCCCTTCGGCATTCTGCCCCTTGCGCTGAGTCTGTAGCAGTTGTTTACTTAACGTGTAATGGTT
This sequence comes from Schistocerca piceifrons, assembly GCF_021461385.2. Lineage (NCBI taxonomy): Eukaryota > Metazoa > Arthropoda > Insecta > Orthoptera > Acrididae > Schistocerca > Schistocerca piceifrons. The sequence continues at coordinate 29,336,077 of NC_060144.1, forward strand.
CTTGGCACATGGCCAAGCAATGTAGAGAATCCAGATGGCTCAAGATTAAGGCAGAAGAAGCAGGTTGGTAGAGCGCTCCGTGCCTACCTGTTCTATCTGGGTTATTAGTACTCTGTTTTGAACTATTGACTCTCAGTCGTAAAAATAAGTAAGGAGGAGGCAGTGGCAAAATCAGAGATACATAGTGTCACCAGTGAGGATGTTATATACACTACTGGCCATTAAAATTGCCACACCACGAAGATGACGTGCTTCAGACGCTAAATTTAACCGACAGGAAGAAGAGGCTGTGATATGCAAATGATTAGCTTTTCAGGGCACTCACACAAGGTTGGCGCCGGTGGCGACACCTACAACACCTGACATGAGGAAAGTTTCTAACCCATTTCTCATACACAATCAGCAGTTGACCGGCGTTGCCTGGTGAAACGTTGTTGTGATACCTCGTGTAAGGAGGAGAAATCCGTACCATCACGTTTCCGATTTTGATAAAGGTCGGATTGTAGCCTATCGCAATTGCCGTTTATCGTATCGTGACATTGCTGCTCGCGTTGGTCGGGATCCAATCGCCGTTAGCAGAATATGGAATCGGTGGGTTCAGGAGGGTAATACGGAACGCCGTGCAGGATCCCAACGGCCTTGTATCACTAGCAGTCGAGATGACAGGCATCTTATCCACATGGCTGTAACGGATCGTGCAGCCACGTCTCGATCCCTGAGTCAACAGATGGGGACGTTTGCAGGACCACAACCATCTGCACGAACAGTTCGACGATGTTTGCAGCAGCATGGACTATCAGCTCAGAGACCATGGCTGCGGTTACCCTTGCCGCTGCATCACAGACAGGAGCGCCTGCGATGGTGTACTCAACGACGAACCTGGGTGCACGAATGGCAAAGCGTCATATTTTAGGATGAATACAGGTTCTGTTTACAGCATCACGATGGTCGCATCCGTGTTTGGCGACATTGCGGTGAACGCACGTTGGAAGCGTGTATTCATCATCGCCATACTGGCGTATCACCCGGCGTGATTGTATGGGGTGCCATTGGTTACACGTCTCGGTCACCTCTTCTTCGTATTGACGGCACTTTGAACAGTGGACGTTACATTTCAGATGTGTTACGACCCGTGGCTCTACCCTTCATTCGATCCCTGCGAAACCCTACATTTCAGCAGGATAATGCACGACCGCATGTTGCAGGTCCTGTACGGGCATTTCTGTATACAGAAAATGTTCGACTGCTGCACTGGCCAGCTCATTCTCCAGATCTCTCACCAATTGAAAACGTCTGGTCAATGGTGGCCGAGCAACTAGCACGTCTCAATACGCCAGTGACTACTCTTGATGAACTGTGGTATCGTGTTGAAGCCGCATGGGCAGTTGTACCTGTACAGGCCATCCAAGCTCTGACTCAATTCCCAGGCGTATCAAGGTCGTTATTACGGCCAGAGGTGGTTGTTCTGGGTACTGTTTTCTCAGGACCTATGCACCCAAATTGCGTGAAAATGTAATCACATGTCAGTTCTAGTATAATATATTTGTCCAATGAATACCCGTTTATCATCTGCATTTCTTCTTGGTGTAACAATTTTAATGGCCAGTAGTGTCGCAGTTGGTCAATGAGGTGACTCAATTAAGGGTGGATAAAATGGCCGCAGACAATAAACTGGCGGTGAACTACCGTACTTAACGGGCTGTACGACGCTCTTTTTCATTCGAAAAACTGCCTCCAAAATTCAGTTACGTCTTATAATCGAACATAATAGAGAAAGGTCCACTGTTTGATGTAAAATTTCCACAAGTCTGAAAAATTGCCATATTCGATGCTGCGGGAAACCTGTCTCTATTTCGCAACATTGGAGTTAACTGGCAGCAGCAGTGCACCGATGCGACGAACTCGAGCTATGGGGATTCACACTGTATCGCTCCCGCCCCTGCATTACAATCCCAGAACACTGTCTAGATTATGATGCGTCACTGCAGTCTACGCTGCTAATGAGGTTGAATTGAAAGTGATATGTGTTGTCGGTAACAATATGGTACTTTTGTTAGTAGCTAGTTTCGTAATGGGAAAAAATAAAAGGCATTCATATGGTCCGCGCTATAAATTGAAAGTAATAGCATTTGCAAAAGAACATGGAAACAGAGCATCTCAGCGGCATTTCAGTCCTCCACAAAAAAAAAAAAAAAAAAAAAAAATCGTGATTAGCGGGCTAGTAAAGAAGAAATGAGAAAAATGAGGAAGGCTAAATGTACAAATAGAAGATTGACTGCAAAATGGCCAAAGGTAGAAAATGACGCTTTGAAATGGATTGAAGGGCACCGTCAAAATGACACTGGAATTAGTACAAAATTAATGATTGAAATACATTCTCAGAAGCAAGCGCTACTGTGGAGTTTGAGGGCGGAGTTGGTCGGTGCTACATGTTTATGAAGCGTCATTGATTTAGCATGCGAACCAAAACTAAAATATCTCAGAAAATGCCACAAGAGTATGAAGAGAAAATATTATCTTTCCATCGCTTTATAATTCACCATCGAAAGAAAACAAGTGTGGAACTAAGCCAAAAAACGAATATAGACGAAACTCCTCTGACATTTGATGTGCCGGTAGCAGAACCGTTGCCAGGAAAGGTGCTAAAACAGTAACTACAAAAAAACAGGTGGACAAGAAAAAAATGCACTACATTTTTGTTCTTTAACGTTGTCCTGGAGGTACTAAACTTAATCCAATGATCATTTGCAAGCGCTAAACAATGCCGAAACCTTCTGAAATACCGCCAGATGTTGTGCATGTACATGATAAGGGTTGGATGGACAAGGCCCGTATGAAATTATGGACTACAGAGCGTACAAGAGAAGAAAAGGTGCTTTATTGATCAAGAGTTGCTTCTCGTGCTATATCAGTTACTTCACAATTCTAACTTCTTGATGCCTCGACAAATAAACCATTTAAAGTGTGTATGGGAGAGGAATGGAAAAAATGGATGATGGATGAAACCAAACATGAATTCACACAGAAGGGAGATTTAAAACGACCTACAACCAAACAAGTGCGTCAGCGGATAAAACAGTCGTGGTCTAGAATGGAAGAAGATATTATAGTTAAATGTTTGAAGAAGTGTGGCATAAGCAGAGCTCTCGATTGCAGTGAAGCCCATCGTATATATGAAGAGCACAACCATGACGACGAAGTTGAAGAAGAAGAAAAAGAAGAAGAAAGCTCAGATGACGATTTTCAGGGATTTTAAGGGTCAGTTCGGTTTTATAAACTAAAAATTGCTTTTACTCTGGCTTTGCAATCTAATAATAAAAATGGTGAAAACGTTTCTTTTTAAAAAGATGCTTAAATATTAAGGTGCGTTTTGTAGTCCGTAGCATCTTATAGTTCGTAAAATACAGGATCAGGAAATAGAGGTGTTAAGGTCACAGACTCTACGAGTGGATTCAGCGGTTGCTAACTTTATTTCTGCCTTCTCTGGCAGGGCGTCTGATGATGTTTTGGCATTTACGAAGGATATCAGGTCACTGACATTGTTACAGATAGCAAGGTTATAGTTAACAGGGAAAGCAAAGTCGTTTGTGAGCTGCACAGAGGAGTTATTCTCATTGTCAGACATTTGACCGACGTAGACAAGGGCTAGAACAAAGGTATAGGAAGTAGAACAGTACACAGTTTTTCTGTGAGCAGTTGAGCATTGTTTCAAAGAGGCATAGTGTGCGGTTGAATATTTCACAGATAGGTTTAGAAAACTAAATGTACAGACATGACTTAATGCACAGCAAGAAGCTGAAGAAAGTATTGTTACAAGAGGCTGAGCAACGTGGGTTTGATACTTTTCTGGCATTAGAGACGTCTAGAATGGCGCAAGCCCTCTCAGCATTCGTTTGCTGAGTACTGGTGTGGCGACCCCAGGGTTCCTGAGCTGGGGACTGGTAACTGCCGCCAGACCCCTGTCACCGTAAGCTCTGGGCACGCTTCAGCGACCACTGTACGGCACGGTAGTGGACTGGACGTTGTGTGTCACAGAGAATGGGGATTTTGGCTTGACTGCCGGATAGCGAGGATGGTAAAAACCTCCACAAAAAAACCCTAAGCCAGTCCCCCAGACTCAAGGGTTACACAGAATTTGCTGCTGATCAGAATGTGTTTATGATTGTGAAACGAAATGAGGGCAGGTATGAAAAGCGCTTTTTTGTATTCAAAAAGTTTTGGAGGGCATCATAAGTGCATTGAAACCCATCAAGTTATTGCGTACTGACATACTGTTGGTTGAAAATGCTATTTCAAAACAAGTGACAAACCTCTGGAAAGCTAAATTCCTCGGAGAATACGCCATCGAGATGGAGCTCCACAACACCTTGAACTACAGCAAAGGTGTTGTGTGTTGTAGAGATCTGGCAGGCAATCCCAAGGGGGAAAGATGAGTGGGCTCAAGAAGGGATCGTCGATGTGCAGAATATATTGAAAAGGGTGGATGGGGATGTGGTAAAATCTGACTCCTTATCTTCGGTAGCGCAAAACAAGTGGAGCATATCAAGGCAGGTTTCCTGTGCCTAAGTGTACAGTCCTACGTCAGTAGCCCAATGCGCTGTTTTAAATGCCAGCGCTTTGGGCACACCACCTTAAGACGTAATGGTGAAGCTACTTGTGACAAATGTGGCAAGGCTAGCCATGACGGAGTTGGTTGCTCCTCGCCTCTGAAGTGTGTAAACTGATCCGGGGATCACGTTGTCTGAAGTAGGGACTGCAGTGTCTTTCATGAAGAAAGGAAGATAAGGGAAATTAAAACATCAAAACGCATCCTGTCTGTTGAGGCGAAGTATAAGATCATGCAGCCTCCCACATTCAGTACATCTTTTGCTTCGGCCCTTAAGATGCGTAGTCCGACAGCCAATGCTTCTACACAAATTGAGATTGCTAGTGTCAGGACTAGTACCTTCATTTGCCAGTGTACTTGTCAAGCTGCAGTTGTTTCAGAGACCACAGCCTCTCCGAGAACATCAGAGAAAGCCACAGCTACCACATTTGCAGGGCTCCTGGTACCTCCAGAAGCAGAGTCTTGTAAAAAATCCAGCACTGCTTCTGCCACTGCTGGTACACGACTCTGTTTACCAGAAATCCTCTGGATGGCTTCCCAGACTTTTGTAGAACAAGTGGAATGGTTGATGGAGTGCCGGAACGTTTGACTGTTTCCCATGACCTTTTCTTGTTCTCCTTAATTATGCATCCCGATGTGGTGTTTCAAAAGTCTAATCAGGAAACTTCGCGTTTCTTTACCGCTTGAGCGACGCCAGATAAGAAATGTTAATGTAAATATTTATTTATTTGTAGTATGTTAAGTGGAGACTTGTTATTTAAAAAGATTTTGTTTGTTTTCTTTCATGTCGAGCGTGGCAGCAAGATGATCCAGTGGGGACTCCAGACGCGGCGGACGACGAGAGCTAACCACTACTGCATCGTGGTCGACGGCCGGAGGCTGGAAGAACCGTTGAAACATCATGCTGACCATCATTAAAATAGATTTTATAAAATGAAAAGGAGTTCAGTGTTGAATGTGGAATGATAAAGTTTGTAATTGGATGTCATTTGGTTATCAACTGTTAAATAAAGTTGAGTTGGAAGTTAAAACAGTCAGTTGACTCTGTTGTTACGACATACATCGTAAATACAACTTATGTGTGAAATTTGCAAATTTTATTAAGAGATTCTGGCAGAATTTTACCAGGAGTGTCGACGATCTTCAATAATTAACTAGTTTAAAGTTTTATTAATGAGAAGTCGACACGTATTGACATTTTGAAAACAGTCGATACTGTGAAGTGTATTAAAATTCTGTTTTAAAACTTTATCGGCGATTGTGGTCAAGAAGATCGGTTTGAAAGTGGAATATTTCGTTAAGTGAGAACAAGATTGATTCTTTAGTGGCATTAATTAATTATTTAAGGAAAAATTAGGAAAATTTTATTTATTCTGGCAAAGATATCAAGGAGTGTCAGACTGCACAACGAAAATATAAAAACTCTGTGACTTTGTCGAACTGTCAAAAATTTTTTACGATAAAACTTTTCTACAACAGGGGACTGGCGAATTTTGCTGCGTCTATCCTTATCTTCTTGGTTGAATCTGCTACAGCTTAATGTTTTTCCTTATGGATTTTTCAAGTAACTGGGAAAGGAACTTATAATTTGATCTGCGGCGGACCGTCGATATTGGGTACACGGTTAGGCTGTTGTGAAGCCTGTTGGTTTGCAGATTGCCTTTCTTTCCCCTGCTGCAGACATCGTTGCTGAGTTGCTGCGACAGGATCGCCGGTTCAGCGCACCGACTCGAAAGGCTGTGAGGATGTCTGCTGTCTGGTGGCATGTAAGCTGTCGAAGATCCGCACACCTGTCCTTCATTGCTGAAAGGCACTGAACTGTTCACTAAGGTACAGGTCGCCTCCTAAGACGATCTGAAGATGTTGGAATGGATAAGTCACCGGCATGATAGATGACATATATGTGTTGTGGTCCACACGTCGCTGGACACTGTCATGGTGTTCAAACACAGCCAAATGGCTGAACAGCGCCCAGTTAGCCCTACCGATCACCTATTTCGGTGGCTCCTGTTCAAGCAATTCTCCTTCCAGAAAGTGGATCCACTGTGGGAAGTGGTCACAGGAATGAAGGTCATCAGTTGCTTCCCACTGTGCTGCGTCTGCAATGGTTGGAGAGAAGAAAGAGAGGTCAATGATGACCCAGTAGAAGCCAAGAAATGAGTGGGCCTGCCTATGTTGAGGAGTCACAGCTCCTGAGACATAATGAAGTCTTCCAACACTCTATCCCAGGGGCAAGTATAAAAAATGGTTCAAATGGCTCTGAGCACTATGGGACTCAACTGCTGTGGTCATCAGTCCCCTAGAACTTAGAACTACTTAAACCTAACTAACCTAAGGACATCACACACATCCATGCCCGAGGCAGGATTCGAACCTGCGACCGTAGCAGTCACACGGTACCGGACTGCGCGCCTAGAACCGCGAGACCACCGCGGCCGGCGGCAAGTATAGTCTGCATCCCATAGAACATTACGTGCATTGAAATCAGCTAGTAAGAGAAACAGGCAGGGAAGTCATTCAATAAGGCCTGCGAGAGTCTCAGAGTCTATTGCATCTATGGAGGTAAGTACAAGCAGCAGATAGTGATCTTCTGACTTGTGTGAGCTACAACGGCTACCGCTTGTACGTCAGTAAACAAGGGGAGGCCAGAGGAGTGGTGTGTGTTATTGACAAACACAGCAACACCTCTCTTCGCTTTTTCCCCACACAGCAACACCTCCCTTGGCTTTTTCCCCAGTCAGGTCATCCTAATGGTGAAAGATACACCCTGGTAGCACAGGGGCATCAGTGGCTTTGAAATGTATTTCCTGTAAACACAGGCACATGACTCCTGAACACATTCATGTTCCACCGTAGCACGGGAGCCGTTTATCGTAGGGGTTGTTCCTTCACTTTGTCTTTCTGCCGGGGGGTCCGCAGCTCGTGGTCGTGCGGTAGCGTTCTCGCTTCCCACGCCCGGGTTCCCGGGTTCGATTCCCGGCGGGGTGAGGGATTTTCTCTGCCTCGTGATGACTGGGTGTTGTGTGCTGTGCTTAGGTTAGTTGGGTTTAAGTAGTTCTAAGTTATAGGGGACTGATGACCATAGCTCTTAAGTCCCATAGTGCTCAGAGCCATTTTTTTCTTTCTGCCGGGGTGGGGAGTCCACAATGGGGGGAGGGTCAACCTTGGGGCGAGATGGTAGGCCTGGGCTGACTTCGAATTCCGTGGACTCTTAAGCAGAACCAGCAGAGCTGTCACACAGGTCACATGCAAGGACAATGCTACCAGCCACATAGGGGTAAAAGAGACAGCGTCGACTACAGATGGTTTAATGTAAATAATAGGAAATTTCAAAATCCGAATGAAACATGTTGTCTCCAAAAATCGCGAAAATACGACCTGAGAAAGTTGACAGATGCTACCTTACAGCAGACAGTGAAGACAGCCCTAAACAAGAAATGGAGAGACAGTGGGGCTGACATCAATGAAAATCTCCCACACTTACAAGAAGCAGTACAAGAAAGAAGATTATTTGAGACCCGACCTTAGAAAGAAGAAAACTTGGATGACGAGTGAGATTCTGGACCTCATGGAAGAGCAGAGGAAGAAAAAAGGTAATTTGGTGGAATACAAATCGATACAGAATACAATCAGAAAGAAAATCAGAGAAGACACAGAGAAGGAAAAAACTGAATTATGTGAAGGAATTGAGCTTTATCAGAGTAGATATGATGATTTTAATGTGCATCGGTAGCTCAAAGAGGCAACAGGAAAATATCGCAAATCAAACAGTGGGAAGATAGTAGATGACAGTGGCAACCTCATAATCAATAAGGAAGAAAACAAGAGAGAGAGTGGGAGAAATATCTAGAACAGTTATTTAAAGATGACAATAGGAGGCAAGAACCAGAGATATTAGACACGGAGGGACCAGATATCCTAGTAAGTGAAGTGGAATCGGCCATACATCAAATGAAGGAAGGGAAAGCAGCTGGGCCAGATGGCATACGAGCAGAATTCCTCAAGTTACTCAATAAAGAAAAAGTAAAAATGATCACAGAAATTCTCAACCACATTTACTCATCAGGCAAAATCCCTCCAAACTGGCTTACATCAGAGTTCATTGCTCTACCTAAGAAACCGAATGCCAAAGTGTGTGGGGATCAGTTTAATGAGCCAACTGCTAAAACTGTTTCTTAAAGTGAGCCCAACCACTTCGGGTTTCTACATGCAAATGGCACAAGAGAAGTAGTATTTAGTGTACAAGTATTGTTCCAAAGATATAGGGACATCAGTTGTGATGTATTTGCTTGCCTCACTGATTACCAAAAGGCATTTGATCGTGTGGAGTGTGAGCAAATGATAGAAGTATTAAATACAGCATAAACAAGAATTGATGGGAAAGATCTAAGAATAATAGCCAATTTATACTGGAACCAGTCTGCAGTCATGAGAATAGATTAAGACAAATCAGAACTAGTGAGAATACAACGTGGCGTCAGGGGTGCTGTATAATATCACCGATAATGTTTAACCTGTATTCAGAACACATATTCAAAGAAGCCTTACTTGACGTGGAAGGAGGAATCTCAGTGAATGGGGTCACAATCAACAATTTTCGTTATGGACTCCACGGTGTCAGTGGGCTCAAGAGAACCATAATTTGTGTGGAGTAGGGGTAGCGATATATAATCATTGGGGTCAGTGGTAATGAATTTTTCGTTTGAGAGAACCAACTTGTAGAGATAGTATCTCTTGCAAGCGATTGCTGTAGCATGATCCTAGGGTACGACTTTCCGCATAACATAAGAGTGGCTTCCAAGATTAGGCGAGCAGAGGCCCATGCATCATGAAACTCTTCAAGGATAAGATGGAGGGAAGACCTTGCCAGAAGAAGGTGATGAAACAGAGCCAAAATTTCAGGGAGTGGGTGTACGTGGTATATACTCAGTGTACAACGACGAGGTGGTGGTTGCTAGTTGCTATATGCAAGCAAGGACACAGCCAAAGAGGTCGGGGGGGTCGGGGGAAAGGGGTGTCTGACCACCTGCTATCACCTAATTGAAATTACTCACTACCTAGTCGCTGTTTAGTGAGACTGAAAAATATTTTGATTTACAATCAGACGACGAAAAAGGGTTACACACTAGCGACAGTTATAAAGGCCTTCGACAATTTAAACTCTTCAAGACCAACTACTGTACATTCTTGGCCTTTTTGAGCTCAGTTGTTGGTTTGAACTTCGATGACGCATAGTGAAACTTAGTGGGAAGGCATTCCAGCTAGGGGAAGCTGTTATCTGCTATGAGGAGTGTCTAGTATACGAGATGATCCAGTTAAATTCCGAGCAATCACATTAAAGTTTGATCCGCAACGCTTTGTGTCTGGAGGCACAGGGAAGTTGCTATGGATGAATATAGAGCCTGGCTTACCAGTCTATATATTATGGGTAGTAGAACCACTGGAAGGTAATGAAGTATCTGATGCAGAGTGTTGCTTGATGAAGCGCAGTATTGTTTGCATACAAGAGAGAGATACAGTGAAACGAGTACCTATCAACGTTGATTATTTTGGCGCTGAGGGGGTTAAGTTGTAGAATGGAACATTATTGACTACACTGGAGAGTCCAGATGAGAAAGATTGCCACACATACAGTGTAGGCTGTAACGGGGTATAGGATGCTGCTAGGACGGCATTCCATGAGAAATTGCAGCATTCAAAGAGGACAGAAAAGACACAAGTGGAGGATCTGTTCCTAGAATTTTAGGATCAATGCTTTCTGCAAGAGCCGTTGCCTGCTCCACCAGTAACGCAAGGTGGATCAGAGCCTGCACAGAATACCACAGGCGCTGCAACCAGTTCTGGAGGACTTCATAAATCAACATTTAGATGATGGAATAACAGAAGAGGGGGGGTGGGGGGGAGGGGGGAGGAGAGTATTGTAACCATGCCGAAGACGTCTGTAGATGGCTAGAAATATCACTTTTATTGTTATTATTGCCACTTGAATAATAAGACTGCAACAGATGCCTACCCAGTTCTCAATACCACTGAGACGACAGGAAATCATGTAGGGCAAAAGCAGTACTTCTCAACAACGGATTTAAGGAGTGGGTACCATCAGCTAGAAGTGGCTCTAGTATATCTTGATGACATAATTGTCTTTTCAACGTTTTAGGGAATTATTTAAGTGCTTATGAGCAGCCCATTTAACACTGAGCACAGGAAATGTCGCTTTGTACTGGAGGAACTATTTGGGCCATATCAGTAGTTAAGATGGTGTAAGAACTGATCCTAGTACAAGCAGTGCGAGGTTTTTTGGTACCAGGCACAACCAAGGAATTGCAATCTTTTCTGGGCTTCACAAATTATAAGAAGTTCGTGAAAGGGTCTACTGTTAAAGCCACTAGCGCAAATGTTGCAAGAGGCAGTTAAGTTTGTATGGTTTGAGGAATATCGGGGAACATGTGTTGAATTAAAAAAGGTGTTAATCTCAAGTTTGATGTCGCTGTTTCAAAAGGAGTTCATATTATCATGTGATGCTTCAAATCATGCATTGCATATGTTTTAAGTCAGGAAGTAGATGGTCAGGAACATCTACTGCCTTTACGTCGCGACATCTGAACAGAGTAGAGAAGAATTACTCCACAATGGAGAGAGAGATTTTTGACTTCGTATACAGATTAGCATACTTTTAATGTTACCTGTATGACAGAAAATTCAAAGTAGTGGCAGACCATGTTACTGTGAAGTGGTTACTCAGTTTGAAGGAGACATCCCATAGATTGACGAGGTGGGCACTGAAGCTCAGTGAATTTGAATGTTGAGTAATCTACATACCAGTGGAAAGACACAGTAATGTGGTCAGGTTGAATAGGAAGGTAGCAGTAGTACAAGCACTGGGTCTGGAGCTTGAAAAATGGCAAGGAGTACAGAGCGCCGAAGAAGAGTGTAGACAGCAACAGGGGTTTTGGCATGTGTGACAGATTATTATGTAGATAAAGTTATATGTTTGTTTTGCTGTAGGTTTTATCATTAGAATTTTGAGATGAGCTGTTAGGAGAGAGCAAGCTTCTGAGGGGAAGGGAGGTGACCTAGATCCCTATCCTCAGGTTGCTGTACAGGAGGAGGGTTTATGCTGTGCTGTACCTCTTCACTGGGAGTGGAGTGGGGGTGCTGGAAGATCATCACTTGGTGTTATCCAGTCACAGGTGGTCATTGGCTTTAGTGTTTAATGTGTGGGAGTTGCAGAACGATATTAGGAGGCTGGAGGATGTGGTTCCAGGGATACAACAGTTAGCAGTTAGTAGTGTGAGGCTGGGAGAGGTCTCAAAGGAGCACAGGAAATTGCTTGGTGAATATTCACGACTAAGGGAGTAGATGCAGGAAGAGATCGGGCTGGTATCGGACAGATCCAGGTGAGTGAAGAGGGGGTGCGCCGACGCTGAGGGCAGAAGCTTGAAAACCATATTCTGGACAGCAGGTGCAACCAATGTAAGCAAATGAATGAAGTGGCAGGAGTCACAAGAGGGTTAGCGGAGGCAAATAAAGTAACTATGGGGTGGCATTCTACACAGATTGCGAACCTGGAGGATGTTAAGGAACACTCATATGCATCAACAATTGACTAAAGAGTCATGATCATGTCAGGGCCTCAGCTATCACTCTGAACTTTCATCTGGAAGAAGCAACAGTTGGTAAGTTTGTGAGGCTGAGAGAGGAAGAGGGGATGCTACTCTTAGTGGAAGATGAGGATTGACATGTGGTGATGATCGAGGATGAGCTCCAGCAATATCAGAGTGGGATAGTCACCATAAGCCTTACTTGCAAGATTACTGCGAGTAGAAGCACATGCATCATGACACTCTTCAAGGATAAAATGGAGTGACGGTCTTGCCAGAAGTAAGTGATGAAACAGAACCATACTTTCAGGGAGAGGGTGTACATGGAATATACTCGGTGTACAACGACGAAGTGGAGGTTGCTAGGTACTATAAGCAAGCAAGGACACAGCCAAAGGGGGGGGGGGAGGATCGGGGGGAAGGAGTTGCCTGGACCAACTGTTATCACCTAAATGAAATTAGGTCGCCATTCAGTGAGACTGAAAAAGATTTGGATTCACAATCAGGCGAGGAAAAAGGGCTATACACTAGCGAAAGTTATGAAGGCCTTCGACAGATTTAAACTATTCAAGACCAACTACTATATATTCTTGGCCTTCTTTGAGCTCAGTTGTTGGTTTGTTAATCAGTTCCATTCTCACTTGCTGTTGAATTTAATGTAAGAGATGTCGTTTATTGCTTTTGTGCTGTATGCTGTTGTGGTAGTTTCTAATTATGGGTAAGTTTGTAACAAGAAAGAACATGAAAATTGCTTTTGATTCCTGAACTAGCGTTAATTTAAAATTATGAATGCGTAATTATAGTTGCCTAATGACCTGCCTACCGCAGTTTAATGTCGTTATTTGGACACTGGTAGAACTTTGAGGTTGCAATGTTTCAGTATTTCATAAGGCAGCAGAGCGTTAAACATCATTACCAATAAAGAAAAAAACTAAAATCAGTGCATAAAGATATACTTGGATTTACCTGTGTCCCCAAAATCGCGTTGACCAACAAAAATATCGCCCAAACGGCGATCGTTGCGTTTCCTGATAACCATGCTCAAAGTTCTATGATTTGTAGGCCAAATGGCAAAATATCGGCCAATCTGCTCACCTGGGCAATACTCAGTTATGAAAACGAGTTCCAATACGAAATGATGGGGAGGGGTTTGTGGAGAGCGCAAGAGTATGTGATGACAGCGGATTCTACAGTTCGTTTGTTTCTAAAAGATTTCTCTAGCGGATTGCTGGAAATCATCCAAGCCGACTGCGCCCTGCATAACTACGGAATCACCTGCCATTTCGTGCAGAATATATTTACGCTCTTGTAAGAACCTAATAATTGAAACTTTTTCAGATGATCTGTGCTTATCTTCAAACTTTAATTTTTTTAAGGTATAGAAGTAGTGATACAAACAATATTATTTTCGTTGCTTTTGTAAGAGTACTTATCTTGATTTGGCGAATAGTTATTTATTTCTCGGGCGTTTAATCTTATTGTTGGTTTGCGTATGCTTTCGACAACATGCGTAGTTCAGGGATGTTTACATTGGAAGACGACTAGCGATCGTCATTATTTACTATGTATCTGTGCATAAAGATGGCTCATTTGTGGAAAGGCGATATATATCTTGAAGTTTTACTAAAAGAACGATTTTCTACTGTGAAATGTCTTATTCGTAATAGCCTTGGACCAATGACTCCATCTGTCCATACTCTTAACATATTTGTAAATAAATGTCACATAAATGACAATGTATGTTGTACACCCTTGAGGAGTATGTTAGCACCAAAGGCTATATAACCATATTGTCATGGATAAATGCAAACTCATTTATGAGGTCCATTAGAAGTTTAATTGAAATCATTGTGCAAATCAATGTTAATAAAAATTTCAGCAGCAATTAGAAAAAGTGCTAGGTAACCAATTACCTTAAAGATTTTTTACTGCCAAACAGCGTCATGAAAACATTTCTATGATATGTAATAACTCATCTAACATGTCTACTTATCAACAATTAACAGTCTTATATCAAAATGCACTTGGTTTATGTAATAAGCTAGGTGAACTAGAAGTCTTGTTAAGTGACAGTCTATGCCAAATATCTGTTATTTGTGTCAATGAACACTGGTTACAAGACTCTCAAAAGTGTACAGCAACTATTTCCAATTTTAAAATCGTATGTAATTTTTGCAGAGAAATGCACAGATGTTGAGGTGTGGGTATTTAAGTTAGAGACCATTAAGGGTATAGAAAAAGAATTTGAATATTGCGTCTGTGAACTGACAGACTGTGGTCCTATATAGGTGACCAAGTGGAAATATTCCTGAACCGTGCTGCCCTTAAGTTAGTGGACTGTTCTGTCTGGCGCCACTAGCTCAAGGGTAGTATCGACTATCCCTCTTGCGGCCCCGTCGCCAATATCTATGAGGAAGAGTTGGTATCTGTGGGTTGTGTCCTCAGAAGCTGTTAGCTTGCCGATATATACACGGGTTCGCTGGCCCGATGACGGACGGATACGGATCCTCTACACCTCCAGAAAGCTCGATCCCTCTCATCCACTGGTCTCTCCCATCCTCTCCCGCCCCCGTCCGCTGGCGCGCCTGTATTTCCACGACCCACCTGCTCTCCATCTGTTCACCCTCCTTACCCTCTCCCAAGGTGGCTTCCGCCAGCTCCCCCTCCCTGATGATGCCCTCCTCCCCTCCATCTACCCCTCCCATCAATTTTGATCCTCCCCTCCCACTTCCTGTGTCCTTTCCTTAAGGCACCCTCTCTCCCTTCTCTCTCCTTCGCTCCATCCTCCCTTCCTCCCCCCCTCCTCCTCCGGGCTTCCTCACCCCCTCCTACCTTCATTCCTCCTCCCCCTCCCCCCCAACTCCCCTACCATTGGCATCTCTGCTCTCCTCTCTCCCTCCTCCACCACCTTCCTCCCATCTTGCCAGGTCCCCGGACTCACACACGCTAAGTGGACATTCGCCCGCTGGAGATCATCCCCATCAGTTTAGTGTCTGTGCCGTCGTGATTGTGATTTAGTGTTTTTCGCCGACACGCTCCTTGTTCACTTGTACCGTCTCGTTCAGTGCCGACAGTGTTTTCGTGTGTTTTCATCGAGTGTGAACGGCTACATGTTTTTTATTTATTGTATCTCCTGTTTTTTAACCTCCGATTTGTTACTGTTCTGTCTTATTTTTCTCAATTATTGTCGCTCTTGTGGCTGAAGAGCGGAGTAGCTGAAATCCGCTGCCAGCCCGCCTTTGTATAAGGTGCACAAATAACAATAAAGGAAAGGAAAAAAAACCCGATGAGGGAGGCAAAAGTTTGGGAATTGGCGGTAGCGTCGCGACAAGAGGTGGTCACAAGGTCCGAGCGGCCGAAGCCACGAGCTGCGCAAGGAGGGCCTGAGCAGAGTAAATATAACGAAGTACTCCACCGGGGTCAGCGTTGAATACAAGCTGCAGGCCGGCATCCCGCCAGTTGGTTGGCAACATGCGTGTAGGACGGCCGCTCGTGGCCTGGCTGCCCTCTTCTACCTGGCTTTCATCGGCACCACTCAGTAGCCGCCGTGACGCACCGTGGATCCATGGAGCTGCTTGCTGATAAAGGGGAGTAACATTCTGTAATCCTCATGGTGATTGGTGTCATTGTCTACCCGACCTCCTAATTATTTTCTGGCTTGTACCCCTCCTCTGAGTTTTACACAGCTGGCTCCTTGGTCGTAAATATAGACCGTAGTACTGTACTAGACACTAGTTGTCGTTTGAAAATTTGTTCTTATATTATATTGCCTTTCCCTATCATTAATGTTTTAATGAATCAGTTCCTGGTCTGAAATACAGTCGGAACAATTGTACCAAGGCACAGGTTGCCGTTAAGCAAACAGGGGTCTTGTGGTTGGATTTAGATGTTGTAATTGCAATTGAGATATTCTGAACTACCTGTTGTACTAAGCTGTGCATTCGTCTTATGAAGACTGGGGTCATTATTTATGTATTTTTAACGGGATCTTATGGTTCCGCCATCTGAGTTCTCTTGTAATAAGTGCTCATACGTAAAGTTTTAAAACGTTCCATCAGTGCGGCCTTCATAACTGAAAAGCAATTTAACTTTTGACATATTAACAGCCAACTGTCACCAGGGCTTTAGTCAGAATAAGATTGTCAAAAGGGACGGGTTGGGATCCAGTCGCACCTTGGGTGCTGACTGAAATGATAAGGTTGCTCGCTTTGAACCAAGCCTTATCATTGTCATAATTGTTTTCTAATTTGTTTAACCTTTAAGCATAGGTGCGCATCTTAACCCCGAGCATTTCAACATACAGTGTCCAATTTTTTTCTTTTTTTTTTTTTAAGAAAAAAACGTTATCTGTCTGAGTG
Organism: Schistocerca piceifrons; assembly: GCF_021461385.2. Taxonomy (NCBI): domain Eukaryota; kingdom Metazoa; phylum Arthropoda; class Insecta; order Orthoptera; family Acrididae; genus Schistocerca; species Schistocerca piceifrons. The sequence goes on from NC_060144.1 coordinate 29,352,642, forward strand.
CTTGAAGCACTCTTGTCATCAATGTTACTTACATGTTTTCATGTGTTGCCGAAGGGCACTGAATAAGAGAAACTGTGTCCAGCACGGTAGTAAGCACCGCTGTTTCACACAATAACGGGTGGGCTGCAGGTCCAGACCCTTGTAATTATTGTCATGTTGTTCTTGTTTTGATTTCTCTTGCAAATGCTTACTCATTTCACAAAGTTGTTAATTTGTAAAGAAAACAAATTTATGATTATATATTGTTAAATACACAGGTTGTGGGAAAAGAAAGTTACATTGATGGGTCGTCCCTTCCACGTTTTCCTTAATACAGTAAATACCACGTCTCAGTTCCCTTACTTTTAGAAAATGTAGAAGATCTAATGAATGAGTTGAGAAATAGGTCAAAATTCGCAGTTGTGCTGGGTGATTTCAACATCACCTTCAGAACTAATAATAATACACAAAAGAACCAATTAATGCATCTCTTTTTCTAATATAATCTCGATGCTATAGTAGCAGATATCACCAGATATGGAGATGAGTGTGAGACAACAGTTTATCAGGTGTTTATTAACAAACGTACCTGTAATTATGATGCTGAAGTAACAGATGTTGGCTTCTCAGACTACATGGCAATTAAGCTTCAAATAAAAAACATGATTAGAAATAAACTCACCAGTGCATAATGTATAGAAACAAGATCTATTAAAGTGATTTTTAATAACCTGTTACAGAGGGTTAAATGGGACATAGAAACAAAGAAAACTGTAGATACTAAGTATGATTCATTTGTCACAGAATATAAATACTGCATTGGTGCTGCCTTCCCCCTAGAAAAATAAAAAATACTCTAAACCCAAGTCATAGATAACTGCAGAAATTAAGAAATCTGCAGGCACTCATGTTTATTTTGAAAACACTAAGTCTCAGCGGGCTTACAAACAGAAATGCAGCACTAAAGCCACCTCTTAGGTGCTACAGAAAAGTCTATAGAAAGGTTACACATGCAGCAAGAAAGCTGAACGATGACTTAACTATCAGAAAAGGCAGCAATAAAACCAGATACATTTGCAAGGACATCAGATATATCATAGGTAAATCCAAAGTGACAAACAAAACTCCCATAAAACTCCCATAACAAAAAAGGAATGAAAAGTTGTTGAAATCCTCTATATGACAATTTCTGTATCATATGTATGATAAAATGGATGATAATAAATTGAATTCCAAAACTGTAGCTCATAATATTTGTGTATTTCATACTGTTTTATAAATAAAACTGCTTGCTTTAGTTTCAAGTTGACTGTTGAAATAATAATTTAAAAAGAAGTTCTTTATCGCTTAAGGAAATTGAAGAATGTTTTCATGTGCTGAAGGACATGTTTTCAGATAAGAAGCAAATAATAAATACAATATTGTAGTAGGGTAAGATAATTATTGCCAAAAGAGGGTTGAAACCTTTTAAACTTATAAGTTATACAATCCAATGTTAAAAATTTGTGCGCTGCGATAGTGAACCTTATATTAAAGGACTGGACTATGTTTTGTTAGAAAAGAGGGAATACCTTATATTAGAATTTTAATTAGTTTGGCGATAAAGTGAATTATTACACTCTCAAATAAAGAGATATTTAACTGAGCATTTAGTTGATTATAGTTGAGAATATATGTTACACTTTTTTTTTTTAAGAAAAGCTCTTCATGCTGACTTTTATAGGCCAAATACTATTGATATAAAGGCCTACCAAAAGCAAATTATCTACATAAAATTAAAAAGAAAGAAGTGTGTTTTCAGAATATGTGAGCCTTTATAATGTCCTCTTTGAGAATTTGGAGGCCCCCCCCCTCCCCCTTGACAATATCCTGACTACATCCTTGGATCAAGGGAAACTCATGGGATCAAGGCATTTAGAATTGTGAGGTGTGTTAATCTATGGGACTATGTGTGAAATTATGGGAACCACGTTTCACTTACCATCTACTATGACAGGAGTTTCTGTGTTCAGTATAACTCAGCCTCATCTGTAATGGCCAGAGAAGCTCTACAGATGATACCAAAACAAAACCTTACCCTCCTTAACGACGACTAAGAACCGAACCTGGACTGTTTATTAAGTCAGGTGATAGTAGCACAGGAGGGGCGAATCACTGCAGAGCAATTATTGCAGTATTTGGAACACTACTGGAGTGGTAAACGTCAGGTGATGGTGGCTTTGAGTGCTGCTGTTCTTTGCGCCTTGGTGACAGAATTTGCTCTGCCTAGCCGTTATGTGTTTGAAACCATGAGCCACGTAAGAAACCCATCAAAGGGAAATATATATATATATATATATATATATATATATATATATATATATATATATATATATATATACCGAGCCTCAGGTACAGGGCGGGTCGCAGGTGGCGGATAGCGAACGATCCATCAGATATGGTGGACAGCTGCGAATAAGGGGAAATCCAAATAAGCAGTCCCGGACCGAGGCGGCAGCATCACGAGGGTGTGGGAGGGTGACTTTTGGCAAGGGTCACACTCATTCAAAAACCACAGAACCCGAAGACGTTGCTGTGTCATGGCGAGTAAGTGCCGCCATTACAATAAGCACTGTCAACACCCAAATCCAGGACGCGTCTGAAGTGGGAACCGTCGGCATCCTGGTCAGCGTCTGTTCACACAATGTGCGGCTAGTCATAATGCGCCAGGAACTAACAATCCCTGGAAACACTGGACCAACTTGATTACAAGCAAGTATGACTCGTGCAAGTAATAACAACATTACCCCAGGTGGTAACCAATCCACCCATCAACAGATGGCAACCAGGAATTCGGATTCTGGGGAACCTGGACTTACACGATTACATCAGAGAAAGTCGGAGCTCTCTGGCAAACTTCCACTTAAAACACCTACATACAATGGAACCTTTAACATAAATACACTCCTGGAAATGGAAAAAAGAACACATTGACACCGGTGTGTCAGACCCACCATACTTGCTCCGGACACTGCGAGAGGGCTGTACAAGCAATGATCACACGCACGGCACAGCGGACACACCAGGAACTGCGGTGTTGGCCGTCGAATGGCGCTAGCTGCGCAGCATTTGTGCACCGCCGCCGTCAGTGTCAGCCAGTTTGCCGTGGCATACGGAGCTCCATCGCAGTCTTTAACACTGGTAGCATGCCGCGACAGCGTGGACGTGAACCGTATGTGCAGTTGACGGACTTTGAGCGAGGGCGTATAGTGGGCATGCGGGAGGCCGGGTGGACGTACCGCCGAATTGCTCAACACGTGGGGCGTGAGGTCTCCACAGTACATCGATGTTGTCGCCAGTGGTCGGCGGAAGGTGCACGTGCCCGTCGACCTGGGACCGGACCGCAGCGACGCACGGATGCACACCAAGACCGTAGGATCCTACGCAGTGCCGTAGGGGACCGCACCGCCACTTCCCAGCAAATTAGGGACACTGTTGCTCCTGGGGTATCGGCGAGGACCATTCGCAACCGTCTCCATGAAGCTGGGCTACGGTCCCGCACACCGTTAGGCCGTCTTCCGCTCACGCCCCAACATCGTGCAGCCCGCCTCCAGTGGTGTCGCGACAGGCGTGAATGGAGGGACGAATGGAGACGTGTCGTCTTCAGCGATGAGAGTCGCTTCTGCCTTGGTGCCCGTGATGGTCGTATGCGTGTTTGGCGCCGTGCAGGTGAGCGCCACAATCAGGACTGCATACGACCGAGGCACACAGGGCCAACACCCGGCATCATGGTGTGGGGAGCGATCTCCTACACTGGCCGTACACCACTGGTGATCGTCGAGGGGACACTGAATAGTGCACGGTACATCCAAACCGTCATCGAAACCATCGTTCTACCATTCCTAGACCGGCAAGGGAACTTGCTGTTCCAACAGGACAATGCACGTCCGCATGTATCCCGTGCCACCTAACGTGCTCTAGAAGGTGTAAGTCAACTACCCTGGCCAGCAAGATCTCCGGATCTGTCCCCCATTGAGCATGTTTGGGACTGGATGAAGCGTCGTCTCACGCGGTCTGCACGTCCAGCACGAACGCTGGTCCAACTGAGGCGCCAGGTGGAAATGGCATGGCAAGCCGTTCCACAGGACTACATCCAGCATCTCTACGATCGTCTCCATGGGAGAATAGCAGCCTGCATTGCTGCGAAAGGTGGATATACACTGTACTAGTGCCGACATTGTGCATGCTCTGTTGCCTGTGTCTATGTGCCTGTGGTTCTGTCAGTGTGATCATGTGATGTATCTGACCCCAGGAATGTGTCAATAAAGTTTCCCCTTCCTGGGACAATGAATTCACGGTGTTCTTATTTCAATTTCCAGGAGTGTACATTAATCCAACCAGGAAAACTTCTAAACCTTACAACAGAACTTGAAAAGCAAAAGATAGTAATACTAGCTTTACAGCAGACACGTTTTACAGATGAAGAAACATCAGATTATGGCAACTATCGCATCTTTAAGAGCAAGACGGATAAACGAATCGGAAGAGGAGCCCCCCCATCTCGGGATGGCGTTTATCATACACAAGAGCGTGCTCAGCTCCATCAAGGAAGTTACTCCCGTAAATAATAGGATAATGACGATGCGCTTACAATGTGCCAACAAAACATACACAATGGATATTCAAACACCCTTGGTGGGATTCAGACTGTGAAAATGCATTGTAAAGGAGAAAAAAGGCATTTCAAGAATATAACAGTAAAAAATCACAAGAAAGTCTACATTTATTTAACGAGGTTAGAAAACAGGTTTCAAAATCTATTATGCAAGCAAAAAGGAAGTACACAAAGGCACAACTGGATGCCATAGAAGAAAATTTCCAAAACTATAATACAAGAGACTTCTACAGAACTTTCGCAGATAAAATACGAGGATATATCCCTCAAAATTTATGTTTCAGAAAACCAGATGGTAAATTAGCCCTAACAAACCAGGAAATCTGTCAAGTATTGGCTCAATATTTTTCTAACCTACTAAATTGCCCAGAACCTAGTTTAAGGTTTCCCAAAGAAATCAGTGCCAACGCTCAACCGGATTCATTACCACCAACACAGGAAGAAATCAAATGTCACATTAACAACTTAAAAAATAATAGAACATCTGGCGAAGATGGCATTGTTGCAGAGCTATTAAAAAACCTAGGACCAAAGACGTTGCAAGAGCTCACAAAAATAATAACAAAAATATGGGAAACAGAAAAATTACCAGAGGATTGGAAATGTGCCCTTATTCACCCGTTACATAAAAAAGGAGACAGAACAAGTGTCAATAACTACAGGGGAATCTCACTTTTACAAGTCACCTACAAAATTCTCTCAACATGCCTGCTGAAAAGAACACAAGAGCAGCTGGAACGCCAAATTGGTGATTATTAAGCAGGCTTCCGCCCCGGTCGCTCATGCATAGAACAAATATTTAATTTAAAGACAATATTAAAACACAAAGCAGTTAGAAATGCCCCCATAATTTGTACATTTGTAGATTTTAAGAAAGCCTATGACTCAATTGACCGGCAATCCTTGTTTAACATTTTAGAGGAACTTGGACTTGACTCCAAAACACTAAGGCTTATCAAAGAATCACTGACAGACACTGTATCTAAAGTTAAATTCAGGGGAGAAATCTCTGAACCTCTTCTCATAAAAACTGGAGTACGTCAAGGTGACGGGCTATCTCCACTTCTGTTTAATATAGTCCTGGATAAAGTCATTAAGGAATGGGAAAAAGAATTAAAAAATCAATCCTACTGGAAACCAATCCATCTTGGTAGAACCAAAGACAACGTGGAGATATCTTGTTTAGCATTCGCGGACGACTTGGCCATACTTGCAGATGATGAAGAAATCGCCACCAAACAGAGATCCTTAAGGAATGCGCGGATAAAGTAGGTTTACAAATTTCGTTTCAAAAGACAGAATTTTTCTGTACGAAATTCCATATACACAGTTTGAACACAAAATATGGAAAAATAAATAGAGTAAAACATTTTAAATACCTAGGTGAAATTTTGGAGCCAACCGGAGGAGAGAAAGTTGCACAGAAGATCAGACAACAGAAAATGAAGAGAGCATATGGTATGACACATGAAATATACTATAAAACATGCATCTCCTCGAACACAAAAATCAGAGACTACTGCGCAGTAATTAAGCCAGCAGCACTATATGCTAGTGAAACGCTCACATTCCACACAAAATGTGATTTAGAAAAAATACTAAAAGAAGAACGCAAAATTATGAGAAAGATTTTAGGTCCAAAATTAACAGAAGAAGGATACCGGATACAATCAAGAAGAACCACAGAAACTATATCAAACCTGGCAGCAGACATAAGAAGGCGAAGATTAAAATTTTATGGACATGTCACTAGACTTCCCCCCACACGACTCACCAACAGAATTCTCACTTACATAGAAAAAGTCAAATCAACAACACCATGGATTAGCCAAGTAAAATTAGATTTACAAAAAGCAAATATTGAACTTAAAGATGTCAAAGATAGAAAAACTTTTAGAAATAAGGTGGAAAAGTGGATTGTATTGTCGGAGAAGGAAGCACTAAAGAGACCAGGAACAAAATGGACAGAAGAAAGAAAAAGAAAACGTGGAGAACGAATGAAAGAAGTATGGAAGAAACGACGTCAGAAAGCTTTGCGTGATCCTTCTGGGTCCATTCGCGATATGTCCCAACTATCTTGTCCATCCAAAATATCTCTGGAACAATAACAGCTATTGGAAAACGACTTTCACCGGTATCAATGTAGGGCTGGGGCCCATGAATGTACATAATTGGAAACATTCTAAAACGAAAGCATATATGTTTTTTAACACAAACTTATGTTTTTTTAAATGGACCTCCTATATTTTTTCTTCAGCAATCCATAGCATGACAAAGCACATACACAATGGCGTCGATTGCATCGCAATATTCCCATTACATCCCGAGATATTGAGACGCGAAGTTGACGCTTGAAACACCCGACATGTGCTGTTAGCGCACGTTCTGAGGCTCAGGCGTGAACCCCATGCTGCCCGTAAGCGCGATGTGATTGACATGTGCAACCTCAATACTTATCAAGAGGTCCGAAACGAATAATACGGACTGCTGCCATCAACTCTTATAAGCACATAATGGTTTCCCTCTTGCACGTTTTACGTATCTACGTACACAATATGAACCAGTACCGATCGGTGTACACCCGTCAGGTTGTCTTATTTATCCTGCACACCCAAAATAAGGTTTATCTAATGCGTTATATGACCCATTGTGCCTGTCGCGCAGGGCTTGGACTCTACCTAGTCAAGTGTCCAACGTAGTTCCCACTACTGCCACAGTTACCACTTCGCCTTGTTTATGATTTGCGACCCATGCAAACTCCTGTACTCCACCACCCTCCGAGCATCCCATTTGTTGTTGCTTTGGCGTGCAGTACACCGCTTACCAATGTAGTCGTGCATCAGAGTAATCTAGTGATGGCACGGAGGTGGTACACATTGTGAATAAACGTTGTGTTGTGGAACTTATACTGTACAGTATAATGTACACACATGAAGATATGGCAGAAATGCTGCTGATCTATGGAGAATGTACGTTGACGGGAAATACGTTATGAGATTGCTTGTTTGTTGATAGTACTGTTAGCGAACATTATGATTATTAAGGTAATATGTCTGTTTTCTACCCTACTCTACATACCTGTACTGTACCCTGTTGTAGGTGGACGAATGCTGTTCAGGCAGAACGACTGTACAGAAGACGACTCCCTGACAAGCCATTGCCTTCGCGCCGGATGTTTGGTCGTCTCACATCTCGTCTACGTGAAACGGGAAGCTTAAATCCAAGACCTCGACATCGTCCTAGAACACGCACAGATGAACGTGCTGAAGTTGCTGTGCTCGCTACCATAGCTGTGAGTCCTCAAATCAGCACACGTCAAATTGAACGTGAAGTTTGTGTGTCGAAATCAAGTGCACAGCGTATTCTTAAACGTCATAAATTTTATCCTTACCATGTTCATTTGCACCAGGATCTTCATGGAAATGACTTCCGCAATAGGGTAACATTTTGTCGGTGGGCTCAGCAAAAACTTCTGACTAATCCAAATTTTTTTGCAGATGTTCTCTTTACCGACGAGGCATCATTCTCCAACAAAGGAATTGTCAATATGAGGAATATGTATTATTGGTCCGCAGACAATCCAAAATGGCTCCGTCAGGTAGAGCATCAACGTCCGTGGAAGTGGGATTATTGGAGATACCATTATCGGACCTTTCTTTATAAATGGCATCCAAAATGGCAGACAATACTCCAGATTTATACGACACAATCTTCCTGTTCTCTTGGACACCGTACCTCTGTACCGGAGAATGGTCGTGTGGTATCAAAAATGGTTCAAATGGCTCTGAGCACTATGGGACTTGACTGCTGAGGTCATCAGTCCCCTAGAACTTAGAACTACTTAAACCTAACTGACCGAAGGACATCACCCACATCCATGCCCGAGGCAGGATTCGAACCTGCGACCGTAGCGGTCGCGCGGTTCCAGACTGTAGTGCCTAGAACCGCTCGACCACACCGGCCGGCAGGTCATGTGGTATCAGCATGACGGATGCCCTGCACATAACGCCTTACGAGCACGACGACTTCTGAACCATAAGTTCCCTGGTAGGTGGATTGGACGAGGTGGCCCAGTTCGGGGGCCTGCCTGATCTCCGGACCTTACACCGCTGGATTATTTAATTTGGGGAGCAGTGAAGGATGCTGTTTACCAACATGAACCAACAACACCAGAGGACATGAAGCAACGCATTGATGATGCTTGTACAGCCATCAAAGAGGAAACAGTAGCACGAAGTAGGGCATCCTTCATCCGCAGAGTGACCCTATGTATGCAAGCCAATGGGCATCACTTTGAGCATGAGATGTGAACGCTGTGTTTAGTATGTAGTGCTGGTATCACAGTGGAAGTTTCTACAAAGGGCCATTTCAACCAGTGATGTTAAGAAACATTTGTTTGTAACAATTTGTCATTTAACGCATTAGATAAACATAACATTGATAATTATGTGATAATAAAACTAATTGGTTAAACATGTTTACATTCATCTTCTATGTCCTACCTGAACTTCCCAAATCAAAACATTTTTACCTAAACAACGGTAAAACTTTTAGTCCACTTGCTCGTTTCACTAAAACCATCAACATGAATTTTACTATTACGAGTGAATGATTGACTGTCACTTGCGCTAGATCTACAGTAAAGTAAAGTTTTAACGTTGAACGGCATTACCTTTTTAGTAACGGATTAACGATAAGCGAAGTTAACTTTGTGACTAATGTTGCGGTACACAGATATGTTACAGAACCGCATCACCCCTAGCCTATGGGATAAATAACTGCTGGAATGTACGACGTTAATGCAGGATGGCAGCAGACCGTACTATTCGTTTCGGACCTCTTGATAAGTATGGAAATGTGAATACGCATGTCAATCACATCGCGATTACGGGCAGCATGGGGTTCACGCCTGAGCCTCGGGACGTGCGCTAGCAGCGCATGTCGGGTGTTTCAAGCGTCAACTTCGCGTCTCAATATCTCGGGATGTAATGGGAATATTGCGATGCAATCAACGCCATTGTGTATGTGCTTTGTCATGCTATGGATTGCTGAAGAAAAAATGTAGGAGCTCCATTTAAAAAAAACATAAGTTTCTGTTAAAAAACACATATGCTTTCGTTTTAGAATGTTTCCAAATATGTACATTAATGGGCCCCAGCCCTACATTGATACCGGTGAAAGTCGTTTTTCAATAGCCGTTATTGTTCCAGAGATATTTTGGGTGGACAAGATAGCTGGGACACCCTATATATATATATATATATATATATATATATATATATATATATATATATATACAGGGCGTTTCAAAAAGAAAGAGCAGATTTCAAACATTTATTTCTCAAAAACTACAAATGATAGAAACACAATTCCAACGGTCCTTCACTCAATATGAGTACCAAATGTTACACAACAAATATCAAAACTGTACCTCAATATGAGCACCATTTGTTACACGACAAATATCAAACCGGTATCTCATTTCTTGCCACACACGACGCAACTGGTCTTTAGTTACCGAATTCACGGCCGCAACAATTCGATGTCGTACCTCTTGAAGAGTAGCGGGCATAGGTGGGACATAAACACAGTCCTTTATGTACCCCCACAAATAAAAATCGCAGGGAGTAAGGTCTGGTGACCTGGGAGGCCACAGACGATGACATTGATCTTGTGCTCCTGCTCTTCCAATCCACCGTCCTGGAATGGTGTTATTTAGGTACCGTCGTACAGGTTCAGAGAAGTGTGGTGGGGCGCCATCTTGCATGAAGATGAAGTGATTTGAATCTTCCTGAAGTTGAGGAAATAGCCAGTTTTCTAACATGTCCAGGTAAATGGTTCCTGTGTGAGTCTCTTTCATGTTGAATAACGTCCCTCGGAGTTTCACTCGCCCAAATTCGTACGTTATGCCGATTAACTTTACCAGAAATGTGAAACGTTGATTCATCTGAAAAAATTAATCGTTCGGCAAAATTGTCCTCTTCCATGTCCTGTAGAATTGCAGTTGAAAATTCGAACCTTTTGTTGTGGTCGTCAGGACGCAATGCTTGCAATAACTGCAGTTTGTACGGCTTCATGTGCAGACGGTTACTCAGAACGCGCCATACCGTTGTTTTAGACATGTTTAGTTCGTGACTTGCCCGTGTCGTGGATTTTCTAGGGCTCCTTTCGTAAGCTGCACGGACACGCTCGACATTTTCATCCGATGTGCGTGGACGACCCGTGCTTTTTCGCTTGCAGATGCAACCATCTTCTACGAATCTGTGATGCCACTCATAAATTTGCTTATGACGAGGCGGCTGTTTGTTGAATTGACGGCGGAATGCACGTTGCACACCAACAATGGACTCTAACTTTGCAAATTGCAGCACACAAAATGATCGTTCCTGTGGTGTCGTCGCCATTTTCCTACAAACAAACGCCAGCGCCACTGCGGATTTGCATGGAACTTCTGCGCGGACCATTGAAAAACTTTGAACCTTTCTCTGACAAGAAACGTTTGAATTGTGTTTCTATCATTTGTAGTTTTTGAGAAATAAATGTTTGAAATCTGCTCTTTCTTTTTGAAACGCCCTGTATATATATATATATATATATATGTATTATTGTGGCTTAACTATTTTAACAATCTAACTTTTGCAGTGTTTTAATTTATTGAGTTTTATTGCTGTAATGACTTATACACCTGGCAAGCCTACTGCAGAATTTACCGAGTGTATACTTTTTTTATTGTATATCGCACAATTATATGATTGTAGAATATGTACCGCCCACAGTAGCGACATCTGGTGAGCTCGCGACACAAGAATTTTCTGGCTTCTGTACGGCACTTCGTATTGAACAGTAGTGCTGTTAACAACATAACTATAGTAGATACGATACTTCATTTGTGTGTGACGATGCTGAGCTGATTTTGTGTTTATCTTGCGACGATTCCACTATGGCTCCATTATATAAGGACATCTTTGTAAAACAGGTATGCCTTGTCGTATCTAAAGCATATAATTTCCAAATGTTTTTTGTTCCAGTCTTTGATCACAATACCAATTCTTTTGACGATGACCGGTTTCAGTCCGTAATGACCATCCTCAGATCTTTTTTACACCGTCTCGTAAAGTAATAAGGCCATAATGGCATCGTCAACGCATATAAATATAGTCAGCACAGCATCGTTACACAGATCTAAAATAAGGTGTAGAAGAGGCCACATCGTCCACACAGCCATTACTGTAACTGGCTCAGCATGTGACGATGCTGTGCTGACTATATTTACATGCTTTGACGATGCCATTATGGCCTTATCACTGTAGGACATAGTGTAAGAAAAGATCTGAGGATGGTCATTATGGACTGAAACCGGTCATCGTAAAAGAATTGATATTGTGATCAAAGATTGGAATAAAAAACATTCGACAGTATTGGATCATTGTTCATATACGCTACTATGTCGCAGCTGGTGATATTATTTTCACATTTATGTCAGTAATACTTGTGATTATGGCCTATTTTATTGATTTAAGCTGTAGACAATCCACTAGTTGTATCTGTATTTTTTCGATGTTTTGCTGCAAATCTGAAGATGGTCATTGTTGACCGAAACCGGTAGTCCGAGGACATTACATGTTGTGATCACATACGGAAATATTGTTTGGTTCAAATGGCTCTGAGCACTATGGGACTTAACTTCTGAGGTCATCAGTCCCCTAGAACTTAGAACTACTTAAACCTAACTGACCTAAGGACATCACACACACCCATGCCCGAGGCGGGATTCAAACCTGCCATCGTAGCGGCATACGGAAATAAAGAAATCTATTCTACACTTCCTGGACCACTGTTCAATTCGGAACCATGTCGCAAATTGTGAAATATGGATTTACCGAGCTAGAAATGAATATAGTAATTTATATAGTGATTAGGAGAAACCAATTTAGTACCATGTAATTGTTTTACAGATTAAGGATAGAAGTAATTAGATTACAGAATTGGGCTGGAGCAATACTCAGGACACAAGGTATTCTCCTTGGAGGGGCAGTGTATTACCGCTAACCAGTCTCTGAGCAAAAATTACAAGTATCTAGCAAAAGCAATGAGAAGTAGTGTGGAAGGCACCGTGTAAGAATGTGTTAACAGCCGTGAGTCGCTAGCCACCAGTTTGGTGTCTGTGTCACAAGATAAACACTCAAGGGTATCGCGAAGGCAGGATAGCCGAGCGCAGCAGTGAATTGTATCGCACAGCAGTAACCGTGTTGCCAACGGGGCGATGTCGCTACTCCAGGGCAAGTCTTTCATTGCGAGCGATGCGATTAGGTGCTGGGTTTTAGTGAAACAATTGCATGCTGGGAACACATATACGAGGGGCCACGAAGTCACGTATATCGGCTGTGAATATCAGCCTTCTGTGAGACCAGGGCAATTGTCTGAACTATCAGGATCCCAACTGCAGAAGACATTCGCATCACAGAGCCAACAATATTAACTTCTCGGTAATCCTTATTTAATACATGGTGCATCTGTCCAGATTATGTTTGTTTTTAAAGTGCTCTGCATTTCGTATGACCGTTACTTCATCTTAGTCGATACACTCTGCAGAACGATCACATCCGCTATTTTTCGTTCTCAGAATAACAGCTGTGCATTTAGGAGCAGCTATTAATAAATCGTTGCCGACCAGACAAGGGTGGCTTCACGAAGTGAATCCTAGGATGTTCGTTTAGCTTTATTTCCTTCTATAAGAATGATAAAAAGTTGTTAACGGTGAGCTAATTCCAATTCTACCAAAGGAAAATATTTGTACACTGGAGCGCCGAAGAAACTCGTATAGGCATGCATATTCAAATACAGAGATACGTAAACACGCGGAATACGGCGCTGCGGTCGGCAACGCCTATATAAGAGAACAAGTGTCTGGCGCAGTTGTTAGATCGGTTACTGTTGCTACAATGGCAGATTATCTATATTTAAGTGAGTTTGAACATGGTGTTATAGTCGGCGCTCGAGGGATGGGCCACAGCATCTCCACGACGTAACGATGAAGTGGGGAGTTTCCCGTGCGACCATTTCACAAGTGTACCGTGAATATCAGGAATCCGGTAAAATATCAAATCTCCGACATTGCTGCTACCGGAAAAAAGATCCTGCAAGAACGGGACCAATGGCGACTGAAGAGAATCGTTCAACGTGACAGAAATGCAACCCTTCCACAAATGGCTGCAGATTTCAATGCTGGGCCATCAACAAGTGTCAACGAAACATCATCGACATGGGCTTTCGGAGCCGAAGGCCCACTCGTGTACCCTCGATGACTGCACGACACAAAGCTTTACGCCTCGCCTGGGCCCGTCAACACCGACATTGGACTGTTGATGACTGGAAACATGTTGCATGTTCGGACGAGTCTCGTTTCCAGTTGTATCGAGCGGATGGACATGTACGGGTATGGAGACAACCTCATGAATCCATGGATCCATGGACCATGCATGTCAGCAGAGGACTGTCGAAGCTGGTGGGAACTCTGTAATTGTTTGGGGCACGTGCAGTTGGACTAATACGGCACCCCTCATACATCTAGATACGACTCTGACAGGTGACACGTTCGTAAGCATCCTGTCTGATAACCTGCATACATTCATGTCCATTGTGCATGGGCAATTCCAGCAGGACAATGCGGCACCCCACACGTCCAGAATTGCTACAGAGTAGCTCCAGGAACTGTCTTCTGAGTTTAAATACTTCCGCTGGCCACCAGTCTCCGCAGACATGAACATTATTGGGCATAACATTACCAAATATGCAGCAACCAGTCGCAAAATCATGTTTTATTTATTCACTTTTGCAAATCGAATACTGTCTTAACCAGAGGTCAAACATAAACTTTATGTTCGACCTCTGCTTAAGACAGTATTACTACGCAGGGAACATATTGGTTGAAAGCACCGATGATAGCTGTTAATCAGTTGAAATCGATTTGCAAAAGTGAATGAATGAAACATGATTTTGCGACTGGTTGCTGCATATTTGGAAATTTTATGGTTTACGGTCGCTGCACGACTTGGGAACTACATGGAGCCCACCAATCATTACTGAGCATATCTAGGATGCCTTGCAACGTGCTGTTCAGAAGAGATCTACACCCCCTCCTACTCTTACGGATTTGTGAACAGCCCTGCAGGATTCATGGCGTCAATTCCCTCCAGCACTACTTCAGACATCAGTCGAGTCTATGCCACGTTGTGTGCCGGCACTTCTGCGTGCTTCCGGGGGCCCTACACGATATTACGCAGGTGCACTACTTTCTATGGCTCTTCAGTGTATTACTTCCTGAATTTTTTTAGATGTGTCGTATTCAATACTCTGGATTTCTGACGCTGCATTTCATCCACCTATTAGCAACTTTCGATTGACATCGTTTCACTCTCCTTGTTGGTAGTTTCTTCAACATTTTATTGTTCTTAGAATGTGTATGTCTTTCAGAATTGTTATATCATTTCTCGGTTGTCCCAAGCTTATGATGTATAGGTGAGCTGCGGTGCGACTTTTCTGGCAAACCAGGTCTTTGGCACGACTATCGACTACCTGGCTGTACTACGATCTTTGCCCCTGTTGTGATCTGGCGGCGGGTACTTGTGGTCGGGGAGCTGGTCGTGGGACTCGCTACGAGGTGCTAGGACGTGCTTGAGGGGACGAAGGAGCAAAACACGCGGGTTCGGCCAGCAGCGGCGCGGCCGGTCTACCTTGCAGGACGGCCGTGAGTTTGTGGTGCACCTGCCTGATGTCAACTCCGTGCTTTGGTGCCTGTTTTCTCGGACAAACCATTTCCTCGAGACCACCTCGAACAACGCTCTCCATCGGAGCTACAAGTGATTTTGGTGCCTTCGTTTTGTGGAACCATTTGCGTTGTATCGACTTCACTTGTTGGTTGGCTGGTTGCCCTAATGTATGTGTTGTTGAAATAAGAGCAGCCGACAAGAGGTGTGATCGCATGGAGACCAGCAATTTTCTTTAAGGAAATCAGCGTCCCCAAAAGATGTAGTAACTGTAAGGTACTGAAGATATTAGGTCATAGTCTGGTTGTAATTTTCTGCATACTAAGCTTACACAATTGGCAGTTGCATTGCAGACCTATGCAAGGAAATTAAAGTGCACAAAATCTAGTTTGTGGTGATGTTGTGCGTTTGAATAACGTAATATTACCCTGAAATTATTTCCATTTCCTCTTTGTAGACATTGTCGGCCTAAAGTCTGACACTATTTTATAACACTGCATTTGTGTACAAGTCTTAGTTTAAATGTTTTACAGCATTGATATTGTTGCAAAATTTAAGTCGTCTTATTGAAAGCACTTTTAGCCTTTTCTTTAAATTATATTATTATTTATTGTTTCTTAACTTATATTAATTGATGTTTGCTTGGTGTTTGTCGTGTTTTCTGAGGTCTGTTTGTGTTCCAGTTTTCTGCGAGTTGGGGTGTGTGGGTGCGGCGTCACGTCCCGCTTCGGTGCACAGAAGCTGTGACGTGCCGTCTAATGGGAAGTGACTCCCGGTTGGGCCCCGGAGTTTAGGTGTTGTTTTGGACGGCTGGTCTGCTGCTTCCGGCATTTTAAGTTACGTCACCTTTTGCCCGGGGCAGCCTGGCGTCACTGCCCTTTTGGTAGTTATTGAAACTATTTTATATACACTCCTGGAAATGGAAAAAAGAACACACTGACACCGGTGTGTCAGACCCACCATACTTGCTCCGGACACTGCGAGAGGGCTGTACAAGCAATGATCACACGCACGGCACAGCGGACACACCAGGAACCGTGGTGTTGGCCGTCGAATGGCGCTAGCTGCGCAGCATTTGTGCACCGCCGCCGTCAGTGTCAGCCAGTTTGCCGTGGCATACGGAGCTCCATCGCAGTCTTTAACACTGGTAGCATGCCGCGACAGCGTGGACGTGAATCGTATGTGCAGTTGACGGACTTTGAGCGAGGGCGTATAGTGGGCATGCGGGAGGCCGGGTGGACGTACCGCCGAATTGCTCAACACGTGGGGCGTGAGGTCTCCACAGTACATCGATGTTGTCGCCAGTGGTCGGCGGAAGGTGCACGTGCCCGTCGACCTGGGACCGGACCGCAGCGACGCACGGATGCACGCCAAGGCCGTAGGATCCTACGCAGTGCCGTAGGGGACCGCACCGCCAATTCCCAGCAAATTAGGGACACTGTTGCTCCTGGGGTATCGGCGAGGACCATTCGCAACCGTCTCCATGAAGCTGGGCTACGGTCCCGCACACCGTTAGGCCGTCTTCCGCTCACGCCCCAACATCGTGCAGCCCGCCTCCAGTGGTGTCGCGACAGGCGTGAATGGAGGGACGAATGGAGACGTGTCGTCTTCAGCGATGAGAGTCGCTTCTGCCTTGGTGCCAATGATGGTCGTATGCGTGTTTAGGGCCGTGCAAGTGAGCGCCACAATCAGGACTGCATACGACCGAGGCACACAGGGCCAACTCCCGGCATCATGGTGTGGGGAGCGATCTCCTACACTGGCCGTACACCACTGGTGATCGTCGAGGGGACACTGAATAGTGCACGGTACATCCAAACCGTCATCGAACCCATCGTTCTACCATTCCTAGACCGGCAAGGGAACTTGCTGTTCCAACAGGACAATGCACGTCCGCATGTATCCCGTGCCACCCAACGTGCTCTAGAAGGTGTAAGTGAACTACCCTGGCCAGCAAGATCTCCGGATCTGTCCCCCATTGAGCATGTTTGGGACTGGATGAAGCGTCGTCACACGCGGTCTGCACGTCCAGCACGAACGCTGGTCCAACTGAGGCGCCAGGTGGAAATGGCATGGCAAGCCGTTCCACAGGACTACATCCAGCATCTCTACGATCGTCTCCATGGGAGAATAGCAGCCTGCATTGCTGCGAAAGGTGGAGATACACTGTACTAGTGCCGACATTGTGCATGCTCTGTTGCCTGTGTCTATGTGCCTGTGGTTCTGTCAGTGTGATCATGTGATGTATCTGACCCCAGGAATGTGTCAATAAAGTTTCCCCTTCCTGGGACAACGAATTCACGGTGTTCTTATTTCAATTTCCAGGAGTGTATATGTAAAAATTGGGGTTTTTAATTGCTTGGGAATCAATTGCATTAGTTAACTTGTTGTGCTCCTTGTGACATTTGGGTTCATAACGAACTGGTGTGCCTTGTAAATCACTTTCATATTATTGATTATGGCCTTTAAAAAAAGGGGAACATTATATTTGACACCTTTTAAAACCACCTTCAGATTGTAATTTGTTCCTTAAGTATTTAAATCACCAGTAAGTAGTTGTAATTGTACATTTTGATATTGCCTTAAGAACAGCCACGTGTTGATTGTCTCTGATTTGTTTTATAAAAGCTTATTTTGAATAAATTATTAATAACTGATCTGCTAGTTGTTGTGTTAAGGAGTGACATAGTAGGGGCCTTGATCTTCCATGCTATGTGTACCCCTCATCCCGACTTCCTAAGTCACAATAGGGAATAGGCATATATCTTTCCTAACGATATGCTGAGTATAACGAAGCCGCACTTGAAGAAAAATGGCATGGTGAACAACTGATGTTCTTTATTGAAGATCGATACTGCCGAAAATCTGATGTAGAATACCTATAAATAAAATGAAACACTGTCAGAAGGAATCCAGAATCTGCGAAAGAGTGATGTGATGAAGGAGAAGAGGAAACAAAATAAAGAGAAAAGCAGTTTGTAAGATGTATACATTGCCAGCGATGGGCGAGGCTGACAGAATCTCTGACCAGAGAGTAGTTTATCGTTAGCTGTTGCTAGTCTGCGCTTGACCGCGCGAGTCGACAGTAGTCGAGAGTAGTCTGTAGTAGCGAGTCCGGTAGTAGTCGTCCGTCCGTGCTAGTCCGTGCTAGTCGGCTTGCGTCGGCTGCGTGCTCTGCTCGCGACTCTGGTCAGGACTCTGGTGGATGAGTATTGTCGCAGAAGGTAAAGAAGCAGCCTTGCGCATATTTAATAATGTATGTTAATTGTAATTTAATTTGTTCAGAAGAAATGCCCCAATAATAATTTTTATAATATAAAGCAACTCTTTTAAAGAAAAGCATTCATTTCAATTTAAAGAATATTTCAAATGCATGATCATTCCTTCCAATAATAAAAAAAAAATATATACGCCAGCATTGCACGAAGCTGTGTCGAAAAATGAGTAATTAAGAGCGGACATAATTGCAGTTTTATTGAGGTAAGAATTTTTTGCCTTTTTTAGTCAGAATACAGGGCCGAATATCAGCGCTGCTGTCCTCATAAAATTTATCAGGTTACAGAACCTTTTTTTTATTATTTTGGTGTTTAGGAATTTTTCTATTTTGAACTTGACATTAAATGAGAAAAGAATTTTGTAGGAATATTAAGTGTGAATGCATTCTTTACTTAGAAACTATAAATCGGAGCCAATTTTGTTCAGAGCTCACAATAATTAAAAAAATTCATTTAATTATTATTATTTTTTTGTGGCAAGGTTACGCTTGGCCCATTTTTCATTTTTCTTTGCGGGGAGGTTACACTTGGCGACATCCGGTCAGGATCGTATTTTTTTTGTGAATCTTCTGATAAGTAGTCATATATCTGCCCTTATTTACTTAAACGTAGATTGCATCTGGCGCAACGCATTTACTAATTTGTCGCTCTTTCTTTCACAGGTCATTGGCAATTTGTTGCTCTTTGTTGTATTTGTGTTTGTTGCTTTTTGTATTGTCCTTGTTTCATTTGTGAATAATTTTGATTTGTGAAAAATGCCGCGAAAAACTGTTAATAGTACAACGCGATGTGTAATGAGTGAAATAGCCGACTCAAATAATTTGACCGATAGTACTTGCGATGCTCAGTGTAATGTTGACAATCCTCCATTTACCGACAATCAGTGCGTACTGATCACCGGTAATGATTTTGATCCTAATGATGAACAAATAAATTCAATTGTGTCCTCTGTTAATTTGACGACAATTGATGACGCGGGACGTTCTGTTACAATGAACGCTGCCCAGCTTGACACACCCAGTTTACAAAATTTACGTAATGAACAGACAAATTTTTGTAACGAAAATGAACAGTGTAATCAGAATACGTCAGATTTATTTGATTCCGAGATGGTGGCTAACAGTGCGCATCCGATTGGCAAACCTTTTCAAGAATCACAAAATGACCAAATGGTTACAGAAAACGTGATAAATGCACATACACCATCACACAGCACAAAGGATACAGTAGCTAATTTTGGCATGGATCGAGTTATAGCATTAATGCTACAACTTAATGAAAAACAAAACGAAAATTTCAAACAACAGAATGAAAGACAAGAGAACGATCACAAACAACTTAATGAAAATTTCAAACAACTGAATGAAAATCAATACAACCTTAATGAAAATTTCAAACAACTTAATGAAAAACATGTCAACCTTAATGAAAAATTAGACAACAATTCTAGACAGCTTAGTGAACAGATTACAGCCGTTGCCGCGCAGTGTCATGATACTAGAGAACAATTACGTGAGGAAATTGAGGCTTGTGCTAGGAAAAGTAGTGAAGAAGTTTGATCTGTTGCTCAAGAATTAAGGGATATGCAAACAGCTACAATAGAATCACTTAGAGGCGAAATTAGTGCAGTCGCTAAACAATGCTCTGAAAACACAACACAGTTACGCGACGAGTTTAAATTAATGACAGCAGAACTTTCACGCACACTGGATGCAAAAGTAGACACGAAATTCGACCAACAGAATAGTCAAATTGACGAACGTTTTAATCATCACCTACAAAACAGTGATACGCGTTTCCGTAAATTTATACAGGAACAGAATAAAGTAAAACGACAAGTCATGGAAACAATCACCGCACAGAGACAGGAAGATAAACGTAAATTGTTTGCGAAAGCAAAAACATACGTAGACAACAATAATGCTACTGTATCAGACGAAATTAATACAATCAAACAGTTGAACACCGAATTGCGTGATGAAATTTCCGATCTTAAAACAAAGACAGATACACACACAGTAGACTTTCAGACAGTGACCGACAGACTCGAACAATTAGAACTAACACAGGATTCCGATGTCATCAAAGCTGACGTTAAATACAAAAACAAATTAATGCTTGTGATACTAAAAACGATGATCAGGTAAAAATACTGACTGAAAAATATGATGAATTGGCCAGTCGTATTGACGTTATTGAAAGTAATAATGACAGCAAATCAGACGATACTTCACCGATTTCGTTTAATCAAACACCTGAATTCCAAAATCTACAGCAGACAATCAGTGAGATAGATTCGTCTAATAATACATTACGTAGAAAATTGTCAACTTTACAGCAAGAGGTAACACAGATGAAAAATGTTTCAGCGTTTAATACATCACAGCAGACGCCACTTTGCGAACATTTGTCAGACTCACACAGCCAGTATAATTGAAGTAATTTACAGAAACTATGTGACTTAAAATACGAAGTGTCACAGACAAACAGATTCTTATGCAATTCTGAACCAGTTCACACATTCAGTGACGATAACGTTGATTATAAGCAATTTGTATCTGTAAAAAAATCTAAGGTATCTGAAAATGACAGAGCACAGGTACACGCTTTGAACCGTATATGACAATTTATTTTTGAATTTTCATCGCCATAACCTGTAATGCAGAAACTAGTTTTGGACTGGATACTACAATTTTCTTTCGAATTTTCACCGGCATTGCCTGTAACGCAGAAGCTGAAATTTATTTGCAGTGCGTATTGACCTCAGGGGATTCATTACGCTTTAATGAATATGTGCCGTAGCGTGCACAGGGCCCCGAGCCGTAGTAGTGCTGTTTCATCTTTAGTTTTCTGCACTGCTGCCTTCTCTTCTACTATCCTTTATATCTATCAAAACAGCTCTTTAACTATCGCTCCATCTAGGATTAAGAAACGTATAAAGAAAACCGGATATGACAAATTTTACCGTAAGTGACAATTTTCATTAGGCACTCCAGAACTACTAGCGTGGTTTTAATAACAGATAAAATTGTAATCATCAGTATGTGTAAAATTATCAGCAACAGCAACCACATCTTGGTAACAATAGATGTTTTTCACTGCAATAACAACAAAACCAATCGGTTAGCATACCTAACCAACAATGTAATGTACAAGGTCAACCGAGCTTTAATGTTTCGCCGCGTGCACGTATGCCATCAGCTCCAACAAATAGTAACGCACAGCAACAAGGAAATAACTACGTACAGAAAACACACTACTTCAATTCCTATCGCAATGCGCCGTATAGAAATGACTATCATGACAGACGTAAAAATAATGAGCACAATTTTCAGCGTACATTTAATAACAGTCGATTTTATCAGCAGCAAGAAGATCAGCAACAACAAATTATTATGAATGAACCAGACAGCAGATATCATCCCGAACGTAATACGTCAGGATGAAATAATAGAACAGTACAAATAGTGGAAATGCCACAGCATTCTCCTGAAAATAATAACACGTCAGATAGAATTTGACAGGTTGCATCTTCCAGCAACGTAAGCAATACTTCAGATACACAGAATCTTGTTCACGAAAATGTTATTACTTTTGACGACATCCGAGACACTCTTTTGCAGGAAAGACCAGTTGTTCAAAAAACCATTTCACACCCTGTCATCGAAATTAAAATTGGATCATCGAAATTTTCAGCAGTAATCGATTCTGGATCACCTACGTCAGTTATAAATGAAGAAACTTTCAACGAATGTAACAAAGAGAATACCTATCCTACGTTACCATTAGGCAAAACGAAAGTAAAAGGAGCAGTATCTAGTAAAGGAGTAGATGTAAAATTACAGATACATTTATCATTCTGTATTGCAGGTCATACATTTCACTCAAATTTTTGGATTATTCCGTTATTGACGACAGACATTATTTTAGGTACGAATTTTCTGGTACAACACGATGCCATTATTGACTTTCAAAATTCCTATTTAATGTTGAAGGATGAAAATGTACAACTAGCTTTAGAATTTCAGCACTCTTTATCTGCAGAAGAACAAACAATTAATCGGACAGAGGTCATTTCCGCATCACGTAACATAGACTGTCATTCCGCATTGTTAACAGATACGTACGTACACAACTATAATACTCCAGACGAAGCCGACTATGACGTTATACAGACGATTTCTGATAAAGTTAAACAGAGCAGTGCAAATACCGACGACGAATGCACGCAACTACACAAAATTCTTTTACAGCAAGCTCCAGTTGTTGACAAAGTTCCTGGTACTATATCCGGTTTTATGTATGAATTTCAAGTTAAACAGCACGACACATTTAAAGCCAAGCATTATCCCATTCCATATATTCATAGACAACAAGTTAAGAAAGAATTGCAAGCTATGCTTGACCAAGGAATTATTGAACCGGCAGTTAGTCCGTACATAATAAACCCGCTCCATATTGTTAAGAAAAAAGATGGTTCACTTCGCCTCGTACTTGATTCGCGTCACATCAATGACATTATTATTAATGAAACAGATGACCACAGACACTAGAAGAACTTCTACAGAAATTTCATGGTACTGCTATTTGTTCCACATTAGATTTGAAATCGGGATTTTGGCAAATTTAGCTCCATCCGGACTGCAGAAAGTACACGGCTTTTCTCTGTTTTGGTGACTGTTATCAATTTTGTAAATTACCGTTCGGTTTAACAATTTCTTCAGCAGCTTTTATTCGCGATTTGAATACAATACTTCCGACAGAATCACAACGTACGTAGACGACATTCTTATTGCAGAAGCTAACTGGTATGAACACAATCTGATTCTTGAACAACTGTTGCAAACTTTTCGTGCACAAGGACTCACAGTTAATCTCAGTAAATCGCACTTTGGCAAAACTTCTATAAAATTTCTTGGACAATTTCAGCAAAGGGCATTACGCCTGACCCGGAAAAACTTCAAGTTTTACGTGACATTACTGTTCCTACGACGAAGAAACAACTACGCAGCTTTTTGGGTTTAATTAACTTTTTTCGTAAATTTATTCATTACTCTGCTTTAGACACCCCTACATTATGTCAATTGACAGGTAAAAACACTATTTGGTCCTGGGATGGGCAAGCACATTCTGAATTTATGAACCTGAAACATGCTTTGTTGAATGCACCACTGTTATCGCACCCAGATCTTACTAGAAATTTTTCCATTGCCACCGACAGTTCTAACACCGCTTTAGGCGTACACATTTTTCAGGAAATTGAAGAAGATGGTTGTACAGTAATTAAAAACATCGCGTTTGCGAGTCGCATTCTGTCACCTGCTGAACGTAATTATTCTGTTACAGAACTTGAAACATTATGTGTTGTATGGGCATTTACGAGATTTCGGCATTTTCTTTATGGAAGACACACTACCGTTTACACAGAGCGATACAATTTTTACTTTCGGCTAAATTTACACACCACAGATTAAGTAGATGGAAACTTTATTTGCAGGAATTTAATTTCACAATTGTTCACATTCCCGGCACACAAAATATTGTAGCAGACGCACTATCTCGTTCTCTCAGCAACAATCAGCAAGACATCGCAACCAACTTCTGCAAAGCAAATTTCAGCGTCATGTACATTCAACAAGTTGCATTTGAAAATTTCATTTCGTCGTCATTACGAGACATAGCACAAGAGCAGAGTAAAGAGAGCATATGGAAAGAAATTAAACACCTTTGGCAAGATAAGACTAATGTTACCATTAGAAACCATTACACTGTACGCAATGACATTCTGTTTCGCCGCTCTCATCCTGACGGCAACAATTGGTTATTATGCATTCCTGACGAGCTTGTTAACAAATTAATCTGGTATACTCATTTAAGTTACGCACATTACGGAACCAGAAAATGTTTTCTTATACTGAGACAGAACTGTTATTTTACCAACATGGAGAAACGTATACGACGAGTCATGCAAAATCTGCCAGAAAGCTAAATCAGACACGACTTCAAATATTCCTCCATTACATCCCATTGTACCTGTTAAATTGAGACATATGGCCGCCGTAGACATTTTTGGTCCGATTCCCAGAACTAATAGAGGTTTTTGCTACATCTTTGTCGCTGTTGAACTCACTTCAAAATTTGTTACCTTCACTCCGTTACGCAAAGCTACTGCTAAGACTGTTTCGAAAGCATTTGTAAAACATTTTCTATTTCAAGTAGGGCATGTGTTGAAAGTAATTTCCGACAATGGATCAAAGTTTCGATCTGCTATATGGACACGTATGTTACGAGTTAGAAACATTTCTCCGATCTATATATCCAGGTACCATGCTTCTTCGAACCCTTGTGAACGATTAATGAAAGAAATTGGTAAACTGTGTACAATATACTGCCATAAAAAACACATTGATTGGGACACACACATACTCTCATTCCAGGATGTAATTAATTCCATACCAAATGAATCTACTATGCTATCTCCGTTGTTATACTGAAAAATGTTGAACCACCTAACAAATTTAAAGAATTAGTAACCTTTCCTACATCGCGTCGACTACGACACCATGAAATAATTGACATTGCGCTGAACAACATCAAACGTGCCGCAGAGCGCCGGAGAAGACAGCAAAAACAGGTTTGTACACGTCGTGACTTTCATATTGGACAGAAAATATTAGTACGTACACACTATTTATCCAACAGAGGAAAGAGTAGATGCAGTAAGTTTGAGCTTCTATACGCAGGTCCATATCGGATTCGCAACATTCCTCACCCCAATATAGTACACGTCGAAATTTTGAGAACCAGAAAACCAAAGGGAACCACCACGTGTCCAACATTAAACCTTTTATTGAATGAACATACTTTATGATTTATCACACTGTAATGCCATTTCCTATTTTTTTATGACAACTTATGCAATTATATTTACATGAACACTTACTGATGATTGTTGTATTTTTTCTTGGCAAGTGCCCGGCAAGGTAAGGTTAGCAGGTCGCTCTTCTTGTCGTTACACAACAGACCGTGCATATTTTTCCAGACGAACTTACACATTTTATGACCACTTATGCAATAATATTTATGTGATTACTTACTGATGATTATCGTATTTTTTCTTGGCAAGTGCCCGGCAAGGTAAGGTTAGCAGGTAGCTGTTTTTGTCGTTACACATCAGACCGTGAATATTTTTCCAGATGAACTTACACATTTTATGACCACTTATGCAATTATATTTATGTGATTACTTACCGATGATTATCGTATTTTTTCTTGGCAAGTGCCCGACAAGGTAAGGTTAGCAGGTCACCCTTCTTGTCATTACACATCAGACCGTGCACATTTTCCATTTTTCATGTATGTATGATTGTTTTCCTGTTTTGTTTGTATGCACTATGAAATATTTAAGATATAACAAACACCAGTTGACTTTAACATTTTGCCTTATGATATCTTAACATCGTGACTATTTTACATTTATTTTAGCTGCTACATTGTGATACACTGTGTACATTTTTGCCTCTGAACACTATGTTTTTTTTGACTTATTACGTTTTCTGTCATGCTATGCTGTATGCTCAATTATGTTACTATAAACCAGTTTTTATTTAGTGGGTATAAGATTTAAATGCAAGACATTAATCTTTGTTCATGATTTTCAGAAAGCAATAAATAAATAAATAAATAAATAAATATATATATATACACATATAAATTAAATGGGCATGGAATTTCACCTTCGGAATGAACGAAAGAAGATGCAATACCTCGTGAGGAAGAGTAAATGGATCAGAATTAACAAGCATTAACAAGAATATACTATACACATCGTAGAATAGCAGTCTTAACTAATTTTTTCTTTCAGAATACGAGGCGATTGATGCAGGCTGTCAGACAGAACTACACATCTTAGTTTTAGTGATGAAATATGCTAGAAATAAGGAGTAGTTGTATAATGAATAATGAAGTGACTTTTTTGCAGATGATAATGAATGGTGATGAATAATGATGAAGAATATGCTACTATGGATAATGAAGTTTTTCTTTACAGGTGATGATAATGATGGAGTTATGATAATATGGATAATGAAGTTTTTTCTTTATAGATGAGGATAATGTTGAAGTTTATGTATTTATGCTATGTAGTTATTTAAATATTTGTTGCAGTTTGTTGTGACAGTATGTCTTATATCGCATAGTATGATGACTGAAGGTTTTGGAAAGGACAGCTAGAGAACACACATATTTTTTATACACATTTCACTACATGTTAATTCTATGTTCACTACTTTTCAGCATAATATGTGTTTCTTCTTTCAGTTTAATAATCCATTTTTGTATATTTTGCAGGAGAAATTATTCATGAAATTAATGTGCTATAAGCAATTGTTCATTAAATCTATGTCATTTATGAATGTGATCACATATACTCTACTTGTTTCATAACCTTGCTACAGCTGACTCATGACAAATGACGTTACACATCTTCATTTGCAGCAATAACTCAAAAGCTTTGTAGCTGGCCAATGAATGCCACTGATTAATGTAATAAGATGACCTATGATGCCAATGATTACTATAATTAGATTAATTATGTATAAATCCTATGCCAATAATTAACTCATTTTAAATGATGACCTCTGAATAGCACAAAAAAATGCTTTGTAACTGGCCAATGAATGCCACTGATTATCGTAATAAGATGACCTATGATGCCAATGATTACTATAATTAGATTAATGCCAATAATTAATTCATTTTGAATGATGACCTCTGAATAATGTAAAAAAAAGCTTTGTAACTGGCCAATGAATGCCACTGATTACTGTAATAAGATGACCTATGATGCCAATGATTACTATAATTAAGTGAATTATGTTAATACTATGCTCCTGTTTTGAATGATGACTTCTGATGGTTTGCAGCTGGGCAATGAGTGCCAATGTTCTCTGTAAACAAAAGATTTATGAACATTATTCTGTAATACTATGCCATTTATTAGCTCCTGTTTTAGATGATGACTTCTGATGGTTTGTAGCTGGACAATGAGTGCCAATGTTCTCTGTAAACAAACGATTTATGAACATTATTCTGTAATACTATGCTATTTATTAGCTCCTGTTTTGAATGATGACTTCTAATGGTTTGTAGCTGGGAAATGAGTTCCAATGTTCTCTGTAAACAAACGATTTATGAACATTATTCTGTAATGCTACATACATGGTACAGAAATGTTCAGTAACTGGGTGATGAGTGCCACGAATTACTCAAATCAGTTGTTAAACTAGCGTAATTCTCAATGAACACTACTATGTGGCTTAATGTCCTTCACCTTCTGACCTAATTACCAGAAATTACTGCAATATCCTTTTGTCCTGTCTATCCTCATGATCATGGAGCACTATATTTGGTTTTGCACTAATTCTACTTTGGTGTACCTTACAAGAACGTGGTGTTGACACGACATGCTGTCCACTACCTTGAGCGATGGAGATGTTATAATAGTCCCACTGTTTGGTGTACCTAATGTACTACCAAAATGATAACATGAATATTACTACGACAGTTCAGTGTCTTGGCTACACTGATTAATACTTCAAGGAAAAGAACTTCAGATTGTCTCACTTGGTGTTGTGCTTCTGTAGAAAGATATGGACTTTCAGTGCAGCTGCATGCATCCTAAAGTGCTACAACCATGACGCAATCCTTCCCATTCCTATCCTAGTTCTTGTAAAATAGTAAAGAAAAGTATATACAGTGCGTGTGCACTTT
Organism: Schistocerca piceifrons; assembly: GCF_021461385.2. Taxonomy (NCBI): domain Eukaryota; kingdom Metazoa; phylum Arthropoda; class Insecta; order Orthoptera; family Acrididae; genus Schistocerca; species Schistocerca piceifrons. The sequence continues at coordinate 29,381,087 of NC_060144.1, forward strand.
TGTCATTTGCTAGTATGATTTGTACTCATTCCGGATACATTTTGTGATTTGCTGATATATTCTGAACTACAGTGCATGTGCACTTTTGTCATTTGTTAACATGATTTCTATTCGTATACATTTTGTGATTTCCTGATATGTTCAGTACTACAGTGCGTGTGCACTTTATGTTATTTGTTAATATGATTTGTACTCATTCTGTATACATTATGTCTTTGCTTGATATGTTCTGTACTCAGTGCATGTGCACTATATTTTACTTCATGTTCTGCTCCTACATATCTGTATATATTCTGTGATTGCAAAGTTAGATAATTAAGAAAAATTTGTTGCTCATGGAAAGTCCAATTGACTCACCATCGCTGCCAAATTTTTGCCCCCCCAGTGGAGGGTTATGTAAGATGTATACATTGCCAGCGATGGGCGAGGCATGACAAAATCTCTGACCAGAGAGTAGTTTATCGTTAGCTGTTGCTAGTCTGCGCTTGTCGACAGTAGTCGAGAGTAGTCTGTAGTAGAAAGTCTGGTAGTAGTCGTCCGTCCGTGCTTGTATGTGCTAGTCTGTGCTAGTCGGCATGCGTCGACTGCGTGCTCTGCTCCCGACTCTGGTCAGGACTCTGGTGGATGAGTATTGTTGCAGAAGGTAAAGAAGCAGCGTTGCGCATATTTAATAATGTATGTTAATTATAATTTAATTTGTTCAGAAGAAATGCCCCAATAATAATTTTTATAATATAAAGCAACTCTTTTAAAGAAAAGCATTCATTTCAATTTAAAGAATATTTCAAATGCATGATCATTCCTTCCAATAATAAAAAAAAATATATACGCCAGCATTGCACGAGGCTGTGTCGAAAAATAAGTAATTAAGAGCGGACATAATTGCAGTTTTATTGAGGTAAGAATTTTTTGCCTTTTTTAGTCAGAATACAGGGCCGAAGGTCAGCGCTGCTGTCCTCATAAAATTTATCAGGTTACAGAACCTTTTTTTTATTATTTTGGTGTTTAGGAATTTTTCTATTTTGAACTTGACATTAAATGAGAAAAGAATTTTGTAGGAATATTAAGTGTGAATGCATTCTTTACTTAGAGACTATAAATCGGAGCCAATTTTTTCAGAGCTCACAATAATTAAAAAAATTCATTTAATTATTTTTTTTGTGGTGAGTTTACGCTTGGCTCATTTTCATTTTTCATTTTTCTTTGCGGGGAGGTTACAAGTTCTGGCATTATTACCACTGGCTAAAACGTACGAATGTGCTTCACAGATGTCAGAAGTGGCTATTGACAGAAAGAAAAGGCCAATTTGCAGGGAAGTGGGTTGTCCAAGCCTGACAGATGAAGGTTGGTGTGACTGTAAGATGATCATTTGAGTTACATCAGTAACAAATTATTTTAAAAAAACTTCATACTTCATAAAATAAATGCATCTTGTTGTTTGATTTTATTTTAATGTAATAGTTACATTTTAGAATGTTTATATGTTTTAAATCAATGAAAACAGTTAACAGACTTAATTCAACAGCCTTAAACACTTTACAATGCAAATGTGCTTTGCATTACATTTATAGAATAAAATGAATTAGTATTTATTTTTCCCATGTGTCATCTTATATTGTTAGCATCCTGATGTATCTCATACGGCTGAGCGGCAAAAATGTAAACATCCAAAAAAAAAAAACGATTCATTAATATACAGTAAGATTTCGATTATCCGAATTAACGAGCACCCGAAACGGCACGGATAACAGAAAGACGAGGATAATTCAAAATACACTTGTCTAAAAGGGACATTACTCTTTATTATATTTACAAAACTTGTTATATATCGCATATGAAAGGCCACTGCTTCACTTGCGACTTGCTAGCCGGAAAATGACAACCTGTTATCAAGATTACATTTGAAACGCACAGTACATTTTCGGGAAACAATTTCTATTTTTTCTTGACAGTGGTCCTCATTTTCCGGAGAGTCACCATATCGGAATGCTCAATGAACTTTAATAACAGACCAAGGCATTGCAGTGCCTCGGAGTTCACGATAACGTGATCCTCTTTCGCATCGTCTTTGCCGTCTTCCTCTATGAACACACTTCACTGCATCTGCGTCACTCGGCTGCTGGAATCCCAGTGCGTAGGCATCGCTATTTATCCACTGGCGGATGTGTTCGCTGTCTATTTCTTCATAAAGGAAAGTTTGCATTCTGAACGAATATATTCGTTCTAATTATAACATGATACCTCAGGTGCCGTTTTTTAATTCTTCTAAAATCGCCGAACTACGCACGGACAGTCCGCAAGTCGAGTAGTCGGGAGCTTAGTGTATTACCGTCAGTGGAGCCAACCAACTCAGCAGATGTTTTGATGCTGGAAATTTCCCAAGATAAAGAGTTTTCCACGAACGTTTGAAACTGCGGGCGGATGACGTCGATTTCTTGCCACGATACTTCGGCTGACAACTATTCAGCCATCTTCAGGTGAGTGTTTTGCACTGGAGACTGCTAGTTCACATCGCTAACTTTGTACCAACAATTTACGTGGCTACGCATGCGTCATGGCAGATGCTTCATGAGCGACGTATGTCAAGTATCGCTCCCTCTTCGACTATTGCTTGATTGATGCGCAGGCGTATGTGTAATGGTGAAACTACACGCACGTTCTCTGTCGGAATGTGCACTGGCGGAGTTAAAATTAAGAAGTCAAATTGATAAAACTAACTATCGCTAGACGTATCATTAGTCACATAATTTTTTTCTTTTCGTGGAAATTGCAGAAATCCCCGAGTCCCCCGCCTGATGCAGTTGAAACCCGCCATAATGAGTAATAAAATCTTCAGTCAAACGTATTTCCACGATTCCTTAATAAGTGAATCGCAGAACGACCTCGTCGAGGCCGAGATTTCCGTGGGAGAATAATCCCTGTGGAGACATAATGCTCAGGTATGGCTGACTTACTGGGCGCTTTTGTTTAACGCTCCTTTCATCCACTGTTGCGTGCTATATAAACAGCGCAGGCTTTGCCACGGTGGCGAGATATTCTGTGGATTCCAGCCCTCTGTAATCCCAGATCGCCCTTTGCCGAACCGAGCTGAGCAAAAGCATTCCTGGCTGGGCGAAACATTACTTTGACATAATGTTCCCTTAAGATTCTGCCTAATTTCGACAAAACATTGCCAACATATGGGACAAACGTGTTGGACTTGAGCCGCTCCTCCTCCTGATCTTGTGGGTGGTCACGTTTCTTCTTCCTCAAAGCTGTGCTGATATGTGGAGAATGTCTGTTATCTTTGAACACAGATTGTTGGCATTCCGGCTCCTTTGCAAGGATGTCTACATCAGACACGGCGTTGGAACAGCGTAGCAACGTTCGAAGGACGCCCATAGTTGTGATGAGTGGTAACAGCTAAACGCGTGCAAATACAGGTGTGTATGTGTGGGCTCACGGTAAACGGAATGCCCCAATGATCCGCCCACTTGCCAACTGACCAAGACGTCCAAAAACGGCTTACAACGGCACTCCTCCAGCTCCATCCAAAAATATGATATTCTCGTTGACTAAATTCAGATGTTGTAAAGAGCAAGGCAGTTCTTCACCGTGGGGCCACACTACAATATTATCATCCACATATCGCGAAAAGGCGGCAGGGGTAAAATATAGGAAGCGAAAGGCTATTTACAATTTGTATAGAAACCAAATGGCAGTTATAAGAGTTGAGGGGCATGAAAGGGAAGCAGTGGTTGGGAAGGGAGTGAGACAGGGTTGTAGCCTCTCCCCGATGTTATTCAATCTGTATATTGAGCATGCAGTGAAGGAAACAAAAGAAAAGTTCGGAGTAGGTATTAAAATCCATGGAGAAGAAATAAAAACTTTGAGATTCGCCGATGACATTGTAATTCTGTCAGAGACAGCAAAGGACTTGGAAGAGCAGTTGAACGGAATGGATAGTGTCTTGAAGGGAGGATATAAGATGAAAATCAACAAAAGCAAAACGAGGATAATGGAATGTAGTCGAATTAAGTCGGGTGATGTTGAGGGAATTAGATTAGGACATGAGACACTTAAAGTAGTAAATGAGTTTTGCTATTTGGGGAGCAAAATAACTGATGATGGTCGAAGTAGAGAGGATATAAAATGTAGACCAGCAATGGCAAGGAAAGCGTTTCTGAACAAGAGAAATTTGTTAACATCGAGTATAGATTTAAGTGTCAGGAATTCGTTTCTGAAAGTATTTGTATGGAGTGTAGCCATGTATGGAAGTGAAACATGGACGATAAATAGTTTAGATAAGAAGAGAATAGAAGCTTTCGAAATGTGGTGCTACAGAAGAATGCTGAAGATTAGATGGGTAGATCACATAACTAATGAGGAGGTGTTGAATAGGATTGGGGAGAAGAGAAGTTTGTGGCACAACTTGACTAGAAGAAGGGATCGGTTGGTAGGACATGTTCTGAAGCATCAAGGGATCACCAATTTAGTATCGGAGGGCAGCGTGGAGGCTAAAAATCGTAGAGGGAGACCAAAATGAATATACCAAGCAGATTCAGAAGGATGTAGGTTGCAATAGGTACTGGGAGATGAAGAAGCTTGCACAGGATAGAGTAGCATGGAGAGCTGCATCAAACCAGTCTCAGGACTGAAGAACACAACAACAACAACATCGCCAGAACCTGTGGCTTAAATTCTGCTACATCAAGTGCCCTCTCCTCAAAGTCTTCCATAAAAGAATTTGCTACCAGAGGGAAGAGAGGACTACACATGGCAATACCGCCAATTTGTTCAAAATATTCGCTGTTGAATAATCAGTAGGTTAGGAAAGAGTATGATGACATCGCGCTGTTATATCGGCCGTGAAATTGCCGCTGATGAGTGACAATGAATTCACGACAGGGGCCGTAGTGAAGAGTGAAGATTGTTTCACTTGACTTTACGTGTTTAGTATCAGATGTGTAGATGCACTCGTGCCACGGTGAGGACTCGCGACGTGCCGCCTGGCTAGTCCTCGGCGAGGTCGAGGTACTTGAGCAGGCAGCCGGGCAGCGGCAGCTGGAAGACGCCGTCTGGCAGCCGGTGCTGGCGCCACAGCGCGAGCCGGATGGCGCAGCGGCTGAGGTGCTTGAGCGGCGGCGGCACGGCCAGCAGCGCGGCCGCGTCGCCGCCCTCGCACGTGATGTACACGTGGTCCGACCACGCGGGGTGCGCGCGCGCCACGCCCGGGTAGGGAAGCGCCAGTGGCGCCGCGCGTAGCGCGTACCGGAAGCACAGCGCCGCGTCGCCGCCGTCCCGCCCCCACTGCGGTATCACCACCAGCGGCCGCGGCGGCATCTCGCTGCAACAGGGTCACGCACTTGAGGTACTTTGCCTGTAATCCGCTTCAAAAAATCTATTTCTTTGTTTTTATTTTAAATCGATATTTAGAATTGCTTGAACAAAATTTTGTTTAAAAGAACTGAACTGGACATATGGAAGTTGTTCGAAAATCTAAGAAGATGTCTCGGTTCTCAACACATTCACATGCCAATATGATTATTAGACTCCTGTTCGAGAAAGGAAACGTTAGCGACAGACCCGGACATTTGCACAAGCCCCGCCCATTTAGCCCCCGCCACACCAACCAAGAGCGCATCAATATGATCTTTGGTAGTCCTCGTCGCTGTCGTGTTTTTGTTCGTCGTTTTTTGTTTTGCTGCTGTTGTCCATACTATCAGTGTTGTGCTGTTAGTACTTCTTAGCAGTTTGTGTAATGCTGTAAAAATGAAACATAGATATGCACTCTCAATAGAGTTATCATACACAAGGTACCTAATCTTGACTGTTGTGGCCAGCTGCTGTCAAAACTGATATCTAACAGACATTAAAGTACGATAAGATATGTTGGTATGACACTGACGAAATTATGTACATATGTTTAACAATAGGCAGCTCTAAAGCTCTCAAACACTGAAGAAGAACTCAAAGTAATCTCGTGTCTGCTATAAGCAACCAGTCATAAGAGTTCATAAGTAAAAATTCACCCATTACACAGGCAAATATTAATGAAGATTGTCACTGTATAAATATCTGACTGCTTGCATTACGCATTTCTACATTATCCCACTCTTATATTCTTTACTCTCAATGAGGTAATCAGAAACAAAACAAGACATCGACTTTGCCTTGTTTATGCACAACATTGACTTTAGACAATCGAGATAATGGACAACATCCTTGGCGATACTACCAATTAATATTTCCCAACAGATTTTCTTACACTATGGGACAAGACGGAAATTTGCACTCACTGCAGTTAACAAATATTGAATTTTTTGATATAGAGCAGATGAAAGTTCATGAAATAAAAAAGACAGCATGGATACCATTTTTATTTTCCTTTCTTATTGATGATTTTCCAACTCACATATTCAGTGAACATATTTCTAATTCTTTTCACAATAGTACCGGAAAAACTGTATTTCGTACTAACTACTGATTTTCTTCCTTGTTATGACTGGCATATCTCTGATACAAACAACTTTGATGTTGGAACATGCGGCAGACCATGGGTGGAGCTTAGGATATGGATTGGTGAGGAGCGGGGTGATTGGACGAGACTTGTGCACTGTCCGGGGTTTTCGCTAACGTTACGTTTCGAGAAACATATACTATACAACTGTCTGTCGAATTCACTGGCCTCTTACAGATACACTTTATGATGCACTATGTTTCCCTTGTGTATCTTTGGTTCTCGATCATTGTTTCGATTGTAAACTTTTCTGTAGTCTGAGTTGCTGCAATTTTGCCATCCTCGAAAGGTATTATGCCTGTAAGTTGCTTTAATTTGGGGCTTAACAGGCATGAAGTTCTAGTGTTCTAGGAATATTTTCTGGGTTTAATATGAGACAATCACCGTTGGCAACTGATCCCATGAGAATGGCAGATGCTGAAAATTCGGTTCTTGGTGCAACTAAAGAAGCAAGAAAAGGAAGAGAGAAGATGATAAACATGTAAACCTAGACGATTATGCAACTAGAGTGTATTAGGAACAACAGAGATGAGTCACAGATCAAACATAACCTTCAATTGAATTTCCTGAGAACTGGCTTTTCTGACATTTTTATTTTACACACAAAAAATGTATTTGAGGTAGAGGTCCGAAATTTTTTGGGGTTGTTTCAAGATACTATTTGCAGGAAAGTACACTACAGACACTAAGAGGAAGAAAATATATTAACAAGAAGAAAAATACATATTGATTAATTACAAGAAAGTAACCTTAATTTTGAATATCTGGTGTAAACATTCCCAGAATAAAAACTAGTGGCTAAAATGACATAATTGTAGCCTACTTCTTAAAGAGACGTGTTGTTAATGTGTAGTTTAAGTTTCAAAGATTTAAGCAAGATAGTTAGACAACGCATACATTCTAAGTATGGACCACCATCTCGAAAAACAATTTACTGATCTTCACAAAAAAAAAAAAGAATAACTGGAGAAACTCAAAATGAGAACTAATGTGATTAATTGTATGAGGCGCATTCAAGTTCTAAGGCCTCCGATTTTTTTTCTAATTAACTACTCACCCGAAATCGATGAAACTGGCGTTACTTCTCGACGTAATCGCCCTGCAGACATACACATTTTTCACAACGCTGACGCCATGATTCCATGGCAGTGGCGAAGGCTTCTTTAGAAGTCTGTTTTGATCACTGGAAAATCGCTGAGGCAATAGCAGCACGGCTGGTGAATGTGCGGCCATGGAGAGTGTCTTTCATTGTTGGAAAAAGCCATAAGTCACTAGGAGCCAGGTCAGGTGAGTAGGGAGCATGAGGAATCACATCAAAGTTGTTATCACGAAGAAACTGTTACGTAACGTTAGCTCGATGTGCGGGCGTGTTGTTTTGGTGAAACAGCACACACACAGCCCTTCCCGGACGTTTTTGTTGCAGTGCAGGAAGGAATTTGTTCTTCAAAACATTTTCGTAGGATGCACCTGTTACCATAGTGCCCTTTGGAACGCAATGGGTAAGATTACGCCCTCGCTGTCCCAGAACATGGACACCATCATTTTTTCAGCACTGGCGGTTACCCGAAATTTTTTTGGTGGCGGTGAATCTGTGTGCTTCCATTGAGCTGACTTGCGCTTTGTTTCTGGATTGAAAAATGGCATCCACGTCTCATCCATTGTCACAACCCAAGAAAAGAAAGTCCCATTCATGCTGTTGTTGCACGTCAACATTGCTTGGCAACATGCAACACGGGCAACCATGTGGTCGTCCGTCAGCATTCGTGGCACCCACCTGGATGACACTTTTCGCATTTTTAGGTCGTCATGCACGATTGTGTGCACAGAACCCACAGAAATGCCAACGCTGGAGGCGATCTGTTCAACAGTCATTTGGCGATCCCCCAAAACAATTCTCTCCACTTTCTCGATCATGTCGTCAGACCGGCTTGTGCGAGCCCGAGGTTGTTTCGGTTTGTTGTCACTCGATGTTCTGCCTTCATTAAACTGTCGCACCCATGAACGCACTTTCGACACATCCATAACTCCATCACCACATGTCTCCTTCAACTGTCGATGAATTTCAATTGGTTTCAACCACGCAAATTCAGAAAACGAATGATTGCATGCTGTTCAAGTAAGGAAAACGTCGCCATTTTAAGTATTTAAAACAGTTCTCATTCTCACCGCTGGCGGTAAAATTCGATCTGCCGTACGGTGCTGCCATCTCTGGGACATATTGACAATGAACGCGGCCTCATTTTAAAACAATGCGCATGTTTCTATCTCTTTCCAGTCTGGAGAAAAAAAATCAGAGGCCTTAGAACTTGAATGCACCTCGTATATCAATATGTTCAGCAAGAAACACTCATATTTTCCTACAATTTTCATACTAGTAGCATTCAACGTTTTCTGTTAGAGCCATGCAAACCTTATGAAAATTGTTATCATTTTTCCAGACATTCACAGGAGTTACCTTAATAGTGTACAACGTCTTGCTATTTGAAATACGATGCCTTTACTGCTTAAGAAACGTACCATGGTCATCCAGAAAGTAAATATCCTTAAGCTCATTTTACACGAGCCATTTTCTGCTCAAAACCGACTACTCATCTGTGAGGACATGTCCCTTGTTTATATTTAAGTGATCCACCAACCAAGTCGCGAGTGGCTCAGGGGCGTCAATTATTGATCGAGTGTGCTGAGTGGGGATTACTGTGCTGAGCTGATCGAGTGTTTAAGGAGGCCATATCGCGGAGGTCATCAGTCTTCTATTCACCCTGGAACCTGCCCCCCACCTCCAGGATGCAAGCAGTATACCCATTCTGTCTGCATATGGAGTTAATTCTGTGCAGATGTGTGAAAAAATGTTCATAATCTTTGAGTAGTGTGTATCTGAGGTGACACATGGGAACCAGCCTGTATTCAGCTACTGGGCTACAGAAAACCTGCTAAAAACTACATCCTGGTTGGCCAGCGCACCGATCTCTCATTGTTAATTCGATCTGTTGTCGGTGGACCTCCTCACCCCAGAAGTGGTTGCATTAACACGTGGGGCTACTTGAACGAGTGGGTATGAACTTCTGGCTTCTTGAATATGCTGCAGACAGTCCATGAGCGTAAGCAGGAGACTGTGGCGCCGTCTGCTGACAATGGAAGTTAACCGATTCTCGCTGAGCACACTTCTATTACAGTAATTTATTTTGTGCTTTTGCGTCTTCTTAATTTTCATGTTGTTGTTTGCTTTCTTTTCCTGATACATTGCAAAGGTTGGACGAGGGAATGAAAGATAGTTCCCTACTAGTGTTCTCCCACAAACCATGCGAATTATCTGAAAGCAAGATGCTATTTACGTTCTACACTGCCTGGACAAATCAAATCCCTACACAATGCATAAATCAGAACACATATAGGTAAACGATTTTTAATGAAAATTGTTTTAAAAGTGAAGGAGTTGGATTTACTTAACGAGAAATATAATTTTCGATGTCTTTGAGCATTTACAAGGAGATCACATGGCAATTGGATTTTTGTATTTTTTTGTATTTAAGGTACATAAAGTCTAGTATTCAATTATCAATTTAGCAAGGTAGTTCGATCCAGCTCTCCAAAATCCTCGAGAAAAATCGACTTTGACGTTTTTCGAGCATGTTTAATATACTAAAGCAGGGGTATGCAGCTTACAGCCTGCAGGCACATATAGCCAAAAGCAAGTATCAACGTGGCCCAAGAAGTGAGCATCTATCACATGATTCGTTAAAAAGATTTCATAAAATTCCGTTTATATAAAGTCATGAAACTAATAAAATCTCATATTTAAAATGTTTAATTTATTCCTGCCCCTCTTTCTCTCTCTGTCATTTTCTCTCAGCGGTGATTGTTAAGGATACCATGTTTAGTCCCAGTGTGCATAGTCTGTGTTCGATTCCAGTTTGTATGCACAAAAATGTTTTAATAGTAGTCGTACAATATATTATAAAAGTAGTAACATGTGAGATATATAAAATCTAAAAGCTACTATATGAAATATAAGCAAAAACTAAAAACGAAATGACTGTATGGCATTATGGGATGGGAGACTCCATCTGTGGTTGTTTGGCTGTTTTTTTTGCAAGTCTTTCTGTTTGTCGCCGCTTCAACGACCTTGGCGTCTTTGTGATGAGGATCAAATGTAATGATTAGGACAACATAAACATCCAGTCCCCTAGCAAATTTCTCACCTGGTCAGGAATCGAACCGAGAACCCTGCAATCAAGAAGCTGCGACTGTAAACACTAAATCACAAGCTATGGACAGCAAAAAACCAATTCAACATACCGTTTAAAAATTGGCTTGTTCCATTAAGTAACATTCTACATTTCACGTTCATAGAATTTAGAAAAACGGCACTGACGATGGCAAGTTATCTCAGAAACTAGGTGGGCAGCAAAAACAAAGTGTTTACCACAATCAGTAGAAGAGATAAGCGTATAATACGTGGGTAAGGAATTTGGAAGAGGAAGGCATTGGAGAATATTATCCATGAAAATTAATGTTGGGAAATGAAGAGAACTAGGACTCAGAGGAAGAACTGCATCATCAGAGAGTAGACGTCTTGTATATGGAAACTTCTGTCTTTAATGAAACTCGTTCTTAGATAAAAGATGTAATAATCCTCTCTCTTCATGTGGTTAATTCTGATGATTGCAATAATCCGCAGTATCAAAATTTGATGTCGAAGTCCAGGCAGAAAAGGGGCAGCTTATAAATCGAGGAGATGATTTTTCGAGATATTTCAAGCTTGAAAAGTTACTAACACATCAGACTACACTCTGTTATCAGGCGAATACCAATATTTAGTTCATTGCTCTTGAATGCCGACTATTTTCTTCTTGGCCTACACATTCAGTAGGTCTCTGACTGCAGCGCTGTTTCTCAGCAATAACAGTACGTTTGCGTATAGTTGGATATAAACTAGTTGGCAATTGAACCCAGCATAGAAAGACGAAAAAGTTTTGAATAGGGGAAAAATTTGTGCAGTTGCAGATTTTTGTACAATGGCGGTATAGAGTGCCACAAACAATATGCTAATAATCCATACCTTTGGAATGTGAGTGGAGCTTGGATGTGGGCAGATGTTTAAAGGTTCCTTTAGTTGTTTTATTGAATAACTCGAAAACCATGGCACCTAGAGATTATGGTTGCTAGTAAAAACTTAAAAACATTACATTTACTACAAAAAGAACCTATTCATTTTTTTCTCTAGGTCTAATAGTATCCGCATTGTATGGGATGGAAAAATCACAGACTATTAAAGATAGTGTTGTAATGACACAAAATAAAAAAATTATTGTTAAATGAAGAGGGTTAAAAACAAGTATTACACATGTGTACTACATTTAAGACTAGTAGAGCCATATCAAGGAATAAATTGTGTTCTGGGGGTGTAACAGAGAGGTGAGGGGTCAGAGTTGAAAAGGAGGTTAGAACTGCGAGGAAAGGTAGTTTACTGTATTGTAGTGACACACTTACAGCTCTGCAACTGAAGAGCAAGCAAGTGACCCCTCACTCTATCTATCATACTACACCTCAAGAAGCTGCTGTATGTTGTTTCACATTGTAATACTGATCCTCCCCATCACACTGTATACTGTATAAAACACTGGCGACACAGTGCACAGGTGTGGCTGACGGGGGGGAGGGGGGTGGTTACTTTCCACAAAGCGTGTTAACACTAAATGAGACACAGATGTGAGTTACTAATAATACTACAGTAAAAAAACTCATATGGGTAGCATCCATGAAAACCTCTGCACATTATTTTCCGCCACTAGAGAAGAGATCAATTCATAGTCAGATACAGGGCTGAGTCACTATTGCCACCTAGAATAACTCAGAAAGTATGACAGCAGCTGAAAAGTTTGTGGGACAAATGTTGCATGGTACAATGGGGGCCACAATGTGACATTGGTCTTTCATTGCTAGGTGGGGTCACTCAGAAGTATGAAAGTCAATTTTTTAAAAATGGGATGGTATAGTTTAGTACTTATTTTCTGATAGCGGCTACCAAGACGAATCCAATGATTTGTGAGGTCTACGAATGTCAAAAAGGTGGCATGAACATCCATTTACAGAAGGTGTTCGAAGTGATAATCATTGGTATCACTGAAGCGCTGCAATCTTCTTATCAAGGTTCTATAGAAAAGCACATTAGTTTACATTCTCAAAAGGCTCTCTTTCACTGCATAGCTTGGCAGCAAATTATGCTTAACACACCATTCTGCCAAATATTCAGGAGGATAGCTGGATATATTTTGGTGCAGTCTTCTTGATATGTAATTTCTTTTCCCATCTCGATAAGATAAGAGCAGTTTTGAAACTTCTTAATAAAATTCTTTACCTAACGAACAAAAACAGACATTGCACAGCTGCACTAGCAGAGTGCATTTAAGGGGAATTGAATCTTAGAAATTTGTTTGCAATCCCAAATTTTACTTTATCTTATCTTTTTCATGCCTTTCGTGAAAATCTCAATGAATGCAATATATTGAGCGCCATTTACATTTATTTGCAGTAAAAAGGAAAAAAAATTGTGTATGGGAACTCAAACCGAAGACCCTCAGATATTCCTCAAGCTAATAATTGGAACAGAAAAATCCTGTATATTTTAGAATTTAAGAAATGTGTCTGTCTCATCCTTGATAATTTTCAATGGCTGTATTGGAAATAATAAGATCTAATCGTTCTTGTATATGTTTTAGTCATTTCCACTTTTTATATTTATATTTCCCAGTATTTGTCACATTTTTGTATTTTAGGTTGTTTCTTTATGGTATTCTTTATACAATAAACTCTCTTTGTTTCCTAAAATTGCTTGTGTTTTTAAGTAAATTATTCTGGAATACGTGTGTCTATTAAAACAAGAAAAACCATCTTTTTTTCTGAAAATGGTTCTTCTGTAGGACAATAAAAAATTTCTAATTCCTGTTGAAGACTGATATATGAAATACAAATAAATCTTTAATTTTTAAGAAAATTTTTATTTTTCTTCAGTTCCATAAATTTATTTTTATTGGGAGTTTTAACAATATATACAGATTTTTGCCTGTATTTTCTCCCAAAATGCCAACATAGGAAACTTGTTTTTTCCATTTACCACAAAAGTATCAGTTTTATAAACTCCACTCATTGCAAAATCTATCCACTGTCTTTTAAAATATTTTTTCTTCTTCTTCCTTTTCTCTTATTTTTTGTTCCTTCTCCAAAATATTTAGTGTTCTTCCTTAAAGATTGTGTTTTATCCTGATATGCAAGTTTTCTTTCTTGTATGCTTAAGTTTACTAATTCTTGTTCTTGTGTTTTAATTGATTCTAAATATGCCATAGTAATTGGTTTAATTTCGTTAACAAGATATGGAGAAAGCTTAAGGAATAGATTTATTCGTTTTATTGGCACAAATAGAATAATTTTTAATTTTATTTGTTTTCATCAATCCTAATTCTTCATAATTTACATCTTTCAGTACTGTAGAAACCATACTATTTGATTTAAAAAATATTTCTCACCAGATTTTATCATGCATGTTTGTCTCACAGAAATTACTTTCTCTGTCTCTTCGAAGATTTCTATGCAATTAATGGGCAAGCAATTAAAACTCAGTGGAGATAAAACATATTTAACTAATTTTGCTCTTTCTTATTTATTATCTGTTTTAATTTTTATTTGTGTTCCAGTTATTTTTTTTGTGTTTCTGTTGCCACAATAAACATGTTACAATTGATTGCTATATATAGGACAACTATTCTGTAGAGTATCTGGTAATTGTAGCTGCATTTTTGATAATGGAAATGAATAAAATTGAGCTTTCTCGAAATTTTATGAATCTGAAACAATCTGTTAATGGATCAACTTCTTGTTCTTTTTGGAAATCTGGGCTTATTTAATTATAAATTTTATTGATTGGCGACTCCATGGAGTGTCCTGTGCACCACGACCATATAACGGGTATACTTGGAAGGAGAGACAGCATTGGTCGTATTTTTTTGTTTTATTAAACGCAAAATCGATTTTCGGTCACTTAGTGACCATCTTCAGTGCTGTAATATATAATTTAAATTGGTAGGCACTGATGTCAACAAGTTTACAGCGATCTCTCAGTGACCATCTTCAGTGCTGTAATATATAATTTAAATTGGTAGGCACTGGTGTCAACAAGCTTACAGTGATCTCACAAGAGATCGCTGTAAGCTTGTTGACACCAGTGCCTACCAATTTAAATTATATATTACAGCACTGAAGATGGTCACTAAGTGACCGAAAATCGATTTTGCGTTTAATAAAACAAAAAAATACGACCAATGCTGTCTCTCCTTCCAAGTAGATTTTATAAATTGTTATTTCCAGTCTTGTAAGTCAACTTTCTTTAGCTAATTTAGAATCAGATGTTTCCTTCACTCTTTTGTCTAAACAATTGAAAAAGCCTATGATATTGTTACCAAGTTCTTTGTTAACTCCTGGACTTGCTAATGACCAAATTTATCATAGAGCTCTACTCTAGAACTAGAATTCATCCATATTGGACAGTCTCTTCCCACAGTGTTTTTGTTGTTAACTATTAAAATACATTCTTCTTATACTGTCGTTGCCTACAAAACTTAAAATATTTTGTTTAGTATTTGCATGTTTCTTCTTTGTTAAAATCTTACGACATACCTAATTCCAATAAGTAATAGTGTTCCTTCTCATGTTTTGGTAACTCTCTTTAAAGTGTTTCTAATTGAACATCAATTAATTCTATCTTATGAGGACAAGCAACAGGATTCTTAATTTTTGTTTTATAATTTCTATATCTTTGCTAATAATTTAGTTAACAGCTTTAATCGGTTCTGCATTGGAATCTAATAAATATGGAATTTTTGGTTGAACTACATGTCTAGCCAAGTTAAATTTCGAAAAATCTACATCTTAAAGACTTGTTAAAACTTCCATAAGCTTCTTTTTCTGTAACAAATTTACATTTTTCTCACCTCCTTTACAAGCTACAAAAACTGTTATTTTAAAGATTGTGATGTTGTTGCAGAAAGGTTCAGTAACTGGCATAAATTCTTCTAACTTTTTACTCCTTTTGTGTATATAATATCTCTAATATTTATGATAAGATTATTATTATTTTAATTGTTAGTAATCATAAGCCAAACCTTTCATTTGGTGCTTTTATTTTATTTCCAAGAAATTTTTTATTTGTAGGACATATTTTATTTGTATCACTCACTTTATTTTCAGATTCTGCTTATACAGAAAACTTTTTATTAGATTTGTGTAAATGTAACTAGAATTAGAGATGCAAAATTATTATTAAAATGCATAAAAATCCATAAAATTTAATTCTTTTCAAAACGTAGCTATATCTGGGTAGCTGACGGCATAGTGATGTGATTCTCATACCTATATGATTTTTTTTCAAAATCTCTCTTTATATCACACTAACCTCATGGGAGATGGCCATCCAATGCTGAATTTGATGTATCAAACTGAATTAAAAAAAAATTAATTCTAGAGTACTCAAAATGCCCTCATTTTAACTGAAATTTAATTTTATTTTAGTAATGGTATTTCTATATGGATTTTAGGTTGATATTATTAGGAATAACCCATAATTTTTTAGTGCACTCAAAGTTGGTTTGGACAGAGTAGTAATGGGTACATTGAGCATAGTTGGCAAGCTTTTATTGCATACACTTTTTATAAATTAATTTAATTACTGATATTATATTACATATATAATTGTATATAATATGTATAATTATATTATATAATATGTATAATATAATATAGTTAATTTAATTAATTTGTGAAAAAGTGTTTGCAATAATAACATGCAAACTGTGCTCAGTGTTCCGTCATACTACTTGTAACATAACATTGAAACACCAGAGCAAGAGTAGGTGATCTGCAAAAACAGAGGCAGCCAAAGCTATTTAAAAGCATTTTGATAAAGTTATGAAGGGTCTGGGAGAAACTGAAGCTTATTACTTGTCAACACCAGAAACAAAATCTGAGACAAAAATATTTTTAAAAATTTGAGAAAACTGAAATTAATTGCTTCAACTCGTTTCTTATGTGTAAGATTTATAAAACAGCATGTCAAGCAGTTTCTGCAAAGCAAATACCTCACAATTGATAAAGCTGCTCAAAATATTCAAGGCCTTTTGAGCTTTCTTAAGGCTTCTAGAGACTGCTTTCATTGAATCTAGTTCTGACATCAAAGTATTAGCAGGAAATAATGAAATATCTAGAGAATCCTTAGGAAATGGGAACTGAGAGAAGAAAAAAATGGTCAGTGAGCTTTGTGAGGATGAAGTTCCAAACATTCACAGGAAGATTTGTTCAGGAAGCCTTCATAAGAAATAGTTGACAAAGTAGTAATGGATCTGGGTACCAGCTTTAAGGCGGTGGTGAAAATTAGTGTAAAGTTGTGCAGTGTCAAAATTAAAGAAATGGAAGCAGAGAACATAAATTCCAAAGCAGTGGAATTGGTATATATCTTTGTAGAAGATCTTAACAAGGAGGAATTTGTTTGTGTGATGCACATTAAGTTTAATTTCTAAAAATAAATTGATAGAGGAGTATCACAACCTTATGACAGGCTTCAAAATATTCCTTAGCATAGCACTTTCTGTTTGCTCTAGAGCAAGAAGTTTCAGAAGGCCAAAATAATTACAAATTATTTGAGGAGTATGACTGTTCAACAGAATTTACAAATCTGTGTATAATCTTTAGAATGCGCAAACGAGCTGCTTCCATAAATATGTTGAGATCATAAATATTTTTGCTCCAAGAAAACCTCTCCAGTTATAAAACCGTTGATAGGGGGAGGGGGGGGAGGACGGAGTGAAAGGTGGGGTGGCAAATAATTTAAGCTTGGCCCCTTTGGCAAAAGTCCTAGTTCCAGCCCTACCTAGACGTTATGGAATGTCAGATGCTTCAACACAAGTCAAGCAATGCATTACAGTAGATTACTGTTCTAGACTTGAACATGATCAGTCCCATTTTATCAGATATATTTAAAAAAATGGCTCTGAGCACTATGGGACTTAACATCTATGGTCATCAGTCCCCTAGAACTTAGGACTGCTTAAACCTAACTAACCTAAGGACATCACACAACACCCAGTCATCACGAGGCAGAGAAAATCTCTGACCCCGCCGAGAATCGAACCCGGGAACCCGCGCGCGGGAAGCGAAAATGCTACCGCACGACCACGAGCTGCGGACAGATATATTCACATCAATCTTGCATGATGTACTGTGGACGTGTGACAAATGACTCCACTCAGTTCTGCCCACTCTACAAGTGGCAGTAATTCCTGAATGGAAGAGATTTATGCAGTCTACCAGTGCCTCAATTAATGGTGAGAGAAATGCAGTAACTTTCTGGTCATTAATTAATTTAATTCAGTTACACGCCTTTAAAATACGCTGTTAACGGCAAACAGCAGCAACGTTGAAAGGCGTCAGTCAGTCTGCCTCTCATATAATTTCAATGGTCTTCTGTTATCAAGTCTGGCAGAGTATTCTTTCCCAGTGTGAATTCTTATATTTTCTATCCTCATATTTTCCATGCTAGGTAATGACAAATGCACGCAACTAGGCAAATCCAGAAGAAAGCTTTTGTATTAGCTCCTTGTATTAGTAGCCTGGGAAGGCAACTGTTAACGGTCCAGTGATGGTCTGGATTTGGTAGGGGAGAGGTGAGGCTGAAAATCTCTCCCACTCCATACATATTTCTAACCCCAACTAACTGAAGGGCTTATACGTAGATACACGTGTGGGAAAGTGTGCCTTCTACAGTCATAATTATTGTGAGCCAATCAGAGTCCTGGTAGACCTTCATGGCCTGTTTGGATGGAGTTTATCTTTTTAAAATTAGGGTGCTTGTTACTAGGATTCCAAAAAAAAACAGTTTTTTTTTGGCCTGACTATAAAGAAACCGCTGGTCTCTCGCTTAACTGTTCTGGCAGCTACATCTGGCTTCACATGTTATCTTTCTAGAAGCATTCCTTCAGGTATCTCACAAAACAGAGTTTTATAGCAGATAGGCCACGCCAAGTCGCCCACTGTGCTCAGATGGGACATGACGACTTCAGATTTTCCTTCCTATCTGGGTGGACAGCTTCAAACATGTTTATGACCTCTCCTGGTCCTTTTAAGTAAACTTGTATGTTGAATGAGCCAGGTGGAAAGATTCCATCAAGGCTGCAGAAAATAACAAATCCTCCCTCCCTATAACAAATATAAAGGAAGAGAAGAAATAACTTACTGTGCAATCATTGGCAGTATATAATATTGCCTGTAGTTATGATGCAGCGTTAAAGGAACTATTACATTGACTAACAGGACGTGCATTTCACATTATGAAATATGTTTCATGACAGTTTGGAGATAAACTGCCACATAACACATGCCAGCACATTTTCCCATGTCCTGTAATCTTTAATATCCTGTATCCTGTGAGAGAAGATTACCTAACACGTTTAACAAACTATGATCCTAATCCTTGATTCCTTTCTGGGGTTCACTAATTAAAATTCTGTTGTGCAGTTTTCTCTTTAGGATAGAGACTAGGGCTAATAATTAATTAAAGCTCATGGAACTTCAGACTGTTTGGCAGTCAGAGTCGAATAAAAAATGTTAACCATGGTGTTTGTGCACAGTTACATCTACTGATACTTACATACTCTGCAAGCCATCTTACGGCGTGTGGCGGAGGGTATGTTGGACCACTGCTAGTCGTTTCCTTTCCTGAACTTAGGGCTATTACAGCAGCATCTAAGCAGGCACTTCTTCCCTCTCTCTGTTTGTGAGTCCACAAATAGAGCGAGGGAAAAATGCCTATCTAGATGCTGCTGTAAGAGCCCTAATTTCTCTTATTTGTGATTCTAATATGAAATGTACATTGCTGGCAGTCCAATTGTTCTGTAGTCAGCTTCGAATGCCAATTCTGTGAATTTGCTCAACAGTGTTCCTCAAAAAGAATGTCGCTTTCTTTCCAGGCATCCCCATTTGAGTTCCTGAAGTAATGCTATAAAAGTTGATCGAACCTACCAGTTAGAAATCTAGCAGCCCCCCTCTAAATTGCATTAATGTCTTCCTTTAACGTGATCTGGTGGGGATCCCAAACACTTGCGCAGTATTCAAGAATAGGTCGCATTAGTGTTCTGTATGCTGTCTCCTTTACAGTTCGCGCTCCGTTATCCAAAGTCCTTATTACAAGGCAAAATGAACTTTGTTATAAAAGACGAAGCTCACTTTTAATGTGCCACATTTATTAATCCAACACTTTTCCCGCCAACACTACATAGGTCACTGACAACATTGTACTTACCAACTAAACATTTTTAAGTCATTGATTATAGGAACATATTTTACATAAAAGTTCACTTAATAACTGTAAATAAGTTATCATTTAATAAATTAACACTAACTTTACTATATAAACACATATTGTGGTGATGTCATTTTGTCTACTCACATAAGAGAACTTGACAGGAAATGCTGGGGGACAGTGTACATAGATATACGTAGATTCTGCCCATGAGTGCCTCTTGCATTAGTAGTATCAGTAACTCATACCTGTATTCCTCCCACCATACAAGTCTGTGCACTGTGTAACCAGTGTTTCATAAGATGCTGTGGAGAGTCTATATACACTCCTGGAAATGGAAAAAAGAACACATTGACACCGGTGTGTCAGACCCACCATACTTGCTCCGGACACTGCGAGAGGGCTGTACAAGCAATGATCACACGCACGGCACAGCGGACACACCAGGAACCGCGGTGTTGGCCGTCGAATGGCGCTAGCTGCGCAGCATTTGTGCACCGTCGCCGTCAGTGTCAGCCAGTTTGCCGTGGCATACGGAGCTCCATCGCAGTCTTTAACACTGGTAGCATGCCGCGACAGCGTGGACGTGAACCGTATGTGCAGTTGACGGACTTTGAGCGAGGGCGTATAGTGGGCATGCGGGAGGCCGGGTGGACGTACCGCCGAATTGCTCAACACGTGGGGCGTGAGGTCTCCACAGTACATCGATGTTGTCGCCAGTGGTCGGCGGAAGGTGCACGTGCCCGTCGACCTGGGACCGGACCGCAGCAACGCACGGATGCACGCCAAGACCATAGGATCCTACGCAGTGCCGTAGGGGACCGCACCGCCACTTCCCAGCAAATTAGGGACACTGTTGCTCCTGGGGTATCGGCGAGGACCATTCGCAACCGTCTCCATGAAGCTGGGCTACGGTCCCGCACACCGTTAGGCCGTCTTCCGCTCACGCCCCAACATCGTGCAGCCCGCCCCCAGTGGTGTTCGACAGGCGTGAATGGAGGGACGAATGGAGACGTGTCGTCTTCAGCGATGAGAGTCGCTTCTGCCTTGGTGCCAATGATGGTCGTATGCGTGTTTGGCGCCGTGCAGGTGAGCGCCACAATCAGGACTGCATACGACCGAGGCACACAGGACCAACACCCGGCATCATGGTGTGGGGAGTGATCTCCTACACTGGCCGTACACCACTGGTGATCGTCGAGGGGACACTGAATAGTGCACGGTACATCCAAACCGTCATCGAACCCATCGTTCTACCATTCCTAGACCGGCAAGGGAACTTGCTGTTTCAACAGGACAATGCACTTCCGCATGTATCCCGTGCCACCCAACGTGCTCTAGAAGGTGTAAGTCAACTACCCTGGCCAGCAAGATCTCCGGATCTGTCCCCCATTGAGCATGTTTGGGACTGGATGAAGCGTCGTCTCACGCGGTCTGCACGTCCAGCACGAACGCTGGTCCAACTGAGGCGCCAGGTGGAAATGGCATGGCAAGCCATTCCACAGGACTACATCCAGCATCTCTACGATCGTCTCCATGGGAGAATAGCAGCCTGCATTGCTGCGAAAGGTGGATATACACTGTACTAGTGCCGACATTGTGCATGCTCTGTTGCCTGTGTCTATGTGTCTGTGGTTCTGTCAGTGTGATCATGTGATGTATCTGACCCCAGGAATGTGTCAATAAAGTTTCCCCTTCCTGGGACAATGAATTCACGGTGTTCTTATTTCAATTTCCAGGAGTGTACCTTCACGAAACCCCACGCAGTTGCCTCATGTGATGCAGTGGGGTAGATAGACTAGGGAATCACCTGCCCACTCTCCAGTTTGCAGAACTACGTAGGAGGTAAGTGCACCACCACGATCTGGTGACTTGCCTTTCCTCGCAGCTCTACCCTCCCCTCCAATTTCCACCCCTTCCACGTCATCCTCTCCACCTGTTACAATACCAGAACCCAATTTATACCTTAATACGGCCATACTGTATTTGCATGTCATGAACACATTTAATGCTTGCTCTTAAACCACTTCATTTATCAACAAATATTAATTTTATACTCTTAAAACATTATTTTTAATAACCATGATCTTTCTATCTCCTGGGACGTGGATACTATTAGACCCAGAGAAAAAAATGTATAGGATCTTTTATGTAGGAAATTTAACGTATTTTAATTTTCTACAGGGAAAAAGTTTAGTCAGAAGTCGTGGTTTTCGAATTATACTAAAAAAACCTTTCCCCTACCCTGAACCCCTACACTCACACTCCGTGTGTCGGATTTTTAGTATGTTATTTATGACACTCTACATCTACATCTACATTTATACTCCACAAGCCACCCAACGGTGTGTGGCGGAGGGCACTTTACGTGTCACTGTCATTACCTCTCTTTTCTGTTCCAGTCGCGTATGGTTCGCGGGAATAACGACTGTCTGAAAGCCTCCGTGCGCGCTCGAATCTCTCTAATTTTACATTCGTGATCTCCCCAGGAGGTATAAGTAGGGGGAAGCAATATATTCGATACCTCATCCAGAAACGCACCCTCTCGAAACCTGGCGAGCAAGCTACACCGCGATGAAGAGCGCCTCTCTTGCATAGTCTGCCACTTGAGTTTGCTAAACATCTCCGTAACGCTATCACGCTTACCAAATAACCCTGTGACGAAACGCGCCGCTCTTCTTTGGATCTTCTCAATCTCCTCAGTCAGCCCGACCTGGTACGGATCCCACACTGATGAACAATACTCAGGTATAGGTCGAACGAGTGTTTTGTAAGCCACCTCCTTTGTTGATGGACTACATTTTCTAAGGACTCTCCCAAAGAATCTCAACCTGGTACCCGCCTTACCAACAATTAATTTTATATGATCATTCCACTTCAAATTGTTCTGCACGCATACTCCCAGATATTTTACAGAAGTAACTGCTACCAGTGTTTGTTCCGCTATCATATAATCATACAATAAAGGATCCTTCTTTCTATGTATTCGCAATACATTACATTTGTCTATGCCAAGGGTCAGTTGCCACTCCCTGCACCAAGTGCCTATCCGCTGCAGATCGTCCTGCATTTCGCTACAATTTTCTAATGCTGCAACTTCTCTGTATACTACAGCATCATCCGCGAAAAGCCGCATCCACTTCCGACACTATCTACTAGGTCATTTATACTATGAAAAGCAATGGTCCCATAACACTCCCCTGTGGCACGCCAGAGGTTACCTTAACGTCTGTAGATGTCTCTCCATTGAGAACAACATGCTGTGTTCTGTTTGCTAAAAACTCTTCAATCCAGCCACACAGCTGGTCTGATATTCCGTAGGCTCTTACTTCGTTTATCAGGCGACAGTGCGGAACTGTATCGAATGCCTTCCGGAAGTCAAGGAAAATAGCATCTCCCTGCCACTACTTTAAAGAAATTTGTGTCTACATGTTTTTCCTTAATTTTCCCGCGTTAGGGCTACCGGGATGCCCTACTCCCACCAACCATACACCAACGGGAGCTGTGCTGGTACTATCTCCTGCACTGCCACTTCCCCTACACAAAGCACCGTGCCTGAGATATCTCATTGAGCAGCTGCAGGAGCACATTCGTGTAACGGTTACTTTCATGTGCCTTACCACTTATGATGAAAGTAGTCGAAAGAGGGGCATGGAGAAGACACTACAGAGATAGATCTATACCATGCGCATTTCAGAATCTTTACGTAGTTTTCATAGGACACAGATATTTTTAACTTCATTCTTGTTTCATGTATATGATCTTTTGTTTTAAATATTAGGCATCAAATGTTTGCTCTGTAGAATAGTGTAAGTTGACTTTTGTTTCTTTAAAATATGCTGTTAAAGTTTAACCATATTTCATTTACAAACCTGTCCTTCGTTTACAGATTCTTAATTTTGTGTGTTTTTTTATATACAGAGGCATTTCTTTTGCTATTACAGTTGACGTGCTCCACTTCTTACACCGTAATCTTTTGTTTGTGAAATGCGATAGAACCTGCAATCATTTTACTATTACGATGTCCGATAATCAATTTAATATATTTTTCCTTAACGAAACATATTTGATTTCGCGGTCAGTAACAAATTTTAACAACATATTTCCTCTCCAAGCCAAAACTGTGGGCTGTTGCTGCTTTCAGAAGAAACTGCATTAACTTTCCCAGAATTAAGTCAGTTACTTAATGAAAAATGCCCAACTTTCTTTTAACGTTGCCGCCATTACTTTTTATTTTAATTTATAAATGGTTCACAACCACAAATTGCCTTTGCCGGCCGCAGTGGCCGGGAGGTTCTAGGCGCTTTAGTCTGGATTCTCGCGACCGGTACGGTCGCAGGTTCGAATCCTGCCTTGGGCATGGATGTGTGTGATGTCCTTAGGTTAGTTCGGTTTAAGTAGTTCTAAGATCTAGGGGACTGATGATCTCAGATGTTAAGTCCCATAGTGCTCAGAGCCATTTTTGAACAAATTGCCTTTCACATTAATGGCAAGTAAAATAATTAAATCGCAATTAACGAGCGGTGGCGTTAAACTATCCACCATTAGTTTACAGAGCCTGACAAAAAAAGTGAAGCACCCAATGGGAGAGGAAGAAACGAAATGGAATTTTACAGGTTGAGAGCGTATGTGATGTTATTTCAGTGATTACAAAAGTGAATCAAAAAGTTCTTTGTAAACGTGGCAGTATGAGCCCACTTATAAGCATGGGTTTGCACCCCGTCACCCCAGCATAAGCGGCCAAAGATTCTACTAGTTAGGGCATAACCACCTATGGCAAGCTAACATACGCCCACAAGCGACAACATCGGCAAGCCCCTGCAAATCAACAACATTGACTATATATGCCAGCTGCTATTAAAGCCGACCAACAGGCTACAGCAGGGAAACCGACAATGTCGCTCACTAACACACACAAACAAACCGCCAACACTACCCTACACTGTGAATCCGATATATGACCTATCGGACACAAAACGATGATGAACCTGTTACAGGTATGCCGAGGCTGACCGAGAAACCAACACCGGCACCCAGCAGCAGCCGCCGAGTAACACCACCACACAACGCCAAAGGTATCGACCTGCATGATACCCACTACTAACAAAGCCTACCCTTGCATGACCTGTCGCAGGCAGCAAGACATTCGCTACTGTTCGTACAACCCGACCCAATTATCGCAGAGTTTTTTTCCCTTGGCTCTTGCCTTGTCACTTTCTACCTCCTCTGCCCTTCAAACGCTACCCTTGGTTCAACTTTCGACTCAATTTATCTCCAGATGAGCGCGTATTAATGGTTAACCTTAAGCAGACATACGCAAACATCGCAGTACCTACATCCTGCGGGACCTCACTTTAGTGAAAACTACTGCTCTTACAACCCGACCCAATTATCGCAGAGTTTTTTTCCCCTTGGCTCTTGCCTTGGCACTTTCTATCCCCTCTGCCCTTCAAACGCTACCCTTGGTTCAACTTTCGACTCAATTTATCTCCAGATGAGCGCGTATTAATTGTTAACCTTAAGCAGACATACGCAAACATCGCAGTACCTACATCCTGCGAGACTTCACTTTAGTGAAAACTAACTCTTATGCAGAGATGGCAGTAGAACTTGTGTTTTGGCCATCATGCCAATGCGGGTGTTGAGGGGTTCCACCTATTGACGATGGCCCATCTGGTCTGGTTGCGCGCACTGATTCGTTTGAGAAAGATGCCATAAAACCCTAGTATCCTCTCCGGAGCCAAGCTGGCCCACAACTGTTATAACTGGTCCTCGATATCCTGGATACTGCCAGTGGTACAGAGATGAAGTCCGAGCTGATCTTACACAAGTTCTATTGGAAACAGATCTGGGTATCTTGTTGACCACAGGAGTACCGCAGAATGACGTAGGCGGTTCAAAACGACACATGCCACGTGTGTATGATCATTACTGTAGTGCTGTCAGACTACCCTCAATCACAACCAGCCGCGGGCCGAAGTCGCGCCCGATGCCGCCCCTCAGTGTGACCCCCACCCAAGAGCGTGACAGCGCTGCGGCTCTCTAAAACACTGGAGAATGGAACCTCTCCAGAGGTCGCAGCCGTAGTCGTCGACGACGGTCACCCAGGATAGCGTAGAACGACGATTCATCGCTGAACACGATGAGAAGCTACTGTTCAGCAGTCCCTGCTCCCAGTCAAGCAGTCGTTTGTGTTGTGGTGTCAATGGCGGCCTACACACGGGACTGTAGTTCACCAGTCCGCAGCTCCTTGTCTCCAACCAGTGGTGCCAGATGACACAGAATGTTGCACGAAGTTACACTACTTGTTCTCGACTCGCAGGCGCAGAAGCGAAGGGGTTACGATGTGCTCGATGCAGAATTGGCAGTCCTCTCGTGCGGTGCAGATATGATCGATGAGAAGCTTCACAAAGAGTAGGCCTACCCCCTCGTTCTCATTGCAGTGCTACATCGGGCTAGTCCCACAGCCGAATGCCTCACAAATATGGATACTGCGCGATTCGACCGACCGGCCAGGTGGTGACGCACAAAGAGGCCGCTTTCGGTCAGTTGCTGATGTCTCACACGAGTATGCTTCACCTCCGCGGCCTTCGCAGTGATCACTCAACATCTGACGCTGTCCGCGTCCCTTATACACACTCTACCAAGGCTGTAACAGCAGAAAACACGAACAGCGCTAATGAATCCTGGTGGCAGTTCTACCTGTCGCAGAAAATTGCTGATCTGATCATTTACATACCCACCGATGATGTGTAAGCGCACGAAGTTACAATGACACCCAACCTCGTCTTTTGGGTGCTTCATTTTTTTTGTCATGCAGTATAAATTAATTTGTGGGAACTATGAAAGACAGATTCCTGAAGCAGTAAACTAACAGTACCAACTGTTACTAAAGGCAAATTCCTTTGAGGGTAGTTGGACGGAGAACATGCAGAAATGGCTGATTGTGGTGTAGTAGCTGCTGAAACCTATGAGCGGTCTGGGGCGCTGCAGTCATGGACTGTGCGGCTGGTCCCCGCGGAGGTTCGAGTCCTCCCTCTGGCATGGGTGTGTGTGTTTGTCCTTAGGGTAATTTAAGTTAGGTAGTGTGTAAGCTTAGGGACTGATGGCCTTAGCAGTTAAGTCCCAAAAGATTTCACACACATTTGAACATTTTTGAGAAAAATAAACAAACAATGTTCGGAACAAATACTAAACCTCAAAAACATTATGGCATACCAAAAATCAAGGGCAAAGACATACGTAATCTCCTTCATTGATTTCAAAAAAGCATATGATTCGATTGATAGAGAATCTCTGTTATCAGTCCTGGAAGAAATGGGTTTGGATAAGAAAACAACTAATATTATAAAAGCGACCCTTACGAATACATTTTCGAAAGTTAAATTTATGGGCGAACTATCGGAACCCTTTGAAATAAAAACGGGAGTGCGACAGGGCGATGGGCTCTCACCGTTGCTGTTCAATTGTGCTCTTGAGAAAGTAGTCAGAGAATGGAACACAAATATTAAGAGTGGTGTAAGACTGGGTTGCAAAAAGAAGAACCTTAAAGTAAATTGCATTGCTTTTGCAGATGATATGGCCCTGTTCGCTGAAACAATGGAAGAACCACGGGAGCAAATCCTTGAACTAAAGAAACAAGCAGCTAAAATTGGTCTTCACATCTCCTCTGAAAAAACTAAGATATTGACAAACATCAAGCACTCATGTAAATACCTCAAAGTTCAAGAACAGAAGATTCAAACAGTAAAAGAATTCAGATATCTCGGAGAATGGATTAGTTGGAATGCTGGGGAAAGCAAAGCAATGGAATCCAGAAAAAATAAACTTGAATTGGCCTTCCAACTAACAAAAAATACATACAACAATAAATCCCTTTCATGGGGGTCCAAAATTACACATTACAAGACAGTGATTAAGCCAGAAGCACTGTATGCAGCAGAAACACTTAACATGAATTTCAAAGGCCAAATGGAGAAACTTGAGGTAAAGGAAAGAAAAATTTTAAGAAAAATCATTGGGCCAAAATTTCAAAACAATAAGATTATATACATCAAAAATGAAACTCTCTACAAGAAAATTGAAAAACTTTCAGATTCTATGCGAAAAAGGAGAATAAATTTTTATGGTCACCTTCTCAGAATGAATTCCAACAGATTAACTAAACAAATCTTTGACTTCTTCCGTAACCGAAAAACGAAGCCGAACTGGTTTAAAGAAGCTGAGAAAGACCTAGTGGAATTAAATATTTCAGAAAAGTCACTTATTGATCGAACTGATAAATTAATTACTAAAGATGAAAACATAAGGTTCCAAGACAAATCCACACAAAAGTCCAAATCCTTCATCTCGGAAGAAGAGAGGAGAAGAAGATCAGAAAGAATGAAGAAATACTGGGCCCTAAGAAAAGAACAACGCACAAAGAAATGATTGATCCAGCGTACCCCAAAGAGGGTGAAACGAAAGAAGAAGAAGAAACAAACAACGAAATCTAAACATGGTGTTAAGATTACAGTCACTCCAAGCCATAATTACTTTTCTCACAAACTCAAACCCATAGTTTCCGACAGCACAAAGATGCTGAATGTCATATGTATTGAGTTCTACAAGCGAATCCAAACACATCGCGCACTGGTTGAATATTTAGACTCCTGTACTCGTAAACGAATAAAACTGCTCAGAGTCAAAACTTTTATGCATTGTATTAACTTATCTTTTTATTAATGAATACACGTTGAGATGTTTCTCCTAGAGGAATGTCTATGTTTACGATATTTCATCTAAATGTAGAGATTACGGGAACGAAACGTGGAGAGACTAACTGACAGGGTTAAACCTTTTCTGCAATTATTACGATAATGAAGCGCGCCAGGGTCAATACTGGCGATAAATTGTGTACTTACTTGTTACAGTGCACAAGCTAAAGAAAACAGGCTTGGCGAGGCCGTATTGAAGGGTACTGTTTTAAACGCAAAACGGCGTCGTTCGCAAAATTTAAGGCGAACATCATATGCCCGTTTACGATAGACACTTCACATCAACTAACAGAATTGAAAGAAGGCCTTTCAAATTTACGTATTTCAAATTTAAGTATTTCCAAACCGTCAGAAACAAATTGACACATGCCAAGGTTGCATACAAGAAGCCAATTAAGCCTGATCTGTCACTAGCTTATAATGGCCTTAGAACTCGACTTCACAGAACTCTGGAAATCGACCTTCCACTCAACCGATAACAGCCTCTGAAATTTATAACAAAAATGCGTTCAGCAATCGAAAAGTCACAGGACGTAGCAACTGAAGTGATGATGGAAGATAATTTTTGAAGCCATAACGGGAACAACAGCGATATTTTATCGTAATTGAATAAAAACCATCAGTCTAGATCGCAGAAAAGTTAACACTATTTGCGAAACAGAAAAATAAAACACCATTTGCGATATAGACTACATGTGTTTGTTAAATAATGGCAGAAACAAGAAAAGCAGATCCAAAAGAAGAATATAATATTAAAATGAGCACTGACGCCGGTTACTATTCGGAAATTCTAATTCTGAGTGACCATTCAGGATCTTATCTTCGTTCGTTACCCATGAACAGTTTTCGGCCAGATAGTAAGTGGTAGCAGATTAGATACAACTACCGAATGCGGTATAGATCACTACATTCAAAGCGACCATAACGAAATGTGATAACAATTTGTTCAAACGAACCTGAAGAACGGTTAAATTGTCCCACGACAGCCGTATATCATAATTATCCAGGTTTATATCGCATCAAGTATGGATGATAAGTTGAAAGCCAGTCTAGAAAGAAAGACGCTAATCTCACTACTGCCAAAGCGCGCGTACGTTACTTAAAAAGAAAAAAATAACAGCTTCGTGAATAATAATGCATGAAGCGTTATTTATCACTAGTATAAGACTGTATTAAGAGAGATCAGAACATCATTGCTGCTAACGACCACATCGACTTATCGCAACATATTTTTAAAAATACTACCATAGGAAACTTAGGTATGGAATAATTTCCCATATATCTTTTACGTACTAAATCCCTTATCATTACTGAGCGAGGTGGCGCAGTGGTTTGATACTGGACTCGCATTCGGGAGGACGACGGTTCAATCCCGAGTCTGGCCATCCTGATTTAGGTTTCCGTGATTTCCCTAAATCGCTCCATGCAAATACCGGGATGGTTCCTTTGAAAGAGCACGTCCGACTTCTTTCCCCATCCTTCCCTAAACCGATGAGACCCATGACCTCACTGGCTGGTCTCCTCCCCCAAACAACCCAGTCCAACCCTTATCAGTAAACTATCTTCTAGAAATGGGACCTAATTTGTTTCCAAGAGCAGATATTTGTGATGTGAACAAAGCCTTCCTGTAAATATCTATTAGCTGCAAAAGATCGAAATGTTGCACGATTTGCGTGGTATCGTCCCACTCAAATAAACTAGGATGCCTATACTAATGCAGATGTAGCTACCTATCGATTCAAGCATTTTCCATTCTGAACTGGACAGATCTTATTACTTTTACCAACATCTGTAAGTAAGCTAACATCAAATTGCTATAAATATCCAGGTCCGTAACTACTAATAGATACGTCAATATTCAGTGGTCGATTTCACAATTAGCATGGAAGATTATTACCACATGACGACCATTCACGACAACGTTTGTCGTTTTTTTATGGAAACAAGCTTGACGCTCTGATGTTGGGAGAAAAAATGGTTCAAATGGCTCTGAGCACTATGGGACTCAACTGCTGTGGTCATAAGCCCCCTAGAACTTAGAACTACTTAAACCTAACTAACCTAAGGACATCACTCACATCCATGGCCGAGGCAGGATTCGAACCTGCGACCGTAGCGGTTGTGCGGTTCCAGACTGTAGCGCCTTTAACCGCTCGACCACTCCGGCCGGCAAGTTGGGAGACAAATTCGAATATTCTGAAGCCATTATGAGATGCAGATCCTATCGATACAGAATCTAAAACTAGATGACGGATGATGATTTTATTTTCCAGGGTGAGCAGGAAAAAATCTGGCATTTCCGAAGAAAAAACTCTATAAGCAGTATTTTTAGAGCAACAGCTTAGTTTCACGATCCTTGCGGACTGTTGACATTAGTCTCAATCATTGCTGAGCTTATCTTTTAAGAAACATGAATGAGAGGCCTGCAGAGAAAAGAAGCACTGCCCACTGACTTAGCATGTATTTAGCGTTCGTGGCTTTTTAAACTCCACAATTTATCATTATTTATCTTCAGATGGAGTAAGAAAGCTCATATTTCAATTACTTGTAGTCTGCTAGATCAGCAACGTACTTATTTCTTTCCCAAGAAACGAATTTTGATGTCAGTAATGTTATTCTGGGGAGCGACTCGACTATTCTGGAATGGATAAAAGACAATGTGGAAAAACAGGAAACTTTCATGTGTGAACGTTCGACTGAAATACGAGGGTCACTCCAAAAGAAATGCACACCATTTTTTTTAAAATCCATCTTTTATTCTACATGTTTGAAAGTTTTACAGTGTGTAGATACACCCTGTAGGAACAATATTTTCATTTCTCCACATAATTTCCATCCCTCTCAACTGCCTTACGCCATCTTGGAACCATCGCCTGTATACCCACACGGTAAAATTCTGGACCAACCTGTTAGAGCCACTGTTTGGCAGCGCGCACAAGGGAGTCATCATCTTCTAACCCTGTTCCACAAACCACAAAGAGAGTATTTCAGTTTTCCAAAGAAATGACAGATACATGGAGCAAGGTCAGGACTGTAAGGCGGGTGTTTCAGTGTTGTCCAGCCGAGTTTTGTGATCGCTTCCATGGTTTTTAGACTGACATGTGGCCGTGCATTGTCGTGCAACAGCAAAACATCCTGCTTTTGCCGATGTGGTCGAACACGACTCAGTCGAGCTTGAAGTTTCTTCAGTGTCGTCACATATGCATCAGAATTTACGGTGGTTCCACTTGGCATAATGTCCACAAGCAAGAGTCCTTCGGAATCGAAAAACACCGTAGTCATAACTTTTCCAGCAGAAGGTGTGATTTGGAATTTTTTTTCTTGGGTGAATTTGCATGATGCCACTCCATTGATTGCCTCTTTTTCTCTGGATTAAAAATTATGGAGCCATGTTTCATCACCTGTCACAATTCTTCCAAGAAATTCATCTCCACCATTCTCGTACTGTTCCAAAAGTTCGCTGCATACCGTTTTTCTTGTTTCTTTGTGAGCCACTGTCAACATCCTGGGAACCCACCTAGCACAAACGGTTTTTAACGCCAACACTTTCAGTATTCTGCAAAGACTTCCTTCCCGTATCCCAACGTAGCGTGGCAATTCGTTCACTGTGATGTGTCTGTCAGCAGTCACCAATTCGCTAACTCTCTGCTCATGATCTGTAGTGTGTGCAGTACGAGGCCTGCCGCTGCGAGGACAACCCTCAATATTGCCGTGCCCGCTTTCATCACGTAACCCGCTTGCCCACCGACTAACTGTACTGCAATCGACAGCAGCATCTCCATACACCTTTTTGAACCTCTTGTGGATGTTTCCCACTGTCTCGTTTTCACAGCACAGGAATTCTATGACAGCACGTTGCTTCTGACGAACGTCAAGTGTAGCAGCCATCTTGAAGACGTGCTGTGACGGCGCGACTCACGGGAACAGGTTGAACTAAGTTTGAAAACAAGCGGGAAGGATGTATCTACACAATGTAAAACTTTCACACATGCAGAATGAAAACAGTATTTTTACAAAAAATTGTGTGGATTTCTTTTGGAGTGACCCTACTCTCAGTCTACGGAAACACTGGCTGGGAGATCAAAGTTCTACAGATTACCTCACGATGGGGATCCCGACTTGTAGCAGTTTTGTTACAAAAGGACATCAAAACGGGCTATCGATGGAGGAAACACGTAGTGATAGAGGCAGACATGCACTGTTGGGCCAAAACAATAAGACCACTGCCTACTGCCAGGCTGAACGCCACCTTTGTGGGCACTTGACACGGACGTGATAAGGGAAGTATATACGCGAAGCAGAATCTAATTGGGAATCATTCTAGCCACGATATGGGGAAATACATCGACATAAGCGACTTTGCAAAGGACTGATTGTTGTGGCCCGACTTCTGGGAACGAGCGTCTCGGAACGTTGAAGCTGGTCGGCTGTTTGCATGCTGCTGTCGTGAGTGTCTTTGGAAAGTGCTTGGAGGACGAAGAAAAGGCGGGTAGGCGATAAGGTGTAGGACTCCACGTCTCACCACAGAACGTGGAGCTCCGAGGCAGGATGGGCGACGTTGTATGACAAGTTTGACGACAGGACAGAGTGCTGGTGCAGGCGTGTTGAGCACAGCGTTCAGCGCTAATTGTCGAACATGGGGCTCCGCAGGAGACTACACCTGCGTGTTCCCATGCCGACCCAGAGGTATCGTGAGTTACGATCTCATTGCGCTCATGCATAATCGAGCCTGGACGGTGGCTCAATAGGTGATCGGACGAAACACCTTTCTTGTTACACCAGTTCGATGGTCGTGATCGGACACAGCGTCAGCTAGGCTAACGGCTGCTACGAGCAGGCTGGTGGGAGCGGTATTATGCTACGGAGGAAGTTCCAGCTGGGCGTCTGTGGCGCCTGTGGTAGTAATCGAAGGCACCGTGACAGCTGTGGAATATGCATTGGGGACCTACACAGCTGGCTGTCCCTTTGGGGACGCGTTGGAGTGTGGGCAGAAAGCGGACAAAGTGGGCTATGATCAGCTACTGCATTTGAAGACTATATTGTCACTTTGTAGCCCTTCAGAGGAGCTGACGGCTGCCCAAAGAAGCAACTGGCACGAGACTTTTTTTCCCGACTGAAACCCAAAGGCGCTCGAAGAAAGTATTTGCTCTAGAAATCGACTAGTCAGAGAGGTAGAAGAAATGGGAGGATGATCTTGAAATACTTACTGGGATGGAACGGACTGCATGGGCCACCATAAAGATGACGACGATGAATTTCAAGTTAGTGTCCGAGCAAATGTTAGTCCTAACTGTTTAAGTCTGAGCTAGTCGTCGCTGTTCAAGTCTGAGTGAAGTGGACTCGCCTTTTCTGAATTTTTGAAAGAATGCACCGCTATTTGAGTGACTATTACTGTAGTTTTCTTCTGTACAATCAAGATTTCGACTTTCGCGCCATTATCGAGTACAATGCTAAAAGTTATTAGACTACCAACACGTCGTATCAGATGAAGTCAGCTCAAAGCAGGTAAACAGTTGTTTTGAATTGTGAAGTAAATTTCTCGAGGACAGAATGTACGTGTACGTTTCTCATAATAATTCCGAGCTTTTTTTAGGGTTGATACGAAGGTACCACTGGTTACAACCCAAAGTTAAATTTGTGAGGAATTACGCTGATAGCTGGGGCGAATAGAGGGTGGACTGGACAGTAGGGGAGACACTTTTGTCGGTGTACTGGAGTAAACATGTGACCTGGGAGAGTTTTAGGACGTCAGCTGTGTATCAGGGGTAAAGAAGCAGCGCTGGGAAAGCTCGATGGACACGCTTGCAGTTGTGTGCAAACTGTGCGACTCGCGATTTCTAACGTTCCCCAAATGTTTGCATTACAAATCAATATACGCAAAAATACAGAGAGTATACAGAGAGTTCAGTTACAAAATAGCTTTATTTCAATCGTGCATCATGTCATTTCCGATCCGATGGATCCATCTTCACATGCTACTCTTATTTTGAATGGTTTAGTATGCACAAAGAATATTACTAAAAACCGGTTATTATTACTAATAGATACATTTCTTATCAGGGCAGTAGTATAAACTACTCTGGCAAAAAAAGATCGCAACACTAACAAAAAGTTGTGCGACATGTGGTGTGTTTCTACATCTGAAAGATGATGTCTGTTCAGATTCTGGGATACTGCGATACTGCAGAAACACTGGGAGGAATGTAAAAATGTATGAAATCTTATGGGACGTAACTGCCAAGGTCATAAGTCCCTAAGCTTACGCACTACTTAACCTAAATTATCCTAAGGACAAACACACACACCCATGCCCGAGGGAGGACTCGAACCTCCGCCGGGACTAGCCGCACAGTCCATAACTGCAGCGCCTCAGACCGCTCGGCTAATCCCGCGCGGCTGGAAGGAATTTAGCCACTGGACATGATTGCTGGCAGTAGAGGTCGCGAGAATGTGCGGTCGCAAGAGGACCGCGCTCCGGACAGCCACGTGGTACTACCAAGAGGCTTCATCGTCTTCTGTGTATGGCTGTGGTGCATCGTACTGCATCTACAGCAGCAATCTGAGCAGCAGTTGGCACCACAGTGACACAACGAACTGTTACAATTCGATTACTTCAAGGACAACTCCGAGTCAGACGCCATATAGCGTGCATTCCACTGACCCCAAACCACCGCCATTTGCGACTTCATTGGTGTCAAAGCGAGAGCTTAGTGGAGATCAGGGTCGAGGTTGTTGTGTTTTCTGATGAAAGGTGGCTCTCCTTCGGCGCTAGTGATGGCCGCGTGTTGGTCAGAAGGATGCCATGTGAGGGCCTGCCGGTCGCAGGTTCGAATCCTGCCTCGGGCATGGATGTGTGTGATGTCCTTAGGTTAGTTAGGTTTAAGTAGTTCTAAGTTCTAGGGGACTGATGACCTCCGAAGTTAAGTTGCGTAGTGCTCAGAGCTATTCGAACCATTTTTTGAGGGCCTGCAACCAACCTGTCTGCCTCCTAGACACACTGGAGTTATGGTCTGGAGTTATGGTCTGTAGCGAGAGTTCGCATGACAGAAGGAGCAGTCCCGTGGTTATTCCATGAAACTTTGTAAATCAACCTGCTGATTCGACCTGCTGTGCTGCCGTTCATGAGCAGCATTCCAGGATGCGTTTTCCAACAGGATAACGCTCGTCCGCATACCGCTGTTGTAATCCAACATGGCCGGCCGCGGTGGTCTAGCGGTTCTGGCGCTGCAGTCCGGAACCGCGGGACTGCTACGGTCGCAGGTTCGAATCCTGCCTCGGGCATGGGTGTGTGTGATGTCCTTAGGTTAGTTAGGTTTAAGTAGTTCTAAGTTCTAGGGGACTGATAGCCTCAGATGTTGAGCCCCATAGTGCTCAGAGCCATTTGAACCATTTGAATCCAACATGCTCTACAGAGTGTCGACGTGTTGCCCTGGCCTGCTCGATGACCACATCTGCCTCCAGTCGAGCACCTATGTGACATCATCGGACGACAACTACAGCGTCATCCACAAAGTGCTTCAACCGTCCCTGTTGTGACCGACTAAGTGCAACAGGCATGGGACTCCATCCCACAAACCGACATCCGGACCCTGTACAACACATGCATGTACGTTTTCATGCTTGCATTCAGTATTCTGCAACTGAATTTATTAATGTACCAGCATTTCACATATGCAATGCAAACAGGTGTTCATTGGACGAATATATTATTCTAGAACTGACATGTGATTACATTTTCAAGCAATTTGGGTGCATAGATCCTGAGAAATCAGTATCCAGAACAACTACCTCTGTCCGTAATAACGGCCTTGATACGCCTGGGCATTGATTCAAACAGAGCTTGGATGGCGTGTACAGGTACATCTGCCCATGCAGCTTCAACACGATACCACAGTTCATCAAGAGTAGTGACAGGCGTCTTGTGACGAGCCAGTTGCTCGGCCACCATTGTCTAGATGTTGGTGAGAGATATGCAGAATGTGCTGGCCAGGGCAGCAGTCCAACAATTTCTGAATCCAGAAAGGCCCGTACAGGACCTGGACATGCGGGTCGTGCATTACATTGCTGAAATGTAGGGTTTCGTAGGGATCGAATGAAGGGTAGAGCCACGGGGCGTAACACACCTGAAATGTAACGTCCACTGTTCAAAGTGCCGTCAATGCGAACAAGAGGTGACCGAGACGTGTAACCAATGGCACCCCATACCATCACGCCGGGTGATACGCCAGTATGGCGATGACGAATACACGCTTCTAATGTGCGTTCACCGCGATGTCGCCAAACACGGATGCGACCATCATTATGCTGTAGACAGAACCTGGATTCATCCCAAAAAATGTCGTTTCGCCATTCGTGCACCCAGGTTCGTCGTTGAGTACACCCTCGCAGGCGCTCCTGTCTGTGATGCAGCGTCAAGGGTAACCGCAGCCATGGTCCCCGAGCTGATAGTCCATGCTGCTGCAAACGTCGTCCAACTGTTGGTGCAGATGGTTGTTGTCTTGCAAACGTCCTCATCTGTTGACTCAGGGATCGAGACGTGGTTACACGATCCGTTACAGCCATGCGGATAAGATGCCTGTCATCTCGACTGCTAGTGATACGAGGCCGTTGGGATCCAGCACGGCGTTCCGAATTATCCTCCTGAACCCACCGATTCCATATTCTGCTAACAGTCATTGGATCTCGACCAACGCGAGCAGCAATGTCGCGATACGATAAACCGCAATCGCTATAGGCTACAAACCGACTTTTATCAAAGTCGGAAACGTGATGGTACGCATTTCTCCTCCTTACACGAGGCATCACAACAACGTTTCACCATGCAACGCCGGTCAACTGCTGTTTGTGTATGAGAAATCGGATGGAAACTTTCCTCATGTCAGCACGTTGTAGGTGTCGCCACCGGCGCCAACTTGTGTGAATGCTCTGAAAAGCTAATCATTTGCATGTCACAGCATCTTTTTCCTGTCGGTTAAATTTCGCGTCTGTAGCACGTCATCTTCGTGGTGTAGCAATTTTATTGGCCAGTAGTGTATGTTACCTAGACAAACGTATTCGCGAAATTTGATTACACTGCATTAATTATTTTTGGGTCTTGCGATTTCTTTCCGTCAATGTATCTCGAGAAACATGGAGAACGGTGCAATGTAACATGATAAAATCGCAACACACAAGGACAGTGACAAGTTTTTGCTATGGTTTTCATTCCGAAAACTGGTATGCTGCAGCTCTCCTGGCTTGCCGTCATGTGCGAGTCTCCTCTTCTCTGCATAATTAATACAGCCTACATTCATTTGAATCTTCTCACTTTAGTTAAGCCATGCTCTCCCTGTACAGTTGTCACTCTTGATACTAACTCCACTACCAAAGTAATTATTTTTCGATGCCTCAAATTGCGTCCTGTGGACTGATCCATTATTTCAATCAAATAATGGCATAAATATATTTTTTCCCGAATTCGAATCGTGCCTTACCACGAATTATCCAATCTACCCATCTACCGCACTCTTTTGTAGCACCGTGTTTCAAGAACTCCTATTACCTTGTTGTTTGAACTGTTTATCGTCTACGTTTCACTTCCACAGAAGGCTGCTAAAAATCTAAACTGTGCCCGAACAGTCCGCAGCTCGTGGTCGTGCGGTAGCGTTCTCGCTTCCCACGCCCGGGTTCGATTCCCGACGGGGTCAGGGATTTTCTCTGCTTCGTGATGACTGGGTGTTGTGTGGTGTCCTTTGTTAGGTTTAACTAGTTCTATGTTCTAGGGGACTGATGACCATAGATGTTAAGTCCCATAGTGCTCAGAGCCATTTTTTGTGCCCGAACACACCACGAAGGCCCAACGGTACCGGTTCGTCGCCGTGTCGTCCTCAGCGCACAGGCGTCACTGGACGCAAATAAGGAGGAGCTTGTGGTCAGCACACCGCTCTCCCGGCCGTAGGTCAGTCAACAAGACCGGATCCGCTACTTCTCAATCAAGTAGCTGAGTGGACCCCGCTTGCCAACAGCGCTCGCTAGTCCGGATAGCCACGTATACCAGTTCTATGGCAGCCCGGCAGCGCTTAGTTTCGTTGATGTGACGGGAACCGGTGTTACCACTGCGGCACGGCTGTTGGCCGAAGAAGGATACACTCGAAGTAAATACTACAAGAGACGCTCCCTAGAACTTAAATTTATATTTAGTCCCTACATTTTCAGACACGCTTTTCTTGCAATAATCAGTCTACATATTAAACTTTCCAGCAGATTAAAACTGTGTGCCGGACCGAGACTCGAACTCGGGACCTTTGCCTTTCGCGGGCAAGTGCTCTACCATCTGAGCTACCCAAGCACGACTCACGCCCCGTCCTCACAGCTTTACTTCTGCCAGTACCTCGTCTCCTACTTTCCAAACTTTACAGAAGCTCTCCTGCGAGCACTCCTGAAAGAAAGGATATTGCGGAGACATGGCTTAGTCACACCCTTGGGGATGTTTCCAGAATGAAATTTTCACTCTGCAGCGGAGTGTGCGCTGATACGTAACTTTCTAGCAGATTAAAACTGTGTGCCGGACCGAGACTCGAACTCGGGACCTTTGCCTTTCGCGGGCAAGTGCTCTACCATCTAAGCTACCCAAGCACGACTCACGCCCCGTCCTCACAGCTTTACTTCTGCCAGTACCTCGTCTCCTACGTTCCTCATTCCAGTCTGCATATTATTTCTTCTTTACTTCAGACATCGTCAGTTATTTTGTTGCCGAAATAATGAAACCTGTATATATCTTTTAGTGTTTCGTTTCCTTATATAGTTCTAGCAGTACTGCCTGATTTAATTCAGCTACATTCCATTGCCCTTGTTTTACTTTTGTTAACGTTCATCTTATAACGTGTTTTCAACTAATATTTCAAGTCCTTTACCGTCTGGAATGTTATTACAAAACTGAAAAATTTTTATTCCTTTTCCCTGAACTTGAATTTAGTTTATAAATTTCCCCTTTGTTTCCTTTGCTACTTGCTCAGTGTACATACAGAATAACATCAGTGATAGGTTACACCAGTGCCTCACGTCCTTCTCAACTACTACTTCCCTTTCTACCCTTCGGTTCTAAAAATACAGCCTGGTGTCTGCAAAAGTGCTAAATAACCCTTAAATGTAGCCATTAACTGTTAGAAAAAATATTGGAATACTTTTAGTTAACAGGATATTCAAGAAGCTCGTGAAGGTTGCAAAGAGGTAGTGAATTCTGTAAGTGAAGCTATTTTGTGTCAGAAGGCGGTATGCTTGCATCAGTTCACACAGACTGTTATAGTCACGGGTGTTTCCATCCTAATCCAGTGCTGGCCTTTCAAATTTACAAAAGCATGATGGCTTCATGTAACAAACGTCAAATTGGCATGAAGTGTATTAAATAAAAATGTCTTGTGACTAGGGCCTCCCGTCGGGTAGACCGTTCGCCGGGTGCGAGTCTTTCGATTTTTATATATATATATATATATATATATATATATATATATATATATATATATATATATATATATATATCCGTTCACTCAGTTTTTTTATTACAAAGGGTAGCTAAACCCTCTGATCGAACACGCTGAGCTACCGTGCCGGCAACACCCAGCTACCGGGGGCGGACGTGATGTGTACTACACGACTGAGTATGCAGACCATTAGCACTGGAGGGGCGCTGCTCAAAGCAGGTGAGCGTGGCGGCGCCATTTGCAATCTGTAGCGGCAAGGAAAGATTACACTGCGGGTTTCTGAATCAGAAATTGCATTTGAATGTTCGTTGTTTGTGACAAGGTAGAAAAAGAAAGAGAAGACTTTACATGCGAACATTTTAGGTTAAGCTTTACGGTGACGGTTATTGACATTAAATGGAACAACAAGTTTACTGTTACCAGTCACCGTTTTATTTATTTCCACGGCGCGTTTCAAAAGTTTAAACCTCCATCATAGGGTGGATCTACATTAGTTAGTATGACATTTCTGTGTGTGTGTTGTGTTACGATATTTTTGGAGGAACTTGTGACACTGCCTAGTGGAGAAACAAGACTCTATTTCAGAACACGGTTTTGGATTTCTTCTTACAAAAAATTAAACTGATACCAAATGGTAAACATAAAATAAGTAAAATACGAGGTGCATTCAAGTTCTAAGGCCTCCGATTTTTTTTCTAATTAACTACTCACCCGAAATCGATGAAACTGGCGTTACTTCTCGACGTAGTTGCCCTGCAGACGTACACATTTTTCACAACGCTGACGCCATGATTCCATGGCAGCGGCGAAGGCTTCTTTAGGAGTCTGTTTTGACCACTGGAAAATCGCTGAGGCAATAGGAGCACGGCTGGTGAATGTGCGGCCACGGAGAGTGTCTTTCATTGTTGGAAGAAGCCAAAAGTCACTAGGAGCCAGGTCAGGTGAGTAGGGAGCACGAGGAATCACTTCAAAGTTGTTATCACGAAGAAACTGTTGCATAACGTTAGCTCGATATGCGGGTGCGTTGTCTTGGTGAAACAGCACACACGCAGCCCTTCCCGGACGTTTTTGTTGCAGTGCAGGAAGGAATTTGTTCTTCAAAACATTTTCGTAGGATGCACCTGTTACCGTAGTGCCCTTTGGAACGCAATGGGTAAGGATTACGCCCTCGCTGTCCCAGAACATGGACACCATCATTTTTTCAGCACTGGAGGTTACTCGAAATTTTTTTGGTGGCGGTGAATCTGTGTGCTTCCATTGAGCTGACTGGCGCTTTGTTTCTGGATTGAAAAATTGCATCCACGTCTCATCCATTGTCACAACCGACGAAAAGAAAGTCCCATTCATGCTGTCATTGAGCGTCAACATTGCTTGGCAACATGCCACACGGGCAGCCATGTGGTCATCCGTCAGCATTCGTGGCACCCACCTGGATGACACTTTTCACATTTTCAGGTCGTCATGCAGGATTGTGTGCACAGAACCCACAGAGATGCCAACTCTGGAGGCGATCTGTTCAACAGTCATTCGGCGATCCCCCAAAACAATTCTCTCCACTTTCTCGATCATGTCGTCAGACTGGCTTGTGCGAGCCCGAGGTTGTTTCGGTTTGTTGTCACACGATGTTCTGCCTTCATTAAACTGTCGCACCCACAAACACACTTTCGACACATCCATAACTCCATCACCACATGTCTCCTTCAACTGTCGATGAATTTCAATTGGTTTCACACCACGCAAATTCAGAAAACGAATGATTGCACGCTGTTCAAGTAAGGAAAACGTCGCCATTTTAAGTATTTAAAACAGTTCTCATTCTCGCCGCTGGCGGTAAAATTCCATCTGCCGTACGGTGCTGCCATCTCTGGGACGTATTGACAATGAACGCGGCCTCATTTTAAAACAATGCGCATGTTTCTAACTCTTTCCAGTCCGGAGAAAAAAAATCGGAGGCCTTAGAACTTGAGTGCACCACGTAGAGTACCTCCAGTGGTCACAGGTTCCTTTCGCTGTCGTAACACATCACTTGTATACAGTCACATTTGTAAACAAATTTGGCTTCAGGAACCTGCTCGGTGCTAGGTTCGTATAGCAGAAAAGAAGACACAATCGCAAAGTAAGATGGAGTTTTAAACCTTTGAAACGCGTCGTGGAAATAAATAAATAGAAAGAGAAGAGTACATCAGTAAGGCCTATCGAGAGAGCAGTTTATGGTTCCGTGGTAGTGCCGCTCGTGTTGGTCGGGTCCCACGGCTGTGGTTCGAGTGTGAAATGGACGGGTTGAGGACGGACGCAGTCACCGCC
The DNA here is from genome assembly GCF_021461385.2 of Schistocerca piceifrons. Taxonomy (NCBI): domain Eukaryota; kingdom Metazoa; phylum Arthropoda; class Insecta; order Orthoptera; family Acrididae; genus Schistocerca; species Schistocerca piceifrons. The sequence continues at coordinate 29,423,447 of NC_060144.1, forward strand.
ACGCAACATTTCAGTAGCCCAGTGCGACTGGCGCCCGCCAGGACAGACTCTACACGACCGTACAGCGCCGGGTCGTGAGATGGGCAAGATACATGTCCACACTGTCACTTCATCACGAAACTAAACCGAGCGGTGTGGCGCAGTGGTTATCACACTGCACTCGCATTCCGGAGGAAGGCGGATCAAACACGAGTCCGACCATTCTGATCTACGTTTTCCGTGACTTCCCTAAATCGCTTCAGCAAAAACTGGGATGGTTCCTTTGAAAGGGCACAGCCGACTTCCTTTCCCATCCTTCCGTAATCCGATAGGACCGATGGTCTCGCTGTTTGGTCCCCTCCCCCAAATCAACCAAACAATCAACCACAAAACTATGCCAGCCTCAAAACGGTATAACAATACCACTGTCAGGAACTGCGTGGCGAGCTATCCCAGTTCACACAAAGGTTGCAGTTATAACACACATTTATTTTCAGGGACGTCACAATATCTTAATGTAGATGGGTTAAAATTCTTTGCTAAACCCTACATGTTTTTTGAACAGCGTATGGATAAAGAGACAACAGCGTAACCAAATGACAACAAAAGTGATTCTCTTAAAATTGTTATCTTAGTCTTTTTAAGAAAAGTTTAAAACTTTTATTAATATGATATTTTACCATAATCTTAACAGTTCCAGAATCTCCCAGAACAAGTCTGAATTTTGACATGTCTCTGTATCTCAAAAGTGGGCTCAACATTAACCCCTTTGAACAAATTCAAAACATTGCCCGAGGCGTGGCCCAACAAACTGTAAAGGAATTATATAAAATTGTTTTTTATGAATATATGGACACTAGTTCATCTACCAGAGATTAATGCGTAAATCATTTGCTGAACAAAAGAAGCATTACGTTCTTCGTTTATTAGTTTTAGAATAAGTTACCTTTCGCTGTTATCCTGTCCTAGTGTTAATAGGTGTTGTGCCATTTCTTACTGATAAAATTGGGTTAAATAATGAAAGTGAATCTGAAGCAGAACGATTTCGTCTTTTGTGTTACCATGGGTCCCAGCTCCTGAAATTCTGGAAAATTATTACTATTATTGTGATTTTATGCAGAGAATTTAGATGGAAGCGACAATCTTCACGGCGACACTGCTCAACAATAGAGATACGTGGATGTGTTCATCTTTTTCCTTTCGTCGCCGCTACCGTCAATTTCAATATATTTGCCGCGACATTCAGAACCCACATTCTTTCTTTTCATTTAATTTCGAAGTCCACGCATTTACGTTCTAAGATGAATAAATGCATTTAACTGTAGTTGTTTTTATCCAGGCCACGGGGGATGATTGCATTCAAAATGTACGTGCCTCTATCCCGTTCGTATGTTCGCATACATTTGAGTGTGTACAAGCGTAACTATATTTAAGACTCATTTCCTACACAGTATTAACGCTTTTTTTTTGACCACTCATTCGCGAATGTACGTGCCCTCTTATTTGATGTAGTCAGTCGGCCATATTCTTTAATAACGTTATTTGTAATATTCAGTGGCTTAGTTTCCACAATTGATCTTCGCCTGTGTCGCAACTGCGCTTCACGTGAAATATTTATTACGCGACATCCACAATAACTTTTATTTCAAAATTTCGACGACCGACTGAATAAAGATTTTTCTAACAATAACAATAGCAAAACTTAATAATATAAGAGTGTGGTGTCACTGCCAGACACCACACTTGCTAGGTGGTAGCCTTTAAATCGGCCGCGTTTCGTTAGTATACGTCGGACCCGTGTGTCGCCACTGTCAGTGATTGCAGACCGAGCGCAGCCACACGGCAGGTCTAGAGAGATTTCCTAGCACTCGCCCCAGTTGTTCAGCCGACGTTGCTAGGAATGGTTCACTGACAAATACACTCTCATTTGCCGAGACGATAGCATAGCCTTCAGCTACGTCATTTGCTACGACCTAGCAAGGCGCCATTACAAGTTTATATTGAGATTATTATTGATGTATCAACAAGAGCGATGTTCTCCAATTATGGATTAAAGTTAAGTATTCCAGAAGCTACGTACTTTTCTTGATAGTATAATTACTTTACCTGTTCCAGACCTCACGCCAGTCTGCGTGAGCTTAACGCGTGCGTTTCGGCTTCCTCCAAACTCCGTGAATTGTCTCCTGCCAATTCACAACAGGAGGACGCGTTACAAATGGCGATCGTGACAGGACAAATTGTTAGGTTTCGCCCAACAATTTGTCCTGTCACGGTCGTTCGCGTGAATACTGTGTCTCTCAACAAGGCAAGACATATTAACGTGCAAAAAAACTCATGTTAATATCAGACAATAATCATTTTTGCCCATGCTGGAAGCACCTTGCGAGGCGCGCAGCTGATATGCCTTACACACTGACTCATTAATAAAACCAACTTAAGCTAATAACTTACTAAATTATACAGCAGGTATGCTAGAACTAGCTGCAGGGGCTTTCCTTTATTTGTCAAATAAATAGCTCTCTCATACCCAATCAATCCACCGAATAACATATTCATGTCACAAATTGTTTAAAGGAAGACTGCACTAGCTGAATTCAAATAACATGCCGGCAGTTCACCATAATGCGTAGAACACTCTTGCGACCCACTGTATATTCCAAAAGCGGCGATACGGAAACTCCAAATTACAGGTGGTAGGGTAGACAGACAAGATCACAGCTAACGTTACAATAAAGTACCTTATAATTCACTGCTGCTGAACACACAGTGTTACCCACATTTCTCACATAACCGCCAAATTCCGTACTGTCTACTCTGATGCTTTCGGCACAAAATTCGTCACAGGAGAGCTTCAAGCCGCACCGTCCAACGGCATCGGCTAGTGGTCTGCAAAGCAAGTGTCTTCTCCACCAGCCACAACTGCTCTCTCCGCGCGCGCCATTTCCGAGACCCGTTCGACACAATGCCTACTGGCCAGTGGCCGCTCGTGAGCATACATTCTGGGTGTTGGGTGTTCACAGATGTTTAGACTGAGATAAATATGAGACTGTGAAATTAATAACGTCTCCTGTGTAACACTTATGTTTGTCAATACACACTGAAGCGCCAAAGAAACTGACACAGGCATGCGTATTGAAATACAGAGATATGTAAAAAGGCAGAACACGGCGCTGCGATCGGCAACACCTGTTCAAGACAACAAGTGTTTGGCGCAATTGTTAGATCGATTACTGCTGCTACAATGGCAGGTTATCAAGATTTAAGCGAGTCTGAACGTGGTGCTATATAGTCGGCGCACGAGCGATGGGGGACAGTATTTTCGAGATAGTGATGAAGTGGGGATTTTCCCGTACAAGCATTTCACTAGTGTACCGTGAACATCAGGAATCCGGTAAAACATCAAATCTCCGACATCGCCGCGGCCGGATAAAGAGCCTGCCAGAACGGAAGTAACGACGACTGAAGAGAATCGTTGAACGTAACGTAACTGCAGCCTTTCCGCAATCTGCTGCAGCTTTCATTGCTGGGCCATCAACAAGTGTCAATGTGCGAATCATTCAACAAAACATCATCCATATGGGATTTCGGAGGTGAAGGCCCACTCGTGTACTCTTGATGACTCCACGACACAAAGTTTTACGCCCCGCCTGGGCCCGTCAGCACAGACATTGGACAGTTGATGATTAGAAACATCTTGCCTCGTCGGACGAATCTCAGATTGTATCGAGCGGATGGACGTTTACGGGTGTGGTGACGACCTCATGAATCGATGGACTCTGCATGTCAGCAGCGGATTGTTCAAGTGGTGGAGGCTCTGTAATGGCGTCGGGCGTGTGCAGTTGGAGTGATATGGGACCCATGATACGTCTAGATACGACTCTGACGGGCGACACGTACGTAAGGATCCTGTCTGATCACCTGCATCCATTCCGACGGACTTGGGCAATTCCACCAGAACAATTCGACATCCCACCCGTCCAGAATTGCTACAGAGTGGCTCCAGGAACAGTCTTCTGAGTTTAAACACTTCCGCTGGCCACCAGACTTCGCAGACATGAACAATATTGAGCATATCTGGGATGTCTTGCAACGTGCTGCTCATAAGAAATCTCCACCCCCTCGTACTCTTACGGATTTGTGAACAACCCAGCGGGATTCATGTTGTCAGTTCCCTCCAGCACTAGTTCAGACAGTAGTTGAGTCCATGCCACGCCGTGTTGTGGCACTTGCTCGCGGGGGCCCTACATGATATTAGGAATGACGAGTTTCTTTGGCTCTCAGTGTATTTACACAACTCCAGGCACTGTCAATAATAATAAGAATAACAGTAATAATAATAATAGTGGTAACGACACTGCTTGCCAACTGGAAAATGATTTAAATCCAAATAGAGGTGTTTTGCAGGATATGCTTCCTGCAACCACCCTAGAAGGAAAACAAAGACAGAGGATGAGATGGTCAGATGAAGTTAACCGACACCTCATGTTCTGTTATTACCAAGCAACAAACCTAGGAACCAACACAACTGGATACAAATCACAAGTATACACAACATTTATTACCAGATACCCAGAATTAAAATTTTTAACAGAACAACGACTAGCTGATCAGATCCGTGTAATAATAAAAAATAACAGGGTATCCCAATCAGAATTAGAACGCATCAAACAACAAGTACAGCAAATACTGGAACAAAATAATGTGCAGTCAGAAGAAGAAGAAAATACAGTAACGGACTCAAACATCCCAGAGCAAACAAATAAAGAACAACACGCATCAGAGGAAAACAAAATCTTAAGACAGCCACCAGAACAAGCACAAATACAACACGAAGTGACACACATGTTACATATAGAAGAAAAATTTCAGCTGTCATATATAGAATACAAAGACACAAATACAGACATTAGACCATTCTTGCATAGACCACCAAACAACCCACAAGTTGAAACAACAATAACAACTATCAACACAATCATACACAACAAAATAAATGAAAATACAACTATGGAAGAGTTACAACTACTGGTTTATGTAGGAGCACTCACTACACTAAATATACACACTAGGCAGAGATCAGAACCAACCAACACACAGAAGAAACCCACAAAACCAGCATGGCAACACAGGCTACAGATCAGAATAGAAAAACTGAGAAAAGATATCGGACAGCTAACACATTTATAAGAAATGAAATATCATACAAAAAACGAAAAAGGTTAGGTAAAATCTCACAACAAGAAGCGATAGAGCAATTAGATGAAAAGAAGCATAAATTACAAGCATTCGCCAGACGACTTACAAGATACAAAAAAAGTGAAAATAGAAGGAAACAAAACCAAACATTCACCACAAACCAAAAGAAATTTTACCAGACAATAGATAACACACACATTAAAATAGACAATCCACCAAACATAACAGAAATGGAACACTTTTGGAGCAACATATGGTCAAACACAGTACAACGTAATAGACGTGCACGGTGGATACAAGCAGAAACAGACACATGCAAGATGATACCACAAATGCCTGAAGTGATAATCTTGCAACATGAAGTCATCTGAGCAATTAATTCTATGCACAATTGGAAAGCCCCTGGAAATGATAAAATAGCAAATTTCTGGCTAAAGAAGTACACTTCAACACATTCACATCTAACTAAATTATTTAACAATTACATTGCAGACCCATACACAATCCCTGATACACTTACACAAGGAATAACTTATCTGAAACCTAAAGATCAAGCTGACACAGCAAACGCAGCAAAATATCGCCCCATAACATGCCTACCAACAATATACAAAATATTAACTTCAGTCATTACACAGAAATTAATGACACATACAACACAGAACAAAATTATAAATGAAGAACAAAAAGGCTGCTGCAAAGGATCACAAGGATGTAAAGAGCAACTGATAATAGATACAGAGGTGACATATCAAGCTAAAACTAAACAAAGGTCGCTACACTACGCATACATTGATTACCAAAAAGCTTTTGATAGTGTACCCCACTCATGGTTGCTACAGATATTGGAAATATACAAAGTAGATCCTACATTGATACAGTTCCTAAACATAGTTATGAAAAATTGGAAAACCACACTAAATATCCAAAAAATTCAAATAATATCACATCACAGCCAATACAGATTAAGCGTGGAATATACCAAGGAAACTCATTAAGTCCTTTCTGGTTCTGTCTTGCTCTGAACCCATTATCCAACATGCTAAATAATACAAATTATGGATATAATATTACTGGAACATACCCACACAAAATCACACATTTGCTATACATGGATGATCTAAAACTACTGGCAGCAACCAATCAACAACTCAACCAATTACTAAAGATAACAGAAGTATTCAGCAATGATATAAATATGGCTTTTGGAACAGACAAATGTAAGAAAAATAGCATAGTCAAAGGAAAACACACTAAACAGAAGATTACATATTGGATAACCACAGTGACTCCATAGAAGCGATGGAAAAAACAGATGCCTATAAATATCTAGGATACAGACAAAAAATAGGAATAGATAATACAAATATTAAAGAAGAACTAAAAGAAAAATGTAGCCAAAGACTAACAAAAATACTGAAAACAGAATTGACAGCAAGAAACAAGACAAAAGCTGTAAATACTTATGCTATACCAATATTGATCTACTCATTTGGAGTAGTGACATGGAGTAACACAGACCTCGAAGCACTCAATACACTTACACGATCACAATGCCACAAATATAGAATACATCACATACATTCAGCAGCAGAAAGAGTCACATTAAGCAGAAAGGAAGGAGGAAGGGCATTCATCGACATAAAAAACCTACATTATGGACAGGTAGACAATTTAAGCAAATTCTTTCTAGAACGAGCAGAAACTAGCAAAATACACAAAGCAATCACTCATATAAATACATCGGCTACACCACTGCAATTTCATAACCACTTCTACAACCCTTTAGATCACATAACATCAACAGATACAAAGAAAGTAAATTGGAAAAAGAAATCGCTACATGGCAAGCACCCATATCATCTAACACAGCCACACATCGATCAAGGCGCATCCAACACATGGCTAAGAAAAGGCAATATATACAGTGAGACGGAAGGATTCATGATTGCGATACAGGATCAAACAATAAACACCACATATTACAGCAAGCATATTATTAAAGATCCCAATACCACAACAGATAAATGCAGACTTTGCAAACAACAAATAGAAACAGTAGATCACATCACAAGCGGATGTACAATACTAGCAAATACAGAATACCCCAGAAGACATGACAATGTAGCAAAAATAATACATCAACAGCTTGCCTTACAACATAAACTTATAAAACAACATGTTCCCACATACAAGTATGCACCACAAAATGTACTGGAGAACGATGAATACAAATTATACTGGAACAGAACCATTATAACAGATAAAACAACACCACATAACAAATCTGACATCATACTCACCAATAAAAAGAAGAAATTAACACAACTAATCGAAATATCCATACCCAATACAACAAATATACAAAAGAAAACAGGAGAAAAAATTGAAAAATACATCCAACTGGCTGAGGAAGTCAAGGACATGTGGCATCAGGATAAAGTTGACATTATACCAATTATACTATCAACTACAGGAGTCATACCACACAATATCCATCAGTACACCAACGCAATACAGCTACATCCAAACGTATATATACAACTACAGAAACCTGTAATTATTGATACATGTTCAATTACCCGAAAGTTCCTAAATGCAATGTAACATATACCGTACAGTTAAAAGGAAGTGATGCTTTATCAAGGTCCGCATCACTTTCCATTTTTAACCAGACGTAACGTCTGAGAAAGGAAAGAAGATAATAATAGTAGTAATAATAATATGAATAACCCGTCTGAAAAATAAAAATTGTTTTTGAGTAATTATGTGATTTTGTACATAATTAAGTACAGTTTAGAGCAAGAACGAAATAACGTGTAAACTTTCGTTATTCTCCGTCCCGCTGTTTTCTGTAAGTGGGTGTTTTCGTGCTTTTTTATTTTTTCGGACAAATGTAGAAGATCCCTAACACTTGAATTAGTTACAGAATTAACTTGCGGACTGAAAATCAGACATTCTTACGTTGCACCCACACAACAACTTACGCTTATTATACACTCATTTATGCGTTTGCAGTCACGCTTACTTGATTTCGTCACTTTCTCGAGCTGTTCTGGGAGGCCCTAACTCTTTTGTGGATAACTTTTCCTGCTAATTTTCTTTTCTGTTAGCACTTAAAACAGATTTAACACAGTTCATGTTGACACTACTTACGAAAGCGATTCCAGAACGGTAAACGGCCACTTCCAAACACAAACCGCCGTTTGGGGAAATGATTAAATTCATGTAGTACTGTCTACGAACATGATCACTTGACTAGAATACAAATGAGGCGTTGAGAACCGTAAGGGCGAAAAGCACAGTGCCATCGATCACACGTTTAACTGAATATCAAAGGAACCAGTGAGATAGGTTTATCGTAAATGTTCGTATATAGAATGTCGGCCTCTGACACAGATAAACTTGACCCGCCATAAGATCAACAGATGTCAGAAGTATGAATAAATGCTACATCTACATCTGAATGCGTACTCCGCAAGCCACCTGACGGTGTGTGGCGGAGGGTACCTTGAGTTCCTTTATTGGTTCTCCCTTCTATTCCAGTCTCGTATTGTTCGTGGAAAGAAAGATTGCCGGTATGCCTCTGTGTGGGCTCTAATCTCTCTGATTTTATCCTCATGGTCTCTTCGCGAGATATACGTAGGAGGGAGAAATATACTGCTTGGCTCCTCGGTGAAGGTAAGTTCCGGAAACTTCAACACAAGCCTGTACTGAGGGTCTCTCTTGCAGAGTCTTCCACTGGAGTTTATCTGTCATCTCCGTAACGCTTTCGCGATTACTAAATGATCCTGTAGCGAAGCACGCTCCTCTCCGTTGGATCTTCTCTATCTATTCTATCAACCCTATCTGGTATGGATCCCACACCGGTGAGCAGTATTCAAGCAGTGGGCGAACAAATGTACTGTAACCTACTTCCCTTGTTTTCGGACTGCATTTCCTTTGGATTCTTCCAATGGATCTGAGTCTGGCATCTGCTTTACCGACGATCAACTTTATATGGTCATTCCATTTTAAATCGCTCCTAATGCCTACTCCCAGACAATTTATGGAATTAACTGCTTCAAGTTGCTGACCTGCTATATTGTAGCTAAATGATGAGGGATCTTTCTTTCTATGTATTCGCAGCACATTACACTTGTCTACATTGAGATTCAATTGCCATTCCCTGTACTATGCGTCAATTCGTTGCAGATCTTCCTGCATTTCAGTACAATTTTCCATTGTTACAATCTCTCGATATACTACAGCATCATCCGCAAAAAGCCTCAGTGGACTTCCGATGTTATCCACAAGATCATTTACATATAAAGTGAATAGCAACGGTCCTACGACACTCCCCTGCGGCACACCTGAAATCACTCTTACTTCGGAAGACTTCTCTCCATTGAGAATGACATGCTGCGTCCTGTTATCTAGGAACTCTTCAATCCAATCGCGCAATTGGTCCAATAATAGTCCATATGCTCTTACTTTGTTCATTAAACGACTGTGGGGAACTGTATCAAACGCCTTGCGGAAGTCGAGAAACACGGCATCTACCTGGGATCCCGTGTCTATGGCCCTCTGAGTCTCGTGGACGAATAGCGCTAGCTGGGTTTCTCACGATCATCTTTTTCGAAATCGTCGCTGATTTCTACAGAGTAGATTTCTGGTCTCCAGAAAAGTCATTATACTCGAACATAATACGTGTTCCAAAATTCTACAGCTGATCGACGTTAGAGATATAGGTCTATAGTTCTGCACATCCGTTCGACGTCCCTTCTTGAAAACGGGGATGACCTGTGCCCTTTTCCAATCCTTTGAAACGCTACGCTGTTCTAGAGGCCTACGGTACACCGCTGCAAGAAGGGGGGCAAGTTTCTTCGCGTAGTCTGTGTAAAATCGAACTGGTATCCCATCAGGTCCAGCGGCCTTTCCTCTTTTGAGCGATTTTGTTTCTCTATCCCTCTGTCATCTGTTTCGATATCTGCCATTTTGTCATCTGTGCGACAATCTAGAGAAGGAACTACAGTGCTGTCTTCCTCTGTGAAATAGCTTTGGAAAAAGACATTTAGAATTTCAGCCTTTAGTCTGTGATCCTCTCAGTCTCACAATCGATGATGATGTACTTCATGATTCACTGCGCCTCAAATGGATTACTGTATAATAAAATTCAAAACTTAATGTATTATATCTCATTCATAATATCGCAAAATGGATTTTTCTTTCAGTAAACTACAACATGTATTGACTTCAGATCTACTTTTACTACATGGAGAATTGTTATATCTGAGGAGTGTGCTACTGTATAGCGGGATTTATGCGAAGCGAACGAGGATGAAAGTCTGCCTCCGTGTGCTGCACATGATGGCACTGACGTAATTTTGTATTCGAGCGGCAAGCGACAGCAGTGCACGCCGTGAACTGTACACGTTGTAAGCAAATCCGTACGTATTTGGCCCGTAAGGCAATTACGTCATGTCAACTGCGCATGCGCAAAAGCTCCTTAAAACGTACACAACCAAAGGTGTTCTCGCGACCCTGATGCCAAGTTTCGCAGAGTCTAGAGGAGTAGGAATGAAGTACAGCGCGGTAGATTTAGCGTCGTATATTTCAGATTACTGCACCTACATTACGTTTAACAGCATTCATAGAAAAATGGTGTCAAAAATTAGGGTGTTCACGTGCTCTTCTGCTCTTACACAACAGCCGCCGCTGTCTACTGGTCTACACGCTGCTTCAATATAGGGCTAATCGTACCGATCATTCCCAGCAGGGGGCACGTTACGGACTTTCTTCAAACGATCTACCGAGCGGCAGATTCGGGATGTGCGGACAGCAACAGCCGCTGCAACACGGAGAGTGCAATGACGTCCGGAGTCACATGTAATCTCAGCACCGCGATATTTGCTGTGGCAGCTGAGAGAGGGGCGTTGACAGTGGGGAGAGCTCATCGACGACAATGGAGCTGCGAGTGGCAGCGCGTCGTCTTCTCAGCGAGCCCACGTGGGGGGCACTGAGCGGAACGAACTTTCCATAGACTGCCTTCGTCATTATCAAATGGGCCCAATGCCGTGAGTGACGGTACGGGATGCCTTCGAAAACACTACACGATCGCCTCTGGTTCGCTTGGGGGGGGGGGGGGGTGATCTGAACAGCAGACGGTACATTTACGACATGTTAAGGGCTCGTAGCTGTGCCCTGTCTTCGAGGTGTGTGTGAAATTATCTTTCAACAAGACAACACAAGACCACTTGTTACCCGTGCTGTCCTCATCTACCTCCATACAAAGGGTGTTCGGCTGTTGCACTGGCCAGAAGGTTCGCCAGATCTCTCATTCACTGCGTATATCAGTACGCGTGTTTCAAAACGCCGAGCATAAAAACAGGAGTCTTCTGGGGCTCGTAAGTGGGTTTTGTTAGTGATAGAAAGGTGGGGTGAAATGTTTGGATAGTCGTTCGGTTGGGGACCTTTTGTACGGCCAGTAGAAGGACCGTCTTACTGTAACTATCCTGCAGCACGGGGTCAAAGTATGAATATTACACACTTCCTCTTGCTTAGGCAAATGGAGCAAATCGTTTGGTTCTTTTTGCATTTGATGTAATCTGCGGCGAGCCTCAAGGGGCTTATGCAAGCAGCCTTATTTTACGGGCGGTTTCTTAGGAAATCCCACAAAAGGCTGTATTTACCATTTTTTTTGAAAACCAAGCCGCGGTTTCTATGATGGCTATGAGCAGCAAATAGCTGAAATATCTACAATATGTTCATAAGATCCAAAACTTTGTTCTGTTTCCGAATTACAGAGGTTTAAAGTTACCCTACTTGTACACGGGCAATACACACACAAAATCCTGTGTGAAGGGAAAACGTATTTATAAAGTGACGTAGCATGGAGAAATGTGCTGCAAAGTGTCGCTGTTATCATCATACGGTTCTGGGAACCCACTGCTGAAGTGCTGAAGCACATGCAAAATTTCTGTGCACATAAAATACGGTCTGTGTAAAATTAGTTATGGGTTATTTCAATTTCACGTAAGTAAATTGTCAAATTAGTGACCCATATGAGGAAATGCCCTGTTGTGGCAGGGCAAAGAAAGGAACCAGCGGAAAGACGCTCCAATCGGAGCACTAAAAAGGCGAATAAGCTTCTGTTTAAAAGACTCTGACTGAAAATGGGCACCAGCTGCCTCATGACACCTTCCTCAGTACCTTTAAAAACCCAAAAATTTTAGCATACGAAAACAATTGTGCTTTCTTATGCTGAGGGAGAAGGAGACAGTGGCATTGGAAAACAGACGGAAAAGTAATAAATACTGTAAGACAGTAGACAGTGGTTGTGGTATACAAATAGCAAAGGAGACAATGGCAGCGTGAGAGGAAGAGGGGGACAGAGAGGCAGTTGAACATAAGCGACAGTGACAGAACAGTGCTAGGAAAACAGTGGAGGAGGCAGTGCGACTGAGAGAAATGACGGGAAGGAGAAAATGGAAGTGGGTGTGAGCCAGTGATAATGAGAGACAGCCGACGACAATGAGAACGAGGAAGAGAAAGATAGTGACAATACTGGAAGAAAACTGGGAGTGAATCGGTATGAGCGACGGACTAATGGGCGTCAGCGAGTTACAGTTAGGGGAGCTTGCGAGAGTGAGAGGTGAGTTGCATGTTAAAAAGAGCACGAATATGTTAGTTTACATGTCAAGTATTTTGGCAAACTTTTAAGGTGCTGAGGAAGACAGAAGGAAGCAATTTTCATTTAAGGTATTCTATTTAACAGGAGCATATTCACCTTTTTTGAGCATTTTTCCATTGGTCTCAGTTGAACTCGGTGCCCAGTTGGGGCAGAGCCAATGTTGATGCCAGAAGTGACAGCTCTCTGTGCTACATACAGCATCCTGTAAATCTGCAAATGACCTACAAATTCAATAACGTATTCTTATTCTATCTGGTACAACTACAACAAGTAAATTTCTTTATTCGCTATCGTTCTCGATGCTGCTATTTTAATGGCTGAAGCAGTTTGGAAGACAGAAACAATATCTGCAGACTGGAAAAACGAAATTATGCGTCACATATTTAAAAAGAATGTTTCCCTTGTGTGATATAAAAATAAAGGAATTGCTTTGCTGGATAGTGCTTACCATATCATGTCGATTTGCCTATTAAACAGGCTGATACCCGTAACTGAGCAACTAATTGGGGACTACCAATGTGGTTTCCGCAGAAACAGATCCACATTAGATCATTCATTCAATATAACACAAATAACTGAGAAGACATAGACGTCCACACATTGTTTCTAATTTTAAAAAGGCCCATGATAGCCTACACTGACAGACACTCCTAATTATGATGGAACTTAAAATATCTTCAGAGTTAACCAGATTAGTTAAAATGCGTATGGACAAAACTTTGTGTCGTATATAGGCATATCTAGGAAACTGAAAGTTTTAATATGAAGGTTGAACTGAAAACAGAGTACGACATTTCACCTATTTTATTTAACCTCTGCTAAGCGAAGATCGACAGAGAATTTACTAAAATTAACCCACAAGAGATCCAACTGCACGGCGTGAATGTTACTAGATTTTCCTAGCAGATGTTGTAGAGTCAATAAGTTGTTCCAAAACAGAATTAATGAGGATGATGCAAACTTGTTATTAATACCTGATAATAAGTGAGAAAATCGGAAGTGATGCACCTTTGAGTAGATGGATTCACTTTTAAGAAAGTTGACCGGTTCAAAAATCTAAGGAGTTTTCAGTAAAAACAACAGAACGAATATAGCAATATACGCCAGTCTAGCAAAAGCTAACAAAGCGCTTTTCAGTTATGGATTTTAAAATTTTCCCCTAGAATTTTGTGTCCGAAGAAATTTTGGGCTTGCAGCTTGTTGTCGTCAATTACGCCCCACGTAATTTCGACTGGGTACCTGAAAATCATCCTCAGGTGAGCCATCGAAGACAGATGAAGACGTCTTCCGTTCCACAAGATACGGTGTGAAGAAAAATTCCGCACTTGGCGGTCGGCATGCGATTCCTCACCCCCATTCAAGGCAAAAGTGCCTGTAAGAGAACATAGTCCTGCCAATAGGTTTAACAGAAATGCGATTTAAAACACGAGGCTGTAACTGCGTGCAGCGTGGCCAAGAACAGGTAGCATGAACCCTGCACTGTGCCACAGCTGTCCCATCAGCTCAGAGGGGGAAATGGATATGCAGATTCGACGATATTCGAGAAATTTTCGCGCTTACGATTTTTATTCAGTTAAAGCATCAAGTTATATCCAATTTATACCTCCAAAGTTTGGTACCTTGTGTATTACTTTCTGTTACTGTTACCTTCATTTAAACATTAAGAGATAACATGAACTTATTGCAGACGTAAACGACCACTTCATTTCGTTCGTGACACAAACTAAGCCAACAGAAAATGATAGAGGATACAGTAACATCGTCTGAGGTACAAAAACACTATAGGAAGGCTACAATAGATTGCACATTATGCTGCGCACAATAATTCCATTCTGTACATTTGAAGTCCCGGCTTATCTTCACAGAGCCGGTACATACATGTATGAGCAAAGTCAATTATTTTAGAGAAAATGTCCAAAGTAACTATCTTTCATTTGCAAACACTTCGCCTCTCGCTGGATCATGCTTTGCTGGACCCTAAGCAACGCACCTGCATCCACCATCGTCGAAGAGTCATACACGCGAGCTGTTAGATCGTGTACATTCGTTGGTGGAATTTTATAAACCTAGTCCTTTAAGTGTCCCCACAAATAAAAATGTAGTCCTAAGGCCCTGAGGGGGAGGGGGCCACAACATTGGACTTCCGCGACCAACCCCTTTTCCCTGGAAGAGCTACATTTAAATAGTTACACATATTTATTGCGAAGTGTGGTGGTGCACCATCAAGTTGAAACGATAGCTGTCGCCGAACACCAAGTGGAGCGTTTGTAATTGTATGAGGCAATGTATTGCAAAGAAACATACGATACGGGGCGCAATAAACTTTTCTGGCAAAAGATAAGGCCTCAAACCACTCCTCCCATAGGTTTATGCCAAAGCCTGCCTGAAAGCCACGTTCACGGGTTACATATGGTTTGTTCCGAACAATAATGGCTGCTGTGGAGATTGAAAATACCTTCACGTGTGAAGCTAGGTTCGTCATCCATATCACGTTATTTATAAAATGTTCGTTATCTTCCACTTGGTGCCAAAGTCGCTCACAAAACTGTACTCGTCGAATGTGTGTTTGGTTAACGTATAATGATATGGATGCCGTTCTTCATCATGCATACTTCAAGAACCAGTCCAAGAACCAGTCTCTGATATATCTGGAACTGCCTAGAAACATCACAGATACTTCGCCGAGGTGACTGGCGAATGGTTTCAAGAATCGCGTCCTCTGTTTGTGGAGTACGTCTAGTCCTTGGACGACCTCTGTCCGTTACTTGTGAACGAAGACTGCCAGTCTAGCGAAGGCTTTGCTCCAGGCGACGAAAAGCATTCTTATCAGAATGACGTCTGAGGGTAGAGTCCGCGCAGGGTAAGGTGGCCGATGGGCAGTGAGCAGTTTGCGTCGAAAGCACTGGGCGAGCTCATTCGTTTGTTTAGAAGGGGGGGCCGACACAGTCTGACAGCTTCCGGCCGTTCCACGATGACCAAATCGAGGCGCACGCCCTGCAGTCTTTCTCAAACGATTTTAGGGAGATTATTGGGCAAAAAATCTCATTTTTGCTTTGCTTTCAACTTTATATGTCAGGTTCATTAAGACAATATTTTCGTTAATAGTCGTAGTTATTACGATATTTACGTGGAAGTATGACGCGATATTGGAAAAAGTTTGCAACGAAAAATAGTGGTCGCTGTAATTTTGCGTTTGATGCATATTACATAATATGTTGCAGTGTATGAAATTTAGCTAACATATTGAATTTATCTTTAGATTTGGGTCTCTACCTGTCACCAATCTCGAGAAAATTGATCTGATGTAGCACAATCATTTGAGATCGCGCCACGCCAGCGATAAAGCCAGAGTAAACAACATTTCTCATATGTCATAAACGGTTTTAGATATCTAAATGAGATTCCAGAAAATTATAGCATATGAGAGTACTTTTCTGTAGGGCTATTATACAAAACTTCATTATCTATCGTGTTATTCCAATAACTATAGACTTTTTTGATGAGAAAATATAATTTCTAGAAGCGAGTAATGCTTTGGGTTTTGAAACAACGTAAGTGAAGACATTACACGTTTATTTTCCGTTGAGGATGTGCGCTTTTCATAAGATGCTGAACTTACTTTTCCTCAGTTCCTCTCTTAATAAACTTAATAAACGTAATAAACTAGTGTCTGAGAATTTCCTCGCAACTGCATCTGCGCAACATGTTAGTGAAATGAGTCTTTGTTAACTCCGCTGTGTTTTGGCAAAAGAAGCAAATTTTCACATGGCAACAAGAGAAATATGTAGGTCTTACTCAAAATTCGCCACTCGTGACACTTCTCTGAAAGTTACAAATGGTTAACAAGCCATCCGAAAATAAATCGCTGCATTTTCGGCGGAATTCTTTTGAGACACTAACCAAAGCAGAGGTGACAGGTCTTTTTGAATGGTCACCATGCAAGTGTGCGGGAGTGGAGGGGCCCCGCTTAATCTTTCTTCTTCTTCTTCTTCTTCTTCTTCTTTATCGTCGTCTTGTCCCACGTCACGTCACGAGAAGGCGTTGCTCTTCTGGATCCTTCTCCTCCATAGTACTCTATCCATTGCCTCTTCCTTCTTCCGTCCCTTCTCCCTTAGGTCCCTGGATATCTTATCCTTCCACCTCATCTTCGGCCTTCCTCTCCTTCTCGCTCCTTCAATCTTTGTATCTTTCCGATATACTCTTCCCCTTTTCTCTGTAAGTGTTCGTACCACCTTAGTCTGCTCTCTTGTATCTTTGTCCCCATGGGTCCCACTTTCACAGCTCCTCTAACAAATTCATTTCTGATCCTGTCCTTCCTTGTTACCCCACACATCCACTTCAGCATCCTCATTTCCGCCACTTCCTTTCCTGGGCTACTGTGGTTGGCCATATCCCTGCCCCGTATATCACAGCAGGCTTTATCACCGACTTGTACACTTTCCCTTTCAACCCAATGCTCACTTTCTTGTCACACAACACTCCACTCATCTCCCTTCATTTGTTCCAACCGCAATTTATTCGGTGTTGTATCTCGCTCTCCAGTTCTCCGTCCCTCTGTATGTACGACCCCAGGTATTTAAATTTGCAGACCGATTTCAGCTCATCATCCCGGATCTTGCAAGACCTCTTCTGCACATCCTTCAGTGCTAAATATTCTAACTTTGTCCTCCAATCCTCCAGCTTTTCATCAAGTCTGTCGATGCTCTGCTCACAAAGAATCACATCATCCGCAAACATCATATTCCAAGGCGCTTCCTTCTTCACATCTTTCACCAGCACATCCATAATCAGGTCAAAGAGGTAGGGACTAAGCGCAGACCCTTGATGTAACCCTACTTTTACTGGAAACTCCTTTGTCATGCCCACACCACTTCTCACCTGTGTCATTGCTTTTCTGTACTTTTCCTTCACTAACCTCACATACTTCTCTGGCACGCACTGCTCTCTCATGCTTCTCCATATTTCGTCCCTTGGGACTCTGTCATATGCCTTCTCCAAACCAATGAAAGCCATATGTAGATCGGCTTGTAGCTCCCCATGTCTCTCCACTATCCGCCTTAAAGCATGTATTGCATCAATCGTTCCTCTTCCAGGCATGAACCCAAACTGTTCTTCACACACCACAGTCTCCTTGCGTAATCTTGCTTCTATAACTCTTTCCCAAATTTTCATTGTGTGTGCCATCTGTTTAATACCTCTATTGTTACTGCGGTCCTGCACATCACCTTTCCCCTCAAATACTGGGATCAGTACACTAGTTCTCCACTCGTCTGGCATCTCCTCCTGTCGCCAAATCTTCTTCATTAAATCCCAAAGGACCTCAATTCCCTTTTTACCGAGACACTTCCATACCTCAACGGGGATCTGGTCTGGGCCAACTGCCTTCCAATTTTTCATCTTTTCAATTGCCCATTCGACTTCATCTCTACTTATATCCATCGTTAATCCTTCGTTTGCCCCTCTTTCCTCAGTTTTCACTCTTACATTTTTTTCATTCAGCAATTTCTCAAAATAATTCAACCACCTTTGGATTATTTTTCTATGGTCATGCAGAATTATTCCTGTTTCATCTTTCGTTTTATTGCTGTTAGATTCTTAGAAGCTTTATCTCTAGATTTGCCTATCCGTCTCAGTTGTCTCATATCCTGACTTTTCTGTGGTTGTTCGTATGCCTCTCTAACTGATTCAGCTTTAGCTTGAGCCACGGCTCGTTTTGCCTCCTTCTTTGCACTTTTGTATGCTTGCCCATCCTCAGCACTTCCGGACATATCCCACTTCCTCTTAGCATCTTTCTTTTCTTTCACAACCTTCTGCACCTCTTCGTTCCACCACCATGCTTCCTTATCTTTTGGCACCCCTCTCCCAGATGTTAACCGAAACACTTCCTCCCCGGTCTTCCTTATAACAGCACTATTTATTTTCCACCACTCCTGCACACTCTTTGCCAATTTTACCTTTCCCAGTACTTTTTCACTAAAATCCTCTCTCAAATTTTTATCCTGTAATCTCCACAACTTAATTTTCCTTTCACGTTGATTTATGTGCCTCTGTCTTTTTCATACTTTCAGCTCACAATCCGCTACAATCAACTTATGTTGTGTTGCTATTCCATCACCGTATATGACCTCAGTATTTCGCACCTCCCCACTATTTTTCCTTCTACATAATATGTAATCAATTTGGCTTTTATTTTCGCCACTCCTGGATGTTATTAGTTTTTCTCTTTTTTTTTGGAAGTAGGTATTTGTAATCACTACATCAAAAGCCACTGCAAACTCCACTATCTTTTTTCCTTCCTCATTTCTCTCGCCATACCCCCATCCTCCATGCGACCTCTCTTCCCCACCTTTCCTTCCGCCAACATGACCATTTAGATCCCCTCCGACTATCACTGTTTCATTCTCTGGTATTCTGACCATTACTCCATCCAAATCTCTCCAAAATTTTTCCTTCTCGTCCTCCGAACATCCCGCTTGGGGTGCATAGGCTGTCAGCACTGTTACCATTGCTCCGCCAAACATCATCGTAACATACATGATCCTATCATTTACTCTGCTGATTTGAAGCTCTCTGTGCAAAATAACTCCAACTCCATTTCATGATTCCGTGCTTGCACTACTATAAAGAGCTTATAGCCTTCAGCTAAGATCTTTGCCTTATTGCTCTTACACCTTGTCTCTTGCACACACAAAGCCTTTATCTTCCTCCTCTGCATCATGTCTACTATCTCTCTTCCCTTTCCCGTCATCGTTCCCACGTTTAGAGTTCCCTCTCTGATCTTGAACACCTTTGGATCCTTCGCAAAACGCCTCCCCCGGAGATCCGAATGGGAGGCTATTAATCCGGAACATTTATCTTGAGAAGCATCCATCACTGTTATTGTTTCTAAGAAAGGGAAAACACTCACAGATGAGCTATAAAAACCAAAGAGTATACATCACAGCCTTATACATGTATTCCGTGCAAGTTTGCTTCAAAGTAATCCACGGAATCTTTGTTCACAGAGCTAATATTGAAGCGGTGCCGGCTATTGTGGGAGTCAGCACCGATTTATCATGAACTAGTTCTTGTTTTGCGTTGAGCTAATGACGGAGATTTACGCAAGTGTGCTATGCCAAGGCTGTCAGACAGAACATACCCAGTATGACCTCAAAAGTGTACTATGGGGTACATATTTCAACCTGATATCAACTGGTGATTCCATTCATCATCTCACCGTATGAAACGGTATAAATATCTACAGTCTCGGATTGATAATAATCCCTACATTCACAAGGAGAGGCTTCCAAATTGTATGCTGGATGTTTTCAGGCCCTCTGACAGGTTTCTGGTGAATCCTGAACTTACAAAAAAGCGTGTTCATGGCAAAATGCAGAATAAAAATGAGTAAATACACTCACATGGAAACGATGTCCAAAACTACAGTCGTCAGAAGCGCAGCTTACGATGGAGTTCTTGTGTTTAATGATGGGAATGAGGGATGATCAACGGCCTTGCCGCAGTGGTAACACCGATGTTAAGCGCTGTCGGGCTGGGCTAGCACTTGGATGGGTGACCATGCGGTCTGCCGAGCGCTGTTGGCTAGCGGGGTGCACTCAGCCCTTGTGAGGCAAACTGAGGAGCTACTCGATTGAGAAGTAGCGGCTCCGGTCTCGTAAACTGACATACGGCCGGGAGAGCGGTGTGCTGACCACATGCCCCTCCATATCCGCATCCAGTGACGCCTGTGGGCTAAGGGTGACACGGAGGCCGGTCGGTACCGTTGGGCATTCCAAGGCCTGTTCGGATGGAGATTAGTTTAGTTTTGATGTAGGGAGGATGAAAGTATCAGAGATAATCAGGTTTAAGATAGGAAATTTCACTCAAGACATCTTGAGAAGCCGGACGCGGTGGTCTCGCGGTTCTAGGCGAGCAGTCCGGAACCGCGCTGCTGCTACGGTCGCAGGTCCGAATCCTGCCTCGGGCATGGATGTGTGTGATGTCCTTAGGTTAGTTAGGTTTAAGTAGTTCTAAGTTCTAGGGGACTGATGACCACAGCTGTTAAGTCCCATAGTGCTCAGAGCCATTTGAACCATTTGAACCATCTTGAGAAAAATAGATTTACAGCGGCTGTCGGCACTTGAAATGTCAGCTGAAGATCTGGTAACGGAAAAAAGGCAGAAAACAAGAAACCAGAAGCCTTGAAGGGAATGAGAACCATGACTATAAATGTGGGGCCTTCTGAATATGTGACACATGAGAAATCGTTAAATTGAACTTTGAAACGTCTCTGTGGAGTCGTATCATAAGAGGCTTGCCTCACTCGATTCTGTGCATCCTATTCTGTCCACCGCCTGTAGCGCTTTAATTTATTAACTCTCCCAGAAAGACTGAGCAATCAATCTAAAGCTTATTACATGATATTTTGTTTGATTATTTTATGTTCCATAGGAAATCATGACCTGTACTTATGACGTTTTCCATTCACCATACCCTATGTGTGTGTGTGAATGTGACTGAATGAGTGTTTTGTGTGGTTTCGGGTTCCTTTTGTGGGGGACGCTGAGTTGGTTGTCGTCTGCTAGGAACAGGTGAAGTTTGCTTCTTGTTTGGAGGCTAGCACAGGATGACCAGCTTTGGATCCCATTACCTGGACAGAGAGGTTTACCCCTTTTAGTCTGAGGTTGGTTGTCTGTCAGGTTGGTGGCGGAAGCCTACCCCTCTGGAAGCTGCCGTTGTACCGGTAGTTAGGCG